>NC_090938.1:589254840-591754840 GCF_040938575.1 Ambystoma mexicanum | reverse complement strand
AGGGGCTTTAACGTGTGGTAAAGCCCACTCTCCGAGCCTCCTCATTGGCTCGCATGCTGCCACATCTCGCCGGGTATTAATCTACCTTAAAACTGCAAGGATATCTAGAAAAATCACATCTCCTAATCAGAAAATGCAAATATGTATTGCTTGCGATGCATATGAAGTGAGTCTGCCTCCAAGAACTCGATACCCACCGGAGTGGAGACTTGTCCTGCGAAACGTTCTTTCCAGCTAGAGACCCAAGTGTAGAATTATCCAGCATTTTCTAAGCGTCTCGAAACTGAATTTAAAAAGAAAATACACGACTGAGGCTGCTGAATGACAGGTCCTTCATTTCCTCACGCCTGCACTCCACATCCGCTTCTCCTCCATCCTCCTCCTTCTCCTGGACCTCTTTGCTGCATCTCATGCTAATGACCAGTCTTCTCTTGCAAACCATGTAGCGCCTGGGCATCATTGACACTGCTCTCGATGGGTTCTTCTCTAACCTACCCGAGAACGCATACTTGCAAACACAAGGTTTGCTTACTGAATGGTTTCCTTACTGGATGGTTTCCCCAAGTCTAGGGTCTGAGGCGGCTCCATATTTCCATCCATGGCACTTCCTACTGCCTTCACTGGCCTTTCAAGCAACCTATTTGTGTAAGCCCATGGCGTTTGCCTCCTTTTCCTTCTTCAAGGAATCACTCAAAAAACACATTATTGGTTGCCTTTCTTCCATCTGGTTCTAGATATGAATCCGCTACCTGCTGTTCAAACCAGAAAAGACAAAATCATTTACTTTGCAGAGGGCACAAAAACAACTCCAAGCCTCACAGGGGGTCAAAGGGGTTTCATTTGTTTTTAATGGGCCCCATGGCTGTCTCTGTCTGTCTCTGTCTCTCGCTTTATACAGCACCACCTCCCTAGCCCAGGTGTCCCTGACCCCAGATTAGTATACACTGAATGTTTCAACCTACTGTTTAAAGTCTGCCTTAGCCTGGATGTGATGTATCAAAAGGCCAATGAATTATCTGGCTATCCTCCCTCTGAGACTTCTTAACTCTCCGTACGCTATCCAGTGGCTAGTGTTTTAAAGGGAATTTGAGAATCGTGCTGCTCAGATACCCTGGCTTCTCTAACTCCCTACCACTTTCCCTAATGATTCACCTGTTGTTCTTCTCTCACTACTCTCCTGCTTCCAACTCCAGCCACCTGCACTCTGTCTACTCTGTGTCTTCTGCCTCTATTCCTCTGATGTCACTCACTCTTTCCTAGGCCTCGCCTCCACCCTTTGATGTGCCTACTCCCACTTCCTCATTGCTACTTCCTCCTCCTCACGGTTACTCTCTCCTCCACAGTGCACCTCCATCCTCTATAGTACAACTCCCTCCTTCAGTCTACTGCTCTTGTGTCCTTACCACTACTCCCTCCTTTGCATTACAATTCCACCCCACCTGCTCCTCACACCCTCACGACTACATACACTTCACAGTCACATCCCACACTTCCTTACCTGACCACACTTGTTACTCAAGCATGTCTACTCACCTGATATAAAGAATCGCCTCCACCGTCCTCTTCGCCGTCCTTTCTTCTGCTGGTCTCTTAGCCTGCCACCTGCACCTCCTCTGACCTTAACTGAACAACCCACAGCTTTCTTTTTGCTGTTGCCCTCCTTAAACTTCCATTCTGTTTCCATTGGGTGTCTTGCTCTGTCCAATCTGATCATGCTTTCCTCGCCCAGATTGCGTTACAAACAAGAATGTTGATAAATAGCAGGTTAAGCCCCACCCTTTTCTAAACTTAGCAATTGCGAACATGGTTTGCTAAGTCCCAGTTTGTGCTATGGAACCTCTGGAACGCATCCTCCCTTTTTGTTAAGTCTCTGTTGGGGTCCCTGCCCTTTTTCCATTTCTCTGGTGGTTTAGTGTTAGGTCTGCAGGACTGGACGAGCTGCTGATGGTGGTTTGAAGAAGACTGCTGCTCTCTCTCTCTCTCTGGTTGTTTGCACTTCCCAGCATGACACTTTGTTGCTGGGTGCTGTTCTATGAGGCAAGCTCTGCTTGTGTGTGGAGCTGTTGTGCTTCTGTAGCTTCTCGGTATTCATTGCTGCTGTGGTTACCCATGATGTTTCTGCAAGAAGTAAGCAAAGTCTGGTGAGCATTTTGGTATGGGGCGAGACAAGCTTGTACTGCACAAAAACATACTGGCACAAGGGGTGGGACAGGAACTAGGACCCACCGTGCTACGGGGAAGGACTGGCTCTGGATTTCTTCCTGGTAGGCATTCAATCCCATCCCAGGTGAAAAGGGTTTCCAACCCCTCTTTACAAGGCTTGGGTCTTGGCTTTGTCACTATCCCCTTTACACATTTACCATTAGAGAATGAGGGCAAGTGTTTTTTTATTTATTTTTTTATTTTAGTATAGGCCTTTTTATTTTGACTAGACTGACTTGGACTTGCTTGTTATTTGTTTAATGACTGAGACTACTCCCATTCCACAGTAGTTAGGGCCAGTTCGGAATTCTCCCAACCTAACCAAAATGGTTTTTGAAATTGCATCTATTGTGTCTGCTGTTGATACTATGCCTTCCTAACAGAAGGGAGAAAACAAGTTTTGAAATCATTGCAATCTGGTGGCTTGTGGGGCTCGAGAGATAGTAGAAAAAAAGAAGTTGTGAAAATAAATCCTAGATAGATCTATGGAGGACCAGAAAGAGCCAGATTCCCACTTGTTAAATAGCCTTCTAGCTGGGAGCGGTAAACTTGGTCTGGGAGCTTTAGCACACTACTGAAAATCAAAAAAGCTGCAGTAACTTCCCTTTTTATTATTTATTTATTTATTTATTTATTTATTTGTAGCACTCCTGATGGCCCATGAGCATAGGGGTGCTCATAGACACAAAACACAATCCTATAATGACAGGACAAACATTCACCAAAATCAATTAGTCAAAGCATATGTGACCAAGCCAAAAGAGCAGACCTTTAATTCCTTAAGTGCTGAGGGCCAGTATGGTCATTCTCTTTGCAAAGGAATGCATAATAGTCCAGCAGTTTTGAACATGCACTGTGCACAACGATCAAGCACCTTTAATCATACTACTACGACAATCCAAGCAGTGTACAGCACCTTCACCGAAATCCTTTACAATTTGCAGCAAAAGTCACAAATAATATTATATCACTTTATAAACTGCAGTGTTCCAAAAGAGAGGGAGGGTGCTTAAGGTGTGGTATGCTGGCACTTCACAAATCACAACAAAAAAGAATAGGATCATCTTAAACAATAGAGAAAAATTTCAAACAGGTACGTGGGTTTCCCTAACTGTAATCTCAGCACTCAGAGCTTCGATCTAAATAGAAAATAACTCCCTTTACAAAAGAAAGGACGGTTTTATAACTAGGCGACTAGGCAACCGGGCAAGAGGGTGCCATTCCCAGAAAATCTTATTGGGAGTGATTACTACACAAACCCAACCCACAATATATATATTACAGGGCCTTCGATAGTGGCCCTGTAGTTATGGTTAAGTTGCTCAACCCATTGAACAGCATTTATTGGGTGGCTTATAACTCCCCCCCAGGACAAATCCTCACCAAACTTTGCAAAATAGGTATATGCCCCACTCGGCATGATTCTGCAAAGATTGGTGCAGTTTTGTGCAGCGGGGCAAAGTTATAAGGGGGTGTCCCAACATTTTTGGAAATCCTCATAGACGCAATGAACAAAGAAATGTTTGCTCACACCTACAGCCCAAAACGCTGGATGGATTTTCACAAAATTTGCCCCAGGAGTGACAGCTTACTCCCAAAAGCGTGCTTTTGTAAATTTGGTGTAATTACATCCAGAAGTTTGTTAAAAAACAGCCAAAAAGTATGTAAAAAGAAATTAGTGATATCTGGGTCCGGTCCGTGGACTCACTTCCCCATTCTGTCCGCAGACACCCTTCTGGGGCTATCAGGGTCTGACATGATGTTTGCGAACATCGGACGCACCCGCTGATTACATGGTGAAAAACATGAGTTGAGTCAGATATTTTGTAATGGTCGCCATTTTGGATTCAGGGACAGCTTCCGCCGACTGCGGGCATCACTGTAAAAACATATTAAAAAACACAACATTGCACTTGTGAAGTTAATGAAACAATCTCTGGGGCTGTGAGGGGTGATGAGGATGGGTTGAGATATGGCCATAAAAATCCAAAAAACTGGCGTTTTTCATCTCAGAAGTCTGCGAACATCTCAGATATTCGGGGGCATCTATGCCTATTTCTGAATTACAGGGTTGGTGAAGAGCAATTTTTGGAGGGTTTATAACTTTGGCACTACCCAATGAAATTGCATGATATTATGCAATATCATTCTGGACCTGACCTTAAATGGTACTGCAAAGTCTGATGCTGTTCTGCCAAGAGGGAGCAAAAGTAGAGGAGGGTCCCGAAATATTTGAAAGGTTTACAAATGTGGTGCCATTTGACGAATCTGCACAAACGTTTTCAGAAAGATCATAGACCCAACCTTGAATGTTTGTGCAAAGCCTGAATGTATTGTGTCAAGTGGGGGCTAAGTTACATGACTATTTTATGTATGTACTTTTTGACACTTAAAGTGTCATAACGTATGTACAATGGATTTTGTCAAGATATAGTAAGTTATATGACTATTTTTTATACGTACATTTTAACACTTTTCGGAAACTAAAATATGGACGGATTTGTAGCAAATCTGTGCAAGGTGGACTGACAAGGTTAAAAGCATGCTTTTTCAAATGTGTCCATGTTTTATTTTTTGAAATGTGTTATAACAGATCCAAAAAATTGTGATATACCTTTGGTGTCTGAGGTGTAGCCTGTGGCCATGGGCAGTGGGCAGATTGTCCGGGTCATGGCCGAAGACCATGACCCGTCCAATGTGGCTAGTGACCATGAACAGGAGGGACTGGCTATGGGGTGAAAGTGGGCATGGCCACCAGGGACCAGCTATGTGGTAAAGTTTTTCAAAATTGTGATAGGTTTGAATGGGAACAAAAATTGTGCTTGTGGCTACAGGCTGAAGTGCTGGAAATATGTGCAATGAGCATTAGAAATAACTTGAACCCATGGTTTTGCAAATCTCTCCTGTGTTATATGTTCTTGAAAGTGTCAAATTGTAAGTACACAACACAGTGGTATAACTTTGGTGCCTGGGGAATGGGCCTGGCCCTCAGCAAGGAAAAATGTGTACTGTATTTTGCTTATTGGGGCATGTGGGTTGGCCAAAGCCATAGGTTTGAATGAGAAAAATGCTCTGCTTGCAGCTACAGTATCAAGTGCTGGACTGCATTACAACAAACATGTGCAATGAGCATCAGCAAGGACCTGAAAGCATGTTTTTCCAAATCTGTATTGTGTTTTCTTTTTTCAAAGAATCAGAATGTAAGTAGAAAAACTAGTGATATAAATCTGGTGTCTGGGTAGTGGACCTGGCCCTCGGTAATGTGGACTCTGATTTGCAAATTGGGGAATGCAGCATGGCCAAAGCCATGCCCCATGGATTTTGGAGACTGGCCATGGCTGCAAGACATTAACAATGGCCATTGGTTACATTATTAGGGTATTGTGGAGACTAAGCTAGGATGCAGGGTAGGTGCAGTGAATAATAGAGGTGGTTTGGTGGGTCTGGGGTCATGGTCGAGACTCATGCCGTAGGCAATTCAAAGATAGTTTGCTTCTCCAGCATGTGCTGGTGATAACAACACACATAAGTTTGCAATGCAAGAAATATGTTTGTTAAAGGGGGTTTATCATTCTTTTATATATGTTAAAAGTGGAATTATAAATAACTTATATACCGCAATGTAAAATCATGAAACATTTTCACTCATAAAAACCTATCAAATTGACAGAAAAGTCTATGTTAAAGGGACGTTACGGTTAAGATGCAGCCCACCTTTGGGTCTCCTTCGCCCCAGCAGTTATCAAATGGCCTCCCACCTTGGATTCCCTTGGCACTTCCCAACTGGGTTCCCATGAGTGTTTGCCCATCCATACTGTCCCATCTATTTATGCATTTCTCTCACTGCATAATGCATATGTGCATTTATAGGAACAATGTGTACAATTTGTTTGTATAAGTAAGGGAAATGCAGATGCAAAAAATTTGTAGAATATTGTTAAGTGGCAGTTGGTGTGTGGAGGTTTAATATTTTGATAGGGTTATATGTAGAGCTTTTGGAAGTGATTGGTGGATGGATGTGTGACTGTTGAAAAGCAGGCAATGAGGGAGTGTTACAAATATAAAAGTAATAAGGGTAAAAGGGCTGCCCTGGGCGAGGGTGTGCATGTGCCATCCGGGTCTTTTAATGATGCACAGCCTGGCAAGGGGACTGCAGAGACCGCAGATAGTTACAAAGGTCCATGGATTATGGTCCTTATTGTATGCCAGAGAAAAGTATTTGTGACAGAAAATGGTTTCTTTCCTTTTATTTTTTTCTCTGGTATACCATTCTCCATTATTACCAATAGCATAGTACAAAATGCTAATGGAAATGTTGGAGAATCCTATTGAGTCCAAATACGGAGAAATGTAAAGTAGATTGAGTCTATAAGATTATTTGTTTAGTTCTATTTTTTAAAGATGAGATGTGGTTCCTAATGTTTTTTTGATTTTGTATTTATTTTTTTATTTATTTTTGTTTTTTGCAGGAGAGGCTAGGAAGTAAGGTGGGGGAGAGAAATGAGGGAAGGGGCACCAGCGAAAGATACAGTGGGTACAGTGGGGCAGATGGACAGGGATATATGTTGTTGGTGCCTTAAATCTAAGGTAAGAGGCAGTGTTTCTCATGATCCTTAATACAGCCTCAAAAGCACTTCGAAACTGCTTCCCCCTGCAGAGTGGTGTGTTGTAGTATATACAGAGTACTGTTGTCTTGGAAAGGTATGGATGAACAGCCTCTTTTATGTCTTGCAAGGTAGATGGTGGGAACTTCTGCTCCACAGGAGTAGCCTGTTTGGTGGCAGTATTGGTTGAGGATGAAGAGGTAGAGGAAGACAGCCTACTACTTCCTGAATAAGGAACAGCCTTTCTCAGAGGATCCCAGTAGTTGGATTCGGTGTGGCATTGGCTGCAGGTGATCCTGTAGGAGTACTGCCCAGGTGTTCTGCGACTGAGTAGTGTACATTTAACCTTTGCAGCCTTAGCCTTCAGTACACCTCCAACGGTGGTAAAGAACCGCCACACCCATGATTCTCTTTGGGTGCTGGAGGTAGGCATTTCCTCTAGCTCATCTTCCTGATCTTCTTGATTATTTATGTATCATTGCACTTTTTCCATTGTGGAGGCCCTCCAAGTGGTGGTGGCTCCTGGGGAGGAGGATGGCCATGGCTGATGCCATTTTTGCAATTAAATAGCAGTTGTGCTAACATTGTTCAAGCATGTGCTCTCTTATGGATTGCAGATGGAAAATCAGTAAGAATAGGTGTAGGAGTTGTGCAAGGTACATTTTCAACTTGAAACTTCTTAGATCAGCCAAAAATGCAGTTTCGAACTGTTCGTGAAGCACAGACCCGTTCATGTAGCATGGACCCGTTCGCAAACACTTCACAACGCTGCACGCACGTGGTCACGTGACACTGTTCGGGAAGTCCACGATGACGTCAGATGTCCGCGAATGTCAGCGGACAGGAAACAGTGCTAAAAAGTTGCAGAAAGTTTATAGACATGTTAAAAATGTAGCTAGGAGGTGGGGAATGGCACAGTCTTTACTTGAAACTTTCCAGATTGGCTGAAAATGTTGATATATTGGGGGTAAGTATGATATCAGAAAGTTGTAGCACATTACGGTGCACTGGTAAAAACCTATGAAATTCAGTGAAAAACCGTTGTTAAAGAGTCGTTATGGTTATGTTGAAACAATAAAAACCTATGAAATTCAGTGAAAACATGTTGTTAAAGGGACGTTATGGTTACAAGTAAAACCGAAAACCCCCAGAAATTCACCAGATATGGTAAACTAAGCAACCATAACTCGCACCACCACTGTGCACTGCTAAGACTAACACCCAGAACATCAAAGATGACATCACAAATGTCATTGATGGCATCACTGATGACATCACATATGAAATTGTTTTTGATGAAAGGTCCCTACAAGGGGTTGCGTTTATAATATTGGTAACAAGGTGTCATGAGTGATCGGGAGCCCTATCATTATCTACTTAATGTATTAAAGAATATAAACATGGAGCATATACACATTCCTGCACAATGCTACACAGACAATTAGGCTACACTTCTCTTAGACACAAAGAATATGCTTATGACCCACTTAGCTAGAGGACAGACCCACCTTTGCTATGCAGCAACCGCAAGTTGCACAAGAATACATATGAACTGCTTGCTGATGCTAAAATGCAACTAACATGGACTGAAATGCAAATAAGATGGCAGCCACAGCCACATTTAAATGAATAGAAGACACTGTAGGTATTCAGGAATACAGAGAGATGCCTGACATGCTGATTTCACTGAGACGCGCAGACCAGGCTGCCAGTGCAGCTATTGTGTGCAGCCTTGTCAAGGAAGCAGAGGGAGAGAACGATTCACATTAGTAGACAAGATAGGACGGAAATCCTCATAAATGCAAGCAGGAAAATTAAGTTTCTGGTCCCTACACACGTGACTTGCACTTAGGAGACAAAGCCTATTTGAGCCAAACAAGGACCATCATTCCCATCCAACTAAAGACAAGATGATTACAAAAGTAATACCAGGTTGAAAGGTTAATGTTTTGTCTCAAGCCCTAGAGGATCGCAGATGGTAACTTGTTGGGTACTGTGAGAAACCTGAAGGTGTTTCACCCGCTAGTCCCCGGGGATCTGTCATCCAGGTGGCCAGGACCGGCCACCGCTATTGGATCCAGTTCCTGGGGGTGGACCGGTGCGGGAGTATCACCTGGATGAGGGGTCTTCGGGGAGTGGATATGGGATACCAAAAGTTGAGACACGGTATCCCCATCCTTGTAACACCTTTTACCCATCCTACCCTGTAGGATATTTAGAAGCTCTACTCCCTGCTACTTTTCCGACACAAACACTTTCTTACACTGCGACAGACAATGGACTAACACCACGGTCGTTTACCTGACATGTCCCAACACAAGGGTCAGGCAGAGTTAGGCAATTGACAATAACCGCACACACCTAACGGCTCTTTACCTTCCCCACAAGGAGCAAGGCCAACCGCACGAGGAAGCACTATTCCAGGACAGCAGTTCAAACAGAGAAGGAAGGGGGCAAGGGCTGAAGGAACGACAAGGAGGGAAGCACCCTTACCCCTTTTAACCCAGACCTGCAAAGGCTCCAAAAGGGGAAAGCTAAGACTGGGAGTTACAGCAGATGTGTGGAGTAACAGATGTCAACGGTGCACGGGGGCCTCCTGTATTGATAGCACAGGCGGGGAGGCATGCTGGCTACCGTGGTGCTGTCCTTGACTCCAGAGAAAAGACAAGCCAATGGGTCCAGCACCGTCGGTGAGTCTAAGAGAGCTGAAAGCAAACAAGAACTGTGTTGAGCCCAATGTTGCAAAAAGGCTTTGCACTTTACTGTGCTGGGTACCCCACTCCTCTTCCCCAGGGTACATCCCCTCTCCCTCTCGGCCAATAATTAGGGTTTCCCCTTCCTGCAAAGCTTCCCCCTGCCACTGGCTTCTGATTCTGTGCGTTCTGAGCAACCACTCTGCTGTAATGGGCATTTGTGTGTGTGTGGTGGAATGGCGCAATGTCACATGGAGTCTGGAGTGTTGGTGAGTGATCGAGTTTTATGTGTTCTGGGAGTGTCAGCTGGAGCTGGCTGGGTGGATGTTCCAGTTAGTCTGTCATATAAGTCTCACAAATTAATTTGGGCCTTACCTGTAGCTCAAATTTAGGAAATAAACGTACCACTAACTTACCTCCTGACTCTGGCATGGTGTATGAACAGAAGAACCCCATTACTTCACACTCAGTCTCTGCTTGTCAACATCACCCTTTCCATTGTATACTTTGGCAATTTTTTCGGAACTGATTTTGCTTGTTCCTGTTTCCTCTCATCATGTTTCTTTCTTGCTTTTTCCTGAATTAGCAGATAATAATGTATAGTCAGCTGAATTTCTGACCAGGGCTTTGACCTCCATCCCCTTAAATTTTCTCAATTGCTTCTGCACTTGCTCTGGTAGTCCCAGGCTTAATATATGGTAAAATAAACCCAATGTTTAATCCGACGGTTCACGCATCTTGAAACGCCAACACTCTTGTATCTCCTGAATACACTGAAGTGTGTCTCTGTCTTCACTCATTTTTCATGCTATAATTACGCTTATTTCAGAGCCTACAGTTACTCTGCAGTTATTGAATGGCACCCCATCATTCACCTTGTTCTGCCCTGTCACTCCGGGATTTTCTGCCCATTTCCAAACATCATCAGCTACCTCCCCAAGAATGGCAAAGAGCAAGCTCTTCATGTTGCTCATTGCCAGTGTCATCCCTGCTGTCATACGTTCTAGTTCGTAAATCCATTTCCTCACTCCTGAACTAAACAAAGGCAACTTATGTCTCAAAATATCTTTGTCCATCTATATACAGGGTATATACTGTGGTCGTCCCTTTCTAGCAGCGGGAAATGCGTCAGTCCCACACCTCTGTCATATTTCCCTATGTCGTTTGTAATGGTAAATGCTCTCTTCAGGCTAGTCCTCTTTCGTCCTGGTAATGCTCTCAACCTCTGCACGTATGGAGTAACTTCATCTGGACTATGTGATCTGCTTTGGGGCACTCAAGACGCCCCTCAGGTTCAAACTTTCCCCTTTCCACATCTTCCTATTCCCCCCACAATGCCTGCCACTCTGGGCTTGCTCCTTTAGGGGGGTGACATGGCCTCCTCCCTTCATCATCATCACTCTCCACTAATTTTTCATCTGACCCCGTCGTCACTGGACAGTCATCACTATCTTCACCCTCTTCATCTTCAAAGCTAAGTCTCCTCAACATATCTTTCCCCTTTTGCCTCCCTACTGCTCTGTCAAGCAAGTGACCCTCCCTCCCCCCATTGGTGGGGATACCGCCACACAGCTATTTGCCTTAGGGGCTGAAGCACTATCCCTCCTGGTCCTATACATTATCCTGATCATTCTCCATATTCCCGCTTCCTTGTCCTCATCTGAAAGTCCAGACCCCTTAATTATCTCCCCTACCTCCTTGAAGCATCTCTCACTAATTTTCTCTCTCTCTCTCTCTCTCTCTCTCCCTCTCTCTCTCTCCTGTCTTTTGCCTCTCTCTTCTTCCTCTCTGCATTGATGTTCTTTAACAAGTCTCTCCATTTCCAGGTTTCTCTTCTCTCTCTTCAATTTCAAATGTCTTTCTTTTTCTTCCTCTGCATTTCTCATTGCTGTTTCCTCTATTTCTTTCTGTCTTTTCCTCTTTTCCCTTCCCTCTGCCTCCTGCACTTCTTCTTCATCTGCTTCCCTTTATCAGTGTTCCTGTTCCTACCTCTCCTCCTTTTCTCTTCTCCACGCTTCCTCCATTACCTCTGTCCATTCTCTGTCTTCTTCCTTCTTCTCCTTTTCCCTTCATTTTAGCTTCCTCCTCAATGTTTCTAGGCTCTGTTACGCTCCTTCCATCTAGCTTGAGCAGTATCTGTCCTCATACCCACTCATTGAGTGGAACTCTCATCTTGTTGTCCCCTATGTGTCCCTGGGTCACTTCATCACCCTGTCAACTTCACTTGCAGGTCGCTGTGCTCCTTGCATTTATCAATCATAGCCCATATTTTCTTATTCGCCAGCTCAGCGCTGCTAAGTGTGTCCTCGCTACTGCACGCAGGTGGTACATAAACAGGATTAGTTTACCGTGCTGCTGTTTTTAACTCTTCCAAGAGGTAAAATCCCTGGTCTCCTGTCAGTGGGTCGGCAGTTTGAGAAGGAGGAGAAGGAGCCATTGACGCTTCACCCCGCCTCTTGATGGACTAGCATCCATTCTCTCTTGAGTTGGTCCTCTTCCTTGTCCTCAAACATCTTCCATAACTCCAATATTGCTAATCTGCTACTTAATTCTTTTTCCTCACATGCAGCATGTAAATATCTGTTCATGTGTGGCAGAACAGATGTCGAAGATTGCCCTCCTGGGCCATGTACTCGCCATCTTGCACTCTGTATCGTGAGTCCATTCCACGCTATACTTGCATATTTTGTCTTGATACTGTGGAAGGGACTTGGAAAAGTGCTTAAGGGGTTTATCCCCCATGGTGGCATGTCAGTCCTGACTGCCGATACTTACTTCCCCTCAAATCAGGATTTGTTGTGCACCTGAACAAGGTCAAGTTCGGTGTTACAGATATTGTCAACAATGAATCCAAACCAAAACAACTTCTGCTTTATTCCACCAGCCTCTCTGTCTCACCAACACCAGCAAGGACATGTTCCGCAGACCGCCCACACTCTAATCTCTGGCCTCAAAAGGCCAAACCTCACTCTCCAGGTGCTCCTCGAGCCCACCCCAAATGAAACAACAACCTTCTTGTTTTCTCCAAAACTTCACCACCAATTTTTTCTGCTCCAAAACAACGCCTTTTTCCACCTTTTTTCACCAACAATTCTTTACCCCGCTCCGGGACATCACCTTTGCATCAATACACCATGTTTTTATTAACGACCCTTACATGACCTCACCAAACACTACACATGTAAAACAATTTGAATGTTTGAATATCTGAGTGCACTCTTAAACCTTGAAATACCAAAAAACACCACAATACAAATAATCACAAATACGTCAGTCTTCCTGCTTTTTTCATTCACAGGGGAATCATCTATTAAAAGTGCCCACTCAAGGGCATGGTGCTTCTTCTACACCCTAAAATAGCATAGGATAACCTTAAACCTGTTTTTTTCTACTTTTATTCAATAAGGACCACCTTCTGCAACCTAAGCTAATCGCCTAGCCAAAGGGAATCGTCTCGCCATCCGTAAACTAGCCAACGTTCAGAAACAGTAATCTCTCATAAATAAGACAAAACCATACCATAATACAAAACTACAAATTCACCCCCCCAATATTCGTCATATTATTGGACTCATACTCAAACTCTGTGGATTTGCTGAAGCCCTCAGACACTGTCACTCCCACAATCTGCCATTCTGTCTTCTGGTCTGCTCAGCATCCCATGGGGAGCGGGGAAGAATTTCATCAAGGGGGCTCCTAACAACTGTCTCAGTTTCTATGCGTGGTCTCAGTGGTTGGGTACTTGTGGGTCGCGATGCATCCCTTCGGGCATGTGGCAGTAAATATCGGTATTGGCACCAGGGGTTTTAGCAACCATCCTCTGCTACCACCTGAAAACAGGCGAGGGGTTTGTTAACATCCTTGATCACAGGCAAGAGGAACGGGGCCCGAGAAAATCCCCTACATTCAAAAACGGAAGAGTCCAGAAATGTGACAAAACTCACGGTTTATTAAAAGCATACAAACAGGTATCAAGTTATGGACAACGCATCATTCTCCAATAATTTTTCGTTGCTCTTAGGCTTGTCCTGCTCTTTTAAGGCACCATGACATCACAAAATAAATTATACATTTGCAAAAACCTAAGGCAACATGGCATTGGTTCGTGAGGTAGACTTCATATGGGACATGTAAGGGGTTAATACTTTCTGGTTAAAGTATTTCTGGTGGCTCCTCCTGTGACCACCTCTTAAATGTTGCAACTACAGGTATGACAGGTTAGAGCTTCATCATTGTAAGTGTCACTGAAAGCAATTAGCGGTTGGCCTGGGCTTTGTGTCGGAAGCGGCTGTGTACGATACGGTGAGACAGTGCGGCTTGACACAATCACACTCGTTGCTCTTTAGGTCTGTTCCTCTAGTCTCTCCCTCAGTGAGACAGTGTTGGCATTGGTGGAGGATGGAGGAAGAGTTCTGCAGTGTGATATTGGAAAGAAGTGAGACCCCCCTCTCCGCTGCCAGCGGTTGCCTATCCTTGGAGCCTGTGCCTACTCCTGTGTGCTTGTGACACTGAGCCTGAGGAGAGCTTAGCTGAGGTGAGCAGTGGGGGGGCTGCTCTCTCAGCCATACTGGAGTGGGTAGGAGTGGGTGGGACTGATTTATTGGTCCACCGCTCCTCCTTTATCATGTTTCTGCCCGTAATTTATATCATTAGGCGACTTAGTGCAGAGGGCTGCGAGGCCAGTTTGTGATCTGAAGTGAAGCGAGAGGGGGGCGAGCTGAACAGCTGAAGAAAGCTGCAATAACTTCACCCTGCCCTGCGCGCCAGTCTTGCCTACCTCGCCTGTTTTATCCACTTTACTGTCCCCCCATTGAGCACCAGATCCCCAACGGCCGCATTTATTAGTGCCGTGTTTATAGTCCCATGGTGTGCCTGGGATAGAAACTCGGGGGCGCTAATAGCGCCGCTTGCTGTCTCTCCTTGCCCTGTGGCTAGGAGTGGGAGCAGCCAAGCTAGAGCAAATTTGTGGGTGAAGCCTGGCGGTATTAAGGGCACGACATCAGTAACGGAGGGGCAGGAGCTGAATTCTTCAAGCTTGCAGGGGCCGCCTATATAAAAGTACAATAAGTGGCCGTTGCAAGTAGGGACACAAGCAAGATAAGCAGGAGACTGCAGGCTTAATTGCCTTTGATCCTGCATTGCAAGGTGTAACTTATTCAATCCTAATAGCAGCCACTCTACCAGTTAACTAAGATCTGTGTGGAAAGTAAGTCTAGCAGGCGACTAGCAGGAGACTGTGGGCTGAATTGTTTTTGATCCTGTACTAAAGTCAATAATTAGTGTAGCCTAACAGCAGTCGTTGCTTTAGTCACTACAAGAGCTGGTGGAAAGCTGACACATTGGGATAGAAGTAGTACCAGCTTGACAAACCAAAGGGGGGTCTGGGAATCTCTCTACCAGCACAATTACAGCCCAATGGCCTGTTCTTGGGTGAATAACCCCTGGGAGAGACTCTACCAAGTCTTTAGCTCACTGTCCCTTTCACAGAGAAGAAATATCCCTGCATATCAGTCTTTGTCCTGCCCATGGGCAGTCCAGCACCAACATACTAGACAATTCTCCTCTGAACAAGAGTACAACCAGCAACTTGTGTTTATGCTGGTAGAGAGTTTACCAGACCCCCCCCTATTTTGCATACCAAGTAACTTTGGGTCTCACCCTAAATTACCAGGGGACTGCAGACGTGGACCCCTTGCTCACCGCACTTAGACAGACATAGCTTCACCTCACTGATGATGCCCAACAAGGTTGAAACACGTGTATGGGGTTGCTGTGGTACTCTTGTTCAGAGGAGAATTGCCTAGCATTTCTGTGCTGGACTGCCCATGGGCAGGACAAAGACTGATATGTGGGGAAATGTCTTCTCTGTGAAAAGATCAGTGAGCTAAAGACTTGGTTGAGACTCTCCCAGGGACAATCCACTCAAGAACAAGTCAATGGGCTGTGTTTGTGCTGGTAGAGAGTTTCCCAGACCCCCCCTGTTTTGCATACCAAGTAACTTTGGGTCTCACCCTAAGTTACCAGGGGACTCAGACGTGGACCCCTTGCTCACTGCTCTTAGAGAGACACAGCTTCACCTCACTGATGATGCCCAACAAGGTTGAAACACGTGTATGTGGTTGCTATGGTATTCTTGTTCAGAGGAGAATTGCCTAGCATTTCGGTGCTCGACTGCCCCTGGGCAGGACAAAGACTGATATGTAGGGACATTTCTTCTCTGTGAAAAGAACAGTGAGCTAAAGACTTGGGTGAGACTCTCCCAGAGGCCATCCACCCAAGAACAGGTGAATGGCTGTGTTTGTGCTGGTAGAGAGTTTCCCGACCCCCTTGTTTTGCATACCAAGTAACTTTGGGTCTCACCCTAAGTTAGCAGGGAACGCTAGACGTGGACCCCTTGCTCACTGCTCTTAGAGAGTCACAGCATCACCTCACTGATGATGGATGCCCAACAAGGTTGAAACACGTGTATGGGGTTGCTGTGGTACTCTTGTTCAGAGGAGAATTGCCTAGCATTTCGGTGCTCGACTGCCCCTGGGCAGGACAAAGACTGATAAGTGGGGAAATGTCTTCTCTGTGAAAAGAACAGTGAGCTAAAGACTTTGTTGAGACTCTCCCAGGGGCTATCCACCCAAGAACAAGTCAATGGGCTATGTTTGTGCTGGTAGACAGTTTCCCAGACCCCCCCTGTTTTAGTACCAGCTTGATACTTTATCTATAGCTGGGACTGAAATTCCACCGGGGAAAAGGTCTACGCACACTAACTATAATCTACGGAAAACGAAGAAGTTACCAAGTCTGGAGAAACTTGAGATTGAGCCTGTGGGAACAAAACTGAAATAGAAAAAGGTGTGATCACTGGGTTTTTTCCTTTGAAACCTCTTCTGGAAACTAACTCGACAATCATTGAGGAAATTGTGGTCCCAGGCCCTAGTGGCAGTGGCTTAATGAGCTCATCCAGTTTCGATGACATTGATAATAACTCATTGTTGGAGCTATGTTTGAACATTCAAAGAGGATTGACACCACAAATATGAAATAGGCACACAGTAAGTATGTATAAACGTGCTTTATTCTTCTGGACCACCGAAGCAGCCCCCACCGGGAGGAACCTACAATCAACTGACCCGTGTGGAATGTTGATCCCTGAAGCTGGAACAACATTCCACACGCGCTAGCAAAACATCACACAAACACATTACAACAAAATACCATTGACGGTGGGAAGTAGTGCTCTGCCTCAGAGTGAAAGCCCCATGAGCATTCCCTCTGGACTACCTAATCCCACTGGGAGCTATGGTTGATTGTCAGCTTCCCCAAATCTAGCTATGGCCTCAATGGAGGATGTTCCTGAAAGAGAGGCAGAGGAGCTAGATTGCCCCTATCCTGGGGCAAACGAAATTGCTGAGTTACAGTTTTCTGTGGCATCCCTACAATTTGCACTTAAGATTCTTTTGCAATTGTCTGGGTATATCTTGGCGAATACTAACACACTTGCCCTGGCACAGGAGCAGACGGGAAAATAGCATGAGGAGGTAGAAGCTAACCTCTCTGAAGCTATCCACATTGGCAAAGAAATTCAAGACCTGCAAGACAAGGAGACTAACTTGTACTTAGAACCAAGTCTTGAAGTATTCTTCTCACGGAAGCAGCGTAGAATGGCGAGGAAGGCGCAAACGAGTAAGAAACCAAGTACTCTGTCCTCCCCAGTGGGAAATTCAGCAACATCTGGCTTATGCTCTAAGAAAGCGAACAAAAGAGCAGCAGAGCGAAGAAAAAGAATCCCACAGGCAAGGGTCGCCTGACTAGCTGGTTGTCACCGGAGCAAGAGAAGATTAAAGAGCTGGTCAAGGATGTGGAATTACTGGAGATAGAGGGCCAGGGTAAAGAAGAAAGGTCCATTTTGAGTCCAGATAAACCACCAATACCTCTGAGTGAAGGGAATAAGACAGTGACCACACCAACTAGACTGGGCGAAGATCGGAAAGATCTGTCAGGCAATTGTGTTTGCCTGATCAAGAATTTATAACAAATCAGTGCAAATACAAGGCTAGCATGTTCTCAATTACTAATTAGATTTAACTCAGTTCCACAACTCCGAGTTTTGAAAGCAGACGACTTTCAATTTGTGGAGCAGTTGAAAGGACCTAACCCTAATGTTTCCGCTTTGCATTGAAAATTCTTATCTACACCACAGATGAATACAAAGATGAATTGATGACAGTAGACGTCGACATCGATGTTGATCTGAATGAAGTTGATCTTAGCTCCGCACAAGAAGAACTGGCAACACCATTAAAAGAATCAGCATGCCCTAGTATAACCAAAGGAAAGAAAGTGGAAGTCGCCGATGTACAGCAAGTCCTAAAATGGTTGCCGGAGTCATTATCCGTGGTGTTGGCAAACCATTGAGATCCCACTATCCTCTTTTGGAACTGCAGAGGCTTTGCCCACCTATTGCGTTCAGAGGGCTCAGTTGATTTGATAGCAAAACATAGTTGCATTTGTCTTCAAGAGACTTGGGCAATGGACCCTCTGACATTGGATGGTTTTGTTGTGTACCAGTCATATGCAAAAAGGGGAGAAAGAGGCCGTCCCTTTGGGGGCTTACTATTGGGGGCGGCAAACACGTTGGTCTTCAGACGGGTTAATTGCAACCAAGAAAATAATCTGATTGCAGTTGAGGTGGAGTATGGTCGTGAGAGCAGCCATGGAAGATTTCTCCTTGTAAATCTGTCTCTACAATCCCCTTGGAGCAGTGTTAAGGGAACAATTACAAGATGCTTTGCATGACCTAATGATATCCTGGTTGATAAAGCTAGGAAACACAGCTGTAATAGTTGTTGGGGACTTTAATTGCCACATGATAGGTGAGGGGGGACCTTCCCAGAACCCTAAGTTAAATGAGAAATGCATAATGATCTATGCTAAGAAGGATGTGGAGGGGCTGGGATGGGTCCAATTGTTTGACTCCTGGGATCTAGAAATGATAAGTGGCCACACTTTTAGTGACCACCCTGGTAAGCACACATGGACTAATGGAGCAGCTTGTAGCACATTAGACTACATATTTATGTGTCCCAAAATGCAGCTTCATGTTGAAGACATGGAAGTGATCCACAATAAATGGAGCGATCATGCCATCCTCCGGTGTGCCCTCAATGTTCCCAATAGTGGTCCTGTCGAAAGGAGCATCACTAAAATAAATGTTAATAATGCAAGGACAAGAATTAGCTGGTCTGACAAGAACGTAAACCAGGCAATAAGAGCTCTAGTCTCCTACGGATTTCCTGATCTTCCTGACTTTAATGCCATGTCTATCAATTCAATAGAAGATTGGATCCTTGCATTTTCTGGTAAACACGCTGCAGCCCCAATGGGGCTAATGGTAAAAATGAAAGGAAACACGCTACCCTTTAACAAGGAGATAGGAGACTCAAAAATGGGTTTTAGAGCTGATCTCCGTAGCATGAAGCTAAAGAATATACCAGTGGCATTATATTGTGATAATGTGAGGAAAATCAAGAAAAAATATAGAGCTACCATCAAGAGTATAAAAAAGGCTGAGAGAAATCGAGCATATCAAAGAGTAGTGCAGACCACTTGCTCAAAAAATTCACGCAGCATCTGATCACTTCTAAGTGAGGCAAGGGGGACTGTGAAAGGTCAACTAGTGAACCCTATCTGTGGAGTAGAATGGGTAAAGTTTCTTGAAGATCGTAACTCAGTGTGCAAAGTAGACGACACAACACCAGTGAGTAGAGCCCCACTACGTCCTCCCATCAATGTATCCTATGGTGCAATATTGAGCAAAATCAAAGAGTTAAAGTCTTCAAGAGCTCCTGGACCTAATGGGTTGGCCAACATAGTCATCAAGAGCCATCCAGTGTTGCGGGCCAGCTTGCTAACTATCTTGTTTGAGAAGATTCTGGCTCAGGGAAAGATGCCCTATTCCTGGAAAACAGCAGTCTTAGTATCCATTTTTAAAAAGGGAAACAGGTTAGAACCTAATAATTACAGGCTATTATCTTTGTTGGATACAACAGGAAAACTGTTTGCCTCATTATTGCTCAAAGAATTGCAGAAATTGGTGGACAAAGCTAACATCCTATGTAAATTCCAAAGTGGATTCCGACGGGGCTATTCTACCACCCATAACCTCATGGTGATGGACATTCTACACACTAGGGCAAGCAGTAGGGGGCAGCCTCCGCTCTATGCTCTGTACATAGATTTTAAGGCTGCATTCCACTCAATCTCCAGAGGTTGACTGTGGTTAAAACTGGAAGCCATGGGCTGCCCAGAGGGACTCTTGTATTATCTTAGACTTCTTCATCAAAACACTTCAGTCAGACTCAAATTAGATCAGGAAGGACATATGACTGAAATAGTGCAGTAGAACAGGGGGGTAAAGCAGAGATTTGTCACTGCACCACTTGTATACAATCTATATGTCTACGACATACCAGTGGCAATAGCAGTTGCTAAAAACAGTCCCCCTAAAATTGGCGAGGCCCCCTGTGCTGTGTTAGCATATGCAGACAACCTGGTAATTTTGGATAACATCATAAGTGGGCTCCGACAATCTGTAGGGTTCTTTTTGAAGATGATTAGTGGAACAACAAATCCACTCCTTTTGGCAGTCCACCAGGAATTAGTTAAAAACCAAACCACCTGCTGATTACATGAGTCCATGACAAAATTCCCAGCAGAAATAGGTTGGACTTGCAGAGGAGTTAGATATTCGGAGGAAGTGCAGAATGCGCTTGGGAAACGTGTAGAGTTATGGGATTGGCTGGAGAACTTTGCCCACCTCAGTATGTTAAAGAGCTATCAGTTTGTTCAGCACAGACTATACACCTTTAAGAAGCCACAGGCGTATTTGAACCTATGTCCATCCAAAAGGCTCAGGCGCTTTATCATCTTATTTAGAATGGAACAACTACCAATACTGGTCATGGGGAGCAGAGAAAAGATTTCTATTAAAGAGCGAGTCTCTCGCCTATGTAAGGCATCAGAAACATTGTAGACAGCCAAACATTTACTGACCGAATATCAAACTATGACCAGTTCAATTCAGTTGCATATTGGTAGATATGTACATAATCAGGAAACCATTTGGGAATTGTCCTTTTGGCATCACTGCACTAATTCCGATAATATGTGCCTGCAAATTGCCCTCTACAATATATGGCTAAATATCGAAGCCAGGCTGGGCCCAATGATATGAGAAACAAAAAAGGTGGTTACAATATTCCCCATATTAAATGGAAGATGGGCCGGGTTGGGGAGACTAATAATTAATATAACCATTACTCTCAATCATCCCCTGAGGCCTCCTGAGAAAAGATTGTCAACACAATCGTTTCTCCACTTCAACTATTTGATTTACATCGAGATTATTGACCCTTATGTTAAAGAGTCAATGGGGAGAGTAGGATTGAGAAGGTTTTATTTTAATTTGAATGTATTTCATTCAGATTCTATGAAAAACGATGGTTAAATGGTTTTTATGTCTATTATTATTGTTAGTTGAATGTTATTTGAATATTTGAATGTTAGGATTTGATGGATATCATGATATTGTTTTGTTTTATATTTGTATAATATGTGTAAAGTTTATTTTGTAAACTAAATCACATTAAATATTAAATTAAATGTGTCATTGGCCTACGTGAAAATGTGTGAGCTAGCCCGGAACGTGGGTAGGAATTGGTCAGCAAGAGTCTTCTCCGCCTTGGTGCTTTGGAAAGTTAACAGCCCATGAGCAACTATTCAAGGTGGTGGGAACAGCCGCAAGATGTTGCTTGTACTGTAAGGAACTCATGGTGGCAACAGTAAAGAGAGACAAAAGGGATCACAGTTCAAGGGAGTTTATTAAACTATATAAATGGTGAGAAAAACGCCTAATCTAAACCTAAATCTAAGATGGGAGCAAGCTATGATCAAATAATAATATGGCAGTCCTAGTGGCGTCTTGTCAAATAAAAAGGGCCTATACTAAAAAAACAATTGTCAATACTTACTGCTGTCAAGGAGTTCCCCCCTTCTCACCTGAATCCGTTCTTTATCGTGTTCTTGGAGGCTGCCTTCTTTCGGATGGATCGGGTTTTGAAGAAGGCGGCCCGTGTCTCTGCCGAATCCAGAATGCGTTCAGTTTTCCAGGAGGTCGAATCCAGGAATCCAGGAGGCAAGGTAAATTCGCTAGAACTAGAATCCAAGAGGAAGAAGAAGGGGGGTTCGAGGAAGGGATAGCGGAGTGGAAAGAAGAAGAACCGCGAGCTACGGAGCACACGTCTGGTCACTAATCTCTATAGCATTGAGACGCGCAGAGCCGTGGAAGGCGTGGTCTAGAAATAGAGAAGGTTACGTCCAACGCATGGAGCGAGAAGGGAATGCGTTGGACGGCCATATTGGAGGTATTAGTTAGTTTAAGTCCGTTGACCATGAGGCCCACAAGGGGCACACCCTGCGATTCATGACAGCATGCCTCCTCCGAAGACCCTTCCCTCCTGGTTTTCCCGGGTGGATGAGGTGGAACCTTCTGAGCAGCCGTGGGGCCTTGATGCTTGAGAGAGGTTCCCAGGTTCTTTCGTGAGGAGGATATCCTTTCCATTCAATCAGGTATTGAAGCTGGCACCTTCTATACCTGGAGTCACAAATCTGAGATACCTCATACTCCAATTGGTCCTCGACCAGTAAAGGAGGAGGTCTGGAGGGTTTTTGGGAGGATGGATAGTAGGGTTTCAATAAGGATGTGTGAAACACTGGGTGTATCTTCTTCCAGGATTCAGGCAACTCGATCCGATAAGAAGCAGGATTTATAATTTCTTTAATGGAAAATGGACCATAGTACCGAGGGGCCAGTTTACTAAGCTGTAGATGTCGGGGTAGTAATTTGGAGGACAACCAGATCGGATCACCGACTGCATAAGAAGGGCCAGGTCTTCTTCTGGAATCTGCATATTTCTTGGTCTGTTTCCTGGCATTCTCCAAAAATTCCTTGGCTTCTTTATGTATGTTGATAAGGGTTTCGATCCAGGAGTCAACTGTAGGTACTGGTGTAGATTGGGGAAGAACAGAAGGTAGGACCGACGGATGAAATCCTTGACTGTAATAAAAGGGGCTGATCTTAAGTGCCTAATGGTCAGAATTATTGTAAGCGAATTCAGCCACGGGTATCAGGATTGACCAGTCATCCTGGACCTTGGTGGCGAAGCATCGAAGATACTGTTCCAGGGATTGGTTGACACGTTCTGTGATTCCGTTGGTTTGAGGGTGGTAACCTGACGAAAGGGCACGTTGGATCCCTAAGCATTGACAGAGATGTTTCCAGAATTGTGAGATGTATTGAGGTCCGCGATCCGAAATGATCTTGGAAGGAAGTCCATGCAAACGGAATATGTGTTCCAGGAAGATTCCTGCTAGCTCAGAAGAGGATGATAATTTACGCAGGGGCATAAAATGAGCCATATGAGTGAACAGGTCTATGGTAACCATGATGGTGGTATACCCACGGGATGAAGGCAGTTCCACAATGAAGTCTGTAGCGATGATCTCCCAAGGCCTAGTTGGCAATGTAGATTGTAGTAGAAGGCCCGCTGGTTTCTTGTTATTGTGTTTATTTTGACTGCAGACAACACAGGATTGAATGTACTGCTGTACATCGGGTCCCATCCTAGGCTACCAGAATTGCCTTTGTATCAGACGGAGGGTATTGGTGACACTACGATGTCCGGAGTGTAGGGTATCGTGGCAGAGATTCATCATTCTTTGTTGTAGTCTTTTTGTAGGGATGACCAAGAGATTGTCTTTGAACAAATAACCTTCCCGGACCTTTACATTCCAAGGATTTCTTTTGGATTTATCCTTCCACAGATCAGAGGATTGGGTTTGGGCTTAGATTTCTTTGAGGAGGTTGACTGCCTGGGCCACAAAGATCTTGGGGGAAAACATCTGAGGATATGCCTTGTCTTCAGTGGGCTCGTAGTCAGGACTTCGAGATAAGGCGTCGGCGATCAGGTTTTTTGAATCAGGAACGTGAGTGATATGGAACTGGTACTGGGCAAAGAAGTATTCCCAACGTGCCTGACAACTGTTCCTACACTCCAAGACTGTAGAATCTGGAGGTTTCGGTGGTCAGTATGGACCTGAACTGAATGTTTAGCTCACAAAAGTAAATGTCGCCATTCAGTGAAGGCTTGGCGGATGGCTAACAATTCTTTTTCCAGGACTGAATAATGTGTTTCACTAGGAGTCAGAGTTCGTGAGAGGTAAGCAATTGGGTTTTCAAATTTATCTCCTAATTCTTGTTTCAGGACTGCGCCAATGGTATAATTTGAAGCGTCTGTTTCTACCAGAAAAGGATGGCTGGTATCGGATTGAGCCAAGATAGGAGCTTGTGTAAACTCTGTCTTTAAACGCTGGAACGCCATATCTTGTGGTGTTGACCAGAGGAAGGGAGTGTCTTTCTTCAGGAGAGCAACAATCAGTTGAACTATCTCAGAGAAATTAGATATGAATTTCCGGTAGAAATTGGCGAGTCCCAGGAAAGATTGAATTTGTTTCACGGAAGTAGGAGCAGGCCAGGTCAATATGGCCTTTACCTTTGAAGGGTCCATATCGATTCCTTCTGGGGTAAGAATAAACCCTAGGTTGTGGACGGAGGTCACATGAAACAAACATTTTTCAGGTTTGGCCAGGAGTTTATGATCTCGGAGTCTCTGCAACACTGCCTTCACATGCTCTTCATGTTGTTTAGGATCCTTGGAAAAGATCAATATGTCATCCAGATATACAATAACAAAGAGAAACAGCATGTCAGAGAATACCCTATCCATAAAACGTTGGAAAATTGCCGGGGCGTTAGCCAATCCGAAGGGCATGACTAGGTACTCAAAATGGCCAAAGGGTGTTCTGAAGGCAGTCTTCCATTTGTCTCCTTCCCTGACACGGATCAAATGATAGGCGCCCCTGAGATCCAACTTGTTGAATATCACTGCACCTCTCACGGCTTCCAGGATATCCGAAATCAGGGGTAACGGCTACCGATCCTTGAGGGTACATTGATTTAGCCCGCGATAATCAAGGCAGGGTCTGAGTTCCTTGGTATCCTTCTTAGGAACAAAAAATAGAGAAGCACCAGCAGGAGATTTCGAAGGTCCTATGGTGCCATTTTGAAGGTTGGTATCCAGGTATTCTCTTAGGGCCTTCTTCTCAGGTTCGGAAAGAATGAACATCCTGCCGAAGGGAATCACTGCAGAGGGTTCTGTATCTATTGCGCAGTCTTCAGGTCTGTGTGGGGGTAAGGCCTGGACAATGGCAGTCGAAAACACATCAGCATAAGTTTGGTAGATTTCAGGAACTTGCATGACATTGGATACCATTAGTGGTGTCTGTTGTTCCTTTGTTGGTTCTTTTGGGTGTGTTAATGGAGGTTCAAGGGATAGACAATGAGACATGCAAAACTCTGAGCCTAGGAATAGGGAACCCGCAGACCAATTGATATATGGATTGTGCTTCTGTATCCAGGGCATGCCCAATACTAAGGGGTAATGAGCTGATTTAATAATGTCAAACCTGATCAGTTCTTGGTGGTGATTTATTGAAAGCTGGATCTCCTTGGTCTGAAAGCTTATGGGTCCTGATGTGAGGGGTCTTCCGTCGATAGCCTCAACAGGCTCCATGGTGCTTTGTGACTCGTAGGGAATCTGATGTTTATCAACACACTCATGATCGATGAAAATTCCCATAGCTCTGCAGTCTACCAGGGCCAAAATGGAATAGTTTGTATTCGTGGATGGTGATAAAAAGGCCTGCAGTACCACCAAATTGTTTTGTCCAGGGGAGTTCAAGGATGGAATGGATGTGGAGCAAACATCTCTCTCCCGAAGCTCTGCTCCATCCAGGATCGGGAGCTGGCATTTCCCGAACGCCGAGGGGGTGCTAAAGGACACTCTCTAACCAAATGCTTATCTGAGGCGCAGTACATGCACAAGCCAGTATGAATTATCCTCATTCTTTCTTGTGGAGATATGGGTCCACGAAAGGCCCCAATCTGCATGGGCTCGGATTCTGAAACTGGGCTTGGGTTGATTTACGGTCTTGGGGTACCCTCAAATGATACCTTGGAAGGAGTTCCCCTGGATTTCTTCTTTTCTGACTTCCTTTCCTGGATACGGAAGTCAATCTGCATGGCAAGATCCATTAGTGCCTGGAATGAGCTTGGTCGTGCCACTCTGGCCTGCTCATCCTTAATTTCTTCGTTCAATCCTCTCCTGAACAGGGTAAAACTCGCCTCAGTGGACCAGTCGGTTTCCTTTGCCAGTTGTTTAAATCAGGTCACATATGTGAGCATATCCTGGGCCCCTTGCTGAAAGTCTAACAAGCGTTCTTGTGCGCTATAGACCTGCTCAGGGCGGTCAAACATGTCTTTTAGGGCACCTATAAACCCATTATAATCATTCAGGATGGCATCGCTGGAGTTAACGAGGGGAGTTGCCCAAGTTAAGGCATTCCCGGAAAGGTGAGAGATTATAAAACCCACCTTGGCCCTGGGGGTTGCAAAATAGTAAGGCTTGAAGGTAAAATGAACCAAGCACGAATCCAGGAATGCACGAAGGGTCTTTGCGGAGCTGTCGTATTTATCCACGACTCCGCCCAGTATAACACTCTCTTTTGTAGCAGAATCCCGGGATAGAACCAATTGTTTGAGAGCGGCGTTCTCCGCTTTCAGATTCTGTACCTTGGTTGATAGTTCCTGCATACTACGCATCAAGTCCTGCACGGCAGCCTCCATGTCGATATCGCTTTCGATTGGGTGGCGTCTCAAACTGTCAAGAAGTTCCCCCCTTCTCACCTGAATCTGTTCTTTACCGGTGTTCTTGGAGGCTGCCTTCTTACGGATGGTTCGGGTTTTGAATAAGGCGGTCCGTGTCTCTGCTGAATCCAGAATGTGTTCAGTTTTCCAGGAGGTCGAATCCAGGAATCCAGGAGGCAAGGTAAGTTCACTAGAACTAGAATCCAGGAGGAAGAAGAAGGTGGGGGTTCGAGGAAGGGACAGCGGAGTGGAAAGAAGAAGAACCGCAAGCTACGGAGCACACATCTGGTCGCTAATCGCTATATCATTGAGACGCGCGGAGCCGTGGAAGGCGGGGCTTAGTAATAGAGAAGATTATGTCCAACGCATGGAGCGAGAAGGGAATGCGTTGGACGGCCATATTGGAGGTATTAGTTAGTTTAAGTCTGTTGTGACAAGGACCATGAGGCCCAAAAGGGGCGCACCCTGCGATTCATGACAACTCCAAAGTAACAAAAAATGTGCGATAATGTTCACCAGAAAAGAAAGAAGTGTTCACAAAATGATAAGTCAGGATGGTGTGGCTGGGATCTCCCTATCCCACGTTTTAAATACAGGACAAGGTGGGACTTCTGAGCACAGCACACTTCTGGGCCTCTCCAGCATGAGGTTCATAATTTCATTCAACAATACCAGGACCTTCAGGGTCCAAGTCTCTTTTCTACAAAGTCTCTTGCCTTGGAAGGCGTGCTGGACCAAAAACAACAAACAAAAGTTTGTGCAGTGATCTTGCACATTGGGCAATTGCTCTTTGCCCGTTGGATCTCCCTCCACTGGGCTCTGATCCTTCTTGCAATGTGGGCCTCCCTTTGTTGGGTTCACTATGGTTTTTCACTCTTAATATCAACACAATGTTCTTGGGTGTATCATGCTTCACCCCGATTCGCAGGCATCCCTCAACCGTGTTCACATTTGCCAGTTGGCAGGTTTAACAGTGGAAAGCCCAAACCTATGGGAGATCCAACACAATGCTGGATGTGTGGATAGATAGGCCACACATCACGGGTATGCAGAAGCAGGGAGGAGTACAACAGAGGGGCGTGACATACCCACAAGCATACAATGCCGTGAAACCCGACTATTATGCCCAAGATCAGCACAATGGCGCCAGCACAACATGCACCCGCTCAGTTGCAACAGCCCATGATCTATATACATCGCAGGAACAGGTGTACACACAGCCACCGCACGCAGTATTGCAAGCACTGGCGCAGCAGATCGCTGCAGCTACGAGACACATGGTCACCACAATGCAGACTCCAATACAGAGATTAGGGGGAGCGACCATAATGTGAGGGAATTCTTTCACTGGGACAGGGGTGACTTTATACCCACAATAGTATAGCCTACTGACTGACCTGTGTTCAATCCTATCTGTTACACCCGACACAAACGAGAGACCATGTGCAGGGGTAACAAAAGGTGACAAGACATTTTCTCTTCTCGCAGGTACCAGGGCAACATGATCCTGTATTAGGGAGGGGAGATAGCCAATGTCAGGCATTGCTCTGAATATCATAGATTTCTTAGAAAATGGGGGGATATACCAATGTATATTATGACATTTCCGTGTTTGAAAGTACAAAAAATGTACATGCGCTACAAATTTAATCAACTGCCCACCAATGAAAAAATTAAATACTGGGATAAATAAACGGTCAACTGCTCTACAGGAAAGTGTTGGTTTTGCTGTAGAACACTAGTGAAGGAAACATTAAAACATCTAGTTATGTACTTTGGCTATTTTGAGGACATTAGGATCAGAATATTTAACAATTACCTTGTAACCCTTTCAGAACTGTGAAGAGAGTCTATTTGGAATAGATGCATGTGGGGTAATAGCCAAATACTGACCCTTAAATTAGCAATGATCCTGGGAAGAGAACCTTGTTGAAAAAAGGGAGCTAAAGGAGACAAGGGTTATAAACTTATAATAACCTTTGTACATAATAGCTTGATTCTTTTCTAATATATTCAAAGGACCTATTAAGTACTATCATTTTACAGAATGGATGGGGGTGAAATGGATGGAATGGATGGAATAAATGAAGAGGATGGAGTAGATGGAATGGATGAGAAGGATAGAGTTGATGGAATGGATGGAGTGGATGAGGTGCATAGAATGGTTGGAATGGTTGAAGTGGACGAAATGGATGGAATGGACTAAGTGGACGAAAGAGATGGGGTGGATCAAATGGATGGAGTGGATGGTATGGAGAGAGGGAGTGGATGGATCGGATGGAATGGATGGAATGGATGGGAGGTGGGTGGAATGGATCAGGTGGAATGGATTGGAGGTGGGTGCAATGGATGGATGGAATGGATAGAGTGGATGAAATGGATGGAGTGGACTGGGTGGACAGGGTGGATGGGGTGGATGAAATGGATGGAGCTGGTGGATGGAATGGACGGATGGAATCAATAAATGGTGTGGAGGGATGGAATAGACTGAGTGGATGGAATGGATGGAATAAGTCGAATGGGTGGAGTGGATGAAATGGATGGAATGGATGAAGTGGGTGGAATGGATGGAGTGAATTAAATGGATGAAGCGGGAGGAATGGATGACATAGAAGAAAAGATGGAGTGGATGAAATGGATGGAAATGGATGGAATGAATGGAGTACCCAGTTAGAATTATGAACATTAGTCTGTGACAGACCCTGACAGGATTGTGAACGTTAGCCTGAGTTACTTCTAGATAGAAATGCAAATGTTGGCATGTCCCATACTTGGGTGGAGCTGTGAACATTAGCCTGAACCGCATCTAGATAGAAATACAAATGTAAATGTTAACATGCCCCACACGAATATCACTGTGCATCCTGCCTTCCTGTTCCCTATGCTGTTGCTTTATATCTGTCGCTGTAAGCCCAGCCCCCTGTCTCTATGTGTCCGTGTGTCACTCTGTTCCCTGCCATTCTGTTCATGTGCCTGGTCCCACTGCTTCTAAGATAACCATCATATCACATCACTACGCTTACTCTCTACTCTCTACTATACACCATCATTCAACTAGAACACAGCTGTACCCCTGATTAATGTGGACTAGCTGTTCACGTACGAATACGACCCCATGAACACCTCATCACCCTTATTAAACGCAGCTAGCTGAGCACATTCCGACCTAGTTGCTCACATATGCGTCCTTCAGGTCTAACGCAGCCAGAGCCCAGTCTGGGTGTCCACCCACCAGACATCACACATCCGACTGATATCTCCAGCACCACATCTAACGCTAGGATGCAGCTACCACCCAGCAATTACATCAGCTGCACACATATCTGGTGCACCCACGCACCCTTCAACACTATCTCTCTCTACTGACCAGAACTACGGTTCCTGAGGGCGTTCAACCTACCAGCGCTTTGAGGTCATACCAATGATATATAGAGTGCTATATACATGCCAAGTAACAAAACACAACATAACATAACATATCATAACATTGCCATGAATGCGCAAGGGTTCTCTGGGGCTACAGATTTGGTTCCTTTTACTGTTAAACTGCCATTTTCCATTGCGGAACATGACCTTACCATGCCACTATTATATTCCCAACAGACACCAGTTAACATAATGGGAAGGGACATGATGAGCAAATTCAACATAACCATCTCATTCAGCGAGCATCAGATATTTTGTTCTACCCCAGGAATACACTATATGAATGCACAAGAAATTATTCATTCAATATGCGGTCAGACTGTACAGAGCGGGGTGCCCCTTGATACCGAGGTATTCCACTATGGGGTGGGAGTGCTATTAGCATGGCTCCTACTAATACAAGGCAAGCTGCTTTGCATACACAATTAGTTTTTGTTTAGACCAGAGATTCCCTTAGATGAAGAAGAAGGACAGGTATTTCCACTAGAATTGGAGACAGTCATAGTGAGGGACGAAAGAGTAGTATGACGATACAGGCCTAGCATGGAGGGCAGTAATTGCAGTACGCGAAAGGCATAGACTGACTGACTTGACAGACAAAGAATTGTTTCAGGACGACTATTCAGATCTTGAGGCGGTGTTATTTATAAGTATTACTTACTGGATGAGAATTCATTACAGGGAGGTTCCACAGAGAATGTCCCTAATGAAAAAGGTGGTGCTGCCATTTCTTGAGGAAGCCCTAGCACAAGTGCTGAGCGCATTATGGACCAACATCCCATATGACGTTAGCTTGTTGAAGGGAGTAGGAGCTGTTTAAATTAAACTCAAACCACGGGCAATTTTGCCATGGCAAAGCAATACCCTCTATCTAGGGAAGCAGACAAAGGTATTTTTGGGACAATTTCCATGTTAGTGCAACATGGAATTTTAATGCCATTAGAATCTCAATGTAACACGGCTATGTACCCGGTGAAAAAGGTGATCGGGGATCGTAGCGTTTTATCCAGGATTTGCGCCCTTTGAACAACATTGTTGAAGCAGAGTTTCCTTGAGTTCCCAACCCAGTGACAATGCTTTGTAGTATTCCGGCAGAGGTGACTTATTTTACAGTGATAGACTAGAAGAATGCTTTCTTCTCTCTCCAACTCCACAAAGAATTACAGGATCTGATGTCATTTTTGTGTAGAAATAAAAAGTGAAGCCCCTTCTATATTCCATAGGGTCCTTCAAATGGACCTGGGGAATGTAGATATGGACAGCATAATTATTCAGTACATAGAGTACATTTTGATATGCAGCAGGTCAGAAGAGTAGTGGTGAAAGGACTCAGTACAGTTGCTAACAGTTCTAGCACAAAAGGATTACAAGGTGGACAGGGCGAAATTACAGTATTGCCATAGAGAGGTTTTATATATTGGACAGCTAATATTGCAGGACGGCAGGAAGGTGACACCCAAATGAGCAGAGGCGATTTTCAGAATGCTGCCACCAAAGATTCTGAGGGGGATGTAGCAATTATTGTCTCTCTAATTATTGCAGAACCTGGGTGTTTGACTACAGCACATACACTAGGCCTCTTTTAAACGGGCTCAAGGAGGCTCAGAGGTGGACGGTAAGTTAACATGGATAGGGGAGGTGACAGAAACATTCAAAGAAGTAAAAGGGGCAATGTGTACCACCCCATTATTCGAGATTCCTGACTATAGAGCAGAATTGTATTTGTTCTCACACACCAATGGAGTAGTGATGATGGCAGTGCTCACACAAAAAACTACCTTGGGGCACAAACTGATAGCTTACTACAGTGGGTTTTAGATCCGGTGATGAGCGGTCACTATCCTTGCAAACAAGCATTGGCTCCTGCTACATTTGCAGTAGAGAAATCATCAAGCGTTACGATGGGCTGTAGCACCACTCTATACATAGAGCATGCCTTTTTTTCCATTCTTGAAAAGCCAAAAAGCACTTTGACCAGACAAAGAGCATCTGGATATGAGGTGATTAACTCAAATCCATCAATAAAGGTAGTGAGGTGTAGAATTGTAAATCAAGTGACATTTATAGCTGAACCAGTAGAAGAAGGGGACTACGTACACGACTGTACCACATACACAAAATATCATGACGACATCCCTAGAGCAAGGGAGAATGACCTTGGGGGAGGGAAGGTGATCTTTATTGATGGGCCCTCAATCATTGATCAGATGACAGGAGTAAGACACAGTTGTGAAATTAAGACCGAATAGGACTATTGAAGTAGCAGCAACTGCAAGGCTACTTTCACATTTTTCAGCGCGAGCAGCAGAACTAGTTGCACTTATAGTGGTTTTAGAGAGACATGAGGACAAGAGATCAGAGTTTACTCCAACTCCGCCTACGTGACATCACATCAACAGTACATGCAGGACTGTCACAATGGAAAAGGCAAGGCTTCTGATGTGCTGACTGTATGTCTGTGCAGCACGCGCACCTATTGGACAGGCTCATAGATGCACTGCAGCTTCCATCAGCCATTGCATTAGTGAAATGCCAAGCTCAAACAAGGTGGGTGGATGTGGTTTCCCACAGCAACAAACCCACAGATGCAGGACCAAAGCGAGCAGCTTACTTTTGAGACATTAATGGGTTTGATACTCCACCCAATTAATGCTTCCAAGCATTTAGTATGATATTGCAAGAAGGATATAGTTCATTGCCAATCAACCAAATAACAGAATTTCAGGGACAAGCATCAGCGGAGGAAAAAGAGTTGTGGATAAAAAGAGGGTGTTGGATATCTCCCACAGATGTAATGTGGCGACAGGAAAGCCCCAGAAAACCAGTTATTCCTTTTGCATGATTGCAGATTGCGCTTACACAGCTGCATTACAAGACCCACCTTAGCAAAGAAGTTCTTGCAGCACATATAGCAGAAGACAGGTTCTGTCCCAATTTGGCTGAATATATTGCCACCTTTATGCATGGCTGCATTGTCTGCCAGAAATACACTGCGGGAAACACAATGCGCATAGTGCAGGGAGCAATACTGCGCCCTAATGTGGACATGATCCATAATTGTAATGGCTACAGGAACATGTTAATAGTCAGGTGTCCATTTTCTCATGGGGTCGGAGCTGGTCCATGCTCATACCCTGATGCCCTCAGTGTGGCGAAATTCCTCATCAGAGAGGTTTTACCATGGTGGGGATTGTGCAAGATCCTACAATCAGATAATGGACCTCACTTTGTAAATTAAATGTTTTAGCATATCACAGCCCTGCTTCAGATTAAGCATAGGATTTCTTGCGCTTATCACCCACAAGCGAATGGAATTTGTGAAAGCCTCAATGGCCTGCACAAAGAAAAAAATTGCAAAAACAATAATGAAAAAGGGAATGCTCCACTGCCTGCCCCTAGCATTATTCGCATTGCTCACTCAGCCTGCGTCTGACCACCATTTAACTCCCCATGAGGTGGTGACAGGAGGACGCATGCACCTTCCAATTGCTCCTCCCACTAGAGCGCTCACGGATGCCCACAATTTTGCAACTGTTCTTGGTAATGGAATGCGTGATTATCTCGCTTTGATGATGGCTAGTGCTTCTTTTATCCCTTACCAGCTAAAGAGCCGGCTGGGGAGATCGAAGAAGGAAAGTAAAGATAACACATCAGTATAGCTACCTAAACTGCTCAACCAATCACCTCTTTATCCTGGAGACCAGGTCCTGCAGAAAAATGTTGTCAGAGCGTGGCACAATTCGTGCTTCGATGGTCCCTTACACTAGGTAATCCTACTGCGTTCATTTACTGAGTTTCAACAAAGTGATTCTACACCTACGCTATGAAAAGAAAACACTTTAGGAATTTGTAAACAATTGAGAACAAATGGTCCAAGAGAAAATATTTGTTTATGCCTTTCTCCTTTACGTTGCACACACTTACCCAATTCTGACAAGAAGCAATGGGTAATACATTCTGGGCCGATTTGCCCAAATCATACCTCTGCCGATTCCCACGGGTGTCCTCTTTTCGGAAATGCATGGGGTTCCCTGTTTTCCTTGGTGGCTTAGACACCCGAGGCCCATATCTGTAGGATGTGAGAGTTTGCAATTCAGTTGTGAAAACAGACTTGGGGTTACTTGTGTTTTAGGCTTTCCGGCGGTTAAAGGGTTCAATGCCATCAAAGAAGAATTGAGAGCTGTAAAACTCAAAACCCCCCAGACTAGATATATTTTGGATCTCCTCACAGCCATGGAAGGGTGTGTGTGCTTGTCTTGCTGCAGCTATGTGCCTGCCTACAATGGAGATAATGGGACCCTCACAGAGGCAATCATGCAATTATCAGACCTACATGACAAAATGGTAGAGATAACAAGCCCAGCAGGTAAAATGAAGATTGTTTGACATGCATCTTTTCTTGAATACCATCATGGATGGCCAAGAAGCTCAAGGTACTCATTGCTGCCCTGGTGCTATTACTATTCACTGTCTGTGTCATCAGAGTAGCAATAACTCAGTGCAAGAAGAATACAAAAAAAAGAATAGGGATGAAAATATTATTGGATGTAGAGACAAAGGCAGATGGAGAGACACAGACTTTTGAAGTACTACAGTCCCACTTGAAACAGTGTCCTCTTTTTCCTCCCGGCATAAAGTTTTCACATCCCCCACATCCATACAATTACATGGGATGATGGGTATGGTGCAAACCTGATGGATATTGCTGCTATATGACCTGGGTTTCGATGAACAAGTGAAGTTTGAAGGTCACCTGGGAGGAGTGGTGAAGGTATGGATTACAAAACCATATCTAAACAGGGAAAACCTCTAAAGAAGTGTGGTTGATTGCTCGACCAGAGGAGGTATTAAAGAGGGAGTTCTAAATGTGGCACTTGTTGCACCAACCCACCCTCATCTCGATGTCTTAGAAATGAAAGCTGCACATCGTTCCCAGCCCGTACATCCCCATCATCAATGTACTGCAGGTCATCATTGAAGAATTACAGTTGCAATCAATGGAGCAGGTAGACTGACTGTAACCATGCATAAAGCTGATGACGTCACGACTAAGAGTATGACATAGATGCGTTCGATATGAAGCATATATGTACTCCTGTACGAAGCTACACAGACACTTAGGCCACACGAAGAATATGCTTGTGAGCCATTTAGCTAGAGGGCAGACACACCTTTGCTTTGAAGTAACCGCAAGTTGCACAAGAATACATATGAACTGCTTACTGATGCTAAAATGCAACTAACATGGACAGCCATGCAAATAAAGATGGAAGCCACAGCCGCATTGAAATGAATCAAAGACACTGGAGGGACTCGGGAATGCAGAGAGAAGCCTGACATGCTGATTTAGGTGAGATGCGCAGACCAGGCTGTCAGTGCAGCTATTGTGTACAGCCTTACTAAAGACACAGAGCGAGAGAAAGTTTCACATTAGTAGATGAGGTAGGACACCTGTGAATGTAAGAGCTGAAAGAAATACTCATAAATGCAAGCAGGAAAATTAAGTCCCTACTTAGGTGACTTGAACCTAGGAGACAAAGCCCATCCATTCGAGCCAGATGGGAACTATCTTTACCATCCAACTGAAGACAAGATGATACAAAAGTAATACCAGGTTGAAAGCTTAATGTTCTGTCTCAAGGCCTACAGGATTGGAGATGGTAACTTGTTGGGTACAAGAAACACCTTTGTGGCCGTTCCCACCACCTTGAATAGTTGCTCATGGGCTGGTAACTTTCCAAAGCGTCAAGGCTGAGTAGACCCTTGCTCACCAATACGTACCCACCTTCCGCGCTAGCTCATACTTTAGTGCACAGGCCAATGACAGAGCTCTAACCAGACATACCTGTAGTTACAACATTTGAAAGGTGGTCAGTGGGGGAGCCACCAGAAATACTTTAACCAATAAGGTGCTAACCCTTTATATATTCCATATTTTGTCTACCTCACTCAGCAATCCTATGTTATCTTAGGTTTTTGCAAATGTATAATTTGTTTTGTGACATCATCGTGACCTCATTGTGCCTTAAAAGATCAGGACAAGCATGAAAACAATGAGAAAATATTGGAGAATGATGTGCTGTCCAAAACTTGATCCCTGTTTGTGTGCTTTTAATAAACATTGAGTTTTGTCATATTTTTGGACTTCCTTTTTTGAGTGCAAGTATTTAGTTTTGTGACGCTTTCGACACCATCAATAGGGAATAGCTTTGGAAGAATTTAGCCATGTGGAAAACTCCCCTGGGCTTACTGAATATGACTGTGTCACTCCATACTTCAACTAAAGTAAAAGTTAGACTGGATCACGTAGGGGCGACCACTGACTGGATCACTACTAACAATGGACTAAATCAGGCTGTATGATTGCCCCTACTTTATTCAATGTATACCTGTCTGTTTTGGGCGAGGCCCTTACTGACCTCATAGCCTACAATGGCTTGGCTCCACCGAATGCATTGACGTTATGGATAGCACGACTAAAGGTCTTAAAAAATCGCTTATATTGTCATCATTTTGCCATCGTCATCATTATTAAAATGTCTTCATTCGACAAATTGTCATTTTGCATACATACAAAACAAATATATCATTAGCAAAAAAGAAGAAACATTATACAGATACCACTTAATATTTTTCCAAATCTGATCAAAAATTAAAAAAAAAGGAAACATACAATACTATTGCTAAAAGGCCTTGGATCTAAAATAATATTATTCAGTGCAAAGCATACAACATCACCATTATGATCATTTTCGCTCTTATACGCCAAGCACTATTCATAAATAAGAGATCAAAACAGGCAACACGCCGGAGCACAGTGCGCTTGTCTATGCAAAAGGCAATTGGGTAACCTAACCTAATTCAATTAGAAAAGTAAATGCCTGCTGCAGGTGCTTGTGTATTGATTGAACCTGTGCCCACGGTATCCAAAGTAGAAATATATGCAAAAGATTACACCCCCGCTCTGCGCAAAGGCAATATATTTAATGTGAGTGAAAAACAATATAATAGAATGAATATAGCCGACACGTGTTTCGACCCAACGGTCTTCTTCCAGGCTGCAGGCTGCATATCTGAGCAAAGGCAATATATTTCATGTGAGTGAAAAACAATATATCAGAATGAATATAGCCGACACGTGTTTCTACCCAACAGTCTTCTTCCAGGCTGCAGGCTGCATATCTGAGCAAAGGCAATATATTTAATGTGAGTGAAAAACAATATATCAGAATAAATATAGCCGACACGTGTTTCGACCCAACGGTCTTCTTCCAGGCTGCAGGCTGCATATCTGAGCAAAGGCAATATATCTAATGTGAGTGAAAAAGAATATATCAGAATGAATGTAGCCGACATGTGTTTCAACACAATGGTCTTCTTCCAGGCTGCAATATTCACAATCCACCCTCTTAATAATGAGGTAGCCTAATGCTGCCAATATGTACTGCTAATGCGCCAATAATTCTTAACCAGCTTTAATTTTCTAAGCGTGAATGCGGAACGTGATTATATAGTCTCAAAGTTGCCACATTATGTACGATAGTCATATCCTCCATTTGCCTAACGAGCCAAGGCTTGTTCTATACAGCGGATATTAGCAGCATTGAGAAATGCTCTCATTATTAAGTGAATATGCGACCCTGAATGGATTAAAAATCAGTATCAACAAAGCTAAAATGATGGTTTTCAGGCCAAAAGGGCATGCTGTGAGTAGGCGTATGACCTCGCATATAATTAATGTAAAGGTTGAAGTGATGCAAGTATATAAATATCTAAGCATCGTAATAGGTCATCAACTCATGTGGCGAAGCCAACTTGAAAATGTACAGCTAAACTTTGCACAGCATTCTGGAGCTAACTGTGCATTAGCATGCAGATACTGTGGTATTAGTCTATAATGCTAAGTGTGTGCCTATTATCACCTATGGAGCTGAGATATGGTCCCATAAGCACCTTCAAAGTGTAGGATTGCTAGTGTGTACCTGTCTGAAAACTGTCCTGCGTTTGCCTAAAAACACCCCGATTGAATGTGTTTTTTTAGATTACATTATTTGTCAATTGGAAGCCTTGATTACTGTTCAATGCCTACACTGTTGCTGGAAGTATGCAAATGCTGTGACTCACACCCTCAAAGTATTATAATTCAAGCCTGTGCATCACCAAAAACACTGATGAATGGCAGGGTATTTACTTAGTTATATGCAGGAGAAACAATGCTCTTTTGATCACAAAAGAACGTACAATAGATAAGAAATCAGATTTGACTGGAAGTAGTGATCTTCTTAACAATGGGGGGAGTTTGGGGACATTCAGACCAAGTTGTGGAGGGGAGAAAATGAAACAGTCACCGGGGACAATGCATAAGTAGACACACATAGATTAAGGACAATGAAGATTGAACATTAGAATGGTAATGCTCTGGGTCTCATTCACAGTCTACATGCTAAATGGCCCAGTGATATGGAAAATTATTTTTTGAAAATTTGGTTTTATTAGTTTTTACAGATACAAGTCATGCAAAGAAAAGATACATTTATGTACACAATTAACTATCTCGTAATGGAGAAGCGAACCCTTAAAATTTGGCGTATTTAGTGTCTGTCCTGCAAACACCTTCTTCATACATAGGGTTTGCGCAAAAACATGACCTTGCACCCCTCCCCTTTCTTGCCCCCCTCCCCCCTGGTCAGAACCTGTATTGCAGGTCGAGCAGCGTTCATCGTGTGGCGAGCAACGTCAGTGTTCAATGCCAAAATTGTGTTGGTTATGAGAGTGTCAGTTGGAGAGCTCAACTCATACATTGCCAAGGTCAATTCTTGTGCCTCCATCGTCGTGGTAGGGGCATTGTTATGAGATAAGCCGGTGGGCAGGTATATACTTTTATATTCCATCCATAAGCTTTCCGTCTGAGATAGTTTTCCATGTAGCAACGCTGTTATATGTTCCATTATGCATATATTATTGGAAACATGGATCCATTCATTTTTCGTGGAAGTTGTAGGCGCTTTCCACCTCATTACTTGTGTTGCTCTAACGGCTAATAGCAATTGTGGTGCTAGATCCTTGATCTTGACCCAGTCATCCACATCTTTCTCGAGGCCAAACAATATGAGGTAGGGAGTAGGTGTTCTGTCGATACCCTTCGACTTCTTTGATCCAGCCCTGGACCTCCAACCAGAACACTTGTATTCTGGGACATCCCCAACACATGTGCCAGTAGTCTGCTCTGTTTCCGCATCCATGCCAGCAATCCGGGCTCGTAGTCTGAAACATTTTAGATAATCTGACTGGATCATATTGCCATCTATGTAATAATTTGATTGCATGGAGTTTGTATTGATTTGAAATGGATATTCGTGTGGCTGCCTGGCATATGGTATCCCATAGGTCTGGAGTGAACTGTTTGGAGAAATCTGTTTCCCATCTGCTTTTCAATGAGTCCGTGTTCACCCCCTCCCCTTCTATCAGTGTTTTGTACATATCAGAGATTAGGCCTTTCGTTACAGTTCTTGAGTCCAGTATTTTCTAAAAAGGGTTGAGTTCTCTCATTAATTTGGGTTTCCACATGGCTCTTGCCAAAACCCCTTTTATCTGCAACTATTGAAAGGTGGATAATGGGCCCATTCCGAGGGCTTCGGTTAGTTCAGGGAGAGAAATGAAGGAGTCTTTCCGTTGCAGTTGCCCTACGCTCTCTAATCCAGCCTCATACCATGATTGGAACCTTCCGACTTCTGGGATGTGGTCGTTGATTCCTGGGGACAATAAGTGGCTGAGGGGAGCCAGCCAGGTAGTAATGTTTTGCATGTTTTTGCCATGTGTCCAGATGTCCCAGATGGTCATTAGTATCAGGTGGTCTTTGAGTTTTCTACAGATTCTTTTTTTAGGTGCCCATAACCATTCAGATACTGTAGCTGGTGTAAAGTAATGGTTGTCCATATTGACCCACTGGGTGTCTGTTTGGTTACGGAGGTGTGGAATCAATACCCTAAGTTGGGCGGCCTCGTAATATTTTTGAAAATTGGGAAGCCCAACTCCACCTTTATCTTTTGGGAGCGTTAGGGTCTTATATGGAATTCTTGCTTTTTTCCCTTGCCATAGGAATTGGAGCATGGCCCTTTTGATCTCAGTAAAAAAGTGTTTTGGAATCCTAATGGGTATCGCTTGAAAAGGATATAGGAACCGGGGCAGGGATATCATCTTAATTGCATTAAACCGGCCTAGCCAGGATATTGTGAGCTTGTCCCATCTTGTCAAGTCTAACCTAAATTGTTTCAATAGGCGAGGGAAGTTTGCTTCAAATAAGTCACTTAGATTCTTCGTTAGTTGTATCCCCAGGTATTGTAGTTGTGAGTGTTCGATATTGAGACCGAATGGGGAGAAACTGATGGTATTCTCGTCTTTTTGACCTTGGAGGGGAAAGAGTGTGGACTTTGTTTTATTTATTTTGAACCCAGAGAGTTTACCATATTCTTATATCATTCAGAGAGCCCAGGGGATGGAGACGGAGGGGTTCGTGATGTGGAGGAGGATGTCATCTGCATAGAGGGCAATTTTGTATTCTGTTGTCCCCAGTCAAATACCTTTTAGTGTAGGGTCTGCCCTTATTGCGATTGCCTGGGGTTCTAAGGAGAGGGCAAAGAGAATCGCTGAGAGGGGGCATCCTTGTCGGGTTCCACGCTGCAGGTTGAACCATCGTGAGTATTCCCCGTTCACAAATATAGATGCCTTGGGGTCTGTATAAACTGCATGTATCGCTCTCGGAAATCTAGTGCCCATTCCCACTTTTCGGAGTACTGCCTCAAGGAACCCCCATTCCACCCTATCAAAGGCCTTTTCCGCATCGATGGAAAGCAGGGCCGGGTCATTCTCCATGGTCTGGGATGTGTGGATCAGGTGTAAGGTTTTGGGGATTGTGTCTTCCCCTTGTCTGCCCAGTATGAACCCAACCTGATCGGAGTGTATAAGTTGAGGGATGAGGGTATCGAGTCTTGCTGCCAAGATTCTGGTGTATATCTTTGCATCAAGGTTGAGTAGAGAGATGGGGCGGTATGAGGAACATTTCGTAGGATCCCTCCCAGCATTGGGGATAACAGTGATCAATGCCTTGGTAAAAGAGTCTGGGGGTTTCCCTGTGTCCATTATTTCATTGAAGAGGAGTATTAGGATGGGGGCCAGCGCGGTGATGAAAGTTTTATAAAATCCGGCGGTGTAGCCGTCTTCGCCCGGGGACTTGCCCAATGTTAATATTTTTATGGCGGCTTGGACCTCTAGTTCCGTAATAGGGGATTCTAGTGATTCGACCGCTAAGTCAGGAATACGGGGTACATCTATTGAGGACAGATAGAATATAAAGTTTCATAAAAGTCGGCAAAATGTTCTGGGATGGTGGTGTGGTGGTGTGGGCGTGTGATGTGGGGGAGGTATTGCCTTTAATTTCTAATACTCCTCGCTCGCTCTTTGTTCTTGCAGCCTGGCGGCGAGAAGTGCGTCGGCCTTATCGCCCTTCTCATAGAATTTTTGTTTTAAAAATCTTAGTTTACGCACAACCTGTTCATGCTCCAATAGTTTCAGCTTGTTTCTTTTCTCTCTGGCTTCGTTCATCTTCTGAGGATCCACTTCTTCGCCTATTTTGGGTGTGCGTTCTAATTGGGAGATTTCAGTTCGGAGCCTTTGTTCAATAAGATTATGTTCTCTCTTCTTTGATGAGCCTTCCCTTATCAAGATCCCTCTCCAGGTGGCCTTCCCGGCCTCCCACACTGTTTGTTTGGGTACCTCTCCATTGTTGTTTGTTTTAAAGAATTCGGAGATTTCTGTCTTCATTTCAGTTCTGAAAATGACATCCCTCCAGAGGCTCTCGTTGCAGCGCCATTTCCCACTATTTTTAGGTAGGTCGGCCCACTGGATGTCTGTGAGGACCATGTCATGGTCGGACCAAGTGATCGGGGTTATCTTTGCCTGTGATGTTACTTCAGAGAGATCTCTGGAAAGATACATGTAATCTATACGGGTGTACGTATTATGGGGAGCAGAATAGAAAGTGTAGCCTTGTTCTTCCGGATGAAGCGCTCTCCATTCCTCTACCATGTTATACAGTTCCATCATATGAGCTAGCCCAGTCGGTTCAGCTCTCTTCTGATGAGTCGTGGTAGGGTTCCCAGGATTCCAGTCTGTGGCCGGGTTCGCCCATTGGTTAAAATCCCCCCCCAAGATGATGTGCCCGGTGGTTTCAAGTAGTATCTTAGGGATTTTTCTGGAGAGAAATCCAGACTGGCCTGTGTTCAGAGCATACAAGGTGGCAAAGGTTCAGATTACCTAGTTGCCCATTTACTAACATTGCTCGTACTTCAATGTCTGACCATGCCTTGGTCATCACAAAATCTATGCCTTTTCTAATGAGGATTCCCACCCCTCCCTTTCTGAGTGGGCCAGAGCCCCAAAATTTAGTTCCCACTCGTTTCCCAAGAATCCGTTGTTCATCTCCTTTTAGGTATTTTGTTTCCTGGAGTAGAAGAATATCTAGTCCGCTTCTACGAAATTCTCTGGCTACAAAGGACCGTTTCGTCGGTGAGTTGAGCCCTTTAACATTGAGTGTTCCAACTCTTAAGGAGATCGGTTCCCTTATATTAACGTTCGTAGCCATAGTTCTTTCTCGCTGGGAGTTGTCTCTTTGTATACACTCGGTGATGCTCTATGCTCACGAGCCGCACGCTGATTTGGCTGTTGTGGTTCATTATGTTTGCTGCTCTGACCTTCTTTGTTTCCTTCACTTTTCCCTCCCCCTGTCCCCCTCCTTCCTCCTTCTTAATTGATGGCGTCCGGTCGTGCCCAGTCGGTTGTACCAGGTCGACATCGGACCACTTCCGGGGGTCGTTACTTCACACCCCTTGACCAGAATAAGTCATCGTAGTCCAGAGTGAGCCCTCTGGTGGTTCCCCCCTAATTATCTTCATTAGAGTCCAGGGAATGTGTGTGCGTTTGTGCATCCATATCACACCATTTACATACTTTGATTGGAATTGTCTTACCGGTATCATCTGGTGTCAGTTGTCCGTTTCTGGGGAGAGATTGCCCCTCCTGAATTTTTGCGACCGTTCACTCTCCTTCTTCGGGGGCCTTGGAGTCGCCATTCTCTTCCTTCCTTATTTGTCGCTTCTTGACTAGCCTCTTCTCCTTGTGACCCTAAGAGGTCAGATATGCACGATTTTATCTCATTCTCCGATCGCAGTCTGAATCTGGTCCCCTCGTATTGGAACGTGAGGGAGAAGGGATAACCCCATCTATATCGAACGTTCTTTTCCTTGAGCATCTTCATTAGAGGTCCGCACATTTTTCTGAGGGCTAAGGTCAAGGAGGAGAGATCTTGGTAAATGGAAATTTGTGCTCAGCATAGCGTAATCTTCTCGCTCATTCTGACTTTCTCAAGAATTCTAGCTTTGTCCCCGAATCGGTGAAATCGGGCAAGAACTGAGCGTGGTCCACTCGCTGGGCCTCCTGCCCTATGAATTTGTTCGGTTACCGGTTCATCCACCTCATCATCCGTTGTGAGAAGTTTGATGATGTTGTGAAGTATCTCCTTAAGGTCCGCTTCCGTTTCCCCCTCTCTCTCCGGAATACCATAAATGTGTATATTATTCCTCCTTTTTCTCCAAATCATTGAGCTTAAGTTTAAACTTGTATTCACGTCGTTCCAGTTCCGTCATTCTTTGGTCGAGTTGCCCTTCCAGTGGGTCAATGGAGGCCTGATTGTTTTCAACTCCCTCAAGTCTGTCCTCCATGCTATCAAGCCGTTGAGTGATCCTATCTATTTTGCCACCTATATTTGTTCCCAGGTTCTTAATCTCCCCCAGTAGGGCGGCTATGTCTCCTTTCGCAGCTGCAGCCAGGTCGTCTCCTGTAGTGGTGCAGTTCGCCATCTTGGCGCCAGCGGTTGTAAGCAAGGTGGGGGTGTAGGCGAAGTGAGCTAGTTTATGCTTAGTACTCATACAGATCACCGATGGCGGGCCTGGGTAGAAGCTGCGTGCTCTGTAATAATCCACACCTCACTCGATCTAGGTGGATGACGGCCTACTCCCTCGAGATGCACTGCGGGTAGTTTGCGGATGGGGCAGCATAAGTTCTTGTGTGGGCCTGGGGTGGTGCCGTGGGCAGGCGGGGAGTCGTGCTGGGTAGTCGGCTCCGAGGGGTGGTAGGCACTGTCCCCCTGTCGGTTCCGATTATGAATTCTGTCTCTGGTGGAGTTTGTGCACCTTTTTTTGGCCTAGACAACTCCGCCGTTGGGTTCACCTGGGAAGTCACGGATCTGTGAGGGCACCACCCGGCCGTTTTCCCCAATGTCACTCTGTCACAAATTGGTACGTTCGCGATCCACAGTTCACTCCTTCTTGCAGCACTTATTCGCGCTCACCGGGTCGGTTGGCTGATCTCACGTCCTCGTGTGAGGGTGTTGCACTCCGGGAGCCGAACACATGCCTTCCGGGCTTTCCAAGGGTGAGACACACACAGTTGGTTTCGATTTCCACATGCCTTGGAGGCCCCAATTTTCTCTTGCGTTTTCTGAGGCCGTGGAAGGCCGATCTTCATCAGGATTTTTCCTCGGGGTGGGGGGGACGTTCACATGGCAGAATCCCGTATTTGTTCAGCGGGGGGTTCCAAAAGACGGGGGCTCATTCCATCTTCCAGGGTGATGGTTACGGAGCTCACAGAGAGAGCATGCTGATCTCTGCGCCCCCTGGTGGCCGTCTTCGATATGGCAAATTATAATGGTATAACCAACTTTCTGAAGGTTAAGATGGTCCATCGTGAAATGCTGTATCTCTATAATAAAAACAGGCTGTAATTTATATTGCCACATAAAAAGCACAATGCCTTCTTTATACCATGCATGAAACAGCGAGAATGTAGCCCAAAATATATGGAGGCCTATTTGGGAACAGCAAAACAAAGGATGTGATCACTGGAAGGTTTAGAATTAATCTTAACCTCTGGCACTGCTCTGGGCAACCCTCCAAACCATTCTTTTTCGCCTGCCAAGCCATTACAAAAGGGGAAAGACCGTAGGCAAATCAGGCTTGGTCCTACCCCAAAAGTTGCAGTCCCGCCCAAACTGCTAGGTCACATCGCTTCTGCACGAGACCACAAGCATCGCCAAACATGTTTCGGCCCCATTGGGCCTCATCAGTGAGGAGTAACTTGGGCCTATTTGGGAAACCATACTATCTGGAAATATATCACATTAAAATTCAATGTGACGACCTGGGTGCACGGTAAAATATACCTAGATGAAATAGAATGTGTAGGTTGTGTGTTGAACTTTGCATAGAAAGCAACACGCATCTGCTACTAGAATGTCACGCCTTGGCACAACTTAGGCAGTGGCATCTGCTTGCTATTGGCCTTAATTCTATTATTACAGAGCAGCCAGGGGATATATGGAACAGATTTATGAATGGGAATGCTATAGGATGCATATTCCATCGCATGAATCTTTGGAATAGGATTACTAATGTATTGAAAGTACTGGAACCATAGTGAGTGCTTGTACAATTTTATATCAGCATTTGGTTTTTAGTTGGAGCTTTATAGGATGATTTCCGTCATAATAATGTTCTAATATCCTAATAAAGAGTTTTAAACTTTTCTTTTCTATATATGTGTGATTTTTTTTACAGGCCAATGTATTAAAAGTCATTTAGACTGAACAATATTTCCAATATTTTTTAAAAAAAAAATAGGCAACTCTAGGCTGCTGCCAAGGGCGCCATCAGTGGAAGGGTGCCAGGGGCACCAGACTGGAACAACAAACGTGAGATTTGGACTCATTCAACGGCACCAAATGTACCAAAGGCGACGAAAATCCGGGCATTGGTCCTGTGTAAGGAGCCATTTTGAAAAAGACTTCCCCTAAAGTACACAGCACTCCAGAACGAATGCCTAATTTAGTTTGCCGTCTATGGGTGTAGTTCTAATGCGGGTATCCTGGACGGTGGAAAGGGCTGTTGGTGTTTGGGATCTGAAGGCATAGTAAACCTCACAAGTTCTGTCTCTGAAAACATTGCAGAACGTGCCAGTGGGGTGAGCCGGGTTCTGAGAAGCCTCCTGTGCTCTGGACAGCAATATACACTTTGAACACGACTGAAACCCCTTGTGGGAGGAGTACACATGGTTTCTCAACACACAAGGCTTGGCCCCCGTCCTTCGCTCCTTGTGTAGTAACTGTGTCAGTCAACAGGGCAGGTCCTTGGCAGACACCGGCATCCAACTTTCACCACCTGGCGGTTTCTGCCTCTTGCTAAAGGATTCTGGCAACAAACCTGAAAACCTAAGACTACAGGAAGCACTCAGAGGGGTTCTGCAGCGGGTGGGGGGTAAAATGTTACTTAAAGTCCATTTGAAGTGCCTCCAAAATAAATTAAACAACCCCATATCCATATAAATGCTGCCAGTTGATACAAGAGGCAGCTGGCTGCCAAAGCACGCAGTGGCTTTCAGAACGCGTAGAGAATTCCCGAACATATTGTTTTGTGTGTGAGTATTGTGTTTTTATTTCTTCTCTTTTCTGTAGGTGATGATTAACCCCTCTCTTCGAAGCCGCTGAAGTTGGTGCCCAACAGCACTATTTACGCCGGGAAGCTGCGCGCGATCAAGCACACTAGCCGCAAGCCATTCCCAAGCCAAGGCTCTCCTGCGGCCTTTCCCAAAGCCAACTCTTTGCTGCTTCCCAAAAGGCATGAAAGATGACCTCCTTCCATACATATGCAGTCCATGGACACACTACATTGTTTAGAAAACGCTTCTGGCCCATGAGCAAGACAACTACATGCACAATCCTGTAGCTCGTAGACACAAGAACCAAGTGGCACTCCTCGTTTTTCTATTCCAAAGAAGGTTACGGATGGTTGTGCATGAACGAAACCACTCAGCAACTTCCAACACTCAATGGTCCACAGTGTAAAACATCTTGATCGCAGAGGAGGCTTATCATCATGCTCTGGCCAACCAAACTAATTACATGTCCAATGTAGCTGATGACCAAGGCAACCCTAGACATTCTTACATTGTCTACGGACCCGGGAGCGCGATTAAACACTGTTCAGCCCATGGACAGCTTAATCACCGGAGAGCTTGGGTGGGTTTGCTGATCTCATCTCTTTGATGATCTGTCTCTTTTAGAAAAGTGGCACGTTCTTCCTCAAGGGGTTGCTCTGCAAAGTTCCACTGACTTTATCAACATGAGTCGGAAATACTCAAACTTGAGATGACACATCTAGATCATCAGATACATATAAGCCTATAATGTCCTGAATTTGCCAGCCACCCAGTAATTGCAATCAGTAACTATGAATTAACCTATGATACTCCATTCTTCGCATCACCTTTTGGAGATCACATCTGTCAGATTGGGAATGGGAGTGAGAGGCCCATTGGGTGCAGAGGAGATCTTGCTAGGCTGGCCCCAGATTCAGTATATTGAGGGTGCCACCCCAACTAACCTCCTAATTCGGGCCACTTACATCAACCCTGCTGTGGAAGAATAGGGGGTCCAAACCTCATAAACAGACGCACCAACCAAATCCCAATTTGATGATTCGAACCTCCGGGCTCAGTTCACATACTGTCTCCCAGACAACATGAAAAAAGGCGCTCAGGGACTGCAAGGTACAAACAGCACTGGAGGTCTGCAAGTGGATCGTGAATGGGAGACAGAACAGTGGGAGAGAGACTGTGATTGAGTGCAGTGCATGGGCTACAATGCTGTCACAATCACCCACATTTGATGAGGCACGTGAAGATGTGAGAAACAGGAAGCAGCAGACCCGGGCAGCTAAAGGACATACACTCACGGATGCCATGGCTGGATCAGGGGGCCACAATGTCTGGGCCACATGATTTCTGAATGGTGTGTCCCCTTAGGAAATAGGAGCCCATGGGGCTGTGGGCACCCTACTAAAATACATGCACACAATAAGGCACACGTGAGAGGAGGGGGGCGGCCTAATGCAATAATCTAATCCCGGCAGGCGCTTCAATGCTCCACTCCCAGAATGGGCATGAGTATAAACTGGTCATGAAAGATGCAGAGTGTGGAAGTTTAGGTTATGGTTTACAGCAAAACGGTGGGTGGAGCAAGCCAGAAAAAAGGAAGCAGGACGTAGCCTCAGGGAGAAGAGGGAGATGGAGCATGGCAATAGCAGAAAGGAAGGGGAAGGAGAGAGCATTAGGTGGAGGAAAGAGATGGAGCAAGACAAGAGAAGAGAGAGGAAGGAGAGAGCATCAGGTGGAGGAGAGAGATCGAGCAAGAGAAGGGAGAGGAAGATGAAGGAGAGAGCATCTGGTGGAGGACAGAGATGGAGGATGACATCAGCAGAAAGGGGGAATGAGTAGAAGAAATCAGGGAGAGGAAGAAGTTGGATGAGAGGCAGAGCAGGAAGGAGAATAAGAAGTGACGCAAAAAGGGGTTGTTGAAGAGAGCTGGAGAGGTGGAGAGGAGGAGGTCATCAGAGGAAGGGAGAGTTTAGATATGTATGAAGATCAGCAAGGAGGGAGTGAACATATAGCTTGAGGCCAGAAAAACAACATTTGCCAAGCCAAGAGGGCTAGGAGTGAGAAAGGGTGTTGAGAGGCATGAGGCAAGAGCAGTGGAGCCTGCCTAGGTTGTTTGCAGGGCACAAGTGCTAGAGAAATGGTGAGCATTAAGGACCTTGCCCAGGAGCTGGTATGGCCAAGTGTCTTAAGATCTCAAGAGAAACCATGTGAGAAGGAGAAGATACTGTAGGCTAACCGGAAGACATATTCCGGATTCTGGTGGGATGGACTTGCACACCATGGATAGTAAAGAAGAATTGCTTGAGGAGGAACCCCAAGGAAAGCTTCAAGGTGGAAAAGGGATTGGATACCGGAGAGTCATATTCCATATTCTGGTGTCACTAGCAAGTCACCTAATAACACTAAGAGATTCGCTGGAAGAGAATAAGAGCTATGTAGACTCAAGGAAAACCTAAGTCCAAAAGGCCCACTGGAAACTGAGCCAAGAACCAGTGGGGGTCTTTTGAGAGTGGACTTGTGGTGGACTCCGGACCAACCTAAGTTGGGTGCTGATCCCGAATGTGACATTCCACTACAATTATTGCAGCCTGCAAATGCACTGTGGCGAAATTGGCAGATAACATCTGTCACCTGAACACCAAGTGTCCAAGCAGATGCAGAGAACCAATGTTTGCCGGAGCCCTTGACGGAAGGGTCACAAATAATTGGACTTAAAAGAAGTTTTGAGCAAGAACTGTTTGCATCTAGGGCCGGTGCGATGTCCTTTCATTGTGTCATTTTTTCGATGAGTGTTTTGCAGAAAAGTTTACAATGAAAAAACACATTGAAAAATAAGGGTGGGGTGTGGTAAAGTGCATGTAAGGAGTAGAGGGATCGGGAATAGTGAAAAAACAATAGGTGATGGGAGGCTTGGGTGGAACCCCCCAAAAGTAAAACAAAAACAATTTTGATGAGTTATTTCGTTGAACATTTTTCATAAAAAAACGAATCGAAAAAAGACTCGATGAAATGACATGGAACCCTAGGGCCTTTGGACTTCAGGCCTGGGACCTGTCATAGATTCGGATTAGATCCTTTGGACCTTCTTCTGATCTTTAGTGTTCTTCCTGAACCTCAAAAATGTATACAAAGATATAAATCCGTATTTAGTTTTATAATATACCCTTGCCTCAGCCTTTCGACTTTGATCCAACTGCATGCTTGCTTTGTTGGAACCTGCTTATGTCTCAAATCGTGGGTTACACACTCAGCCCATGACAGGCCACAGATCATACACTGAAGCTCACTGGCAACAACTAGCATGAGAAAGCTATCAGTGGCATCACATTATTCACCATTAAGATGAGTAAGAAGAACACATATTCTTACAAGAGGAAGCCAACATGAAGCAGACCAGGCAAAGCTCTACTTGTGTCCTACCCAAGCTGGCCTGATTCCTCCTTCCTTGCTCTAGAGTTTTGCGCCCCATGTCAGGTCATGTTCCATGGTCATGCTCCATCGTTTCACTCTTTGCGCACATTTGGGATTCTCCCTACTGCCATTGTTTAACACAAGGAGGCAACTGGATTTTTCAGTGCAGCTGTAAGGAAGGAAGGGGCAAATTAGTCCCCCCATGCATTCTTCACGAAATGAACCTCTTGCTCTTGCACTAGTGGGGGACGCCTCCATCACCCTTCTGCTGCCATGAGGAAAAAGGCCTCGGCTGGAGCAGAGGTGGGGCTATTGCAAGACACACTTGGACTCCATTTTGTGTGCCCTCGACTCCATCTTTGGATTAGGCCGCAATTCGGCAATACAAAGTCTCCTCTCCCCTCTGCAGCACCACACCAACCGAGCACTAACCGCCCCCACCTTTTCTGCACAGCCCAAGTCCCTTTCTCACGGATGCGCTGAAGCTAACTGATACAATTAAAACTATGTATCATTTCACTCTTCCTCTGAGATCACTGTCCTGTGTGTGCACCGGTCTGAAACATGACTTGTAGCTCATCCATCTCCACAAAACTGCTCCTGCACCCCTCACCCTCTCTGTTGGAAAATTACTGCTTGTGTAACCCTATGCCCTCCTAAGGTATTCTCTTGATGTAACAGAAGTGTGCCCCCACTGTGCTGACCACCCCAGAGTGCCCCAAATAAAACCAAACCCCTGTGACAGTATATCCTGTCCTAAAATAACATGTGTCACTCCACTCCCCGCCTTACCCTGATGTGTCAGACCAGCCCAGACCCCAGGTTATCACAGAAGGCAAGACCCCCACACCCTTCACCTTATGAATGACCCAATGTGAGATGATGCAGTTATGTATGTACAATTTATAAGCCTCTAAGATGTATTCAAAGGTATATTGATGCCCATTGTTTATTGCATGTCTAGAATAAGTGTGTAGATTAGCTGGTGAGGTCCAGCCGCCACTCCAACTGGCCTAACCTTCACCTTGCACGGACCGGCCCAGCTGAATCACGTGATGTCCAACCTCCCGCCAAGTTATTGACCAATCCCGTGGAGCCAGCCCATAAAGAACTATATGTGCACCCCCTCTTCTAACCAATGAAATTGTAACTTGCTGGCTGTATAGAAATCATCACTGATGACACTGTAACCTTTTAAAAACACATTGTATTGCATTGTTTGCCAGAGCGCTCTCAAGGCAGCAGAATCCTCTGGATGCTGAATCTCATAGAAATCTTTGACAACTCGCAATCTTCTCTCGTGGTCTCATTCCCTACTGGGATGTGTCCTTTATTCTGAATGTCTTTGGTATTGTGGGGAGTGAGCACTTTCACACCTTTGCACAACAATGCACCCAAACTTTCTTTACTCCCTCCCCCCCCAGACTGGCACCTTTTATCAATTAAATGAGCATTTTTATTCTAGTATTTTACAAAGGGGTATTTGCTTGTGGTAACAGACATGTGGCGGGAGCCAGGCCACCTTTAAACCTCTGCCTTTTTGAGTCCCTTCTGAATGAGTCTATGTGCACAGTCTCCCATTGAACCATCAGTGAAGCAGTGCTTGATAAAAGGAGCATTATTGTTGGGTTGTTCTCTAGCCCAGGGGTCTGCAACCTGTGAATCACCAGATGTTTTGAACTACGACACCCATGATCCCTCACCATTGACTATGTTGGGTAGTGCTGACAGAAGTTGTAGTCCACAATATCTGGAGATCCAAAGGTTGCAGGCCCCTGCTCTAGCTAATGGCAGGAGAGTAATTGACCATTATCCTGCCAGCTACCCAACCGTCCTATTGGTCCTGGCCCTATGCTGCAAACCTATCCAGAGATACAGGTGCCCTCCAACCCACGCATTGATGAATTGTGTACTGTAGATCAAGACAGGGCTTAATCCATTTCTATTTTATCATTTGAAATGATTTAGTGTTTTAAACCAAGAAATGTATAGCCCTAAATTTGCACATGCCCTCGTTCTAAGCACATTACCTCAAATCTACTTCTAACTGCTCTTGCCCAGTCTCGCTTAAAAGCTCACCACCCTCACTCACAATTCCACAAAGTCATAAACTCAGGTCTATTGTTAAGATTGTTGCAAATTCATTTTCACTGTGAACACAATGGGCCTCATTATGACCCTGCCGGTCCAGAAACAAGGGTACCGGTAAGCTTATCAGCACTGTTGTTTCCGGACCTTTATATTACAGGTCTGCCTGCCGGAGCCAGCGTGCCCGACAGGTCTGACCCTGCCGGGCACAGCAGCCACAGTAGGCAGACCAGTCACGAAAGGTTGGAATGGGGACTTACATTTTACTGGCGCCTGACTTTCCGGGCCGCTGGGGTTGTAATCTCCCAGTGGAACTGGGAAGTCTGGCGCCAGTAAATATTTACGGGTCCAGTGGCAAATTGCCGGTGGCACCGGCACAGTTACCACTGGACCCGTAATGAGGCCCAAGTATTCTATGTTCCAGACTAGATCTCTACCAGAATCCTAGTTATTTGCAGAAAGGCACTGCTGAATGGCTGCGGATTTGCCAGATCATCACTTTAAACATACCACATAGCATTGTTACTATCATTATTTTTAAAAGAGAACAGTAAGAACTCTCCTTTTCTCCCCACCTCTTCATGATTGCGTGCTCAGCATCCACACCGCGCCTGCCAGCTGGAACAGCATCCCAGTCTGTGAGAGTTTCTAAGAGGTTTTGTAAGACATGTAAGTCAGTTCTTGGCTGTCGATTGTTTTCACACTTGTTTCCGTGGCAATAGGGCCATGTCTTTGCAAGTGAAATCTGTTTATTACTGTGTGCTAATTGACGCATCCTAGAGATTTAATGGGTGGGACAACGTGCCCCTGTATTCTTTTTTGGAATTGTTTTCCATTACAACTGAACTGTGTGAGTGTATTTTTTAATGTGTGTGTTAAAGGGGAACGTCTACAAAAATAAAAAGAATCACTCCATCCTCCCACCCGAACTCTCTGGGATCTGCTGCAAGAATGTTCCCAAGAAGCAGATTTTAGGAAGAAAGAGGGAGCTTTTTATTTAACCATTGACTTGCTTTGGGGTAAGGGGCATTTTAGGATAGAGTGAAGTCAAGCATATTGACAAACACTGGCAAAGCCAATAGCTTTGGTCGCCATATGTCAAGAGCAGCCTCAACTGCCTCAGTGATGCCATCATGTGCCTGGCATAGTCAGAATATGGCACAGTATAACTCCAGATGTGAAACTGCTGTCACCATATGTTATGTTCTGTTTCAAATGACCCATTAAAGTGTTATATAAAACTTCCAAATAGATAAATAAATACATGCAAGGTCATACCGAGATTCCTTTACTAAGTTGTGAGTCACATGAGTTACAAATTTGCATGATTGCTTTTTGACTAAAACTTATGGAAATTGCCTTTTTAAATCTTTTCTCAACTCTTTTTTCAAAATCAATATATCTTGCCCCCCAGTAAGTCAAACTAAGACATACATGTTCTTACTGTCCATTGACCTGCTGACAAAATTACATGAAAGCTTGTCTGTATTTCAAGATCTCACTAACATCCTATTAAATTTCCCTACGTTTAAAGTGCAACAGAGTGCTTTGTAGCAGCCCTAAAGCAGTAGAAGGATGGCACTATACAAACCAATGAGCAAGGGAGAGGGTGGTGAGTAGCAAGGAAAAGAGGGCAAGGAAGGGGGGTGGAGTTTGAAGGACACTTTCTGTAGATGTACTGACAGGAAAATGCGTGGTGTGCACTGCTCTGGGTGGAAGAAAAATCCCTCCTGAAGCGTTCTTCAAAGCCGGTCAGGAGATGTACACAAACAATAGGTCAGAAATTGGATCCAGTATAAACCATAAACAACAGAGGATTATGACAGGGGTGGGATATCTCAAGCTTTTTCATTTCAGATTTGTGCAGCTCATGCTGATAGATCCAGTTGCATTTGAAACACTGTACTCGCTCTTTTTGTCCATGAAGGTTCACCAAAGGTAGCAAATAACTTTTTGGACCACTTTCAAGCACACATACCACTTTTTATAAACTTTCATTGCCAATATTGTGTCAAAAACCAATATAAAATATGTTTTTAAATGTATTTTCTGCATTAGGTTTTATGTAGAGTCATTTTCACAATTTTTGGCATGCAAGCCTCCACGCTTCCAGGGTACGCTTGAGCCCATCAGAAGCCCACCATGCAACCACTTACTGATTCATTTGAGTACTTTGCTTGTAGCAACTACAACTACCCACGCGAGTATGCACTTTTTCATAGGAGCATCACGCATTTGCCCTTTTCTGATCAGCACTATGCTTTGATTGCTAAACAAAGACTCTATACACATGCAAACTATCACAAACTCCATCCCTACGCATCCTTAATATTTCACCTGTAAAAATCTTGCACGCGCGTTTCACTGTTCACACCTTTCCACTGCTCTGCTGCTCTTTTCTATTCTCTCCCAGACCATGGCCTGAATACTCCTGTGGGGACACAATAGGCGACTCTCTGTACAATAATCAGTGCTGTTAGACCCCTCCAGGGTCACTGCAACTGTATAAAAAACGTGTAACGTTGCACACAACTATTTATATTGTAAACACTGCAAAACTCTAAACAAATCATGTAACCCAAACTTAAGATATCATTACGAAAGTATCATTTGGACCAGCGCAGTACACCTGAACTCTTAAATGCACACACATACACACACACATACACACACACACACACACACACACTGGGTACAACATTCAAAAAGTGGGCACATGCATGTGAAAGCTAAAACACACATCCGCACATCAGACATGGCATAAAGCTATGTAAACGGATCCCCCAATGAATGCCAGGGCACAGGGCATACACACACCAACGCAAACACACGCAACACAGACAAAACATACATGGCCACATGGATTCTAATGTATGAACATTTTGTGTCTATTTGACCTAAAACGTTTGACCTAATCACATTTGATTTAATTTATTTGACCTTTTTCTCGGTCTAAAATGCGGGGGGAGATTCCCCAAAACTTCCCCCACTTACCCTCAACCTAATCTATACCCTTAGCCACCACACATATATATATATATTTAATTAAATTTGATGAAAAAGATCAGAAGAGTTCGATCAAATGTTTTAGGTCAAATGTTTTTAGGTCAATTATGCTAAAACCTTATGAACACTTATATACAGTCATATGGGCATTCTGTTGATTTTGCTTTGATTGCTGTTAGAACCAACATCTACATTAACGGTTTTTATGTTCCATATGAATTAATTGAGCAATGTAATCTGCCCAGATTTGTATGTATTTGTTTGTTTGCTTTATGATTGCTTCATTTGCACTGTATGTTAATTTCTATTTTATCGTTATTTGAGTTTCTTACCTATTTATTGTTGTGCATAAAGGTATGTTGATTTGTTTATTTTGTGTACCACTCATTAAGTTATAACACAATAATGATTATTATAATACACAATCACGCACGACGCAGACATTTTTTGCAGAGACGCAGACGCAAATGTACAGACCATGCGCATGAGGACACACACACACAAAAGCACACATATTTTCTTTAAGTAAAAAACTATTTCAAAACCTGCAATGTGTTACCTAAATTTAACATTTTGGTCCACAGCCGACTTCTTCTGAAGAATGCGAGAATAGCTGAAAGGTAATTCGCTCATCTTGGAAAAAAGATAATGCTGTGCTAAATGAGTTCAATCCCTGATCCAGTGCTTAGAAGCCGAATAACTCTGTCATTAAGTGCAACACAAATCACCAATGCAATCAATAGAGGCGAGTGTAGCAAAATATGATGAGGAACCTTGTAAAATGGGAGACAAGTTGCTGTTTCGCATTTGTCGTTTCAATTCCACACCTTTTTGTATTGTAGATTACCACAACTCCACTACTAAATGTCTATATCAGTATTGCAAATAACATCCAACAAGTATGACCATGAAACACCACAAAATGTCCACTCTCTGTAAATCTAAATTAATTTTTGATCCGGTTTTTAGAAACTGACCTTTGATTGCAGGAATCCCCAAGGAACTATATTTTGCATAATTCTGTTCCATGGACATCGGCTATCACGATCTTGAAAACAAAGTCACAGATAACAGTAATTGAACAAGTTTATAGCCTTCAAATTATGCGGTTACAAATAAATCAAATACATACAAATAACCAAAAGTAAAAACACTGAAGACAGTCCCAATAAATAAAGTTGGACAAAAAAAACAGGAAGCTGCAACTACAACTCGAAATACAAACTGGAACACTAGCCAACTTGTAAACATTTCTCCTAAAGTCGCACACTTTCATGTTAAAAAGGAAATCTCTCATTGATCCTTAACATTTGGGATACGAATTACTTAGAATGTGATGTCCTTAAGAGCAGATGCACATACTTATGGACGCACAGTTGACAAACAAATGTTTCAACAAATAGGTAACAAATGTAGTAGGTGACAGAAACTACACACATGCAAATCTGACCACAGATGCAGATCAGTTATAAAGGCATCTGCATTGCAGGACTGTACACACACTGATTCTGCGGCGGACGCTTCACACAACACACACACACACACACACACACATACACACACACACACACGCACACACACACTCTCTCTCTCAGCAAAAGTAATTGAAAATATACTCACCCACACATGCAAACACTCAGGAACACACACACATTATCATGCCCACACCCAACATATGCACTCACCTTCACAGCATACACATTACAACATACACTAAAGAAAGGAAATACATAATTCGAGCAACAATATGCAGCCAAGATTATCATGTACACACACAACATATGCGCTCACCCTCACTGTGTACACATTACAACAGCCACTAAATCAAGGAAATACATGTAAATACAACATACATTAAAGCAAGAAAATACATTATTCATGCAACAATATACATCCAACATCACCATGACCACACACAATATGCACACTCACCCCCACAGCGTACTCCTTACAACATATACTGAAGCAAGGAATTACATAATTCAAGCAACAAAATGCAGCAAATATTATCATGACCACAGACAACATATGCACTCACCCCACTGCATAGGCATTACAACATACACTAAAGCAAGCAAATACAGTGCCTGCCATCTAGCCTGCCAGTTACTGTGCTGCCGGGGACAGGGCAGACGTGGTCCCACCTACCATCACATTCTTGCACTGCACACCGGGTCCTTTCGCTGTTGCCTCCCACTCCGCCTGACCTGCCTGGTCCTGCCATTGGCCCAGCTGCCATCACCATCATTTACCCAGGTCACATGATGATTCACGTGCCTTGCCCCATATCTCCACCATTCTGGCATGTCCTGAACCCTGGGGCATTCAATTCAAAGGGTGGCCTTCTAAGAGCTCTGACTATGCCTGTTTGCTCCTCTTCACGCTTGATCATGTGCTTGATCATGTTCCGATTTGCTATCCACTTATTCTTCAATTTCTCATATTTTCTGATGTTTCCATGACTTGTCCTATTCCATCTAGGATAACCCACCGTACTTTTCTTCAGTTATCTTCTGCTCGCACCCGCAATCATTCCCACCTTTTCTGTCCTCTAATTACTTCTGATGCTTTGCCCTTCTTTAATTTTGGCCTTCTTAATGCTCGCTCAGTCTGTAACAAATACCACTCAATCCTTGATTCATTTTTTCGCTTTCTTTGCTTAACTGAAAACTGAATTACTCTTGATAATTATTTTAGTCCAGCCTCCTTTCATACTGCTTCTACTTCATTTTCCCACAGTCCTCAACCATCCAGGGTGGCAGGGATATTAGGGTCCTCTACAACTCTTCCTGGCCTCTTTTAAACCCCCCTTCCGGTCTACCAACCTTTCCTTCTTTTGAATACCATGTTTATTCTTTTTCTAATCTTCTTTTCTTGTTGTTTATCGTCCTGGCCTAGCTACTGATTTTCTTGGACATCTTGATCTTCTCTTTTCTTCTCTTCTGCCTTGTTCCTCTCCTCTTTTTCTTCTTGGGGACTTTAATCTCCCATCCTCTAATTCATTTTACCCCCTCTTGATATCACTCACTGATTTGTACTACCTGCATTTCCTTCCTTCTCCCTCTTTGCATCAGTCTGTCTGCTGCCTTGATCTAATCTTCTCTTCACTTCCTTCTTCTTTTCCTTTGTCTTTCTGTCCCTTGTATGCTTCCGATCATCTTCTACATTCTGTATCTGTCTCTCCTCTGCTTACTTCTTCTTCTTCCTCAACAATCTTAACTCATCATAATCTTTCTTCCTTTGACTCTCTATCTTTTCTTTCTTGCCTGCAGTCTTCTATTCCATCATTCTCTATTTTCTCCTCCTTTTCTCCTGTTACGGCTACAAGCATTCTGCACTCTTCTCTGCCTGTACTTGACTAGTCTCTCTCCTGCACCCTTTTCTCCAACTCGTAAAGCTCATCAGCAGTGGCTCTCTCCTGATGCTATATCCCTCACCACCACCTGCGTGAAGCTGAAAGGCAATGGAAACATTCTCAATTTATTTCTGATCTTACTGTGCTTTTAGCTCTACACTCTTTGATTCTCCTTTACTTTCTGCAAAATAATCATACTTCTCATAACTTACACTTTCCCCTCTCCCATCACCCTCAATGTCTTTACAAACATCTTTACAATATCTCGTCCTCCAAGCCTCCTGATCCATCTGCTCTCTCGTCTCTTTCTTCCTCTGACTTTGCCTACTATTTTTCATCTTAAGTGGCAAATCTTCCCTCAGCCTTCACTCCTTTGGTTACTCCTCTTTCTGAGCTTTCCCCTAGTCTATCTTCATGCTCTTTTTACTCGTTTGCTCCCCTTGCTGATTCTGACACTTTTGCTCTTCTTGCCTGTACCCCTCCTACTGCTTCTCCTTGTGATCCTCTTCTGTCTTCTCTTATCCCCCAGGTCTATCCCCATCTTCTTCCTTATCTTACTTCTCTTATTAATTCTTCCTTTGCAAACTCCTGTCTTCCATCTTTTACTTTATTATATTTGTAATGCACACCTGGGTACCCGGAGGCTTAAGGGTGCAACATGCAAACAGAGGCAAAGAACAGGTAAGAGGATATACAACCATGCCAGCGGTTAACAGGGAACATCATGCCAACCATCTGAACAGCAGAGTCTTCACCTTTGTCCAAAACAACAGGGCTGTAGAACTCAGTTCTCTGAGGTGCTGCCACAAATAACACACATTTAATGGACTGAGTAAGAGAGCAGTTGGGGATCTTGAGTTGATTGGTATTATTGGATCTAAGGTTCTTCATACTAGATTTGTTGAGCAAAGCATCCTTCAAGTATAGTGGACTTGAGCACACCATGCATGTATGTGTAATCAGCAAGAGGCAGAATTCAGTCCTTGCCTCGATAGGAAGACAGTGTAGGTTGCGTCAAGCATTCGAAACATGATCTCTCCTACCGAGACCAGTGATGACCCTAAATGCACTTGGGAAATATAGGGGCATAGTTGACCTAGCAACTTAATGTAGTAAGCAGTGGAAGAGACTAGGCTGTTCACTTGGGCATGCATATTCAGATTTTGATCAAAAAAGATCACAAGTGTTTTAACATTCTTCTTTGTTTCAATTTCACAGCCTGCCAACTGAAAGAACCTATATTCTGATCCCAATTTTAACATTCTCTTTTCCGTACCTACCACCATCAATTCAGTTTTTTCATTATTAAGTGCTAAGCCATTTTCAAAGAACCTATAATCTGATCCCAATATCAACATTCTCTTTTCTGTACCTACCACCATCAATTCAGTTTTTTCCTTATTAAGTGCTAGGCCATTTTCAACCATCCACACTTGAATCAAATCATATATTATATTTATGTTTTTAACATCTGCCTCATAATTTCCTTCTGCGTATCATCTGCATAATTGGTAAATCCAATATCTTACCCCTCCAACAGATCCAAGAGGGGAACCGAAAAAATATTATAGAGGGCAGGTGATAAGCATGCACCCTTGGGTGCCCCAAAATGCAGAGGTGCTGGAACAGCATCTGCCACCTCGATGCAGACTTAGTAGGGTCTGTTACGCAGAGAGCATTCAATCCGGCATGCAGTCTTGTCTGAGAAAGGGGCCACTTCCTCAAGTCTGGTGATTATTAAAGTGATCCACCAGATCAAATACCGCAGACAGGTCAAGCAACATAAGCAGTCAGGTCTGTCCCTTTTCCATGATTTGTAATAGTCTCTATTTCAAGTCAAGTAATACGGTCTCCGTGCTGTATCCTTCCCTGAAGCCTGACTGTCACTTATTTAAAATGATATGATTATTCAGATATTCCAATATCTGTAAGTATGCAACATGGTCTAAAATATTAAAAAGAAAAGGACCTGGCTTTTTTAGAAGAGGAGTGATCCAGGCATCCTTAAGAATGGCTGGCACATGACTTTCTTCGAAAGAGGCATTGACAAATTTACATAAGATCCCAATCAGAGCTGGAGCACATTCCTTAATGGTCATTGCAGGAAATACACCCCCTTCGCAACTCGTAGGTTTAAGATTGGTAATAATCCATGCCAGATCAGCTTCCAATAAGAATTTAAAATTAAATTGATCCTGCTTTCAAGCTTCTTTCAAGCATGCACTTATTCTTCCTATTCTGAAAAAATCCACTCTTGGCTCATCTATTCCTGCCAACTTTTGGCGTATCTCGCTTTTGCCATTCCTTTCTAAGATCCTCAAGGGGGCCTCTTACGCTCAGGTAACTCGTTCTCTAAATCTTCATTCTCTTTTCCCATCTCTTCAATATGGCTTTCGTCCCTCTCATTCCACAGAGACTGCTTTCTTACAAGTCTCGAACTCCATTCTCCCTGCTCGTCACACTAAGCTTTCTTCTATTCTCATCCTTCTTGATCTTTCTGTGGCATTCAATACTGTTGATCACTCTCTTCTTATTTCTTATTTCTTCTCTTTCTGCCTTTCGTATTTCTGGGTCTGTTTTTGAATGGTTTTGTTCCTATATTTCTCAATGGCCCTACTCTGGAACATGGGCTGGACACTCTTCTTCCTCATTTCCTCTTCCATATGGTGTCCCTCGAGGCTCCGTACTTGGTCCTCTCAATTTTTCTCTTCATGCTGCCCCTCTCTCTGCTCTTATTTCTTCATTCAATCTTTCCATTCATCTGTAATGAGATGAGGCTCAGACCTTTTTCCCCTTTTCCTCCCTTGATTCTGCTTTCCACTACACTGTGTCTAACTGTGTCTAACTGTATTTCCACTGTTCAAAATTGGATTTATCCTGCTAAGACTTCTGTTCTGTTTTTCCCTGCTTCAACTATTCCTCCTTTTTTTATCCCCAGATTAGTAAGAAGAAATATATATATATATATCTATATATATATATATATATATATATATATATATAGATATATATATATATATATATATATATTAAAAGAAGACGGCAAGCAGGCTCTGCTTCGGCGAGAACCACTCCCATGATCTGACTTTGAAGGATTGGAAAGCCAAGTACACTGCAAGAGTTTGATTAAAGGGTTCAAACTTTATTTAAAAAATTCTGCATTTAAAAATTCCATTCTGCCAGTGTTATCCCAGTATTATCCATGCCAGTAGAGTACCGGCAGTCTGACCTGTTACGGCACTGTCGTGTGGCTTGATCACAGTATGAATATATATATATGTATATGTCATGTCTGGTGATTGTGGCACCGTGTCGTCTGAATCAGATGTCTCAGCCTCTGAAAATGAAGAGTCAGCTGTCAAGCTGAATTATTTAGACGAGATGCGTCTACTCTGTCAAGACGGGAAAAATCAAAAACGTGGCAGAGGTCAAGGCAAGCCAAGAGGAAGAGGAAAAGGACATAAATCACGAAAAGGACTCGCCGAGGCCGGCGTGTGAAACGGCTCAGGCGTAAATCAGGAGAGCAGATCAACGCGCTCTGGAGCCAAAAAATAACTATTGATACCATGAAGCTTTGGCAAATCATTAATTTGTCCTCCCATGTACTTACCAAGCCTCAATCCTCGGTTCTTTCGCTTGGCCTCAACTTTTGCCCCACCAAGGGTTTTGATTATGTACAGGCATGCCTTGACTTAGATAAGTTTTTCCGTAAGATAAAGCTCAAGAAATTCTTCAGTACAAATCTGATGGTCATCAAGCCCTCGTCCCTCGTACTGGTCGTACTGACCTTCTCATCTCGGACATTCCATCGCTCATCGATCTAGCTTGTCTGGAAGACACTCAATTTGATCCGACCGATGTTGACTTTATGGACTTTGACATTAATCCCAATTGGGACATACACACCAGGCTCAAGAACAAGTCCAAATTCAATCCTCAGTTTCCCGTGGGTGGCTGTATTGAAGCGGTCTATGATTTGTGTGGTAATGATCTAAGGAAATTATGGACCAGCAATGTCAATGTTAAACATAATCTTACTGCCATACAACTCCAGGCCATTGGCGAACTGCAAAATGTGCCTAACATTGTCATTAAGCAGGCCGATAAGGGGTCTAATATTGTGATCCAGGACAGAGTCCATTATGTCTCTGAGGCCAACCGTCAACTAAGGAACAGACTGTGTTATGCCAAACTACCAAAAAAATCCCTTCGTGGATATACAGTCGGAGCTCAATATTCTATGCACTAAATGGGCTGACAATGGCCTTATTGAAAAGGATCTAGTCAAATTTCTTGTTCCACCCTGGCTGACCATACCCACCAACTATTTTTACCTAAAACACACAAATCTCTCACCCATCCACCAGGGAGACCTATTGTCACACTTTGCGGATCCCTCCTTGAGCATTTGGCACAATTCGTTGATGAGACTTTGTTTCCTTTTGTTTTAGTTTTGCCGTTTTATCTGCAGGACACAAAGGATTTTTTGAAACATGTCACCGAGACTCCCTGGGAGGAGGGTCTCCTTCTCGCCACCTTTGATGTTGTATCCCTATACACATCTATTGACCATCAAGTGGGAATGGGAGCCTGCAAATACTTCTGTAGACACGTTCATTAAACTACCATGGTGTCATGATGCCTATCCCCGGAGCACCAGGCCAGGCCCAGCACCCCCGGAAGCAGGCATCATGCCCTCGGGTAAAAGCCCAGCGGCCCTTTATAGGGGCTCTTTGGACTCAGTCCTGGCGCCTTTGGCGCCAGGCTCATGTTGGACATCAGTCTCATAAAGGGAGTTGTTTTGTGCACTTACCTGATGCAGACCATGCTGCACGCTTCAGGCCTCCCTGAGACCTGAAAGGGACTATTTTTTCATAGGGACTATTTTTTCACTCAGGCGTGGCCAGGGAAGGATACATACCTAGTTGGGGAAGGATACATACCTGGGACTTCTTTGGAGGCTATTTAAGCCACGCCCAGACAGCAGCTCATGCTTCACGTTGTTCTGCTTCCTGCAGCTTAACGCTCACTGTGTCTGCTCCTGCTCCTGGACTTCAGCCACGCCCACCTCGAACCTGGAAGACCTGCAAGGAAGGAAGAGAAGAGAAAGGTGAAAACCAAGGACTATTTCAAACTTCTTACCTGCATCCGGAATCTTCTCGCCAGCATCCCTGAAGAAAGACTTCCATTTAAAAGCATTGCGTTGCTCGCTGCAGCGCCACGCTTCACTCACCTGTCCTCGAGACATCTCCCGGCTCCATCGCGGCTGTCAGCATCGGACGCCACATCTCTGCACCTAGGGGAGAGAGGAAGAAACAAAAGGTGAGCAGAAGGAACACAGAAGGAAAGCCTGATTAAAGGACAAGAGACATTTCTGGGGAATGATAAGGACATTTAGAGGGATCGCCCTCATCACTACTCACCTCGGCAGTTTAACCCCTCGACGCATCGCCTTCATTCTGCACCTGAAATAAAGGACAGATCACAGGTTAGAAAGACAACATAAAGGGGGCCTCACTTGAACTTTGAACTTTCATACTTACGGCGCATCGCTCAGGAAAGTCAAGTGGATTTTGCCAGCGCCATTCTGAAAACCAGTGAAGTAACTGGACGAACGCGCGCCCCTGCACCAGAAGCAGGATGGAGAGTTCATCCTTCCAAACCATAGGGTGAGCTTAAACCGGGGTTTGGAGGAAGTTAGAGAGGAAGGAAGGGGGAAAGGGGGGAGCTAGCACACTATTCTGCAGACTGTTAATCCCCTTTCTCATCTGCAGAAGGATATTCCTACGGGCCAGGCAAGCACGATTTGGAGGTCCTGTCCAATCGGTGTTCCGGGTCCTGCACATCACGCTAGAAGAGGCCACAGCAATCCAGACTAGAGCAGCGCCCCCGTGGGAACCAGGTGAGCGTTACACATGGGCATAGTACCATGATCTTGGAGATGTTGTTCTTTTGTCTCACTAATAATGTCTTTTTGTTTGATGGTGCCTTTTATCGACAAGTCAGGGGAACTGCCATGGGCAGTACCTTTGCCCCATCATATGCTACTTTTTTAAGTGACCTTCTAGTATCCAGTTTTCCCACCCACATGGTCGCCTGGTGGCGCTACATCGATGATGTATTTGTAATTTGGAAGGGTATCGAAATTGATTGGCAACAGTTTGTGAAAAGTATTAATACCAATGTGTCAAATTTACGATTTACAGAATGCCCCAGTACCACTGAGATTATTTATCTTGATGTAGTGATACATCTAGATACATCTGGCTTTCACACAACTTTGCACAAAAAGCCCTCCAATACCGGTCTCCCTTTACATGCCACCAGCTGCCACCCTGTATCATGTAAAAAAGCATCCCCTACGGTGAATTTATCCGTTACCGCAGGAACTGCACCGATCTGGCATCATTCGACCACCATTGTGCCTTAGCGGCCATTGACTTTCTGCAGCAAGGCTATACCAAAAGAACCATCGAAATGGCGTATACCAAAGCCTGTGGACTTTGTAGGGACACACTATTGTATGGTGCCAAATCTGACAAGACCGCTACTGACGATGAACCTAGACTCATTGTCTCTCTTAATAATGCTACCAATAATGTTCGTAGGGTCATCGAACGGCATTGGCGTGTCCTGATTTTAGACAAAGATCTATGCCCTTTATTGTCTAAACGTCCCACTATTACTTACAAAAGAGTTCCCTCACTCAGAGATAAGCTTGTTTTGAGCTTTCTGTCACCCATTCATCAAAGTCCTCCCTTTGTCAATTGGCTGGCGGTCTCCCCCATTGGTTTTACAAAATGTACCAAATGTAAAGCATGTGCCCATGCCACTTCTTGCAAATCTTTTTTACATCCAGTTACCAAATGTAATCAAATTATTAATTACTCTATCAATTGTGACACTGCCTTTGTCGTTTATCTTCTCTCGTGTCCCTGCATGAAGTGGTACGTTGGGAGCACTACTTGCAAGCTCAAACTTAGGATTTTCCAGCATCTCAGGGCGATTAAAAACTCGGATCCCATGTACCCCATGGCCAAACATTTCCGACAGGAACATGAGAATGACTTTAATCTGCTCAGGTTTTTTGCCGTGGCACACATTCCCATTCATCCAAGGGGTGGAGACCGTGTTTTAAAGTTAAGGCAACTGGAAACTCGTTTTATCCTGGATTTTGATACCAAGTTTCCTAATGGACATAATCTCGATGAGGAGCTCTACACGTTTCTGGGCACCTAAGACTGGCTGACCTGCCCCTTTCCTGATATGCTCTCCTTTTTGCTCTGTCACATCTTGATCTCCTTCTGTTTAAGGTATCCTCCGAGGGCATTTTTCTCTATTTTGTGTATCCTTGGCCTGTTTTGGATTATTTTACACCTTATTTAACTGGTGTTCTGCCTTTTTGTCTTAGACTTATCTTTGCCTAATTTTTTAGCTGTTGCAGCACGTCTCTCTCGGACCTGACCTCTTCATTGTTTTTCTCAAACTTTTGGGCAGTCTTTTTTGTTTTTCTAAATTCCCTCTTCTTCCACCTTCTTTTTCATGCTGTTACACAGTTGCTCCCCCTAATCTGTACATTTCCATTCACAATCGTTGTCCTTTCTCTCTATATATTTGCTATCTTTTATTTTTTCCATCTATGTTAGAACTACGACCTGCCACTGTGTACATTTTTTCCCCTTTTGTTTCCTGTTGGTTAGCCATGGACCATGTGATTTTATATATGTCAATGCTACTATGCTGTCTTGGCAAGTTTGAACATTCTGAGGTTGCTATATATTGTTTTTATAACGATGATACTTTGCAATTTTGCTCCTAATACTTTTAACATTCCGGCCTGGTACATTTGCACATTATTATGCTGCTATGCACTTGCACTTTATTCCATTTTTTAAGGCGGCCAGAATGTTGTATCATGTTATTTGTTATCTTTTATATGTATATATTGCAACCTTGCCTTTGCACATCGTGCTCCATTGTGCTCCACTATGTTGCTGCTATTATTGCTTGCACTTGCACTTTATTTAATCTATCAGAATGTCGTATTTTTGCATTTCTGCATTTATCAGAATATTGTATCTTTGCAATTTTTGCATATGTCGACATTGTCAATTTGGTCATGCATTTTTGCACATTACTTTGCTGCTACATTCGCTTGCACTTGCACTTTACTATGTCCTGTTGGTATTAGACTATCTTTACCATGTTTAGCCATGGCTTTCAGATTTCAATATGGAATCCCTGGAATATGGGGTTACGCTATGATCTGATCAATCGTCATAGATGGGTTTCGTCTGTTGTGGGGATTAATTACATTCATTAAACTGTGTATAGATATATTTTTTAGTTTTTATTTTTTGATTTGTTAATTGTGTTTTTATTGAAAATCACATTGGTGGAATTATGAAGCCTTGGGTCTTGGTGCTATGGAATGGGTGCTCTGGTCAATATGGTTTGGACACTTTGTCCTTACTGGTCCTTTTTTTCCTTTTCTACCTTTGTGTTTTATTTTTCACATTGCTGGCCATTCTTGCCTTTCTATTCCATCATGGCCGCCACCCTTTCCACTTTTCCAAGCACCCATTTGGCTTCATTGAAATTGTAAAAGGACTGCCTCTATCCAACTACTAATGTCCTCAGGTCTGTTGTTTCATCACGTGATCAATCACTCAGTCGAGTGTGAAAGGCGTTGTGTGTGGGTCGCGCTTACGGGCGTCCTGCCTCTGTTTTTCTTCTACTGCCTTCCAGCTGTATTTTTTAATTATGTCTCTGCATTTTGTATGACATATTAAATCCTTTTGGACCTTACTTCGTTGTGAGCTGTGCCTCCTTTTTTCATGACTATGGCCTTCTAATCCGCCGCGGAGAGTGCGCTTCATTTTTCCTCTTTTTTTCTTTTACATGTATATATATATATATATATATATATATATATATATATATATATATATATATATATATATATATATATATATGTATATATATGAAAAACAGCACATATCTATACATTAATCCAACAAACATTGCTATAGAAGTTGTAAAGTGCATACTTGTGCAAATCAGCAAGTGTTCAAAATAATGCTTGAAGAAGAGTGCAGGTTTGTGCAAGTCTGCACATTTTCAAAAATGCATGGAATAAAGTGCAAAGTGCATAGGACTGTAAACAGGTAAACAGAGTCTGACTAAATCAATGCATCAAAAAAACGTAAAATATCAATTACACTTATTCTAAAATTGAAAATTCATGCAAAATCGTGCAAAAATGCTGCTGATAAAATGCAAAGTGAATAAGACTGTAAAAAGGTTCTTCCTTATCAATGGACAAGCCAGATGATATTCTGACCACAGATAGAAATTGCTCCTGCTGTTATTGACATTCCATAATAAAGTGCAAAGTGCATAGAATTGTATGCACATCATTGTAAATGCAGAATATGACAATACAAAAATATGTTGTAGAAATCAAAATAATCACAAAATAATTTTTGAATTCACAATTAGGTTTGCTTAAATGTGTAGAGATCCTCATCGTGGGGCTTAAGTTTCAAAGTCAATAATCAATTTTGTTTCAAGTTGATGCAACTTTAATGTTCTGTCCCCTCCCCTTGGATGCGTCGAAACATGCACTCCAAAGAAGAAAAAAAACATTTGAAATGCTGCTGTGGTATTCATGGAAATGTTTAGCAATGGGGTAATTAAAGACTGTGCGTTTTATAACCTGCATATGTTGTAAAATCCTAATTTGTAGCTTGCAAATAGTACTTTCCACATACCATTTATCTAACAGGCAGCACAAAACATTTACCACAAACTCAGTATTGGATGTAATATTTGACTGAATGGTGTTGGTGGCATGTATCACAGGATGTAAAAATTGTAATTGTTGCACAACATACTGACAGACCTTACAATTCTGACATTTATACATTTCCAAATGGTTTACAGACATCCCATTTAGTCTCAGGACACTCTCGGAGGCAAACAACTTGGAAAAGGTTTGTCTTTGAGAGAACGAGACCTCCTGTGGGAAATATTAGGTTGTCCTGGTGAAAGTGTTGACAGATCTTCATCAATATTTAGGACATGCCAATGTCTGGAAATAATATATCTCCAATATAGTGTGAAGTCAGGATAATACATTAAGATTAATCTGATGACATCAATGTCATCCCCATTGTCCATTCTTTGATTGTTTAAAAGGGTATCATGATTCAGACATGTGGCTTTATGGGACCTCTTTAAATTACATTTTTTGAATATCTTCTCGATAGAAAACTTGAAGCAGTGATGGAACATTCCTCCTCAAATGTATTGAGGTTCAAACAGTTTCATCTAAGACATATACATTCACCATAGGGGATACTGTTAGTACATGTTGCTGGATGATTGCTGGTAGCAACAAGAGGAGCATTGGGACCTATCGGCTTACAAATATTGATGTTTTTATACCATCTATCATTACACACACTTGAACAGCCAGAAGTACTACTTCTGTCCTAAGGTGTGTCTTAGTGAAAGATAAATGTAGATTGTTATATTTTAACATCTTCACAAAATCAAGCCATTCACTCTCATTCCTGTTCCAAATGATGTACAAATCATCTATAAAATGCAGTCATCATTCCACCTTCTCTGTAATACATTAATTCACAGAAGACCACAGAATGTAATGCTGCCAACATCCCATAGCAAGGTTCACATACAAGTAGGCAAAAGTAGCCCCCATCGCAGTTCGCCTCACTTGATGGTAGATGGAACCATTAAATACAAAATCATTATGAATCAAACAAAAGGTAATCATTTCAAAAATCATAGCAGTGTGGCTTAAAGAGTGTAGAGACCTAGTGTCCAAGAAAAACGTACATGCTTTCAAAACAAACTTGTGATCTATGGGAGTGAATAAAGACACCACATCAGGAGTGGTTAACAACATGTATACCCCCCAAGGGATCTAATTAACCTGTTTGAATAAATCTGTGGTGTCATGTACAAAAGATAGTAACATGCCCACTAAGGATTAATTGTCTCATTGACAAATGCAGCCATATTATCCAGCAAGGAGCCACACAACTTTACAATAGGCTTCTCTGAAGGCTTGGTCACTGACTTATGCACTTTTGGTAAGAAATAGATGGCAGAAATTACCAGTGCAGAAGGGAACAAAACGTTTGCAGATCCAAGTCTGGAATACCCTTATCTGACCATTTCTCAAGTAAGTTAGAACGGTCACAGATGTGACCTTTAATATAGCAAGAAAGATCACAAAGTTGCCTATTGGCTTCAGTCACATAATCAAAACTTTTCTATATTTGAGCCGTTATCTGATGGTTGAATCACCACATCATGTAAATCTTGAAGCTGAGCCAGTATCTGTTCCTGCTTAATCGTTAAATTATGCACTGGAGAAGTATTTACATGTCATAACCTTTTCAAGTTAGGTACCACCAGATCTTGAAGAACATCCATACTTCCTCCTGTAAATGAGGGATTGAATCTAGACTTAGATTGAAACTTAGTTCTCTTCGACCATTTGGTGTTGATGACAAAACTCCTAGAAGTTCAGATCATTTTCATCACATGGACAGACATTGCATGTAAAGTAGGAAAGTCAGCAATGGTTGAATCAGTTCTCCCAGTTTGTGCAGGTAGAGTCCTGTAGGACTCTATGGGAATGGGGAACACGGAAGCACTGGCACTGTTAATAACGGTGCTGGTGCTTCTGTGAAAACTCTGCGTGCGGGTGCCATTCTGCCTGGTAGGTCTGACCTGCCGGCAGGGACTGCACCCACCCACAGAGTTGTAATATGCCGGTCCGGAAACAACGTTGCCGGTAAGCTTACCGGCACTGTTATTTCCCAACCGGCATTGTTGAAATGAGGCCCATAGTATAGTAATATGTGCATAGTAATTATAGGTACTGCAGGGATGTATACAGTATTTGTAATATGGTGGAACAATATATTTGAAGTGTATATGGTATTTATGGTTGTAGTACAATTGAGGATAGTGCTTATGAAATATGTATGTGTTTCTTTGTGAAGATAACAAATAGGATAATACTTGGTATGGTTACTTAGTTGCATATGGTAATAACGCTGGAATGTGTGGTTCTTTTTCTGTGAAAAAACCCAGTATAATTTGTTAAGCAGGATAGTTTAAAAGGCTTAATTGCATACAATTTTACATATACATTTCCTTTTTTTTACACTCATAGACAGTACATTCTATGCATGGTACAACATTAGTGTTTGGCGGGGTCTGTGCTGAGTCTTTGGTAGTGCTACACTTTGTTTGAAGTCTGTCTACTCTGCTGGTGTCAGAGGAGGAGGGGCTTACCCTGCAAAAACTCACACTCTACGCGCAGCATAGCAGAGTTGGCGCTGAGTCTTTGCCAGTGCTGCACTCTGTTTGAAGTCTGTCTACTTTGCTGGTGTGAGAGGAAGAGGAGCTTACCCTGAAAATACTCAAGCTCTACGCAGAGCATCCCAGAGTCGGCACTGAGTCTCTGGCAGGGCTAAACTCTGTTTGAAGTCTGTCTGCTCTGCAGGTGTGAGAGGAGGAGGAGGAGCTTACCCTGCTTACCCTGCAAATTCTCAAGCTCTACATGGAGCGTCGCGAGTCAGCGCTAAATCTTTGGCAGTGCTACACTCTGTTTGAAGTCTGTCTACTCTTCTGGTGTGGGAGGAGGTGGAGCTTACCCTGCAAATACTCATGCTCCACGCGAGAGTGTCGCAGAGTCATTGCTGAGTCTTTGGTGGTCTTCGTAAGTTTGGAGAACATTTAATCTCTGGATTGCAGGTACACCATCTACCCTCCCGATTAGCTAATGAAGCCGGATGTGTCAGGCTAACTTGACATTTATTGCGGTCAGGAGCAACTTGTTCGATGCTTTAAGAGCCACAATTAATCTGTGTAAACCCTCCGCGAAGCCTGTTTTGTTTCAATTGCCTTCACTGTTTCTGGGGGGAAATTGTGTACAAGACTGACTCACAGCCCTTGCTCTCCGTTGTTTCCAATCATCCATTCTGGTGACTGCAGGGTCAAATATTCGGCCCTTTGAGCCAGAAAATGGGGAGGCAAATGAAGATCGCCTCAAAAATCAAGGCTTTTCATACTGGCCTGAGGGGCCCGACCATTTCACATAACATTCTTCAGCCTACCACTCAAGAACCTGGCCCTTCCTCAGGGATCCCATTTGAAACCTGTGACGCAGCCCTGCTCGAGGGTATGTTGAGGGACTCCTGCACTAAATTGGTTTATCCTGCTGCACAGGGCAGACGGATCACTTCCAGGAAAGAGTCTCTATTGGAATGCCAGAGCCCTTTGTCCTATGAAGCTCAATGTCCCCCTATGAAGAAGCATGAAGAAAAGACTTACAAAGGTGTGCCAAGTCACTTGATACGTCAACCACTCTCTCCTATAGCAGGGCAGAAAATTACAGACTTTTTCCTCATATCCTTGTGCACGAGCATGGAAATACGGGCTGTAAATCTTATTCACGGTGCGGCTATTATAGACTTCTCTTGAATAAATGGGCTAACGAATATGAGCATCCTTTGAACACACAGATGCAGTCATCATTCTGTACACTATTGAAACTCAGACCAGTGTGACTCAGCAGACTTGTGATGCTTCGCGACTAGGTTCTCCAACAGACCTGACTGACTTTATGGCCCAACAAAATGGGGGAAAATCTTCCCCAATTCCTCTGGAATTTACTGAGCATAAAGACATTGGTCCCATTCATCATACTCTTAAAGAAGCTGTTGACATGGTCAGGCTAACTTCACCCAGTCTGTCGGCCCTTAATATGGTGTTGAGTTCTTTTGTGCGTTTTTACGATAACATCTGAGAGGAAGTATGAACCCACATCACAATGCTAAAGAAGATGGAGTAATCGTGATTGATGAATCAATCTTGGAAGATCCTGTTTTGGCCTCCCAGGCAACCAATATTGAACCTTCTCAGAGTGGGGAAGCCACATTTCTGGGGGTTGTAAAGCCAGAGGATCCAAAACTCTCTGAGGAGTTAGCTGTGTCCAAGTCTGTTAGACCAAAACTAAATAAAAATGCTGAAACCTACTCATAAGAAAAACTCTTCTTCAAGAAAAGTCATGCATAATCGTCGCCTTCCTGAGCTGGCCAAAAAAAAATAGAGTTCCATAAAATAACCTACCTCAGGTATTGACTCCTCTGTTGGAGGAAGGCTGCCTTGAACTTACCCAGTCTGCAAAAAAAGGTAACTCTTCAAACAAAAATCAGACTGAGACTCATAAAGCAAAATAAAGCTGAACTTCTAAAACGAGATGCTGAAAACATGCTTCAGGTACTGATCAGCAAAGATGTGGGTGCATTTTGGTCACTGATCAATGGGCTTGATGTTCTGTTACTCCTGTCTCAGTCTAACACAGTCCTGGAGAAGTACTGGGTTATGCATTTCTCTAAATGTTATTCTATGGCGAAAGTGAAAAAGGAATTCCCATCTTTAAGATATCTGATGGAATTATCACTAGGATTTGAGTTGATGGTGGACAGTGAGAGGGTTGGGGACATAATTAAATCTTGTAAGCCCTCCAGGGCTGCCGGCCTGAATGGCCTAACTAATACTACCTTAAGAGCTGACCCCTTTAAGTGAACTAATGCATTGGTAATTCTTTTTAAGAGCATGATTGAGCTAAACAGTCTCGCCCCGTCCTGGCAGACAGCCATAGTGGTTCCTATCTTCAAGAGGGTAGCAAGATTAGATCCAAGGAATTATAGACCAATATTCCTTTTGGATTCGGATAGTAAGATATTTGATGCCATCTTGATGCCCCACCTAGAGGCTTGGGCCAAAGCAACAAACAGATTCCCACTTTTTCAAAAAGCGTTCCACAGAGGACACTCTACCAACCTTAATGGATTGGTGGTAAGGGCCATCCACGAAAAAGCCTTTTAAGATAAAATTATTACTACCCATGTGGCCTTGATAGATCTGTATGGGGCCTTCGACTGAGAGGAACATAGGCGCCTGTTGGGGAAATTGGACTCCTGGGGTATGCCGAGAAGTATGCTAAAACATTTTATGGCGCCCTTCATGAGAACTGGGGGGGGACGGTTCGTCTGAATAGAAGGCCTTGCATCAAACTTTATTTCTACTCTTTCTGGCCTGAGGCAAGGTTGCAAACTTGCTCCCTTCCTCTTAAATTTGTATGCATCAGACGTACCGATGTACCTAATGACTGCCTCTCTGGTTACTCCAAAATTGGGTGAGGAAAGAATGGTCTGGTTAGCATATGTGGATAACTGGTTGTTGTTCGATAAAACATGCATCTATATCAGGAGGCTACTAGCTATTTTTTCTGTATTTGCGGGTGAGCATGGTCTACTAATCAATTCCGTAAAAACTAAGATCCTCTTCTTTCGTAGAGTGAGAAAAACAGCCTCTTTGGATTGGCCGACGGAGAAGGCCTTTCTTACACCTCCCCCCAGCATGATAGCTGAAGTTGAAGATATCACAACTGAAATGCTCATAAAAAGACCACAACAAGCAAAGAAACAAATGATGACAAACGACTGGATAAGGATTGGCAGTAGCATCACAAGATACTCAAGAAACATCACTTGCCTTACGGATAGCCGAGCAATTAACAAAACACTGATGTAGCTTACAACTTTCCCAGACCCATCGATAAGAGCAACATTGACGAGAATCAGATTTAACATTCTCCTGATTAGAGACTATCTAGCTGCGACAAAACAACTCAAATCTGTGGAGGGACACTGCTGTTTCTGTAAAACTAAAGAACGCGAAACAATCAATCACTGAACAATGATATGTCCAGAATTGAATGAAAAGAGACAGATGTTTGGAGCCTTCTTCAAGATCTCATCAATTGAAATGGATACAGAAGCAAGATGGACAAAAAACATGAATGGACAAGAAAAGAAGCTCATCTTTACAATAGTGCAATTTTTACGAAATGTATTAGAGCTCACTCAATGAACTGAATTTGTAACTTAATCAGTGTATAAAAGAGGCTTTATTACAAGTTGCTCCACCAGGCGACTCCGTAAAAACCCTTGTATCTTCTCATATGAAGTGCATGAATATTGGCCAAAAAATGTGTATATTCAATATGCTTCTGGAATGTCGCAGGTCACTGGATTAAGTCAGTAATAAAGCCCTAACTGTCAATCAATTGGGTAGTAATGAATGATAACTCCAGGACTCAGCGCTATTAAGTATATATAAGCTTGTTTTAATGATCAATCAAACAAAAAATGTCCTCTTCATGGTGATTACACGTGTTTCGGCTCGCTTGAGCCTTTATCAAATCAGGGCTATTAGTATGCACAAAAATATATCAAATTGACAAAATATTACATAATGCACATAGGAGAAAAGAAAAGTAATTCATATAAATAATGATCAATTGAGAAATCATTGTACCATCATACCCCATATTATGGCAGTACTTAAAAACAATAAGTTAGAAGACAGAAAAATGAGGGTTGTCAAAGGGGAGGATTGAAAGGGATCAAAAAAACAAATCCATAGGTATTTCAATACTAGAAACACAGGAGCAAGAACATAAAAAACCAATTTGTTCAATTGTTTGTGTGTATAGTTCTCAAATCTAAGCACTGCATAAAGTATGCAACAAAAACCTGCAGGGTCGCTTACCCCAAAATAGTATGAGAAATCCATACGACTGTTGTAAGGTAGGTAATAGCAGGGTCAGATCCCCAAATCCAATAATCTGTAATAAAACGGTTGGCAAATTCCTATATTAATGGATGTACATGAATTCCCTATTCCTGTACTGAGTAAAGTCCATAAAATCTCTAAAGTGTTATCCACTTGTTGATTCCAAATAGTGTGTTATTTACCAAATGTCCATATAAAAAAGTAATCCGGTACTTAGTAGGGTGTAAAGAACCTTTGAACAGCTAATAATCAAAAAACATACTGTCTGTGATCACATCTCGATCCTAAATATGCTGCGGATCACTATTCTCCATCATAATGTATAGTACAAAGCTATAATTAGCTACTCCAATAAAGCCTAGTTTGTGCATGAAATTCAAACTTACAATGCTAACAGGATAAGCAAACTTACCCTTGAGCTGCTGATCACACACCTCGGCTGAACACGAGTTTTCGTCAGTCAACGCCATTTTAGAAACTAGGTTGATCTACGGTCACCATGGCAACTGAAAACAAAATCTAAATTTGTACCTCAACTACCTGTCAACAATATTATTGCTGGTGCTCTTTTTGGACAATAAACAACATTGTATCTTACATGATTTGGACCATGATTTGGACAACAGTCGTATGGATTTCTCATACTACTTTGGGGTAAGCGACCCTGCAGGTTTTTGTTTCATACTTTATGCAGTGCTTAGATTTGAGAACCGTACACACAAACAATTGAACCAATTGTTTTTTATGTTTTTTCTCCTGTTTCTCGTATTGAAATACCATTGGATTTTTTTCTTGATCCCTTTCAATCCTCCCCTTTGCCAACCCTCATTTGTCTGTCTTGTAACTTATTGTTTTTACTACTGCCATAATATGGGGTATGATGGTACAATGATTTCTCAATTGATCATTATTTATATGAATTACTTTTCTTTTCTCATATGTGCAACATGGATTATTTTGTCAATTTGATATAACCATGTAACCATGAAGAGGGCATTTTTTGTTTGATTGATCATTAAAACCAAGCTTATATATACTTAATGGCGCTGAGTCCTGCAGTTATCATTCATTACTACCCAATTGGTTGACGGTTAGGGCTTTATTACCATCTTAATCCAATGACCTGCGACATTCCAGAAGAATATTGAATATACATATTTTTTGGCCAATATTCACGCACTTCATATGAGAAGGTACAAGGGATTTTAAGGAGTCGCCTGGCGGAGCAACTTGTAATAAAGCCTCTTTTATACAGTGATTTTCAAGTTGCCGTTTAAGGCAGACCCATTACCTTATAAAACTTAAAGTTGCAATGGCTGCCTATTTGAAGAACCGAGAGGAAGAGACGAAGAACCCATTTACTCCTTGGGGGGACATGACACATGCCTTCTCAAATCTTACAACCAAAAGAGAAAACCTACGCTCCAAATTCATTACTATTGGGAGAAGGTTTTATTGGAAAATTATGTACAAAATGATCGAGTACCAACGGGTCTGAGTATCCTTATTTTTCCTAATTTCAACAACGATCAGGACAGAGACTTAGCGGAGGCCTGGGACGCCAACCTAATCAATAGCTCGATGAAAATGATGGATCTACTAATAGAACACGCAACAAGAGAACATAAGAGAGCAGTGGATGGAATTGAGTTAATTAAAAAGAAATTACTGCAATGCAATCTAATGAAGCTATTAAAGCTAAAAACTATGAGAAACTGTATGAATTACTCCAAGTATATCAAGATGAGTTAAAGATCAGAAAATTAAGAAAATGCTATCGTGATGAACACGATTATAAGGAACACTGGGTGTATACTTTCCAGACCAAGTAGGACACGAGTACTAGACCTTCTTCCAAAAATTCAACACCCAATACGTCATCAGCCAGTTCTGATGTTGATTCAGAACAGGAAAACCAAGAAACTGACAGTAGAAATACACAAGAACAAGGCGGGTATATGAACCAAATCAAACATTACAAAAAAGGCAATCACAATTATCCTCAGAAAACAGTCCGTTTTCAATTACCAGCAAACACGAGTATGCAGAATCCCGTCCAAGGAGGAGAGGAAGGAGGGGGGGGGCAAAAAACACCGGCATCCCAGAAACTCCAGAGATGAACAAAAGACAAACAAGGGCCAGTCCGAAGGAGGCGAGTGGGGGCAAATAATGGAAGATTTAGTTCTGAATCTTTCTAACAGAAATAGCTCAAGAGACGAAAGGCGACTTTTAAATAAGGGTCTATCATTTGCACCCTCATGTGATTTCAGTCAAGTGGACATACATATAGATCTGTTCAAATTTATACAGAAGTTGAAATTCAAAAAGTTTTTTGCGACCAAAGCACCTAGCGATTACAAAACAAAGGAACCACCAATACCTGTAAGTGGATACTCAATCCAAGACATCGAAGACACATTTTTGGTTCGATCACTAGCGGAAGATGAACAGTATGCAATTATGAACCTTTTGGATGAATTAAGAATCAAACCAAACCTACTTACATCTAAAGAACTGAAAACAAAATCTAAATTTGTACCTCAACTACCTGTGGACAATGTAATTGATACTTTTTACAAAGCGGTCTCTCAGGAATTTTATCATTTGGCTGAGCAAAGAATGAAACACTCAAGAAGATCTAGATTTAGTCATGATAATTTGACACCTGTAGAAAGATCAGCACTCAAAGCATTGAAAATGGATTCACAAATAGTAATCAAGGAAGCAGACAAAGGGGGTAAGATTGTTGTAATGAACAGAGAAGATTATTTAACAATGGCATCATATCACCTTTCGACCCCCGGGTGTTATAAGATACAAACTGACAATTACAAACAAGAAGCATTGAAACAGGTTGAAGAAAATATTCTCATCTGGCATAGAAAAGGCCTAATCACAGATGATGAACGTACATATTTATCAGTGAAGGAACCATTGACCCTGACTATGTATTTCCTTCCAAAGATACAGTACGATACCATACCAGAAGGTCGCCCAATCATGAGTGGGATTGGGTGGGTCACAGAGAATATATCGGATTATCTAGACTCTATCCTCAGGCCAAGGGCTAGTCTATTGAAATCATATTTGCAGGATTCAACACGTCTTATACGTAAACTACACAACTTTACATTGCAAAACACATTCTTCCTAGCCACTTTAGACGCTAAGGCCCTTTATACATCTATTCAACATAAATGGGCAATTATTGCAATAGACTATACTTTCAGGAGTGACTCTGCCTCGTTTTACAACCAAATTCAAATGCTTAAAGAAATGTTGCAACTAACTTTGGACCTCAACCTATTTACCTTTGATAACTGTACATACCAGCAGACTAAAAGGGTGGCCATGAGCACTAAATATGCTCCTGCCCTGGCCAATCTCTTTATGAGCATGCTGGAAGATAATGTTGTGTATACAGACCCTTTTTTTCAGAATAGAATCAAAATGTGGACCTTCTATATCGATGATGTTTTCTGTATCATTGATGGCAGTACAGAGAACTTTCAGGATTTTGTGAAAACATTGAACAAAAACTGTTATGATATTCAATTTGTAGGGGAATGTGATGCCCATTCGATCAATTTCTTGGATCTTACTATACATTCAGATGGTTACAAACTACAAACTTAGACATTTAGGAAACAGACAGACGTGAACTCTACGTTCTATGCGAGCAGTTGCCACCACCATCCAACAATTCACAACATACCACTGGGGGAGTACATCGCAATTGCCAAGAAGAGGCTAAGTTTGAAGAGGAATGTTCATTACTGCAACACTGTTTCAAGAGCAGAGGATGATCGCAAACATATGTCAAGTCTGCATATAAGACCAAGCAAATGAAACAGCATGATACTTTACAACACAAACCTGATAAAACTTTAGACAGACTCATGGGGTTTTGTTTCATAACACAAATCATCAGAGAATCCAAAGAATACTTAAAATACATTGGTATTTACTGAAACTTGATGAGCACATTAATCAATTTGTAGCGGATAACCCACGTATGATCTACAAGAGAGCAGGAACACTCATAACAATACTCAGTCCATCACTATTACCTGATATCCAGGGTGTGAGTCAGACTACTTGGCTCCATAAGAATGAGAGTGGTTTCAGGAAATGTGGCATGTGTTTCCCAATGCAAATACGCATTTGAGAAGACTACAGAATTCAAAGATGAAAATAGAAAACTTTGGATAATAAAACAGGGAATTAACTGCAGAACAAAATTTGTTATTTATGGTATTATCTGTGTATGTAAAAAGGTTTACATTGGCAGCACAAAAAGAGAATTAATAGTAAGAATACGTGAACATCTAGCCAAGATTGGCAGTCATGATCCTTCTTTGCCATTAGCAGAACATTGGCAAACCTTCCACCAAATGCATAACAAATCTGATATGAGATTTATAGGTCTCCAACATGTCACTCTTAACAAATGAGGAGGTGACAGGTTAAAAGCATTACGACAGGCAGGCTGAAGCACGTGCTATATGCTTTTTCAATACAACTGTAAAAGGTCTCAATAGCAACAATGAGATTGTATCATTCCTGTAGGGGTATTCAACCAGAACATGCTTATTAATGTGTATTTTTTAAAAAAATGCATTTGCATAACCTCCTGGCTGTTTAGTTACATACCTGGGTTTATGCACCCATTATTTTTCATGCGGATTGAGCATTTTTATTTTTTAATGAAGGGGTTTCTAATGTAGAGCTGTGGCACACATTTAAATCTGTAAAAAGATGGCCCAGGATTTGGATGTATGCGTAGTGAGGACATTGTAGTAGGTGCAATATTATTTGGAAACACAGCTCGAATAATTTTATTTTTTGGATTCTACTGACGTAGGGTGCAAGCTTTTTTGAGCACGATTTAACTATAACTCTCATCAGTAACGATATATGTCAAGAGGAGACTTTTGTTTCCATGCTTTGATATATTCATCAAACTTAATTGAGGGTCGAGGCTTACTTGTCTCTAATTAGTACACATAATACAATTTCGGCCAAATATTAATTAAAACTGACAATGTACATGTGGTCGTGCATGGAGAAATATAGTTGGAGACCTATTTTGATATAACAGTAGACCGCGTTATCAATAGATTCTTTCACCGTAATTAATTACTGATCAGGCACCTTTGCTATTATAAGTGCGAGCGGTTTAAGAGGACTTATTAGGGGCCATTTAATCGCAATTGTGTGTGTTATCAAAATAATTTTATTTTAACACTGCAATGTTCCTATCATAATGCTCGAGTTCATAGTACTAGAGAACTAACCATATAAGCTCTATCAGTGAAACTGGTTAATTGAATAATATTAGCGCACACATCAGTGAAACTGGTTAATTGAATAATATTAGCGCACGCATTAGATTAGCTTGGCATAGGCACCATTTAGTAATGGCTGCCACTCTAGTCAGTAATAGGTTCTTCTGATGAGTGTGTTCACCATGGCAATGCGTGACCACGTTGCCATGGTGACCATACATCAACCTAGTTTCTAAAATGGCGTCGACTGACGGAAACTCGTGTTCAGCCGACGCGTGTGATCAGCAGCTCAAGGGTAAGTTTATCCTGTTAACATTGTAAATTTGAATTTCATGCACAAATTAGGCTTGATTGGAATAGCTAATTATAGCTTTGAACTATACATTATGATGGAGAATGGTGATCCACAGCATATTTAGGATCGAGATGCGATCACGGACTATGCGTAGTGAGTTTTCTTCACAACAGTATGTTTTTTGATTATTAGCTGTTCAAAGGTTCTTTACACCCTACTAAGTACCGTATTACTTTTTTATATGGACATTTGGTAAATAATACACCTATTTTGGAATCAACAAGTGGATAACACTTTAGAGATTTTTGTTGCATACTTTATGCAGTGCTTAGATTTGAGAACCGCACACACAATCAATTGAACTAATTGTTTTTTTTTTTCTCCTGTGTTTCTCTTGTTGAAATATCGTTGGATTTGTTTTCTTGATCCCTTTGAATCCTCCCCTTTGCCAACCCTCATTTTTCTGTCTTCTAACTTATTGTTTTTAGTACTGCCATAATATGGGGTATGATGGTACAATGATTTCTCAATTGATCATTATTTATATGAATTACCTTTCTTTTCTCCTATGTGCAATATGGATTTATTTTGTCAATTTGATATATTTTTGTGTATACTAATAGCCCTGATTTGATAAACGCTCAGGCGAGCCGAAACACATTTAATCACCATGAGGAGGGCATTTTTTTTTGATTGATCATTAAAACCAAGCTTATATATACTTAATGGCGCTGAGTCCTGGAGTTATCATTCATTTGTAACTTAATCAGCTCTAACCAAAAACTGATCCAAAGTATTAATTTAAGAATGATTGATAAATTCAAAGTTTGTAAGAAACTATATCATTTTAAATAAAAAAATAAAAAAAAAAAAATATCATGATATACCTGGGTTTCTTCATTTCTGCTGTTTTGGTTCAAAAGGCCTATCTTTTGTTAAATCCGCTGATAATTGTGAATCAAAAATGTGGTCGCTATTCGATCAAACCAACATTGAAATTCTATGAGGGGAAATGTATCCCCAAAATTCTTTATGGCCATGAACTATATTTCAGGGCGGTTCGGAAAAGGTTTGATTGAATAGAGTCTTAAGTTTGGAGGAGAATACTGGGAGTACCAAATTTTGTTCTGATCACAGGAATTATGTTTGAGCTGGGGTTAATTTAATTAAGAGCCTGTGTTCAGTGGAATTGCCTGCAACGTTACTTAAACCTTTTGGCACCAATGGATGCATTGCTATACGAGGTATTGAGTAAATCTATGGTCATGCTCCCATTGGGAATAGAGTAAATTTCCTGCCTGAACTGCATAAATATTTATGGAAACTCTATTTTGGAAGAGCTAAATGTGGATACAGAGTTCTTTGCAGATAACCCTGATAAGGTTATACATTGGCTGTATGATCTGGAATGGGTAAGGACCATTGATAAATTCCATAGTTACCCGCTGATGAGTCATCTGAGCCATGAATATAAAAAATGAGGAATAGTTTGCCCTTTTCTTACCCTGTTTCACTGCTCTATGCATAGAGCAGTGTTCTTACGCTTCTGATGGAACCTGCTCTCCACGCTTTAGATCTTACAAAGGAGAGGGCAAAATTAAATGGAAGATTAGTTTTGCAGATTGTGTAAAATCAATGAGAACAAAGAAACATCTTGACATTTACTTATAGAGTGCCCTGCACTGAATATTTTGCGCATGAGCTACCTAGGAAAGTTGTTCCTCTCCGTAAATTGGATCAATACTGATTCTCTGAGGCAAAGATGCTTAAATTCCCCTAATTTGTCTGATGCGTTGGCAGTTGCATGTTTATTTTTAAATTGATTGCTTCTAATTTTAAAAATTAATTTGGACTGAGGTTTTTTGATCTGTTTTTATAATTACTGATAATAATTTATCTTCTTTTTAATATTATTGATTCTGCTGTATTATTGCTTTGGTTTTATATTGTATGAATGTATTCTTAATAGTTGTAAAGGCTTATTTGTTAAACCATATGAAAACAAAAACAAAAACAAAAATAAATGAGTGTGTGCTATACTGATGTTGCATTGACATGAAATCATCATTGGACTACTGGGGGAAGAAATCCATAAAGGATTTTTAAAAACGATTATAATTATGTTAGTGTAAGTGTGATAGTATGTTTGTTTGAAGTGTGTTATAATTAAGGGAATGTTTAAAGTACTTAGATACCTGTTGGTGTATTCTAACTATATTGGACTTTACAAGCAGTTTTGCAGTAAGAATAACTGTGATGGTATATTTGATGTGGATAGCAATGGAGGGTATTTTAGAAGTAGTTAGATACCTTTTGGAGTATTCTGTTTTGGGTTTTAAAAGTGCTATTGTAGTGTTTTAGATGTAGTTAGATACCAGTTGGATTTTTCCAACTGTTTATTGTACTATAGGTTAGTGAGTAAATTTGGGGTGAAGGAATACTAAGTAGGTATTTGTTAGATTTGGTGGTAACGTTGGCATATTGTAATTATATTGGATTTTACAAGAAGTATTGCAGTAACAACAACTGTGTTGGCATATTTGAACTGTATTGCAACGCAGGGTATTTTTTAAGTAGTTAGATATTGTGAGGAACTCATGGTGACAAGTAAGACAGACCCAAGTGATCACATTACTAGGGTGGTTATTGAACAATGAATGTTGTATGCAGGTTGGAAAAACGCCTAATCTAAACCTATATCTAAAATGGGAGCAAGCGTCGACCATCAAATGAAAAATAAGGCAGGCCTATTGCCGTTGTGTCAAAATAAAAAAGGACCTATGCTAAGAAATGTATTGCCAAACCTCACAACTAATACAAAATGGGGTGTGGGATAATTCTTAAGAAAAGAAAGTAGTGTTTTCAAATAAAATGTCAGGATGCAGGAGCTTGGATATCCCTTCCCCACGTTTTGGAAATGGGATAAGATGGGAGCTTGGAGCACAGAACCGTCTCGGGCTTCGCCAGCACAAGTTGACAGTTTTAATGGCAGCTCTCAGGATAGACTCTCGAGCTTTCAGCTATCAGGGCTGTCGATGGCCAAGTCTTGTTTCACTTGAAAGTCTCTTGCCTTCAAGGATGAAGCAAGAGTTAACAAACCAAAAGTTCCTTTAACAAATGAAAAGTTTGGTTCCATGGTTTACTGGGTTATGGGTTCACCCCTGGGTCTACTGCACCTGAAACAACTTTTAACGTAAACTATACTATTATCGGTTTCTAGTTACGGAAATCACCATTATTGGTTCAATACTTGATTAAGAAAGTTGTGCCCCTCTCCCCCTCTTTTGTATCACTTCACCCCTGTGTCCCCCTCTTCTGGGCGTTGACACTTCTCTATTGTTTATTACAGTTTTGCATAGGGTGATAGCTTCCCCTCCTGAATCCCGCTCATCTGGGCGCTGACCCTTCTTGTATCATATTCCACTAATCTTAATATCTTTTTAAACAGTTCAAAGCACACTGTTTCTTGGGACCTTAGACTTTGCCCCACTTGGGATTTGCTTTCCTTATTTCTTCTCACTGCAGGATTCACTTCCCTTGCTTTCTCATAGTTTGTTGATCAAAATCATTCGATTGTATGTGGATTTTGTAGGCCTCCTGTATGACCACTTTGATCTCTTTTAGTGACACTCCTATGGCTTTCTGGTACCTGTAGTTTCTCTCAAATGGTGATCGACCAGAGTCGCTCGAATTAACACACATATGGTGCCGTATTCCCTCTGCAGCTGGTCTCCCCTTAACACTTCTTACAGTTCTTTTGCACAGTTCACTAATCTTGGTTCAAACTTGCCACTTTGCGCTTCTCATTCAACACAGCTGGGTTTTTATGAATTCTCCCCTTGACTCACCGCTGTGATGAACCGCTTGACTTTTCTTCTTCATTGGAGTCAAGGCTGATACCACGGTCATGTGAGATTCCCTCGTTCCTGCTTATCGGCGTAGGCTTCCTCTGTGTACCTTTGACATTTGCTACAAGAGACTGGTGCTGTTGTTCACTGTCTTAGGCTCTTGCCCACAAAGGTTCTTTGGGTCTGGGACAAAAAGGGCATGGTCACTTCTCTCATCGACACCCTCTCGATTCCTGCTGCCTTTCTCCTTCAATTGAATTGCTGCATTTGCTTAGCCGTCTTGTTGTGCTGTCTGCCGTGCTCACCTTGCTCGTACTGTGCTCTCTGTCTCCACCTTTTATCCATATGGGGAAGGGAAAGTGCTCGTCAGGTGGTTATGATTCTGATCAAGTGCCGGACTTTGCCTGACCCTTGTATTGGGACATGTCAGGTAAACGGCTCTGGTGTTAGTCCGTTGTCCTTTATGTTGTGCGAAAGTGTTCCTGTTGGAAAAGGGGGAGGCAGTGATTTTGGAATGCCCTATGAAAGAGGATGGGGGAAAAGGTGTTAAAGCTGTCTCAGCTGTCGGTGTCTCACTCCCCGAGGACCTCCCATTCAGGTGATCCTCCCTCATGGGTCCACCCCCAGGCACTGGATCCGATAGCAATGGCCGTGTCTTGGCCACCTTGATGACATATCCCTGGGGACTGGCTCGGGAGACACCTTCAGATTTCTCACAATACCTGTTGGCATATTGTAACTATCTTGGCTTTCTAAAGTACTAGTATTATGGATGTTGATAGATACCCGTTGGTGTAGTGTAACTATTTATTTTGCTACAGTTTAGTGACTATATTTGGGTTGAAGTAGGCATTTGTTAGATTTGCTGGTAACCTATGTTTTGCAGTAACAGAGGTGTTATTACATTCAAACCAACCCCTTCTGTTTGACATATGCAGTAGAGTGGCCTGAAGTGGTTGTAGCACAATTGTGGTAGATTATGGCCACTGTTGTGAGAGTTTTCTTGCCAAGAGATAATTTTCAGTGTGTGAAGCCTGTAAGCTTACAGTTGTTTTTGGTACCATCAGCATTCTACCTTAGAAGCATTAGTATCACATATTGTCCATGTGAGTTTATTTGTATATTGAAACAATGGTCTGAATTACAGGAAAAGGCATAATATGCTATGATTTGCATTCTGCAGGAGCTGGTGAAATGGGATGGATTAATAATTTGGTATGGATACATAGACACATTGTTTATTAGGGATGTGCACTTGTGAAGATTGATTGCTACATTTGCATACCAATTTACTCCAGTGTTGTTGCTAAATTGAAATGGAGCACAGAGCTGTGTCTCTGTATCCTTAGATGGGCCTGCAGTTATTTTTAGAGAACAGACATGTGTCTCTTTGTCTTCTGATGGACCTGCAGTTTATTTTGGACTGGGCAATTTTGTGGTTGTATTACACAGTGTTACACACATGAAATTTGAAAGCGTAGAAGGGCTGCCCTGTGCTACGGTGTCCGCGGATACCACGGTTGTCAACGGACATCAGATGTTCCATCCCGGTCTTTTAATGATGCCTTGCATGGAAAGAGGACTTATGGGATTAGCCAATCATATTTTGTGGTTGTGGTTTATAGGAAGACAGGGTAGCAGGTGTTTTCTTTGTTGTGTGAAGTTAAGATAGATGTGGCTATTGCTATTAAGAAGCAGAGTGTGTGGATAGTGGGAGATTGTTGGATGCATTCATTGAAGGGTTATACTGAATGTTGTGGCATCTCTGCTGCTATTGGATTGCAAGACGTTTTGTGGTATGCAGTTTGTGGGATATACTGGGCAACTTTATGATCATTGTGTGAGAATATGCTCACTTTAAACATCCATACAGTATTATTGTGTGTTGTGGAGGATCCAATTTGGGATATGTGACTGCTGTATCATTGCAGTTTGTCATTAAGCATTTCTTGAAAAGCCTAATGGAACTGTTTCCAACTGCGAAGAACATTTTTTCTGCAATGAATCCAACGCAAATATGGAGTTGTCCAAATGTATTCTGTCCAGAAATGGAAGAAGATAGGCAACGTATTAATAAAGTTCTATGTGCTTTTGTATATGACTTAGGGATGGCATTTTTTGAAAATGAAAATATCATGTTGGATGGTGTAAATAGTTTTCGGAGTAATGGAGTGCATTTTAATGATGTTGGGAACCTCATTTTTTTCCAATGCTAAAAATGCTTCGAAAAAGTTCATGTGAACAAGTTAAATGGGAAAATGTGAAGCATATATTAAAGCATTTGTTAGTAGGTGTAGGATATAAACATGAGAAAAACAAAAACAAAATTGAAAACTGAAAGCGCCACCATTGTAGAATACATTTTTTAAATTGAGTGCAAGCCTCCACGCGCCCTTTAATTGGCCATGCCATCTGCAGACACTGCGGTAGTCTGCGGACACTGTACATGCCATCCGGGTCCTTTATTGATTGGCTGGCGTGGAAATAGAACTGCAGAGACCGTGGACAGTCGTCGATGTTGGCGGACATCGGTGGATCAGCCAATCAGGTTTCGTTGGTGTGGTGTACAGGAAGACTGGGTAGCAAGAGTTATCTTTTTTGTGTGTGCAGTGAATATGGCTCTGGCTATCGATTTGAGGAAACAGAGTGTGTGGATTGTGGGCGATGATTCGGTCTATTGGCTGAAGATGTATTCTGAGAAGTTTGGATTGTCTCAGAATCTGGGATTAGATGGATCTCAAGTTTCATTGTATGGAGTTCGAGCAATGAAGTGGGCAGAAATCCTCCCATTATGTGAGAATATGGTTAACTTGAAGCATCTGGACATCATTGTAGTTCACTGTGGAGGCAACAGTTTGGACTATGCTACCATAATGTAATTACAGTTTGCCATGAAGGATACATTTGGAAAGTTGATGGAACTGTTTCCACATTCGAAAATCATTTTTTCTCGGTTAACTCAGAAATGAATGTGAATGCGTTTCAATTCCTTTTGTCTACAAATTGAGAAAGCAAGGCACAATGTTAACAAATTTGCATGTGCTTTTTTTGTGGGATGTTGGAATGACATCTTTTCATTATTACAATATCAAATGTGATATTGTCAACATTTTTCGAAGATATGGGGCCTCATTACAACCCTGGCGTTGGACCATGGTGCTATTAGCACCATGGTCCATGCCAGATTCCGCCATGGTGGATGGCGGATTTACCGGCCCATTCCAAGGTTGGCGGGGCGGTAAATCCCCATTCACCATGGCCCCTTCCCCATTTTGCTTTTTGGCCATAGGGCTCAATGGGAATGGGGAAGGCGCTAATTACGGCACCGTAAATTACGGTGCCTTAATTAGCACCAAGGGCCCTTAGCGGGTTGGACTTTTACGCCTGCAAAAAGCAGGTGTTAAAGTGTGAATCGGGCGTAAGGGTTTAACGGCGCCGCAGCCTTTTACGGCACAATTAACCCCTTAATGCCAGGGTTGTAATGAGGCCCATGGAGTGCATTTGACCCCAGTTGAACCCTCCCAGGTTCAACTGGGGTCCTTCCTATCCTCTATCTTCCTCTATACCTTTGGTGTTCCCCAGGGGTCTAACCTCTCGCCCTAGCTTTTCAAGCAATACCTGGCAACTCTGGTTCACTGCATTGCCACTCTATGCTCAAATTTCCAGTGTTACGTTGATGAAACTCAACTCATTTTCAGGCTGCCCTTGGCCACCTCCTCTCCCTCCCTCGTCGCTGATTACCTAACTGCCATTCAAGATTGGTGTGCCGCCAATGACCTCTGTCTGAATGCCAGCAAGACAGAGATCCTCCTCATCAGCAACCCTTCTCCATCCTTTCCCCTCACTCTCTGGCCAGCCTCGCTTGGCCCTCCTCCTATCCACACCTGTGAGGCTAACAACCTCAGGGTCATTTTTGACTCCACACTTTCCTTCTTCGCCCACATCTCTGAGGTCTCTAAAAAGTCAAACTTCCTATTGCACCTTCTCAGAGGCACTCTTCCTTTCCTCTCCTTCCCCCAGAAGCTCACTGTCTCCCAAGCTCTGGTTCTCTCTAGATTGGACTATTGTAACAGCCTCTTTCTAAATCTACCTGCCTCTACTCTTCGCCCTCTGCAACTAATCCAGAACAGGACTGCAAGATGTGTCCTTGGCCTCAAGCCCTGGGATCGTATCACTCCAGCTCTGAAATCTCTCCATTGGCTCCTAGTGGATGCAAGGATTAAATGTAAAACCCTCTGCATTGTCCACAAGGCTTTCTGGGGCCTGGGTCCAAAATACCTTCAGCTATCCCTTTGCAAATACGTCCTCTCTCGAGCTCTTCGCTCCTCTACTTCTAACTCCCTCACGGTCAGTTGTTTCTCAAAGAAACAAGCTGGGGGTAGATCTCTGTCTTCGGCTGGGGTCTCCCTCTGGAACAGCCTCCCTGCCGCTCTAAAACTTGAGGAGAACCATCTCCGGTTCCAGAAGCACCTCAAGACCTTCCTCTTTGCATCTGCCTTTGCTCTCCCTCTCCCTTGCTGATCTGCTCTCTCATTGCACTGTGCATCTGGCCACCCTCCGTCCCCTTGGCCCAGTTACCTGCTCACCCTGCCACCCTTCTGCAATGCCTCCCAGCCACCCCTTGCACTGGGACTGTATCTGTACCCATACAGTCCCCCATGGCCCCATTTTCTTCTTTGTATGCACTTATCAGACTTATCCAGTTCTGCTGCCGTAAGCACAGCACTTGCCACTTGCTGACTGCACTACCCTTGTTTATTGCTTCATTATATATTTTATTTGTATTTATTATTATTTATCTGTTTATTCTCTGCTCTGCACTTTCCACTCTCCCACTTCCATGCACTTTTCCCCTTTCCCTTTCCCATGCACTTGCACAATCTCAATGTAACTGGGCCTAGTAAGATCGTTGTTTTGTTCTCCCCTGTTAACCTCCCTTGCCTTGTTGCGCTCTGAAACAATTTTGTACGAGCGCGATACAAATAAAATATCATATCATGTTGGCAATCAGAGCCACCATTTCTGAACAAAAAATTAAAATGATTTTCAATCTCCCAACCTCATGCCTGGAATGATCCAGGTACCAGAGGACTATTGCACTGTCCACAGACTATGCAGGCTGCAAAGGGTCCTGTGATTTATTTTTAAGTTGTATTTTTTAACTGTGAAAGCTCACTCCAAAAGGAACAATTCTTTTATATTTGTTGATTTTGTATTTTTTGGTCTTTTTTGTTTTTACAGGAGATGCAGGGTAAGGTGAGGGAGGGAAGGGAGGGAAGGGGCACCAACCACAGAGGCAGAAGGGGAGGTGGACAGGGGAAGATGTTGGGCAGGCCTTAAATGTAAGGTAGGTTTCTCATGCTCCTTGACGACGGCCTTGGAAAGCACTTTGATCGGTTCATAGCAATATAAACATAGTACTGTGACCCTCCGAAGGTAAGGGTCAACAATGTTCTGTATGGCCTGTGAGGTGGACCCCGGGTTACTATGCCCCACAGGAGTAGCCTGTGTGGTGGTAGGAGCGGTCAAGGAAGATGGTTGAGGAAGATGGGCTAGAGGCTGTCACCCTGTTTCTCCCTGAGAAAGGAACAGCCTTTCTCAGAGCACCCGAGTTGATGGATCTGGTGGGGCGGCACATGGAGCTGGTCCCGTAGGAGTACAGTCCAGGTTTTCGGTGACTGAGCATGATGCCGCACTCAGTGCATCTCACATTGGCTGCCCGAGTCTTCAGTACACCCCCAACAGTGGTGAAAAACCACCACACCCATGACTCACTCCAGGAGCTAGAGGTAGGCACTTCGTCTACCTCATATTGCTCTTCGTCTTCATCCTCTTCTGCATCTCCATACCTGTTCCCCTGTTCAGGCCCTCCAGATGTTTGTTGTGGTGGCGGGGGCTGGGGAGGATGAATGGTCATGCCTGAAGCCATTGATGTTGGTTGTAGTTGATTTGCTGAAGTAGGCCCTCTAAGATGCTCTCTCCTAATGACTAAAAGTAATGGGTGTATCCCTTCAGAGGAACTATCCACGGACCACGCGACTATCCACGGACTACAGAGTCAAAAATAGGCCTTGGAAAGTTGGAAAACAGTTGCCAGATCAACTAAGAATGGCTCTAAGTGCTCTCGAAGGGTATATCATAAATTTGAAAGATCCTAAATTGGCTGAAAATGCAGTTTTAAACTGCCCACGGTGACAGACCGTCACGCTGCATGGGTGTGGTTACATGATGATCTGTTACAGTTCATAGGAGGATGTTTTCCTCCATACGCAAATGGCGCAGTTGCTTCTATTCCTGTCAGACAGCAAACATAACAGTGCACTTGCAATGCAAAAGCATTTCCATTGCCATGGAAATGCGATGCACGACAGCGCATCAACACGTCCTTCGGGATGCTGGCGCTTCTAATTTTTAAAAAAATGTATTTATTTTGCATTTTTAAAGCGCTCACACAGCCCAGGGGGCATCGAGGCACTGTTACAGGAATTTGTCTCTTAGTTGCGTATTTATAATGCGCTTAATACCCAGAGGTTTCTAAGCGCGGACCCGGGATCAAACCTGTGCTGTTTCGTGACGTTTTGTTTCCAAGGTGAGCATGTTGCCACTGAGCTATCCTCCCGGGAAAATTGAAGTTGGTGCTCGGTGTTTCGTTTTCGCTTCCTGTTCCCTGAATTCTGTGTTAAAGACCTCTGCTTCTGTTCATGGACTGCCTTTGGAATTACCTTTAACTTACTGCCAGCACATTGTTGAAACTCTGCTTCTGTTCACAGACTGCCATTGGAATTACCTTAAACGTACTCATTGCCCTGAATCTGTACTTTGCTGCTAACACGTTAATTGACCCCAGCTTTGGTGTTCGAGGATTACCCTGTACTTTGACCACATACTGCCTTGGGAATTTACCTGCAACGTGCTGCACAGAACCTTTGAATGCTATGCAATGACTTTACATCAAGTGCACTATTCTACCTCCGTTAGTGTGTCCTCATTCCGTCCGGGGTAGGTCCTTACTAAACCACAAATCTCCCCTTCCTCATTCATTTCAAACCATCGTCCTCTCTCCTTCATTCTTTTCCATGGACCATCTTGCCATCTTACTGGGGCCAGATTTATCGGTACACCGCCAGACACATCCTCCATCTATCAAGCTTGTTGCTCTGCATCCCTGTTATCAAGGTTAGTGCACTTTTAATACTGACTTCCATACACTATGCAGGGATCTAAGTTAACACAAACTGTTTTCTTTTGCACAGCTTGGTGCATACTTGGCGGTACCTTGCGCTTTCATTTTAACCACTGTGGTGTTCATCACTAGACACGGACAGCACAGCGTCTCATAGGAAAGGTTTCCCTCAATTGAGGCGACCCTTATCAAAAGTTAACATTGAAATTATTGGACCATTCTCTCCAGACAATCTCTCGACGAGCACAACCTGCTTACGTTCTCGTGAGTACTGACAGAATTAGAAGCCATGGACCCCGCCAACACATTGGCCAATCTACTGCAGTTGGTGGCAGATTTATGAAATGACATGACTGACACATATATGGCTATCCATCAGAGGATGGATTCCTTGCATGACATAGCACCCCACCTCAGTATGCAGACAGAATATGTGGGAGGTGCCGCTGCGGTGCCAGCATATCCTGTTCTGGTGCAACATCCAGTCCGTGTTTTAATGTCCACCCAGTTCCTATTGGCCCCCCCTGAGAGATTGCAGGGTGAGCCTAAACATTACTGCACCGTCATTAACCAATGCAAGCTGCCTTTTTTGTGTCACACGTTTCATTTCCAGACTCCACTACGAAAGCCCCTTTTGTTCTTTCTTATCCTGGTGGTACCACAGCCGCTTGGGCCAATACATTGCTTGAATCTAATAGTTATCTCTTATATGACTGCAATGCTCTTATCACAGCCATGAATCAGGTCTTCAATACCTGATACAACACACAGGCTACCGATCTTGAATTCCTTGGTATTGAAACAAAGTGGTACTCCTCTATTCTCTTACCTTGCTAGGTTTAACCAATTGGCCGCAGAAATTGACGGAAGAAAAGAAAGCTGCTGTCTTTTACAAAGGCCCATCAGATGAGTTAAGGGATGCACTAGCCACTGTTTTCATGATCTGGGTTGATCTGGTTGATCTGGTTTTTGAGATTGATGCCCGAAGGGTCAAACGAAGGGGCAAAAAAAGAACACCTTTGCCATCGAACAGCAAAACCAAACACTCAAGCATACAGAACCTATGCAAATAGGCACAGTCACAGGCCCCCTCTCCAGTGCAGAAAGGGAATATAGATGCAAGTCCAATCTGTGTATATATTGCGGTTCACCCAACCACTTTCTGAGTGTTTGCCCAAAAAGTCAGTGCGTAAATAGGGAAACACCACAAATCTACCGTAGAGGGAGTCCCTCGGTCAAGTGGTGATCCATTGGACTCCCAGGCCCTCATTACGCCTGATTCACACTTTAACGCCTGCTTTTTGCAGGCATTAAAGTCCAAGGCGCTAAGCGACCTTGGTGCTAATTACGGCACCGTAATTTACGGTGCCGTAATTAGTGCCTTCCCCGTCCCCATTATGCCCTGTGGGGCAAAAATGGGAATGGGGAAGGGCAAATGGTGAATGGGGAATTACCGCCCCACTCACCTTGGAATGGGGCGGTAATTCCGCCATCCACCATGGCGGAATGCGGCATGGACCATGGTGCTAATAGCACCATGGTCCAGCGCTGGACTTGTAATGAGGGCCCCAGTCTCCAATCCATCATTTACTGGTTCATTTGTCTGTGTCTTTTCTATTGTCTAAGAACAATATTTTGCAAACCCAAGCCATCATAGATTCTGGGGCCACAGGAAACTACATAGACATAACCTATGCCCGAGAGATAGGAGCCCCTACTGTAGCTAAATCAAAGCCTGAAGTGGTCAGTAGACGACACTTCCCTTGTTTCTGGTCTTGTGACAGAGCAAACGCAATAAATCTCAATGTCCACAGATTCAGGACATCAAGAAAATATATCCTTTGATCTCATCACGAATCACAGGTTGATTCTGGGTATACCCCATATTGACTGGGAAACGCAGGAAGTCACTTTTATTTCAGAGTATTGCAATATCCATTTTTTTTATTCCAGCGCAAAGACTACCTAACTCCCTGTGTCTTGCTATCCTTGAATCCATCTCTTCTGTGGGTGCCATAATCAAACCAGTCTCTAACTGTGTCCCTGGTGAGTACCAGGACTTTTTCCAATATCTTTGACAAAGGGAAAGCCCAACAGTTGCCTCCACACTGTGACTACAATTGTTAGATTGACCTGCTTCCTGGTTCTAAGATACCCAGTGGTTGGGTGTATTCCCTTACAGTTAAAGAAGACCAGGTGTTAAGGGAATACCTGGACAAGTCATTGGCTAACGGGTTTATTCGGCCCTCCAAATCACCAGCGGCTGCACCTTTGTTTTTCATACCAAAAAAGTAAGGCGAGTTGAGGGCTTTCATCGATTACAGAGCTCTGAATGCTATGACTGTCAAAAACCAATACCCCTTGCCTCTCATATCCGTCTTGCTGGACCAACTGAGCTCATCAGTAATTGTCACTAAATTAGATATATGTGGGGCCTACTTCTGGTCTGAACACTAAAGGGGATGACTGGAAGACCGCATTCAAAACTCGGCACAGCCTGTTCAAGTATTTGGTTATGCCTTTCAGACTTTTTAATGCCCTGGCCACATTCAAATACTTTATGAATGATGTGTTTCAGTACATGATGGATCGATATGTAATTGTCTATTTGGATGATGTATTGATTTACTCCGATTCCTTTGATCAACACATGGAACATGTCTGCTCAGTTTTGCAAAGACTGTGAGAATAACACCTATTCGCCAAGGACGAGAAGTGCGTATTTAACCTGACAGAAGTGGAATTATTGGGTTACGATATAACCAATAGAGGTGTTCAAATGAATCGTTCAAAAGGAAAGGCCGTTCTGGAGCAGCCGGTTCCTTTCGCCTTGAAAGCTTTACCATCATTTCTTGGTTTTGCTAATTTCTATAGGAGGTTTGTACTTTCATTCTCTTCTATAGTAGCTCCCTTAATGAATCTCACTAGCCCAAAGGTGCCCTTTGAATGGACTCCGACCACCCAAAAGGCGTTCGACACCCTGAAACATGACTTTACCACTGCCCCAGTCTTGCAGCACCCTGATTCGCAGCAACCTTTTATAGTCGAGGCAGAGACACTTCCAGCATCACCTTAGGAATCTCTCCGAAATGTATGGGTACTGGGAAAATGCACCAAGTGGCCTATTACTCCCGTAAACTGACCCCTGCCGAACTGAACTATTCTGTCACCGAAGATGAGCTACTGGCTATAAAAGATGCCTTTACTGAGTAGAAGTACGATTTAATGGGGGCCTGTCATACTGTATCTCTATATACAGATCATGGTAACCTTCTAGCACCAAGTCCTTGAAATGTGTCACAGCTAGACAGGCCCGATGGCATTGCTTCTTTTCACTATTCAATTTTATCATCACTTACAGGCATGGCATCCTACATATCAAGGCAGATGCCCTATCCCGTTTGGGTGAGTTACTTCCATCAATAGCAGAGGATCCTAATTTCTTGCAACCCCACCAAGTGGCCTGGTGTTCTATACCACAAACAATGCTAAAGGAGAATCTACAGGCTTGGGTTCTCCAAAACCCTTCCAGTCTGGAGGAAGCAGATGCTACACACATTAACGTACTACCATATGTCCATGAGCGGATATGCCCATTGAAGACACACGGTTATCCACACTCCAGTGTTGCCATGACTCTCTCCTCGCAGTTCATCCTGGTAGAAAGAAAACCTTAGAACTGCTGCACAGATGGTGTTGGTGGCCCACCATGTCATGAGATGTCATTGAATATATATCCACATGTTCAGTTTGTGCTCAATGCAAAGGTCAAACTAGCAAACCGGTGGGACTACTGCATTCACTTCCTATTCCTCACAAACCCTGGCACATGATATTGATAGATTTCATTGTGGAACTCCCGCTGATGCAAAACCATGATACCATATGGGTGGTAGTTGACTGCTTAACAAAGATGGCTATTTTTGTCCCTTGCATGGGCGTTCCAACTGCTCCTGTATTAGCAGATCTATAGCCCAAGCATGTTTTTCATTTCTCCGGCATACCGTCGATCACTGTCTCAGACAGGGGCTCCCAATTTACTTGACATTTTTGGAAGGCTCTAACGCAGTGGTATTCAAACTGTGGGTCGCGACCCCCTAGGGGTCCGCGGGTGCATCCCAGGGGGGCCCTGAGAGCTCAGCATGAAAAAGGATTTTTTTTTTTTAGATTGGAAGAAATGGGCAGGGGTGGCCCACATGGGCGGGCTGAAGCATGAAACTGTCTCAGGCAACAATGAAAAAGTGGCCCACAGTTGTAAATGGATATTCATTCCTTTAGTCACAGACTGGGCCTCATTACTACTATGGCGGACCAGTAACAACGGTGCTGGTAAGCTACCGGCACCGTTGCTACCGTTCCGCCATAGTAAGAGTTGTGCTCGTGGGTGCTTGACAGCCCCCGCCAGGTCTGACCTCAGCTCGTCGGATGCACCAGCACCGTTATTAACGGTGCCGGTGCATCCGAGCTCCCCATTCCCATTTGAGCCATATGGGGCTCAAATGGGAATGGGGATCTACCGGCACCTTCGAAAGGGCAATTATCATGTCCGCCTAACTCGGCATGACCTAGTAATTGCCCATTCGCGGGTGCCAGACCCGGATGCAACTCCAGTGGCAGCCGTGCCGGTTTTACCGGCACAGCTACCGCCAGAGTAGTTATGAAGCCCACTGTTTCAATAGTACCCAAAGGGGTGCTTTGTGTTAAAATGTAAGCAAATTGTGATATATTCAGCAACAATGGTCAACATTACTAACTGCATAGTTAAGTAACTCATCAAAATGGTCCACATTGGCCAAAATGGTGGCCATTTTGATTGGCCCAAACTAGCATTTTACATTTTTGGTACAGGCATTGCCCTATAGGCCTGTCCGAGCCTGGCGGCTCATCCATAATGGCAAGAGGCGCCCACCCAGTGGCCCCTCACCCATTATGTAGGAGCTAAGGAGCCAGCCCAGTGAAACAGTGAGCACTCCCTCAGCTGCTTTATCCAGCTAATGGAGTGCTCCTGGGCTGGCTGAACTGTCAAAGGGAAACACTGTTTCCCTTTGACAGTTCAGTTTAGTTCCCCAGCCGCACATGCTCACTGAGCCATGCAAGTGCTGGGGCGTTTTGCTTCGCCAGCATTGCATAGCTCATTGGAAATGCTGGCTGGGGCACTGCATGTCTGTATGTCCGAGGGGGAGCTCCTGCGCCTCCTCGCACATACGGACAGAGCAGCTGGAGCAGGCCGTTTCAGCACCCACACACAGGCCAATGCAGAAGGTACGTTTATGTTCATTGTTTTTATTTAAACATGTGTATGGATGCGTTATGAGTGAGTGTATGGTGATGGATGCTTATGTGAATGATAGAGTGATTGCTGTATGAATGTGCAGCGCCTTGCATATACACATAATCATGTTCATTGTGTTAGGACCAGTGGGGCCCAGGGGACAGGGATGGTATCTTTTTACCGGACATCTATCATTCAAAACCCTCTGCCTTGTCCACAAGGCTTTCTGGGGCCTGGGTCCAAAATACCTTCAGCTATTCCTCCGCAAATACCTCCCCTCTCGAGCTCTTCACTCCTCTACCTCCAACTCCCTCAGGGTCAGTCGTTTATCAAAGAAACGAGCTGGGGGTAGATCTCCGTCTTCGGCTGGGGCCTCCCTCTGGAACAGCGCCCTGCCACTCTAAAACTTGAGGAGAACCATCTTTCTTCCTGCACTTATCAGACCTACCCTGTCTGCTGCCTTAAACGTAGCACTTGCAAATTGCTGGCTGCACTACCACTGTTTGTTGCCTTTATTATTTATTTATTGTTATTTATCTGTTTCTCCTCTGCTTCGCACTTTCCACTTCTCCCCCCTTCCATGCACTTTTCCCCTCACACTTGCGCGTTCTCAATGTCACTGGACCTAGTAAGATCGCTGTTTTATTCTCCTCTGTTCCCCTCCCTTGCCTTGTCACGCTCTGAAACACTTGTGTACGAGCGCGATAGAAATAAAATATCAATGCCTGCCCCCTGGACTCCCAGCAACAATTGCAAACTGTTTGGCTATTTACCCATTTTTTGTTAAAAGTATGCTCTACAATGCAACATTTTAACCTATTATTTAAAAAAAAATTCACAGGGGGAAACCCCCCCGAACCTCCCCTTAATGCCCCTCCACTTAAAAAAGATTCACCAGCCGCCACTGGCCCTCAGACTGTGTTGGGAACGGGATGGGGGAACCGAGGGACTATGGTGGGAGCACAATGGGCTGGAACCCTGTGATAGTGATGGGAGCAGAGTGGGGAGAGGCCTGGGTGTGTGATGGGGTGGGGAGAGACCAGCGACTGGGTAGGAGTGGGATGAGGGAGCCCAGCGACTTTGATGGGAGCAGGTGACGGCGCACAATATATACTGTCCATTTGGCATTTCTGGGGGGTCCCGACCTGCCCAAATTTTGCTCAGGGGGGCCCTGGCCAAAAAAGTTTGAAGACCACTGCTCTAACGTCCTCTTTTAGTATCAAGGATAGGTATTCCAGTGCCTAGCATCCTCAGACAGACTGACAGTCCAAAAGATTAAATGCAACTCTTGAACAATACCTTCACTTTTTATGATTGCAATACCAGGACAGCTGGCTTTCCTTGTTAACTACCGCCAAATTCGCATATGACAATTCAGAACACTCATCGGTTGAATCATCGTCAATCCGCCCGGCGGCAGGTCCTTACTAACCCACTAATCTCCCATTCCTCATTCGTTTTGAACCATCTTCTGCTCTCCTTCTTTTCCGTGGATCCTATTTCCCTCTCACTGGGGCCAGAGTTATCGGTTCACTGCCAGACACATCCTCCAACTATCAAGCTAGTTGCTCTTCATCCCTGTAATCAAGGTTAGTACAGTGTTAATACTGACTTACATACACTATACAGGGATCTTAGTTAACACACAATGTTTTCTTTTCCACAGCTTGGCACATACCTGGTGGTACCTTTCTCTTTCATTTGAAGCACTAGAAAGTTCACCCTCATTTGAGGAGACCCTTATTAAGGGTTAACATCGAGATTATTGGACCATTCTCTCCAGACAATCTCTCGACGAGCACAAGAACCCTGACGACCTGCTTACGCTCTCATGAGTACTGACTTGATGCCCCCAGACGTCCGACCCCTCAGGCAGGAGAAGCTGGGCGCATGCGTGTGGGTGTTTGCAAATGGGTGCACTGTCCACAGATTAATTAAAAGTGCATCATGCCAGAACAGACACACCCGGACATGGTGCAAAGGTCCACAGACACCCCAACAGCCTGAACAGTCTGTTCGTCTGCTGATGATTTTTGGGGTTTTAAAAAAAATATTATGCAAGAACAATATACAAGATATTTATAGTATACAAAATAAGTTTATTTATGAAAGGGATGGGGTACCAGAACTTGAAACATAAATGGGAGGATTTGGAATTTCTTTACAATGATCATCAGGGGAGGGAGGGAGTGAAGTTTCTTCAAAGCGTCTTTCATTTATATTTTGGGAATTTACTGGGGTTGATTGCTGGGGGCAAGGAGAACAGGTAAAAGAAGGACAGTCATAATCAACTTTTCTAATAACATGATTTTTAATAATTTAAAAGTTCCTTAAACTCATTACTAAGTTAATCCAATTTTGCAAACAAGATCATGATTTCATTATGTACAGCTGGGGACAGAGATTTTCTTTGTGATTCTTTGGATTCTCTATAATTAAATTGGGGTGTTTTTTATTCATGTAAACTATGTACTATAAGAAGAGATGAAATTATTATTTGACTGAGTACTGTATATATTACATTATTTGGTTATATTAAAAGATGTATTGTTTAGCGTTAGAGATGTTCTCATCACTCCTTCTTTTGGGAGGTTTTCTTCTAACCATTCAAGTGTGTTTGCCATTTCCGTGAAAATAAAAAAGAGTGCTTTTTGCCTCTAGCAAATGTTTATACAATGAATGGTAATAATACAGGAATAAATACAGTGTACTTACTATTTCGCAAGGGGTTGTTTTGGAATGAGCACCTGAGTCTGTATGAAGAGTTGCACTGAAGTGATAATATGAGGTGTACAGTTTTGATTTGTGCTTGGTGCATTCTTTTATATTGTGTGCGAAATGAAAAAAAATAATGTGTACATTTCCAAATGACGATTTTGTACAAAAGTGTATATTTGGGTGTAGTAAATATAAGTAATGTTGTTCTATGTATATGTGTTTGTTGGTTGAAGGATAGAACATGTTTTGTTCTCCCCTATGCTTCTGGGCTTTGGGAAATGCTTCCTGATGTCCATGGACTTTCGTATTGTCTGCAGACTCTGGAGCTGCTACATTGGGAGTGAGTATGATGTAAGGAACTTGTAGCAAATTAAGGTAAAAAACTATAAATGATGTGAGAAACTTTGGTAAAGGAATGTTATGGTAAAGTTGCACTAACAAAAACCTATGAAATGTTGTGAAAAATCTTGGTTAAAGGGACGTTATGGTTAAGTTGCACTAGTGAACGGAGGATAGCACATGGGCAACGTGCTGGTCTTGGAAGCAAGACCATGCAGAGCAACAGAAGTTTGAATCCCGGATCCCGCTTAGAAACCTAACTCAGGTATTAAGCGTGTTATTAAAAACAATAAAATAAATAAATAATAAAAACCTATGAAATTCAGTGAAAAAAATGTTGTTAAAGGGACGTTATGGTTACAAATAAAACTGAACAACCCTTGAACTTCGTCAGTTATGATAAGTTAAGCAACAATAACTTGCCTAACCACCGTGCACTGCTAAGACTAACACCCAGGACATCAAAGATGTCATTACAAATGTCATTGATGAAATTGAAAGTAGAATGGATTCGGGCAATGCACACCTTATTTCAAGATAGGTAAGTGTTGACTAAAAGGTAGTTAATGAATTCAAAGGTGCAGGGGAGAAAAGGCATCTCTGGCACAAAAAGCCACTAAACTAATCACAAGACATAAAGTGTCCTCAGTTGATGGACACTCCCGTCCCCTGCACTGATGACATCACATATATAGGCTACTTGTTTTTGTTCACTCACATATCTAGGCCAGGTGTTTTTGTTCACTGACAGTCAGAATAGTAAAATTCAAAAGGCGCTATATATCTAGGTGATAACCTTGTTGTATGTTCTTAAAGTACTTTCCTTAGGGTTTCGTCTCAGCGCATTGTACACATACACGGGGCAATAGGCAGGCCTCAAACACACACTTAATTTGAATACATGAAGATTAACTTTAATGTTATTGACATTTTCTGGTGATGTTGTTTCTTTCTTCCTTACTTTAAATTCCCTGTATGTGCCTCTGATTTGTATGCTTTGTGGGTCGTCATATGTATTGTTTGTACTAACACAAGTTATTCAAAACTCTGATAAGGTAGCATTCATTATTTTGCTTTCCAAATTACCAGATTAAAAATATTGTACTTCTATGGTGCATGCTGCAGCCATTGTCTATGTGTATGCATAATTAGGTTCCTGTATTGACAACATTCCAATGTAATGTTTTGTTTAGATGAGTACATTCTTTAATATATCAATTAGTTCATGAATGGTCCGCCGATGATCACTGACATCTTGTTACCAACAATTTAAACAGAACCCCTTGTAGGGACTTTTCATCAAAATTTATTTCATATTTGAAGTCATCAATGACATTTGTGGTGTCATCATTGATGTCCTGGGTGTTAGTCTTAGCAGTGCACGATGGTGGCGTGAGTTATGGTTGCTTAGCTTATGATAGCTGGTGAATTTCAAAGGTTTTACTTGTAACCATAACGTCCTTTTAACAAAGCTTTTTCACTGAATCTCCTAGGTTTTTATTAGTGCAACTTAATCACAACCTAACCACAACTTTTTTCACCGAATATATATATATATATATATATATATATATATATATATATATATATATATATATATGTATACACAAATAATCAAATCCAGTCCTCATCTTTTCATAATTAGAAAATCACATGTAGACTATAACAAGCTGCAGCTAAAGCCACATCCATGAGCCAAGACCTAAAATTATTGAAATATTTTACTAAACAATTGAGAAAAATGCCATATACGCTAATGACATATGGGTTCGTACAGGAAACATTTTAAAGTGCCTGTTGAACATTCTCACCCAATGGCTAGTTGGGCACAAAGCTCCTTCCAGTCCACCGAACTACAAAAATGCTAGCTTAAGTGTGTGGGTGTTACCAGGGTATGGAAGGACTGTACGGAGCACAGCACTAGAGAAGTATGATGATCAGACCACACTTGACCGTGACCTCATTTGGGACGTAAACTAGTTAGTCTGATGTCAGACAAGCTGGAGGGGGGGGCAGTTGGGGTGCAGAACCAAATTGATTTTTATTGCTTGGTGTTGTCCTTTAAAGTCACAGAGGGTGTCTTTTCTTTTTCTTGCAAACATCCAAAGCCATTAATCTCCAATCTGCCTCATTTCACCTCTAATCACACACAAACACACACAAATGCACTGAAACACATGCGTACACACACTCTCATGCATGCATTAAAGCACCTATGAAGCATGTACAGACACATGCACTTATATAGACAAGCATATCCCCATGTCTGTGGTCCATCTGTGGTCCATGCACTAACACATACACCCATGCAAAGTCTCACACAGTAGTAACACAGACACACATACTCACACACATGCACACTTTCAAGATAAATGTTCTCAGATACCGCTTTATGTGTGTCAAAGGTAGAGAAAAGATATATTGTCAACATAATTATTTTGAACAATGATAATGTTGGGATGGAAATGAGTATCTCCCAACCCCCTAGGCACTTTAAGGTGAGGTGAATCCCCTATGAAATAGTGTAGTGGATAAGGTGGGAGAGAACCACGCTATGAAACTCAGTGCAGGGGTAACATAGCATAAACAGCAGATGCATAACATTAGGAGACAGATAACAAGAAACACCATTTTGTAGGTATGACAAAAGGACAGGTTTCCATGACTGCGCTGCACCAGTCGAGCTTCATGGAAATATTTGACTAGGCCGAACATTATTAAGGCGGACTGAATACGTACAGCCAGTTCTCAATGAAGCTCACTTCCCCCCTGTCTCTTCACTGTTGCAAACATTTAGTATCTTTGGAGGAATGCACCTTGCAAGGGCATGAAACAACACCAGGCTCTGCACATTGCCCATTCATCACAACCAAGTTGCTAGCAGGCCTTTAACCCCCCCACCCATCCAGCCCAGAACCCATACAACTGACCCGACCCCCACATCCCTGTATTCCATGATGAGCAAGCGACCCTCCGTGTCCTAGCATAAACCAAGTGACCAAAAAAGATATAAGCAAGTGCGACTGTTTCACCTCTCAGCACAAAATACATCCTTTGTTACACAAGGTACAGCAAGGGATACATTATAGATCAAAACCATGGTGGAGACCTTTGGTGCGAGAGAAGCTGTTTCAACGAAGCCCAGAATGTGTGGAGCAGTATGACCCAATGCATGCCACAGTGATGTAGTAGTAGGCTTAGTGTGATAGCTTAGAGTTAACAATGTATTTTATGAGCGACCTGACCTTCACTCTACAGTGAGATGAGCCCAGCTGACCCAAATGGAGCCTGACCGATGGCGAAGGAGCCAACCAATTGTAGCCTTGCATCCCCTGTGGAGAAGGCCCATTTATATGGTCTTTACAATCAGTCACGCCAATTTTTATTGTATATTGATGACGATGTACTTACCTTTTAAGCTTCTGCTTGTACTAAGTTTGGCCAGAACGTTGAGCTTAGGGCCCTTTAGCAACGTGCATGTAATGGATGGGTTCACAGAATAACTCTTTGTCCAAAAAACCAAACCAACTCCGGAAGATGGCAAAGAGACTTTATTAACAATTATCTAAAACAGGGAGTTACAACGGACATCAATGGACATTCGCTCAATTTTCTCTCAGAGATCTTTTCACAAACCATAGACTTTATACAAAAAATACATCAGAGGTTACGTCATACTACTTTGCAAATAATGAAAAACCTACTAGGGATTGGGATTGTGATAGGCTTAAGGGGAACATCTAAGTATACATTACACAGGACATAGGATTGTGATTGGCTACCCACTGTCAGAAGGACAAAATATGCCTACCTCCAAAACATGGCATCTTTAAAACCATTAGGTACATTATACGGACCTCTACAATTGGTTGTCATGCTTGTGCCATGTCTGGAACCAGGTGCAAGGAGGTGGGCCTGACTCTGTCTCCTCACCCAATTAGCCCAACATCTCTCATCCCCCAAGCCTTCTGCCATGAACATTGTCTTTGAACTTGGCCTTGCAAAGTATCCTTGTCCCTGGGAAAACATGGAAGTGCAAGCACTCACTATCGTTGTTCTAGGACCCCAAGTTCAACTCTATTTTCATCCTTGGCTCATGTGACAGGAGACAACTTGGTCAATTTTGCAGGTTTTTAAATTTCTTAAATGAATAAAAATTGGCACCCTTAGTGTTCTTTCTGTGCACCTTAACACCTTACCAAGAGATGATTCATCCTTTGCACGTTCACTCCTTTCAAGAATAAATAACCAACCTTGGCTGCTTCAGTTTTGGTACTAGGCCAGACAACCTCGCCATGCAGCTCCACGATTTCAGCTTATTCTTACTGCGACACATTTCTCGCCTTTTCTCTTCATGGATACTGGCTTACTAAATTCATCACACCAATGTCCAGCTTCTGTACAATGGTGGCTCCCTCTGCATTCTATTCACTACCTATAGCCCGCCTCCATGATGACTTAATCTACCTTGAATTTCAGTGTCGGTACAATTATTGAATGGTTGTTTCTCTGCAGCACTTCATGCATGTGTAATCTTCTTTTTCGTATTTTAAAAGTTCACTTGACTCTTTACTTCATCATTAGTTTCTGTAAGATCCATGCATCCTCTTCAGCCAATTTCCCGGGACATCACACACGTCTCGTGTGATGTCATTACCTTCTCTTTTTGCTCTTTCTCATACTCCTTCAGGGAGTTCCTCCCTCACGTTCTAATCTCTTCGGGCATACATTCGATTGGGTTGTCTCAATGGGTATCTTCTTTAGAATATAAGCAGCATTATTGGCACAACTGCTGGTGTCAAACACGGCACAATCTCAGACTTCCAACATATAGGAGGTGGGGGAGGATTTCCTGTAGAGGCTTGTAACTGCTCTGGTACAACGTTCTTGAGCACCAGAACGATTTGCTGATATTTTGTATTCTGTACAATTAAACCTTGTTATCCTTGCAAGCTATCTCCTGGCTTATTTCCCTAGAGGGTTGTATTCACTCTCGGGCGTGCGTAAACAGGAACTTGCCTTCAATAAAATTGAATTTAATCTCATTTCATTTCAGCATTATTTCGATATAATTCATCATAAAAGCCAACATATACATACAAAAAATACGCTTACAACACCCAATCACCAAAACCCAAACTTCATAACTATTGACATTAATATAATACATATTCATAAGACAAATAGGAACAATTATTCAAAACCAGCAGAAAGTGTGCAAAAGTGCTTACGTGCATGATGTACATAGTTGTTCTGATTAAGACCTATGTTACTTAAAGTTTATCATTTCCTTGTGGGAAACCCCACAATGATGCAAGCATTATTGGATGAATTTGAGACTAGGGCCCATTGAAATAGGCTCAGATAGTAATTATAATAATAATAATTTAGCATTTATATAGCGCTGCGGACCCTCGGGCATCTGAGTGCTGCTTATTATTACCCACGGTGTGTGGTGAATAAGGGACGAGATTACTCACTTTCATCCTCCTTCGCCAGGCCCTTAGCAAGCACCACCCAGTGGTGGACATACCAAGGGGGTCCTTGGCTGCCAGGCAGAGGTTGCTAGCCTTAGCAACAGTTGAAACCTGCTTCTGCAGAAAAAGGAGCTTCGGTGACCTTTTCCTGAGGACCGCTTACATGGGACAGAAAAACAAGAAATGTACTATAAAACTTCATATGTCTGGGTCAGAAAGAAATATTAAAGAAATGAAGGCAGGTCATGGGAATAGTAAATAAATTAACTATCACCTGCAAATCTGGAATGCTTGAGTCTCATTTCCCCGAATAACCAACTTGAGTGACCATGGCACATTTCTATCCTTGTGTTTTATTATATCATCTAAAATAGGATGCATGTAGAAATGGATGCATGTAGAAATGGACTAAGTGGTAATATTAATTAGTCACAGTTTGTATAGTTCTGTCTTCCACCTGAATTGAGTCAACATGCTTTACAATAGTACTTTCAGCTAACTAGTAGTGTAAGTACTACTCAAATGTAGCACAAGGAATTTGTTTGGTTCTAAAGCTACATCTGGGTGTGCCCAAAGGTACATCTAAAATTACATTATTATTACATCAAAATTAGACTTAAAACTGCTTCCCTTACACACAAATGTCTAAATAACAAAGCCCCACAATACCTAGTTGACAAACTCTATAACAACATCTTCTAGACTAACGAGATTAGCTAACCCTAATCGCCTCCTAGTTCCCCGCTTCAAACTCTCCACTATTGGAGGCTCCAGTTTCCCAGTCAAAGCAGCCCAACTGTGGAACGAGTTACCCACCACTTTGAGAATGGAAGAATCCTTCACTAAATTCAGGCGAAACTTGATCAGTTGGCTAATAGAGAAAAATGACTAATGAATGCACAACCAATGTACTTGATTACATAGAATTTCTGTTCCTGTTTATAACTGTTATTCTTGCTAATTGTAAATACTTTTTCACTGTTTAATTTGCTTACCATCCACATTTTGTAACCTGTAATCTGATCTAAACTGTATGCCTTCTTACCCTCCTGCGCCCTTATACCTTCGAGGTCCGGTGCGCATAATAAATAATAAACAAAAAAAACATCCAGGATACGTGTTGAACCAATGGTAGAAGTTGTTTTATGGGATATTTCAGGTTTACTGATACGTTTAAGAGGAGTGAGCACATATAACATGTAAGGAAATAGAAATGGTTGTGTGTGTTCATGGTGTTGTGTGAAAGTGTGTATGTGTGCACCTGAGCACAAGGTGGAGGGGTATATGTGTATGGTAAGGTGTGAAATGTCCAGCATGTGCGTGCTTGTGTGATGTGTGTGTGTGTGTGCGTGTGGCGCATTTCTCATAGTGTCAATACCATCTTGATTGAGCAAAGCTGTCACAAGTGTATTCTTACATTGGCAAATACTGCCATTTTGGAGCAAAGCCGACATTAGTGTCTTCTTAGAAGGGCAAGTAATGGTTTATTATGCAAATCTATCAAAAGCGTGTGCTTACAGGGGTAAATGCTACCTATTTTCAGACAAAACCATCACAGATGTCTTCCTACAAGGGCAAATACTGGCATATTTGGGCAAAGTCATCACAAGTGAGTTCTTTCAGGAGCCATTATTGGCTTTTTTTGCACAAGGCCATTATGCATATTTTCTTACCGCAGCCAAAACTGGCATTTATGGCCAAAAACATCACACATTTGTTTTTCCAGCGACAGATATTGGGCAATGCTGCAGGACCGCACAAGGTGAGGCAGGGTAATGCATCATTTGGCAGGCCAGGGAGAGGGACAGCCCTCACCCCCAAGCCTGCTCCTCTCCCCCCTCGGACCTGGAGACACGCAGTCTCTGACACACAAAAGCAAGGGAAGGGTGAGGTGTGAACAATCACCTCAATCTTCCATGAAGCAACACGGTGCTAAGCACCAGGAAGGTAACAATCAGGCAGGGCGCAAAGACCTGCCCCCCTCCTGGGGGCCTAGACAGTTGGATACACCGGCTTGGGGGCTGGACTACAGCTCCCCCACTAGGCACATCAAAGACCCAGGACTCCCCTGGGTCTTATAAATAAGAGCAGCACGCTCCAAGAAAACACTACTTGTTTGTGGACCCTGAACGGAGACCCAAACAAACAGGAGGTTCACTGTGCACTCAGCGTCCTCCAATCTTTGTTTCTTAACTTAGCACATTTGCTATGCACTCAGCATCATGTAGTTCTTTATTCTGGTGTTCGCCGTACTTGTGGTGTCACTTTCTCTGCTTTGAAGATTGTACTGTTCAAATTAATCCCTTTTGGCTTCCTCGCTTCACCGTAGCGTGGAAAAACAATGAACATTTGAGGCCCAGCTGTGCTCTTCCAGGCAGTCGTGAAGCTGAAGCAGGAGCGGTCGGAGTAAAGCACGAAGGAAGGAACCCGGAGCAGTGGTGACATTGCAACATTATTTCAAGTAAGTCAGCCGCGGCGCCGGGCAGAAGCAGCGGTGCCCGCTGCTCATTAACAGCGCGGCCGAATGGAATAGACTAAGCCTCCGCCACAAAACAAACAGGCCCACTCTTACGCGGCCGACCCAACTAGACAGGAGGGGGCTCATGCGCCGCAGGAGGGAACTCCATTAATTTCGCTTCCACTTGGAAGCAAGGCAACACATAGCAATATAGTCCGCGATAATGTGGCTGATTTTTAAATGCCTAGAAACAACATTTGTTGCCATCAGGTTATATAGTACAGTGGTACAGTGTCCCACTTTCAAACCCAACGACTGTGGTTCGAGCCCCACAGTCGGCTTCAATGCACAATTTCACAGACAACATTCAATACTTCTCATTTTGATTTACATAATTATAACAAAATATTAAGATTAACAGGGACACGGGGGGCGGCCGGAGTAGAAACAGCAAGCCAGAATTTTTTGGGTGCAGGACCACGTGAAGGTTTTTACCCTGTAAGGGTTGTGTGGGTAAACCTGGTGTAGAAAGCATAAAGCAGCTGCAAAACCACGTGTCATGCAGCCAGTCAAGTGGTACAGTGAGTAGAGCGCTCCCCCCGACATCCGTGGAGAGCCTGCTGATGCAGGTTCGAATCCCGGCAGGGCCAAACTCAGCCTTTCAGCCTTCCGAGTTCAGACAATAAGCTCCACACACCGTCAGTAATAATTATCCAGAAATCAATGAATGTTCAGAGTCCATTTGATACTTGTTAAGGGGTCTGTTCAATATACTAGAACATTATAGCAGACAAAGAGCATAAAGTTGGACGATACAGGCATAACAACTGCCAGTTACCCAAAACATTTGTGTGCATACATAATTTTTATTGCATGAACAAGCAAGCCAAATGGTGAATTATCAGTCATGTGTTCACAAAGACAGTTAGGCAATCGAACAAAGTTCAAAAGGGAATAAAGTATTTGCAATTCTTTTACTTAAACAGGCAAAGAATAATGGCTCCCAAGCGAAAACCACAAGAACCCGCAACCTCACCACAGAAGCCCAAAATACCCCACATGTTGTCAGCAATTGAGGCAGCTAAACTTTATGGCTGGACCTGGGTCAGGGAAAACATATACGGCCTACCAAAGAAGGGGTAGGCTTGCCACCAGGCTAGGAGGATGACCCTCCACTAACAAAGAAAAGACAGTTGACAGAGGGCATGGGAAAAGGTAACAAAAACAAAAACCTGTCACAATTATGCGAAAACATGAGTGAAATGCAACAATTATTGCTTGAAATCAGGGGTAAATAGCCACCTCCCCCAGGTGGGACTGGTTCCCCAGGCCCCACCATACCACTTGAACCCGACATCATTACCGACCCCCCACTACCCACAACAATATCAACAACACCTATGTCACCACCCTCAACAGCACCCTTGCCCCTCACAATGACAGCACCAACAGCAGCCGCCACAGGTCCACTTGCGCCAACAGTGACAACACCAGACCCGACAGGTGCACTGAAAGCATGTGCAAACCCCAGTGCAAACACACCAGGGCAGACAGGGGGAAACTGCAACAACCCCTCAGACATGGTTATGATCAGCAGCGCCCAACTAGACCTAAAGCTGAAATCCTTCCAAACAGAAATCCTGAACAGATACAAAAGATGCCTGGTATGGAACATTGACATTACAATCAAAGAAGCTATATGGGCGAAGGAGTTCATCGAAATCTTTTCACTTATAGAAGCCCAACGCAAATGGAGAGATGCTTTTAGGGATCCCAAAAAGATAGGGGAAAAAACCATAGCTAGGAACACCCAGGTAGAACGGAACTGGGACAATTGGTTACAATCTTTTGCCATCCTGGCAACTATCTACCAGAAAGAATTCCTCGAGGATGGTAAAAAACTATGGGCATACATGGACAAGATCAGAGTAGTAAAAATAGCACAAAGGGGAAAAACCTGGCTAGCATATGATATTAGATTCAGACGGAGCATGTCAGAGAGGACAGCCATAGAATGGGACGAGGTGCCAAATGATTTATACATGCTAAACGCTGAGCCTCCAGCGGAGGAAGAGGCCACCCAAACAATACCCAAAAACAACAGAAATTCACAGGGCCCCAGAAATTCTGAAAATGAAAGCAGCCCTTTTGGAAGAACCATCCATAGGCGGCTAAGTCTAATGCCCACAAGCAGAACAAAAACCACTCCGCCAAAGCCAATATCCCATGCAGGAACTTTGGAAAAAACCAGTGCAACTGGGGGAAGGAATGCTGGTACAAACACATGTGCACCACTGCAAAGGTGACCATGCAGCTAGCAATTGCACCAGACTCCCAGCCAAAAATACAAAAGCCTAGCAGCAACCCCCTCCCACCAACCCCACTTTTGGAACCAGGTAGGACCCCCATCAATCCTAATAACTTTAGAGATGCATTGAGGAACTACCCAGACAAAGAAACCAGCAGGGCTATCCTGCAAGTTTCACCAAGGGTTTCATCATTCCTTTCAAGGGGACAGGGACACAAAAAATCCCAAAAAACCCGAAATCAGCCATGGACAACCCAGAAATGGTAGAGAACAAAATTAAGAAGGAACTACTACTGGGCAGGATTGCAGGCCTCTGGGACTCCATGCCCTTCACGGAGTACATAGACTCCCCACTAGGTCTGGTCCTCAAAAAAGAACCCGGAAAAATGAGGCTAATCCACCATCTGTCCTACCCAAAAGGCCAATCACTGAACAATGGCATCCGCACACAGAATCTGCGGTATCCTACACACACTTCCAAGAAGCAGTGAGACTCATACAGGAGTGTGGTACTAGCGCCCTTATGGCCAAATTAGACATTGAATCTGCTTTCAGATTACTGCCTGTCCACCCAGACTCCCAGCAATGGCTAGGGTTTACTTTCAAAAACAAATTCTATATAGACAGATGCCTCCCCATAGGATGTGCAGTATCCTGCGCCCTATTTCAGCAGTTCAGTTCTTTTTTCCAATGCGCATTCCAAAAACAGAGACCAGGTGCCAAAATAGTACATTACCTTGATGACTTCATGGTAATTGGACCAGCAAATTCTGAAGAATGCAGTAGAGCACTGGCCAAGTTAGAAAAAATGGCCGCACAGTGGGCATCCCCCTGGCAATAGAGAAGACGACCAAACCAGCCACCAACATAATCTTGCTAGGTATTGAAATAGATTCTGCATGGGGCTTATGCAGAATCCCAAAAACCAAGATAGAAGAGCTATTGGAAAAAATACAAGGCCTAACAACAAAAGACAAGGCCACAGTAAAAGAAATCCAGTCACTGGCGGGAAGTCTCAACCTTGCTGCCAGAATCATTCCCCAGGGGAAGATATTCTCCAGAACTCTAGAACTAAAAGTCAAATCATACACCAAACCCCATTTACACATACGGCTAGGCAAAGAGGTAAAACAAGATCTGGAAGTTTGGGGGAATTTCCTCAGAAACTTCAACGGGACCTCACTTTGGCGCATGCCACTGAATACATGGGCAAAAAGGGTCCTCTTCACTTATGCAGCCGGGAGCAGGGGGTTTGGAGCCATACTTGACTCAGAATGGGTGGCAGGACACTGGCCCAAATCATGGCAAATGGCAGGGTGGACAAAGAACATCAACCTCCTGGAAATATTTCCCATTTGGCTACCCATACACATCTGGGGCAGGCAGCTAGCTAACACGGAACACTTGGTCTGGTGTGACAACATGGCTGTGGTAGGCTCCATAAACAGAAGATCTACCAAATGCCATTTAGTGCTGAAAGTCCTACGAGCCATTACAGCAGTCACACTGCAGGAAAACATTGTGATCAAAGCAAAGCACATCGCTGGAGCAGACAATAATATTGCAGATGCTTTATCTCGCTTTCAGTGGCCAAGATTCTGGGAGCTAGCACCACACGCGCGAAAACAGATGACGGCAATACCAGCAGAATGCTGGTCAATAATGGGAAATTAAGAAATATGGCATCAACGCCAGCGCCAGAGAGCCCAGGCCGGGATGCCCAACAAGAACCGGGCACCTCAAAAACAGGTGCCAACATCACGCTATCCACAGAGAACACGAACCCTGGCACGGGGTTCCTAACAGAGATGGCAGAAAAGCCGCTGGCAAGCACTACTGCAGCGCACTACAGTAAGTGCCTACAAACAGTATTCAAAGCCACAGGTTTAGACCACGTATAACTAATAACGATTAAAGACATAGAAATATTTTTAAAATGGGCGCACAATCAGGGTTTCAAGAGAGACTGGGCAAAAAGACACCTGGTAGCAATTTCATATTTTTCAAAAATACAGGGAGACTCAGACCCCACCCAGAACGTTCTTATCTCCTACGTCATGATAGGCTGGGGCAGAACAGAGGGACCTCAGGTAGACACCCACCGCCCCTTAGATTTCAACAAACTAGTAAAAAATAGCAGAGCAACTGAAGGCCATATGCTGGCACCCCTATGAGACCATGCTATTTAAAACAGCATTTTTTCTAGCGTACTTTGGGGCCTTCCGGGTAGGGGAACTTATCGCCTCCAGCACCAAAGCCAACAATGGGTTAGGCATCATGGAGGCCAGGGTCAGACAAGACAGCGTCAGCATAGACATCCAACAGTCCAAAACGGGGGCCAAAAGAACCATCAAAATTTGCTGCATTGATGATGCAGCAAACTGCCCGGTGTGCATCACCAACCTCTACTACACTCAAAGGCCAAGAGTGGGGGGGAGGTCCTTAATTCACAAGGATGCCTTGGCACTAAGCCACTACCAATTCAAAGGGATGCTGATGAAAGCAATCATCAGCACCCCTGATGGGATCCTAAAGAGTTTGGCACCCATTCTTTCAGAATCGGGCCACCACCTCAGCATAGCAATGAGGCCTGGCACCAGAACAACTAAAAACATAGGGGGATGGAAGTCAGATTGCTACAAAAGATACATCAGACCACAGCTAATATAGCCCTCCCCCTTTTCTTTTTCTCTCTACCCCTCCATAAACAACAGACGGGGAGAGGACACCACTCCGATCAGCATGGATAGTCGGTCATTCATTCATCTTCAGGACAGGCCGATGGGCAGAAGAAACCAAGAGGGCCCACCCTTTAGGAACACCATAGCTTCCTGGTGGGGATACAGAGGTCTTCTCTGACCCGACATCCACGACGCACTAGCAGAGCTGGTCGCATACAGAGACCCGCCAGAATTCCTGATAGTACACCTAGGGGGCAACGACCTAGGGACTGCAGGAAGGAGAAAACTACTTGAAGAAATGTGGTCCTCCTTAGCTGGCATTTCGCACAACTGGAGGGACACAGAAATTTACTTCTCGGCCATCCTGCCCAGAAATAAATGGCAGGGGGCCAATTGTTACAAATCAGTAGACATTTCGAGAAGGAAACTGAACAGGGGGCTGGAAAAATTCTGCATAGCAAGAGGCCTGGGTTTCATAAAACACCCGGCCATCACCTTGGGTGACCCAGATCTTTTTCTTAAAGACGGCACCCACCTATCAAACCAGGGCATGGAACAGTTCTTTCAAGAAATCACAGCTACCCTAGCCTCCAGGGGTTGCCAGTAGAGATACGTTCGGGGGAACACGGTCAGCGGCAACCTGCCCGTGTGTGGCGGCACGGGCCAGAGGGGGTAACCTCAGGACACGGTGCCCAAAAGTATGATATTATGACATGTGATTATTGTTATTCCATAACCATATCTGCACAATAAAATCCTACAGCCTTTTATTGCCAACAGTTGACAAACTTGTGCTCTAACTTATTTCTGGTGAGGGTAAGGGTTCGGCCCATACAATTTGCATGCATATGGATTCAGCAGTTATGGGCAATGCTGCAGGGCCGTCCAAGGCGAGGCAGGGTAACTGCTGTTACCATTTGGCAGGCCAGGGAGAGGGGCAGCCCCCAAACCCAAGCCTGCTCCTCTCCCCCCTCGGACCCGGAGACACACAGTCTCCGACACACAAAAGCAAGGGAAGGGTGAGGTGTGAACAATCACCTCACCCTTCCATGAAGCAACAAGGTGCTAAGCACCAGGAAGGTAACAATCAGGCAGGGCGCAGGATCAAAGACCTGCCCCCCTCCCCTCCTGGGGACCTAGACAGTCGGATACACCGGCCTGGCGGCTGGACTACAGCTCCCCCACTATGCACATCACAGACTGAGGGCTCCGTTGGGTCTTATAAATAAGAGCAGTACACTCTAAGAAAACACTACTTGTTTGTGGGCCCTGAACGGAGACCCAAACAAACAGGAGGTTCACTGTGCACTCAGCGTCGTCCAATCTTTGTTTCTTTACCACAAAACACACCCACCCTACAAAGAAGGGAGAAGAACAAAGAAAAAACAAAGAAGGACACTTTATGGTGACCACTACAAGTCGTGGGACAAAAAGGTTGCACGGGCCAGAGGGGCTAACCTGAGGACCTGATGCCCAAAAGTATGATATTATAAAGTCATGGGATTACTGTTATTCCATAACCATATCTGCATGGCCTTTTATTGCCAACACTTGACAAACTTGTGCTCAAACTTATTACTGGTGAGGGTAAGGGTTCGGCCCATACAATTTGCATGCATATGGTTTCAGCAGTTATGGCATGTATGGGCAAAGCCGAAAACTAAAAGGTGATGGGTGGAAGGTTTCAAATTAATCTAAACCACTGGCATTGCTCTGGGCAAGCTTCCACACCACCGTTTTTTAGCATGTTTGCGCCATTGCAAAAGAGGTCCAGCATATGCTGGTACCAATGGGGGCAGCCCTGCCCGAACTGCTAGGTCAGGTCCCCTCGGCACAGAAACACAAAGCCATCACAAGTGTGTTCTTTAAGTGGCAAAAACTGGCGTTTTTAGGGAAAGCCATCAGGAGTATGCTCTTGAAGCGGATGCTGCTACTGTTGTGCAAAGCCATCTGAAGTGTGCTCCTACAGGGGAACTACTGGCAATATATGGTAAATTCATTACGGGTATGTTCTTACACGGACAGTATTGGAACTATTGGGCACATTCCGATGAACATATTTTTACTGAGGCAATAAAAACATTATTGGCACAAATCCATCACAGGTGTGCTCTTGCCGTGACAGTACTGCCCTTGATGATGAACGCCATCATGAGTGTGTTCTTACAATTACATGGCTGGCATTACAGGGCAAGTTGAGTGTGTTCTTTCAGGGACAATAATGGTTTGATTGGTCAAAGTCATTACAAGTGTCTTGTTACAGTGCAACTATTGACTTTTTTTTAGGCACAACCATGACAGGTGCGTTCTTGTAGAGACTGTGCTCATTTTAGTGGGCAAAGCAATCAGTGGTGTGTGCCTACGATGGCAATACTGGCCTCATACTGAAAGCCACCATTTGTGTGTTCTTTCAGTGGAAAGGCTGGTATACATTGTGGGACTATTGGAATATGATTCTGGGTACTGTTGCTAATCTTGTATCTACTGTTGTTTCATGTGTTCCACTACAGGACTGATTGTATATTGTGTGGGTCTTTTTCTAATTTATCATTAGATTTATTTTACAGAAAATGTAACGAACATGCACCATATTAACCCATTATTCAAAAATATTTGTCATGGAGAGAACACTCCTGTAGCCCATTGGTGTATTTGTGCTCCCTCGATACACTTGGTTGTTTGCATTCATTACTGAGAGAAATGTACACACCCCAATTGGAGACATTCTGCAGTCTCTACTGCCCATAGCTACACAAAAATCCCATAATAAAGATTTTAAAAATGGTGATAAAAATGCCTGATGTTTTTGACAAATGAAAAGATAGATGCATTCTCTTGCTGCATGCGAATTAGCACTTTATCGACCTGGATTGACCATGAAAGCAAACCTGAAAAGATAATCCTCAAATAATCATATTTAAAGACCATTTCAACTTTTGGTTTTACACCCAATAGCCATTAGTCGTCAGTTTCCTTTTCCCCACCATCATCACTTTGGACTTTGCGCTATTGATTGCTAGACCTCTCCCGTCCATGAAATCTGTGAATTTATTGACAAGAGTCTGGAGGGCCTTTGGGGTATGAGCTAACAGGACAGTGTCCTCCGTGTAGAGTAAAAGTGGATACAAGCGGCCCACTACCCATAGGAGGTTGCTAATGCCAGTGATTCCAGCTTTCAGTTCATTGGTGTAAAGATTGAAGAGGAGAGAGGCCAGTGCACAGCTCTGCCGTAGTCCTCTTCCTGGTGCAAAGCGAGCTGAACGTCACTCTTTGGACAATATCTAATCTTGATTGTGGGGTCTGTATGCAAACTAACCAAAACATTTAATAATGGAAGCATAATCCTTGTCTTCTTCAGCAGTGACCATAGTTGCACCCTGTCCACACAGTCAAACGCTGATGACAGATCCATGAGAGCTAGGCACAAGGGCAAACCATGGCCCTCTGCTAATTTACTAGTTAAGAGAATAAGAGTAAGAGATTGTTCATTAGCGCCCATCCCCGCCCTAAAATCTGAGTCCTGATAGTCAAGGTCAGGAATTGGCAATGGTCACATGAATGCCAGGTTGGAGGGCATGCAGTACATGCTGGCGATTTTGCAAACCTCAGCGGGCTGTGTTGACAGATCAAACTAATCCTCTGTAGAAACACTGCCCTGATGTGTTGTCACCTTGTAATATTCCTCTTGCGTATTTCTTGGGTCCCATGTTGCCATTGGGAGGCATTGCATGAGGGTATGCAGAGTCTTCTTCTGCAGTCTGGAATACAGGTCAGGGGGGATGCATTCATGGAATGCACTATGAATGGCGAGCATATGCATTACAGGCGCATTGAGCATGCAGTTATTGTAAATTCCTAATTGCTCCTTACTTCATCCCTGTACACACTCATTACCATTGTACAACTGGGAATGACCATGGGAGAGGCAGAGACATGGATGTAGCTTCCAATTGCCGAATGCCATTTCCCTTGCTTGGTGTGGGACAAGGATTCTGTGGGTGCTGTCCAACATCCCCAGTAGATTAGGGAAACCACCAATGGTGAAAAGATGATTTGGACAGCATTCCTTTTCCCTGGATGGTGTGCATGATATCCAAAACCTGGGTGAGCCCTACCGAACATGTCCGTTGGCACATGCCATGCAGCAGTCTCACTGTGAATTGGAATGTCCATTGGCACAAACATACTACCAGCTGCAGGAGGGAGGTATGGCTATGGGGATAGCAATGCAGCTATCGATATCCCTCTGGATGAGGTGCAGGATAGAGGTAATCATTGTGGTTTCCCAGTATGTAGATGATGGGTACTTGCTCATTGCTGAGCAACCAGGGTGATGGTCTCCCCATCTGTACACTGGGCTTCCTCAATCCCTATCTCCTTGCCCTCTGCTCCAGCTGTCACCTCTCTAACTCCTTTAATGCATCCATAGCTATGAGGGGGTGTACATACGCATCGGGAGCTCCAACCCTTAGCATGGTGATACGTCTATACCTCTGTTCATTTATGAGCCTTTTAATGTCTTTGCTTCTATTGTGCTCCTGGGCCTGACTTGGCCTTACCTGTTAGTGGTGACCACATGCTTTATTTTGAGAAACGTCTTGCCTTTTTGGTCTGTTATTTCAACTTGCAACTCTGCAGTATTTTCTGTGTGCATATTGTGTGCTTGTTGCATTCGGAATGGTTAAGGTGGATGTTGCATGTAATAGCTCGTGCATGTGATGTATACTTACCTAATATCGCAGGCAGTGTGAACACTCATCTTAAAGCGACTTGGGAACTTTTGGCCCAAAATATGCTTGCTAATGGCAAACCTCTCCATACCACATACACTTTCTCTACTGGCAAAAGGTAACACATTGATTTGTTACAACGTCGAATTGTTCCAAATAAATAAAAGCTTTTTTAGTTTTATTTTACAAAGTAATTAATAACTGGGCGAAAATGTGAATCTTCATTAAATAAACTGACTTAAAAAGAATGTCTAACTAAATCAAATTCTTTTTTTATAAAAAATCAGTCACTCTATCAAAACACAAATTCATTATGCATAATAAACAAGCTCTATGCTAAAGAAACAAATAAAATGAAGAGCTTCACTATGGAAAAAAGCCTTTGCACAGACCTAGCCCTCACTACACTTGCTCACAGTATTCCCACAGCAGCAATATATGGTGTGATCAGCCCCAAGCCGGCCATTCATTATGACCACTGGACCAGTCTTTGAACGACACAGAGCAGGAGATGTGCTGCAGGCAACGCCAGGGCGAGGTCTCCTTCTCCCTTTGACATTCACAGAAATGAGCGAACATCTTGGAGGGCGACAATGGAAATATCTGAACATTTCTGGCCAAAATCTGCGGATCCTCCCTCCTGTGAGGAAAAGTTGGCCCTTACACTCAGGGCTCGGAGGAATACGCACACAGCCTTTTTTTGGGTGTGTGGGGGGTATGTCTGTGGGAACTCCCCTCCAGGTCAACTGCCTGCAGGGGAGATTGTTATTTAGGAGGCCAAGTGCGACAATGTTGGCAATTCCAAGGGATCAGGAGGATCATGGAAAAAAAAAAAACAGAATGCATAGGCAAGGATATTCCGTGCCCGCATTGTAACCCAGAGAAGACGTCACACACACTTCTGTGGACTAGACATCCTTAATCAATTCAAGATATAAGCTATATTGAAATAGAGCTGTTTCCTAAATATCACTCGTTTCGTAAAGAATTGATCCGTTCCCTGGCAACTGCACACGGTACGCGTCCCACGTTGTGATGCCCTAGTCAGTGAGAACAGCGACGGGTGGTGAATATTTCTCAAGAATGTATAGGAGCTGCAAAGAGTAGTAAAGGTCACCAACCAAACAAGGGTGATTCCCGGTGGGGGGATGAGGGGATGTACCCCCTGAAAATTGCTTTCAAATAAAGCGCTAAAAATGTTGTATTTAACAGCTCACATTTTGTGAAAATGTGGTACCAAAAACAATAGTTGCCAATGGGTTTTGGAGGGTAACACATTAAAGAATCCAATATATGCCAGGTCAGCAACACTACCCAGAAGCTGTCTGTGCTCATTGATGCCAGTATAGCCACTGTATGCAACCAGATACCCACTTCAGAATTCAATCATGTTTGCTTGGCCCATGACACCAGCAATGCAACTGTAAGAAAGTACACAATTATATGCCAGTATCTACATTTAAGAATACACTCATGTTTGTTTTGCCCCTAAAAGTGATGCCACTGAAAGAAAACATTGAATTCTGGAAACACCATTTTATGCCAGTATCTCCAGGTAAGAATACGCTCATGTTCATGATGGATGCCCACAACAGTAATATTTACCCAGCTTACCTCGTACCATTTTCCTGACACATCTCTTCCTTCTCTGCCCCCACTCCTGCCGCAAACACCGGCAAAGCTCTGCTCGTACATTACACAGGGACCGCTCCGGTGGTGATAGTGCGCGGTATAAATGTCCTTTAACATTAACATTAATATAATCTCACTCGCACACATTCACACGTGCACACATTCACATACACACACAATCACAACAGCACACATTCACACACATGCACTCACATTCACATGAAACCGCACACAGGCATTCCTGCATTCATACCTACACCACACTTTTCCATGTATTGCGCCTCCCATGTGCTACTCCAGACTGCTGCCTGAACAAGCTGCTGATCCAATGGCCCGCCCTGAGCACCTTGCACTTGGTGGCTCGTTCTTCTCCTGCATGTGCTATAAAATGTCAGCCCTCCGCACTAGTTGTGCCAGCTCTGCCCCTACACAGCACACATACACATTCTATTGTAAAAAACCAGGCAGTGGATGATTGAATGTGTGGATGACTGACAGCAGGCCTTGACTTCATAATGGCCCAAGTCTGCGGTTGGTCACTGTCTGGCACTGTTTGCATATTGATTCAGGGCCAGACATCTAATGCCCCACTTGCCCCTAATTTAAAGCTTAACACCATATGCGCCCTTCAGGTTTCGTGCACAGAGACAGCCGTCTTGCCATGGAATGCGCCGCTGATCAGCTCACACCAGCTCAGGCCACGATTACACATACTGCCACTGTCTGTGTGTAAGTGTGTGTATAGATTCTGCAGCGCTCCACTAGGTCAAAGATATTTCAATCGAAACGTGCATGTTTCAACGCGTGCACAAGAGGGGACAGCACCCCTGTGCCCATTCATACGCGTCACTACTGGGGGCCCGATTCTGAGGTGCGTGCAAACCTAGGAAAGTGTTTTTACATGAAGGAGGAACACTTTCCTTACAAACATCATATCCTGATAAAGAAAGAATGTGGTGCAGTGACATGAAAGCCTCTGCTTTTGCATGTGCCTGAGTTATGGCTTGACAACAGCCCTAGCAACCATCAGGAATGCAGAGCAGCCGCCACATGGAGGGGAATCTCCTACCAGCAGCACTGGTTGAGTAGACTGCAGCACCACTTTCTTAGTTTAATGAACATTTAAGAAAACTTTCTTAAACTAGAAAAGTGTCAGTCTTAAGAAATGCTTGCAATGCCACTGGAGCACATGTTTCGCCCACAACAGGTGATTTAGGCAGCTTTTGCCGCTGCAAAGCACAACATCTCCCCTCCAATATTCCCACCCACTTCTGAATGGTGGTGCTGGAAACTGGATGGGAGAATGTCACGTGAGCTCAGAATCAGGCCCTGGATCAGAATCCACAACACGACTGCGCCCAGATGCTCACAACTCAAAGGGCCCCTACAGGCTGGTGAACTCTAAAACTGAGGCCAGACAACATCTAGTCTAACATTGGCATTGCAAATCACATCCTCAAACGCGAGCATATTTTTAACACCCAGCCATGCGCAATAGCACCAAGATGAAAACAATACAAAGCGAGCATGAATGAACAGACCAAAACATGCATTAGATGGAGATAAGTGTCCAAAGAATATTTATTAGATTTGCATTTTGATTTTGGGGGGCCTGCCCGCTGGGTTCCTTCACTGTTCGGAATTCGCGTGTGCTCAGGGAAGATCTATTCCTATATATTACAGACATTCCTGAAGAAATTAGTTATTTCATCTTCATACAAAATTAAAGATTGCATCACAAAAAAAGAACCAGATCATTCATTTTATTCTGAGTAGGACCCTTTTCAAACATGCAGGATATTGTGGGAGACACACCAATGTATTCGTAGCAACAGGAGCTATTGAAATGGAAATTAGTTAATTGTAATATTGTAAAGTGTCTCTTTTTAGAATTTTAGAATCTTCATTTCTAGTGATCACTTCTAGTACACACAGAGTGTAATCATACTCAGAAAGTGTCTTGCTTGGATGATTCAGGTGTACCCTCCCGTGACCCCTTCTCACTTCTTTCTTCTAAAGAGTTGTTTAGAGTATGGGAGGACGTCTGGCGTCATAGCCTCTGTGGCTCTTTCACCTTCTCGAGCTTCTTTTCCTTCTTGGTGTGAAGGTAAGGTCTGGCTCCCCCAGAGGCCACCTTGGCAGGATCTGAAGTCCTAGCCAAAGGGAACCACAGGGAGACAACCCCAATTTGCAGGGAAAAAAACTTGCTGGCACCAAAAAACCCTGCTGATGGAATAATCCTTGAGAATTGGTTAGGCACTGTAGTTGTAGTTCCGCTCTGTAAATTCAAGTCCAAAGTTTGTGAACAACTAGTAAGTGAGGAGTTCTGTAATGAAGTTACAGAAGCTATGGGTGAACAGAAAGAAGTAGCCATAGGTAGACAAGCAGAAGAACACAGATGGAACAAGTAAGTAACAGAACGAATACCAGAATGGTAACAGGTTGTACAGAAGTACAGAAAAGTAACTACAAACTGTAGCATAGAAGCGGAAAGGAGCGGAGAAGAAATGGTGAGCTGGAACCGGAGAAGAGGTAACTGCAAGGCAACCACGGCTCGCCGTGAAGATAAGTTAGAAAGAAGAATGTTAAAGAAAAGGAATAGCTGAACGGGAAGGCTGAAAAGAACACACCTGAAGCGGAAAGTAGAGGAATCGAACAAGGAAGCAACTCTGGAAGACAGATAACTGCCGGGAGGAGCAGCGAATACCCGGAAGGAAGATGGATACAACGCAGTACGTAGACCGGGTAGTGTGTTGATATAGTGACATCGGGTGCCCATATCGGGCGCCCATCTTAGATGAAGTCTAGACCAATTCTATGACGTCTATAACCATTTCCAACGTATCGTACAGCTCTGTACTGATGCCGCCAACGTTGCCAGATGCGCCACTGCAGGCACATGACAGAAAGTTACCCTTGTTTTACAGAGCAGAGCACACTATCAGAACCTAGAATAACCATATAGATTATTTTCTCATAGAAGGTTATTATTCCAAGATGGACAGTCTGGTACACTCCTATTGCGCTTTTTTGAAATACCCCTTTGAGAAAGGAGAAGAGGACAAATAGCACCCTTCAGGGATCCTGCCTGCTTTGCATAAAATCAAAGAGCATGTTGGGAACACACAGATTCTGCACCTGTCATTCCATCAGCGTCTACCGTTCAGAATTTTAGAAGAGGCACTGATAGGAACTAGGTGTTATTATAAGGATGGCTTTGCACATGTCCAAAATCCAATTTAGCAAAAACAAAGAGGTGATGCCTGGAAGGTTTAGAATGAATCTTAACTTCTGGCATTGTTTTGGGCAACCCTCCAGACCATTGTTCTTCGCCTGCCAAACCATTACGGAAAGGGAAAAGACAATATGCGAATCAGGCTGGGTCCCACCCGAAAAGGGGCAGTCCAGCCGAAACTGCTAAGTCACATCCCTTCTGCACGAGACAACAAGCATCCCCAAACATGTTTCGGACTTGTTGGGCCTCATCAGTGAAGAGTAGCTTGGGTTTCTAAGACCAAGCAGGCACGGGACCCACGTCTGGGCATACCGGTCCCACTCAAGGTGAAAAAGCAAAAACAAAGAGGTGGTGGCTGGAAGGTTTAGAATGAATCTTAACCTCTGGCATTGCTCTAGGCAACCCTCCATACCATCGCTCGTCGCCTGCCAAGCCATTACAGAAGGGGAAAGTCCATATGCAAATCAGGCTTAGTCCCACCCCAGTTTACACACATTCTTAGAGAATTCTATCTACAGGATAGAAACTCGGATTGTTTGCAGAGTGTTTTGCCAAATCCTTTCCAATGGCTGTGGTGAAATGTTTAAAGATGGTTACTTGCAGAGCACTTTCAGAAACAATGTATTGCAAGGGAGGCCGGTGTGATGTTTTTTTTTTCGGGGTGGTTGAAGTCCCCTAAGCAATGGACATACATGGCTCTGCATTTATTGGTGAGCAGTTCTTAAGGTGATACATGATTGCAACGGAAGCTAATTTGGAGGCGGGAGATTTAGTCTCTTCACTGGGTTTGCATCATGGCCCTGGATACAGAAGTTTCAGATTTGTTTTGCATTCATGCAATCAATTATCACTTTGTTCCGTATACTTGAAGGAAGCACACTGCACACTCAGTGTTGCTGTCACAATTGTATAGACAATGGTGGCGTGGTGCGGAGTGGGCAGGTACAAATGGATGCATTTCAGCTTGGTGTAGTACTGGCTGGTTTTTATTCTGTTGATTATCATTTGCAAGGAGTGCTTGACAGCATCAGCCCCACACATGTCCATACTAATTAATGACCACCTCAAGGTAGCTTTCATGACTGACATGCCAAAAACACCTCGTCCACACACAAGAGACCCAATACCAGGAGAACATAGAACATTCTCAACTTAGAGGAGGACACCAAACAAAATCTACCAACTCAACATCACAGAATCTTAGAGGAAGACCCTCAGATATGTCACAAAGGGATTACTAAAGCATTGGAAATTATGCACGCTCAAGTAAGATAACTAGAATTAGGGGCAAGCATGGATGAAACACTACAAGCAAGACAAATCACCATACAGTGCCAACAGATTCAACACTAAACCACAATGCAGACATCCTAAAAGCAAAATACTGTGTTTTCAAGAGCCCATCAGAATGGCACCACATCCACAGAAAGAAATTGTCAGAATTGCCAACAAACATGTAAAGTCCAAACTCAGGCAGACACACCTTAATACCATCTCAAGAACTGTGGAGAAAACATCACCAGCCACTTAAATAAACATCTTACAAGCCATAGAAATGGTGTGAACAGACTTAAGATGAAACCTTTTTGCAAAGATCTAAGAGTCATCCCAAGCCCACCGTGGTTCAGCCATTCCAAACATATCACTGAACCAGAATTCTCCAAACTAAGACAGACCACAAAGCAGGCTCACCAAGAAAAACCTGCCCACCAGGCATCTAAACAGATAACCCCAGCAAGAAAAACCTGGCCACCAGGCATCTAAACAGATAACCCCAGCAAGAAAAACCTGGTCAACCACTAGAGGAAACTCATCAACTCCTCATTGGCAATAGGAGTCATACCAGGATGTATCCAGTGAGTATACCTAATAGAACAACTAGAGAATGAAGTTTTAACGAATAAAAAATACCAAATGAATACCAAAAAAAAAAAGAAAAGATATGTGGTGTGGGGTATAGGGTTAAATCTGGTGGGGAGGGAAATGGGGTGGGGTATTAAACATGGGGAAGCAGGAGGTTTGAGGAGACCTTCCCAAAAAAAGAAAAACACGTTTTTTATTCAATATTATGGGTTTGTTAAAATGTTATTCTTTATTTTTGGGTTCGATAAAATCACATAGATCCATACCATGATACTTTCAGATGGTCTATATCAATCCATGACTCAAAATCATGACAGGAAATCCAGAAGACCACACATACTTAAAATCTCCAACATTTGATTTGTGTCAAAAATCATAGAGAGCTTGTATACATCGTCGTTGACCACCCCCAAGCAGCCTTCAGACCCATGCGATAAACGGAATCAGTATGCCTATCCATATCGGATCACTTAAAGATAAACACGAATGCCAGTCTCACTTTATCCCTCTCACTCCTAGACATTTGTACAGCGTTCTACACAGTAAGCCATTCTTCTCCAATCAAAAGACTCTAGGAAGTAGGAATGGGTAACACAATACTGCTATGGGTGACCTCATTCTGCATGGACAGAGCAGAAACCACCTAGCTAATTGCCTGCAGGTTCAACATATGCAACATAAACTGCAGATTATTGTAAGGATCAAGCCTATAGTCCCTGCCCTTCGACATTTACATGGGTCCGATTCTGAGATTCATCGAGGGAAAAAGCCTTGTCTTCTCCAGCTATGCAGTGAACAAACATAACATGTTCAAATTCACAACCAGCTACGACACAGTTGGCAACCTCACAAGATACCTCACTCAAGTGCACTCCTCGATGACTAGAAACAACCTGAAACTCAAACTAAGCCAAATGGTAATAATAATTTGCCCCGGTAATGTCTCAACTCAGACAACATCCTCATGGCCCACAGAATTGGACCCATGCCAGGAGACATCAAAAGTGGTCAAGAACTTAATCATTCTGACAGACAGGAGACTAACCTTGGGACCACAAGTCAATGCTGTGGTTAAGAGGTGTTTTGACCACCCACGCTCAGACAAATTATGCCCTTACCCACCTCTCCACACAGAATCCTTGCAGTCACATTACTGGTTCTGTCAAACATTGATTACATCAACAGCATAGTCTTTTACACTGTGAAGCATTTACTAAAAGCAAAAATCACCCCATATTGCCCAACGAGAACACTAACATCAAGTGTAATGTACTCCTAAAAATTCCACTATAAATTGGTACAAAACATAGAGGTCCAGCTTTCTCAAATATAACAGCCACATTCTGGAACTCACTTTCAAGGTGAATTCTTAGAATCCAGGTTCACATAACCGTCCAGAAAGCAGAATGTAGAGGAGCAGCCAAGTGCCTGTGCAGGAAGTCCCACCCCATCCCACATATATGCTGGAAACCTGAAATCGTGCCATGCTTGACCCCAGCAATTGTGACTATTCTGAATCGAATCTTCGAGAAAAGGTATTCATTAAGAAAACCTTATCAGATGTATTCCCGAAGAGATGACAATCTCTTGGAGGAGATCCCCGAAGGAATATGAAAAAGAGAGAAAGAGAAGCTGGTGACATCACACAAAATGAGTGTGACACACTGGAAGACAGGCTGAAGAACAGAATGAAGGGACCTTATAGAAACTGATGACAAAGTAAAGGATCAAGTAAACTTTCATATGCAAGACAAAGATTGCACTTGTGAAGAGCACTGCACAAAATGCAAATCGTTCAATAACTGTACAGATGCAGTAACGCAAGTAGACTAAGTGATCATAAAAACTAGCTATACGTAGTGAATAGACTGCAGGCAGAGCTGCCATTATATAGAAGCTGGACATCAGTGTTACAATTTTGGTAAGTTCAACTCACAAAGAGAAGGGCTAAGAGCTGTGTCGCAGCAGAGAATTAGCTGGGAGCATGGAAGAATCGAGAAGGGCTGTCTGGCCAGGTGGCAAGGCTGGAGCTGCCAAAAACTGGTTATCTATCCTTGAAGGACAGTGAACGTGAGACGCTGAATCCTCCCTTGTTAAGGTGCAAAGAAAGAACACCATGAGTGCCAAGTTTTATTAATTTGGGACAATTAAAAGCTGCAAAATGGGCAGAATTGAGATCTCCTGTCGACGTGATCCAAGGATGGAAATAGAATTGGCCACGCAGTTCCTGAAATGTGATAGCACATGCTCACACTCCCTTGCATTATCAGAAGCAAGGAAACTTTGCAAGGCCAAGTTCAAAGACAATCTTCATGGCATAAAACCTGGTTGATGAGAGATGTTGGGCTAATTGGGTGGGGCGGTGCAGTCCATGCCACCTCCTGACACCTGCGGTATGAGCTTACATGCTGCTAGTGAGCCAAATGTTCCAGAAGGGCACCAGCATGCCAACCAATTGTAGACAGCCATATAACAAAGGGCCTTATAGTTTGAGTGCCAAAGATGTACCATGTATTTAATACCTGATTAAGATGACTTGCACTAGGGGTGGGCATGAGTTGTCCACCTGACTGTAGAGACCCAATTACAACCCAACCCCTTATAGAAAGTATACTTAGATCTTCCCCTTGAGCCACCTACAACCCCCCATAGGTTATTCTTATTTGCCACGTAGTATGACGTTACGTATGACAAGTATTTACTATAAAGGTATACTTTTTAATGAAATGCTTTGAGAGAATTCTATGCGACATCCATTGATGTCCGTTGTAACTCCCTGTTTTAGACAATTGATAATAAAACAGTAAAAAGACTTTGCCATCTTCCTGAGTTGGTTTGATTATTTGTTGTAAAGAGTTATGCTGCATCCTATCTTCTGCATCACACGCTACCCACCAAGGGCCCTAAGTTCAAGAACATACCCAATATGTCACTACCCATTTCTGACCCACTCTGGCCAAGAACTGCAACAAGCATAAAGCAACCCCCCTGACATACACACTTGGATTAATGTCAACAATCTTAAATCCAGGTAGGCACCCAAAGGTGTGGGTCACAGAATACCCAAACTGCATAGCAGCTCAGCTACTCATAAATGAAATAGGAATCATTTTCATACTAAACCTGACAATTCACTTCCTCTCCACATCAGCGTGAGACCACCAGGGCAGCTCAACAGTGTCCTCCTGGACCCCCAACCGGCTCATAGAGTCAGGGTTTGCCCAGAAGCACTTTAAGGCAAGATAGCAGAATCCTTGAGATGGATGGGAGTGCAGATTAATACTCCAACACCAAATCAATAATGACAACTCGACGGTTTGGCAATGGGACTCTGTTTAATGACAAAAAACGGGGAGTCTCATGAATATCAGCGGATGTGTGATCTTCTCTCTCACTTCACAACTCCAACGAACTTCATAAAAACAACATAATTTATACTAAAATCTCATCATCAATGACGTTTAATGCTTAAAAGTTGGCATGCAATTTTACTGGTTTAGGAAAGTTAACTTTAATATAGGTACTATATCTGTATACGCTAACAGAGTAAAGGTATTGGATAAACACTGTCAGGTGGGGCATCTAAGCTCATCCTTCAAAATGGCTACTGTAGACATCACTAAAAGTACAACGTCCCATTGGTTCTACTAACTATAGGACCCTAGATTACTTGGTCCACTGTGATTGGGTTGGCACCAAACCCCCCTCATAGTTTTCCACTTTGCTTAGCAGCACGCACAATCGTTGGCCAGGTGTAAGGTGCCCCTTAGCTCCCCGGACTTCCTCCAATTGTTGTTACAATCAATCATCACTTTAGTGGCCATGTGTCAATTATTTAATTGTGGTTGGTCTCGAGACTGCATCTCCTGTCTGGAAAAGTTCTGATATCTCCGCCTAGCATGTTGCCATGCGTAGGTATGAAGGTCTCACTTCTCCTTGCTCGGCTGGTCACATGATTCAGACACCATGAATTTGGCTCTTCTTCATGTAATTTATGTATTTGATTTTCGTTTCACCGACCAACTGCCTTCAGTTTCTTATCTTGACCTTTCAGAGCAGGATATTCTGTTCTTCGCTTCAATTAATTGTAGCTACTGTTCCTCTATTCTATTGATACAACCAATCTTTTCCTGGCACAAGTTGCCTCTGTTGAGTTTCGTTTCTGCCGCTTATTTTTGATTTTGCTAAATATGAAGCTCTCCTCGTGTGGCCTTTAGTAACCTTTGGTTAATTCTGCTTCCTGTGCAAAGTGGAAGTATACTTATATAGCGAGTTTCCTTTGTGGTAGATATATATAGTTGCACTTGCAGCACTATCTTTCTATTAAGCATAGCAAGCCGCACAATTTTCTTAGCTTTCTTGTGGTTACAAGCACATGCGTAAACTGGTTGAACATCTTCATCATGCTCATGGCTTAAGCTTCTTACATTTGACATCGCCCTTTCACTTTAGGTTCACGATATCCCTTGTTCATGGCGTTTCGTCTCTTTACGTCATTCTCTGGTTGTCATTTCTTCTATATGTGAGTCCGTCCGGGTTCTCGTGTCATCACCATTTGTCTTCCTTTAAGACCTTTTTGGATTCTTCAGGGACTGTACTTAGACGATCTTCATTTCTTGATATGCTTTTCTCAATGGGTACCTTACTGTCCATGGTTTCCTTGGGACTGGTACTTCAATAGGCATTGTTCTTCTGATATGTACTGGATAGAGCACCACTGTGGCTCTCTGCTGGTTTATTTGCTCATCATACGTCACATATTTCGGCGTGAACGTTCCTGGTACTTCAAAACGGACGGTTGGAGCGCGGGCTGCATTTGGGTTCTCCTATACACTCCCCCCTCTGGGCGATTCATCGACCACTTTCACTTCTTTCTTTGGATCCATCTTCTTTGGTTCTCCTGTATTCACCTTCACTTCCTTACCTGGGTCCATTCTTTCTTCATCTTCTGGGTCTATACATGATGGTCTGAAGAAATGTCTCTTTGGGGTACATATCTTTATTACTCCTTGCTGTTCTCACGTGTTCGTCCTGTTCCACGTCATCAGTTGACACTGTCCATTTGGGCTGCAGTAAACCCATCTTCCCACATAATTTCTATGCTTCCTGGGATATAGAAACATTGTTCCTTCTGGTGCATGAATTCTGGCCTTCACAAAGTCTCTTATTTCTTCGTCAGTCAGGTCTTTGGGCTTCCATCCTTGCTCAACATCAATCATGATCTTCATCTCTATAGCTTTTTTCACAGTTTTCTGGCATTGAGAAATTATTATCTTGATAACATAGAATCCTAGCAATATCATCACAAGCAGGGCTCCCAGGAACTTCAATGCATTTGCGATCTATTGTGGAACTCATGAGAATAGTGATCCAAACCAACTGTCATCATTAACTTTGTCAGTTTCATCAATCATCTGATGCTGTAGTTTCATCAGCATACCTATGGCCTCTGTTAGAGTTCCATTCTCTTCATAGTGAGATGGTATTAATGTGCACCATGATTCTCCAATATTTGCACAAACACCTCCATCCATAGCTGTGATCATGTCAAGTACATATCTGTTCTGGAGAGTCATCAGTCAGACTGCCCTTAACTCTTCTTTGATTGTGTTGAATCCCTGAACAGCCTGTGTTCATATGGGATTGCATGAAAAGCTTCTTCTGATTTGGCACAAAAGTAATTATCTCTCTTCATTCAAGTCAGCAGTTCCACAGATCTCTTCTTCTTCAGGTGAGCATCTGCTTTCAGGAAACTGTCAATGTTCAGGTCACTTTTCGGGATCACCAACGCTGTAACATGCACATTCACTATTGTGCATATACCTCCCCAGTTTTTCGTCAGTCTGATGTATGCTTTGGATCCACATGCCCAATAATGGTCCATAACTACTGCAGTTCCATGCATCATTCCTGGAGCATCAAAGATTCGTCCACAGTTCTGATTCTCTCCCATTTTCCTTGTGCCATTATTCCTGAAGCACATTTTTGAGCTTTGCAGTGGTACTATCTGCAAGGGTCCTCTTCTGTCTTCGACCCATGTCAGCAGCTTTGCAAGCCTTGGCCACAATGGCTTGCACATCCTTTGTGTGTTCTCAATTGCTTCTTTGCAGGATCCAAGGACCACCCATGCCCTCCAAATCACTACTCCTTTCTCCCATTCGTCTGGTGAAAGCACTGTTCCCCAAATTTGCATTTGGCCTCTGTTATTCCAATTTCGAGCCTATTCTGGAGTTTTTCCTTGGACATTTAGCTTCTGGTTTGCTTCTCTTCTGATTTATGCTCCTTTAACTCCAGGCTTCTCATATCTGATCACAATGTGTTTCATTTTTTCATTGTTTCTTGTCTTTATGCCCTGGACATAATCGTCTTCATTTGGATCCGTTGCTTCAGTTGCCCATTTCAGTGAGGCATCACTACCCATGAACTGGCCTCTGGTCTTGCACATTGCTATGTGTGAAAGGCAGTGCACTGTCTGGACATCAATTTCTACAGCTACGAAGATCTTGGACTTCCCCGTGCTGTACGGTAGGAGTGCACAAACAAAACATTCCCCCTCTGAACTTCATCTTCCAAATTCTTTCATGTGCTGGTACCAGATGTTGTTTCCCAAATGTGCTGTGCTGTCCAAGAAATCCTTTAGTTCACTGTCCTCTCCGTGTATGCTTCTCTTGATTCTTGAAATCTTTATGTAGTTTGCTACAACTACATCCCTGAATGCATCCGTATGGCTTCTTTTTGCTGGAGGATTCTCATGTATACTGGTCCATGGTGCAGGTATCTTCATCTGTGCCGGTTTAGTGGAGGAAAGTCTGGCAATTCTTTCTATTTCCTCTTGCTTCTTCCTGGCTCTGGCTAATGTCGGCCATATGGACTCTGCTATCAGCTGTGCTCGTGAGATTTTGTTTGAGTTTGTCTTCATCTCCATCAGTGTCGTCTCAGGGGTATTTATTACTGTCATTTCTGTTGGTTTCTTCTCCAATTCCTCTTGAGTTCAGTTTTTTCCATTTGCTTTTCACCTCACTTGTAGTGGAACTTCTCATAGTAGGCAAACTCTTCTTCACCCATGCTTCGGATTGTGGTTCTGCAGTCATTGACACTAAGCCTGGCGTGTGTGCATTCAATGTTTGCTTGCGTGTGGTTGTCAGTAACCTCATTTCATTCTCACTCTTCCGACCCTGTCCCCGGCTTTTTGATTTGCGTGTTACCATAAGTGTGTGTCATTGCTAATCACATCCATCTCGAGTTCACTCACTCCATTATCAGATCTTCTATGGACTGGAATGACTATCTAAGATCTGGGTGCCTTCGTGGTCTTCACGTGTGTTCAATATTAGGTGGGTGCACCGGGATTGGAACGCTTTGTGCACCAATACAAAATGCAGTTCTAAACATCAGTGACAGTAAAACAATGATGAACATAATGCATAAATACATAATACCCCTGTATGTCAGTCCACAGCATTTACTTTCAGAAAAGTATGGACATCTCTCCTCCCGAGGGAGGACGAGATTGCTGCTCTGGATCCCTATCTCAATCATCCATTGAAAATATGTGAATTTTTTAATACAACTTCTAAACAATGTTATCTCTGGATTCTTTTTGTGAGTTGCAGGTACTAAACAATTGTCCCCCTTTGTTTGAACAATGAATGTCTATTATCTCTGGATACAGTTTTCTTGCTAGGCTATGGGAAGTGTCAAAATCAAGCAATAATTCAGCAAGTATCTTTACTGGTCATGTTCAAAATATACTAGTTCCCAGTCTGTGCCTCTGATTTGCTTCATTCCCGAAGACATGCTGTGTCCTTGTCAGTGTAACAAAAGTGAAATCACTTGCATGACTCTCTCGATCTGTCCCTCAGCGGAAAGTTTAAAATCTTCTCAGATAGTTCTCCTGATGATTAGAAAGTTCGACTTGCATCACAATACCATGCAAGAACATGCTCATCTGCATACAATTAGCTGGGTCTCTGATGAATATGACGACATTAACATCGACATGTCTCCCCACAAGCTCTGAAAAATCCTCGATTAGGCGAAAGAAAACATTACTCGCCAACCTGCTGTCTTCTGGTGACAGGGACATTTGTCCTGCCTTTGCTGAAGTTTGGGGCTGTTGGTTCTCACTTACTGTGAACAGTTTCTGCAATTTTGGTGTTCATGAAGAGCAACTTGAACAACACCATTTAGGATTATACTCAAACGTTCTGTGTTTGCTGGACCTCCAAGGAATGTTAATACGTCTATAGTTCTTCCAAAAAGATCTGGACAGTCTTCAATTAGGCGAAAGAACAGTACATTAATAATCCTATTTGCTACTTCCTGCCGTTGGGACATTTGTTTTTTCCTCGCTGTATTCTGGAAGTAGGAGGAACTGTTTGGCAATTACAGTAAGCAGCCTCCTTATTGTCTTTTCATTTTCAGGATCTTGAAGAAAGTCAGTGATACTGGTGAGCCTCCCCACCAGTGACGGGTACGATCTTAGCACTAGATCGAAATATGTCAATACATCTTTGGTGATGTCGCTACTGTGGGACACCATAGGTGTTTCCGAACAAGGTCTCTGTGTGGAAAGAATCTGGATACTGTATTTTCTTCCAATTTATGTGTCCTCGATCACAATTTGGCTTATTATTTTCTTATCAAGGCTTCAGAGTGCCTCAGTGCAAAGTTCAAAGTCAACAGACTATGTGTGGCTTACAAGTCCAATTTTCTTCTTCACCCTGCTACTAGGATGCACAGAGTGTCAGTTTTTATGTCCTTATCCTCTTTTTTTGCTCAGAGGAATGTCCAAAATGAAGCCACAACTTTTGCACAAACGTTCCTTGTCTTTGCTTTGCTGCTGGTCATGCGTCCTTCTTCCTCGTAATGGATTGCATCTGCACGTGCTGTGGTTCTTCCCTGTCGTCATTAGTCTCTTCGCAGTGTGGTGCAGGTAGGGAGCCTTCTCCGATGTAATACTTGATGTCACCCAAAAAGATCCAAGCTCTTCTTCCTTGTGGTTTCACTGCAGAGGGAGTGCAGTTTTCGACTGTAAAGGGACCGTTAAACCTCATCCCAACTTTTCCTCATGTGATTCTTCACCAGGACGTTGTCTCCAGGGAAGATTGATGGAAAACGTAGTCCTTGAGCTGTGTCTGCAGTAGTATCTCCTTCTGTGTTCTATGCTGCCCTGCACCCTTTTCGTCATTGCTGCAGCTGGCCTGAAATAACAGTAAGAAAAGATGTCATGCAGTTCAAGTAATTTTGCATTTCAGACCCTAAGATTTCTCTTGTTGGCTGGACATCACATATAGCTCTGTCTCGAGGTTTCAGGGGAGTGCGCATTCTTCTTCCTGTGGCTATTTCGTGCGGCGTATGATGATGGTCAGAACCGGGTTGGTTCCTGAGTGCATACAGTGCCAAAGGAAGGCAGTGTAACCATCCCTTTCTTAGAGTAAGCTTCAACTTGGCTATCCTCTCCTTTAATAAGCCGTTGAGCTTCTCACATATCCAGTTACCTTGCGGGTGATACGCCAAGGAGAACGTGTGCTTTATACCAAGCAACAAGCTAATCTGTTCGAAAACTTCATTTACAAAATGAGTCCCATTATCTGATCTCATGATTTCACATACCCCCCTACCTCTCTCACTAGAAATTTGGCCACACAGGTAGAGTCTGGGTGTGTACATGGACCTGCTTCTATCCATCTAGAGAATGGACACACCACAGCAATTAAATACCTGTACCCGTTACACATTTGAATCATATCGACGTAATTGACATGCAAGTGCTGAAAAGGTCCATTGGGCCTTGGGATGACTCCTCTAATACTTTTAGTGTGTGCCCAGCCATGAACTGTTGGCAAATTATACAGTTCACTATAAAAAATGCAACATGCTCCACTAAATTCGGTATGAACCAGTCTTCAGCGAGCGTTGCTGCTAGATTCTCTTTTGTCATATGTGCTGGATAATGCAATTGCTCCATTGCTATCTTCAATAGGGCTATAGGCATCATCGGTTTACCAGTGCTGTCTTGTTGCCACAAGCTTTCGGAGAAGTTTAAAGAACACCCTCGCCACTTCCATAGGTTTTTCTCCTCCTTTGGTGCCTCCCCTTGGAGTTCCATTAACTGTGTTTGTTCCATATTATTGTAGCTCTCAGGCTCACTCTGTGTGACAATAATTTTTTCATGTACATTTGTGACTTCCACATCCATGATCGTCTCGCTCTTGGATGCCATACGCTTGGCTTCTGTGTCTGCTGCTTCCACGTGAGATAAAATCTGTCCCCTTCGTGTGGGCGGCACATTTCACGACCGCTATGCCCACTGGGAGCTGTAGTGCTTTAATCAACCTGTCCAATAAGGCTGCGTGCCATCCGCTTGGAGGTAGCCCCTCCTTTTCCAGCGTGCTAAGCCTGCGTGTACTGTTGATGTCACATAGGCGGAGTCACTGTACACTGTTACTTCCTGGTCTGTGTGATTCTCAATCACGAGTATCAACACTAATAATTCTGCAGCTTGTGCTGAATAATGAGATCTAATCGTGCACTAAGAAGCACTCAAACGTTTCCATTTTCTGTGTGTTTCATTACAGCGGCGCCTGTATATCTTTGTCCATCGCTTTCTCGAGGATCCGTCAACAAAGCCAATTTCTCCTACTGATAATGCATTTTCTTTTACTCTGGGAATTTCATCATAGAATTCTTCATAATTCGCACAGTCATGTATTGGCTCTCCTTCAGGAACTGGCTCTGCTAAGAACATAGCTGGGTTGCACTATCTTGCATCAGACTATTTTAATTGATGGATTAGATATGATCACTTCATAAGCAGAAGCTCTCTGAGATGCCAATGTGCCTTTCGGTTTCTCTAGGATAGCAAATAGCGAGTGCTCAACGTACAATGTCATTGAGCATCCCATTACAATGATTATAGCCTTCTCGATGGCGAACGCTGCGGCAGCTAAAAAACTTTGTTCGCAAGGGAAATTACCTCTCATCACTGGGTCCAAATTCCCACGATAATATGCCAGGGGCTTGTACCCCAATGTGGTCGTCTGTGTGAGCACTGCTGTCATAACGCTGCCATTCATGTGTGAAAACAGGTAAAATTCCTCTGCATAATTGGGAAACCCTAAAACTGGTGCCATGCAAATGGCTCTCTTGAGTTCAGCAAATCCTTCATCCATGGTCTCAGACCATTCAATCTTTTCTTTCATCACCTGTGCCTTCTTTAGGGTCTTTTTAGCAAAGGCTTGGTATATTAGCTGTAGTCGAAGACCCATGCCCTGACATAATTGCAAAGGCCTAAAAAGCTCTGCATCTGTTTTATCGTGTGTGGCTTAGCCATGTTCAGTAAGTATGGCTTCAGCCCTTTCTGGGTAACTCCTTTCCCCTCATGTGAGATCGGCTGGCCTATGTATAACACTTCTTGTTGACAATATTGTAACTTCTCTTTGTCATCCTTATATCCTTTTCCAGCCAATATAGGTAATAGCTGAACAGAATCGTGTCTGCATCTTTCCTCTGTAGTGCTGCAAATTAAGATGTCATCCACATATTGCAAAACGACGCTTTCTAATACAATGTTGCTTAGGTCCATCTGCAAGACTCTGTTAAAAATAGAAGGAGACTCACAGTATCCCTGGGGTAGCCTTGTGCTTTTCAGACACATTTGTCTGAACGTAAATGACGTCAGCTCTTCGAGTCTCAGTGCAATGGGATTGAGAAAAAGGCATTTTACAAGTCAATCACTGTGAAATATGTTGCCTCAACAGTTATATTACATAGAATTGTAGCCGAGTTAGGGACTAATGAGCACTCAGCCTCAACAATATCATTTATTGGCCTCAGATCTTGAATTAGCCTCCAAGACCCTCCCTTTGATTTTTTGATAGGGTAAACTGCAGTATTGCATGACGACTCTGATGTCACTAAGATGCCCTGCTCCATCATAGCTGAAATTGTCTTAAAAATTCCTTCATCTGCCTCCCTGGACATGGGATATTGTCATGCTTTTGGAAGAATCGCTCCTGGCTTCAGTTTAATTTTCACTTCGCCGACTCCTTTCAATAAGCCTACGTGATAGGGGCCTGTGGTCCACACTGAGACAGGCACCTGGGCCATGTCATCCTCGAAATATTCAGGACGGTTCTGTGCCACATCATTCTCTGCGGTACTTCTCTTTGGATCATTTACCCAAAAAGTGAGGTTTACCTCAACTGCTGTTTCTCCCATATCTGCTTGCTCGTCAAACAGATCATCATCAGTGACGTCAGTCAATCTGTACCCTTCTTCAATGGCGATTACTGTGCACCATTGTCGGCCTTCATCATCACAACCAACAATCAAAGCCATTTTCCCTCGTATCGCAGCTGTGTGTATCACCAAGGGAAATACTTGTCCCTTTTCTTCGTGCATAGGTATTCTTGGCATAAACAGAAATTCATCTGGGGTTCTCATGGTTTTCTCAGCAAGGCCTGGCAGACCTGCCATTAGCACACGTATTCCATACGCAAATATTTCGGGCTCCAATGGTACAGCTCTCATAGCTGTGTGTACTGCATATGCTCTAATAATTTTGCATACGTTCAAATAGTGCATTCCTGGAGTTGAGCATACTATGCCCTCCTCAGTGAACAAGATTGTCATGATTAATTTCGTCATTAGATCTCGACCAAAGATGTTTACTGGGGTTTGTTGCGAATATAATAGAGGTACACTCATCTCACATTCTCCCATAGAGACTGGAAGTGCGTCTGTAAAAGGAACACGACTTGTAGCTCCTGTGAAACTCTGAGTATTATTAGCATCGCCGGACAAGGAAAACTTGCCTTCACGTATACACGAACTTGTAGCACCCGTGTCAACTAAGAAGAAATATTCTTTATCCCCTATAACGACATCCACCCTTGTTCCATGGTGAGGGTCTGGTGTCACTAATAGGATAGAACACATCAGGGTTCCCAGTGAGCTGTCCTAGTCCATATATAATTTTGGCCCACCCTTTGCGAATGGACTACCCCATCACCAGTGTTACTCCTCATTCCAGGGTTTGCAGCCTGTCCTGCACTTACTGTCGGTGACAGTTGCATTGGCGACTGTTGAGACTGTCCTTGTGGAAAACTCATCAAAATCTGAGGTTGCGAGCTTTGCTGTGCTCCTGGTTTGTTTTTGCACCGTGTGATTCTGTGCAACTCCATTTCCTCCCTGCTGTAAAAACACAGGTGGATTCACCATACCTGCTCTTGTTCCTTGGTGATTTTGCATCATGCCCTGATTTCTGCATGTGCGTGCTAGATGCACTGGCATTCCACACAACCAACATACTGGCGGTGGTCTGATTATTTGCCCATTTCACATATCTTGATTGCCATTTTGCATGGTTTGAAAGCCTCCTTGATAATTCTGAAGACCTTCCTGATTACTCTGCCATCCTCTTCCTCTGAATCCTCTTCCCCTGGGGCAATGCCCTGATTATTCTCCTGTGGATTATTGGCTTGTTGCATGCCCGATCTGTCTGTGCTAGTTATCATTGTCCCTTCAAGGGCACATTTTGAAAATTTCTTCTGCACTCATTTTGCCTCTTCACCCTTTCGTGCAGCTTCTTTTTTGCAATTCTTTTCTTGCAGTAGCCTGCAATAGTGAGCGATGGTGAGTTGTATTTCCGACCACGGTGAAGTGGGAGAATGGGATAATACTTTCCCCCCAATCTCATCCAGGGGATCACAGCCCAGACACCCTCCACGAGACAAATTCGCCTATCTGCCAGATGACAAAATACCCTTGTTCAGGAACTTACACATAAGAGGAGTATGCCCACCAGTACGACCAACACCAGCCCGCACGGCTGATGACGACATCTGCGGCATGGATGAACTCGATTAGAACAACGACTGCAAGTATCCACATCGTTAGAGATGCCATGACGACATAGCTAACAGACAAGAGCACACGTGCCACCATGCACATTGGTCACTCACACACCAATCTACATGAAGAACATACTCAATGCCATGGCGTAGCGGACTGTCACACCCACGGACGTGCATCGTTTTTATTTTTCACATAGGCCTTCTTCAGCACTGCAGAAACGCAAGACATCTTAAGAGATTGTGCATAGCTTGCTGATGCTTCCTCGCCACCTATCTCTATGAGACGCTATCATGTATATCTAGTGCTGCATATGATGATTTGTCATTTCGCTACCACCGTACTATGGATTATGTACCGCCACCCATGAACTAGGCCTGAGTAGGCCAGGAGCAAGAGTCCACAGGCCGAGGCCTGGCAAACGAGAACCCTCTCAGAACGAAATACAAGTGCTGACATGCAGAACAAGCCTCTAACGAGGGCCTAAAGCCAAGGCCACGATGTCGCAACCCGCATGCCCAGAGTCCAGCGCCAAGGTCACACCTGCAAACGCCAAGCCTCCTGACATCGAATACAAAATCAAATGTTCATAATTTTGCTCCAGCTACGGTCTCTCTACACGTGACCAAGCCAAACTGACAAGGTGCCAAGCCAACGAGACAGAGAAGCCGCCAGGGTCTCACAGGTTGCAACAACTAAGCGGCAAGATGGGCACCTACAGCGATGGGAACTACTCGCTTATGAGCCTATGAGCAGACCTAGACCATAAATCAGAAGCTACATGCAACAACATTAACTCAATATTACAAATCACAACGAATACCACATGGTCTCAGAATAGATCTTGGACCAACTCTCTGTAAAGAAAACCCAGAATTCGTTAAAAAGTGGAGATTTATATTAAATAAATACTCATTGGACTTGATTTTATTAACGATTGAAGAATTATCCAAATCATTAATTACAATAGAGGCGGATCTTGATAAATTGAAATCTGCAATAGGGAAATAGTAACAAAGGAAGAACTAGCCACTATACTGGAAGAAACTAACAAAAAACTAGATACATACAAGAAGGAAATCGAAAGCCAAGAAAATAAGAAAATTCCGAAGAGATACTCTAGACTACAAGCTAGACATAGTATACTCGTGGAAAGAATATTACCAACAAAAAGGTAACTCCAAAAGCGGAAGAACACCTTATAACAAGAGAACTCCAACCACGGAGAGTGCCTCCTCTGAGGCATCAAGTGGTGAATCAGAACCACAAGAGCAAGAACAACAAATACCTCCGGAAAGGAACGGACAGACACCATCAACATCAAAGGCAACTAAATCACCCTCAGAGAATATTGCGTCTTTTTTAGACAGGGCAAAACTAGAAGAGGCAAGAAGAAAAAACCCATCCCGAAAAGTGAATTTTCTGCAAAAGATAAACTAGTGATTAATATTTCAGATTATAGACTTAGATTATAGAAAAAACTTTACAAAAGGGCATCTCATTTGTCCCCTATCACAGTAGCTCACTTTTAAAAGAAAAAATGGACTTTTTCAAATTAACACGGAAGATGAAATTGAAACTATTTTTCGACACATGTGAATGGGGAACCAGTAAACAGGATTGTCCCTACTTGGAGATGAAACCTAAGAGTTCATTCATACCAGCAGTCCAAAACTCACTGATGGATGTGTTTCAAAAACAAGTCTTAAAGGATCTAGAAAAATTAAACTACAAAAAAAGGTCTATAACAAATTTCTCAAAAAGAGAACAGCAAGTTCTAAACAAACTGTGGCAAAATCCGAAAATAATACTCAAACCGGCTGACAAGGGAGGTGCGCTGGTGGTGATGAACTCAGAACAATACAAAATGGAAATAGAAAGACAACTGGCAGATGACAACACGTATCTCGAAATATTTGAAAATCCAATGGAGAAAGTGCAGAAACTAATCAAGAATATACTAGACGAAGCAGAAAATGATGAACTAATAGGTCATCGTACAAAAAACTTTCTAACCAATCCTCATCCATCAATGCCAATTATATACACGTTGCCGAAAATTCACAAAAGTCTAACCCAACCACCAGGAAGACTCATTATTGCTGTGAATAACAGCCTACTTGAACCCCTGTACATAGACCGGGCAATTCAACCTTCAGTTCACAAGTTTAAGACTTACATTAAAGATACGATGATTTCCTGAACAAACTAAAACATGTTGAAATTGATGATGAACAAGACATCCTATTCACGATGGATGTCATAAGTCTTTATACCAACATCACCCACGAGGGTGGGCTGGAAGCCATGGAGTGGCTATTGTTAAAACCAGATACAGATTGCAAAGCAGATAAACTATTCATCTTAAAACTATTGAAAATTGTGTTGCAAAATAATTTCTTCATGTTTGGGGACAAGTACTATATACAAACATCAGGAACATCTATGGGGGCCGCAATGGCCCCCAGCAATGCCAACACATACATGGCATATTTGGAGGAAACCCATATTTTCAATGAAGAGAGATGGACAAATAAATTGAAGTGCATGTTCTGCTTTATAGATGATATATTCGGAATTTGGAATGGCACAAATGAAGAATTGGACACATTCTTCCAGCACCTCAACAGAATGGCACCAAGGATAAAACTCACAACCAAAACAAGCAAGGAAACCATTGAGTTCTTAGATGTACAAATATACAAGAAACATGGCAAATTGGAAACGACGATATTCACAAAATTAACAGACAGGAACAATATACTACACGCAAATAGTTTTCACCCACAGAGAACCATAGGAAGCATACCCTTAAGTCAATTTCTAAGATACAGAAGAATTATTTCAGAAGAAGAGGAATACATCAGAAAGTCAGAAGAACTGAAAAGTAAATTTGAGAAAAGAGGGTATCACCCTTCCACCATTAGAATGGGTGCAGAAAAAGCAAGTAGAATCAGCAGAGAAGAAGCATTGCAATCCAAACACAAAGAGGAACAAGAGAAATTAGTATACGTCACCACTTTCTCCCAACAAAGTCCCAAAATCGAAAAAATCACCAAAAAGAACTGGTTTATATTAACCTTAGATCCAATGATGAAAAGACTTTTCCCAGAACCTCCGCTTTTTGCGTATAACAAGAGCAAATCAATGAGAGAACTTCTCATTAATGCAGATTTTTCAGCAGAAAGACCAAACCAAGATACCTACAAAGGAACAACTCCATGTTACAACTGCATCAATTGCAACAACTTAATTCAAGGAAACAGCATTACCCATCCACACAGAGGTTACAAGATAAATCTGCATCACTCCTCTACCTGTGATTCAAAAAATGTAATATATGGCATAAGATGCCCATGTGGTATATACTATGTAGGGATGACAATGAGGAAGGCAAAAACAAGATGGTCTGAACATAAGTCAAACATCAGGACAGGAGCCATCAAATCACCCGTCACTCAACATTTCAAGAAAGAAAGACATAATATCTCACAAATAAGATTCATCATTCTGGAACAGATAAAAACATCAAGAAGAGGAGGAAACCTAAACAAAATGCTCTTGCAAAGAGAAACCTATTGGATAGAGAAATTGAACTCAATGCAACCCAATGGAATGAATGCGGATTGGGATCTAAGCTGCTTTTTTATAAAAGTGCATATTTAACATCAGAAAGATACATACAATTCCGGTTCTGAAATAGCAGCAAAATAGGGATGAAATTGAGGAAAGCATTTCAAAGTTGAAGATTTCGATTATGTTCACCACAAGGACCATCAGCTGGTAATGCACATGAATATCAAGGAAAACCATCAGCCCAAAGGAACGCCAGGGTAATGTTTAACATAATAATGAGCATGTTTACAATATCGTGTAAAACTGATACTTTAAAATAACCGGAGTATCCGTGAGATCTCAAGTATTAAACAGCACAACGCAATCCGATCTTCTAATTCAGTCAAGCCATTAAAAGATGGCGCCCACGGTTTCAGTGAGGTACATTAACACAACCAGTAACTCAGCAACGTAATTGAAAGAAACAAAGGACTATTCAGATGGAGCCCTAATTGACTAATACAATCTGTTTGCAAAGTATTGGTAACACAACACGCATACTGTGGACTGAATAACAGCGAGAGGCCGTGTCGCACATATCGTGCAGTGAAATTGAAGAAACTGAGTGTTTGGATGAATTTCGGCATACGCATACTGAACATCAAGCGCGCACGCTTATCAAACGAGGAGTTTGTTCCCTACGTCGGTCGCTCGACACAGGTGAGATAACCAAATGTTAAACAAGCAACAAATTGTAAAGACGCTAAATTTTGGTTTTGTGACTGGGGCACCGCGCTCTTGCACCGCGACCGTTCCCAGCACAAAACCGACTATTACAGAAAGTTGAATCAGCTTTAAAAATGAATGTTTGCTCATTTCTTAACAGATCGAGCAAAACTCCTTACGTGCACAATAGAACCGAAGTGGCTAAAACTCTTGGAGCTAAATTGAACATGTAGTAGATGAAGGCGAAGAGGAGAGAAGTTCACAGGATCACAGGTACAATGGTCACTTAATAAACACAATAAGAAATCATTTTTCTAAAAAACATTTGCTTTTAAAAAATAGACAACATATGAAGGACAGAATTTCTAAATAGAAATATATGTTTAGTTTTCAGAATCAACACATTGAAAAATAGTATTTGGTCGCACCTGATGAAGGGCATAAAGAGCCCGAAACGCGTCGTGCATTAGAGAAAAAGACTACCTAAAGATCAGTTCAATACTTAATTTGAATTAATGATTTGCATGAAGAATAATGTCAAATTGTGAATCATGTGGTTTTTGGAATATTTGTAAAGTCGAACAGTGATATCGACATTAAGTATATTGATACTCTCTATTTTTGAATTATTTAAAAGTAAAAAACATTATCAACTACAAAATTGTATCAAGAAGATTTATTTTGCATGATTTCATGCCCAATAGTGTGCACAGAGTTAGGTCACTTTGTTCTAAGTGATCCCACAAATTTTTCTGCTGATTACGGATTCTGTAGCCCAGAATCATACTCTGTATGGCACCTAAGTAAGTCGCAACTATATGAAAAATCATTTGAGTACACGCTAAGTAACGTACAAGTTTGGAGTGCTCCTCTACACCAAATCTATCCCTATGAGCAGACCTGTCCGTTGTCTGCACAAACACATAGTTACACACTGTTGCTAATGACAGGTACACCATGAGCTGGGAACAACGATGGTCCCAGGCTTGGGTGCTCGCGGGAGAACCAATAGGAACACAGGGGGGCTTGCTACAGACGCCATTACTCATAGTCAATCACCAAGGGTCCCCTTGTTGCAATTCTGAGGTAACAATTGTTAGGGACAGCCCAAGTATACCACCTGATCTGGTTCCTTCCAATAACCTACGTCCCTATATGCTAACCATACTAACACTACCACTCGAAGAACCAATCCTGAGTGGCAATAGGTTTTTGTACTAACTTACCCAGGTGACGCGGGTAGCGCGTCATACTGTTGTAAAAAGGGCCTGAGAGCCCCTCTGAGAGGTTAGGTTCGCATTCTCGGATGCATACGAGAAACCCATCCCTGCCGTTGAAATAAACAGCAGTCTCAGCCTTGCTCCTTGTGTGTGTCTCATACTCATTTTTGGGGACACGGGAGGAGTTGGGGCCTCCCCAGCCCAGAGGTCCGCGGACGGCTCTGCCGACCCCAGGATAATCACCCCGACAAGTTGGAGGCACTGCTGAGATCTTTTTGAGGTCTACTCCTTGCATTTTTATTCCAAGGCCTCTCGTTGCGAGGCGGCCCGGCAGCGCAGCCCCCTCTGCTGCTGCCCCCTTTGAGGGCTACAGGACCATCGCGGAACTGCGAGAAGACCGGACGACGCAATCCGGATATTGGCCCTCGGGAGCCGATTGAGAAGTATCCCGCCCGCGGTTGGCGAATGTCCGGACGAGTCCAGACGAGGGGAGGTGGCGAGCCGCTTGGAGGGGTGAGCGCAGTCGAGTGGCCCCGCATCAGGGGAACTTGTTGAGTATGACACACCCAACAAGCAACGTGATGTTGTGAGGGAGGGGGGAGGAATTGCGATAAGGGTGGCGGGAGGTATTTACAGTGTGTGCTAAGGATTTGAAAACTAAGTGACGACAGGTGAGCGAGCGGTGGCCAGACAGGCAAGAGAGCCGTCTCCCACCACGTCACGGAGGAAGGTGGGTGGAGCCGAAAGGCACCACACGTGATTGTTAGAAGGCACTGATTTGTTCAGATCGAGTGCACTTGTAGGGAAAGGGGTGTAGATTTCCTATGAATTGGCGTTTTAGGTCAATGAGTAGATGTGGATAGCTACTAATTGAGTATTGGAGCTCGTTAAGTAGATGACGTTTTCCCTTAGGAGGTAGCTAGAGTGTTGCCGAGTGCGGAAGATAATTGGCTGGTTAAGCTCCCCAGGTGAGGGGCGTATGACATGCTAGGCGATGCCACGTGCGCAGTCCGATTATAAGAGTTGTATTGTTGGTTCCCTTGTTCCTGGCGTAACAAGAAGACAGCTGTGGGGTTGACGGGGTCAAAGAATTAAAGTATATTGTGCATTTTAGTAGTGTAAAAGTTCTTATCGGTAATAGGCTAACGAGGTTGGTGACGCCACCTGTAGGATACCATAGGACACCGCAGCTGCCTGGTGTTTCGCTCGGGTTGCCCAGGAGGTGACCGGGAGTCAAGCAACAGAGAGAGGTGCGAAAAAGGGGAGTTGTGGCCGCGCACGGAGAACGCAGGTCATGCTGAGCGCAGTGGTCGAAAGGTGGAGAGTGAAAGGTGGGACGGCTGTACAAGCACGTCACACAGGGCACGAAGCCGCAGTGGGCTTCGTGTACCGCGGCCGCAGGGGGCCGTACAAGTAATATCAAGGGAAAAAAAAAGAGAGAGAGACTGTATATTTGTGAATTGAATTGCCTTTCAGCGGACAATCGGAAGTCCCCAAATTACGGGGCCAGGTAAAGAAGGTTGCAATTAAAGAGTGATAACATAAAGTACAACCATGTCTTGCGGGTCAGGGTCCCGAGGGTGGGGGAATACTCTAACTACCCCCCTCCAACATATTTGTAAGACGCTACCACCACACAGGGAGAAACTTATCAAATACAGCATAGCATGGACACAAGGAACAGACAACAAAATGACAACACCATGGCCGCCTAACGGCAGTTTTGACCCATACGTCCAACACTCGCTATTGTCGCACATACACAACACGTATAAAAGGAAGAAGTTAGCTCATCATATGGAAATGTTTAACTTGTGGAGGCTGTTAAAGGGGTCCAGGCCAGGACCAACAGGTATGTTTACCATGGAAGGTTCAGCAGACGAGAAAGGGAGCAAGGAAACAAGGGAGGGCAAAGGAGTTGAGGAAGAAGAAGGGAGCGTGGGAACGGTGGTTAGCCACACACAGTGCAGTGAGAAGAACAAAGGGGAGGGTGAAGGGCCTGGTACCACACGCGATGTGGAGGTGAAGAAAGAAAGGATCGAAGAAATGCCTTTAGCGAAGGTGGTAAAAAAGGAGGAAGGTGGGCTGTATCCATTGACGGAGTTACGAGAAGCAGCGAGGCAACAATTAACGGCAGCCGAGGGGTACTCAAACCCCATATACAGCCCTCCACCATATACCGCTACAGGAGGGGGGAGGCAACGAGCACGGTAGGCTCAAGTTCCTCAGAGATGGGTGAAAAAGGAGGAAAAGGAAGTGAGGAACACATCACGACCATAGAACCAGACAAATGGGTAGCAGCGCAGGTGCTCTTGAAGCTGCGGGGGTCACTAACGGGAGAAGACGAGAATGCGGTGAGGAGAGTGTATAAGGACGAAAAGGGCGACGCGCAGATAGTGGACGAGGTGAGTAAGGAGAGGGAAAGTGAACTGTCACAGGAGGAGGAGGAAATGTTGGAGGAAAGGTTGGCCGAGTTGGGGGATGCGCGGTGCGCACTGATCAGGCAGTTCGAGCAAGGGACACGAGGAAGAAGGAAGGAAAGGAAAGAAACTAAGGATGAGCAGGAGAGGATGAAAGAACGTACAGAAGAGAAGAAGAGAGAGGCAGAGAGGATAAAAGCAGTAGCGGAGAGGATGTCCCGCGCAGAGCAACATGAAAAAGAGGGAAAAAGAAATGAAACTGTGGAAAAAGAAAATACTATCTGAAAGCACCTGAAAATATGAAGAAGGTAAAGCAATAGAGAGCATACTACAACGGGAACGGGAGAAATGGGAAAGAAAGGAAGAGGAAGAAAGGATGTTAGCAAGGGTAAGTAGTGAAGTGATGGGAGAACTAAAGAAGAAGAGAGAGGAAATTGAGGGTGAGATAACAGCAAGGAAGGACTAAGAGAGCGAAGGCAGGAAGGTTTGGCGTGGAGAAAGAACATTCACACGCCAGGACTTGGAAGTACCCACGATATCAACGCAGGGCGAAGAGAGAGGAACAGATCTAATAGACTTAAAAACGGTGACAGTGGGAGGGAAAAGAACAGAATGGGGGTTGTCGCTGTTGGACGGATTTTGCAGTGAAGAAGATGAGGGTATCGGGAAAAGAGGAAGCAGCGGAAGTAGGGAAAGTCTAGATAAATTATACCTCACATGCGCTAATGGCGAATCACTATGGGCATGCAGAAGAAAGGAAGAGGGAAAGGTAGGTGAAGAACAGGTAAGAGAGGTAGCAGGAGGAATGCCGCGTGCCGCAACATCTGCGCCAACGCGCCCACCACGCCCACTCACGCCTATGCCCGAGCACACACCATACATTGACAGGCTTAGGGATCTCCCTAGACGCAGACAGGAAGAACGACAACACACACCTGTGGTAAAACAAGACAATAATAGGAAAGGGAGAAAGAATGAAGGCGAGAATATGACAAGGAGCCATAGTATTGATATGGTAACAGAGTTCCCTGATACGGAGAACGAAGACGAGTGCGTTGACACTACCCCGCAGTCACGGGGGAACAGAGGGGTTATAATTTAATGCCACTATTGGAAAGGGGAGGGGTCAGACCGCAATATGTTCCCTGGAAGCATGCTGATAAGGAAAACATAAAATGTAGACTCCCATCACTAAGCGGGGGAGCAGGGAAGTGGATATACGAGATGGAGAAGCACACTGCGGGGAAGAAGTTAGAGGTGGGAGATGTGAAAGGACTACTAATGTCAATATTGGGGGATGCAGCAGATGACCTTTGGAAAAGGGCGGGCTTCCCCGAAGTCACGACTACAGACACGTCACATGATGGGACGCCATTTGCCAACTGTAGGCATGCACTATGGCAGGCCCTGAGGGTCCAGTATCCAGGCACGTCAGACATATGAGCTATTACCTCACGCAAGATGCGTGAGAATGAAGATCCTGTTGATTACATCCAGGAGATTCAGGAGAAGTGGCGCTTGGAAACTAGGGAGCAGTGGTATAAAACACCAGCCATCTTTTACCACATATTAGTACAAGGGCTCCCGGAGGCATGCAAAGACAACTGAAGAAAGTAGTAGGAATAGAAGCAAAGCCATGGCCGGAGATACAACTAACTATCATACACCACTGTAAAATACGGCAAGAGAAGATGAAGCAAAAGGAAGAGGATAGGAAAGCGGCAGAAGAAAAATTAGCGCAGAAGAAACTTACCAAGTATTCAATGGAAGGAGCATTAATTACCACCCCAGCAGCAGTAACACAGACCCCCACATCAGTAGTGGTTGTACAGGTCACAAGACAGCAACATATTGCCCCATTACACAATCAATGCAAATCATACCACAACAGATGCCACCGCCCACACTGTACACGGCTCCCACAGGGGGTGGGTGCGTGAAATTAGGAAATGGATATTATAATACCTTCCAGGGAAGAGGCGGTGTGATGAGAGGGAGAGGATATGCCCAATCCACACAGCAGCAGATGGGAGGGCTCCGAGGTTACTACCCTAATGGGCGGCAAGGGTACCAAGACAACACAGGGAATTTCCCATGGCAGGCCAGGGAACCACCGGTATGCTGGATTTGCGGGATGGTAGGGCATATGTCACGCACATGTAGAGTAAGGCCCACCCCTATAGCATGGGGAGAGCAGGGGCAACAAGGACATATGGGGGAGCAACAGGTTTACCAACAACAGCAAGGAACACAACAGAATGCCACACAACAACAAGCATAGCAATATGCCGCACCACAGCCACAAACACAGAGCTACGCATCACCGCAGCAACAGGTAGTAGTAACACAACAACATCAAGTGCAACCAGCACAACAACAAACACTGATACAGGACAGCAATGTATCAACCACAGACACACCACTACCACAAACACAGTTAGGGAAGGTGACAATATTGGGACACAACCCCTACACAGAGGGTGGTATGTCCCTATACCCGCAATAGGACAGCCCACAGATGTCCTTGATGTGTCCCATCCTGTCGGTAACACCTAATAGTGCGGAGGAACTACGCACACAGGTGACGATAGGTGACAAAAGGTTTTCCTTCCTTGTTGACACCAGGGCAACTAGGTTGTGTATAAGGGAGGGTACATTTAAGATGTCAGGCGAAGCCATGCACATTCAAGGATTCTTTGGGGCTCGAGGGTTGGTTCCCCTTACTGATAACATCTCCTTATCTATAGGAGACAATGAAATGTCTGTCCCACTCCTGTACTCAAAGGAGTCGCCAGTAAACATACTTGGGAGGGACATAATGAGTAGATTGAACATGACTACGGCATAATTTGTTCCACACCAGGAATAAACATGCTCACAGCACGATAAATATTGCAAGCTTACTGTGGTAAAACAGTAGTTCGGCCTGAGCCAGCAGACGGAGAAATGTTTCAGTATGAACAGATATGGCATTTGCATGGATGGCAGGGATTTAGGGCAACATTTGGAGGAGACCAGCAGCGTATTTGTTCAGGCCAGAGACGCCAGCAGATGAACACGAAGGGAAGGTGATTTCAGTGAGAATTGAGAGCATCATGCCAACTGCAGATTACATCGCGGTACATGCCCAAGACAGGGAAGGCAGGGCATGGAGAACAGTAGTAGCACTGGCTGAGGGGTTCAGGCTCACACAGGTGTCTGATGAAGAGCTTTTCTCAGACGACAGAGGAGAAGGGGAGATAGTGTTCATGATGAATATCAACATCTGGCTAAGAGTAACATATAAGCAAGTGGCATTAAAAATGGCAATGGCACTAGAAGCGCCTACATCTACCCCAGTACCATTCTATGAGGAAGACATGGCGAAGGTTCCAGCATCTTTGTGGAGCACCAGTCCATATGACGTGGGCTGCATAAAGAGCATTGGTGGAGTAAAAATAAAATTGAAAAGGGGAGCAATACTAGCAAGAGTGAAGTAGTACCCATTATCAAAGGAGGCAGATGAGGGCATATACAAGACAATAATAGCCCTGATAAACAACGGTATATTGGTACCGTCAGAATCAACATGCAACACGGCTGTTTACCCAGTACACAAGGCGAAAGGAGGGTCTTGGCATTTCATCCAGGACCTTAGGCCCTTGAACCACATTGTAGAGGCAGAGTACCCTATAGCAGAAAACCCGTCCACAATACTATGTGGGATACCACCTGAGGCATTGACCTAAAAAACACCTTTTTCTCCATACCTCTGCACCCAGACTCACAGGATCTCACAAGCTTCACTTATAGGAACACAAAGTGGAAGCATACCAGGTTGCCCCAAGGGTACTGTGAATCACCCTCAATTTTTAACAGGGTAATACAGATGGATTTAGGCAACATCGAAATGGAAAGTACAGTGCTGCAGTATGTTGATGACATCATGATTTGCAGCACCACTGAGGAGAGATGCAGGGAAGATTCAATAAAAATGCTCACAGTGTTGGCTTAAAGGGGTACAAGGTGGACAAGGAAAAGTTACAGTACTGCCAGGAACAAGTACTATATATTGGCCAACTCATTTCCCAGCATGGAAGGCACATAGCACCACAGAGTGCACAAGCGATAAGAAACACACCACAACCACAAACGGTGCGAGAACTACAATTCCTGGGCTTATGTAACTATTGCAGAGCATGGTTTTTTGATTACAGGTCATGCATAGGACCCCTGCTCGAAGCACTGAGGGAAGCACAGAAAGGGGACAAAAGGTTAAAGTGGACAAGAGAAATGAAAGAAGCATTCGATGAGCTGAAACATGCCATATCCTCAGCACCCATACTAGCCACTCCAAACTATGAGCACCAATTTTTCATTTTTTCACATTGCGACTCAGCAGTAATGAAGGCAGTACTGACTCAGAAACCGAGCATGGGGCACAAACCAATAGCATTTTAAGTGGCCACTTGGACCGTGTAATGTTAGGTCACTTCCCATGCGAACAAGGTCTCGCCGCAGCAGCATTCGCGGTGGAAAAATCGTCATCAATCACCATGGGGTGCCCCACCACACTATTTGTTGAGCATGCACTGTTCGCAATTTTGAAAAAGCCCAAATCTACACTGACCACACAAAGAGCCTCAGGTTACGAAATAATCCTATCTAGACCAGAATTGACCATTGTCAGGTGTAGTACTGTAAGTCCAGCCAGGTTCATAGCAGAAGTAATTGAAGAGGGTGATTATGCCCATGATTGCAGACAGACAATTGAAATGTACTCTTGCACAAGGAAGGTTGAAGAGGATGCCCTAAAAGGTGGTGAAATACTGTACATTGATGGGTCATCAACTATCGATCAGACTGATGGGGTCAGGAGGACGGGAGCAGCAGTGGTTAGAATGACAGAGGATTTGCTGTATGTCCTGGTGAAATGTGTCCAACTACCACAACATTATTCGGCCCAGGCAGGGGAGTTGGTGGCGCTGATTTTGGCACTAAAAGAAAGTTCTGACAAGAAGGTTACTATATACTCTGATAGTGCATATGTAACCTCGACTGTGCACTCGAGATTAATTAAGTGGCAAAGGAGGGGTTTTAGAAGAGCTGATGGTACCTCAGTACAAGATGCCCTCCTACTAGCCGAATTAATAGAAGTAATTAACGACTCCCAAGAAGTAGCATTGGTTAAGTGTCAGGCACACACTAATGGCGATGACTCTACCTCGAAAGGTAACGCAAGAGCAGACGCACATGCAAAACATGCTGCGTATTTTGGTGAGATGTGGGTTCCCCCAGAATCAGAAAGAGGCAGAGGGAGGTCGATAGCAAGACAAATGTTGTTAAAGGATGGGTACACCCATCTCCCTGCAACACAGATTATGGAGTTGCAGGCAGCTGCACCAATGGCAGAAAAGGAGCTGTGGGTAAAAAGAGGGTGCACAATGTCTCCCACAGATGCACTATGGCGTCAAAATAACACTGGAAAGGTAGTCATGCCGCAAGCACTGTTAAACACAGCACTTACTCAGCTACATTATCCAGCACATACAGGAAAGGAAATGATTGCAGCACAAATTAAGGAAGACTGGTTTTGTCCCGATTTAAATTCCCATGTTGCCAACTTCATCAGCAAATGCTTAACATGCCAACAGTTTACGGCCGGTCACACGCTGCAAGTGATAAAAGGTACTATACCCCGGCCAGAAGGACCCTTCCTACATCTCCACATTGACTACGTTGACATGATCAATGTATCTCAAGGACACAGGTACATGATAGTTGTGGTATTCCCATTTTTGAGGTGGATCGAAGCTGAGCCCTGCACGCACGTGGATGCTTTCAGAGCTGCCAAATTTTTAGTGAGGGAGGTTTTCCCTAGGTGGGGCGTCTGCGAAGTACTACGGTCAGATAACGGCCCGCACTTTGCAAACAAACTATTTCAGCACATCACTGCCCTTCTAAGAATTAAGCACAAGTTTGCATGTGCATATCATTGCAAGCCAATGGCATATGTGAACGCTTGAATGGCCTCCTGAAGGAAGAAATAGCGAAGATTCAGCAGACAACCAAGAAGAGCTGGTTGTACTGTCTCCCCTTGGCACTATTTGAGCTGAGAAACCGACCAGGGTCTGACCACCACCTCACTCCCCATGAGGTGGTCACTGGTCGTCAAATGCGCCTCCCATTAGCGCCAGTATCAAGGGTACTAACTGATTGTGAAAGTACTGCAACTGTTTTTGGTGATGAAATGCATCAATATGTGTCTTCTTTGATTACTAGTGCCACCTTTATCTCTCAACAGCTCGAGCGCACGCGGGGCGGGTCAAAGAACACCCAACTAGAAGCAGCAACTGAAGAACAAGAACAGCAAGGACTGTGTAGCATAGCGAAAGGTGATAGTGTACTCCTCCGCAACTTTAATTGTAAATGGAACGACCCACGTTTCACTGGGCCCCACTTAGTAGAAACAGTAGCTCCTCGAGCAGTCAAGTTGGCTAACAAAAACACATGGACCCATCTTCACGACGTTAAGCCCTACAACTGCCAGACCCGCCCTCGCGTTGACAATAGGGCCACACCGCGCAGACGACACCTTCAGCAGCACCATTGGCAGACAAAGACACAGCAACAGCCAAGGAGGACTATTGTGACTCTACCCCTGACCTTCCCCTAGCCACGGACTCACCAATAGATTTTGAACAATCACCCCTAGCCCATCCCATGGTTACAAGCTCCCAAACGAAACAAACATCTTCTCAGCCCCGCCTTGCCCATTCCACCACTGAGTAAAGGACATTATATAATGAAGTAGAATGTTGCATGCACTACTATAAACACTTGTATGTTCTCTTTTTCTTTTTGTCTCACATATGCAGGTACCGTATATTACTGTATTGTCTAGAAAGTGCAATAATTAATGTTATGTTCTGCCCAGGAGTAAATACTACCAGCAGATGTTAATAACCCTGAAGCCCTATGACTCCAATTTGTATACCATATAAGGAGACCAAAGTATCTGAAAAGAAGGAGGGTACGTGTGTATTACACAGCATTCGGTTTGGCCATAGAAAAATAATTTCCCCATCTTCACAAGCACCTACCAGCTCTGAGGGATAGGTCTCTGAGATTAATGTGGGAACAGCTTTTCGCCTGGGCAATGAACGATGTACCTGATAGGGAGTGCTTAATTAACAGTACTAACCACAATAACGCATACCTTCAGAATTTCCAGGCGGGCAACTTTAACGTCGCAAGAATAAGCTGCAGGACCGCAGCAAAGGTAAGAGCAAAATACCAGTGAAATTTGCGACTGTAATAAAGATTTTAGGTGTGTTGGGGATCACTAGTCTATTGGCTGCCTCTGTCTGGCAGAACACCTATGCTTTGCATACTATGGCTGTACCCGAAACTAACATACCCCCCACGGCTGCAACAGGTACAGTATCAGGCGGTACAAGTAGTACTAGAGGTAAGGGTAGTAGAGTTAAACGCAGCACATATGCAGAAGAGGGAAATTAACACATATCTTACAGATTCAGCACACGTCTCAAACAACATGTGGTATAAGCACATGACCAAAATTGGTAAGCAGACAACGGAGGACAACTTCTACGTCTGCTCATTGATTCCATACACCATGAGCGCATCAAGAACATTCGTAGCTACTGAAGTACCAGCAAAAATGATGTTATGTCTGATATATTTAGCACTATTTCAGACGAGAGGACGATTCCAAGGGACGGTGTTGAGAATTGAATGGAAAATGAGGGACACGTATCCATACGAAAATAATGTTCTCAAAACATATTTGGCCTACCACAAGAGAAGCCTACATACTGAAGCCTTCAGGTACATGACGGACGGCCCCGACAAAGGAGAAACGAAGAAGGTTACGCTGGACTACCTGCCATGCGATTGGTATGCAACTGAAACTCCAGGAGAACAAGGGTGTTGGGAAAGGCCTCTCATAATAATAACTGGAAAAGTATATATGAACAATGAATGGGAGATAGGAGTAGTAGGGAGCAACATGGTAACAAGAGAAATTACTAACACCATACAAGAACACAATGACAGATGTTGGACGACGTGGGGTACGTATGTTCCAATGTTGACTTGGATGGAGAAGGATGAAGACCCAGAAAGAATACTACCACTGACTGCACCCACATTGTGCTATCAACATAAAAGGAGATGTGGATGTAGGGTATAACACCAACTGTAAAGACATAGTGGAGATACCTGAGGGGGGTGCGGGCACAGCGGTTATAATGGATCATTATTGGGCCTGCGGTGACAGGGCATACCATACATTGCCCTCCTCATGGAATGGAGTATGCACCATGGTGCACATCAACGTGCCATCACTAGTTGTGCCTCAGAAACACGTCAACTTGGCTAATTTCCCCAAGATGGTTGAAGGGAACAAGAGGAAGAAGAGGTCACTGAAGGTTGCAGTAGGTGATGAGAACAACAACAAGAATGTCTTATCAATAGCAAAAAGACAGGGGAAATTACCTGTGGGGACGGTCAGAAACAGCACTCACCTCCATCCCACCAGAAGATAGACTATTCAGTAGAGTAGCAATGTTCTTCTCATCAATAATTCACCCAGGACTACAGGCATACGCAAATACAAAATGGCTTCAGATAACACGGTGGGAGCTGATGAGGACAATAAATTCGACAGTCAATGGATTCAACGCAATCAAAGAAGAGCTGCGAGCAGTACGAATGGTAGCACTACAGAACAGGTATGTGCTGGATCTCCTCATGGCAATGGAAGCAGGGGTTTGCGCGAAAATTGGACAATCATGTTGCGCATTCATCCCAGCTAATGACGCGGACAATGGAACACTTACTGAGGCAGTATCCGAACTTGCCCTGATGCTCTCCAAAATGGAGGAAGAGAGTAAAGGAGTGAAAAGAGACAACAGCCAGTTTTCCTTTCTTTGTTCATGAATGCCTTTGTGGCTGTCAGATGGGCTAAAACTACTAGTAGGAGTAATAATATTGGCTGCAGCTGTGTTGATTGTGATAAAGATTTGGAAGGCTAGAAAAGCACGCTCAGTGGATGAAATGAAAAAAATGGCCGGCATGCACACCTTATTACCGGTTGATGACGTCCAACACACGGATATGATAATACAAGAAAGAGAGATGCTGCACAAACAGATTATCGACAATCGCAAAGATCCATCATCTGTGAAGGTGGAGAACCCAAGGAACCCGAGAAGCTATGTAGGAAGGTGGGTATACTGCAAACCCGGCGGCACCTGCGTCTACATGTACTGGTCATTTGAAGATCATGTAAACCACTATGGACACTTGGCTGGAATAACTAAAATATGGAGAGTAAAAGGAGATAAGGAAAAGGATGAGTTTGTGGTTGACAAGTTGACCAGAGGGGGGACTGAAGTGGGAGAATGGGATTATACCCTCCCCCCAATCTCATCCAGACCATGGCCTAGGGGATCACGGCCCAGACACCCTCCACGAGACGAATTCGCCTATCTGCCAGATGACAAAATCCCCTGGTTCAGGAACTTACACATAAGAGGAGTATGCCCACCAGTCCGACCAACACCAGCCCGCACGGCTGATGACGACATCTGCGGCATGGATGAACTCGATTAGAACAACGACTACAAGTATCCACATCGTTAGAGATGCCATGACGACATAGCTAACAGACAAGAGCACTTATGCCACCATGCACACTGGTCACTCACACACCAATCTACACGAAGAACATACTCAGTGCTATGACGTAGCGGACTGTCACACCCACGGAAGTGCATCGTTTTTATTTTTCACATAGGCCTTCTACAGCACCGCAGAAATGCAAGACGCCTGAAGAGATTGTGCATATTCTTGCTGATGCTTCCTCACCACCTATCTCTATGAGACGCTATCATGTATATCTAGTGCTGCATATGATGATTTGTCATTCCGCTACCACCATCCCCAGGCTGAGGCCTCGCAAACGAAAACCTACTCAGAACGAAATACAAGTGCTGACATGCAGAACAAGCCCCTAACGAGGGCCTACAGCCAAGGCCACGATGTCGCAACCTGCATGCCCAGAGCCCAGCGCCAAGGTCACACCTGCAAACGCCAAGCCTCCAGACATCGAATACAAAATCAAATACTCATAATTCTGCTCCAGCTACTGTCTCTCTACACGTGACCAAGCCGAACTGACAGGGTGCCAAGCCAATGAGACAGAGAAGTCGCCAGGTTGCAACAACGAAGCGGCAAGATGGACACCTACAGCGATGGGAATGACTCGCTTATGAGCCTATGAGCAGATCTGTCCGTTGTCTGCACAAACACATAGTTACACATTGTTGCTAATGACAGGTACACTGCGAGCTGGGAACAACGATGGTCCCAGGCTTGGGAGCTCGCGGGAGAACCAATCAGAACCCAGGGGGGCTCGCTACAGATGCCATTACTCATAGCCAATCACCAAGGGTCCCCTTGTTGCAATTCTGAAGTAACAAATGTTAGGGACAGCCCAAGTATACCACCTGTTCTGGTTCCTTCCAATAACCTACGTCCCTATATGCTAACCATACTAACCCTACCACTCGAAGAACCAATCCTGAGTGGCAATAGGTTTTTGTACTAACTTTCCCAGGTGACGCGGGTAGCGCGTCAAACTGTAGTAAAAAGGGCCTGCGAGCCCCTCTGAGAGGTTAGGTGCGCTTTCTCGGATGCATTCGAGAAACCCATCCCTGCCGTTGAAATAAACAGCAGTCTCAGCCTTGCTCCTTGTGTGTGTCTCATACTCATTTTTGGGGACACGGGAGGAGTTGGGGCCTCCCCAGCCCGGAGGTCCGCGGACGGCTCTGCCGACCCCGGGATAATCACCCCGACAACGGTTTGGCCTTGATTCCCACCAATTTTTTTAGATGCTTCTGTACCAGATCTAGCATCGATTGGCATAATATATGGTAAAACACGGGTATAGATATCCCCCAAGATTTACGAGTCTCGAGTACCCACGCATCTTGGAAATCTGGATATAAATCAAAGGGTCCTCTGACTCCTTCATTTTATGTGTCATTATAGCTCCCATGTCGGAAGTATCCGGATATTGCAATCGTAATGCTTTCCATACTGCGGCTCTGAAATTGTTCAATGGAGCTCCGTCATGTGCGGTATTAACTGTGGTCACACCAGGGTACCCTACCTGTGTCCACATGTCTGCTCTATCACCAAGTATGTCGATTAAGAGACCTTTGATATCCCCTATAGCTAACGTGTTCCCTCCCGTCATTTTTTCTAGCTCGTGTGTCAATTTTCTGGCTCCTGATGTCAACATTGTATGCTTATTTTTCAGGTTTTCCCGATCCATGTGTGGCCATGGAATATACTGTGGTCTCGTTCCACCTTTCTCAAGCAATGGACATTGGGATGCATAGCCCTCTCTTTCTTCTCTCATTGTTCTTCTATCTATTTCAGGAGTAATGTTCCTGCATTGCCACCTACCTAGCAATACCTTTAGCTGGCTCACATAGGGTAGTGGAGACACCCCCCTCTGACGTTGAGATACTTCTTTGTGTCGGTCTGACTGTGGGGCTAATTCTGATGCCCTTGGTGCAGCCCCCACTAGAATCTAACCATATTATCCCTTTTACTCGTGATAATCGCTTTTCACGTCTTCTCTCTTCCTCCTTTTCCTCACGCTCCTCTCTTTCAGTATCATCATGGTCTGTGCCCAACTTGTGCAACTCCTTGTATCTTCTTTGTTCCTACTTATTTCCAAAATATGTAGGGACAGTTCTCTATTTCCACTACTTTGGGAGACATCCTCAGTATCGTCAAGCTGAGTGATTTCTAGGCACTCGTCTTCCCCCTCCCCTTGGGGTATTGTTCTAGCCCCATTTCATCATATATTCTATTGATCATCTCTCTGATGCTTCTGGTGTCAAAGTCATCCTCAGTATTTGCCCTAGATGTGCCTGGTATGGAATCGTACTCAGGAAAGAATTCTTCTACATCTTCCCAATCTACTACTGGCCCAGGTTTTTTAACTTCCCTTTCCAGATATTCAAGATCACGTGCTCTTTGCCTTCGCTTACGTTCTACATCATCATCGAATTCTCTGCGCCTCCTCGCTTCTTCTCTGACCCTATCTTCTTCCTCTTTCTTTGCGTCTCTATGTTCATTTGTCCTTAGAATTTCCTCATCCCTTTGTCTCTTTATTCTTTTCTCCCGTATCCTTTGTTCTTCCTCTATCCTTCGCTGCTCCTGTCTGGCCTGATCATTTGCTGCTCTCTGTTTACGATTGTGTTTCCTTTCTTGCTCTTCGCGATATAACTGCTCTCGTCTCTGCTTATCTTTTTTCCTTATTCTTTCATCCCTTAATCCTTTTTTTCCTTCTCTTTTCTCTGTAGGTCATCTAGCTTCTCTTTTTGCTTCACGTCATCTATGCCTTTACCATCGAGTTTCAATAAAATCTGACCTCCCATCCATTCATTCTCTGTGAATGCTATCTCATCAGTTCTATCCTCACTTCCCTTCCATCTTTTACCCTCTCTCTCTCTGTCGAGAGATGTACTTGCTTGTGCCTAGTCTTTTCTCTCGTTCTCATGTCTCTCCTTGTCCCTCAGGACTTTGGAGGGGATATCTCTATCTTTATCCTTGTCTGGATTTTCATCACTAATTTGCGTAGGTGACTCATATGCATCGTTTCTATACCCTGTGGCTGTTTTAAATTCTCTCAGCGGGTATAACCCTTCATCCTTACTGCCTTTAATTTTTGTTTCAGGTGGGGCGGGTGGCGCTGTGGGTGTCTCACCCCCCTCTGTGCATACATTAAGTATCCAATCCACTGGCGGCTCCACCTCCTTATCCTGTTGGTACATTTTCCACAACTCTAAACTAGCTAGGCGTTTGTCTTACCTTTTGCCCATGTTTGTGGCGTGCAAATATGTTGTCATGTACTGTAGGACTGTTTTACATAACGATCCACCCTGGGGCCAAGGCATAAACATTTTGTTTGTGGTTCCTTTAACGCATTCTGCACTGTACTTTTTTAGTTTAGTTGCATGTTTTGGCAACTGTTTGCACAGGTGTACTAATGGAGTTATGTCTTCCATATTTAAATCTGTTCACTTTCTCTTTATACAACACTTGTTAATGTGTTTTGTTACTTAAACAATTCCAACAATATGAGCGAGCACCAATCATCGCAAGCTCCAATCCCGGTTTTCCCACAAAATGTATATCTTTTATTTTAATCAATAAACATCAGTTGTATTCTACAATATTTCAAGTATCCAATTGTGTAATTTTTATGCTAGTTCCTTGAAGGAACAATTTCATCCTATGATGTCACAACAAATAACACGTAAGACAGACGTTCACAGACTAGACAAACTCCAGCTGGTTACACAGACCTCTGCCTCTAATATTACCCCGATATGGAGTATAAACTCATCCCTTTCATGGGTGTCTTTAACCACCACGTTGACCTATTTGTTCCTCTTTATTCAGGACGCTGGATGCAAGTTTCTTCTAGCCGCTATATTACAGTGTAGGAATAGGGCAAATCCTCTCTCTTCTCAGGTTTCCTCCCCGGTATCCTCTTCTGCTACCTTAGTCACCCTTTGAGTCACTATTCCCTTCCCCATATATATATATATATATATATATATATATATATATATATATATATATACATTGTACTCTATTTCTGACTATATTTTGTTTTCCCGCCTCCTTCCATTACCTTTCCCTTACTTGTTTGAAGGCATGCACTTTTTGCCAAAGCGCATAGTCTTTTTCACTCACCATTCGCATGTTTCTTCTCTGGATGCTCGGGATCACCGCCTTTGTCACCGCCTCTCCTGCCGTTCACCCGCTCAGCTGCCCGTAGGAGTGGGAAGGGGTTATGTGGGGAAACACAGGTCCCTTCAGGCCTCTTTCTGCAGATTCTATTTTTTACTCTAACCACTGTCTACAGGGAGCTTCACGGTCTACTCAGCCGGATGGCAAAGGACTTGTGATATGGCCAAGGACTTAGAGTTACTTTATGTCGATGGTCAATGGGTCTCTTATCTAATCGATAATCGATAACCATCCAATCTCTGCTACAAAGTGTGTTGCGGGACACCCAACCAGCCCATAGAGTCGGGGTTTCCCCAGAAGCACTTTAAGACTAGATAGTAGCACCCTTGAGATAGATGCGGGTGCAGATTAATACTCCAACACCAAATCAATAATGACAACTCAATGGTTTGGCAAAGGGAGTCCGTTTAATGACAAGTACAAAAAACAGGGAGTCTCATGAATACCAGCGGATGCGTGATCTTCTCTCTTGCTTTCCAACTCCAACGAACTTCATAAAAACAACATCATTTATACTAAAATCTCGTCATCACTGACGTTTAACGCTTAAAAGTTGGCATGCAATTCTATTGGTTTAGGAAAGGTAACTTTAATATAGGTACTATATCTGTATATGGTAACGGAGTAAAGGGATTGGGTAAACACTGTCAGGTGGGGCATCTAAGCCCATCCTTCAAAATGGCTACTGTAGACATCACTAAAAGTATGATGTCCCATTGGTTCTACTAACTATAGGACTCTAGATTACTTGGTCCACTGTGATAGGGTTGACACCAAACCCCACTCATACTTTTCCACTTTGCTTAGCAGCACACAGAATGGTCGGCCAGGTGCAGGGTGCCCCTTAGCTCCCCGGCCTTCCTCCAATTATTGTTACAATCAATCATCACTTTAGTGGTCATGTGTCAATTATTTTTTCATTGTGGTTGACCTCGAGACTGCATCTCCTGTCTGGAAAAGTTCTGATATCTTCGCCTGGCCTGTTGCCAATGGTAGATGTGAAGGTCTCACTTCTCCTTGCTCGGCTGGTCATGTGATTCGGCCACCATGAATTTGGCTCTTCTTCATGTAATTTGTGTATTTGATTTTCGTTTCCCCCACCACCTGCCTTCGGTTTCTTATCTTGACCTTTCAGAGCAGGATATTCTGTTCTTCGCTTCAATTAATTGTAGCTACTGTTCGTCTATTCTACTGATATTTGGTTTTCCTGGCATGTGTTGCATCTGCTGAGTTTCGTTTCTGCCGCTTATTCTCGATTTTGCTAAATATGAAGCTCTCCTCGTGTGGTCTTTAGTAACCTTTGGTTAATTCTGTTTCTTGTACAAAGTGGAAGTATACTTATATAACGTGTTTCCTTTGAGGTAGATATATATAGTGGCGCTTGCCGCACTATCTTTCTACTAAGCATAGCAAGCCGCACGATTTTCTTAGCTTTCTTGCGGTTCCAATCATATGTACATGCGTAAACTCGTTGAATATCTTCATCATGCTCATGGCTTAAGCTTCTTACATTTGACATCGTCCTTTCACTTTAGGTTCACGATATTCCTTGTTCATGGCGTTTTGTCTCTTTACGTCATTCTCTGGTTGTCATTTCTTCTATATGTGAGTCAGTCCGGGTTCTCGTGTCGTCACCATTCGTCTTCCATTAAGACCTTTTTGGTTTCTTCAGGGACTGTACTTAGACGATCTTCATTTCGTTTCATTTGTTGATATGGTTTTCTCAATGCGTACCTTACTGTCCATGGTTTCCTTGGTACCGCTACTTCAATAGGCATTGTTCTTCTGATATGTACTGGACAGAGCCCCACTGCCGTTCTCTGCTGGTTTATTTGTTCATCATACATCACATATTTCGGCATGAATGTTCCTGGTACTTCAAAATGGACGGTTGGAGTGCGGGCTGCATTTGGAACCTCCTCTACAACAGCAAGTAACCCAACCATAGATCCACCTCCAGACTACATCTCTGTCATGCGTCAAAACTGACAATGCAGTTCAGTCAGAGGTCTCAATAGTGTTTACATCAGAGGGTGACCTGTGAGGTGTTCAATAGGACCTGCTGCAAGAGGTTTATCCCAACAGAAGCTCAGAGCCATCTCCAGGGGCATGCTAAGACATATGTACTGCACAGTGGGGAGCTACTCCCAAGGGGCCCAGTGTTAAGGTGTTCACAATGATAAATGTGATCTTACATGTTTCATCGTTGTGATTTGCTACTGGATGAGGCCCTGTGATTTTCTACCATTTATTCTCCCACTGTAATTTGCTCCTGTATGTCCCCACTGTGCTTTGCACCAAGGGATCTCCACTGTAATCATTCTCTTAGGTGTGCCCCTCTGTTTTTCCACTCAGGTTGCCCCACTGTGACTTATTCCTCTATCCCTCGAATTTGCTTCTGATGTGCATCCAACCAAGACATATGAATTGACACGGTTTGCTCCTAGGTTCCCCATCACTGTGCTTGCCCCTTTCTTACAGCTTATCCCAAAGAAAATATTAGTCGCAAGGTGGAGGATGCTCTTAACCAACCAAAGGCCCTTTTTGAACTTGTTCAATCATTATCCACTCTTGTGAAAGTGTCTGACCAAGTGCCACCCTCACAGTACCTCTGCGACTCGTTCTCCTTTTTTTTCTGACCAAAATTTCAACCATTCATGATAACATCAATGGTGGGCGTGACAGTCGTCTGTTGATGCGGCCTCTGATGGGGTCTCTCCTGCTAATGGGACTTGGTCCACCTTTCCTACTTTATTTTGGACCAAGATATACTTGAGGCCATTCAGCGTCTGAAATCAGCTTCCACTGCGGATGCCATCCCCCTGGTTCTCCTGAAGGAAGCCTAGAGTGACCTGATTTCTCACATTACTGTAGCAGTAAACACTTCTCATGCCGCGGCAGGGTTGGCGGAAGTGGAATCGCTGGCGGTTCTGTCCGCCGTAGCATTCCGCTCCTCGTCTTCCGTTTTCCGCTCTAGTCGTTGTACGCGTCCGTGACCCGGAAGTATAAAAATCCTCACTTCCGGGTCGCATACGCGTTGCATCGTTTCCGGGTTTCCTCCTGTGTTGCTGCCGCTCCATCTCCCGGTGATATTCTTGACTTTCTGCATTTAGTTTCGCTGTTTTCCACTCAGCTGTATTCCACCCTGCCCAGTGCTTGGTCTCGTCCTTGTCTAGCCTTTTTCTCCTTATTTTCCTTTTCCTTCCTTTTCTCCTTGCTAATTCTTTCCCCTTTTTTCAAATTGAATCTACCGGTTGCCAGACCCCTGCCTGCCTACCGGACTGCCTGTGATTATCCCCGGTATCTACTTGATTCTACCTGTTGCCAGACCTTTTGCCTGCCTACTGGACTGCCTGTGATTATCCTTAGTATCTCATTGAACTTACCTGTTGCCAGACCTTTTGCCTGCCTACTGGACTGCCTGTGATTATCCCCTGAGTCCGTTGGATCTACCTTATTCAGATTCGGTGCCTGCTCATCGGATTGCACTCTCTTCAGCTAACTCGTCTTCTGGGATCCTCCACCTGCAATACTACGTCTAGGGGTTTTTTGTGCCTTCCGGCTTTTTTTCCCCTGTGAGGCGTTCTCGGTAGGATAACCCCCGTTGCCCCTATCTTAGTGGCACGGTTGCATCCTATCGAGGGCGTCCTTATCTTCACAAGAAAAAAGAGAAGCCTCCACGACATAAGGACGGAAGGATTAAGCAGAAAGAGGAAGGTGAGGAGTTGGGGGAAGGGGGAGAACTTGTCATCTCATCAGAAGAAGAAGACATAACCGACAATCGTGACAACACTTCATTCACTGATGGGGTTATCCCGCCCACACTTAAGCATGCCCTGGTGATCCGTCTGTTAAAAAAAAGCACTCCTCGGACCCTGAGGTGCTTGCTAACTATCAACCTATTTCTCTTCTGCCCTTTTTGATGAAGGTTCTGGAAGCTTTGGTTTCCCCTCTGTTGTCTACTTTTCTGGAATCTTCTTGGTACTTTGACCCGTTTCAGTCTGGGTTTTGGCCAGGGAGGGGCACAGAATCAGTCCTGAACTCGGTGTTGGATGACCTGGTCTGCTAGGTGGATCAGGGTGGTGTTGGGGCAGTTTTGCTGTTAGATCTCTCTGCTGCGTTTGACACAGTTGACCATTCCACCCAGATCTCCTACCTTTCTGCGGCTGGTCTGTCTCCTGGCCGATCATTCCCAGTCGGTCTCTCTTCCCCCTTTTCGCTCGAAGCCTGTTTCACTTTTCTGCTCTGTCTCCTATCTTGTTTAACGTTTATATTAGGCCTCTTCTGCTTCTTATTTTTTTCCATGGTTTTCCAATACTATTCATACGCTGATGATACACAAATCTTGGTCCGCCTTGATCTGACCCAATCTGAAACGGCGACCCGGTTTAGGAAGTGTCTTGTGGATCTGCGGTCCTGGATTACAACCAACTGGCAAAAGCTAAATGGCAATAAGACTGAGGTTCTGGTTGTTGGCACAACTTCTCCTCTTCTTCTTTGGAATGCTGATTCCTGGCCTACATCTCTTGGTCCTCTTCCCATGCCTGTTTCGTCTGTCAGGAATTTGTGGGATAAAATCTCCTCCTCCCTTGTTATGGACGAGCAGATTGCGGCAGTTTGTAAGAATGGCCATTTCAAGCTCTGTATTCTTCGGAAAGTCCTCCCTTTTATTCCAGCAAAGTGTCAGGCCCCTGTTGTGGCTGCACTTGTTTTGAGTGTGTCAGATTACTGTAATTCACTCTATCTAGCAAAGCCTTGTTTTCTTATCAACCGGCGACAGCTACTGCAGAATGCCACAGCCAGGTCCATTCTTCACCCTCTGTTTGGAGACCATATATATCCCTGCTACTGAGATAGCTCCATTGGCTTCCTATTGATAACCAGATTCTTTTTAAGTCCATTTGTATTGTACACCGTGCCTTCTATGGCCTTGGGGCAGAATATTTACAGGCTACATTTCGGCACTAAATCCCCACTCGTTTTCTCCGTTCCCAGTCCACTCTTCTTGTATTGGTCCCTCAGATCAGACTGTCACGGATGGGTGGGCGCGCCTTTTCGGTGGTTGCCGCTAAGGCTTGGAATGACCTTCACTTCACCTTACGTGAGATTGTTGACCATCTCACCTTCCGTCGGTCATTGAAAACTTTTTAATTGTAATTTCTGGTATAAATAAAAACTGCTGTTCATGCCTCCAGCGCCATGATGCCATTGGTGAATGTCTGCTTAACAAATTCAGATAACATAACACATGTGCCCCCCACTGTGATCTACCATATATTACCTCCCGCAATGTGATGTCGTTCTGAGTGTTCCTCACAGTGAATTTGCTCCAAGGCACATTCACACTGCTGAATGGTATATGATACTGCAAATTCCCATTGAGTCCTTGACTGGCTGTTTCCTCCATAACACGCTCATAGTCTACTTGTTACTCTACACTGGACACAATGGTTAATCCCCCACACACAGCAATTGACTAAGACCCCACACACATGCCCTCCCACTCTACATCTCTCCCACTAACTTGTATAACACAGTCCTATGCAATACAGCCTTGGACTACAGGGACATGAGGTTCCTATCTGGATACAGATGCCTCAGGCGCCCTTGAAACACATACCCACACGCAGAACGTGGATTCTTCTGACTTGCATACACCAACACAACAGCTCATCTATCTGGCATTTTCCTCTATCTCTACTAACCATACCCAACCAGCCTTTCCTGTAGGCCCCAACACACCAATAAAGTATGCAAATGTCAGCAACGCATGGTACAAAACCCCAAAATAGTACATAACATGCATCTGATTCCTTGGTCACCACTTATAGAGACTAGGCTTTGTTCCCAGTGGGGAAACAGTCTCTCTATGGTAATGGTCTGGGATGTGATGACATGCATTTTCTGATGATCTTTGGCAATGATGAACACTAGTTTCATTTATTGATGCTGTGAACACTCAAGGAGATTTAGGACATCAAATTATAACCGGTGGTGGGGAATGTAGAATAACCTTTCCACTTCAAGTAAACAAGCTGCCCTGTTTCCATGATGTGCATATCTTTCATTATAGCCTACTCCTTGCAGATATAGTATTTTAAAGGAAATCTAGATCGGGGACTGGGAGAAGATAGGGCAGAGGTATTCAAACTATTGGGTGCATCGCCCCGGGTGTGTGCAGGTGCATTTCTGGGGTTGGGGATGAGAGGGAATGAAACCGCAGCCAGAAACAAAACAAAACAAAACAAATAATCTTTTTTTAGGGCAGAAAGAAAAAGAAGGGCTTGGGGGAGCCCTGGGGAGGTGTGGCTCGTCCATAATGGGCAACGGGGCGATTACCCAGTTGCCTCCTCACCCATTATGGAGGAGATGAGGAGCCAGCCTAGTGAAACACTGAGCGCTCCCTGAGCAGCTTTTTTCCAGCTGCGGGAGTGCTCCTGGGCTGGCTGAACTGTCAAAGGGAACAGTTCAGTTCCCCAGCCACACATGCTCAATGATCCAAGCTTCATCAGCCTTGCATAGCTCATTGGAAATTCTGGCTGCGGAACTGCATGTCTGTATGTGCGGGGAGAGTTTCTGCACTGCCTCCCACATACAAACAGGGCAGGCTGGACCAGTGTTTCAGCACCCACACTCAAGCCCCTGCATGCATGTCTAGGAACCAGGAAGCTTTTGCTTCCCGACTCCTGTTCATGATGCAGGAGCTGGAGTGCAGGCCAGGAAACTCTAGGACCGGGACAGAAGGTAAGTTTATGCTAATTTATTTTTTAATTATTGATGTGTATGGATGCGTGTATGCTTATGTTATGAGTGAATGTATGATGATGGGTACTCGTGTGAATGATATAGTGCTTGCTGTGTAAATGCTGTGTGAATGTGTGTGTTTGTGTTGGTCCGTGGAGCTGATTTTGGTGAGTGGGGACCTCAGGGACGGGGGAGGTGGGGGTTGTAAACCAAAGGCATTTTAAAATGCCCTTGTTGCACAGTCCCCCTATACAGCTGCCAAAATCAGTTCTACTTCTGAGGTGCTGTGGAGCCCAGGGGACAGAGATGGATTTTTTTACTGGACATCTGTCAGAGATGTCCAGTACAAAATACCATGCCTGCCCCCTAGCCCCCCCCACCCCTGCACCAATTGCAAACTGTTTGGCTTTTTACCCAATGTTTTTTTTAAGTATGCACTAAAATGTAACATTTTAACTCATTACCATAGGGAGAACCCCCCAAACCCCCTTTCATTGGCTCAGGATCCCACGTTACGCTCTGTTGCTGTGGCATATATGGGAGAAATAATGATTCCCCTCCATTAAAAAAGTTATCAGCCACCACTGACCATGGGAATGTGCTGGGAGCGGGGTGGGGCAAGCCCAGGGACTGTGGTGGGAGCAGGATGGGGGGAGTCATGGCATAGGTGGGATCAGGGTGTGGAGAGCCCAGGGACATTAGTAGGAGCAGGGTGGGGAGTGCCCGTGGTCTGTGGTGGGTGGAGAGTTCCCAACGACTGGGTTAGGAGTGGGATGAGGGAGTCCAGAGACTGTGCTTGGAACAGGTGGGGGAGCCCAGGCACTATATACTGGGAGTAGGGTGTGATGATGGTGCATGATATTTCATTGTCATTTGGACTAACTGTCCATTTGGCGTTTTTTGGGTGCCCCAGCCTGCCCATATTTTGCTCATTGGGGGGCAGGCCAAACATGTTTGAAGACCACTGGTCTAGGGGCTACGTTGCTGTTTTGTGTCTCAGAGACTTGTGTTCTAGTCCTCTGCCACCATCTCTACTTCTGATTGCCCCTCTGCATTTTGCTCTATTAGTGATTCTGATGTCATCAACTTCATTTCTCAGTTGCACCCCACATCTGCTCCTTCTGACCTTATACTTGCTTCCCTCATCAAAGCTATTCTACCTGCTTTTGTCTCTACATTGTCTTCTATTTTCAGTTCCTCTTTTTCCTTTGGATACTTTCCCTCTTCTTTCAAATCTGCTATGGTCATATTCCTTATTATAAAACCTTCTTTGGACCCAGTTTACCCTTTGAATTGTCACCCTATTTCCCCTCTCCCTTAACTTCAAAACTGCTCAAACGACTTGCTCACTTTCAACTAAGCTCGTACCTTAATCTCTAAAATCTTCTCCCTTCTTACCAATCCAGCTTTCATCCCAGTTTTTTCTACCGAGACCGCCGTGCTCTCCATCTCTTGTGCTATCCTTCATGCTCGCCATTGTAAAATGTCTTTGTGTCTATTTTGACCACAGCATGGCCTTTGATACGTTGGTTAACCGAAGAGTTCTTTCCACTTTGTTCTTTTCAGTTTTCTGACAATACTGTCTAATGGTTCTCCTCCTATCTTTCTGACCATTCCTTTAAAGTTATTTGGAAGTGGTCCCTTTCCCAGTCTTACTCTCTTTCTTCTCGTGTACCCCAGGACTTGGTAGTTTGCCTTCTTTTCTCACTCTATACCTCTCCCTTAGCATCACTTATCCTTGGTTTCATCTTTTAGGGTCACATGTATGCTGATGATACCCAAATCTTCACTTTCTTTCTTTATTTGATTAATCCATTCATATGCATCTCTCTTTTTCCCTCAATGCTGTGAAATCCTGGATGGCTTCTCATTTATTTTTCCTAACCCTAAAGAAAACTGAAAAATCTGTACTTTCACGCTTCTTCTTGCTTCTATCCCCTCTCCTCATACTATTTAATTTCCCTCTCTTGTGATTTGCATTGGTCTTCAATCACGCAACCCGGGTTTTCTTTTGAAGCTTCCTTATCACTCCTACCCCAGATCATATCTTTTGCCCAATCTTGTCTGTTTCACCTCTATAATATAAAGAAGATCTGTCATTTTCTAACTTTTTCCTCCACCAAAACTCTTCTGCAAACTATCATTCTTTCTTGGGTTATCTGTTGTTGTTCATTAAATATTGGTCTCCCTAGCTATGCCAATCTTCCTCTGTGCTCAATCCTTCATCCGGGGGTTAAAATTCTGTTTAACCTTTGTCTTCTTGAATTTCACCTTATCTGACCCATCTTCATTGATTCACAATTCACCTTTGGTTTGAGTTGTATTGTTTTTTTTTTAGTATTTAAGAGTATTGTTGCCCTGGCGCCACCTTATCTTTGTTCCTAGGTCTCTCTGTACCACCCTGTCCATGAGCTTTGGCCTTCCTCACAGTTTCTTCCCTCAGTCCCTTCTCTCAGTATTTCAGTCCCTACCCTCATTATGCTGCTTACTGATTCCATTCTTTCCAACGTCTTGGCCCCCCCACCCCGTCTCTGGTATGGCCTTCCTCTGGATATTCAATCCTGTCCCTCTCTTAATCACTTTAATGCTGCGTTTTCGCTCCTTTATTATTCAGCTTGTTCATCTCGGACATCAGCAAAACATTCAGCGACATCCGTAGCTTCTCTCTGTACCTTGACAATTCTCATTTGGACTGCCTATTAAATGTAAATGAGCTAGCACTCTTTGATTATACCCCAATTGGCGCCAGCGCAAATTAAATGCAGTGGCTGTATACGCTACGCCGAATAAACTGGTAATCAACACGGCAAATCAAAGATTCTCATTTTTGGACGGATCAGAGGCAAAAGTTCAAGAATTTTCGCTGGTGTCTGAGTGGGATAGTCCTAGAGAGAGTTCCTAATTTTCTCTACTTGGGAATATGCTTGTTTGAGCGCCATAATAAAATTGAGTTGCAGAATTATTACTGCTCCAAAATGACAATGTTGGCTGACCAAGCTTCAGCAGTAAATCGTAGGTTTGGTTACGTGTCTCTCTCTCCTATGCTTGATTTTTTATAAACTAAAGGTCTTACCAGTAATAACCTATGGTGGCGGAAACTTGGGGCTTCCGATTGTTCTGGACTGGGTAGCATTGGAGGGGTTGTTCTGGCGGAGAGTGTTGCAGTTACCCAATGGAGTACCAGCTGCAGTAATTTGCTATGAGCTGGACCTCTCTTCTATTAAGTTTCACATTCTCTCTAAAAAAGGTTAATTCTGTTGGGAACTAAAACTTTTACTGGACAAGAAATCCTGGCCCTCCTTATCTGAATGGGAAAAATATTGTAACACCATTTGTGAGGCCTCCTGTATCTCTAGAGAACTGATTTTGAGTCACCCTGTTAAAGCTAAAAGAAAATTGAAAGAAATGGACTGGGTGTACACCATTGACAAAGTGAGAACTTACAGGAGCTCTAGGTATTTTAACCCACTGCCTTGAAGCCCCTCACTGCACCCCCAATCCACGCCTGATCCGCGCTACCAGCTGTTAGGTTTTCCCTGACATCCACACTCTTCTAGTCTTTAACAAGCTACCTGCATTGAAGTAGATGTAGATTTCGTTTCTGTGATCCAAATCCATTAGAAACCACGAAGCAAAAAGCTTCGAAGATGGCCACCGCCCAGATTTGAACTTTTGCCTGATCTTGTAGCACTGTGTACCTGGCCTCCCTCACATTGGATTGGCTGCCGCGTTGTTTATTCACTTCCCCAATACCCGGCAGGCTACTAGCCGGCCTATGAAGTAAGGCCTAGGAAAGAAGGACTGTGCTGAAGGAGCTGACAGAGCGCCACACGAGCCAAGGCCATGATTCTCTTTGCACTTGAACTGCCTTGCAAATACTACTTAGGTGAGTCCAGCCCTTGTTCGCCACAGCGTAGATAACTACAAACCTTATCACGTAAATCCCTTATAGACTACCGACTATCATCTCGCTACTGCATCTTCACTCGCTGCGTTATAGACATTGATAACAATCTATGCCTAATTTAGCACATTCATTGGTGACTGTGACCACCACGCTTAGTTTTTGCACATTAGCGTGTGGAAATATGTTCCCCACAATGCCTATACAATTAGCACATGTATGACATCCATAACCTGTTGTCTATCCACTGTTATTGAATGCCTGCATTTACAAATCGCCTTTGTTGATTATCAATACTATTGCCTATAGGTATATCTGACTCATTAATACTGCCAGCCTTTAACTACATTATCTAGTGTTACTATAATGTTCTTTTTATGATAACTATACCCTGTTACCCTAAAGATCCTTTACCTAAATTGCAACTGCCTAAGCACTGTTCAAGTTTCTGTTTAGTTTGATCAGCCCATTGACTTAACCTAGTTTTTACCAGCGTGCATGCCTGAATTACTAATTTGGTCCATGTTTACAATGTTTATTATCTTCCTTCACCTGACTGCCCTTAGGTTGATAATGTCTCCTATGAACACCCCCCCCCCAGATATGCCTACTGAAATCCCCAAATGTACTCTTAGACTAAACGTGACCACTGTAAGCATGGACAGACCTTAGGAAAGGAACTTACTCCTAAACCTCTTATAACTAACATTCCATGTGACCTCACACAAAGGAACTCTAAGCTACGCTCGAGATTACCGAAGATATACAAACTGCCTGCTGGATACTTTACTACCAGTGCTCATAATAGGAATCATCACAAGGATACTGCTAAATTAAACTTCTCCTCTGTAAATAGTACTACCAACTATAAAGATAAAAAAAACACCACAAACGACATACCAGCCTATCCAAACATAATAGATCTGCCTTGCGCAGCCCTACCCTTAAAGGAGTACTCATTAATGCCAGGTCATTAATAGCCCATGCCCCAGAAATTACCGGCATTATAGAAATAGGTAACTACGACTTCTTAACCATTACCGAATCTTGGTTACACCAAGCAGCCGGCCCAGCCCTAATGCTCGCTGTGCCGACCAATTATACAATTTTCGGGGAAGACAGAATTAATTCCCGTGGAGGAGGCCTAGCACTCATTGCCAAAACTGATTTGTAAATCAGAATCGAAACACCCCTGCACACCAAATCCTGTGAGTCCCTAACTGTCAAGCTTCTAACTTCCAACTCACAAACCATTAACATACACCTTATCTATAGGCCACCAGGACCCATTGGTTCTTTCGAAGAGGACATCTCTATGATACTCTCTGATAATTTACATCTCAAGCCATACTATTAGGAGACCTGAACCTGGGCTTCAATGATCCCAAAGAAACACAAGCCACAAACATTGCCAATGTCCTATCGGAGCTCGGCTATACCCAAAGAGTGCCACAGCCTACCCATGAGAAAGGCCGAACACTTGACTGGGTGGTGGACCATAAATGCAACACAACTATTACCTCCATCAGTCCACAAGCTTGGACAGACCACGCTCTTATAGCCTTCTCTATAGACGTTAAAAGCCCACGACCCCATCAGAACAGTATAGCACCTCCAACGCTAACAAGGAACACAAAAAACATAACCACAGACAGGTTATTACCGCTAATTCTACCTACCCTAAACTCACTGTCCGACAATCTTGATCCCTCATCGCTAGTCAACAAATTCAACACAATTATGGCCAATGCCCTTGACAATATTGCTGCTCTAAAAATGAGAAACAGCAAACCTAGAGCACACCTAAATGCCTGGTTTACTCCCTATTTGAAATCACTAAGGCTAGAAAAATGCAAGTGCAAATCCTCCTGGAGACTAGGCCCTTCAGAAGCGAATAAAGCTATCTACAAAATACAAATCTGAAATCAAGCAAGCTGAAAGAGAAAGCTTTGACACTAGAATAATGCACGCCAAATCAGGAACTAAGGAGCTCTTTACAATCCTAAAGGAACTGGAGAACCCTATCTGATAACTGCGTCAAAAACAAGGTATGGTGTTCTAACATACAGAAAGCCCGGGGCAACAAAATTGTCACACTCCAAACAAAATTGACAAGAAAAAACGAAACCTACCTCCCACAACCACCCAAACTAACACACCTCGCACTATGGCCAAACCTGAACTAAGATTCAACTTCACCAAAATGTCCATACTGGAGGCTGAAAAAATAATCCTATCACTTAAACCATCAAACTGTCGAGGCGAAAACTGCCTGGCACAAATAATAAAAGATGCTGCTAGAGACCTATCGCCATTTATCTCAAAACTCATCAACTCCTCATTCTGATCAGGTATTATACCAAGTAATCTTAAGCAATCTTGGGTCCTACCCCTCCTCAAGAAGCAATCTCTAGACACGGCCATACCCACAAACTATAGGCCCGTCACTACGGAGCCATTTTTACAAAAGATTTTAGATAGAGTGACCTACTTACAGATCCAACAATTCTTGGAACTGCACCAACTCCTAGGCTCGCGGCAATTAGGCTTCCGACCACAGCACGGAACCGAAGCAGCACTCATTGATCTTAAGACACAGGTCGACAAGCTGTGAGACCAAGGAAAACGGCCCTGCTTCTTCTTCTGGACCACTCTGCAGCTTTCGACCTGGTGGATCATAAAGTGCTCTGCAACCACCTAGAGTCTTTCTCACCCCAGGCTATAGCATGGATCAAATCCTTCTTAATCCTTCTTAAGTGAAAGAACCATGAGGGTCTTCTCCACCTCAGCGGCTGCAGACCCCGCTCCTATTACGTGTGGCGTACCCCAAGGATCATGTGTCTCCCCTACTATGTATAACATTTTTACTAAGGCCATTTTTGATGATTTGGACCTTCTAGGTGTCACCTACACTAACTATACAGATGACACCCAGATTCTCATCCCACTTCCTGGGGATTACAAACAGGATTTGGCCTTGGTGAATAAGTTGTACCTCATCATCCAGGCATGGATGGCACGTCATGGTCTATGCCTGAATGATGACAAAATGGAACTCATAATTCTGGGGACTACACTGAACATCAGGAAACTTAGCCAAGATTACACACCTTTTCTCATAGATAGCCATACAATTGAAGTTGCCAAGGAGGTAAAAACACTAAGTTTGTACCTCGACTCCCGTCTCACCTTGGCTAAGCAGGTAAACGCTATGGCATCCTCCACAGCCTATATTTGTAAAGTGATCAGATCAGCTAGACCTTACCTCTCTACAAATAGTTGCATGACGTTGGCAAGAGCACTCGTGTTGTCCAAACTGGATTATTGCAACGCCCTCTATTTGGGGTCTAATAAATCCAACTTCTGCAAAACAATGCCCTTAGAGCGGCACTAGGAATCTCCAAGAGAGCTCAGATATCATCGACTAGAAGACAATCCAACTGGCTTTCCACAGTCGACAAAATTAAACTAAAAACTGCTTCTCTAGCTTTCAAGTGTCTCAACAACTTAGCACCATGCTACTTAACAGAGAGATTTAAAAGAAGAGTTACATCTAGACCCACAAGAGCTGCCTATACAAACTGCCTATCAGTTCCCCTGTTCAAAATGACCACAACTGGAGGAAACAGTTTCCCTGTCAAAGCTGCTCAGTCGTGGAACACAGACATGGAAGGACGGATCAATCATACCCACATTTTAGAACAAATGTGATTAAGTGGCTTAAAGAAAATGACTGATAGCTCAGCCACACGACCCAGTTGACCTAGCAAACAAATTGGACTTTTTGACCATTGTGTGCGACCCGCACCTGCACTGCATTTGGACTACCTATTGTATTGAATATTCATTTGTAACGCATATGTATTACCTGCTGTATTCATACTCATCTGCATTTTTGCCTTTGTAACCTATGTAACTATAAGCAACTTGTAAGCCTAAAGTATTATTGTTCCCGTGCCCTGATACCTTCGGGTCTGGTGCGCACTACAAATAAATAAACAAACAAACAAACAGGTGATATATGGACATGTTAATTGATGTAAGGCCAGTAGGTGTGCACCGGTATATTTGAGCAAGTCACAGAGCAGTTCATGGCATGTCTTGGCAATGAGGCTGAGGTTAAATCTACTACCCACTAACGAAATAGTGGATGCTAGATAAAAGACACTCAAGAAACAAAGGTCAGGCAGGCATTGTTCTGAACCGAGCCAAGTGGAAATTTTACGCCACATTTTGTTACATTGTCTGGGTTTTGAAAGCCAGACATCTCCATTACTTTGGTCACTTGCTGAAACATTACGATTACTTACACACTGAAAGGGTGTAGCAACTTGTTATGACCTCTTGCAGTCGTAATCATTGCTTGGTGGCTGCAATAAACTTTTTAAAAGAAGTTTTAGATTTGTGACATTGATATTGATGTAATTATATGAATTGATGATTTTCTTTGGTATTGTGATACATTGGTGTATGTCTTGGAATGTTTTCTAATTGTCCTTTTAACCGCTTTCATATGAAAATGTTACTAATTGCTTTGTAAAAATTTGTTAAAGCTTATTTTAACCAAATAACAATAAAACAATACAAAAATCAATGTAAGAAATGATCAAATCCCACTTGCTTCAGTCTTTGCCATCCTGACCTATGCCTGTATCTTAAGTTTTCCCTGTGAGCTGAGCTGTTACCTGTTCTTTGCCTTTTCCTCAGTCACATTTTGTGTACTGTTTCTTTTTATTATGTCGGGTGCTTTGGATACAAGTGCTATATTAGCTTTGAAAAATTAATAAATAAAATAAACATACTTACCACACACTCTTACAACACACTCTCTAATGACGCACACTCCTACGACACATGCTTCCAGGACATGTGCTGCTATAAAATGTTCTTCTACAACACACAATCCTATAATCCATGTTCTGATAACAAGTACACCTACCACACACGTGTCTGCAACACATCACACGTGCCTGCAACACATAGCACTCTTACAATGCCTACGTACCACGCACTCTTCTGACACACACTCCTACAACCTGTGCTCCTATAACACTAGTAGCCCTAATAATGTACTGCTACAACAAAGGCACCTAATACACATGTGCCCACAACACACACTCCTTCAGCACGTGCATGTTCCTACAACACGTGCTCTGTCAACACATTCTCATTCAACAGATGCACCTACAACACATATGACACAAAATCTTACGACCCACAGACTTACAACACAGAAACGTACAATGCATGCACTTTCAACACATACACTTACACCACATGCTGTAATGCAACACGTTCTTATGCCACACACAAATGTATACTACATGGTTCTCTCATAACAAACACTCAAAATCAATAATCATGTAACCATAAAACGAAGTTGAAATTGTTTGAAAACATTTTTAAACCAACAAAAACTTAGTCTACAAACATAAGAAATAATGGTATCTAGGTAACAACATGGTAAACTTTATAAATAAGTGTAAAACAATATTATCATGATAACCATATAATTATAACCATTTCAAACATTACCTGTAGACCGATAATATATGTTAAAAGAAAGTATAACATATTTTTGTAATACAAAATGAATACATAACAAACTCAAAATGTAATATGCACAAGCATAATTATTCCTCCAAAGAATTGCCATAAAAATAATACACAGAATATTTTAAAGAATAAATCAACAAAAACAAAATATAGATAAGCATTGAAATGTCATACTTTACATATGCAACAATATCAATTAACAAGGTGCATAACATTGTAAATACCTATAATTTACTAAACGACTGAAAAAGTATTGAAATATTGTATAAGGTCAAAGTTTACTAACATTTACTTCTACAAATAAAATACACACATGTATAGTCATTACATCATGCATCAAAAGGCAAACATTTAATATGTGTGCTAAATTAAATTCAGTAAATAATGTAGACTGTAAATCTGAACAAAAGTATCACAAATGTAATAAATATTAGAAATGTGTATAAAAACAGTTTAACATTACTTTCACTATAAAGCCTTTTAGAGCAAACAAAATATTGCAAAACTAAAGCAGGTTGAGTTACGTTAGCATATTTGATTTTCATATAATATTTTGTAATGTATTAATAAAGTTTATTATGTTCTTACCTTAACATTATTTTAGATGTTTGTAGACTTTAAGTTTGTTGGCTTAACCTTAACTCTTTTGTAAAAATTGTGTTATTTAAAATAATAAACATATAACTTGGCCTGATTAGATATAGCAACATTCAAGGAGATTCAGTTAAAACTGGAAAAAAAACAATCTGATGTCATTTAATGTATCTACAATGCTTACCGGGACCATTGCAGTTTTGAAACCATTTGATTATTGCATCTGGCCTGGGAGACTCAACCACAGCAGATTGTTGGTTTGGTCAGGAGGCCCCTTTCTTCACTGCTGGAAAGGCTTGACATCTTCCTGGGAGATCTGAATACACCTCTTCTTGGTGGGGTGTAGGAGCTGGAAGCTCGCAAGGTGCCTCTGCAACATTACAGGAAAGTCACAGAAGGGGGCTAATTACTGGTGTCCTTTTGATATGAAGCAGACAAAAAAGGAGCTTGATAACTGAACCTCTGCAATAGAGATGGGTCAAGCCATCTTTGATATGCCAGACCCCACTTCCTTCCTGGGACACCCCCAACTTCCTGCACATGAGACACTCTTCGAGCTGACATTAGAAGAAAAAACCTTTGTTACTGCATCAAGTGTTGGCCTCTTATAGAAGGCTTGGAATGGACCAAAAGACTGTGGCAATATGACTACATAAGGGAATGAAAGCCAAGTTCATTGAGTCTTCTTTGGAATCCTCTTGAAGCATCATGCTGATGAATCACCTCTGAAGACAATTTCACTGGAGCCTTGTTGGGGTGAAAGCTTCCCAAAACTCCAACCATTGGATGAATACAATCATATGTAAGAACAGTGCCTACTCTTCCCATAACCAAGGAACATTTGAAGTGATCTGCTGGAGAAAAGCTTCACAGCTTTGGGACAGCCATGACTCTGCCTGCTGAAGTGGCAACCTGCAAGTGTCCCGGGCAACCCCCTGGCTAGGAAAACAGAAGACAAACTCACATACTGTTTATTTATTTTGCTATGTATTGTAATCTCAGTCTATAATTATGTATTGTAAGTCAATGGTTAAAATGACCTAAGGTGTATATACTGCATGCACAAAGGCAATGCCTACATTGGACAACACTTGATGCTAAACCAAGAGTTGGCTCAACTACCCCCTTCAATTATAAAGGCAGCCTTATCTACTTATTACTCCAGATAACAAATCCTTTGAACCCTTCACCCACACAGTATTAGCAACTGGCACAGACAACACCACAAGTCCACCACGGCCGGTTGTTGTGCTATAAAAGCAATGAAAATGGTCTGTCATCTCTGCCAATAAAAAAATAGTCTTAATATGCAACATTCTCTTTTGATGCTAATCTAATAAAATGTATTTATTTATTGTTTGCTTGTTAGGCGCTTATACGGGAAAAGAAATACTGTTTAAAAGTGCCCACAGGGCAGCAGGGAGGGAACATGTCATAGCAGTACAATTAAATACAATAAAACACAGAGGGGGAAGGGTCGGCCAAACCTAAGATGCCTTGTGAGTATTCAGAATGTACATGTGCAGGAAGGAAGAGGGCATTGGTGTAACTGCTGTGGTGTCCATGCTCGAAGGGTGGGCTGCAGATGAAGTGCAAGGCAGTGTCCAGGTGTCACGTTGGTTGGAAAGTGTGAATCTCCAGTGCGGAGGGTGTGCCTAGGGAGGTGCTGAGGAAGAGAGATGCTGGCGAGATTGGGTGTGAATGCTCAGAGGCCCAGAAGATGCATAAGGGTCCAAAGCACCAATCACAGCAACTGTGGGATTAGCAGAGGAAGGAACAAGGGAAGGAGGAAGAAAACAGGAGAGTCTTGAGGTGCTTTTGGAACTTCACAAGGTCCTGCTCAAGATGCAGTGGGAGAGGGAGGCTGTTCCAGAGGGGGGATCCAGCTGAGGAAAGTGAGCAGCCTCCTGCTCTCTGCTTACTGAAACGCTTTACACACTGAGAGTTAGTGCTAGAGGAGCATAGAGGTCTAGAAGGAGAGTATTTGGTAAGAGAGAGTTGCAGATTGGGTGGTCCCCTGCCCTAGACAGACTTGTGGATGATGCAGATGGATTTGAATATGATCTGTGCAGAAACCAGGAGACAGTGGAGGCTTTTTAGGGCAGGAGAGATGTGGTCCCTGGGTTTAAGGCCAAGGATAAATCTTGCTGCTCTATTCTGGATTAGATGAAGGGGTCGCAGAGTGGAAGATGGTAGATTGAGGAGGAGGCTGTTGCAATAGTCAAGCCTAGAGAGAACCAGGGCTCAGGAAACATTGAGGTTTTTGACAGAAAGTGAGAAATGGGAGCATTCCTTTGAGAAGGAAGAGTTGGAAGTGAGACTTCTTGGCAATGTCCTGCGTGTGAGTGAGGAAGGATAAAGAGGAGTCAAAGATGCCTCCAAGGTTTCTGGCTTCAGAAGAAGGAGCAGGGGGAGAACCGAGGGTGGGAGGTCAGAGAGAAGGGAAGAAGGAGAGAGCAGGCATCCCAATCAGAAGGATCTCAATTTTGCTGCCATTGAGGAAGAGATCCTTGGAAGTGCATCAAGTCTGGATGGCAGACTAGCAGTCAGGGATGAAGGCAGGTGTAAGTGAGTCAGCAGGAAGTCTGAAAAAGAGTTGTGTCATCTGTATAACACTGGACGTTGGGGGAGAAGCAGATGAGGCATGCCAGCTGAACAAGGTAGATGATAAAGAGCCAGGGGGGAGGATAGATTGCTGGGGGACATCAAAGTTGGAGAATGAAGTCAGAGGAGAAGGTGCCCAGGATGACATGGAAAGAGCGGTCAGTAAGGAAAGAAGTCAGCCATTCCAGTGCCCATTCTGAGATAACAAGGGTATTGTGGAGCCTTTGTATGAGGACTGAATAGTTGACAGTGTCAAAGGCACAAGTATCAAGAAGTAGAATGAGGGCAGCTTGTGAATTGGGGTCCAGGGATGCAAGCAGTTCTTCACAGGTGTTCAGAAGATCAGGTTCCATGCCTATGATGCTCAGAATCCAGACTGATGATCGTGGAGACCACCAACAAGTTCAGTGTGCAAGTTGAGTTGGGGCAAGACCAGCTTCTCCAGTAGCTTCCCCAGGAAGGGGGTTATTGAAATAGGGCAGTAGTTGGATGGACAGGTTGGGTCTGCTGAAGGCTTTTTCAATAGTGGGTGCACAAGGGAGTGCTTCAGGGAGGAGGGGAAAGAGCCAGTGGCAAAGGAGTGGTTGCAGAAATCAGAGAGTCTGTGGGCAAGAGAGTCAATGCTGTCCTTGAAAGTTCTGGATAAGCAAGGGGAACCTGTTTGGAAGAAGCCTTCATAAAGCAGACAACTCTGGTAACTTCATCAGGTGTGACAGAGGTGACGGAGAAGGTGGAAGGAAGGGGGAGTGGCCAAGTTAGGCAAGGGGGTGTGGGATGGGCAAGGTGGGTGAGTAACAAGTGTGTTCAGGATGTCCTGAGTTTTGGTAGCAGAGTGTGTGGCCAGTGCATTGTAGAGAGCCTGGGAAGGAAGAGGGGAGGAAGAGACTGCGGGAAGGGTTGCCTAGTTCTCTGCAGATTTTGAAAAGTTCAGCCATGTTATTGGATGCACCTCATATCCATGCCTGAACGTGGGCGCTTTGCTTGGAATGGGTGGTGAGTCTGTATTGCCTTTGGAGCAGGCGGCAGGTGGTTTGTCAGAGGGTGAATCTGAGGTTTGCCACTTCCGTTCTGCTGCTCTGCACTTACATTTCAGGGCTGCAAGTTCACAGTCATATCAGGTGTTATGTTTAGAGGCAGGTTTCAGGTGGATCCTCATGACTGGGGCAAGGATGTCAAGGTATGGGTGATTGTTGAGTGAAGAATGCTGAGAGCATAGTCTGTGATGGATTCTCAAGTAGGGGGAATCGGGGAAGAAGGTAGAGACAAAGGCAGTGGCTGACACTTGTTTAATCGGGTGAATGTTCAAGAATGAGTATGGCAGGGCTTCTGTGGCTGCGGTAGGGGGGCCGAAGGGACCCAGGTGGAAGGAGAGGAGAGTATGGTCTGACCAGGAGAGAGGGATGACCATAGTGGGAGCAAGAGGTTGGAGTGGATGATGGCATCCAGGGTGTGTCCAGCTGAGTGTGTTGGACCAGATGGGAGGATGCAGAGAGAGAGGGAGGGACAGAGGTCAATGAACAGAGTGGATGCTGAGGCAGAGGCGTCCAATTGGATGTTGAAATCACACAAGAGTAGGAGGCTGTAAGTAGATGAAAGTAAGGAGGAGCAGAAATCAGCCCATTCAGTGAGGAACAGGGTGGTAGCTGCTGGAGTCCGGTAGATGGTAGTGATGGTCAGAGTGGAGGAGGGGGGAGACGAACAACTTGCAGACCACGCTCTCGAAGGAAGTACAGAGTTGGGTGGGTGCGATGGAAGAAGGAACCCACTTGGGATAGATTAAGGTGTCCCCAACACCAGCACAGTGAGGGCGAGACTTGTAAATGATCTTAAAGCTGACAAGGAGGAGGGAGTCAAAAGCAGTGACTCAGCTGGCATTGAACCAAGTCTCGGTAAGAGCAAGAAAGTCGAGGTCAGTGTCTTCAAGAATGAGGCAGATGTCAGCAGAGTGTTTGTTGGCAGAGAAGGCATTAAGAGTTGCCAGGTGGAGGTGGTCTCTACCTTTGAAGGTTTTCTATGGAGGAGCACAGGGGCATGGTACTCCATTCAGAGGAGGGGGGACAATGAGAGAGGTGAAGAGAGGGGAAGCAGAAGTAAGGGAGTTCATGAAGAAAGGCAGGATCTGGCCAAAGAGTAGGAGGTTGGGTTGAGGAACCTGAACCAGGATAGTGCCAGTGTGGTAGACTTTATCGATGCAGCGTGAGGATGAGAAGCCAGCCACGAGGACTTCCCACTTGGTCCCACCATTAATGGGAGAGGAAGTGAAAGGGGAGAGAGTAGAGATGAGATGCAGAGTCCAAATATCTGGAGAGAGGACAGAGAAGAGGATGTCCATGAGGACATCTCTGGAGGTTGCACTGACGTAACTGAAGGCCAGTGTTGGCACGCAAGATGTCTTTTTTGTGCTTTTTAATTCCGGACTTAGTGAAATATGGTGGATAGGAGATAGAGTAGCAATCAGAGAAGGTAGGAGAGATGATCAGTGCCATTAGGGTGACAGAGGGAAGTTGAAAGGAGAAGGGTGACTGCACTGCACAGTTCTGACATAATCTCACAGTTGGCCTAGTAGTAGCAAAGAACACAATCCAATGCAGTTAGAGTGCAGGATGTAAATGCACACAGATTAAATCACATTTCATTGAAAGCCACAAATACAGTGAATCAGGGTGCAGGATGGAAATGCACACAGCTAAAAACAATAATGTATGTTATGCTCATATGCTTTTATGTAATGTACCGATTTTCATTACACTGTCATCTTTTTATACTGAATACTCTACAGCCTACCAGATTCCCAGCCATGCGTAGCAAGGCAGTATGCCAGGGGACTGCAAACTGTAGCTCTCAAGATATTTTGGACTATGAATCCCATGATCCCTCCTCATTGACTATGCTAGCAAGGGCTGATGGTAGCTGTAGTCTAAAACATCTGGAGAGCCAAAGGTTCCAGACCCTTGCAGTATGCAACGCCATTTTCCTGCAAATGTCAAGTAGGAGATATAATGTATGAATGAATATTCACTTATAATGTTTATTTCTTTCACAAGCCCAACATGATTCTGAACTGGGTGGGAGATGGTTAAGTTACTTCCTGAGTGGACATTTCCAACCTTCCATCTCTCTCCCTTCACTTAGAATCCTATGTATTGACAGTTCTACAGTGCTCTGCAAATGCATTGTGTTGATATTGGGATAAAACAAAAGCATGCTTGTGGAAATGCAGATGGAGTAACTATTAAGCACTATCGGGCACTCTACTTGACATAAAGCCCGAAGTTATGGGCAACCCTGCGACCTTGCACACGGGTATGAGGAAATACACTTTTAAAGTTGGTCCCACAAAACACAAGTCACCAAGTCATTGATTTATGTAATAGGTTTATTCACTGCTGATTCTTGGGTGCAGAACAGTCTTCCACAAGGTTTGCACTTAGTTCCAAGTTGGCGACTTTTGTCAGAATGCAAAACAATACGTTTCTGGATATCAGTAAATCCTATTTCCTTTAGAAATCATCACTCTTCTTCCCCATAGCCGCCCAGTTTCCCTATTCCATGCTGAATCCTTGACCCAGTACAGTTTCTTTTTTTTATCTGCTTTGCATGCTGGGACTTGTAGGCCCACACTTGCAATGGGAAAAACAAAACTACATGTTTGAGCATGCAATTGGAAGCAAAAACCAGGACTGGCACAAGGTGTCACGCATGGAAATGTAAAACTTGACAGGGAGACTTCACCACTCAGTAATTTTCTTCTGCGCCCCATTGCGGGCTTATGAGCTGAACCGTGTGTGTTCTTCAATGGCAGGGAAGCCCCATGTGGTCGCAAAAGAACACAATAAAGCATGGAAATAAGGAACACCCACCGGAAGTACAGGTCATCCGCCATGAACTCTACCTAGAACATAACCAGAACCAGAACCTTTACAAGGGTAATTAGCCACTTTGCGAAAGTACTGATATAAATAATTGCAACAGGAAACATTTTAAAAGGATTAAGGGGAAGTAATTCCTAGCAGAAATTTACTCATCAGAAACTTTTTATTGAAAACACACGGTTCACCAGCCAACTGTTATTACATCACACCACCAAATTCAGTGCACATGACCGAACTCCAAATCAAAGTGCTAGGATTATAGCCTTCCCAAATGTAACATTAGAGCAGGCACTGCATCAGGGTTGCATGGGACAAAAATGAGGCTGGCCACCAAAATATAACATGTTCCCTTGATGTCAAATTGCTATTTATTCGTTTTCGCAATAAACTGAGTATTACTTTGTGAGGCAAATGTGTGAGAATTCACCTTGAATGGTGCATTTTAACACACATCAGCCGCGTGACATACAATATCAGCAACATGTAGCAATAACTGATCAAAATGGGCCACGACACAGGCCCATACTGGCCTGTCTTAACGGCCCCTCGGATATTGCATTATTGCGTTATGGAGCTCATCTGCATCTACACTGCATGAGAAGCCAAAGAGCATTTGCCTGCTTGTAGTTTGATAGCTAAAGAGTTAAGTGCTCGCTGGAGACATGAGACCAGCCTGCAATTCACAACTTCCAATAATGCAGTAGTGATAGGGACTCAGGTGAGGTCAATACACTTGTTTGTATTAAATTGGGTAAGAGAACCAACTGTTATTAGCACATTGACATCATACTCATCTCCTCTGATCCAATCAGAATGTTTAGAATGCAGTCATTAACTACTTGTATTGATTGCATTCTGAACGTTCTGTTTTAGGAAGCAGATAAGAAAACATCAATGCGATTTCCAGGCAAGATTTTGTTTCAACAAGACTCTTCCTCTTTGGGGAAGGCCTTTTTTCCTGCAAGATGCTAATTAACACATGGGAGAAGAAAGATAAAAACATTTGAAAATGCTTTCACTTTCTTATAGAGAAACCATTTACTTTTACATGACATCTCATGCATGATCATGCTGAACCTGTCCTAGTTCAACCAAGTTGCAATTAAAATGCCTAACTTGAAGACACCATGTTATTTGCATACTGCAAAATAAAACCACATTTAATTTACTAACTCGGTTTGCCTAATTACTTCACTCTTAAAGCACCATTTTTTTAATTTAAGAATGAAAACTACCATAAAAATGTATTGCTTCTACCACCATGTGCAAATAGCCTTATAGACCTCGGAGTGGTAATTGACCCTTCTCCAACTTATGGCCCTCAGTTTCGCCTCGGGTCATTATCGTCCGATAATAACCACTCCCTTGGTCTGTAAGGTTATATTAAGGGACTCCCCTAGAAACAGAAGCAGTTTATAAGGATACAAATTAGTAAATTAATCCTGGAACAGCAGAAAGGCATCATGGGACATTGTACCATCCCTCTGCGAGGTTTAGAAACTCCTGTTACACTTAGATAATATTAGTTGCAGTACAATAAAAAAATAATAGTAGTTGCAGATACACTGTAATGTTTGTACAGCTGAGCAACGTATATCAATACAGTACTGGCATCATATTGAGAGTGGCATGTTTAGTCTCCCTTCCATCACACAGTGTCATCTTTGGTAATATAACCCTGTGCTGTCTCGTCAGGCCCATTGTTGGGACCCTCCAATCTTTTCAAATTTAAATGTTCCCTCTAATTATTTTTCTCTGAGTGTGGAAACGGTTGCCTTTTGTAGAAACATAGTTTCCTATGGGTATAACTAACGAGGTAAGCCACCTTGCAAGATGCATGGAAAGCGCCTCTCAAGGGACTGTGAAAGGGAATACCCCACTCCACAACCACTGCAATTCTTTACAAATCATAATGAAACAGGCATCTTACAATTCTTTTTCCAAATATATTGCCTAAAAAAATGGTAGGCTTTATATGTTGTCCTACGAGAATCAAATACATCAAGGGTTGGTACGGTACCTAGCAAACGCATCCCTGTGCAGAGAAAAATACATGTATGTACCGAAAGAAAGCATTGTATGCTCAGTATAAACAATGGATTTAGTTGTCATGATTCATTTCTGGAGTGTCAAACACTGTTCAGATGCAATGCAGGACATGCTTCATGCCATCGGACAAAAACATGTGTGCTACAAAGAACACATATTACTTATCATAACTCATGTGGCTGGCAAATAATTCAGGCTCGATACGTAACTCAACTGATGTAATAATGGCAAGACAATGAGTGTGACAGAAACACAGGGCCAGGTGGACATGCCCCTCAATGTATGTGTACAGAGAATAATTGCATCAGATCTGCACCACAGGGTACGATAATCAAAACTCTTCTGCCACTGCTTACATTGGCATTCATTTACTCTGGCAACAGAGAAGCGAGTGCATTTACTTATAACCAACCCTAAAGATAAAATGCATCCCAGTCACCTTTACTCCCTAAAAACAGGCAAATGACCGAACAAAATATAGGAAACAATGGAAAAATAGGAGCCTTTCGCCTCCTTCCACCCACCCACTTGCACTGATGCATTCAGTTTGGTGCTATCAGCAGAGCAATGGCTCGGGAAAGGGCTTTAATAACCTTACTGCCTGATCTGAAGGGGAACTTCAAGGAGAGTAACAGATTTTTTAATGTGCATGAATTGTTAGGTGTTTAGAAGTTTGGATAACAAACAGATATTTATTCAAGAGTCCAAATATATTTCCTCTAAGATAAAATCTATTCCCTTTAGCAACATACATTATTTTTTTACTCTCAAGATTTCTGTTGATTCACGGTCAGTCAGAGCATGTGGTAAAACACTATACAATTTGCAACCGTTTCATTAAGGTGCATATGGAAAATGCAGTAAATATCATGATTTACTCTCAGTCATGGTTGTTGAATATTTTCATTGGAGGGGACACATGATTTCCCTGAATTAGCATAACGAGGGAGCCCAAAAGGATGCAGCGGGTTTCGAGGGGTTCTTCCGCCTGTGAACATTTGTAAACTAATGTGTTAAAATAGTACATTTTACAGTACAATTTTAGAGAGAATTAGGGTAGAAAGCCATGTAATTTCCAATTGGTTCTCTAGGGTAACACATGAAAGAATCCAGTAAATAACATGACCTCAACAGTATGCAGGAGCATTTGACAGCATTGTGCACAGGCTGCATCCTCACCCTATCTATGCCAGTTATGCTCACTGTAAAACACTTTCACAAGACTAAAGGTTTTTCCATTTGAGAATTATATTTAAATAATGTGTGAAAATTGTGCATTTTGCAGCACACTTTTTGAGAACATGGGTAAAAAGCCATACAATGTACACTTGGTTCGCATGAAAGTATGCAGTGTATGCCATGTCATCGACAGTATTCAGGCACATTTTACAACATTTGCATGGGGATGGGTCAGAATGTATCTCTGCCAGTAAGGGTCACTGTAAAACACGTGCTTAATGCTGTAGCAACACTCTATCTATGCCAGTAGTGGTCACTGTAAGTTATTTGCTTGAAGCTGTGGAAACAGTCTATCTATGGCAGTAATATGTATTGTAAATACCTTGCAAGAAGCTGCTACAATTTACCTATACCAGTAATGGTGATTGTAAATCGCCTACATGAAGCTGTGCACAGCATTTACTGTGGCAGTAATGGCCATTCTAACTCATTTGCATGAAGCTGCAGCCACATTTGATCTATGCCGATAAAGATCACTGTAAATCACGTGCAGCCAGTACGGTGACTGCAAATCACTTGCATGAAGCAGAGCCTACAATCTAAATATGTCATCATGATCACAATAAATCACTTCCTTGAAACTGACCACAATAGATCTACGCTGCATAGGCACAGTACATCATTTACAACACAAAAACGGAGGGAGGGATTATTTTAATCCCAAAAGGGTATTAATCACTGCTTACTTCCACTCAAAAAGACTATGCTTTCCTTTTTCGGAAGATACAACCTTGGAGAGCGGTGATGTTCTACCTGTCTAAAAGGAATAGCAAGATAGCATATCAAGCAAGCCACTATCTGACATGGACATTAATATACACCTTTCATGTTTAACACCAATACATTCAGAGGAGGATCTAACCACCTTATTATGCCCTCACTAAACATGTATAATTTTGTATTGTTTACAAGCCATTATCATTTCTGAGCACAACAATGAAGTATATGTCAAGTCTTATGGTCGACCCGTTACTGCAACTGGGCTGCTGTGTTGCATTCTTCAGGACCTCAGAGCCTAAGGATAGTGGTCTTAGCGGTATTTTTCTTTTTACATCAACACCACTCCCTCTAATAAGAAGGCATCATTCTATTGTGTATTTGGAGGGAGGAATCAGAAAAAGAAAAGTAAAGAAACAAACACAAAACCTTAATGTGTCTATAGCTCTCTTTTTCGCTCATTTAAACTATGCATAGACACAGCATGTGTTAATATGTCAGCATGACCAGAGTACATCACTTTGGTATAGCTGACCCTACAAATTAGATATATTAGCATTGCTATTGCCCCCTTCCATGTAACACATACAAGCTTTACATGAATGCCCCCACTCATACCCACTCACTCAGTAAACACACACACACACACAATCTCTCTCTGACACAAACATACATATACATACATGCACACACTACATCAACACTCTTGTGCACATACAAAAACACGCACACAGCATGCATTACATTCAAACATGAAGGCACCATGCGTATCCTACAAACTCTTGCCTAGGCCTTCTGATCATCAGTGCTGAATCTTCTCTTGGAGCACGAGTGAACTCTGACTGTGGGCACCAGGAGGGAACGGGTTCAATAATCATCGGTATGCCCCAGACAGGTGTGGGCTGGGAACTAAAAGAGGCCCTGGAAATAATTATTAGGTACCAAAACAGGCCCTGGATATAAAGTTCAAAGTACCCCCATAAGACACATTTTCAGCAAAACCAATGCTTTTCCAATGAGAATATTTGGAAATACTACACAAAATAGGCACAGGGTGCATAGGCCCACCGGGAAATCTCCAGAGTTCCCGATAGGCCAGTCCATCTCTGGTCCCATAGGGACCTGAGCATCTGCGGCGTGACGGTGACTGACTGATGATCATATAGGTTTGTAAGAGGATTCAATTCAACACTACAGCTAAGTCAATGCCTAGTCTGGGATACTGAATGGAAACCCTTATTGATATATCTTTATGTCCAGTTCATGAGTTGTGGATGACTACCCCTATATAACACCCCTCTCTTAGAATCCCCCTGACCCCACTGAGCCAAGAAGTAGTTCTGTTTTGCAAGTTTAAAAGGTTTATTTGAGAAATAAAACAAAATATAGATACCACGCTTTTATAATAAATTAATAATCGATATCGCCCTTATAAATATAATGTTAATCAACAATGGGTAATCTGACACTAGCACACTTCTTTATAATCAAAGAGGAGTTAGTATAGGATGGATAAAGTATCAAAAATACTTTTATGATTTCAAGGGAAAAGCAATGAGGAATAAAATGCAGTACAGAAATACTTGATATGATTTTAGCAAAAGATAAGATAATCACTTTTTCTCTGGCAATTCACCCCCCTCCCCTATGCAATGTAAGAAATGGAAGGAGATGGAAGTAACACACACAGTTCTCAGGAATGCAATCAAATACAATACGGAATTCAATTCCCACCCCAGCAAGCTTAGAGAAAACCGGTATGAGTTTTAAAACACAGGCCCAAGTGCTTTGAATGTGGTGGCAATGAAGTGAGAAATATGCTGAAAATGCTTTTAATTCCCTTTAGGAGGTTCAGGGTGAGTGAGAGATACTTGGGATGAGCTCAGGCTCACTTTAACAATGATTCAGGGATGGTTATTAAGAGGCAAACAAATTTTTTAGCAGAGGAAAGCAAAAAGCTGCTATCTTTTTACAGGTAAAGAAACCAGGCCAAATCGCAAATCGTGGCAAAATTCGCGAGTGCGTGAATCGTGATTATGGCAAAAGTATAAGGAGTAGGTACTCACTGCTAGGTACTCACAATATATTTTGTGCAGGAATGGGCCTCGCCACGGATCTGGTCAGGTTTTGGACTGGTCTCGGCACTTCACAGTGATCTGGGTCAGCTCTCTGGTTCTGCTCACAGCGGTCTGGGTCACTCTGGATCTCTGGTCTGGTCTCTGGCAATTGTTCTTGGCAAAAGAATTCAAACAGCTCGCCCGGCTGTGGAATAGTTCGCAAATGATTTTAAGGTTGCTGAGGCCTGCTGAGAAGAGTTCTCAGTTTGTGGGTTTAGGCCCTTGCTTTAAGTTCTGAAGTAAAGTTCTGGTCTTTGGAGATTGATGGATTTGAAGTCTGGATCTCTGGATGTGAAGTCGTCGGTCAGCATGCTCCACAGCAAATGGAATTGAATGTCTCTACCTGTCCCAGCAGTCTCTTTTTATGTGTTTTGAAAATGGGTGTGTGCCTGGGCCTAGCTAAACCTGCCCCTCTCTACTTGTCATTGGCCCAATTCTCCCCTCTCCCATGATTGGGGGAAGGAAATAGATTGTCAGCATGATGAAGTCTGTTTATGGGTCAGAGGATCCTCCCCTGGTCAGTTTGCCCACAAATCTATATTTGATTCAAATACATCCTTCCCAGATATACAATTTGTTGAAATTACATGTGCACATTATATATTCCTTATGGTCCATGCTTGTCCGCCTCTGATCTTCCTGGGGGCTTGCATTAAAAAATGACAACATTTTGCGCTTTTTAACTGGTTTTGCAATATTGGACATTTACCCAAAATTACACACATGTGCGCAAGGAGTATGGACATTAATTGATGAAGTATCAGATTTTTAACATGCAGACATTTGGAGTGAGACCCTATTTTCCGCTAGCAACCCCCAGAATACACCACAGGGTCCTAACGCCTCTCAAAATGTTCACAGAAAAATCACAAAAATAATGATATTACTTATATAATTCTGACAAGTCCGCATTATAAGTTATCTATCTTTTTAAAATTATGCCCTGGTCAAAAAGGGGTGTGGCTTCCCACATCACAGGGTGGAATAACTGATTTATCCACTTCCCCCAAGCTCAGCTGCTAGCAGAGGCACTGCTCCTCCCAGTTTCCCCTAAGAGGAAGCCACTTTACGGCCCCCCAATATAACATTTGCCTGAGTCCAGGACAGGCCTTTGTTCAACTCCCTGTAGTCCCCAGCTGCTCCACCCCTAATCTAATCAGAGAGGTGACAACTCCTTTTGGCAAGGGGAGTAGCTGAGCAGGTTTCAACTCCTGTCTGGGGTAGTTGTCAGGCAGAATCCAGTTTCATTAAGCCAGGTTTCAGCTAAATGTCACTTTTTGTTCCCAGTTTTCTACATTCAAATCAAACTGAAAATTTTACATATACATTAAATAATTACTTCCTTCAAGTCATTTCAGAATATAGTTTTACATTCTTCCCCCTCTTAGCAAGTCTTTCCTTGGTCTGGTTTTGTTTCATTTGTTCAGTTTTACACAAAAGTCTGGTGGTTTTAAAACGCCGGCTTTCTGATAGTGGTGAGTCCTGGTAATGCAACCATTTTTGGGATTAAGAAAATGAATTCCCCACAGTTCTGAGTTGCTTTTGGCAATCAGCATTGCCATTCCCAATGGTTTCAGGCTACTGTGTGTGTAGCCCAATGGTGGTTTTAGGGAGTGCCCTCCTGTGCTCACAACATAGGCAAAAATGGGTGGCAGCCTATTCTTCATGTTTTCCCTGTGCACTCTCTGGGGAGTTCTGGCCATCATGATGTTTTCCATGCCAGTACTGCACAGTTTTATTGTAGGGCTTGGATGCATGGGTAAAAACATCCCACAAGCCCCCCCTCTTGCGATGGCCATTCTGTCCTTTCTCAGATGGAACTCGCAAGATCTGGGATGTTCGCCTCCTCTTCTTCCAGTTCCATGGATGGCACAGTTCAGCATCTTTTCCTCCCTCCAGTCGATCAATCAGTTCTCCTTGCTGGTCCTGATGGGAGGATTGGGCGGTATCCTGGGTCCCTCGGGTCTCTGCTCCAGGTCCCCGGTCGTCCTCCTTGGTCTGTCTCCAGGTTTTCTTTCTCCTAGGACGACAAAGGAAAAGCGGCAATACCTATTCGTAGACATTTTTCCATCACTACTAATGGTGTTGCAGACATATACATTTTATACTTTAACATACCTAACATTTTACTTTTGAGATTCAAGTTATCATTCAAAGACAGTGGCTTCCAAGAGTATAATATTTTAGAGACTATATGTGGGATATTTTAGGGTTGGAACTGAATTAATCTGGAGCGGTCCCCTCTGGTATTGCAGAGGACTCCTCCAGTTGCTGCAAAGTGTGCCTGGGATGGCAACATTTTAGCTGGTTAATATGGATCCACTTGTCTTCCCCTTCCGCCAGACTGCCTTTGGGGATGCAGATCTTATAGGCAACAGGGGAGATCTTGTCTATAATTTCAAACGGTCCCTTCCAGGTAGGCAAGAATTTTTCGCTGTTTGGCCTGGTTCCTTTGGAAATTGTATAGATAGACCCGATCACCCACCTAATATTCCTTTCGGGTGGTTTTTAAATCATAGTGGGTCTTCATGCTCTCGGCTGATCTTTCTAGATTCCGCTGAGCATAGGCAAAAGCATGCTGAAGGTGTTTCCTTAAATTCTCCACATACTCATGAGTTGTGGAGGCATTTATCAACGTTTGTTCTTGGGTTCTGTAGAGCAAATGCTGGGGAAGCACCATCTTGCGTCCAGTCATCAACTCAAATGGTGACATTTTGGTTGCAGATGAACGGGTAGATCTGATCTTATAATCGGATATCCCAACTTGGCCCAGAATCTGCCACAAACTTTTTTAAGATGCTCACAATGGTTCGGTTATATCTCTCCACTGCTCCAGAAGAAGTTGGCCTGTAAGCAATATGTAGCTTTCTTTTGACCCCCAGTATCTCCCACATCTTTGTCATTACTTCACTGGTGAAGTGGCTACCTCTGTCTGACTCAATACTTTGAGGTAGACTAAAACGGGAAAAGATGTGGTTAATCATCAGGGCAGCTGCTGTTTCTGCCTTGCAGTTTGGGGCTGGGAGACATTCCACCCACTTGGTAAACAAGCATGTAACGGTGAACAGGTACTTGTTTCCTCTAGACGAGCGAATCACAGGGTCGATTTGCAAATCTGACCATATCAGTGTCATCCCCCTCTTTTGGAGAGGCGCACAGTGTGTGAGGGATGATGGCTGAAATTGTGCACACACAAGACACCCCTTCAAGTATTGGTTGAGGTCGTGCCCCATGTGTGGCCAGTATGCAACCTCTCTTAAGATTTCCAGTGTTGTGTGAAACCCCCTATGACCGGCGGTGGCCGCATCATGGGCGTGACTTAACATCAGGCTTCGGAATGAGGTAGGAACCACCCACTGATCATGGCCAGCTTGGGATTTCCTTACCAACAAACCGTCTTGGATTCGGAACATTTTTGGACATTTCATCAACACTCTTAGGTCCTCTTTCCCAATGTAATCAGTATCCGTCAGGGGAAAGTTCTCAGGGTCCTCAAGGTGTTGGTAAAACTTACCAATAATTGGATCCCCCTTCTGAGCTGTAATTAAATCAGCATCAGGGGTCTCCTTACTCCATTGTGCAGTTGAAAGATCATGGTGAGCATTTGTCTGGGACCTAGTGATAGCGGTGACCTGGATTTCCCCCAACAGGGACTCTATTTCGATTAGATCCCCTTGGATGGCCCCGGTTTTGGCCAGCTGATCAGCTAAGTCATTTCCAGTTTTGTCTGGTCCCTCTACTTTGGAATGACCCTTGATCTTCTTCCAGTAGATGGTCATCCCATTCGAGGTGACCAGATCATCAATGTTTTGGATTAACTTCCCATGTTTCAGGGGTTTGTTATTAGCGCATAACATGCCTCTGGTTTTCAAGTTGACCAGGTGCTCCACGAACCCGTTCCGAACATAATCCGAATCTGTGATTATGACCAGTTCGTGGAGTTGATGCTGGACAGCAGTGAGGATGGCCTGATGCACAGCCATCAATTCTGCCACCTGACTACTTCGGGGACCAATTTTGTATCCAGTGGAGTGTTCTGGGAACTCCTTCACCCATGCATTCCCTACGCCAGCCACCAGTTCTTTCTCCCCGTCGTTGTCAACATGGTAAGAGCATCCATCCACATAGACAGTGGGCATTCCCTCACACTTGTCTTCTTCAAAGACTTTGTGTGGGGAATGAAGGTATGCCTCCATGTTGTCCTTGATTTTTAGACTTTCGTCCTCGAGACAGTTTTCTCTGGCACAATCATGCAAGTCAGCCAGACCTTGCGCGAGGGGACTCTTCTTGTTTTGGCCATATCTGACCTCCACAGGAAAGCCTTGCATTGACAGAATCCAGGAAGTAATTCGGGAATTACTCACATTTCCGGCCCGGATTCTGTCACTTTGGAGATATTGCAGAGGCTGGTGTGGAGTCTCCACTATGATGTGTTCCCCCTAGATAAACGGGTGGTAATTCTTCAATGCCCACACCGTTGCCCGGAGTGCCTTCTCACAATCGTTGAATTTTTCCTCCACAGAGGATAAAGTTTTGCTCGCATAGGAGATTACTTCATTGACCTTGTCATAGTTTTGGTATAATACTGCCGTCAAGCACGTATTAGAGAACCCCGTCTTCAGGAAGAACTCCTTGTTTCTGACAGGGTAAGCTAGGCAAGGCGCTTGTGAGAGGCTTCTTTTGAGTTGTCTTACCGCCTCGGATTGTTCTGGACCCCATTCCCACTTGACCCCCCCCTTCAAGAGATGAATCAGGGGTCTAGTTATCTCTGCGTAGCCTTCAATGAACTTTCTGCTGCAATTAGTCAGTCCAAGGAGGCTCCTTAGTTCCCGCAGAGTTGTGGGGTCTTTCAGTTTCTGGAGTGCTTCCACTTTCTTTTCTTGGGAACAGAGACCCTGAGGAGTAATCTCATGCCCCAAGAAATTAACACAGGTTCTACACCACTGTGCTTTCTGAAAGGAAAGTTTTGCTCCGGCGGCCCTCAACTGCGTCAGAACATAACGGATCTCTGCTATGTGTTCTTCTACAGATGAACTTTTTATGAGGACATCATATACACATGCCAGGTTACCCCTCGCACCCAGGTCGGGCATGGCCTTATGTAGGATAATGTTGAATTCATTGCCGGAGTTGAGGTATCCGAAGGGAGTCCGGGTCCATGTGTACTGCTGGCCCCCAAAGGTAAAAGCCAGTTTGTATTGGTCCTCCCTACTGACAGGCACGGTCCAGTATCCATTGGTCAGGTCTATTGCCGTGAATACCTGTGACCCCTGAATCTGGGCCAGCCCTTGGTCAATGTAGGGCAGAGGCCATCGGGAAGTATGGACCCGTTTGTTGAGCTCCTTAAGGTCGGCGCAGAGTCTCCACTAGCCGTTTGGCTTCAATATTCCCAGCACCGGATTATTGAAAGTGCTGTGGACTGGACGGATTATTCCCCGGGACTCAAGGTTCTTAATTATTTCAGTAAGGGACTCCATGGATGCGAGAGGCAAGCGATATTGCTTCACAAACACTGGAGTCATTCCAGGGTCCGTGGGAATTGTTGTTGTGTGGATGTCGGTGCGACCACAGTCATATGAGTCTACCGCAAAGAGATCTTGGAAATCCAAGAAAACTTGTTTCAACTTTTGCTTCTGTTCCAGAGTCACACAGGCATCAGCTAGGTTGACTCTCTCTTCCACCATCTGCCTGAAGCCTGGAAAGACTTCTGGTTTAGCTATCTCAGCGGCCTCCTCCAGCTGGGTGGAGAAGTCCCTGGTCAGAGTGCTGATTTGGACTGGAGGCTTCAGGTGGGAAAGGCAGCCCTCATGGACCTGGAAAATCACCTCATCCCTCCTGAAGTCACAAGTCACATCTTCCTTACCATAAGGGCAAGAAGTGTACACCAGGAAGTTCCCCCCATGCCGGGTGAAAATCCTGTCTGGTGTTGTGTTGTCATCACTGTCACCGTCAAAACAGTCCTTGGGGATTGGTCCTAACAGTTCATTTCCTAGATCAATGGAAAAATTTCGGTCATCAACCGCCATTCCAATAATGGTGCCTGCGGCTAGAGTAATACTCTTTAAGTCGCTATTATCCACCGCTATTGGAATGGTGTCATGTTCTATGTTGACTAATGGTGTTGGGGTTACCCCTAACCCTTGCTGTTGGAGAGAAGCATTTAGATGGATATAAGCATCAGGGATTTTCAATTTTTGTCCTCTTTTAACTTTCACTTCCAGGGAGAATTGTCGGGTCCTTTCTGGGATGGTGACTTCCTCTTAAATCTGAATTTCAACTGCATAAGGTAGCAATTGTGCTGACCTGAATGCTTTTTCTGAATCATCAAAGCCCATGGCATTATCCGCTAATCGGGACCAAGCTTTGAAGTTTATTAGGTCCGAACTAATGGCAAAGCGATTGAGAATGTCACTGCCTAAGTAAAAGGCGGCTGTGACGTCTCGCACGACCCAACAATTATGGACTATGCTCTTGTTGCCAATGGAGATTTTGAGCATACACCTGCTTGGCAGGAGATGTTTGGAATTAGGTGCTTCCGGGTCCATTTCCCATGTGTCTATCAGTTTGAATGTGGGAATGGCTGGATCTTTTGGGAGTTGGCGGAACATGGCTTCGCTGATGAAGCTCTTACCGTTGTTCACACACACTCGAGCGAGAACAGAGTCCTTCCCATCATTTAACTGAACAGGGATGAACAACTGCTCTCCAATTTGCTGAATATCAGCCAGGCTCTGAGCTGACTTCACATCTTTCTGGACTATAGGAGTGAGAGTTTCTGATTGTGGATTAGTAAAGAATTTCAGGGTGTTTCCTTCCAGTGTGGAATACCACCTTAAACTGGACAAAGGTTGATTTTCAGAAATAGAGAGGACCCCCCATCACCAGTCTGTTGTCCTACTGCTATTACTGTCACGTCTGGAATTTGGTTGTTCTGGAAGTGAAATTCTACTTGGTCAGATTTTTGTTAGACCATGTGGCAGGTGCCGTTTAAACTAACATGGTTGACACTTTGTTTTAATTTTATTGGTCAGCTAGTCTGGGCCCAGAGGACCTTGTTTACGCAATCTATTAGGGGTGAAAACCTTCTCAGGAGGTCATTCCCTAGTAAACAAGGGGTGCCCTCTGGAGTCACTACTATGACCGGGTGTTTCACCTTGTGTCGCCCAATTTTAATGTCCAAGTCTGCAGTCCCCTCAACGGGAATTTCCTTCCCGTCAAAGTTCTGCAGTTGTCCAGGAAGAGAGGTGAGAGGAATACGGTAATTCTCCTCCCTTCCTGCATTTAGTTCATCAAAGGCCCTTTTGGACAGAAGGGTAGCTTGGGATCCAGTGTCCACCAGTGCCAAAATTGTACCCTGCCCCTGTACTTGTACCGGGGCATAGTATCTTCCCTCCTTCTCCACAAGGGGGCACAGATAATGCACATTTTTGGACAACTGGTGGGCTAACTTTCTGGTTTTGGACATTGCTAGCGAAGAGATTTGGGCAGAATTCTGTGGAGAGCCTTGGGAATCTGAAAGAAGAAGTTGGAAACTGGAGATCAGAGCCATTGTGGGTTCCCCTGGTTCCTGTCCTGGGCCGCCCCCCCTTTTTGGAGGCAGTCACCAGGATGGGTTTGAACCAGGGGATTTCGGTATTGTCGGTTCTGGGATGAGATGATGGGCGGCGGTAGCTCAGTCTCCACATCTCCCCAGTCTGAATTGACATCCCTTGGGACCCATTTTTCCTTGGGAGGAGTTCCCCCATCTCTGAAGGAGAAGATCCTTTTCCCAGGATCTTCTGAGGATCCCTCTCCCTCAAATTGGAAGACCTGTACCTCCTCCACAAAGTGGGTCTGTTTGGGTCTTTTGTTTCTCCTACCTCCTCTCTGCTCCTTGGGTGGCAGACTTTCAGGGGTAGGAGATTTTGTTTCCGGTTCCTGGTTTTCCAGGGGCTGTTTACAAGTTGGGAAGGAAGCTTCCTCCAAGGCTTTACACCCCCCTTCCTCTTGTGCCTCCTCCCTGGGAACCGGTGGGTTATCGGGGTGCTGCCCCCGTCATTGTTCTGGAGCACCAGGTCCAGAGTTTGGGGCATTCTGCGGTGTCATGCTCATCTGAGGGTTCTGTTGAGCCCTCAGTATGTGACCCAGATCCCGTGCCATATTTTGGACCTGGCGCTCTAACTGGGAAACCCGCTCAGGCTGATACGGGGCTCTATTTTCTCCCCTGGGCTGATCCCGGGAAGGGTAGCTATCCCTTCTCTGGTAGTACCCCTGGTTGGGAAGATGTTGGTACCCCTCCACCCTTGGCCTCCCCTCTCCCGGATTAGGTTGTCTGGGCTCAGGGAATTGGGGAAAGAAGGATGGATGATTTTGGGGCGGGAAATTGGGTGGATACCTGTGGAAAAAGTTCTGCCCAGGATTTGGAGAATTTCTGCCCTCCTGTGGGAAGTTGGGAGGGAAGTTCCCTGGGTTAGGTGCTTGGCTGGATCCCCCCCTTGGGCTGGAGGAGTCCACACATAACCCAGGATTGGTCGGATTCCCTTATAGCGGGGACTTACATAGTCAGGGCAGCGGGGGACCCCATTTGTGGGACTACCTCCTCGACTCCCTGTCTGTGACTGGCCCGAGGGCCTTCTGGGCTGTGAATTATTTGGTGCAGGCAGGTTTTTAGGCCCCCCCATCTCCAAATCTAAAACAGGGGCAACCTTTACCTCTGCCACCTTGGCAGCAGCAGGGGTGCTGTTGGTTTTGGGGTTTTTCGGCGCGTTATTTTTATTTTCGATAGGCTTCTGCACCTCATAGATCCGGGTAGCCTGTTCAATGACCCAGTCTAAAGATCTTTTCTCATGAAAATCTTTCACGAGCTGGGTCATTATGTATTTGGGTAAGGCATGGAAAAACATATTGATAAATTCTCTGCTATCCGTGCGTACCCTTCTGGTGGTCTGCGCGAAAGCATGCTTTAATTCTTGCACAAACTCTTGTGGGGCCTGATCCTCCCCACATTGCAAATTGTAGGCTGCCTTGCGAGCCTCTTGAGGATTTCTGTGCACAGAAAAATGTTTCAAGATGGCCGCCCTGTATGTGGACCACCTTGAATGGTTTTGATCCTCGAGCCCCGCAAAGAAACTGGAGTACTCTGGTGAGAAGGTCCACTTTACATATTGAATACAGCTTTGGCTGTCCTTCAAATGGAAAGTCTCCATCATTTGCTCATAGAGCTCCAAGTGTTCCCAAACAGAATACTTGGCGTTCTTATGATAAGGCGTGATGACACTCCTTATTGCCTTTATTTGTTTCAATGGGTCCTTAAGCAAGGCCCTTTTTGCCTTATTGGCCTTTTTGGTTCGGGTAACCCTGGTCCATTCATCCTCCGACTCAGAAGCGCTGCTCCCAGAAGTGCCCGTCTGATCTTCCAGGTTTTCCCAGATTCTGCAAGCCTGGGAATGGCTGGCAGAATGTGGGGACCTGGTCTCCTGTGTCCTGTAATGCTCAGAGGAGTCTTCAGATCCCTCCTTGCTGCCAGGATTTGATGGGTACCCCCCCCCACTGACGTAACTGAGCAGAGGTTTTCAGGATGCCCTTAATGGGCCTACTCTCCTGGGGTTCCCCACTAAATTGCACTGTGCTTGGGTGCCCATACCCGGATGCCCGCCCATCCATTCCTGGGAGGTACTGGCCTATGAGCCCCATACTTCTAGCTGGATAGTAATCTGCCGTCTCCGTGGCCCTGGGCTCATGTGCGCGAGGGGACATGGGGGTGGCAGAGTCCAGGGACTGGGAGAGATGAAGGCCTCTGGTACCAGGGCTCCTGAGGTTATGCTCAGGCGTTTCCCTTTCCCAGCGCACCTCGTCTCTATCAGCCCCTGCTCCCTGTTGCAATGCAAGAGCCTGCACTTTCAGTTCCTCAGTTAAGGCCTTACTAGACTCTATCAGTCTCTCATGCATCGCTACCTGTTGCTGGAGCCTATCATTGTGCTGACAGAGAGCCTTATTTTCTCTCTGTGCCTCCTGATTGGTCCTGGAGTACTGGGCCAGTCTCTGCTGCAGCAGGGTTACCTCCTCAGTCCCATCCCTACTGGCCTGCTCCTTTCTTGCCAGAGCATCCTCCACCCTCCTGGTGTGCTCTAACAAGTTCTGGTGTTCTTTTTGGAGGTCACCCAGTCCCTGGAGGGCCAGGTGATTTTCTTCCATTTTCCTTTTTAAGTGGCAGACTTCCTGGCCTAAGGTATCCCTTTCCTGACTAAGAGCCTGCATCTGTGCCGCCAGGTCATCCCTTTGCCTTTGGAAGGCACCAGCTTTCTGGCGCTCCTGGTCAAATTCTGCCTGGGTATCCAGGTCTTTCAAAATCAGTTTATTGCTCTCTGCGTTCTCCCTATCAAGGTGGCTTTGCAGGGTGACTACCTGCTCGGCACATGCCCTATTGAAATCTAATTGTTGCTCCAGCTTTTTCTGGCTCTGCAGTAGGGAGTCCAAACCTTCTTGGTACTCCTTCTGCAAGGCCAGAAATCTGGTATCCTGGTCGGCCTTTTCCTGTTGCAGCACATCCATATCCTCCTTTATTTTAGTGATGTACTGTCTGCTGTCCTTTTTTGACTCCTGGCTCCTGAGCAGCCTCTGCTCAGAAGAGTCCAGATCAGATTGGGCCTTCTCTAACGCCATCTGTTGCCTATTTGCCAGATCTTGGCCTTCAGCACATTTGTCCTGTATGGCTCCCATATATAGATACAAATATGCCACTATCCTGGCAATCTTATTATGTTCATCTTTGGCTTTAGGGGCCATATATAGTTCACTCAGGGCCACATGTAGGGGACCCTGATCACCCCATGTATCTGACCCTGTTTCAGTGACCTGTTGCGCGATTGCCTGCAACCAGACCGTTTGGTCCTGATGAGTCCACTCACCTCTCACAAATAGCTTATGTAAGAAGTGCTCTCTGGCTATTTTGATGTCTACCAGTGTCGTCATTCTGGAATTTGAGTTCCTTCCTGACTTACAGAAGTTTGTATTTTATTTTTGCAAAACAGACCGTTTCCTTAGAGCGTTCCTTTGAGGAGTGCTTTACAGCGTAACACAGCGTGGTGATCCGACCGGATGTATGTATCTTGTCAGTTAGCACACTGTATTAATCTGCACAAGTGATAGGTCTAATCCGGAATCCCCTGCTACGAGCCCCCAATTTGTAAGAGGATTCAATTCAACACTACAGCTAAGTCAATGCCTAGTCTGGGATACTGAATGGAAACCCTTATTGATATATCTTTATGTCCAGTTCATGAGTTCTGGATGATTACCCCTATATAACACCCCTCTCTTAGAATCCCCCTTACCCCACTGAGCCAAGAAGTAGTTCTGTTTTGCAAGTTTAAAAGGTTTATTTGAGAAATAAAACAAAATATAGATACCACGCTTTTATAATAAATTAATAATCGATATCGCCCTTATAAATATAATGTTAATCAACAATGGGTAATCTGACACTAGCACACTTCTTTATAATCAAAGAGGAGTTAGTATAGGATGGATAAAGTATCAAAAATACTTTTATGATTTCAAGGGAAAAGCAATGAGGAATAAAATGCAGTACAGAAATACTTGATATGATTTTAGCAAAAGATAAGATAATCACTTTTTCTCTGGCAATTCACCCCCCTCCCCTATGCAATGTAAGAAATGGAAGGAGATGGAAGTAACACACACAGTTCTCAGGAATGCAATCAAATACAATACGGAATTCAATTCCCACCCCAGCAAGCTTAGAGAAAACCGGTATGAGTTTTAAAACACAGGCCCAAGTGATTTGAATGTGGTGGCAATGAAGTGAGAAATTTGCTGAAAATGCTTTTAATTCCCTTTAGGAGGTTCAGGGTGAGTGAGAGATACTTGGGATGAGCTCAGGCTCACTTTAGCAATGATTCAGGGATGGTTATTAAGAGGCAAACAATTTTTTTAGCTGAGGAAAGCAAAAAGCTGCTATCTTTTTACAGGTAAAGAAATTAGGCCAAATCGCAAATCGCGGCAAAATTCGCGAGTGCGTGAATCGTGATTACGGCAAAGGTATAAGGAGTAGCAAGCTTCTAGGTTTGTTGGAAAGCCTAGATTCTAAGCTTTCAGAGGAAAGTTAAATTTCGTTCCTAGCCCAAACGGTTCCAGAGATACGGACGATTAAATAAAGGTAGTTTTTCGGATTTAAAGTAAACTCAAAATGACAGGTGACAGCTCGCAGCTTCAGAATTGACAGGTGACAGTTGTGCAGCTTTACAAATGACAGATGACACGATTTCTAGGAGGCTGTTCTACTTAGGTTAAAATAGTTTGGATTAGATTATTTTAACTAAGAGATTGGTTCTGCACAGTTCTGCTAGGTACTCACAATATATTTTGTGCAGGAATGGGCCTGGCCACGGATCTGGTCAGGTTTTGGACTGGACTGCGGTTCTGGTCTCGGCACTTCACAGTGATCTGGGTCAGCTCTCTGGTTCTGCTCACTGCGGTCTGGGTCACTCTGGATCTCTGGTCTGGTCTCTGGCAATTGTTCTTGGCAAAAGAATTCAAACAGCTCGCCCGGCTGTGGAATAGTTCGCAAATTATTTTAAGGTTGCTGAGGCCTGCTGAGAAGAGTTCTCAGTTTGTGGGTTTAGGCCCTTGCTTTAAGTTCTGAAGTAAAGTTCTGGTCTTTGGAGATTGATGGATTTGAAGTCTGGATCTCTGGATGTGAAGTCGTCGGTCAGCATGCTCCGCAGCAAATGGAATTGAATGTCTCTACCTGTCCCAGCAGTCTCTTTTTATGTGTTTTGAAAATGGGTGTGTGCCTGGACCTAGCTAAGACTGCCCCTCTCTACTTGTCATTGGCCCAATTCTCCCCTCTCCCATGATTGGGGGAAGGAAATGGATTGTCAGCATGATGAAGTCTGTTTATGGGTCAGAGGATCCTCCCCTGGTCAGTTTGCCCACAAATCTATATTTGATTCAAATACATCCTTCCCACATATACAATTTGTTGAAATTACATGTGCACATTATATATTCCTTATGGTCCATGCTTGTCCGCCTCTGATCTTCCTGGGGGCTTGCATTCAAAAATGACAACATTTTGCGCTTTTTAACTGGTTTTGCAATATCGGACATTTACCCAAAATTACACACATGTGCGCAAGGAGTATGGACATTAATTGATGAAGTGTCAGATTTTTAACATGCAGACATTTGGAGTGAGACCCTATTTTCCGCTAGCAACCCCCCAGAATACACCACAGGGTCCTAACGCCTCTCAAAATGTTCACAGAAAAATCACAAAAATAATGATATTACTATATAATTCTGACAAGTCCGCACTATGAGTTATCTATCTTTTTAAAATTATGCCCTGGTCAACAAGGGGTGTGGCTTCCCACATCACAGGGTGGAATAACTGGTTTATCCACTTCCCCAAAGCTCAGCTGCTAGCAGAGGCACTGCCCCTCCCAGTTTCCCCTAAGAGGAAGCCACTTTACGGCCCCCCAATATAACATTTGCCTGAGTCCAGGACAGGCCTTTGTTCAACTCCCTGTAGTCCCCAGCTGCTCCACCCCTAATCTAATCAGAGAGGTGACAACTCCTTTTGGCAAGGGTAGTGGCTGAGCAGGTTTCATCTCCTGTCGGGGGTAGTTGTCAGGCAGAATCCAGTTTCATTAAGCCAGGTTTCAGCTAAATGTCACTTTTTGTTCCCAGTTTTCTACATTCAAATCAAACTTACAATTTTTACATATACATTAAATAATTACTTCCTTCAAGTCATTTCAGAATATAGTTTTACATTCTTCCACCTCTTAGCAAGTCTTTCCTTGGTCTGGTTTTGTTTCATTTGTTCAGTTTTACACAAAAGTCTGGTGGTTTTAAAACGCCGGCTTTCTGATAGTGGTGAGTACTGGTAATGCAACCATTTTTGGGATTAAGAAAATGAATTCCCCACATTTCTGGGTTGCTTTTGGCAATCAGCATTGCCATTCCCAATGGTTTCAGGCTACTGTGTGTGTAGCCCAATGGTGGTTTTAGGCAGTGCCCTCCTGTGCTCACAACATAGGCAAAAATGGGTGGCAGCCTATTCTTCATGTTTTCCCTGTGCACTCTCTGGGGAGTTCTGGCCATCATGATGTTTTCCATGCCAGTACTGCACAGTTTTATTGTAGGGCTTGGATGCATGGGTAAAAACATCCCACAGGTTGCTAATCAACCAGAAGTCCTGCTCACAGGCCATGCCTCACACTCACCAAAATGTGTTTCTTTAAATAAATAAATAAATAACTAACTAAACGTAAAATATGAGTAATGCGCTGGGGTCGCAGAGGGCACTGAAGAGAAGCCTGGCTCGGAGCAACAGACATGCCCCTCCCTGGATGCACCTCTGATCAAGACCCTTCTTTTTACCCTATCATGGGAAGTTACATTCCTTGGCATCGAATCCAGCCCAAAGATTCTTTGCCCACCCTTTGTAACTCCAGTCAAAGCAAAATTAATCTACAGCCTCACTGAGGAGCCCTGAGGAACCCCTTTAAGATGACATCACATTGGTTTGCCTTATAATTTAATGGCAGCACTGCTAAGAGGTATAACAGATTGCACTCGTTCTATGGTAACTAGGGTCCCCCTTTTCTAAGTTAACAGTAAATTGAGATGGATGGGATGCCAAAGGTTCTAAAAAGAGAATACTTGATTATTTGCAACATCCCCTCCCCCTACGATGTTTGGGTAGGATTAAATAAGGCTCAGTGAACCCATTACTTTATAACATATCGTTCTTTAAAGTCTATACCCAATGTAAATATGGGAACTTGAAAAGTATGAAGATTATCTGAAAATAATTTGAGAGTATATGCTGCCCTAATGCTATGTTGAGTAGCGCCAGGAATATTGCCCTACACATAATGCTTTGCAGGACTGGCCAATGGTATTGCAATGCTTCTCCCTCTCACTCTTATAGGGTAATGTTAGCACTGTTAAATTTGGAGAAGCTGAGCATGAAATGTGCCTACCCAAACATCTCAGAGATCAAATTTTTTGGGTGTGTACGATCATCCCCACACAGTCGGGGTAATATAAACAATGCCAGACCAGAATGTCCAGCCTAGGTAGTGTCATTTAGCTTTCTTAAAAGAGAAATCAAATATCAGGGCACAGCTGTGGCTTGTGACATAAGAATGCTTGAGATTGTGTTCATTGTCTGTGCTCTTCTGAGTGGTACCTACAGGGAAGCTGGGCAATACACATGCAGCACAGTTTAGTGGGAACATTGTCCACCGCACCTCTGGGGGCCCCGTAGGAATATTCGTATATATGATAGTCATTTCATACAAGAATGGATCACCATATTTAGCTTTAATAGTGAATGTAAGCAGACGTCCAACACAACAACCTGGACTAGTGTACATCATTTGGGCTAAACTGTAGACATAGCATCTCGAAGAGGCCTAAACCCAAAAGCGCAGACATCCAGGGCCTGCCAAGTGTCTGGCCAAAGACTGGAAAGAGCAACTGGCAAACACAAGTGCAACCAGAAAAATGATTGTCTCGAGAGTTACCGAGAGCTGTGCCAGTGGTCATGAACGATATGAAATCTTCCAGCCATCACCTTCTATTTTCCTTATTTTGGAAGTAACCCCATTTCTTTTTGTTAGATGGGAGACAGAGGGGACGTGTTGAGGATGTGTTGCAGGTCACAGTAATTGCAGTTTTTTTTATTTTTTTTTTATTTTTTTTTTTTTTTTTTTTTTTATTTGTATTTAATCAAAAGATTTTTACAAAGTTTGAGGTTTCTGTCTGTGTCTGTAAGCGTGGCGAAGATAAAAAGGAAAGAAGATGATAAAATGAGAACAGCTCTCTAAAAATGTGCCTTTATCGGCCAGTTTATGGCTTCCAAGATTTTGTAGGATGCTATTTGCCATGATGTTTTGTCGCCTCCAATCAAACGAGACCAACATGTTTCTTCGTCCTCTATGATGAAATCTGAGAAGGTTGCTTTTAAGTATCTTCTTCTTATATGTTGGTTTGAGGCACATTTTAGGAGCAAGTGGCGGATTGTTTCCTTTTCTTGTGTCTCACAAAATCGACAATTATTGTTCTCCGACTGGCCTCTAATTGTCAGGATCTCGTTTGTCTGCAAGACATTTAGACGGGCTCTCATCAGCATGTCTCTCCCTTTCCTGGATGGGAACTTCTTTATATATTCCTGGAGTTCATTGAGTTTTTTCGTGGTTGACGGCAGGTGTAAGGTTAGTTTGTTTTTTCCTGCTGTCTCCAGGGTGCTTATCCAGTCGAGTTCTTTGATTTTGGTGAAGGTTCTCTTTGGGTACTTTATTAGTTGTTCTTCGTCTGCATTGACCTGTTCTAGCAAGCTGAAGTTTTCTTCTTTCCATTTTTTGAGGGTTTTGCTTGTATTCCTTTCTATTTCGAGGTTGATGAGAAAGTATATTGATGGTGGTTCAGCCATCCGGCATTTCCTGAACAGTCTTAGAGACGATTGTGAGACTGAACTTCTGAGAGAGGGTAAACTGAGCTCTCGTCGAATTGAGGCTATTGGGGTCGAGTTTGGGAGACTGAGGACTTTTCGCCAGAACTTTGCCTCAATTTTTGTCCAAATGGATCGTGGTAAGTTCATCATAGCATCTCCCCCATATGTTAGTGTCGGCATCACCTTTTTCTTGTAGTATTCTAGCACAGGGATAAGTGAGAATCTTCCAAACTTTTTGTCTATGGCCCTGGCTTGGGCTGCCAATTTGTTGGCTTTGGACATCAGGACCGATTGCATGGCTTTGTCTTGCGAAGAGGAGTCTAGGGTTACTCCTAGGTATTTGAAGTTAAACACTCGCTCGATCAGTGATCCTTCCAAAGTTAGTTTCAATTTTTCTGTTTTCCTGGTCGCTTTTTCCAGTACTAAGAATTTTGTTTTCTTTACGTTTATTTCCAGTTTGTTTTCTTGCATATACCCTTGGAGCTTTGTCAGTTGACGCTGCAGACCAATCGGTGTATGATCCATTAGGACCAGGTCGTCTGCATAAAGCAAACGTGTTATCGGGGTTTTGCATATTTTTGGGGGAAATGCTCTAATTGTTGGGTCCTCGTTTTGGATGTCTCCAATGAATGCCAAAAACAGGGCCGGGGCCAGCGGGCACCCCTGCTTCACTCCTCTCGCTGTTGGGATGGGTGCTGATAGCAGGCCGTTTTGGTCAAGTCGGATGCGTATTGAGGTGTCGGTGTATAGTGCTTTGATCGGGTTTAATATAGACGGTGGACATTCCCAGGTCTCCAGTTTGGACCATAGGCGGGCCCTGTCTATCCGATCGAATGCTTGTGTCAGATCGATGAATGCCACAAAAATTCTCGTTCCTCCTTCCAGTACTCTGTTTTTCAGCACGTTTAGTATTAGGATGTTGGCTGTCGTGCCCAGGTTTCTTTTGAATCCTGTTTGGAGTGGGTCGTTACAGGGTGATTCCTCCATCCAGATCTTGAAGCGATCGAGAAGCATTGAACCAAACACTTTGCCGATGACGTCCAGGAGCGCAATCGGTCTGTAATTTTTCGGGTCTTTTTTGTCTCCTTTCTTGAATATTGGAACGATTGTTGCTTGTTTCCATGAGGGTGGTATCGTTTTTAAGTTGCAACTTCTGCCAAAGATTTTGCTTAGCAGGCTTGGCCACTCATTTTCAAGTGTTTTTAGATCGGAGTTTGTGATCCCGTCGGGTCCTGGGGCGTGAGAGTTTTTTAAGCCTCTGATTTTCATTTGGATTTCATGTGGGTCGTCAATGATTATCCATGGCTCCGTAGACATTCCGACCTGTAATTTTAAGTTGGAACTTGGTGCCTGGTACGTAGTAGTGAAATGTTTTGTCCAAGTAGTTTCCCCAATCTCGTTTATGATTGTATTTTCTTGGGTTTCGTTAGCCGCTCTCAAGATTTTCCAGAATTCTTTTGTGTTCTTGCCACTTATCGCTTTTAGAATGATTTCAGCATCTTGTTGGTAGAGAGACAGTCTGTGGCCTTTAACCCATGCTTTGTATAGTTTGGTTTCCGCTTCTGCCGCTCTCACAGCCCCTGGAGATCCTGAAGATTTTGCTTTGCGCTGTATTTTTCGCAGTGCCCGACGTTTCTCCACCAGTGTTAGGTCGTACACATGTCTTGGGGGATTTTCACTGTTTGTTTTTGTTTTACGAGTCTTCTTAAACTTCGTCAGGAATGGCGTATAATCTGTAGTATTTTTGCCCAAGTGATTTAGCATTGAGCTGAATCCTTTTTCTATTTCCTTGATGGCCTCAGTTGTAAGGTATAGACGATTTCCCTTCGTGTTGGCTATGACTTGGTGCTCAACATACTCGTTCTGTGGCCTTATTGACATCCAGGTTGTTGACAGGGGGTTGTGGTCGCTGGCTGTGACTCTTGTAATTTCAAAATCTTTCGTTATTGCCAGTAATGGTTCAGTGACGTAGATGTAGTCTATTGTACCTGCCAGTTCCTTCATTTCCCATGATGGCGGGCGATTTGGGTCTGGGAATGCTTCGTGCAAATTGTGAAGGTTTCTTGAATTCATCAATTTGACCCATAGGTTGCCGCGTTGTTTGCCTGTTGAGTTGTGGCCTAGGTGCGCCACTCTTTCTTCCGAGCTCATACACGTAGCGTTCAGGTCACCGCATATGAGGAAGTATGTTACCAGATGTTCCGATAGTGCCTCATCTATCGCGTCCTCCATTTTTTCTATGTAGGCGGTAGGCTCTATACTTGCGGGGTTCCAGTAGGTATTTACTACGATTAAGGTGACTTTCTCGTAGGCGTTTTTAACGGTGCTCCACCGTCTCCATGCCGCCTTAACCATCAGGATCATTTGGTTGCTGATCAATGTTTCTTCTAGTTTGATCCCTGAGTCTTTTTTGGTTGCGATCAGTAATCCCGACGAAGGTCTTCCTCGACTTCCTTGTTTGGCTGGTGCAAGGATGACTTCGAACCCCCCTATTGCAGGGGGTTCAGTCAGCCAGGTTTCTTGGAGGCATAGAAGATCGTATAATCCCAGGTCCATGTCTTTTGGAGACAATAAGTGGGTATGTCCTCTCGTGTTCCACGAGCACATTTTTAGTTCGCACTTTGAGGGGGTCGCGCGACGTCTGTCATGTAGACTGTGCTCGTCTCTCGCTGGTTGCTATGTTTGCTTTTTTCCCCTCAGAATTTTGGGCAACCAGGACCATATGTCTTTCGTGGGTTCACATCTTTTTTGGGGAGGTTTTTCTGTTGGGAGTTTGGCTGTTATTTCTGAAATTTCCTTGGCCTTATTAAGTTTTTTTGTGTCTTTGGTTTTTATAAGACTTTCGTGATTTTTGTTTTCTTTCGAGGCTTGTCGCTTTTCCCTCAGTTTCTCTTCAGCTCCCCGGACTCTTGCTCTGTCCTTGTTTTTTTCAGACGACTTATTGCGACCCATTCTTCCTAAGGCACTTATTGGGTGTCTGTCTGCTTCCTTTTTACTGGGATTAGTACGCCTTGTGTTTTCAGCCTCCCTTTTATTGTCTTCTTCACTTTTGTTTGATTGCACTTTAACTTCGTAGCCCATTTCGTCCAGCTCTTCACTACAGTCGAGGATCAGGTTTTTCAACGTTGTTGATGTTACATAGAGTACCGTTTTTGCTTTTGTATTTTCGTGGCTTGGCTCTACTACAAGCAGATCTTCTGATTTTATTTTATTCAGCTTTCGAATGTATTTAAACAGTGTTAACACTGAGTTTCGGTTCAAGATTATTTCGTCTCTGTTTTCTTTCACTTGTGTGATCTTTATACGCCATTTAGCTTTGTCCACTTTTTTCGGTTTTAGGTTGTATTTCTGTGTTCTGGATCTGTACCGAAAGATCGTTTCTCCTTTGTCTCGTGACGAGCTGAGTCGTTTTTCAGTATTGGGTTTGTTATGGGCGTTCGTGGATTGGGAACGCGGTCTACCCGGTGTTATGTTTCTAGACGGCTTTCTTATGTGTTTGTGATCGTTCCGTCTACCTGCCGATCTCCTTCTTGATTTACCGCGTTCACCCCCTTTCTGTCTTGAGGAGTTGTATCTTTGTTCTTTTTTCCAGTTTCCTGAGGTCAGATTGTCTCTGGGTCTCGATTTCGACCTTCCGTTTTCTTTTTTTGTTTCTTTCTGCATCCTTTTTGGCGTTGTCTGTCTTTCTGCGTCAATCGGACTGGCGCCCTTGTTTATTGCATTCTTCACGTTTTCCCTATAATTTTTTGCTGCTTTTCCTCTAGTCGCTTCTTCGTTACTTCTTATGAATTCTGTATTTTCCTTTCCTTTGTGTGATTGTGATGTTGGTGCTTCACTGGAGCAATGTGCAACTGGACTCATGGGCGAATTCTCTGCCAGATGTTGGCTCAGATTCATCAATTCTTCATCTTCGATGCGTTCAATTGTTGATGGGGATAGGGTAAAGGTTCTTTTTTTTGGCGTTTCAGTTATTGGCGGTGATAAACTGGTGATTCTTTTTTCTGAAATTTCAGGATTTTTTGTTTGCCTCGGCTCTATTTCTTTGTCCTTCATTTGTGGTTTTTCCTTGTGTTTTACTGGTCGTGTGAAAAGTTGAAAAATACCTTCTGCAGTTTGGTTTCCAGTTGGGGGTTGTCTAGATGGTGGTCTCTTTGTTGGTTGGGTCTCAGTTTGTTTTAGATTCACCTCTTTGTTTACTCCCTTTGTTGGTGGATTATTTGTTGTATGGCCTATAGTAGCTGTGGTTTGAGTCCCCCTCGTTTTGTTCACCGGCCTTTGTTCTTTGTCTTCGTACTGCTCTTTTTGTCGTGGAGGCGAACCCTCGTCGTTTATTGTAGCTGTGCTTGATTTTCTGGCTTCCAAGGCCATAACGTAAGCTTCCAAGAAGATAACTTTACTGTGGATCATCGCTTGGATGCTTGTGTGGTCTTTCAAGGAGTCAGCGATAGTTTCGTAAAGTTTCATAAATGGTGCCAGTGCAATGTTCACTGATGACATAATTGACAGTAAGTCCATTTTTTTTTTATTTGAGGAATCCGTCGGGCTGGTCGAGTGCTGTAACGGAGTTCTTCTTAAGGGGGATTCAGTTAAGATTGTTGTCTGATTTGACCAGCTGCCTCGACTTGGCCTTGTTGTTTCTAGTGAGGCTCTTCCTTTTCGGTTTTTGTCGATGTGGGGACTTCGAATGTCATTTCCCCCCATATTCAAGTTTTGGTTGATATGGGGTCTCGTAAGGTTTTCTTGATTAGATTCGTCTGGGTCTGCTATGGGTGGCCTACCTTTTGTCGTGTTTTCGTTTTGGACTTTGCAGAGCCCCGCTTGGTTGAGGTTTTCTGGACCCAGCATTTTATTTGGTGTCTTATTTACTTTATCTCTGTATGTTCCTGTGAAGTTATCAACGTTCAAGGTGATACCCTCGGGCAGTGAGGGTGTTGCCTGATTGAAGTTGCAGGAGCCTTCCTTTATTTCTGTTGTTAAGTCCATTGGGTCATTTGGGTCAACTGTAATGAGGCTCTCCTCTTGGATGGTGTGGGGGTTTTCTATGTACTCAGACGTGACAGTCCCCATTTCTAGGTCTTTGCCCGAGTTTCTCTTCAATTCCCCCTTCTCTGTGACTTTTGTCGGTTTCAAATTTTGCTGGCCTCTTGGTGAGTTCGTGGAAATCTTTTGGGCTAGTGTCGGGCACGGTGGTTCCCCCTCAGGCCCCACTTTGTCAATCCACTGCCCTTGTGGCTTGTTGCTTTCTCCTGAGGGCCGTCTTTTACTGTGCGGCCGGTTGTCGCTAACGTATTGCTCAACTCTGCGTAGTTTTGCTACCGGCAGGCAGTCGTTTAAAGCTTCGAGTATTTCAAGATCTGTAAGTTCCCTCTGCGGGTACTCTTTTGTTGCTTTATGTCTGCTGTTTGCGTAGAAATAATCTTTTATTGAGTTTTTAAGTACCCCTCCTTCTCCTCGCGGTGGGTCGTTTTCGTTTGTATTGATCAACAATTGGTCAGGTGTTTTTTGTTGCTGTTCGGGCTTCTGGGGCCCTTTTTTCGTTCTGCTGCTAAACTTGTTTTTCGTTGTTATACGGTTCTTGAGTTTCTTGAGAGGCAGGGAACTTGTTCTCTGTCTTTTCTTTTTATTGGGGTTTGATGGCCCTTGTACATTGATTTTTTCTGGGACCCAACTGGTCTCTGCACTTTCCTCCGCCTCTTTGTGAATGAGAGCCACCACTTTCACTTTCCTTTCCGCCAGTGAACACGTCGACGGTACTCCGTTGATGTGCAGCTCTCCGTCGGGCTTCCCCTGCCCGTTCTCTTCGGGTGGGGTGCCCGCCACCTCCTCCGGTTCTGCCTCTCCTGGGGCCGTCGTGCCATCTGTCTCTTTTCCCCCCCCTCCTTCAGCAGCTTCCACGTCTGGCAGCCCTCCTCCGAGGGCTCCCGCCGTGGGGCGAGGAGCGCTCAGCTGGGCTCCGGGGGAGGGAGGTATTGGGTGCTGCGCCAGACCGGCAGGCCTAGTTCCCACTCCGAGGCTCGCTCTCCCGGCGGCTCTGTCCGCCTTGGCCGTGTCTTCCTGCCCCGTCCGCCCCTCCCCGCCGTCCCACGCGGACCGCGGTCCTCCTTCGAGGGCCGCTTCCGCGGGGTCCCGCTCAACCGCGGCGGCTAGGAGTGGCGGCCGGGTGTCTTTCCGGCCAGCCATGGCCTCAGCTGTCTTGATTTCCAGGCTCTTTGCCCATTTGTCATCAGTTGCTCCTCCAGTTAAGGCTGATCGTTCCTGGGGGTCATGCTGGGCTGCTTTGGGATCTTCTGAGACTGGAGGCCGGAAGACTTTGCTTTTGGTTGGATATACCTTTATGGTGTTCGCTGGCGCTTGCTGGGGCGTCGGTTTTGGGGAGCCCATTTGAGGTAATGTCTCTGGGGAATCCATAAATGTTGGTGTTTGTTGTTGTTGTTTATGACTCAGCTGTTTCTGGTTTAGTTTGGCGCTCCTCAGGCGTCTGCCCTCTTCTTCCATTTCTTCCTCTCTTGGAGGCTCTCTTAGAGGCTCATTTTGCTCTGGGTTCATGGCAGTTTCCCGCATTTCTCTGTTTGCCCTTGCAGCCCTGGCTGACATGACTGCAAGACTGCCACTCTTCGTCCACTCCGCGTCCGCTCCGCGGATAGAAAGGGTTTATATGTGAGGGTCCTCCCCCACGCTGAAAAGAGTAGAACTGGGCAACAGACTCTCCTGCAAGACTGCCACTCTTCGTCCACTCCGCGTCCGCTCCGCGGATAGAAAGGGTTTATATGTGAGGGTCCTCCCCCACGCTGAAAAGAGTAGAACTGGGCAACAGACTCTCCTGCAAGACTGCCACTCTTCGTCCACTCCGCGTCCGCTCCGCGGATAGAAAGGGTTTATATGTGAGGGTCCTCCCCCACGCTGAAAAGAGTAGAACTGGGCAACAGACTCTCCTGCAAGACTGCCACTCTTCGTCCACTCCGCGTCCGCTCCGCGGATAGAAAGGGTTTATATGTGAGGGTCCTCCCCCACGCTGAAAAGAGTAGAACTGGGCAACAGACTCTCCTGCAAGACTGCCACTCTTCGTCCACTCCGCGTCCGCTCCGCGGATAGAAAGGGTTTATATGTGAGGGTCCTCCCCCACGCTGAAAAGAGTAGAACTGGGCAACAGACTCTCCTGCAAGACTGCCACTCTTCGTCCACTCCGCGTCCGCTCCGCGGATAGAAAGGGTTTATATGTGAGGGTCCTCCCCCACGCTGAAAAGAGTAGAACTGGGCAACAGACTCTCCTGCAAGACTGCCACTCTTCGTCCACTCCGCGTCCGCTCCGCGGATAGAAAGGGTTTATATGTGAGGGTCCTCCCCCACGCTGAAAAGAGTAGAACTGGGCAACAGACTCTCCTGCAAGACTGCCACTCTTCGTCCACTCCGCAGGTCACAGTAATTGCAGTTTTTTTTATTTTAAAATGTAAGCAGCAACTCCATGACATCAACCATTGAACATCCTGCTGGGTGTAGAGACCTAGGCTACTCCTCACTCAAGACGCCCAATGAGGCTGGAACATGTCTGAGGATGCTTGTGGTCTCAGGCAGAAGGGATGGACCGCCCCTTTTGGGGTGGGACAAAGCATGATTTGCATATAGTCTTTCACCTTCTGAAGTAGCTTGGCAGGCTGAAAAAACAATGGTCTGAAGAGTTGCCCAGAGCTGTGCCAGTGGTTAAGAATGATTTGAAGCCTTCCAGCCATCACCTTTCTGTTTTGCTTATCTGGTAAGTAACCCACAGTTTCTTTTGTTAGATGGGAGATAGGGGGGAAGGATGTGTTGCAGGTCACAGTGATGGCAGTATTGTTTGTTCATTTTAAAATGCAAACAGCAGCAGCAGCTCCATGACATCACCCCTAGAAAAGACCCAGTTTATTATTTTCTTTGGTCCTTTATATCTTGCGTAATGCCAGCTTCCTCCAACTTCTAAGCATTGGAACAAGAACTGAACCCATGTTGCACTGCATCCTTGTGTTTCCAAAGCAAGTGTGTTGCCCCTGAGCTATCATTCAAAATGTATATTTCTTTTGCTTGAGGAAGCAACAGATGGTGTACTTCAAAGGTGGAGTGCATCTCACGTAAACTAATTATCTCACCTTACGTCTATCTACAGTGTGCCTGTGATGCAGGTCTCGAAGATCTGGGTCAGGTCACACAGTGCCCAGGCAGGATTGGTGACAGGAGCCATTGGGACAAACCTCTCTCATCACTACCCAGTGGCTCACTGGATGTGCAAAGCAGACAAGGAGAACACATTCATGCTGTGCTGTCACTGAGTACTGCAGGCTGCGCTTACTCATTCCCACTAGCTAGATCTAGCCCCCATACTCTTCCGGTCTACTGTCTTCTACAGTATTGGGTATATGCTGCACAAAAAGCCTTGCCTCTGAACCCAACCATTCAGGGATGCCTCACTAATGGACTGCCAGCCTGTTAGTGATGACAGCTTCATGGTTTTTCCTGCATCCCTGGATTCCAGCTGAACACATCTGTGGCACATTTAGCTGCATTTACAGCTGCCTTTTTCAGGTGCAACACAGATATCTGCTCTTGGCACTGCCTCTTTTTCATTTGGCCCATGGGTTGTAAGGACAGGTCTAGGGGTAGCAGAGAGGTAGCCAGGGGGAGCAGCTGCTACCCTTGGCAACCCCCAAATGATGTCCCTGCAGAAAGGATTGCGAGCGGTGGCCGACAGAACAAGGCTCCCATTGGACAAGCAAGAACAGCATCTGAGATTCCTTATTGGAAGACAACATCTTAAACTGGCCCCATGCAACAAAACGTTCATGTGCGCATCAGAGAGGACTTAGGGCCCATTACAAGGTTGATGGTATATCTATGGAAAATCCACCGAGATACCATGAAACGGAATTGCCATTACTGCCACTTTGTCTGGTGCTATTACCGCCAGATTACAATTGGTGGTAGGTGGTGTTAGTCCCCATTAACTAGAGTCTATAGGACTCCATGGGGATTTTGGTAGTATTTCCGATGGCAGTAATTCTGCCAGGGGTAATAGAACCCATTTGCGCTTATTTGGGCTCTAAGGCAGAGGAATGTTCTCCAGTTTCTTCCAGGGGGGATTTCCTCCACAGTCCCGCAAACTCGCAGTTTTGGGATGCGGTAATGCAGCAGTATACGGAATTAACACTGTATAACTTCCAATTTTTGCTGCGCCGCCCGACTCGTAATGAGGCCATAAATCTTAGGTTATGTGATGTGCGAATGCTTGTGGCGCGCACTAAGGCCACACGTGTTCTTTTGGCGCCAATACTTCTAAGTCATTAAACATACAGAAAGTGGCATAGGCCACATAGTTTATGCAATGTACGTGCATAGACGCACTTTTGAAGCATCAACGTAGCATGCATGGGTGTAATTTTAGGGGGGGGACAGGGGTGTTTGTCCCCCCCCAACTTTGATGGCACACTATTTTGTCCCCATTCATTTGGCTGGGACACCTTTTCTTCAGATGTCCTGCCCCCCCCCCCAACATTTTCAGCAAAGTTACTCCACTGGTAGCACGTGACATCAGGTCTGTTTTCCTGCACATGCGCTGCTCCTTTCTGCAAGGCTTTCTCCTGAATGGAGCAAAGCAGGTGAAATTGCAGCCAACATCTCATGACTGTTCTGAGAAAACCTGTTTCTCTGACACAACATGGAGATACAGAGCGGCCAAGTTAGAGGTCTGCGAATCGATATGATGGGTGACAGAGGCAGGAAATTGACTTGCCAGGAATCACTTTGTCTTTATTTTCTTTGGAAGGACACAACGGTCCATAATAAATTAGTAGATTGCGATTTTGGATCTGCTATTGTTTATTTGCTCCGCTTTGGCGCCCTATGGCACATTGCGAATTTATACAAAATCCAGAGAACAAAGGAGCACAGAGCACATTATTCTGTAACGTCGGAGCTGACAACATCACAAAGACAGGTTATAATGGACACATCTTTTGCCAACATTTCTTTTTACTATGACTTGCTGTTTGCGAGGCGATAGGAATCCATTTGAAATGGATGTATCTGCAAATGGAACATATCTGCACGGTAATGTGACAACACACATATCACAACAGTGTGCGAAGCACCTAGAGCAATCAGCCAGCAATATTCCATCCAAAATCCAGGGCGTCCTGTCCTGTCCAGAGGCTGCTGGAGCAAGGTCCCTATCCACCGGCATGGACCCACACCAATTGCATCTCCATGGGAAACTGAGATGCGGGTGCTCCAGCATGCAGTAATGAAGATAGAGATAAGACTTTGAAGTACTAAGGCACACAGATTTGTAGCAACCTCAACCAGGCCCACAGAGACAGATCTCACAACAACTGATTGACGTTTAACTCTCCAGCCATTAAGACATCAGTGGGGCCAACCCATCACTCCACCCTCTCTGAAGGACAAGGCCCTGCCATGTGCAGGAATTATATTTGGTTGCAGGGACTTTCCACAGCATAACCAAACTGACACCTAACGTGCCCGCTGCCGTAATTGAAGGTCTTCAGGACCTGTAAAGGCATAAGACTTGACCACTGGAAAGGTGCATCATAAATGCTGATCGAAATGTGTGGACGTCATGGAACCATATCTCTTTTGGTGATGGGGTTTGAGGGGAGCGGGGGCAGGCCAGCGGGGAACATAGTTCCACTACTTCTTTTCATGCGCTTCGATCACTCTTAAATGGGACCCCCAGCATGGGGAATTTGACACTCCAGTGCTGCACACTATGATACACAGTGGTCGAATTTTTCAGAAAAATGGCGTGGAACTTTGTTACCTCTACTCTGCCTCCTTTTTGCTCCCTCCAATCCCCCATACTAACCGTCACCCACCACCCCCCTCAGTTCAAACTTCCTACCTAGGTCCTAGGTCCTTCCTTTCCTCCCCTCCACCCCACAACGCTGTGTTTCTAGCCCCTCAGTTCAAACTTCCTACCTAGGTCCTAGGTCCTTCCTTTCCTCCCCTCCACCCCACAACGCTGTGTTTCTAGCCCCTCAGTTCAAACTTCCTACCTAGGTCCTAGGTCCTTCCTTTCCTCCCCTCCATCCCACAACGCTGTGTTTCTAGCCCCTCAGTTCAAACTTCCTACCTAGGTCCTAGGTCCTTCCTTTCCTCCCCTCCGCCCCACAACGCTGTGTTTCTAGCCCCTCAGTTCAAACTTCCTACCTAGGTCCTAGGTCCTTCCTTTCCTCCCCTCCGCCCCACAACGCTGTGTTTCTAGCCCCTCAGTTCAAACTTCCTACCTAGGTCCTAGGTCCTTCCTTTCCTCCCCTCCGCCCCACAACGCTGTGTTTCTAGCCCCTCAGTTCAAACTTCCTACCTAGGTCCTAGGTCCTTCCTTTCCTCCCCTCCGCCCCACAACGCTGTGTTTCTAGCCCCTCAGTTCAAACTTCCTACCTAGGTCCTAGGTCCTTCCTTTCCTCCCCTCCGCCCCACAACGCTGTGTTTCTAGCCCCTCAGTTCAAACTTCCTACCTAGGTCCTAGGTCCTTCCTTTCCTCCCCTCCGCCCCACAACGCTGTGTTTCTAGCCCCTCAGTTCAAACTTCCTACCTAGGTCCTAGGTCCTTCCTTTCCTCCCCTCCGCCCCACAACGCTGTGTTTCTAGCCCCTCAGTTCAAACTTCCTACCTAGGTCCTAGGTCCTTCCTTTCCTCCCCTCCGCCCCACAACGCTGTGTTTCTAGCCCCTCAGTTCAAACTTCCTACCTAGGTCCTAGGTCCTTCCTTTCCTCCCCTCCACCCCACAACGCTGTGTTTCTAGCCCCTCAGTTCAAACTTCCTACCTAGGTCCTAGGTCCTTCCTTTCCTCCCCTCCACCCCACAACGCTGTGTTTCTAGCCCCTCAGTTCAAACTTCCTACCTAGGTCCTAGGTCCTTCCTTTCCTCCCCTCCACCCCACAACGCTGTGTTTCTAGCCCCTCAGTTCAAACTTCCTACCTAGGTCCTAGGTCCTTCCTTTCCTCCCCTCCACCCCACAACGCTGTGTTTCTAGCCCCTCAGTTCAAACTTCCTACCTAGGTCCTAGGTCCTTCCTTTCCTCCCCTCCACCCCACAACGCTGTGTTTCTAGCCCCTCAGTTCAAACTTCCTACCTAGGTCCTAGGTCCTTCCTTTCCTCCCCTCCACCCCACAACGCTGTGTTTCTAGCCCCTCAGTTCAAACTTCCTACCTAGGTCCTAGGTCCTTCCTTTCCTCCCCTCCACCCCACAACGCTGTGTTTCTAGCCCCTCAGTTCAAACTTCCTACCTAGGTCCTTCCTTTCCTCCCCTCCACCCCACAACGCTGTGTTTCTAGCCCCTCAGTTCAAACTTCCTACCTAGGTCCTAGGTCCTTCCTTTCCTCCCCTCCACCCCACAACGCTGTGTTTCTAGCCCCTCAGTTCAAACTTCCTACCTAGGTCCTAGGTCCTTCCTTTCCTCCCCTCCACCCCACAACGCTGTGTTTCTAGCCCCTCAGTTCAAACTTCCTACCTAGGTCCTAGGTCCTTCCTTTCCTCCCCTCCACCCCACAACGCTGTGTTTCTAGCCCCTCAGTTCAAACTTCCTACCTAGGTCCTAGGTCCTTCCTTTCCTCCCCTCCACCCCACAACGCTGTGTTTCTAGCCCCTCAGTTCAAACTTCCTACCTAGGTCCTAGGTCCTTCCTTTCCTCCCCTCCACCCCACAACGCTGTGTTTCTAGCCCCTCAGTTCAAACTTCCTACCTAGGTCCTAGGTCCTTCCTTTCCTCCCCTCCACCCCACAACGCTGTGTTTCTAGCCCCTCAGTTCAAACTTCCTACCTAGGTCCTAGGTCCTTCCTTTCCTCCCCTCCACCCCACAACGCTGTGTTTCTAGCCCCTCAGTTCAAACTTCCTACCTAGGTCCTAGGTCCTTCCTTTCCTCCCCTCCACCCCACAACGCTGTGTTTCTAGCCCCTCAGTTCAAACTTCCTACCTAGGTCCTAGGTCCTTCCTTTCCTCCCCTCCACCCCACAACGCTGTGTTTCTAGCCCCTCAGTTCAAACTTCCTACCTAGGTCCTAGGTCCTTCCTTTCCTCCCCTCCACCCCACAACGCTGTGTTTCTAGCCCCTCAGTTCAAACTTCCTACCTAGGTCCTAGGTCCTTCCTTTCCTCCCCTCCACCCCACAACGCTGTGTTTCTAGCCCCTCAGTTCAAACTTCCTACCTAGGTCCTAGGTCCTTCCTTTCCTCCCCTCCACCCCACAACGCTGTGTTTCTAGCCCCTCAGTTCAAACTTCCTACCTAGGTCCTAGGTCCTTCCTTTCCTCCCCTCCACCCCACAACGCTGTGTTTCTAGCCCCTCAGTTCAAACTTCCTACCTAGGTCCTAGGTCCTTCCTTTCCTCCCCTCCACCCCACAACGCTGTGTTTCTAGCCCCTCAGTTCAAACTTCCTACCTAGGTCCTAGGTCCTTCCTTTCCTCCCCTCCACCCCACAACGCTGTGTTTCTAGCCCCTCAGTTCAAACTTCCTACCTAGGTCCTAGGTCCTTCCTTTCCTCCCCTCCACCCCACAACGCTGTGTTTCTAGCCCCTCAGTTCAAACTTCCTACCTAGGTCCTAGGTCCTTCCTTTCCTCCCCTCCACCCCACAACGCTGTGTTTCTAGCCCCTCAGTTCAAACTTCCTACCTAGGTCCTAGGTCCTTCCTTTCCTCCCCTCCACCCCACAACGCTGTGTTTCTAGCCCCTCAGTTCAAACTTCCTACCTAGGTCCTAGGTCCTTCCTTTCCTCCCCTCCACCCCACAACGCTGTGTTTCTAGCCCCTCAGTTCAAACTTCCTACCTAGGTCCTAGGTCCTTCCTTTCCTCCCCTCCACCCCACAACGCTGTGTTTCTAGCCCCTCAGTTCAAACTTCCTACCTAGGTCCTAGGTCCTTCCTTTCCTCCCCTCCACCCCACAACGCTGTGTTTCTAGCCCCTCAGTTCAAACTTCCTACCTAGGTCCTAGGTCCTTCCTTTCCTCCCCTCCACCCCACAACGCTGTGTTTCTAGCAAGACTGAAGGAAACACGGTGAAAGAATATACATTTACATGACTAGCATTGGCGCGCCCTTGCCCCTCTCCGCACCCAGCTTTATGCAGCCCCCCCTTGCCTTCACCCACCATTCGCACCTCTTAAAGGACATGCCCAGCACTATAGCCACTGACAGCCACCCCCACACCGCATTATTACCTGCAAACACTGCTGCGCCTACAGCACTTGGCAGATCGCTGCTGAGTTGGGCTTTGTGACTGCTTGGCAACGGACTTCATGTCCCAAGCAGGCTATTGAAATAAGCAATGCCAAACCAGAACATGCAATATAGCGCAATGAGATGTGCCACTGGATTGTTACTGACAGGCCTAGGTGGGAGTACCCGGCAGGGGAACAGTTGAAAAAGGCAAAGATGGTCTTGCATACCGCCTGGAATGGTACTCCAGGTCATTTAAAGTAAGAGAGGCCGACACGTGTCTGTGAATGCTGTGGTCTCGTGCAGAAGGGATGTGACCTAGCAGTTTGGGCAGGACTGCCCCTTTTGGTGTTGGAGCCTGATTTGCATATGGTCTCTCCCCTTCTGTAATGGCTTGGTAGGCTGAAGAACGATGGTCTGGAGGGTTGCCCAGAGCAATGCCTGAGGTTAGGATTGATTCCAGCCATCACCTCTTTTGTTTTTCATATGTCAACCCAAGTGGGACGGGTATGCCCAGACGTGGAGCCCGAGCCTGCTGGGCCTAGAAACCCAAGCTACTCCTCACCGATGACACCCAACAAGGCTGAAACATGTCTGGGGATGCTTGTGGTCTCGTGCAGAAGGGATATGACCTAGCAGTTCGGGCTGGACTGCTACTTTTGGGGTGGGACCAAGCCTGATTTGCATATGGTCTTTCCCCTTCTGTAATGGCTTGGCAGGCTGAAGAACGATGGTCTGGAGGGTTGCCCAGCCAATGCCTGAGGTTCGGATTAATTCCAAACCTTACAGCCATCACCTCTTTTGTTTTCCAAGTAAGGGAACTATGACAGATTTCCCTGAGAAGTAAGGGAAGTCGGACCCTTTAGATCCCTCCCACTTTGACCTCTGGTGACACATACAGTGTATTATTGAGTGTTAAGGTGAGAGTGGCTTCACTGTATTGTGCATGTGCATGTTGAGAAGAACTATGCATACAACCATGCAACTGAACATTTGCAGATTAGTTGTGGTGCACACACGTATGTGTGTGTGCGTGTGTGTGTGTGTGTGGGCATGCGCGCTGCTCATTGTTGGTTCCGGCTAGTGTCACATGAGATGCATGTGGTAATACGTAAAATGCACCATCCTTATGAGTATTATTATGGCAATCTGAATAGCATGTGGGTCTTAAACAGCATAATGTCCCAGTCATGTGTAAGGAGTGAAAGTTGACCACACACACACACACACATTCACAAAATACACACGGAGACAGAGCCCTGATATGGCAACGTTTTACACATGCAGCATACCCAGCAGGGAGAGTCGCTTTTGGAATGGTATAATGGTGCATCACTAGTCGAGGGATAGGGTATCAGGTAATATTATCCCCATATATATGGTCGCCGTAAATAATATCGCGGGGAAAAGGTCGTGGCGATATTATATGGGTGACCATATATGGGGACAGGGGCAACAAAAAAAAAATGTAAAAAAAAAAAATAAGTTTGGGGGTTGCGGGGGTGTACCCCGCATGTTCCATGCAATAATGTCGCCACAAAAAACGGCAATTTTTGGGCGATATTTTTGCATGGCGAGATTTTTGTGGCGACATTATTACATGGAACCAGGGATAGGGAATGTCACAAGGCACAGTGGCAGCGATAATCTTCTTTAAGAAGCGAGTTGGCCTCGGACACAGAAATGTGATATATTTTTAGGCTAAGAGGCATGTACTCAGGGATTTAAGTGGCCCGGTGCCAGCTGCAGCCGAGCCCCGGCAGTCTTCAGAAAGGGCTCCTGAGCCGGGGCCCTGCCGGGGCACGCCCCAACTAGCCCCAGCCATGCCGATACCTCGGGCAAGCGTGTAGCCAAAGCTCTGCACAGTTACACGGACTGCCTGCTGTTGTCAGCACTCTGGAAGTACTGACATCTGCAGGCAGCCAGTGCAACCGTGACTTCAGCTACACGGCTGCCAGATGACTCTGAACTCCAAAACAGGAGGAGGGCTGGAGGGTCCAGTCTCTCCTTTTGTTTCTGAGTAGAGAGTCATCATGCAGCTTGAAGCCTTTTACGCGAGGCTTCTTGATACATGATGACTCTTTTCTCAGAAACAAAAGGAGAGACTGGGACCTCCAGCACACCTCCTGTTTCGGAGTACAGAGTCATCACGCAACAAGCAACCCTTGCATTCAAGAAGCCTGTGGTTTTTAACCGTGCAGCGCCTTGAATGAAAGGGCTGCCTGCTGCGTGTGAGAGCTGTGGCACACAGGTATCCACCTTTAGTGCACCCAGCCCCCCTACTTTCACCAGGCCTGCTGCCCCCATTGGCGAGGGGGGGCTCCCGTTAGGGGGCGTGCCCTAAGTGCACACATACTTAGACCACGCCCCCTAATGAGAGCCCCCCCCTCGATTTAGCATCCACTTAATCCACTGCATGTACTCATATACAATCAATGTGTACAGAGCAGGTGGAACGGGACAAGTCCGCGAAGCACAGTAACTAAGGGAGGGACTGGGAGTGACCAATGGGTGGGTAGTGGAGGAAATGAGGACATCTTTCCCCCACCCCCTGGAGGAGTGAGAGTGAAATGGGGAAGGCTTGTTGACAATGCACTTTTAACTCCTGGTGATGGAGGCATGACAGGATGGCACAGCTCGTCACACGAGGAAGGACATGTGGCAAGAGTGCCTGCTCTCTGCTCTGCAAGTAATGCGGCCAGTATAAGGATAACGCTGCGATATGGGCTTGCTGATGTTTTTCAGGGTAGGTGTTTTTCTTACCAGGCAGGGTACAATGTGTTCAGAGCGATCACCTGTGGGGTAGATAGGTAGGTAGAGTTCTTATGAAGCGTGACAAAATCCCCTCGAGGAGGCATGGAGGCGCTCTGGTGAAATGATAAAAAAAATTAACGAAACAGTAGTTACAGGCAGCGCCGGCCTTAGTGGAGTCAGCGCGCCGGTCAGTGAAAGAATAATGTTCATGCCCCTGGTCAATGCCAAGGGGGTGGGGCGGGAGGGTCAGGAGGTGCCACATTTTTTTAAAACGTCCTGCTCCCATGCCAGAGGAGGGACTCAAGACTGGAATAGGGTTCCGATGTGAAAGCAAAAGCACGTGTTGATTTAAAATGTGTCCCGCTTCCACGCTGGAGAGCCCGGCGCCAGCACAAGAGCGGGATGCATTTCACTTAAATTTTTTTAACTCCCCTGTCGGAGCCGGGAGGTTATCACCTCAATAGGGTGCCGTTGTGAAAGCATCAGCACCCTATTGTTATTAAATGCGCCCTCTCCCACTCTGGAAAGCCCGGCGCCAGTACAAGAGCAGGGCACATTTAATTTCAAAAGGGCACCTGACGCGCCTTCTTCCACTACGCCAGTTCGGTGGAGCCCTTGAAAGACTCCCCTGAGCTGGTGTGGTGGAGGGCTAATGGGGCCCTGGGCGTTCGCCCAGCTGGCCCTGCCCTAAGGCCGGCCCTGATTACAGGTACATGGTTTGCCAAGTTGTGCCTTTGTGGCTGACATAGGAAGTCTGATTGACATGACTAATCACCCTTTCTGTGCTAGTTGCTAGCACCCGACTGCAGCAAGTGAAAGCATGTGGTGAGATCAGTAAACAGGATCTTCTACAGCGCTGGCGATTGGGCTGGCTTGCGATCCGGCCAGAGACAGTGCCGGGGGGATAAAAAAAAAGAAAGCCCCTGCAAGCAAGCTGTAACATTCACTGGTGACCCCCGTGCAAGGGGTCATAAGAGGAAGTCACAGTCATCCGCCAGGACCAGTCTTCAGCCACGACCCAGTTTATTTATTTATTTGTGCCATGTTTGTCGGATACATGGACCTGGATTATTTATTTATTTATGCAATGTTTGTCGGGTATCTGACAAACATTGCATACATGAAAAAATAATCCGGGTCCATGTTCACACGATGCAGCCACCCAACTGCTTTCAGATGCTGCTTGGTGTGGTTCAAGTAAAAGAAAATGTTGTTTATGGTGAACAGAAATCACCCTGTCTCAATAGTACCAAAGGGGGAGGTTTTTTTTAAATAAAATGAGAAGCAAATAGTGCATTTTAAAGAATATGTACTCAGCAAAACTGGTCAAAACTATTATCCACATAGTAAAGTAACTCATCACCAGTACCATGGAAGTGGTTTAAAGCGGAATTGATATATAGTTTGGAAAAGAAGCGGCATGAAAGAAATAGCAGCGTTTGAAACTATTATTTTTGACATTTCCTTTGATCGGAGGTCAACTGCCAGCTCTGCCCCCTAAACCCTTCCACCTCGGGCAGCACATCCCCAAACTTTGCCACCGCCCCGGCCCTTGTGGGATCCGCCACCAATTATTTTCCATTTCCACCACTGGTCTTCTAATCAAGGGTGGTGTTTGGCACTTTACAGGGTTTTCATGTCAGCCCTCAGGGTGGAGGTGTGGTGTAATTTCATTCTCAGGGACCTAGTCATTGCAACTAACGATAAACATTCAATTACATTCTACATTATCAACAGTGAGGTAGCATTGTGTAAGCTTGCACAGATCTAAGGTTTGTTTACTCGTTATGAGATTACAATTGGTCGTGTATATATTTCAACGTTATAAGTCAACATACATTCTATCTCCAATATGACAGGTTAGCATAGAAACTTCCAGTAGCACACATATATGTATTTACACTGCTTACTCATTAGCTCGCTTAAGGTGTCAGCAGGTTCATATGAACTCCACACACAATGAGAGGACATCCTTTTGCACATGCAGGTCAGAAGGGAGAATACGTTCACTGATTTAAGGGTCTCTTTCGTTGTTGACTCTGCTCTGGGGTACACAGGGATTAGGTTTTTATAGCCAGGGTCTGTGGGGTGCAGGGCAGGTTTACAGAGACAGATAGCCCTGGCTCTAGTCCTCTCCCCCTGAGCTGCATCTGAATCACTGGAGGGAGTTGGACTGCAAGTGATACAGTTTGGATTTTGTTGCATTCCTGCTGCCAACCTTCTCATGGGAACCAAACGATTATGTGAACGGCAGAGAGGAGGTGGTGGGGGAGAGCCACGCTGGCTATGTGCTTGACGGAGATGGCTGCAGACTGGGGTGAACTCTGAATGGTCTTTTGCTATTTACAAATGGAGTCTGTACGTTATAAAATGGAGTCCTGATCTCGAAGTACAAGGGTGTTCACAGGAATATGACAGTACCCGTGGATGTATTTGTACAAAAGGGGTGATGGTTCCCTGAGGTGTTCCCACATGAGTGCCCCAGGGCTGGGGCCCTGGACCTGAAGCAGCCATGACTGGGCCCACTCGGGAAGCATGGGAATAAGGGGAGGGTGGGGGGTGTTATGTGTCCCCTCCCTCCACTCATTTCCCCCTTTTGTTACTTAAGTAACGAATAATTTAACTGTCCCAGCCTTTTACGTTCTTTTTCCTCTGCTACTGCCTCGTCACATGCAGGGGTTCCCTTGATTGGCATCCATGCCCTGGATACCTCTCTAAGGCTGTGTCCCCTTCTAGCATATTCATCGGGGGTGCAGCTCATATACATACACCGCCATCACCTTCCAGATCCACCCATACCTCCTTGTACCAACACAATTCGTGGGGTTCTTTTACCTTTGTGTGGTATAGGCTATCAACTATATGCCCTGTATTATATATTGCAGTCATTCTATATTTGGGGCCTGGGGCATCGCCTGTTTGTATTTCCGCCTCATGTTTGATTTCTGTCACACTGTTTGCATGTCCCATTGTCACCATCATTAGTGTGCCATTTGGTACTGCATTTGCGCAGCATCGAAGTCCCAGTTGCCACACACAGAAAATTAGGAGTAAAAAGATGATGAGAGGTATGAGGAGTTTAACAGCCATTCCGAGCCAGAAGGGCACCCACGAGAACAGATTGACGAACCAGGTGTTGGGTTGTGCCCCTCTTTCGTCCTTCATTCACTCGCCAAGGTCATGCACCACAGCTATCACGTGTGAGAGTGAGCCATTCTCGGCGTCTGCAGAAGGTACAAATGGGCAGCATGCGCTCCTGATTTTTCGGCAAACACCTCCATCGATCGCTGTCAATAAATCCAATACATATCGATTCTGCATCGTCATCAATCGCAAGGCTCTGAGTTCTACCTTGATAACATTGAAACCTTCTTCAGTGTTGTTGGCCAATTGAATGAGCTCCCACCTGGTGATCTGCAACCACTTTGCGTTTTCTCTCGACTGGATGCGGGAACGTGGGATGCATAAAATGTCTCTACTGAGCTAAATAGTTGGTATTTGTCCGGGATCTGGGCCAGCAGTTCAGATGACTTGGTGGAGATGTAGTTGGACGACCTTTATTCTCTCCTGTACGTGTGTTGCACTCCTTCCTCGTTTAAGGTGTCTGCTGGCTCCATCTCAAGTGGTGCTGGGGAGGGAGCATCTCCGTCTGCTGCGAGTTTGCATTTCCCATTGACGTGGCTCTCTGGAATTACCATTCATGCGGAATGCAATGTCGCCATAGAATATGTTCCCTTCCAGGACTGCGGGAGGTGCAGGTAGGCCATATTGCCACAAACCCAGTAAGTGTCCATTAAGGCTGCGTACCCTTCTGCATGTCGGAAGTATGAGTGTTTTGCTGCAATATTCGTTTCTCCCCATCCCTCTCTTCCCTTCTCCGTGGAAGCATAGTTCATAGGAAATGTTTTTCTGCAGCTTGAAGGGCTTCTCGATGGTGGTGACCCATGTGAGCTTCCTTATATGTTCAGTCCATATGGGAGCGCATGTTCTCTGTACCCATGAGAGTTTGTCTTCAGACAGGCCTCATAGTGCTTCTGCCTTGCACAGTATTTCCTCCTTCTGCCATTTGTTCAGCATGCTACATACCCTTTATTACCAGGAGGTTCTTTCACAAAAACTACTCCTTGCGGCCGGGAGTAGCATGTGGGCTCGTTCTGCAGCAGTTCAAAAGAGACTGTGTGTGCTTGAAAAGTATTTCTGATCTGGCACAGCGTACGATGTACAAGACATTGGGCCTCTGCAACTGGTATTTCTTGTGGCAAATACACCTCAGGGGTGCCTGAGGCATGAGGTATGAGGGAGCAGACATAGCAGCTCTCATTAGTAGTTTGCTGAGCTGTATGGCTCATATCGGCGTACCATTTATTTGTTTGGTGGGGTGCTGGGGATTGTCAACAGTATCTAAGCCACATTTGTATTCTTCTTCCCAATCATCTATCTCTGCTTCCCTCTGTTTCCTATTCAACCTATTCCCTTCACTCTCTCACCCCCGCTCCTTTACTACGACAACATGAAAGTTGTCATTAGCATATGACATTGTCCCATCTTCATTACCCTCTCCTCCAATGGTTGGGCCAGGGTGTCTGTCTGTTTCTTGTATTGCCACAGTGGTGGGATCAGGATGGTTCTGCACCCATGTAAGTTCTGAGGGTGTTTTTTCATTCATTGTGTATACATTAAAATGGAAATCATTCACCCTTTGGGACGGTGTTGTGGCCTGCGCTGTCGTGTTGTGTGTTACATTTAAATTAATAGTATTATTCTGTTCCTTTTCTGGAGTTCACTGACCCCATATTAACCTTGCCCCATCCCAAATTAGGTGGGTCCCCTCTTTTATTGTCTCCATGGCCGTGCCTCCTGGCCAGCATCAATTGAAATATACACTATGACCCAATACAGAAACAGGCCAAATAATACTGAAAAGAACACCACTGCACACAAAAACAATACACATTCATACGAATAGCTAGGATACAACTCTCTCCTCCTTCTACCCCTATCTACACTACTACTAGTTGTCGTCGGAGGCTCGTCCATGCCCAGTGAGTTTCCTAATAAATGAGACATAAAATCACTTGTTAATCATGCATAGCAGTGTGCATGTTATTCACAACCATAAGTGGGCTACTTCAAGCTTTTTCTAGCATCATGACTTTGCTTGTAACTTTTCTTATTACTATAATTGCAATTTATATATTCATTGTCCCAACTATGTCTGTCCGTCTCTCCTCCCCACATCGTACATCTGGGGAGGGGTATAGGGAGGGAGGTGCATTGGATACTTGTTCCATTTCACTACTAAAGGAGAAAAAAGTGTTATTCATACATCGTTATTTGTACATCATAATTTTAAATCACGAGATGTGCGATGAATTCATTTTCATTATCCTTTTCTCGTTGTTTCATCATCAAAAATTATTGCCATATTTACACTACTATTTACATGTCTTACCATCCCTGAGTTTCCTGTAATGTTCAATGGGATACAATTTTTTTACCCCATCCCAAGTATTACATTTGAGTGCTACCTTCTCCTACACTTCCTTGGGTGTTCTGATCATCTATGTTTCCATGGGCCCTGCACACATCTGTTAAATGCATCCAGTACTGCAGTCCCTCCACTTTAACAGCTGTGGGTGTGCAAAAGATCACTTTATATGGGGCATGGAATCTTGGCCCATTCCATCTCCTCACGAAACATCTGATGTATGCCATGTCACCTGTCATCAGCTGGCAGCCTGTGTTTTCTGTGGTGGGCGCTGCTGTGTCTGTTGGCGTATCTTGTGTGAAGGGGGTGCTATTTGTTTTGCTATTGTGTGTGCTGCTTTTGTCAAGTTTCTGAGGTATTCATGGAATTCTTCGCCTAGTACTGTGGTGCTTTGATGAGCATCTGACTGTCTGCACAGTCGGGGAGTGAGCTGTTTGCATTCTCCTACCTGTCACAATTTCATGTGGTGACAGGTGGTGGTCCTTGCTGGGTTGGTTCCTCATTTGAAAAAGTGCTAGGGTAAACAATACACCAAGTTCTTCTTGAGTGTGTGGCACAGTTTAGACAGCCTACCCTTGAGCAGTCCATTCATTTTTTCTACAACGCGTTCGATAGCGGATGATAAATCGTGCAGAGCTTGTGTGTTATGCCTAAAATTGCTGTAATGTGCTTGAACATGTCATTTACAAAGTGTGTTCCTTTATCGGAACGTATGATGTCACAAATGCCCCAGCGAGGAAACACCTCTCTCACTAGGAATCTAGCTGCACATCGTGCGTCTGGGTGGGCACAGGGTCCTGCTTCCACTCAATGGGAGAAAGGGCACACGACAACGATCAAGTATCTGGCCCCATTACACTGCTCTCCCATGTTGGCATAATCTTTATGTAGTTCTCTAATGGGCCCTTCAGGTTTTGGTAGTGTTACTCTGAGCATTCGTAGTGTCATGGCAGAATTATATGTCTGACAGGTAATGCACTCTACTATTAGCTTTGTGAAATGTTCCTGTAATCCATGGGCAAACCAGGGGCAAACCAGTTTTCCTGGATATCTGCAATGATGTGTTGTTTCACGTTGTGGGCTGGGAAGTGCAACTGCTTAAATGCTACTTCTAGCAATTTTGTTGGCATCGCTACTTTGCCTCTGATGTTTTGTCTCCATAGTAAATCAGTGGGGGACTGACTGCACCCTCTTTTTACCCACATTTCCTTTTCCTCACCAGATGCATCATGTTGGAGCTCAATTATTTGGGAAACTGGCAAAGAGTTAAAGCCCTCAGGTGGTGTCTCCTCCATTGCCTTCTGCAGTATGTCCTCACCTGTCTGGCTCTTAGGTAGGTAGGAGGCTTCTTTGTCAGCAGCGTCCGCTGCCGCATTTCCTAATGAGATGACGTCATCACCTTGAGTGTGGGCCTGGCATTTCACGACTGCAACGAGTGTGGGCTCTTTCAGGGCATCGCTCAGATCTCCTAGTAATGCTGCATGTTGTACTGGGGACCCATCAGTTCTCCTGAATCCCCTTCTTCCCCACCGCGCTAGTCCCCCATGTACCGTGGTTGCCATGTATGCGGAGTCTGTTTAAATGGTGACAATACATCATTTTGCTGCGTGGAGTGCTTCTATCAGCTCTACTAGTTCTGCTGCTTGGGCTGAAAAATGTGGGGGTAACCTCTTTTGCACGATCACTTCAAACTCCCCATCTTCCACCCGCACTACTGCTACTCCTACGTGCTTTTCTCCTGTTTCACAATCTATGAAGGCAGACCCGTCAACAAAGTACACTTCTCCTTCTTATAGTGCAGTTTCATGTGCCTTTTGTGTGTCTTCTTCATTCCCAGCATACGTGGCGAAATCATGTTGTTGCATGTCTTCTACTGTGCATGCCTCTGTGATGAACGTGGCTGGGTTTACGCTTTTGCACTGCACTATGTGAATATTGGCACTGGAAATGATTAGTTCATACGCTGTAGCCCTTTGGGTGGTTAACTTACTTTTTGATCTCTCAAGTATGGCGAACAGGGAGTGTTCTACGTATAACGTGATGGTACATCCCATCACGATAGTAGAGCTCTTTTCTATTGTGAACACTGCGGCTGCGAGAGCCTGTCTGCAAGCAAAGTGTCCTTGCATCACTGTGTCAAGTGTTCCACTATAGAATGCCAGGGGTTTGTGGCCCAATGATGTCTTTTGTGTCAGCACGATGGTCATTAATGAACCGTTGCAGTGTGAGAAAAGATCAAATTCCTGCTCATAATTTGGGGTCGCGAGAACTGGTGCAGTAGATATCAGCTCCTTGAGGGTGTCAAAATCTGTGTGCATTTCTTGTGTCCATTGTAATTTAGTGTTTTCCCTTTGTGCTTCTTTGAGTGCCTGTAGCAGGGGCTTTGTGTAGGATGCGTAGTCTAGTATTCATGCGCGGCAGTAAGTACACATGCCAATGAACTTCTGCATCTCGTTTACTTTACTGGGCTATTTCACTGCTTTTATTGCTGCTGCTCTGTCTGGGATGATTCTTTTACCATCTTTGGAAATCAGTTGTCCTAGGTACAATACTGCTGTTAGACAATATTGCAGCTTCTGCCTGTCTACCTTGTACCCCTTTTGGGCCAGGTGCGTCAGTAGGATGATTGAATATTTTCTGCACTCACTCTCATTTTTCAAGCAGACCAACAAGTCGTCTACGCACTGAATTATGGTGCTCGCTGTGTGTATGTTCCCGAGGTCTTCATGCAGTATTCTATTAAAAATGCTAGGGCTCTCGCAATATCCTTGGGGCAGTGAGCATTGTTCATACCTTTTTCCTCCTAATGTGAATGCTGTCAAGTACCAAGACCCTTGATTGAGTGGTAGTGAAAAGAATGCATTCTTCAGGTCCACCACCGTGAAGTGGGTGGCTTCTGTTGGAATGCTGCATAGTATTGAAGCAGGATTTGGAACAAGAGGTAACTCCTTCTGTACTACGTCATTGAGGGGGCGTAAATCCTGGATCATCCTCCATGCCCCTCCCTTTGCTTTTTTAATCAGGTAAATTCAGGTGTTACATGGTGAGCTTGAAGGAACTATTATGCCCTCTTCTATTAGTGCATAAATTGTATCATTTATCCCCTCCTCAGCTTCCCTGGATATAGGGTATTGTTTCAACGGGGCACAATAGCCCTAGGTTAGAGTTTAATCTTCACTGGTGTCACTTCGTGTAGCAGGCCTACATCATGTGGGCCTGTTGTCCACAGCTGTTGTGGCACTAGGGACATGTCTTCTTCAAAGTAAGATGGTGGGGCTTTGATCATTGCTACAAGGGGTAACTGTACCTCTCATCTTTGAATCGTGACGTCACAAGGAATTGCAATTTCCATTACTATTTCCCCAGCGTCTTCTGTGTCACTGAAAAGTTCTTCATCAGTTAACTCTCGCAGTGCCTTATTGGCATCGATGCACAGTACTGTCCTCCACTGACATCCCCGCATGTCCATTGCTATCACTGCTATCCTCTGAGCAGACACTTGCACGGCGTGTATGTCTAGAGACATGAAAGATCCTGGCACTATTTCTGGGTCTGCTACTGGGCGAAATATGAACTCTGAGGGCACTCTCCATTTGTTATTCTTCAGCTCTGGCACCACTCATGTTAGTATTCTCAGCCCCTGTATGAACATGTCAGGATTCACTGTTATGCCTTGTGTTTGCGGGAAGCCTGCTTGTGTGTGTATTACTAACATTGCACAAATTGTACATATGCCTGGCGTGGAGCACACTATCCCTCTCTCTGTAAACGAGATGATCATATTGAGTTTGCTGAGAAGGTCCCTTTCCAACAGGTTGATGGGTGATTCCTCGTAATATAGAAGGTGGGCACGTACAGTCTTCCCTCCCACTGTTATGTCTAGTTCTTATGTGTATGGAACCTCAACCACCGCCCCAGAGAACCGCTGCATTTCCAAAGTCTGATTAGAAAGCGGAAATCTGCCTTCCTTAAGGCACAGTTTTTCCGCTCCTGAATCCACCATGAAAATACATTGTTTGTTTCCTATCGCTGCCCCTACGAGTGGTTTCTCTGCTGCATCGCGGGTTATCGATAGTACTGAAAACGTAAGTGCTCTCTTTGGGCTTTCCTATGCTGAGTCCCACGGGAGTTCATCTATGTTAAAAATGTTCCCTGTCACTACTGCGGTTCCCCTGCATGGTGCTGCTGGGGCCCCGTTGCCAGTAGTGGCATAAGTCTGGTTGCGCACGTGGGTGGCATGATTATGACACTGGGGGTGTGAGGATGCACCCTGCGGGGGCATGGGACGCTCACTCATGGACCTATGGTCGGGTTGGCTGTCTCTCCTACTGCCGCCCATAGGCAGCCCATACGGGCTTCCTGGGTGCGGATGTCCGTTTGTGTATGAATTGTTTGGTCTGCTTCGACATTCTCGCATAAAATCGCCCAACCTCACGCACTGCCAACATTGTCCTTGCATTCCCCCTCGTGGCTCTCCATACCCTGCACCTCCTTCTCTCAACCCTCTAAATCCCCCTCTGTTGCCTCTCCCCCCTCTCGATTGCCACTGCTGTCCCTCATATTGGTTTTTTCCTGCCCAATGCTCCTGACCGTTACCTGTCCAATTGGCCACCATCTGCATTGGTATTCCCATCTGACCATCATCTTCCTCCCTATACCTTTCCTGCCATGCTGGTGGCTACCACTGCGCTGACCTTCAGCAACTTGCTCTGTACTAATTTAGCTTCGTCTGCCAACCACAACCACCAACCTTCTCCTTCTCTTTGATCCTCTTGCAGTGGTGCACTATGATGCTTTGGATTTCAGGCCACCCCTTGGCTTCTATCCCAGCTATTTTATCAAGGGCCTTCTGCACTTCCTTTGGGAGCCCTCTTTTAATAATGAAGTAAAACAGGGACATTGATTGGTCGCAGGCCGTACCCGTTTCCGCTCTCCACATGTCCTGCACCCGGAGAATGAAAGACATTGCATCTTCCTCATCATTCATGGTACATTGCATCACTGACTGCAAATCGGGAGTGTCTGGGAATGTTTCCCTCAACGCATCCCACACACGTGCTCGCACTGTGTTGAACAAGGCCCCATCATGGAGGTCACAATCTAAAGTTATTACTGGGAACCCCGCCTTCGCCCAGACCATGTTAGCGTGATCTCCCACTGCACACACAAGCAAGATTTTAACATCCCCCACTGCCAAGGCCACTCTCGCCATGTGTTTTTAGAATGCATATATCCACTTGCTGGTGCCTCCGGAGAGTGGGGGTAACTGTTTAAGCAAGTTGGCCTTGTCCATTTGGGCCCATGGTATGTAATTTGGTCTTCCCGCCCCCCGGTGTATCAAGGGCAGCTGCAAATTCCCCCACCCCTTTTTGGTACTCACCTTCTTTCCTTTATTTCCAACCACTGCCATACGCCCTGTCCTGTTTCTCAGCCTCCCTGTCCATTCTCCTACAGGGGACAACCCCTCTCCAAACGATGCACCGCCAGCAGCAATTCCTAACCTTCTGCCTTCCTCCTTCTGCTCTTCTATGTCGCTCCAGCACTCTGCCTCTCTGTCTGACATTGCCCGTCCTTCTTCTGCTTCCCACTCGCTGTCTGCAGTATTTATTTCTATTATTCGCGTTGGAGTGTCATTTATTCTGAACAAGATCTCTATCTTCTTCCATCGATCTTCCCCTGTTCCCACACTCAGCGGGGGAGTATCACCTCGATCCACCCGTGGGGTGGACGTCCCTCCCCCTTCTCCCAGTGCCCTTATGCGGGACAGTTCTGTGCGGACCATTGTTAGTTGTGATTCTAAATCTTGAGCTAATTTTCCAATGTCAACTGTTGAGGTGTCTAGGGGTCTTGTTATACTTTGGCTCTCATATGGTGGTGGTGCAGTGGCGGATGGCTTGTGTATTGGCGGGGCTGCAGGCTGTGCTACTTATACGGGGTCGCTATACCCTTCTGCAGGCCCTGGTTCTGACAATAATGGGTAGACCTCTATGTTCTTTGCCTCTGGAGTGGGCGGCCCTGCGCTTCCAGCTGTTGTCAGGGGAGAGGCATTCTGCTCGCTATCTTTACCTAGGTGTACCTCCTCAAACAGGCGCCACAGGTCCAGTATTTCTCTCCTATTGTGCAGCTGCTTCCCCTTGTACTTCACAAACAAACATGTAGCAACTATATCTAACACTTCTTTGTCAAACGATCCCTCTTCAGGCCAGACCCGGGACACTCCTTCCCCCTTCAACTCTGTGACCCACTGTTCATAGTACTTTACTATTTTTTCTGCATACACTGGTAGCATTTTGCAAATATGGGCGAGGGGTGTTTCTGCGCCCATTGTACTTCACTCTTACTACACCTTACCTGACGGTTCTCCTCTGTACCTACTTGCTTCTTATGTACCCAATTTGACCTGTATTATAATTTTCATGAACCACAATTGACTGTCTAATCACCTTTTGATATTTTAACGCTGTATTATGTAACAAACACTCTCTTTGTAAAACACCACGTTTTCTTTTCACTTTATGCACCTCAAATAATCACCTTACATGAGATGTTTAACATTTCACAGGGACAACGGAAAACATAGACACAAACATGGTACACCTCACCATCCCCACTATTCCTCTACTTCTACCCTCTCCCTCTACCTTGTACTAGTTCACCCACTTGGGAGTGACAAAGAGAAAACAAGTGAGATAAAGATCAGAAAAAAGCATTTCTACCTAATACCCCGGGTCTACCTGTTGACCTCTTCAATACTTCTTTTGCTTTTCACTTCAATTTCTTACACCAGTATATCCTGTAATAGTCGAGATAGGACTATGTGGCGCTGCCTTCTACTCCCCACGGAGATAGGATCCCTTTTTAACTTCTAACCCCCTTTTACTTCATTACCGTCCTAATGGCTATATGTGATAGAATGAGAATAGTAGGAATAATAGGAAGAGACCCCAGATCCTCAGAACCACTTTTTTCCCCTTTTTAGATTCACCTCTGTACACCCTCGATGTCACCTGAACTATGTCCTTTTATCCCAAGACCTCCTAATCTGACTCCCACCCGTGCCTTTAATATCACTCGCACTTAATACTCACATGTCCGTCTTGATCTGAGACCCTCTGGACCTGATCGGCGGGGCACTGCTCCTCGCTCAAAGATCACGCCCGTCTCCGGTGAGTGGTACATATGGGTTTTGTTAAGAGCGATCCCGTACCCGCTCGCCCTACTGCGTGCGCATGTCTAGGTCTACCGGTTGCCGTTGGCGGGTAGCTCTTGAGGGAGCGCGCTCAGGGTCAAAGCAGGGGGGCGTCTCGTGCCAGAAGGATGGGATAGAACGCTATCGCGTCGGGGTCACCAATAAAGGTGAGAGGCCCCCAGGCCTGCTGGTGAATTGCCCAACAGAGTCAATAAAGGTACATCCCAGGAAGGAATAAGACCAAGACCAAGTGAGAGTACGATTAAAGGCTTTTTATCCAAAGTTAGGGCAAACAGAATCTAATCTGCTCACGCTAAGAGCACTCTGCAGAAAACATGTTACATTTCATTTTTATACACATGATGACACGTCAGCAAGAGGGAGGCCTAAGGGGCACATATTTGATTGGGATTGGTCACTAAGAGGAGGCACCTATTGGTGCTATATGCTCAGTGATGGCTGATTGGACCACAGGCATGTGACGAGAGGATGTGATATGTGGGGTCGAGAGTTCAGCTAGGCTCATCGGTTGGACATCCGATGGGTTGACACTTTGATATTCTGTTGCTGTAAAATTTGCCCTTGTGGCCACACATTCTCATCCATTCATACGTTTGACTAGTTTATCCGGCGGCAAGGCTGGCACTTTGCACTTGTGAAAACAAGGCATGCTTATTCATTACTGAACATCAATTATATGACTCTCTCAAGGATATCACTCTCTCTTGCTCAAGACATATTAGAACACTAAGCTGGGGGTGGGGGTTGTAGGATCAGTGTATGGTCGTTGGTATTCATTCAATAGTGACAAGGGGAAAGTTAGAGTACATGGTTGCTGTAGGCTGGATTACAAAAAGTACATTTCATTTTAGGCGTGCACTTCCTTAGAGGAGCTTAGGTGTCTAAGTGTCAAAACAACGTAATTCCTTATGAAGCCAGGCCAATCGGAGATAGGCTTAGGCCCAATTTCAGGGCTTTTAGTCTCACATCATGTATTAACTGGAGGCCTTTATATTTACTCATAGCGGGTTACTTGCTTCATACATTTTGGCTGGTTTATTATTTGAGTGAAATACGCTTAGGGCATCTGCTAACTCCATACAGTTTGGGCAATGTCACAACACTAAAAAGGGGGTGGTGAGCGGGGAATAGCTGACAAATAGCCACACAGCACGGGTAGCTGAGTATGACTAATGGTTCATATGAGGTTTTCTAACGATATTCATACAATTACATTCTACATTATCAACAGTGAGGTAGCATTGTGTAAGCTTGCACAGATCTAAGGTTTGTTTACTCTTTACGAGATTACAATTGGGCGTGTATATATTTCAACGTTATAAGTCAACATACATTCTATCTCCAATATAATAGGTTAGCATAGAAACTTTTAGTAGCACACGTATATGTATTTACACTGCTTACTCATTAGCTTGCTTAAGGTGTCAGCAGGTTCATATGAACTCCACACAAAATGAGAGGACATTCTTTTACACATGCAGGTCAGAAGGGAGAATACGTTCACTGATTTAAGGGTCTCTTTCGTTGTTGACTCTGCTCTGGGGTACACAGGGATTAGGTTTTAATAGCCAGAGTCCGTGGGGTGCAGGGCAGGTTTACAGAGACAGATAGCCCTGGCTCTAGCCCTTTCCCCCTGAGCTGCATCTGAATCACTGGAGAGAGTTGGACTGCAAGTGATACACTGTAGATTTTGTTGTATTCCTGCTGCCAACCTTCTCATGGAAACCGAGTGGTTATGTGAACGGCAGAGAGGAGGTGGTGGGGGGAGAGCCGCGCTGGCTATGTGCTTGACGGAGATGGCTGCAGACTGGGGTGAACTCTGAACGGTCTTTTGCTATTTACAAATGAAGTCTGTACATTATAAAATGGAGTCCTGATCTCGCGGTACAAGGGTGTTCATGGGAATATGACAGTACCCGTGGATGTATTTGTACGAAAGGGGTGATGCTTCCCTGGTGTGTTCCCACATGAGTGCCCCAGGGCCGGGGGCCCTGGACCTGAAGCAGCCATGACTGGGCCCACTCGGGAAGCATGGGAATAAGGGGAGGGTGGGGGGTCTTATGGGTCCCCTCCCTCCACGCACCCTCAACCCATCTACCACCCAACCTTCACAAACACCCCGTGTCACAGTGGACGAGGAACCAGGCCGGTGTGTATCAATATGATATTTATAAATTTTATGGTTTAATGAAAATAAAAGCAAAATCAAACAATTGGACAGCAGCCAGCAATGTTGTGGAAATACAAATGCAAAGATTCCTACAACACAGTTTGTTAAAAATCCCCACAATTCACATGAATCATTAATACCAAAACAGGAAAAATTATTTTCAAACATGCAATGGTACTAAGGTTAAGCATTGCTCCTTCAACACTCACACCCAAACATCGGCTATCTTAATTCTTTTTTTTTGGATGGAAGGCAGTGGCAAGTAGTCAGGATAAAGAGGGAAAAATCGGATTTAGAATTCAGCCCGCCAGCCCAAGATGGGAAGACAGAAAAGAAAAAGAAAACCCAATTTATGAGCAAAACAGCATAATCGGATTTTACTTGATGCTCGCACAGCAGCTTACAACGGCGGTGGAACAGCTACAAAAGAAACTCATGTTGCTACACTTGAGAGATAAGGAAACTTACAGACTACTGAGCAGGGCACCAAAGCAACATGAACACAAAGTAAGAAAATCGATTTTGGGGGAAAGAAAACAAATGCAAAAGAAGAACATTTGCGGCAGAATGGAAATTCGTTTTTTACACAGGACTTGTGGCGACAGGCAGCCAAGAAAAAGGCTTAGCTGTCAAAATTGGAAATCGATTTCAAGGACAAGGAACAAAGGCCCACAAGTGTTAAGATGCTAGACACAATAGATTGCTCTCAATGGGACTACAGTTCGGGTTTTCAATGGGACAGATGCAAGTTAATAGTTCATGGGGAATGCACACAAATGCACAGACAATTCGGTTTTCAATGACAAGCATACTACTTCTTAGAGACTATATTTTAAAGACTATAGTTATTAAAGAAAGACATTAAGCGCAAGCGGGTTCATTTCGAATTTCAACCAGCTTACACTGTGAATTTCCTTATAGGGAATTCATTGATTTACTTCCAAATAATGCTAAGGATTTATACAGACAACTGAACAATGTATCAAAGGAATGCTGTAACATACACCGGCTAATACAGATTCTTCTATGGAAAGGTGAATGACTTATACCGGCAATTTGAACTTTCAATGGAATTTTCAACAGGGTGCAAGATTCAAAAGAGAGGGGTATGCAATTTGGGACTGGGGTTATATGCTGATTACAATGTAAGCTTTAGTTTGGTATTCTGGAAAGCCAGCAAGGTCTCTGGTCACTCTGGACAGTTAGGCCAAGGGATCTGGTCATTCTGGACAGTTAGGCCAAGGGATCTGGTCTCTGCACTCTCCTGGATGGATCAGCTAGGCGGGGTCTGGTCACCGCACTCCCTTGGATGGGGACAGCTGCCTCCTCTCCTTTCTCCCTGTATTCTTGGGTGTGTCTGGATCTGGATTCTGGGTATCTTTCTGTAGATGGGCTGGATCCTTTGTGTCTCTCTGTGTCCCTCTTATATAGCCCAAATTCCATCATCTATTTTACAGTCTGGGGGTAAGTACTCTGGAATTATTCCTATCCTAGGAGAGGACAGCTTACCATTCTACACTCCTCCCCCTGAACCAATAGGGTTAAGGGGAAAGGGCATCATTTTTCTATTTGCATTTATGACATTTCTTTGTCTCTCAAGGTTACTTTTTAACAAAAATGAGTTATGGATCAAAACTTCAGACTAATACTCGCCACCGCCATTAAGTAGATATGCAGATTCAATGGCTCACAGGGAATTGGACAAACCGATTGCCAGCTCTGTGCGAGGTAGCATCACCCTTTGGCACATTTTGGCCCTTTTCATAAAGTGCATAATAGTTAACAATTATGCCAATGATTACACATATTCATGATTACATTTTGCATCTTTCCACCTAGTTTTCTATTTGTCCCATTTATAAATCAGCCAGAAACAAGTCTTGACTGGCCATTTCAGTTCACAAAGTGCTAGAAACATGCACTTGGTCTCTTTCCATTTGTCTAAAAATCACATGGAAAACTAGCATAATACAAAATTACTACTTATTCAGGGTGCTGGGAAAAAAGTCTTAAAATGGAGAAGTCCTTTAATGTCAATGGGGAGGATTTGTCACATATGGGGTCGGTGCTGCATGCCCCCACGGCAAACTGTCTCCTCCTGGCTCAGCTTGCAACAAAGAACTTTTATGATGGCCTTTGAAGTTTGACAGTTCCCCCCTCCAGAGTAGGTGCTGGAGGAAATCGCACTTCTTGGTCACGCACTGGCCACACTTGCTCTCTTTGTTTTTTCTGCCAGGGCTGCATTCCAGTCTGGTAGAACATAGTATCGTCACACCCTCATCCACATCACATGTCACTGCGGAATGATTCCTTGATTAATGTGACTTCCAGTGAGAGGCCAGGCTGTCAATTGAGCCCAAAACTGGTTTAACTGGTCTGCTGGGCCTCAAGGTGACTGACGCCTGGTGGGGGAGAACAAATGCACATATGTAGCCAAGCCCCCACCCACACTGACATTTCTTGTGCAAGCCAAAATCCCCGGTGTTATGTTGGCTTTTAAACACTTTTTCTTTATGTTCTTTCACACGTGTTGCAAGCCATATTTCATTTACTGTTTAAATACAGTTCTATAAGTTATAGAATTAATTTGATTTGTCCTTTTGAGTGGGTCTGCATTAACTGTTGATCCATGGACACGGAAGGGTAAGCCTCCTGCACACGGTTTTTGATTTGACACGGATGAAAAATAAAACCATGTTGTTTTTCATTCATTTGCAGTGTTTAAAAGTGCTGCCGTCCACATGAAATGGACAACAAAGCAGTGTCAGTTGCAATGTAAAATCCTTGCCCCTCATGTGAATGAACAATAAGACAAGGCTGTTTTTGGAATCTATTGCTTAACCTTTTGGCATTAGGATGGAATAGAGTAAATGCAGGACCATTTTGAATGCAGTTATGACTTCTTATTATTTAGATGAAAGAACAAGTGCACGCAGAGCCTTCTGAATGCAGGTCAGGACTTCCTATTATTCAGATGAAAGGAAAACAATTGCAGAGATGTTCTGAATGCAGGTCAGGACTTCCCGTTATTCAAATGAAAGGAAAACAATTGCAGAGCCAATCTTGGTGAAAGGTTCAACTTCTAATCATTCAACATAGAATAAAACAATTTCAGAGCCATTCTTTGGGTTGCAGTGTTTAGTGCTTGCCACACGTGCCAGACATATGTGCCAGGGAAGCCGAGCACAGGCGTTTTTCATGGCACTGTTTAAATGTGTTTTTTTAGGTGAAGGGGATTTCTGTTAGGGCCTATAAATACACCCAACAAGTATACCGGATGGGATCCAAACAGATTGGAAACTCAAGAAAATTATAAACCTCCTTGTCCAATTTTGGAAACGTGGACGGAACGGCAGGCTTATCTATGCAAGGTTGTGGGTCGTTGGTTAGTTGCAACACACTGAAAATACAATTATTGCCCAATGATAAAAGGGACTGTCCAGTCAAGGTTGTATAAAAATATCTACTTTATTATTGTTCAACAGAAAGTTCTATCACACTACAAAATACAACCCAACCTGTAAAGGAATGCAGAGGACAGACTGTTTCAAGAAGGAAAAGGGGTGCACTCTGGATACTGACAGGAGGGTAGTTGGTAAAGTAATTAGTCTCAATAGTTCAAGGATACTTGGCTTCAGCACAAAGGGAGCAATGGTTCATAAAATGTCACTAGAGGTCTTCGGAGAAGGACAAGGGTGATAGAACCACAATGTAGCTTGTGCTTGTAGAAGTTCTTGGTGCTGGATGGGGTCGAGTTGGTTTCAGGGCATATTGCAGCTTCTGCGACAGAGCTCAAGATGGGAGACAGCTGCGGATATCAAACGACAGGTAGTTCGGTGAGTGAGGCTGGACGGACGGCTGCAGGCTGCCCTACACAGCGTCTTGGGGTCAGGAATCGCTGTCTGAGTGCCGGCTGGCAGGTATGAAGCACTGGTCGAGGCGTCTCAGCATGAGCATTTGCAGTGTAATAACAGTCAGCAGTGCAGTTGGTTGCAGCTCAAGGAGCTCGACTGCCTCAAAAATGTCCTTAAAAGTGGATGCTAATTGATGCTTGTTGGTGCACTCCTCCTAGCTTCTTCGCCGGGTTTGTGTCTTTAAGGTGAATGGCCCAAAGCTGAGGTGAGTGTTTCAGGCAATGTCCTTGTCCTTGGTGTGGTTCAGAGACTCTCTGGCACTTCCCACCTAGGAATCTTGCTTGCAGAGCCTAGCAGGGCATGCTGTGTGCTGGCTGAGTACCGGTTCTGGAGCTGCTTGGAGGGTCCTATGGTTCCAGTATCTCCCTTGGTTCCCTGGGAGATGTTTAGGGGAGGGATCTTGCTTCCCTCTTGGAGTTTCTGGCCTTCCTTCACTGGTGGAAGGTGTAAGGCAGACTGTACCTTCAGCCAGGGTCCCAATGAGTTCTTCTTGCTACTCAATTGCAAAGTCTTCAGATGATCTCCTGTGAGATGGACCCACCCCTTAAAGCCAAATGGGCCCCAGTGATTGGTGCAGGCTAAGCATACTGCAATGAACCAATCCTCGGTCCCCACCAACAATCTTCTGTTATGTGTGAGGTCATGACCAGAGTGCTTTGCAACAGGAAATGTAAAGGGGTGACAACATGTACTTCTAAGTCCCACCCATCTTCCTGACTGTTGTGGATCAAAGTACCTTTCTGGTTAATTTAGCTCTCTGTGGTTCTGGATTGAAAGTGGCAGGTTTCCCTTGAAGCAGCGGTCAGACCAGACTTATGGTTGTTGCCAAACCATATACTCATACATTTCTGAATGGGGTGCCCCTGCAGGGAAGACCACTGTAAACAGTTGTCACAGACATGAAATTCACTGCCTTTGAAACTAAGAGGTGGGAGCTGACCTCAGGTTGACACATATGCATATAAAAAATGTGTTGGGTTTCCTGTCCCCTTTGTCAGCTCTGCGACCAGGCATCTCGCAGGCCTGTTTCAATTAATTCTCATCAGTATGCCCCACCACCAGCAGGGTGGACAAAGGATTGGGCAGATTCATTTAGCCTTTGTGAGTTAATAAGGCTGGACATGGCATCAGGAAGGTTTGGCCTTCCCCCTTCTTGAGATACTTTGATGTACCCATGGCTGTCACATTCCAGCTGAACATGGCAGGATGACTGTGCCTGTATGCTCTGTCTATCCAGAGTACACGTGACACATGACTATGTGCTTTTTGTGTCCCACACATTTTACGCAGGTTGATCACCCAACATTTAATTTCATTAAACAATTTCAAAAATGTCCAGGCGAGCAAACTCTCCCTTTGCAGATGGTCGAATTCCTCACAGTGAACGTATATGTGTATATGAAGAAATCCTATACACTGCAAATATAACTGAGAAGAGATGGAGTGGATGCAGAAATCAAGGCCGATAAGACATATAGAAGCTTGCTTAGAACACAGGTAAAGCAGCCATGATGAGAAAATGTTGGCTTTTTATAATAGCAAGCAAAAAAACTTGAAGGAGAAAACTCAAAGCTGCAGAGCTAACAGGCACTAGAATAAAGATTTGTGTAAGAACAAGAATATGTGTTTGGCTTGGTATCAAGGATGTTGCAGCAAGAGGCAACTGCAAGGCTTGAAAGGAGTCGAAGATGATAACCATGTGTGCAGGACATATATCTCTTAGATTAAGCAAAGGAGAGAACATTTGTGAGTTCCAAGTATAGTACAATTAAAGACAAGTCAAGCACATGCAAGACAGAGCAAGCAAGATTCCAGAGGCCGAGGAGAGTAATAGCATCAAATGTAATTGAATCAAATAGCACTAAATAGAAGGGCAGGATGGACAAAATCATGATCTCTTCACACCTAGTGCAAGACCAGAAAACAAGGTCTATTCATAAAGCTCTAGACAAAGATAGCAATGTACCCTCTCTCCCTTTAAAGGTCTAAAGAAGAAAAAAGTCTGCAAGGTCATCTACAAAGAGGAAGCCTTGGTTTAGGGCCTAACTGATGAAAGATGGTAGGCTAATTGGCCAAGTGGGTAGTTGTCTGACGTTGTTCACTGCACCTGGATTTTATTTCGCTTACGTGTCGCTAACGAGCCGAATGTCCAGGATTGCATTGTTACTCTGCTATTATCAGTATTATACGTAGTTAACAGGTGGTTCTATGCTTGCCTACCAGATAGGGGCAGCCAATGATGTTATTAACACCTGAATGATCTATAGGTATATATGTTCCCTTAACCAATTCCTCTGCCCAATAGGTTTTTACTGTTTGCCATGCAGAATAATGTAATAGCTGATGCACATTGAGATATAAAACCTTTTGTGTAATTGAAATGTTTCGAGAGTGTGTGAGCTACAATTTGTTTGTTCGCCAGGTCTCCCTACTTTATTAAGGTGGTAATAAAGTAATATCTTGCAATATTCTTTGAGTCTGTCTGGTTATTTGGGCCTGAGATCAGTTATTGTTGTAATCCATCTGGCACTTGGAACGCTCCAGGTGCTACTGCACATTTTGGAAGTGTTGTGGATCGTTCAATCCAGACTCTCAGATTCTTGTTGTCTTCCACCATCAGCTGGAAGACTGCAGAGTTTCCTGTGGAGAGCGGGAGAAAAACCATGTGTAAGAGGAGACGGTTGGCAGGTGCCTCTTTGAAGAAATTCCTGTCCGGTCCCCACGGACTCCCCGCAGACCGAAGGCAAAGTGGTCAATTGCGGAAGAGTACATACCGAAGGGCTCAAACTGAACAATGGATGTAAGTAGAAAAATCGAATATGGCAAACAAAAGGGGAGGGATCGTATTGCATGTAAATACAATAGGGGAACGAAACAGGATTTGATTAAAGAGAGATATCTCATTTCCTATTCTCAAGGAGATAGACGGGGCCACATCAGTCTCTGGAATGCAGTATTTTTTAAAGGATTGCTGTGGCAAAGTCCCAAGAGCGATGCATGACACACTCCAAAATGGAGTAAAATAGAAATGAGACATGTTTACTAGAGACAGTTAAGAAGACGATTGTAGAAATTATTGTGCACATTTGTTTGGGGGGTTTGAAAACATTTGTTTAAAATGTTGACGTATTTTGTATTAGTTTTGATAATATAGTTTGTAGGTTAAAACTATAGAACAATAGTAATACATTTGACTAATCATCAGACCCTAAAGCAAGCAGTTGGTGGCAATCATAGGAGGGTAGCAGGTGAGAAAAAATAGAATGAAATAAGATTCTTAGATTGTCAATAATAAAAGAAGGTAAGTAAGAATCAATAGAACTATAAACGAAGAAGCAAAGAGAATAATATTGTGTAGGCTTCAAAATTGTTTGGAGGATATTGGCGGTGATAGATGGTGCTTGCCCGAATTCATTGTTGTGATATAATGAATTAAAGTAATAACAAAATAAAACAACTGGTAAGTATTGACAGTTAATAATGACTGGTCATTGTGGGGGATACTCGCCTACTACACTTATGCAAAACATTACCGAGATATACACCCAAGATTAGGAAATACCATGCTGAATGGGTAAAAGGCATGGATGGCAAAACGTACATGTCTTGTCCTCAAGAAGGTTCGCTATCAAGGACATTATTGCAACACATGACAACATATTTGCATGCTGCAACTCAGGGAAGATATTACAGAAAATGTTAGCTATTTTGGAGCAATGGAAAATGTATCAGAGTGAGAAGGAAGACCCGCCCAAGAAGGAGTGGATGCTTAATCAGCATAAAGGGGAGGGCGAAATGCCCTCAGCTCCTTTTTCTCCTGAAAACAATAGCACAACCGATGACAAACAGGGATGTTATCCTTTAAAGGTGTTAAAAGCAGCAGCGGGGTGTGTTAATCAGACATACGCACCCCCATATGCGATGAACATAAAGAACTTGATGAAAGAAGGGATAGACAGATAGAGATAAAAGAAGAAGCCAAGAGACAAAAAGGCAAGAAGGACAGAGCTAATGAAGTCACAGTAGTACAGAATGAGTGGATGGGAGGACGGATACTACTCAAATTAGATGAAAGTGCATTGACAATGTAAGAGAAAGAGAAGAAAGAGAGGAACGAGAAAAGAAGGAAAAGGAACGAGAAAGGGCATACAAAGAGGAGAAGGAAAAAGAGAAGACGCAAACAGAAGAACAAAGAATGAATGAATAACAGTAAAAAATAGAAAGAGAGAATAGGGGAGAAGAAATGTGAAGAAATAGAAACACAGAGATTGAAAAAATCTAGTTTAGAAAGAAGGTGAGATGAAAAAGAGAAAAGGGAGATGAGAAGAAGGGAAGAAGATTCCAATATAGCCGCCGCAATTTGAGGTCATGAGACGGAGCGCTCCATGAGCTCCCGATTTTCTGAAGCACCCGATATGATATATATCTGAGCAGGGAGATGGCCACCCGGACAGCCCCCGTGGGCAACAGGGAACACTGGAGAGCTTCAGCGGCGGACCCTAGCATGTGGCGAAAGTGAGCCTTAAGTGCACCCTGGACTGGGCGTGTCTCGGGGATCCAGCGGCCGGCAGGCCCATGGTAAATGTTTGGATACATTCTCCTGGTGAGAAACGCTACTTGGACAAGGAGCATTCTCTCAAGGATTGGGAAGCGGCAGAGTTCCTGTGCAGGAGAAGAGGTAGTAGCAATCCATGAGGGGTGTGGCTTGCAGACATTGAGGGTGGCAGTCCATGCAGTGATATTATCAAAACCACCCCTGCCCCAGTAAATACCAGAGGACCAGAAAGCTGAGCCGCCTAGGAATGTAAACAAGAGGCTCAGTCCCCCCAAAAAAAACAAAAAAAACATTCTGGAGTTTGGCCTCGCATGCCCCAGGGAAGAGTGGGACTTTAAACAAGAGTGCTTTGTGAACACACTGGGTCGGTTCCAGAAAAAGTGCTGGGGGCCCTTTCAAGGGAAGCGACCAGAGACTAGCAGCAGGCCATACACAGGAGAAAACAGGATCGAACTGCACCAATTGCAATAAGCGGTTGGGTGGGACTCAGTAGTCTGGCGCCAGGGGCAAAGTGAAACAATCGCAATAGAAATCAAGTTGAGAAGAAACAGTGCCTCGGCTGCCTTGAAATGGTTTGTGGTGACACAATAAAGGACAATGCTGTATGTTCAGGGAAGGTAGAATCTTGATAAATAGCATATGGCTCAGGAGGAAAAACTTCAATAACGTCACATGCCGAGGGGAAAAAAGTAGCCTACCCCCGTGGGACCCTTTACAGAACTGCACACAAAATTGAACCTGCTACAAAAATTGTGGGTGTTGAGCCAGGTGCCACCTGCAGCAGACAACGCCTCATTTTTGCACACTTGATTCCAGGGGACGGGACTGCTGGTGTTTCACTAGACCATCATCATAGAGCAGGCCCGAAAAGTACTGATCCGGGGGCATGCCCGCGGGATCTATTGGCTGCATCCTCCTTATACCCACAAAAAGAGCATATATTGAGCAAAGCACAGTAACTATCCACGCTTACCTACAACGGGCCTGAGATCCAATTTTTTCAAGATCTTTCAGAAATCAATTTGCAAAAAAGGTGTGAGATGCAGCCAGTAGTTAGGACACTGCAATCAAGAGGAATCAAGTATAATTGGACCTTCCCCTTTTGGCCTGACCATTCCTCTAGAGGGCAGGCAATATAAGATAACATCACAAGAAGCTTCCATAGCCTTGTTTCCAATCGAATATCAAGAAATGGAAGGTTCTACGTAGACCATGGACAGGCGCGTAGCCCAACAATGCAAGCCATGGAAGTGGTCAACAGTAACCTGTTGTGGGAGAAAGGAAAGGGGCGAAACAACAAGATGATTGGAAATCCAGACTCAGAGGCCCTTTTGCCAAACCTCCTTCAGAAAAATGGGCCAGCAAGTAAGCTTGTTCCTACGCAGATGGATCAGAATGGTTACTAAGGTTACCAGGAGCAGGAGACTCGGCGAACACCATCTTGGGATGTATCTGTGTAGGCAACAGATGGGGGCACTAGGCTGCCCCGCAGTTTTCCTTGGGTTTAAAGTTGGTTCACGGCTGGGGTCTTGTTCCCAGAAAATGTTAGTAACCGTAGCTCACACCAGGGGACATTTTGTTTGGGGAATCAATAGGGAAAGTTAGGGGGAGCAGGGGAATGTTTGGGATTGGGAGGCGCCCAACAAGGGGTGGTTGGGGGTCTACCGTATGGTATAAGAGTGGGTTTCAATCCAAAAAGCTCATAGATTGGTGGCTGGTAAATTGAATTTACTTTGTGCAGAAAAAAGGTGAACAGTCCTTAGACTAAATACCTTAGACAAAAATACTATGTTAAAGCCAACAGGGCAGATCATTTACTAGCCAGACAACTATGCCAGAGAATAGCTTCTCAAATTATTCAATCAATTCAAACCCCTTCAGGGGAATTAGTTACGGATACACCACAAATTATTTCACAATTTCCTACTTTCTATTCTAATTTATATTGGCCAGAATGCCCAGACCAAGAAAATCAGGGGGTGTATTTACAGGTAGTTGACCTTCCTCATTTACCACTGGAGGATAGGCAGAGTCTAGAGGGGAATATCACCCTGAAATACTTAGGGTCATATATTCCCTCCCACTGAATAAATCCCCACACCCAGACAGTAATACAGCCCATTTCTATAAGACATATTGAAGGGTATTGGTCGGGAAATTAGTACATTTATACAATTCACTCACAGAATCTGGGCATATTTCTTCTACAATGGAAGAGGCAAAACCTGGGAAAGACCCCGGTAGATGTGGGTCCTATCGTCCTATGACCTTATAAATATTGATGCAAAAATCTATTCCAAGATATTGGCTAATATGCTTGAGAACTTACTTCCGGCAATTATACATCCAGATCAATCTGGTTTTATAAAGCAGAGGCAGGGCCATGACAACATTAGAAGTGCTTGTTATATCCTGGAAAATATAGGGAAAGGGCTACTCCTGCAGACCTGCTCTCTCTCAACGCTGAAAAGGCTTTTGATCGGGTTGAGTGGGAGTTTCTTTTTCTAACGCTAATAAAGATGGGCTTTGGCCTGAAATTCATAGAGAAAATAAAAGTACATTACAAAAAACGAATGGCCCGTATGTTGATTAATGGACAGCTCTCCCCCCTAAAAAGAGGGACCAAACAGGGATGTCCGATGTCATAGTTGCTATATGCTATTTGTCTTGAGCCACTTTTAGCTAAGATACGTCAAGCTACAGTCATATCCAGGATAATGTTCGGGGGTTACCACATAAAATGTTGGCATAAGCGGATGATATGTTGATGTTCTTAACAAAACCGGGGCAAACACTGACCTCAATTGAACGTGAATTAAAGGACTATGGCTTGGTGGCAGGCTTACAAATCAACTATACTAAGTCTGAAATTGTAAATCTTTCTCTTACCACAGCAGAAATACAGGCACTTTGTATGCAAACACATTTTGGCTAGGCACAAGACTACATTAAACTTTTAGGCATGAAAGTAACTCCAGAAATGTCAAGAATGTACAAAGCTAACTACCCCTCATTGTTGAAAGAAATATCAAGCCTACTGAGTAAATGGGGCCCGCTGACGATCTCTTGGCTAGGTTGTATCTGTACGATAAAAATGGTAATCTTTGTTAACTGTTTTATTTCTTTCGTATCTCTGCCCCCTTCTTCAAAAAGCTACAGAGACTGATATCATCATTTTTCTGGAACAATACATCCCCGAGGGTAGCATATGATGTTTTAAATATACCTAATAGTAAGGGAGGATTGGGTCTCCCAAATATCCAACAATTCTACCAAGCCACAGAACTTTGAATATTCGAATAGTAAAGGACTGGTGGGTGAAGGAATTGGAGAAGAGGAAGGTGCAAATGGACCGGGCGATTGGTGGACCCAATTAGGAGACAATCTATTGCTCCCTAAAAGGGACCGCCCCCTCAATATCCATAACAGTATAATCACAAGTTTAGTCGTGGAGGTATGGGACATAGTGACAAAAAACATCAATTTACAATATTCCCTTCACCTTTTACACCACTGTTTTGCAACCCTCAATTCACTGCAGGCCAAGAATCACAGGCATTTAGCAAGTGGAAACAGGCAGGCTGTATGAAATTGCGAGATATGTTTCAAGGCACAGATCCTAAGTCCTTTAATCAATACAAAATGGAACTCAGACTAAATGAACTAGCCTGCTTTCAGTACTTCCAGGTCTGCCAGTCGATACTGGCCCCTCCGAATAAACAGGCAGCAACTAGAAAGCTCACTCATTTTGAAAAATGTGCTAGGCCCGGGGAATAAGGTACTAATCTCACATATATATGCAATTATGGCAGAGGTATCTCCTGCTACTTCTCTGTGATAATTGAAGCAATGGCAGCTGACTCTGGGAGAACAAATAATGAAAGCAGAATGGGAATGGATATGGACAGATATTCTCAAACTTACTTGCTCACGCCAAGAAAGAGAATTTTTGTACAAGCTGCTAGTTCAATGGCATTAAACGCCGGCCCGCTTGCACAACATGTGACCAACTATTTTGTCGCATTGCTCGAGGCTATGTGAGCAATTGCGAGATTGTGGGCATATTTGGTAGAGCTGCCCAAAATTAAGGGGATACTGGGCAGAGATTGACGGTAGGGTGCTGCAAATATTTTGTGTATTGAACCATGTTCCCTAAAATCTAATCTTTTGTTGGTTTTTGATTCGAAAAATGAAAAAAAGCTTGAAACTAAAATGTAAGAAGAAGGGAAGAAGAAATGAGAAGGAGTCAAAGGGATGACGAAATAGATGATATGGTTAATAGATGTATAATACCAGTTGAAGCACGAGAACAATGCTAAGAAGAAAGGGGATCACAACAGCCCCAGAGGGCGCTGCATTTGATACAGAATATACAGACTTGGGCTGATGAGCATGAGGCAGAAGGCATAGGGAAAGCGATTGGGGATGTATATCGGCAAATGAGGGAGAAAGATGGTTACAAGACCAAATGGAGCATCTAAGGATCTACACTGAAAGAAACAGGAGGTCATTCAGATGATGTAATGAGGGACAAGCATAGAACGTTGTCCCAAGCAGATTAGATCTTGATTATGAGGAAAGGGATAACAGCCATACCAGTTGGGGTATGATGATGTCAGGTGAAGAAAGGGTAGAAAAAGAGAAAGCATGAGGAGAAGGTGCATGTGGCTTTTCGGTAGATCCAAACATAGAAACAGGGGTCAAGTGGTCAGATTTAGAAGACCCAAAAGGAAAAACACCAGAACTTACACCATATTCCAAATGACCACATGCATGGTTGCATGGTAGAGGGGATATAACCCTGCTTTATGTAAATAGATTAAGGTCAGTGCCAGGACGAAGACAAACGGGCGAAACAAACCCCACCTGGAAGACAAGAAGCATAGGTGGGTATGATTATAGACCAGAATTGACACAATTCCCATTATTAGAAAAAGGGGAGGATGACCTCACTATATACCGTGGCCACAAATGAATAGAGATCATTTGAAATGTAAATTACCGAGTTTGACTGCAGGTGCAGGGAAAGGGATTTATGAGTTAGAAAGAATGACAGCGAGAATGATGATAGCGGTGGGTGATGTAAAAGGCCTATTAGCACCTATTCTAGGGGAGAGAACTGACAATATTTGGAGACGAGCAGGATATGCGAGTGTGAGAGCACAAAACATGACACATTGCAGAACGCCATTTAATAATTGTAAAGCAGACATGTGGAGGGCGCTTATAATACAATACCCTGACACATCAGACATGGGTGCAAATATGACAAGAAAAGTGGCCAAGGACAAAAATCCTGTTACTTTTATTCAGGAGATTCAAGAATGTTTGCGTCTTGAGACGAGGGAACCGTGGGATAAAACAGTAGCATTATTTTATCATATTTTATGTCAGGGACTGCCCGAGCCAGTGCAAAGGTAGATGAAGAAACAGGTAGGAATGGAAGTGAAGCCACAGCCAGAAATACAATTGACTATCACACATCATTGTCGATTATTACAAGAGAAGAATAAGACAAAAGCTGAGAATGGAAAGCAGGATGAAGCAAAGTTAGTTCAGAAAATGTTGCTGAAATTTGCCCTAGAAGGAGCAATGTTAACAAGTGGTGAAGGCGTGGCCACACAAGCGGTACAGTTAGTGCACCCAAGCAATGTAGGCTACCCTATAAATCAATGTGGGTACAATTTGTGGCCACGAGGTAGAGGGAATGGACCTAGAGGACTAGGGGCCTCATTATGAGTCGGGCGGTACAGGGTTAACGGCACCGGTAAAGGTGCCGGGGCCGTCAACCCCGTACCGGCAGATTCCGAGTTCCCCTTGCAGGTCTCACCAGACGTGCAGAGCGGGTCCCGCGAGGGGAAGAGGGAGCAAACAACGGGCCATCTCGTAATGGCCCGTTGTTTGCTCCCTCTCCCATTCCCATTCAGCCCTATGGGGGCTGACATGGGAATGGGGAAGGACCGTGTCCGGGTCCTCGGAGGGAGGAATTACCGGGCTTCCAACCTCAGAATGCCCCGGTAAGTCCTCATTCTGAGGACCCGGACCCGGACGTAATGAGGCCCATGGTGGTGGATTTCAAAACCCTAAGGGGGAGGAGGATTTAATGGAGGACAGCCACAACAATGCTGTCACTGTGGGAGGAAAGGACACATGGCCTGAACGTGTAGAGGTAGAGGGGGCATGCAACAGAACTGGCAAGCTCCAAGAGGGGGGACAGCTATTCTTCACAATTTAATACAGAACTGCAGGAGTATTATGCCCAAGATCACACACAGTATCTGACATGCTTGCTGCAAGTACAGCAAACACAGCAGATCCTGCTGCAAACATAATCGCAAGGTAACCACAGCAAACGCCTATGTAAACACAACAAGTACAGACACAACAACCATAGTACATTCTGATGCAACAAGCAACAGTGCCACAATGTAAGGTGAATACAGAAGCCCCACAAGCCTCCACATGCAGAATTGAGAGTGTGACAGTAGTGGGAGGGAATCCTTTTACAGGAACAGGAATGAATTCATATCCACAATAGGAGAGCCCACAGAACGACTTGATGTGTTCAGTACTATCAGTGACACCAAGCCTACAAGAGGAACCAAGGGTCAGGGTAATAATAGGAGGCCAGGCATTTTCGTTCCTTGTGCAAACAGGAGCAACCCCTTCCTGTGTTAAAGAGGGGAAGTATCCAATGACTGGGGTTGGCATGAATGCTCAGGGCTTCTCTGGGGCTATGAGTTTGGTTCCTTTTACAAAATGCCTTCTTTTCAATTCCCCTTCATCAGGACTCATACAGTTTGACTTCATTTTCATACAGAAATCAGCACTGAAAACATACAAAGTTATCTAAGGGGTACTGTGAGTCCCCATCAATCTTTAATAGGGTTCTTCAGATGGACATAGGTAACATACAACTCGTGAGCACTATCATTCAGTACGTAGATGACATATTAGTGTGCAGTGAGACAGAAGGAAAATGCAGAGAGGACTCAGTTCAACTAATGACAAAATTAACAGAAAAGAGATACAAGGTAGACAAAAAGAAACTACAATATTGCCAGGAAGAGGTCCTGTACATAGTACAGCTGATCTCTCAAGAGGGGGGGGAGTGACACCTGAGAGAGCAGAAACAATCAAGAAAACTCCAAAACATGAGACAGTGAGGGAAATGTAACACTTTTTAGGTCTATGTAATTTTTGTACGGCCTGGGATTTTGATTTCAGTACATATATTAGAGCACTTTTAAAAGGACTCAAGGAAGCACAGATATCTAAAAGTGAGATAAAATGGACAGACAAGATGACTGAACGATTTGAAGAATTAAAAAGGGTGACCTGTACAGCACCTGTGTTAGGGATTCCAGACTATATTTAGGATTTTTAATTATTCTCAAATTCAAATGGAGAAGTGATGACAGCAGTGCTCCCGCAGAAGACAACATTAGGACATGAACATAAACCATTAGCCTTCTATGATGGGATTTTAGACCCAGTAATGAAAGGGCATGAACCTTGCAAAGAAGTGTTAGCTGCTGATGCATTCACAATTGAAAAAGCTGTAAGTATTACAATGGGATGCTCAATTACATAATTCATCGAACATTCCTTGTTTTCCATTTTGGAGAAACCCAAAAGCACATTGACTGCACAAAGACTGTCAGGATACAAAGTGATTATTTCAAACCCAGCTATCAAAATTGTCAAATGTAGAGCAGTGAATCCATTGACATTCATAGCAGAACCAGTAGGGAAGGAGGACTATGTACATGACAGCACAATGCATACTGAGTTTTATGAGGATATTCCCCATGTGAGACAAAATGCTTTCAGAGGGGAGGAAACCTTATTCATTGACAGTTCTAGTGGCACCTATCATCACACTCCAGAGATATGAGGATGAGGAAGTGACAGTTTACTCTGCCTCCGCTTATGTGATGTCAACCGTACATGCGGGATAGTCACACTGGAAAAGGAGGGGGCTTTCTCCACGCAAACAGCACATCAACGCAACCTGCGTTCCTATTGGACAAACTAATTAAGGTACTAAGACTACCATTGGATATCTATGTGTTGAAATGTGCAACCCGTACTACAATGTTAAGTGACCTCAATTCAGCACTCCAACTAAGTCAATGCCGAGTCTGGGATGCCCAAGAGAAGCCCTTAATTATATATTTTTATGACAAGTTCATAGATCTGCATGATAAACCCTTGTATAACGCCCCTCTCTTTGAATCCTCCTGACCTCACTGAGCCAAGAAGTAGGTTTGTTTTGCAAATCAAAAGATTTATTTGAAAAATTAAACAATATATATATCACACGTTTATAAATACATTAATATTTGATAGCACACTTATGAATATTACAGTGATCAACAATGGATAATATTACACTAACACACTTTGTTAATGACTTAGGAGTTGGTATAGAGAGGATAAAGTAGCTGAGAATGCTTTTATGGTTTCAAGGAAATGCAATGATGGAAAAGAATGCAGCACAGAAATAAACTCAGATGGTTTCCACAAGAGATAATATGATCACTTTTTCTTTTGGCAATTCACTCCTCCCCTATGCAATATAAGGAGATGGAAGGCGAGCACACAATTTTCAGGGATACAATCAAATACAATACCAAGTCAGTTCCCCCCTAGCAAGCTTAGAGCAACCGGTATGCTTTTAAAACATGCAGAAATACTTTTAATGTGATTTACAATGAAGTGAAAATATGCTCAAAATGATTTTAATTCCCTTTAGGAGATTCAGGGTAGGTGACAGCTACTTTGAATTAGTCCATGTCAACACTAGCAATGATTCAGGAGGGATTTCACGTTGGAAACGAATTTCAGCAATGCAAGCAAGAGACAGCTATTTTTTAACGTGTGGTGAGATTGAGCTAGTTTTCAATTCGCTGCACTTTTTCTGAGCGCGTAAAGCGTAAAGCGTGATTACGGAAAAACTATAAGACTAGAAAGTCGGTTTAGGGCTTGGAAAGCTGAGGATCTTAGCTTTCAAATGAAAGTTAAATCTCGTTGTTCCTAGCACGTGCAGTTCCAAAGATACAGCCAATTTAGTGGAGGTAGATTCTCAAAATTAAAGTAAAGCTCAGAATGACAAATGACACTTTCACAGGTTTGAAATCACAGAATGGACACACGATTTCTATGCAGTTTTAAATAGGTGGAAATGGTTTGAATTAGATCATTTTTAAACTAAGAGATTGGTTTGCACAGCTCTGGCTGGATACTCACTCCTAATTTTGGAAGGAATGGGCCTCGTCACAGATCTGGTCAACAGGTTTAGCTGCGGTTCTCTCTGCTCTGCTGGTCTGGATCTCTGGTTCTGGCAAAAGTTCTGGCACTGCACAGCGGTCTGGTCTGGGTCTGGTCTTCTATCAGCACTGCACGGCGGTCTGGATACAGCTCTGCTTTCTGGGCTCTGGCACAGGGTTCTAGCCAGAATCAAACAGCTTGCCCGGCTGTTTAATAGTTTGGTTAGGTTGCTGGATTCTGAGGCCTCTGAAGGATTCAGCTTGTGGACTAGGCCTCTCTGCTACAAGTTCTGAAGTCTGGATTCTAAGTTCTCGTTCTGGAGTCTGGTTTTCTAGGTTCTGGTCTCTGAATATTGTCTGGATTTGAAGTTGTCCGGCAAAGTGCTTCTCAAGAAAGTGGAAAGAGCCTGTTCCTACCTGGGTCTCAGTAGCTCCTTTTATGTCTTTTGAAAATGGGTGGGAAGGCTGACTTTCTATGCCCAACCCTCTGAGGATCCTGATAGGTTAAAGGATTTTCTGTGCTCTCACTGGAGAACTGAGTTGTGAGTCATCAGGCCTCATTTATATGGCATACAGAAAGAACACTCCCCTTGTCACTTTGCACACAAATCTATTTTTGATCCAAATGCATATTTATCTATGTACAATTTCTCTAATAGTATATGTCCAGTTAACATATGTTCTGTAGCGCCAAACCATCCGATCCCTGTCTTTGTAAGATGTTGTGTCCACTTCTGATATAATTCTGCCCTTTTCATCCAGAACACAACCTCTAAACTTTTCCAGAATTTACACAAATGTGCACAAGGAATATGGGCATCAGATGATGAAGTGTCAGATTTTAACATACATAAATTTGGAGTAATACCCTATTTTCCGCTAGTACCCCTCAGAACATACCACAGAATCCTAACACCTCTTAAAATGTGCACAGAGAAATCACAGGAATAATGATATTATTGATATAATTTTGACAATTTTGTACTATGAATTATCCATCTTTTTAAAATTATGCTCTAGCCTAGAGGGGTGTGGTTTAGGTTCCAAAGCACATGGGGGAATTTCTGTCTGTCCCCTCCTCCAAACTCGGCTGGCTCACAGAGGCAGTGCCACTCCCATTTTCTTCCGGGAGGAAGCCATTTACGACCCCCTGCTTTAGCATTTGCCTGAGCCAAGGAAAGTTCATTGTTCTGTTTCCTGCAGTCTCAGTTACCCCTTCCCTAATTCAATCAGAGAGGTGTAATCTCCTTTTGGTGTGGGCGGGAGAAGACAGGCCGGGCCTGTGAATGCAGTTGCTGGGCAAGTTTCAACTCCTGTCGGGGGTAGTTGCCAGGCAAAATTCAATCTCTTTAAGCCAAATGTCACTTTTGTTCCAGTTTTTCTTCATTCAAATCAAACTTAAAATTTTGACACATGCAGCTAGAACGCTGATTCTAAGTTCAAAACTATGACATTTAAACAGTTGCAACCTATGTGACAGTCAAAAGTAGGTTACTCATTTATTTTAAACATTTCGATTTTAGTGGCTTTAAGTCTAATTTCACTTAAGCTGCTGACATCCAGAGCTCAGCAAGTTTTGTTATGAACATTATTTAGGCTCTTCATCTTTCCAGATTTGGTAAGCACACAAGACTTCATTCTACGAGACGTCTGCTGGTGTTCAGTAAGATTTTTGAATATCTTGCAATGTTTGAAATAGGCATTTTGAGCTTGCATTCAGAGAAACAAAGGTGATTTTAAAGCTCTTTTTGAGCTAACAGGCACTGCTGTTTTTCCTTTGGCACCACGTTTCACTCATGGTGCTTCTGGCCCATCACGCTCGCACTGGTGGGTGGCAGGTCAGGCGACCATTTTGGTGTGTGCAAAAACTGCACGGTTTTCCTGGATTCTGGCACCAATGTGGGCTTTTCGCCATCTTGGATTTTCTAAGCCCACAGCACCAAATGTTGCAGCATAATAACTTGAACGTGGGTCGATACACTTAACAACATGCAGACATGATTTCTCATGGTAACAAATCAGCAGACATTGAAGCCAAAAGGGAAGCATATTTCCCAGATAATTCTGATTTTGAAGTAGAAAGTGTTAAGCAAATGTAAGGGTGATGTATGAGGGTGATGGAAGGTTTTAATATGTTATCCACTGTACAGTTAAATGAGCTGCAAGGTAAAGCTTCACCGAAAGAGCAGGATTTTTGGAAAAGACTGCAGTGTTCTTTATCCCCCACATAGGCTGTATGGAGTCATGATAGCACTGGAAAGCCAGTTATGGCTCTAGCATTACTAAAAGTTCCACTGGATCAGCTTCACTATCCTGCACATATAACCAGGGAGAGTCTTGCTGCCATGATCGTAGAAGACTGGTTTTCACCAAATCTGTTAAAAGACATTGCATAGTTTATTGTTAACTGCATTTTATGCAGAAATTCAGAGCAGGCCACACCTTCCGAACAGTGAGAGGAGCAATCTCCAAACCCAATGGTCCTTTTCAGCATCTACATATAGATTATGTGGATATGTTGCAATGGCTACAGATATATGTTAGTGGTGGTATGTCCCTTTTCCAGATGGATTGAGGCAGGTCCATCCACGCACCGTGATGCTACATGTGCTGCAGATTTCTCGTATTTGAGGTGTTTCCTAGATGGGATGTGTGCGAAGTCCTGCAGTCTGATAATGGGCTGCATTTTGTAAATGAATTATTTGAACAGATAGTTCTTCTATTGGGCATAAAGCACACGTTTTCATCTACTTACCACCCATGGGTGAATGGTATCTGTGAGTGTTTAAACTGACTCCTTAAAGAAAGGATAGTTAAGATTAAGATGACTTTGAAGAAGGGATGGCTACATTGCCCATCCCTTGCATTATTCTCACTGAGAAATCAGCCTGGTCAGATTACCACCTGACACCTCATGTGTTTGTGGCTATATGCTGCATAAGAGTACCTCTTTCTCCTCCCGCTCAAATAGAAACTGATGCTCATGGTATAGCAAAAACATTAGGGGATGAGATGCATGATTATTTGACAAATATGACTGCTAGTGTTTCTTTTATTTTCCAACAGATCAAAAATCGGAGGGAAAGGTCACAGAAGATTGAAGAAGACAGCCAAACAGTTGATCCTATAGACTTGCTGAAGCAACCTGGTTTGTACCCTAGTGACCCAGTGATTGTAAGGAGTCTTGTCTGCACTCGGAATAAGCTCCATTTTGAAGGACCGTACCTCAAAGAGGGGGTCACTCCCACTGCAGTGAAGATTGAAGGAAGAAGAACTTGGCTGCACCTTACAAAGGATAGACCCTTACCCCTCCTGCACCAACTGACAGTGAAGCAAGAGAAGAAGTTCTGCAAATGCAGACAAGGTTGGCTACCAATAGCCAAAACAAAGAACAAATGAAGTCAAAACCAATTTGAACTGTTAACTATTCTAAAGTTTAAAGAGAAACTAGCATACTTTGCAGTGAACAAATCTAGATAGGCTAAAGAGACAATGGCCTCATTATGAGATAGGTGGTAAGGGATTACCGGCACCGGTAAGGACACCGGTGCCGGTAATCCGTTACCACCCTATTCCGAAGTCCCTTAGCGGGTCCCTTCCTTAACGCCTGGTTTTACCAGGTGTTATGGAAGGGTCCCGTTAAGGGACTTCAGAGCTAATAACGGTACCGCAAATTGCGGTACCGTTATTAGCTTCATCCCCATTCCCATTGAGCCCTATGGGGGCTTGAATGGGAATGGGGAGTGGTTCCTGGAATGGGGACTTACCGGGTCCTCCAAGGTTGGAATGACCCAGTAAGTCCCTATTTCGGGAACCCGGACCCGGAATGCGGTAAGGGGGTAGCCATGGTGCTAACAGCACAATGGCTACCTCCTACCTCGTAATGAGGCCCAATGCTTTGAGGATAGAATATAAAGACCGCACACAAAGGTTTATGTTGCCTATAACGTTGTACACATTTCTGTATGCTGTTATTGTATGCATACTTCGATCTTATCCCACTCTAGTAAGATGACACATTGATAGTGTCACATTTTTCGGAAATCCTAAAAACAGTCCGATCATTTGCAGGATCATCATTGCAATAATATTACAATTTCTATTATTAAAAGAGTGATTGTTATAAAAGAGTAACAGGACTTATATGTTGATGAAAGAGAATGGGAATGTCTCAGGTTTTAAAGGATGCATTTCTAGAAGGAAGACTTATTAATACACTGAATGCAGTAAGACGTATGAATTATTTTGCAGTTGTGGCTATGTTTTGAACAATGTGTAGTCATTATTTCCTTATTATTATAGCATTTTTTCAAATGATGTTCTATAATACAGATGGAGTGTTTAGCAATTAGACATTCATTTCTAACCCTAACTAAAGCACAAGTGATATTTTCCCTGATATTTCCAGGCAAATTATTTGACTTATGAGGGATGCTGGAGAACATCATGAGGATATAAATACATACCTTGATAATTCAGCCCATTCAAAGAATAACATGTGGTATAAACACAAGAAAGATGTGGGGAGAAGTACATCAGATGAGAGCTGCTATGAATGTTCTCTCAGCTCTTATGCCTTGAGCACAGCCACAACATTTATCATAAGGAAAATACCTATACATGATGCAAAGTTTCTTAGTCATCTAGCAGCATGCATGATAACAGGACAATTTCGAAGGACGATGGGTAACCCTATGTTGGATGTCGAAAAGAAAGTTCCCATATAAAGATGCTTACATAAATGCAGAAAATGGAAAAAGACCCAGGTTGGAAAAGCAGAATGCTCCTATACTTATTCAGTGGTCTGACTAGAGAACAGATAAGGGCTGTTGAACAAAAGAGACTGGGTTGCGCAGACACATGGGAAACACCAGGATTGCCAGGATGCTGGGAGAGACCTCAGTTATTGCTATATGGACGGGTAGCCACCAGTACAGGATGGGAAGAGGGAATGTTAGCATGCAGTGTACACGTATTGATGACAGCACCAGTGCAGATAGTACAAATAGTGAATGATGAATCCCTAAAGGAAGGGGCCAAGTATTTGAAGTTACTAACATGGGTTGAAAATTAAGTGGGACCTGTATCCATACTACTAATCAAAAATGCAACACTGTGTTTCAGAAATAGGGGTCTGAACAAAGTTGGAGAAAATAAAGGATGCAAGCAAATAATTGATGTACCAGGAATGAATGGAGGAACTATTAGGCATGACGATCCAAAGCTTATATGAAGCTACCTAAGAATTGGGGAGAAACATGTTCTATAGTGATCATACAAGTTCCTGTGTTGGTGAACCCCCAAAGTGATCTCCATATTGGCAGCTTTCCAAAAATGGATGCACACCAAAGGAAGAAGAGGTCCCTTAACCTAATCCGACAGAAGAGAGTGAACTACTTTTCAGCAAAATCAATAGAAGCTTGTCACAACATTCCAGATGAGCACAAATTGTTCAGAAGACTGGCAGTGATATTTGCAACCATATGTATGCCAGGAATTCAAACTGCAGTGAATGCTAAGTGGTTACAGATAACCATATGGGAGCTTCTACAAGCAATAAACATGACAATAAACAAAAAATTTAATGTGATTAGAGAAGAATTGAGGGCCATCAGACTCATGACCCTCCAGAAGAGGTTTGTCCTAGACTTAATTACAGCAATGGAAGGAGGCGTGTGTGCAAAGATCAGGCTTTCTTGCTGTACCTGCAACCCTGCCCATGATGGAGAAAATGGAACCTTGGCAGAGGCAAAAACTATGCTGTCAACTCTGCATACGAAAATGGTGGAAGACGTAGATGAAACTGAAGATGAGGACTGGTTTTCGTCCCTGTTCACATGGGTTCCAACCTGGCTGGCAAATGCCTTTAAACTGCTTGGAGCAATAATAATGTTCATTTTTCTAGGATTCAGTCTTATAAGAATAAATATAGGACAATGCAAGAAGATTGCAAAGAAAGATATTGGGATGAAGATAATAATCAATGTAAAGGCTGTGACTGATGAGCATGCACAGACCAAAAGCACCACCTGTGAGCACCTGAATGGAACTACCCTGGCACCCCTAGGAACAACGTTTTATTACCCCAAGGATCATAAGATCTATGTGGGACATTTGGTGTTCTGTCAACCAACTGGGGAGTGTTGCCATATGACTTGGAATGTGGATGAGCATATAAGGAATGCAGGTGGCCTGGGGGGAGAGGGTAACGAAAATATGGATTAAAAAAAAACACAGGTTGAAGAAAAGGTGAAGAAGATTGAGGAGGTGGTCGAGGACTCGACCCGGGGAGATGTAGAGAGGCAGATGCACATGTCATCTATAGAGCCTGCCCCCTCACCTCCATCATATTAGAAGAAGAGCAAGAAGAGACTGTGTATGACACCTGGGATCATCTTAATACCACATCAAAGATATGAGAGATGTTATGCTCTCAGACAACCATTTCAAATTTACCCTCGAACTGAAGTGGTATAAGGAAGTCTGCAGACACCACTGAACATAGAAGAGATATAAGTAATGTCTGACAAGTGCAAAGTGACGTCATGAAGAGAAGACAGGAGGGCACACTAAAACGATATACAAATACTTAAAGAATGAAAATGTGACTGAAGTGACAAAGTGAACATATATGCGGATACCAAGAAAACATATACACTGAGAAGATAAGTGAGAAGAGATGCAGTAGATGTATATATGCAAAAATGCAAGATAGACAAGGCTTATAGAAGCTTGCTTAAGCAAAGGAAATCTAATACTGGTAAAGCAGCCATGATGAGCAAATGGATGTTGGCATTGTATAATAGTAAGTGAAAAGCATAAAGGAGAAATCTCAAGGCTGCAGAGCTGACAGGCAATGGAATAGAGATGTGTGAAAGAACAAAGAATATTTGTTTGGCTTAGGTTCAAGGATGCCGCAGCAAGAGGCAACTGCAAGGCTTGAAAGGAGTAGAAGATGATAAGCCATGCACGCAGGACATATTTCTCATATATTAAGCAACAGAGTGAACATTTGTGGGTGGAAGGTATTGTACAATAAATGCATGGAAAGCACATGCAAAATGGGGCAACCAAGTCTCCAGAGGCTGAGGAGAGTAATAGCACCTAATAAAATGGAATCAAATAGCACTAAATAGAAGGGCACGATGGACAAAATCATAGCGTCCTCACACGTGGTGCAAGACAAAAAGGCCTATTCATACAGCTCCAGATGGAGATTGTGATGTACCTTCACTTCCTTTAAAGTTCTGAAAAAGAGAACAGTCAGCAAGGTTAACTACCAAGAAGAAGCATTGGCTTAGGATCTAGCTGATGAAAGATGGTTGGCTAATTGGCCAAGTGGGCAGTTGTCTAATGTTGTTCCCTGCACCTGGATTTTGTTTTGCTCACATGCTGCTAATGAGCAGAATGTCCAAAGTTGGAGGAGAATGGTAACCAATCATGAGGGCCTATGCAATGGTAGACTATACATTGTTGCAGAAGCCAATCTGCTGCTATTTTGCTATTATCTGTATTATATGTAGTTAAGAGGTTGTTAAAGGCGCGCCTACCAGATAAGGGGCACCCAATTATGTTATTAACACCTAAATAATCTATAGTTATAGATGTTCCCTTAACAGGTCCCTCCGTCCGATAGGTTTTTACTGTTTGCCACGTAGGAAGATGTCATAGCTGCCGTATATTGAGGTATAAATCATTTTGTGACATTTAAATATTTTGAGAGTGTGTGAGCAACAGTTTGTTTGTTTGCCAGGTTTGTCTACTTTATTGAGCGGATAATAAAGTAGTATTTTTGAGTCTGTCCGGTTATTTGGGACTGAGATCAGTTATTGTGGTAATCCCATCTGCCACTTGGAACTCTCCAGGTGCTATTGCACAGAAACAGAACACTCTGTTAGCTGTTTTTTTCAGCATAGGGAGCACTCTGAACTGTCAAAGCGAACATCAATTTCCTTTGACAGTTACACTTCCACAGCCGAGCAAGCTCAATTAGCCATGCAAGGCTGGGGCATTTTGCTTCCCCAGCGTTGCATAGCTCATTGGAGATGCTGGCTGGGGAACTGCATGTCTGAATGGGCGACCGGGCGCTCCTGTGCCTCCTTACACATATAGACAGAACAGGCTGAAATGTGGCATCTGCTCACCCATGCTCAGGCACATGCACGCATGTGCAGAAACCAGGAAGCTTCCCGATTCCTGTTCATGCTAAAGCATTGGAGTGGAATCCTCAGGACCCACGGCAGAAGGTAAATTTGTTTAGGTTCATGTATTTTTTTATTTAAATTATGTGTATGGATGCGTGCATTCTTGTGTTGTTAAGTGAATGTATGATGATGGGTGCTAGTGTGAATGAGAGAGTGCTTGCTGTGTGTATGTTGTGTAAATGTGTGTATTTTATGTTCATGTATATATTATGTAAATGTGTGTATGGATGCATGTATGCTTGTGTGAATGAAAGAATGCTTGTTGTGTTCACGTGTGTGAGTGTGTGTGTGTGTGTTTATGTGTTTGTTGTCCGTGGAGCTCATTTTCGTGAGTGGGGGAGGAAGTTTGTACAATAAAGGCATTTAAAAACTGCCTTTGTTGCACAATACCCCCTTCCCACTGGACAAAATCAGCTCTCCTTCTGAGGTGCTATGGGGCCCAGGGGACAGGGAGGGCATTTTAGTAAAAAAAAACACTATGCCTGCCCTCTGGGCACCCTATCATCTTGCATACACACATAATCACGCTGAATGTGTGCGTGTGTTAAGCGCTGTGTAGCCCAGGGGACAGGCATGGTATTTTTTTTTTACTGGAAATCTATGATAGATGTCTTGTAAAAAGTACCATAACTGCCCCCTTTACTTTACTTTAATTAATGTACACTGCACATAACCCAAAACGGCCCGGAGGTATACAGGCGCAGAGGAGGACACCTAAAGACAGACAACAGAGGAAAAAAGGGACACATACTCATTAACATTAAGCCCTAACCTACCCACCTACCCCCTGATCCCCCCCAACGCCTCGCATACACACATAATCGCTTTGATTGTGTGTGTAGTGCCCAGAGGACAGGGATGGTATTTTTTACTGCACATCTTTCATAGACGTCTAGTCAAAACCACCATGCCTGCCCCCTGGGCAGGCCAGCACCACACATACACACATAATCACATTGATTGTGTGCATTTGCTAGGCACTGTGGAGTATATGGGACAGGCTTGGTATTTTTTTACTGGACATCTATGATAGATGTCCAGTAAAAAATACCATGCTGCGCCCTGGACCCCCAGTGCCTGGCATACACACATAACCACATTGCTTGTGTACGTGTGTGAGGAGCTGGTGACCCAAGGGACAGTCATGTTATTTTTCTTACTGGGTATCTATGATATATGTCCAGTAAAAAAGACCATGCCTAACCCCTTTGCCCCCCAGCACATCGCATACACACAATCACATTCATTGTGTGCGTGTGAGGCACTGGGGCCCAGGGGGCAGGCATGACATTTTTTACTGGGTATGCCCAGTAAAGAATGCCAGCCCAATCTACTTACTTTCCTAGAGCCTCACATGCAATGTCATGCCTGACCCCTAAGCCATCTAGCACTTTGCGTGTACACAGAATTATCGATTATCTGTGAATGTGAGGTGCTGGAGGACAATGGGGGGAGGAATGGCATTTATTAATAATCATCTAATTGATGCCTAGTAAAAAATACCATGACTGGGTCCCCCAGCACCTCGCACACACACAATTTGTGTGTGCCTGTGAGGCACTCTGGGCCTCAGAGGGCAGCCATGGCAGTTTTTACAGGGCATCCATGCCCAGTAAAAAATGCCATGGCTGTACCCTGGGAACCCAGATCCTGACACGCATCTCCCCTGTGCCCCCCACAGCACCTCACAATCACACCTAATCACATTCATCATTAATGTAAATATGTCAGAGTCCAAGCGCTAGCGCACCATGAAGCAGGCATGGCTTTTTTTGCTGGGCATGGTTGATAAAGCAAACATGATAAGTGCTATTATGTAGCTCGACTGGCATTTGAAGGCAGCCAGTCTATCCATTTTGTATTGTGGTATGACATTTTATATTCGGCAGCTTTGACAAAGCAAGCATGGTTAGTAGTATTATTCTTTCTGTGGCATGACATTTTGTATTGGGCATCATTGATAAAGCAAGAATGATAAGTGTTAATAGGTAGCTAGACTGTCATTGCAATGCAGCCAGTCTAGCCATTTTTTATTGTGGTATGACATTTTGTATTGGGCATCTTTGGTAAAGCAAGCATGTTAAGGTTTATTACGAAGCAAGACAGACTGGCATTTTGTGTGCAACTAGCCTAGCCATTTCTTACTGAGGCATGACATATTGTATTGGGCATCTTTGATAAAGGGAGCAGGCTCACTGCTATTGTTCTTACTGTGGCATGACATTTTGTATTGGGAATCTTAGATAAAAAACAAGCACAAGTGTCATTATGTAGCAAGACTGGCATTTCAAGGGTGCCAGTCTATTCATTTCTTATTGTGGTATGCCATTTTGTATTTGGCATCTTTGGTAAAGCAAGCATGATAAGTGTTATTATGTAGCAAGACTTGCATTTTTATGCAACCAGTCTAGCCATTTCTTACTGTGGTATGACATTTTGTTTTGGGCATCTTTGACAAAGCAAGCATGATAAGTGTTATGTATCTTAAAAAAAAGGGGGTGTCTGGGAAACTCTCTACCAGCACGAACACAGCCCATTGACTTGTTCTTGGGTGGATGGCCCCTGGGAGAGTCTCAACCAAGTCTTTAGCTCACTGTTCTTTTCACAGAGAAGAAATTTCCCCGCATATCAGTCTTTGTCCTGCCCAGGGGCAGTCCAGCACCGAAATGCTAGGCAATTCTCCTCTGAACAAGAGTACCACAGCAACCCCATACACGTGTTTCAGCCTTGTTGGGCATCATCAGTGAGGTGAAGCTGCGCCTCTCTAAGAACAGTGAGCAAGGGGTCCACGTCTGGATCACCCTGGTAACTTAGGATTAGACCCTAAGTTAATTTATGCAAAAAAAGGGGGTGTCTGGGAAACTCTCTACCAGCACGAACACAGCCCATTGACTTGTTCTTGGGTGGATGGCCCCTGGGAGAGTCTCAACCAAGTCTTTAGCTCACTGTTCTTTTCACAGAGAAGAAATTTCCCCGCATATCAGTCTTTGTCCTGCCCAGGGGCAGTCCAGCACCGAAATGCTAGGCAATTCTCCTCTGAACAAGAGTACCACAGCAACCCCATACACGTGTTTCAGCCTTGTTGGGCATCATCAGTGAGGTGAAGCTGCGCCTCTCTAAGAACAGTGAGCAAGGGGTCCACGTCTGGATCACCCTGGTAACTTAGGATTAGACCCTAAGTTAATTTATGCAAAAAAAGGGGGTGTCTGGGAAACTCTCTACCAGCACGAACACAGCCCATTGACTTGTTCTTGGGTGGATGGCCCCTGGGAGAGTCTCAACCAAGTCTTTAGCTCACTGTTCTTTTCACAGAGAAGAAATTTCCCCGCATATCAGTCTTTGTCCTGCCCAGGGGCAGTCCAGCACCGAAATGCTAGGCAATTCTCCTCTGAACAAGAGTACCACAGCAACCCCATACACGTGTTTCAGCCTTGTTGGGCATCATCAGTGAGGTGAAGCTGCGCCTCTCTAAGAACAGTGAGCAAGGGGTCCACGTCTGGATCACCCTGGTAACTTAGGATTAGACCCTAAGTTAATTTATGCAAAAAAAGGGGGTGTCTGGGAAACTCTCTACCAGCACGAACACAGCCCATTGACTTGTTCTTGGGTGGATGGCCCCTGGGAGAGTCTCAACCAAGTCTTTAGCTCACTGTTCTTTTCACAGAGAAGAAATTTCCCCGCATATCAGTCTTTGTCCTGCCCAGGGGCAGTCCAGCACCAAAATGCTAGGCAATTCTCCTCCCAGGGGTTATTCACCCAAGAACAGGTCATTGGGCTGTGTTCGTGCTGGTAGAGAGATTCCCAGACCCCCCTTTGTGTTATGTATCTTGACTGGCATTTTAGTGCAGCTAGTTTGGTCATGTTTTGCTACTTTGGGACACATTTTTAATAGTAAAGCCAACAAGAGTATGTTCTTAAGTGTGGATACTGCTATATATTGGCAGAACAAACGTGGACATGTTTTCTCATAGTATCATTACTGGCTTTATGTGCAAAGCAAACATGAGTATGTTCTTATGTGGGAATACTAGGTTATAATAGTGCAGTCAGCTTTGAAATGTATGGGCACAGCCAGTGTAAACATGTTTTATACGGGCACGTATTGTGGGAAAAGTCATCATGAAGATGTGTTGGAGAAGTCCTCTTGTGCACTGTTGGTGACTTGTATCTATTTGATTTTTTCATGAGTTACCCTACAAAACCAATTGCAAACTGTTTAGCTTTTTATCTAATTATTCTAATAAGTGTGCTCTAAAATGCACAATTTAAAAATATTATTAAAAAAAATTCTCAATGGCAGAACCCACCCAAACCCCCATTGTTTGGTGCGGGCTCCCTCGCTTGGTCGCTTGGTCGCTGTGGCATATCTGGGACACATATGTATACCCCTCGAGTTACAAAAATTCACCAGACGCCACTAAACTATACCAATAAATTCTCTGGCTACCCCACTTCCATGGGTGCCAAGGGCATGGGGCAGACTCTTCTGCTGGGCTGAGAATCCATGAAGTGTTAGCATGCATCCTGCAAAATTAGCACGCGCTGCTCATGTCAAAGTCAGAAGGCCTCCTCATCAATGGACCAGCTGAGCCTTAATTGTCAGGAGGAGAGGGAAGGAGACAGGTGGATAGACCAAAGCTGTTTGGCAGGCACAGAAGAAGTAGGGGCTGGGTGGAGATCCAAAAGCAGAATGCTGAGCAAAGGCTCCTCAGCAGATTAGGTGAGTGTTGCTGAAATGTAGGGTGACCAGACATCCAGGTTTCCAAATCACCCTCCATTCCTGGGGTTTGCATGGTTGGGTGGCTATGGTAATTAAAATCATAATTATTTTTGACAGAATTTTGAAGTTGGAGGACTGGCTTGGCTGCGAAATGAGTGTACAGCAAGCCATGTAATATCAATTAGAGCACACACTTGTTTTGACGTAACATCCCAAGATTCACAGATAAAACTGCATAAATGAGATCATATACAGTTTATAGAAAGGAGAAGTGTTGGAAATATGTTTGGGTGGTGGTTGTGGGGGCGTGTTGGGGGAGGGGCTGTAACGGGTGGGCTGTGATGGGGTAGTCCCACTTTTATGTTGTTGGTCGTCCTGGTTTTCCATTTTGGAAATCTGGTCAACCTATGAAATGTTATATATCTAGAGCCTCTCTGTGAATCCTATACATTTTTATCCAAACCTTGCTGCAAAATGTGCTGTAAAATGGATTGTCTCGACCCGAGGATTCATATAGCTCTCTCCCTTCGATTGGTGTAGAATGTTTGCCCTCATAGCGAACATCAAGAGTTGGCATCTATGCCCACATCTACTCTTGACTGACATAAGGACAGGTACTCCATCACCGTGCACTCATTCCCTTGTGCCAATCTTTTTACTTAATATTGAATCAGGTTAGTAGACAATGTTGTTCGGCTTCTGCTGTGGACCTTTTCCTGAGATGGTTAAACAGTGGATAGCCACCGTGGCCAGTGCCGCCTCAAGGTGCGCTCAGAGCGTGCGGCCGTACAAGGGCGCCCCCCACGGCGGAGCAAATGCGTCTATTATAGAATCACAGCGTGATTCTTAATTATTCAAAAGGCGCTGTTTACATGACACTGAGCTGGAGGCAAGACGCCCTTGAACACACTTTACAAGAACAACAGTGGGCTCAGATCTGTTCTTCAACTGATACTCCGCCAAACAGCGAAACTGAGCCCCCTGTTGTTCTGTATTTGTGGTAGGTGGGGAGGGGTTGGTGGCTGCCCAAATCGCGCACAGGGCGCTGAGAGACCTGGGGCCGCCATCCTTCTGCAGCTGCCACAAACGGATTTAATTCGATTTCTAGTAAACATGGAGGTTGCAAGTTCTCCCTATAAAATCTTGTTTCGTGACAAAAGCATCTGCTTGTCTACTTTCGCAGAACGTATTGCGGCTGGCTTACCAATGACCACAGAAGTTTCATTTTCTATATAACACAGAAGGCTGAAGGATTAAGACTCTGGGGCTAAGGTTGGACAGTCTGGATGTACAGCTGTGTTCTTTACAAGCTGCCAGACTACAGAAAGTTTCCCCGTGATGGATAATTCAGAGGTGCTGCTTTGTGTTCTAATGGTTTCCTGGTGTTTATGCGTAGCTGAGCGCATCCTCGCCGCCGATTGGCTGCCATTCGATAGCCGCCTGTTTACTAGGCCCGGGGTTTACCCAAGCTCATCTGTCTCGAGTTAGGGAGTACCCCTGGGGAGGGAACGGGGGGCGTGGGATGGTGGTTCTTACTGTGCAAACGGGTGGGGTACCGTGCTGGAAATGGGAACAAAATATTGGGGGATCCCCATCACTCCTTGGAGGGGTGGGGCCTATGGGAGGAGGAGGTGGGCAGAGTGGCGTGGTCTCAGGCCCGGCTTCACCATACAGTAGCTCTTCATAGAGCCCTGTCCTGGCGGTTCTCATAAAAGCAAAGAGCAGGATGGGAACATACGAATGTCCACAATTTTAAATTTGAAACATGTCACATAGTGAGTCAGTCAGAAACCCTTCTGAAAGAAGATTGGAAGTTTGCCTCTGCAGTTTTGATTGGTCACTATACTCAACCAAAGAAAACAAATTATTTACGTTGCATATATACCAGTTTGGCCAGCTGTAGCAAATATGTGAATATGGTGTGCTTTATTCATTTTCCCATGCTAGATCTCCTGAAAGTGCTTATTTAAACGTGGGTTGCTTGTGCATGTGATAACTAGGCTTCAGGACAGTATCCTGTTCTGAAGCTGAATTATCACAAAGCACTTCAATGAGATGTGGGTTGCACATCCGTGTGATTAGTCGGCTTTGCAGCAGTGTGGTGGGCAAGCCCTGGGGTCTGGGACACGACAGTGCCCAGTCTTGTTCTGGTCCATTTTCTGCGCTGGGTGGGGTACAACAAAGGGAAAGGCCAAGATGGCACCCAATGGCAGGCAGATTTGAGGCTCCACCAGCAGCCAATGAAAACTCAGCTGACGTTTTGTGGGTGACAAAGACAACTCTCGGCTTTACTGAAACTCAGCGCTCAAATGTGTGTTCTTGTACCCCACAAGGATGCCAGCTCACTTTTCTCAACAAGCTTTTGAGTTACTAATGGGTAAACAAAATAGGAAATGGGATTGGTAATATCCTATAACTCAGTAGAAAGTGACAATTATTTATATTTACGATCCAATTACAACCGAGTCTGTTTCACATCACGGCTGTAGCTTTCTCTTTCAGGTGATTTTAAGGCCATTTTCAGTTGGATTGATTTAAAGTATGAGGTTGAAGTAATCACTAGATCAATTAAAAAATACAAAATAATAATAATAATTTGTGTTCTAATATAGCGCTTCATGGCGAATTTGTTTAGCTTCTAAGTGCTGCAAGCAGAAGGGGTCCTTCCGTTTTCGTTCCGTACTACTTGAGGGTTAAGCTCTCAGCGTCCACAGTTTTAGAATTATTTTCGAGTACCTTTGTAAAGTCATTTTTTCTTAAGTTTTGAGAGGCAACTATTAATTACACAAGACACAGAAGTGAATCTTAAGGAAGGGTCTGCCTCTAGCTTTATGTTAGGTCCGGTGAATCTATTTTGCAAAACGACATTATGCTCCAAGCTGGCCCATCACAGGTAGGTTAGGTTACATGAACACAGTCTGCAACTCCATTTATTTATTTATTCGCTTTTATAAAGTGCACAGCAGCCCATAGGCATCGTGGCGCTGTTACAGAGATACTTGCTGGTTACAGGGGAAAAGGTATACTTACTGGGTGGTTACATAGGCAGCAGAAAACACTTGCAGGCCGATTCATGGAATAATTAGCGCGGCGCAAGTGGGCAAAAACGTGCGAATCGCAGTGGAATAGCGAAAATCGCAGTGCAATTGCGAAAATCGCACGAAAAGCAGCGCACGTCGATTCATGGAAGGCCGTGCGCGAGAAAACCAGCGTATGTGCGATAAAAAAGTGCGCGGCGCACGTTGGCGCACAGGCCATCTAACAGCGTGTGCCAGGTCACAGCGAAAATCGCACAGGCCACAGCGAAATTCGCACATAGCGCGGAGCACGCAACAAAAGTAGGCGGAACACGGGCGTAACACTCGGAATGGGGAACAACTTGCCAAAACGTGGGCGTCACGGGGAAGTACAGGGCACAAGTGCGCGGAACGCCCACACGCTCGCCTACAACACGTATTCATGGAATAGAATAGGGGAAAAAAGCGCACGCTCAAACCAGCGCACAGGCACAAACACGACCGCCACAAGAAAGCAGGCGGTAGCGTCTCTGCGGCTGTAAGAAATGTGCGCCAAAAGGTGCGCCAACAAATAGCACTTATATACTGCCATGATGAATGTCCCATACTGTGGCCCTCCAGGAAAAATGACGTGCAAAGGGGTACCCACAAACACGGACACCCGCTGACAAAAAATACGTGTGCGTGTATACCGGGGTGCGCGGGAAGTCTAACACGCGATTTCAGCAGGGTACGTGCATCACAGGGATTCGCGTGAAGTTATTCACGCGATCGGGCCTGGGGGAGCGGGCTATGTGTATTTCAGGGGTTCGCGTGAAGTATCTCACGCGATCGGGCCTGGGGGAGCGTGCTACGTGTATTTCAGGGGTTCACGTGAAGTTTCACACGCGATCGGGTCTGGGGGAGCGGGCTACGTGTATTACAGGGGTTTGCGTGAAGTCCCTCACGCGATCGGGCCTGGGGGAGCGTGCTACGTGTATTTCAGGGGTTCGCGTGAAGTTTCACACGCGATCGGGGCTGGGGGAGCGGGCTATGTGTATTACAGGGGTTCGCGTGAAGTTCCTCACGCGATCGGGCCTGGGGTAGCGGGCTACGTGTATTACAGGGGTTCGCGTGAAGTTCCTCACGCGATCGGGCCTGGGGGAGCGGGCTACGTGTATTCCAGGGGTGCGCGGGAAGTTCCACACGCGAATAGCCTGGGCGCGTGTATTTGAGGGGTGCGCGGGAAGTTCCACACGCGAATAGCCTGGGCGCGTGTATTTGAGGGGTGCGCGGGAAGTTCCACATGCGAATAGCCTGGGCGCGTGTATTTCAGGGGTGCGCGGGAAGTTCCACACGCGAATAGCCTGGGCGCGTGTATTTCAGGGGTGCGCGGGAAGTTCCACACGCGAATAGCCTGGGCGCGTGTATTTCAGGGGTACGCGGGAAGTTCCACACGCGAATAGCCTGGGTGCGCGTGTATTTCAGGGGTGCGCGTGGAGTTCCACACGCGAATAGCCTGGGTGCGTGTATTTCAGGGGTGCGCGGGAAGTTCCACACGCGAATAACCTGGGCGTGTGTATTTCAGGGGTGCGCGGGAAGTTCCACACGCGAATAGCCTGGGCGCGTGTATTTCAGGGGTGCGCGGGAAGTTCCACACGCGAATAGCCTGGGTGCGCGTGTATTTCAGGGGTGCGCGTGGAGTTCCACACGAGAATAGCCTGGATGCGTGTATTTCAGGGGTGCGCGGGAAGTTCCACACGCGAATAGCCTGGGCGTGTGTATTTCAGGGGTGCGCGGGAAGTTCCACACGCGAATAGCCTGGGTGCGCGTGTATTTCAGGGGTGCGCGGGGAGTTCCACACGCGAATAGCCTGGGTGCGTGTATTTCAGGGGTGCGCGGGAAGTTCCACACGCGAATAGCCTGGGCGCGTGTATTTCAGGGGTGCGCGGGAAGTTCCACACGCGAATAGCCTGGGTGCGCGTGTATTTCAGGGGTGCGCGGGGAGTACCACACGCGAATAGCCTGGGTGCGTGTATTTCAGCGGTGCGCGGGAAGTTCCACACGCAAATAGCCTGGGCGCGTGTATTTCAGGGGTGCGCGGGAAGTTCCACACGCGAATAGCCTGGGCGCGTGTATTTCAGGGGTGCGCGGGAAGTTCCACATGTGATTTGACAGTGTGGGTCCTCCCAGGTGTACCCTGTACACCCTCCACGGCCCCTGCAGGCAGCCCACACCACAGGGGACTACCCTGCATCCCTGGTCATGTCCCGCAGGCAGCCCACCCAACATGGGCATGCCCCCCAGCAAAGGCACATGTCTCCTTGAACTAATGAACACCAACTCATGTCCCCTTTCACCCCCACCCCCCAGCACTGTGGGGCACCTGCCAGCAGGCCCCCACCCATGTCCAACTCATGTCTCCCACCACCCCCACACCCCAGCCACCAGGGGCACCCTCCACCAGGCCCCCACTCATGTCTCCCACCACCCCCACCCCCCAGCCACCAGGGGCACCCTCCACCAGGCCCCCACTCATGTCTCCCACCACCCCCACACCCCAGCCACCAGGGGCACCCTCCACCAGGCCCCCACTCATGTCTCCCACCACCCCCTCACCCCAGCAGTGCAGGGGCACCGTCAACCAGGCCCCCACTCATGTCTCCCACCACCCCCACCCCCCAGCCACCAGGGGCACCCTCCACCAGGCCCCCACTCATGTTTCCCACCACCCCCACACCCCAGCAGTGCAGGGGCAGCCTCCACCAGGCCACCACTCATGTCACCCACCACCCCCACCCCCCAGCACTGTGGGGCACCTGCCAGCAGGCCCCCACCCATGTCCAACTCATGTCTCCCACCACCCCCACACCCCAGCCACCAGGGGCACCCTCCACCAGGCCCCCACTCATGTCTCCCACCACCCCCACCCCCCAGCCACCAGGGGCACCCTCCACCAGGCCCCCACTCATGTCTCCCACCACCCCCACACCCCAGCCACCAGGGGCACCCTCCACCAGGCCCCCACTCATGTCTCCCACCACCCCCACACCCCAGCAGTGCAGGGGCACCGTCAACCAGGCCCCCACTCATGTCTCCCACCACCCCCACACCCCAGCCACCAGGGGCACCCTCCACCAGGCCCCCACTCATGTCTCCCACCACCCCCACACCCCAGCAGTGCAGGGGCAGCCTCCACCAGGCCCCCACTCATGTCACCCACCACCCCCACCCCCCAGCACTGTGGGGCACCTGCCAGCAGGCCCCCACCCATGTCCAACTCATGTCTCCCACCACCCCCACACCCCAGCCACCAGGGGCACCCTCCACCAGGCCCCCACTCATGTCTCCCACCACCCCCACACCCCAGCAGTGCAGGGGCACCCTCCACCAGGCCCCCACTCATGTCACCCACCACCCCCACCCCCCAGCCACCAGGGTCACCCTCCACCAGGCCCCCACTCATGTCTCCCACCACTACCAACTGTGCAGTGTTGGCGCCATGTAGAGTTGTAGGTGCACTGCTGCCAACATGGACCCCATCTCCAGACTAGAGGTCCTTGTGTGGACATGAGGAAGGGACCTGCAAATTGGGAGGTAGACACAGAAGAAGAGTTACACATCAATGCAACATGCAGTGTACAACACAACAGCAATATGCACTAGGAATGTATACACAGTATTGACTACAGACTGCCCACACAGCTCATGGGAGTCCAACGTCACTGTGTAATTCACTGTCACTTGGGCACACCCTTTGCAAGCCCATGGAAACGGGAAGCAGGAGGGGTGTGTGTGACTCAAACCCAAGCATCTGAACCAAATACATTACAAGCCTGCATGTGCCCAGCCACAATGCAGCGTATGCCCACAGGAACCACGGAAGCCAACAGATCGTCCCAAAAAAATTGGGAATAAAAGAAATCAAAATAAAAATCAAAATAAGAAACAATCAAAAATGGCCATTGATGGGCCCGGGGGGGTTGGGGAGGCCACCCAGGAGGTCCGAGGACAGGATGCACACCAGAACCCACCTGCGTGGATCCTGGGAAGATAAAACACCTCCATGGGCTCATGGCCCACACGGCTACCCTATTGTGGGAGTATCACTGCTGTCGCTATTATCACCCTGTGCAGCTGCATCCGGAGGTGGTTGCACTATGGGAGGCAGCCCACGCAAGGCCCTAGTCTGCTCCTCCATGGCTGCAAGCATGCGGGTGTGGTAGGTCTGGTTCTGGAGGATGAGTGTGCGGAGGTCCCCATGCAACAACTCACGGGATGCCCGGACCTCCGCCCTCGTTGCCTGCATCTCAGCTGAGAGCGTACGGGTGAGACGCTCCAGCTGCTGTTCTGTCCTTTGGTGTGTTGAAGCCTCAAGCTCAACAAGAGTCGTCCTGAGGTGAAGGAGCTCCTGCCTCAGGGCTTCCCTGTGGCCCTGGGACTCAATGGAGATGGCCTCCTGCAGAGTCGCCAGTGCCGCCCGCCTGTCCCTGTTGGACCCCAACATGTCCTCCCTGTGTGACTGGCAGATGGAGTCGGTTGCCTGCTCTAGTCGCTCCATCAGCCTTTCTGGTGGGACAATGGAAGTGGCCACCCTATCCATGGCCTGAGCCATCATCTCGGATGATGCAGCCTGTTGGGTTGCCATACCGTAAATGGATTGCTCCCATGCGGTATTGCCGGGTGGCGTACGGCCACCACGTCGGCGGGCACCACACCTGTCTGGGGCAAGGCGAACTGCGCCTTGCTGTGCCGGCACTGCCTGAGGCTGCAGGACTGCATTCCCCCTCTGATCTGCTGGCCCAGGAACAGGATCAGATGTTGCGGAGTGTGACCCTGCATCCGTAACCACCGAAGGCGTAGCTGCCAACACTGACATCCCCATGGAGGGTTCTGATCCTGGTGCAGGTGGGTGAGACAGAACAGAATCCCTCCCTGGAACACTCACCTGCGACGGCACGTAGGTCTCATCCGAATCAACACCTGAGTACAGCTCGGGGGAGGTGCAGCCAGAGACACCCCTTGAGAGCACGACCTGCAGCACTTGTGGGTTCTCCCCCACCACCACACCACGTCCCTCACTGGTGGTTGGTCGGCCCTCGGACCCCTCCTGGGTCTGCACCATCTCCACAACCCCAGCAGTATCAGGTGCGTCTTCCCCTGCAAAGACATGAAAACAAAGAAATGGAAACAGGCATTAGCACCATGGCATACAATGAGGGCTGAGAAGCAAGAGAACCAGTACTTGATTGACACATGTCCCACATGACTGAAACCCTCCCATGCATGCACCCTCACTGCGTATGAAGTGCAGGCAAATGGCACACACTGATGACACCAAGATGGAAGATGAACACATTTTCTGCATGCTGCCTGGCAGTGGCATCACACATTGGCCTGTGATTGCCAGGTGAAACACACATGCCATCACACAGATGGCATGTACCATTGCTATTGAGTGAAGATGGAGAGGAGGGCAGCACCTATTCATTCAGTCCAGTTCCCGCATGTAATTGCTTTTCTAATTCTAACAGGTCAGATTTTTCACCTGGAGCTGCCAGTCTGAAATGGTCCAATTGCACAGGGACATGTGTGTACAAATGATATCCAGGTAACAAAGTCACTCCACTTTACCATACCCATGTCAGACATGTGACTAGTGGACAGCGACATGCCTAGTGAAAGTGGTGGAATGCAAACAAACTGACTGAATGAACAGTGAAAAATAAGCAAATATGTTGTGGCAAGGTGACACTTCAAGGGCAACTGGCGTGCAGTTGGGCTAGATGTCTACTGTTGGCAGAAGGGATACTGCTATGGCCAAATGCAGCTGCGCAGGAAGTATTGCATGAAGCACATGGCTGACCCATATGACTCAGGCGCACACACTCTCACCTGGCACACAAACAGAAGCCCTCACACACACACACCATGCACATGTATGACACACACATGCATGTGCACTCACCGGACAATGCCTCGTAATCAGCCAGATCTCCCACGCCTTGGATCTGTTCCTCCGTGACGTAGGTCCCAGTGACTGACTCATGTGGAGTGAGTTCCATGTCTACTACTGGAGACCCACCTCCAGTCACTAGAGTTGCGGCATGACTTGAGGCCAGCTTACTCTTTGCCCTGCGCTTTAGGTCATTCCAGCGCTTATAGCAATCATTGGCTGTGCGCCTCACGATTCCAAGGGCACTTACGATGTCCGCAACGGTCTGCCAGTGTGCCTGGCATTGTGCAGGTGTGGTCTTGGATCCTGCAACAATGACCATCTCGTTGTCATGTCCGGACACATACTCGACAAGTGCATTCAGTTCGTCATCCGTGAAGCTGGGCTTCCTGGACGGGCCGGACTGTGTAGCCGTGTCTGGGGCATCAGCCTGTGCCGGACGAGCACTCTTCCTCTTCCGCTTGGAAGGTGGTGGTGATCCTGAGTGTCCTGCGCCGCTCTGGACACTAGGGGCAGGGGCCCTGGTGGACTCTGTATCAGGAGTGTGGGATTGCACACTCAGCATGGGAGTTGGTGCAGGCATTGGCTCTAGTGTGATGGTGTCAGGGGGAATGTCAGCAGCATGGACTAGGACCGACACTGTCCTGGCTGGGTGTGTGAGGGCTGGGGTGGATGGAGCCGCAGCTGCCCCTGCAGCCTCTCCGCCCTGCCTCCTTGGTGCAGCAGATGACCTTGCTGCCCCAGATCCACGTGGCATGATGGCATCAATGTGCACCAGCGCACGTGTCGTAGCCCTGCTGACCTGGAAGTCAGCCATGGAGTCAGCCAGGTCTGGTGCCACAATGGGCTGGTCCAACAAGGGCTGACCATGGATGGTGTCAGCCACATCAGCCTCAATGGGAGGGGGGGAGGGGGGGGATTATGGGTGCCCGTGACTGGTCCTCCACACATGGGGGGACAGGCTCACCCTGCAAGTTACGACCACGTCCCCTACCGGATCCACCACGGCCACCACTTGTGGCTCTTCCACCTTTGCCACCCTTACGGAATCCTCGCCTCCCAGCCATGGCACTGATGTTAATGTGCGTATGGGAGTGGATGTAGACTATTGTCCTGGGCAATTGGGGGTCAAAGGGGTTGGGTACCAGATGGTAATTGTACCCTAGTGCTCTAGCAAGGCTGAATGTAACCCCTGGGGAAAGATGACGGGTCACGCAACGCACAGGAGGCCCAAAAAAGGGAGATGACGTGCACGCAACCCCTCCTAGACCACGTGTGCAGAAAGAAAAACCTGCACTACGCTGTGGCACCCAGAAACACAAGAATGAACGTATGCGTGTCACACGCAGCCTAGAATGACCTCTGAAGGGGTAGGCTACACACGGGGCAAGCACAGATGTTAGATACGTGCGTGACTCACCGTCTGCCTGGTAAACGAGCGTGTAAAAGGAGCACGTTTGGTTGGCAACACCCCCGCCAAAAGAAGATTTGTACGCTGTCTGAGGAGACAGGACAACAGTAGAAGGGAACACTGTTTGAGGGAACAGGCCCAGGTAAACCAGTAAAAGCGAAAGAAGAGAAAAAGCTGTCAGAGGTAACAGGGAATACGAACTTGAAACGCCGTGAAGTAAATCGCGTGTGAAACGACAAGAAGTACAGAATTCACCCACTCGCTCTCCACGAAAAGCACGTACAAGGAAGTGGTGTTCTACGCGTACCTTTTATACAGGCCCACACGTCCAGCGTCACTTACGCGGCGTGTACGCGCTAGGGCCATTTCCACCAATTACACGCTTTGTCACTTCTGCGTGTAGGGACATTTCCTCCAATTACATGCTTTGTCACTTCTGCGTGTGGGCCATTTCCACCAATTACACGCTTTGTCACTTCTGCGTGTAGGGCCATTTCCACCAATCACACGCGATGAGACTCTGACGTGCAGTCTTTCCACGTGTGCTCTGTCATCACGTGCTGTGTGGGAAACACCCGTGCGGGTCACGTCACAGACGCGCTTACGCGCTGAGGGCCTTTGGTCCAATAGAATCGCGTATGCGTGCTGACGCGCTTACGCGCTAAGGGCCTTTCCTCGATTTTCACGCTGACGTGCAGGATTTTCACGTGCCAAATCACTCCGTACCAAGCTGGCCACGCGTAAGCACACGGAAGACCACGCTCCTGCCCAGAAGGCCGAACTACTGCCCCCCAGAGCCCCGAGCACGCTCCCACCTGCCATCTGCTGCTGCCTGACTGCCTGCTGCCCACGTGCACTGCCATTTGCTGCCTGCACATCAGCCAGGGGTGCTGTTGCTGTGACCACCCCTGCTGGTACCAAAGACTCCCGACTGGAATTCCATCGCTCCACAGCCCAGCCCCAGGACCCAGTTGCCCACCCACTCCTGCCTCTGGGGTTGTCATGTCGGGGCAAACACCATCTGTGACCACTGACAACCCCCGGCCAGAGAGGCAGAGGGGCACCAGCTTCAGTGCCACCGAAGTTGGTGTCGTGGTGGAGCAAGTCCTGGGGCAGTATGATGCCCTCTTCGGAAGTTCCCGCGCCGACAAGGAAGGACGGACTCGGATCTGGACTGACATCGTGACTGCCATCAACGCGGAGGGGGTGGCAGTCCGGGACTTACAACATGTCAGGAAGCGCTGGGAGGACTTCAGGTCCAGGACCCTGAACAAGGCCCGGCGCCTCTTGAAGGCAGCGGATGCCAAGGGGCGCCGGGGCCACTTGTCGGAAGAACAGATGGGGGTCCTGGAACGCATATCCCCAGCGCTCCACGTCCAGGTCCTGGAGAAGCAGACCCGTCTGGAGTCGAGCGGTGAGTGTACATGCATCCTGATTGTGAGCAGTGCGTGTGGTGATTATTCGGTATTGTGCAGGTTGCACATCTGTTTGTATGGGGTCGAGTATGGGTGGGGGTGTACATGGCCGTGGGGCTGACACATGCGAGGGCTGTAATGTGTGAGACATGGATGGTGCTTGTGTGTGTAGGCTTGCATGGCAAATGCAGTTGTGCGTGCACACATGTTTGTATGTATGTGTATGTAAGTAGACATGTCCGTGATGTCACGCATGTATGTTGTATTGGGCTGCATGTATGAGCACTGTGTACATGTGCATGTGTGTGTATTTGACAAGGGTGCAACAGTGATGCAACATGGATGCATGTGACTGCGGTATGTGTAAGCCTGATTGGCAGATGTGACATGGATGCCCGTCTGAACAGTGCGACACTTGGCAGAGGTGTACACATGCATGCAAGTGTGGTGGTGTGTGTACATGTGTGGTGCACTTCCTGTGTTGCATGTGATGTCTGGGTCACCTTTGGCTGCTCATGCTGTTGTATGTGTATGGATGGTGGTGGCAGTTGCGATATGGCTGTGGTATGGCTCATGTGTGCGAGTTGCAATGACATGTGTGTTGGGGATTGTGATGACATGTCTGAGGTTTGCCAATGCCACTCATGTGCAACTGTCATGTGTGTATGTGTCCATTGTACAGTGCCCTGATGCCTGTGTTTTGTTTCTCCCTGTCTGCAGCGTCAACTGATGAAGAGGGCGGAGAAGGTGCTGTGGAGCACAGCGGCGGGGATCCGACCGCCAGCCGGAGACGCAAGGCCCGGCTCCCCTCCCGTGTTGTCATCTCGTCGGGGAGTGAGGAGTCCGGTGCCGCGTCCCAGGCCGCAGCTGCCGGGGGGAGGTCCAAGAGGCGGAGGTTGGAGTTGGACTCCTCGGCAGCAGAAGGGGCAGCTGGGACCCCACAGGGCCCAACAGGGGAAGATGGCACGGAGTCATCCAGGTTGGTGGGGGGTCTGGTGGAGGAGGAGGCCGTGCAAGCACCAGAGACGGGGTCTGGAGGTGGGGATCCCACTGGTGCTAGTGGTGCAGTCCAGGACCAGGGACAGGAGGCAGCACAGGCCGCCGCGGAGGTGCCTGTGTGCAATCCTGTCCCCGATCCTGTCCCTGCATCATCTTGCACCAGCAGGGATGCCTACGTCCAGACCCGTTTCCAGGCAGGGGATGAGCTGACGTCAACTGGCCTTCCTCTGCCTGCGGACGTGGCTATCCAGGTCCGGGTTTGGCCTGTCCTGGCTGGTGTGGCGTTGCGTCAACGGGCCATGCGAGGTGACCTGCAGTCTTTTCATGGAGAGACTGCACGTCATCTCGAATGGCTCGTTGACCACGTCAGCCTGCTGGGACAGGTCACCCAGACCGGATTCCTCCGTCTGATGGGGCTTGTTCCGACCCCCTCCTCAACTGGACCCCCTACGCGCCAGTCGTCCTCTGTGCCATCTTCCCACCCATCAGTCACCTGGGTGCCCTGTGGAGCTGCCTCTGACAGTGCGGCCAGGCTGGTGGAGGAGGCATCCCTGCCACAGTCGGGAGTCGGACGTCCAGCAGGGGTGGCCACATCAACAACTGCACCCCAGCCGGCGGAGGATGTGCAGGCAGCAGGAGGCAGTGCACGGGCAGAGGCAGAGCAGCAGCAGCAACATGGTGGGAGCCATGAAGGCTCGGGGCCTTCGACATCGGAGGGGCAGGCATCGGCCGGAGGGCAGGAGGACCCAGGACAGAGAGTGTCTTCCGTGTGGCAGCGGTTGGGCCACGCCATAGGTGCGGAGCGGCGGCAGGCGGAAGAGGCACGGCTCACAATGGTCAGGGCGGAGAACTCCATGCGGAGGGCCCTGAGGCGGGCCGAGTGCCTCGAGGCAATCCGCAGGGGGTTGGAGGAGGACACGGCGTCGTCCCTGCGGACCCTCGGGGCCATGGAACTGGACCGCCTCCGGGACATCGTACAGGAGTTCGATGATGCCCTGGCCCGGAACACCACAGAGTGAGCCGCTGGACTTGCCCGCCGCCTTTGTATATAGTTCTTTAGTTTTAGGTTTCCTTTGTTTTTTCTTATGATTTGGAGTCGACGGACACTGCTCCACTTTTTGTATATAGTTGATATTTAGGTAGGTTTTTTAGGAGGTTTCCTTAGTTCAGTTGTGATGATGGACCCTTGTTATTTTTGTACATAGTTCTTTGTTGCATGGAGAGTTTTTACATTTCACTTTGGACAAAATTTTATGGATTTGATTTTCTACTTTTGTGTTTTTATGCGGACATGCAGCTTATTTTTTCACATTTACATTGTAGTTATTTTTCTTTCTTTACCATTCGTATTTTTGTCCAATACATTTTTTTTTCCATTGTTCACTGTGTGGTTTCATCTCATTGGTTTCATGCATGTCATGTTGTGTGTTTTCCCATTCAATTTGAAAATCTGTGTGTGACGGACATGGGTTCATTTGCTTCATGAACATTGGGGGTGTAACATGTGTTTTCATTTCCATGTGGGTGAATGGGTTACTTGGTAGGGCTTTTTGGCTGTGGAGGCTGACCATTACGCACATGATTGGGGATTGTGAGGACCTGGTGGGGGCTGCACATGGTGGCAGGGGGGTGGGGGTGGTGGGAGACATGAGTGGGGGCCTGGTGGAGGGTGACCCTGCACTGCTGGGGGGTGGGGGTGGTGGGAGACATGAGTGGGGGCCTGGTGGGGGCTGCCCATGGTGGCAGGGGGGTGGGGGTGGTGGGAGACATGAGTGGGGGCCTGGTGGAGGGTGACCCTGCACTGCTGGGGGGTGGGGATGGTGGGAGACATGAGTGGGGGCCTGGTGGAGGGTGACCCTGCACTGCTGGGGGGTGGGGGTGGTGGGAGACGAGTGGGGGCCTGGTGGAGGGTGCCCCTGCACTGCTGGGGGGTGGGGGTGGTGGGAGACATGAGTGGGGGCCTGGTGGAGGGTGACCCTGCACTGCTGGGGGGTGGGGGTGGTGGGAGACATGAGTGGGGGCCTGGTGGGGGCTGCCCATGGTGGCGTGGGGGTGGTGGGAGACATGAGTGGGGGCCTGGTGGAGGGTGACCCTGCACTGCTGGGGGGTGGGGGTGGTGGGAGACGAGTGGGGGCCTGGTGGAGGGTGACCCTGCACTGCTGGGGGGTGGGGGTGGTGGGAGACATGAGTGGGGGCCTGGTGGAGGGTGACCCTGCACTGCTGGGGGGTGGGGGTGGTGGGAGACATGAGTGGGGGCCTGGTGGAGGGTGACCCTGCACTGCTGGGGGGTGGGGTGGTGGGAGACATGAGTGGGGGCCTGGTGGGGGCTGCCCATGGTGGCAGGGGGGTGGGGGTGGTGGGAGACATGAGTGGGGGCCTGGTGGAGGGTGACCCTGCACTGCTGGGGGGTGGGGGTGGTGGGAGACATGAGTGGGGGCCTGGTGGAGGGTGACCCTGCACTGCTGGGGGGTGGGGGTGGTGGGAGACGAGTGGGGGCCTGGTGGAGGGTGCCCCTGCACTGCTGGGGGGTGGGGGTGGTGGGAGACATGAGTGGGGGCCTGGTGGAGGGTGACCCTGCACTGCTGGGGGGTGGGGGTGGTGGGAGACATGAGTGGGGGCCTGGTGGGGGCTGCCCATGGTGGCAGGGGGGTGGGGGTGGTGGGAGACATGAGTGGGGGCCTAGTGGAGGGTGACCCTGCACTGCTGGGGGGTGGGGGTGGTGGGAGACATGAGTGGGGGCCTGGTGGGGGCTGCCCATGGTGGCAGGGGGGTGGGGGTGGTGGGAGACATGAGTGGGGGCCTGGTGGAGGGTGACCCTGCACTGCTGGGGGGTGGGGGTGGTGGGAGACATGAGTGGGGGCCTGGTGGAGGGTGACCCTGCACTGCTGGGGGGTGGGGGTGGTGGGAGACATGAGTGGGGGCCTGGTGGAGGGTGACCCTGCACTGCTGGGGGGTGGGGGTGGTGGGAGACATGAGTGGGGGCCTGGTGGGGGCTGCCCATGGTGGCAGGGGGGTGGGGGTGGTGGGAGACATGAGTGGGGGCCTGGTGGAGGGTGACCCTGCACTGCTGGGGGGTGGGGGTGGTGGGAGACATGAGTGGGGGCCTGGTGGAGGGTGACCCTGCACTGCTGGGGGGTGGGGGTGGTGGGAGACATGAGTGGGGGCCTGCTGGGGGCTGCCCATGGTGGCAGGTGGGTGGGGGTGGTGGGAGACATGAGTGGGGGCCTGGTGGAGGGTGACCCTGCACTGCTGGGGGGTGGGGGTGGTGGGAGACATGAGTGGGGGCCTGTTGGAGGGTGACCCTGCACTGCTGGGGGGTGGGGGTGGTGGGAGACATGAGTGGGGGCCTGGTGGAGGGTGACCCTGCACTGCTGGGGGGTGGGGGTGGTGGGAGACATGAGTGGGGGCCTGGTGGGGGCTGCCCATGGTGGCAGGGGGGTGGGGGTGGTGGGAGACATGAGTGGGGGCCTGGTGGAGGGTGACCCTGCACTGCTGGGGGGTGGGGGTGGTGGGAGACATGAGTGGGGGCCTGGTGGAGGGTGACCCTGCACTGCTGGGGGGTGGGGGTGGTGGGAGACGAGTGGGGGCCTGGTGGAGGGTGACCCTGCACTGCTGGGGGGTGGGGGTGGTGGGAGACGAGTGGGGGCCTGGTGGAGGGTGACCCTGCACTGCTGGGGGGTGGGGGTGGTGGGAGACATGAGTGGGGGCCTGTTGGAGGGTGGCCCTGCACTGCTGGGGGCTGGGGGTGGTGGGAGACATGAGTGGGGGCCTGGTGGAGGGTGACCCTGCACTGCTGGGGGGTGGGGGTGCAGGGGGACATGAGTGGGGGCCTGGTGGAGGGTGACCCTGCACTGCTGGGGGGTGGGGGTGGTGGGAGACATGAGTGGGGGCCTGGTGGAGGGTGCCCCTGCACTGCTGGGGGGTGGGGGTGGTGGGAGACATGAGTGGGGGCCTGGTGGAGGGTGACCCTGCACTGCTGGGGGGTGGGGGTGGTGGGAGACATGAGTGGGGGCCTGGTGGAGGGTGACCCTGCACTGCTGGGGGGTGGGGGTGGTGGGAGACATGAGTGGGGGCCTGGTGGAGGGTGACCCTGCACTGCTGGGGGGTGGGGGTGCAGGGGGACATGAGTGGGGGCCTGGTGGAGGGTGACCCTGCACTGCTGGGGGGTGGAGGTGCAGGGGGACATGAGTGGGGGCCTGGTGGAGGTTGACCCTGCACTGCTGGGGGGTGGGGGTGGTGGGAGACATGAGTGGGGGCCTGGTGGAGGGTGACCCTGCACTGCTGGGGGGTGGGGGTGCAGGGGGACATGAGTGGGGGCCTGGTGGAGGTTGACCCTGCACTGCTGGGGGGTGGGGGTGGTGGGAGACGAGTGGGGGCCTGGTGGAGGGTGACCCTGCACTGCTGGGGGGTGGGAGTGGTGGGAGACATGAGTGGGGGCCTGGTGGAGGGTGACCCTGCACTGCTGGGGGGTGGGGGTGGTGGGAGACATGAGTGGGGGCCTGGTGGAGGGTGACCCTGCACTGCTGGGGGGTGGGGGTGCAGGGGGACATGAGTGGGGGCCTGGTGGAGGGTGACCCTGCACTGCTGTGGGGTGGGGGTGCAGGGGGACATGAGTGGGGGCCTGGTGGAGGTTGACCCTGCACTGCTGGGGGGTGGGGGTGGTGGGAGACATGAGTGGGGGCCTGGTGGAGGGTGACCCTGCACTGCTGGGGGGTGGGGGTGCAGGGGGACATGAGTGGGGGCCTGGTGGAGGTTGACCCTGCACTGCTGGGGGGTGGGGGTGGTGGGAGACATGAGTGGGGGCCTGGTGGGGGCTGCCCATGGTGGCAGGGGGGTGGGGGTGGTGGGAGACATGAGTGGGTGCCTGGTGGGGGCTGCCCATGGTGGCAGGGGGGTGGGGGTGGTGGGAGACATGAGTGGGGGCCTGGTGGAGGGTGCCCCTGCACTGCTGGGGGGTGGGGGTGGTGGGAGACATGAGTGGGGGCCTGGTGGAGGGTGACCCTGCACTGCTGGGGGCTGGGGGTGCAGGGGGACATGAGCAGGTGTGCAGGGTAGTCCCCTGTTTTGTGGGCTGCCTGCTGGGGCCGTGGAGGGTGTACAGGGAACACCTGTGAGGACCCACCCAGCCTAATTGCGTGTGATAATTCCCGCACACCCCTGTAATACACGTACCTGGCCAAATCGCATGTGAGAATTCCCGCGCACCCCTGTAATACACGTACCCAGCCGAATCGCGTGTAGAACTTCCCGTGTACCCCTGTAATACACGTACCCAGCCAAATCGCGTGTGATAATTCCCACGTACCCCTGTAATACACGTACCCTGGCCAATCGCGTGTAGTACTTCCCACGCACCCCTGTAATACACGTACCAAGCCAAATCGCGTCTGATCATTACCACGCACCCCTGTAATACACGTACCAAGCCAAATCGCGTGTGATCATTCCCGCGCACCCCTGTAATACACGTACCCAGCCGATTTGCGTGTAGAACTTCCCGTGTACCCCTGTAATACACGTACCCAGCCAAATCGCGTGTGATAATTCCCATGTACCCCTCTAATACTTGTACCCTGGCTAATCGCGTGTATAACTTCACGCGTACCCCTGTATTACACGTGCCCTGGCTAATCGCATGTAAGACTTCCCGCGTACCCCTGTAATACACGTTCCCTGGACAATCGCGTGTTGAATTTACCGCGTACCCCTGTAATACACGTTCCCTTGACAATCGCGTGTTGAACTTCCCGCGTACCCCTGTAATACACGTTCCCTGGACTATCGCGTGTTGAACTTCCCGCGCACCCCTGAAATACACGTACCCTGGCAGCCTGGCTAATCGCGTGTATAACTTCACGCTTACCCCTGATATGCACGTTACCCGCTTTGCGTTCCTTGTTTGGCAGCCCTGTAAACTGGTCCAGGGTTAGCGCAGCCCTTTGCGATGATTTAGCGATTTTGATGGCTTTTCCTTGCGCGAGGGCGTTCTTGGGGGCGTTACTGGCGCTGCTGCAGGGTCGCTGCGATACTCTGCGCCACGGCTGGTTTGGGAGCCTAAAATCCATGAACACGCTGTGCGCGGAAATCGGTTTTAGCGCACGTGCCTGGCGCAGACAATCGCACGCGGACACTCTGCGCCAGCCGCTTGCGACACTTTTCTGCGAAATTCTATGAATTACCCTGTTGGTTACATGCTTAGCTTAGTGGTTACAAGGACACAATATGCTTAGTGGTTACTTGGGAGACAGAAAAAGTTAATTACATGCTTATCTTAGTGGTTAAATGGGGAGCAGAGAGGACTTAGTTACGTGTTTTGCTTGGTAAGCAGGAGGAGCTAGTTGAACAGAGTGGTTTTGAGGGTTTTGCGAAAGATGGAGATGGAGGGTTCCGCTCTGAGGTCACTGGGTAGTGCATTCCATAATTTGGGAGCTGTGTGGGGGAAAGCCTAAACCCCCGGCGTTGGCTCTTTTGATGTGTGGCGCTTGCAGTTGGCATGGTGGCTTCTTTTTGGGCGGGTAGACATTACTCTGTTGATGGTTTCTCAGCCCTTTGGTGGGAAGCATGGCACACTGCATTCACCAGAACTGTCCAATGAACCTGACTCTTGGGAGTGATGGCCTATTTTGCAGGAGAAAAGACGAGATTAGCCCTCTGCATGCCAGGTTGTAGCCCACGGTAAAACACACCGATGGCAGGCAACCATGAATGCTGTCCTAGCCCCAATTTAAACAAAGGGCTTCACAGTGCTAGCTTACCTTCCTTTCACACACCATGAACAAAGTCCAAGGAACTCGATTGTTTATCTTAATTTGCATTGTTGTGATTTCCTAGTACGTGTGTTTGTCAACGTGTGTGTGTGCATGTGAACGTGTGTGTAAGTGTGTGTGTGAGTATATGTGTGTATGTGTATTTGTGTATATACATTTTTTTATAACAGCTTACCGTCTAGAGTTGGATAAACCCCCTACTTTTCGGGAAGGAAACATGTTTTTGGTCATGATTCCTAGCATTATAAGAATGTATAAACCCCCACATTCACCACCAGGGTGGTCTTTCAACACTGTGCCCAAAGTAAGAGAGCGGGAGAGTGTGTCCCATTAACACAGGGATCTAGCGTTGAGATGGCTGAAAGGGTTAAAACAGATCATTACAATGTGTTTGGAGCCACCAGTGCCACGCAGAATGCAGTGCCCATATCTATCATCAGTCGCTGGAACTTAGCCTGAAGTGTAGGTATTTTATTGTCTATATTAACACTGCAAACCTACACGGCCGGGGACTAGCTAATTCTGCACCATCTTTTTTTTTTTTCCACTTAAGTTTTATTAATTTTAACATTGGATTTGAACATACAGATGGGTACATATTATGCACTGAGAGCTATCTCGCGTCAGCGTTCAAGTCCACCTTAACAAAATTTATCAACATTAACGTTCATTATTCCAATGAGAGAAAAAGAAAGCCCTGCCCCCTCCCACCCTCCCGATTCTCAAGTCCCCTCCTTTCAAGGCGTTGCTACTTTGAATCGGCGTAGGCTGCATGGCATTCCTCTTCAACCGTCCTTAGGTCACAGATCTCCAATACGTACTGTGACGGGCAAGGTTTACTGGCAGTGGGTCGTCCTGCTTTCCGCCAGTGGTGGCGTAAGTTAATCGTTAAGATCCTTGCTGTGTAGAGTCATCTATGGTTGAGCGTGAGATATATTGTGCGGTGAAATCGCACCAGGCTTCCTCTTGTCTTGCGGCTTTGTCATGTAGTATTGCAGTTATTTTTTCCATTGTGTAGATGTTTGTGGCTATTTGTATCCAGTCCTTCTTATCCGGTAGGCGTGGAGCTTTCCATTTTATCACTAGAGCAGCTCTTGCCGCGAGTAACAGAGGGGATATCAGACCTTTTACCCTGATCATGTCGTCGTCTTCTTCGAGGCCAAAGAGGATCAGGAGGGGTGTCAATTCCCTCTCTATGCCGTCCAGATGTTTGATCCATCCCAGGACCTCCTGCCAGTAAATGCGCACTTTGGGGCAGGCCCACCACATGTGCCAGTAGGTCTGCAACATCTTAGATAGTCTGTATGGATCATACTGCCATCGGTGAAGCAGTTTTATAGCGTGCAATTTGTACTGGGCTGCGATTGATGTTTTGGATGGCGTCTCACAAATTTTTTCCCAGGCTTTTTGGTCGAACTCTCTGGCAAAGTCTCGTTCCCATCTTGCTTTGAGACGGTGGCTTGGTGCGTCGTCTTTGGTAATTAAGGCCCTGTACATTCGCGCTATGAGGCTTTTGGAGGAGGTAGTCGTGTCTAGGATCATCTCAAAAGGCGTTAGTTCTCTCTGTGTGGTGGCCTTCCATTCTTTACTGGATAAGGCGCCCTTCAATCGCAGGTACAGGAAGACTGGTGTTGGGTGGATTTGGAGGGCTTCTTCTAGATCCATTATTGAGATGAATTTCCCTTTTCTCCACAGCTGACCGACTCTCTCAAGGTCCGGATCAAACCAGGATTGGTATCTAGCATGTTCTGGGATTTCTTCTCTGATCCCGGGGGACCAGAGATGGCTCAGGGGTGAAGGCCACATGGTGACTCCCAACATCGCTCTCCCCTTCTTCCATATGCCCCACATTGTGCCCAGTATCGGGTGGTTACGCAGTTTTCTCGTCAGTTTCGATCTGGGTACCCATAGCCATTCTGCCAGAGTTACGTTGGCTAAAACATCGTTGTCCAGTTGGACCCATTGGAGGTCCTTCCTATCTCGCAGGTGTGGGATTAGAATTCTGAGCTGTGTAGCTTGATAATAGCGTTCTATGTCCGGCAGACCCACTCCTCCTAAGTCCTTTGGTAATATTAAGACATCATAGGGGATTCTGGTTTTCTTTCCATTCCAGAGGAAGTCTAGTATGGCCTTTCTGACTTGTCTGAAGAAGTGCTTTGGGATTGTAATGGGTAAGACCTGAAAGGGGTATAGGAACCGTGGGAGAGTCACCATTTTAATTGCGTTTAAGCGCCCCATTCAGGAGATTGTCAGTGGTTTCCATTTTTTGAGATCAATCTTGAGGGCTTCGAGAAGTGAAGGGAAGTTGGCTTCGTAAAGGTCGTCGAGGTGTCGCGTTAAGTTGATCCCCAAGTATCTCAGTGTTGGGCCTCCGATGATCAGCCCGAGGTGCTCGAGGGCGATTTGATGTTCCGGAGTTGGATCGTGAAGTGGGAAGAGAGTGGATTTGGGTTTGTTGATCTTGAATCCTGCGAGTGTGCCGTATTCCTCTATCAGCTGGATCGCTCGCGGAATGGAAGATGTTGGGTTTGACACATGGAGTAGAATGTGGTCCGCATACAAGGCTGACTTATATTCTTTGCCGTTCACCCATATCCCTTCTACTGTAGGGTCTGCTCGCAGCATTATGGCTAGGGGTTCCAGGGACAGTGCAAAAAGTATTGCCGAGAAGGGGCATCCCTGTCTCGTGCCCCTGCTGAGGGGAAACCAGCGGGAGAATTGGGCGTTCACCATGACAGAGGCTCTTGGGGATGTGTAGATTGCTTTGATCCCTCAACGGAGTGTGGGGCCTAGGCCTATCTTCTTTAATGTGGCCTCTAGGAAATGCCACTTGACTCTGTCGAACGCCTTCTCGGCATCAATTGAGAGTAACGCTGGTTTGTTTGATGATGTTCGTACCTCGTGGATTAGGTGCAAGGTTTTCCGGGTGGAGTCCGCTCCTTGTCTGCCTAGGATGAAACCCACCTGGTCGTTGTGGATTATTGCGGGCATGTGTGACTCCAATCTTGCAGTAAGGACTCTCGTATAAATTTTGGCATCGATATTCAGAAGGGATATTGGGCGGTAGGAAGCACACAATTTTGGGTCCTAACCCTCCTTAGGGATGACAGTTATCAATGCATCGTAGAAGGATTCGGGTGCCACACCAGATTGGAGGATGTTGTTGAATAGGTCAACCATGAATGGGAGAAGGGCATCTTTGAAGGTCTTATAGAACCCTGCCGTGTACCCGTCATTTCCAGGGGCTTTTCCTGTTGGGAGTCTTTTGATTGCCTCTTCAATTTCTTCTCCTGTGATGGGGGCTTCCAAGGTATCTGCAGTATCAGATGGGAGAGTGGGCAGTGGAATTTTGTCCGTATATTCACTTATCGCTTCTGGATGCGAGGCAGCGCGGGACGTGTATAACTCTTTGTAAAAGTCGGCAAAGGCTTCCGGGACGCTGGGGGGGAAGTGGTTCGCAGGAGCTCCCTTCTGTTTGGATCGTGGGCACCCACCGCTCTTGGCGTTGACCTTGCAGTCTTGCGGCTAATAAGGCGCCCGCCTTATCTCCGTGTTCATAGTCTTTCTGCTTCAGGTATTGAAGCTTGTGTGCAATGTTACCCGCCTCCAGTTGTCGTAGTTCCTCCCTCTTATCATTGGCCTCTTTAATCTTTTGTAGTCTATCCTGGTGATCTGACTGTGCCATGAGGTCCAGTTGGGTAATCTCTTTTCAGAGCCTGTTTTCTATCAACTGTCTTTCTCTTTTTTTCGCTGCTCCTTCTTTAATGTGAAGCCCTCTCCAGGTCGCCTTGCCGCCTCCCAGATTGTGTTCATAGAAGTTTCCCCTGTGTTGTTGATTTCAAAGTATTGGGTGATGTCCTGCTCTAGTTGATCCCGAAAAATTGGGGAGGGCTATTTGATCAAGGGTGACCGTGACCATATCATGGTCTGACCATGAGACAGGGATTATAATGGCTTCTGTCATTGCTGTGATGAGATCTGCAGTGAGATATAAATATTCTATTCTGGAAAAGGTCACATGTGGCGCTGAGAAGAAAGTTAAGCCAGTTCGGTTGGGATTGGTATGTCTCCATGCATCGGTAAGATTGTAGGCAGCCATCATATCTGCAACCGGTAGGCGTCTGGTGCTCGCTGGGGGGGGTATAGAGGTGCGTCCCGATTGTCTATCCTGTTCCGGATCCATCCACGTGTTCAGGTCACCACCAAGGATTACGTCGCCTTCTGCTTCGCTCATGACTTTCGGGATTATCCTCTGCAGGAATCTATCTTGTCCTGTGTTGGGGGCGTATATCGCCGCAAGGGTGACAACAGTGCCTTGTATCCTGCCCACTAGGACCAGCGCTCTACCACTGACATCCATCCATGATTTCATGAGTTCAAATCGGATCTTTTTGTTGATTAATATGCCGACTCCCGCCTTCTTCAGTGGGCCAGAGCCCCAGTATTCAGAGCCCAGTTTAGCATATAAAACCTTCCTCTCTTCTCCCTTGATGTATCGGGTTTCTTGTAAGAAAAGTACGTCTAGTTTGGCTCTCTTGAACTCTCTCGTTACCAATGATCTCTTGGTGGGGGAGTTGAGACCCTTAACATTCAGCGTGCCAATTTTGAGTATGCCCTGCCCGTCACTTGATTCGTTATGTCTGCGGGACATTGACAGGTTCGTAGCAAGCATTTGCAATGTCACGCTGCCCATTGTAGGAAATTGCCTTGATGGAAGTGTTGTCGTAGCTGCCTCTCCTTAACTGAGGCTTTACCTGAGGCTCTGCCATCCCCTGTGTCCCTCCAACCCCCACCCCTGTAGGGTATTGAACATCATACCCTTTGCCCTCTGTTCTCTTGCGTTGCTCTTTGGTTCTTCAATGAGGGTTTGTGTCTATTTGTGATGGCGTCCGAGTTGGACTGGATGTGAACAGCCGGTCTACTGTCGGACCACCAGCAGGGGTCGTAACCGCACAACCCCGTCAACTAATAACATCAACATAGCATTTTTGAGCCCCCACCCACCCTCTCATAGAAATTATGTAACAAACGCCAATATGTCGAACACCAACAATTTAAACTGTAGGCAAATATATATTGTGATACATGCGGTTTCCGGCGTCTACGTCCCTCGGCAGTTATCGTTTGCGGTTCAGGCAGTTCACTTGTCACATGATGAAATCAGAGATAAAGGAGTGCCGTGGTCCAGGATGTAGGTAGGTCCCCTGCGGGTATCGTGGAAACAAAGGTCGCCGGAGTATAGAGCTTGGGTTTGCAGTGTCATTTGTTGCTATCCGGTGTGTCATTGGGTCGCATGTACTTCCTGGATCCCTTTACTCGTTTCCTTCTCGGGCCCTGAAGTTCCCATCCTGATCTGTCGCGTGCAGGAGCATTCTGGTTTCCCTCACCCGAGGGTGGTCCGAGGTCGGCGATGCATTCTCGAATCTCTTCCTCGGAGCGGAGTAGGATCTTCCTGCTCCCGTGTTCAAACGCGAGAGAGAAGGGATATCCCCATCTATATCTTGTGCCTTGTTCTTTTAGCCATCTCGTGAGAGGACCACAGAGGCGGCGTAGGGCCAGTGTCAATGATGAAAGGTCCTGGAAGATAGTAATCTGGGCCCCTCCAAGGGTAAGGGTGCCTCGGGATCTGGCTTTAGCTATTATCCTTGTTCTGTCCTGATACCTGTGAAATCTGGCGAGGACCGATCTCGGGCCACCCGGGGGGCCACCAGCTCTGTGAATTCTTTCGATCTTGAGTTCATCAATGTCCTCATCCGCTGTCAGGATTTTGACAATATCATGTATCGTTTGTTTGAGATCTTCTTCTGTCTCCCCTTCTCTCTCCGGAATTCCAAAAAAACGTAGGTTATTCCTTCTCTCTCTATTTTCTAAATCGTCTATCTTTAGGCGAATCTCGTCTTCTTTCTTCTCTGTTTCGTATTCTTAGGTCCATTTGGGTCTCTAGGATGTTGATTGAAGCTTGATTGTTCTCGACTCCCTCTAGTCTCTCCTCGATGTTGTCTACCCTCTGGGTCATCTTGTCCATTTTACCGCCGAGGTTGGCACCCATGTTCCGAATTTCAGTCAGAAGGGCGGCGATGTCTCCTTTGGTAGCGGCTGCCCCCGTTTCGGAGGCCTCCACTGACATCGTTGGTCTGGGGTCGTGGGCCTGTGACAGCGGAGTATAGGCATACTTGGCAAGCTTACTCTGAGTGTTCATGGAGCCCTCGCGGGCGCAGAGGTGCACGCCTCAGACTCGGGGGCCGTCTCCTCGGGCCTAGTGTGTTGACAATATTGGCGGCCACCGGGGTGATGATTCTGGTAGCAGGAATTCTTTTGGCGGGAGGAGTGGGAGGAGGCACACGCCCTGTCTCCAGGGGATCTACCCTCCGTTCCGCTCTGTCTCATTCAGTGGGTCCGATGTCTTGTCCGGGGGGTCTGAGTATCAGTGCAGTCCCATAATGAGGCTTCGGGGGGAGTATGTGGGGCCGGGTCCCAGGGAGATGGTCTCGGGTACCGGCGAGGCAGGAGGAAGAGCTCCTCCAGGTATTTCGCTGTTCTCCGTTGGTGGGCCACTTATCCGTGTCCTGTTCAAGTTGTGAGCCGGGGCCTCGCCAGAGGAGGGCACTCGCCCCAGGAGTGGGGGCCCAACCTTCTGCCCTGCCACGGTGCACCGGTGAATATTCTGCTGCGTGGGGGGAGACCCCGAGCAACGAAGTCTGCAGGGATTGCCCACCTAGGTCTGGCTAGGGGCAGACGAGGGCGGGGTGCGAGCGGCACTTCATTTACTGTGTGGGGTCCATGCTATTGGGAGGCACGGGCGACTTTGTGGTCCACTGGGGTTGGTGCTGCGTAGCGCAACAGTTACTGATTGGCCGGAGTGTGACTTGCGCTGGGCGAGCGGGTCCGTACCGAGTTTGGGGCCACCTCCAGCTGGGCCCTTGTGTTTGATGGGGCCCTCTGTGGGCATCAGAAGAGGGGTACCCGCGGGAGCAGGCCGGTAGAAGGCCTCCGCGGGCTCACGCACCTCCCTGTGCTATGTGCTGCCAGGTCCTCAATGAGAGCGTGGGAGGAGGGGTCGGTTTGGTCCCCCCTGCTCAGGTATTCAGGTCCGGGGGGGAGGAGTAGGCCCCTGTCAAAGCGCGGTGCGTGGGAGCGCTTAAGGGGGGGCGGGCACTTACCTCTGCGGCCCGCTCCCGCCCGTCGCCGGGCCGACATCCAGAGATGCGGCTGCCACCGCACAGGGAGTGCGCACGGGGACGCCTGGGGTGGCCGGCCATCGAATCACGCTGGGGCGGCTGGGTGTACGTGGCCTCCTCCGGCTCCTCGGCCTGGCGCAGCCCCACCGCGGAGGAAGCAGAGGGGGTAGGCGGGCGCCGCGGGCGTCGTCTCCAGTTGGTGTCCTCGTGGGCGAGAGGGGGACAGGTTCGAACAGAGCTTTCTCCTGTCCTGCAAGTCCGATTTTTGTCAGGTTTTCGCTCAGGGGGCGGGGGGGCGCTTCCAGTGACTTAATCTGCCGTTGTTGGGCCCGGGGGGGGCAAAAGTGGGGGCTCAGGTCACTTTTGGGGCCCGTGGGCTAAGAGCTCACACCGAGGCGTTCATCATCCGTGCGCCCCCTGGTGGCCAGTATTCTGCACCATCTTTAAGCACAAGTTCAAATCTATTTCTACAAGAAAAGTCCCTCTTTCATTCTGCTCACTCTTACCATAAGTTCAACCATGACTTTCTTTATATCTGTTTAAAGACCTTGCACATCTCTTTTCCCCCCAAACCGAACAGCCACATTGCCGGGTATCTTGCTGCTGCAATGGCACTTCCCTTGTTCTATACATTGACGATATTAGTGCGTATCGCATTTACTAGGTCCTCTACTACTGCCTTGAAAAGATTGGAAAACTTGCAAATCAACATGTCTCGGCAAGCAGTCAACCATAAGCATTAATAAAAGGATATGACACTTACAAAAACATGATTTAAGAGATGCAAAGACTTTGTATACAAAATATACAAAGCATACGACAAGTAAGCATAGCTTTTCCTAATAGTAAAAGCAACAGAAAAAAATGCATGGGAGCCCAAGATCCAGAAATCATTCTGGCCCTGAAAGACACACAGAAGCTGGCCTACATTCCCAAAACTTGCCGGTCTAACCACAGGTGCAATTGCTAATCTGCAAAAACATCGGTACTTCTTCGCACACATGAAGGCAACGTGCATTCATGTCTCAACTTCAGATGGCCAAAAAGACCAAGTGCGACCAGGCACGCCATTAATAGTCCATTCACCAGTTACTGCATTGGAATGGAGACAATTAATACAAAGACCACCCAAGATCTCTCCCAGGTTCGGTTGTCAGCAGTTGGGAGAACTTACATCATGAGCTACATGAGTGGGTCGGACAAGTCCGAAAGACTCTTTGCCCAGAAGGTCTTGGAAAGAAGACTGTTATCAAGTCCCCCACTTTCACCAAATTCTCTCTGCGCATCTGTCTATGGTCACAGTGTTGTTTCAATCGCATTCTGGTTTCTGCCATCCACACTTCCAGCAGCCTTACATCCCATTTCACGAATTGTGCATAGTTGGATATTCGGTTTCCTTCTCCTTAATACCAGTGGTTGAAGTGGGCGAGAGCGGTGGTCCTAAAAATATAAAATAGCAATGGCCCTGCTTGTTCCAAGAACACTCAGGGCTGCTTTGGGGGGAAGGAAACTTAAAAGCCATTCCTAGCCATGCAAGTTTTCCCAACCAGCATTTCCCGATGTGAGTTGAGCTATGGGGAGAAGATGAGGCAGACATCACAGAGCTTTATGGAGCACACAGGGTCTCTATCTCTCCACTTCATTGCTCTGCTTCAAGGTACAGAGGTGTGACGCGACGTTCCATTAGAGCAGTTTTTTTTGCATACACCTGACTGGGGATTTCAATCTGGGACTGGCTGGAAGATACAGGAGAGTGACAGATTTAAAGATTTAATTCACTTTGTCTTTTCAATGCCATAGCCTTGAGAGAGGCCAAACCAATCTCCAATCTTATGGTCGCCAAAGGCACCGATTGGGGTACATTTAGGATAACTTTCCAGAAACGGCCATCGATAACATTTAGCCAGTTATAGTCGGGGAGTATAAGGGCCTCTAGCCGGTGCAATATAGCCAGAACAAAGCACTGTGCATAGAGCTTTCTATAACTCACTGATTGCCTGGCATCATTAGAAAACAATGCTGCCAGCTGTCTCGCATTTCTCCTTTTACCAGCCACTACCTCATGCGATAGACCTGAGTGATCTAGTTCTAGCCCCAGGTATGTATAGTTTGAAACATATTCAATTCTTATAAAGGGAAGTTCACAAACCTTATATGAGGCATGAAGCATGGCTTTATACTTAGAATAATTCATTTATATGGAGTTTTCTTTTGCATAATTCCCTAATTGTCTAAGTTTATTCACCGTCATTCTGGAATACGTATGGCTAACAACCACCACATCATTGGCATATATGAGAGCGGTGAGCTGGGTTAGTCCTAATCTGGGAGCGCAGTGTGGTCCTAATTGTAATAATGCTATGCTATGTTATGTTAAAGGTACTTATAGCGCACTGTCACCAACGGAATTGGTCCTCAGGCGCTCTGGAGGATCTGTAAAGGAGAAGATGGGGTGGGTTAGTAAGGTGAAGAGGGAGTAGGATAGTGAGAGGAGTGGTGTACTGTTGGCAGCTTCAACTCTGTAGACACCGGGTGCTGAGCTTTGGTGCGAGTATTATGATGGAAGGTCAGCAATATAAAAGTTAAATAGGATTGGGGCCAGTAGGCAAACCTGCTTTACTCCACGTGTGGTACCAATGCAATCTGTACAATGTCCCTCACTGTACAATTTAATTTGAGCTTTTGTGTCAGGATGCAGCGATCTGATGACATGGAGAAGATAGGAAGGACATCCCAAATTTTCCAGCTTTTGCCATAGCTTGAAGCGGTTACCTCTGTAAAAGGCGACACATAAATCTATATAGCATGGATATAAGCATGCTCTGCCCTTTGCTGTAGCCCTCCTAGCTAAAACATTCATCAATCACAGGTTGTAGATTGTTGAAGACCCCTGCAGGAAACCGGTCTGAAGATCATTTGGAATATGAGCCTCCTCGGCCCACTGCTGAAGGGCGCGAAGAACTATGGAGGTGAACATCTTCCCAGAAACATCTAGCATAGAAAGTAAGTGATCATTTGTGAGAGAATATCGCAGCCCTTTTTTATAGACCAGTATTAACAGGGCTCTTTGCCATGACTGGGGAATAGTGCGTGACTGCATTCCTTGAGGAAAAGGATCTCAAGAATTGAGCCCCACAGACTAGGATCTTTTTTAAATAAAATATTAGCTAGGCCTTTGGGGCCTTGGGCTTTGGAGCTTTTTAGGTTACCAATAGCCAACAGGATGTCCTCTTTATCTCACTTCAGAGAAATACCTCACTCGAGGAGGGTATCAGAGCTTCACAGTCAGAATCGGCTGTATACATTTTGCGGATATGCTCCAGCCAGCAGGCAGAACTAATTGGGTTAGTCAATTGGTCCAAATTTTGATTTTTAGCTGTATGCAAAACTTGCCATATGGCACAAGTGGAACTTTTCTTCAAAATTCTAAGCACGTTTTGCCACTTGGAGTTCCTTGTGGAATGTTGCAACCATTGAACCCAATTTCTATATTTGAATTTAATCTTTTTAATGACCGATCTCAAGATAAGTATTTTGCTTTCACTGTTAGCAGCTTTCCGTATTTCTCTACGTTTTTTCCTTTTGGCATCTCTGATTTCCCTGTTAAATATCCTCCCTTTGTCATTTGATGTTACCATTGGATGGTGAGATGGAACTATGCCAAATTGAATGGATAGGAAATAGAATTGATTCTCAATACCGTAGACTGAGAAGTCTATGATTTTTAATGGCGGGTCAATCTACAAGGAGCTCCAATATCTTAGAAAATTTGAGGTAGTTGACCTCAGACCAAAAAACCAAAATTCCTGTACTGTTGATATCTAGATCCCCAAGTCTAGACTGTGGGGGTAGTTCCACCTGATGGGAGAGATATAGGACAAGCTAGCATGGTCACTCCATTGAAAAGAGCCAGTAACTAGTGATAATATTTCATTAAGTAGGGACTCAGAGGTGAACCAATAATCCAGAGTAGCTTTAGATTTACCATTATCCCAGGTATCATTCCCTGGCATGTCGCCTGTAGTCCTTCCATTTAAAAGTTTCATATCCCATTCCTTGCAAAAACTCAACCAGCGAACGCCTTGTGCATTTGCATGAGAATGGGAAAGTACACTTCTTACTGACACATTAGAATAAGGAGAAATACTCTTGTTATCTATGAATCTGGCATTCAGTTCCCCCCAATAAGACTCCATCCCCAGGATTAGTCACATGCCAGTCAACAAGAATCTCAGTAAGAGTTTCAAAAATGGATTCTGTACGGATTGCACGAGGAGGATCGTAGATGTTAATAAGGAGCAGCTGCTTAATGGGAGCACATCCAAACACCACAGCCAAGACATTTGGACCAACTTACTTCCCTCACCATTTGTTATTTATGCCAGTCGCTAAAACCCCATATGCGCTTCCTGTCAGGCATTTGTAGGCAAGGGACTGAAATATTGTATAGCCATTGACATAAAGTGGAGCGGTTGACCCTGTTTTCTGTTGCATAAATATGTCATTTGCTGAGATCTTGACAAGTGAGCAATTGTTCCTAAAAAATAGCAATGGCCCTGCTTGTTCCAAGAACACTCAGGGCTGCTTTGGGGGGAAGGAAACTTAAAAGCCATTCCTAGCCATGCAAGTTTTCCCAACCAGCATTTCCCGTTGTGAGTTGAGCTATGGGGAGAAGATGAGGCAGACTTCACAGAGCTTTATGGAGCACACAGGCTCTCTATCTCTCCTGGCTTCTCTCTTACTGTGGCTACCACTAACAGGCTACCTGGCCAGTTCGCCCTCTTCCTCTCTCAGTGGACCGATCCCTCCTCCTCTCTCCTTGCCTCTACTTCTTGGACTTCTCCTCCTCAGAGACCTCAACATCCACCTGAATGCCTCTAACCCCTCCTTGGGGCTCTTTCGCAATCTCTGCAACACTCCCCCTCTCTTTCTATTTTACTCTCTGGCCCGACACACTATGCCGGGCAAACTCTGGATGTTCTCATCTCTTCATGAATCCCCCTTTCTAACCCTCTCACCACTCCTCTATCTTGGACTAACAACTTTCGTCTCTCCTCCCACCTGACGCTCGGTGTCCCCCAGGTGAAGCCGACCCCTGCACTGCAGCCCACCTTCTCGGTCATCTGGCCCATGAAGCGTGTGTCAGTGGAGGCCTTTGCCACCACTTTCTTTCCTCCTACGCCTGCGGCTGACTCACACTCTGACACAGCCCTCTCTAACCTGCATCACTTCATCTCTAACACTCCTTGCCCCTATCACAAGGATCTGTTTGAAGCCCACATCCAAGTGCAACTCCTCGTATGACTCCAATCTCGCCACTCTTAAACGCAAGTGCAGGGTGGCTGAGAGGAAGTGAAGGGCATCAGGCGCATCCTCTGACAAACTGGCCTGCCGCCTACTCCAAAGGCAATACAGACTCTCTGTCCTGTCCAAAATGAGAGCCTACATCCAAGCCCGCCTCTCTGTGGCCTCTAACAACACTGATGAACTCTTCAAAATCTGCAAGAAGCTGGCCAATCCTGCTGCAGTCTCCACCTCTCCTGTTCCCTCCAAGGCACTTTACATGGCTCTGGCTCCTCACTTCACCACTAAAACGCAGGATATTGCGCTCTCCTCCTCCTTTCTCCTCTTTCCCCATGTTCACTCCTGACAATATTTCTAGACAAGTCCGATCTATGAAAGTGTCATCCAAGCAGGTGCTCCCCTGCTCCTCCAGAACCATCAAGGACCACATCGACACCACTCCAGCCTTGACCAATTTCTGCAATCACTCTTTTGCCACTGGAACTTTCCCCTCTGCCTTAAAGCACTCCCTTATGCACACCCTCCTTAAGAAGCCTTCTTCCGATCCTTCCTCTCTGGCGCAATACCACCCGATCTTTATCACTCCTTTCCTGGGCAAACTCCTGGAAAAGCTGGACATCTACCAGCTTACTCTCCATACTGAATCTGTTAGTTGTCTCCATGACCATCAGTCTGGCTTTAGAGCAGCCAGAAGCACGGTAACCACTCTCCTGAACACCCATGAAGACCTGCTCTGTAGCCTTCCAACAGTTCTCATCCTCCTTAACCTTTTCTCTTCTTTCAAAACGGTCAATCACACCATCCTGATCAATCATCTCCATGACAGCCTGGGCATCACGGATTAGGCTCTAACCTGATTGACCTCCTTCCTCTCTGATCGACCCTTCGAGGTCCAACTGGGGTCCTTTCTCTCCACCACCTCTCTCGCCACATGTGGTGTTCCCCAGGGCTTTAACCTCTCACCCTGGCTCTTCAACCTTTACTTGGCACCTCTGGCCCACCTCATCTCTACATTCTCTACTAACTTTCAGTGTTATGCAGATGATACTCAGCTCTCCTTCAGGCTCCCCACTACCTCCACTTCTCTCTTGATAATTACTGACTGCCTATCCACGATTCATGAATGGTGTGCTTCCAACAATATCTGTCTTAATGCCAGTAAGACCGAGATCCTACTCACTGGGACCCCTGCTCCAGCTTTCCCTCCTTCACTCTGGCTGCCCTCTTTGGGCCCTCTACTTGCACCTTCCTGTGTGACAAAATACCTTGGTGGCATCTTCGACTCCACCCTCTCCTTCTCTCCTCACATCACGGACCTCTCTAAGAAGTCCCACTACCAGCTGCACCTCTTCAGAGGTATTCTTCCTTTTCTAACTTTCCCCCTGAAGCTCACTGTCTCCAGAGGCCAGGTTCTCTCTAGGCTGGATTACTGCTACAGCCTCTTTCTAAACATTTCTGCCTCTACTCTTCACCCTCTGTAACTAATCCAGAACAGGACTGCAAGACTTGTCCGTGGCCTCAAGCTCAGGGATCGTATCTCTCCAGCCCTGACATTTCTCCACTGGCTCCCAGTGGCTGCAAGATTCAAGTTCAAGCCCATCTGTATATTCTACAAGGCGTTCTGGGGCCGGGGACTACATCGAACTCTCTCTTCCTAAGCATTTACATTCTCGAGCCCACCGCTCATCCACCTCCAACTCTATGAGGGTCAGGTGCTTCGACAGGCATGGAGTGGGGGGTAAATCTCTCTTCTCAGCTGGTGCCTCCCCTGGAACAGCCTCCCACCCTCTTTCAAACTTGAGCAGGACCACCTCAGGTTCCGGAGGCAACTCAAGACCTTCCGTTTCTCTTCTGCTTTCTCTCTCTCTCTCTCTCCCCTGCTGATATTCTTGTCTGCTGCAGTAACTGGTTACCTGGCCTCCCTCTGATCATTATTAGGACCAGGCTCCTTCATGACCAGTAGTCCCATGCACTGCCTCCGGGCCTACCGCGCACTAGGGACTGTATCTGTAACCCTACAGTCCCCTGCCTCCTTGCACTTACTTAGAGCCGACCACCCCGGCTGCACTTGCTTGAGCTTTGCTATTGCACACTCCCCTTCCCTCCCCTTGGCACTACCCCGCTCCCTTCCCCTTGCACTTGCACAATCTGAATGACACAAGGCATAGTAAGATCATTTGTTTTGTTTTCCTGTGGTGGTAGCACCACTTCCTCTGGGAGTGAATGGTGAACTATTGCTGTGTCGCTCGGGACAGACTCCCTGCCAGCTGCTGAGTTTTGTAGCAAATAGCAAAGTTCTAGCTGGGAGTTGTCTATTGGCATTGACACATTCCTACTGATTAAGGATTTCTCACCTCCCATTGGTACTGGTGCCACCTTGGCCACGTGTTTCTGCGCAGGCATACGTATCTGGGCGGTCATTTCCTCGGGAGGAAAACATGAAGTAATTCATCCTCGTTTGCCTATGTGGATAATGGACTGTCCAACCAAACCATCTTCGAGAGCAGAGACAGAGAGGCATTGTGTGTGCCAATAGTTGCCTTAGATTGCTTTGCCGAGTGACTGTATGATTTATTTTTACATAGATTATACACTTTAGCTTTATTTTAAGAAGCAGCTTTCCCAGGCATTTTACAAACCTGTTAGCAGAGTTTTCTTTTTTCCAGAATATCTAAAGTGCGCAGGTTTTCTGTATAAGAAATATTTGATAGTGCAAGAGAGAGGAAGCAAAACAATACATTCTTACTTATACATAGTAGTAAGTCAGAGGGGGGAGGCTTGTCCCTGTTCTCGTTCCACGTATCACGAAATACACTGCTACACATCTCACACGCTAAGCGCGGGCAGTGTGTTTTTGAGGGACTGCGCTGTCTATGCCTCCAGCAAAACTTCTCCTCCAGGAGACAAACAGCAAAGAGCAGCTTCACACAGGAGATAGCCCTCTCCACCCGTACCATGAAACACACGGCTACACACTGCGCGCGCTCCGCACGGACAGTGTGTTTTTAAGGGGTTGTGCTGCCTCTTTCTCCAGCAAAATTCCCCCTCAAAGGTACAAACAGCAAAGAGAGCTTCACACAGGAGATAGCCCGCTCCACCAGAAACACACTACTACACACTGCACTACAATCGTGGATATGTTCCTTCATACTTCAGCCAAAATCTGGGTTGTTGACCAGTCCTCTTGGTGCTGTGATTTTCTGCTCCCCTTCCCTATCTCTTTGTTCACGGATGCCAATCCTGCCTTTTTCAAAAGCTATATTTATTAGGGCGTTAGTGGGCATCAAACATGTTCAAGCTTTGTTCAAATGCATTTAAGTTCTCTGATTCAAAGCCCTCATCTCTTATTTCTAGCAGGGTTTTAAAAAATGTTGGCACTCATGTCTGACACAATGTTACTGTAGTGCTCCTTTCTGTCCTACAGTAAAGTTTGGGTCATAAACTGCAGATACATATACAACCCATTCATTGCACCTCAAAAGTGTCTCTCCTGGAGTAGGAAGCAATAATTAAGGGCCTTCAAATTCTTCATTGTTAACATAAATGTTCATTAAATATGTCAGAATCAAATGTATCTACAAATGTTCTCAGGTCCTGGGAGTCCAAGCAGTGAAACACTTAGAAAGCCATTTACATCAATAATAGTTTTTATAATTCTCTAGAAGACAAAAGCAGGCAGACTCTAGCTTGTATTTCTTGCTTGTGATTATGTTTGCCCTGTGGAGCCAATCATGTGTGGCGTCTTGAAATCCACAGCCATCCACAAGACGTGTATGTCCTGGAACGATATTGGCAGGAGCTTCGGATGGAACCTTGTTCTTGCTTCCTCCCAGACTCAATTACATACAACTGAGTAGACTGCAGATGCAGTTTTTGCATTCCGTGGAGCCGCTCTCGCTCTCATGGCTACTAAAGAGTGCCTCCACAGCAGAATGCGCAATAACACTTTCTCTGGGCTTTTTGGGAGATATGTCGGATTCCCCAGCCTTATTGTTGGGTCTTCTAGTGGTATGACTTTAGGGAATGGGGCAGGGAGGTCAGTTCACTAAAATGCCAGGGGTAGCGGAAGTAAGATCACATGACCCTTGACATCTAATGATATCACAGTAAGTAATTCCATTTGACCCCACCCGAACTGATATCACGGAAAGCAATAGAACACAACTTTAATAAGTCTAGCAATTATTGTATAGAATTCCAGAAAGAAACATTTTTTGTTATTCCTATTCTTTCTTATTTAGGGTCACTGCTCAAAGTGTTACACTCGTGGAACCCCCTGTTTATTTTAAGAGGCCTAAACCAAAATGCCAGCCACTCCAGAAACAAAGAGCCACATGGAACTGGCCACATCCCAGGAGCTTCAAAGTAAAAAAAAGGAATTTCTTTCTTTAGTGGTAGCAAGGGAGACCATAGGGGTAGCAGGTGCGACCCCTGGTAACCCCCAAATGACGTCCCTGGAATGGGTCCTCCCTTATGACCCCAAGGGCAGTGTGTTGAAGATCCCCTGGTCACCTGCACTTAGCCCTACTAGACTGGAGACAGTTACATGTCTGGAAAGAACGCTAATGCCCCTTTAGACGGTTTGCTAGGAGACCCATGATTGGCCATGTGGCACTGTACCCCTCCCAAACCCTGACTCACCAAGATGCTGACCTCGGCCTCACCACAAACTTCCATGACAACTCTGAAGCCATGAAGTCTCAGGCTGCCCCTACGCATCTGCAGACTCATGCAGACAGGAAATCTGAGATGGTGGACAGGATCCACATTCCAGCTGCTGCGCGGAGATACCACGAAATTCTGGGAACTGTCAAAGGAGAAACTTGAACTGGTGTAACTATTGGGAAAATACTGTCCTGATACTTTACGTTTCAGCTTGATCCCGGAGATGAGCTATTCAGTAAGTTCAGGCACAAGATTCTGTAAATCTACTTAAATAATAGTGAATGAAGCTCACCACAAGCATTGTGAACGTAGATCTCATTATTGTTGCTGATGAATGACTAAAGATAATCTCTATAATACTGATTAGGAATACACCGTCCTTCTGGCCAAATTGGCACTGCATGTGAATGGGATCTGATCTATCACAGACTGAACAGAATGATAGGTAATACAACACATGAAAATCTGACTCTCAGTAAAGGTCTCTCGCTCCCTGCAAACCTTTGGGGACTATAGTTCACTTGTCGTGCCATGTATTTAACGGCTGATGTTTTATGTAGTCATACTGTTGATTTGTAGATGCGCAGACTTGTTTTATATTCCTGAAATAGTTAATGTGGAATGTTTGTGGTAATCTTATGGTTGCCGTCTTTAACCATGAGTCCTTTTTCCAACACATTCCCTGTGTTTTTTAAGTGTCATATCCATGGGCATATCTGCTTGTCTGGAATAGGGCTCCAGATATAATATATAATTTGAAGTGGGAGTATTTTACTCCCTATGTTTTAAAGTTGGGAGTAAAATGATTTCTTATAATTTGAAGTGGCAGTATTTTACTCCCTATGTTTCAAAGTTGGGAGTAAAATGATTTCTTATAATTTGAAGTGGCAGTATTTTACTCCCTATGTTTCAAAGTTGGGAGTAAAATGATTTCTTTTTGGTTTAAGGAGTAAAAAAAATCCTAAAGGGAGTGGTTAATTAGCAAGTAAAAATGTTTTTACTGTAATGAATATGTCCTTGCACCACGTTATACGCCCGCACGCCTTGAGATCAGGCACTAATAACAGACGTTTCTTCCTGTAGCACTACAAAGCCTAAACACTTCCATGGAGTTGTGTGAATGAAAACAGGGGGACAGACTCCTACATGTCTATTTCCTTTTTTTGTTTGGAGTATGTTTACTCTCCATTATACTTTTTGGGGAGCATTTTGTGCAGTCCTACGTGGACTACTGCCAATGCCCACATGGCCTCACACATGCTGCGTCACACATACGAGGCGGAGACAGGAGTGATGTTCAAACACCTCTTTATTTCACAACTCCCAACTTCTAACTGACTTCCCCCTCCCACTTCCGGCCCCTATCCTTGCCACTTCTCCCTGTCCCCCGTCACTTGATGTGGGTCCTTGACGAGGATGACATCAAACAACCCAATACTAAACATGAGGTCCATTCTAGTTCATTTCCTCAATTAGTCTCTGAGGCTTTTTCCGTGTTCTCTGAGGCCTCGGGACGAATGTTCCTCACTGGCCTCTTGGTGACATGGGACTGCCTTCTCACTGGAGTCTTCTCCATCCCCTTCATAGGGTGAATCCCATGCAGGGTTTGGGATGGCTGAGGAGTGATCATTTACTGGGACAATCCCGGGCATTCTCAGAAAATTTGATGAATTTTTGGTGATGGTTTTCCAGTCACCATCGGCTGTGATGAGAGATCCTTTTACTCGAACCACCATCAAAGGCTCTTCCCGAATGTGGCCATGCTTTTTCTGGCTTTGCACTTGCTGGGCGAAGACCACATATCCTGGTTCTAAGTCACTGTCCCTGGCTCTCTGACTTTCGTCTGTCCATCTCTTCATCTCCTCTTTGCTTCTCGCGTCTCGCTCTCTCATCTCGCGGTCTCCGCTGTATCTTTCCTTCTCTCTGGTTATGTGGGGTATCCTTGTTTTTATGCATCTCCCAAACATGACTTCGGAAGGTGTTTTGTCTGTAGTGCTATGAGGGGTATTCCTATAGTCTCTCAGCAATTGGCATAGCATTTTCTCCACAGGCTCCCCAGTTAGTCAAGCAATTTGCATGCTTCTCTTTATGTTGCTCATGAAGCGCTCTTCGGTGATATTAGCTTGGGGCCACTGCAGTATTATTTTCCTGTGGTGGAAACCCATGTATTCAGAGAATGCTTTGAAGTCTTTCCCCGTAAATAGACGCCTGTTGTCTGACTTCAAAACTTTAGGGAGACCATAGGTGGCCAACATTCTATCAAGCTCTGGAATAGTGTGGAACGCCGAGGTGGAGGGTACTAGCTGGATGTCTGGAAATCGATAGTATTCGTCTATCGCTACTAATATGTGATCACCTCCATCTAAAGTTCTGACAATGTCCACTGCAATTTCATCCCAGGCTCCTTTTGGAAGAGCCGTCATGCACAGAGGTTCAGGCCTCATGTGTGAGGTGATGACCGCACAGGTAGGACAGTGTTTCAGCAGATCTTCTACCTGCGCGACAAGATGATGAAGCCAGAGGTTTTGTCTGAGCATCTGTTATGCTCACCTGGCTCCCACGGAGGTGTCGATCTGGACTGGACTGCTGCGTTCTCCACCAATGTGACACGTAGGGCCGAGATGATGGACTGGACTGGCCACCTAGCTTTGTTTGGTTGGCCCGTAGGAATATTCTTCTGCAAATGGAGAAAGGGAATTAACCACCCGTGGAGTTGAGCGTAAATCCCCCCACCCTGCAGTTCTCCCCACTGATCACCTTGGATGTCCCCTCTTATAGTCTCACCTGATGATTTGAAAGGATGAGCTCTCCATCCTGCATTGAGCGCAAGGGCGCGTAGATAATCAGTTGCTTCACTGGCTCGAAGGAATTGGTGAGTTCCAGGACAATATTGACTCCGATATTCCTGGCAAGACGCCGTAAGTATGTAGTTCGTAAGAGTTCAAATGCCTGACTTTCACTCTTGTCCGATTCCTTGCAGGTTGCAGCTTGACCCAACTGAAGAGTTCCTTGTGGCAACCGGTAATGTTCTGGTAAGGATTTGTATTATAAAACACAGTTCGATATATAATAATGTCCATATGTAACCTGTTGCTTTCTCCCTTATTCAGGCGCTGAGAGAAAGTATGAAGTCTCGGGGAATAATGCCTCCGGCAGTAAAATCAGGTAAGTGTTTTGTGGTGAGGAGGGTTCCCCTTGTTAGTCCCTTGTTTCACCTTGCTGTCCTTTTGTTTCCCCGTAGGGGCCGGGGTTCGGCTAGGATGCAGTGGAAGCTGCGCCGACCCGTGAAGAAGAATAGTACCACCGGTGGTAAAATCAGGTAAGTCTATGGGGGGTGTTCCTCTGTGTATTCCCTTGGCTCACCTTGCTTTTTGTGTCTTCTCCTTAGGTGCCGGAGTGCGACGGGAAAATGCAGGAGGATGCGGTGAAATGTGAAGATGCTGCGAAGGCCGGTGAGTTCAGCGCAGCACAGCAGCAAGCGAGGCGATGCGCATAAAAGAACTTCTTTCTTCCAGCTCGAAGGCGCAATGGATCGGGAATTCAGGTAAGGATCAAAGGTATTGCTCTTGTTCTAACCTTTTCTCCTTCTTTCTCCCTTTTTCTAGGAGCTCCAAACTTGAAGCGGGCGTGACAGAAGACTGGATGCAGACTTGCAGGCACGGTGAGCGTTACGCTGCTGGATGCAGAATAACGCGAAGCGTGTGCTGCTCTTTGGGCGTGGTTTAAATAGCCTCCAAAGTAGTCCCATGTAAGTATTTCTCCCCAGCCCCACCCAAGTAAAAAAATAGTCCCTAGGTAAAATAGTCCCTTCAAAGCCTCGTTTGGCTTAGAGCTCTTGCAGCATGGTCTGCATCAGGTAAGTTTGCAGCATGGTCTGCATCAAGTGATTTTTAATCTATGATATGGATTGACTCTCCATATGAGCCTGGCGCCATAGGTGCCAGGACTGCACCCAAATAGCCCCTAGCGGGTTTTGTTGGGCTTGCTTGGGGTAACTTGATGCCTGCTTCCGGGGTTGCTGGACTTGGTCTGGCTCCCGGGGGTAGGCATCATGACAGCACTCCCCCCCAAAGCCCCTCCTAAAGTCGTTCTTCCCTGTGGTTTTGGTTTGTCTGGGAAATGTCTGTGGAATTTTTTCACCAATCGGGGTGCATGAACATGGTCACTAGGTTCCCATGACCTTTCCTGTGGTCCGTAACCTTTCCAGTCGATTAAATAAAAAAGTTTTGACTTTATCAGCTTGGAATCCAGGATGTTCTTTACTTCAAATTCGGGTTCTCCATCTACAAGGATGGGTTCTGGTGGCTTGGTTAGTCTTGTCCCTGGTAGTACCGGCTTCAAAAGTGACACATGAAAGACAGGATGAATTGGCATATTAGCAGGTAAGTCCAACTTGACAACCACCGGGTTGATAATGGCCTTAATAGAGTAAGGTCCCAAATATCTGGGGCTAAAGGTCCGTGTTCCCTTTAGAGGTATATGTTTTGTGGCTAACCATACTTGGTCCCCTATTTGGTATTGTAGAGAATCACTTCTATGCCGATCAGCATCTTTCTTGTATTTTTCTTTCGTCTGTTTTAAATGTGTAGTTGCTTCCTTAAAGGCTTGTCTAATCGTAGCGTGCAGATGGTCCACTGCGGGCATTTCTAAGTCTTGGGGTGAGTCAAGGTCTGAGGTTCGAGGATGGTGCCCATCTAAGGTATAAAAGGGACTTTGTCCAGTTCCAGAGTGTACTGAATTATTGTATGCATATTCGGCGATCCAAAGAATGTCTTCTCAATTACTCTCCGTCTGATGTAACATTCAACGCAGGTATTGTTCGAGAGTCTGGTTGGTCCTCTCCGTTTGACCATCGGTCTGGGGGTGGTAACTGGTCGATAACCTCACATCGATTTGTGCCAATTGACAGCATTTTTTCCAAAAATGTGAAATGAATTGACTGCCCCGGTCAGAGACCAATACGGACAGAAATCCGTGTATGCGAACAATGTTTTCGAGGAACTCCTTGGCCAGGATTGAAGCAGAAGGTAATCCCTTTAAAGGAATAAAGTGGGCCATCTTGGAAAAAAGATCCACAATAACTAGAATGGTGTTAAATCCATTGCATGGGGGTAGATCAGTAATAAAGTCTAACAAGGTGTGCCATGGTGTAGGCGGAATGTCTAAAGGTTGTAAGAGTCCAGCTGGTTTTTTCTTTTGACTTTTGTTTTGGGCGCAAATGCCACAAGATTTCACAAATGATTTAATATCCTTTTGCCAGGTGGGCCACCAGAATTGTCTTTTAATTTTAGCTTCAGTTTTTGCAATACCTGGGTGCCCCTCCATTAGGGTATCATGATAACGGGAAATGACTAGCTCTTGTAGTTCCTTGTGTGGCAGAAATAGCCGTCCTTGGTAATAAGGCAGATCATTGGTGACAGAGTAGTCCGGGCCTTTCTTTACCCAGTCCTGCAAGGCTGTGGAATCAAAGAGTTGCTGGATCTTTACCTGAATGTCCTCTAGAGTCTGTAGAGTAGTCATGCCAAGAATCCTTTGTTCGGGAATTATAGGTACTGGTTCAGGGTTCACTTCTGCCTCTCCCATCCCTATTCGGGATAAGGCGTCTGCTTTACCATTCTTACAACCTGGTTGATAGGTTATCACAAAATCGGACTCGACAAAGAACAATGCCCATCGGAGTTGACGTGACGATTGGGCCTTGGCTGTCTTTAAATAGTGTAAGTTCTGGTGATCGGTGATCACGGTAATGGTATGCCTGGCACCGAGAAGATAGTGCCGCCAAGCCTTGAAGGCGGATTTAATGGCTAATAACTCCTTATCGGTAACCGCATAGTTTAACTCAGGTGCCGAGAACTTTCTGAACCAAAACGCTACTGGGTGAAGCTGGCCAGTTTCAGGGTCCCTTTGAGACAGGACAGCTCCCATGGCTAGACTCGATGCATCAGTTTCCACTATGCATGGAAGTTCAGGGCGCGGGTGCTTTAATACAGGTGCAGACGTGAATTTCGCTTTCGGCTCTTGGAAGGCATTTTCAGCTTCTTCAGTCCACATAAAGCGTTTATTTTTTCGCAAGAGTGCTGTGATGGGATGTACAACATGTGAAAAATCCGGGATGAATCTGCGGTAGAAATTGGCAAAGCCGAGCATACTTTGTACTCCTTTAACTGAACTTGGTGATGGCCACTTAAGGATTGTGTCCACCTTTCGTGAGTCCATTCGGACTCCCTTTGGGGTCAGGATAAACCCAAGGAATTCAACTTCTGTCGCAGGAAAAATGCATTTTTCCAGTTTTGCATATAGTTTGTAAGGCGCAATTTCTCAAGGACTGCTCGGACGTGCTTCATATGGTCAGATTCTGAAGAGGGGTATACTAGAATATCATCGATATATACGACAACACAAACGTCAATGAGTTCACGAAGGACATCGTTCATGAAGTATTGGAAGGCTGCAGGTGCATTGCACAACCCGAAAGACATCACCTGGTATTCGAATAACCCATACTTAGTGCGGAAAGCAGTCTTCCATTCGTCGCCCTCTTTTACACGTACCAGATGGTATGCCCCCCGGAGATCTAATTTAGTGTATATGCAAGCGTCCTTCACTTGGTCTAGTAGTTCAGGGATCAGAGGCAATGGGTATTGGTTCTTAACAGTTATCTGGTTCAATGCAGGGTAGTCTATGCATGTTCTGAGGTCACCTTCCTTTTTGGGCATGAAGAACAAAGCTGAAGATGCAGGGGACTTAGATGGGCGAATAAAGCCATTGGCAAGGTACTGGTCTAAGTATTTTCGTAGGTGAAGGTTCTCAGGTTCCGTAAGGGCATAGATCCTGCTAAACGGGGGTTGTGCACCGGGTATTAGATCGATTTGGCAATCGTACGATCTGTGAGGAGGTAAGGTGTTTGCCTGTTCTTTTTGGAAGACATCCTGGAATTCTTGGTATTCAGGAGGTAGTTGCATGACTGCTGTGGTTACTGTGGCCAGGCTTGCGCTCAGATTTCTTTTTGGGTAACAGGTTTGCGCACAAGCCGGGAAGGTTATTCTCTTCTCTCACCAATCAATACAAGGATTATGTGTTTCCAACCAAGGCATCCCCAGTATTATTTGGAACTGTGGGGCCTTGATTAGATCAAACACAATAGCCTCTCGATGCCCATCCGGACCCAATAATGTCATCTCTGCGGTGGAAGGAGTTACAGGCCCAGAGGCAATTTCAGTTCCATCAAATGTGGTGATGACATCTGAGGTGGTTTTTCGGCAGAGAGGCAGATTCATCCTGGAAGCCAATTCGTAGTCCACATAATTTCCTATGGCCCCGCTATCAATGTATGTCCTTACTGCGTGCATACGCGATGGCTGCCCTGGATCTACGAGGACCATTGGTATGATGAAATGCGAGGTCTGAGTATCCTTCTTTAAGCTCGGAAAGCGGACCTCTACGCTTGTTGGGCGTGGTCGTTTCCCGAGTCTGACTCCATATGGCTTTTATCAGCAGCTCCTACCACCTTCTTGGGTGGTTTTACAGGGCAATCCCGTCGGAAATGCCCAGAAGTTCCACAATATAGACACAATTGCATTTGCCGTCTCCTTTCTCTTTCCTTCTGGGTTATGGGCGCTTTAACCCCTCCGATTTGCATGGGTTCTGAAGCATCTGCTCCTTTGGGGTTAGCGTGGGTTTTGACCAACACCCTGTTCTCAAACTTGGCTTGATCAGCCTTTCTGTTCTGAAGTCTGTGATCTAACTGGACCACTAAATCTAGTTTTGAGGTGGGTTCACGACTTGAGCCAAGACATCCTTGAGTTCTCCTCGAAGCCCTCGATGAAATAACGTGATTCGTTTTACCTCAGGCCATCCAGTTTCCACTATCAACCTACTAAAGGTTGCGATGTAAGATAGAAGGTCCTGGTTACCCTGTCGTAGGGACAAAAGTTCGTTATCCAGGGCCTGTCCTTGGGAGTGCCGGGCAAATAGTCTTTCCATGCTCGTTTGAAAGCCCTGAAAATCCCAAAGAATTGGGTCATCCTGAGTAACTAGTGGAATTGACCTATCAGCTGCACTGCCGCTGAGATATGACAATACAAAGGCTACCTTGGCTTGATCGTTTGGGAAGGCTCCAGGTCTGCATAAAAAGTGAAAGCGGCATTGGTTCATAAACACGGCAAACCTTTTGGGATCTCCAGCAAAGCGTTCGGGTGGAGCTAATGGAATATTTCCAGGTAGGTTTATTTGCACTGGGTTACTCGATAACACAGGAGCTGGATTTCCCCCAGAACCAGGTAGGGGTGCTTGTCCAGCCTGGCTTTGCAATAGTTGCCTAGCAAGGTCATCAGTTCGCTCCTTTCACAAAATCAGTTCCCTCCTAAGGGCATTGGTTTCTTGACGGGCGGAATGCACTTCGGCCCTCAGTTCCCCTAGTAATTGGGCCAATTGGTCAGTCTCTGAGGTATCCATAACGTTCGGGTGGGAATTTGTAGGTAGGCTTTGCGTTCTGTTACGCTCACCTGGCTCCCACAGAGGCGTCGATCTGGACTGGACTGCTGCTGTCTCTACCAATGTGACACATAGGGCCGAGATGATGGACTGGACTGGCCCACCTAGCTTTGTTTGCTTGGCCCGTAGGAATAGTCTTCTGCAAATGGAGAAAGGGAATTAACCACCCGTGGAGTTGAGCGTAAATCCCCCCACTCCGCTGTTCTCCCCACTGATCACCTTGGATGTCCCCTCTTATAGTCTCACCTGATGATTTGAAAAGATGAGCTCTCCATCCTGCATTGAGCGCAGGGGCGCATAGATAACCAGTTGCTTCACTGGCTCGAAGGAATTGGTGAGTTCCAGGACAATATTGACTTCGATATTCCCGGCAAGACGCCGTAAGTATGTAGTTCGTAAGAGTTCAAATGCCTGACTTTCACTCTTGTCCGATTCCTTGCAGGTTGCAGCTTGACCCTACTGAAGAGTTCCTTGTGGCAATCGGTAATGTTCTGGTAAGGATTTGTATTATCCAACACAGTTCGATAAAATAATGTCCATATGTAACCTGTTGCTTTCTCCCTTATTCAGGCGCTGAGAGAAAGTATGAAGTCTCGGGGAATAATGCCTCCGGTGGTAAAATCAGGTAAGTCTTTTGTGGTGAGGAGGGTTCCCCTTGTTAGTCCCTTGTTTCACCTTGCTGTCCTTTTGTTTCCCCGTAGGGGCCGGGGTTCGGCTAGGATGCAGTGGAAGCTGCGCCGACCCGTGAAGAAGAATAGTACCCCCGGTGGTAAAATCAGGTAAGTCCATGGGGGGTATTCCTCTGTGTATTCCCTTGGCTCACCTTGCTGTTCCTGTCTTCTCCTTAGGTGCCGGAGTGCAGCGGGAACATGCAGGAGGATGCGGTGAAATGTGAAGATGCTGCGAAGGCCGGTGAGTTCAGCGCGGCGCTGCATCAGGCGAGGCGACGCGCATAAAATAACTTCTTTCTTCCAGCTCGAAGGCGCAATGGATCGGAAATTCAGGTAAGGATCAAAGGTATTGCTCTTGTTCTAACCTTTTCTCCTTCTTTCTCCCTTTTTGTAGGAGCTCAAAACTCGAGGCGGGCGTGGCAGAAGACTGGATGCAGACTTGCAGACACAGTGAGAGTTACGCTACTGGATGCAGAATAACGCGAAGCGTGTGCTGCTCTTCGGGCGTGGTTTAAATAGCCTCCAAAGTAGCACCAGGTAAGTATTCCTCCCCAGCCCCACCGAGTAAAAAAATAGTCCCTAGGTAAAATAGTCCCTTCCAAGCCTTGTTTGGCTTGGAGCTCTTGCAGCATGGTCTGCATCAGGTAAGTTTGCAGCATGCTCTGCATCAGGTGAGTTTTAATTTATGAGCCTGGCACCTATGGCGCCAGGATTGACTCTCCATATGAGCCTGGCGCCATAGGCGCCAGGACTGCACCCAAATAGCCCCTAGCAGGGGTTGTTGGGCTTGCTTGGGGTAACTTGATGCCTGCTTCCGGGGTTGCTGGACTTGGCCTGGGTCCCCGGTGGTAGGCATCATGACAGCATCCTTTTGTAGATACTATGCCTCTGTGGCCCTCATGGGCAAGCTCCAAAAACTTCCGGTGCAGCGTCCTTGGAATTATCAGTTTGGTGCCCTTGAGCAGTAACCTCCCCCCATCTGTTTTTGCTAATTCGTCCTTGATGGCAAGGAGACAACTGATGTCCTGCTTTCTTTCTTCATTCGCGTTGTCGCTTAGTTGACGGGCTTGTCTCCAGTGTCCAGTTTCCAGGCACCTCAGGATGATTTGCAACCCTTGGTCGTTGTCTGTTTCTTGGGCAATTTGATGGGGATCGAGGCCTTTCAGTGTGCTTCTGATCCTTGCCAGGCCAGTGGATTATGTTAAAACTGTAGTTTTGTAGTCTTAAGGCCCACCTCGCCATGCGCAGTGCCATCCTGGCTTGTGAATTTCCATAGATGAACAACAGTGCCTAGTGGTCCCTAACAACTGTGAATGGTTTTCCGTATAAGAACAGGTGAAAATGCTCACAGGCCCATACTACCACTAGTTCTTCCTTTTCAGCCTGTGAGTATGCTTGTTTGGTCTTTGAGAGGCTCCTGCCGGCATAGGATACAATGTGTTTTGATTGGTTGACCTTCTTATCAATCTGCGCCAGGATGGCCCCTAGGTCAACCGGGCTGGGATCCACGATCAGCTCTGTTTCTCGCTTTGAATTGAAGTATCCCATGTTCTTGGCATCGGATACGTGCTGCTTGATCACCTGGAATGCTTGTTGACATTTCTCTGTCCATATAAACTCTGTTCTCTGTTTTGTTAGTGCTCTAAGGGGTTCACTGACAGATGCAAAGTCTTGTATGTAACAAGTACAATAGCTTGCTAGGCCGAGGAATGATCTTAAGTCGGACGTGGAATTGGCTGGTTTGTGTCGGTGAGTGCGGCTACTTTTTCAGGATCGTGAGTCAAAACGAATTGCTTGTTTTTTAAATTCGCACTTATCCTTGTTCAAGGTGAGTTGGGCCTCTTCAAGGGCCATGCATACTCTCATGAGCATGTTATAATGTTGCTCCTGGTCGTGTCCGAATACTAGTATGTTGTGACTATAGTTCAGGCAATTGGGTATATGCTTAATGATGTTGTGGATTTCTGCTTGAAATATTTCTGCCGCAGATAAGACCCCGAAACTAAGGCACTTGTTTGTATAGTTCCCACATGGGTGGCGAAAGTGGTGATGTATCTAGATGCTTTATGTAATTCTAATTGATGCTACCCCTTGTTGAGGTCTAACTTGGAGAATATTGTTGCCCCATTGAGGAGATGTACCATATTTGTTATGCCTGGTGCTTGGTGGCGTTACTGGCGTATAGCTTCATTGGCTCGCCTCATGTCTACACATATGCGGATGTCCGCAGAGTCCTTCTTTGGTCCGGGGACTATTGGGGATACCCACGGGCTGGCTCCTTCAGCTGGTTCTATGATGTTCGCTTCGAGCAGCTTCGCCAGCTCTTCCTCCACTTGCTTTTGTATAGTTATGGGGATTCCCCGGTAGTGTTGTGCAACTGGAGGAACCTTAGTGTCGATGTGCAATTCAATCAGACGTCCCTTTAATTTTCCCAAACTTTTGAACAATGCAGGGAACACTTGCTTGATTTTTGCAGTGGGGTCTAAGTACTTGTGCACCATGAGTCTGTATAAGATGTGGATGAGGCTCATGTTGATCGCTGCCTTGTAGCTCAGGATGCACCCGCTTTCGGTGGCTGCTTCTAGTACGTGCATGGGGTTCTCCTTCGATTGTCCTTTGTAGCTACATGATGCTGTAAAATAGCCTTTGCAGGTCACGGGTGTCTTTGATCCGTATGGGTAAATCAAAACTTTTGCAGGCCGTAATCGTGGGGCATGTGGTATGCTGTTATATATCTCCTCACTCATAACATTTATAGTTGCCCCTGTGTCTACTCGGAATTCCGTAGCTGTTTTATTTATTTAGATAATCAACGTTTGACTGTGCTCCTTTGCCGTCGGGTTTCCCAGAGCAGATAGGTATCCTTTTCTTCATGGTTCTTCCCGCGGTTCATCACTTCTTCTAGTATAACCTCCGAGGATGCACTGGAACCACTCTCGGATTGCGAGTGTTCGAGCAGGTATCGCACATATCTTCGAGGCCTCATTCTTGATCTGGAGGCCAGTGGCTTGCTGTCTCTCCAGTCTCCTGAAGGCTGGTCACGCCTTCTCTCTGGCTTCTCTTCCCTATGTCTGCAGCAAGGAGGTTCATACACCTGACTGAGTGCTCTGGGCGGACTCAGTGGCAGTCTTTCTCTGTTTTGTGATAGTTTTCAACTCATTCCTTCTCCTTGCATTTGACTGCGGTACATGCGGCACACATCTTTGAAATGGTTTCCCCCCAACAGGCTGAGCATTGGTGGACTACGGCCGGGCATTGCCCTTCATAAGGGAATTCGTAGCCGTAGCGATAACAGAATGGCTCCCCATTCCCCTTGGGTGTGCCCTCCAGCTTATTGATGCCCTTGTTTTTGCCATGGGTGATCTTTATCTCACCTAGTCCTTCAACTTGATATGCTAATGCCACATCTGAGCGAGCTAGGCACAGGATTTCTTCTAAGTTCTGGGGTTTTTGCAGCAATCTTTTCCTAAAGTCTGCACATTCACAACCTACTATGATCTGAGAGCGTAGGGCCTCCTCAATTGAATAGTTTTTGAAATCACAGTGCTTCATCTTGAGTCGCAAACGGATTACAAATGCGTCCATGGTCTCACCCTTTGCCTTCTTGGTCGTATAAAATATGTGTCTCTCGTAATCCACATTTATGTGTGGAGTGAAATAATCGCTGAGAGTCGACTTCAGGATTCTATACGTGTTGGTGATGCTTGAGGGAAGTAGGTCTATGATGTCCCTGACATTTGAGCCGATTGAGAGAGTTAACAGGCTCTGTTTCTTCTCTTCCTCTAAAGGGCCTATTGATGTTATGCACACCTCAAAGTCTATTATCCACCTCTTGCAGCATGGACCTAATGTGCTGGTTTCAGTGAGGTCAAGGTTCGTGGGTAGTTGGGTTATGAGGCTATCCTGCATCCTGGTGGCCAGCGCTTGAGCTGGTGTCAGTGGGACAGTTAATGTCTCATCTTCTGATATCTTGATTGTAGTTTGTTTCTACGGGCTGTGCTCTGTGCAGCGCAATGTGCTTATTTCCGTGGTTCCTTTTTATGGACTGACCTTAGTACGCTGCTGGTTGGCAAGAAGATGCACTGTGGGGAAATCCCCTCCTCCCTCACAGAGACAGTGTTCTAAACTGCAGAGAGGCGTGTGTCTTCACCTTGAAAAGCAGCTTCTTGCTGTGCTTCATGCCCCTGGGACCCTGTGGGACCATGAGCGTTCGTGAGTAGCTGTTCCTTGTTTCCAGACTGCTGCTAATTGCAATGAATTTTGTGTGACACGTGGAAGTTTTGCACCACATGCGCTTTGATATCTCTTTTCCAGCACGTGTCGCGGTTGCGTTCCACGTGTTCATTTCGCTTTTCTGCGCGGGGAGCTCTTGTGCGCTCCGACCCGCTGCAGTGATTCACCGTTGGTGGTGGAAAACACCAACCCGCCCGGACACTTGATGAAAGACCGCGCGTACCTTGTGAGCGTGTTTGACTGAATTACATGTGCACTGTCTTGCAGGCCTCCGTGTTTGCAGCTAGAGTGGCATCAGACTGCCTTACACCATGAGGGCAGAGGAACCGATCATCACGAGGTTTGGATTACCTCGTCGCCAATGTGTAGTCCTACGTGCACCACTGCCAATACCCACACGGCCTCACACATGCTGCTTCACACATACGAGGCAGAGACGGGAGGATTTTCAAACACCTCTTCATTTCACAACTCCCAACTTGTAACTGACTTCCCCCTCCCATTTCTCGTCCCTCCTCTTCCCGTGCCTCCCTGTGCCCCATCACGTGTTGTGGCTCCTTGCCGAGGATGACACCATCACACCTTTGCCTATTTTTATGGGGCAAACGTGTCTGATAAACTGCTTATCTATAAGGCTTTCGGGAATTACTTTTGTGGTGCTGCAGAAAGTATGCATTGTTTCTGTGTGGTTGTGTTCATGATTTGGTTGTGTTCATGGTGTGGTTGTGTTCAAATCGGTGTGAAAGATCGCTTCCTTATTCGTGCTGTTTTGATACGTTTTTATGTGTTGCCTGTGTGCTATGCTTTTAACTGGTTAGTGGCATGTGATGTCTGAATGTCACTACACAATGAGCTTGACAAAGAGTGCATTGAGATGCACACGTTTACATAAAGTACATTAAACATGTGTTTCTATACAATTTAGGGCCATAAGTAACCAATAGTGCTTTGGAATTGTGGGCTACATTTTTATTGGTGTCCTCACTTATCTTTGGCCCACTCCGATCCTGTCATGTACACTCCATTTCCCCTTCCCCGAGACACTCTTCCAGGTTTCCAAATCCTGGCCCACAGCCAATCCGATCTCAATGGATTCTGGCCCCATCCTGGGACGCTGCAGGGCGGGAGGGACAGCAAACCCTGCGAGGACGAGCCCTGCGGTGTGCACGTCCCTGCCTGCTGGAAACAGGAAGTGCCGAAGCAGCACATCTGCTTGACCTGCAGAGAAGCGGACGCAGCAGCCCGCCACATGACCTGGGTGGCAAGCTCTGCTTTCCCTTCCTTCGCATCCTGTCCGCTTTTTTTTGTGGCCAACTTTTGCTTTTTTTTTACTGCAGGGGCTGGGGAATTTGCCTTTAATGGCCGACTGAAATGTTTTATTTTGTCCCAAATCACACCTCCCCCCTTTGCTTCAGATGAAAGTAGCATGCACTGCTCTGCTGAGGCAGCTTCACTGTCACCGCTGTTAACGCTGACATTACATTAAGTGGGAACTGTGCTCACAGCTGTGCGTTCAAGTCACATCCATTGTGGGAAGGGACTCTTTCTATAGAAAATGGGTGGTTTGTTATCCGGTGGGCTCGTCTGTTCCCGCTCTTCAGATGCCATGGCTCTCAACCTTTTGTGCCCCCAGGGCGGGGGAAACAGCATATTTTATTTAGGCGGGTGAGAGCCCATTGAAGTGTCTGGGCACGTAGCGGGATAGGCGGGTGAGGAAACTGATTAGAGGGCGGGTGACACCCGCCAAAATGCATGTGAGTTGAGAGGCCTGCAGATTCCATCCTTTCATAAAATGTTTCCTATCCTATCCATGTAATACACTGTGGTTTTATGTTGAGTGGGGTTTGGGCAATGGGCATGCGCTCCAGCCCCACTGCACAACTCCTAAGACCTTAACAAAGACCCATGCCGCCAAAGCCGTCCCACAGGCTAGGTCGTGACATTTTCGCAACCGCAAGAACTGCCTTTGAAAACTGTGATGTTGCACTTAAACCTTTAGTTGGTCTGCTGACCTGTATTTCATTTCTTTAGAAACAATAAACATAGTTATACAAATAAAAAAAATGGCTCCACTAGGAAACAACCCTTTGCATGGAGACAGCTTGGGTCGGCGGGGTAGACGAATCAAGGGAGCACTAAGCAGGCAGAGAGACAAAGCACACAGAGTAAGAGGAGACAGAGACAGAGCAACAGAATCACAGAGATCACCGGGAAAAGGATAGCACAAGAGACAGTGCACAGAGATAAAGCAGACAGAGCAGCAGACATAACATACAGAGTGAGAGAGTTCATTGGAAGACGGACCTCACAGACAGAGCAGATAAATAGATTATAGCACATATAGTGCAGAGAGAAAGAGTAGGCAGAGAGACAGAGCACACAGAGAGCAGGAAGAGAGAGCATGCCTACAGAGTGACAACTGTGACTTCAGATGGAGAGCACTGAGAAATACCACATAGAGCAAGTATAGACACAGCAGAGAGACAGAGCCAGGGACGGTTCGTCCATAATGAGCGAGAGGGCGTCGGCCAACCCATTCTGGATGAGCCGTCATGCCAAACTTGAACTGTCAAAGGAAAACGTGGTTTGCCGTTGACAGGTCGTACCTCAGCCTACATGTCCAATGGGCCATGCAAGGTCAGAAGCGTTTTGCTTGCCTAGTCTTGCATGGCATATTGGTGATGCAGGCAGGGGAACTGCAGCTCTGACTGTGCAAGTGGGTGCTCCTGTGCATCCCCGCACATTCTGAGCTGCCAGGGCATACTGCAGCGAGTACGCTGGCTCCTCCGTGCTTGTGCAGGAACTAGGAGGCACTTCCTGGTTCCTGTTTATGTTGCACGGATGACAGATAGTCGGTGCAGGACCTGGTTGAGCCGTTTCTGGACCAGGGCTACAGGTAAGAAAAATAAATGTGAATATGTGTGTACATGGCTGCATGTGTGAAGAATGGGTGTATTTTTGGGTGCGTGCATGAATTAAAGAGTGTATGTTGTGTGGGTGCACGTGTGAATGAGAGCATGAATGTGTATGGGTGTGTGCGTGAATGTGTCATAGTGGGGAATCTGTGAAAAGTGACCCCGTTCCCTCAGGTGTACAAATCAGAGGTTCGCTCACCAGCATGGTGAACGCTGCTCACTCTGCTGTTGATCAGGCCTTTCATTTGAGAATGAATCAGAGGTCTGTTCAGCAGCACAGCGAGTGGGCCTCACTCTGCTAGTGAGCAGGCCTCTGCTCTGATTCATACCAAATCAAAGGCTACCCTCACCATGCTGGTGAGCAGGCCTCTGATACGGGGGCACCCCCTTCCCAAGCACCCTAAATCAGAGGACTGCTCACTCTGGTGAGCAGTCCTCTGATTTGGCAATGTGGCTGGAAGGGGTGCATTTTTGACTGGGCAATGTTTTTAAAGCAAACATTATATCATGTTTGCTTCAACCATGATGGCCAGTAAATAAATGTTATACCAGAGCCATAAAGCATAACCAGAAGGGCTTGAGCAATACAGTCCAGTTCTAGCCATGCAACAACAGTTATCATGTTTGCAAGATATTTTTTGTGGCTAGACTGGACTGTATTGCTGCAGCCAGTCTGGTTACATTTTCTGTCTCTGCCATAGTTTTTTTGCTGGGCCTTTCTGAGAGAGCAAGCATTATAAGTGTTACTAAGTGACTAGACTGGCATTTTGGTCAGCCAATCTAGCCATTTCTTCACGTGGCATGACATTTTATATTGGGTATTTATAATAAAGCAAGCATAACGTGTTATTACATGACTATAGAGGGATTTTGGTGCCACCAGTCTAGCCTTTTCTTACTGTGTTATGGCATTGTTTTACTGCAAAATATATCATGCCACAGTAATAAATTGATAGACTGGCTCCACAAAAATGCCAGTCTAGCCACATAATAACATGTATCCTGGTGCTTGCTTTATCACAAATGATCTGTGATAAAGCAAGCATGATAAATATTACTGCATGGCTAGACTGGTATTTTGGTGTAGCCAGTCTAGCGCTTCCTTACAGTGGCATGGCATTTTTTACTGGGCATCCATGATAAAGCAAGCATAAGTGTTATTACATAGCTAGATTGGCATTTTGGTGCAGGGAGTCCAACCATTTCTTACTGTAGCCTTACATTTTTTTTACTGAGCATTTATGATAATGCAAGAATGATAAGTGATAGTATGTGGCTAGAGTGGCATTTTGGTGCAGCCAGTCCAGTAATGGCTTTCTCTAGCATGACATGTTTTTAGTGGTCATTTATAATAAAGCAAGCATTTTATGTTTCATTACGTGGCTAGAGTGGTGCAGCCAGTCTGGCCATTTCTTGCTCTGGCATGACATTCTTTACTGGGAATCTATGATGAAGCAAGCATAAGTGTTAATATGCGTCCGACATGTGTTCTTGTGGCAAAGCCAACAGGAGTATGTTCCTCTGTGCAGGTACTGGCATATTTTGGCAGTACCAGATTGGACCTGTTTTCATATAGCATCATTACTGGCATTATGCACAAAGCCAACATGAGTCCGTTCTTATATAGGAATATGGCATGTATTGGTGCAGCCAGCATGCAAATGTATGGACGCAGCCAGCATGAAAAGGCTTTCAAAACTGGCATATATTGGGGGCAAAGATAGCATGAAAATGAGTTGAGAAATGTTCCTGTCTACTGTTGGTGGCTGCATCGGTTGGATTTTTTTGTGCATTATCATATAAAACCAGGTGCAAACTGTGTGGCTTTTTACCCAATATTTCACGGAAAATGTATTGTATACTGCCCAATTATGACCAATTATTCAACATTTTGTCTCGGGAGGGGGGAAGACCCCTAACCCTGCTTGATTTGTTTCAGCTCTGTGGCTGCCCTCGGTCGCTCACGCATATTTGTAGCAAATATTTACACGCCTCCAATTAAAAAATTAACCAGCCACCACTGAACAGACCAGAGCACATATAGCACACAGAGAGACAATAGGCAGAGAGACAGAGTGGCATAGGTCACACAGAGATGGAGATCACCAAACACTGTGCACAGAGCAGAGACAGAGTAGACAGAAAGAGAGCAGCACCCTTTTAGCACAGAGAGAGAGTAGGCAGAGACACAGAGAGCACAGATTGAGGATACAGTTTTCTCAGAAAGACACAGTGACAGAGCGCACAGTGACTGGACTTGCAATGAGGCAGATAAATCAAGTGCACTGAAAGACAGAGGCAGAGAGACGAGACAGAACACACAGATAATCAGAGCAGACACAGCAGACAGAGACAAAGTGCAGATAAGCGCCAGAGTAGAGAGAGAGACTGGAGCACAGAGAGAGAGACAACGAGAGAGCGAGAGAGGGCAAAAAAGCATACAGATAGAGCAGAGTGCCCAATGCGCAAAGAATGAAAGTGAGACTAAGTGCACAGAGAAAGACAAAGAGACAAACTAAGACAGAGGGGCAATGAGACAGGTAGACTGATCACACAGAGAGCCAGAGTATACAGATAGTGCATTGAGAGGAAGAACACCTATACCGATAAAGCAGGCGAAGATTGGGAGGCCACCAGCAGCCCAGGCAGTAAGGGAATCCCGCCTGATTTGAAACATGTTCATCCATTACTCTGCATACACATTGTGAATTCTACTGAGCTTTTAAGTAGCGCCACAAAAAAGACTTCTGCACCCATTGCTGACATGGCAATGCCAGCACTATCCGCAGCAGTGCTCGGATTGATGTTCTAAAATATTATTATTATTATTTTATTTTATTATTGATAGAGCTGAAATTCATCAACTTTACAATATTTTTATCACAATTAATAAAATTAACATCATTATGACCGTGTAAAATTAAGCAAAAGAAATACCATAAAAGAAATAAAAGAAAAAAAGGAGAGAAAGGAAAAAATAAAGTAAAATAAAAAAATAAAAACAAAATCCGAGGTGATTTGTCTTGAAACTGACTGATGATCATACTTATCACATGCGTTTGAGAGAACAACAAATTAAATCAAACAGACTAGTCTCCAAGTAACTTCAATTCATTTAAAAATCTAATTGAATTAATTTTTAGCGATGTACTCAGGCCACAAAGGTTCAACTTCCACAACGTATCTGGGGTTATTTCTCTATATTCTTTTAAAATTGGTTTCAAGTATTCAATTCGTTTTGCTCTGAGGAATTCACACCCCACCATCAAATGGTACAAGGTTTCAACTTGACCTTTGATTTTGCAAAATCTACAAAAAATGTCTTGTGGTAGAATCTACTTTCGTTTTGGCTAGAATCTCTCTAGTCGGCAATAGGTTAAATCTGAGTCGGGCAAATTCCGATCTATGAGTAACTGAAGGTGATTTAATCATGTACGGCTCAGTTAATCTATGTTTCTTGTGAGATTGAAAATTGCCATTAGAATCCTGGTGCATTAAACAGTTTTCTCAATATAGAACTGATATTGCTCGTACTGCATCACAGGCCTTTTGTTAAAATTAGCTATTTTAATGGGACACATTTACCCAGCATAAGAATGAAAATGGTTTGACCCTTCCTTTGCTCGAACATTTACAGGCCGATTCATGGAATTAATGTGTGCCGAAAATTCTGACGCAGAGGTGCCAAAACGTGCGAATCGCAGTAAAAGTGCAAAAATCGCAGTGCAACTGCGAAAATCGCAGGGAAACCAGCGCACATCGATTCATGGAAGTCCGTGCGCGAGAAAAATATTGGATGTGCGCTGAAAAAGTGCGCGGCGTATGTCGGCACACAGGTCATCCAACGGCGTGCGCCACGGCCGCTGTGAAATCGCACATAGCGCGGCGCACATAACAAAAGTAGGCGGAACACAGGGCGTAACACTCGGAATGGGGAACAACGCGTGAAAATATGGGCGTCACGGGGGAAGTACAGGAGGCACGTATGCGGAACGCCCACACGCTCGCCTACAACTCGCATTCATGGAATCGAATAGGGCAAGCCAGCGCACGGTCAAAGACGCACACAGGGCCAAACAAGACTGCCACAAGAAAGCAGGCGGTAGCGTCCCTGCGCATGAAATAAATGTGCGCCAAAATGAGCGCTAACAAAAAGCACCCATATACAGCTATGATGAATGATCCATACTGTGGCCCTCTAGGACAAATGAGGTGCAAAGGTGTACCGACAAACACGGACACCCGCTGTGTGAAAAATAGCGTGTGCGTGTATTATGTGGTGCGCGGGAAGTTCCACATGCGATTTCAGCAGGGTATGTGTATTACAAGGTGCGTGGGAAGTTTCACATGCAAATTTTCAGGGTACGTGTTTTTCGGTGTGCACGTGAAGTTCCACACGCGATTTCAGCAGGGTACGTGTATTCCAAGGTGCGCGTGAAGTTTCACACGTGAATTTGCAGGGTACGTGTATTTCGGTGTGTGCGTGAAGTTCCACATGCAATTTCAGCAGGGTACGTGTACTCTGGGTGCGCGGGAAATTCCACACGCGAATCCAGCAGCCTACGTGTATTTCGGGGGTGCCGGGGAGTACTACACGTGAATTGGCCATGTGGGTCCTCCAGCTGTTCCCTCTACACCCTCCACCGCTCCTGCAGGTGGCCCACATCACAGGGGACTACCCTGCACCCCTGCACATGTCCCCCAGGCAGCCCATCCACCATGGCCATGCCCCCCAGCCAAACCACATGTCACCTTGCACTACTGCCCACCAACGCATGTCTCCCTGCACCCCCACCCCCAGCACTGTGGGGCACCCTCCACCAGGCTCCCACTCATGTCCACCTGCACCCCCTCACCCCAGCATCCAGGGGCACCCTCCACCAGGCCCCACTCATGTCCAACTCATGTCCCCCTGCCTCCCCACCCCCCTGCATCCAGGGGCACCCTCCACCAGGCCCCCACTCATGTCTCCCCGCACCACCACCCCCCAGCACTGTGGGGCACCCTCCACCAGGCCCCCACTCATGTCCCCCTGCACCCCCACCCCCCTGCATCCAGGGGCACCCTCCACCAGGCCCCCACTCATGTCTCCCGGCACCACCACCCCCACACCCCTGCATTCAGGGGCACCCTCCACCAGGCCCCCACTCATGTCTCCCTGCAGCCCCACCCCCTGCATCCAGGGGCACCCTCCACCAGGCCCCCACTTCATGTCCCCCTGCACCCCCACCCCCAGCACTGTGGGGCACCCTCCACCAGGCCCCCAATCATGTCCCCCTGCACCCCCACCCCCCAGCATCCAGGGGCACCCTCCACCAGGCCTCACCCATCTCCATCTCATGTCCCCCTGCACCCCACCCCCCTGCATCCAGGGGCACCCTCCACCAGGCCCCCACTCCTGTCTCCCTGCACCCGCACCCCCCAGCACTGTGGAGCACCCTCCACCAGGCCCCCACTCATGTCCCCCTGCACCCCCACCCCCCAGCATCCAGGGGCACCCTCCACCAGGCCCCACTCATGTCCAACTCATGTCCCCCTGCACCCCCAATCCCCTGCATCCAGGGGCACCCTCCACCAGGCCCCCACTCATGTCTCTCTGCACCACCACCCCCCATCACTGTGGGGCACCCTCCACCAGGCCCCCACTCATGTTCCCCTGCACCCCCACCCCTGCATCCAGGGGCACCCTCCACCAGGCCCCCACTCATGTCTCCCTGCAGCACCACCCCCCAGCACTGTGGGGCACCCTCCACCAGGCCCCACTCATGTCCAACTCATGTTCCCCTGCACCCCCATCCCCCAGCATCCAGGGGCACCCTCCACCAGGCCCCACTCATGACCAACTCATGTCCCCCTGCACCCCCACCCCCCTGCATCCAGGGGCACCCTCCACCAGGCCCCCACTCCTGTCTCCCTGCACCCCCACCCCCAGCACTGTGGGGCACCCTCCACCCGGCCCCCACTCATGTCCCCCTGCACCCCCACCCCCAAGCATCCAGGGGCACCCTCCACCAGGCCCCCACTCATGTCCAACTCATGTCCCCCTGCACCCCCACCCCCCTGCATCCAGGGGCACCCTCCACCAGGCCCCCACTCATGTCTCCCTGCACCACCCCCCAGCACTGTGGGGCACCCTCCACCAGGCCCCCACTCATGTCCCCCTGCACCCCCACCCCCTGCATCCAGGGGCACCCTCCACCAGGCCCCCACTCATGTCTCCCTGCACCACCACCCCCAAGCACTGTGGGGCACCCTCCACCAGGCCCCACTCATGTCCAACGCATGTCCCCCTGCACCCCCACCCCCCAGCATCCAGGGGCACCCTCCACCAGGCCCCACTCATGTCCAACTCATGTCCCCCTGCACCCCCACCCCCCTGCATCCAGGGGCACCCTCCACTAGGCCCCCACTCATGTCTCCCTGCAGCCCCACCCCCTTGCATCCAGGGGCACCCTCCACCAGGCCCCCACTCATGTCCCCCTGCACCCCCACCCCCCTGCATCCAGGGGCACCCTCCACCAGGCCCCCACTTCATGTCCCCCTGCACCCCCAACCCCCAGCACTGTGGGGCACCCTCCACCAGGTCCCCACTCATGTCCCCCTGCACCCCCACCCCCCAGCATCCAGGGGCACCCTCCACCAGGCCCCACTCATGTCCAACTCATGTCCCCCTGCACCCCCACCCCCCTGCATCCAGGGGCACCCTCCACCAGGCCCCCACTCATGTCTCCCTGCAGCCCGACCCCCTGCATCCAGGGGCACCCTCCACCAGGTCCCGACTCATGTCCCCCTGCACCCCCACCCCTCTGCATCCAGGGGCACCCTCCACCAGGCCCCCACTCATGTCTCCCTGCATCACCACCCCCCAGCAATTTGGGGCACCTTCCACCAGGCCCCACTCATGTCCAACTCATGTCCCCCTGCACCCCCACTCCCCAGCATCCAGGGGCACCCTCCACCAGGCCCCACTCATGTCCAACTCATGTCCCCCTGCACCCCCACCCCCCTGCATCCAGGGGCACCCTCTACCAGGCCCCCACTCATGTCTCCCTGCAGCCCCACCCCCCTGCATCCAGGGGCACCCTCCACCAGGCCCCCACTCATGTCTCCCTGCAGCCCCACCCCCCTGCATCCAGGGGCACCCTCCACCAGGCCCCCACTCCTGTCTCCCAACCCCCCCATCCCCCAGCAGTGCGATTTCCCTGGGTACGCGTATTTCAGGGGTGCGCGGGTAGTCTTACATGCGATTTCATCAGGGTACGTGTATTACGGGTTTCGCGTGAACTTCCACACGCGACTGGGCCTGTGAGAGTGGGGTACGTGTATTCCTGGGGTGGGCGGGAATATTTACTCGCGACTGGGCCTGGGAGAGCGTGTTACGTGTATTCCTGGGGTGGGCGGGAAGATTTACACGGTTGCCTACAACGCGCCAAAAAAAAGGTCCAATCCGGAAACAGGTACGCCAGCATGAAGTAGGCGCACGTCCCGCGCAGCAAAAAAGAGTGCACAAACAACAAACAAGCTCAGACGCCAGGATGAATATACCGTTCCTAGCAGCAGTGGCCGTGTGATACCGCAGGAGGAGGAGGAGGATAGTCAGGGCCAGAATCTTCACACCCAGAACCAGCCTATTTGGAATACCTGATGACCAGGTGTATGGGAGGTACAGGTTTCGACCACACATTATACTCGACCTGGTCAGTGAGTGGGAGGATGACCTCACATCACCCACCCTGTGCTCCCAAGCACTCAGCCCCCTGGAGAAGGTCCTCAATGTACTGCACTTCTTGGCTACCGGATCATTTCAGCGGACAAGTGCCATAGTGGGGGGGTGTCACAGGCCACGCAGTCACGGTGCCTACACCAGGTGGTGGCCATCATCACTGCACGCCCATCAGTCCGCAGGCACACATACCTGCCCAGAACACCTGCAGAAAGGCAGGCTGTCAGCCAGGATTTCTACAGGGTGGCACAATGTCCCAAAGTGGTAGGTGCCATTGATTGCATCCATGTGGCTCTACGTCCCCCCAGGGCATCTGAGCACATCTATAGAAACCGCAAGCACTGGCATTCCATCAACATCCAGGTAGTGTGTGATGCCAAGGGAATCATCACCTCAGTTTATGCCAACTATCCAGGGTCCACCCCCACGACAGCTTAATTTACAGGATGTCAACCCTAAACCGGGACATGGAAGCTGGGCGGCATGGCGATGCATGGCTGCTTGGTGAGTATAAATGCCACAGCACACGCATGCATGACAGATACAGAGTAATGTCACTGCCCCACTAATGATCTCCATCACCACCTCCCCAGGGGACAGTGCCTACCCTCTGAGCACCCACATGATGACGCCAATTCGGAACCCCATCATGCCTCCCGAGGTAAGATACAACACAGCCCATATTGCAACCCGGGGCTTAGTGGAGCGCACATTCGGAGTGCTCAAGTCACGCTTTCACTCCCTTGACTGTTCTGGCGGGCAGCTGTTATACGCTCCCCCAGTAGTGTGCAGGATCATAGGGGCAGCATGTGTCCTGCACAATGTTGCAACACGTCGGGGCCTGGCTGTGGACATGGTGGAGCCCCCACATCCCCAACCACATGCATGCCCGCTGCGCATGGGAGGGGAAAGGGCACGGGGTGAGGCAGCCTGTATGCAGCTGGTGGCTAATTACTTCACATAGAAATCACACCCCTGTGGAGTGCACACAGCCCTGGCACATACCATCTGACAATCAATGATGACTCAGTCTGACAATTCTGATGAATTAAGGGACAGTCAACTATCAGAACCATAGCAGCCTGAGATTGTTCATCTGGAAGTGTCACAATGTGTGCATCCCTACCTTCACAAACACCACCAATGCAGTGTCATCAAAAGACACACTTCTATGCAGCAAAAATGAATACCCACTTGCAAAATACAACATGAGAACAGTGCCATGTCACCCAACCCCTCCCCGGCACCACCACACAACACACCATGGCATGTCATGCTATGTGAGAGCAAACAAATTAATCCCCACAACATGACACAAGTGTCACAAACTACAGTGTCCCTAATGGAAACTGGCCACACATGAAATGCTCACAGTAATGCAGGACCAACAACACACATTACCAAATATTTACCAATAATACAAATCACCTACACAACCTCCAACCTACCATAAACATGACAGTACGGACGTAAAAAATTGGTAGCCTCAGTACCTGATAATGCCAGCACTTCAAACACTTCCAACTGTACAGTGTTAGTGCCACCCAAAAGTGTAGGTGCACTGCTTACAACATGGACTCCATTTCCAAAGTAGACCTCCTTGTGAAGACATGAGAAATGGACCTGCAAATTAGGAGGATGAGATGAATGCAGAGGCACATATCAATACACCATGCAGTGTACAATACAACAACAATATGCACTAGGAATATATACACAGTATTGACTACAGACTGCCCACACATCAAATGGGAGTCCAACGTCACTATGTAAGTCAATGTCACTTGGGCACACCCTTTGCAAGCCCATGGAAACGGGAAGTAGGAGGGGTGTGTGTCACACAAACCCAAGCATCTGACCCAAATTCAGGACAAGCCTGCATGTGCCCAGCCACAATACAGCGTATGCCCACGGGAGCCACACAAGGCAACACACTGTCCAAAAAATCAAAAATCAAAAATCAAAAATCAAAAATCAAAAGTCAAAAATCAAAAATCAAAAATCAAAAATCAGAAATGGCCATGAATGGGCCAGGGGGGGTGGGGGAGGCCACCCAGGAGGTCCGAGGACAGGGTGCACACCAAAACCCACCTGTGTGGGTCTTGCGGAAAAAAAACACCTCCATGGGCTCATGGCCTGCACGGCTACCCTATTGTGAGAGATTTGCTGCTGTCGGTCTCCTCACCCTCTGCAGCTGCATCAGGAGGTGGTGGCACTATGGGAGGCAGCCCACGCAAAGCCCTAGTCTGGTCCTCCATGGCAGCAAGCATGCGGGTGTGGAAGGTCTGGTTCTGGAGGATAATCGTGCGGAGGTCCCCATGCAACAACTCACGGGATGCCCGGACCTCCTCCCTAGTTGCCTGCATCTCAGCTGAGAGCGTACGTGTGAGGCACTCCAGCTGCTGTTCTGTCCTTGTGTTAGTTGAAGCCTCAAGCTCAACAAGAGTTACCCTGAGGTGACGGAGTTCCACCCTCAGGGCTTCTCTGTGGCCCTGGGACTCAATAGAAATGGCTTCCCGCAGAGTCTCCAGAGCCGCCCGCCTGTCCCTGTAGGACGCCAACATGTCCTCCCTGTGTGACCGGCAAATGGGAGTCTGTTGCCTGCTGTAGTTGTTCAATCAGCCTTTCTTGGGGGACAATGGAAGTGGCCACCCTATCCATGGACTGAGCCATCATCTCAGATGATGCTGCCTGTTGGTTTGCCATACCATATATGGATTGCTCCCATGCGGTATTGCCAGGTGGCGTACGGCCACCGCGTCGGCGGGCACCACACCTGTCGGGGCAAGGCAAACTGCGCCTTGCTGTGCCGGCACTGCCTGAGGCTGCAGGACTGCATTCCCCCTCTGATCTGCTGGCCCAGGAACAGGATCAGATGTTGCGGAGTGTGACCCTGCATCCGTAACCACCAAAGGCGGACCTACCAACACTGACATCCCCATTGAGGGTTCTACCCCTGGTGCAGGTGGGTTGGACAGTACAGAATCCCTCCCAGAAACACTTACCTGCGACCGCACATAGGTCTCATCATCCGAATCGACACCTGAATAGAGCTCGGGGGAGGTGCACCCAGAGACACCCCTTGAGATGATGGTCTGCAGCAAGTGTGGGTTCTCACCCACCACCACACCATGTCCCTCACTGGTGCCCGGTCGGGACTGAGACCCCTCCTGGGTCTGCACCATCTCCACAACCCCAGCAGTATCAAGTGCGTCATCCCCTGCAAAGACATGAAAGAAAAGAAATGGGAACAGGCATTAGCACCATGGCACACAATTAGGGCTGAGAAGCATCAGAAACAGTACTTCATTGACACATGTCCCACTTGACTATAACCCTCCCATGCATGCACCGTCACTGCGTAAGAAGGGGAGGCAAATGGCACACATTGATGACACCAAGATGGAAGACCAACACATTTGCTGCATGCTGGCTAGCAGTGTGTTAGGCGGAAACCTGCGCAGTTCCCTCTGGGACCACTGCAAAAGATTTAGGACTACAGGTGTTTGGCAGTAAACCCACTTGGTAGCAGTCTGTACCACACAGATTCACTGTTGGTAGTTGTGGCTGAGCAGTCAGACTTCCCTCAAGAAGAGTTAAGCAGTATGTGGAGTATACAAGATAGGGCAATTCTTCACAGTAAGACAAGCAAACACGCAACGAGACTCAGTGTAAAGATATTAAGGTATTTATTTATATCTAAACATCTATCAAAAACACTATGGCACTATCACGGCAAACAAATCAAACACAATTACTCTACGAAGAAGAAAACGATCAATCCCCCTAGCAATATTTCGACAAGTCTAGGTTCTACCGGCACCACTTATTTACAGACAGAGGTGTATGCCTCAACCTAGATGGCACTCTAATATTAGTTAGGACGGGAGAGAAAAAGAAGCAGGTTATGAATTCAACACAGCTCAATACTTCACGGGAAAAATGCAAGGCAAGAAGGCAAGAACCACAATAGATCATAAAGTTCAGAGGCCAGGCCCACTCGGAGAGAGGCAAGGCGATATGTCCCAAAAGTCTCTAGTGGAGATGCGTTCGAGTCTTTGTAGCAAATTGTTATCGGAAGATTGAACTAGTTCAGAACAATACGTGAGAAAGCTTGGAGGCGACCCAACGGAAAGGAGAGGATTAAGACACCTCACTCGAACCGATCGAAAGGGAAGCCAGGCGGACACTGTACCTTGTTTGTGGAGAGACAGCTCCGGCGGGGGCAGTTGTTCCTGGTGGTGGATGCACGTCGGGTCTTTGCCAAGAGTAAAGATGATCTCGTCGTGGAAGAAAAGTGAAGTCCGGTGCACCACCACGGAAGAGACCAGCCGCGGAGTGCTCCGTCACAAGGCACCACCTTTTGGTCGCGGTACAGGGGTAGTGGCTATCCGGTTGCCCAAGTGCTCTGCACGGGCAATTCGACCACTGCATCCTGAGGCGAATAAAAAGCAAAGGGGACTGGTTGTTCCCACCAGCCAGGGGAAGAGACTCTCCGGCAGGGAGATCTCCTCTATCGTCGGGAAGTGGTGAGTCGGTTCCGCAGGGCTCCACCGGAGGTGTCGTCGTGCAGGTCGGCTCAGCGTTACCCTCGTCGGATTCTTAGGTCCTGTGGCGACTTCTGAAGATCCAGTCCCAAAAGCCCTGCTTTTATGCAGAAAACCCCCATTCATTCAGCCTAGCTGTCAATCAACACATGCTAAGTGGTGAGCGGGGAGGCTCACCACTTGGGCCAATCACTCCAGAGTGCGACCGGAGTTGGCAAGGCAACTCGGTCCAGGGTGCCTAAACCCCCTCCCACACCCCTGTGGTAACCCAGACAGAATGGCACCACTTTGGAGGGTCTCTGTACAGAGGCCCGCCAAAAGTGGAACAAAGGGCTCAACCTTTGGTTTAGGAGTCACAGAGACGAACACAGACGCCATTTTACAAACCGAGTTCTGGCAGAAAATACCATACGATAAACTTATTTAAGATAAGTAGACCGGTGGTACGTTAGAGATTAACGAGAAAAAGTATCAATCTCCAACAATGGGACGAGTCCCATAGGGTTATGTTCGGGGTCGAACATAACAAGTAGTTTCCACTGCCATCAGCCAAAACTCGACGAGGGGGGACGGGACAGTGCCCCCTCGAATAACAGATCCAGGAGTAATCGAATTACCCCTACTAGTACGTCGACAATAAGATGGTTTGTACTAGTTCTGTTAGTAAATTTACGTCTAGTAAAGCCAATGGTGACTTAACATGCCCGGGGAGACAATAGTCAGTCCCCGGGTATGGAGTCTATGGTGGAGGTCCGCTAGGATGCCCCAGTGCTACGGCACGTAGGGTGCGGTGTAACACACATAGAAAAACATATGAGACCCTTGGAGTAAAAGACCCCATAGCCCATCGAACACATTGCCATTTAAAGGAATTACACACAAGAGGCAGGATGGAAAAAAACAAACTCCAGAAATCCAGCAAAGATGCTGGGGGACTCACTAGGTTAGGAAATTCAGCCTAAACAGAGAATTCTCCCTAACACTGTGCCATCACACATTGGCCTGTGATTGGCATGTCCAATACACATGCATGACACATGCCATCACACAGATGGCATGTACCATAGCCATGTCACACATGTGACAATAGGACTGAGAAATGCATAGTGAAAGTGGTGGAATGCAGACAATCAGTCTGAATGAACACAGAATAATACACAACTATGTTGTGGCAAGATGACACTTCAAGGGCAACTGGCGTGAGGTTGGGCTGAATGTCTACTGTTGCCAGAAGGGATACTGCAATACCCAAATCCTGGTGCGCAGAATGTATTGGATGAAGTACATGGGTGACCCAAACCACTCAGGCACACACACCCTCACCTGGCACTCAATCAGAAGCCCTCACACACACACACACCATGCACATGGATGACACGCACATGCATGTGCACTCACCGGACAATGCCTCGTAATCTGGCAGGTCTCCCGCGCCTTGGATCTGTTCCTCCGTGACGTAGGCCCCAGCAACATACTCATGTGGAGTGATTTCTATGTCCTCTGCTGGAGACCCACCTCCAGTCACTAGAGTTGCGGCATGACTGGAGGCCAGCTTTTTCTTTGCCCTGCGCTTCAGGTCATTCCAGCGCTTGTAGCAATCATTACCTGTACGCCTCACGAATCCAAGGGCACTTATGAGGTTCGCGATGGTCTGCCAGTGTGCCTGACGTTGTGCAGGTGTGGTCTTGCATCCTGCAGTAATCACCATTTCGCTGTCATGTGCGGACACATACTCAACAAGTGCATCAAGTTCGGCCTGATTGAAGCTGGGCTTCCTTGGTGGGCCGGACTGTGTAGCTGTGTCTGGGGCATCAGCCTGTACTGGACGAGCACTCTTCCTCTTCCACTTGGAAGGTGGTGGGGATCCTGAGTGTCCTACGCCGCTCTGGACACTAGGGGCAGGAGCCCCGGTGGACTGTGGACTAGGAGTGTGGGAATGAAAACTCACCATGGGACTTGGTGCAGGCATTAGCTGAAGTGTGATGTAGTCAGGGGGAACGTCAGCCGGATGGACTGGACCGACACTGTCCTGGCTGGGAGACTCTGAGCTGGGGTGGATGGAGCCGCAGCTGCCCCTGCAGCCTCCCCACCCTGCCTACTCGGGGCAGCAGATGACATAGCTGCCCCTGATCCACGTGGCCTGGTGACACCAACGTGCACCGCCACACGTGGCCTAGACCTGCTGACCTGGAAGTCAGCCATGGAGTCACCCTGTGCCAGGTCTGGTGCCACAATGGGCTGGTCCAACAAGGGCTGAGCAGGGATGGTGTCAGCCACGTTACCCTCAACCAGGGGGGGGCATGGGTGTCCCTGACTGGTCACCCACACATGGGGGGCTAGGGGCACCCTGCAAGTCCCGGCCACATCCCCTACCGTATCCACCACCCTACCGTATCCACCACAGCCACCTCTTGTGGCACGGCCACCTTTGCCACCCTTACCGGGTGCTCGCCTCCCAACCATGGCACTGATGTTGTTGTGCGTATGGGAGTTGCAGTAAACTATTGTCCTGGGCAATTGGAGGTCAAAGGGGTAGGGTACTAGATGGAATTCAGACCCTAGTGCTCTAGCAAGGCTGTATGTGACCCCTGGGGGAAGATGACGGGTCACGCAATGCACAGGCACCCCAAAAAAAGGAGATAATGTGCACGCAACCCCTCCTAGACCACGTGCGTGGAAAAATAACCTGCACTACGCTGTGGAAACCAGAAACACAAAAATGAACGTATGCATGTCACACGCAGCCTAGACTGACCTCTGAAGGGGTAGGCAACACACGGGGCAAGCACAGATGTGAAATACGTGTGCGACTCACCGTCTGCCAGGAAAAATCGCGTAAAAAATACGCGCGTGTGCGCGTTGGCAACACCCCCGCCAAAAGAAGAATTGTACGCTGTCTGAGGAGACAGGACAACAGGAGAAGTGAACGCTATTTGAGGAAACAGGCCCAGGAAAAAGACAAAAAGAGAAAAAGCTGTCAGAGGTAACAGGGAGTACGAACTTGGAACGCCGTGAAGTAAATCGCGTGTGAACCGACAAGAAGTACAGATTTCACCCACTCGCTCTCCACGAAAAGCATGTACAAGGAAATGGCGTACCTTTTAAACATGCCCACACGTCCAGCGTCACTTCCGCGTGTACGCGCTAAGGCCCCATCCTCCAATTACACGAGCTGACACTCTGACGTGCAGTCATTGGACGTGTAACATGCACTCGTGTACAGGGAAACGCCCGCGCACACGTCACAGACGCGCATACGCGCTGGTGGCCTTTGGGCCAATGAATTTGCGTACGTGTGCTGACTCGCTTACGCGCTAGGGCCCTTTCCTCGAATTACACGCAGACGTGCTGGATTTTCACGTGCCAAATCACTCCGTATCAAGCTGGCCACGCGTAAGCACAAGGAAGACCACACTCCTGCCCAGAAGGCCGAATTACTGCCCCCCAGAGCCCCGAGCACGCTCCCACCTGCCATCTGCTGCTGCCTGATTGCCTACTGCCCACGTGCCCTGCCATTTGCTGCCTGCACATCAGCCAGGGGTGCTGTTGCTGTGACCAGACCTGCTGGAACCGATGACTCCCGACTGGGATTCCATCGCTCCACAGACCAGCCCCAGGACCCAGTTGCCCACCCACTCCTGCTTCTGGGGTTATCATGTCGGGCACTGCAACATCTGGCACCACTGGCAACCCCCGGCCAGAGAGGCAGAGGGGCACCAGCTTCACTGCTACCGAAGTTGGTGTCCTGGTGGAGCAAGTCCTGGGGCAGTATAATGCCCTCTTCGGAAGTTTGCGCGCCGACAAGGAAGGACGGACTCGGATCTGGACGGACATCGTGACTGCCATCAACGCAGAGGGGGTGGCAGTCTGACTATTCCATCATGTCAAGAAGCGCTGGGAGGACTTCAGGTCCAGGACCCTCAACAAGGCCCGGCGCCTCTTGAAGGCAGCGGATGCTAAGGGGCACCGGGGCCACTTGTCGGACGATCAGATGAGGGTCCTGGAACGCATATCCCCAGCGCTCCACGTCCAGGTCCATGAGAGGCAGACCCGTCTGGAGTCGAGCGGTAAGTGTACATGCATCATCATTGTAAGCTGTGCGTGTGGTGATGTGCCAGTAGTGTGCAGGTTGCACATGTGTTTTTATGGGGACAAGTATGGGGTGGGGTGTACAGGCACGTGAGGCTAACACATGCGAGTGTCTCATGTGTGAGACATGGATGGTGCTTGTGTGTGTAGGCTTGCATGCCAAATGCAGTTGTGTGGGCACACATGTTTGGATGAATGTGTATGTAAGTAGGCATGTTCGTGATGTCACACATGGATGTTGGTTTCAGCTGCATGTATCAGCACTGTGTACATGTGCATGTGTGTGTATTTGACAAGGGTGCAACAGTGATGCAGCATAGATGCATGTGACAGCGGGATGTGGAAGCCTGATTGGCAGATGTGACATGGATGCCAATCTGAACACTGCGACAGTTGGCAGAGGTGTACACATGCATGCAAGTGTGGTGGTGTGTGTGCATGTGTAGGGCACTCCCTGTGTTGCATGTGATGTCTGGGTCACCTTTGCCTGCTCATGCTGTTGTATGTGTACGGATGGTGATGGCTGTTGCGATATGGCTGTGGTATGGCTCATGTGTGCGAGTTGAAATGACTTGTGTGTTGGCGATTGTGATGCCATGTCTGAGGTTTGCCAATGCCACTCATGTACAACTGTCATGTGTGTATGTGTCCATTGTACAGTGCCCTGATGCCTGTGTTTTATTTCTCCCTGTCTGCAGCGTCAACTGATGAAGAGGGCAGAGAAGGTGCTGTGGAGCACAGCGGCGGGGATCGCACCGCCAGCCGGAGACGCAAGGCCCGGCTCCCCTCCCGTGTTGTCATCTCGTCGGGGAGTGAGGAGTCCGGTGCCGCGTCCCAGGCCGCAGCTGCCGGGTGGAGGTCCAAGAGGCGGAGGTCAGAGTTGGACTCCTCGGCAGCAGAAGGGCAGCTGGGACCCCACAGGGCCCAACGGGGGAAGATGGCACAGAGTCATCCAGGTTGGTGGGGGGTTTGGTGGAGGAGGAGGCCGTGCAAGCGACAGAGACGGGGTCTGGAGGTGGGGATTCCACTGGTGCTAGTGGGGCAGTGCAGGACCAGGGACAGGAGGCAGCACACGCTGCCGCGAAGGTGCCTGTGTGCAATCCTGTCCCTGATCCAGTCACTGCATCATCTTGCACCAGCAGGGATGCCTACGTCCAGACCCGTTTTCAGGCAGGGGATGAGCTTACAACAACTGGTCTTCCTCTACCTGCGGACGTGGCTATCCAGGTACGGGTTGAGCCTGTCCTGACTGGTGTGGCATTGCGTCAACGGGCCATGCGAGGTGACCTGCAGTCTTTTCATGAGGAGACTGCACGTCATCTCGAATGGCTCGTTGACCGCGTCGGCCTACTGGGACAGGTCACCCAGGCCGGATTCCTCTGTTTGCTGGAGCTTGTTCTGACCCCCTCCTCAACTGAACACCCTATGTGCCAGTCGTCCTCCGTGCCATCTTTCCACCCATTTGTCACTTGGGTGCCCTGTGCAGCTGCCTCTGACGGTGCGGCCAGGCTGGTGGAGGACACATCCCTGCCACAGTCGGGAGTCGGACGTCCAGCAGGGGTGGCCACATCAACGACTACACCCCGGCCGGTAGAGGATGTGCAGGCAGCAGGAGCCAGGGCATGGGCACAGGCACAGCAGCAGCAGCAATGAGGTGGGAGCCATGATGTCTCGGGGCCTTCGACACCGGAGGGGCAGGCATTGGCCGGAGGGCAGGAGGACCCAGGACGGGAAGTGTCTTCCCTGTAGCAGCGGTTGGGCCACGCCATAGATGCGGAGCGGCAGCGGGCGGAAGAGTCACGGCTCACGATGGTCAGGGCGGAGAACTCCATGCGGAGAGCCCTGAGGCGGGCCGAGTGCCTCAAGGCAATCCGCAGGGAGTTGGAGGAGAACATGTCATCGGCCCTGCGGACCCTCGGGACCATGGAGGAGGATCGCCTCCGGGGCATTGAGCAGGAGTTCGATGATGCCCTGGCCCGGAACATCCCGAAGTGAGCCGTTGGACTAGCCCGCTGCCCTTGTAAATAGTTATGTAGTTAGTGTTAGGTTTCCTTTGGTTTTTCTTTTTTTTTGGATCTTTTGGACAATGGACCACATTTTTCTATATAATTTTAATTAGGTAGTATTATTAGATAGGTTTCATTTCTTCTGTTGGGATCATGGACCCTGAATTGGTTAAGCTGTATATAGTTGACTGTTGGATTTTATTTTTTTATTTCGAATTTACCCATGGAGCAGTGGTTTTCGGTTTTGATTTACGTTTGGATTTACTTTTTTGAACTGTGACTTTGGACACCTTTCCTTTGGATTATGATTTGTGGTTTTACATTATTTTACGGACATGCTGCTTTTTGTTTTTAATTCCCATTGTCGTTTGTTTATTTTTGATTCCATTTATGTTGCTTTTAATACATGGTGGAGGGTGCCCCTGCACTGCTGGGGGGTGGGAGTGCTGGGAGACATGAGTGGGGGCATGGTGGAGGGTGCCCCTGGATGCTGGGGGGTGGGGGTGCAGGGGGACATGAGTTGGACATGAGTGGGGGCCTGCTGGCAGGTACCCCACAGTGCCGGGGGGTGGGGGTGCTGGGAGACATGAGTGGGGGCATGGTGGAGGGTGCCCCTGGATGCTGGGGGGTGGGGGTGCAGGGGGACATGAGTTGGACATGAGTCGGGGCCTGGTGGAGGGTGCCCCACAGTGCTGGGGGGTGGGGGTGCTGGGAGACATGAGTGGGGGCATGGTGGAGGGTGCCCCTGGATGCTGGGGGGTGGGGGTGTAGGGGAACATGAGTGGGGGCCTGGTGAGGGTGCCCTGCACTGCTGGGGGGTAGGGTTGCTGGGAGACATGAGTGGGGGCATGGTGGAGGGTGCCCTGCACTGCTGGGGGGTGGGGGTGCTGGGAGACATGAGTGGGGGCATGGAGGAGGGTGCCCTGCACTGCTGGGGGGTGGGGGTGCTGGGAGACATGAGTGGGGGCATGGTGGAGGGTGCCCCTGGATGCTGGGGGGTGGGGATGCAGGGGGACATGAATGGGGGCCTGGTGGAGGGTGCCCTGCACTGCTGGGGGGTGGGGGTGCTGGGAGACATGAGTGGGGGCATGGTGGAGGGTGCCCCTGGATGCTGGGGGGTGGAGGTGCAGGGGGACATGAGTTGGACATGAGTGGGGGCCTGCTGACAGGTGCCCCACAGTGCTGGGGGGTGGGGGTGCTGGGAGACATGAGTGGGGGCCTGGTGGAGGGTGCCCTGCACTGCTGTGGGGTGGGGGTGCTGGGAGACATGAGTGGGTGCCTGGTGGAGGGTGCCCTGCACTGCTGTGGGGTGGGGGTGATGGGAGACATGAGTGGGGGCATGGTGGAGGGTGCCCTGCACTGCGGGGGGTGGGGGTGCTGGGAGACATGAGTGGGGGCCTGGTGGAGGGTGCCCCTGGATGCTGGGGGGTGGGGGTGCTGGGAGACATGAGTGGGGGCCTGGTGGAGGGTGCCCTGCACTGCTGGGGGGTGGGGGTGCTGGGAGACATGAGTGGGGGCTTGGTGGAGGGTGCCCCTGGATGCTGGGGGGTGGGGGTGCTGGGAGACATGAGTGGGGGCCTGGTGGAGGGTGCCCTGCACTGCTGGGGGATGGGGGTGCTGGTAGACATGAGTGGGGGCATGGTGGAGGGTGCCCTGCACTGCGGGGGGTGGGGGTGCAGGGGGACATGAGTGGGGGCCTGGTGGAGGGTGCCCATGGATGCTGGGGGGTGGGGGTGCTGGGAGACATGAGTGGGGGCCTGGTGGAGGGTGCCCTGCACTGCCGGGGGGTGGGGGTGCTGGGAGACATGAGTGGGGGCCTGGTGGAGGGTGCCCCTGGATGCTGGGGGGTGGGGGTGCAGGGGGACATGAGTTGGACATGAGTGGGGGCCTGGTGGAGGGTGCCCCTGCACTGCTGTGGGGTGGGGGTGCTGGGAGACATGAGTGGGGGAATGGTGGAGGGTGTCCCTGGATGCTGGGGGGTGGGGGTGCAGGGGGACATGAGTTGGATATGAGTGGGGGCCTTCTGTCAGGTGCCCCACAGTGCTGGGGGGTCGGGGTGCTGGGAGACATGAGTGGGGGCATGGTGGAGGGTGCCCTGCACTGCTGGGGGGTGTGGGTGCTGGGAGACATGAGTGGGGGCATGGTGGAGGGTGTCCTGCACTACGGGGGGGTGGAGGTGCTGGGAGACATGAGTGGGGGCCTGGTGGAGGGTGCCCGTGGATGCTGGGGGGTGGGGGTGCAGGGGGACATGAGTTGGACATGAGTGGGGGCCTGGTGGAGTGTGCCCCTGCACTGCTGGTGGGTGGGGGTGCTGGGAGACATGAGTGGGGTCATGGCGGAGGGCGCCCCTGGATGCTGGGGTGTGGGGGTGCAGGGGGACATGAGTTGGACATGAGTGGGGGCCTGCTGGCAGGTGCCCCACAGTGCTGGGGGTGAGGGTGCTGGGAGACATGCGTTGTTGATCAGTAGTGCAAGGTGACATGTGGCTGGGATGGGGGGCATGCCCATGGTGGATGGGCTTCCTGTGGGACATGAGCAGGGGTGCAGGGTAGTCCCCTGTGGTGTGGGCTGCCTGCAGGGACCGTGGAGGGTGTAGAGGGAACACCTGGGAGGAGCCACATGGCCAATTCACGTGTAGTACTCCCTGCGCACCCCTGAAACACACGTACCCTGCAGGATTTGTGCGTGATACTTCCCGCGCACCCCTGAAAGACACGTACCCTGCTGAATTCGCGTGTGAAACTTCACGCGCACCCCTGAAATACACGTGCCCTGATGGAATCGCGTGTGACACTTCCTGCACACCCCTGAAATACACGTACCCTGCTGAATTTGCGTGTGATACTTCCCGCGCACCCCTGGAATACACGTACCCAGGACGATCGCGTGTGGAACTTCCCGCGCACCCCTGAAAGACACGTACCCTGCTGAATTCGCGTGTGGAACTTCCCGCGCACCCCTGAAAGACACGTACCCTGCTGAATTTGCGTGTGAAACTTCATGCGCACCCCTGAAATACACGTGCCCTGATGGAATCTCGTGTGACACTTCCTGCGCACTCCTGAAATACACGTACCCTGCTGAATTTGCGTGTGGAACTTCCACGCACCCCTGAAATACACGTACCCTGCTGAATTCGCGTGTGAAACTTCCCGCGCATCCCTGGAACACACATACCCAGGACAATCGCGTGTGGAACTTCCCGCGCACCCCTGAAATACACGTGCTCTGATGGAATCGCGTGTGTTACTTCACGCGCACCCCTGATATACACGTACCCAGGACAATCGTGTGTGAAAATTCACGCGAACCCCTGAAGTACACGTTCCCCGCTTGGCATTTGCTGTTTGGCAGCCCTGTGAACTATTCCAGGGTTAGCGCAGACATTTGCGATGAATTGGGGATTTTGATGGCTTTTCCTTGCGCGAGGGCGTTCTTGGGGGCGTAACTGGCGCTGGTGCAGGGTCGCTGCGCCACTCTGCGCCACGGCTGGTTTTGGAGGCTAAAATCCATGAATACACTGTGCGATGAAATGGATTTTATCGCACGCGGCTGGCGCAGTGTATCGCACGGGGACACTGCGCCAGCCGCGTGCTCCACTTTTGTGCGAAATTCTATGAATTACCCTCTTAGTGTAGGATAAGAAAGCCATGCGCCTAAGCAGCCAGATACATGCAGGTGACTGTTTATCCTGATGCCTGCAGGAGGAAGGCCAATTCTCAAAACCTCTTCAGTTATGCTAATATGTAATCTTTAATTGCTCTGTCTCCAAAGCAGCCTGGGGGCTTTGCGAGTAAGGGGGAGGAGTGTGATCACGCAAATGGGGGCAGCCCTTGATCAATACGGAGCACTTGAGCCTTTGATGCTGCTGGCCCATCTGGCGAGAGCCCGATCTGGTTAACGGCCAATCACCCCTGCGACAAAGCATACAAAACAAGCCCTTCAGATTGGTTTACAATATACCAGGTCGATATTTTGGACAGAAGGGACCTATCTATCAACAAGAATAATCATAGGGTATCCCGTTGTTTCCCCAAAGTTAATCTTCGTTGAAATTTGCTTTGTGGTATAACTTCAAAATACTTCGATTTTGTATTTGTATATGTAGGATAAGGGTTAAAAGGGGGTGGGGAGGGGTTTGGAGTGGGGGTGGTAAGGAAGGAGAAGGGCAGCATGGGAATCCCCCCCAAAAAAGAATCGAAGTAACATTTTGAAATAATATCCACGAAGTAAATTACAAAAAAGTAATTTAATTTGTTGAAATGACTTGGAACCAAGCAGAACGCTTTATTCGGACTATTCATTTAAGTAGGGGCATTTCAAACATGATTTGCTGAACATCGAATGTTGCAGTGCTCAGTCTCCACAGAGAGATCATGTCGCCCCATGTCCAGGCCTGGTTTTAATCTTTGCATTCTGGGAATCCCATCCCTTGATCCCCAACATGAATGCAGGGAAAATATGTGTTTGCCTTCAAAGAAGGTACATTGTCTCCGTAGTGGTCACTTTTTTGGGAAAGAGATGTAAAGGGAAATTAGTTATTTTATCTATGTGTGCAATAAAAATGGTATATTGCATACATGTTATGTATGGGGTGTTCTTTGTAATTGATATATAGTGTAAGACATGTATTTTGTCAACTAATACAACAATAAAAAGCTTTAAATACGACTACAAATCCCAGAATACAAAGAAAGGGCAAGGACTGGATGAGCTACTGGTGTACACAAGAGATAACGTGAAAGACATGGGTTGGTTTGGCACTGGATTACAGGAAGTGCCTGGTAATTACAAAAATCCAATGATTGAAGCAGCACTAGAAATCACAGTGTACAGCTGGGTTTCACATATTTACTGTATAATATGTATTCATGATTTGAGGCACAGGGAGATGGAGATTTGCCAAGAGCCATATGTTTTCTTGGTCAATTGCCAAATCCAGAATTAGAAAACACAGATTTTCACGTTTCAAAGCAGCTTGTTGACCAATTCTCTTCCTCGCTTAATCCCAGACAAATCATGGAATATCGCACATGGCAGGCAGCTCCTAGGTAATGTTCTCGCTCTCGACTCAGATGTGAGGCCAGTCAGCTCTTTTTGAATCCCAGCAGGGCCAGTTCAGCCCTTCTGGTGTTGATAAATGGAAAGCCATTACATTTGGCAATTACAAGAGCACTTAGAGGCAGGAGGAATCCGACATGAAGCGCTATATAACAATGGAAATTACATAGGCAATATAACTCGAGAATGTGGGGGGCATAGTTAGAAGCCTGAGCAAAGCAAGGGCTTAACGAAACCCCAGGGGCATTACCCGACCGTTAATGCCATGCCTCTCTAAGATTATATTGCCATTTAGTACCCTGGCCCGTTAGACCACGGTACTAATGATATTGATACATGCAGGTGACTGTTTATCCTGATGCCTGCAGGAGGAAGGCCAATTCTCAAAACCTCTTCAGTTATGCTAATATGTAATCTTTAATTGCTCTGTCTCCAAAGCAGCCTGGGGGCTTCGCGAGTAAGGGGGAGGAGTGTGATCACGCAAATGGGGGCAGCCCTTGATCAATACGGAGCACTTGAGCCTTTGATGCTGCTGGCCCATCTGGCGAGAGCCCGATCTGGTTAACGGCCAATCACCCCTGCGACGTTAGACCACGGTACTAATGATATTGCTTTCTGTTTTTTTTCAGTTACGAGACTCTTCACGTTTCGTAAACTGAAAAACTATTTTTCTAAAATGGCCGCCACCCACGGAATGGGAGAAGGGACTACACATAGTGTTAAGGATTTCAATTAGACGACACACACCTTGGTCTCAGCCTAGGATGTAGCACTCAATTGAGATGTCTTTCTCTTTATTTTATGCAGATTCAATTTGAGATGGTACACAATTTGTCTCACACTCCCTTTTTCAAATACCCCAGGTCACAATGGACCATGAACCAGGCCGGTTGATGAAATTGCAATATTTATTTATTTTTAAAATTCAAAAGAAATCATACAATTTTTAATATGGGGCAGCAATCACAAATGGGTTATAATTACAATGAAAATGGAAGCAATGCACTTGGTTAACCTTCCCCCAGAACATATACAAAGCACAAGTGAATAGGAGCACTGTTTGAATTAGGAGAGATAGCACCCATGGTAAGGTTTCCCCCTGTAATATCCAATCAACCCACAATTAATCAGATTCTGAGTGGACAGAAAGAAGCAGCAGGTAGTCAGGAATAAGGGGTAGCAAACAGAATCAATTTTAAACCCCTTTCAATGGCATGAAGTGACACTCAGAGATGGACAAATAAATAATTAATGTGCGGTTAAATGTGTGAGGCAAATATGATTTCTCACCACACAAGGAATGCATAAACACTAGCAATCATAATGCAATGGATCAACAAGAAGTATACAATTCGAAAATGAATGAAAAGTTAGAACATGCTGCTACCAAATGACTCCTTGGAAAGTTGCAATTTTCTCAATTCCAGCTGTAAATGACCCAAACGGTTTTTAAGAAAAACGGGTGAAATACTGAAAATTGCAATGCTGTTTACGGTCTGGGGGACAGATGTATATCACAGGGACAATATCAAAGTGAAAGGATGGTAGCAGCTGAAGATTTGGATGAGATTTTCAGGGTGGAATGAGGTTCAGTTTTAGGAAAATAGAGCAGTTAAAATGAAACTTTGGTTTTGAAAGAAAGGCAAATGTTACTTAAACTAAATTATCTAGACTATATTGTTAAAGAGGAACACAGTAAGCTCCAAGGTTGATTCACGAAGTGAACCTTGTCACCCCAGCGCTCAACTTTAACTGGAAATTAGTTTGATTACTCAAAATATGACTAAGGGCTTATGATTTACACCAGACAGAAATGAAAAGAGAGATGGCGGTAGCACTTAGAAAGTCAAGGGCAGGGTGCACAGATAATTCTCACAGTTTTAACAAGTTACCAGGTTATGGATAGGATTGCTTTGAGAGTGGAATAAAGACAAATCAAGATGGGGTAGACTATGTGTTATGGGATGTGGGATACCCACAGTCCACATTTGAGTCTGGGATTTTGGACAGTCAACTGGTTCGGGTCACAAAATATTCTGGTCACCGGATAGTGGACCCTCCTGGCAAAAGACAGCTGGGCAAAGGTCTGGTCACCGGATAACAAGGACAGCTGGATGATAGGGTTGCAGCGGGCAGCAAGCCGGTCTGCTTTCAGGATGTAAAAGGTACCACAGCTTTTCCCCCTTTTAATGGGATTTTAGCGCGTTTTCTGGATCAATGGCCTTGCTGGGTATAGGATCAGCAATGCTTTGGCCTTGCTGGAGTAGGGTCAGCAATGCTTTGGCCTTGTAGTAAAATCTGGAATCAGCAAGATGAATGTACGAGATCAGGAACGCCGGCAAAGGAAATTCAGGAGAGAGTGTGGGTCTAGAGTTCTGTCAAGGACTCTTATTTATAATGCATGGTGACATCATAGAACTATATGGTGAGGCAGGCTTAGCTAAGCATGCCTCTAATCCACTGGGTTGGGCAGGGGTGATAGTCCCCACCTCACTCTCAGCTGGTTGGATTTCATGGGCAGGATGTCAGATTTATGATGTGATTTTTACAATGTTCAAAACCTCCCACAGTTACTTTAGCTAAAATCCAGTTTTGCCACAAATGGCACATTTATAGAGTTGAAGCATTTTAACAAATTACCTACGCAGGTGACATATTTTGTGCAGACCATTCCAGTCCAACTCTCCAGTTTGTGAGACATTGTTTCACCCTTCCAATACATTTTAGTCATTTTGAGTTTGAAATATTCGCCCTAAAATTCTGTAACTTTACACGTGTGTCTGGATTACCATCAGGCATGTCAGCATTACATTTTACATTGGCATCAGGTACACTTTCCTCGGAATACCCAATTCTCCACCATTTCTGTTCCCAGGGTGTCAGTGAATGCTACAATGTCTTAAATTATAAACCACGAAATCACATTTAAACTGTTAACTTTTCACATTTTTGCAAAGTCCTGATGCAGAGATAAAAGTCTTTAACATTTTTATTAAAAAATAGTCTTTGGAGGCAAATGTTCAGTCTGTTCTCCATATATGGTGATCCCTCCAAGGCTACCCCCCTCATTCCAGGGTTGTCACAGAGATTTTCTTTGAAGCTTCTGGTAGAAGTCACAGGCAAGTGTGATTTTCTTTTCACATACCTGTGTCCCAGAATTCCCATTGTCAGAGGCTGGAGCACAGACCGAAGTCTGGAAAGGTAGCACTTATCACTTGTGTGTCTAGTATCTACTGTGGGGTCCTTCAGTTGCTAGCATCCCCCCAGCCGAAACCTGTTTGGATGGTTTCCCCCCATGTAGCCACTGCCTTGCCTTATAATTCCTTATTTTGTTTATTTTTGTTATAAATCAGAATAAAGACTGTTGAATAACCCCCCCCCGATATATCTTTCACAGCAACCCTCTTTACATTGCTAGATAATGACAGGGCCCTATGCAACATACACTTTTAAACAAGTATTTTTCTTTCTTTGCATAAGTACATTTTAAACAAGAGGTGACTGCTGGTATTGTCCTTGCCAATTACATTTTTCTCTTCCTTCTGACTTCCTCCATGGCTTTGGAGCCAGAGTTAGTATTTTGTATGCAGCACTTTGTCTAAATATAGATGCACTGGAATGGACATAGGTCCAGAAAGCCAGGGCCTTTTTGACGCATTGATCTTGGACATTTTGTAGCCACAATTAAAGCATTTCCTGTGTAGCTGAAGGAAAGCTTTTGTCGATTTTCTCAGGTCTGGCTGGCACAGCCTGCCATTCAGGAATAAGGCTCTATTCTGATGAAGCACAATGTGAATATGGATGGGCATGACATAGCATCAGAGCAGCATCATTTTAAAGGTGAAATATTCCCCTTTTCAATCGGAATTTTGGGCTTAAAGCAAAGCAGCGCTGCTTTTAGTCTCCATTTTTTTAAGACAAATAAGGACATCCCATAGTAGCCTGTCTCGGGTGCTCCCTGTTTCCCCTTGCCCAATGGCGCTTGGCAAAACAGTGCAACCATCCTTTTTTTTGCTGCAAAATGCAGTTTTGGTGTGAGGCAGTGGTGCTCACAGGAGCCAGCACAGCCATTTTGCTGTTTCTGCTGAAGTGCAGCTTGGTGATGTGGGGAAGTACTGCTGAGTGAGTAAATATATCTGTAATGAAATCGCACTACCGCCCCCTTTCGACCTCCTGGTCCGTTCGACAACATGCCCGAATGTTCCCAACACTCTCTCAACATGGCAGGCGCAGCTCCTTGATGAGCGGTATAGTTTCAAGCGCACCTAGATAAGCGCCACGGCCCTTCGGTTCTCCGCATGTCAATGCGCTCACAATTCCCTGTTCGAGTGTAGTTCCTCGCACTCGCTCCTAGGAATTAACTTTGCCTAATTTGTCTCTTCCTGGTTCTCAGCTACGGTGTCTTCCTTGGCTCTCCATCCAGGACTGCTCTCGTGGTTGCCCTCGGACCACCTTGCCGCTTGCCCAGGATTTCCAGGGCTTCCGGACCTCAGCAGCAACTGCGGCACCGCGTCCGCGACTCTCCATCCAGGACTGCTCTCGTGGTTGCCCCTGGACCGCCTTGCCGCTTGCCCAGGATTTCCGGGGCTTCCGGACCTCAACTGCAACTGTGGCACCGCGTCCGCGACTCTTCATCCAGGACTGCTCCTGAGGTTGCCCTCGGACCGCCTTGCTGCTTAAGCAGGATTTCCGGGGCTTCTGGACCTCAACTGCAACTGCGGCACCGCGTCCGTGACTCTCCATCCAGGACTGCTCTTGCGGTTGCCCTCGGACCGCCTAATCAGTAGCCCAGGATTTCCAGAGCTTCCGGACCTCAACTGCAACTGCGGCCACCTGCGTCCACGGCTCTCCATCCAGGACTGCTCTCGCAGTTGCCAACAAACTGCCACACTTGAACGCTGAACTCTAAGTTACCTGCCACAGACAGTGCAGCGTCTGCAGAAGCCCGTCCTTATCTCCACGAGACCCGCAGCTCCAGGAAACGCGGGACGACAGATCCAACAAGAAAGAAGCCTACCAAGCCTAAACAGGTGAGCCCTCAAACCAGTCGTGACAATATCCCACAGTGGTCCCTTCTCCCTTTTCACAGTGGCTATTCAATCAAATGAATAAAGGTAAACAAAAGAATGGCCACCTTGAAACAGGGAGAAGGAACTACACGTAGTCTGTTCTTCCTTTCCATGGTGGCATGACTAAAGAATTACAGAGGCGGAAGAATGAAGAGGGATGGCACAAAATAGACACTGCAAGGTGACTTGGATTACCGTAAGGTAGAGCTTGGAAACACACCAATCAGTGCTTGGATTTCAGTTAGTTTATGGTGCAATAGGTACTAATTTTGTGAAAGAGTGGTAGCCACAGTTGCCATACAATGACAGCAAAGAAGCTGGAAGGTGGTTAACAAAAGATAGCCTTGCTTTGTGAAAGCCCAAAAATTGTAGTGTGATGCGATGGTATGTGACATTTGCACTGCGCTCAACTGCCATTGGTATGGCTTCAAAGAGAAGAGGTGAAGATATATGAACAGGAAAGGTACATTCCTGCATTCAGCTTTACATACCACAACACCCCCTCTCTCCTCACCCGCACAGCCCTTTGCATAAAAAGATCCAGATACAAAAAGAACAGAAACAGTGCCTTTACACCTTTTCAATGTGGATTTCTGAACACTGGGTCTGGCTGTAGGGAATTTGCAAGGTTTGTCAACAGTCCAGTACTTCTGAAAGGCCAGTAGGGCTGGGAAAGAGTCAGTTCAATCTCAGACTTGTAAACTAATATGACTGACTTTACTTCACCCTTCTATTCCTTTTATAGCCACCGGAGAGTTGAAACACTGAATTACCCACTAGCCCAGTGCATTTCCACCAAGTTATACTCGTGGCCGCAGAAGTCAGGTACTACGTAATGGCACTACCATTGAGGGAGTTGTGTCACGAGCAATTGTTTGAGGATACCACAGACACAGGAGAAATGGTCTTTGAGGTTGGTGTACCATGCCAGATAACAATAGAGCACAGGGAGATGCCCCAGACTATGTCTATTGTTGGAACTACATCACCATGTTTGAAGGAAGATTTGGAGAATGTGCCTAGTCACCTATGGACTAGTGGTCATCATGTTGTGGGGTTGCTGAAGAGCATAGAAGCGATGAGGATAAAATTGAAGCATGGTGTAATATTGTCACATGTGGTACAGTACCCTATGTATAGGGAGATGAATGAACAGATTTGTGATGCAATTTGGCATTGTGGAAGCAATGCATTATGCAGCCTTCCATGTCCCCATGTAACATGGCTACTTATTCTGTGAAAAAGGAGAAAGGGTCCAGTTGGAGGATGGTTCAAGATTTGCTACCTTTAAATATTATTGTTGAAGCTGAGTTCCTAGTGGTTCCAAATCCTGCTACAATTCTCTGTAACATCCCTACTGGATCCACTCACTTTACAGTAATTGATCTGCAGAATGCATTTTCCTGGTTCCTTTGCACCCTAATTATGAGTACATTACTGCATTTACAAAAAGAGATCAACAATTTCAGCACACAAGGTTACCACAGGGATATTGTCAATCCCTGAGTATTTCTAATAGGGTGGTTAAAATGAATTTGGGGAATCTACAAGTGCCCAGTACAGTGATACAGTATGTTGATGATTTGCTAGTATGTAGCACTTCAGAGGAGCAGTGTCAAGGAGATTCAATCACGCTTCTCACTCTGCTCACTCAGAAGGGATACAAGGTGGACAAGGAGAAATTACAGAATTGTCAGAGACTGGTAGTGTACCTGGGGCAAATAATATCACCTGCAGGAAGAAAAGTAATGCTTGAGGGAGATGTTGCTGTGCAAAATACACCACAACGAGCAACTGTAAAACAGATGCAACAGTTCTTGGATCTGCGTATCTATTGTAGATCTTGGATTTTTGACTACTCCATTTACATGAGATCCCTGTTACAAGGACTCAAGGGAGTACAGAAAGGAAAATGTCTGATTGAGTGGACAGAAGAAATGAAAACTTGTTTCCAGGAGCTCAAGACTGTGATAAGTAATACTCCAGTCTTGGTGGCCCCAGATTAGAAGAAGCCATTCTATTTGTATTTGCATTCCAATGGTGGGGAGGTAATGACAGCAGTCCTCACCTAGAGAACATTGTTGCGGAATAAGCCGTTTGTTTATTATAGTGGACTCCTAGATCCAGTTGTGCAAGGGTACTTCCCGTGTGAGAAAGCACTAGCGGCAGTGGCTTTTGCTGTTCAAAAATCTGCAACCATTACCATGGACTGCCTGGTGACACTGTATGTAGAACATGCCATTTTTGCGATCTTGCAAAAATCTAAATCAACCCTGACAACACAGAGAGCTTTGGGATATGAGGTAATCTTGTCAAATGCCTCCATACATCCACTGAGGTGTCATACAGGCAATCCTGCAACACTCTTAGCTGAACCAGTGAAACCTGATGATGTTGTACATGATTGTGTAACTTATGAGGGAGAAGGAGATGAGAGTATGAACATCAAGGAAGATGCATTAGAGGGAGGTGAGGGAGTCTTTGTAGATGGTCCATCGACAATCGATCAGGACACTGGTGAAAGGCAAACAGAAGCAGCAGTTGTGGGCCTTGTACATGATGAGTACCAAGTCATAGTAAAAAGGACATTGCTTTCACATTATTCTGTGCACGCGGCATGAACAGGAGGACCCCCGCCCTCCAATAGCATTTGACAGACTTAGGCACTGGAGACAAGACAAAGACAGAGCTGGAAACGGATGCCCGGGCACTTGGTTCAAAGCCATCTTTAATACAGATTCAAAAGACACCAGAAGCAGCAGCAGTAGCAGCTCCTGCATTTTCTTGGCCTTTTATATACTTTTTTCTCAATGACATAATGCTTTAATATAAATCCTCCTCGTCTTTCATTGGTTTACTTGCCTATCAATCACAAAACCCACATGACTTCCTTTTTGCAAGCATGGTTTGACTGACACATAGTATGTTAAGCTTGTGTGAGATCCAGCCAGGCCTCATTATAAATCCTTAGATGCTTGCCAAGAAGCAGCCCCTTATCTAATTTTCGAGACCTGCAAAATTCACTTGGCAGTCTGTACCGTGAAAACCCTCCTTTATCTGATCTACTATCATTCGCTGTCTGCTTTTCTTGCCACGGTTTCTACATATACCAATCCCAGCCATGCTTATCTACAGTGAACTGCTGACAAAGAATATTCATTATTCTGCATGAATAAGGTTTTTTGACACCATTTTGTTTCTGGCATCCATATTACAATCTACATCACTCATTGCGCTTATTGTTTACAAAGCTAAATATCGTATCCGCTTGTTCTCTTCACTGCTTTAATAGCCATTCATTCATTCAATCATTCATTCATGTATTAATTCATTTTTATTTTAAAATGTATTTATTTATTTATTTATTTATTTCATCCCCTGAATTGTTGTCCACCTTTTATTTTTGAGCTTCTTGCTCCTATACTGTTAAGGTCAACTGTTTGTTATCATCTCACACTAATTTGTTCGATCAAAACAGAAACCCTCATATTTTTCATATTATAATCCCTTGCATGTGTATACATTTATTTTGTTCCCCAATTTGTTTTCAATAGACCCATGTGATAAGGGCCTGTGGTCCACGGGACACTTTGCAATCTCTTTCCAAATCTACCGGTAAATATGCTGAGTGCTGCTGTATTTTTATCATTCGCTGTAGGATTTCCCTTTCTCTTTATTTTTATCCAGTATGTGGTCCTCCTAAAGAACCACCACTTCATCATCTGTTGAGTCCTGTCTAAATATGTCTTCATCAGTGACGTCAATCAACCTAGACCCATCCTCAAGAACTATCAAGTCCTCCATGGTCTGCTCTCATTGTCCATTCCTTTGAGCATGGCCATTTCCCCACTTTTAATTTCATAGGGATAGTCTGTCCCACTCTTTGTCCATAGGTATCTACGGTCTGTGCAAAAACTTGTCAAATTATCCTCACAGTCCTCCCCACTAAGCTAGGTAACCATGTTAATAAGATGCTCACATCATGATAAAAAAGCCCTCTGGCTCTACTAAAACACCTCACAGAGCCATTTGCCCTCTGCATGCCAATATGAATTCATCCAAGTTCAAATAGTGTATTCCAAAAGTGAAACACAATATCCCTTGGTCAATAAATAAAATCATCATGTTACATTTTGTCATTCAATCACTTCCCAAAATATTTAACTGGTGTCTAACACAAATATAATAACATTCAATTATGCCACACTCTCCTACAGATACTGATAACTCATTAATAAAAAAGGAACTCAACTTGTAGCTCAAAAAAAAACCTGATTACCCATGGCAATTCCCACCATTTAACACCTTTCCCTCCCCTGTACATAAACGTGTAGCTCCAAAGTCTACTGATGAAGCAAAGGTTTTGCGTCCTACCATCATATTAACCTTTGACTCCTCTTGGGGTCTGATATCACTGATAACCGTGAACACATTAAGTCATCCTGTGAGCTGTCCTGTGGGTGCATGCATACCCCTGTTCCTGTGAAAGGATTTCCTCCTATCCTGGGTTTCAATACCTGTCCTGTGTTCGCTTATCACTGAATCTGCATGGGGGCTCGCTGCAATTTCCCCTGGAATGAATCCGTTTTGTACTTGCTCTAGCTGCTGTACCTGTTGTACTCTGAGTGCTCTTGTCAGATACATTGTCTGATCCTGGGCAAACCATTCCTTAGTTTGTGAGATATACACTGGAGGATAAGTGGTCCCCCTCCTGAGAATTGTACATCTTGTACATATCCGTAGCTCCCGTATGTGCACACAATGTGCTCTATCATCCCACATATTCAATACACTGGAGGAGCCCCTTCTATCTAGTCCCCCTTGGTTAGATGGTCCTTGCACATTCTGATAATCATTCTGCATATTCTGAAAAGTGCCCTTTTCATTCTGTGAACCACCTCTCCCTTGATTTCCCATTCTTCTAGCATGTAGCACAAATCCATTCCCTTTTTGGTCCATTTGGTGATGATTATTTGCCTGTGACCTACCCACTGCCTGCTGTATTCTCAGTCCTTTTCCACCTGTCAATATTGCCCCTTCTATGGCATGCATTGACAATTTCATCTGAACTCACTTGGCTTCCTCAAGTTTTCCTAGCATTCTTTTTCTTTTTATTCTTCTCCTACAACAGCCAACAGTGAGTACACTATCGTCACTGTAACTCAGGTAACAGTTTCACTTCCATTCCCACTTGCTTCCCAAGTGCAACTGTACCTGCCAAAGGAATCCCTAAAACAAAATGTAGTATAAAATACTGCCATTGTTTTTCTCGTCGGCTCGTGTGTTTCAAGAGGACAATGCTCCTGGATGTAAGTAAGCAGATCTACATCCTCTTTTATTTATTTTCTTCAAAAGACCAGCTACTCTTATATTTTGCTTCAAATAAAACATAATGTTTCCATCTAATACTCTAAATGTGAAACAAAGCATCCCGTGTGTGTTCTCATTGCAATATTGAAGTCCTTCTTCTGACTGCCTATGTGTGTTTTTAAATGCATTGCCTATAGTTCATTGATCACCTATGCTTCCATAACATCATGTGTGCATGTGTGTGTGTACCTACAAGTGTGTGTGCATGTATGTGTTTGTGCATGCATGTTTGTGTGTATGTGTGTGTGCATGTGTATATATCCATACATGTGTGTGTATGTGCATGCATGTGTGTATGCGTGTGTGCATATAAGTGTGTGTACATATATGTGCATATATATGTGTATATGCGTGTGTGTGTATGTACATACATGTGTTTATGCAGGTGCGTGCATGCATGTGTATGTGCATGCATGATGCATGTGCACATGTGTGCATGTATGTGTGTGTGCATGCAAGTGTGTATGTGCCATTCCCCCTTTTCCTATAAACCTATCATGACAGAGATTCTATCCTTAATCATCTCTATTTTTCCCCAATAAATCACTTCATCACATGTAATAATACTCCATGCTATGCTCAATAATTGTGCAAAGCCTACTTGAACAAACCCCTGAAAAAAAACCTAAATAGTAAATTTCTTATTCTTAGAAGTCAGACCATAAGGGTGTGTGCTGCTATAAAAACACTTATTTAACATAATGTTTAATCAATCCAACTGTTAAGTATGCCATGCCTCTTGTCCATATTGTATGTGCCCTTAGTCCCAGTGCGCTTTGCAAGTGCTTCCATATTCTAAATACACATTTTGCATCAATGTATGCACTGCCAATATTTTTCCCAAAGAGTGTTTTTGTCTCATTTATCCTTGCTTCTCCCCATAAATATTCACCGAGTTTGGTACATTATTATACACTAATACATTAATATACTTGTTACTGTAATTTGCACTCACAATTACATTTTTACTCTTGCAACACCTTTTCAATTTGTGTGATCCTGGACACATTTCTTTAATTTATCCTCTTCAAATATCTCTTAATTTGCATGGTCATACTGTTATAGTGTGGGAAACACTGTCTACTCTACTCTGACCGTGGTGCACATGTCTAAACCTGCATGTATAACATCCTGTCTGAATCTCCATTGTATTGTAGTGCATATGCCATGCCTTTTCTCTGTCCCCAACTAAAAATATATTCACCATTCTGGTTACCTATAGCACTCCTTTGCTTTCATTTTACAATCTGTCCTTTTTCCTCATGGCACACTGAAAATCGTTTAATAAGAAATGTTTCATCTTTCCTTCTCATCTGTACACTTGGCCCATGTATGCCCCAGGACCCATATCCTTTCCAAATGTCCCATCCCTTCTCACCAAGGGACAGTTATTTGCCTAACATAAAATCAACAAATCAGAGGCTCTCTTCTCCATCACCACTCCACTAAATGACCGATCAACCCCATTACAATGGGAAGTGACTTATGCAACCCTAAACAATGACTCAATGGGGCCCCCAGCTCTCACATATACAATAACCAGGGGTAAAATTACCTCACAACATATCAATTCAATCCAGCCTTTCTCCCAGCATCTGGTTTCCATAACCACACACTAATGCTATGAAAAAATCCTATTTTTTAAAATCTACTTTTTTGTAAATTTACTCTGCGGGTATCAGTCATTTTGTTTGTTTGTTTTATTACTTGTATTGCGCACCAGACCCAGGGGTAACCGGGCGCATTGCATATGACAATTTACAGCTTAGTTACAGAAACACAAGGCAAATATGGAGACAAAAATATATACAAAATATATACAAGGCAAAAAAATAATGGTACAGGTATTTACAGTCCTACTCAGACAGGCGGTACATGCTGAGAGCTAGGTGAGTGCAAAAATACAAACAGTGGAAGGACATGCGGAATAGGTCAGGGCAGTTAGTGGTCTATTATTTGTCCACATCTTTGGTCCATCTTGTAAGGTTGTGTCGAAATGTGGGGTATGGTTGATCTGTTCGCAAGGTGGATGGTAGGGAGTTCCATAGTTGAGCTGCTTTGACCTGGAAGCTGCAGCCACCAACTCTAGATAGTTTAAATCTAGGTGTTGAGATATTGTTAGAGTTTGAGGACCTGGTGAGTCTTGTAGGGTTTATTCTCGTGAATCTCATAGAAAGGTAGTGAGGTGCGGCATTGTTGAGGCATTGTAAACAGGTGAGGCTACTTTTAGCTGGATTTTCTCATGAGTTGAAAGCCAGTTATAGGCTCTTCTAAATTCAGTGATGTGGGCTCTTCTGGGAATACCTAGTGCTGCTCTAAGCGCGTAGCTCTGCAAGATTTGAATTCTTTTGATAACTTCCTTATTGGCCCCAATGTAGAGCGAGTTGCAATAGTCCAACTTTGATAAAACGAGAGCTCTAGCAAGTGTGATGCAGCTATTGTTGGATAGGAAGGGTTTGCCTGCCCCAATCAGTTTGCAGAAGCCATCGCGTTGACCTGCTTGTTGAAAGATTGGGTAGAGTCCAAATAGAAACCCAGAGTTTTGACCGCGTGAACGGAGGTGATTTTATTGTTATCAATGTTGAAAGAGGAATAGTTAGGGCCCAGTTTTGTTAGGGTAGGGGGTGTGCCAAGGATGATAATTTCAGTTTTGTCGTCATTCAGGCATAGTCCATGAGTGGCCATCCATGCCTGGATGATGAGATACACCCTGTTCACCAAGGCCAAATCCTTGTCGTAATCACCAGTAAGTAGTAGGAGAATCTGAGTTTCATCTGCATAATTAGTGTAGGTGATACCAAGAAGGTCCAGATCATCGAAAAGGGGCTTCGTGAAGATGTTGTAGAGTGTGGGAGAAACACAAGATCCCTGTGGCACGCTGCATGTGATGGGGATGGAGTCTGCTGCTGCTGAGGAGGAGAAGACTCTCATGGTCCTGTCATTGAGGAAGGATTGGATACATGCTGTGGCTTCTTCAGAGAAGTGCACAGTCATGTCCAGATGCTTACAAAGGACCTTGTGGTCGACAAGGTCGAATGCAGCTGATAGGTCCAGGAGGAGGAGTAAGGCAGGTTTCCCTTGGTCCCTCAGCTTGTCGATTTGTGCCTATAGGTCTAAAAGGGCTGTTTCAGTCCCGTGCTGAGGACGGAAGCCAGACTGCCGTACTCCTAGCAGGTGGTTAGTTTCTAAATGTTTCTGTATTTGTGAGTACGCCACTTTATCTATGATTTTTAGGAGGAATGGCACAGTGGTGATTGGGTGGTAATTCGTGGGTATGGCTGGGTCTAGGGTCTGTTTTTTAAGCAGTGGGAGTACCCAGGATTCTTTTAGGTTACTTGGTATAGACCCTGTTGCCAATGAGGCGTTGATAAGTTTTGAGATGAAGGGAGCCAGGTATCTGGCTGCGTCCTTTATCAGTTGGGCTGGGCATTGGTCTCCCTGGCAATTTGATGGTTTGAGTGACAGTATAATTTTTTCAGTCTCAATAATGGATACTTTAGAGAACTTGAAACGAGGAGTGTCAATTTTATTTTTGGGAGGGGTAATAGCTATTTTGGGCATGGTATCCAGACTAATGGAGGATTTTTTCTTGGCAATTTTGGATTGGAGTGTTGTCACTTTGTTCGCCAAGGCTTGCTGAATATTGTTGCACCATAGTTTGTCTTTGACACAGTTGTCTGGCACTGAGATGGGAGATTCTATTTCCTTTAAGATGATGAAGAGTTCCTTCATACTAGAGTTGGCTTGGGCTATTCTAGTGTTGTAAGTTTCCCGTTTAGCCAACAGTATTTCCTTTTTATAGAGGATAGATATATCCCTTAACATGCTTTTATTTTCTTCCGAGGGTTGTCGTTTCCATGCAACTTCACATTGCCTTTTTTTGGTACGAAGTGTTTTCAGGTGGGGGGTGTACCATGAATTGAGGTGGGCTTTAGGTTTCCTTTGTCTCATTTTAAGTGGTGCAATTGAGTCCAGTGCAGAAGACATAATTTTGTTGTACTCATTCACTAGAGTTTCAGGGTCCAGGTTGTCTGGTAGTGAATTAAGTGTGGGAAGGATAAGTGGGAGTAAATTATTCGGGGTAATGTTTTTCTTATTCCTTGTCAGGATGGGTGGTGCTAACTGGACGATAGTGGGAGTAGGTCTATTGGTTTCTAGAGCAACTGTTATAAGGTGGTGGTCGGTCCAGATTTGGGGGGAGATCGATAGGATGGAGGTGTTGCAATTGTGGTCTGCCACCCAATCGAGTATCCTGCCTTTATTGTGGGTAGGGTGAAGCACTCTTTGTGAGAAGCCTAGTTCTGAGAGTAGATTGGCCACTCTACTTGCCTGAAGGTTGTTTAGATCATTGAAACCCAAGTTGACATCCCCTAAAAGGATAACCTGTGATGAATTTTTAGGTTGTGAGATAGAATAGTAGAAATGTCCTCCTCAAAGGTTCCAATGGGGACTGGAGGTCCGTAAATCAAGTGGATGGTGTGGGTTTGCGAGTTGTTAATAACTAGCTTGGCTGTAAGACTTTCGCAGGATTTAGTGTCATTAAATGGAGCTAGCCTGGTAGATAAGTTAGATTTGACGATAAGGGCTATGCCGCATTCATGGGCTTTGCTTCTATCTGATCTTAGGATGGTATAACCATTTGGGATAGCTAACATGATGACAGGTGCTGCAGCGGCATGAAGTCAGGATTCCGTGATGGCGAAGAAGTCAAGGTTTTCGGTCTGGATGAGATCAGCAATCTCAATGCATGAGCAATCATAGATCTAGCGTTAATCCTTTTAAGTGGGGGGTGGTGGAAGTGGGTGTACATGTGATTTCTTGGGTCATGGCAGAGGTGTGCGTGAGGGCATTCTGTGTCCTCATGTGTAGGTTGTGTGGACTTTCTGTGCTCCTGTTGGCTGTAATCTTGCTACTGTTTGATGTGGTCACCGTTCTAGCACGCGGTTCATATAGTTTAGCAAGTCTGGCCCGGAGTCTAGCATTTCTATATGTGGTGTTGCACGGTTTGGACTCAAATTTGGGCAACAGTTGGTGTTCTTCAACCTGGTCATTCTGACTAGTCAGCGGTTGGGATTGAAACTGCGTTATGGTGGGGGAGAGGGCCAGGAGTTGAGAGGTAGTGTAGTCTGTGGTAGGGGCTGGAACGATCCTAAGTTTGCAGATTAGAACTGATGTTAGTATGAGAAGGGATAGTGAGACTCGTAAGGTTTGCATCTTGCGGCATCACTGGGGTAGGGTGGGCAATCCAGACTAGTGCAGTGCTATGTGGGTCAGTCTATCAGGGTAGAACAGGTTCAAGTAGAAACAGTTGACTCAAATGCGATGGGCAACATGTGGGTTCAGAATAGATACAGATGACTCAAATGCAATGGGGCAACAATGGGGTAACACCTAGGTTCAAATAGAAACAGTCAACTCAAATGAAATTGATGCCTAACTGAGCCTCCACACTAAGGAACATAAACACTATATATGTATACCTTAAAAACCTCAAAAAACCCCAAAAATTAACATATGAGTCACAATTTTTTTAAACTACAAATTTAAAACTCTAAACATGATACTTTATACACTCACTACACATATTAGCTATATCCATACTACTTGTTTCAATCATATTCCCATAACTCTTTATACATTCTCTTGTTACAATATAAATACAAATACATACATTTCTTCCATTCCTTGCCAACAAACGCTACATACTGCTCTTTTCTGTGTATAAAGCTTAGCTCACAGCTGTTTTCACTTAAAAAGCTATTTATTTTGCTGAACTCGGCATAGCTTTAAATTCCTGCAACCATCAATTATTCTCCTGACTCTACCAACGTCTTATCTCTTAACTTTAACATGTCAAGACTTGAGAGTCACGTGGATTAGTTTGACCTCCGTCCCCAAGTATCGAACAGAGAGGTACCAACAACTCGCTGTTCGATCCTTAGGGCCACAGGTGGCAGGTACAGGAATGTACGCTGCAAGGTAAACAAGCAAATGTGTAATGTGTGAGGTGAAATAAAGAATAATATAACTATGAAAAAGGTATACAATAGGGAGGAGCCTTACCAAGTGATGGGGAATGGTGATCCTAGAAGGAGCTAAAGATGATGACAGGTGTTTGCTCCCCGTAATGCGTAACCTGTACCCATAGTGAAGAGCAGCAGCAAGAGGAGTTTGTGGCCGCCAGCTCTGTCAGTTGGTAGCCCTCACTGTATGCCCCTGAAGTGATGTGAAGTGGGAGAATGGAAGAAAAGGCTCCCACCAATCCCCTCTCTCCCCTGGCCTAGAGGATCACGGCCCAGGCACCCGCCACGAGAGGAGTTTGCCCATCTACCAGACGACCAAATACCCTGGTACAAGAACATACGGATTTGCACTCCCGCGTGCCCGCCAGCCTGCCATACCCTTGCCGACGCCTGCGGCATGGAGGGACTCGACTGAATCATCCAGCGCTAACTCAACACATCGTTAGAGATGCCATGACGACCCAGCCAACGGCCAGAATACCCATGCAACATACACACTGGACACTCCCACACCAATCCACACGAAGAACATACTCAGTGCTATGACGTAGGTGACAGACACACCCACAGACGCGCATCTTTATTATTTTTCACATAGGCTTCTCAAAATGCAGAAACGCAAGACGCACAATGAACTCATCTAAAAGCTTGCTCACGCTTCTCCTAAACCCACGCATTGCAATAAGAAATATAACGAAGACACGATACTGGGGATAAAGCAATATGATACCATAACCTAAAGCGCTGTGTATCAAACGTTTCCGCCTATGCACCAGGCCAAGTAGGCCGCAAGCAAGAGCTTCCATGAACATTGAATGAGCAAGAGTACAGTTGCTGACCCTGCAGAATGAGCCCGGCGATGACTGACAGTCAAGGGCACAATGTTGCAATCTTGTATGCCGCAAGCCGACGCCGAGGTCACACCTGCAATTAAAACCAGGCACACAGTGGAAAATACAATATTAATTGTGCAGAATTCTGCCTCGACCACGGTCCCACCTCACGTGACCAAGCCAAACCTGACAGGGTGCCAGGCCCAGGAGGAGGGAGGCACCGAAACCCCCCGTTTCAAGACATAGGCAGATACAATTAAGTGATTCAATGGACATCTGCGGCGGTGGGAGTAGTCGGCCTTCAGGCATACCAATAAATCTTCACGTTGTCTGCACATAGCCATAGTGAAACATTGTTGCAAATGACAGGTGCACCGCGAGCTGGGAACAACGATGGTCCCAGACTGGGGGGCTCGTGCGTGGACCAATCAGAACATGGGGCTCTTATCACTGACGCCATTAACATTGACCAATCCCCAGGGATCTTCATGTAACAATTTTCATGTATCAATTTGAAGGGACAACCCAATTATACCACCTGACTAACCCTCAACCACTAACAATGCTCTCTATACGTATGCTATACTAACCCTACCACTCGAGGAACCAATCCAGAGTGGCGATAGGTTTTTTGCTAACTTCCCAAGGTGACGCAAGTAGCGCGTCATACTAAAGTAAAAAGGGCCTGCGAGCCCATGATGAGAGGAGAGAGTCAGGACGGACGCGTACGTTCCTTGACCCATCCCTGCCGTTTGTTCAATAAACAGCAGAACCACCTTGCTTCTTGCGTGTGCCTCATACTCATTTTTTGGGATACACGGGAGGAGTTGGGGCCTCCCTGCCCGGTGGTTCGCGGACACCTCAGCCGACCCTGGGAGAATTTCCCCCCGACAAGTTGGAGGCACTGCTGAGATCTCTTTGAGGTCTGCTTTTATTTTTATTTTTTCGAGTGCTCCCGTTGCGAGGAGGCCCGGTGGCGCGGCCCCCTCTGCCGCTGCCCCCTTTTGAGGACTACAGGACCATCGCGGAACTGCGAGAAGACCGGACAGCGCAATCCGGATATTGGCCTTCGGGAGCCGGTTGAGAAGTATCCCGCCCGCGGTTGGCGAGTGTCCAGACGTGGTCCAGACGAGGGGAGGTGGCGAGCCGCTTGGAGGGGTGCACGCAGTCGAGCGGCCCCGCATCAAGAGCACTTGGTGAGTATGCCACGCACAACAAGCAATGTGAAATTGTGAGGGAGGGGGGAGGAATTGAATGAGGGAGGCGGGAGGTGTTGCACAGGTGCGCGGCAAAGGTTTGACAAATTAGTGTTGGCAATGAATGAATGGTAGCCGGACAAGTGCGAGAGCAGTCCGCTACGCTACGGGAGAGAAGGGGGCGGAGCACGAAAACATCACGTGCGGCCGCTCGGAGACACTGATTGGCCTAGGTCGCGACCACGTGTAAGGGTGTGTGTGCATGCGCGGTTTCCTACGATTTGGTGATTATTGATCACTGAGTAGATGAGGATCCCTATTGATCGAGCAGGAAACTCGATAGATAGATGACGTTTCCCTGTAGGCGGTAGCTAGCTGGTTGCCCAATACGGAAGATAATTGGTTGGTTAAGCCCTCCTGTCGAGGGGCGTATCACACGCGAGGCGACGCAGCGTGCGCAGTCTGATTATATTGTTGATTACCTTGTTCCAGGCGTGACAGGAAGACAGCTGTGGGGTTAACGGGGGTGGATTGCAAATATAGTTTGAACTTTTGAAGAACTTACCAGTAGTTTGAAGAAATCGGTGAAGTCACCAGTAGGGTTTTCATAGGATATCTCGAGCACAAGGCATCTTTATTTTTGAAAGTGGAGGGGAAGAGAGTTGTGGTAGGGGAGTGGAAACGAAGGTAAACGGTAGTGAATTGATCGGGGGGAAGGCGGAAACGGGGACGTGGCTGTGCACGAAGAACGCCGGCCAAGGCAAGTGTAAAGGAGAGAGGAGGAGCAAGTGGAAGTGGGGCGGCTGTATAAGAACGCAATAAGGGGCACGCAGCCGCAGGGGGCTACGTGCGCCTCGGCCGCAGGGGGCCGTAAAGGTGGAAAAAAAAAAAGAAAAGAAAAGAATATACAAACGTGAAAACTATATTTTACATTATTGGATTATCACAAGTCCTCAAAATTTACGGGGCCAGGTAAGAGGCTGTACATTATAAACTATCAGTAAGATAACGGCTAGCAAATAGGGGAAGGACAACAAGTAAAGAGCTACCATGTCATACGGGGCAGGATCGGGAGGGTGGGGGAACACCCTCACTACCCCGTTACAACACATATGTAAAACATTATCGCCCCATAGGGAGAAACTGATCAAGTATAGCATTGAATGGACACAGGGGACGGACAACAAAATGACGACACCATGGCCACCTAATGGTAGTTTCGATCCATATACCCAACATTCGCTACTGACCTATCTGCATAACACATACAAGGGGAAGAAGTTGACACACCACGTGGAGGTGTTTAACTTATGGAGAATGTTCCAAGGGTCCCGACCAGGACCAAACGGAATGTTTATTATGGGTGGAACAACGGAGGAAGAGAAGATTAAAGAGGGAGGAGAGAATGGGGAAAAGGAGAGTGAAAGCCCACAGAACATGGGGAATGGAGAAGAGGGAGAGACGAGTAACAACATAAAAGAAAAGGAAATAAAAAAGGAACAGAGTGACGATATACCCCTAGCGAAGGTAGTGAAAAAGGAGGAAGGGGGGTTATATCCTTTAACAGAACTATGAGACATGGTTCAATTAAGGGCAGCTGAGGGGTACTCAAACCCGGCATACAGCCCGCCACCATATACAGCCACAGGTAGCCACACAGAAAGGGAGCAGAGTAACACGACGGGATCAGCTCGCGCAAAAATACCAGCAGGGGAAAGGGGGATTGACAAAGAGCAAATAGCAGGAATAGGACATGATGACTGGGTAGCTGCGCAGGTATTATTAAAATTACGAGGTTCATTAACAGAAGAAGAGGAAGAGGCGGTAAGGAAAATGGACGAGGAAAACATTAGAAAGAGCGAAAAGAAAAGAGAAGAGGGGAAAAGAAAGGGGGAGGAGCTGTTACGACAAAAGGAAGAGATTTTGGAAGGACGATTAGCAGAATTAAGGGATGAGCAGAATACACTGATCAAGCAGCTCGAGAGAGAGGAAAGAGAGAGAGCACGGGAAAGGAAAGAAAGCAAGGATGAGTTGGACAGAATGAGGGAACGAACTGAGGAGAAAAAGAGAGAAGCTGAAAGGGCGAAGGCAGTAGCAGAAAGGGTATTGAGAGCAGCACTGCGTGAAAAGAAAAGGAAAGAAGAAGAGAAAGAAAAGGAAGTGGAAATATGGAGAAGGGAATTACTATCAGAAACGACAAGGAAATATGAAGAAAGAAGGATGATAGAAGGTATATTAGAGCAGGAAAGAGCGAAATGGGAAAAGAGGAAAGAAGAAGAAAGGATAATGGAAAAGATGAGTATTGAAGTAATGGAAGAATTGAAAAGGAAAGAGAGGAAAGTGATAGAGAAATAGTGGAGAAAAATGAAGGGGAAAGAGAAGAACGGGGAGGGGGGAGTGAAGTAAGGAGGTATGTATACAGAGACACAGAAGTAGCAACAACCTCAGCACAAAGGGGAGCAATTGGCAATGAAGACAAGGGAGGAACGGATCTAATAGACTTAAGAACAGTGACGATTAAGGGGAAAAAGATAGATTTGGGGTTGCCATTAATGGAGGACTTTTGCAGTGAGGAAGGAGAAGGGATAGAAAAGGAAGGGAGAGACAGTGAAAGGGAAAGCTTAGACAAATTATACATCACCGGACAAACGGAGAATCACCATGGATCTGCAGGAGAAAGGAAGAACTGGAGGGAAGTGAGGAGGAAGAGCAAGGAATAGCGGAAAGGCAGACACGCGCAGCCACACCGTCGCCATCCCGTCCCACATGCTCCACTACCTCACGTTCATTACGTGCAACATACCCATCTAAACTCGCGCCCCTCTCACACAAACTAACACCCTATGCAGGCAGGCTTAGAGACCTCCCTGGACGCAGGCAGGAAGTACGAATACACACGCCCACATTAAATAAAGGAAATGGCAAAAGAAAGGGAAGAGATGGAGGAGAAACAGTTACGAGCAGGGGAAGTATGGACTCCATTGACGATGTAGAAGACAGGGAAGAAGAGGAGGGGTGTACGGATTCGATTGTGTGGGACCCAAAGGGCCAACAAGGACGCAACCTAATGCCACTTCTGGAAAAGGGAGGGGTTAGACCACAATACGTCCCCTGGAAGCATGCAGACAAGGAAAATATAAAGTGCAGGCTCCCATCATTAAGTGGAGGTGCGGGAAAATGGATATATGAAATGGAAAAACACACTGCAGGACAGAAATTGGCAGTGGGGGATGTAAAGGGCCTTCTAATATCAATATTAGGGGATGCAGCAGATGACATCTGGAAGAGAGCAGGCTTCCCCGGGGTCACAATAACAAACACATCACACGATTGGGCACCGTTCGCAAACTGCAGACATGCTTTATGGCAGGCACTGAGGGTACAGTACCCAGACACATCAGAGATAGGAGCTATTACCTCACACAAGATGCGTGAGAACGAAGATCCTGTTGATTATATCCAGGAAATTCAAGAGAAGTGGCGTATGGAAACTAGAGAACAATGGGACAAGACACCAGCAATATTCTATCATATACAAGTACAAGGGCTCCCAGAAGCAGTCCAGAAACAACTGAAGAAAGTAGTGGGGATGGAAGCAAAAGCATGGCCAGAAATACAACTGACAATAGTGCATCATTGTAGGACATGGCAAGAAAAAATGAAGCAAAAGGAAGAGGATAGGAAAACGGAAGAGGCTAAATTAGTACAGAAAAAACTTACTAAATATACAATCGAAGGCGCACTAATAACTACACCTGCAACAATGACTCAAAACACCGCACAAGTAGTAGCTGCACAAGATCCCTCCCAAATACAATCATCACAGACTGTAACACAACAGCTGCCGCCACTCCAACCATACACGACTAACATGGGAGGAGGATACTCAACGCCAGGAGCTGGGTATTATAATTGCAACAGGGGAAGGGGAGGAATAATGAGGGGGAGAGGATACGGATATAGCACACAACAGCGGGGGGAGGATTTCGAAATGTCTACCCCACCGTGCAACCAGTATACCAGGACAACCCAGGAAGCTTTCCATGGCAGAACAGGGAACCACTGGTGTGTTGGATTTGTGGATTAGTAGGGCACATGTCACGCACGTGTAGAGTGAGACCAGGCACACCATCATGGAGTGAACAGGGACAACAAGGGCCCACACAGGAACAGCAGGGCATCCAGCAACAGCAGATATTGCAACGGGGAAATGGGCAGCAACAACCAGTAACACAACAACAGCCACAGACAGATTCGCTGCCACAACAACAGGTAGCAATGACACAACAACCCCAAATTCAGCAAGCACAGCAACCTGCCCAAATCCAAGACCATAACATAACCTCTACCAATACACAACTACAGCAAACGCAACTGGGAAGGGTGACGGTCCTCGGACACAACCCTTACACAGGAAGTGGTCAATCATTATACCCTCAATAGGACAGCCCACAGACGGCCTTGGTGTGTCCCATCCTGTCGGTAACACCTAATAGTGCGGAGGAAGCACGCATAGAGGTAACGATAGGTGACAAAAGATTATCATTCCTTGTCGACACCGGAGCGACCCGGTCTTGTATAAGGGAAGGTAAATTTAAGATGTCAGGTGAAGCCATGAACACCCAAGGATTTTCTGGGGTTAGGGGATTGGTTCCCTTTACTGATAACATTCCCTTATCGATTGGGGATTATGACATGTCAGTCCCGCTTTTATATTCTAGGGCCTCACCAGTAAACATACTGGGGAGAGACATAATGAGCAGGTTGAATATGACGATCTCCTTTACGGAGGACGGCATAGTTTGCTCCACTCCAGGAATTAACATGCTCACTGCACGACAAATTATGCAAGCATACTGTGGACAGACAGTGATTAGGGCTGAGCCAGTAGATGGTGAACTGTTTCAGTACGGGACAGACATGGCATTTGCATGGATGCCAGGAATTGAAGGAAAGATCTGGAGGAGGCCAGCAGCCTACTTGTTTAGACCAGAAACACCAGCCAATGAACCAGAAGGAAAGGTGATTGCAGTGAACCTGGAGAGCATTATAGCAACTGCTGATTACATTGCAGTACACGCCCATGACGGAGAAGGGAGAGCATGGAGGGCAGTGATAGCACTAGCAGAGGGATGTAGACTCACCCAGGTGTCAGACGAGGAGCTCTTCTCAGAAGCAAAGGAAGAAGGTGAAATGGTGTTTATGATGAGTGTAGAAATATGGCTTAGAGTGACGTACAAACAAGTGGCACAGAAAATTGCAATGGTACTTGAAGCACCCACATCCACCCCAGCTCCCTTCTTTGAGGAGGATATGGCAAAGGTACCGACATCATTATGGACTACTAGTCCCTATGACGTGGGGTGTATAAAAAGTATAGGGGGAGTAAGAATAAAATTGAAAAAAGGTGCCATACTCCCCAGAGTGAAACAGTACCCACTATCAAAAGAGGCAGATGAGGGCATATATGAAACAATAACGGCCCTTATAAATAGTGGCATATTGGTACCATCAGAATCACCATGTAACACAGCTGTATACCCAGTGCGCAAAGGCAAAGGGGGGTCTTGGCGCTTCATACAGGACCTCAGGCCCTTGAACAACATAGTGGAAGCAGAATACCCCATAGCAGCGAACCCGGCCACAATATTGTGCGGCATTCCAGCAGAGGCATCACAATTTACAGTGATAGACCTAAAAAATGCCTTTTTCTCAATACCCCTGCACCCAGACTCACAAGATCTGACAAGCTTCACGTACAGGAACACAAAGTGGAAACACACCAGATTGCCACAAGGCTACTGCGAGTCACCCTCAATCTTCAACAGGGTAATACAGATGGATTTGGGTAACATTGAAGTGGAAAGCACAGTGTTGCAGTACGTTGATGACATAATAATTTGCAGCACAAGCGAAAGAAGATGTAGAGAGGACTCATTGAAGATGCTGACGGTATTGGCTGAAAAGGGTTACAAAGTAGACAAGGAGAAGTTACAGTACTGTCAGGAACAGGTACTTTACATTGGTCAGCTCATATCTCAATACGGGAGAAAGATTGCACCACAAAGAGCACAGGCTATTTCAAAAACGCCGCTGCCCCACACAGTGAGGGAACTGCAGCAGTTCCTGGGATTGTGCAACTACTGTAGAGCCTGGGTATTTGATTACAGCTCATACATAAGACCCCTACTTGAGGCATTAAAAGAAGCTAACAAAGGGGAGAGAAAGTTGGGGTGGACAATGGAAATGAAAGAGGCTTTTGATGAACTGAAAGATGCAATATCAACTGCTCCGGTGCTGGCCACCCCAGATTATGAACGACAATTTTTTCACATTGCGACTCAGCAGTAATGAAAGCAGTGTTGGCTCAAAAGACAAGCATGGGCTACAAACCAGTAGCGTTTTACAGTGGTCACTTGGTGATGAAATGTACCAATAAGTGTCTTCCTTGATTACTAGTGTGGTGTTTGTGTCTCAACAGCTCGAGCGCACGCGGGGCGGGTCTAAGAGTGATCAACAAGAAGACGCGGATACAGAATTGAAAAAGGGAAAACTGTGCAAAATTGCTAAAGGTGACCACGTACTACTCCGCAATTTCAACAGAAAGTGGAACAGCCCACGCTTCACTGTCCCCCACCTAGTAGAGGAAGTATCAACGAGAGCAGTAAAGCTACAGGACAAACGTGCCTGGAATCATCTACACGACGTAAAGATCTGCAAACTCCAGACCCGCCCTAGCGTCACCGACAGGGCTATTGGAAGAACAGCAACAGCGTCTCCCACGGAGGAAGAGACTTTTACCACAGCTAACGACCCAAGTGTCGCCCTACCCTACCACCCCCCTGATTCCCCAGAGACAACTACTGGCATACAGAAGGGTAATTCCCACACCGCCCACCCCATGGTCACACAATCAAAGAGTAAAGTGACTTCCGCCAGTTAAGCCCTAAGCCCCCTGCCTGAATAACCCAACTGAAGGACATTTGAAGGACATTGTTTTGCACATATACACATGTAAACACTTGAATGCTCTCTCTTTTTTTTTTCTCTCGCACATGCAGGTACCGTGTATTATTGTACTGCCAAGAATATAAATAACTAACAAGATTCACTGCCCAGGAGTAGATGCTACCCTCAGACGATAACTACCCTGAAGAATGATCACACCAATTTGTCCATCACATAAAAAGGCCAAAGTACCTAAAAAGAAGGAGGGTACGTGTCTACTACACAGCATTTCTCTTGGCCATAGAACAATCAATGCCCCATCTCCACCCTTACTTGCCTGTCCTAAGAGATAGATCACTTAGATTGGCATGGGAACAGCTCTTCGCCTGGGCACTGAACGACTACCTGATAGGGGGAGCTTGAAAACAACAACTAACACTAATAACGAGCATATTGAGAATTTTCAGGCGGGCAACTTTAACGTCGCAAGAATTAGCTGCCGGACTGCAGCAAGGTAAGAGCAAAATGCCGGTGAGATTAGCATCTATAATATAAATGATAGGGATCTTGATGATCACCGGGTTCTTGGCTGCCTCTGTATGGCAGAACAGTTGTGCTATCCATATTTTGGCTGTTCCCAAATCTAATATACCCCCACCCCCGGCTGCAACAGGTGTTACGTCAGGTGGTACTAGCAAAATCCCACACAAGGGAAATAAAGTTAAATGCAGCACATACTCAGACCGTAAAGGTATTGACAACTACATACAAGATTCAGCACACGTCTCGAATAACATGTGGTACCAACACATGACCCAAATAGGTAAGCAGACAACGGAAGACAGCTGCTATGTCTGCTCATTGATCCCATACGCCATGAGTGCTTCCAGAACTTTCGTTGCCACGGAAATTGATGAAAAAACAGCACGATGTATAATATACTTGACACTGTTCCAAACGAAAGGGAGATTCCAAGGGAACACGGTGCACCTGGTATGGAAAACACGAGACACATACCCGTACGAAAACAATTTCCTCAAGGTTTACAACAAGGCCAGTCTACACGCTGAGGCATTCAAATACATAACAAGCGGCCCTGAAAAAGGAGAAACAAAGAAAGTAATATTACAGTACCTACCATGTGATTGGTATGCCACTGAAGTCCCTGGTAAACAAGGATGTTGGGAAAGACCACTGATAATAATAACAGGGAAGGTGTACCTGGGTCACAAATGGGACATAGGAGTGGCTGGCAGCAACATGGTAACGAGAGAGGATACTAAGAGTATTGCTGAACACAACGACAGATGTTGGATGACTTGGGTCAAATACGTACCCATGCTAACATGGTTAGAGAAGGATGAAGACCCAATAACAATACTGCCGCTGACTGCGCCTAAGGTATGCTACCAACATAAAGGAGAAGTGGACGTGGGATACAACACCAACTGTGCAAGTGTGACGGAGTTACCTGAGGGGGGAGCAGGAACAGCAGTGGTAATGGACCATTACTGGGCCTGCGGAAACAAGGCATACAACACACTGCCCCCTCTGTGGAATGGTATATGCACAATGGTACATGTCAATGTACCATCACTAGTGGTGCCCCAGAAACACGTGAATGTGACAAGCTTTCCCAAAATGGATGAAGGAAACAAGAGGAAGAAGAGATCTGTACACACTCAAAAGGGGCCAGAGAACCAAAACAGCGGCAACAATTCTGTCCTGAATAGGAAGAAGAGACAAGGAGAACCTCTGACAGGAAATTACCTATGGGGACGGTCGGAAGCAGCACTCTCTTCAATCCCACCAGAACACAGACTATTCAGCAGAGCAGCAATGTTCTTCTCCTCAATAATACATCCGGGACTACAGGCTTACGCAAACGCAAAATGGCTCCAGATAACTAAGTGGGAACTAATGATGACAATTAATTCTGCAGTAAATGGATTCAACGCAATAAAAGAAGAACTGCGAGCAGTGAGGATGGTAGCACTACAGAACAGATATGTACTGGACCTACTCACAGCAATGGAAGGAGGAGTTTGCGCAAAGATAGGACAATCATGCTGCACATTCATTCCTGCTAATGATGCTGACAATGGTACACTGACAGAAGCAGTATCACAACTGGCCCAGATGCACTCCAAGATGATGGATGAAAGTAAAGGTGTGAAAAAGGATGAGAGCTGGTTTTCAATATTATGGTCATGGATGCCATCTTGGTTGTCAGACGGATTGAAGATTATAGTTGGGTGCATTATTTTGGCTGGAGCTGCACTGATCTTGATAAGATTTTGGAAGGCCCGGAAGACACGCACCACTGACGAAATGATCGAAATGATTGGTATGCCCTTGATGCCAGCAGATGACGGCCAACACACTGGAATAATAATAAAAGAGAAAGAAAAGTTGTGCAACCAGATCATCACCAACCATCTGGACCCACCGTCTGTGAAGCTCGAAAACCCAAGAAACCCAAGGAGCTACATAGGAAAGTGGGTATTCTGCACACCTGGAGGAACATGTGTATATATGTATTGGTCATTTGAAGACCATCTTAACCACTATGGACATTTGGGAGGAGTAACTAAAATATGGAGGGTGAGAGGAGATAAGGAAAAGGATATGTTTGTGGTCGACAAGTCGACCAGAGGGGGGACTGAAGTGGGAGGATGGAAGAAAAGGCTCCCACCAATCCCCTCTCTCCCTTGGCCTAGAGGATCACGGCCCAGGCACCCGCCACGAGAGGAGTTTGCCCATCTGCCAGACGACCAAATACCCTGGTACAAGAACATACGGATGTGCCCTCCCGCGTGCCCGCCAGCCTGCCATACCCCTGCCGACGCCTGCGGCATGGAGGGACTCGACTGAATCATCCAGCGCTAACTCAACACATCGTTAGAGATGCCATGACGACCCAGCCAACGGCCAGAATACCCGTGCAACATACACACTGGACACTCCCACACCAATCCACACGAAGAACATACTCAGTGCTATGACGTAGGTGACGGACACACCCACAGACGCGCATCTTTATTATTTTTCACATAGGCTTCTCAAAATGCAGAAACGCAAGACGCACAATGAACTCATCTAAAAGCTTGCTCACGCTTCTCCTAAACCCACGCATTGCAATAAGAAATATAACGAAGACACGATACTGGGGATAAAGCAATATGATACCATAACCTAAAGCGCTGTGTATCAAACGTTTCCGCCTATGCACCAGGCCAAGTAGGCCGCAAGCAAGAGCTTCCATGAACATTGAATGAGCAAGAGTACAGTTGCTGACCCTGCAGAATGAGCCCGGCGATGACTGACAGTCAAGGGCACAATGTTGCAATCTCGTATGCCGCAAGCCGACACCGAGGTCACACCTGCAATTAAAACCAGGCACACAGTGGAAAATACAATATTAATTGTGCAGAATTCTGAATCGACCACGGTCCCACCTCATGTGACCAAGCCAAACCTGACAGGGTGCCAGGCCCAGGAGGAGGGAGGCACCGAAACCCCCCGTTTCAAGAAATAGGCAGATACAATTAAGTGATTCAATGGACATCTGCGGCGGTGGGAGTAGTCGGCCTTCAGGCATACCAATAAATCTTCACGTTGTCTGCACATAACCATAGTGAAACATTGTTGCAAATGATAGGTGCACCGCGAGCTGGGAACAACGATGGTCCCAGACTGGGGGGCTCGTGCGTGGACCAATCAGAACATGGGGCTCTTATCACTGACGCCATTAACATTGACCAATCCCCAGGGATCTTCATGTAACAATTTTCATGTATCAGTTTGAAGGGACAACCCAATTATACCACCTGACTAACCCTCAACCACTAACAATGCTCTCTATACGTATGCTATACTAACCCTACCACTCGAGGAACCAATCCAGAGTGGCGATAGGTTTTTTGAGAACTTCCCAAGGTGACGCAAGTAGCGCGTCATACTAAGGTAAAAAGGGCCTGCGAGCCCATGATGAGAGGAGAGAGTCATGACGGACGCGTACGTTCCTTGACCCATTCCTGTAAGTGTGTACTTATCAGACGTGAGCAGGGCTGACAGAACCCAAATAAGTCCTGAACGTGACGTTGAGTCCAGATACTGAAAAACCAAAACGCCATTGCAAAGTCAGAATCCAAACCAAAGTCCTTTATCCAAAAGCTGTGATCGAAGTAGCCAAAAGTATCCGCAGGATGAGGAACAACGTGAACAAAGGGTTAAGCAAAGACAGAGTAATACGAGATTCAAAGAGTAAAACGCTAGCGCTGAATGAACAACAGCTGTGAAGCGTATCACGTGACGAGCAGTAGTACGTGGGACCATGGCAATGCCTCGCCTCGTCATGCGCGTTGTCAATAGCCAGGGCAGTTGCCAGTGGAGGAACGGGTGTAATCAGCTGAAGCAATGCTGAGCCTGTTGGGGTGTCCTGTAGCACCGGCAGACCTCCCCCTGCTACTGTGAAGGGATGGAACGAGAAGTATTCCAATGGGCGGAGAGGTACAAGTGGGCGTGTTGGTGGACGTGTTCGGGTGTAATGGAGAGGCACACTGGGACATGAAGTGCTGTGATCCTTTGTGCATGACAGAGCCCCCCCAAGGGCCCACGACCCTGTGGGCTGGACGGGTTGTCCCCATGAAAACGGGAGACGAGGAGCGGGGCATAGACCTCAGTAGCGGGCACCCAGGTTCTGTCTTCTGGACCATAACCCAACCAATCCACCAAGTAATGTAGACGGCCCCTGCTAACATGAGAACCTGGGATAGCACTGATCTCATACTCATCAGGGGTAACCAGAGATACAGGAGTGGGTGGCAGAATGATACGTGGGAGTCAGGGCAGGGTTTGAGCAGAGAAGTATGGAAGACAGGGTGGATGTGCCAAACATATGGCACCGAGAGACAGAAAGGCACCGGGTTTACATCTTTGGTGATCTTGTAAGGCCCAATGAAGCGGGGGAGTAACTTACGGCATCTGGGTAAATGAAGTTGCCGGGTAGAAAGCCAAACCCTGTCCGCAAGAGCGTAAGGAGGTGCAGGAGAACGCTTCTTGTCCGTGGTGCACTTCATGGCTGCTTGGGCCTCATGGAGATGGGTAAGTGTCTGGGCATGGACCTGGGATAGATCCCTAATGCAAGCAGTGGCAGGGGGTGTATATGACATAGAGAGATCAGGAAACGGGAGCATGCAGGGTGTTGGCCATAGAGAGAAAAAAACAGAGAAAACCCAGTGGAGGAGTGCGATGCATTGTTGTAAGCGAATTCCGTAAGGTGCAGTATATGATACCAGGATTGTTGGTGTTGCAATGACAAACAGCGTAGGTATTGTTCCATTGCCTGGTTAACACGCTCGGTCTGCCCGTCTGTCTCCGCATGGTAGGCAGAGGAGAATCGGACGTTCATGCTGAGCAACTTGGTGATTGCTCGCCAGAATCTAGACGTAATTTGCGAGCCCCGATCAGAGATGAGGATTGAGGGTAGCCAAAAGAAACAGAAGATAGACCTGAAGAACAACCCAGCTAACGTGGGAGCAGTGGGGATACCGGAACGGGGCATGAACCAAGCCATTTTAGTGAAAGAATCCATGACTACCCATACAGTGTCAAAGTGTAACGCTCACCTGGTATCTACCGGGACGTCACTCAGCCTGTTCTGACCTCTTACGACCTTGAACCCTTCCCTAGAGCCTACTCGACTGGAGACTGGGCCTGAAACACATGATTGGTAGAGTTGAACTCCCTATTGTCTCTGTGTGGTTGAACCCCTTCTTCCCCGGGTCCAACCCTTCCCTTTGATCCACAGCTTATCTTATTTTCTTGGAAAGTGTGCTCTCCATCCTGCTTTCAGTGCAGGGGCGCGTTGATTGATGCAGGCTTGTTGCTGCCTAGTTACTTCACTGGCAAGAGTCCGACAAGTAAGTATTTTGAACAGTTCTCTAACTTCGTTCCTTTCCTTCCTTAGATGATGGACGGCGTCCGGGGATGGTGACGTGCTGCTGAGATGAGTAGCGCTGAAGGTGAGTGAGAGCGCGATGCGCGATGCAAACCTTTTGTATTGAACTGAGTTCTTTTTCTGTGTCTTTTAGGTGCTGCAACGTTTTCAGCGTGGATGCCGGTTATGAAGAAGAAATGCGGTGAGTAAGCGCAGTATGCGGCGCCTCTAGATGTTTCCACGCTAACCTGGAGTGTCTTTTTCCCTCTTGCAGATGGATGAGAAGTTACGGAGACAGAGTTCACCCAGAGAGGCTGGGATTCAGGTAAGCGTTTGAAGCTCGTGCAGTCTTTAAAAAATAAGCGAAGATTTGCTGAATGCTTACTAATGCCTTTTTTCTGTTCTTTTCCCTTTTTCTTAGGAAGTGGCGTGCTGGGATGGGAATGACACTGCCGAAGATGCCCGCAGAAGAGAAGAAGCAATGAATGATGGGCAGAAGCGCCGCAAGGTAAGGCTGTTACCTTGCGGTGTCACGCAAGGCTGTTACAGTGTTCTTGTTCTTGCAGGAGCTGAGCGCAGAAGAAAGATGCAGGCCTACTGGAGACCGATCCGAACACGGTGAGTGTCACGCTGCAGGTGCAGATAACACAAAGCATGTTTCTCAGTCTGGGCATGGCTTAAATAGTCTCTGGGTATCCCAGGTGTCTCTGGGCTGAACCACACCCAAAAGACTAGACTGCACATGCAGTTCTGGGAACCGACATATGTGGGGGCATCCATCTTGTCCCCATCAATGCACTACAAGTCCAATCCCCAATGTTATCCTATGGGAGTGAGTGAGTCTGGTGCCACAAGCGCCAAGTCTGACTCCAAGTGGGTCTTTGGAGGGATGGAGAGGCCCCTGAGGGCCATGTAGGTGATTGTGGCCTGGCTCCGGCCTGACATCTTGGATTGCTGGGGACATGAGGGGCAGGAATCATGACACAAAGTCCTGAACCCTAGGTAAGTCTGTGACAAAATCCATCATAACCATCTGCCAGGGCCTATGAGGAATGGACATGGGTTGGAAAAAAGCTAACGGACGGCCCTTTCTATTTTTGCATTGTGCACATACTGAACAAGTGTTAACGTAGCTGTTGACATCTCTTCTCATCGTGGGCCACCAAAACCAGCGCTTCAATAGTAATAGGGTGCGTTTTTGGCCAGAGTGTCCGTCAATGGGGGTGTCATGAGACCACTCTAGAGCTTGGCTGCATGAGTCTGGTGTGCCAAAACCAGTCTGTTCTGTACAAAAGTTAGGCCTTCGTGGTAAACAGGGTCCCATTCGGATAGCTGCTCCAGATGGTGGGTCACCCATTGGCGGACTGAGGACAATAAGGATGACGGCGGTGTCCAGAGGCACACCACATGTTTCTTATTGAGCAGGGACTCAGGAAAGACAGGATAATGAGAGAAAGCATCAGCCTTCCCATGTGCAAGCCCCGGTCTGTGTTTGATCACAAAGTTGTAGGCCGCGAAGAACAAGTGCCAGTGCACCTGGCGACTGTTGGCACACTTAAGGGAGGCCAAGTCCTGCAGATTGCGGCGATCTGTGTATACAGTGGTCTGGTGTTTGGCCCCTAGAAGATGATGTCTCCAGACCTGGAAGGCGTCCTTTACAGCCAACAGTTCCTTCTCCGTGACAGTGTAATGTGCTTCCGCAGCCATGAACTTACAGGTGTGGAAGGCTACTGGATGTAAACGACTAGAAGACACACAAATTTATGATAGTACAACCCCCAAGGCAAATGAAGAAGCGTATGCTTCTACCACAAATGGAAGATGTGGGTTGGGGTGCTGGAGAACTGGGGCTGTGGTAAAAGCAGATTTAAGTGTCTCAAAGGCTTTTTGCTGCTCAGATGACCAAGTGAACGGGTTTTGGGGGCAGGTTAGGGCACTGAGTGGCATGACAATAGACAAAAAAAACAGATATGAACCGCCTATAAAAATTGGCAAAACCAAGAAAAGACTGGAGGGATTTAATGGTTTTCAGAACTGACCAGACTTTAGAGAGATTCATGGATAACCCCCCTGGTGAAATGTGTAACCCCAAGAACTCAACTTCATTAACATGAAAAGACACTTTTCGGCTTTGCAAAGAGGAAATGTTTTCTAAGCCGAGACAACACCTCTCGTACGGGTGCACGTGTTCCTGCAGAGAAGGCAAAAAGACCAGGATATCATCTAAGAAGACTATGACGAATACATCCAGGATGTAACTGAAAACCTCGTTCATGAACCGTTGGAATGTGGCAGGTGCGTTGCACAACCTGAACGGCATGACTTTATTCTCATAAATCCTGTGTCGGGTACAGAACGCGGTCTTCCACTCACCACCCTTACGAACCCGGACCAAGTTGTAGGCCCCTCTCAGGTCTAATTTGGTGTATATGGAGGCATGCATCAACCGGTCGAGTAACAGGGTGATGAGGGGAATGGGATAGGGATTTTTTATTGTGATGGAATTCAGGCGCCTGTAATCCACACAGGGGCGGAGGTCACCTTCCCTCTTCCGGACGAAGAAAATCTGACTGGCAGCGGGCGATATGGAGGTTTGAATATGCCCCAGATGTAAGGATTTCTGCATGTACACCTTCAGTGCCTGATCTTCTGATGGGGATCACGAGTAAACATGCCCGCTAGGTATCGTGGAACCAGGGACAAGATGAATAGTACAGTCGTAGGACCTGTGAGGAGGAAAGCTTTCTGCACACCCCTTTGACGAATACCTCCAGGTAATCATGATAAACATCGGGTATGCCGGTTGCGACAGTACCAACCATATGCAAAGAAAGTTCCATGTCCATGGCCTCTGGGTCACTCAACGTAAAATGGGCTATAGCACCCAACGCCTAAGAGGCTGTTACCGGGCTACCATGAAGCGTGAGACACTCACTTTGACAGAAGGAGGATTCGAAGTAGACCCGAGTTGATGCCCAGTCTATGACAGGATTGTGCACCCTAAGCCATCGGATTGAGGCCGAACTGGGGCGTGGAAATTAAGTCAAAGGAGAGGGGGTTCCTGTGAGTATACTGAACAACGCACATGAGGGGCGCTGTCTGCTGTCTGATGGGCCCTGAGACTAGAGAAGTGCTGTCAACAACTTGGACGGGTTCTGGGCGACTCTTGTTTTGTAACGGCAAATTAAGTGAGGCAGCCAGAGAGATGTCAATGTAGTTGCCAGTGGCCCCAGATTCAATGACTATATGGACAGGGTGCGTGACATCAGGTGTGGGTATCAAGACAGTCTGCACTACCACAGGCCTCACACTCCGAAAACCGGGGGCTAACCCAAAGGGGGTCATATGAGTGCTCGTCCCTGTCCCCAGGTCTAGGAACAAGCTTTCTGAAAACCTGGGTTCTTGGGTTTTGGGCACCGTGAACACTCCTTGATGTAATGCCCAGTCAGGCCACAGAAAAAACATGCATTAGCCGACCTCCGGCGTTCCCTCTCTGCGGTGGTAATAGGGCTACAGATCCCCACAACCTGCATGGGTTCCCCAGATGAGTTGGGGGGCGAGGAGAAAGACAGGGAAGTAGAAAGACCTGATTCTGATTTTCGCTCTGCCCGTCGAGTGTCAACCTGTAATTCCAGGTCCACCAGTTCGGGATACTGTGAGGGTAGGGACAGAACCACGGCCAAAGCGTCTTTCATGTTGTCATTTAAACCTTTGTAAAAAACCACAGCCTTCTTGTTCTCAGGCCAGGATGTTTCGACTGACAACTGATTGAAACGAGTAATCTATTCAATGAATGGGTTCTTTCCTTGTACTAGATCAAGCAATTCCAAATTCTGTGACTGTGTCTTATGTCGTGTGTCGAAGACCCATGTCATTTCGGCCTCTAGCAAGTTGAAGTCATAGAGGACCGGACTGTTAACCTCAAACAGTGGATTAGCCCAGGTAGCGGCAATGCCGCTCAGGTGAGATAACGTAAAGGTCGTCTTAGTGGTGGAATCAGGTAAGGTTCTACATAGGAAGTGCAACTTGCACTGATTCAAGAATGTATGGAACTTTCTGGGATCACCCTGGAGCGGCCAAAGGGAATGGAGTAGGTACGTAGACCGGGGTCAAAGGTGTACTGTTAGATTTGCTAGGTTGCGTAGGAAGGTCTCATAATTCGGGATCAGCGGGCAAGGCATGTGTCCCGCTTTGTATGGTTTCAAGGCGTTGGTGTATGGCAGGGGTGGCGGCCGCCATGTCTGCCTGTAACACAGTGATTGCTTGTACCAAGGCAGCCAAGGGGTCCCCTGCGGAGGTGTCCATAATCCAGGCGACAAAGGCTTCACAGTCTGTCAAGACTTGAGAGTCGCGTGGATTAGTTTGACCTCTGTCCCCAAGTATCGAACAGAGAGGTACCAACAACTCGCTGTTCAATCCTTAGGGCCACAGGTGGCAGGTACAGGAATGCCAGAAACCCTGAGACAGCTTCAAGGTAAACATGCAAATGCGGAATGTGTGAGGTGAAATACAGAATAATACAACTATGAAAAGGGTATACAATAGGGGGGAGACTTACCAAGTGTTGGGGAATGGTGATCCTAGAAGGAGCCAAGGATGATGACAGGTGTTTGCTCCCCGTAATGCGTAACCTGTACCCCCAGTGAAGAGCAGCAACAAGAGGAGATTGCGGCCGCCGGCTCTGGCAATTAGTAGCCCTCACTGGATGCCCCTGAGGTGATGGATTAGTGTAAGCGTACACTTATCAGACATGAGCAGAGCTGACAGAACCCAAATAAGTCCTGAATGTGATGCTGAGTCCAGAAAACTGAAAAACCAAAAAGCTGTTGCAAAGTCAGAATCCAAACCAAAGTCCTTTATTGAAAAGCTGTGATCGAAGTAGCCAAAAGTACCCGCAGGATGAGGAACAACGTGAACAAAGGGTTAAGCAAAGACAGTCCGGTATACGTGATCCATGGTGCAATGTATCCAAGAGTAAGACAAGATTCAAAGAGTAAAACGGTAGTGCTGAATGAACAACAGCTGTGAAGCGCGGAAAGGCGCAATCTGAGGTGATTTTAAGGGTTGCCATGGGACCCACGTTACGTGACCGTAACCTTCGTATCACGTGACGAGCAGTAGTACGTGGGACCATGGCAACGCCTCACCTCATAATGCGCAGTGTCAAGCGCCAGGGCAGTTGCCAGTGGAATAATGGGCGTAATCGGCTGAAGCAGTGCCGAGCCTGTTGGGCTCTCCTGGAGCACCGGCGGACCTTCCCCTGCTGCTGTGAAGAGATGGAACGAGATGTACAAGTGGACAGAGAGGTACAAGTGGACGTGTTGGTGGACGTGTTCAGGTGTAATGCAGGGGCACACTGGGAAATGAAGTGCTGTGATCCTTTTTACATGACAAAACAAGAGCTTTTAACTGCTCTCAGTGCGGCTTTTACCATAAGTCTTCATTGTGCACTGTCAGAGCTAGCCTTTCTTTAACTGCGTAGAAAATCCAAAAAGTGGTCATATATCTTTGAGATTTTATTTGTAGAACATGTTCTATATCTCATTAGCTTTATTTTCCCAAACAGGAAAGGAAAGTGATGTCGTTTTTTTGTTTCAAGTTAAAGAAAAATATTATCTGACTGCGTAGTTGTCTGTTTAAAGCAAGATTAATTTCTCTCCCATCTCAAGCTTTATCTACTCTTCGTTTACATTCAGCACTGTGCAGATTTTTACCATTAAAAATAATTTAGCCAGCTATGACTCTTTTCTGTGCAAGTATATATAATTTAACCCCGTAGCTGCCTCCAATCACTAGCCTCAAGGGTGCAAAGTAACCACAATTTGTCTTCATTTTTTCTATCATTTTACTAACAGCCTTAAAAATATTTCAAAAACAACAAACGTAAGCCTGTCTATCAATGGCTTGCTCAACCCTCTATCTTTTTCACTGATCCCTGCCTATCTCTGGGGTGGTGTAGATCACCTTTCTCAAATGAATAATGTATTTACTTGACTTACCTCAACTTTTTAAACCTCATTTATTGCTCTTCGACACGTTTACTTTAAAAAACAAACACATAACAAGCAGACAGACAAACCAGTCAACTTTTACATATATCGCCTCAGCGCTCTTTTCTTTATCTCTTGCCCCTAAAATACCCTGATGGGCATTTCAGTCATTCCCTCTCACATTCCCTACTAAATAAAATATATCTGATGATTCAAGCATGGATGGCCACCCATGGCTTATGTCTGAACGACGAGAAGATGGAGCTTGCCCTTGTCGGATCCACAGGAAGACTAAATAATCTAAGTCATCAGTTTAATTCTTTCACCATCGACTGTAACTATATCAAAGTTTCCAAGGAGGTGAAAACCTTAGGCTTTTACCTCGACTCAGCTCTAAATTTAAAGAAACAGATTAATGACACTGCATCTGCCAATGCTTACACCTGTAAATTAATTAACACTTGTAAACCTTTTATCTCAACAGACAGTTGTAATGTATTGGCCAGAACCCTAATTTTTATCAAAATTAGACTACTGCAATGCCTTATATCTAGGCTCAAGTAAATATAACGTGAACAAACTACAAATAATACAGCACAACGCCTTAAGAAGTGTATTGAACATTGCAAGAACCCAGCATATTTCAGATATCAGACGCAGTTCAAACTGACTCACAGTTAAAGATAGAATTCAATTCAAAACTTTAATCCTCATGAACAAATGTCTCACTAATTCTGCCCCTAAATATCTTGTTGACAAATCTGTCCAAAAAACCTCAGTACACCCTAACAGAGCTGTACACTCACACTGCTTAAATGTACAGAGATTTAAATTACAAAAAGTAGGTTGAAGTAGCTTTCCAGTGATGGCATCTAAACTATGAAACTTACTACCAGTTGACCTAAGAGCAGAATCATCCTACTTTAGCTTTAGGAAGAATCAGAAATCCTGGCTCCTTTCCTCTGATGTATAATGAATGTGCCATTCTGGCCATATGTAGGTATCTGTATGAAACAGTTATATATACCTGAAATTCATTGTAACTATCGCATATGTGTTTTTTTCTTGCTGTCTTCTTCTTGTAACCTATGTAACTATGTAATGCGCCCAGATACCCCTGGGTTCAGTGCGCTTAATAAATAAATAAACAAACAAACAAACAAACAAACAGACCAGTCTGTGTGCAGCCTAGTTTACCCACTTGGGTTTTGAAAGGACTTCTTCTAAAGTCCCTTGAACTAGGAAAACCGGGCTCTCAGACGCTCCTCGTCTTAAATTTTAAACAACACTTCTACATTTATTATAAAGAACACCCCTGTTACCTTTATACACCTGATTACTTATCTAAAGTACCCCATTGCCTTTCCTAACCTAACACAAACCCCTTAATTGTATACATAATACATGTTTTTATTTCTCACCGTCTATCTCTGTCTCCCATAAATACATACCATAATCCGCAGATGTCAATGTGCCCAACATCATTCATGCTGACAGCAATGGGGAGACCTCTTCTGGCAAAAATTGAGGCATACTGCAGATTCATTTACTTACCCTGCCACTCTTCCCGTGCATCTCCCCAACTCTGTCAGCACAGATCTGGGTTCTTTGTCCCTGGAAGATCTTCAGGGTCCCATCAAAGTGGTCACCAAGTGAACAGGAGGACCCTCCGCCCTCCATCAGCATTTGACATCTGGGCTTAGGCACTGGAGACAAGACAAAGACAGAGTTGGAAACAGACGCCCGGGCACTTGGTTCAAAGTCATCTTTAATAAAGATTCAAAAGACACCAGAAGCAGCAGCAGCAGCTCCAACAATCATCTTGCCTTTTATACACTTTTGTTCCATGACATAATGCTTTAATATAAGCCCTCCTCGTCTTTGATTGTTTTACTTGCCTATCAATCACAAAACCCATGTGACTTCATTTTGGAAAGCATGGTTTGACTGACACATAATCTGATACGCTTGCTTGAGATCCAGCCGGGCCTCATTATTAATCCTTAGATGCCTGCCCAGAAGCAGCCCCTTATCTAATTTTTGAGACCTGACAAATTCACTTGGCTAAACCCCTCTATGAGCTAATCTTTATTTGTTGCCAAATAAGCAGCTGATTGCTCAAATTGGTAGCTTTCCCAGGACTTTATTTGATCTACTATGAATCACTGTCTGCTTTTCTTGCCAAGGCTTCTAAATATGCCAATCCCAGCCATGTTTATCTACAGTAAACTGCTGCCAAAGAATATACATTTTTCTGCATGAATAAGGGTTTATGACACCATTTTGTTTCTGGCATCGATCTTAGAATCTATCCCAACCTGTTTAGCCTAGATACTCCTCCATACTACCAAACTGCGAACCAATCTACTTTCATACATAACTCATTTTCTATCCGGTTTTCAGACTACATTTTTACATATTCATGATGTGTGTGTAATACCTGAGACACCCTTTACTTCCTGGGTCATTCTGACCCCAAATAATATCTCTTGCCTTGTATGCAAAACGAGGCACTATAATTCTGATTTTTGCAATACTGGAGTCAATGATCAGCCTGGTATGTTACCTGTATTCAGTTTGAGGGGGGTGGGGTCTAGGACCTCCTCCACAGGCAGAATTGATAGCACTTATGGAGGCGATAGAGATGAGTAAGATGAAAGCAGTCACTATTCACTATGACACTGTGTGCGTCACATCCACTGTGCATAGGAGAGGGTTTAGGAGATCAGACAGTTCCCGTATCCAGCATGCTGTACTATTATCCAGGCTAATGAAAGCTTTAACACTACCAGCAGCAATATCCATGGTTAAATGTGCTGTGCAAACTAACAATACTGACTTAATTTTGCTTGGGAATAATATCGCTGACAGTGCGGCAGAGGAGGGTGCATATTTACCATTTAGAGATTCCCAGATCACAGAAACTGTGTCTCAACAGGTACAATTACCAGCCCTGTATACTGCAGTTCCTCTGATTCGCATTATAGAAATGCAAGAGAGAGCATCAAAAGATGAAAAGGAGCCGTTGGTGAAACAAGGGTGTGCCCTGTGACTCACAGATTTGTTGTGGAGACAGGAGGTTACAGGTAAAGTATTAATGTCTCTGGAGTCACTTATTGTAGCTTTGGAGCAGATGCATTACCCTTTGCACATGTCACGGTGACAAATAGCAGCACACACCCTGGAGGATTGGTTTGTCCCTAACTAGCTGGCAAGTAAGTTCATATCTAACTGTGTGACATGTCACAAATTCAACACTGAAAATTACCATGAAGACTTTAAAAGGCACTTTGCCCCGACCATTGGGTCCTTTCATAGAGCTCCACATTGACAATTCGGACATGATAAACAGGTGATTTTTCTTTGTTGTCTCATCATTGTCATTTGCCCATTCTCCCCATGGCTTGAGGCTGAAAGCTGTGCACACCCTGATGCTAAATCAGTGGCATAATTCTTAGTGCAGCAGGTTTTCACACAGTGGGGTATATGCGAAGTTTTGAGGTTGGACATTGAAACCCACATTTATAATGATCTTTTCACAGAGATGGCTTCTTTATTGGACATAAATCACATGTTGTGTTCAGTGTATCATCCACAGGTAAACGGAATTGTGGAAATAATGAATGGACTGTTAAAAATAGGTTATCCAAGCTTTGTTGTGAACTTAAAAAGTAATGGTTGTTTTGCCTTCCCGTTGCACTGTTTTATTTAAGGACTCAGCTGGGAAGGATCATCACTTGTCACCCCATGAGATGGTGACAGGGAGAAGAATACATACACCCATCTCACCTACATGCACAGCATCAGATTCTAGAAGCCCTCAGATATTCTAGGAGAGGTGTTCAGGGTCTACCTGAGGGACTTAACCTGAGCTGTCAGAATTATATTTTTACAGGTTGCTTACTGACACCAACAGCCGGCTGCAACAGAGGGCATCGATCAAGATTCTGGAGTTCTACCACAGCCCCAGCTCTTCCCTGGAGACATTGGGCCTGATTCATGCAAAAGTGTGCATTTATTCTGCAAGGGCCACATGCCTAGAAGGACACTGAGTGAGCCTGCATGCAGAATAAAAAATTTGCGCTCTGCATATTCATGGAATTGTTTGCACAAAGTATCTGTATACGCAAGCCCCGCCATGCCCCATGCAAAGCAAAAACAGTCAGAGCAGCCACCTTTCCGTGCTCCCCCAGGTGTGAATTGATCGACCCTTCAAACAGCGCTTGGGGTCTCCCGCAAGCGGGCCTGCATCTCGGGGACCAAGTGTGGGTTCCCCTTGTAACTGTTACCGGCAGCCCGACAACATGCGTATGTAAACTCGTAAAATGTGTGTGTGAACCCCCATAAACTATTTCTGCATCCTGCTACTCTGCATATGTGCACCCCTAATTTAGATTGAACCCCCGTCTATACACACACCCCAGAATCTGACACCGAATCTTACCTCTGCATGGTAAATCCTATGCGCAAGTGTCTGTACTTAGAGAAAAGGGGGGTTGAGGCAGGGGGGAAGAACCAGTGATGTGGCTCTCCTAAGTAGGGCATGTTGACCCTGGTGCTGCTGATTCTGGAGCCCGGGACTTCTGAAACCATGTTTAAAAAAAAGGGGGGTGAGGCACGCACTCTAGTTCCCAGCTCTGTATACCTTCTGCAGTTCAGTTGCTCTCCTAAGTAGGGCATGTTGACCCCGGTGCTGCTGCCTCTGGAACCCGGGACTCCCGGAACCATATCTAGAAAAAAGGGGGGTGAGGCATGCACTCTAGTTCCTAGCTCTGTATACCTTCTGCAGTTCAGTGGCTCTTCTCCTCCAAGCGCTTTCATGCCTCTTACAATATTCAGGGAGGCAGTCTGTTCAGGTGTAGCTGATTAGTGCCAATTTTGGCCTCAGGGAATTCTGGTAGCTATAGTCAGTGCTGGTAGCCAGTAACTAACTCCCCTCTAATTGCACAATTTAAATCCCACGGTGGGGGGGTAAACCAGCGATGTGACTCTCCTAAGTACGGCATGTTGACCCCGGTGCTGCTGCCTCTGGAGCCCGGGACTCCTGAAACCATATTTAGAAAAAGGGGGGGTGGGGTGAGGTGCGCACTGTAGTTCCCAGCTCTGTATACCTTCTGTAGTTCAGTTGCTCTTCTCCTCCAAGCGCGTTCATGCCTCTTGCAATCTTCAGGGAGGCAGTGTGTAGCTGATTAGTGCCAATTTTGGCCTCAGGGAATTCTGGTAGCTGTAGTCAATGCTGGTAGCCAGGAACCAACTCCCCTCTAATTGCACAATTTAAATCCCACAGTGGGGGGAGGGGGAAAAACCAGTTATGTGGCTCTGTTAAGTAGGGCATGTTGACCCCGGTGCTGCTGCCTCTGGAGCCTGGGACTCCTGAAACCATATTTAGAAAAAGGGGGGGTGGGGTGAGGTGCGCACTGTAGTTCCCAGCTCTGTATACCTTCTGCAGTTCTGTTGCTCTTCTCCTCCAAGCGCTTTCATGCCTCTTGCAATCTTCAGGGAGTCAGTCTGCTCAGGTGTAACTAATTAGTGGCAATGTTGGCCTCAGGGAATTCTGGAAGCTGTAGTCAATGCCTTCGGGTAGTGTATAGTATGAGGGTTTTGCAAGGCCATTTCCCCGCCAAGAGGTTGTGCAGTATGATCCATGAATACGTATCATTCCACACAATAGTGGGTGTGCGATGACCTGCCTGCGGGCCATCCATTGTAACGCCCACATTTTCCTTTGTGCTTCATTATTTTCTGAGTTCTGCCATCTTCCCTACCCTCTGCACAGTCCACGCCCATGCTCTGCGTTGTGTTTCACACAAGTCACTAGGCCGCTCACACTGTGCCGAGCATACTTGAAGTCCCTGCAAAGCAGCAATGTGTGACATGCAGTCGATTACATGATCTCTGTCTCAATGCCAACAAGACAGAGATCGTCCTCATTGGGACCCCTGCTCTGGCTTTCCAACAGTCACTATGGATGGCTGCCCTTGCGCCCTCACCCACTAGTGAGGCAAAAAACCTAGGGGTCATTTTCGATTCCACTCTCTCCTTCTCTTCTCACATCTCAGTCATCTCTAAAAAATTCCCACTAGCAGCTGCACCTCCTCAGAGGTATTCAACCTTTTCTCACATTCCCCCAGTGGCTCACCGTCTCCAGGGCCCTTATTCTTTCTACAATGGACTTTTGCAACAGTCTCTTTCTCAATCTTCCTACTTCCCCTCTCCGACCTCTACAAATCACCAGAACAGAACCACAAGACTTATCCTTGGCCTCAAGCCGAAGGACTGCATCTCTCTGGCACTGAAATCCCTCCACTGGCTCCCCGTGGCTGCAAGGATCAAGTTCAAGACCATCTGCATAGTCCACAAGGCTTTCTGGGGCCAGAGCATGCACTACAACTCACTCTCCCTAAATACTCTCCTTCTAGAGCCCTCCGCTCGTTCTCTTCCAACTCTCTCCAGGTGAGATGATTTTCAAAACAGAAATTTGGGGTAGATCTCTTTCCCCTGCACGTGCTTCCCTCTGGAACAGCCTTCCTGCCTCTCTCCATCTTGAGCCTAATCATCTTAAGTTCCAAAAACTCCTCAAGAACTTCCTATTCCCTTCCTCCTTCTTTCTCCCTCTCCCTTGCTAACCCCTTCTCTATTCCTCTGTCCTCCTCCCTCTCTCCCTAACTCAGCTTCTTTTTCTGACTGGTCGCCTGCTGCACCTCCAGAGCCACACAGGTCTCAGGCTGCCCCGCCAGTCCTCGCACTTGCCCCCGGGCCTCTGCACTCCACCCACCACTTCTGAACTTCGTTACTTATTCCTTGAGAATGGTAACTTCTCTGCACTTAACCCAGGGCCTTGGACTGGGTGCACTTGTCCCCACCCCCTCCCTGCGACTCCATGTCTTTCACTTACATTACCTAGAATATACTTGGTCTGGCGTGCCAGGCTTAGTACAGTAGTTTTTTGTTTTGTGTTTCTGTATGTCCTTCTCCTCTCCTCCCCCTTATCACCTTACCATCTGTCATGCACTTCCACTGTTTGAAATGTCGTTGGACGAGCATGGTAGTTTAAGGACTGTGTGTTCTTCTCCCTCTCTTCCCCCTTCACTCCTCCTTGTTGCCTTACACCTGCACTTGTAGTAAGGCCGCCTGGCCAACTTTGCTATTCATTTTTGCAATATAATTTGGACAATACAAGGCCTAAGAATGACTCTGTATTCCCCTGTTCCCGTTCCACCTTGAAGCGCTTTGAAGCACTTCACATGTGTATAAGTGCTCTATAAATAATTACAATTACAATTACATTAGACAAAAGGAATTTCGCACGCAGTTTGGCGCGCAAAGTCCCTATTTTCTATGCAGATAATTCCATGAATCAGACCCACTGTGTATATCCATTAATTTGTCTGGCGCTGGAAGGAGAGCCACTTTCATGGGCTGCATACCTTTGTCTTTGCCACCCAAACGCTGTGAAGGTGGAAGGAAATGAACACGGCATACACCGTACTGGCGTGCAGAAAGTTGCCAGTGCTTCCCCACCTTTCGCAAGAGCAACACAACACTGGGGAAGAGTCATAAAAAAAATACTGAGTTAAGTATTCCCAAAGACGGCAGGGCTCATCCCAGCTGGGGCATTTGAACAAACAAAAACATAATAGGTTTCTTGAGTAAATATTGAAGAAATAGGTCCAAAGGTATGGGTGTTAGAATGTATGTTTGGCTGTTGTTTCTCTTTTTTCTTTCTTTTCTCTGTTTAGGAGCCACAATGGATAATGATGTAAATATTAATAATGTGTCTGCTAGTGATATAGGATCTCATGAAAGGTTAAAACCGTGAACAAATAGAGATACTGACCAAAATGAAATTGTACATGAAGGGGTGAGTTTGGGTAGTGTGGTGATTGTGGATGACTTTGCTCCAGAGCCCTTGTGGTAGAGGCACAGGAAGAGGGTGGGTAGCGCGCAGGGTAAGGCAGCAGACTCTTGTTATGTTTGTTTGCTCATCCCCATGCTTCTGGCATTCCAAAAGTATTTATTCCTGATGAGTTGTCACCACAGATAGTACATTTGTGGTGCACCTATCTCTGTGCAGAGTGAGGAGCTTATTTCAGGGATAAGCAGTTCAGGGTATTATCATACCAATCGGTGAACATTAATCTTTGGATAAAGAGAAAAAGGAGAACCTCGATATAAGATGTAGCCTGCGATCACATTTTAAATTAGAGAGTTTTGTTTTCATACATAACGAATGGGAGCAGGGGGTGAACAGCCGTGAAATGGGAGGAATGTGAAAGTTTACTGAAGAACATGTGGAGGACATTAATTAAGCAACAAGTCCCGAGCAGGACTGGCATTACCACTTCAGGTAATGCCCCAGGGCCCATACTTACAAGCATTTTGTTTCTGTCCCAAAAAGCTCTGGAATTTCGGAACATAAAGAAATGGAACAAAATGGCCACCGGGGAAGGGAAAACGAAGCCTGTTTCCCCTTTGCATGGCGGCCATTGAAAAAAGTAAACAAAAAATGGGCACCATGGAAAGCAGAGAAGGGACCATCCTTTCCAAGACAGACTGTCGCAGATCGGGAGCGGACGTGCTGGGGACAGAAGTGGACTTTAAAGAAGGTAAGTGGGGTTTGGGGGTGGGGATGGAATTCTGTGGTTAGGGACGAGCGAGGTGGAGAGGGGAAGAGGGACCACACTTACCTCTTTCCCCGTGGTAAAATGGTGTCCTCCAGCCATGAGGCAGCTTGGAACGTGGGGATTTCCACTAGTAATTGACCCGTTCCGGGTCTTTTCATTGGCTGAGAGGCTGCCACACCCCCTGACGGGTACTAATGAAGATTGTTCAGAGAGAGGGACTTTTGAGAGAAATTACATGCCTGGGGAATTCCGCAGCCCCTCATGTCAATATTGATACATGTGCACAGGGGGATAGTTCTACAGATCAGTTTGAACAGACAGGATTTTGTCAAAAGAATTTTGTTTACGTAGGGCATTGAGACAGGGATGCGTACTGGCCCCCTGCCTGTTCAACCCGTACTTGACAGACTTGGGGGAATGGTTAAGTGCAGTGAGCTTTGTGCCAGCTAAGCTCATGGACTATGGCTATCACATTTGACTTATGCAGACAACGTCATCTTGCGGGACTCTACACAAATCAGCCTACAGAAATTGGCCAGTGTATTAGAAAAATATGCTGAATTAAATGAACTTGAAATCAATTGCTCCAAAACAAACATGCTAAGGTTTCGTAAGAACAGTAAAAAAACTCAGGGTTTTTCCTGGTCAATGCGCAGTGAACCAATGATACCGAAACCGAGTCTGATCTATCTGGGATTTTCAATTGATTCCAGTCCAGATAAGGGAGTTTTTCTGGATAGGAGAAAATCTAAAGCTGAACAACTGGTTGCCCAGATGAGAAGGATTTGTGAAAAGTCCTGTACATTTTCACATGTCCCTGTCCTATAGTTTTACAACATGAAAGTGGTTCTAGCACTCACGTATGGCACTGATATCGTGTGTACACATGGGGGATTGATCAGGAAAAGATCAAAGCACTTATCTGGAAGAAATCCTTAAATCTACCAAACTTCCAATTGTTGCACTACGTCTAGGTTTGAACTCCCTGGCTTATACTTTTAGGTGGAAAATGCCAACCTAGTAAAGGCTTATATCATGCTCTCCATTGGATAGTCTTTATAACGACTCGGGTATCACCTTGCGGAGAGGTACATGTGCCCCACTGGTCTCTCTGGGAAAGCAGTAGATACCATCTTGAGTGAGTGTACTACAAATGGGGATCTGTTTCTTTCTAACCCAGGATTGGTTAAGAAAAGGTTGAGAGAACTCGACTGGTGTAAGACATTGGATGAAGACAATACATACAAACTGTACAGGAGCCTTTCAATCTGTCCGAAACCATTGAGCTATCTGCCACTGTGCCTGAGAAGGTTTCCAAATCCATACTGGTGGGAAGAATTCCTTAGATTGCAATTGAAGATTCTGTTAACTGGGGAAATGTAAGCGGGTTAGGTATGGTGGTGAAATCAATGAGGTGGAGGGTTTGGAAAACTGTTCAATGTGTAAGACCTCCCATATTCTGTAGACCTGAGAGCACATTTGGTAAAAGGTGAAACATGCACAGAGGCCAGACATAGTTAAAAGATTCTTTTGAAATCTACACTTTATCAACAATGACAATCTTCTCCTAAGGTTGACTAGCAGGGAAGAAAAGCTGCTGACTATAGCAGCATCACAATGGTTGGTTTTAGCAGGAATTGTTAAACCTCCTTAATTGTATTTCTTGGAATACTCGTCAATTTGTGCAGTGACTGATTGCGTGTTTTGCAGAGGAGGAAGTTCAATTGGCTATGATGAAATGAATGGTGCTTGCTTATTTGGACACATAAGGACTTTGCGATTTTCACAAGAGGAAGTAATGATCAATTCGATATAGTGAACCAAGGCCATATAGTAATTGAACTGCATGCACAGCTCTGTAGTTTGAAGAAGAGAACGTAATCATGCCTTGAAATGTAAGAGAATGTAATGAAATGTGAATTTTAGAAACTTAGAATGTACAAATTTCCTTTTTTTAATTTGTTTAATTCTTTTATTGTATGTGTGATTGCTAATTGTGACTGTTTTTAATGTTTTGTGTAAGGTTGCCTGCTGTAGCATCACAATAAAGAATTAAGACGGTGAATGTATATGTGAAATAATGGACACGGCTGAAGCCAAAAGAAAGACCTGTTAAGATCTGTTACTTACACATTTTTCCTTACATTTTAGGGGCGATAACACCATACCAATCGGGACTAACACTAACTGTACTAAAACTTTGCATGTTGTGGACTTGGCTGGTGGGACCTCTGACATCCTCGATCACTACTGGGTATGTGGGACCTCAGTTTACCTTCAACTACACCCAGCCAGGAAATGGAGTTTGCAGCATTGCTACTTTGCACTCCCCAGGTCTGTTTATCCCCAGAGTAGTTTCTAATGGGCCACCCCAAGCCACACTTCATACCCCATGTGTCCCCTCCCTCAGTGAGCACACTTGGACTTGAAACTGTTGAAGGACATAACATGGCTGAACTTTTGCGACAATCAGCCCAGAGCAACTGCGTCTCATCCGCTTCCTCAGAGGCACTACAAAAGGTACCAGAGCACTTCAGACTCTTTAGTAGGACATAGATCATCTTTGCCTCTCTCCTGGCTCTGGGTGTACAATCCATTGCCAATGCAAAATGGCTCCAGTTCACCCGGAATTAACTAATTCAACTAGTTAATCATTCAGAGACCACCTTTAATATCATATGTGAGACGATGAGTGCCCTGCATCTCATGACACTTCAGAATCGGTGCACCCTAGACCTTCTTACTGCAATGGGAGATGAGGTGTGCCAAAAGATAGGGGTTTCATGTTGCACACGTGTGCCACCTAACAATTTGGAAAATGGGACCTTATCGAATACAATCAAAGCCTTGCATAATTTGTGTGAGTCAATGGAGAGAGAGGCTGGAATCAAAGATAACACCTGGTTTGATTTGCACGTTGCCTGTGTTCCATCATGGCTGAGTCTGACTGTGAAGATACTGACGCCACATATTGTTTTCCTGTTTGCCTTGTTCTGTTCCTGTCATGTACTTTTAAGGTGTTGTTCTGCTAAGTTACCTCAAACAGCCGCTATTATTTTGTTAACTCTGTTCACAGGTAAGGCCACTGCAATTTCAGATCTTATAGGAATTCAGGCTGAATCAGTGTTGATTGGGCCTCCAGGTGTTATTCTGTGTCCTCCACACAATATAGATAATTATTTGGAGTGTTGGGTAGATTGTGGGAAAATTGGTGGTTGGTTGTTATTGTCTTGCACACCAGAGGAATATGTTTGAAGTGGTAAGAGCATGCAGGATGTCTGTAAGATTTGGGTTCCCATAGATGGTTCTGTCAAGGAACGAGAAATTAATTTGGTAGTTAATAAATTAACTAAACAGGGAATGTTGTGGTAGACGTTTTAGGTCCCAACAAGGAAGAGAGGTTCACACTATTTAAATTGTACTAGGCCATGGTGTGGCAGGGTTACATGTGATGTTGCAAGTAAATATGTGTTCAGTGTAGTTAGAAATGAAATTAGTCTTACTTTATTTTTTAATTAGATACATTTTAGAGCCACAGTAGGCAGCAACATGAGTAGCAGTAGCCTGGATACAATGTATTGTGCAATGTACAATTTTTAGTGCTGAGAAGTTTGTAGTGGGGAGCTTTATGCTTGCGAGAAAGGCGTTCATTGAAGGGGAAACTAACATGGGGAATTGGGCAATGGTTTAGATTGCAAACACATTTAAGGCATTGGGAAATACAGGATTCACTGTGGGTACATGGAGACATCACAGAATGCTGGTTCACCTACTTGCAGTCTTAGTAGGCCCAGAGTCCATGGATTTGCAGGAATATTTTTTTGTCTGGTTTGGAGAGCTGGATGACCAAGGCCATGGAAGGGAGTAGAAGGCGAACCAAATAGGGGCAGTTGCGATAACATCACATGGGCTGAGGGCGAGAATGGAATGGAAAGCAATTATTTTGATTTTTATGGCCTGATTGGGTTCTTAGATACAAAGGGTAATGTTCCTGGAAGCCGGAAGCCTTGTTTTTTGATGACCAGAAGGCCACCACGTTGCATGGAAGGTTAAATTGAGAGCTGATGGTTTATGGGCTTTCAGGAAAATAAGCAGAATTTATACCAAAGGCCATTTGACTTGAGACGGCAGTCACAAATAGGATTATTTGAAGGAATGTAAGGAAAATAATATGGGACACTGGAGCACCTGGGATGATAAGGATTTTACTGCTGCTTCAAAGGAGTACTTATGTATTTCTCTCCCTAAATTGAGTTATTCATGAATGATAAATGTATTATGTGAAATACCTCATAACTGACTATAAAAGAGGATCACATGTGAAAGGGGTTGTACTTTGTGAATGTATCCAATGGGGTTTTAGATCTAGGGGGACTACATTTCTTTGTATTAGAGTTAGCTAATAGAGGTTTGGGGGATGATTTTATCACAACATATCTGTGATTATGTAAATTATCTGTGTATATAAGCTACAGCTCTGTTGTCATTCAGAGAGAATTAGGTTCGTTTTCAGCTCCAATTAACTGACCAGCCCCTCCCGATTCCTAGCATGCAATAAAACATGCTTTTCTGATTAAGTGCATTCTTTTCTTTGTGGAAGCCATTCTTTCACAGTGGAGTCTTTGAGTAACTTCCTTACAGAGGGAAAATGCAGAATAGCTTTGCTGTTGTGTTAAAGAGTGCAGATCAGAAATACCCAAGTAGTATGTGTGTGTGTGTCTGTGTATGTGTGTTTGTTTCTAGGTTTCTGTGGTGTGCAATCGAGTTATCCAGAGGTGAGCAATTGAGAATTGTAGAGTTCTGATGTGTGTTGTAAAAGGTATGTTCAATTGCCTTTTGTTTGGAGTTTAGTTGGTATGCCTTTAATGCAGTGAAATGTAGGATTTGAATATGTTAGTGGGGGGATCAGGCATTGGAAACCTTGATGTGGAGTTGGACTATATTGAGTGGTGCAACCATGCCAATGCCTATTAGTTTTACACCACGGGCGGCAGTGGAGCATGAGGCACATTCAGGGCACTCCAGTATCATCACAATGAGCAGCATGCATTTTTCAAATCATGGTGGAGTAAAACAAGAAATGGGGAAGACATCTCAGGAGCAGAAACCTTGGTGCCATATCACATTGGCTGGCACCTATGAGTAAGAACCACAACAGCAGGGAATTAATTGTGGTGGTAATAACTCAGTGGATGAAACAAACCACAATAGAAACACCCAGAAGCAAAGTTACATGTATATGAGTAGATGTTTTGGGCAGGGGTGACAGGGTAGGACATGTCCCTTATCTGGTCAGTGAGTGGCCAGTGTCCTCAAGGGGTGGCAGGATGGAACACTGTGAGGTGGAAAACAGGTGCCACCCTAAGCCCAGGCCCCTCGCCACCTGCTCTGGATAGTCTCAGGTTATAGTGAATGACTGGTAACACCTGCGGCTAATATGCAGCATGCACTGTGCCAAAGGCCGCTAGGAAGGGATTTAGGTTGGGGATCATGTGAAAATATCGAAATGTTTGTTTCGGTTAAAATAGCAGCAGGAGCATAATTTGGTGTGCTTGTTACCAAATACATATAATGGCAACCTAACCACAACATGGCAATAACAGTGCTGCACTCTCCACGTCCATTCAGCCAGCCCTTTTCTTAGAACACCATGTATTTCAACAATAAATAGATATACAAAACATTTATTACATTTCACTGACACAATACTCTACAAACAGTTAATGATTTTTTTAATAAACAAATGATTTGATCTCAATTACAAACAAAATTATCTCACATTACTCTGGTTACATTTTTATAAAAAATGTCATACAAACATATATGTTAACTGTTGATATTAAATAACAAAATCCAAAAGGTGTAGATAATTTTTTATTTATTTATTTGCATTTTTAAAGCTCTCACACAGCACGGGGTCATCGAGGCGCTGTTACAGGAATATGTCTTAGTTGCGTATTTATAACACGCTTAATACCCAGAGGTTTCTAAGTGTGGACCCGGGGATTGAACCTGTGTTGCTTCGTGTCGTCTTGTTTCTAAGGCGAGCACGTTGCTGCTCAGCTATCCTCCCAGGACATTATATTCACAATGTCTTCAGTTTCCATACATTTCTACAGATATTAATATCCAAAATTGCTACACCTATACAACTGTCAGGTTAATCCTTATTGATGTTCTCGGTGTAGCTCAATATGTTGCAGGTCAATCAATGTTTTTCTTCAGGAGTGAACTTTCCTGATTTCCTGTCAAAGATTAATATAAAAAGTGATCATATTTCCTGTAGTAGAAATCACCAAAATTAATAAGAAACTGTTGTAGTAAATTACATATCTTGGTCTCACAAACCTCTGTGTAATGTTAACATTAATTGTATTAATAAAATAAGCTCAACAGCATCACTTATCTCGGAATCGTGTAATTCTCTGCCTTCCTTACACCAAATGATGGCATTTTTCAGACCTTCAGAGCAAATTTGCATTTACTAAAAGTTAACTCTTAATACCATATGGCTCATATAATAATCTGCAGTAAATGTAAAGTTAGATATTAGAAGATTAACATACCTTTATAGTATTTTTCTTAAATCACAGCTTAATCAAATATATTGATGTAAGTAATCCTTTTGTTTATAACTCCACCCTTTATGGGATTCTTGATGTCACTTCTCCAAGGAACACATTGGGCCTCATTATAAGGTTGCCGGGGCGTAAACCAAGGTGCCAGTAAACTCACCAGCACCATTGTTTCCAGACCGACAAACTATGAGTCTGTCTGCAGGAGCCGCTGTGCCCGACAGGTCTGAAGCTGATGGCCGCAGCAGCCATGGTAGGCAGACCTGTCACGGGAGCAACGGCACTGTTAGCAATGGTCCCGGTGCTTCCGTGTCCCCACTCCCATAGAGTTTTATGGGACTTACATTTTACCGGCACCTGACTTCCCGGGCTGTCGAATTTCGAATCTCCCAGTGGCACCGGAAAGTCAGGCTCCGGTAACATGTTACAAGTCCGGCGGCAACCCGCCAGTAGCACCTACAGGTTAACGGAGGACTCGTAATGAGACCCATTGTTTCCAAAAAAGAGAACAATATGGAGGCTATGTTATATTGCTACAGTAAGGGACCAATAATTCTTGGAATACCGTTATTTATTTTCTATAGGATATGATATTGTAGGGTATTTATATGGCGCTCCCACAATAATCACATACCTTCATCATGGGTTGCTTCTCTTACAATGCAGCTGAACAAAATTTGGTTCTCTCCTCAAAGAATGTTAAACTCTCATGTAACGAGTTTCGTAATCACAAATGTATAGCTAGCACTCTATATTTCGGTGCCACAGACAACTAAACCAAACTAAGTACAGCATTTTCTTCGAAATGCATTTGGTCATTAAATGACCAGTCACTTGATCGTAACTTTACAGTTAGTATGTTATATTCACAAAACAAGCACAGTTATTTCAATGTAGCCCTGTTATTTCCTAATTACATTTTGCTTGGTTCTTCTTTTTGTACCACCTTAAGGTTGCAAAGTCAATAATGTAAAGAGTTTTACTTCTGTACATTTTCATTACAACGTATGAATGTTAGTTCAAGTTTAAAAATATATAATCATATGTTTTCATAACTTTCGATCTCTTGGAAATCTAATATTTTGTGCTTACTGTATTGGATACAACTAAAATGAATTTACAAACCGAACTAAATAACATCTATTATATAGCTCTCCACACTTCTACCTCAAGATCAGGGTATAGGTCATATCTAAACAAAATGACATATCAAATCAGCATGCAATGTTTCACACATTTTTCCAAAATGTATTACATTGGACCAATATTCTAAATTGTTATTCTTATTGGGTAATCATCTCTCACCTATCAATGCCATAACTCATTTATGAATGTTGATAAGTGATAAGATAAATTAAATGAAATGAAATTGAAGAATGTTACTGGATAAGTTTTATTTAATTGTCGCAAATGTGTATGATATATAAAAATAATAAATGTATACAATGTACATTGTACAAGGATTTAAAAAATTATATGTTCTATTTTCAAGAATGTGTGTAAAGTTTAATTTGAACTGAATCACTATAAATAGAAACATAATATTCAGGCATTGTTGAATCACCTAGAAAACTACCATTTTATAGAAGAAACAGAGGTTTAACTGTCATCCTTTCAAGGGCTCCTGCTTATCAATATGATTCGACATTACTCATCAGCTATTCTATCTTCAAATGAAAGATCCCAAATCCGATTCAGTATTCATTCCTTTTGAAACCAATGATGACAATTTCCCAGTATAAATACAGTCTCTTAGGTGTAACATCCTCGGTATATTTTCTCCTCCTGGCGGCCTTTTAAATACTTCCAGGCCACGTGCTTGTAATTGTGATACTGTGCTACCAACAGACTGTTTCCCTACACCCATCGTTTAAGGGATGAAAGCTCTTCAGGAAAGAATTCGAGGATAAGGTCCATAAAGGAGATAAGTCAACAGACATCCTCTGTAAGAAACCAATGTCTCGTCCATCAGCATCCAAGGCTTGCCCTCAGACATGGGTCGTGACATCCTTCCAGGTAAGGGGGGGAAAGCAGAATATGCGCTAGCATCCCAGATCTGCGTTGCCAACCTCCAGAGCCAGTCCCAGGTAAAGTTCAACAAGTCCTGATGCGGCCAATGTTCCCCAGTTCAGCAGGTTCAGGGAAAGACTGAGATTCTTCAGGAGGCAATTCAAAGCCATCATTAGGATTTTGTACATTATAACAAGGAGTTATGACACAGAATTCTCATCCATCCCACTTGACACAGGTACCATAAGCACTTCCTGGCCAGGAGATTCAAACACCTTACAAAAACCTGGCTGGCCGCCCAGGACATTTAGTTCTGGGTTCTCTGCTTAATTTGAACATGTATATATAATCTGCTTGTCCTCTCATTGCTATTATTATACCTGTAAATTCTGTATTATACTTGTAAACTTTGTAATTATGGGTCTGTTTTTCTTATGTTGTAACTAAGTGATGCGCCCGGTTGCCCCTGGGCCTGCTGCGCTATACAAATAAATAAAATACAAATACAAATACAGGAAACTGCGAGAAAGGGTTTGCCTTTAAGAGTGAAGCTTTCTGAGGAAGGGCCCATCAGCAGATTTCCCCAATCCCAGCAGGGGAAAAGTTGTTGCTCAATTGTCTTTCCAGTTCCAAAGACATTACGGGTGTTCCAAATGATCCTGGAGCTCAATGCAGTAAATGTATTCATCCCCTATGTAAGACGCCAGATGGAGTCAATCAGAAGCAGGGGAGTTGCAAGGTCTGGAAAAGACCCGGGGCTAAGCTGATGTTGGAACTGTTGGGACTGGGGGCTAGCTAGTCTTTTGGCTGTAGCTCCTGAGATTCTATCCGGGGCTACAACCAAAAGATCAGGGGCTATAGCCCCCTTAGCCCCCCCCTAGCAACGCCCCTGATCAGAAGCATCAATCCTCTCATCTCAAGCAGGGATTGGTTGGATTAACTGAATCTTTGGGCTGCCTATCCCCACGTGCAGTTTAGGTAGGAGGTTCTTAAATTCCTATGGTCTGCAGTACCTGGCTGACACTTCCAGTACATAGCCCTCCCGTGTGGTGTCCAGTGTTCACGAAGATCTTAGGAACTCCTGGGGGGGCCCTTGCACAAAGTGACGGGGGCTTTGTTCCTGTATCTGGACTACTGGTTTATTCAGGGACTGGGTAAAGAGAGCACAGATGCTGGACTGTCAAATACAGAGCCTTAACAGCTCACGGGTTTCTCATCACTGTGAGGAACTCCCCCTTCCAGCCATCCAGGAACTTCAGTTCATAGGCGTGTTGTTTTAAACCCATCTAGGTCAGGTGTGTGGGCTAGGGCTCGCCCAGTCAATCAACCTTGATTATTAGGTATGTTGAGCCAAATAATACACACACAGAATAAAAACGCTCTCAAAACCAGACAGTGCGACCATAAAATAGCAGTGTAGAACAATACACAATCTTCCCCTACCCTCCCTGAACTTCCTGTGCTACCTCTGCGTCTAAGCTCATTTTCCAGGGTGTAATTGCCGTATGTGTATTTGTGACACCATGGGTACGGCTACACCCGGGGCCTATGTTGGCTCACCTGTCCCAACACTTGGAGACCAGCATCAATGGACTATGAATGTCTTGTTTCTCTGATGCCGGTGCTGAGAAAACTACACCTGTTGAACCCAGACACTTAGTGAGGGGTTTCCTCGTGGATCCTCCAAACCCGGCAGAGTTGAACGCAGATGCCATCAGTCTGTGGTGGGAGTACGTCTCTGAGGATTCCCCACTGCAGGAGCATTGCAAACCTCTGGAGAGGTTAATGTCCTCCAATTGGAAAAAGCTGGATGTGCTTCCCAGATCCTGAGGGCCTTCTACTTCCAGATTGTAGGGTATCCAGGGCTGTGATCTCTTGGGAACTATTAATGTGCCCAGGATATTAGGGGTGCTTCTGTGCACCTTACCTATTAACAGGTTACCCCACATTCCGTAGTGTTCTGCTGCAAGCCCACGTTTCACCTGAAAGTCAGCTACAGTTGTCATATTTCTCAGGACATCCTAATTCCAGGTCTTCCAAATAACCTTCCTGATCCTGATGGCCAGCCCATGGTCTTCACGAGCGTCAAGCACTGTTGACCTACTTCGATCAGACTACAATGTTCTGGTCATCTGGCAGGCTCTTCATCCCTATAGGGCAGCGGGTTGGCATCACAAGACCTCTAATCTTTCCCCCTGCCCAAGGAAGTCATGGCTTTGGGTTACAAGCTGCAAGGGACTCTTCTCCTGGGGATAGTGGAGGGGAGTTCAAAAAAGGGGTATGGATACCTCCTGTGTGGAAGCACAATGCACCTAAATACAGTGACCCCGGGGTCCCTCTCTATTTCCATGGGTCATTACTGGCTTCATCTTCCGCGCCAGGTGGATAAGGACTTTGTGCAGGCACTATGCTTAGGGCCGCTCGGCCAACGTAACATGGAAATGTGTGTAATAAACAGTCACTGATCGTGCAGAAGACTGGTTGTCGTGTTTTTGTGGCATAGGCGTGTGTCGAATTGACCTGTTCTTTGGGACACTTTAAATAATGTTGTCGTGGGACATTTCAGAGGGACATGGGCACAAGGCTTTCATCAATTACAGTAATCTCCCTTACACCTAGTCCAACTCTTCATTGCCTGAGTACTACGCCTAGCTATCCCACCCGATCGGAATGAATCCAATTCCTTAGTTATGGTACAGAAGCAAGGAGGGAAATTTACCCAGAGGATGGGAGGGGGCGGAGCCACAGGGATTATAGCTGAAGTTTGCTCAAGAGATGCTGGCAGGAAGACAGGCTGTCTTCAAGTGATATACTGTGACGAGGAAGAATAGGAGTAGGGGTCATGAGGATTACCGATAAGTAATAAAAGCATTACAGAGCTGTCTGTAGCCGTGCAGGTTTTTACTATGACCTTGTGCTGTAGGGGCATAATGCACAAAGAGGGACACAGACTTCAAGTGGTTGATGAACTTTTTCTGACACACCCAGGTGAAACGCATTCGCCTCCACCCAACACAAATCACTTTCGCCAGAAGTGGCCAGATTTCTGGGGGAAGGGTTTTAAAGAACATGACAGGACATCATTTATAGGCCTCATTGCTGCGGGTTACATCAGTGGGAGTACCCCTGGAGAGGAAACTCCAGCTGCTAAAACCGGTGGCTGGTCTCCAGCTGTCCAGCGTAAGACAGGGAAGATGTGATATGAAGCATCAGTCTCACCACACTTTCGCGTTCTGTGACGTTTCACTTTCTTTGTCAGGATGTCATGCAAACGCCCAGCATGCAGGCGTTCACAGCACCGTTCAGACGGCATGCTCCCGAGGCAGTCAAATAGCTCTATTGGTAAAACGCTTGTTTGCACTCTTTTGTAACTTAGCGGTAGTAGGCAAGGTTGAATTAGCCTGTTGTCCATTTGGATTTAATAGCTAATAATTCATTTTGATTGGGTAGTAATCATTCAGTTGCTTTGCTCGAGCATGAGTATGATAATGGAAATATGCTTTTTTACAGCGCTGCTTAGCAGGTTCCTCTACCTTTTAAGCGTTGTAATTACATGTGTACATATTACCCATTTTAAAGTCAATCTTGATGGTTGAAGAGTGAGGCAGTCTTGCTGGGATGCCAGCTTGTGACAATGGGTAACGTACAAGATGTGAGCAGCGAGTGCTTAACTCGCGCAGCTATCTTACCAGTCAACTATGTTACTTAGCGTGTGCATCTAGTGCTGGGGCCAGATTCTATCAGGGTGACCAGACGTCCCGGGGTCCGAGGAGTTTTTCATTTTAGAAACCCCGTCCCGGCTTGGCATGGTTGGGTGGCTATGGGCCGGTTTTTGCCAGGACCGATTTTGGAAATCCCGAAATTGGGATCTCGTGCAACTCTTCCTGCGTGAATGGGGGCGTGAAATGCTTTTCACCCCCCCCATTTCCTCCCACTTCCCCTCCCCAGCACTCTCCTCCAATGAAAGGAGTGTGCCTGTGAGTACACCCCCCCCTCCCCGCAACAGCCCAGCGACATAGAAGTAGCACTACAGTTTTTTGTATTTACTTTAGTCCTACTTCTTTGTCTGTGACCTATCCCTTTTTTTTATCTGGTCACCCTAGATTGTATACAGGAACAACAAGTTCAGCATAACTTTGGGAGCTTTGCATCGCAATCCCCCACTGCCTGTTACAACTCTATGGGCGTGCTTCGTACAAAGGACCAGTTGTGTTTAAGGCCCTTTCAAGAGCCAAAGAAAGTTAAGAATGCATTACAAAATAGTGGAGAGGGCTGTGGGTGTGGGAGGTGTTATTGGTGAACACCTCAGTTATGTGCCCGAAGAAAAGATGAGGGTGACAAAGGACAATAACATTTGTTACAGCCCATCCCTCCCCGCCACTGCTGTAAGGCTATTATAAAGGATGATCTTTATAGCGTACAGTGGCGATACCAGCCCACTGGTTCAAGACTATAGCATTCCACTGCATGGTGTGGACATTTCAACACCCCCCCACCCCCCGCCGCCACTCTCCCTCGAGGGGGTGAGTGCAGAACTCTGGGAGATGCGCTGGCCAATGGGCCGCCTCTTGTCGTGTCCGAGATACAGCATCAGATGTGTAGCCGGATCTCAGGACCTGGCATGCAATATTATCATGGGGGTGGGGGGGAGGTCTCAGTGATCTAATCTGCTATGCAGCACACAGAGTAGATCGAAGTGTTAGATCTCACACAAGAAGGCTCTATTGTGTGGTATGTGACCGCTACCTTAGATAGGGGTCCCAGGTGGAAGGCAGGGGCCTTTAACAAGGGCGAAGGTCACCGAACATACAATAGAGTCCTATGTTAAGGGATTTAAGACTATTAAAGTTTGTTTTGTTATGTTTTGCTTTTAGTTTCAGAGAACCTGATCCATGTCCATGGCGTATTGCGTACCCCCCCATGGAACTCGAGACCATAATCTGCTGGAGGGATAATGAGCGCTTGGGGGAACAAGGGAAGTCTCACCTATGCTTACTGTGACAGAGCTTGTCCTTGCTTAGTGCCCAATGTGCACACATTACAAAGGAATGCTTGGAATCCAGACCTTTACAGGCAGTTAAAACCTGCATCCTAAACCTCCTTATAGGCTAGAGAGATGAAAACACTGAGAAGAACAAAGGAGAATCATTGAATGCCAGCTTCACCCGAGGGTTAGAGCCTCATTTCTGCTCTACACAATTGTCCAGAGAAAAGGAAACATGCTTCATTGATCCATTAAAATCCATGTTAATTAATGTTCCATTGGTCCAACCCATGCCCATTCATCGTCTATCACTGCTCCATGCTCATTCATGGTCCACCCCTGGTTTAGATGTTTCTTGGTCCATTCATTGTTCAAACTCATTCATGGTGCATTCAAGGGTCACTTGTGTCCCATGGTAACTGATGTTCCATTCATGTCCTAGAAATGTCCATACTCATTCATGGTTGATTCAAGATCCCTGATCACTGAAGGAAATCTGTATTTTATGTTAACTCATGGTCCATTCATGTTCATGCTTATTTATTATATACTCAACGCCAAGTGATATTCCATTCTCATTCTTAGTACATTACATTCTCAATGAACGTTGATGCTTGTTCTTAGGCCATACTTGTTCTAGGCTTATTCTTGCAATAACAAAAGTAGATTCAAGATTAGTGCTCATTAATGATGCATTCATGGCTCTCTGAAGGTCCTTGCTCATTCATTGTCCACACTTGGCCTCCGCACGCTTATGGGTCATGCTTATTCACTCTAAACTCAAGATCCAATGCAGTTCGATGTATTTTCATGGTACATTCAAGGTCCAGGCATGCACATCCTGATTTATGGTCCGTCGCTGATATAATCTTGTTCATGGTCCATTCATGGTCTAGGCTTCTTAATGTTCTGCTAATATGGTCCATGCACATTCGTGTAACATCTCTGATATGCTTCGTTCATGATCCATTCATGTCTATGCTCATCCACTAAGGCCAATGAAGTTCCATGCTCATTCATGGTACATTACAGGTCCACGCTCATTAATTGTCCATTGCTGAAGTAGTCTTGTTCTTGGTCGATGCTTATACATAGTACATTCAAGGACCCTCTCAATCCATGTTCTTTCATGCTAAATTCAATGACCAATGAAAGTCCATGCTCATTCATGGTCCACACGTAGCATTTGCAGTTTCTTGGTCATTTTAATTCATGGTACATTCAAGGTACAATCATGTCCCTGCTCAGTGATGCTCCATTCTTGGTCCATTCTCATACATTGTTCATTCATGTTCGTGCTCATTCAAGACCCAATAAAGTAGCATGCTTTTTCATGGTACATTCAACCTCCAAAATGTTCATGATTACTCATGGCCCATCCCTGAACAAGGGTTCTCCATGCGCAAGTTCATGGTTCCTGTTCATTTTAAGTTCCACTCAAGGTCCATTTAAGGTCCCTGCTCATTCATGGTGTATCTCAGACCCAGGTAAGGTTTCTTTTCACCATTTGTTCATTCAAGGCACATTAAACGTCCACACTCATGTATGTTCCCTTCAAGGTCCAATTAAGGCATTCATGACACATTCTTAATCCAATGCAGGCCAATGATCATTCATGATCCCCATTCATGGTTCATTCAAGACAAATGCTCAGAAAGGATCATAAGAGGATCTGTTCCTTTTTGGTTCAGACAAGGCCTGTGTTCATCAGGTCTCCGTTATGGCACGGGCACCAGCAACCTAGATGCATAGAGCATGGTGCCTACCTTGGAGGATCAAGAATGAGCATCACAGGAGGGCGGAATTCCCCAGAGTCCTTGGTGACACTGTCCATTATGGGACACATGCATGCTGCCGCAAAAGTGGAAGTGAAATCAGTGTTCCTCTGCAGCTCTGAATAAGATCCTGCATTTTATGACCTATGCTCTGCCCCAGAATTGTCTCTCCTGCCCCTGCTGTTGCCTGGATTGTCTTCTTCGGGTTGTTGACAAGGATTCATTCAACAGACACAGTGACAGATTCTCCTTGAAGTAAATAACTTTTCTGCACTTGAATTCAGACTCAGTTTTTCCTTCAGGACCGTTTTTGATCAATCTTGTTGAATTGTTGTCAACACATTTTCTCACCAGAGAATTCAGATTACTACAGATCTGTTTTATTGACAGCCTAGTCTGCTCTGGATCCCAGTAAATCCAGGTCATCCTCATTAGTCCACTGGAAATACATATTACCTGGCCACATCTTTCCAAGTTGTGGGAGCATCTTTCTCCAGTGCCCCAATCAGGCCTGCAACATATGCCTCCTCTAAGTTTACTCTGATGAAGACCTGATGAAGACCTGAGGTCCAGATAATAGGGATGTTTTGGGGAAGTAAGAAGGGGCAATGTGCCTTTTCCATTGCCTATTACTCTGCTCTTTTTCCTTCCCACAGCTTGCACCTGATCAGTGTTCCTCCTGGTCTTCCACCCAACTCCAGGTTAGATACTTACCTACTCGTATCTAACCTGGAGTAGCTGGACTGAGGGAAAGAATTCCCACCCCACTGAGGAAACCATCTCATACGTGCTCAGAGCGGCCAACTCCCTTGATCAGACTGTGACAGGTTTATGAAAGCTCCATGTTCATCGTTATGCTACTTATGGTCCAATGACAATCATGTTCGGTCCATGATCTGTTCAAGGACCAATTAAGTTCATGGTCTTTTCAAGGTCTTTGCCTATTCTTGTTTAATTCAAGGCCCATGCGCATCATTTTTCCTTAGGGAACCATACCTGTATGTTATTCATTCAAGGCACTTCCTCATTACGATTCATAGGCCATGTATGAATACTTGTTGATGGTCTATTTGTTTTCTATGCCCATTTGTGGTCCATGCAACATGTTGCAAGATATATTTTGATGCATTTATGGTTTCTGCATCAAGTGGAGACCTTGATTTAATGTCCCCCTGAAATACAATGAAATACATTTTCATCATGAAATCTCTATTTGTTTAATTTTGACTAGCAGTAGATATTCTAGTCGTAAATCGTCCACCTATTGGCCACTGTGTTCATATACCTTACATCCAAAATATTTCCAAATTAAACATAAAGTTACATTTACAAATGATGCAAAAACCTGGCTTTCTGCAATAACACCAGCAACTTATGGAATTGGAGAACTGTTGCATGGCTCATGTTTCCCGTGTGAATATGGTGATGTGGGTTACTACATGTCTGTGTGTAGTTTAAAATATTCTTACAATAACTTGCATCAGGATACTGCAGGTTTTGGATTAGGGAAGCTGTGCTATCAAATCAGAACACATGGACTTTTGGGTCACCCACACAATCTGGGAGAATAGTTTTATGAGTTTACTAGCAAAATATACCCATTTTCTAAACAGGTTCTGTGGACAGACATGACAACACTCTCATCAATTGTTGAAAATCAATGATCCTGTAAGCCACTGTTCCGATTGACTTATCACTTGATGTGTTTTGCACTCTGAGGTAAACTGCAATATGTGTGGCTGGCTGCCATACCCCAGAGCAGGCGTTGGGGGGAGGCAAGAGTTGGTGTGCTGCAGCATACTGGGACCCACTGTGCTCGCTCTCAACCCGTTGCCTCAAACTGGCATGGTGCAGTTTGTTGCGGTGCAAATGTCCCAGAAACCGTGCATTCTAGGGTTGAGGACTGGTCCTTCTACGACCACATTGATGTTTCACCAAGCTACAAACCAAGTCGCACCCTCCACACACTTTCACCTTTAGAAATATAGATTAAACATATATATGTGCCCCTCTCCTTTTATTTCACAGTTTAAGTCGCACATGCACAAGATTACTTTTCTAGTGTATGCATTGTAGAGTGAGGGAATTGCATGGGATTTTCATTTGTATCATTTTCTATCCGAGGAGAAATGACACAATTAACCTTGCTGTTGTGTCTCAATCCTTGTTAAATAGCTATGACCTTCACAGAATACACATTATCAAACCAATCTTCATTAGACCATGGTACGGATTTCTTCATATCACAGCTTAATGTTAACTATTTCTTTGAAAATATTTTGGGTATGATTTAATCAGATTATAATTTGGTTAGCTGCACCCCTACTGCATAAAATGCTATCTGTATTATGGCACACACAGCTAAAAAATGTATTTTCGGTTGGATTGAAATGACATCTCGCTTGATTTTAAGAACAGTGAGAATGCACTGTACATTTCCTATTTTATCATGTCTTTTGATATCACCTTACCAAAGCGCCACCTTTTTCTAGGACTTCACAGAAAAATAAAATAGGTGGCTATAGAGTAGATATCACTTTATTTTTGGAATAAACATACTCACTTTGGATTAGTATTTAAAGCCATGAAACCAGGAGAAACCCTCAAGTGTTCCTAGGGAAGTCTCAGTTAGCAGGTCACTCGTGGTTCCTTCCTCCCTTTTTCAGGAAAAAAAGCCTGTCTCTATCAGGTTAAATTGGTTCAGGATCCCTCATGGACAAGGCCTACATCCACATATAATATCCAGAGTCAGCATTTGTCCAATAGGGACAGGTAGTGTTCTTTCCTGTAGCTTTTCCAGAGTCAGAATAAATTCCTCTCTCTACTCACATCCCATTTTATGTCATAATTATGTCACACTATGTGATTGGCACAATGTTTCCATTGGCGTGGCTCATATTTGACACTACTTCTAAATACACACCACACTCTTCATTAGATGATTATAATTCTTTTTTCTGTGAACAGAAAATATGTGGGGGCCCAAACGACTCTTAACATTGTACATGCTAAATATGTTTTTATTTATGATTCAGGATAGCAATTTGCAAATGTAATGACACCTGGATTACTATAATCTGTCATCATAGATACATGGTTGGATATTTGACACGTATCTATAGCACATTCACTCATAATTTTATTAATATTATTGATTAATTAATTGTTAAAAATGGTATAAAATGTGAATTTGACATCATTAAAGAGGAGGCTCTCAGCTTCGAAACACATTGTGACCCATGTTTCTGACTGCTATGGTTTCAAAGCTATTGATCAAAATGTATAATATAATATTCTAATCATGCTCTGCATTTAAACTATTAACTAAGACCTGGTGCTTCTGCACATGACTCATATAAACAAATCTATGTAACAGGTTCAGTTAGTGGTTGATTCAAAATGAGATGACAGATCTCATTTCTTTATATTGTATTAGCTTAACATTTGGCTGGCTTTATTAGAAGCCAAAGTTCAAAGGATGATTTGCTAAGTGCAAGAAAATGTTTGAAGTTGGATTATAAAGAAAAACAGACTTTTACCAGCAGATGTTAATCTGCACATACATTGCAAATCTCGAAGTCAGCACAATATACGGCTTTTGGCCATAAGTGTTATTCAAGCAAACACAGAACCATTGATTTTTTCTTCATTAACATTTCAAGATATGTTAAATTATGTAATAATCACCATGTTTTTACAAACCTTGTACAATATCTATTGGTGGCTGGGAAACAAAGTATTTCATTAGAAAACTCTGAATGCAATGATGATTAATTTTCTCCACTTATTATACAGTAGAGAGACTGCATAAACATGCCATTCAGAACACTGCCAGTGCCACATGGCTCTCAGCGCGGCACTCCCTCTCATCACCAGAGTGCCAAACTGAGGGCCATACGACCATGGTTTTCTGCATGGTCCTCCCTCTTCAATGGAGCACTGCTCTGATACCCATCCTCTCAGCACGGCTCTCCACCTTACCTGGGCATGAAAAATTACCTGCCCATGCCCCCAAATCATTACCTTCTTAGGGACGGGGGTAGGCCCTTCTCCCAGCAACACTGTCATCCTACCCTGGCTGCACCTCAAAGACACAAACGGGGCATGTGAATTAAACCACCCCATGCCCCCATGACTTTCCCTGTTAGATGGGTGGTGGCCACCTCCTGGTGCTTTTGCCAGGCCACACCTGGCAGATGAGGCACGGCTGATAATTAACCCTTACCCTTCTTCCTCATCAAATTTGGATGTGGTTGCTGGGATCTAGCCATTACATTTTCTTTAACTTGTTCACCAGCACCCATAACTCCTGGTATAGCCCTTAGGATAGGTGTATAAAGCTTAATTAACTGTCTCTTCCCTGACTATGCTTATTCATGGTCCATTTAAGGTCTGTGCTCATTTATGATCCATTCACAACCGTGCTCAGTCATTATTCATTCCCAATGTTTTTCATCATGGGGCATTGCTGGTAAATCCTCATTCCTGGTTCATTTAAGGTGCATGTCTATTGTATTTTATTTTTTTATTTTATTGAGCATTTGTTGGGTGCCTATACAATAGAATTGTGTTTCAAAGTGCCACAAGGCTAAATGGGATTGGAACAGGGGAAATAATAATAATGGCAAAAAAGAAAACAATACATTTACAGTTGTGGCCCTACTAGGCCTTGTGGGATTCAGAAGTGCAAGTGCAGTGAGAAGTGCTGGAGATAGGGATGGAAGGAGGAGGTGGCAGAGGAGTGGACAAGAGCTGGTGGAGGGCCTGGGAGGGAAGTGTGAAGGGGAGCCTAGGAGGAGAACCTTAGGCTAAGTGCTGGTGCAGACGACTCTCAAGGGTGAGATGCAGAGCCGCCAGGCAGGGGCCCGCAAGGGCAGTGCAGAGTAGGGGTGGCTGCTGATATCGACTTGGAAGAAGGGCTTGAAATCCTGTGAGATTTATAAGGATCAGGCCCCGGCCACAGCGGCAGTGGAGCAATTAACAGGGAAGGGGAAAGAGGTAGAGAAAAGCAGAGTTTTGAGCAGTTTCGGTAAATTAAGTGGGTCTGCCTCAAGCAAGCCTGAGAGGGGCAGGGAGGCTGTTCCAAAGAGAGACACCAGCAGAGAAGAGAGACCTGCCCCCCACTCTCTGCTCGGTGAAAAAATTGATAGTCAAAGAGTTGGAGCTAGAGGAGCATAGGGCTCTACCAGGGGAGTATTTAGGGAGGGGAATTTGGAGAATGCATGGTCCCAGACCCCAGAAGGCCTTGTGGACGATGCAGAGAGTCTTGAATATGATCCATGCAGCCACTGGGAGTCAGTGGATAGATTTTAGGGCTGGAGAGATACAGTCCCTGGGCATGAGGCCAAGGATAAGTGTTGCAGACCTCTACTCATAGATTCTTCAACTACCACGTTCCTTTAATGTCCATTATTTTCCTATGCTCCTCGAAATGATGGTTCATAATCAATAATTGCTCATGCAAAGCCCATTCAAGGTTGGTGTCAATTTATTGTGCAGTTATGGTTTATATCTACTTGTGGTCCATTGAAGGCCTATGCTTATTTGTGGTTTGTGCACCTTCATGGTTTGTTTTTTGTCCATGCTTGCTGAAGACCCATACAAGGTTAATGCACTTTCACGGTTCATTCAAGAAATATGCTCATTCATTGATTTGGATTAAGGCGCTATATAAATAACACATCATTATCATTATCATTATCATTATCCAGGGTCCATTCACATTCCCAATTGATGCTCAGCCATGGTTCATTGACAGTGTATTCAAGAGCCAGACTCTTTTGTAGTCAATGCTCGAGCATGATCCATTTATTGGCAGTATTAATTCATAGGCATGCATGCAGTGCATTATAGAAATCTAATAAATGGCTAACGTTCGTTAATGCCCTATTCACCGACTATGCTTATTCATATCAGTTCCACTTCCAAGTTCATGCACGGTCCAACCTTGGTCATAATCCATGCAAGGTCCATGCTTATTCAAGGTTACATTTATGGTTAATTCTCCTTCACTTTGTCAAGGTGAATATCCATGCACATTCACGATTGTGCAAGTTCTGTTTTAACTTATAGTCAATTCACATTTCATCCAAGAAGGTCTACAGTTCACTTGTGGTTTATACACAGCTCATGCTAAATGATTTTCAATTCAATTTCGATGCCCATAAATTATCCATTCCCACAGCAGGCTCCTGTGAGGTCCAGTTAATCCCAGGCTTATGTATGTAAAATCCAATGTACATGCTCTTCCATGACCATCTTTGGCCTATGCTCGTTCATGGTTCATTCACGGTCCAAGATCTTTCATTGCCTCTTCACAGTCCATGTCAGGATAGGTGTATTTAAAGCCCATTCATACATGGTACATTAATGCTTGTACTCAACCATCGCCTATTTAAGACCCATTCATAGTTCATTTTTTGTCAATGCCCATTCACAGACAATTTAAGGGCAAAACCCATTCAAGTCAAGGCTCATTCACATCCATTCAAGTTGCATTCTTTTTTTATAGTCGATTGAAAACCGTTGCTCATTCACAACCCAAACTTGTTCATGACTCATTCCCGGATTTTTGCACATGAGTGGTCTATTGAAGACCCATGCTATTCTACGGACAATGTAAAGCCCACACTCCTTCATGGCTAAACTTGGTCTATGCTCATTAATGGCTCAGCCATGGTCCAAGATCATTCGCACCCGGGGAGGGTGAGCCAATCAGGTGGCTCGAACAACGGGCCCGCTGTTCCAGCCCCCCGAGGCTCTTTCCCGGGTGGCGCCATTTTCTTCTTTTGTTTAATGTGGGAGGCAACATGGAGACTCTCTCTGTTGCCTTCCCGCCCCACCCCCCTAACTCCTCCCCCCATCCAAAATCACCTGATCCCGCTCCCCACCCACCATTTACTTGCTGGGGACTGTAGCTCTGTGCTCCGATCCTGGTGCTTCTCCCGTCTGGCCGCCACCATGGAAATGGAAAAGGGACATAGTCCCTTTTCCATATGGTAGCGACCATCATTTTATTTTTGTCTATCCTCAGGAGATCGGCAGGGCAGAGCTACTAAGGAAACATTATGAAAGCCATTCACACCCCGGATGCAAATGGCTTTCATACCCTGCCAGTCAGAAGAACATGGCCGCTAACGGGCCTGCCTTAATTTGGGCTGGCGGGCCATAACCGGCCATATCCTTCCTCCTAGCAGGGCATGAATGCCACATTCACGGTCCAGTGACAGTCCACACAAAAGCATGGTCAACTTAAAGGCCATCCTCACACTTTGTCTATGAAGGCTGTACTCGTTTGTCTGTTCAAGACCAATGCTCATTCACAGGCCATGCTCCTTCAATGTCATTTAATGGCCCATGGTCTTTCAGAGTGCATTGAAAGCGAATGTTCATAATGGTCCATCCATGTTAATTATCCATTCAGATCTACTGTTTCTCATGCTCATTTGAAATCCATTCATGGTATCTCAAATTTGATACTATGTAGGACACACTCAGCCTGTTGCAATCAGGTCTTTACTGTCTTCAGCTTTATCCTTGTTTTGTCAGTTCTGATGGTCCCACCTCTTTTGTGGTCCCACGTCTGCTGGTGGCTGTCCCCGACATTCACAACCATTTTCTAGGACATGGAATTTTCTGATTGTGTGTCTATTTCACTCCAGTCTCACTGGTGTAACCCTGAGCAAAGAATATCAATGTAACCAATGTAACCATAAGTAACCTTCCTGAAACAGCGGCATGATGCCTTCGGGCTGTTAGTGCGTTATACAAATACAAATAAATAAAAATAAAGAAATAGTTATGACCTTTAAAGCTGAGAGAGGCCTTTCACTGAAAAAAGCAGCTTGCATTGCCCTCCGCACAGCTGCCAACAGGCCCCTTGTCATGAGGGTCCCCTACCGCCAAGAGGACTTCTAGATTCCATGACTTCTAAATAAAAGAAAATTGTAGAGGATAATCTTGCCTACACTTTCCAGAAACTAATCTTGGTTATTTATATAATTCGATGTAACAATGCTTCATCTACCTTCTAAAATACTCACCACTTCTGGCGTGAGTTAAAGAATACTAATTTGCAGGTATAGAAGAGATGCACTTCTTAAATTATTTTTTAATAGTGTACATTATTATTTATTGTTTGTGAAAAGTACATCATTTGTATCAAGGACTTGCAAAATTATTTTAACACAAGGTTTATTGTATATTAAAAGGCAATAATGAATTGTAAACGCACAATAAACTAATTCTCCGAGATCGCATCCTCAGTATATATCATATCAAAGCACATTATAGTACAATTCGGTTTCTAGAAGGTTGGGATCCTCCAAACCATGACGGTATTCTCCTGATACAAGTTTCAATTGATATATAGACTATACGTATGATATGATATGATGCGTCATTTATAACGCGCCTGTACACAAGTGTTTCTAGGTGCAACAAGACAAAGTAGGAAGACATAGGGAGGATGAAACAAATGATTTTACCAGGCCTTGTGTCATTCAGATCGTGCTAGTGCAGGGGGAGGGTGGAGGAGAAGTGCCAGGGGGAGGGAAAGGGGAAGTGCAATTGGGGCAGAATTGCGCTGAGTAAGTGTACCGGGGGAGCCGGCAATGGGTAGTGCAAGGAGGCCGCGGTCTGCAGGGTTACAGATACAACCCCTAAGTGCGTGGAGGCCGAGAGGCAGTGCAGGTGCTTACCTTCGCGGAGGAGCCTGGTGCCCATTGGGTTCAGAAGGTAGCCATGCGACCAGTCAGCGCAGCAGATAGGTGGGTTAGCAAGGGAGTAAAAGAGAGAAAGAAGAAGCGAAAAGGAAGGTTTTTAGCTGCTTCCGGAACCTGAGGTGGTCCTGCTCAAGTTTGACAGAGGCAGGGAGGCCATTCCAGATGGAGGCCGCTGCAGAGGAGAGAGGTCTACCTCCCACTCTCTACCTGTAGAAGCATCTGACCATCAGAGAGTTGGAGGTAGCTGAGCGAAGGGCTCGAGAAGGAAAATGTTTATGGATGTAGTGCAGACCCTGGCCCCAGAAAGCCTTGTGGACAATGCAGAGGGTCTTGAACTTGATCCTTGCAGCATCTGGGAGCTAGTGGAGAGGTTTCTGGGCTGGAGAGATACGATCCCTGGGCTTGAGGCCAAGGACAAGTCTTGCAGCCCTGTTCTGGATTAGTTGCAGAGGACAGATTGTAGAGAAAGGCAGGTTGAAGAAAGAGGCTGTTTCAGTAGTTCAGCCTCAAGAGAACTAGGGGCCTGGGATGGTGAGCCCAAGATTTCTTGCCTAAAAGGAGGGCGCGGGGAGAGGGCCCAAGGAGGGCAGCTAGAGTGAAAGCGGGAAAGCAGGGATGAGGGTTCCCAATGGGGCATTGAGGCAGAGATCATTGAAGGTGCACAATTCCTGAATCACAGATAGACAGGAATGAGCAAGAGAGGAGAGGAGGCAGAGTGGAGTCTGAAGGAGAGCTGAGTGTCACGTGCATAACACTGAAAGTTAGAGGAGAAGGTAGAGATGAGGTGGGCCAAAGGGGCCATGTAGAGGTTGAAAAGCCAGGGTGAGAATCTGGAGCCCTGGGGACCACCACATGTGGAAAGAGAGGCGGTAGAGAGAAAGGACCCCAGTTGGATCTGAGAGGGGTGGTCCAGGAGGAAGAAGGTCAGCAAAGCGAGGGCCTGATCCATGATGCCCAGGTTCTCACAGAGATGATTGATTAGGATGGCACGATTGACCATGTCGAAAGCAGAGGAAAGATCAAGGAGGATGAGAACAGAAGGAAGGCTAGAGTCGAGACTAATGAGCAGATCTTCACAGGTGTTCCAGAGAGCAGTTGCTGTGCCTGTGGCTGCTCTGAAGCAAGACTGATGGTCATGGAGACAACCAACAGGTTCATTGTGGAGAGTAAGCTGGGTGATGGCCAGCTTTTCCAAGAGTTTGCCCAGGAAAGGGGTGCTAGAGATCGGGAAATAGTTTCCCGGACAGGAAGGATCGGCTGAAGGTTTTTCAGGAGGGGGTACACCAGGGCGTGCTTAAGGGGAGAGGAGAAGGTTCCAGTGGCAAAAGAGTGATTGCAGAAATCAGCCAAGGGTGGAGCGAGAATGTCGATGTGGTCCTTGATGGTTCTGGAGGAGCAGGGGAGCACATGCTTGGATGACACTTTCATAGATCTGACTTGTCTAGAAATGTCATCATGAGTGATCACAGAAAAAGAGGAGAATGGAGGAGGAGAGGGAGAGGCAGTCAGAAAGGGGCCAGGAGAGGTTGAGGAAGAGGAAAGAGAGGAGGAGAGAGAGGACAGGATGTCCCAAGTTTTAAAGGTGAAGTGAGAAGCCAGAGTCGTGCAAAGCACCTGGAAGGGAACAGGAGAGGTGGCGACTGCAACAGGATTGGCCAGCTCCTTGCAGATTTTGAAGAGTTCGGCCTTGTTGTTAGAGGCCGGAGAGATGCAGGATTGGATGTGGGCTATCTTCTTGGACAGAACAGAGAGTCTGTAATGCCTTTGGAGTAGGCGGCATGCAGTGACTGTGTTGTGTTTTAGAGTAGCGAGGACATAGTCATACCAAGAGTTGCACTTGGAGGTAGTCTTCAGGCAGATTCACATGACATGGGGAAGGACATCAAGAGTGTTAGTGATAGAAAGATGTAGGCTAGAAAGAGTTGTGTCAGAATGTGATTTAGCCATAGGTGTAGGAGGAGGAGGGACAGTAGCTGCGAATATCCCATTAACAATAATCTAAACATCATTTTACCTTTTGAATCAACTGACTGAAACCCTATTCAAAATGTGCATTGTATTACTATTCGTACATGCCATATGATTTAGGACAGAAACTCAAATTCACAATGGCACTGAAATAATTCTGTTTAATATAAAAATAGTGATACCAGGTCTATTTACCTCAATAAGTGTCATATTTTTTCAGGTATGTAAGAGTTCATTTAAACTGGACACTTGTCTAGTCATACATTACCATACAAATTGTCAGATTAACCATGAACTGACAAAAACCTGTACCCTATAGTAAAACTATGTTTGTTTTATTCCACATTATCTTGAATTATTTTAAACAGGTGTGCCAGTCTTAGGTTTAAGTAGTTACAATTATATGAATGTTTCAACAAATTCTTGATAAAATATGGAGGAAGACACTCACTCCCTCAACACGTTTCGGTCAGAATAGGGACCATCCTCAGGAGGAAATCTACAAAAATAAACAAATTCGACAAGATTACCTCAATCATCTCCCACAGATTCATCATACATTTCAAACTGACCTATTTTATATTTTCCTTCTTACCTTACAAAAATAATGTTCCCCCCTATTAGTCAATGATTCCTCATGCCGGCATGTTTGGCTTGTAAACCTATTTCAGAAAAACTTTACAGTGTATATTCTATGGCTATAAAAACATGCTAAGAGTTTGTCTTATCCCCAGAAATCTCTCTGGTCCTTTTATCACCCCATGAGAAATCATAGTGTTTCCTCTGTCTTTCCCAAATAGAAAAGATTTTGAAACACCAACTAGTCCTTTCTTGCTTTCAATGCATACCGCAACATTGCAAACTACAAGCATGTTCATGCCATATTTGATTAGTAGCCAACAACAAAAATAAATTAATAAAAGGCCCGTTAATATATTCAGCTCAAATTAATTGTAACTAACTTTGTAGTTTAACATTGTCAAAAGTAAAATTGTAGATTTTATGTATTGCTGGAATTCTCGTTGATAATTACCACATTCAGATCAGAGTATTCATATGATACAGGATACATTATTGTCTTCATTCAAGTTACATGGTATAACTGATTATAAATCAAACTTAGTATTGAAGGTTGCAAAGCTTTGTTATTTGAGTCTTGGTCCTGACTTGGGATATAATATAAATTTGCCTTCATACTATTGTTTCAATTTATTACGTTATAAACATGGGTAAGTGCCTTTTCCTTCTCTGAGTTTAAGTACTTTTGAGTATTACTGGGATCCCTACTTGTCGATACCAACATATGTCTCAAATTCTTATCATTCTTGTATGTAAATGTAGGAGGATCTTTCAGAAGAGCGTGCAACTGAGGATCCCTTTCAATGATGTTCCATTGTTTCAATATGGTTTGGTTAATTCTCTGACATTGCATTGAATATTTAGATATGAAGATCAAATTCCTTTTTTTCTTTTCAATGTTCCTACACAGTAATTCATTTTTTGGAATCTATTCAACTGTGAGTCATGCTAGTAAGATCTCAACCTCACCATATTGTCTTTCCCGAAAGATATTCAACATTTCATCAAGTTGTATATTACATGTCGTAGGATCACTTGCTATCCTTTAAACACTAATCATCTAAGAGGAAGGCCACGTAATGTGTAAAAACTCATCTGATGCAGAAAATGGTTATGATTAATGATTCTTGTGATCAATTTAATAATGAATTGGTATCTTGTACTTCGAGACCTACATAAAAAAAACCTACAGTCCATGTAAACATATAGTCCATGTAAATTGTATCTGCTGATTGGTGGTAATAAGCCATTCAAAAAGTGTTAAGATTTGGTATGAACCTACTCAAGATCCCAATAACGTAATCTTTGGATCTAATCCAGTTTTTGATATATCTTGACCACTACACCCAGGATGTTTTAGGATATGATCCATTTACATTGATACATAAACAGATTAGCATAATGGGAAGCCATGGTGACTCCCATATATATTATTGCTATTTGTAAATAAAAGTTCTTTCAACCATACTGAAAGTAATTATTCATCAAAATTAACTGTGACAATACCATAATACATTCTTTGCAACATTTCTGCTTTTAATAAAGCCCATTTTAGTAGCATATATCCCCCATACATCAACTGTAAACATAACATAATTCAATTTGATTGTAAAATCTTGTAAAATCCTCAAAAATGTGTTAAGTCTTTAATGTAGGTACACATAACTTGTAGAATTATATGATATGATAAGGTATTTATAAAGCGCCTGTAGACAGGTGTTTCTAGGCACATATAGGTTGTAATCAGATATCTATGTCTATGCCTGATGGTTGCAGTATCCGTACTGTAGCTGCTACACATAGATGGATGGGTGGATTTCTGAGACTTTTATGAACTTTGGGTAAAATGTAGAATTGACATTTTAAAGGATGTAATACAGTCAAAACAACATTTGTATTATCATTGAACCAGCCCATTTCATTTGCGTGCTCCAGAATAAGTTTCAAATGCCAACTTCAGGATTATTTTCAAGGTTAGGTTGCTTAGACAGTGACCTATTGGAGGGGCAGAGGTGAAGTAAGTGGTCCCAAGGTTTAGGACTCGCAGGTTTGCGCACAGATTTCAAAAAGCCGAATTACAGCCTTAAACTAGCTGTTGGCAAATCCCAATTAGATGATGTTAAACAAAGGCAGCAATGTTGGATCCTATGGTACTGAGGCTGTCCAGTGCCGTGTAGTCACAAAAAATAAAGAGTTGGATCCAATTATGTTGTGCCAAAGTTAATTTATTTAACGTGATTTGTGGGATATTTTGACAAAGAAATAGTCTTGTGTTAAAAATAAAGGTAAATTGCTCTTTATGTCCTTCTGTAATGAATCAGTCATAAATTCCTTGCATGAAAGGGAGTAACACTCTTATTTTCACAAATAAATCACACTCTTTTACCTTCTTTTGTGATAAATCAATCATAAATTCCTTGCATAATTACACTTTTTCCACTCGACACATGTTTCTCCATCTCTAATGTTTTTGACCGTTCATCATGAGTGTTTCAAATGATAATTATTTTGCTTAATGAGTTTAGACATTTATAAATATACAATTATATCAGTACAGTCGCTACCAAATACTAAAGTGATACATGACTGCTGATAATATGCATAAATATTTGAATGATGTCCCAATAAACCTACTTACTTTATGATTATTCCCAAGACGCTCACAATGTTGTGGCAAAATTTGAATATTCCTGTCCTTGATTGTGCACTTTGTATGGCACTCGAAAATGTTGACGCGCTGTAACATCTTCCTTACTATACAAAACAGAGAGAATGAAGAGATGACCCTTATCTCTATTTCAAATCAATGTTGACCTATGCTATTCTCTATTTTGCCATTAAGGCTAAGGATTTTGAAATGCTGTGTAGATTCTTACCTAAGTATGGTAACAATTCAGTATTCTAGGATGCTTTCGTAGCTGGTCCTTGTGGAATTTCAGCCACAAACAAATCCAAGATGGCCGCTTTAATAATACACGAAATGACGTAATTGCGAAACACATTGATGAATCCACATTGTCATCTATCCTCCATTTTTAATTGGGAAATTTACAGAACCCAAAATACTAAAAATTCGTACGTGATCTACACAGTTGTATTGATAGTACCGATACCTACGTATTTTAGTCAATTGTACAAATCTGAATTTAGATGTGTCGCTCTAAGATCTCTGTTTTGTATGATTATCATTAAGTAACTGAAATAACGTTGGTTATTAGGCACTGTATTCCAATAGCTGAATGGTGCCTTATTAAAGACATATGTTAACATGGTTCTAAAGAAATGGTATATTTGATTATAGTTATTATTCACTTTAATATTGTTAGCTTAGAAGATCTAAATAACACTATCTATTGATACTTGTGGTTATTATTGATACCTGTATTTGGCTGAAAGTTAAGATAGCTCCCTTTTACTGATATTGTATACCTATATATATTGTTGCAAAGTGTGCTTATCACTGGTGCCTTTATATGTGTCATAACACAGTCCCTTCAAGGCCCCCTCGAAGTCTTCCACTCGAGCATGATAAGGTAGTCATACACCCCCAATCATGTTCACCTGGGCCTGAGGTTGGGATGTCCCCTGCCCCACCGACACGTCACAAGGGATGCCTATGTCTGCATTGCGCACAGGCGCAGAATCCTCAGACTTCCTCTTCGTGAGACCTCTGCACGTGGACTACCTATGCCTTCTCCACCTGATGCTCTTCTGTCACCTCCAGAAGAACCACTTTCACCCTCTCCTTGCCTGTCTACAGTCCTCTCAACAACTCTGCTCACATCTCCCAGGGTTGCCAGCAACTCCTCTATGGCTTAAATGTTGGTTAAATCTTTGTCCAGCAACAATTCTAGTATATCTGCAATAACTAAAATGCCCTCCTCCGAGGTCAGGTAAACTATTGCTGCCCAGTCCTCCCCTTTCACTTCCACTACCCCTGGCACAAGGACTCCCGGCGGCGGCATTGGCTCCTCTGTCTCTACCCCACCTTCTTTACCTGTAGCAGTGGCAAACCCTCCATTGTTAGCCCTGTCTGCTCCACCCTTCCTGAGCCATCCTTCAAGCGCTATCCCACATCAGGCAACACTTTCTGGGGCTTTGGGCAACTGCCACCCAAATCACACCAGGCACCATTCTCCTCATGGGCCTGGTTCGAAGTCCTCCGAGAAGTGAACCTCTCCTTGCCCCTCCACCTCTGCCCCCAAATACAAATCGCTCCCCTCATCATCATTTCAGTTTCTTTCTACGAAAGGACAAACATCAGTCATATAATGCCTGGTTGAACATAGCCAAATAGAATTAGCAATACAAAAGGTAAACTGCATTTTATTAGCTTTTTTAACTTTTTAAACGTTTGGGGTAACATAAAGGTTACAAGGAACAATGTTAAGGACAGGGAAAACGTTTTTATTTGTGTTTTCATGGGGGAAAATAAGGGTAAAGGGAAAGACAGCATAAGCGGTCTCATCAAACAGAGACAAAATGGGGCAAATAGGGATCAAAAAGAACTATTATCAAATGTCCTGGCAAAAAGAGATCACCAAACACCTCAGAACCACGCCCAAAACTGCTCTAAAAACAAGTGTACACTTGACCTGTAGACTCATGCTCTTACAGCCTAACCAAACTCGCATAAAGAACGTGAAAGTGATCTGCTCCTTTTACAGGGCTCCCGAACCTCTGTGAGTACATCGAATCCTGGAGGGTGAATCTTGACTCTTATTGGCCTGGTATGGTATGGTATTGTTTATTTATATAGCGCCTATACACAGGCAAGTGTTTCAGAGCGCAGAAGGAGGGTGGAAACATGGGGAAAAAACAACAGTCGCTCAGAGCCCTTGAAATTCTGAGACAATAATAGTCTTCACAGGCAGAGTAAGTGGGTAAAAAATACATCTAAACAGTTTGGGAGACAGCAAATAGGCCTAGTGGTGATTCTGCAGTTTTAACAGTGCAATTAGGGGGGAGAAGACAAGGGAGAACAGGCGGACGCTCTTCAGGCCCCGTGCGTACAGTTTGAGCAAATGCACAGAGGGTCACAGAGAGGGATGATGGGGTGGGGGTACATGTGCATCCGGTCGGTTGAAACTGGGGTAAGTGCAGAGAGAACCACTCTCTAGAGTTGATTTCTCAAGTCCATTGACTGTAGGTGAGTGTAGGGCCCTGAGACAAGTGCGAAAGAGGACCGGCAGCAGGTGCCGGGGACCTGTGAGACTCTGAGGTACACCCGGCGGCCAGTCAACGTGCTGTTGGGAAGAGGACGGAGAGAGGGAAAAAACAGAGAGCTGGGTTAGCAGGGTCGAGGGACAGAGAAGGAAGAGGAGAAAAGGACATTCTTGAGTAGTTTCCGGAATTTAAGGAGATCCAGCTCAAGACGTAGAGCGACAGGGAGGCTATTCCAGAGAAAAGCATCTGCTGAGGATAAGAATCTCTCTCCAAATCCCTGCTTGGAGAACTGGCTCACTCGTAGAAGGTTGGAGGTAGATGAGCAGAGGGCTCGTGAGGGATAGTATTTAGGTAGGCAGCGTTCCATATAGGTAGGTCGCATGCCCCAGAAAGCCTTGTGAACAATGCAAAGGGTCTTGAATTTGATTCTTGCAGCCACTACGAGCCAGTGAAGGGATTTCAGTGCTGGAGAGATGTGGTCCATGGGGTTTAGGCCAAGGATAAGTCTCACAGTCTGTTCTGGATGAGTTGCAGAGGGCGTAGGGCAGAAGAAGGGAGGTTGTGGAAGAGGCTGTTGCAATAGTCCAGCCTGGAGAGAACTAGGGCTATGGAGACAGTGAGCCTCTGGGGGAAAGTGAGAAAAGGTAGAGTACCTCTGAGGAGGTGAAGCTGATAGATTTTTTAAAGATTTCTGAAATCTGAGAGGAGAAGGAGAGAGTGGAGTCAAATATGAACCCCAGGTTTCTTGCTTCGCATGTGGTTGCAGGCGCAGGGCCAAGGGAAGCTGGCCAGAGCGAGAGTGGGAAAGCGCGAGCAGGGGTCCCAATGCAAAAGATCTCAGTCTTAGTGGCGTTGCGGCAGAGGTTGTTTGCAGCACACCAGGGGGGTAGGTTAGATTCCTGGGGAACAATACAGGTTGAGAGAGTGATAGTCAAGTGAAAGGCTCTGAGTTCCACCTGGGATGGGCGGTCGGAGAGGAAGAAGGTTAACCACGCCAGAACCTGACCTGTGATTTCTAGGGTGCCACAGAGACGTGTGATCAGGTTGTCGGGGTTAACATTGTTGAAGGCAGAGGAGAGGTCAAGGAGAATGAGGATAGAGACGGTGTTAGCGTCAAGATTTGAGAACAGGTCTTCATAGGTGTTCAGAAGGGCAGTTTCCATGCCTCTGGATGCTCTAAAGCCAGATTGATGGTCATGGAAGCAACCCATAGATTCAGTGTGAAGTGTCAGCTGAGAGATAGCCAGTTTCTCCAGGAGTTTTCCCAAGAATGGGGTAATGGAGATAGTGTGATAGTTTGCTGGAATGGAGGGGCCTGCTCAACAGAATCCCTCTTGCCCGAACCTGACTGATGAGTTTAGGGCTCATTATTGGTGCCGGCAAGCTCTGGAGTATCCATTAAGAACATTGAATACAGAGGACTCTATCCGGTTCAAGCCACTAACAAGACTAGGTGGAGATTCGTTCAGCCTTTGCCAATCCATTATTTATCCCCTCTTGTACACCATTGCAATATGACTCAACCACAAATGATCCTTGCTCAATGGTTTTAAACAATAATATTCCCTACCCTGATTGCTGTTCTGTGAGTACAAATTACAATAGGGCATTTAACTAACAAATGGTATCACTGCTGTCAGTTCGCCAAATCTACGAAGATAGTCAATTTACCAATGATGCAATGGCAGATGTGACCGATAAGCAATTCAGGAATGATGAAATAATGCTTAATTGAAAAGTCGTCAATTATTGTGATTCACTAACAGCCAACACGTTATGGTCAGGAGATAGCTTGACATTGTTGACATTGGCGAATCGAATTCGCCAGATCCCTATATTCATCCTTGTTCCTCCCCGCGCCCCTAGATAAAAACCAATATGGTGGCACATTGGAGAAAAGCAAACATGTTCTCCTCCCCACTTTTCAATGTGCCATTGAGGAGGAAAAAAGAAGCAGATCGGCAATATTTTGTACTCTCTGTTTGTCTTCTGGCTAGGAATCATGAAATATACATTTTTTCAACAAACGTATCTTTTTTTTAATATGTGGAATTGAGCCAGGAAATCTAATCTCGCAAAGCCAGATGTGGTCTAAAACATTTTAATGATGACTCTGGCCGATTTACAAGTGTTGGATTTCTGAACACTGGGAAAGTTTTGATTACCTTGAGTGTGGCAGGAGGCAATTAAAATTGTTACTTGACTGGCAGTTTGATTAAAAGAGAAGCCTCGAGACTATGAACATGACCATCCACAGTGCATGAAATCGCGCAGCATCGAACACAATTTGTGCATCCCGGGGAGAGAACGACCGCAGCTCCTGCAGCTTTCCCACTCCCTCGTGCTTTCGGGTGTCGGGAGAGCAAAGAGCACAGCGGACAGAACAGAGGTTTCTAGCGAACCAGGCGTGAGGGCTGCACTCTAATAAACAGTGCTATAACTTTGTAAATTGTTTATAGCATGTAGTTGAAAATCAGACTCGTGCACTGATCATAAACATTTCTTTAGAAACGTGTTGTGGTGGTAAACACAATTATTTGTTCATAATACAAGCAGATGTCAAATGGCCGATGCGTTCGGGCCTAAACAGGTCCTTCTTCAGGATGTGATCTAGCCTGTGCACAAAACTAAAAATACTAAAAACCACCAGTAAAACGAATATGTAGTCTGTGGTAAGTATAATCTCAAAGATGACAATGAGAGTTCAGCATACGAAAAGAGATGATTGCACAGCTTCTGGTATGGTGGCATACAGTAAATTCAAACAGAGAACAACCAGTCTTATTGCCGAAAATGACAGTCTACCGATTTGCACGCAAACCTGCTCTGAGATCAGAAGTTTCTGGCATCAATTGCCAACACAGATCTGGAGCTTCGAACTGTCTAATTGCAAATGAGGGTTAAAAGAAAGCAGAACTCTTCAGTCTGTAAAATAGAACTGTCATGTTTTACTTCTGTCTTACCAAACATGTCTAAGGTTTGAGATTAGGAACACAAATTCATTCTTTTGTAAGAAAACGAAAAACATGTGAAGGCCAGATAGCAATGAAGCTGTTGGTACAGATTTTGTACCCAATCAGACGCCTCAGATTCTAGCCCAAGGCAAAAAGTCAGTGGTTGGTGATTTGAGGGGGAAGATGAAGTCGAAGTCAGAAAATATGGTGTTTGATTTGGCTTGAGGGTAGAGTTGGGTGACCAGACGTCCCGGTTTTGCCGGGACTGTCCTGGTATGGGCGCTCTGTCCCCATTTCTCAAGATTATGTTCCCATTGGAAACTGCAGTGGTCCCTTTTCTTGTAGAAGGTCTTCATAGCTGGCAGGCAGGAATGCACAATCTCGCACATAAGAAATGCTGCATTTTGTGTGTTTAAAAGATGTTATTATAGGAAATAGACATACATGGCAATTGATAATCCTTAAGAATATGTGAACTATATGAAAAATATATGAAAGAAGCATAACAGAACAGTTTATAGACACATACTTGGCATGAATGGAAGCCAAGTATATATATATATGTAACTGGGTAAAGTAGCTTACACATTTTTAAATAAGACGGGTGGGTGATATACAAATGACAGAACAAACGAATAACAGACATAAACAAAACAGGACATAACATCCACGGGGAGGGGGGGGGAGGAAGGGGATGCTTATTTGACATTAATGAGAGTCAATAGTAGATAAAAAGTCAAGAAAGGGTTGCCATTTCAATTGATGTTTACATAGTAAATCAGGAAAGGATGCTATATAACTTTCTAATCTATGAATATTATAGATATTATTCCACCAGAAATTGTAATGAATATGATTTAAGTTTTTCCAATTAGTAGTAATGGTTTGGATTGCAACCATTAAACATAAATCAAAGAGAACGTTTGCATATGTGTTAGCTGGAGTAGCTTGTAAAAGGGAGCTTCCAAAAATAAGGAAGTCAAAGCAAAAGTCTTGATGAAATTTGAAAATAGATTTTATAGTATGCCATACAGAGTTCCAGAAAGGTTTAACATGTTGACCCTCCACAAAAAAATGCTTAAAAGAACCTTGGACGTGTAAACAGCGCCAACAAAAGTCATTAGGTAATAGTCCATATTTGAAGAGCGAAACAGCGGTGATGAAGGCTCTATGATGGAAAAAGAAAAGGGTTTGGGTTAGGCTGGCTGAAGCAGTAATCTTAGAAATGCATTTCCTTTGTGGGGGCCAGCATAGCTGAAGAACTGGTAACATGCAAGCATTATTCCAGTCACTGTAAAGGAGGTCCACCATTGGAGTATGTGATATTGACATCAGTGTTTTGTTATAAGCAGAGCCCGTAATATTAGAGTTCAGCATATATGATAACATTTGGGCATCAAGAATATTGGAATTATGTATAAATAATTCACAATTTTCAAAAATAGCAGCAATAATGTCCAAATATTGTTTCATGAAAGAGGCGGGCATATGGTATTTGATAACAAAATCATTAAAGGTAATGGGAACATTCTGCAAAAAGAATTGATTACAAAATGTAATACCTCTAGAGAGCCATGGTTTCCAAAAAAATTATTTACCTTTAATTAGGGGATTAAGCCAAATGACAGGAGAGGTGAACAAGGACAATTTAGTTAAGGATGGGAACATATACATTTTGAGATAGAGTACAGATTGGCAAATACAGGAATATTTAGTGCATTTATTCTTACCTTTAATAAGGTAAATATCAGCCAGAGAAATTGGGGAAACCATGGCTCTCTCCGGACGTACCCAATTAGGCGTACATACTGATTCCTCATGAGTAAACCACATCTGTGCTTGTTTAATGACAAAGGCCATGCAATATTTTCTAAAATCACGGAAGTTAACACCACCTAAAGAGTGGGACTTTTTAAATGTATTCAGCAAAATTCTATGCTTTTTCTTCCCCCATAGAAATCTAATCAAGTAGGAGTCTATGGATTTGAAAAAGGAAAGGGGAAGGGAAATAGGAAGCATATAGAGGAGATACGGGATAATGGGGGAGATCATCATCTTAATAGATTCGAGGCAGCCCCATCAGGAGAGAAAAAGGGATGACCATGAAGTTACTAGTTCTTTGATTCTGGTCAGTATAATTTCCGAGGTCTGTTTACAAATGTTACTAATGGAAGCTGAGATATGAACACCAAGATATTTGAAACCTTTGGGACACCATTTCATTCCTAAGGAAAGAGTATGATGAGGTGTGCAAAAAAATGGGCTCTTTTGGTCACTGGCGTGCAAAGGGGATACACACACTAGCACATGTGATACAAGGGGGTTACCTCCTGGACTTCGAGACCATGCAAGAGCAATTTGACCTGTCACCCATGGACCGGTTTCGACATGCGCAGCTGGCCCACGCCATCCGCCCCCAATTCCCTGACACGACAAACATACCCCCCTGCTCTCCCATTGAGACCAATATCCTTCCGCAACGCATCTCCTCTAAGGTCACCTTCACTCTCTATCAGGCCCTCAACTCCTTTGGGGCTGCACAGCTGGATGGGCTCAAAGCAAAGTGGGAAAGAGATGTAGGCCAACTGGAACCAGAAGACTGGGTTGATGCATTAATGTCACCCAGGGAAATCGGGATAGAATCCAAACTCAGACTAATACAATTGAGAATCTTTCACCGCTCATACCACTCACGTACTGCAATGGCCAGATGGGGGGGATTAGAAGACGGGACATGCATCAGATGCAAAACTGAGCCTGCCACCTTCTACCATATGATATGGGACTGCCAGGTGTTACAGGTCTTCTGTGAGAACTGTATTAACACAATCTCTGCTGCACTGGCGGCGCCAATTCCTAGAGACCCCAACATGGTACTCTTAGGCATCTGGAAGAAGTAGCCCTGTCAAAATACGAAAAAAAGATTCTGGCGATTGCGTTGGGGGCAGGCAAAAGACTCATTGCGGCTAAATGGGGCTGTGCTGACCCACTGTGCCTGAACCGCTGGAGTAATGAGCTGGACAGATGCGCAGCTTCAGAACGCCGGATCTATAACGCACAGGGTTGCCCCCACAAATTCAAAAAAATATGGGGCAAATGGCTTGATGCTCACTGAAATCCACTGGTGGAAGTAGATCAGTACCACTGTTAACATTGTTTACCTGCCTTGTCTCACAACTGTTTTACGGCCCTTGGCCCTGCGGGGCCCCTCTCGCTTTTGATACTGCCATATTGCCTTCATCTGTTGTTTGTCTATGATTCATGTTTGTTCTTACGTTGTGTTGTTTAAACTCAATAAACAGAGTTACAAAATAAAAAAAAACAACAATCCTAGAACTTTCTTTCTTAAATTTGAGGTAAAATGCCACAGATTTATTAGCCTTATTGACAAGCTGATACATGTTTGCCTTATATTTGAGCATGTTTGCACAAGAGTATTGTGTGACAATTTTATTATATTGAAATCTTAATTTCAGGATATCTTTAAGAATAGAGGAGGAGTTAGTACTAGCAAATTCGATTTCTAAGGGTTTCAGCTGTTTGAGAATGGACTCCGATTCCTGTTTAAGTTTTTTCTTTTTGTCGGCAACAAATGATATTATATGACGTCTGTGAACAGCTTTGTAGCAATCCCAATTATTTGTAATGGATGTGTCTTGATTTTTATTCTCAGCAAAGTAGCTATTATGTTGTTTGGCTATAAAAGGTGTAAATGAATCATCACTCAGTAAGCTAGCATTGAATCTCCATCTATTTGAGTTCTTAGAGTTTAATGGGGATGCACGTTGGATGTATATTGGGGCATGATCAGAAATTGTGATGGATTCTATTTCGGCTGTGAGAAGAAGACTAACCATGGAATTGGGAATGAAAATATAATCAAGTCATGAGAAGGAGTTATGGGCTGTAGAATAAAACGTGAAATCAGAATCAGTAGGGTGAATTAAACACCAAGTATCACTAAGACCTAATTCCGATTTAAAGTTAATGCATTGCTTGTGAGAAGTAGTATTAATGTATTGCACGCTAGACTTCCTATCTAGAAAGGGATTTATAATTTGGTTGCAATCTCAGCAGACAATCAAATTATGGGGCTTACACTGAAGAAGAAAAGTTAGGGTCTGGAGATTTTGGGCCATAGATGTTAAGTACAGAGTATTCTTTGGAATCAATTAATAATTTGAGCAAAAGCCATCTTCACAGGTCATCAGATTCATAGATAGTACTTTACATTTGAGAGTGTTATTAATTAGTGTAATAACTCCATTTTTTTTAACCGTTTCCAGCGCTTGAGAAGACCTGACCCATCCAATGTCTTTTAAGTTGTGTTGCTTCTTCATTAGAGAGGTGTGACTCTTGAATACAGGCAATTGAGGGTTTCAGTCTGTTAAGGTGAGACAAAACAGTTTGGGCCTCATCACGAGTGAGGCGGAACGGGTTAACGGGCTCCGCTAAAGGAGGCGGATCCGTTAAACCCGTTCTGCCTCATTACAAGCTCCCCTCACGGAACCCGATAAGTAACGCCTGGTCAAACCAGGCGTCCTTACCAGGTCCCGCGAGGGGAAGAGGGAGCAAACAATGGGCTGCTCGTAATTGGCCTGTTCTTTGCTCCCTCTCCCATTCCCATTGTGCCCTATGGGGGCTCAGATGGGAATGGGGAAGGTCCGGGCCCGGGTTCCTGGAGGGAGGAATTACCGGGCCCTCCAAACTCCGAATGGCCCGGTAATTCCCCATTCTGGGAACCCGGACCCGATTTCGGCGGCAGCCATGCTGCCAATAGCGGCATGACTACCGCCGAAGTCCTAATGAGGCCCTTTGTCTCTTAATTGAATTATGCAATCCTTTAATATTCCAAGAGACTATATTAAGAGGCATGAGTATGAGGTTAAAATCATAAATTATGGAGTATACGTAAAAATACATAGTTACAATATTACAAACATCATGATATCAATTGCATGAGACAGCAGAGCACATTAGCATAGGATATACCAATGTACCCAGCATAACAGATAAAGATACAAACGGAGAAAAACATAAAGGAGGAGATATGACCAGCTGTGAGAACATGGAACTTGCCAAAAGTAAAATGTATCTAAGAACTATAGGAAAAAAGTGGCAAACAGTTGTAAACATAATATGGTGGGGTCGGGGGTGGGGTGGAGCCGAAAAAGAACTAGGCTCACCAAAACCTTGCTCCGGTGGTAAGGGTAAGAAATGAAGGAGGAAAAATAAGTAGCTTTAAGCGAGGTATCAAACATCCTTCAAGTAATGGGATTCGATGTATCCATGTCATTCCTTTTATGTGATCGAATATATTGTCTTAAGTCTGCTGAGTTCTGGAAAGTTGAGGTCTGCCCATTTAGGGTAACTTTAAGGATGGCTGGATCAGGATGCCATATCTGGCATTCAACTGCCTGATGGCTGGCCTAAATGTCAGGAGTTCTTTCCTTCTCGCTGCAGTTGCTTTGGAGACATCTTGAGTAATAAGTATTTTCTTTCCTTCCCATGTCAGATGTTTAATTTGCTTTACTTTTTTCATAATGAGGGTGACTAGGGTAAAGTCTAGGAGGGCCAGTCTAAGGGTCCTGGGTGAATCATTGGAGCTTTGAGGAGATCTTAAGGGGCCAATTTGATGTGCTCTTTGAATGTTAAGTTGTATAGCGACTGGCAGGTTAAAGATTTGAGGTAAGAACATATATAAGAAGGTGCTATGATTCTTTTTCAATTACTTCAGGAAGGCCAATAATGCAGAGATTATTTCCCCTGTTCCTATTTTCAAGATTTTCAGCCTGTTGTTGGTAAGCATGTACTGTAGCTTCTAAGTTCGTAACGTTATTAGAGAAATCTTCAGCATCTCCAACTTGCCTCTCCACTTCAGTCATCCAAGCTTCAAAGATAGTCCACTTGCTGTCAAGTTGCTGCAATTTAGCATTAGTATCCTCCACAAAGGGTTTAAGAGCTATAATTTTGGATTAAATAGTCTGCATAACAGGGTCAATTGTGTCTTCTTTAGGTATAGGAGACTCACTTTGTGTCTCTTAAGAGTAGTGGGGGATGATGTGGGCATCTCCTTTGTCTGACCCTTTTTAGCTGCCATTTTGCACTAAACAGATATTTAAATGCAGTAAAAGTTCAATTCTTAACTTTCCTGACAAAGACTACAGAACAATATTGAATATTAAGTCAAACCCCTGGAGCAGGTTTTAAATGCTGACCTGTAATTAGTTTGTTTGAGAAAGGAGGGGTTGAGTATCTTGTGAGGTGAAGAGGAAAAAAGCAGCAATATCCCACAAAAAGCAGTTGTATTATAGGTCAGGCTTTATATGATGAAAAAATCTTAACACAAATAACATAATATCCCTTAATATTTAAGGCAAACCTGATATATAAAGGTTATATGTATGACACAGCCAGTGTTGTGGAAGAAACATGTTACCGGGTGTGATGCGAGCCTCCATGTCGCGCTACCCGCTCAGCTGACAGGAAACGCAGGCAGTTGTTACTACGGGATGACGTGGCTTTCGGCCGTGCACCCGGAGGCCTCATACGAAGTGAGAAACCGATGGTGCAGCTCCTTGTAGACAGCTCCAGCCGATTGCTAGATTCAGCAGTTAACAAGCGGGTCACCAGAAATACGTAACATCAGGCAAAAGCATCGATTTATTCTCCACCGGAGCGGAGCACAAACGCTAGGTGGCCATTCTTCTTGTGTCTTTGAACAGTAATACTCAAACCGCCTTCTCTCCAAACGCTGCTGAAGAGTAGTGCCTTGAGAGCCACAATAGTTAGTCCTTCTTCTATATAAGTTGCCCTGACAAGGTTTTTAACTTTTCAAATTTGGTCACCCTAGGGTAGAGGGCTCTGTCGGAGGCTGTTATTTCCGGGAAGTGGTCATTATTTGGTGTTTGTTGGGTCTGGTCTAGACTCCACTTACTTTTGGGAGTGAAAGGTATGCAGTGCCAACCTCCAGCTGTCACATTCTGCAAAGAATCACTGTTCAGGGCCATGTCTGTGGAACAGTACAGCTAAAATGACAGCTTTTGTAATAGAAAACAATTGTATCTATGCTATGTTAAAAGCTTTTTATGCTGTGCCAAATCACCACCTTAGTAGTTTTAGAGCACCTTGGCATGTCCATGGGGGGGCCTTTTATGCCACCAATGGCAAGAAGAATTTACCCAGCAGGATGAAAAATATTAGCAACATATGACCATTTAGAAATACCAGTGCACTGCTGTGAGTTTTTCAGCCCTTACCCAGACACCAGGTACAAGGGAAATGTGAAAGTCTGGTACCCAGACTGTAAAGGCCAAGATACTGCTTAATTTAGCCTCAGATGGAATGCAGACCACCTTAAATGTGCGGTACCCTGTAATTTCATTGCAGAGTATTCACCTTATTTTTTTTTCTATGTAGAATATTCATCACCAAGAAATTTGCCTACAATATATAATACTTAAAAAAGCTACAGACAATAAGTTTGGGAGAGGATATCATGTTTTTCTACAAGTGAGTCTGGGTTGTCAGTTAATGGGAGAAGCGGGTGTGCATTTTTCGGCTGCTCTGCATTTCAAAACGTTGACAATTCAAAATGAAACATGTGGGATGATAAAATCAGAAAACCAGGCCAAAAAGCAATTGGACCTGAAGTCGCCAACACAACTTGACCCGAACGTTTGTCTGGGGACCAATCATAAAGCTTCCCTTGGAAATAGTGGTAAAACCAGGAAAAAGCAAATCCCCTTCGATGATTGCATTTGTAACTGAATGGTTGATTCTTTTAACATATTTAGGCCCTATGGACTGCACGAATGGAAAGGAAGGACACCAACAACCTCTTAAGGGATGTGATTCTTGAGTAAATTATACATTTTTAGTTATTCATTTAGAGTACTGCATTACTTTAGTAACGAGATGCTATAGACCAACTTCAAAGCGTAGGGGACGAGGAGTGAAAGCTTGACGGGGTGAAAAAGATTTGAATTGCAGCTCACAACCAGGGAGCAAACCATGACCCTTGCCAGTGGGCAATCATTCTCAATTGCTAACTATCTCACAGACCCAAAACCGTTGCTCCCTTGGCTGAGCTAGGACCCAGGATAGTTTAAACTAGGTCACTGAACAGGGCACGCCAAAGTAGGGCAATTTCCTGAGAAAAACATGGACTATTCCAAAAAGGAAGTCCCACCTCTTGTGTGGAAACAAAAACAGTGTTGACTTTGGTCCAATGGTTGCTGATGTGGTTCTTACTAAAGATAAAGAGGCACAGCCAATACAAAGCAGGAATGGACTCTTACTCCACACTTGTGTTGACACGTTCTTTATCAACTGTCATTTGCTAGGTCAGCTGCTGCAGCATTTGCTTGGACAAACACGCTTCATAATTGGTCATCTCTCCCCAGATGTAAAAACAAGATTCTTATGATCTGGGGCTCAAATAAGGATTGTACAGTTCTTCTTGGGTAAAAATGTCTTTTGTGGCCCAGATCGAAATTATGCTTGGAGAAGCAGGCTTTGGGTCGACTGCCAAGTTTGTGTGTTGCAGACAAATTGTCTTTAGAAGGATCAGGGCAAATACTTGAGCCCTAAGCACCTGAAAACATCCCGGAAGCCGGTGCCTCATTGGCTACACAATTACACAGAGGATCCTGCAAAGTGTCACAGCTCCTGTCTCCAGGCGCGGAAGTGGTACGAACCAACCAACCCCTCCACGGTCTGGGCACCTGCAAGGCAAAGCTTACACAGGCCTCCGAGGCCCTGGCGGGGAAAGAGGGTTAGGGAACTGTTGGTTGGACAGGAACTGGTTTTTTAGGGTAACCGGAAAGAGGGTCAGGAGAGGGGAGGTGGACAGGCAGGGGGAACATAGGATAAATACAACAATAACAACTAAGCACACTCAGCAATAACATGTACTACATGCACATAATACAACCCGACTCAAAAGTGAACCAAAGAGAGACTTATCTCTGGGGTGAGTGCTGGCCTCCTGCTTGCGCACTCTCAGGTCCGGTATCCGGAGCAGTTCACTGCTGCAAAGAGAGCATGAGTTATTATCTTGTGGATGTTTCCTCACACACACAACACTATACATGCAGTGGATTAGTGACACCTCCCCATGCAAACCCACTTATCTCAGGCTTTGTTTGCATTACCTTGCATGCCCCCGTGAAGGGTTAAACACTGTTTATGTGGACAGACTGCCGCACGTGGCTCCGTGACAAATGTTAGTTCATGTGTTAATAGTCACACATGGTAGAATGTGTCCTTGACGTGCTGCTAGCCGCACGTGGCGAGGCGCAACTCCAGTACAGTCGCAATATGCCAGTCGCGGTTTAGCACACGTGGATAATTACATATGCAAATGACATGTACTGCTCTACGAGTTGCTGAGCCCCTGGGTGCCCCCTTGTGTGGTATTTAGTTATGGCTAGGAATGCTACTGCTTGAAAGACTTAGCTTCTCTGGAGCAGGGGGGACTTGAGAGTATGGGCAACGCCCCCTGCATGTGCCCCTGATCGCATGGGAGGCTTTCTGCCTGTTTGCTCCCCAACGCGATTTGCTGTGGCGCGCACGTTGTTCCCAACGCTTGTCTAGGCTGCCCTGTGCTGGCGCTACTTATCTTAGGCGTGTGAGGGGCCTGGAGGAAGGTTGTCAGGGGTGTGGCCCCTTGTGTTGTTCCCCTTGCTCGGAGCTCCGGGAAACACGACTGCTTCAGTCGGACGTCTAAGCACAAGCCACGTGCATCTGCTCGCGCGCGCATGTGCGTGCATCACCCAACATGGGTGGAGATTTGTAGTTCTTGGCCCGGTGTCCACTGGGAAAGGTAGTCTGCAGGCTCCTTTTCCTGCATAAAGGGCACAAAAGCCTTTTATAAGGCTGGATTCCTTTTTTTGTGTGTTTCTTTTTGCTGTCTTTTGCTAGGCCATGTCTGAGGTCCATACCTGGACCCTTTCCATACAATCCCAGGGCCTGCACCCTCACACAAAGCCCCTTACTGTAAGAGGACATTATGATTATGTTTTATTATTATTTTTATTAATATTGCATGGTCTTAGCTCTGGTAATTAATGGTGTAAGGCAGCTGAAGAAACACTACTTGCAACCTGAAGGCTCTTGATGTTCCAATTCTAGGGGATAGTTTAATATCATATCATCTGCCTGACAAGGACCTACAGAAGGTAGGGAGAAATACTTATCTGAAATACTAGTAACAAAAATAACCTATCGAAAGACCCAACCTGAGAAAAGAGCCGAGATGCTGGTGGCTGGGAAGTCCTTTGAAGAGGCCAAGAATATGCGGTCCTGCTATCAGGGATCTGTGAAAGAGCCAAGAGATTGGAAGGAAGGCCGTGACTCGAGACAGCGAGGCCAGAACCTGTGAAAAGAAGACAAGAATCTTCAGAAGCTGGACATTATAAATTCAGCTCGAGAACGTTTGTGGAGAAGAAGTTATAATTTGACCCCATGGCAATTTTTTATGTTTATCCCAATTCCACTGTTTTAAAAAATAAAAATCGTTCGACTAACTTTTTGTGTCTTGTTCATTTCACTTCTTTCCTTCCAAACAAGACAAGTGTCACGTCAGATTTCAAGATGGTCCACATCCAAGGAATGATCAACGGCACTCCTTTTAGTCTTGTCAGACCACTATTCAAAGTTTGTAGCAAACCTTCTGCTAGTTCGAGAAAACTAATATAAAAAGGAGTGAAATTCAACTCCCCAGAGGAATGGGAAAATGTGTTCACTGTTTTGAGAACAACAAAGAAATAAGCCCCTCCTTTAGGCATGTTACGCATCAAAGTTAAAAGAAGACTTAATGTAGATGCCAGCAAGAGTGGGTTAGGAGTGGTCCAACCACACATTCACGTTGGTGTAAGGGTGCCCATAGATTTTGCATCAAGGACAGTTACGTGTCCTGAGTTCTTTTCACAATTATTCAAAAAGAGACCCACACTACACATTGGGCCATCAAGCCATTCAGAGCATAAGCGCGGTGAGTTACTATGAGAGTCAAAATTGACATAATCCTTCATGAGACTTGTTTTACCCAAATATTTGAACACTGTGTAGCCGGTGGATCCTAGACTTAATTGCATATAACATGCTAACATGTGGATTGGATGTGCACGTTGGAATATTGTGGCAGTCTGTCGTGCATATCATTCCCTGAAGAAATAGCAGTGCAAGAGAGTGATCTCTTGCAAATGTCATTGGTGAAGTAAGTGTCAGGGAATGTACAGTTGGTACAATAAAGTGGAGATGATGAAAAGGCCAGTCTTCTATGAGTGGGTATTAAAGAATATTGGGAAACCAAGAGGGCACAATTACAGGATATGCTCTAGTGTTTCTTTGTGTTTCAAGAACTTTCTGACAGTAAATAGGGGTCCCTGTGATGGTGGATCATTTCATAAACCCTGGTATATTGAGCTACAAAGCCATTAAAATTACACATGGAGGACACCTTAGTCTATCTAAGAGACACATAAGGAAACCGTTCTGGTGGCCTAAAATAGACAAATAAATGGGACTGCCCATTAGAAATTGTGTACGGCATGAGGCAAGTGACAAGACCTGTAAATATTAAAATGATGAACACAGCTTGCATTAGTCGTTATGAGCCCTTTTTAAAGTATAGGGCAATGTGTTGAATGACTACACTTCAAAGAGAATGGGGGTGGTGAAGCATGATCATTGTGGCACCACAGTAAATGGATGATGTTTTACTACTATATTTGAAGGAGAGAGTGTCCCAGCACAACTGGTAACTAGTAATTGATAATGGTGTGCGTTATTTTTCTATCCAGATGCAAGCATTTCTAGTGGGTTGGGACTTTGAGCACAATGAAACTGTGGTGTACCATCCAGAGGCAAATAGACTACTGCAGAGATTCAATTGCTGTCTTGAGAAAGGGATTACATTACCATTAGTCAACCATTTAAACTAAAAAAAACACGATATGTGGTTAATGCATTTAACTACATGCTAGATACTGTTACAAGAGTGGCGCCAATTGTTCCCATGCAAGGCAGGATACCTTGCACTGAACTCAACTGGCAATGAATAGACAACACTAGCGCTCAAGAAGGTGATAGGGAAGAAATTATGCATCGGATCAAGGAGAAACAAGACATGTACAAAGGTTACAATGACATCTGACATGGTGTGAAGGAAGCTGGTAAGAAAGTGGGATGAGAGTAAATATCCCAACCTTTCTGTCCAAGGTATTTCACTCTATATTTTAGCTAAAATAGTTGTGAATGTCAGAAACAACTGTGTCATTCTACAAGATGGAAAAAAAGATTTGCACCTCTAACCGTTTATTGAGAGGCCACCCTCAACGCAGGGAGTTTCTTTCTCTCCCCAATCTAGGTGTCACACAATAAACAGTTTAATGTCAGTTGCTTATTCAGCCCTATTTCTGATGCACATCATACCTCTTTGATCCCACCCCCTGAGCTACCAATGAGCCAAGAACCAGACCGGTGTACAGGAGATATATTTGTATTTATTTGGATGATAGGTAATAGACAATCACACTGAAATGTCACACACCACTTTATCTGTGGCAAAATACAATAAACCTTTGCTAAACGTCTCCCCGTTTGGTTGGGAAAACTCAAATCACAACATTTTACTTTATATGAATTTCAAAAGAAAATGATCATCAACACGGGTGCCTGATACGATTACTTTACATTTGCAATGCTGCACAATTTTGGTTTTCCTGTGTGCTTAAAAGGCTAGCAGTAAATACATAGAGGGTGATTTAGCAGTGGGTTTTTCAGACCACCCCTACTTTGGCCTGTGTTGGGGAAGCTGGACAGTAAAATTGGGATAATTTAAGAATTTGGGATTTCAGAACCCCCTACACTTAAAGGCCTGTTTTGGGGAAGCTGGATGGTAAAAAATTGGGATGATTCCCAGCAAAAGACAGTTCCACCCAATGCAATCTCAGACAAATCTCCTTTTGGTGTTTCCTTGTGGCTGTCAGATGATAGGTTTTAGCAGCTCTCTTGATGGTAATTTGAGCAGCTCTGCCTGATGGTAATTTGAGCAGCTCCCTCCTGATGCCAATTTAAGCAGCTCCCTTGGTGGTCATTTTAGCAGCTCTCCCCTTTCCTCACAGTGCATATACTTTATATACCACTTTATGTACCAATGATGACACCATCAAGTTTACAACATTGAGCAGTTCACTGCAAGAGTTCTCACAATGAGAATTAGCCAGTTAACCTTCTCTCTACCCCAAGCCCAGCATCTATCTATGGATTGGTTAAGGAGCCTGGAGCAGACATATGGCAATTCCCATTTGAAATCCCCTTTTGTTTCTATGTCAGTTTTTTGGCAAAATCTAGTTTTGTAGCAGAACTTCATAATTTACTAGTAACCATAAGAAACAACATATATTCTGCTTTAGCTACTCATGGGGAATTTAATGAAACGACAGCCATTTCAGCACTCTGTTGCACGACTATGTGGCAATTTTCTGCTGTTTACACAAAAAGCCTAATAGTTATGAACATGTAATTTCCTCTCCATATATCTAATTTGACACCCCATCAGTTCACCTACTCTTAAATTCTGGGCATGTTCATAGCAGCCAGTACACCTTTTAGCTTGCCATTACAGTTCCCTAAATTGAAGGTGGATGACATTTATTTCAACAAAATCACATGGAAATTACCTAAAAATAACACATCAATCAATGAAATACAATTTATGGTTGCTGAGAAAAAAATGCCTAAATGATAATCCTTTTAAATTAATAGCACATGTTTAGGTTATGCAAATTGGAGCCCTCCTGTCCCCAGCACAATTTGCCTCTCTGGCCAGCCTTTTTTATTAGTCTCTTTGTTGTTTGAAGTTGGCAGCTGCTGGCTGTGAATACTTGGGAGGCCTTGGCAACACAGAGATCCCCCTCCTCACATTCCAGTAATGCACCAGTTAGAGCCATTTGCTCTGCACAGAAATGAGCTTGCAGAGACACCAAGTCTAGGGAAAGTCTGCTTTCAACACTTCTTAGGAGCCACAATTTATTGCAGTTGTAAATAGATGGGATGCCAACCAGGCTTTCAGTGAGTGAGTCCTTTGTAAATTTTCCCCACAGCAAACAAAAGGGTCTGCCTCAGGCCTACAGGAATTTTTCATGGAAACAAAGTGGGTTTTCCTTTTCAAACGTTTGCCGGTATTTTGCAGGTGGAACATAATATACATTACTTTTTGTCAACACACGCCATGTCTGTTCCCTGACATCCTTATGTTAGCAAGGGTCAATTTTCTCATGTCTTGCTTTAAACTGCAAAATCCCATGCAAAGACATTTTGGTATCATTGTATGGTAATCCTGCTTTTAAGTGAAAGGGGATTTTGCATTTCTTCTGCCTCTGCGAATACAAATTGTGCTGTTCGTTTTGTATTGACAGGTAGGCATTTTCACATGGCACTTCTTTGTGTTCCTTGCAGAAACCACACAGTTCACCTCAATAGGCCCAGTTTCTATGTGAAGGATTTTCTTATTGTCTTTAATGAAAGCTGGCAGGGCATGCTTACCATGGCCCTTCTGTTTCATTTATTTGGGGGCATTGATTAATCCCCACATGTCCCCTCCTGGTTCTTCCATGATTCTTTCATAGGGAAGAGCACGGCAAAGTGGGGGTTTCATCCAAAGTCCCCCCTTTTATTTCTTTTTCCTTATGTTGGAGCCCGTCCAGCTCAATTTCCTTCATTAGGGAGATGGCACTCCAGTCTCCTCTTCCGACTCTGGGTTGGGAGTGTGGCATGGCACCCCCTTTCGTCCTTCTTTCTCGGGTCACTGGGGTTCTAACCAGACTCCCCTCTCGCCTCCAAACTGGAAGTGAATGGAGTTAATTATCTAACAAATAGAAAAAAAGAGAGGTTCAGTGCTTTTTACACAACATATTCCCCTGAAGGATTTGCACAGAATTGACAAAAACAACAATAGCATGCAACTATAACACAAGACATTTTTACCATTTCACAAAACCTTATGTATTTATTTATTTTCCTCCTTTTTACAATGAACACTAATTAACACTGCACTAATAAAAACCTATGAAATTCAATGATGTTGTTAAAGGGGCGTTATGGTTACAGGTTAAAGCGAAAAACCTCAGAAATTCGCCAATTATGGTAAGCTAAGCAACCATAACACGCGCCACCACTGTACACTGCTAAAACTAACACGCAGGACATCAAAGATGACATCACAAATGTCATTGATGATATCAGGTTTTTCAGTTTTACCTGTAACCATAATGTCCCTTTAACAACATTGTTTTATTGAATTTCATAGGTTTTTATTAGTGCAATTTAACCATAACATCCCTTTAACGTTTTTTCATTGAATTGCATGGGTTTTTATTAGTGCAACTTAACAATAATGTCCCTTTAACAAATGTTTTTCATTGAATTTCATAGTTTTTTTGTATTTTGTACATCTTAACCATAACATCCCTTTAACAAAGTTTTTCAGTGACTTTTATAGGTTTGTATTGATGCATTTTAACCATAATGGCTTTTTCATTGAATTTCATAGTTTTTTATTAGTGCAACTTAACCATAAAGTCCCTTTAACAATGTTTTTCTTGAATTTCATTGGTTTTTATTAGTGCAACTTAACCATAATGTCCCTTTAACAGTTCCTTTAGGGACCACCTTTCAAAGTAAAACAATAGAACTAAAAAAAAAATCAACTTTACATTTCTCAGTAAATAAAACACGGGAACATTTGCAAAACAATGCCTTAAGGTCCTTGCCAATGTTCCTTAAACAAGTTTGCTTGAAATCTGCCCATGTTTTATTTTTTTGAAAAGTGTCAAAATGTATGTGCATACAATAGTCATAGCCTGAAGAAGACGGAGACAGAACCCTATTACCATATTACCACAAGCACATTTTTTTCCCTTTCAAACCTATGCCACTTTCGAATAACTTTACAACATAGCCGGTCCCAGGTGGACATGGCCATTTTAACACCATTTTGCGTCCCTCGCGGTCTTGACCATGACCTTACACCATGACCCGGACAATCTGGCCACTGCCCATGGTCACAGGGCAGTGGGCAGTGGGATATACCTCAGTCACCAAAGGTATATCACTATTTTTGTACCTACATTATGCCATTTGTCAAAAAAATAAAACACGGCACATTTGCAAAACCATGCTTTAAGGTCCTTGCCAATGCTCCTTACACAAGTTTGCTTGAAATCCGCCCATGTTTTATTTTTTGAAAAGTGTCAAAATGTATGTACATACAATAGTCATATAACTTAGCCCCCACTTGACAAAATCCATTCAGTCTTTACACAAACATTGAATGTTGGGTCTATAATCTTTCTGAAAACGTTTGTCCACATTCGTCAAACAGCAACAAAGTTATAAGCCATCTAAAAATGTTGAGACCCCCCTCTAATTTAGCCCCCTCTTGAGAAAATCCCATAAAACTTTGTAAAAACATTTACATCTAGATTTAAAATCGTTTCGCAACCTTTTGTACAGATTTGTCAAAATGGCACATCTGCATGGCACCACATTAATAAGCCTTTACAATATTTTCGGACCGGCCATCTAAATTTGTTCCCTCTTGACAAACCAGTTTCACACTCTATGGAAACCGTTCAGAATCAAGTCTAGAATAAAATTCAGAAATGTCATGCAGTTTCATTGAGTGGCGCCAAAGTTATAAGCCATCCAAGAACTTCTTTTCACCAACCCTGTAATGCAGAAATAGGCATAGATGTCCCCAAACATCTGAAGTGTCTGTAAACATCACAGGACGGTCCCAGAACATCTGGACTGTTGGCAGACTTTGGGGGTGAAAAACGCCTATTTTTTGTCTTCTTTGGCCATATCCCATCCTCGTCACCCTTTACCTCCCCAGAGATTGTTTGATAAGTATGACAAGTGCAATTTTATGTTTTTTTATATGTTTTTACCACGATGTCCGCGGACAACGGCGGATATCCGTGAATCCAACATGGTGGGCGTTTCCAAAAATCTGATGCACTTCATGCTTTTAAACATCCGATCAGGGGGCGCGTCCGATGTCCACAGACATCACGTTACCCTCTAGGCCAATCGAATGCCTGTCCGCGGACCGAACAGGGAAGTGGGTTCACGGACCAGACCCAGAAATCACACATTTTTTTAACCTACATTTTGGTCTTTTACTGGATGGATTTACATCAAATTTACAAAAGCACGCTTTCGTTACCAAGCCACTGCTGCTGCTGCAAATTTGGTGAAAATCCACCCAGCGTGAGCAAAATTATTTTCCTTTGCGTCTATGGAAAAAAAAAAATTTTGGGACTGCCCTATAACTTTGCCCCCATTGACTAAACCTCACCAAACTTGCCAAAAAAATTCAGAGCGGGCCATATACTTTGTTTTGCAGTTTGGTAAGGATTCATCCAGGGGGAGCAAAGTTATAAGCTGCCCAAAAAGTGCTCTTCCTATGATTTGAGAAACTTAACCATTACTACACGGCCGCTACTGAAGGTCGTGTAATTGCTCTCTCTCTCTCTCTACATCTCTACACACACATATATATATATATGTATATATATATATATATTACATGGACGCGGTAGCGTCCATGTAGTTATGGTTAAGTTGGTGTTTCCATAGGAAGAGCATTTTTTGGGTGGCTTATAACTTCACTCCCTCTGGACGAATCCTCACCAAACTTTGCAAAAAAAGTATATGGCATGGTCCAGTTTGGAGAGGTTTGGTCCAGGGGGGGCAAAGTTATAGGGGGGGTCCCAAAACTTTTGTTTTTTCCCATAGACATAATGGGAAAAAACTGCGCACGCCTACAGCCCAAACCGCTGGACGGATTTACACCAAATTTGCAGCAGGAGCGGGGGCTTGGTCCCGAAAGCGTGCTTTTGCAAATTTGGTGTAAATCCGTCCAGTAGTTTTTTTTAAAATGACCAAAATGTAATGCAAAAAAATTAGTGATATCTCGGTTAGCTTCGCGGACGGACTTCCCGGTTCGTTCCCCGGACAGTGCCCTGATTGGCCGAGCGGCTTGCGCGATGTCCGCGGACATCCGACGTGTTCGCTGATTGGACGGCATGGTGCGTGATGAGCATCAGATTTTATGTGGCGCCCGCCATCTTGCATTCGCGGAAAACCGCATTGCATTTAGTGGAGTGTGTTGGTGTGTAAGAGTGTTTGGGGAGGGTGGGGGAGTATGAGATAGGTTCAATGTTCTGTTTTTTTTATGTGCTAGACACTTTTGTTGTGTTCTCGATTTTTCTGCGGACAACACGGCTGTTCTGAAATGTTTGTAAATAAACAGAATTGATTCGGTGTCAAGTTGAAAGTGTTCTAAGAAGACTCGTGGGGTCCTGGAATGTTCGCAGGGGGTGTCCTGAAGACGTTGTCCGTATTGTTCGCTGGCAAGTAGAATGTGTTCTAAGAACACTCGCAGTGTCCTGAAATGTTCGTAAATAAACAAAATGGGCGTGGTCTGAGGACGTTCTCCATATTGTGTGCCTGCTTAGCTGTATCCAATGAGGGAATGGCACAGAGAATGAAGTGGAAATGGTAGAATGGCTGTCTAAGAGTTATGCGGTCTGCAGACAGGGCGTGCTACATCCGGGGTTTTCCAGCAAATCCAGCATGGAAAGAAGACTGTAGGGATCAGCCAATCAGATGTTGAGGTTGTAGATTTGTGTTCAAAGAGACTGTGTGTAGTGAAGATGGCAGAAGTGGAGAAAGTCAGGGTGTTGGTGCTCAGAGATATGTTTGTGCATGGTTTACAACAGTATGCTCAATGCAGGCATGTTCCAAAGAATGTTGATGTTTTGTGATGTCATCTTTGATGTCCTGGGTGTTAGTGTTAGCAGTGCACGGTGGCGCGAGTTATGGTTGCTTATCTTACCATAACTGCCGAATTTCAGGGGGTTTTCGGTTTTACTTTGAACCATAACGTCCCTTTAACAAATTTTTTTACTGAATTTGATAGGTTTTTAGTAGCGCAACTTAACCATAACGTCCCTTTTAACAAAGTTTTTTCACTGATATATATATATATATTACAAAGCCACAGTAGTTATGGTTAAGTTGCTAATCCCATAGGAAGAGCACTTTTTGGGCGGCTTATAACTTCGCTCCCCCTGGACAAATCCTCACCAAACTTTGCAAAAAAGTATATGGCCCACTCTGAATTGCAAAGTTTGGTGAGGTTTGGTCCAGGGGGGCAAAATTATAGGGTGGGCCCAAAACGTCTGTTTTTGCCATAGACATAATTGGAAAAAAGTTTGTTCACGCCTACAGCCCAAACCGCTGGACTGATTTTCACCAAATTTGCGGCAGAAGCAGCGGCTTGGTCCCTAAAGTGTGCTTTTGTTAATTTGGTGTAAATCCGTCCAGTAGTTTTTTTTTTTAAAATGACCAAAATGTAAGGCAAAAAAATTAGTGATATCTATGTCCGCACCGTGGACACACTTCCCTGTTTGCTGCGCGGACAGGACACGAATTGGCCAAGCGGCTTTCGTCATGTCCGCGGACATGTGACATGCTCTCTGATTGGTTGGGGTGAAGCGTGAAGTGCGTCAGATTTTTGGAGACGTCCGCCATCTTGGATTCACATCTGGTGTCCGTGGACATTGCGGTAAAACATACACAAAAAACACAACATTGCACTCGTCAAACTTATCAAATAATCTTTGGGGAGGTGAGGGGTGATGAGGATGGGATGGAATATGGCTGCAAGAAGCAAAAAACGTGTTCAGTAAAAAACATCCGAACACGAAGAAATCACCTAGCGGTGTAGACCACACTCATGCATAGAAGAGTTCACGTGGTAAAGCGCATGCACGCAACTACTTCACCCGCTCTTGGCATATACTGTGCCAGTCAAAACGAGCAGACACTTTCTTTTTCAAACTCGCAAACGCGCCTCATCCAAACATGCACACGCGCTGTAGAAAACAGGTAGCAGTGAAGACCGCACACACGCGCTGTAGATAACACGTAGCTGCAAAGAACACGCACACGCGTTGTAGAAAACACATAGCTGTGAAGACCGCACACACGCGATGTAGATAACACGTAGCTGTGAAGATCATGCACACGTGCTGTAGATAACACATAGCTGAGAAGACCGTGCACATGTGTTGAAGGAAGCATGTAGCAGTGTATCTTTTTCAAACTCGCACGCGCACTCTTAACAGATGAATCCGAGCTCACACCCGCCTTATCTGAACACGCACACACGTTGAAGATAAACACACAGAAATGAGATGAATTCGAGCTCACACGCGCCTCATCCGAACACGCACATGTGCTGTAGAAAACACATAGCTGCGAAGACCACTCACACGTGCTGTAGATAACACATAGCTGTGAAGAGCACGCACACGTGTTGTAGAAAACACGCAGCTGCGAAGACCACGCACACGTGTTGTAGAAAACACGTAGCTGCGAAGACCGCATACAAGCGCTGTAGATAACACATAGCTACGAAGACCACGCACATGCGCTGTAGATAACATGTAGCTGAGAAGACCGCGCACACGTGTTGAATGAATCACGTATCGTGTATCTTTTTCAAACTCGTACGTGCACTCTTAACAGATGAATCCGAGCACACACGTACCTCATCCGTACACGCACACGCGTTGAAGAAAAACACGCAGAAATGGTGACCGTGCACAGGCATTAACAGAAAACACGTTGCAGTAAAAAATGCGCACACGCGCTGTGGAAAACACATAGCTGCAAAGACCACGCACATGTGCTGTAAAAACATGTAGCAGTGAAGACTGCGCGCACACGCTGTGGGAAACATGTAGCTGTGAAGACCGCGCACATGTGCTGTAGATAACACATAGCTGTGAAGACCATGCACACGCGCTGTAGATAACACGTAGCTGAGAAGACCGCACACACAAGTTGAATGAAGCATGTATCTGTGTATCTTTTTCAAACTTGTACGCGCGCTCTTAACAGATGAATCCGAGCTCACGCGCGCCTCATTCGAACGCGTAGATGCATTGAAGAAAAACATACAGAAATGATGACCGCGCACATGCATTAACGGAAAACACATAGCAGTGAAAACTGCGCACACGCACTGTAGAAAACACATAGCTGTGAAGATCACGCACACGCGTTGTGGAAAACACGTAGCTGTGAAGACCACGCACACGTGTTAAGGAAGCACACAGCAGTGTAGACCATGCTGACGCGTAGAAGAGTTCACATGGCAAAGCGCACACGCATAGATTTCACGCAGCAGAGAAGTCTGTGCACACGCATTGGAAGAAACACGTATCAGTGAAGACCGCAGCAGAGTTAGTGACACGAGCAAATGCAAACCTCGTACGCACGCAACAACTTCACCCGCTCTTGGCAAAGTTTGGTGGGATTCTGTCAAGAGGGGAAAAACTAGAGGGGGGTCCCAAAGTTATGTAAAAGCTTATAAATGATGTGCCATTTGACGATAGATATAAATGATTTTGGAAGCTTGGTGGGATTTTGTCAAGAGGGGCACAATTAGAGGAGGGGGTCCCAAAATATTGTAAAGGCTTATTAATGTGGTGCCATTTGAAAAATCTACACAAAGGTTTGCAAAAAGATTATAGATCTAGATATAAATGTTTTTGTAAAGTCTGAATAGATTTTGTCAAGTGGGGGCTAGGTTATATGACGATTGTTTGTGCATATATTTGACACTTTTGAAAAAATAAAACATGGGTGGATTTCCAACAAACTTGTGTAAGGAGCATTGAGAAGGACCTGAAAGCATGGTTTTGCAAATGTGCCCGTGTTTGATTTTTTGACCAGTGTTATAATGTAGGTACAAAAAATAGTTGTATACCTTTGGTGACTGAGGTGTAGCCTGTGTCCATGGGCAGTGGCCACATTGTCCGGGTCATATAATAAGGTAATGATCTGGACAATTTGGCTACTGGCATGACCATGAGGGACAAAACATGGGGTTAAAGTGGCCATGTCCTCCTGGGACTGGCTTTGTGGTAAAGTTATTTGAAATTGGTATAGATTTCAAAAGGTAGAAAAATGTGCTTGTGGTAATATGGTCCTAGAGTTCTCTTTTTGCCTTCTGTAGGCTGCCATGGAACACGAAGAGGGGCCCTTCATGGAACCCTGCCTTCCCTTTCCATGGTGGCCATCTTGGTAAAGGATTTTCCTTCCTACACCGCAACGCCGCAGGCATCCCGATGTGGGAATAAAAAATGTTTTAGCATCCCGGGTTCCCGCTTTGGGAACCTAGAGTATTAATGTCCTTCATCCATTTAAAGGGATGTTATGGTTAAGTTGCACTAATAAAAAACTATTAAATTTAGTAATAAAACTTTGTTAAAGGGACATTATGGTTAAGTTGCTCTACTAAAAACCTATGAAATTCAGTAAAAAAACTTTGTTAAAGGGACGTTATGGTTAAGTTGTGCTACTAAAAACCTATGAAATTCAGTAAAAAAAACTTTGCTAAAGGGACATTATGGTTCCAAGTAAAACTGAAAACCCCCTGAAATTCGCCAGTTATGGTAAGCTAAGCAACCATAACTTTGCCACCACCGTGCACTGCTAAGACTAACACCCAGGACATCAAAGATGACATCAACAATGTCATTGATGACATCACATGTCCGGCTCCCTCTTTTTTCCTTTAGTGATATATCTTAGCCAGTAATACTTAGGAACAAAAACATCAAAAAGTACTATATTTGTAGACTTATACTTCAAATATGTTCTTACAGTAATTCATTTGGGGTTCACTCACAGCATATGAAACATACATAGGGAGAATACACACTTGAAAGATAGCAATGCTTTCTGTGTATGAAGACAATCAGTAAGGTTATCAACACTTTCTTATTGTTCTGCAGTTTTTTTATTACTGTACTTTCTCTGGATATGCTCATATTTGTATTCGCAATACTTTTTTTAGGGTGCAGTCACATCATGTGATAGTTATACATAGGAAAGTAGTAGGTTTGAAGCAGAACAATAATTTCTGTGCATAAAGACAATCAGCTAGGTTATGAATACTTTATGGTTCTACTGCTGCTTTTTTGCATACTTCACTTTCCCTGTATATACTCATATTTGTATGTGTTGTTGTGTCTTTGTGTTTTGTATGTAATAATGAAATTATATAGTAAGGGGGTTTCATTAGCTACGTATTACATGTTGCATAGTACACAAAACTCTAATAAGAAAGCATTTATCATTTCACTATTCAACATGGGAAGATTATGAATATTGCAACTACATCATGTATGCTGCACACAATGCTTATGTTTATACATGAGTAGCCTATTATACTGTAAAGAACTTCATAATACAATGCTATTTATATCAATGCGTTGCTTAGTGCACTACATAGCTCATGACATCTATTCCAATGATCCTTGACACTTTTTTTGTCAAAATTATAATAAGAATCCTTAGTACAGACTTTTCAGGAAAAGTAAATGCACATGTGATGTCATCAGTGATGTCATCAATGACATGTGTGATGTCATCTTTGATGTCCTGGGTGTTAGTCTTAGCAGTGCACGGTGGTGGTGCGAGTTATGGTTGCTTAGTTTACCATAACTGGTGAATTTCAGGGAGTTTTCGGTTTTACTTGGAACCATAACGTCCCTTTAACAAAGCCTTTTTACTGAATTTCATAGGTTTTTAGTAGCGCAACTTAACCATACCGTCCCTTTAACAAAGTTTTTTTTACTGAATATATATATATATATATATATATATATATATATATATATATATATATATATATATATATATATATATCTTAATTTCATTCTGATTTTTCATCCTTCCTTTTAATTCTTCAGATTGTTCCACTGCTCAACATTCATTTGGCACCTCAATTAGTCGTAAATCCAGTCTGGGATGACAGCTTTTCAACTGATTGATGTGGACCCACTTCTGTTCTGTCTGTTCTCCTTTTGGGATGTGGATCTTGTAGACAACATGTGATATTTTATCTACAATTTCAAAGGCACCATGCCAAGACGGGAGAAACTTCAGCTCCTTGGTCTGATTCCTTTGAAAATTGTAGAGGTAAATCTTGCCCCCTACTTCATACTCTTTCTTGGTGGTTTTTAGATCATAATAGGTCTTTATTCTATCAGCTGACATTTCTAAATTGTGCTGAGCATAAGTAAAAGCATGCTGGAGTTGCTTCCTTAAATTTTCAATGTACTCATAAGTGGTGGACACATTTATCAATGTCTGCTGCTGAGTTCTGTAGAGCAGATGCTGAGGTGATACCATTTAACTTCCCGTCATGAGCTTAAATGGAGAAATCATTGTTGCACAAGATGGTGTAGACTAGTGGGATGTCCCAACTGAGTCCAGGGTGTGCCACAAACTTCTTTAAGACACTCACAATTGTCTTGTTGTATCTCTCTGTCCCCCACTTGATGCCAGGCGGTAGGCAATGTGGAGTTTTCTTTTTACCCCTAGAATCTCCAAAATCTTCACCATCACCTCACTAGTAAAGTGACTTACTTAGTCTCACTCAATCCTTTGGGGGAGGCCAAAACAAGAGAAAATGTGGTTGATCATTAGTGCAGCTTTCTCTGCCTTACAATTCAGGGCTGGAAGACCTTTTGCCCACTTTGTGAGCAAGCATGTCACAGTCAACATGTACTTGTTTCCTCTAGAGGAGCAAACCACTTGCCCTGTGAAAACGACTTGCAAATCTGACCAAAGCAGTGTCATTCCCCTTTCTTGTGGGGGGACTCTGTGTGTGGGTGAACTGGGTTGAGAATGAGCACACTGAAAACACCCCTTTAGGCAAGTATCAAGGTCCTGGCCCATGTGTGGCCAGTAGGCAACCTTGCACAAGATTTCTAATGTCATGTGAAAACCCCTATTACCGGCAGTAGCCACGTCATGGGAATGGGTCAACAACAGGCTTTGGAATGAGGTAGGTACCACCCACTGGTTGCAGCCAGATTGAGCTCTCCTTACCAACAAAGCGTCTTGGATCCGAAACATCTTGGAAAACTTCATCAACACCCAGAGTTATTCTTTACCAGTACAATCTGCCTCTCTTAGAGGAAAGCTCAGGGGGTCTTCAATGTGTCGATAACATTTCCTAATGCTCGAGTCTTCTTTCTGTGCAGTGATCAAATCTGCATCTGGGTTATCTTTACTCCACTAGGCAGTTGAGAGTTCACTATTTGCATGAGTTTGCAACCTCGTGACAGCGGCAACTTGGATTTCCGCCAGCAGGGATTTCATTTCTATGAAATCCCCCTGCAGGACTCTGGTTTTAGAAAGTTGGTCAGCCTGGGCATTCCCAGTTTTATCTGGCCACTTTATTTTATAATGATCTCCTATCTTCTTCCAATAGATGGTCATCACATTGGAGGTCACCAGATCATCAATTGACTGCATCAGTTTGGCATGCTTTAAGGGTTTCATGTTGGCACAAAGCATGCCTCGATTCTTCCAGTTAACCAGGTGCTCCACAAACCCATCCCTGACATAATCAGAGCCAGTGCTTATGACCAGTTCATTGAGTTGGTGGTGCACTGCAGTGAGGATGACTTGATGAACGGCCATCAATTCTGCAACCTGACTACTTTGGAGTCCTATTTTGTAACCAGCAGAGGGTTCCAGGGCATCATTAACCCAGGTATTCCCAATGTCAGCCACCAGTTATTTTTCCCCGTTGTTCTCAATATGGTAGGAGCACCCATTCACATAAACTGTGGATATGCCCTGACACGTGTTTTCTTCATGATATGATGGTTTATTTATATAGCCCCTATACACAATGTGTTTCAAAGCGCTTCAAGGCAAGGGAGGGAACAAGGGAAAATACAAAGACATTCTTACAGGCCATGAACAGTAAGGATGTGAAATTAACTATCGTACTCGGCCTGACGACATTTCTGATAGTGCAAGAGCTAAGACATAGATAAGGAAGGGAGCGGGAGAGTGGGAAGGAAATGGAAACAGACAGGCGAATACCGTACTAGGTCTGACGACATTTCTGGTAGAGCCGGAGAAAAACAAAAGGTGAGGGAGAGGGGTGCAGAAAGGGAGGGGAGGAACAAAACAAGCGACTATCGTACTAGGCCTGACAATGTTTCAGATGGTGCTGGAGCGAGGGGGGGAACAATAAGGGGATGGGGGAGCGACAGACAAGGTTGCTATCATACTAGGTCCAGGGACAATTCTGATAGAGTAAGTGCATAGAAGAAAGTAAGGGGAGGAGGGAGGAGATAGGAAAAGTGAGAGGGGAGGGGAGAAGAGAACAGAGAGTAAGCAGTCAAAAAGAGTGGAGAAGCAAGAGGGGAGAGCGAATACAATTGCAGAAGTCAGTAGTAACACATAATTTTGCAAGCTAGGATACAAGATGAAGATGGGAACAGCATGATTCAGGGCCACCATGAGTACAAGATGCAAAGGAAGTCCAGCATGAGAGTTGAGAAAGGGTGTTGCACCGTGAATCAATGAAGTCCATAAAAGTAAAATCCACCATTGGCCACAAGACGGTGATGGTGAAACCAGAATGTATCAGGACAGACTCTTGTGTGCGGGAAGGGGGGGCACAAGGGACCAACACAGGGGGACCAGAGAGGGTGGGGATGGCCTGTGGGGGCAGAGGGTGTAAACACATGTTGGTGCATGCTTACCTGCTGGCTTAGCAGAGGGTCGGACCCTGGATCCTCCTGGTCCAAACAGGAATTGCCCTTTTCTTTGACTGCACTTCACTTTGGACGCCCGGGCGAGAGACGCCCTTGATCTAAGAGTTAAGACCAGCAAGGAAGAGGCAGGGCTAAGAAGGTGGGCGGGGCTTAGGCCAGGTGCCCTAGATCCACTTACACCTGCTCCCCAGCTGCAAAGGAAAAGAGGCTGGAGGTCTCCTTATGTAGGGAAACAAGTGGCAAGCAGGAAGGCACCACCTGGGCGGGGCTTGCTAAGTGGTGAAAAAGACGGGCAACCAGGAAGGCACCACGTGAGCAGGGCTTAGGCCAGGTGACCTAGATCCACTTACACCTGCTCCTCAGCTGCAAAGGAAAAGAGGCTGGAGGGCTCCTTAAGTATGGAAAAGAGCGGCAAGCAGGAAGGGCCCAGGTGGGCGGGGCTTGCTAAGTGGTGAAAAAGAGCAGCAACCAGGAAGGCACCAGGTGGGCGGGGCTTAGGCCAGGTGACCTAGATCCACTTACACCTGCTCCGCAGCTTCAAAGGAAAAGAGGCTGTAGGGCTCCTTAAGTAGGGAAAAGAGCGGCAAGCACGAAGGCACCAGGTCGTTGGGGCTTGCTAAGTGGTGAAAAAGAGCGGCAACCAGGAAGGCACCAGGTGGGTGGGGCTTAGGCCAGGTGACCTAGATCCACTTACACCTGCTCCCCAGCTGCAAAGGAAAAGAGGCTGGAGGGCTCCTTAAGTAGAGAAAAGAGCAGCAAGCAGGAAGGCACCAGGTGGGCAGGGCTTGCTAAGTGGTGAAAAAGAGTGGCAACCAGGAAGGCACCAGGTGGGTGGAGCTTAGGCCAGGTGACCTAGATCTACTTACACCTGCTCCCCAGCTGCCCGTAGACCATGTGTCTCGATGCTAAGTACGCCTCCATGTTGTTGTTTGTCATTAGACGATCATCCTAAAGGCAGTTTTCTTGAGCATAATCATGCAAGTCCGCAAACCGTTGTGCTAGGGGACTCTTCTTGTTTTGACCATATCTGATATCCACAGGAAAGCTTAGCATGGATAGAATCTAGGATGTAATTCTGAAATTACTGATGTTTCCCACCCGGATTCTGTCACTTTGGAGATATTGCAAGGGTTGGTGAAGAGTCTCTACAATGATGTGCTCCCCCTGGATGAATGGGCAGTAATTTTTCAACACCCACACCATTGCAAGGAGTGCCTTCTCAAAGTCATTGAATTTTTCCTCCACAGAGGAAACATTTTGCTTACATACAAGATTACTTTGTTGACCTTGTCATGCTTTTGACACAACACTGCTGTTAGGCAAGTATCTGAGAACTCTGTCTCCAAGAATAACTATGTGTTCTTTATCGGGTAAGCCAAACAAGGAGCATGGGAAATGCTTCTTTTCAATTGTTTAACTGCCTCAGCTTGTTCCGGACCCCACTCATACTTGACTCTGGCCTTTAATAAATGTACCAAGGGTCGAGTGATCTCCGTGTAGTCTTCAATGATCTTGCAACTATAATTAGTGAGTCCAAGAAGGCTTCTTAGTTCTTATAGAGTGGTAGGGTATTTTAATTTCATCAAGGCTTCCACATTGCCTGGGGAATAAGACCCTCAGGGGGATGTCATGCACTAAGAAGTTCACTCAGGTCTTCTGCCACTGTGCCTTCTGAAAGGACAGTTTTGTTCTGGCTTTCTGCAAATGTGTTAGAACATAGTGGATTTCTGCTATGTGTTCCTCCACAGTTGAGCTCTTGATCAGAAGATCATCCACATAGGTCAGGTTTTCCCTTTCGCCCATGTCTGGCATGGCTTCATGTAGGAAGATGTTGAACTCATTGCTGGAGATTATGTATCCAAAGGGGGTTCGGGTCCACATATACTGCTGCCCCCCGGTTGTAAAGGCAAGCTTGTACTGGTCTTCCCTACTCACAGGTATTTTCCAGTAGCTGTTGTCCAGGTCAATCGCAGTGTACACCTTTGACCCTTGGATCTGTACCAGTCCCTGATCAATGTAGCTAAGTGGCCATCTTGACATGTGGACCCGTTCGTTGAACTCCCTCAGGTCTGAAAATAGTCTACATTTTGAATTCTTAATAATCTCTGTGAGTGACTCCATGGACGCGAGAGGTAACCAGTATTGTTTGACAAATACTGGAGCCATCTCGGGGTGCATGGTATGGTGGTGAAATAAATGGATGTGCATCCACAGTCGTATAAGTCCACTGAAAAGATATCTTGGAAAAGCGGGAAGGACTGTTTCAGCTTTTGTCTTTGCTCCTCGGTTTTACAGGCAACAGCAAGATTGATCCTTTCCTCGACCATCTGCTTGAAACTTGGAAAGACCTTGGGTATGGCAATTTCAGCTGTATCTTCCAGATGGGAGGAGAGATCTCTTTTTATGATGTTGACCTGGACAGCAGGTTCCAGGGATTCAAGGAAGTGGTCCTTAACTTGGAACACTACCTCCTGATGTCACAGGTCACCTCTTTCACCCCATAGAGGCAGGGAGAGTACACCTTGAAATTCCCCAATGTCTAGTAAAAATCTTTTCTGGACGAATACTGTCGCTGATGTTGAAACAGTTGTTTGGGATTGGTCCCATGATTTCATTACCAAAATCAATAGAATAATGTTGGGCATCAACAGCCATTCCAATAAAGGTGTCTGTGCTCAAAGTGATACTTTGAAGGTTACTGTTATCCACGAATATTCGAATGGTGTCATGTTCTATGTCTACTAGAGGTGTCCGATTTAAATACAAACCTTGTTTTCTCACCTGGGACTTGAAAGTTATATAGGCGTCCTGATATTTGAGGTTCTGTCCTTGCTTAATTCTGAGGAGAATAGTGAACTGTTGGACCTGTCCTGGGATGGTAACGTCTTCTTGCACTTGAACTTCACGCGCATAAGGCAGCAATTGAGCTGACCAAAATGCTTTTTCAGTGTTGTCAAAGCCAATGGGTTTAACCCCCAGGCGTGACCGTGCTTTATTGTTAATTAGGTCCACATTGATTGCGAATCGATTGAGTATGTCAATGCCCAGATAAAAGGTGGAAGGGACATCTCTCACAACCCACCAATTATGTTCTATGTTTTTGTTGGTAATGGACATTTTTAGCATACAGCTGCTAGGCAGGAGATGGTCACAGTTTGGAGTTTCCAGACCTGCTTCCCATTTGTCAATCAATTTAAATGTGGGAATGGTCTGACCTTTTGTGAGTTTCCTGAAGAATTCTTCACTGATGGAGCTCCTTCCATTATTCAGGGATACTCTGGCAAGCACCGGGTCCTCCCCTCATTTAACTGAATGGAGAAAAACAATGAAGAAGTGTTCCCATCATCGGTTTGTTATCCTACAGAGATGACAGTGATGCCTGGGACTTGGCTATTTTGGAAATGGAATGGAATTGGTATGCAGTCTTTATATAAAATATTTTATAAAGAATTAACTTATATTGAATATTTTATAAATAAAAATGTTATAGAGGATGCATTTAGGGGTGGGGTAAAGTGTTACAAATTTTTGGGAAACGGTTGGGTGGATTTTTAGGGACAGGAAATGGGGGTTTGCGTGGGGAGCCCTGCCCCCTCAAAAAGCACATTCTCTATAAAATGTGTAGTTATAAAATATTCAATATATATGTACATTCTTTATAAAATATTTTGGTATAAAGACATGTAACCAATGGAATTTGACTTTCTCAGAAAGTTGATCAATTCAATGACAGGTACAATTTCTGTTTACAAAATGATACACAGTTGATCAGAGGTGATAACCTCCTCAGTAGATTGTTCCCCAGAAAACAAGGTGTGCCCTCTGGAGTCACAACTATCACTGGATGTTTTAGTCGGTGTCACACAATTTTTATTTTCAGATCTGCATTCCCTTCAACGGATATATAATTCCCATCGAAGTTTTGGATTTGTCCGGGAATTGATGTGAGGGGAATTTGGTGGCTCTCCCCCATCCAGTGTTAAATTGATCAAAGGCCTTTTTGAATAGGAGGGTGGCTTGAGATCCAGCTTCCACCAGAGCTGATAATTCACGCTGACTCTGCTCCTTGACCGGTGCATAAAATTGGCCTTCATTCTCATCCAAGGTGCAAAAAAGTGTGAGTTATTTGCCAGCCCACTGGTCATTTTCTTAATATTGAACTCTGACACTGTGCGATCTTGGGCAGTTTTCTGTGTCAAAGATCAGAAATCTGTAAGTAAAATGTTGCAACTAACACTGGGTGGATTTGGGGATTCCTCTTTCTCCCCTGATTCTTTGCTGTCCCCCTTTACCTGGAGGTAGTTCTCAGAACTTGTTTGGGGAAATTAAACCCCTTCAGTTTCTATTCTATCTGGCTCCCATTTTGGGGGCTGAATAGTTTCTTGTTTTGGGTCAGTCTCCATACTTACCCTGTCCCACTCAGGCTCTTTTGGGACCCATTTTTCTTTGGGAGGGGTCCCTGTGTTTTTTAAAGAGAAGGTCTGCTTACCTGAATCCTCCAAGGACTCTTTTCTTTCAAAAGGGATGATCTTGATCTCCTCTACAAAGTGGATTCTTCTTTGGCCTCTACTATGTACCTTTGCTCTTTGGGTTCTAACATTTTGGGGATAGAAGAGACACTCTACGGTTGAGAGTTTTATAGGGGTTCTGTCTGGGTGAGAAAGGAAGCTTCCTCTAGGGCTTGGCATCTCCCCTCCACCCAGGCACCCTCCTCAGGAACCTGTGGTTTGTATTATGTTTCTTCCTGTCATTTCCCACTTCTCAGCATGAACCCCAGGTCATCGGTCAGTTACTGGACCTGTTGCTCCAGCTGCAATACCTTTTCTGGGTGGTAGGGAAGTCTTATGTCCTATCTCTGCTATCCCCAAAAAGGAAAACTGTCCCTTCTCCTGGAGTAGAATGGGTACTGGAAATGTCCCCCATAATGTCCGTGCTGAATCTCCCTTCTCCCAGGTTCAGGGATCTGTTGCCATGGAACAGGGGAGAGAGAGGATTATTTTGGAGATTCTGGTTCGGTGGATATCTGGCGAAAAAGTTAAAATTGGAATGTGGAGTGATACTTCTCTCCAGAGGGAAGTTTGGTGGGAGGTTTCCCAGGGCAGTACATAACTGATTGGTCCCCCTTTGGGCCGGGGGAGTGTATACCTACCCCAGGATTGTCTTGGTATCCTTGTATCTAGGACTCACACAAGTGGCAGGTTCTGAAGGATCATTGTTCTGGGTCCCTGCTTGACTACCATTTAATTGGGACGGGTTGGGGAGTCCCTTCTGCCTTCCATTTTGCTTGTTGGCAGGAGGGTTAATTTTAGTCACCCCCCCTTTCTCCAGATCCAATAGATGGATGGTTTTTACCTCTGCCACCTTCGCAGCAGGGGTGTCAGATGGATTGGGGGCTTTGGGGTTGTTTTTACTCTCCGTGGGTTTCTGGACCACATAGATCCTGGTGGCCTGTTCAATCACCCAATCCTGGGTTCTGTGCTTGTGAAAGTCATGCACCAACTGAGTCATTATGTGTTTGGGTAACGCATGGACATATGTAGTTATCAACTCCCTACTATTTGTGTTCACCTGCTGGGAAGTCTGAGCAAGTGCCTGCTTCAACTCCTGCACAAACTCCCTCTGCATCTGATCCTCCCCATGTTGCAAATTATATGCAGCCTTATGGGACTCTTGCTGGTTCCTATGTGTGGAAAAATGTTTCAAAATGGCCACCCTTTAGGTGGACCATTTACTATGATTCAGGTGCTCCAGTCCCCAAAAGAAACTGGAGTACTCAGGAGAAAACATTCATTTCACAAACTCCATACAATTTATGTAATTTTTAATTCCAAATGAGGATATAATTTGTTCATATTATTCTAGATGTTCCTACACCGAATACCTAAGGGGTATTTCATGGAATAAATGTGTGCCGAAATTTGTGGCGCAAGCGTGAAAAAGCTAGCGCACGTGGTCCAGGACTTCTACAGGGTGGCACACTTCTCCAAAGTGATCGGTGCCACAGATTGCACCCATGTGGCCCTACGTCCACCTAGGGCCACTGAAAACATCTACCGCAACCACAAGCACTGGCATTCCATCAACGTGAAGGTTGTATGAGATGCCAAGGGTATCATCACCTCTGTCTATGCAAACTATCCAGGGTCCACCCATCACAGTTTCATATACAGAATTTCCACCCTGAGCCAGGCCCTGGAAGCTGGGAAGCATGTCGACACATGGCTCATAGGTGAGTACAAATGCCTGTGCACATGCATACATGTCACACACAGACAAATATGCAAGCCCAACTAATGACAACCATTATCACCTTACCAGGGGACAGTGCCTACCCTCTGAGCACCTACATGGTGACGCCAATACGGAACCCCACCACACCACCGCACGTAAGATAAAACGCAGCCCATATTGCAACCAGGGCCATAGTGAAGCACACATTCAGAGTGCTCAAGTCACGCTTCCGATCCCTTGACTGCTCTGGCGGACAGCTAATATATGCACCCCCAGTAGTATGCAGGATCATTGTGGCAGCATGTGTCCTGCACAACGTTGCAACACGGCGGGGCGTACCGGTGGACATGGTGGTGCCCCCACATCCCCAACCACACGCACGGCCGCTGCGCATGGGAGGGGAAAGGGCATGTGGCGAGGCAGCCTGTACCCAGCTTGTGGCCACATTTTTCACCTAAACTCCAACCCCTGCGGAGTGCACACAGGATTGGCACATACCAGGTGACAATCGATGATGAGAAATGGATAGTTAACTGTCACAACCTTACCACCCTGAGAATGTGTCCATGGAAGTGCCACATTGTGTGCATCCCTAGCTACTTAAACACAACCAATCCGATGTGACCAAAAGGAACACATGCAAGGTGCATATCCACCCCCCCCCCCGCCCTGCCAAACATGGCCATGAAAGTACTGGTATGCCACCCAACCCCTCCCAACCCCCATTACCCCATCTGCCACACCATACCATGGTATGCAACGGCAAAACATCAAACCATATGCACAACACATGACACAATAGTCATGAAGTGCCACATGAGAAATGTAAATAGGCACCAGACAATTACACCTGTCATGGAATCTGAAGAAATGACTGACCAAAACCTCACACCATGAAAACGGTGGTACAAATGCATGCCACCAGTGGTGCAAGCAACAAAAGTCAGAATACCTGTTGCCATGCACATTGGACAATAGCAAATAGGCATTACAAACACTGTGTGCTGCGTGATGTCCCCTGCAACACACCGCCCACCGGACAGCACAGTGAGTGTGCATTGCGTTGGAGAAATCCCTTGAGCATCATGAAAAATAAGAACAAACAACCAAATAGTTCCCTGTCATGCATGTACATGATCAATGAATCGGAAATGAACATGGATTGTAGGGACACAGCATGCCTGAGAAGGCAATCTGGGTGCACGTGTGTGCATGTTGTCGCTGTAGTTGGTGTGGGTGGGGCGATGCCTAAGTGTTTGTGTCATTAGGGACATGCATTGAATACATGCATGTGAAATGAAGTGAGCCTCAGTGTCCTGTACACAGCACATGTAAACATTGCACTCAAGGACCCCCCTGTGTGTTAAACCACACCAATCCCCTGACACCTCAAAATAAGACCCAACATAGGATCAGCCATTGACCAGCAGACCATATCATGTACAGAGTACCCCACATCGACAATGGCAGACAGTGAGCAATCACTGATTCATTGAAAATCCTTGTAGGGCCTACACACAAAGTGCATCAAAGTGCCTCAAGGAGGGAGGGAACAAGGGAGAATAACAGTCAATTCCTACAAGTCCTTCAAACAGTCCAGAATGCGAAAATGAACTATCAAATCAAATTACATAGTACAAGTGCTTCTAACAATAAGGGAGAGTCTAGGGAGGGAATGTGTGAAAACAAAACTAGCATCATCATTACTATGCCTGATGGCAATAGTTGCAGTGCAGGAGTCACATAGGGGTGAGGGAAGAGGAGGGAAGAGGTGAGGAGAATAACAAAACAAGTGACAAACTATGGAAGGTCGATGAAGAATCAAGATAGTGCTGGGGAGGGGGAGAAGAAACACAGAAGGGAAAGGGGGAACAGGCGACCTGTAATCAGTGGTGGAAGGACTGATGATAATAGTAAGTGCCAAAATAAAACTCAAAAAGGTGAAGGTGAGGGGTGGATGGACAGAGGCAGAGGGGGAAGTGTCTGCAAAGAACAAGCGGCTACGTATCACCATGCCTGATGGCAATTGTGGTAGTGCTGGAAAAAGACAGACAGAGGACAAAAAGGGGGGGAAAGGGTGGTGGAGAGGGAGAGGGAAGAGAGAAGGGAGGAGGGTGTCATGGTGTAAAGGCAGGAAGGGGGAGAGGGGGAAAGAAAGCACACACAGGGGGCAGAGGGAAAGAAGACGGTGCAGAAGGGGAGGGGGTGTGATGGTGAAGGGGGGAGACAGAGGGAGACTGGCGGGGGCAGGTGGAGACTGGCGGTGGGCACGGAAGACCGGGGAGACTGGCAGGGGGCAGGTGGAGACAGGCGGGGGGCAGGGGCTACAGGGGGACAATCAAGGTACCCAGAAGGGTGGTGGACAGGAGTGGACAGGAGTAGACAGGGCCTCCATTGTGGGCCTTTGGTTGTGGTGGCAGGCTCCAGCCTCCTGGTTGGCCGGATTGTAACAAGGGCCAAGTGCAACCAATGGGGGGGGGGCCGTTCCAGGCCACAAACATGACAGTCAAGTCAAAAGCAATGCACACATATTTCCAAAACACCAGGCAGGGCTACAAGATGGCCAAAGCAGAGGATGCAAGGAAATGGGGTAGTTGAAATGCGTGGTGACAATGATAACTCAGCGTGTAGCGTTCATGCGGCATATCAAAATCACTGTAGGCCAAGAATCCCAATGCAACATTGTCAGCACATGGACCCCTCCCACCATCAGTGTGTGTTACACATCCAAAGGTTGTATGGTACCACCTACAGCAGGAAGTGCATGAACATATACAGTCAATTAATAAAATAATCATAAGCAACATGATGAAATGCACAGTCAACAGAATACTCACCAAAATGAGGTGCAGACATGCATTGGAGAAGCCATCCGGAATACCCATTAGGGGTGTACACACAAGTAGGACTGCAGGCTGGCCACAGATATGATGGAAGCCCAATGCCCCTGTGTGAGATGCTGTCACACCGAGCCATCCTTGTGAGCCCATGGAAAGGGGAAGCAGGAGTAGCATATGTGTCAGGACCCCAAGCAAAACACATACACGAAACAAGCCTGAATGGGCCCTACTGGAACACACAGTGGATACCTTCAAATGCCACAAAGCACCACACTGTCACATGAATGCACAATAGACAAAATAAAATTACTTGCAGGAAAAAAAAGAAAAATGCCCACAATCAGAAGGTGGATGCGGCACAGTTGCCTCACCACGCCTATCCATGCCTTGCCCCTCAGCGGCAGCAAGCATGCGGGTCTGGTAAACCAGGTCCTGCATGGCAATGACACGTAGGTCTGCATGCATTACCTCACGTGTCACACGTGCTTCCTCCTGCACGGACTCACATGTAAGATGGAGTTCAGCCTGCACGGCCTCACATGACATACGGAGTACCTCCCGGCTTGCATGGAGTTCAGCTGAGATGGTTCTTTCAAGCCACTCCATCCTGTCTTCTGCCCGCCTACTGTCGTCCATCATGAGAGCACCCAGAGTAGATCGGAGGGTTTGGTGTTTGACCCTCAGTGCCTCACGGTGTGCCTCTGCCTGAGCAGAAATAGCTTGACGCAGAGCCACCATTTCAGCCCGGCGTGCCCTGTCAGAGGCTGCCATGCCCTGCCTGAGTGAGCGGCACGTGGACCGCATAGCCTGCTGCTGGAGCTGCACTTGCCTTTCATGGGGGAGGATGGAATGGGCCACACTTTTCATACCTTGAGCTATCATCTCAACTGCTCCTCCCTGTTGCTGTGTAATGGCTATAACGGCATGCTCCCACTCAGTTGACCCTGGTAGCGCATGGTCACCGCGTTGCCAGACATGACACCTGCCGGGCCCAAGGAGCCATGGTTCTTGCTAGGTTGGTGCTGCCTGCGGCTGCAGGACTGCATCCCTCTGTCGACCTGATACCCCAGAACATGGCCAACTTGTGTTGAGTGTGACCGTGCACCCATTACCACCACAGGTGGACATTCCAACCCCGCCTGGCCCCCTACTGCAGGTGTCGCAGACAGAAGATCATCCAACACAGGATCACTTACCGGCGACGACACATCATGATGCAGATCCGGCTCAACATAGTGGTCAGTGGATGCATCAGAGTCTGCTCTGGACACAATGGCCTGGAGCACCACTGGGTTCTCGTGGGCTGCCACCCCACGACCAACACTGGTGCCTGGATGGTCATGTGAACTGCCACCGTATCTGGGATGACATCTTCATCCTCTGCCTCCAGTGCTTCATCACCTGCAACATAAACAAAAGAAACAAGAACACGCATGTCAGTAGCACATTCTACACACATACAGATCACAACATTGACAGCCAACACATGAAGCAGACATGTCACATGCAACTCAAAGCCCAACATGCATCCAGTGGCATTTCAATGCAAGGGTATCCCAAAAGCAGAAAAGGATGTGTGCAAAATGTGAAGCCAACACAGGCTTTGCATGTTGCCCATCACCTGCATCACACACAACCTCTAGCAGGCACATATCCAAGGCAGAAATGAGAGATGGCAACAAAGAGATGGCACGTTGTCGACCCAGAAAAACAGACACCCCTCGATCCTGGGGAAATGTACTATGTTGACCAAAGACCAGCCTTCTCATGCTCTTAGTGTTAGTAATACATAATCATAAGCTTGACCGAAGTGCGGCCATTTTAAGGTGACGCCCGAGTAGGGACCCTCTCCCACTTGTTCCATCGTGTACGTTGCAAAATAAGGAAGGTGGTAAGAACGGCGAGGATGAGAACGATCGAGCCGGGATCAAGAGGTGTTCGGGGCGCCCCTGCGTAAGCGATGACACTCCTTTCGGCAGATCTGCACACAGCTGATCCCTGATCGACGTGCCCGGCCAGTGAACAAGGAGGCGAGGGTCCCGAAACGAGGCAGAGCCGAGATACGCAGACACAACGTCATTGGTTGCGTCACTATACAGACAAATTGTGTCTTGGAAAGACAAATTGACTAATCAGGTGAGTCGTGCCCCGATTTGTAAGTAATCCTGATATTGGTTGAGAGTTGATTTTGCAAAATCAAACACCCAGAGTAAGTTTGATTAACCAAGGGTAAGGTTAAAAAATGCCTGGGGTATTGTCCACCCTAGCGGGGTTTTTCTGCTGCGGCGGACAATCTTTGGAAACTGGCCAGGTTGCACCTCCGGGGGGAACACCGGCTTATGACATGTATGTGAAATATGGTGTGGGAGCGATAATGTTTGTTTGTTGTTTGTTGTTTTGTTTATTTATTTGGTGTAGCACAAAACCAAACCCAAAGGGTAGCTGGGCGCAGACATTACAAGGATACTTGAGAACCTGGTTACATGGTAATGTTGGTAATGTTTTGTGAAATTTGGCATAAGCAAACCAGAAAGCAGGAAGATCTTCAGTGGCCGAGGAATGGGAGTTTTGAGATGGACCGAATAGATAACCTCGAAAAGGTTTTGATAAGTAAAAAAACACGCCCCGCAGCGCTCGATATCCTTAGAGATTGGAAGAGGGAAGCGATGGTCCGATTTAGAAGTAGAGAGAAACATGCGCGCAGGCATAAATCAAAATCAGAAAAGGAGGAGGAGGAGTGGAGTAATAGCTTGAGGAAAGCAAATAGACGCGACCAGATAAATATTGAGAAAATATATCCTCAAAGAGAGTTACACTCATCAGACGAATTGATAAATAAAATATTAACTGAAACGAACCAAGGCCCGAGAATAGAAACTAAAAAGACTACGTCAGTAGCTGCTGCTCAGCCCCTCCCAACCCAAGCACAGCCCCAGGCTGCATCAGTAACCGCGCCGCCCAATAGGCAGCCCGCCCCGAGTGTTTCGCAAATTACCACAGCCCCAACAGACATCTCTCGCTTACACTGCCCCCTGCACACCTCCCACCCAAGAGGGTGTCTCCGTCCCGTCTGCTCCCCCAATAAGCGAACTTGAACAAAGTGAATGTGTGAGAGTGACCCGCAGTGCGATCAGCAAGGAGAGAAAGCGAGAGTTGCAAGAGGAGGCGGAAATGTATATAGACGAGAATGATGAGGCACCCACGCTAGCGTCAAAGTATGATTTCAGGAGAAGCAATGAAAGACAGGTATTGTTGGAATGCATGGGGGAATATTTGTCCACACAATGGAAAAAGTTAATTGGGAAGTTGCCGCCACAACGATTGTTGGATTTGAATGCATTAGCCTGTTGCAGAGAGAGAGATGAAGAAATAAAAGAGCATGTGGACCGACTTTTTGAATTTAAGAATGAACTTGATGAAGAATATTCTGAAGTACTTGCCACACCGGGGGTATAGTAGGAAAGATATTGAGAGGGGTAGGAAAGAAACTGTACCCAATAGACAGCATCAATTCCTGCCTCCACCAGGGCAGACAGGTGATAGACAAAGACTACGAGTGTGTATACGAGAGACAATGAGATGGATGTCGAGCCCTAGGACTTCCGTGGGGGAGATAAATGAGATATGCAATGAGTATCCTTTGCAAATAAGAATAGAAGCACTGCGGACGATAGTAGGGGTGTTACTCCAGCAAGTATCAGGACACAGCAGGGGAAGGGGAAATGCACAGAGCAGGAGTAATTTGAATATGCACAAAGGACCCTTGGGATTAAATCAATGTGCGTATTGCAGGGAGGAAGGACACTGGCGAGTGCAATGTCCACATTTACAAAATAGAGGTGGGTACGGTCAGAGAAGACAGCACAGAGGGCTCCAGGAACAAATGGCCACAACAGAAACCATATGCAGCAGCACCAGAATAGTCAAGGGAATGGAGAACAGAATCAAGGCCAGGCTCTGAATCAAACTACTTTTACCCAGAATCAAAATCATCAGGCTATGCAAAATGGAAATAGAGGAAGAGGCGGGAACATTTTTGATACTCAAACAGGAGCATACTACAATAAGAACAGTGACAGCCCAAGACAGGGGTCGGAACAAGTATCTATTCCCGTGAATCAGAAAGGACCCTACGTAGAAATGAAAGGTGGGAATGAAGAGCATAGATTCCTCGTAGATACGGGGGCACAAAAGTGCTCGATAGACCATCACTTAGTTCCAGAGATACCACTGTCAGGGCATGAAAATATTTCAGTAGGGTTCGCAGGTACCCCAGTGATTAATCCAGTGTCCCAACCAATAGCCGTAACATTAGGCCCATTCACTGAGTACTGTCCATTCCTGCTAACAGAGAATTGTGGGGAGAATATTTTGGGATTAAAGTTATTGAAAAGATTGAGTGCAGTTATTCACTGTACACCAGATGGAGTGTTTTTAACTATTTCACCACAGAATGTACCAGTGTCAGAATTTTTGTCCAAACCTTTGCCAGGAGAATTGAGTGACGTGCCAACTTGTATATGGGCAATAGATGACAATGATGGGGGATGCTTGAAGATAGAGCCAGTGAAGATTACATTGAAAGAGGGAGTAACGTTGCCGCGTATTCCACAGTATAAAATTTCAGCAGACGGAGAGAAAGGATTGAAAAGTATTGTGTCTGATTTGGCAAAATTGGGAGTGATTGAAGAGATTACAGGCAGCATATGTAACAGCCCCATTCTTCCGGTGTATAAGAAAGGAGGTAATGAGGTACCATATCGTTTCATAATTGATTTGCGCGCACTAAACAAGGTAGTAGATCCCCAATTCCCATTGGTTCCAGATGTTACCACAATTTTGACAATGATCCCAGCTTCCGCAAAGTATTTTAGTGTTATTGATTTGAAAAATGCTTTCTTCAGTATTCCAGTACACAAAGAAAGTAGATATCTGTTTGCTTTCACACTAGGAGGGCGATCGTTTACTTTCACGCGCATTCCTCAAGGCTATACAGAAAGCCCTAGCATCTATAGCAGAGCATTTAAAGAACAACTAGATATGCTAGAGCTACCAACATTTTGTGTATTGCTACAATATATAGACGATCTGTTGATCGCAGCAGACACAGAGGAGATTTGTAAAGAGAGTACCAGTTTACTATTAACACACTTAGTAGCGCATGGCCACAAAGCCAGCTTAAAAAAGTTTCAGTATTGTTGAAAGGAAGTGGCTTATTTGGGTTACTTACTTTCGAAAGAAGGGAGAAGACTAACGGCGAAGAGAATATATAGCATATCTGGAATGCCTATTCCAAAAACACAAAAAGGAGTCAGAGCTATAATAGGCATGGCTTCTTATTGTCGGCAATGGATAGTGAATTTTGCCTTAATTGTGAAGCCGATGGTGGAGTTGACAAAGAAAGATGTTGTGATGCCCTTGCAGTGGAATGAAGAATGTCAGAGAGCATTTGGCTTACTGAAAACTGCACTGTGTTCTGCTCCAGTTTTGGGGACACCAAATTATGAAAAGATTTTTAAATTGTTTGTGCATGAGGATGACGGCTGCGCGTTGGCAGTTCTAACACAGGAACAAGGTGGAAGAAATAGGCCATGCAGCTATTTTTCTTCTGCGCTGGACCCTGTAGCGCGCGCACTACCACGATGTTTGTGAGCTGTTGCAGCGGCTGCTGCATCAGTGAAACAAACAGAATGGATGGTATTGGGGCATACCTTAATTTTGATGGTGCCACATGCCATAGACGTTCTACTCAATAGAACGCAGACGCAACACCTCTCCTCTGCTAGATTGACTAGATATGAAATTGTGTTGTTTGCACCCCACATCCAGATTATGAGGTGTAGCGCTTTGAATCCACCAGAATTAATGCCAATGCCCGGGGAAAACCTTGGTGGAAATGAATCACCCCCACATTATTGTTTAATGGTTACTGAGGAAGAAACAAAAGGGAGAATTGATTTAAGTGATACCCCACTAAAAGAACCAGATGGAGAACTGTTTTGTGACGGTTCCTGCTTTAAATTATCTGACGGCACTTCAACTGCCGCATATGCCATCACCACGTTAAAGAGTTTTGTGGAGAGCAAAAGAATCCCTTACAACTCTGCACAAGCGGCAAAAATAATAGCATTAACCAGAGCTTGTGAGATAGCTGAGAATCTGAGCGTGAATATATATACTGACAGTCAGTACACCTTTGGCGTGCTTCATAACTTTGGCTGACTCTGGGCTGAGTGAGGTTTTCTAACATCACATGGGGCTAGAATCCAACATGACCCTTTGATTGTACGATTGCTGTTTGCACTCACGTGTCCAAAGCACCTAGCAATAATGAAATGCGAGGCGCACAAAAAGGTAACGTGTAAAGTGGGAGAGGGAAACGCGTTTGCAGACAGAATTGCAAAGCAAACGGCCAATGATATGAGTACAAAGCTGTTTACAGTACAGTCTGAAGAGGTTCCCTGCATGATAGAGAATGGAATTGCTACTGTCAAAGAGATGCAGGTGGAAGCCACTGTTGATGAAATCCGAGGGTGGGCTGAGGGCTCTGCAGAATTAGATCTGGAAGGTTGTTGGGTGGACAAGAAGAGCGGGAATTGGACGTTGCCAAATGCCTATGTAAATGCAATGGTCACAATGGCTCACAGCCCCACTCATATCTGTGCAAAGAAAATAATTCAACATCTAGCCACAGTTTGGGAAAATCCACTCATAAAAAAGAATGCCGAGAGGTTGGTACAGAATTTTATCACGTGCCTACAACACAATGTGGGGAAGGGAACGGTGACTCCAACAGGCAGTTTTGGCCCTCCCTCTATGCCATTTGCGGTGATCCATTTTGATTTCATAGAAATGGAGGGATGCAAAAACTTGAAGCATGTCCTAGTGGTTATATGTGCATTCAGCAAATGAGTGGAAGCATATCCATTAAATGACTGCACTGATATAAGCACGGCGAAAGTGATGTTAAAGGAATATTTCTCCCGTTTTGGCCTGCCCCATGTTATATGGTGAGATAATTGTCCGCATTTTGTAGGTGCAGTAGTACTACAGATGTGTGCAGGTCTCCAGATCGATACGCGATACCATTGTTCGAGACATCCGATGCCGGCCGGTCTTATTGAACGCTACAACAGAATCCTGAAATCTAAGATTAGCAAGATATGTGCAGGAAGCAAGTTAAGTTGGGTAGATGCGTTACCAATAGCACTATTATGCATGAGAACATCTGTGCAGGCGAGAACTGGGCTCTCCCCATATGAGATAGTCATGGGGATACTGGCGAATGTTTGGTGTGCACCTCAGCCGAAGAAACTGAACAAAGTTGAATACCCAGTGCTCAGCATATTCAAAAAATGCGTTGATTCATCAGCAGGTGCAGGAGGCGCTACCGATCAGATAAACTGGCCCGGGACACGCACTGGAGCCAGGTGACTGGGTGCTGCTTAAAATTTTTTACGAAAAACATTGTTGGCACTCAGGTGGCATGGTCCCTATTTGATACTCCTGACAACGCAGACGGCCATTCGTGTGGATGGGCGTAAAGCATGGATCCACGCCACCCATGCAAAAAGGTGCCGTCACCATCTGAAAAACTGACTGATCGAGGCGACCGGAAAGAAACAGCGGTTCCAGAAATGAAAGAAACAATTGCCAGTTCTTTGCCACAGAAACTGCCTGATTCTGAAACAAAGCCTGATGAGATTGCCATAAAAGAGGAAGGGCAAAGAATGCCCAACGTTGTCCAGCAGATTCTGCATCACTGCTGGTCGACACCAAGCGAATACCTCTGTGGCGCCCACCATCCTCTGTTGCACCACAGCCTGCATTGTCACCTGGGCGCCCATCATCATCTGTCATTGCACCTCAGGCTGACTCCAAGCTTGAGTCCGGAAGTGCACCGGCACTACTCGTTGATCACACGGTACCAGGAACAAGGCGGTACAATCTACAAAGTTGGAAAAAGGAGTGACCAAATCTTCGTTTCATCAATCTTTTATTGCCTCTGTTTCCTATTCTCGAATGAAGTAGGAACCGGAGGCCTAGAGGAGAGCAACGTGAGGGTTGTGCAAGTCAGACAGCCCAAAAGCGAGACTCCTCGGTGCTAACATCAAATCCATGTGTCCTGAACCAGAGCGGACAAGCGGGGCGCACATGGTACAGAAGGCAATTGATAACTGCTCTGAAGTTCTTTAAGCAGTATACTAATGCATACGAGATCTTGCCCAATGTGTAAGCAATCCAGGCTGCTGAGAACTGGCAGAATAGACAGTTGACATTTATCGAACTCATTGACTTCGGACAAGTGCCGCGAGGAAAGATATCCAAGACGAGAATCGCTGAGGAAGAAGGACCGTGAGAGAAAATGCCAGAACTAGCTTTCGCCCCCTCCTGCACCATTGTTGACAAAGCTGATAATGAATCAAACATAGAAACTGAAAGATTGCATAAAACAAGTTACCGAAAGAATTGCATGCTGACCTTGACGATAATCATGTGCATAATGAGCATAATGGCCCCAGTAATAACAGCACTGGTACTGTGGTATTTAGAGGAGATGCACCCTTTAGAAATTCTCTTACCAATTAGGAACATCTCCACCACGAAAAGCCCTGTTTATGTAATTACTTACACTCTGTCCCCAATGGAAGAGAGACATAGAGATGGTTATGGAAACAATACATTACTGCAAATTATGAACATGACACATTCAATTTTGAAAAAGAACAACTGTTGGGTGTGTGGTCATTTGCCACAGCATGGTGGCAAAGGAATAAGTTGGTACGTGCAGCCACTGACATTAAGTTTTGCATGCAGTGCATCTCTGAGTACATTGTATTATGGAAAAAGGAATAAAAGTGAAACGGGTCAATTAGATAGCACAAACATGAATGAATTTGAAGAAATTATTATGAGACCCATAGGTTGCTCAATATTTCATAAAGCACGGATGATAACACCAAAAGCTACGCTCAAACCAATGCCACAAGATAGACTGTCTCCACCAGAAAAGTCATCTGTGATCGTATTTTGCATAAGATCAGAAGGAAATAAAGATGCAGTGCCCCCCTTTTATACAGTAAACTACAGCCCATGTTCTGTTCCTTTTTGTTAAAAAAAATAGGGCTCATATTTTATAGGGACATTCACTAGATGTATACATGCAGCGATTATTAATAGGGAAGTAGAGCCAGTGTATGTAGGTGACCCGTTGTATTTCATATGTGGAGATAAAGTGTATCCTTGGTTACCTAGAAACTGGGGAGGTACATGCTATTTAGGACTACTGTTCCCAGGAGTGTTTTTCTTAGAAACAACAGACATAGCCAAACTATCTAGATCTAGGCCATGAAGAAGTAATGAAGACGGATTAATAGCAGTAGATGTAGCAAAATCATTTATACCATTTTTGGCCCAAGCAATAAACTCCTATAATATTCGACGATTATCCAGAATCTTAGAAAAAACAATAAACGGAACAACAGACATATTATACAACATGACGTTAGAGGAGAAAGGGGTTAGATTGATGACACTGCAAAACAGAATGGCTCTTGATGTAATCCTGGTTGATCGTGGTGGCGTTTGCAAATTCGTGGGATCAGCGTGCTGTGTATTTGTAAATGACTCCTCTCTCACGATTTTCAGGGCAATAAGAAAATGACATGTAATAAGTTCTGAACTCCATACCCAAGAAGGGAGTTGGGATATAAGTTCCTGGTACTGGGAATTATTATATTCTATGGAAACTATTTGTGCTACTGATAGCAGTACTAGGGATATTCATGACATGTTGTTGTTGCATACACTGCCTACCTGTGATATGCACCGAAATTAGTAAAGGATGTGTACAGATGATAGAAAAAAAGAGCACTAGTAGATCAAGTATCCTTGGTAAAGAAGAGACAAAGACAGTCAAAGAATTCATGTCCATTGACATAGGTGACAATGAGGAGGAAACTAAAAATATGCAAGATTCAGAGCCTGATTCAGAATCAGAATCTGAAACAGATACGTGGCCGGAAGAGGATGCAATGTGCGGATGAGACGTTTGGCATACGGCCAAAAGGAGGGTTTGTCGTCCCAGAAAAACAGACACCCCTCGATCATGGGGAAATGTACTATGTTGGCTGAAGACCAACCGTCTCATGCTCTTAGTGTTAGTAATACATAATCATAAGCTTGACCAAAGTGCGGCCATTTTAAGGTGACAGAAATCGCCATCTTGTTTTCTCTAACATTTGCTCATTGCTTTCTGTTCTAAATGCTTCGCTGGCATGATATTCTGCTTTACCAGTGTACAATGCAAGGCCAAGGGAAATATACTGAAACATAATGTAGCAACCCTGATAGAAATACCCGGTCTCCTCCTGCGTGCTATCCTTGAAAGAGGGCAGCGAGAAATCCTAATCAGCACACTGGTGCCAGTGTGTCTAGAAAACACAGTGAAAATACTCGGAACAAACATTAAATTGCTTGAATTATGTTCTTCTTTGCGGCCCCCCTTCTCAAGCCCTGTAGAGTCCTGGAGAGCGAGTTGACCCCCAGGACCCAAATAGAAACTAGGAGATAGGAAGGCCTGGAATGTGGCTCTCCCCCCCACATGCAGCTTGCTAGCGGGAACAGAAGCATTCTGTTCTTTTCAACATAGACTTACAAAATTGCAAACTTGTGCTAAAACAAATGTTTGAGGTGTCATACTCGTCACGATTGTCAATCATCGTGCTCAGTTCAAAGGAGATGTGCAAGGGGCGGTTTTTGATGTGACACTACTGATTGTAAAATGTTAGTTTTGTATATATGTAACTAATGTATGTGTCTCGCTCTCTTGCGTCTCCCGAGGTCTGTTAGACACACGTTGCGGGGCGTGAGACCAGTTGGCCAACTGAGACTATTTACTTTGCAATAAACCCTAGCTTTTTGGAATACAACCTCGTGTCTGGCGTACCGGTTTGTGTGTGGTGACTGTGCCTTGTTTCCACATTTGAAGGTCCCTCAGGGGCCCCTTCAACATAGCATAGGCATGTGGAAACACACAAATAGCCACAGCTGGCATTCACACCAAACGCACCATGACACAAGTAACATGCATGTTCACGTGCAGGACTCAACAACCATTGACTGTGGAGAGTACATGTGTCACAGGAGGCACCTATGCTACTGCATTTCAATGCAGTGAAAGGAGGGACATGGGTACATACATGGCAAGTCACTATCACACAGCAGCATTGTGTTGGCATGTTGAAGGGATGAACTTGGCACACGAGTGTGAGTGTACAGTGCAGTGCATGTGTACCCCCTCAACTTCCAACATCAACATGTATGTAGTGATGTCAATCTCCAAACGTGACGGCAGTGTAAGGGCAATTGCAGCCATCATGTGCAAATGGCACGCACCATGTAGCATGGACACCATGAAACACCCACCCTCTGGGCAATAGCAGGGAGGCACTGCATGGCAATGAAAGGTTCACCACAGAACTGTGCATTGGCAGACAGTGTAGGCATGCGTCTATTGCATGTCGTCAGTCAAATGCCACTACAGCCGATGAGAAGTGGACATGATGCAGGACAGATGAGGAACCATCAATAGTACACCCATGCATGCAGAAGAAACAACACCAGTTGAAAAGAGGCAGTGGGCCTGTAACAGGGGGAGCCATGTGCACGACACAGATGTGGACACCCTAAAGTCATGCATGATGACACACAGACCAACAGTGAGCATGAAATGGCTGTCCAAATAACATGACACTTGGATCATCCTGGAGACATACTACATTGAAAAGGTGGTCAAGGACACCTAGGGGCATACATGGAATGAAAATAGAACATGAATGTGCACACATGTGCATGGGGAGCCACTGCCATCAGCACAGTCAGAGTGCACACTGCACCAAGGACAAAGGATGTATATGACATGATATGACATCTCATCAAGATTGCCCTTGTACACAAGTGGCTCAGAGTGCAACCAAGCAAAGGGACGGGAACAAGGGAGAAAAGGAACTGAAAACAATGATCATACTGGGCACAGTGACATTGAGAACACGCAAGTGCATGGAGAAGGGATAAAGTGTTGAAGACCCTGGAAGGGGGGAAGTGGAACGTGCCAAACAGAGGAGACCAAAGAATGAAAATGAAGTCCAATGATAGAATAGGCATTCAAAAGGTGGTAGTGTAGCCAGAAAGTGGCAAGTGCAAGATCATTTGGATAGGGCAAATCTGATGAGTGCCGAAGAAGAGTGGGGGACTGTATGGGTACACGTACAGGAGCCATTGCAATGGGAGGCCTGGAGGCAGTGCCGCAGGTAGGCAGGGTGAGCAGGTACCTGGGCCCGAAGGACAGAGGGTTTCTAGGTGCACAGTGCCAAGAGAGGAAACTGTTCAGCTGGGCAGAAGAGGGGATAATGCAGGAGCAAATAGGAAGGTATTGAGGTGCTTCTGGAAGCAGAGATGTTTCTCCTCAAGTTTAAACGTGGCATGTAGGCTGTTCCAAAGGGAGGTCCTAGCCATAGACACAGATCTGCCCCCAACTTGTTTCTTCAATAAACGACTGACCCGGAGGGAGTGTGAGGTAGAGGAGCAAAGGACTTGAGATGGGAGTGGGATAGTTGAAGGTATTTTGGACCCAGGCCCCAGAAATCCTTGTGCACAATGCAGAGGGTCTGAAGTTTCATCCTTGCATCCACTGGTAGCCAATGAAGGGATTTCAGAGCTGGAAAGATAGGATCCCAGGGCTTGAGGGCAAGGACAAGTCTCGCAGACCTGTACTGGATTAGTGACAGAGGGCGGAGTGTGGAGGCAAGTAGAATTTTGAAAGAGTCTGTCACAGTAGTCCAACCTTGAGACAACCACAGCTTGGGAGACTGTGAGCTTGTAGGTGAACGAGAGGAAAGACACAGTACCCCTGAGGAGATTAAGCAAGAAGTTAATATATCTCAAGAAACGTCAGAAATGTGTGAGGAAAAGGAATGTGTGGAGTCAAAGGTGACCCCGAGGTTGTTGGCCTTGCAGGTGGGGGTAGGAGGAGGGCCAAGGGGGGGCAGCCAGAGAGTGAGGGGAAAGGATGGCGAAGATGTACCAGTGAGGAGGATGTCAGTCTTTCAGGCATTTAGACAGAGATTGTTGGCAGTACACCAATTTCAAATGTCAATGAGGCAATCAGAAATGAGGGAGGGAGAAGAGGTGGCCAAGGGCAGCCTGGAAATGAGTTGAGTGTCATCAGCATAGCACTGGAAGTTGTAGCAGAAAATGAAAATGCAGTAGGTAAGAGCTGCCAGGTTCTGTTTTGAAAGCCAGGCCGAGAGGTCAGACCCCTGGTGAACACTACAGGTAGAGAGGGAGATTGATGAAAGGAAGGACCCAAGTTGTAGCTGGGAGGGTCACACACGCCAAACACACATGTCGCTGAGTAACACGCATCAATAATCACCAGACGATGCCTCATAATCCATCCTCTCTCCCACTCCACGGATTTGTTCTTCCGGGGAGGAACTCTGCAGCGATCTCCTCATGCTGAGTGAGTTCATCCTCCTCTGGTGGTGGCCCACCACCAGTCACCAGAGACATGGAATAATTGGAGCCATGCTTTTGTTTTCCACTGCGTCGGAGGTAATTCCAATGCTTGTAGCAGTCCTGAGCCGTGTGCACCTGGAATCCCATGTATGTCACACCATCCGCAACATGCTGCCAGTGGACCCAATGCTGGTGATGCGTTGTATGGCACTGTGGGCCCACAAGCATATCACGTTGGTGTGCCGACATGTAGTCCACAAGGAAGTCCAGTTCCTGCTTATTGAAAGGCTTCTTCCTCGACGTGCCGGAGGCCGGAGCCGTGACTGGGGTTTCAGCCTCTTTCTCAGGAGCACACTTCCTCCTTTTGTGCGGTGGTACTGACCCTGAGTGGGCAATGTGGCCCTAATCAGTGGGGGCAATGGCGCTGGCGTACTGGACCAAGGGAGTGGGTGTTGGAATGAGGACAGAAGGTCTGGCTTGGGTCTGACTCACTGCCGGGGTGGTGTTGGCTGCATCTGCCCATGCAGTTACCACCACCCGGCTGCTTGGGGCAGAAGATGTCATCACTGCCCCAGATACGTGTGCCCCGGTCACAGCTACACTGGACACACGTGACCTGCACCTCCTGACAAGATGGAAATCGTCCTGGGAGTCCTCATCACGCAAAGCAACATGTGCTGCTCGACCCCGAGCCCGGGTGGTGGTCCCCATGGCTGCACCTGCAACTACCACCACCGGTGGGCCCGTGGCAGCAGATGAAAGTTGCTGTTGGGTCATATGGGCCACAGGTTGTGATGCAACAGCTGCATCACCAAGAGCCACAGGGGGTGGTGGCATGTCTGCACCAGCACGTGGCTGGGCATCCTACCCCAGTGGGGCACCCCTGCCTCTACCCCCTCTGTAGCCACCCTGGCCACCCTGAACACCCTGTCCCCCCGGGTCTCTGAGGCCATGTGCCCGACCACGCACACCACCTGGGAGGACGCCCAGCTTTGCCCCCCCCACCCTTTGGTGGACTCCCAACCATGACACAGATGGTAAATAGCCGATGGGAGGTGCACTCAACAATTGTGCTGGGCAATTGGGTTGAAGGGGGCAAGGTTCTGGATGGAATAGGTACCCCTGTGATCCTGCAAGGCTGTCTGTGATCCCTGGGGAAAAATGATGGGTCACACAATGCTCAGGCCCCCAGAAGAGTAAACACACGTGTCGGTCTCCATGAACAGCACGTACAGTGGACTGCTTCCCCGCTGGACCTTTAACCCGTGCTGAAGGCAACGCCCACACACGTAATGTCACTGGCGCGCTTACGTGCGAAGGCCCTTTCCTCGAATTACACGCATTCACACATTGACGTGCTGTTTTTTCACGTGCCAATTCACTCTGCATCAAGCTGGCCATGCGACAACACACGGAAGACCACACTCCTGCCCAGAAGGCCATTTTCCTGCCCCCCAGAGCCCTGGGGAGCCTCCTACAAGCGATATGCTGCTTCCTGCCTGCTGCTAACAGTGCCCTGCCATTTGGTGCCTGCACATCAGCCATCTTCAGGGGTCCAGTTGCTGCGACCACCCCTGCTGGAACAGAAGACTCCCGACTGGTGTTCCATCGCTCCACAGCCCAGCCCCAGGACCCAGTTGCCCACCCACACCTGCCTCGGGGGTTGCCATGTCCGACGCAACATCATCCGGCACGAGTGGCAACCCCCACAGCAGAGTGGCAGAGGGCTGCCAGCTTCAGTGCAAATGAAGTTGGCATCCTGGTGGGGCAAGTCATGGGGCATTATGATGCCCTCTTCACTCCATAGCGCGCCGACAAGGAAGGACGGAAGAGGATCTGGAAGGACACAGTGGGTGACCTCAATGTGGAGGGGATGGCACCCCGCGACATCAAACACGTCCAGAAGTGCTGGGAGGACTACAAGTCCAGGACCCACAAGAAGGTCCAGCGGCTCTTGGACGCAGCGGATGCAGTAAGGCGCCGGGTCCACCTTACAACCCAGCAGATGAGGGTCCTGGAGTGCATTTGCCCAGTGCTTCACCACCAGATCCTCAGAATGCAGGCCCGTCTGGAGTCGAGCGGTAAGTGCCCATGCATTCCAGTTTAAAACTGTTAAAACAGTGCATGTTGCAGTGTGGTGGTAGTTAGTTACTTGGTTGTATGTGTGACACGGGTCATTTATGGATGTGTGTGTGCAGGGACATGATGGTGCTGCATGTGAGTCCAGTCATGCGTGACCCACATGGATGGTGTATGTGTTACAATGCATCATGCAGAGCAGCATGTGGAATGCACACATGTATGCATGCCTGTGTCTGTACTTGGACATGTTTGGGGTGTGAGAGATGGGTGCTGCTGTCATGGACATGCATGGTGTACATGTCCGTGTGTCTGAGTGTATGTGAGTGACTGGTAAACACCATGGATGCATGACACATGTCCGTGTGTTGATTTACGGATACAACCTAGTCATCCTTGTAACCACTGTGTCTGGGGGTATACAGGGCCAGATGCATGTATGTGCATGTGATCAGCATGTCCCATGATGCAAGTGAGTTTCAGCCCACCATTGGATGTTTCTACGGTGCCTTGGACATGGATGTAAATGTTTGTTGCATGTGCCATGCCTGTTCCTGCATGTGTGTTGACTGCACTGACCCATGTGTTGTAGAGGGACATGATGGAAGTGATGTTTGACAGTGCGACTCATGTGCTATTGCTTTGGGTCTAGAGGACTATTGTACAGTACCCTGATGCTTGTGTTCAATGTCTCCCTTTACACAGCGGCGAGTGAAGAAGAGGGCGGAGACGGTGCTGTGGAGGAAAGCGGCAGGGATGCCTCCACCGGATGCCTCCACCGACCGGCGACGCAAGGCCCAGTCACCCTCCCAGGAAATACTATCATCTGGGAGTGAGATGACTGGTGCCGCGTCTGCCACTACGGCTGCAGCAGAAGTGGCGGGTGAGCCCCCACAGTGGCTGGCAACGGCGGAAGATGGTGCAGAGCCATCCAGGTTGGTGGTGTGAACTGAGGAGGAGGCCGCTTCAGAGCCGCACATGGGGCCTGGGGGGGGAGGCACCACTGGTGCAGGTGGTGCAGTCCAGGGGCAGGGACAGGAGGCAGCACAGGTCGCTGTGGAGGGGCCTGTGCATGTCACTGTCCCTGACACTGTGACTGCATCCCCATGCACCAGCAGGGATGCCCTGCCTCAGGCCCGTCCGGAGGTATGACCCGTGACAGGATTGAGTCCGCCCTGATTGGTGTTGCGTTGCGCATGCGTGACATTCGTGATGACATGCGTGCTTCCTGGGGGGACCACGCACGTCAACGCAAAGAGATGTGTGCCAACATGGCCCAGTTGGGAGGGCTCATGGTCGGGGGTTTCCTCCATGTGTCGCTCTGTCTTGCGGCCCTCTCTTCCTCTGTGCACACTATACGCCAATCGTTCTCTGTGCCGCCTTCCAGTCCAGATGCCACCAGGGCCCCCTGTGGACCTGCCCCAACCAACGCAGCCAGGCTCGTGGAGATCCCATCCCTGCCACAGTTGGGAGTCGGAGCTCCAGCACAGGTGGTCACCCCAGCAACTGTACCCCTGGCAACAGACGATGTGCAGGCACATACAAGCAGGGCACCAGAACGACGGCACCGGGTGTTGCCATCTACCCGGAGGCAGTCGTGGTGGCGGCAGCAGGCAGCAGAAAGGTGGCAGCAGGCTCGGCGTAGGAGGCATGTGGCCCCGTAGCCCTCCACATCATCGGGCAGGCATCGGCCGGCGGGCAGGAGGCCCCAGGATTGGGAGTGTCTTCTGTGTGGCAGCGATTGGGCCAGCGAATAGGTAAGGTAGAGCGGCAACGGATGGAGAGGGCACGGCTCACAATGGTCAGGGCGGAGAACTCTATGCACCGGCCTTTGAGGTGGGCTGAGTGCCTCGAGGCAACTTGCAGGGAGTTGAAGGAGGCCATGGCTGCATCCCTGCAAGACCTCAAGGCCAGGGAACAGGCCCGCCTCCGGAACATTGACAAGGAGTTCAATGATGCCCTGGCCTGGGACATCAATAAGTGAGCCGTTGGAGTAGCCCGCCGCCTTTGTATGTAGTAATTTAGGTTTAGATTTCATTTGGTTTTTATTATGATTTGGAGATCCCGGATTTTGCTTCACTTTTTGTATATAGTTGTATTTTAGATATGGTTTTAGGTAGTTTTCCTTTTGTTTTGGGATAATGGACCCTTCAGACTTTCGTTTACAATTTTTCCAGACATGTACATACTTTCTTTTTTAGATGTTCACATGGATTAATGTTTTTTTATGCTTTGGGTATGGACCACTTTTTCATGTTTTGGATTAGTTTTTTTCCTTGGATTAGACTTTCTTTGTCTTATTGCACTATTTATTTTTTCATTTGCATGTCTGGTTTTCATTTTGTCATTTGTTTTACTTTTTAATACATTTCATAATTCGACATTATTGGTGTGGTCTACTATGATTTATTTTGTGCATGTCTCCATGAGCATTGGCTAAGTAATGTGTTGCCACTGTGTGGCTCTGTGGGACATTTGTATGCTGGTCCACTGGCCTTTGTGCCATGTAGGGGATTTGTGTGATGTTTTTGGCGCACGGCGCGGGGTTGGGGGCATAATTGGCACTGCTGCAGGGTCGCTGTGCCACTCTGCGCCACGGCTGGTTATGGATGTAAGTATCCATGAATACGCTGTGCGTGAAAATAGGTTTTGGCGCACGCGGCTGGTACATGCTGGGGCATGCTACCTCTCTGCGCTGCCCGCGTGCGCTTCTTCTGCGCTAAATTCCATGAATTACCCCCTTAGTGTTTTTATGGTATGGGGTCTTGAAGCTCTTTCTGGCCTTGATCTGTCTAATTGGGTCTTTGACACAAACCTTTCTTTGTTTCACTCTCTTCTTTTTTCTCTGCACCTGAGTCCCTTCATCTTTTGACTCAGAGCTGCTATTGGTACTACATTCCATCTCTTCTAGGCTCTCCTTATCTCTATGAGACTGGGAATACCTCCCAGGACCACAGGGTCTGGACTCCTCTTGCCTTTGCAGCTGTGAATTCTCAGGTAATTTCCCCTGTAGTCACCTATTGGCACAGGATAATACTCAGTCTCTTACTCAGACAGACTCAACTGTGTAGTTTCTGCTCTTCCTGACTGGGGAAATTCACCCTTTCCCCTGAATATTAGGAGGTTTTCTTTATATGCCCCTCCTGGCTGAAGCTTTGAATGTTCTCCAGCTAAGCGAGCTATTTGGTCTCTCAGCAATCACATTATTTTTAAGTCCAACTCCCTCATTTTCTCATCAAGGCAGTTTTCATGGTTAGAAGTACTAACAGAATTATTCTAACCTTACAGAACACACTGGTCCAGCCACTTCCCCTTCTGTGTGACAGAGGTGAGTACTACTTGATCTCAGATAAGGACTGGCCTTCTAGGCCAGTTTGGCTAGGCCCGGTAAGTCTAGGTGCCTCATGTTTCCTTGGGATTTGTAGGTGGAAAACATGAGGTCAGTCGCAGTTGGTCCATAGGAAGTTGTGGTTAACTGGCATGAGGTTCCTGATGGGGAAGGCGTCATCCGTGGATCACAGGGCCCTTTCCCATACCCTAATTGTTAAGGGTGGCTCAATTCCTATTTGTAATTTTCAATTTCATTTGCCAAATTCTCATGCCTGCTTCACTCGGTCCTTATTTCCTTATGGTGTTCAGAGAGCTGCATGTTTAACTCTGAGACCAGGGCCCGATTGGCCTTGAGCACTTTACTCTGGGCCATTAATTGATCTTTCAATTCCCTGATTTAATTCTGACTTGACTCATCTTCATATTGTGCGGCCTGCAATGTGCGTGCGGGCATATTCAAAGTCTTTCAAAACACAAATCTCTCTCTTGCACGTTTCACTGTAACAGGTGTGAGAAACCTGAGGTGTCTCACTGACTAGTCCCCGGGGATCTGTTATCCAGGTGGCCAGGACATAGCCATTGCTATTGGATCCAGTTCCTGGGGGTGGACTATTGAAGAAGGATCACCTACATGAGGGGTCCTCTTTGAGTGGAAGTGGAACACTGACAGGTGAGACGTGGTACCCCCGTCCTTACAGCACCTTTTCCCCATCCTATCCTGTAGGATATTCAGGAATGCTACCCCTCCCCCGTTTCCGACATAAACACTTTCTTACACCTTGAAATACAATGGACTAAACCCAGGGCTGTTTACCTGACATGTCCCAACACAAGTGGGACGTGTAGTCTGAGGGGTGCGTGTGAAGTTTTACACGCTATGGGCCTAGCGCGAGCGGGGTACATGTATTCTGAGGGGTGTGTGTGAAGTTTTACATGCTATTGGCCTAGCGCGAGCAGGGTACGTGTATTCAGAGGTGTGCGTGTGAAGTATCACACGTGATTTGGCAGTGTGTTCCCTCCCAGTGTGCCCACCCCGCCCATGCAGCCAACACCACAGGGGACCACCCCACACCCCTGGGCATGCCCCGCAGGCCGCCCATTCACCCTGGGCATGCCCCAGAGGCAGGCCACATGGCACCATGCCCTGATTTATGTCCCCCACAACCCCCAGTGAGGGGCACCTGCCAGCAGGCCCCAACTTATGTCCCCCACCCAACACGTCATCACAATCCAGACCCATGGACCTTATGGCCACCCAAATCCCACCCCACGCCACCCCAGTCCAAACACCCAACCAAGCATTCCATCCACTCCAAATAGAAATCCCCATGTCATTATAGATGCCAAATAACCAGTATGCGCAAGAGTACAAGTCCGTCAGACCCACACAATGGCGACACATGACTGAGAAAACACACATTGTGACATGCACGAAAGCAATGAGAGAAGACCACACAAATGAAGTAAAAAACAAAAATGTATTAAATACAAAAATGAATGAATGAAACGAAATTACAAGAATCAAATGATAAATAAAAGGATGTCCGAAATCAATGAAAAATTATGAATGGTGAATTGAATATAATGCAAAGAAAAATGCCTCCAAGGTGTCCGTCCATAGCACCAAATACAAAGTAAAAAAATCAAAACCATTCCTCCATTGTAAAAAAAATGTGTTAAATCAGGTCCATAACTATATACAGTGTATAAATCAGGGGTGCATGTGCCCAACAATCCAAAGGAAACCTAAGAAAAAACCTACCTAATCAATAACTATTAACAAAAAGGTGGGGCATAGTCCATGGGCCCCAAAGGTTAAAAAAATAAAGGAAACCTACAACTACATGACTATTTACAAAGACGGCGGGCTAGTCCCACGGCTCACTGTTCGATGTTCCGGCCCAGGGCATCATCAAACTCCATGTCGATGTTCCGGAGGTGGGCCTGTTCCCTGGATTCGAGATCTCGCAGGGATGCAGCCATGGAATCCTTCAAATCCCTGTGAGTTTCCCCAAGGCCCTCAGCCCGCCTCAAAGCCCGGTGCATGGAGTTCTCCGCCCTGACCATTCGGAGCTGTGCCTTCTCCGCCCGCCGCCTCTCTGCATCTATTTGCCGGCCCAACCGCTGCCACAAGGAAGACACTCCCAGTCCGGAGTCTTCCTGCCCCTCGGCCGATGCCTGCCCCCGGGTGTTGATGGGCCCGAGCCATGATGCCTCCCATGCTGAGCCTGCTGCTGCCTCTGACGCAACTGCCTCTGCCACCATGACGGCATCCGGGCTGATGGAATCCCCCGGCGCCGTCGTGTACGTGCCCTGCCCGATGATGCTGGCACATCCCCCATCTGCTGGGGTTCAGTTGGTGGGGTGGCCACCTCTGCTGGACCTCTGATCTGACTCCCGACTGCGGCAGGGATGGGATCTCCACGTGGCTGGCTGCATTGTTTGGGGCAGATCCACAGGGGCCCTGGTGGCATCTGGACTGGAAGACGGCACGGATAACGACTGACCTATAGTGTGCACAGAGTTGGAGAGGGTCGCAAGACTGGCTGACACATGGAGGAAACCCCTGACCATGGCCCCTCCCAACTGGGTCACGTTGGCACACAGCTCTTTGTGATGACGTGCGTGGTCCTCCCAGGAAGCACGCATGTCATCACGAATGACACATGTGCGCAACGTGACACCAATCAGAACGGACTCCATCCGGTCACAGGTCCCCTCGTCTACAGGTAGAGGAATGCAAGATGACGTGGATCTCCCCCCTACCTGCGGACGGGCCAGGGATGGGGCATCCCTGCTGGTGCATGGTGATGCAGTCACAGTGTCAGGGACAGAGACATGCACAGGCACCTCCGCGACGACCTGTGCTGCATCCTGCCCCTGCCCCTGGACTGCACCATTTGCACCAGTGGTACCACCCCCACCAGGCCCCATTTGCGGCTCTGTAATGGCCTCCTCCTCCTCTATACACACCACCAACCTGGATGGCTTCACACCGTCTTCCGCCGTAGCAAGCTCCTGTGGGGGCTCATCTGCCCCTTCCGCTGCAGCCGTAGTGGCAGATGCGGCACCAGTCCCCTCGCTCCCGGATGATGGAATTTCCTAGGCGGGTGACTGGGCCTTGCGTCGCCGGCCGGTGGAGGTATCCTTGCCGCTTTCCTCCATAGTGCCGTCTCCGCCCTCTTCTTCACTCACCGCTGTGTAACGGACGACATTGAACACAAGCATCAGGGTACTGTACAATAGTCCCCTAGACAGAAAGCAATAGCAGATGAGCGGCACTGTCAAATGTCACTTCTATCATGTCTCCCAACAACACATGGATCAGTGCAGGCAACACACATGCAGGAACCAGCATGGCACATGCAAAAATAATTTGCATCCATGTCCACTGCACCGTAGAAACATCCAATGGTGGCCTGAAACTCACATGCATCATGGGACATGCTGATCACATGCACACGCATCACCAGAGGGTCATGCATCTGGCCCGTATGCCCACAGATACCGTGGATACAAGGATGAGTAGGCTGTATCAGTGATTCAACACATCATCACGGACATGTGTCATGCATCCATGGCGCACACACTACTCTGACACATGGACATGTACATCATGCATGTCCATGACAGCAGCACACATCTCTCACACCTCAAACATGTCAAAGTACAGGCATGCATACATGTGTGAATTCCGCATGCTGCTCAGCATGATGTATTGTAGCACATACACCATCCATGTGGGTCACACCTGACTAGACTCACATGCAGCACCATAATTTCCCTGCACATACACATCCATACATGACCCATGTCACACATGCAGCCGAGTAGCTAACTACCACCATGCTTCAACATGCACTGTTTCAAACTTGAATGCATGGGCACTTACCGCTCGACTCCAAACGGGCCTGCATCCTGAGGATCTGGTGGTGAAGCACTGGGCAAATGCACTCCAGGACCCTCATCTGCTGGGTGGTAAGTGGGGGCCCGGCGCCCCACTGCATCCGCTGCCTCCAAGTGGTGCCGGGCCTTCTTGAGGGTCCTGGACTTGAAGTCCTCCCAGCGCTTATGGACGTGTTTGATGTCGCGGGTGTCACCCCCTTCGCGTTGATGGCACCCACTATGTCCTTCCAGAACCTCTCCCGTCCTTCCTTGTCGGCGCGCAATGGTGAGAAGAGGACATCATAATGCCCCAGAACTTGCTCCACCAGGATACCAACTTCCTTTTCACTGAAGCTGGTAGCCCTCTGCCCCTGTGGTTGGGGGGGGGGGGGCACTGGTGCCGGAAGGTGTTGTGTCGGACATGGCAACCCCCGAGGCAGGTGTGGGTGGGCAACTGGGTCCTGGGGCTGGGCTGAGGAGTGATGGAACACCAGTCGGGAGTCTTCTGTTCCAGCAGGGGTGGTCACAGCAACTGGACCCCTGCAGATGGCAGATGTGCAGGCACCAAATGGCAGGGCACGGTGGCAGCAGGCAGGCAGGCAGCAGCAGTTAGCTCATGGCAGGCTGCTCTGGGCTCTGGGGGGCAGTAATTCAGCTTCCAGGGCAGGAGCGTGGTCTTCCATGTGTTGTCGCGTGGCCAACTTGATACGGAGTGATTTGGCACATGAAAAAAATGCACATCAGCATGTAATTTGAGGAAAGGCCCTTAGCGTGTAAGCGCGTATGTGACGTAACATGCGCGGCTGTTTCCCTGGCACGGGTTGAGGGTCCCACGTGGGTTTCCATCGCTCTGTATGTGCTTTTCGTGGAAAGCGGTGCGTGTGTTTTCCAGGTGTTGGGGTTCACACGCGATTACTTCACAGTGGGTGGGTGTTGGCTACGCATTCTTCTTCTACATGCAAGGCAGACGGTGAGTCGCACATGCTATTTTTCCCACTGCAGGTGTCCCTGTTTGTCGCGTACCCCTTTTTTCCCCATACTAGCCTGTGTGTTGATCACGTACATATTTTTTGGGTTCCTGGCTGCCGCAGCGTACTGCGTGTGTTTTTTTACACGCACGTGGGCTATAGGGGTCAATTATCTCTTTTTCTTGCTTTTATGGGATGCCTGTGCGTTGCGTGATACGTCATTTCTCCTAGGGGGCCACAGAATGGGACATTCATCGTAGCTGTATATACGTGTTTGTTGTTTGCGCACACTTTTGTAATGCGCAGGGACGCTACCGCCTGCCTTCGTGTGGCAGACGTGTTTAGGCCTGTGCGTGTCTTTGGCCGTGCATGGGTTTCCCCTATTCGAATACGTCTGGTTTGCGTGCGTGTGGGCGTTCCGTGTACTTCCCAGCAGTACATCCCCAGTTAAGCCCTTATTTTCACGCGTTGTTCCCCATTCCACACGTTCCGCCCCGTGTTCCGCCCCCTTTTTGGTGTGTGCGCTAACGTTGTGTGCTTTCGCTGTGCGCATCGCGCATGGCGTTCTGGATGTTACAATGACGTGTGCGCCTATGTGCGCCACGCACGGATTTGGCACACATCACGGGGAAAACACGTGCAGGCCCTTCCATGAATCGCACGCGTGTGCATGCGCTTGCTTTTTCACGCTTGCACCACCTTGCGCCACGATTTTCGGCGCACATTTGTTCCATGAATCGGCCCCTAAATGTCAGTTCTTCATTCAGCCATATTTCTGATGCATATCATACCTCTTGGATCACTTCCCCTGAGCTATCATTGACCCAAAAACCAGGCCAGTGTGCAGGAAATATATCTGTATTTATTTGGATGATAGGCAATAGAAAATCACACTGAAATGGTACACACCAGTTTATCCATAACACAATACACCGCTCTCTACATATATAACTCACACCATTTGGTTGGGAAAAGTCAAATCACAATATTTTACACATTTCAAAACAAATGATCATCAACACTGGTCACTGAATAGAATCACTTTACATTTGCAATGCTGCACAATTTCAGTTTTACTGCATGCTTACAGGACTAGCAGTAAATAAACAATGGGTAATTTAGCAGTGGGGTTTTCAGACATACACCCCTACTTTGGTCTGTGTTGGGAAGTCAGACAGAAAAATTAGGATGACTTAATAATTTGGTATTTCAGACCACACTCCACTTAAAGGCCTGTTTTGGGGAAGCTGGATGGTAAAAATTGGGGTGATTTGAGAATTTTGGATTCCAGACCCCCCTCCACTTGAAGGCCAGTAGTGGGGAAGCTGAACAGAAATATTGTCCAATTAATTTGCAGGCTATAGTTTTCAGGGCACACTTGTAATAAGCTTTGTTAATTTTGAATTTTAACATCACCCTGTGGTGTTCCGCCAAGGGGAATTAATTACATTTATATTTTTGTAGTTAAATAGGCTAAGGATCTACACAGTTTTGCTCCCTCTGCCCCCCACCAGCAATAAACGGAAAGGATTTAGGATCAACAGATTCCCCTATTTGGTTGCAAAGGGTTAAATTCTACTTACATAGAAAACCTCAGTTTAAGTTTCCGGAAAACCAGCTGCATGGCATGACCCTGTGGAAGGACAGGGCAGCGTTCTGGTCACTCCACTCTCTAGGGTGGTCCGCAGCTCTCCACCAAAGGATCCAGTCAGTGTTTAGCCCTCCCCAACAAAAGCCAACTCCACCTAGATGCAATCTCAACCAAATCTTCATTTGGTGTTTCCTTGTGCCTGTCTGATGATAGGTTTTAGCAGCTCACCCGATGGCAATTTTAGCAGCTCCCTCCAGATGGTGATTTTAGCAGCTCCCTTTATTGTAATTTTAGCAGCTATCCCCTTTCCAGACAATGCATATACTTTATATACCACTTTATATACCAGTGATGACACCATCAAGTTTACAACATTGGGCAGTTCCCTGCAAGAGTTCTCACAATGAGGTTTGGCCATTTACCCAGCCTATGTTTATGGATTGGTTTCAGAGTCTGTAGCAGATGCATGGCAATTCCCATTTGAAATCCCCTTTTGTTTCTATGTCAGTTTTTTTGTAAAACTTAATTGTGTAGTAAAACTTCATCATTTACTAATAACCACCATATTATGCATCTATTCCACTTCAACTACTGGGAAATGTACTGAAATGACAGCCATTTCTGCATTATCTTGCATGGCTGTGTAGCCATTTACTGCCATTAACACAAAAAGCCTAATAATTATGAACATGTAATTTACTCTCCAAATACCTACTTGTGCTCCCCACCACTTTGCCAACTCTTAAATCCAGGACATGTTCATAGCAGCCAGGAACACCTTTTAGCCAGCCAATACAATTCCTTAAGTCACAGGTGGATGAACGTCATTTCAACAAAATCACCTGGAAATTACTTAAAAAAATTACACCTCCATCAAGGAAGTACGACTTATGGTTGCTGAGAAAAATGTCTAAATGGTGATAGTCCTTTGACATTAATAGCAAATCTTTAGGTTATGCAAATTCAAGCCCTCTTGTCTCCAGCACCATTTGCCTCTCTGGCGAGCCTGTGACCAGTATTTCTTTTCAAATAATCTCCTTGTTGTTTGAAGTTCTGAATACTCACAAGGCATAGTAGGTTTGTTTGTTCCTTCCCCCACTGTTTTTATATTTGTGTTTTTAATGTACTTTAATCCCATGCCCCACCTGTTGCCCTTTTGTGCTTTAAAGCAGAATTCAGTTGTTGTTTAAGCACCTGACAAGAAAACAATAAATAAATAATCTTCAGAAAGGAATTGGTCTTTATGTCGATGAAGGAGATTGCACAATGGAAAACATTAAACCTGTTTGGGAAATGTATGAACGATGATCCCTCCCACCCCGATGATGAACTGGATCAACACCAAAGTCATGAAGAGCGAGATTGCGGCTTTGACTAAATGGGAAGAAGAATGCAGAAGCCTATTACAAGCGGCTGAGAGTACGGTAGAGGACCTCCTGATCAACCCAGAAAAGGTCAAGAAAATACAATGGGCAATGTACTGGATTAACACCATGGAAGAGGTCAGTAATTACAAGCTCTATAACCCCATAGCACAAGAGACAAGAAAACAAGGGAAAACTCAACACTATCTTAGAAAATCTGAAAATTGAGATCTCAATTCATGAGGCTCAGATTTAATCTCTGCAGAACTAGGGAAGTGACAATCCCTAGAACCAAGAAAGCAAAGAAAAGTGTCTAAATCTAAAGACACTCCCGTCCCCTGCACACCATAAAAGCTGATACAAAATCAGTCAAAGTATTTATAATTTTTACTTCAAAAAAGTCAATATATATACACATCAGAAAAAAGCTTGTCACAACATAAATTGTAGATCAGAAAACATCTGGTTAACATTGAAGTATCATTCAAAGATCAAGGAAGCCAACAAAAGATAAGTCGATAGTCCAATATAATGATTCTAGCCAAAAAAATGATAAAAGTAAGTTAGCAAGGAACAATATTCTTGCGATGAACAGAAGGGCTCTACGCGTTTCGGGGAACACCCCCTTCTTCAGGAGCAAAATGATCTGAAATTATATACATTAAGAATCATCAGTTTGAAAGAAACATAGCATAATATTTACGGAATGTACAGGAGAAAAGAACATAGAACATGTATTAAACATTTTTGTATTGTAATGTTGATTAATAGATATATAAATGCAATGTAAATTGTGGAAGTCAAATACCTGAATACATCATCTAACATATTATAAGTGTGACTCCAAAGAAGAACATAAATGACCTCGAAAAGTGAGGTACTAAAGTAAATAAAGAATGAAAAAGCAAAATTTACCTAGGTAAATAGAACTTAGTGGCAGCAATGCTTGGCTCACCACATCGATGGATCAAATAAATCCGGGAGTGGACAAACTTCACTATAGGTAGAATATTGATGCACAATGGTATTTTCAAAGTGTTCTAGATACCCTATATGGAGAGATCAAAGATATATCCATCCTTAAAATATTGTCACTCACGTAGTAACTACCCTAGGGTTCTCCATATAATTAATTATAATGCTTACCAACGGTGCAATGACCCCCGCATCCACTAAATTCTTTGTCCCATGAGCAGACGATATGTCAATCAATGACTCCCCACTCATTTGTGGATGTACTCCCATTTGAGTCCACTGTCACTATTTATGGTACCAGGGAAATGTCAACAAATACCAAATGAATCACTAAATCTATTACAGAAAAAGAAAACACAAAGTACAAAGCAACAAAGTTTATAAATAAATAAACCAAAAAAAAACAGTCAACTCTAAAAACAAATCTCAAAAAAATATAAATGTACATTTCAAAATTATCTCCAAAAAAGGACAGGTGTAAGGAACAATTATTATTGAGATACTAGTTGCACAATGCAACCTAAAAAATAAATATATGAATTCAACTAATTCTAACCACCAAAAACATCTACAAAGAGATCACCAATCCCTCCATTAAACTCACCTCAGATTCAAAAAGTACTGACTCCAACGATCTCCACGACTCATACTGAGAAGCCTCAAAGAGAGACTAACGCTTAAATAGCGTCTATTTGGAAGTCATATGACCAAGTCACGTGATAAAAAACGTGACGTATTGTGAATGAACACGTGTTTAAACACGTGACTATAGAAAGTCACGTGGCCAAGTCATGTGGCTAAAACATGCGACCGCATTACTCGTTTCCACAGAAACACAATCCAACTCAAAAGACAAGTATTCCTGTCCAATGGCAAGAACACACAAACTTAAATAACACACTTCATAAAAATAAGAATGTACTTTATTCGAGACAACTCTGTAGATTAAAGATCCAATTCTAATTAAGTCTGATCCGACGCAGAAATGCGTTCGTCACAGAACTGATATGTGAATCCAGTAAAAAAATGAAAAAAAAATTCCCATAGAAGGCTGCAGCGTGTGCGTATAAGTGTAAACCAAAACAAAGTATCTTATAGCCATGGAGGCGGAATCGAAGTCCCTATCTCGAGCGGGCACCACATATAAGCAATGATTGCTAACTGCAACTATTAAATGCGAAATCAAGTTACTTAAACTCTTAAATAAAGCCAATTATCAACGGAGTCCACTAAAAACAAAATGATTTAAAAAAGGGGTGGTAAAATATGCTACATTCAAATGTCTATAACACATTAATGATTTATTCGAAAATAAATCTCCAGAGCCTAATAAACGAAAGGAGATAGGGCAATGAAAAAAAGTTCAAAAAGTAGTAGAGATAAACGATACTAATGGGGAAAATCAAACACAAACTGAATGACTGTAAAATAAAACTAACTAAAGACAGGAGTCACACAAATCATGAAGAAAGTAAAAACCAGAGATCAAAACCATTGTCCCAAAAAAGGGACAATGCACATATCCGTGAGGATTCATACAAAACAGTTGAGGGAGAACTGTTCATTAAGTCCTCTAGGTGAAATAGAATCCAAGGCGTCTATCCAGAACATTTCCCTTTGTGATAACATCCTCATGTAGTCACCTCCCCTAATAGGTCGTCTAACAACTTCCAAAATGGTAAATCTAATCTGGGCTATTGTATGACGTCCGGCTGAAAAATGTCTTGCAACCGGTGATTTAACATTATTACATATGATGTTTGATTTGTGTTCAGACCACCTTTCTCGGGCAGACCTTGCAGTCTGCCCGATATACATCAGTCCGCACGGACACTTAATACTGTAAATAACTCCAGTTGAACGACAAGTTGCAAAATGTCTCAATTTAATTTTTTGCCCTGTATGGGGATGCATGATATAATCACCCTTGGAGACATTATTACAGTGGCTACAAGATAGACAGGGAAATGTTCCCCTCTTCTTGGTGGCCAATGTCAATTGCATATCTTTAGGTACTCGTTCAGCCTTAACCACCCTATCACAGATGTTTGTGCCCCGTTTATAAACCATCATTGGAGGTTCAGGGAACAATTCAAGCAAGGAAAGATCATGGTGCAAAATTGGCCAATGTTTTTGAAAAATTCTTTTGATGTGGAATGATTGTCTTGAATATTTAGAAATATGAAGAATGGAAACATTGTCTTTTTTAGGTTTAGGAGTTAATAGCTGTTCATCTCGAGATGGGAAGTGTCCTAACATGAGCACCTTCTACTATTTCATAAGGGTACCCTCTTGAGGTGAATTTTTTGGATAGAGTAATACATTCATCCTTTAGGACCTCACTGTCTCTAGAACCAAAACAGAAAATGTGTGGGAAAAAACTGCAGATTCTTCAGGGATGAAGCCTTGATCAAAACTTTACTGAACCTATTTACCACCTGTTAGGAAAGATTTGCATTTATGTGTAATTTTCCCTCCAGTTGTGAACTGTTTGCTGTTGTCTGACCATCCTATCCTGACTTTTTCCAGTGGAGCACAGCCTTCTGCTGTACTCCACTGAGCTTGTGCTCATTTTGTTATGGAGAAACTGACATGCCCTTACAAGAGTCAGTACTGGCAGACTTTGTTTCCCTTAGTCTTTCACTTTGTTGCTATTCTTTAGCCACATTTTATCAGTGCACCAAGTACCTTACAGTACAAGTGCGCTGGGGTCCCTTTTTCATTTTTACGGCCCTTGATACCCTCAAATGATGTCTTGTTGAATGTTCAAATGTGCTTTGACAGAGCTGCTGGCAGCTGTTACTTTTCATGTATTTTTAACCCTTTTCCATGGGCCATACTGCATTTACCGCGTTTGGCCCAGGACAGTGGCCACTGCCTAAAAGGGCCATGCCACAAGGTCCTTTTTACTGTTCCTCGGCCATCTTGTCCCTTTGCTTTCCCCAGGTTAAGCAGAGCTGGGAAAGTCCTTATTTGGTCACGCAGACCCCTGCGCAAACCAAAGTGTTTGCGGGCTTCTGCATGCCTTGTGTGTGTGCCTCCAGAATGTGGACTGGACTGTCTAGTTCCAATGCACATCCTGTGTGCCAGGGTGTCTTGTGTCCTGAGAATGACTGGGACCAAAGAGTTTCGTGATTGGTCCAATTCTGGGATGGCTGTATGTGAGCAGATTTCTCATTGGGTCCTTTTCGTTTTGGCGTGAAGGAGATTCTTTATAAGAGAGGGCATTTTACACCCATTCCAGGTTGATCTCTTGAGTTCACACCAAACTTAGGAAAGGAGCCCAGTGTCCTGAAACCAAGAAGCAGAGCCGAGGAAACACAGGTGACCCGCTGGATTGTTTGGCACCCTGAGCCCGCTGTCGTCCCGTTGGATCCTCTGTTTCTGATCAAACCTACAAGGTCTGCAAGGGCGCTTCGACCCGATGGAATACTGGGACTTACTACTGTTGGGACCTCTAACTTAACCTGTATGCGAGCCTTCTGGAAAGTATTTCTGGTCCACCCAGTGAACTGACCTGCTTGTATGGGACCTTTACCCTGGAATCGCTGCCATCTCGAGTTGACACTTCAGCATTTGGAGTCTGTAAGCTCACGATATAAGGCACTCTCCTGAGTTTCGTACACCTATTATTCGTAGGTCTGGAATTAGGAGAGTATGCCTGAGCATATGCGGTCACCATTTCGCCCAGCTGTGGTGATGAACTTCGTGGGTGCCTTGCTGCTGTGCCCCCGTGTGCCCTCAGACTTGCTGCAGCAGAACTGGCCTGATCCATTCACCAGGAGCAGAGAAATTGCCACTGTCCCGCAAAGGGATTATTCCTGGAACGCAGCCCCTGAAAGCCGCAGAGCCGCACACCTGCAGGATTTGAACATGCGACAGAAGTGGACTTGACTGCCGAAGTTTGGTCCAGAGTGCGTCAATAGTCTGTGAGTACTAACAATCCTTAACAGGGGCCACTGGCACATCCATCTTTATGCACAAGTGTCCCCTGAGGACCACTCTTCTTTATCGAGGTAGCCTGTGCTATCGAGCTATTCCCAACTCTTGGATCCTATTCTGCCCTCTTGGGGAGAACCTCCTTGAATAGTGGGAACTTATTCTTCACTGCCTCACCCACCTTCCTGAGTCACTGCAGCCCCTGCAAGAGACCCCGTTTTGGCTCAACCGCACGATCGCGTGCACCAGCACCGAGATTTGCTTCGTGTTTGATTTAATAGGCCTTTAATAAATGTATATGCATTTTTGATATATGCACCTGACTGAGAGTAATTTGTGGTATTTTTTACTGTGTGTGCTCATTGTGCACTTTCGATCACCCTCACCCCTCCTGAGACCTAGTCTTGACGACTGCCAATGCTACCTTGATTGGTCTGGCTTGTCCATAAGGTTACCCTGTTCCAAGAAATTAGGCAGGTCTTCTGAATCTCTGCCCACCAGGTCAGAGTTCAGAAATCCATCTTAACACCACCTGCAAAGCATTGACCCAGGAAAGGACTCTGTATTTTGGCCATTTCTTGGAAAAGTACAGACTTATATCACAGGAAGACTGGTGGCGTCAATTGTTGAGAGGGGTAACACTTCTCTGTTGATAGCAATGGTAAAGTTATTCAGGAACTCTTTAGACGCTAGACTTCAGTGAAAAACAATTCTGACTCTGAACTCCTGACTGTGCGCAAGCGAAATAGACATAGGAGCTAAACGAGTGAGGAAAATTATATCTGATCTGAATATTTTGTGCTTTGCTAAAGGTTTATGTTCAAACTAAATATACAAATAAATAAATACAAATAAAAAAAAAAAAACACGTGTATTTGGGGCTTTGATTAATCCCCACACACTGCCCTGGTAGATTTCATGACTCACCCAATTTAACTCTGGTCTGACTGAGATTGCTCTTGCCAACTTTATAACTGATATTAGTGTTTCTGTTTGAGACATCTTGTTCACAATACATACAAATAAAAATAAAGAAAAAACACGAGCGAGGTTTGAAATGTATACCGCGGACGGGAGGAAAACCTGCCACCAGAGCAAGCAGTTTAGGGTGATGTAACTCCTTAAGTCGGGCTGACTTAAATGTATCTAAATGCACATTTGGTGGATTCGGTCTGAATAGAACGCTGCAACAAATTGATCAGTCCACCTTGTGGGCAGGGACGTCATTTGGGGGCAGCCAGGGGTCGCAACTGTGACCGCTGAGGCCTCCCTTGCTATCCCAGTGGTCTCTCTTGCTACCACTAAAACACATGTTTTTAAAGGATTTGTTTTTAAATGCAAGCTCCTGGGCCGTGGCCAGTGCCATGTGGCTCTTTGTTTCTGGAGTGGCTGGCTTTCTTGTTCAGGCTTCTTACAAAAAAAGACAAAAATAGAACAGGGCTTACACAAGTCTAACACTATCAGCAGTGACCCTAAATAAGAAAGAATAGGAATACCAAATAATTTACTTTCTGGAATTCTATACAATAATTGCTTGACTCATTAAAGGTTTATTTCAGGCACACTTCAGGGGGTGAGTCACTGATTTAGTCTGTTCTTAAACACCTCAACTCAGCCTTTCATCCTTCTGAGGTCCATAAATAAGTACCAACACAGGTTTGGAGATATTGGGTGTATATTTGTTCTATATAAAGCGCTTAAGCGTAATTGCTATATAATAACACATCATTATCCTTTGGCCATGTAAGTCTGCTTGCATTCACAGTAATTTGGTAATATGGGCCTATACACACTGACCTTAACAATACATATGGCGATCCATTCTTGTATGAAATGTATATCACATTATAGTGATCGTATAACCATAATTTTCGTACTGTACTTAGGAATAATGCTATGTGATACCACTTCCTCTTTTGTCAAGGGGTGAAAGGTTGTGTTCCATTGCTTCTCGTCATATCACTTCAGCATGGGGGTCAAATGACATCACTTCCTGTGATGTCATCAGAGTTCAGGGGTCGTATGTTGTCACTTCCACTACCCCTGGCATTTTGATGAAATGACATCCCTGCTTGTGGGAATGTAGTAAGATCATTGGGTTTTCATTCTGATTTGCTATTTGCACTGAAGAAGAAATGCACACCCCCGAAACACTCCTCAAGGTGTTGTGACGAATCCAGGACAGTCTGTAACTGATTGCAAGGTAAATTACGAACTTTTTCTTCATCAAGAGTTGAATTGTGTTGATAGCACTGCTGAGCTAATCTCAGCATGCCACTGATGGACGTATCTCGCCAGGGAATCAAACAACTCACTAACCTTCCATAAACCATAATAGCCATAACGATGGGAAATACCAGCCCTGTGCCAAACGTCCATGCCCTGGGGCCACTGAGATAGAAGCCGCACACATGGAAACACTGTGTGAACTTGCACTTTGCCTAACGACGTGACATCATTGCAAAGAACACGAGTACATTAGGAAACCCAGGTGCTCAGAGATTGGGGGTGAGAAGGTCTAAGATCGGGTGGGGACACCTGCTCTGATGCGGATACCGCCTGTTTCCGATTACCTCTCTGTGCCTCCCGCAGCCTCCTTTAGCCCAAGTGTAACCAAAAGTAAAATAGATTACAGCCTTCACCAGACGTCCCACTGGGCTATTTCATGTTTACGTGCATCCCAGAGTTATTAAAGCAAGATGTTATTTTTTCTGCATTCAATGGCAGCCTCGTGTCCTCCATAGGGGTAGGCGTGTTTTCAAACATCCTTCCGGGGGTCCCATCCCATTGCCTCAGAAATTGTTAATCATTCTGTACCCCCAGAGTGGGGACCAGCCCTGTATTTCATCGCTTCCCATCAGCGCTATCCCATATTTGCGTGATTCGCGGCCTCTCTACTGTTCGCTGATAAACAGCCGCGTCCATGGCCTGGGCGCGTTTACTAACTGTCAGTACTTTCACTGACGGGCGGGCGGCTGCTTGCTTGATGTTTCAGTTTGTTCTCACCGTGCTGACTGGAAACATCTGCCGAGTATTTGTGCGCTGGCAAGATGTTGGACCTTCCGACTCTCCGTACACGTTTATGCCTCCCAGATGGCACATGACGAACTGACTACAGGGCTCCTGGTGGAGGATTCGGGGTCAACTTAACCTAGTGGAGAAGTGGGCTGGGAGCGAGGGTGGCGTTGTTGATCCTCTGCACACACATATTGCATATTAAACAATCGTGATATTGTGTCATTGCATTGTCCATTCGTTCTCCTGTGGGGCGTCTGTATTCTCACAGAGTAGATGAGGTGGAGTGATATTGATGAGCCTCTAATACCAAAATACGGGGGCCACCGACACATCCCTTTACGGCTGTGAATTTAGAGCAATGTGATCCATCCCAACACCCCCACCTGTCTCTTCCTCAGCCCTTCCAAAGTGAGGTGGACACCACTCCAGAGACAAGAATGTCACTGTTGCTTTAAACACGTTTCAACCCTTTCCTAGATTAGCCCTGCCCACTCCTCCAGTTGAGGGAAAAAGGACGGAATTACCCAGGAACACCCTGACCTTTGAGTATCAGATACCAACGTTCACTTGCATGCCTTCATATCCCAGGGCCATTTGCACAGGAGGGATTCCAGGTCTGAAATGTTTATCAAAAAGGTCACCTGGTTGATGCCTTGCTCTACCCAGGTGGGTAGTCACGTATTAAAGAGCAAAATTGAGCAAGGTCATAGGGTACCTGGCTAATTAACGAAGGGTGAACACACACGTATGGGGGTTACACCTTGGTGAGTGTGTAAAAGTAACTGTGAATGACTTCTGACAAAAAATATATCAGGATAGTTCTGAGTACTGCAGTTAGATTTTTAATAAAACTGCAGTTTACATGTTTTTAGATACACTTAATTGAGAGTAACACAAGATACAACAGTATTTACACATTTTGAAGGTATAGTAACCAGTTTGTGAGTGACAAATTTCAAATATTTGTAACGTCTTTTCACTGCTTAGACATCCACTGAGTGGTCCTTGGGAAGGAGACCAGTGGATTTAGTGAGGTGATAGCATGTAACAGTCAGCACATATACATCAAAACAATGAGGGGTTGTACAGGGACAACACAGACAATATAACAGTCAACACGACAGTGTTTCGGCCAGAGAGTGAGCTTGGATGAGCTCTGATGGTGTGGCCTTCATCAGGACAAGATATTCCAAGGCGGGAAGTATCTTGTGAGGTCTGTTGAGATAAACAGACGGGGTGTTATAGGAGTGGGCACATTCATTGAAAGCTAGCACAGGTAGAGGTAGCAATACATGAAGGACCGGTGCTTACCGGAACTTCGGAGCGCAGTGGCTCAGGCAGTGGCAGTGTCAGCAGTACACTGGAGGATTTTCGAGGTCCTAGAGGTGGCCGTTCCTGTGGAAGTAGGAAGGACAAGGAGGCTATGTTAAGCTATATGGAGTGGTGGAGCAAATAAGGATAAAAAAGGGGTAAGAACAAGCTTACCTTGAGGGCCTGTTGCCGCACATAATATGGGTAGAACAGGCTGGCGTGATGAGTACGCTAGAGTCAACCGCAAGCGTGAGGTGCTGCGGAGAAAAGGAAGCACGGGGCTATGATTAAAAGCCTCGGATAGTGTCAAGGGTCAAGGTGCATGTGAGGGTTGGTGAAACGTGCAGGTAACAGCTGGCCACGGACAAAGTGTGGCTGATGAAAGCGTGCGTGTTCCATGCGGAAGTGGGTCTGAGTATGACTTATAAATGGACAGAAGCGTCCATGATGCTAAAATTACAACCTCAAAGGCAGGTGGCGGAATAGCGGGATGGCCCGTGCAGGATAGCATGCTTGGGGAGGACGGTATAAAATGGAGGCTGAGCTCCCGTTCTAAAGTGAGACATGCAGCTGAGAAATAGGTGCAAGAGATCACAGAGCTGCAGTGGTGGCATGCGCGTGTGCTTACTTGCGGATGAAGGAAGGATGAGCGCTGTAGAGCAAGCTGTCAGTGGTCGTGGTCCCTGGCTGCGCACGGAGTGAGCTGTTGAGCGGACTGTGATTAAATGGGGTGAGCGGCCATGATGAGGTGCGCGAGGCCGGGGTGCCCGTGGGGGTGCCTGACCAAAAAAGGGCACTAAGTACCCAAGGCAAAAATCAGAATACAAATAAGACTAAAAAACTCTCAGCCAAAGGGGGGCATACTATTGTGAGCGCAACCGCTTGCAAGGATGTGTGGCTCAGGTAGGTGATCCATGTCTAGGCAGGCGGGCAAGGGACGCCTCAATGTTGAGCTGGGTAGCTGATTGGTCAGCGTCCAAAGTGTGGTGGTGATGGTGCCAGGAGCTACTAAAAAGGGTGAGGTGAGCATACCAACATATTTGGGTGATACATATCAGCAACCTCATCAAAAAGACCGTCAAACAACACTGGCCAATCATCAGAAACGCAGGATCACTACAAAAAGTCCCACTATTTGCCTTCAAGAAAAACCGGAACATCCGAGAATCCCTGGTACACACCTTCATTGAGCCCACCAAGTCTACCGCACCCTATGGAATCTTCCACCCGTACAAGGCCACTACCGATGTGGCAAATGTACCGTCTGCCAATTCACAGAGACTACCAAAATATTCAAACACAATGACATTAATTGGACTTTGCAGGACCACACCAATTGCAACACAAAGCAGGTCATATATGCCATTACTTGCCCACGTGGACTCATATATGTGGGCAAAACCATGAGACCAGTGAAGACCAGGATATGCGAGCACCGCTCGTGCATAAAAAACAAAGTACCTGATAAACCACTGGTTGATCATTTTGTCAAGAAAAATCACACCAATATGGACGTCAAATGGATGGTAATACAGAAAGTTTCTGCCACCATCAGAGGGGGAGATGTCGACAGAATCTTGACCCGTTTAGAACAGAAATGGGTTCACAAATTAAACTCTGTCAGGTCAGGTTTAAACATCTGTGTAGAGTGGAAACACTTCCTGTAATTGAGACAATGCTTCCACTCCCAATTGATCTCATGTGGCACCGCTGGACTCTGTAAACGCCACCCCACTGGGGTAATATGTGCCTTCTTCTGTGTCAATGCTAAACATAACCACCATCAATGGGGCATTCCCTGCAAATATGTACCATGATATGTATCACCCAAATATGTTGGTATGCTCAGCTCACCCCTTTTAGTAGCTCCTGGCACCATCACCACCACACTCTGGACGCTGACCAATCAGCTACCCAGCCCAACATTGAGGCGTCCCTCGCCCGCCTGCCTAGACATGGATCACCTTACTGAGCCACACATCCTAGCAAGCGGTTGCGCTCACAATAGTATGCCCTCCTTTGGCTGAGAGTGTTTTTTGGCCTTTTAGTCTTATTTGTATTCTGATTTTTGTCTTGGGTACTTAGCGCCCTTTTTTGGTCAGGCACCCCCACAGGCTGTAAGCGACTTCAATTCAACACTACAGCTAAGTCAATGCCTAGTCTGGGATGCTGATGGAAACCCTTATTGATATATTTGTATGTCCAGTTCGTTTACTCTGGATGACAACCCTTATATAACACCCCTCTCTTAGAATCCCCCTGACCCCACTGAGCCAAGAAGTAGGTTTGTTTTGCAAAGTAAAAGGTTTATTTGAAAAATTAAACAGTCTATATATATCAATCTTTTATAATAAATTAATAATTGATATCACACTTATGAATATAATGTTGATCAACAATGGGTAATCTGACACTGGCACACTTCTTTACAATCAATGAGGAGTTGGTATAGGATGGATAAGGCAGCAAAAATACTTTTATGGTTTCAAGGGAAAAGCAATAAGGAATGAAATGCAGTACAGAAATAACTTGATATGATTTTACCAAAAGATAATATAATCACTTTTTCTCTGGCAATTCACCCACCCCCTCTATGCAAGGTAAAGAGATGGGAGGAAAGCACACAGTTCTCAGGAATGCAATCAAATATAATTCAGTTCCCCCCTAGCAAGCTTAGAGGAAAACAGGTGGGAGTCTTAAACATAGGCAATATACTTTGATGTGGTTGCAATTCAGTGAAAACTATGCGAAAAATGCTTTTAATTCCCTATAGGAGGTTCAGGGTGAGTGAGAGATACTTAAATTAATTCAGGATCACTTTAGCAATGCTCTATGAATGATTGTCAGGTTGCACACGAATTTCAGCAAGGAAAGCAAGGAGTAATATTTTTACACGTGGCTGAAATTAAGCAAAATGTCAAATCGTGGCAAATTTAGTCGCGTGCGTCGAGTGCAATTACGGAGGCACTATAAGGAGTAGGAAACGGTTCTAGGCTTGTTGGAAAGCTTAGGATCTTAGCTTTAAGATGACCGTTAAAACGCTCTCCTAGGGTTCCGGAGATACGGCCGATTTAGTAAAGGTAGTTTTTCGGATTTGAAGTTTTAAAGCTCAGAATGACAGATGACAGTTTTCAGTTTTAAAGATGACAGAATGACACGATTCTAGGAGGCAGTTCTAATGGGCTAAAATAGTTGGATTAGATTATTTTAAACTAAGAGATTGGTTTTGGCACAGTGCTAGCTGGGTACTCACACTAGATTTTGGACAGGAATGCGACTTTGTCACCGTTCGGGTCAGTATTGGCTGGACTTCTGCTAGCGGTTCTTTACAGCAATCTGGTCTCTGGGTCTCCGGTTCTGTTATCGGTTCTGCTAGTGGTTCCGGATACAGCGGTCTCTGGTTCTGGATACAGCACTGCTTTCTGGATACTGCTACAGGTTCTTGCAAAAGTTCTTGGCAAAGAATTCAAATAGCTCGCCCGGCTGTTGAATAGTTTGGTTGGTTTTGAGGCCTGCTGAAGAGGATTCAGCTTGTGGATTCAGGCCTCTCTGCTACAAATTCTGGAGTTAATTTCTGGTCTCTGGAGATTGATGGATTTGAAGTCTGGATCTCTGGATGTGAAGTCTGAAGTCTCCCGGTAAAGCGTCCCGCAAGAAAGTGGAAAGTGAATGTCTCTACCTGGGTTCCAGTGGCTCTTTTTATGTGTTTTGAAAATGGGTGTGTGCCTGGGCCTAGCTAAGCCTGCCCCTCTCACTTATCATTGTCCAAGCTTTCCTCTCTCCCTTGATTGGGGGAAAGAATTGGAGCGTCAGAATGATGCTGTAGGTTTTATGGTCAGAGGAGCCTCCCCTTATCAAATTGCACATAAATCTATTTCTGACCCAAATACATATTTCCTAGATACACAATTTGTTGAAATTACATGTACATATTACAGATTCCTTACGCTCCATGCTTGTCCGACTCTGATCTTCCTGGGGGCTTGCATTAACAAATGGCTACTTAAATTCGTTTTTAGTGGGTTTTGCAACATTGGTTTTTCATCAAAAATTACACAAATGTACACCCTCCTTCTACACACATTCCAGCTATTTACTAGGTTTCTAGCATAAACCCGGTGTCTGTAATATCAATAAATAGCGGGGTTTCGCCTCAGAACATGGTACAAAGTTGAATCAAGTCTTGAATTGTGGGTACATTTCTTAGATTGAGGTTCTCCAAATTGCACATTTTTGTAAGCTTAATACAAAATTTTAGAAGCATTTAACTTAAACATATATTTGCTGCAATATGATTCCACAAAAGTGTCTGAGCCCGCCCCCCAGAAGCTTGGGTGTGTCAGGGATCACATGTCTCCCCTCCCAGGCAGCTCTGTTTACAGTCCACACTCAAAATTAGCATATCCTATTCAAAGGAAAGAGTCTATTGTGTGGGCTGGGGTCAGCAAACCAGGTGGCCACCCTGCATTTGGTTAGCAGGTCCATGTGATCTCCGGGGCTGTTGCTGGTAAGGGCTGGTGTGAATGCTTTCCATGGACAGAGGCCCTTTGATGTGTTTTACTTGAATCAGCCTGCCTCCTGGGAACAAACCTTTGAAGTCCCAGTTAGCTCAGGATCCTCTGGCATTCCTGAGGTACGGTTATACTGTCAGAGTTTAGACCGCTAGCGCCGGTTTGTGGACAAAGCTGGTACTGCGCGCATTTTTGGGATCTGTCTTGAATTAATGCATTTCAATAGAGTGGTCTTTTGCTTGATAGTATAGGACCCTTGCTTAACATTGTTTTGATGGCATCCTTACAGTAGAGTGGTGATGTGGAACCCCCCACAAGAAGGTTGTATCTTTACAGTGATCTTGTGCCCATGATTTTAGCAACTTTTTGACATCAATAAAAATGGATTTTGAACAGAACCACCTTTCTTTGCACTGCTGGGTGGCAGATTAGGTGACCATTTTGGCTGCGCTTTGATTTCGAGTCGAGGGAAGTCGGGTGCAAAGGATGTTTTGATCCACACGCTGGTATATCTGCATTATCTTCTTCCAATTCCGTAGATGGCACAGTTCAGCATCTTTTCCTCCATCCGGTTGGATCGATCGGTTCTCCTCGCCGGTCCTGATGGGAATATTGGGCGGTACCCCGGGCCCCTCGGATCTCTGCTCCCAGTCCCCGGTCGTCCTCCTTGCTCAGTCTCCATGGTTTCATCTCTCCTAGGATGATAAAGCAAAAGCGGCAATACCTATTCATAGACATTTTTCCACCACTATTGATCTAGTGGGACGGCATGTACATTTTATAACTCAAGAGACATAGCATTCTTATTTTGAAAAACCAGATATAATATGAAACATTTTTTTTTTCCATCATCATATTTTAGAGACTATATGTGGGATATTTTAGGATGGGAACTGAATTCATCTGGAGCGGTCCCCTCTGGTATTGCAGAGGACTCCTCCAGTTGCTGCAGACTGTTCCTGGGATGGCAACACTTTAGCTGATTTATATGTACCCACTTGTCTTCCCCTTTCACCAGACTATGTTTGGGGATGCGGATCTTATGGGCTACAGGGGAGATTTTGTCTATAATTTCAAACGGTCCCTTCCACGTAGGCAAAAACTTTTGCTGTTTGGCCTGGTTCTTTTGGAAATTGTATAGATAGACCCGGTCCCCCACCTCGTATACTTTCCTGGTGGTTTTCAGGTCGTAGTGGGTCTTCATGCTATCAGCTGATCTTTCTAGATTCCGCTGAGCATAGGCAAAAGCATGCTGAAGGTGTTTCCTTAAATTCTCCACATACTCATGAGTTGTGGAGGCATTTATCAGTGCCTGCTCTTGGGTCCGGTAGAGCAAATGCTGGGGAAGCACCATCTTGCGTCCGGTCATCAACTCAAATGGTGACATTTTAGTTGCAGATGAATGGGTAGATCTGATGGCCATTAGGACCAGAGGTAATCGGATATCCCAACTTGGCCCAGAATCTGCCACAAACTTTTTTAAGATGCTCACAATGGTTCGGTTGTATCTCTCTATTGCTCCAGAAGAAGCTGGCCTGTAAGTAATGTGTAGCTTCCTTTTAACCTCCAGTATCTCCCACATCTTTGTCATTACCTTGCTGGTGAAATGGCTACCTCTGTCTGACTCAATCCTTTGAGGTAGACCAAAACGGGAAAAGATGTGGTTAATCATCAGGGCAGCTGCTGTTTCTGCCTTGCAATTTGGGGCCGGGAGACATTCCACCCACTTGGTAAACAAGCATGTGACGGTCAACATGTACTTGTTTCCTCTAGACGAGCGAATTATAGGGCCTACGAAGTCGATTTGCAAATCTGACCATGACAGTGTCATCCCCCTCTTTTGGAGAGGTGCACAGTGTGTGAGGGATGATGGTTGAAATTGTGCACACACAAGACACTCCTTCAAGTATTGGTCGAGGTCCTGCCCCATGTGTGGCCAGTATGCAACCTCTCTTAAGATTTCCAGTGTTGTGTGAAACCCCCTATGACCGACGGTGGCCGCATCATGGGCGTGACTTAACATCAGGCTTCGGAATGAAGTAGGAACCACCCACTGATCATGGCCAGCTTGGGATTTCATTACCAACAAACCGTCTTGGATTCGGAACCTTTTTGGACATTTCATCAACACTCTTAGGTCCTCTTTCCCAATGTATCCGTCAGGGGAAAGTTCTCAGGGTCCTCAATGTGTTGGTAAAACTTACCAATTATTGGATCCCCCTTTTGAGCCGTAATTAAATCAGCATCAGGGGTCTCCTTACTCCATTGTGCAGTTGAAAGATCATTGTGAGCATTTGTCTGGGACCTAGTGATAGCAGTGACCTGGATTTGCCCCAACAGGGACTCTATTTCTATTAGATCCTCTTGGATGGCTCCGGTTTTGGCCAGCTGATCAGCTAAGTCATTTCCAGTTTTGTCTGGTCCCTCTACTTTGGAATGACCCTTCATCTTTTTCCAGTAGATGGTCATCCCATTCGAGGTGACCAGATCATCAATGTTTTGGATTAACTTCCCATGTTTCAAGGGTTTGTTATTAGCACATAACATGCCTCTGGTTTTCCAATTAACCAGGTGCTCCACATAATCCAGGTGTTCCGTACATAATCCAAATCTGTGATTATGACCAGTTTGTGGAGTTGATGTTCGACAGCAGTGAGGATGGCCTGATGCACAGCCATCAATTCTGCCACCTGACTACTTCGGGACCAATTTTGTATCCAGCGGAGGGTTCTGGGACTCATTCACCCATGCATTCCCTACGCCGGCCACCAGTTCTTTCTCCCCGTTGTTGTCAACATGGTAAGAGCATCCATCCACATAGACAGTGGGCATTCCCTCACACCTGTCTTCTTCAAAGACTTTGTGTGGGGAATTAAGGTATGCCTCCATGTTGTCCTTGATTTTTAGACTTTCGTCCTCGAGACAGTTTTCTCTGGCACAATCATGCAAGTCAGCCCGACTTTGCGTGAGGGGACTCTTCTTGTTTTGGCCATATCTGACCTCCACAGGAAAGCCTTGCATTGACAGAATCCAGGAAGTAATTTGGGAATTACTCACATTTCCGGCCCGGATTCTGTCACTTTGGAGATATTGCAGAGACTGGTGTGGAGTATCCACTATGATGTGTTCCCCCTGGATAAACGGGCGGTAATTCTTCAATGCCCACACCATTGCCAGGAGTGCCTTCTCACAATCGTTGAATTTTTCCTCCACAGAGGATAAAGTTTTGCTCTCATAGGAGATTACTTTATTGACCTTGTCATGCTTTTGGTATAATACTGCCGTCAAGCACGTATTAGAAAACCCTGTCTCCAGGAAGAACTCCTTGTTTCTGACAGGGTAAGCTAGGCAAGGCGCTTGTGAGAGGCTTCTCTTGAGTTGTCTTACTGCCTCGGATTGTTCTGGAACCCATTCCCACTTGACCCCCCCCCCCCTTCAAGAGATGAATCAGGGGTCTGGTGATCTCTGCGTAGCCCTCAATGAACTTTCTGCTGTAATTACTCAGTCCAAGGAGGCTCCTTAGTTCCCGCAGAGTGGTGGGGTCTTTCAGTTTCTGAAGTGCTTCCACTTTCTTTTCCTGGGGACAGAGACCCTGAGGAGTAATCTCATACCCTAAGAAATTAACACGGGTTCTACACCACTGCGCTTTCTGAAAGGAAAGTTTTGCTCTGGCGGCCCTCAACTGTGTCAGAACATAATAGATCTCCGCTATGTGTTCCTCAACAGATGAACTTTTGATGAGGACATCATCTACATAAGCCAGGTTACCCCTCGCACCCAGGTCGGGCATGGCCTTATGTAGGAAAATGTTGAATTAATTGCCGGAGTTGAGGTATCCGAAGGGAGTCCGGGTCAGTGTGTACTGCTGGCCTCCAAAGGTAAAAGCCAGTTTGCATTGGTCCTCCCTACTGACAGGCACAGTCTAGTATCCATTGGTCAGGTCTTTTGCAGTGAATACCTGCGACCCCTGAATCTGGGCCAGCCCTTGGTCAATGTAGGGCAGAGGCCATCGGGAAGTATGGACCCGTTTGTTGAGCTCCCTAAGGTCGGCACAGAGTCTCCACTGGCCGTTTGGCTTCAATATTCCCAGCACCGGATTATTGAAAGTGCTGTGGACTGGACGGATTATTTCCCGGGACTCAAGGTTCTTAATTATTTCAGTAAGGGACTCCATGGATGCGAGAGGCAAACGATATTGCTTCACAAACACTGGAGTCATTCCAGTGTCTGTGGGAATTGTTGTTGTGTGGATGTCGGTGCGACCACAGTCATATGAGTCTACCGCAAAGAGATCTTGGAAATCCAAGAAAACTTGTTTCAACTTTTGCTTCTGTTCCAGAGTCACGCAGGCATCAGCTAGGTGACTCTCTCTTCCACCATCAGCCTGAAACCTGGAAAGACTTCTGGTTTTGCTATCTCAGTGGCCTCCTCCAGCTGGGTGGAGAAGTCCCTGGTCATAGTGCTGATTTGGACCAGAGGCTTCAGGTGGGAAAGCCAGCCCTCATGGACCTGGAAAATCACCTCATCCCTCCTGAAGTCACAAGTCACATCTTCCTTACCATAAGGGCAAGAAGTGTACACCAGGAAGTTCCCCCCATGCCGGGTGAAAATCCTGTCTGGTGTTGTATTGTTCTCACTGTCACTGTCAAAACAGTCCTTGGGGATTGGTCCTAACAGTTCATTTCCTAAATCAATGGAGAAATGTCGGTCATCAAGCGCCATTCCAATAATGGTGCCTGCGGCTAGAGTAATACTCTTTAAGTCGCTGTTATCCACCTCTCTTGGAATGGTGTCATGTTCTATGTTGACTAATGGTGTTGGGTTTACCCCTAACCCTTGCTGTTGGAGAGAAGCATTTAGATGAATGTAAGCATCAGGGTTTTTCAATGTTTGTCCTCTTTTAACTTTCACCTCCAGGGAGAATTGTCGGGTCCTTTCTGGGATGGTGACTTCCTCTTTGATCTGAATTTCAACTGCATAAGGTAGCAATTGAGCTGACCTAAATGCTTTTTCTGGATCATCAAAGCCCATGGGATTATCCGCTAATCGGGACCAAGCTTTTAAGTTTATTAGGTCCAAACTAATGGCAAAGCGATTGAGAATGTCACTGCCTAAGTAAAAGGCGGCAGTGACGTCTCGCACGACCCAACAATTATGGACTATGGTCTTGTTGCCAATGGAGATTTTGAGCATACACCTGCTTGGCAGGAGATGTTTGGAATTGGGTGCTTCCAGGTCCATTCCCCATTTGTCTATCAGTTTGAATGTGGGAATGGCTGGATCTTTTGGGAGTTGGCGGAACATGGCTTCGCTGATGGAGCTCTTACCGTTGTTCACACACACTCGGGCGAGAACAGAGTCCTTCCCATCATTTAACTGAACAGGGATGAACAACTGCTCTCCAATTTGCTGAATATCAGCCAGGCTCTGAGCTGATTTCACATCTTTCTGGACTATAGGAGTGGGAGTGTCTGATTGTGGATTGGTAAAGAATTTCAGAGTGTTTCCTTCCAGTGTGGAATACCACCCTAAACTAGAAGGAAGGTTGATTTTCAGAAATAGAGAGGACCCCCCATCACCAGTCTGTTGTCCTACTGCTATTACTGTCACGTCTGGAATTTGGTTGTTCTGGAAGTGAAATTCTACTTGGTCAGATTTTTGTTCAACCATGTGGCAGGTGCCATTTAAACTAACATGGTTGACACTTTGTTTTAATTTTATTGGTCGGCTAGTCTGGGTCCAGAGGACCTTGTTTACGCAATCTATTAGGGGTGACAACCTTCTCAGGAGGTCATTCCCTAGTAAACAAGGGGTGCCCTCTGGAGTCACTACTATGACCAGGTGTTTCACCTTGTGTCGCCCAATTTTGATGTCCAAATCTGCAGTCCCCTCGATGGGAATTTCCTTCCCGTCAAAGTTCTGCAGTTGTCCAGGAAGAGAGGTGAGAGGAATACGGTAATTCTCCCCCCTTCCTGCATTTAGTTCATCAAAGGCCCTTTTGGACAGAAGGGTAGCTTGGGATCCAGTGTCCACCAGTGCCAAAATTGTACACTGCCCCTGTACTTGTACCGGGGCATAGTATTTTCCTTCCTTCTCCTCAAGGGGGCACAGATAATGCACATTTTTGGACAACTGGTGGGCTAACTTTCTGGTTTTGGACATTGCGAAAGAAGAGATTTGGGCAGAATTCTGTGAAGAGCCTGGGGAATCTGAAAGAAAAAGTTGGCAACTGGAAATGGTTTCGGGTTCTGGGCCCCCCCCCCCCTTTTTTGGAGGCAGTCATCAGGATGGGTTTGACCCATGGAATTTTGGTATTGTTGGTTCTGGGATAGAATGATGGGCGGCGACAGCTCAATCCCCACATCTACCCAGTCTGTTGATTCGGTTTTAGGTTCCCCTGGTTCTGGTTCTGGGCCGCCCCTGCCTTTTTGGAGGCAGTCACCAGGATGGGTTTGAACCAGGGGTTTTTGGTATTGTTGGTTCTGGGATAGGATGATGGGCGGCGACAGCTCAATCCCCACATCTACCCAGTCTGGATTGGAATCTCTTGGGACCCATTTTTCCTTGGGAGGAGTTCCCCCATCTCTGAAGGAGAAGATCTTTTTCCCAGGATCCTCTGAGGATCCCTCTCCCTCAAATTGGAAGACCTGTACCTCCTCCACAAAGTGGGTCTGTTTGGGTCCTTTGTTTCTCCTACCCCCCCTCTACTCCTTGGGAGGCAGGCTTTCAGGGGCAGGAGATTTTGTTTCCGGTTCCTGGTTTTCCAGGGGCTGTTTACAAGTTGGGAAGGAAGCTTCCTCCAAGGCTTTACATCCCTCTTCCCCTTGTGCCTCCTCCCTGGGAACAGGTGGGTTATCGGGGTGCTGCCCCCGTCATTGTTCTGGAGCACCAGGTCCAGAGTTTGGGGCATTCTGCGGTGGCTACTCATCTGAGGGTTTTGTTGAGCCCTCAGTATGTGACCCAGATCCCGTGCCATATATTGGACCTGGTGCTCAAGTTGGGAAACCCGCTCAGGTTGATACGGGGTTCTGTGTTCTCCCCTGGGCTAATCCCAGGAAGGGTACCTATCCCTTCTCTGGTAATACCCTGAGTTGGGAAGATTTGGGTACCCCTCCACCCTTGGCCTCCCCTCTTCCAGATTAGGTTGTCTGGGCTTAGGGAATTGGGGAAAGAAGGATGGATGGTTTTGGGGTTGGAAGTTGGGTGGATACCTGGGGAAAAAGTTCTGCCCAGGATTTGATGAATTTCTGCCCTCCTGGGGGAGGTTAGGAGGAAAGTTCCCTGGGTCAGGTGCTTGGCTGGATCCCCCCCCTTGGGCTGGAGGAGTCCACACATAACCCAGGATGGGTCAGTTTCCCTTGTAGCGGGGATTTACATAATCAGGGGAGCGAGGGACCCCATTTGTGGGACTACCTCCTCGACTCCCTGTCTGTGACTGGCCCGAGGGCCTTCTGGGCTGTGAATTATTTGGTTGGCGCAGGCAGGTTTTTAGGCCCCCCCATCTCCAAATCTAAAACGGGGGCAACCTTTACCTCCGCCACCTTGGCAGCAGCAGGGGTGCTGTTGGTTTTGGGGTTTTTCTGCGCATTACTTTTATTTTCTATGGGCTTCTGCACCTCATAGATCCGGGTGGCTTGCTCAATGTCCCAGTCTAAAGATCTTTTCTCGTGAAAATCTCTCACGAGCTGGGTCATTATGTATTTGGGGAGAGCATGGAAAAACGTATTGATGAACTCTCTGCTGTCCGTGCGCACCCTTCTGGTGGTCTGCGCAAAGGCACACTTCAATTCTTGCACGAACTCTTGTGGGGCCTGATCCTCCCCACATTGCAAATTGTAGGCTGCCTTGTGAGCCTATTGGGGATTTCTGTGAACAGAAAAATGTTTCAAGATGGCCGCCCTGTAGGTGGACCATCTTGAATGGTTTTGGTCCTCCAGCCCCGCAAAGAAACTGGAGTATTCTGGTGAGAAGGTCCACTTTACATATTGAATACAGCTTTGGCTGTCCTTCAAATGGAAAGTCTCCATCATTTGCTCGTGAAGCTCCAAGTGTTCCCAAACAGAATACTTGGCGTTCTTGTGATAAGGCGTGATGACACTCCTTATTGCCTTTATTTGTTTCAATGGGTCCTTAAGCAAGGCCCTTTTTGCCTTATTGGCCTTTTTGGTTCGGGTAACCCTGGTCCATTCATCCTCTGACTCAGAAGCAGTGCTCCCAGAGGTGCCCGTCTGATCTTCCAGGTTTTCCCGGATTCTGCGAGCCTGGGAATAGCTGGCAGAATGTGGGGACCTGGTCTCCTGTGTCCTGTGAGGCTCAGAGGAGTCTTCAGATCCCTCCTTGCTACCAGGATTTGATGGGTACCCCCCCACTGACCTAACTGGGCAGAGGTCTTCAGGATGCCCTTAGTGGGCCTACTCTCCTGGGGTTCCCCACTAAATTGCACTGTACTTAGGAGCCCATGCCCGGATGCCCACCCATCCATTCCTGGGTGGTACTGGCCTATGATCCCCATACTTTTGGCTGGATAGTAATCTGCCATTCCTGTGACCCTGTGCTCATGCGCGCCAGGGGACATGAGGATGGCAGAGTCCAGGGACTGGGAGAGATGAAGGCCTCTGGTACCAGGGCTCCTGAGGTTATGCTCAGGCGTTTCCCTTTCCCAGCGAACCTCATCTCTTTCAGCCCCTGCTCCCTGTTGCAATGCAAGAGCCTGTGCTTTCAGTTCCTCAGTTAAGGCCTTACTAGACTCTATCAGTCTCTCCTGCATGGCTACCTGTTGCTGGAGCCTATCATTGTGCTGACAGAGAGCCTCATTCTCTCTCTGAGCCTCCTGATTGGTCCTGGAAAACTGGGCCAGTCTTTGCTGCAGGAGGGTTACCTCCTGAGTCCCATCCCTACTGGCCTGCTCCTTTCTTGCCAGAGCATCTTCCACCCTCCTGTTGTGCTCTAGCAAGTCGTGATGCTCTTTTTGGAAGTCACCCAGCCCCTGGAGGGCCAGGTGATTTTCTTCAATTTTTTCTTTTAATTGGCAGACTTCCTGGCCTAAGGTGTCCCTTTCCTGACTAAGAGCCTGCATCTGTGCCGCCAGGTCGTCCCTCTGCCTTTGAAAGGCACCAGCTTTCTGGCGCTCTTCCTGAAATTCTGTCTGGGTGTCCAGGTCTTTCAGAATCAGTTTATTGCTCTCTTCTTTTTCTCGATCCAATTGGCGTTGCAGGGTGGCTACCTGCTTTGTGCATGCCCTGTTGAAATCTATCTGTTGCTCCAGCTTTTTCTGGCTCTGCAGTAAGGAGTCCAAACTGTCTTGGTGCTCCTTCTGCAAAGCCAGAATTCTGGTATCCTGGTCAGCCTTTTCCTGTTGCAGGATATCCATATCCTCCTTCATTTTAATGATGTATTGTCTACTCTCGTTTTCTGACTCCTGGCTTCTGTGCAGCCTCTGCTCAGAAGAGACCAGGTCAGATTGGGCCTTTTCTAACGCCATCTGTTGCCTATTTGCCAGATCTTGGCCTTCAGCACATTTGTCCTGCATGATTCCCTTATGTAAATATAAATATGCCGCTACCCTGGCAATCTTGTTGTGCTCATCCTTGGCCATAGGGGCCATATATAGTTCAATCAGAGCCACACGTAAGGGACCCTGATATCTCCACATATCTGACCCAGTTGTAGTGACCTGTTGTGTGATCGCCTGCAACCATACATTTTGGTCCTGTTCAGACCATTCACCTCTCACAAACAGTTTATGTAAGAGGTGCTCCCTTGCTATCTTCATATCTACCAAGGTCGTCATTCTGGAGTTTGAGTTCCTTCCTGATTTACAGAAGTTTTTATTTTATTTTGCAAAACAGACCGTTTCCTTAGAGCGTTCCTTTGAGGGGTGCTTTCACAGTGTAAAACAACATGGTGATCTAACCGGTGTTGGGTGTCCTGACCCACGTTTAAGCTACCCTGCTACAACATTTGGTGCTGTGGGCTTAGGAAATTCAAGATGGCGGAAAACCCACATGTGCGCTGAAATCCAGGAAAGCTGCGCAGTTTGTGCGCCCACCAAAATGGTTGCCTCACTTGCCACCCACCAGTGCGAGAATGAAAGGCCGGGTTGCCATGAGGGAAATGGGTTGCCAAAGGAAAAACAGTAGCGCCGGTTAGCTTCAAAGCGCTTTAAAACCACCATTGGACTACCCGCACAGTAGTCTGAAACCATTGGGAATGGCAATGCTGATTGCCAAATGCAACCTAGAATTGTGGGGAATTCATTTCTTAAATCCCAAAAATGGGTGCAGTACCAGTACTCACCACTATCCAAAAGCCGGCGTTTTAAAACCACTCTGTGTGTTTTTCTGAAGGCAAGCAAAATGCCTATTTCAAACCTTGCAACATGTGCAAAATATTCACTGAACACCAGCAGACATTTGGCAGAATGGAGTTTTGTGTGCCTACAAAATCTGGGAAATGAAGAGCCCAAAAACAATGCTTATAACAAAAATGCTATGGAGTCAGCAGCTTAAGCCTAACTACAACTGGATTTAAAACCACCAAAATCGAAAATGTTAAATTAAATGAGTGACCTATGTTTGGTGTCACATGCCTTTGTAACTGTTGAAATGTCATAGTTTTGCGCTTAGAATCAGCATTCTAGCTGCATGTGTAAAATTACAAGTTATTTTAAAAGCAACAAAAAGTTAGCTGAAAGTCTGGCTTAAGGAACTTGATTTTGCCTAGCAACTACCCCCATCAGCAGTGAAACTTGAGTCACAACTGTGTTCCCAGGCCAACCTTCCTTTTGCTGCCCAGGCTAAGGATATGCCATCTATCTGATAATTGAATTTCCTGTGCTCTGCCAGAGAGTGAACAAAGCCCTCTCCACTCAGGCAAAGGTTTTTTATTACAGACGTCGTAAAAAGTGGCTTCCTCCTGGAGAAGCTGGGAGGAGCACTGCCTGTGAGAAGCAAGCTGGCTTGGCAGAAACTGGAAAGACTGGTTTCTGTACCATGTGACCTGAAAAGACACACCCCTGCAGCAAGGATATGGTTTTATAAAAAGGGGGATAATTCATAGAGCGGGCATGTGAAAATTTTATAAATGATACCATAATTCTTGTGATTTTTCTGCCCACAGTTTAAGACGTGGTAGGAACCGGTGGTATGTTCAGGGGGGTTTTAGCGGAAAAGTGGATATTACTCTAAATGTGTGCATGTTAAAAATCTGAAACTTCATCAGTTAATGTCCCTACCCCCTGCACACATGTATGTAAAGTTGGGTCCATGTCGGAAATTGAAAAAGCAGTTAAAAAGTCAATTATGTACACTCTTTGAATGCAAGCTCCGAGAATGAGCAGATTTGGACATAGACATGGCTAAATTCAGCCACACCATGTATATGTAATTTTAAACAAATGTGTACCTGTGCAAATATGTTTTTAGGTCAGATATAGATTGTGTGTAAAGTTGACAGGGGTGGGTTCTCTGTATCATAAACAGACCTCATCCTGATGACACTTCATTTCATTCCCCCAATCAAGTAAGAAATGGAAGTTTGACCAATTAGAAGCTGAGAGAGAGGTAGGGTCAGTGATGCTAGAACACACCCACATTCTAAACACATAAAAGCAGACAGACAGGACAGATAGGGGAGATTCATTTTTCATCTGCCGCTGAAAGCTCTGCCGGAAAAATCCATACTTACCTCCATCAAACTCCAGAAAGCCAAACTAGAGACTTCAATCTATCCAGAGCAGAGAGACCCAAAGAACCGGTGCCTAGCAGAGACCAGACCCCTGTGAGCAGTTCCAGAGGCCAGGCGCTGTGAGCAGAACCCGGAAAGACCTGACCAGACTGAAGTCCGTGACCAAGTCGCTTTCCTGTTCAAAATCTCTTGTGAGTACTTAGCAAAACTCAGAACACATCTCTTAGTTTAAATTCATCTAATTCAATCTATTTAACCTAAGTAGAACTGCCTCCTAGCTGTCACCTGTCATTCTAGCTGCAAAAATTTGTCACTTGTCATTTTGAAAAAGTGTGCGTTTAAAATTTACAAAACCAAAAACGACCTTTACTAAATTACTCATATCTCCGCAACCGTTTGGGCTAGAGACTTGCAATAACTTTCATTTGGAAGCTGAGATCCCAGGCTTTTCTAGGACCCCAAAACGGTAGAGATAGTCCTTGCGGTTCCTTTGTAATAGCACTCGGCGCATCCGCGAATTTTACCGCGATTTGCAATTTCTTCACATGTAAAAACTGCTGCTGTTTGCTTTCCATTGGCCAGAAATTCGTTTAACCTGCTAACTATCCCTGCATCATTGCTAGTGTGAGCCTGGACTAATATTAACTAGATACCACTCACCCTGAACCTCTATAAGGGAATTAAAAGCAAATTTAGCATATTTCTCATTCATTGCCAGCACATATCCAAGCATTGCCTGTGTTTTCAAAACTCCTATCTGTTTTCTGTAAGCTTGCTGGGATTGAACTGAATTACAGTTGATTGCATTTCTGAGGACTGTGTGTTTTCCTTCCATTTCCTTGCATTGCATAAAGAGGGGGGGAGTGAATAGCCAGAGAAAAGTGATTACATTGTTTGGTTGAAATCATATTGCGTATTTTCTGTACTGCATTCATTGAATATTGCATCCACCTGAGCTTACATAAAGCATCCTCTACCACATTATACTTTTGTTCCGATTTACCAGGGTGCTACCTTATCCATTTCATGTCAACTCCTTATTGATTATAGAGAAGCGTGTTAGTGCCAGATTCTCCGTTGTTGATCTTTATCATATCAGATTAAGTGTGATATTCAATTATTAATTTATTATAAGTATCATATATATATCTATTGTTTAAGTTATCAAATAAACCTTTTAAACTTGCAAAACAGAACTACTTCTTGGCTCAGTGGGGTCAGGGGGATTCCAAGAGAGGGGTGTTATACAAGGGTAGTCATCCAGGACGCATGAACTGGACCTAAAGATATATCAATAAGGGTTTTCATTCAGTATTCTAGACTAGGCGTTAACTTGGCTGTAGTGCTGAATTTAATCCTCTTACAAAGTGGGGGCTCGAGCCGAGACGTTGGGTTAGATTTACCATTTGTGCAGATTAATACAGTGTGCTAACTGACGGGATACATACATCCAGTCGGATCACCACGCTGCATTACGCTGTGAAGCATTCCTCAAAAGGGACACTCCAAGAAAAGTTCTGTTCTGCAAAAATAAAATACAAACTTCTGTAAGTCAGGACAGAGACCAATCTCTAGAATGACGACCTTAGTAGACATGAAAATAGCCAGAGAGCACCTCTTGCATAAGCTATTTGTGAGAGGTGAATGGACCGAACAGGGCCAGGATGTGTGGTTGCAGGCCATCACACAACAGGTCACTGAAACAGGGTCAGATATATATAGAGATCAGGGTCCCTTACATGTGGCCCTGAGTGAACTATATATGGCTCCTAAAGCCAAAGAGGAACACAATAAGATTGCCAGGATAGCAGCATACCTGTACCTATACGTTGGAGACATGCAGGATAGATGTGCGGAAAGCCAAAATCTGGCAAATAGGCAACAGATGGCATTACAGAAGGCCCAATCTGATCTGGACTCTTCTGAGCAGAGGCTGCAGAGGAGCCAGGAGTCAGAAAATGACAGCAGACGGTACATCACTAAAATAAAGGAGGATATGGATGTGCTGCAAAAGGAAAAGTCAGAACAGGATACCAGATTTCTGGCCCTACAGAAGGAGCACCAAGACAGTTTGGACTCCTTACTGCAGAGCCAGAAAAAGCTGGAGCAACAATTAGACTTTAACAGGGCATGCACGGAGCAGGTAGCCACCCTGCAAAGTCATCTAGATAGAGTGAAGGTAGAGAGCAACAAGCTGATCTTGAAAGACCTGGATACCCAGGCAGAGTTTGATGAGGAGCGCCAAAAAGCTGGTGCCCTTCAACGGCAAAGGGACGACCTGGCGGCACAAATGCAGGCTCTTAGTCAGGAAAGAGACGCCTTAGGCCAGGAAGTCTGCCATTTAAAAAGGAAAATGGAAGAAAATCACCTGGCCCACCAGGGGCTGGGTGACCTCCAAAAAGAAAACCAGAACTTGGTAGAGCACACCAGAAGGGTGGAGGATGCTCTAGCAAGAAAGGAGCAGGCCAATAGGGACACAGCTCAGGAGGTAACCCTCCTGCAGCAAAGACTGGCCCAGTTCTCCAGGACCAACCAGGAAGCACAGAGGGAAAATGAGGCCCTCTGTCAACACAATGATAGGCTCCAGCAACAGGTAGCGATGCAGGAGAGACTGATAGAGTCGAGTAAGGCCTTAACAGAGGAACTGAAAGCACAAATGCAGGCTCTTGCATTGCAACAGGGAGAAGGGGCGGATAGAGATGAGGTCCGCTGGGAAAGAGAGACTCCTGACCATAACCGCAGGAGCCCTAACACCAGGGGCCTTCATCTTCCCCAGTCCCTGGACTCTACCACCCCCGTGTCCCCTGGCGCACATGAGCACAGGGCCACAGGGATGGCAGATTACTATCCAGCTAAGAGTATGGGGCTCATAGGCCAGTACCATCCAGGAATGGAGGGGTGGGCATCCGGGTATGGGCACCCAAGTACAATACAGTTCAGTGGGGAACCCCAGGAGAGTAGGCCCATTAAGGGCATCCTGAAAACCTCTGCCCAGTTAGGTCAGTGGAGGGGGTACCCATCAAATCCTGACAGCAAGGAGGAATCTGAAGACTCCTCTGAACTGCGCAGGACACAGGAGACCAGGTCCCCACATTCTGCCAGCCATTCCCAGGCTCGCAGAATCCGGGAAAACCTGGAAGAACAGACGGGAACCTCTGGGAGCAGTGCCTCTGAGTCCGACGAAGAATGGACAAGGGTTACCCGAACCAAAAAGGCCAATAAGGCAAAAAGGGCCTTGCTCAAGGACCCCTTAAAGCAGATTAAGGCGATCAGGAGCGTCATCACGCCTTACCATAAGAACGCTAAGTATTCTGTTTGGGAGCACTTAGAGTTGTTTGAACAAATGATGGAGACTTTCCATTTGAAGGACAGCCAAAGCTGCATTCAATATGTAAAGTGGACCTTCTCCCCGGAATACTCCAGTTTCTTTGCGGGGCTGGAGGACCAAAATCATTTAAGATGGTCCACCTATAAGGCGGCCATCCTGAAACATTTTTCTGTTCACAGAAATCCTCAAGAGGCTCGCAAGGCAGCCTACAATTTGCAATGTGGGGAGGATCAGGCCCCACAAGAATTTGTGCAGGAGTTAAAGCGGGCTTTTGCACAGACCACAAGAAGGGTGCGCACGGATAGCCGTGAATTTATAAACACGTTTTTCCATGCCTTGCCCAAATATATCATGACCCAGCTCGTGAGGGATTTTCACGAGAAAAGATCTTTAGACTGGGTCATTGAACAGGCTACCCGCATCTATGAGGTGCAGAAGCCCATAGAAAATAAAAGCAATGCCCAGAAAAACCCCAAAGCCAACAGCACCCCTGCTGCTGCCAAGGTGGCAGAGGTAAAGGTCACCCCCGTTTTGGATTTGGAGATGGGGGGGCCTAAAAACCTACCTGCACCTAATAATGCTAGGCCCAGAAGGTCCTCGGGCCAGTCGCAGACAGGGAGCCAGGGAGGCAGCCCCACAAATGGGGTCCCTCGCTCTCCTGACTATGTAAGTCCTCGCTACAAAGGTAATCGACCCATCCTGGGTTATGTGTGGACTCCTCCAGCCCAAGGGGGGGGATCCAGACAAGCACCTAACCCAGGGAACTTCCCTCCAAACTTCCCACAGGAGGGCAGAAATTTACCAAACCCTGGGCAGAACTTTTTCCCCAGATATCCACCCGACTTCCAACCCCAAAATCATCCATCCTTCTTTCCTCAATTCCCTGAGCCCAGACCACTGAATCCGGGAGAGGGGAGGCCAAGGGTGGAGGGGTACCAAAATCTTCCCAACCAGGGGTACTACCAGAGGAGGGACAGCTACCCTTCCCGGGATCAGCCCAGGGGAGAAAACAGGGCCCCGTATCAGCCTGAGCGGGTTTCTCAGTTAGAGCGCCAGGTTCAAAACATGGCGCGGGATATGGGTCATATACTGAGGGCACAGCAGAACCCTCAGATCAGCATGCCGGCGCAGAACGCACCCAACTCTGGACCTGGTGCTCCAGAACAATGACGGGGGCAGCACCCCGATAAATCACCGGTTCCCAGGGAGGAGGCACAAAGGGAAGGGGGGTGTAAAGCCTTGGAGGAAGCTTCCTTCCTCACTTGTAAACAGCCCCTGGAAACCCAGGAACCGGAAACAAAATCTCTTGCCCCTGAAAGTCTGCCTCCTAAGGAGCAGAGGGGGGGTAGGAGAAACAAAAGACCCAAACAGACTCAGTTTGAGGAGGAGGTACAGATCTTCCAATTTGAGGGAGAGGGATCCTCAGAGGATCCTGGGAAAAGGATCTTCTCCTTCAGAGAGGGGGGAACCCCTCCCAAAGAAAAATGGGTCCCTAGGGATGCAAATCCAGACTGGGGAGATGTGGAGACTGAGCTACCGCCGCCCACCATCTCATCCCAGAACCAACAGCAAGAAAATCCCCTGGTTCAAACCCATCCTGGCGACTGCCTCCAAAAAAGGGGGGGCGGCCCAGAAACGGAGCCAGGGGAACCCACAATGGCTCTGATCTCCAGTTGCAAATTTTTTCTTTCAGATTCCCAAGACTCTCCACAGAATTCTGCCCAAATCTCCTCGCTAGCGATGTCCAAAACCAGAAAATTAGCCCACCAGTTGTCCAAAAATGTACATTATCTGTGCCCCCTTGAGGAGAAGGAGGGAAGATATTATGCCCCGGTACAAGTACAGGGGCAGGGTACAATCTCAGCACTGGTGGACACTGGATCTCAAGCTACCCTTCTGTCCAGAAGGGCCTTTGACGAACTGAATGCAGGAAGGGGAGAGAATTACCAAATTCCTCTCACCTCTCTTCCTGGACAACTGCAGAACTTTGACGGGAAGGAAATTCCCGTCGAGGGGACGGCAGACTTGGACATTAAGATCGGGCGACACAAGTTGAAACACCCGGTCATAGTTGTGACCCCAGAGGGCACCCCTTGTTTACTAGGGAATGACCTCCTGAGAAGGTTGTCACCCCTAATAGATTGCGTAAACAAGGTCCTCTGGACCCAGACTAGCCGACCAATAAAATTAAAACAGAGTGCCAACCATGTTAGTTTAAACGGCACATGCCACATGGTTGAACAAAAATCTGACCAAGTAGAATTTCACTTCCAGAATAGCCAAATTCCAGACGTGACAGTAATAGCAGTAGGACAACAGACTGGTGATGGGGGGTCCTCTCTATTTCTGAAAATCAACCTTCCTTCCAGTCTAAAGTGGTACTCCACGCTGGAAGGAAACACTCTGAAATTCTATACCAATCCACAATCTGAAACTCCCACTCCTATAGTCCAGAAAGATGTGAAATCAGCTCAGAGCCTGGCTGATATTCAGCAAATTGGAGAGCAGTTGTTCATCCCTGTTCAGTTAAATGATGGGAAGGACTCTGTTCTCGCTCGAGTGTGTGTGAACAACGGTAAGAGCTTCATCAGCGAAGCCATGTTTCGCCAACTCCCAAAAGAACCAGCCATTCCCACCTTCAAACTGATAGACAAATGGGAAATGGACCTGGAAGTACCTAATTCCAAACATCTCCTGCCAAGCAGGTGTATGCTCAAAATCTCCATTGGCAACAAGAGCATAGTCCATAATTGTTGGGTCGTGCGAGACGTCCCTGCCGCCTTTTACTTAGGCAGTGACATTCTCAATCGCTTTGCCATTAGTTTGGACCTAATAAACTTCAAAGCTTGGTCCCGATTAGCGGATAATCCCATGGGCTTTGATGATCCAGAAAAAGCATTTAGGTCAGCTCAATTGCTACCTTATGCAGTTGAAATTCAGGTTAAAGAGGAAGTCACCATCCCAGAAAGGACCCGACAATTCCCCCTGGAAGTGAAAGTTAAAAGGGGACAAGAGTTGAAAAACCCTGATGCTTACATACATCTAAATGCTTCTCTCCAACAGCAAGGGTTGGGGGTAAACCCGACTCCATTAGTCAACATAGAACATGACCCCATTCTAATAGAGGTGGATAACAGCGACTTTAAGAGTATTACTCTAGCCGCAGGCACCATTATTGGAATGGCGGTTGATGACCGACATTTCTCCATTGATCTTGTAAATGAACTGTTAGGACCCATCCCCAAGGACTGTTTTGACAGTGACAGTGATGACAACGCAACACCAGACAGGATTTTTACCCGGCATGGGGGGAACTTCCTGGTGTACACTTCCTGCCCCTATGGTAAGGAAGATGTGACCTGTGACTTCAGGAGGGATGAGGTGATTTTCCAGGTCCATGAGGGCTGCCTTTCCCACCTGAAGCCTCCGGTCCAAATCAGCACTCTGACCAGGGACTTCTCCACCCAGCTGGAGGAGGCCGCGGAGATAGCCAAACCAGAAGTCTTTCCAGGCTTCAGGCAGATGGTGAAAGAGAGAGTCAACCTAGCTGATGCCTGTGTGACCCTGGAACAAAAGCAAAAGTTGAAACAAGTTTTCTTGGATTTCCAAGATCTCTTTGCGGTAGACTCATATGACTGTGGTCGCACCGACATCCACACCACAACAATCCCCACGGACCCTGGCATGACTCCAGTGTTTGTGAAGCAATATCGCTTGCCTCTCGCATCAATGGAGTCCCTTACTGAAATAATTAAGAACCTTGAGTCCCGGGGAATAATCCGTCCAGTCCACAGCACCTTCAATAATCCGGTGCTGGGAATATTGAAGCCAAACGGCCAGTGGAGACTCTGCGCTGACCTCAGGGAGCTCAACAAACGGGTCCATACTTCCCGATGGCCTCTGCCCTACATTGACCAAGGGCTGGCCCAGATCCAGGGGTCACAGGTATTCACTGCAATAGACCTGACCAATGGATACTGGACCGTGCCTGTCAGCAGGGAGGACCAATACAAACTGGCTTTTACCTTTGGGGGCCAGCAGTACACATGGACCCGGACTCCCTTCGGATACCTTAACTCCGGTAATGAGTTCAATATTTTCCTACATAAGGCCATGCCCGACCTGGGTACGAGGGGTAACCTGGCTTATGTAGATGATGTCCTCATCAAAAGTTCATCTGTGGAGGAACACATAGCGGAGATCCGTTATGTTCTGACACAGTTGAGGGCCGCCGGAGCAAAACTTTCCTTTCAAAAAGCACAGTGGTGTAGAACCCGTGTTAATTTCTTGGGGCATGAGATTACTCCTCAGGGTCTCTGTCCCCAGGAAAAGAAAGTGGAAGCACTTCAGAAACTGAAAGACCCCACAACTCTGCGGGAACTAAGGAGCCTCCTTGGACTGACTAATTACAGCAGAAAGTTCATTGAGGGCTACGCAGAGATCACCAGACCCCTGATTCATCTCCTGAAGGGGGGGGTCAAGTGGGAATGGGGTCCAGAACAAGCCGAGGCAGTAAAACAACTCAAAAGAAGCCTCTCACAAGCGCCTTGCCTAGCTTACCCTGTCAGAAACAAGGAGTTCTTCCTGGAGACGGGGTTCTCTAATACGTGCTTGACGGCAGTATTATATCAAAAGCATGACAAGGTCAATAAAGTAATCTCCTATGCGAGCAAAACTTTATCCTCTGTGGAGGAAAAATTCAACGATTGTGAGAAGGCACTCCTGGCAACGGTGTGGGCATTGAAGAATTACCGCCCGTTTATCCAGGGGGAACACATCATATTGGAGACTCCACACCAGCCTCTGCAATATCTCCAAAGTGACAGAATCCGGGCCGGAAATGTGAGTAATTCCCGAATTACTTCCTGGATTCTGTCAATGCAAGGCTTTCCTGTGGAGGTCAGATATGGCCAAAACAAGAAGAGTCCCCTCGCGCAAGGTCTGGCTGACTTGCATGATTGTGCCAGAGAAAACTGTCTCGAGGACGAAAGTCTAAAAATAAAGGACAACATGGAGGCATACCTTAATTCCCCACACAAAGTCTTTGAAGAAGACAAGTGTGAGGGAATGCCCACTGTCTATGTGGATGGATGCTCTTACCATGTTGACTACAACGGGGAGAAAGAACTAGTGGCCGGCGTAGGGAATGCATGGGTGAATGAGTCCCCAGAACCCTCCGCCGGATTCAAAATTGGTCCCCGAAGTAGTCAGGTGGCAGAATTGATGGCTGTGCATCAGGCCATCCTCACTGCTGTCCAGCATCAACTCCGCGAACTGGTCATAATCACAGATTCGGATTATGTACGGAACGGGTTCGTGGAGCACCTGGTTAATTGGAAAACCAGAGGCATGTTATGCGCTAACAACAAACCCTTGAAACATGGGAAGTTGATCCAAAACATTGATGATCTGGTCACCTCGAATGGGATGACCATCTATTGGAAGAAGATCAAGGGTCATTCCAAAGTAGAGGGACCAGACAAAACTGGAAATGACTTAGCTGATCAGCTGGCCAAAACCGGGGCCATCCAAGGGGATCTAATTGAGATTGAGTCCCTGTTGGGGGAAATCCAGGTCACTGCTATCACTAGGTCCCAGACAAATGCTAACAACGACCTTTCAATTGCACAATGGAGTAAGGAGACCCCTGATGCTGATTTGATTACTGCTCAGAAGGGGGATCCAATAATTGGTAAATTTTACCAGCACCTTGAGGACCCTGAGAACTTTCCCCTGACGGATACCGATTACATTGGGAAAGAGGACCTAAGAGTGTTGATGAAATGTCCAAAAATGTTCCGGATCCAAGACGGTTTGCTGGTAAGGAAATCCAAAGCTGGCCACGATCAGTGGGTGGTTCCTACCTCATTCCGAAGCCTGATGTTAAGTCACGCCCATGATGCGGCCACTGCCGGTCATAGGGGGTTTCACACAACATTGGAAATCTTAAGAGAGGTTGCATACTGGCCACACATGGGGCAGGACCTCGACCAATACTTGAAGGGGTGTCTTGTGTGTGCACAATTTCAGCCATCATCCCTCACGCACCGGGGGCCTTTACAAAAGAGGGGAATGACACTGCCATGGTCAGATTTACAAATCGACTTCGTAGGCCCCGTGATTCGCTCGGCTAGGGGGAATAAGTACATGTTGACTGTGACATGCTTGTTTACCAAGTGGGTGGAATGTCTCCCAGCCCCAAATTGCAAGGCAGAAACTGCAGCGGCCTTGATGATTAACCACATCTTTTCCCGTTTTGGTCTACCTCAAAGGATTGAGTCAGACAGAGGTAGCCACTTCACCAGTGAAGTAATGACAAAGATGTGGGAGATACTGGGGGTCAAGAGAAAGCTGCATATTGCTTATAGACCAGCTTCTTCTGGGGCAGTAGAGAGATATAACCGGACAATTGTGAGCATATTAAAGAAGTTTGTGGCAGATTCTGGGCCAAGTTGGGATATCCGATTACCTCTGGTCCTAATGGCTATCAGATCTACCCCTTCATCTGCAACCAAAATGTCACCATTTGAGTTGATGACTGGGCGCAAGATGGTGCTTCCTCAGCATTTGCTCTATAGGACCCAAGAGCAGACACTGATAAATGCCTCCACTACTCATGAGTATGTAGAGAATTTAAGGAAACACCTTCAACATGCTTTTGCTTATGCTCAGCGGAATCTAGAAAGATCGGCTGATAGCATGAAGACCCATTATGACCTGAAAACTTCCAGGAAGGAATATCAGGTGGGAGACCGGGTCTATCTATACAACTTCCAAAGGAACCAGGCCAAGCAGCGCAAATTTTTGCCTACATGGAAGGGACCCTTTGAGATCGTCGATAAGATCTCCCCTGTGGCCTACAAGATCCGCATCCCCAAAGGCGGTTCGGCAGAGGGGGAAGACAAGTGGGTCCACATAAACCAGTTGAAATGTTGCCATCCCAGGCACACTCTGCAACAACTGGAGGAATCCTCTGGAATCCTAGCAGGCACTGTCTCAGACTAATTCAGTTCCAACCATAAAACATACCACATCTAGTCTCTAAAATATTGTGATTTGCATGAAACTGTCTCTTAGTTATACTGTTTTTTTTTCGCAAAATAAGAATGTAATGTTTCGTTATGATAAAATGCATATGCTGCCCCACTATCTCAACGGTGGTGGAAAAACGTCTATGAATAGGTATTGCCGCTTTTGCTTTATCATCCTAGGAGAGATGAAACCATGAAGGATGACCAAGAAGAACGATCCGGAGACCGGGAGCAGAGACGCAACGGGCCCGGGGTACCGCCCAATCTTCCCATCAGGACCGGCGAGGAGAACCGATCGATCAGTACCGGATGGAGAAGAAAACGCTGAACTGTGTCATCTACAGAAGAGGAAGAAGATTATGCGGACAGACCGGTGCATGGGTCAAAACCCTTGTGCACGCGACTCCCCATCGACTCAAATTCAAAGTGCAGTCGCGTGGGGGGGACTTGTTGGGTGTCCTGACCCACGTTTAAGCTACCCTGCTACAACATTTGGTGCTGTGGGCTTAGGAAATTCAAGATGGCGGAAAACCCACATGTGCGCTGAAATCCAGGAAAGCTGCGCAGTTTGTGCGCCCACCAAAATGGTTGCCTCACTTGCCACCCACCAGTGCGAGAATGAAAGGCCGGGTTGCCATGAGGGAAATGGGTTGCCAAAGGAAAAACAGTAGCGCCGGTTAGCTTCAAAGCGCTTTAAAACCACCATTGGACTACCCGCACAGTAGTCTGAAACCATTGGGAATGGCAATGCTGATTGCCAAATGCAACCTAGAATTGTGGGGAATTCATTTCTTAAATCCCAAAAATGGGTGCAGTACCAGTACTCACCACTATCCAAAAGCCGGCGTTTTAAAACCACTCTGTGTGTTTTTCTGAAGGCAAGCAAAATGCCTATTTCAAACCTTGCAACATGTGCAAAATATTCACTGAACACCAGCAGACATTTGGCAGAATGGAGTTTTGTGTGCCTACAAAATCTGGGAAATGAAGAGCCCAAAAACAATGCTTATAACAAAAATGCTATGGAGTCAGCAGCTTAAGCCTAACTACAACTGGATTTAAAACCACCAAAATCGAAAATGTTAAATTAAATGAGTGACCTATGTTTGGTGTCACATGCCTTTGTAACTGTTGAAATGTCATAGTTTTGCGCTTAGAATCAGCATTCTAGCTGCATGTGTAAAATTACAAGTTATTTTAAAAGCAACAAAAAGTTAGCTGAAAGTCTGGCTTAAGGAACTTGATTTTGCCTAGCAACTACCCCCATCAGCAGTGAAACTTGAGTCACAACTGTGTTCCCAGGCCAACCTTCCTTTTGCTGCCCAGGCTAAGGATATGCCATCTATCTGATAATTGAATTTCCTGTGCTCTGCCAGAGAGTGAACAAAGCCCTCTCCACTCAGGCAAAGGTTTTTTTATTACAGACGTCGTAAAAAGTGGCTTCCTCCTGGAGAAGCTGGGAGGAGCACTGCCTGTGAGAAGCAAGCTGGCTTGGCAGAAACTGGAAAGACTGGTTTCTGTACCATGTGACCTGAAAAGACACACCCCTGCAGCAAGGATATGGTTTTATAAAAAGGGGGATAATTCATAGAGCGGGCATGTGAAAATTTTATAAATGATACCATAATTCTTGTGATTTTTCTGCCCACAGTTTAAGACGTGGTAGGAACCGGTGGTATGTTCAGGGGGGTTTTAGCGGAAAAGTGGATATTACTCTAAATGTGTGCATGTTAAAAATCTGAAACTTCATCAGTTAATGTCCCTACCCCCTGCACACATGTATGTAAAGTTGGGTCCATGTCGGAAATTGAAAAAGCAGTTAAAAAGTCAATTATGTACACTCTTTGAATGCAAGCTCCGAGAATGAGCAGATTTGGACATAGACATGGCTAAATTCAGCCACACCATGTATATGTAATTTTAAACAAATGTGTACCTGTGCAAATATGTTTTTAGGTCAGATATAGATTGTGTGTAAAGTTGACAGGGGTGGGTTCTCTGTATCATAAACAGACCTCATCCTGATGACACTTCATTTCATTCCCCCAATCAAGTAAGAAATGGAAGTTTGACCAATTAGAAGCTGAGAGAGAGGTAGGGTCAGTGATGCTAGAACACACCCACATTCTAAACACATAAAAGCAGACAGACAGGACAGATAGGGGAGATTCATTTTTCATCTGCCGCTGAAAGCTCTGCCGGAAAAATCCATACTTACCTCCATCAAACTCCAGAAAGCCAAACTAGAGACTTCAATCTATCCAGAGCAGAGAGACCCAAAGAACCGGTGCCTAGCAGAGACCAGACCCCTGTGAGCAGTTCCAGAGGCCAGGCGCTGTGAGCAGAACCCGGAAAGACCTGACCAGACTGAAGTCCGTGACCAAGTCGCTTTCCTGTTCAAAATCTCTTGTGAGTACTTAGCAAAACTCAGAACACATCTCTTAGTTTAAATTCATCTAATTCAATCTATTTAACCTAAGTAGAACTGCCTCCTAGCTGTCACCTGTCATTCTAGCTGCAAAAATTTGTCACTTGTCATTTTGAAAAAGTGTGCGTTTAAAATTTACAAAACCAAAAACGACCTTTACTAAATTACTCATATCTCCGCAACCGTTTGGGCTAGAGACTTGCAATAACTTTCATTTGGAAGCTGAGATCCCAGGCTTTTCTAGGACCCCAAAACGGTAGAGATAGTCCTTGCGGTTCCTTTGTAATAGCGCTCGGCGCATCCGCGAATTTTACCGCGATTTGCAATTTCTTCACATGTAAAAACTGCTGCTGTTTGCTTTCCATTGGCCAGAAATTCGTTTAACCTGCTAACTATCCCTGCATCATTGCTAGTGTGAGCCTGGACTAATATTAACTAGATACCACTCACCCTGAACCTCTATAAGGGAATTAAAAGCAAATTTAGCATATTTCTCATTCATTGCCAGCACATATCCAAGCATTGCCTGTGTTTTCAAAACTCCTATCTGTTTTCTGTAAGCTTGCTGGGATTGAACTGAATTACAGTTGATTGCATTTCTGAGGACTGTGTGTTTTCCTTCCATTTCCTTGCATTGCATAAAGAGGGGGGGAGTGAATAGCCAGAGAAAAGTGATTACATTGTTTGGTTGAAATCATATTGCGTATTTTCTGTACTGCATTCATTGAATATTGCATCCACCTGAGCTTACATAAAGCATCCTCTACCACATTATACTTTTGTTCCGATTTACCAGGGTGCTACCTTATCCATTTCATGTCAACTCCTTATTGATTATAGAGAAGCGTGTTAGTGCCAGATTCTCCGTTGTTGATCTTTATCATATCAGATTAAGTGTGATATTCAATTATTAATTTATTATAAGTATCATATATATATCTATTGTTTAAGTTATCAAATAAACCTTTTAAACTTGCAAAACAGAACTACTTCTTGGCTCAGTGGGGTCAGGGGGATTCCAAGAGAGGGGTGTTATACAAGGGTAGTCATCCAGGACGCATGAACTGGACCTAAAGATATATCAATAAGGGTTTTCATTCAGTATTCTAGACTAGGCGTTAACTTGGCTGTAGTGCTGAATTGAATCCTCTTACACCGGATATGTGTATCCGGTCAGTTGACACACTGTATTAAGCTGCACAAGTGGTAATTCTAATCAAGAGTATCCCGGCTACGAGCCCCCACTTTGTAAGCGACTTCAATTCAACACTACAGCTAAGTCAATGCCTAGTCTGGGATGCTGATGGAAACCCTTATTGATATATTTTTATGTCCAGTTCGTTTACTCTGGATGACAACCCTTATATAACACCCCTCTCTTAGAATCCCCCTGACCCCACTGAGCCAAGAAGTAGGTTTGTTTTGCAAATTAAAAGGTTTATTTGAAAAATTAAACAGTCTATATATATCACCATTTTATAATAAATTAATAATTGATATCACACTTATGAATATAATGTTGATCAACAATGGGTAATCTGACACTAGAACACTTCTTTACAATCAATGAGGAGTTGGTATAGGATGGATAAGGCAGCGAAAATACTTTTATGGTTTCAAGGGAAAAGCAATGAGGAATGAAATTCAGTACAGAAATAACTTGATATGATTTTAGCAAAAGATAATATAATCACTTTTTCTCTGGCAATTCACCACCCCCCTCTATGCAAGGTAAAGAGATGGGAGGAAAGCACACAGTTCTCAGGAATGCAATCAAATATAATTCAGTTCCCTCCTAGCAAGCTTTCTAGGCGCATTGGAAAGCTTAGAATCTCAGCTTTAAGATGACAGTTAGAACTAGCTCCTAGCACTAACGGTTCCAGAGATACGGCCGATTTAGTAAAGGTAGTTTTTCGGATTTGAAATTTTAAAGCTCAGAATGACAGATGACAGTTTTCAGTTTTAAAGATGACAGAATGACACGATTCTAGGAGGCAGTTCTAATAGGCTAAAATAGTTGGATTAGATTATTTTAAACTAAGAGATTGGTTTTGGCACAGTGCTAGCTGGGTACTCACACTAGATTTTGGACAAGAATGCAAATTCTTCACCGATCGGGTCAGTATTGGCTGGACTTCTGCTAGCAGTTCTTTACAGCGATCTGGTCTCTGGGTCTCCGGTTCTGTTATCGGTTCTGCTAGCGGTTCCGGATACAGCGGTCTCTGGTTCCAGATACAGCACTGCTTTCTGGATACTGCTACAGGTTCTTGCAAAAGTTCTTGGCAAAGAATTCAAACAGCTTGCGCGGCTGTTGAATAGTTTGGTTGGTTTTGAGGCCTGCTGAAGAGGATTCAGCTTGTGGATTCAGGCCGCTCTGCTACAAATTCTGGAGTTAATTTCTGGTCTCTGGAGATTGATGGATTTGAAGTCTGGATATCTGGATGTGAAGTCTGAAGTCTCCCGGCAAAGCGTCCTGCAAGAAAGTGGAAAGTGAATGTCTCTACCTGGGTTCCAGTGGCTCTTTTTATGTGTTTTGAAAATGGGTGTGTGCCTGGGCCTAGCTAAGCCTGCCCCTCTCACTTATCATTGGCCAAGCTTTCCTCTCTCCCTTGATTGGGGGAAAGAATTGGAGCGTCAGAGTGATGCTGTAGGTTTTATGGTCAGAGGAGCCCCCCCTTGTCAAATTGCACACAAATCTATTTCTGACCCAAATACATATTTCCTAGATACACAATTTGTTGAAATTACATGTACATATTACAGATTCCTTATGGTCCATGCTTGTCCGACTCTGATCTTCCTGGGGGCTTGCATTAACAAATGGCAACTTAATTTAGTTTTTAGTGGGTTTTGCAACATTGGTTTTTCATCAAAAATTACACAAATGTACACCCTCCTTCTACACACATTCCAGCTATTTACTAGGTTTCTAGCAGAAACCCGGTGACTGTAATATCAATAAATAGCGGGGTTTCGCCTCAGAACATGGTACAAAGTTGAATCAAGTCTTGAATTGTGGGTACATTTCTTAGATTGAGGTTCTCCAAATTGGGCATTTTTGTAAGCTTAATACAATATTTTAGAAGCATTTAACTTAAACATATATTTGCTGCAATATGATTCCACAAAAGTGTCTGAGCCCGCCCCCCAGAAGCTTGGGTGGGTCAGGGATCACATGTCTCCCCTCCCAGGCAGCTCTGTTTACAGTCCACACTCAAAATTAGCATATCCGATTCAAAGGAAAGAGTCTATTGTGTGGGCTGGGGTCAGCAAACCAGGGGGCCACCCTGCATTTGGTTAGCAGGTCCATGTGATCTCCGGGGCTGTTGCTGGTAAGGGCTGGTGTGAATGCTTCCCATGGACAGAGGCCCTTTGATGTGTTTTACTTGAATCAGCCTGCCTCCTGGGAACAAACCTTTGAAGTCCCAGTTAGCTCAGGATCCTCTGGCATTCCTGAGGTACGGTTCTACTGTCAGAGTTTAGACCGCTAGCGCCGGTTTGTGGACAAAGCTGGTACTGCACCCATTTTTGGGATCTGTCTTGAATTAATGCATTTCAATAGAGTGGTCTTTTGCTTGATAGTAAAGGACCCTTGCTTAACATTGTTTTGATGGCATCCTTACAGTAGAGTGGTGATGTGGAACCCCCCACAAGAAGGTTGTATCTTTAGAGTGGTCTTGTGCCCATGATTATAGCAACTTTTTGACATCAATAAAAACGGATTTTGAACAGAACCATCTTTCTTTGCACTGGTGGGTGGCAGATTAGGTGACCATTTTGGTGTGTGCAAACTGCGTGGTTCTCCTGGATTCTGGCGTGAATGTGGGCGGCAACAACTCATCCCCACATCTACCTAGTCTATTGATTCAGTTTCGTCCGGGATAGAATGATGGGCGGCGACAGCTCATCCCCACATCTACCCCGTCTTATAATTCAACATGGGTCAAAACCCTTGACAAGCCCCCCCGCCCGACTGCGCTTTGATTTCGAGTCGAGGGGAGTCGGGTGCAAAGGATTTTTTGATCCACGCACTGGTATGTCCGCATCATCTTCTTCCAATTCCGTATATGGCACAGTTCAGCATCTTTTCCTCCATCCGGTTGGATCGATCGGTTCTCCTCGCCGGTCCTGATGGGAATATTGGGTGGTACCGCGGGCCCCTCGGATCTCTGCTCCCGGTCCCCGGTCGTCCTCCTTGGTCAGTCTCCATGGTTTCATATCTCCTAGGATGATAAAGAAAAAGCGGCAATACCTATTCATAGACATTTTTCCACCACTATTGATCTAGTGGGGCGGTATGTACATTTTATAACTCAAGAGACATAGCATTCTTATTTTGAAAAACCAGATATAATATGAAACATTTTTTTTTTCCCATCATAATATTTTAGAGACTATATGTGGGATATTTTAGGATGGGAACTGAATCAATCTGGAGCGGTCCCCTCTGATATTGCAGAGGACTCCTCCAGTTGCTGCAGAATGTGCCTGGGATGGCAATACTTTAGATGATTTATATGTACCCACTTGTCTTCCCCTTCCGCCAGACTACCTTTGGGGATGCGGATCTTATAGGCTACAGGGGAGATTTTGTCTATAATTTCAAATGGTCCCTTCCACGTAGGCAAACATTTTCGCTGTTTCGCCTGGTTCCTTTGGAAATTGTATAGATAGACCCGGTCCCCCACCTTGTATACTTTCCTGGTGGTTTTCAGGTCGTAGTGGGTCTTCATGCTATCAGCTGATCTTTCTAGATTCCGCTGGGCATAGGCAAAAGCATGCTGAAGGTGTTTCCTTAAATTCTCCACATACTCATGAGTTGTGGAGGCATTTATCAGTGTCTGTTCTTGGGTCCGGTAGAGCAAATTCTGGGGAAGCACCATCTTGCATCCGGTCATCAACTCAAATGGTTACATTTTAGTTGCAGATGAAGGGGTAGATCTGATGGCCATTAGGATCAGAGGTAATCGGATATCCCAACTTGGCCCAGAATCTGCCACAAACTTTTTTAAGATGCTCACAATGGTTCGGTTGTATCTCTCTACTGCTCCAGAAGAAGCTGGCCTGTAAGCAATGTGTAGCTTCCTTTTAACCCCCAGTATCTCCCACATCGTTGTCATTACCTCGCTGGTGAAATGGCTACCTCTGTCTGACTCAATCCTTTGAGGTAGACAAAAACGGGAAAAGATGTGGTTAATCATCAGGGCAGCTGCTGTTTCTGCCTTGCAATTTGGGGCAGGGAGACATTCCACCCACTTGGTAAACAAGCATGTGACGGTCAACATGTACTTGTTTCCTCTAGACGAGCGAATTACAGGGCCTAAGAAGTCGATTTGCAAATCTGACCATGGCAGTGTCATCCCCCTCTTTTGGAGAGGTGCACAGTGTGTGAGGGATGATGGCTGAAATTGTGCACACACAAGACACCCCTTCAAGTATTAGTCGAGGTCCTGCCCCATGTGTGGCCAGTATGCAACCTCTCTTAAGATTTCCAGTGTTGTGTGAAACCCCCTATGACCGACGGTGGCCGCATCATGGGCGTGACTTAACATCAGGCTCCGGAATGAGGTAGGAACCACCCACTGATCATGGCCAGCTTGGGATTTCCTTACCAACAAACCGTCTTGGATTCGGAACCTTTTTGGACATTTCATCAAAACTCTTAGGTCCTCTTTCCCAATGTAATCGGTATCCGTCAGGGGAAAGTTCTCAGGGTCCTCAATGTGTTGGTAAAACTTACCAATTATTGGATCCCGCTTTTGAGCCGTAATTAAATCAGCATCAGGGGTCTCCTTACTCCATTGTGCAGTTGAAAGATCATTGGGAGCATTTGTCTGGGACCTAGTGATAGCAGTGACCTGGATTTCCCCCAACAGGGACTCTATTTCTATTAGATCCCCTTGGATGGCCCTGGTTTTGGCCAGCTGATCAGCTAAGTCATTTCCAGTTTTGTCTGGTCCCTCTACTTTGGAATGACCCTTGACCTTTTTCCAGTAGATGGTCATCCCATTCGAGGTGACCAGATCATCAATGTTTTGGATTAACTTCCCATGTTTCAAGGGTTTGTTATTAGCACATAACATGCCTCTGGTTTTCCAATTAACCAGGTGCTCCACGAACCCGTTCCGTACATAATCCGAATCTGTGATTATGACCAGTTCGTGGAGTTGATGTTGGACAGCAGTGAGGATGGCCTGATGCACAGCCATCAATTCTGCCACCTGACTACTTTGGGGACCAATTTTGTATCCAGCGGAGGGTTCTGGGGACTCATTCAGCCATGCATTCCCTACGCCGGCCACCAGTTCTTTCTCCCCGTTGTTGTCAACATGGAAAGAGCATCCATCCACATAGACAGTGGGCATTCCCTCACACTTGTCTTCTTCAAAGACTTTGTGTGGGGAATTAAGGTATGCCTCCATGTTGTGCTTGATTTTTAGACTTTCGTCCTCGAGACAGTTTTCTCTGGCACAATCATGCAAGTCAGCCAGACCTTGCGCGAGGGGACTCTTCTTGTTTTGACCATATCTGACCTCCACAGGAAAGCCTTGCATTGACAGAATCCAGGAAGTAATTTGGGAATTACTCACATTTCCGGCCCAGATTCTGTCACTTTGGAGATATTGCAGAGGCTGGTGTGGAGTCTCCACTATGATGTGTTCCCCCTGGATAAACGGGCGGTAATTCTTCAATGCCCACACCGTTGCCAGGAGGGCCTTCTCACAATCGTTGAATTTTTCCTCCACAGAGGATAAAGTTTTGCTCGCAAAGGAGATTACTTTATTGACCTTGTCATGCTTTTGGTATAATAATGCAGTCAAGCACGTATTAGAAAACCCTGTCTCCAGGAAGAACTCCTTGTTTCTGACAGGGTAAGCTAGGCAAGGCGCTTGTGAGAGGCTTCTTTTGAGTTGTCTTACTGCCTCTGATTGTTCTGGACCCCATTCCCACTTGGCACCCCCCTTCAAGAGATGAATCAGGGGTCTGTTGATCTCTGCGTAGCCCTCAATGAACTTTCTGCTGTAATTAGTCAGTCCAAGGAGGCTCCTTAGTTCCCGCAGAGTGGTGGGGTCTTTCAGTTTCTGAAGTGCTTCCACTTTCTTTTCCTGGGGACAGAGACCCTGAGGAGTAATCTCATGCCCTAAGAAATTAACACGGGTTCTACACCACTGTGCTTTCTGAAAGGAAAGTTTTGCTCCGGCGGCCCTCAACTGTGTCAGAACATAACGGATCTCCGCTATGTGTTCCTCCACAGATGAACTTTTGATGAGGACATCATCTACACAAGCCAGGTTACCCCTCGCAACCAGGTCGGGCATGGCCTTATGTAGGAAAATGTTGAATTCATTGCCGGAGTTGAGGTATCCGAAGGGAGTCCGAGTCCATGTGTACTGCTGGCCCCCAAAGGTAAAAGCCAGTTTGTGTTGGTCCTCCCTACTGACAGGCACGGTCCAGTATCCGTTGGTCAGGTCTACTGCAGTGAATACCTGCAACCCCTGAATCTGGACTAGCCCTTGGTCAATGTAGGGCAGAGGCCATTGGGAAGTATGGACCCGTTTGTTGAGCTCCCTAAGGTCGGCGCAGAGTCTCCACTGGCCGTTTGGCTTCAATATTCCCAGCACCGGATTATTGAAAGTGCTGTGGACTGGACGGATTATTCCCCGGGACTCAAGGTTCTTAATTATTTCAGTAAGGGACTCCATGGATGCGAGAGGCAAACGATATTGCTTCACAAACACTGGAGTCATTCCAGGGTCCGTGGGAATTGTTGTTGTGTGGATGTCGGTGCGACCACAGTCATATGAGTCTACCGCAAAGAGATCTTGGAAATCCAAGAAAACTTGTTTCAACTTTTGCTTCTGTTCCAGAGTCACGCAGGCATCAGCTAGGTGACTCTCTCTTCCACCATCAGCCTGAAGCCTGGAAAGACTTCTGGTTTTGCTATCTCAGTGGCCTCCTCCAGCTGGGTGGAGAAGTCCCTGGTCAGAGTGCTGATTTGGACCGGAGGCTTCAGGTGGGAAAGCCAGCCCTCATGGACCTGGAAAATCACCTCATCCCTCCTGAAGTCACAAGTCACATCTTCCTTACCATAAGGGCAAGAAGTGTACACCAGGAAGTTCCCCCCATGCCGGGTGAAAATTCTGTCTGGTGTTGTATTGTCCTCACTGACACTGTCAAAACAGTCCTTGTGGATTGGTCCTGACAGTTCATTTCCTAAATCAATGGAGAAATGTCGGTCATCAACCGCCATTCCAATAATGGTACCTGCGGCTAGAGGAATACTCTTTAAGTCGCTGTTATCCACCTCTATTGGAATGGTGTCATGTTCTATGTTGACTAATGGTGTTGGGTTTACCCCTAACCCTTGTTGTTGGAGAGAAGCATTTAGATGAATATAAGCATCAGGGTTTTTCAATTTTTGTCTCTTTTAACTTTCACTTCCAGGGAGAATTGTCGGGTCTTTTCTGGGATGGTGACTTCCTCTTTAAGCTGAATTTCAACTGCATAAGGTAGCAATTGAGCTGACCTAAATGCTTTTTCTTGATCATCAAAGCCCATGGGATTATCCGCTAATCGGGACCAAGCTTTGAAGTTTATTAGGTCCAAACTAATGGCGAAGCGATTGAGAATGTCACTGCCTAAGTAAAAGGCGGCAGTGACGTCTCGCACGACCCAACAATTATGGACTATGCTCTTGTTGCCAATGGAGATTTTGAGCATACAGCTGCTTGGCAGGAGATGTTTGGAATTGGGAGCTTCCAGGTCCATTCCCCATTTGTCTATCAGTTTGAATGTGGGAATGGCTGGATCTTTTGAGAGTTGGCGGAACATGGCTTAGCTGATGAAGCTCTTACCTTTGTTCACACACACTCAGGCGACAATAGAGCCCTCCCATCCTTTAACTGAACTGGGATGAACAACTGCTCTCCAATTTGCTGAATATCAGCCAGGCTCTGAGCTGATTTCACATCTTTCTGGACTATAAGAGTGGGAGTGTCTGATTGTGGATTGGTAAAGAATTTCAGAGTGTTTCCTTCCAGTGTGGAATACCACCTTAAACTGGAAGGAAGGTTGATTTTCAGAAATAGAGAGGACCCCCTATCACCAGTCTGTTGTCCTACTGCTATTACTGTCACGTCTGGAATTTGGTTGTTCTGGAAGTGAAATTCTACTTGGTCAGATTTTTGTTCAACCATGTGGCAGGTGCCATTTAAACTAACATGGTTGACACTTTGTTTTAATTTTATTGGTCGGCTAGTCTGGGTCCAGAGGACCTTGTTTACGCAATCTATTAGGGGTGACAACCTTCTCAGGAGGTCATTCCCTAGTAAACAAGGGGTGCCCTCTGGAGTCACTACTATGACCAGGTGTTTCACCTTGTGTCGCCCAATTTTGATGTCCAAATCTGCAGTCCCCTCGATGGGAATTTCCTTCCCGTCAAAGTTCTGCAGTTGTCCAGGAAGAGAGGTGAGAGGAATACGGTAATTCTCCCCCCTTCCTGCATTTAGTTCATCAAAGGCCCTTTTGGACAGAAGGGTAGCTTGGGATCCAGTGTCCACCAGTGCCAAAATTGTACACTGCCCCTGTACTTGTACCGGGGCATAGTATTTTCCTTCCTTCTCCTCAAGGGGGCACAGATAATGCACATTTTTGGACAACTGGTGGGCTAACTTTCTGGTTTTGGACATTGCGAAAGAAGAGATTTGGGCAGAATTCTGTGAAGAGCCTGGGGAATCTGAAAGAAAAAGTTGGCAACTGGAAATGGTTTCGGGTTCTGGGCCCCCCCCCCTTTTTTGGAGGCAGTCATCAGGATGGGTTTGACCCATGGAATTTTGGTATTGTTGGTTCTGGGATAGAATGATGGGCGGCGACAGCTCAATCCCCACATCTACCCAGTCTGTTGATTCGGTTTTAGGTTCCCCTGGTTCTGGTTCTGGGCCGCCCCTGCCTTTTTGGAGGCAGTCACCAGGATGGGTTTGAACCAGGGGTTTTTGGTATTGTTGGTTCTGGAATAGGATGATGGGCGGCGACAGCTCAATCCCCACATCTACCCAGTCTGGATTGGAATCTCTTGGGACCCATTTTTCCTTGGGAGGAGTTCCCCCATCTCTGAAGGAGAAGATCATTTTCCCAGGAACCTCTGAGGATCCCTCTCCCTCAAATTGGAAGACCTGTACCTCCTCCACAAAGTGGGTCTGTTTGGGTCCTTTGTTTCTCCTACCCCCCCTCTGCTCCTTGGGAGGCAGGCTTTCAGGGGCAGGAGATTTTGTTTCCGGTTCCTGGTTTTCCAGGGGCTGTTTACAAGTTGGGAAGGAAGCTTCCTCCAAGGCTTTACATCCCTCTTCCCCTTGTGCCATCTCCCTGGGAACAGGTGGGTTATCGGGGTGCTGCCCCCGTCATTGTTCTGGAGCACCAGGTCCAGAGTTTGGGGCATTCTGCGGTGGCATACTCATCTGAGGGTTTTGTTGAGCCCTCAGTATGTGACCCAGATCCCGTGCCATATATTGGACCTGGCGCTCAAGTTGGGAAACCCGCTCAGGTTGATACGGGGTTCTGTGTTCTCCCCAGGGCTAATCCCAGGAAGGGTACCTATCCCTTCTCTGGTAATACCCTGAGTTGGGAAGATTTGGGTACCCCTCCACCCTTGGCCTCCCCTCTTCCAGATTAGGTTGTCTGGGCTTAGGGAATTGGGGAAAGAAGGATGGATGGTTTTGGGGTTGGAAGTTGGGTGGATACCTGGGGAAAAAGTTCTGCCCAGGATTTGATGAATTTCTGCCCTCCTGGGGGAGGTTAGGAGGAAAGTTCCCTGGGTCAGGTGCTTGGCTGGATCCCCCCCCTTGGGCTGGAGGAGTCCACACATAACCCAGGATGGGTCGGTTTCCCTTGTAGCGGGGACTTACATAATCAGGGGAGCGGGGGACCCCATTTGTGGGACTACCTCCTCGACTCCCTGTCTGTGACTGGCCTGAGGGCCTTCTGGGCTGTGAATTATTTGGTGCAGGCAGGTTTTTAGGCCACCCCATCTCCAAATCTAAAACGGGGGCAACCTTTACCTCCGCCACCTTGGCAGCAGCAGGGGTGCTGTTGGTTTTGGGGGTTTTCTGTGCATTATTTTTATTTTCTATGGGCTTCTGCACCTCATAGATCCGGGTGGTTTGCTCAATGACCCAGTCTAAAGATCTTTTCTCGTGAAAATCTCTCACGAGCTGGGTCATTATGTATTTGGGGAGAGCATGGAAAAACGTATTGATGAACTCTCTGCTGTCCGTGCGCACCCTTCTGGTGGTCTGCGCAAAGGCACGCTTCAATTCTTGCACAAACTCTTGTGGGGCCTGATCCTCCCCACATTGCAAATTGTAGGCTGCCTTGCGAGCCTCTTGGGGATTTCTGTGAACATAAAAATGTTTCAAGATGGCCACCCTGTAGGTGGACCATCTTGAATGGTTTTGGTCCTCCAGCCCTGCAAAGAAACTGGAGTATTCTGGTGAGAAGGTCCACTTTACATATTGAATACAGCTTTGGCTGTCCTTCAAATGGAAATTCTCCATCATTTGCTCGTAAAGCTCCAAGTGTTCCCAAACAGAATACTTGGCGTTCTTGTGATAAGGCGTGATGACACTCATTATTGCCTTTATTTGTTTCAATGGGTCCTTAAGCAAGGCCCTTTTGCCTTATTGGCCTTTTTGGTTCGGGTAACCCTGGCCCATTCATCCTCCGACTCAGAAGCACTGCTCCCAGAGGTGCCCATCTGATCCTCCAGGTTTTCCCAGATTCTGCGAGCCCGGGAATAGCTGGCAGAATGTGGGGACCTGGTCTCCTGTGTCCTGTGATGCTCAGAGGAGTCTTCAGATCCCTCCTTGCTACGAGGATTTGATGGGCACCCCCCCCACTGACCTAACTGGGCAGAGGTCTTCAGGATGCCCTTAGTGGGCCTACTCTCCTGGGGTTCCCCACTAAATTGCACTGTTTGCATTACCTTGGAGCTTCGTTTTGCAGTTTGAACTCTACCCTGCTATTCACAGCATTGCGAGCTGCAGATAGCTCTTGCTGTGGCCCCTTCTGCTTCCTGGAGGAGGCGGAGCCACGCTGCATCACGTGACGGATCACGTGACTTATCTGGACCTTTTATTCAGCCGTGAGTCACCCTCGCGGCGTTAAACCCGGCGGGGAAAAGCCCATCAGCTGTTGTGCGGCTATTAGGCGCTGGTGGTGCCAGATTCACTCGGGAAGTGCGCCTATGTGCAGACTGTGGCAGGGAGACAAGAAGGCAGCAAGGTAACTGCAAGATCTATTTATTCTGAAAAGACCTGTATATCAACCTGGTACTTCTGAAATCTTAATAATTCGGCCTGGTTTTACTGGTTCACAATGGCGGACTCACCGGTCTCAAAGCTCTCGCCATATAGGACAGGGGTGGGCTGCTACCCCGAGGTAGCCATTACATGCAGCACTGCCTCATTCGAAAATATTTTACAAACAAATGTGGAAACGGCTGAGGAGGTGGTGAACGGATCAAGTATAGGAGAAGGGGAAGGTTCCCACACACAGCTTCACCTACAGCCCCAACAGTCTTCCAAGACCCCGGATACATCAGTGCCCCCCATAGAAATTGAAAATCAGGGACTTTTTAATAGCGCGGTGGTCATTGACGATAGGGGCCAGAACGCAAAACCACAAATAGGACTGTCCCCCAAGGCCACAGTGTGGGAGGTTTCGCCCAATTCGATTCCCTCTAATTCTACTCTCTCCTCCCCAAAGGACTTGGGCGCAACTTATGATGATGAGACGGGTTCTCTAAGGTCAACCGCACCTCCTGTTGTGAACCCCTTTGTCTTCGGTTCCTTAAATGGGAACAAAAGAGATCAGCCTCCAGCAAAAAAATCGGACAACGGTTGGAAACCCTTCGGGATTTCCTTACTGAACACCGATTTCCACACAAACTATTCAAGTACGAACCAGCAAAACAGGGTGACTATTCGAGAGTGTCTTCTGGACCCCTTTACGCCACGGTCTAGATCCCAACAAATGACCACCCCAGGGTCGTACACATTTATCCCGGAGCGTAAGGGGTCATCACCAAATAAATGGGGGAGGTCTCTTGCCTCAGTCAACAAAACTTTACCTCAGGGACCCCCACAAAGATTCCATAAAGGAGTATTCCTCCAGCAAGCGCCGTTTCCAAGTAAACGGCAAAGAAGACAACCCTCTCCCACAGACAAGGATCTCTTGTCCGTCTTGGAATCAACTCAAGGAGATGCTCCTTCTAAAAAGGATCCCCAAATCGATCCTGGAATGATCACAGCTTTTGCTCTTGTAATGGCCCCCTTTATGAAACTTATTGAGTCGCAAAATGATCAGCTTCGGGACCATACGACAACAATCGCAATGATGTTTTCTAAAATGATCTTTATAGAAGGCTTTGTTTCGGCAATTCAGTCGAAACTCGAAAAAAATGACGAACATACGACAAACATTTTGAAAAGTATCATCGAGCCAATCATAAAAGAAAAAGAAATAAGAAGATCGGAAAGGACAAGTCTCAGGTTAGGGAGTGCAGGTGGCCCGGAGAGTGGTCCGACTTCCCTGGAACAGACTCATAACCAGCAGGTGGTTCTGTCTACAAAGAGTACTTTTGATGAACTTTCCACTACTAAATACAAGGACAGTTCTACCAACACGGACCCTGCTGTGCGGGCAATTAGCCCAGTAATGAAGGAGGGGAGGCTAGCACCGAAGGAAGGATGTTCAGCATCTTCCATTGCAACTAATACTCTGCCCCTGGTTACACGGGATCAGCTCGAGGCTCCAGTGCCAACTAGCAACATCAAATTATTTGACCTATTTAAGAAACCAAAATCAGGTTTATCCCCAATGAAGGAAGGTCTACTTAAAGTGAACAAGAAAGGCGACAAAAACTATGGGAAAATAGTCATACCAACGGACAAACCTATAGGACAGAGACCTTTGCCTACAAGAAAACCCACATTGAGATCTAAAATTGCAACTGGTCTATCCCTTCCAAGGAACTTGGCACTTCCCTGCAAACTGCCAACTCATGAGAGACCAGTAATAAAAAAAACAGAAATTGCTCCTGCTGCCCGCCTTAAAGTAACTCCTGATGAGTCCCCTCGCCCACTGGACATCACGTCGACAAATGACAACATGGACATCTCTCTCATGGACTTATCTGTTTATTCAGACATAAACACCACATGGGAGGGGGAGTCAGGATCGAATACCTCTGGAACAGAAAGTGGTATCGAGGAAGAAGATCCAGAAATATACAGCAAGATAAAAGAAGTCGACCTTAAAGGGGAGACGAAGGCTCAGACTATTAAAGACAGGGCGGTGCGGCTAGTGTCCTTCAAAAAGCCCTCAATGCCCACGTTATCGATTCCGAACTCGGTCTTCGATAAAAAACTCAAGTGGAAAACTAGAGTGCACTCCGGTAGAGAAATATCGGCCAGCCCCACAGAAAAAGAGAGGGCAGACATACACCCATCTAACGCCTTGGTTTACACAACACTGGAAGACAGACGGAACTTTCTTGTCCAGAGATCCCTGGAAACTACCAGTAATAAAGGAGTCAGCCCTGACGCGTCAAAGGAAACAAAAAGAACAGTGTCATGGGCAGAAACGATTGAGAGAAAACCGACATGTGGGCCCAACAATCACAATGCCCACAATGGACCGGGGGCAGAAAATGCCAAGGAACACTACAGAATACTATTGGAAAGAACTCTAGGCTACGAAGACAACTTAATTATGAATCGGGCTAACGTTATAAGGCTCTTACAACCCCTGGATCTTCTGGAGAAATTAAAATCGAGGGATTTAAACTGGATCGAATTTCATAATGAACAGCGACACGACAGTGTGATTCTTCACACAACTGATCAAAACACTAAAAATGTACTCTTAGAGTTGGGCCCAAAACTTAACTTATGTGGATTTGTGCTTAGGGAGTTGGAGGAGGAAAACAAATCCGACCGTGTAGCTACTCGGAAACATCTACTACACAACCACCGAAGTACCACTACCAAACCCTATAAGGATCATCCGATGAAAGCAGGAAATAGTGGTAGAGGGACCCGAGAGGTTGATAGTGGAGGAGACCAAGTGCATATTCAATCAGAAAAAGCAGGACTAAACTTGGTGAATAGTCACGACGACTGGAGTTGGCTGGCTGGGGTCCTATCTGCTAAGTCATAACGCCAACACCCATCTACGAGTGCCCACTCCAACTCCAAACCAAAAGGGATAAAGATCATGAGTTGGAACACAAGGGGTTATGTGCATTTACTTGGCAATTCAGCAACACACCTGTCCTCTTATGACCTATTTTGCTTGCAAGAAACCTGGTTGTGTGATCTACCTCTTCTGGACAGGTTTGAGCTATATCTAAACCCCGCAACAAAGGGCTCAAAAGGCAGACCGAGCTCGGGTTTACTGTTGGGGGTAAAGCGTACCAGTGGCATAAAAGTTCTCTCTTCTCTAAACAGAAACCCTTGGATCCAACTTACTAGGATTTCATCCACATCAGAACCAGCTTCACTTACTTCAGACTGGCAGTTGCTTATATGCAACGTTTACTGGGGCCCGACAGCCCGAGATGAGGACAAACTTATGGAAGTCCTACTGGAAGCCATAGACGACGCCAGGATTGAATGCCCACTACTTGAAATTCTGCTATGTGGTGACTTGAACATGGAATGTTACGACAAGAAGCAGAGGAAAATAGAGTTCCTGCCTTTGAACGCCTCAAAAAAAATAACGAGAGGCGTGGTCATGGAGAAGGAACTACTAGCCAGAAATATATACTTGGTAAACGGTAACTTGGCGGGCGACAAACCAGCCGCCCGCACATGGAAACGGGGTGCCCAAACAAGTACACTGGACTATATGTTTGCATCAGAAAATCTCTTTGGCAAATTAATATCGTTGGAAGTGATCCCCACGATCCAGAGTGATCACAACATCCTGGAACTCAAATCTGAGGCCTGGAACAAGCTCTCGTCTGTACCAGGCAAACATCTACCAAACCAGTTTCTTGAGTCAACTCCTGGTGGAAATAGACTACGCATGGGAAGAAAAGAGATGGCCCTGGTGCTGGATTCCTTAATCAAGGACCAAGGTCCAAACCTGATAGAATATGCTGAAACACTGAAGATCTTTCGCCCAAAAGTAGTCGCCAAGGAAATTCACCAATGCAAGCGGCACCACTATGATCGCCAAGTAGTGACAAAAAAAAAACTGGTTAAAAAAGCCAGGAGATTATATGTTAAAACTAGAGCACCAGCTGACTTAGTCCTGTATACTAAAGCTAGAAACACCTACAGGAACTGGCTTAAGCAACACAAACATCAAATAATGCAACAAGACAGTGAGAAGATGCTTCACCTACTATCTACTAAAAACATCACTGGTATTTGGAAGTTGATCAATGAAATAAACATCCCTTCCGACTCAAAAATGGTAATCCAATAGCCTCAGAAGTTTGGGAAACTCACTTTCGGAACCTTTACTCTATGGGGAAAATCTGTGGTCCTGCCCCATTCTTACCATCGAATGAGCCCTGGGACTTTAAATTTGGAAAACAAGATATTCTAGACCTTATTAAACAGTCCAATTCTTCAAGGGCTGCAGGACCTGATGGTCTCACCAACGACATCCTCAAAAGGGACCCGGAAAAATGGGCTTCGTTCATGCTGGATTTGTATAACAACATAACAAGACTAAAAAAGTTACCTAAATCTTGGACGACGTCCATAATTGTGCCGATCTTTAAGAAGGGAGATAGGTCCGTGCCCACTAACTACAGACCGATTGCCCTTTTGGATGTCGTCTGCAAAATATTTGCAGCACTAATCTTGAAACATCTAAATGATTGGAGTCGGCTGGCAGACCATCTGAACCCTTGGCAATCAGGCTTTCGAAAGGGCATTGGAACATCCTTAAATGTGCTACTCAAAATGCATGGTTAAGGCCAAGAAATATAAGAACATCTATATCGCGTCAATAGACTTGGAACAGGCATTCGATTCTGTTGATCGCGGAATGCTATGGCACAAATTAAGGAAATGGGGAAGTCCGACCAACCTGAGAGAACCTCTCGAAGCACTACACACGGGGACAACCCTCAGAGTAAGGTTGGACAGATAGGGCAACCTCTCAAACAATGTGGTGGCCATGCACGGTCTGAAACAGGGCTGTCGGTTGGCTCCCGCTGTTTTTTGCCTTTTTATATCCGACATGCAGGAAGCTTTCGAAGCAGTGAGGTGTTTCCCCCCAAAAATCGCAGAGACCGTCGTGGGAAGGCTGTTATTTGCGGACAATCTTCTGTTGCTAGACCAAACGGCCATCGGACTTCAGCGGCAACTAAAGGCACTCGAGTCATACACACAAGGAAACGGCCTCTGTATAAATCCAAAAAAATCAAAGATCTTGAGGCTAGGACCTATCATCGGCATGAAAAATCTAAGGTGGTACCTTTCCGGGGAAGAAGTACCAGTGGTTTCGTCCATGATATACCTTGGAGTAACTTTAAACAACAGCATCCAAGATGGTCCAGGTATCTGCAGGCTTAGAAGTAAAGTTACGAACTTAGCTTCGCAAGCCTTGTTAATCAAGTGACTATACTGTTCTTTTTCCCTTCGTCCTCTGATAGATTTCTACAAACTGAAAGTTGTGCCAATTCTCACTTACGCAGCAGAGGCGAATTTCTTCATCAATTCAGATGTTTGGAAACTGCTGGAGGGCCTATTCTGGAAAAGAGTATTGGGCTTACCGACATCAACTCCAATGGAAAGTGTGCGTAAGGAACTAGGCCTATCGTCCCTTTACATATCTACGGTCTGGAAATCCCTGGCACTCCTCTGCAAATGTCTGCACCCCCAGGAAAGAAGTGGATTTGTGGCAATTAACGAAGCAATCAAAAGACAATTGATTCCGGTCCTAACCAAGTGGCAATTAATTTGTTTAGAAATCCTGAATACCATCGCGCTAAAACCATGTCATGTTAAATCCGCTCATGGTAAAGAGAAAACTCTTGGACTGGGACTGGATAGCCACCCTGGACAGGCTCAGTGCTTTGCCATCAATCACCCAAGGCATGGACGAGCACTATTGCAGAGGCACCGTCCACCCTTACTTGGATAAATTTCCCTCAAATACGGAAAGACAGCCGTTCTTAAAATTCAGACTAAACCTCTTCCACACAAGAGAAGTCTTAGGGAGAAGAACCAAAAAAGAGGAAAAACCCAGTCTGCTGTGTCGAGGCTGTGGGCAAGAGGCTGAAACCTTACAGCATCTAGTGATGAATTGTGTTACCTTAACTAAGTTCAGAGAGAAATGGTTGGGGACGCACCTTTCAAATTTAAGCACTTTAACCTTGCAGGAGAGGTGGCTAATTCTGAGAAGGGGGGAAAAAGTATCTACGACCATGGCTCTGTTGAACTTTACAAGAGAAACCTTTACAATTTTGGACATTTAGTTCTTTTTCTCGAGTTATACTGTTTCCCCCCCTATATATATATATAATTGATGTAACTGTGTTTTTTTTTTTTTTTCATTCTTCTTCCTTTTCTTCCTTTTTTTCAATTCTTTTCTTTTCTTTTCTTTTTATCTCCACAATGCATTTAAAGTTTCCTTTGGTAACTAATTGATGCAATAAAATTAAAAAAAAAAAAATTGCACTGTACTTAGGTGCCCATGCCTGGATGCCCGCCCATCCATTCCTGGGTGGTACTGGCCTATGAGCCCCATACTTTTGGCTGGATAGTAATCTGCCATTCCTGTGGCCCTGTGCTCATGCGCGCCAGGGGGCATGGGGGTGGCAGAGTCCAGGGACTGGGAGAGATGAAGGCCTCTGGTACCAGGGCTCCTGAGGTTATGCTCAGGCGTTTCCCTTTCCCAGCGAACCTCATCTCTATCAGCCCCTGCTCCCTGTTGCAATGCAAGAGCCTGCGCTTTCAGTTCCTCAGTTAAGGCCTTACTAGACTCTATCAGTCTCTCCTGCATGGCTACCTGTTGCTGGAGCCTATCATTGTGCTGACAGAGAGCCTCATTCTCTCTCTGTGCCTCCTGATTGGTCCTGGAAAACTGGGCCAGTCTTTGCTGCAGGAGGGTTACCTCCTGAGTCCCATCCCAACTGGCCTGCTCCTTTCTTGCCAGAGCATCTTCCACCCTCCTGGTGTGCTCTAGCAAGTCGTGATGCTCTTTTTGGAGGTCACCCAGCCCCTGGAGGGCCAGGTGATTTTCTTCAATTTTTTCTTTTAATTGGCAGACTTCCTGGCCTAAGGAGTCCCTTTCCTGACTAAGAGCCTGCATCTGTGCCGCCAGGTCGTCCCTCTGCCTTTGAAAGGCACCAGCTTTCTGGCGCGCTTCCTGAAATTCTGTCTGGGTGTCCAGGTCTTTCAGAATCAGTTTATTGCTCTCCTCTTTTTCTCGATCCAATTGGCTTTGCAGGGTGGCTACCTGCTTTGTGCATGCCCTGTTGAAATCTATCTGTTGCTCCAGCTTTTTCTGGCTCTGCAGTAAGGAGTCCAAACTGTCTTGGTGCTCCTTCTGCAAAACCAGAATTCTGGTATCCTGGTCAGCCTTTTCCTGTTGCAGGATATCCATATCCTCCATCATTTTAATGATGTATTGTCTACTCTCGTTTTCTGACTCCTGGCTTCTGTGCAGCCTCTGCTCAGAAGAGACCAGGTCAGATTGGGCCTTTTCTAATGCCATCTGTTGCCTATTTTCCAGATCTTGGCCTTCAGCACATTTGTCCTGCATGGCTCTGATATGTAAATATAAATATGACGCTACCCTGGCAATCTTGTTGTGCTCATCTTTGGCCTTAGGGGCCATATATAGTTCACTCCACATATCTGACCCAGTTGTAGTGACCTGTTGTGTGATCGCCTGCAACCATACATTTTGGTCTTGTTCAGACCATTCACCTCTCACAAACAGTTTATGTAAGAGGTGCTCCCTAGCTATCTTCATATCTACCAAGGTCGTCATTCTGGAATTTGAGTTCCTTCCTGACTTACAGAAGTTTGTATTTTATTTTGCAAAACAGACTGTTTCCTTAGAGCGTTCCTTTGAGGGGTGCTTTCACAGTGTTAAACAGCGTGGTGATCTAACCGGATATGTGTAAACGGTCAGTTGACACACTGTATTAAGCTGCACAAGTGGTAAATCTAATCCAGAATGTCCCGGCTACGAGCCCCCACTTTGTAAGCGACTTCAATTCAACACCACAGCTAAATCAATGCCTAGTCTGGGATGCTGATGGAAACCCTTATTGATATATTTTTATGTCCAGTTCGTTTACTCTGGATGACAACCCTTATATAACACCCCTCTCTTAGAATCCCCCTGACCCAACTGAGCCAAGAAGTAGGTTTGTTTTGCAAATTAAAAGGTTTATTTGAAAAATTAAACAGTCTATATATATCACACTTTTATAATAAATTAATAATTGATATCACACTTATGAATATAATGTTGATCAACAATGGGTAATCTGACAATAGCACACTTCTTTACAATCAATGAGCAGTTGGTATAGGATGAATAAGGCAGCGAAAATACTTTTATGGTTTCAAGGGAAAAGCAATGAGGAATGAAATGCAGTACAGAAATAACTTGATATGATTTTAGCAAAAGATAATATAATCACTTTTTCAATTCACCCCCCCCCTCTATGCAAGTTAAAGAGATGGGAGGAAAGCACACAGTTCTCAGGAATGCAATCAAATATAATTCAGTTCCCCTCTAGCAAGCTTAGAGGAAAACAGGTGGGAGTCTTAAACACAGGCAATATACTTTGATGTGGTTGCAATTCAGTGAAAAATATGTGAAAAATGCTTTTAATTCCCTATAGGAGGTTCAGGGTGAGTGTGAGATACTTAGATTAATTCAGGATCACTTTAGTAATGCTCTATGAATGATTGTCAGGTTGCACACGAATTTCAGCAAGGAAAGCAAGGACAAATATTTTTACACGTGGCTGAAATTAAGCAAAATGTCAAATCACTGCAAATTCAGTCGCGTGCGTCTAGGCTCTTTGGAAGGCTTGGAATCTTAGCTTTAAGATGACAGTTAGAACTCGCTCCTAGCACAAACGGTTCCGGAGATACGGCCGATTTAGTAAAGGTAGTTTTTCGGATTTGAAATTTTAAACCACAGAATGACAGATGACAGTTTTCAGTTTTAAAGATGACAGAATGACACGATTCTAGGAGGCAGTTCTAATAGGCTAAAATAGTTGGATTAGATTATTTTAAACTAAGAGATTGGTTTTGGCACAGTGCTAGCTGGGTACTCACACTAGATTTTGGACAGGAATGCAACTTCGTCACCGATCGGGTCAGGATTGGCTGGACTTCCGCTAGCGGTTCTTTACAGCGATCTGGTCTCTGGGTCTCCGGTTCTGTTATCAGTTCTGCTAGCGGTTCTGGATACAGCGGTCTCTGGTTCCGGATACAGCACTGCTTTCTGGATACTGCTACAGGTTCTTGCAAAAGTTCTTGGCAAAGAATTCAAACAGCTCGCCTGGCTGTTGAATAGTTTGGTTGGTTTTGAGGCCTGCTGAAGAGGATTCAGCTTGTGGATTCAGGCCTCTCTGCTACAAATTCTGGAGTTAATTTCTGGTCTCTGGAGATTGATGGATTTGAAGTCTGGATCTCTGGATGTGAAGTCTGAAGTCTCCCGGCAAAGCGTCCCGCAAGAAAGTGGAAAGTGAATGTCTCTACCTGGGTTCCAGTGGCTCTTTTTCTGTGTTTTGAAAATGGGTGTGTGCCTGGGCCTAGCTAAGCCTGCCCCTCTCACTTATCATTGGCCAAGCTTTCCTCTCTCCCTTGATTGGGGGAAAGAATTGGAGCGTCAGAGTGATGCTGTAGGTTTTATGGTCAGAGGAGCCTCCCCTTGTCAAATTGCACACAAATCTATTTCTGACCCAAATACATATTTCCTAGATACACAATTTGTTGAAATTACATGTACATATTACAGATTCCTTATGGTCCATGCTTGTCCGACTCTGATCTTCCTGGGGGCTTGTATTAACAAATGGCAACTTAATTTCGTTTATAGTGGGTTTTGCAACATTGGTTTTTCATCAAAAATTACACAAATATACACCCTCCTTCTACACACATTCCAGCTATTTACTAGGTTTCTAGCAGAAACCCGGTGACTGTAATATCAATAAATAGCGGGGTTTCGCCTCAGAACATGGTACAAAGTTGAATCAAGTCTTGAATTGTGGGTACATTTCTTAGATTGAGGTTCTCCAAATTGCACATTTTTGTAAGCTGAATATAATATTTTAGAAGCATTTAACTTAAACATATATTTGCTGCAATATGATTCCACAAAAGTGTCTGAGCTCGCCCCCCAGAAGCTTGGGTGGGTCAGGGATCACATGTCTCCCCTCCCAGGCAGCTCTGTTTACAGTCCACACTCAAAATTAGCATATCCTATTCAAAGGAAAGAGTCTATTGTGTGGGCTGGGGTCAGCAAACCAGGGGCCACCCTGCATTTGGTTAGCAGGTCCATGTGATCTCCGGGGCTGTTGCTGGTAAGGGCTGGTGTGAATGCTTCCCATGGACAGAGGCCCTTTGATGTGTTTTACTTGAATCAGCCTGCCTCCTGGGAACAAACCTTTGAAGTCCCAGTTAGCTCAGGATCCTCTGGCATTCCTGAGGTACGGTTCTACTGTCAGAGTTTAGACCGCTAGCGCCGGTTTGTGGACAAAGCTGGTACTGCACCCATTTTTGGGATCTGTCTTGAATTAATGCATTTCAATAGAGTGGTCTTTTGCTTGATAGTATAGGACCCTTGCTTAACATTGTTTTGATGGCATCCTTACAGTAGAGTGGTGATGTGGAACCCCCCACAAGAAGGTTGTATCTTTAGAGTGGTCTTGTGCCCATGATTTTAGCAACTTTTTGACATCAATAAAAACGGATTTTGAACAGAACCACCTTTCTTTGCACTGGTGGGTGGCAGATTAGGTGACCATTTTGGTGTGCGCAAACTGCGTGGTTCTCCTGGATTCTGGCGTGAATGTGGGCGGCGACAGCTCATCCCCACATCTACCTAGTCTATTGATTCAGTTTCGTCCGGGATAGAATGATGGGCGGCGACAGCTCATCCCCACATCTACCCCGTTTTATAATTCAACATGGGTCAAAACCCTTGACAAGCCCCCCCCGCCCGACTGCGCTTTGATTTCGAGTCGAGGGGAGTCGGGTGCAAAGGATGTTTTGATCCACGCGCTGGTATGTCTGCATCATCTTCTTCCAATTCCGTAGATGGCACAGTTCAGCATCTTTTCCTCCATCCGGTTGGATCGATCGGTTCTCCTCGCCGGTCCTGATGGGAATATTGGGCGGTACCCCGGGCCCCTCGGATCTTTGCTCCCGGTCCCCGGTCGTCCTCCTTGGTCAGTCTCCATGGTTTCATCTCTCCTAGGATGATCTACCCAGTCTATTGATTCAGTTTCGTTCCGGAATAGAATGATGGGCGGCGACAGCTCATCCCCACATCTACCCTGTCTTATAATTCAACATGGGTCAAAACCCTTGACAGGGCACCCGAGCCTCACGCACCTCATCATGGCCGCTCACCCCATTTAATCACAGTCCGCTCAACAGCTCACTCCGTGCACTGCCAGTGACCACGACAGCTGACAGCCTGCTCTACAGCGCTCATCCTTCCTTCATCCGCAAGTAAGAACACGCGCATGCCACCACTGCAGCTCTGTGATCTCTTGCACCTATTTCTCGGCTGCATGTCTCACTTTAGAACGGGAGCTCAGCCTCCATTTTATACCGCCCTCGCCAAGCATGCTATCCTGCACGGGCCATCCCGCTATTCCGCCGCCTGCCTTTGAGGTTGTAATTTTAGCATCACGGACGCTTCTGTCCATTTATAAGTCATACTCAGACCCACTTCTGCATGGAACAAGCACGCTTTCATCAGCCACACTTTGTCCGTGGCCAGCTGTTACCTGCACGTTTCACCAACCCTCACGTGCACCTTGACCCTTGACACTATCCGAGGCTTTTAATCATAGCCCCGTGCTTCCTTTTTTCCGCAGCACCTCACGCTTGCGGTTGACTCTAGCGTACTCATCACGCCAGCCTGTTCTACCCATATTATGCGCAGCAACAGGCCCTCAAGGTAAGCTTGTTCTTACCCCTTTTTTATCCTTAGTTGCTCCACCACTCCATATGGCTTAACACAGCCTCCTTGTCCTTCCTACTTCCACAGGAACGGCCACCTCTAGGACCTCGAAAATCCTCCAGTGTACTGCTGACACTGCCACTCCCTGAGCCACTGCGCTCCGAAGTTCCGGTAAGCACCGGTCCTTCATGTATTGCTACCTCTACCTGTGCTAGCTTTCAATGAATGTGCCCACTCCTATAACACCCCGTCTGTTTATCTCAACAGACCTCACAAGATACTTCCCGCCTTGGAATATCTCGTCCTGATGAAGGTCACACCATCAGAGCTCATCCAAGCTCACGCTCTGGCCGAAACACTGTTGTGTTGACTGTTATATTGTCTGCGTTGTCCTTGTTCAAGCCCTCATTGTTTTGATGTATATGTGCTGACTGTTACATGCTATCACCTCACTAAATCCACTGGTCTTCTTCCCAAGGACACTCAGTGGATGCGTAAGCAGTGAAAAGACGTTACAAATATTTGAAATTTGTCACTCAGAAACTGGTTACTATACCTTCAAAATGTGTAAATACTGTTGTTTCTTGTGTTACTCTCAATCAAGTGTATCTAAAAACATGTAAACTGAAGTTTTATTAAAAATCTAATTGCAGTACTCAGAACTGTCCTGATATATTTTTTTGTCAGAAGTCATTCACAGTTACTTGTACACACTCACCAAAGTGTAACCCCCATAGGTGTGTGTTCACCCTTCGTTAATCAGCCAGGTACCCTATGACCTTGCTCAATTTTGCTCTTTAATACGGGATTCCAGGTCTGCCATGCAGGGACATCATTTCACCAAAATGCCAGGGGCAGGGGTGAACTGAGAACCAAAAGAGGCCCTGGAACTAATTTTCAAAGCGGCCCCATATTGCATATCGTCAGCAAGACCAACTCCTTTCCTATGGGAACATTTTCAAATACCTCACAAAAAGGCACAGGGTGCAGAGGTCTACCGGGAAATCTCCAGAGTTCCCTATAGGCCAGTCCACCCGTGGCCAGAGGTAGTGGAAGTGACAACATACGACCCTTGAACTCTGATGACATCACAGGAAGTGATGTCATTTGACCCCCACGCTGAAGTGATATCACAAGAAGCAATGGAACACAACATTTCGCCCCTTGACAAAAGAGGAAGTGGCATCACATAGCATTATTCCTAAGTACGAAAAATATGGTTATAATACCACTATAATGTGATATACATTTCATACAAGAATGGATCGCCATATGTATCGTTATGGTCAGTGTGTATAGGCCCATATTACCAAATTAATGTGAATGCAAGCAGACTTCCATGGCCAAAGGATAATGATGTGTTATTATATAGCACTTACGCTTAAGCGCTTAATATAGGACAAATATACATACAATATCTCCAAACCTATGTTGGCACTTATTTATCGACCTCAGAAGGATGAAAGGCTGAATTGAGGTGTTTAAGAACAGGCTAAATCAGTGACAGGCCCCCTGAAGTGTGCCTGAAATAAAACTGTAATGAGTCAAGCAATTATTGTATAGAATTCCAGAAAGTAAATTATTTGGTATTCCTATTCTTTCTTATTTAGGGTCACTGCTGATAGTGTTAGACTTGTGGAATCCCTGTTCTATTTTTGTCTTTTTTTTTAAGAAGCCTGAACAAGAAAGCCAGCCCCTCCAGAAGCAAAGAGCCACATGGCACTGGCCACGGCCCAGGAGCTTGCATTTAAAAAAGAAATCCTTTAAAAACATGTTTTTTAGGGGTAGCAAGGGAGACCACTGGGATAGCAAGGGAGGCCTCAGGGGTCACAGTTGCGACCCCTCGCGACCCCCAAATGGCGTCCCTGATGCCATGTTTGGGACTGGTGTCCTTCAGGAGGTTGACAAATGAAAGTTTTCTTCAATAATGAATTGTTTCTGCCTTTTGTCTTAATTTCAATTTGGCTACTTTGATGTGGCATGCCACCCCTTTTAGGATAATGAGTCCATCCAAGGGCTCGTGCTAATGTCACATACTGTGACCAAGTGACTCACCAGTGAAAGGGATGAGCGGTTTCCCGCTCATCAGTCCAGACCAACTGACTCTTGCCTGCTGTGTTGTTCTTTGCAGCGCGATGCAGATCCAACGTAGCAGGTAGATGGGCCTTCCCTGCTGGGCAACGCTGTCCCTGATGTCACATATGTGCAGCAGAGTCCCTGCCAGGCAACCCTGCTGGTGCGTATCAGTGCCCCTGCAGGGCAACTCTGGTGTGCATGCCGGGATGGCCTGGGTGCGACCAGTCCTTGGTTCGCCCGTGTGATCACGGACCAACATGGTGATCCCTGTTGTTGTGTTGTTGGTTGGGTGCCCCCAGCAACCAAATGCCTGGACCCAGTACCCTGGGTCCAGGACATAACACTTGATACTTATCTTCTGCTTTGGTATTCATCACATTCTAAGGAATCAAACAAGGAAGAGGAATGTGGGGCAGTGCTCAGATTACATACCAGTAATCCTCATAACTCCGAGTCTCTACTCTTCCTCGTCAAAGTCCTAACATTTCCACCTCCACCCTCCCTCGTGGCCCGTGGCTTCCTCTTAGTCCAGGCATGATTTGGGAAGTTTATATGAGGTTAATGGGTAATCCAGCTCATTGATACATTCTCTGAAGGAGTGGGCAGAGATGGCCCTAAAAAGGCTTGACCATTATTTAAGGGGTTTCTGTTGTGGAAGTGTGATCTACATCAGCTTGCAAGGACTTTCTCAAGTAAGGGCAGAACTAGGATAACTGACGATCGCCAGTAAACAATCTTGCCGTAAAGCTCTGTTCTGGGTGCATGTGCCCACGAGGACCCAAAGTCTTGCAGCCTCCCGCTGATGCCCACTGATGCAGAGAACATTTGCTGGACAGTGCCCAATGTTTTCTTCACATACAAGGATTCTCCTTGAAGTGGAGTGAAAATGAAGAGTCTCTGTGCATATGAGGCAGCTGCATGGGGACGCACTAAAAAGACAAGTGGCAACATGCAACGTCTCTGTGCATGTTACCCGACCACGTGCAGGCAGAGAAAGCATACAAAGGCTACATTTAGGGGTACTGATACATGCAGAGACCACCAAATGCAATGATTTAGAGTTGGACAGATTGTGAAAGCTGACAGTTTTCCACCGACAGAAACAACCCTATTTTCAGTTGGCACGAGACTGACACCGGGAAATGGCCAGAAGAAAGCTGGCAGAAAATATGCCAGTCTCCATGCATGTCAATGCATGCTATCTGCTGAACTATAAATCTGGGCACTGGTGCAGCCCGGAGGGGGCTGTGGGGTGGTGGTAAGGGAGGGGCGGCCACCCCACCTAGCTCCCCCTAGAACCAGGGGACCCCTAGCCTCCCACTGGCACACTATTATCTGCCCCACTGGCACCAAATGTTGCCTCTGCCACTGAATCAGGCCCCACCTCTTTGAGGACATCCAGGGAGACCATGAGCTCAGCTAGCATGTCTGCACATCCATACCTACACTGCGGACGTTGTTAATGTTGCATTTCTTAGCAAGTGGGTCATTCCTGGGCATTGTTGTGCTTGCTCTTAGCATTCTCCAGCCCGGTTTCTCATAAATAGTGGCCCTGCTCCTTGCCACCATCCTGCATATAAAAGGGCAGCATATCCAAGCCTATTTCCCAGAAACCCAGCTGCTCTAAATGCAAAGAATTACAAATGCTACACTATTGCTGGCTACACCTATGTAATATGGGCCCTCAGCTGAGGCCATGTGGAGCAAGTGCCACCCACGGCTAGAGAGTAGGGGCCTCATTATGAGTTCAGCAGTGTGGTAAAAAACAGAGATAATGCAGTGGTAACTGAGCTACCACTGCATTACCTCAGCATTACCACACTGCAGAACTACGGGTTTGGAGGTAAAGCAGAGGAAACACTTCCAGTAGAATGCAGGTTGAAATTCCTCTGCCTTGCCACCCCAAAATGGCCAAATCAGCGGTATTTCTGTCAGTGGTAATACTGCCAGTGGTAATACCGTCGAAATCCCCATGGAGGCCTATGGACTCCAATTAATGAGGACTAACACCACCTAACACCACTTGCAACCTGGTGGTAATACCGCCAGTGATAAAACCGCCAGGTCAAGTGGTGGTAACGGTAATACCATTTGGTGGTATCTCAGTGGTGTAACTGCCGAGATATCCCCAAACTCGCAATGAGGCTGTAGGTCTTTAGGAACAAGAGGATGAATAATAGTAGTAACGAGCAGATGGTCTGTGATGCAGACCTCATTTTCATTGTGTCTGCACATGGTTCCAGCTTTAACCATTACTTCATGATCCTGAGACATTTCTGCCTACCACTAGTAACCCCTTGCTGGGGAAAGAAATAAAAGGAAAAAGAAATGTGTGTCCAGGACCCTTAAAACAAAAATCAAAATGAATTTTGGGTACAACGTGGGGAGAGCGCCTATAAACAATTACGTTTTGTCCACCCTTCACGATGGAGGGTGGAGCTGGTGGTCTGCTCAGCGCCAACCAATAGTAAAAAAAAACAATACCTGGTTGATCCTGCCTCCCTTCATCACCGCGGACCGGGTCTTAACTTTTAGGGTACCCCATTGTGACGAGGGGCACCACGGCAAGAAACGCAACTGTAGCCCAGCTCCCTTCTTTTGTGCTCCCCGTGGGGATGTGGGGTGAAACAGCCCTGAAGCTCAAAACTAAAGGCCTAAATCAGTGGGGGGGGACATGCCCCTCAGGAAAAGACCTGTGCTGGAGTAATGTGCAAAATGAGGCCCTTGCCAAACAAAAAGGAGCAAATGTAGGCATCTAAGCTGGGAGATGGCAGAAAATGTTCCTTGCCACACATGAGGGAAATACCTCAGAAAACTTTTGAAAAAGGTCTGGAAAAGATGAAACCATATTTGCAGAAATTGCGGCATCCATCGTGTAAATTTGTTTGAAATCTTGCACTGCAGAATGGAGTTTTTTTCACTATGACCAAAATCAATGCCTTCAAAGTCTGTTTTCCTTTTCAGTTAAAGACATGCTCCTCAAAATGTGTGCAAAACTTTCAACATAAAAGTTTGGTTCCTGTCATGTTGGGAACCTGAACTGGGTTAAAAAGCTGCAGTCAAATGAAGGCCTTTTCCACGGCTGGGACTACAAAGACATTTCGATTTTGCCTTAAATAACACTTTGTAAAAACCAGATCGGCCTCAAAATCTTGAAAAGTGTAATTATGTTGCCCTCATGTAACCACGTTATGCAGGGAACAATGTTGCAGTGATATTTCAACATATTAATGGGTTGCATTTCAGAGTTCATGTCAAATTAAAATGCAAGCTAAAAAGACAATTTCAGCTGAAGGAAGTTAAAGGGGAATTCATTGCCAGTAAGTTTCAATTCCTGGCTGTGAATCCCCCCCCCACAAGTGAAACTGGATTTCAAAGCTTTGTTGCCAAGGAAATGAGCTGAGGAATTCTCTGGATCCCCAAATGTTATGACCAAAAGCACTTAGGCCATTGTAAATATGGCAATTAGCATTTGAAGCTGTAGGCTATCCTAAACAAAAGGGTGCCTCTTGATGTAAGAGCTAAAAACAAGATCTCTGCCATGAGAGGGGGCAGAGTGAAGGCAGAGCTTCACACCCATTGTACACAATAGGAGATATGCTATTTTTGGGATAACTTGGGAAGTATTAATCATATGTTATTCACGTTTGGATTTATGAAAAGCTGTGAGTGAGCTGCTGTTGGTGGGCCAAAAACGATTTTTGGTGACACCGACCTATCAAAAGTTATAATTCAAAAATTATTTGGGTCCTCTGCATGAATAGGATAATCATAAAAATCTGAGAAAATGTGTAACAGGTGATACATATTCCGCCCATCGAATGCCAGATTTTTCAGTAAATAGTTTGGGCAAAAACAAAGAAAAACTGTGACGCTGCCATAGAACAACATACAAACTCCTAGGTCGGATCATTTGATTCACAAGAAAATGTAGTGTCTGAATATGCTGGCAAATGTGGTGCAATTTGATGAGAAGGGGCATTTATCAAAATGTGAAGACATTTCCAGGTACAGAAGCCAGATACAACCACCTGTCTCTGTCATATGATTGATGGGGTATGCTCCCCTGGCTTCTCATATCACTACCCCATTCTCTGTACCTACCGGCTCGCAGAGGGGGACGGAACCCTTGACCACTGCCCTATCAGTTGAGCGAGAAGGATGGCACATCTGTTATGTCTTTTGACTTATAAATAGGTTACCCCACCTCAACTGAGGATTCTCTCTACAAAATCCGAGGTGTGCAGCTGACAAAAATCCAGAGCTATCCTTGTAGAATTGGGCCTAGTCTGGGATTGAAGCACACAGCTGGAGTAGATGATTTGTAGGACAGAGAGAGCCCTTGACTGACCCCTTGATGGTCCCTGCAGTGAAGCCCTGACACCCCTTGATGACCATGAAGCCCCTTTCTCTTGTAAGTATAGACCTCCACAGCCATATATTAAACAAGTCCTATCTTGTTGAGCACTACCCTAGAGATTCCCCATGGGAAAAATCCCCTATGTTATCTGTTTGTGAAATGTAGTAATTTTTCTATTGAAAAGTATTGTATTTATCTGTGCCTTGTGGTAACTCTCCCATTGACAAATCCTTGGTTCACCTGTGCATTTGTGTACTTTTTCCTATGGAACAAAATCATCCCTTGTTTGCCTGTTGAGTATAGTGCTTTTCCATCAGAAAACACATTTGTTTGCCTGCATAGTTAAGTCATTTTCCTTTGGAAGAATCCATTGTATGTTTATCTATTTTTGCCATTTCCCATTTAAGAATTTCAAGTGTTGGTGTAGATCCCTAGCATATTTGGCGTATTAAGTCAATTAAATCCCACATTACTTCACAGAATAGGGAAAAGTGGCATTCAAAACTACCTCTCCCTTTCCTGTGTCTTGTGAGTCATTATGCATATAAATTGTTCCCCAAGAAGTCCGTTCATTAAGAGCTGAAAAAAGAAGTTGTCCATGTGTTAAAGGGGGTTTCAAAACAAATTCTCATTTGCATCTGTCATATTGAACCCAAACCGCTGTTCCCATCGTAAGTAATACCTTTGCCCAAAACCTACCTGTTAGTTGCTCCTGTCATTTTCACTGTAAACTGTTGTTCCTTTGTACCTTTCTCATTGTTGAAAGCATGTGTGTCATTTTCAACCCCAGCAAAATTAATTAGATTTCCATTTTAGTTTTTCTAAAAATGTCTTTCCATTCTTTAAAATGCATTTTTCCTAGAGTATTCCTCTTCCCCTCTTATATTCTGAGCACGGATTTTGAGTTGCATTTCCTTCATCTTTAATTTCTCAGAGTTTATCTGTCATTCCCAGCCTCAGCAAAATTAGGGTGATTTCCATTTTCGTTTTTTTCTAAAAATTACACTTCACCTGTTTAAACCCATTTTCCTGGTTTACATCTCTTCACCTACTGTACCCTGATCATGGATTTTGAATTGCATTCCATTTTTATTTTTCATTCACATCTGTTGGCTGTGTTAAAATCGAATTTCCTATGTGTGCTGGCTAGTCTGGGTTGAAGCCGCATTTGTCTTTTAGTGTAAGCAGCCCGAAATACTCTTGCCTGCTGTCCCATAGCAGTAGTATTAAATCATTGAAAACCCATTTTTCGATTGTTGCAGGGGGGGCTTAACCTTCCTGCAATCATTTGAGTGGAATTGTTTGATATTGCTTTTCATAAACAAAATCAGAATGGCATCATAGTATCTCTTAACTTGGTTACTATCTTGAAGTCTATGCATTGTGTTGCCACAACATTGGTGGATGCTGTCATCTCTCTGTTCTGATTGGATATTAAAATAAAACATTAATAAATTATTCATTGTTCATTGACAACACACCAGCCTTGTTTCAGGTCCTTTGGGAAAAGGGGCGCTGGTGGAGGTTGGGTGTGAGATGGGTTGCATGCCTCCTTAAAAAGAATTCTGTGTAATAATAAAAAGCGTTTTATTGTGTGCCACTTTCATTTGCAAGGGAAGAGATACCTGACTTGCTGGTGCTGCATAATACATCACAACAACTTGGGTCTTGGATTGAGAGAGTTGTTCCCACCCTTGATAGTGAAGCACAGCATACTAGCGCATTGAAGTATTGTTACATTTAGTGGATGGTAAGCTGTATTACACTGTGAAGGTGCCATCGAAACTTGTACCCTAGGTATCAGAGCTGTGGGGCCAAACAAAATGGCATAATCATAAACTAGGAAGGAGCAGGGTGGAGATTTGGCACTTGCATAGATAAGCCAGTAGGTACAGAACACTCTTCACAATGAGCCCCGTGGAAATTAGCATTACTGGGAAGCACCTTCTGTCCGAATTGTTAATTAAAGGGGAATGGGCAGAGCAGGGACATGAAGCCTGGCAATCTAGAATGATGTAACAGGTAACCTCTACAAATATGGATGTGTGGCAGCACAGTGGCCTATTACATCAAGCCTTGACAGATTTTTACATGACGCAGACCACTAAAGATGAGCCAACTAAAATGGTCCAGTTTACTGCCTATATGTCCTTCCACATGATGATCATGGAAGAAAGGTACCAGGAGAGTTTAGCCTCTGGGCAGAATCAATTTGAGTTATTGGAGCAGGCAAAAAGGGACTTAAGGCAGGTATAGGAGAAAGTGCGAGAGAGCCAAAATTCTGAGTTAGAATTAGGAAACATCATTCAGCATCTAAAGGATGAGTTGGCAGTACAGCAACAAACTAATTCAGAGCGGGAGTCCCAATTATCTGCACTGAAAGAAGAGTGCCAAGAAATGGTTGATTCCCTGAAAGAGAGTCAACTAAAATTGAACCAACAAGTGACATACAATAGAACCTGCTTAAAGGACATGTGTGCATATCAAAAGCAGATTAAGCAATTGGAAGAGGAGAATAATCAGTGGGTTATAAAGGAGGATCATTCCCAGGCCGATTTTGACCAGGAGCACCAGAAGATGGGAGCTATGAAACAGCAGAGAGATCACCTCAGAAATCAGAATAGTAGGCTCTGTAAGGAAAAAGATACCCTGTGCCAGGAAGTGTGCCAGTTGAAGGCAGACCTGGAGAAAGGGGAGTCATGCCTTCAGAAAATAACTGAAATAACAGTAGAGTATGAAAAATGAATGGGACATATGAGGCCAATAGAATTTGACCAAGAGCAGACAACACGGACCAAAACTGCACAGAGTGAGGAGATTAGCCTCCTGTAAAAGAAGAGGTCTGAGTATGCCCAGATCCTACCAGATTTACAGAAAGAAAGTAAGGCCATTTGTTAGGGGAACAAAGGGCTCCAGGGTCAAGTAGTGGCCCAGGATAAGGTCACAGAAGCCAGTCAAGCCCTGGTAGCAGAGTACAAAGCTCAGGCCTCTGCATACTACCAAGACATAGGGGCTGAGAAAGATAAATTAGATAGATTAGAAAAAGAATGGGCTAGATTTAATCAAGCCTTGAGGAACCCCAAACAGTTAGGGAATGGAAGGGCATCCTCTGATTATGGCGTGGTGCCCACTGTACCAGGGACCTCAAGCCAGCTCACCACCTTTCATGCACAAGGCACAGCTAACTTCTTACCTATGACGCAACAAGAACCATGAAATGTGAGGCAGCTGAACCCAAGCAGGCCTTGCATGACTTAGCGGGAAGGTCTGCTCCCATCAGAGATTAATGGGCGTGCCTCATTGCTTAGGTTTAAAAATATTTGAGCAAATATATCTGACCAGGAGGACTCCCATGAAGAGAATATCAGGGAGTTTGAATGGCAGAGACATCAGCTAGAAAGGGATCACCTGGTCCACTTTGCAGGTAAAGAAGAGTCTGAGTTCAGGCCCCAACAGAGCATCCTGAAAACCGCCACCCATTCAGGGAGGCGGGGGAGTTCTCCAACCAACCCAGAAGAAGGAAGGAGTCAGATGAGTATTCCCCTGTGCGAAAGAGGGAGTCAAGGGAAGTGACCAAGAGAGCCCACAGTACAACAGGGGAAAAGAGACTAGGCCCCATAATTTTGGGAGAGACTCCCAGTCTCAAAGAATCAGGTAGCGCCTAGACAATAGGGATTGGACCACAAATAGCAGCAGCTTTGAGTCTGCGGTGCAGCGGAAAAAGAAGGCTGCCAAACAGAAGAGAACTCTGGTAAAAGAACCATTCAACAAATAAAAGCCATTAGAAACTTCACAACCCTTTACCACAAAAATGTTACATACTCAGTCTGGGAGCATATGGAGCTGTATGACCAAATGATGACAATTTGGCATTAAAAAATGACCAGAATTCTATGGAGTTTGACTAGTGGACATTCTCCCCAGAATACTCCAGCTTCTTTGCTGGACTGGAGGATCAAAATCATTCAAGGTGGTCTACCTACAAGGCAGCCATCTTGAAGCACTTCTCTGTGCACTGGAACCCCCAGGAGGTTCACACGGCAGCCTACAACCTGCAGTGCAGAGAGGATCAGGCACTGAGAGAGTTTGTCCAAGAATTGAAGCGGGCCTTTGCCCAAACCGCTAGACGGGTGCACACAAACAGTAGGAAGTTCATTAATACCTATTTCTAAGCCCTCCCCAAGTACATAATGACACAACTGGTTAGGGACATCCACGATTAAAGGATCCTGGATTGGGTAATAAAGCAAGCTACCTAGATCTATGAGGTCCAACAGCCTGTGGAAAATAAGAATTCCCCCAAAAATCCCAAACCGATCAACGCCCCCATTGCTGTCAAGGTGGCAGAGGTGAGGAATACCCCCATTTTGGATATAGAAATGGGGGGGCCTAAGCATACACTTCCTGCTAACAAACCAACTGAGAGGCAGAGAAGATCCTCTGACTCTGCCACCTACATCAGCCTGAGATACAAGTGGAACAGACCCATCTTGGGGTACATATGGACTCCCCCGGTTCAAGGGGGGTATCCAACCAGGTCAGAATGGCCGCAGGTAATTTTACTCCCAACTTTCCCCCAAATTTCCCACAAAACCTCCCTCAGGTGGGCAGTAATATTCCACCCTCCAATTTAGGTTTCTTCCCCAGGTACCCTCCAAACCCCAACCTTCAGAACAATCCTTCTCTCACTCCCCAGCTTTCAGGAGTCTAGACCACCAAATCAGGGAGAAGGGAGACCAAGGATGGAGGGCTACCAGGAAAACCCTCCATACCCAAGATACTCTGGGAGAAGGGACAGTTAACCTTCCCGAGAGCAGCAAAGATTCTACCCTAGACCCCCGTATCAGCCATAGGGGGTGTCACAACTGGAGCACCAGGTCCAGAGCTTGACCCAAGACCTGAGTCACATGTTGAGGGCACAGCAAAGCCCTCAAATGAACATGGCTGCCCAGAACAACTGAAACCCTGGGTCTGGCATCCCGTAACAATGATGGGGAGGAAACCCCAACAACCAACAGGTTCCAGATGAGGAGGCTTGGGAGGAAGGGTGATGCAAAGCCCTAGAGGAAGCTTCCTTCCTCCCCTGTGAAAAGCCCCTAGAAACCTCTGAACGTGAACCCAAATCTCCTTCTCCCGAAAAAAAAACTGCAGCCCAGGGAACAGAGGGTCAGTAGGAGAAACCAAGTGATCAAGAAGGCCCATTTTGTGGAGGAAGTCCACGTCCTCCAGTTTGAAGGGGAAGACTCCATGAAGGATTGAGGAAGAAAGTCTTCTATTTCAAGGACAGGGGTATCCCTCCCAAAGAAAAATGGGTTCCGAAAGACACTAACTTAGACTGGTTAAGCATGGGGACTGACCTAAAACCACCTATCTCTGAACCCCTGAAAGGTCATCCCAAGAACTCAGAAATAAATGATGGATACTCCCCCCAAACTGGTTCAAGTGACTGTCTCCAGGAAAAGGGGCACAGCACAGAATCAAAGGAAAAAGGGGATTCACAAACTCCCCAAATCTCAGGATGCCACATTTTCTTCACAGATTCACAAACTCTGACACAGAAAATTACCCAAGGTCACACAGTGTCGGAGTTCAAAATAAAGAAGTTAACTGCCCAGCTGGCAAAAAATGCAAATTTCCTTTGCCACCTGGAGGAGAAAGAAGATTATGCCCCCATCAAGGTGCATGGGCAGTGTGCATTTTCAGCGCTGTTGGCTACAGTCTCCCAAGCCACCCTTCTACCCAAAAGGGCATTTGACCAAATCAATGCAGGAAGGGGGGTGAGTCACCGAATTCCCCTCACACCTCTTCCTTGACAACACCAGAACTTCGATGGAAATGACATTCCTGTTGAGGAGACTGCAGATCTGGAGATCAAAATTGGGTGACACAAAGTGAAACAAATGGTTATAGTTGTTATTCCACAGGGAACACCCTGTCTCTTAGGGAATTACCTTCATTCGGACACAGACTAACCAGCCAAAAAAATTCAAACAGAGCATGAACTATGTAAGCTTAAATGGCGCATGCCATATGGTTGAGCAGCGGTCTGACAAAATTGAGTTCCATTTAGGAACAATCAGGTCCCCAACATAACCATGTTTGCTGTAGGAGAACAAATTGGTGATGGGAACCCTGCTCCATTCTTGAAAATCAACCTTCCTCCCAGTTTTAAGAGGCATTCCACACTGGAAGGAAATACCCTGAAATTGTATACTGATCCACAATTTGAAGAAAACCCAAACCCCCTGATAAAAGGTGATGAAAAACAAGCTCAAGGCTTGGCTGATATTCAGAAAAGGGGTGAACAGCTGTTCCTCCCTATTCAGGTAAATGAGGGGGGTGCCTGTTGTCGCCAGAGTATGCATGAATAATGGAAAAAGCTTCATCAGTGAAGCATTATTCAGGAAACTCCCAAAAGATCAGACCATTCCCACATTTAAATTCATTGATAAGTGGGAAATGAGCCTGGAAACTGCCATTTGCAAATATCTCCTGCCTAGCAGGTGCATGCTAAAAATGTCCATTGGTGATAAAAGCATAGAGCATAATTGTTGGGTTGTCCGAGATGTCCCCTCTGCCTTCTACTTAGGCAGTGCCATTCTCAATCGATTCACCATTTATTTGGACATCATTAATTACAAAGTCTGGTCCTGACTGGGAGGTAACCCCATGGGCTTTGACAATCCTGAAAAGGGATTTTGGTAAACGCAATTGCTACCGTTTGCAGTGGAAGATCAAACAGGAGAAGAGGTCACCATCCCAGGACTGGCCTGACAATTCATTATGCCTCTAAAAATTAAGAGAGGACAGAAACTCCAAACCCGGACGCTTATGTAAATTTAAATCATCATCTCCATTAGAAGGGGTTGCATTTGAACCCAATACCATTAGTTGACTTAGAACACAACACCATTCCAATATTGGTGGATAACAGCGACCCTAGGAGTATCGCTCTGGGTGCAGACACCTTTATTGGAAGGGTGGTTGATGCCCAACATTTCTCCATTGACTTAGGGAAGGAAATCATGGGACAGATCCCCAATGGCTGCTACGGCTGTGATGATGACTTACCTCCAGAAAAGATTTTCACCCGGCAAAGGGGGAATTTATTGGTGTGCTCTTCCTTACGGGGGAAGAGATGACCTGTGACATCAGGAAGGATGTTGTGGTATTTCAGGTCAACAGTGACTGCCTCTCATACCTGAAACCTCCTGTCCAGGCCAACACCATAACCAGAGATCTCTCCATGCAGCTGGAGGATACCATGGAGATTGCAAAGCCCAAGGTCTTTCTAGGCTTTAGGCAGATGGTTGAGGAATGGATCAACCTCGCTGATGCCTGTGAGACCGAGGAGAAAAAGTAAAAGCTGAAGCAGGTGTTTCTGGATTTTCAAGAAATCTTTGCTGTGGACTCATAAGACTGTGGTCGCACCGATATACATTCTTCATCCATACCCACGGACCATGGGATGACTTCTGCATTTGTGAAGCAATATCGGTTGACTCTCGCATCTATGAAGTCACTAACAGAGATCATAAAGAACTTAGAGTCCTGTGGGATAATTCGTCCAGTCCACAGTACCTCTAATAATCTGGTACTGGGGATACTAAAACCCAATGGCCAATGGAGACTGGGCGCAGACCTTAGGGATTTGAACAACCAGGTCCACATGCCCTGATGGCTTCTTCCCTACATTGACCAGGGACTGGCCCAGATCCAAGGGTCAAAGGTGTATAGGTATGGGTGAAAGAGGAAACCTGGCCTATAAGGATGATGTTCTAATTAAAAACTCAACGTGGAGGAACATGTAGCGGAAATATGCTATGTTCTGACTCAGCTGAAGGAAGCCAGAATGAAACTGTCCTTCCAGAAGGCGCAATGGTGTAAGACCTGCTTGAACGTCCTAGGGCATGAAATCACCCCTGAGTGTCTATGTCCCCAGTTGAAAAATGTGGAAGCATTACTAAAAGTGAAATACGCCACGACTCTGCATGAACTAAGAAGCCTTCTTAGACTGACTAATTACAGTAGAAAGTTCATAGAAGACTACGCAGAGGTCACAAAACCCTTGGTCCATTTACTAAAGGCCAGGATCGAGTGTGAGTGGGGTCTAAAACAAGCCAAGGCAGTGAAACAACTGAAGAGAAGCCTCTCACAAGCGCCTTGTTTAGCGTACCCCGTCAAAAGCAAGGAGTTCTTTTTGGAGACAGAGTTCTCAAATACGTGCTTAACAGCAGTATTATACTAAGCATGACAAGGACAATAAAGTCATCTCCTATGCGAGTAAGACTTCATCCTCTGTGGAGGAAAAATGCAACAATTGTGAGAAGACACTTCTGGCAACGGAGTGGTGGACATTGAAAAATGACCGCCCGTTCATCTAGGGGGAGCACATCATCGTCAAGACTCCTCACCAGCCTTTGCAATATTTCCAAAGTGACAGAATACGGGTAGGGAATGTGAGTAGTTCCAGAATTACTTCCTGGATTCTGTCCATGGAAGGCTTTTCTGTGGAGGTCAGATATAGCCAAAACAAGAAGATTCCCCTTGCGTAAGGTTTGGCTGACTTGCATGATTGTCCTTGCGAAAACTGCCTCGAGGACGAAAGTCTAAAAACACAAGACTACATGGAGGCGTACCTGACTTCCCCGCACAAAATCTATGAGTACGACATGTGCCAAGGGATACCCAGAGTTTATGTGGACTGGTGCCCCTACCATGTTGACAACAACGGGGAAACGGAACTGGTGGCTGGCGCTGGGAATGCCTGGGTCAGTGATGCACCGGAGCCCTCCGCTGGGTCCCCGAAGTAGTCAGGTGGCGGAGTTGATGGCGGTTCATCAGGCCATCCTCACTGCCGTGCAACACTGACTCCACGAACTGTTCATAATCATTGATTCAGATTATGTTTGGAACGAGTTTGTGGAGCACCTGATAAATTGGAAAGCCAGAGGCATGCTGTGTGCAAACAATAAACCTCTCAAGCATGGCAAACTAATACAATCTATCGATGATCTGGTCACCTCTAATGATAACACCATCTACTGGAAGAAGATCAAGGGTAATTCCAGAATAGAGGGACCAAACAAAACTGGAAATGACCTGGCTGACCAGTTGGACAAAACCGGAGTCATCCATGGGGATCTCATTGAGATTGAGTCCCTGTTAAGGGAAATCCAGGTCGCTACTGTCACCAGGTTCCAAACACTTGCCCAAAAGGAACTCTCAACTGCCCAGTGGAGTAAAGAGACACCAGATGCTGATTGGATGATGGCACAAAAAGGGGATCCCATAATTGGGAAAAGTTATCAACACATTGAAAACCCCGTAAATTTTCCTCTGACCGAAACCGATTACGTCGGGAAAGAGGATCTCCGGGTGTTCTTGAAGTTTCCCAAAATGTTCCGAATCCAAGACGGGTTGTTGGTACGGAGCTCCATCTATGGATGTGATCAGTGGGTGGTACCTACCTCATTTCCAAGCCAGATGCCAAGTCACACTCATGACGCAGCCACAGCCGGTCATCTGGGGTTTCATATTACTTTGGAAATATTGTGAGAGGTTGCATACTGGGCCACAAATGGGTCAGGACCTCAACCAATACTTGAAGGGGTGTCTTGTGTGTGCGCAATTTCATCCACGTGCACTCACACACCAAGTTCCTCTTCAGAAAAGGGGGATGACACTGCCTTGGTCAGATTTACAAGTAGATTTCATTGGGCCCGTTATTCTCTCCCCTAGAGGAAACAAGTACATGTTAACGTTAACATGCTTGTTTACCAAATGGATGGAATGTCTCCTGGCCCCAAATTGCAAGACAGAAACCACAGCTGTCCTGATGATCAACCACATCTTTTCTCACATTTGGCCTTCCCCAAAGGATTGAGTCAGACCGGGGAAGTCACTTCACCAGCGTGGTGATGACAAAGATGTGGGAGATACTTTGGGTAAAGAGAAAAGTCCATATTGCCTACTGCCTCGCCTCTATTTGGGGAGATAAGAGGTACAATAAAACAATTATGGGCATCCTAAAGAAGTTCATGGCGGACTTTGGGCCACGTCTGGACATCCGACTACCACTTGTCCTGATGGCCATCGGGTCTACACCATCTTCTGCAACCAAAATGTCTTAATTCGAGCTAATGACTGGACGAAAAATGGTGGAAAAATGGTGCTACCAAAGCATCTGCTCTACAGAATGCAAGAGCAGACCCTGATCAAGGTGTCCATGACACATGAATATATTGAGAATCTGAGAAAACACCTTCAGCATGCTTTTGCGTACGGTCAATGGAATCTGGCAAAATCAGCAGAGGGGATGTAAACACACTGTGATTCAGGACCACTAAAAAAGAATATCAAGTAGGAGACAGGGTCTACTTGTACAATTTTCAAAGGAACCAAACGCAGGAGTGGAAATTCCTTCCCTCCTGGCGCGGCCCCTTTGAAATCATAGATTCAATCTCAACTGTCACCTATAAAATCCACATCCATAAAGGATAACAAACGGAAGAGAAATGTGTGCATATCAATCAGTTAAAGTGCTGTCATCCCAGGCAGAACTTGTGACTGATTGAAGAACCCATTGAGGGTAAAGCCCAGGAATACTCCGAGGAGTAAAGGTAAGGAATTGGAACCGGGATGAAGAAAATCATACATTAACAGGGAGTAGAACAATTATTTGTATCGTGAAAAATTGCTGAAAATGAAAAAGGATCAAATGTGTGTGAGATAAATGTATGTAGAAAAATCAAATGTGTGCCCACCCTGTGTAAAATGGTATTGTGGAAAATACTTAATCTCTGCGTTCTTCTTGGCAGATCTATTAACTCCTTGCCGCTACAGGCTGGAGGAGACCCGCCAGAAGGGGAGAGGAACAGGACCCACAACCTAATGGAAGAACCAAAGTCCAAAGAGAGTGGGTGCGAACCAGTGCACCGCCCCATCAGGACAAGGAATAGAGCGGAAGCACTCTGAAGGAGAGCCCTGGAATGAACCCAGGAGCAGGCACACTTTAAAGGAATCCCTGGGACAAACCCAGGCCATCGCGAAATGAACACCCCACTCTCTCCTAGCTCTTCCCTCTCAATAAAGTTACCACAGATCTAGGAGGGGGTACTTGTGGGGTGAAACAGCCCTGAACCCCATAAATAAAATCCAAAATCAGTGGGGGGATGCCCCTCAGGAAAAGGCCTGCACTGGAGTAATGTGAAATAATGAGGCCCTTGCCAAACGAAAAGGAGCAAATGTGGGCATCTAAGCTGGGAGATGCCATAAAATGTTCCTTGTCACATGTGAGGGAAAAACCTCAGAAAAAGTTAGAAAAAGGTCAGAAAAATTGAGACCATATTGGCAGAAACTGCGGCATCCAGCGTGTACATTTGTGTGCAAACTTGCACTGCAGAATGGAGTTTTTTTCACTATGACCAAAATCAATGTCTTCAAAGTCTGTTTTCCTTTTTAGTTAAAGGCATTCTCCTCAAAATGTGTGCAAAACTTTTAACATAAGAGTTTGGTTCCTGTAATATTGGGACCCTGAACTGGGTTAAAAAGCCACTATCAAATGAAGGCCTTTTCCACGGTTGGGACTACAAAAGACATTTAGATTTTGCCTTAATTAACACTTTGTAAAACCAGATGTGCCTCAAAGTCTTGAAAAGTGTAATTATGTTGCCGGCATGTAACCACTATATGCAGGGAACAATGTTGCAGTGATATTTCAACATATATTAAGGGGTTGCATTTCAGAGTTCATGTCGAATTACAATGCAAGCTAAAAAGGCAATTTCAGCTGAAGGAAGGGAAAGGGTAATTCATTGCCAGTAAGTTTCAATTCCTGGCTGTGAATCCCCCCATGAGTGCAACTGGATTTCAAAGCTGTGTTGTCAGTGGAATGAGCTGAGGAATTCTCTGGATCCACAGGTTTTATGATCAAAATGATTTAGGCCATTGTAAACATGGCCATTAGCATGTGAAGCTGTAGGCTATCCTAAACAAAAGGGTCCCTCTTTACGTCAGAGCTAAAAGCCAGATCTCTGCTATGAAAGGGGGCAGAGTGAAGGCAGAGCTTCACACCCATTGCATACATGCTATTTTTATGATAACTTGGGAAGTATTAATCGTACAATATTCATCTCCGGATTCATGAAAAGCTGTCAGTGAGCTGTGTAGGTGGGCCAAGAATGATTTTGGTGACACCAACCTATCAAAAGTTATAAGAAAAAGATTATTTGGGTCCTCTGCATAAATAGGACAATCATAAACATTTGAGGAAATGTGTAACAGGTGATAGGTTTCCTGCCATCAAATGCCAGATTGTTCAGTAATATAGTTTGGGCATAAACAAAGAAAACCTGTGAGGCTGCCATAGAATGACTTACAGACTCCTAGATCGGATCATTTGATTCATAAGAAAATTTAGTGTCCGAATATGCTGGCATATGTGGCGTAATCTGATGTGAAAGGGCATTTATCAAAATGTGAGATTTCCAGATACAGAAGCCAGGTCCAACCCCCTGCCTCTGTCATATAATTGATGGGGTATCCTCCCCTGGCTTCCCAAATCACTCCCACATTCTCTGGAGCTACCGGCTAGCAGAGGCAGAGGGAACCCTTTGACCACTGCCCTATCAGTTGTGTGAGAAGGATGACACATAAGTGTTGTCATTTGACTTATAAATAGGTTACTCCACCTCAACTGAGGATTCTCTCTACAAGATCTGAGGTGTGCAGCTGACTAAAATCTGGAGCTATCCTTGTAGAATTGGGCATAGTTTGGAGTGACACAGCTAGCTGGAGTAGCTGATGTGGAGGACAGAGAGAGGCCTTTACTGACCCCTTGATGCCCCTGCAGTGAAGCCTTGGCACCCCTTGACAACAATAAAACCCTTTTCTCTTGTAAGTTTAGACCTCCCCAGCCAAACATTAAACAAGTCCTATCTTCTTGAGCACTACCCTAGAGATTCCCTATGAGAAAAATCCCCTATATTACTTGTTTGTGAATTTCAGTCATTTTTCTATTGAAAAGTATTTTATTTATCTGTGCATTGCGGTAACTCTTCCATTGACAAATCCTTTTTTTCACCCGTGCATTTAAGTCATTTTTCCTATGGAACAAAATCAACACTTGTTTGCCTGTTGATTATAGTCCTTTTCCATCTGAAAAGTAATTTGTTTGCCTGCATAGTTAAGTCATTTTCATGTGGAAGAATCCATTGTATGTATTTTTGCCATGTCCCATTTAAGAGTTTCCAGTGTTGGTGTAGATCCCTAGAATATTTGGTTATTTCCCACATTACTTAACGGAATAGGGAAAGGTAGCATTCAAATTACCTCTCCCTTTCCTGTGTCTTGCGAGTCATTTTAAATATAAATGATTCCCCAAGAGGTCAGTTCATTAAAAGCTGAAAAACCAATTTGTCCATGTGTTAAAGGGTGTTTCAAAACAATCCCCATTTGCATCTGTCATATTCAACCCAAACCGATGTTCCCATCATGAGTAATCCCTTTGTCCAAAGCCTACCTGTGAGTTGCCCCTGTCATTTTCACTGAAAACCGTGGTTCCTATGTGCCTTTCTCCTTATTGAAAGCGTGTGTGTCATTTTCCACCCAAGCAAAATGTATGTGATTTCCATTTTTGTTTTTCTAAAAATGTCTTTCCATCCTTTAAAATGCGTTTTTCCTAGAGTATTCCCCTTCCCCTATAATATTCTGAGCGCAGATTTTGAATTGCATGTCCTTCATTTTTCAGAACTTATCTGTCATTCCCAGCCTCAGAAAAATTAGGGTGATTTCCATTCTCATTTTTCTACAAATTGCACTTCACCTGTTTAAACTCATTTTTCCTGGTTTACATCTCTTCCCCTACTGTACCCTGATCAGTGTTCTTGAATTGCAATCCTTTTTATTATTTTGATTTGTCTTTCTCATGTGTTGCCTGTGTTAAAATTGAATTTCCTATGTGTGCTGGCTAGTCTGTTTTGAAGCCCTATTTGTCTTCTAGTGTAAGCAGCCCCAAAGTACCCTTGTGTGCTGTCCCATAGCAGTAGTATTAAATCATGGAAAAACCCATGTTTCGATTGTGGGAGGGGGGAGCGCTTAACCTTCCTGAAATCATTTGAGTGGAATTGTTGGTATTGCTTTACACAAAACAAAATTGGAGTGGCATCATAGTATCTCTTAACCTGGTTACTTTCTAGAAGTCTGGATGTGTTGCCACAACATTGGTGGCTGCTGTCATCTCTCTGTTCTGATTGGATATTACAATAATACATTAATACATTATTCATTGACAACACACCAGCCTGGTTCCTGGTCTATTGGGAAAAGGGATGCTGGTGGAGGTTGGGTGTGAGACGTGTTGGAGGCTCCCTTAAAATAAATTCTGTGTAATAAAACGCGTTTCATTGTGTGCCACCTTCATTTGCAAGGGAAGAGATAAGTGACTTGCTGGTGCTGCATAATGTATTGTGACAGGGACGAGGAGCACCCAACATCCCCTCCACCTCTGTGGCCTGCCTGAACTGTGCAGCTCTCTCCAGCCCTGAGGGGTAGCGCCGCGTGGCTATTTCTGGGCCCGGCCCTGCTAAAATGAGCCCACAGAGACTCTGTGAGCCGCTGCTGGCAGATATGGCCCGGGTGTTGAAAAAGTGACTGGGGTCCACTGTTGCTGCAGTCAATGCCAGGCTGCACCTACCATACATAGCTCGGCCAGAACTGACCCCACACACACTGCAGCTGCCCTTCCTGCCCAGCTGATCACCCAGGAGCACCAGAACTATCAACTGCAGCAGGAAAGACCTTGAGACACCCTTGACCAAGTTGTCTCACAAGTAAGGTTTTTGCACATAGATTTAAAGTGCACTTTATAAAGACTTTTAACAAAAATGTTTGAGGGACTTTTATAATTTTAAAGTTCTCTTTTTTTAGTTGTTAGGCAGCTGTTTAGGGATAGCTATAGTGGTATAGTGTTGGTGTGATTCCTCCTTTTTATAAAAAAAAAAAAACGAATAAAACTGCTTGTCTACTGAGGCAAGGTATCAATATTCAATTCAATCACTAAACAAAACCGTACACCGGTACGCCTGTCTCAGCCCTTCCTTTTTTGCAGTTATATTTATTATTATTTTTTATAACCTTGTGTTTCTTCCTAAGGGGCTTGGGCAATCCTTCTACCCTATTGCCTTTCCTGCCCTACTCATGCAATGTTATACCCAGGCAATTACAGAATCTAAGGTAAGTGAGGGTTGCTGACGACAGGTAAGAGGCAGATTAATTATTTAAAAAGTAAGGAAAAGTGTATTGTTGTGCCTGACAACCCCTGTCCCCTGTTCATAGAGGAATGCAGGACCCGGCACAACGCCAGATGTACAGAAATGCAAGCTGCTGAAACTAAATTGCCCCTTTTCACACCAAAAATCGACATATTTACTGTGGGCGGAATTACCACCTCTGGTTAATCTGCCAAACCCCCAATGGAGTGTGATGGTCTCCAAAAACGGGGAATAACCAGCCTCGGACTGGCCGCATCGGTCGATCGGCCACTGGCCGATGACCTTTGGGACCGGGGGCCAGTTTGAGGCCACCCCTGGGCCGTTTTTTTTTGTAAATGAAGTGTTTACAATTTGCATTGCAGACACATGTGTCTGCTGCTCTGCTTTGAGCCTCCGCGCTGCGGGATGCACGGCCCAAGCTGGGCCTTTTTTTGTTGTAGCTAGCTGTAACTGTAACTTAAGATTTGTGTGCCGCCCGCGCAGTGCGCACAGTGCTCAGCTCGCTTGGGGTGCCGGGCCTGAATTCCGAAAAGGAAACTGACACAACGCACGCTCTCCTCGCTCTCTCTCTCTCTCTCTCTCTGGGAGGCCACTGTCGCGGCACACCCAGCCAGGGGCAGGGCCCAGGAGAGCCTCAGCCTGGAGCTGCTGGCGGCAGACGCGGTCCTCCTGACCTGAAGGAGCATATTCATCAAAGCAAGGTAAACAACACACACGCGTTGTTACCTTGCTTTGATGATTTGCAAATTGCAATGCATGCATGCATAATCATGATGCATCATGCATGCGATATGCATCAGAATTATGTGCATATGATATGTTAGAGGGCTGGCCAGTACTGCACAGCAGGAGGTTGCTGGCTGGGCTGCGCTCCCTCTGGGCTCCGGCTCCTCTGCCCAAGGCCGCTGGTGGGCTGGGGGCGGGGCTGCCCAGCCCCCATCAGGTTCACACACAACAAGTTGCTTTCAACTTTCAGGAAGTGACAACAACGAATTGCCCTGCAATTGCAGGTCAATTCGTTGTTGTCACTTCCTGAAAGTTGAAAGCAACTTGTGCCTGTGGGGGGCTGGGGCGGCGACAGTCTTAGACAGACTCCGTGCCGCCACAATCGGTGGACACGTGGGTGACTCACTCTCTGTGATATAGTGGCCCTCCTCCTGACCCTGGCAATATTTTTTAGCCACGAGTCAACGAGGCAGCCCACAGAGAGTCAGCCAGCCCAGTGCCCTCATAATCCCCATTGCCAAGAGACTGACGACGACGAGTGGACTCGACAAAGACTATCCAGCTGGCAGCAGGCAGCAGGCCAGGCTGGCAAGCAGACTAGTGGCCAGCGGCCACCCACAGCCTGCCCTGGGCCTGGCCAGTGTCCTCTGAGCCTGACCCCCCACTACCCCCCAGCAGCAGGCAGACTGAGGCTGAGCCGTGAGCCCCCACTGTTTGCATCGAGACCTGACCTCCTGTCACACCAGGCTGCCAGTGCCAATTTGGCGACGTCGCAGAAGTTGAAGTATCTACGGTGAGTGAGTGCCAGTGGGGAAATTAGCGTATTATTTATTTTATTCTGCACAAAATCGTGCCGTGTTGTTGTTGTTAGAAATAGCCTCCTGGTCCTTTAGGGGCAATTTGCACACAAGTAGGGTTAGTCTCTGATTATGGAGTCAGTCCGAGTCAGTGGTGACGACAGTGTGGTTGGACTGGACTGGAAGCCGGATTTGATGTCAGCAGCCAGCAATATGAGTAACTGGGTACAGCCAGCCAGGTGACATCACGATAAGCCATCACAAGTGCAGCGTTTGCAAAGGGTCGTGTCACGCACTGCAGATGTGGATACGCCCCTTTGTCCATCCAGTTAAGTCCTAGAATAGACTGTCAGTGACTTACAGTAAGAGCATGTTGAACTTGTGTTTTTGCAGGTACTTTGTACCCTTTCAAATTCTTTACCGATGCCCCGTCTTCCGGAATCATGCACTTTGCGTAAGATAACACAGCTGTACCTCCAACCCCGGCAAAGCTGCGCAGGAAAGGCACTAACTTGTCCAGCGCGAGCCTGCCTGGACATAGCAACCAATGCGCTGCCTTGTGTTGAACGGTGGTTGGCCCCTTAAACCCTCGCAGCTCATTAACGAGGGTCCGACCTCCAGGCTTCGCTGATTCAAAACATGATGAAACCCAAACTGTGCAAACACATCTCCATCGTTCCTGTGACCGACTACCCGCGCGCACTTACCATGTAACCTGCGCTCCTCGCATGGTAACCAAAGCCATGCCCGTGCGCCATGTGCGAAATGATTGCGCAGGCTGTATCAGACTAAGCCAAACTTTCTGCCAACACCGCGGGAGCCCACTAATTCGTGGTCTGCTGTCTTGGACTGATTGTGGCCTTTGTGTGTTTCAGAACTGTGGCGACGACTGATCTGGACATGCATTTGTTTGGTCCCAAAATGAATGCATCGCCCGTTCAGATGCGTCAGTTGGTAACTGCCAGCTTGCCACGGCAAGGCCTGGTGACATCATACTCCCATTGTTGTGTGAGTGGCATGTGCCATGTTTAATCTGGTTGCTGGTGCTCACTGCTCAGGCACGATTGGTTGCCCTCTCCAGAGAGATTTAAACATCTCCCATAGACGCCAATATTTGTAAGCTTGTATACCAATATAAGCACCGTTTTTTAGGTATGGTCCTTGCTCGCTGCCAACCTCTTTCAGCTTGCTGGAGCACGAAATAACTGCTCTTAATAATGCTTTGTTTCTTAAATAGCGCCTTCTTTTGCTGCAGACTGGCGCCGGACACACAAGTGGTGACGTTTTCACCCTACTCAATGGTACCCATGTTCTACCCTGCGTTAGAATAAGGCTGCCCACGTGGGGGTGACTTTGGCCAAATCCCAGAAGGTCAAGCGACAGAGCGGACCTAAAGCAAACGCGTGCCCTTGCGGATGTGCACACGATGCAGGTCACACCAATAGCATCCATGCAGAGAAAAAGAAGCATGGGTGGTATTACAGAAACGTTTCACCAGTGCCATTCGCACTAGGGCCAAAATTGCCCCCGCGCAAAAATAAATATTCTTTCACCGCATTTCTGCATCAGGGCAATGTTTGCCTAGTAGTTGAAACTGTGAAATTAAGTGTGCACGTCCTCTACACAAATCCTTTTCTTTCATGCGGGCTGCATTCCAAGAAGCCTTTGTACATAGTATGCATCGATTTCTGCTTTTTGGCAGGTGTGTGCTCCCTTTGCTGTGCTTTACGTGGGGTAAGAAAATTTTGCGGCATGGCTTGCATGATGGCCGTGGTCTAAGACTTGATGGGCATGTCCTAAAGACAAACATCTAAAAATGTTGTGGCCTACATAACATAGACTGCTTGCCGCATTCCTTAAAGTATACCAAATCAAAGCTAAGCATGCTATGATGCACACAATACCCTCACAGCCCACTGCTGGCATACTGTGCCTATAGTGCACACACTACCCTCAAAGCCCACTGCTGGCATACTGTGCCTATAGTGCACACACTACGCTCAAAGGCCACTGCTGGCATACTGTGCCTATAGTGCAAACACTACGCTCAAAGCCCACTGCTGGCATGCTTTGCCAATAGTGCACACAATACCTTCACAGCCCAGTGGCATACTGTGCCTATAGTGCACACACTACCCTCACAGCCCACTGCTGGCATACTGTGCCCATAGTGCACACACAGCTGGTCTCATAGAGTGATAGCAAATTAGCACAACGAGTAGAGCACTCGCTTTGACATCTGTGCAAAGCCTGCTGACGCAGGTTCGATTCCCGGTGGGGCCAAACTCAGCCTTTCATCCTTCTGAGGTCGATAAATGAGCACCACACACCGTGGGAAATAAGCAGTGCTCAGATACCTGAGAGGGTTTGTAGCGTTTTATTAAAAAAAATCACAAACAAACTGCCGTCACAGCCCACTGCTGGCATACTGTGTCTATAGTGCACACAATACCTTCACAGCCCACTGCTGGCATACTGTGTCTATAGTGCACACAGTACCTTCACAGCCCACTGCTGGCATACTGTGCCTATAGTGTGCACAAAATCGCGAATGATGGTTTGAGGGCCACTTTTTTTGAGGTGAGGGGTGGGCCACTTTTCTGAGGCGAGGGGTGGGCCACTTTTCTGAGGCGAGGGGTGGGCCACTTTTTTTTTGGTGTCCGGGCCTATTTCTTGTCCCAGTCCGACCCTGGGAATAACACATCATGGCCCTGTGGGCAGATCTGCTGTACCATGTGATAGTAAATGTAATCAAGTTTGGTAATATTTCCATGGAATTACCGCAAGAATACCAAATGAAGGGCAACTTGGGAGGTAGCTGTCTTGCAAGGCCTACACAGTTTTTACAAATGTCTTAAAAGTAGAAATATTCCCATTTTCAGACGTGTTCTCACAAAATTGTTAAAACAGGTGAATGAAATAACAAAAATGACATTAGCGGTAGTTTTCTTCCTGGCCGTGTGGCATATTTCCTGCCACTGAATCCACTAGGATTGGGAGGCAAGTTCAGGCTGGTTCGAAAAATAGACACCCTGTCGATAAAAAATTGACACAAAATCAGACATCAAAATGTATTACATTTATGACAATCTGTTTGAGTAGAACCTAATATGTACCAAACATTTTCTCTCATTTTATAAGAAGCAATCAATGTCACATTTTTTGGCAATCCGCATGTCGAGTGGTAATGTGAGTAGAAGCTAATGGCACATGTTTGGTAATAGAACGTTTCAAAGCAAACTTGCTCATCAACATTGGTCAAAGAGTCCAATGTACTAACATAGAAAATGGCCGCCATTGGCCGGCAAAACAGGCCCACACTGGCGTGTTGGACCCTTCCTGCATTGCCTTATTGCCCCCGAGGCGAGTCAGAGTTCGATGGAGGCCCAGCCATCTTTCCCAGAGAAATACACTTGATCTATTCGTGTCGAGCTCCAAATATGCCTCCGGGGTCAGTTTTCCAAACTTTACATTTCCGATAATAATGCATTACGATGTAACTGATCGTTTCCAACCCGTGGCATGAAGTGCAAAGCTGTGCGCCTCATAAATCACCTCGCTTGAGCAATGACATAACTCACCCTAAGGGCTTTCCTAGAGGTCAACAGGTTTATTCAGTGCCATTGAAAATGCTAAAATGCAGATTATCAGAGCCAGAAAGGTGAACAGTTTCAGAAGTTAAAGCCTTCATAAATCAGAATTGTACAATATTACGCTATGGAACAAGTGGCCAGGAACTTGCCTATTCCCACTAAGACCCGCCACCACCCCTAGCAGCCTGCAGAGAGCAGCTGCTGCACCTCTTGGTTACCAGCTGCAGAGAGCAGCCACGACTGCGCCAAGCAACCAGCTGCAACTTCTCACTCTCTGGTCCATGACATCTTCCTTCCTTCCTCTCTTTCCTCGCGTGTTACCTTTTGTTATTTGGATTTAAGTCTGATTATTTTGCTTAAGCTAAGCTAACACCTAGGTGAGGAAAGGCTTGGCCAACGGTGGTGCAAGAAATGAAATAATCTCGAAATACTTTACCTGTATGTCAGAGAACTTCCGGTCTGTATAGCACAGGGGTTGCCAAGTTCAGTCCTCATTAGACAAATCTACTCCATGTTTTCTGGCTAGCTATGTGTTTAATAGTAATACCATGTTTTGTACAGCGTATCATGACAGATTCTTCCAGCTTCTAAGGCATTATAATACATGGCAGTCTGCAATACACGTACAAACCCTTTAAATAATGTTTTTCTGACATGTTAGTTATCACTACTGACGTGTAAAAAGAAAATGGCATCACTACTGCTCAGCAGTCAGTGGCTAGACTTCAGTTGTGATGTCACAATGCCTGCTGCCTGGTTTAACACAGGAGGGCAAGAATCTGCGTGTTACAGTTATTTTAAACCAGCCCCGGTTTTTAAATGCTCTTTATTAAAATGTGTCAGCTATTTTAGTAACATATTCCAAGCTGCTGCATATATAATTGTTACGTTTGTGTTCTGTTTATTGTAATGATCTGTTTTACTCGCTGTTCTATATGAGGTGTTCACAGTCTGAAACACGTAGTTCAGAATGTGAACACGTGAGAATGTTGCATTTCAAATGTTGCAGTTTGTTTCTGTTTGGTGCAGCCGCGCCTGCTGCTTGCTGCGGTTTTACTTGAATAAACATTTATAATTGACGACGTGTCCTCTATACCTAACATTGGCCATGGCAATATGCTCAAAGATAGCACACCACCGAAATAGGACCTTTATATGGGGGGGGATTTCAACTGCGTCATGGATGGCTCTATGGACAGGTCTGCACCCCCCCCCAGCCAAGTAACCCCGCAACATGTGCTCTGACAGAAACACTGCAACAACTCGACTTGGTGGATATTTGGAGGGAAAAACATCCTGTTGAAAAGATCTATTCCTATTATTCTGCCCCGCATAAGATCCACACGAGAATCGACTATCTGTTCATCGACAGGGAACAAATATCATTGGCAGAAACCACGGCATATTTAGGAAGATCAATTTCAGATCACTCCCCACTGATTATGCAATGGCAATTAACAGGGCCTAGACCACCAATCCCGATGTGGAGAATGCCCACTGCAGCCCTCGCCGACCCGGAGTTCAGGGAAGACCTCGCTGAAAAGCTAGAAGAATACATTGACATTATTAAAGGCTCCGTATCTACCTGCAGCACACTGTGGGAAGCCATGAAGGTGGTGACCAGAGGAGAAATAATATCAAAAGCTGGAAGCACTCGTAGGCAATTGAGGTCTGAACTCGAAGCACATGAAAAAGAGATCTCCCGTCTAGAATCTGCCTCAAATATTACTCCGGAAGTTGAAACGAAGTTTAAGGAAGCCCACGAGAAGTGCCAATCTTCCTGGGACAGATTGGAGAAGTTTGACTTCGCGACATACACTACCAGGTCCCATAAGGAATCCGATAAACCCGGCAGACTGCTGGCCTGGCTGTGTAAGCGTGAAAGTCCCAGGCACCTCCCAGCAGAGATACTAGACGAGAATGAGACAAGTCACAAGACACAACTGGGAATTAATGAAGCGTTTGCCAAATTCTACTCCAGATTGCACTCCCACGAAACACAAGTAGACAGAGACGAAATCAAAGCAACACTAGATGAGATAGGCCTCCCCAAAATATCCAGCGAACAGAGAGAGGCACTCGAGATGGATATCACAGCAGAAGACGTGACTAGTGCAATCTGATCGCTAGCCACCTATAAGGCTCCCGGAAGTGACGGCCTCCCGCCTGAATTTTACGAAACATACGAATCCATCCTCACCCCAATCCTTCACGAGGTCTACCTGGAAGCCTACGAAAACGGGGCTTACCTAACACTATGAAAGAGACAATAATTATTCCCATGCTCAAACCAAACAAACCACCCACTGACTGTGTCTTTTATCGCCCTCTGGCCATGTTAAATTATGATAGTAAGATCCTCACCACTGTACTGGCCTGCAGACTCGCTAGGGTGGTAGGGTCCCTAATCCATGAAGACCAGAATGGCTTTGTCCCAGGAGGCAACACCACGGCCAACCTGAGAAGGCTTCAACACATCATGGCCGAAACCTATGAGAATGAGGAAGACCCGGCAGTACTATCACTCGATGCCATCAAGGCCTTTGATTCCATCTTCTGGGAGTGGCTCATCGAGGTGCTGAGGGGGTTCGGGTTTGGCGAGGGCTTTGTCAGATGGATCACAGTACTCTATAATTCTCCTATGGCAAGAGTAAAAACCGGCAGAACGGTGTCTGAATCCTGGAAAATACAAAGGGGCACCAGACAAGGGTGCCCACTGTCGCCCATGCTTTACATATTGGTCCTTGTGCCGATTGCCATATACTTTAGGAATCAATTCTTTGACGCTGGCATCAAAGTGGGCAACGAACATAACATAATATCCCTGTACGCGGACAATGTCCTTTTATACTTGAAAGATCCCCAGGTCAACTCACCAATCCCATTGGATGTACTAGACAACTATGCGAAATACTCCGGGATCAAATTCAGTAGACTGAAATCCTCTGCCTTTCCCTTGGCCAGCCTGAGAGGCTTAGAAGAAACTGACCTCCCGGACGTTGGGATAAAGTGGCGACTCGAAACGTTCCGGCACCTAGGAATTAATGTGAGTCACACCCCGATGCTCACACATGAGCACAACACGGAGGTAGCAATAACCAGCCTTTGCAGATCCATGAAGTTTTGGTCTAGACTCCCACTTGCGATGGTGGGCAGGGCAGCAATCGTCAAGATGATAGTCCTCCCCCGGTTCTGTACTTCTTTGTCAACATATGCCACTACGTCAGACCGCCCTTCTTAAAGAAATTGGAAGCACTTATCAGGGACTTCCTATGGGGACCTACCAGGCATAAATTGACTTTGGCTACCCAATCCCTCCCATATAAGGAGGGGGGAATACAACTCCCAGACCTCCAGTTGTATTATCTTACAGCACAGCTTAGCCACGTGACTAAGTGGCTTTCTGACGAACCATCAGCCGAGCTGGGACTATTGAAACAATCTCCCTCCAGAATATTCCCCAGGGAAACTCTTTGGAACCCTCTACGACAACCCCCAGATGCCCCCCTGATTGTCGAACTTGGCAGGCAGATCTGGACCAGAACCTGCTACATCAGACAGGTGAAACACCCTTACTGTCCAGACAACCCCATTCTGGTTAACGTGTGCAAAACAGAATCAGATCTCTCCACATCCAGGAGGTGGGAGGACTCCGGAATCTACACATGGGCAGACATGTTTGAGGAGGGCAAATTCAGGGATTTTGAATCGCTGCGGGCTAATGAGGGGCTATCAAGTGGCCAGTTCCTCTGGTATCATCGGCTCAAACAAACCGCCAAGAAGATCTGGTGCAGCTGGCCGGAGGAACCCACCCCGGATCCACTGTTACAAGAGATGCACGACCTCACGGATGACTGGAAACTGGTCTCTCGACTCTATAGGAGACTCATCGATAAACCCAACCCCAAAAGTGCGACACTGAAGGCGAAATGGGAAACAGATCTTGAAACTACATTTACAGACAAGGAATGGGGAAAGAACGCTACTGTACCCTAAGAAGGTGTCGAGAAACTCCAGATTCGGTCAGATACAACTAAACGTCCTGTATCGGACGTATATGACCCCACACAAGGTGGCCTCCTTCAACAAACAGGCCTCCTCGGCTTGCCCGTGGTGCGGAAACGACAAAGCTGATCTGATCCACATGTTCTGGACTTGCACCAAGACAATGGCGCTGTGGTCCAAAGTCAAACAAACCTGCACTGACGCCGGGGTAAGCAGATACGAATGGACACCCGGGGAATGCTTATTAGGGGCCTACCGCAGACAAAGCAAATACAAACATGTCGTTAAGTTGATGGACGTTTCATGTATCCTTGCAAAAAGAACTATAGCCATGGCATGGAAGTCACCAGGGGGCCCTAGAAATGAACGCTGGTTAAAAGAACTGGAGAGATGGACTGCAGCCGAAACTAGAGCCTGGCAAGATGGTATCGCCTCTGACGGAGACTTTGCGAGTGGCACCCTGGACTCCTGGAAGGCCCTCCTGAGAGATATACACTTCAGTGCAGACCATAAACCCCCCGATAAACCCCATTACTCTACCATATAAGATCCCTCACACTCGCCCGGACATGGTGATCTCCTTGACCGAGATCCCTCCCACTTCCCGAGATGTTGGAAGCCCCATCTGCACCCATGCCCACCCAAGTAAGAGGAACTGTTCCCTTGAAGACTGTTGTTGTTTATGTTTATTGTTTTAGTTCATTTTCCTGTATTTGTATGCATTTAATACAAATGACAATAAAATAAGTTTAAAAAAATATATATATATATACCTAACATTGGCGACGAGGACTGCCTGCGCTGCCCCCCACCCCTCCAATCCTCGCTCACAGTCGGAGGGATGCTGCACTCGTCCGAGAGGCCCTGGAGCTGTGAGGGAACGTGCCGCTGCCCTGCCGCTCTTGGGAAGCGCCGCTCCTCCCTTCTGTGGGAGTTGTCAGTGGCGCACCCTTCGTCCACACAGCCCTACTGGCTGCTTCAAAGCAGCAGGCGTTTCCGTGTGATCTCGCCACCCAGGTCAGAGAGGGTTGGGCTGTGATTGGGCTGACTGATATTTTCTTTATTTGGGCATGCGCACATACGTTTAGTCTGCTGCAGCATCTTAAAGGAGAAAGGAGTACTTTGGGGTCCTGCCCCTCCCCGGATTACTTGAAGTGGCCTCGTCTGTTGCATTTTGCTTACTTTTCTTGCTACTCTGTTGCATGGCAACGGCATGTCTACCCTGCTTCCACGGACTTAAAGGAAGCAATTGTGACATCACAGAGGAAGAGTGTTGAACGTTCCACACCCTGCCAGGAAGCAAGTGTTCGTTCAGTCTACAGGCCCATTGTTGAAGAAAAGCATCCAGTTATTGTGAGATCCACAACATTCCAAGGTTCTACATACTGACTGGAGCCCTTTTACTCGTTCTTCTGCTTTGTATAAACAGAACCTTTGGTGCACGCTCTCTCCATTGTGACGTCTGGGTTCCTTTGCACTCTGTATACCCAGTGTTGTGAGTTGAATTGTGACAGCATGGCAGCGGCAATTCCACCACCTGCGCCATTTTTTTCTGTGCCAGGCCGGCCACCTGTGAGATGGGACAGGTGGATTAAAACATTTGAGAACTACATAGTGGCCATCGGTGGTGATATATATAGCTCTCTAAGGAAGAAGGCACTACTTATTCACAATTTAGGAACTGAAGGGCGTATTGTGTTTGATGGCCTCACTCGCGGCACTGAGGAAGGCGCTGGCGATGTGGATGAGTACCTGGTTGCAGTCAAGAGGATTGAGGAACATTTTGAACGAGGAAGAATGTGACCTTTGAAAGGCATACATTTTTTCAGCGTGCTCAAGACACAGCAGAGTCTGTTGAGTCCTGTGTGGTGTCATTGAGAACCTGAGTCATACGTGCGAATTTGGGGACCTCACCGATTCTCTGATTAGGGATCAGTTAGTGCACTGCACAAACAGCTCCAGGGTGCAGGAGAAACTTCTAGCCAAGGATGTCTCATTGGAGCAAGTTGTGGAATTGACACGCAGCATGGAGCAAACATCCCAGTACATGAGAGCTATAAAACTTGACAAACATTCAGCTCATAGTCTGGCTTAAGGTGTGTGCTCAGTATTACCAAAGAAAAAGGGACCCACTAGGAAGGAATGGTGGAACCAGAGGTTTGCCAGGTGTGGCAGCTCCAGGCATTCGGCTAACTATCCCACGTGCCCGGCAACATGTGTGCCAGGTGTGGCAGCTCCAGGCATTCGGCTAACTATCCCACGTGCCCGGCAAGATTCACAGAGTGTTACAAGTGCAAGAAGATAGGTCATTTTGCGAACTTGTGCAAGGAAGGCTCCATAAATGTGATTGAGCAACGGGACCCTGAAACTCTTATCACATGTCAACAGTCAAGCAGGAAGCCTGATGAAATTTCCATTCGGGAGAATAGTGCCCTCCATATCTTCCACATTTATGCTGTTTCTGGTGGCTTTAAGGGTCCAATTGATCAATTCACCATAGATGGGTGCAAAATTGAAATTAAGGTTGATTCAACCTCTCCATGGTCCATTATTTCACTAGACACTTTCAAGAATGTGTTGGGAAAAGATCCTAGCACATTGTCCCAAGCTGGTGTACAACCATGTGACTATGGGGAATCGTCCATTGACCTTGTGGGTGAATTCCAGGCAAGAGTGTTCTATAAAGGGAGAGAATGCTCTGCCAAAAAACTGGTAGCCAAGAAAGGAGCATCGCTATTGGGATGGGACGAACAGAGAGAATTGGGTGTCCGTATTCAGGCCAATGCCATAGAACCAGTAACAATTGCGGAAGTTGCACACAAGTGGTCAAAGGAGTTTCCTGAAGTGTTCACTGCAAATCTAGGAAAGCTGACAAATTTCGAGCACAACATTAAGTTGAAGCCTAATGCTAAACCCATCGTACATAAGGCTAGACCTGTTCCACTAAGACTACAACAGCAGCTTCGTGAGGAACTTGAGAGCCTGACCTGAAAGGGCGTGATTAAACGAGTTGAAGAAACTGAATGGCTTTCTCCTGTTGTTCTGGTTGCGAAGAGCAATGGGAGTTTGAGACTCTGTGCAAATCTTAGAGACCTCAACAGAAACATTTACGTTGAAAGACATCCATTGCCTATCATTTCTGAGACTCTGGCTACCTTAGGAGAACCAAGTTGATTCTCAGTAATAGATTTATCTGCAGCCTATCACCAGGTCCCATTATCCATTGGTTGCCAGCATGTTACAGCATTTATTACACCTGAGGGCACTTTCAAATACTTGCGGATGCCTTTTGGTTTGGCATCTGCTGCCTCAGTCTTCCAAGGGGTAATGGAAGAAGTATTGAAAGGGCTCAAGAATGTTGCAGTTTTTCAAGATGTTATTTTGGTCTATGCTGTGTCCGAAAGTGAACACGATTGCGTGTTGAGGAGTGTGCTGCAAAGATTGGAAGTTGCGGGTCTCACGGTGCAGAGGGAGAAGTGCCGTATTGCTCTCAGGGAAGTTGAATACTTGGGCCATAAAGTCTCAGGTCAGGGAGTGTCTCCAAAAGATACGTTGGTCAGGAATATATGTGGAGTGCCTGCCCCTACCGATAAGGATCAACTTAGGTCCTTTATGGGTATGGCAGAGTACTACCACAAATTTGTGGAGAAGTTTGCCACCATTTCTTCACCTCTGAAAAATCTGTTAAAGAAAGGGGTGAGTTTCAAGTGGTCAGCTGAGTGTCAGGAAGCATTTGATGCAATTAAGGACAGAATATCAAAAGCTCCTTCGCTAGAGTGTTTCGTTAATGGTAGGAAGATAGTGCTCATGGTTGATGCCAGTCTTTCTGGATTAGGAGCTTCCCTGTGCCAAATAGATTCAGGAAAGGAAGTTCACACTATTGCCTTTGCTTCCAGGCCATTAAGAGGAGCTGAATGCAATTATTCGGTGATCGAAAGTGAAGCCTTAGCTGTATACTGGGCTGTTTTGCATTTTAGATATTTTCGGTGGGGGCAAGAGTTTCTGATAAAATCAGATCATAACCACTGGTGCAACTATTAAGTAGTTGTGATTGGGCAAAGGGCTCTCCAAGAATTGCGAGATGGATGATTGGATGAAGGGACTCATGTCTTGCTAGGGTCAAGGAATGGACAAGGTGTGGATGGCCTAGCAGAGATACCTTAGACAGGAGTTTCGATCGCTTCTATGAGGTCAGGTTGGAGTTGAATTTTTCTGGAAATGGTGAGTTTCTCAGGAAGGGTTTCAAGATAGTTTCCCATGAAGGTGTGAGATCCCGTCTGGTTGACCTGGCCCATCAAGGTCATTTGGGGATAAATGGCACAAAGACAGTCATATTGGTGGCCTGGATTGGACAGCATGGTAGAGAAGAAAGTAAGAGGCTGTTTGGAGTGTGAACGCGCAGCTAAAGGTAAAATTGTTAGAGAAGTTCCCCTCAAGCCCGTTCAAGTCCCCAGTGTACCCTGGAAGAAACCTGCAGTGGATATTGTTGGTCCTGTCCAGGGTTTGGGTGATGGTTTCAGATTTTTGGTGGTATTGGTAGACTACCACACCAAGTGGTTGGAGTATAAGGCATTAAGAGAGGCCACTACGATTGAGTTACTCACATTTTTTGAAGAGATCTTTTACAGGGAGGGATTCCCTACAGAGATCATCACTGATAATGGGGTGCAATTTTGTTCTCAGAAGATGGAGGAATTTTTAGCATGCTATGGGATTAAGCATTCGAGAACTGCTCTTTACCATCCCAGAGCCAATGGCCTAGTGGAAAGTGCCAGTATGTTTATTAAGGGTGGTATTCAATTGGCCCTTAATTCTGGCATTGAATGGTCAAAATTGTTAACGGAGATGGTGTGGACCTATTGCATCAGGCCACATTCCACTACCAAAATATCACCATTTGTTTCATTGAAAGGGAGACTGCCTGCCTCCAGATTATGTCCAGGATGGTTAGGATTGGCTAGTTGTGTAGAGGTAGACAGGCAGAAGATTATGGATTTGATAGCCAATTCTCAGGATGAATATAGTCAAAGGTTTAATACCAATTTCTCTGTCAAAAATGTTATGTTGGCTGAAGGGGATTTTGTTCTAATCAAAAATCCACATTTTGGGGCAAAATGCTCAGTGCAAATTTCTGGGTCCTAAAAGGGTTATGGCTATTCGAGGCAAAGTAGCCATACTTGAAGGGGGTGAATGCTGGTCGAGATCTAGACTAGTCAAGAGCACTTTGAACCCTTGTGATGGAAACAGTCTAGAGAGCCATGAAGATGGAGGAGCGAGTGTGGATCAGAGGATGTATGAATCGCAAATGACATTACAATCTGATGGGAATGGTCCAGTAGCATTGGGACATGCAGAGAAACCTCAGGTGGACAATTCGGAACATGGTACAGAGGGACAAAACAAAAGAGTGATTAGAATGCCAGCCAGGTTCAAGGACTTTTGTCTTGAGTAGTATTTGGGTTTTGTGGTATGTGTGAAGGGGAAGGTGTGTTACGTTTGTGTTCTGTTTATTGTAATGATCTGTTTTACTCGCTGTTCTATATGAGGTGTTCACATTCTGAAACACGTAGTTCAGAATGTGAACACCTGAGAATGTTGCATTTCAAATGTTGCAGTTTGTTTCTGTTTGGTGCAGCCGTGCCTGCTGCTTGCTGCGGTTTTACTTGGATAAACATTTATAATTGATGACGTGTCCTCTATACCTAACAATAATACATTTAAATACTAACAGGCCGATTCATGGAATAATTAGCGCGGCGCAAGTGGCCAAAAACGTGCGAATCGCAGTGGAATAGCGAAAATCGCAGTGCAAGTACGAAAATCGCACGAAAAGCAGCGCACATCGATTCATGGAAGGCCGTGCGCGAGAAAACCATCGGATGTGCGATAAAAAAGTGCGCGGCGCACGTTGGCGCACAGGCCATCTAACTGCGTGCGCCAGGTCACAGCGAAAATCGCACAGGCCACAGCGAAAATCTCACATAGCGCGGCGCACGCAACAAAAGTAGGCGGAACACGGGGCGTAACACTCGGAATGGGGAACAACTTGCCAAAATGTGGGCGTCACGGGGGAAGTACAGGGTACAAGTGCGCGGAACGCCAACACGCTCGCCTACAACACGTATTCATGGAATAGAATAGGGCAAAAAAGCGCACGCTCAAACCAGCGCACAGGCACAAACACGACCGCCACAAGAAAGCAGGCGGTAGCGTCTCTGCGCCTGTGAGAAATGTGCGCCAAAAGGTGCGCCAAAAAATAGCACCTATATACTGCCATGATGAATGTCCCATACTGTGGCCCTCCAGGACAAATGACGTGCAAAGGGGTACCCACAAACACGGACACCCGCTGACAAAAAATACGTGTGCGTGTATACCGGGGTGCGCGGGAAGTCTCACACGCGAATTGGCAGGGCATGTGAATTCCAGGGGTTTGCGGGAAGTTCCACACGCGATTTGTCAGGGTACGTGGATTACAGGGGTGCGCGGGAAGTTCCACACGCGATTTGGCCGTGTACGTGGATTTCAGGGGTGCGCGGGAAGTTCCACACGCGATTTGGCCGGGTACGTGGATTTCAGGAGTGCGCGGGAAGTTCCACACGCGATTTGGCAGGGTACGTGGATTTCAGTGGTGCGCGGGAAGTTCCACACGCGATTTGGCCGTGTACGTGGATTTCAGGGGTGCGCGGGAAGTACCACACGCGATTTGGCCGGGTACGTGGATTTCAGGGGTGCGCGGGAAGTTCCACACGCGATTTGTCAGGGTACGTGGATTTCAGGGGTGCGCGGGAAGTTCCACACGCGATTTGGCCGTGTACGTGGATTTCAGGGGTGCGCGGGAAGTTCCACACGCGATTTGGCCGGGTACGTGGATTTCAGGGGTGCGCGGGAAGTTCCACACGCGATTTGTCAGGGTACGTGGATTTCAGTGGTGCGCGGGAAGTTCCACACGCGATTTGGCCGTGTACGTGGATTTCAAGGGTGCGCGGGAAGTACCACACGCGGTTTGGCCGGGTACGTGGATTTCAGGGGTGCGCAGGAATTTCCACACGCGATTTGGCCGGGTACGTGGATTTCAGGGGTGCGCGGGAAGTTCCACACGCGATTTGTCAGGGTACGTGGATTTCAGTGGTGCGCGGGAAGTTCCACACGCGATTTGGCCGTGTACGTGGATTTCAGGGGTGCGCGGGAAGTACCACACGCGATTTGGCCGGGTACATGGATTTCAGGGGTGCGCGGGAAGTTCCACACGTGATTTGTCAGGGTACGTGGATTTCAGGGGTGCGCGGGAAGTTCCACACGCGATTTGGCCGTGTACGTGGATTTCAGGGGTGCGCGGGAAGTTCCACACGGGATTTGGCCGGGTACGTGGATTTCAGGGGTGCGCGGGAAGTTCCACACGTGATTTGTCAGGGTACGTGGATTTCAGTGGTGCGCGGGAAGTTCCACACGCGATTTGGCCGTGTACGTGGATTTCAAGGGAGCGCGGGAAGTACCACACGCGGTTTGGCCGGGTACGTGGATTTCAGGGGTGTGCGGGAATTTCCACACGCGATTTGTCAGGGTACGTGGATTTCAGGGGTGCGCAGGAAGTTCCACACGCGATTTGGCTGGGCACGTGTATGACAGGGGTACGCGGGAAATTCTGCACGCGATTTGGCTGTGTGCTCCCAGGTATTCCCTGTACACCCTCCACGGCCCCTGCAGGCAGCACACACCACAGGGGACTACCCTGCACACCTGCTCATGTCACCCAGCACCCCCACCCCCCAGCATCCAGGGGCACCCTCCACCAGGACCCCACCCATGTCTCCCACCACCCCCACCCCCCAGCAGTGCAGGGGCAGCCTCCACCAGGCCCCCACTCATGTCTACCACCACCCCCACCCCCCAGCCACTAGGGGCAGCCCCCACCAGGCCCCCACTCATGTCTCCCACCCACCCCCACCCCCCAGCCACCATGGGCAGCCCCCACCAGGCCCCCACTCATGTCCCCTATCACCCCCACCCCCAAGCAGTGCAGGGGCACCCTCCACCAGGCCCCCACTCATGTCCCCCTGCACCCCCACCCCCCAGCCACCAGGGGCACCCTCCACCAGGCCCCCATCCATGTCTCCCACCATCCCCACCCCCCAGCAGTGCAGGGGCAGCCTCCACAAGGCCCCCACTCATGTCTACCACCACCCCCACCCCCAGCCACCAGGGGCAGCCCCCACCAGGACCCCACTCATGTCTCCCACCCACCCCCACCCCCCAGCCACCATGGGCAGCCCCCACCAGGCCCCCACTCATGTCCCCCTGCACACCCACCCCCCAGCATCCAGGGGCACCCTCCACCAGGCCCCCACTCATGTCTCCCACCACCCCCACCCCCCAGCAGTGCAGGGGCAGCCTCCACCAGGCCCCCACTCATGTCCCCTATCACCCCCACCCCCCAGCCACCATGGGCAGCCCCCACCAGGCCCCCACTCATGTCCCCTATCACCCCCACCCCCCAGCCACCATGGGCAGCCCCCACCAGGCCCCCACTCATGTCTCCCACCCACCCCACCCCCAAGCCACCATGGGCAGCCCCCACCAGGCCCCCACTCTTGTCCCCTATCACCCCCACCCACCAGCCACCATGGGCAGCCCCCACCAGGCCCCCACTCATGTCTCCCACCCACCCTCACCCCCCCAGCCACCATGGGCAGCCCCCACCAGGCCCCCACTCATGTCCCCCTGCACCCCACCCCCCAGCAACCAGGGGCACCCTCCACCAGGCCCCCACTCATGTCTCCCACCACCCCACCCCCCAGCAGTGCAGGGGCAGCCTCCACCAGGCCCCCACTCATGTCTCCCACCACCCCCACCCCCCAGCCACCAGGGGCAGCCTCCACCAGGCCCCCACTCATGTCTACCACCACCCCCACCCCCCAGCAGTGCAGGGGCACCCTCCACCAGGCCCCCACTCATGTCTCCCACCCACCCCCACCCCCCAGCCACCATGGGCAGCCCCCAGCAGGCCCCCACTTATGTCCCCCTGCACCCCCACCCCCCAGCATCCAGGGGCACCCTCCACCAGGCCCCCACTCATGTCTCCCACCACCCCCACCCCCCAGCAGTGCAGGGGCAGCCTCCACCAGGCCCCCACTCATGTCTCCCACCACCCCCACCTCCCAGCAGAGCAGGGGCAGCCTCCACCAGGCCCCCACTCATGTCTACCACCACCCCCACCCCCCAGCAGTGCAGGGGCACCCTCCACCAGGCCCCCACTCATGTCTACCACCACCCCCACCCCCCAGCAGTGCAGGGGCAGCCTCCACCAGGCCCCCACTCATGTCTACCACCACCCCCAACCCCCAGCCACCATGGGCAGCCTCCACCAGGCCCCCACTCATGTCTCACACCCACCCCCACCCCCCAGCCACCATGGGCAGCCCCCACCAGGCCCCCACTCATGTCCCCTATCACCCCCACCCCCCAGCATCCAGGGGCACCCTCCACCAGGCCCCCACTCATGTCTCCCACCACCCCCATCCCCCAGCAGTGCAGGGGCAGCCTCCACCAGGCCCCCACTCATGTCTCCCACCACCCCCACCCCCCAGCATCCAGGGGCACCCTCCACCAGGCCCCCACTCATATCTCCCACCACCCCCACCCCCCAGCAGTGCAGGGGCAGCCTCCACCAGGCCCCCACTCATGTCTCCCACCACCCCCACCCCCCAGCCACCAGGGGCACCCTCCACCAGGCCCCCATCCATGTCTCCCACCACCCCCACCCCCCAGCAGTGAAAGGGCACCCTCCACCAGGCCCACACTCATGTCTACCACCCCCCCCCCACCCCCCAGCAGTGCAGGGTAGCCTCCACCAGGCCCCCACTCATGTCTACCACCACCCCCACCCCCCAGCCACCAGGGGCAGCCCCCACCAGGCCCCCACTCATGTCTCCCACCCACCCCCAGCCCCCAGCCACCATGGGCAGCCCCCACCAGGCCCCCACTCATGTCCCCTATCACCCCCACCCCCCAGCCACCATGGGCAGCCCCCACCAGGCCCCCACTCATGTCTCCCACCCACCCCCACCCCCCAGCATCCAGAGGCACCCTCCACCAGGCCCCCACTCATGTCTCCCACCCCCCCCACCCCCCAGCAGTGCAGGGGCAGCCTCCACCAGGCCCCCACTCATGTCCCCTATCACCCCCACCCCCCAGCCACCATGGGCAGCCCCCACCAGGCCCCCACTCATGTCCCCTATCACCCCCACCCTCCAGCCACCATGGGCAGCCCCCACCAGGCCCCCACTCATGTCTCCCACCCACCCCCACCCCCCAGCCACCATGGGCAGCCCCCACCAGGCCCCCACTCATGTCCCCTATCACCTCCACCCCCCCAGCCACCATGGGCAGCCCCCACCAGGCCCCCACTCATGTCTCCCACCCACCCCCACCCCCCAGCATCCAGAGGCACCCTCCACCAGGCCCCCACTCATGTCTCCCACCACCCCCACCCCCCAGCAGTGCAGGGGCAGCCTCCACCAGGCCCCCACTCATGTCCCCTATCACCCCCACCCCCCGGCCACCATGGGCAGCCCCCACCAGGCCCCCACTCATGTCCCCTATAACCCCCACCCCCCAGCCACCATGGGCAGCCCCCACCAGGCCCCCACTCATGTCTCCCACCCACCCCCACCCCCCAGCCACCATGGGCAGCCCCCACCAGGCCCCCACTCATGTCCCCCTGCACCCCCACCCCCAGCATCCAGGGGCACCCTCCACCAGGCCCCCACTCATGTCTCCCACCACCCCCACCCCACAGCAGTGCAGGGGCAGCCTCCACCAGGCCCCCACTCATGTCTACCACCACCCCCACCCCCCGGCCACCAGGGGCAGCCCCCACCAGGCCCCCATCTCATGTCTCCCACCCACCCCCACCCCCCAGCCACCATGGGCAGCCCCCACCAGGCCCCCACTCATGTCCCCTATCACCCCCACCCCCCAGCCACCATGGGCAGCCCCCACCAGGCCCCCACTCTTGTCCCCTATCACCCCCACCCACCAGCCACCATGGGCAGCCCCCACCAGGCCCCCACTCATGTCTCCCACCCACCCTCACCCCCCCAGCCACAATGGGCAGCCCCCACCAGGCCCCCACTCATGTCCCCCTGCACCCCACCCCCTAGCATCCAGGGGCACCCTCCACCAGGCCCCCACTCATGTCTCCCACCACCCCACCCCCCAGCAGTGCAAGGGCAGCCTCCACCAGGCCCCCACTCATGTCTCCCACCACCCCCACCCCCCAGCCACCAGGGGCAGCCTCCACCAGGCCCCCACTCATGTCTACCACCACCCCCACCCCCCAGCAGTGCAGGGGCACCCTCCACCAGGCCCCCACTCATGTCTCCCACCCACCCCCACCCCCCAGCCACCATGGGCAGCCCCCAGCAGGCCCCCACTTATGTCCCCCTGCACCCCCACCCCCCAGCATCCAGGGGCACCCTCCACCAGGCCCCCACTCATGTCTCCCACCACCCCCACACCCCAGCAGTGCAGGGGCAGCCTCCACCAGGCCCCCACTCGTGTCTCCCACCACCCCCACCCCCCAGCAGAGCAGGGGCAGCCTCCACCAGGCCCCCACTCATGTCTACCACCACCCCCACCCCCCAGCAGTGCAGGGGCACCCTCCACCAGGCCCCCACTCATGTCTCCCACCGCCCCCACCCCCCAGCAGTGCAGGGGCAGCCTCCACCAGGCCCCCACTCATGTCTACCACCACCCCCACCCCCCAGCCACCATGGGCAGCCTCCACCAGGCCCCCACTCATGTCTCCCACCCACCCCCACCCCCCAGCCACCATGGGCAGCCCCCACCAGGCCCCCACTCATGTCCCCTATCACCCCCACCCCCCAGCATCCAGGGGCACCCTCCACCAGGCCCCCACTCATGTCTCCCACCACCCCCATCCCCCAGCAGTGCAGGGGCAGCCTCCACCAGGCCCCCACTCATGTCTCCCACCACCCCCACCCCCCAGCATCCAGGGGCACCCTCCACCAGGCCCCCACTCATGTCTCCCACCACCCCCACCCCCCAGCAGTGCAGGGGCAGCCTCCACCAGGCCCCCACTCATGTCTCCCACCACCCCCACCCCCCAGCCACCAGGGGCACCCTCCACCAGGCCCCCATCCATGTCTCCCACCACCCCCACCCCCCAGCAGTGCAGGGGCACCCTCCACCAGGCCCCCACTCATGTCTACCACCCCCACACCCCCCAGCCACCATGGGCAGCCCCCACCAGGCCCCCACTCATGTCTACCACCCACCCCCACCCCCCAGCCACCATGGGCAGCCCCCACCAGGCCTCCACTCTTGTCCCCTATAACCCCCACCCTCCAGCCACCTTGGGCAGCCCCTACCAGGCCCCCACTCATGTCTCCCACCCACCCTCACCCCCCCAGCCACCATGGGCAGCCCCCACCAGGCCCCCACTCATGTCCCCCTGCACCCCACCCCCCAGCATCCAGTGGCACCCTCCACCAGGCCCCCACTCATGTCTCCCACCACCCCACCCCCCAGCAGTGCAGGGGCAGCCTCCACCAGGCCCCCACTCATGTCTCCCACGACCCCCACCCCCCAGCCACCAGGGGCAGCCTCCACCAGGCCCCCACTCATGTCTACCACCACCCCCACCACCCAGCAGTGCAGGGGCACCCTCCACCAGGCCCCCACTCATGTCTCCCACCCACCCCCACCCCCCAGCCACCATGGGCAGCCCCCAGCAGGCCCCCACTTATGTCCCCCTGCACCCCCACCCCCCAGCATCCAGGGGCACCCTCCACCAGGCCCCCACTCATGTCTCCCACCACCCCCACCCCCCAGCAGTGCAGGGGCAGCCTCCACCAGGCCCCCACTCATGTCTCCCACCACCCCCACCCCCCAGCAGAGCAGGGGCAGCCTCCACCAGGCCCCCACTCATGTCTACCACCACCCCCACCCCCCAGCAGTGCAGGGGCACCCTCCACCAGGCCCCCACTCATGTCTCCCACCGCCCCCACCCCCCAGCAGTGCAGGGGCAGCCTCCACCAGGCCCCCACTCATGTCTACCACCACCCCCACCCCCCAGCCACCATGGGCAGCCTCCACCAGGCCCCCACTCATGTCTCCCACCCACCCCCACCCCCCAGCCACCATGGGCAGCCCCCACCAGGCCCCCACTCATGTCCCCTATCACCCCCACCCCCCAGCATCCAGGGGCACCCTCCACCAGGCCCCCACTCATGTCTCCCACCACCCCCATCCCCCAGCAGTGCAGGGGCAGCCTCCACCAGGCCCCCACTCATGTCTCCCACCACCCCCACCCCCCAGCATCCAGGGGCACCCTCCACCAGGCCCCCACTCATGTCTCCCACCACCCCCACCCCCCAGCAGTGCAGGGGCAGCCTCCACCAGGCCCCCACTCATGTCTCCCACCACCCCCACCCCCCATCCACCAGGGGCACCCTCCACCAGGCCCCCATCCATGTCTCCCACCACCCCCACCCCCCAGCAGTGCAGGGGCACCCTCCACCAGGCCCCCACTCATGTCTACCACCCCCCCACCCCCCAGCAGTGCAGGGGTAGCCTCCACCAGGCCCCCACTCATGTCTACCACCACCCCCACCCCCCAGCCACCAGGGGCAGCCCCCACCAGGCCCCCACTCATGTCTCCCACCCACCCCCAGCCCCCAGCCACCATGGGCAGCCCCCACCAGGCCCCCACTCATGTCCCCTATCACCCCCACCCCCCGGCCACCATGGGCAGCCCCCACCAGGCCCCCACTCATGTCTCCCACCCACCCCCACCCCCCAGCCACCATGGGCAGCCCCCACCAGGCCCCCATCCATGTCTCCCACCACCCCCACCCCCCAGCAGTGCAGGGGCACCCTCCACCAGGCCCCCACTCATGTCTACCACCCCCCCATCCCCCAGCAGTGCAGGGGTAGCCTCCACCAGGCCCCCACTCATGTCTACCACCACCCCCACCCCCCAGCCACCAGGGGCAGCCCCCACCAGGCCCCCACTCATGTCTCCCACCCACCCCCAGCCCCCAGCCACCATGGGCAGCCTCCACCAGGCCCCCACTCATGTCTCCCACCCACCCCCACCCCCCAGCCACCATGGGCAGCCCCCACCAGGCCCCCACTCATGTCCCCTATCACCCCCACCCCCCAGCATCCAGGGGCACCCTCCACCAGGCCCCCACTCATGTCTCCCACCACCCCCATCCCCCAGCAGTGCAGGGGCAGCCTCCACCAGGCCCCCACTCATGTCTCCCACCACCCCCACCCCCCAGCATCCAGGGGCACCCTCCACCAGGCCCCCACTCATGTCTCCCACCACCCCCACCCCCCAGCAGTGCAGGGGCAGCCTCCACCAGGCCCCCACTCATGTCTCCCACCACCCCCACCCCCCATCCACCAGGGGCACCCTCCACCAGGCCCCCATCCATGTCTCCCACCACCCCCACCCCCCAGCAGTGCAGGGGCACCCTCCACCAGGCCCCCACTCATGTCTACCACCCCCCACCCCCCAGCAGTGCAGGGGTAGCCTCCACCAGGCCCCCACTCATGTCTACCACCACCCCCACCCCCCAGCCACCAGGGGCAGCCCCCACCAGGCCCCCACTCATGTCTCCCACCCACCCCCAGCCCCCAGCCACCATGGGCAGCCCCCACCAGGCCCCCACTCATGTCCCCTATCACCCCCACCCCCCGGCCACCATGGGCAGCCCCCACCAGGCCCCCACTCATGTCTCCCACCCACCCCCACCCCCCAGCCACCATGGGTAGCCCCCACCAGGCCCCCACTCATGTCCCCCTGCACCCCCACCCCCCAGCATCCAGGGGCACCCTCCACCAGGCCCCCACTCATGTCTCCCACCACCCCCACCCCCCAGCAGTGCAGGGGAAGCCTCCACCAGGCCCCCACTCATGTCCCCTATCACCCCCACCCCCCAGCCACCATGGGCAGCCCCCACCAGGCCCCCACTCATGTCCCCTATCACCCCCACCCTCCAGCCACCATGGGCAGCCCCCACCAGGCCCCCACTCATGTCTCCCACCCACCCCCACCCCCCAGCCACCATGGGCAGCCCCCACCAGGCCCCCACTCATGTCCCCTATCACCTCCACCCCCCAGCCACCATGGGCAGCCCCCACCAGGCCCCCACTCATGTCTCCCACCCACCCCCACCCCCCAGCATCCAGAGGCACCCTCCACCAGGCCCCCACTCATGTCTCCCACCACCCCCACCCCCCAGCAGTGCAGGGGCAGCCTCCACCAGGCCCCCACTCATGTCCCCTATCACCCCCACCCCCCAGCCACCATGGGCAGCCCCCACCAGGCCCCCACTCATGTCCCCTATCACACCCACCCCCCAGCCACCATGGGCAGCCCCCACCAGGCCCCCACTCATGTCTCCCACCCACCCCCACCCCCCAGCCACCATGGGCAGCCCCCACCAGGCCCCCACTCATGTCCCCCTGCACCCCCACCCCCAGCATCCAGGGGCACCCTCCACCAGGCCCCCACTCATGTCTCCCACCACCCGCACCCCACAGCAGTGCAGGGGCAGCCTCCACCAGGCCCCCACTCATGTCTACCACCACCCCCACCCCCTGGCCACCAGGGGCAGCCCCCACCAGGCCCCCACTCATGTCTCCCACCCACCCCCACCCCCCAGCCACCATGGGCAGCCCCCACCAGGCCCCCACTCATGTCCCCTATCACCCCCACCCCCCAGCCACCATGGGCAGCCCCCACCAGGCCCCCACTCATGTCTCCCACCCACCCCCCAGCCACCATGGGCAGTCCCCACCAGGCACCCATCCATGTCTCCCACCACCCCCACCCCCCAGCAGTGCAGGGGCAGCCTCCACCAGGCCCCCACTCATGTCTCCCACCACCCCCACCCCCCAGCAGTGCAGGGGTAGCCTCCACCAGGCCCCCACTCATATCTCCCACCACCCCCACCCCCCAGCAGTGCAGGGGCAGCCTCCACCAGGCCCCCACTCATGTCTCCCACACCCCCACCCCCCAGCATCCAGGGGCACCCTCCACCAGGCCCCCACTCATGTCTCCCACCACCCCCACCCCCCAGCAGTGCAGGGGCAGCCTCCACCAGGCCCTCACTCATGTCTCCCACCACCCCCATCCCCCAGCAGTGCAGGGGCAGCCTCCACCAGGCCCCCACTCATGTCTCCCACCACCCCCACCCCCCAGCAACCAGGGGCACCCTCCACCAGGCCCCCACTCATGTCTCCCACCACCTCCACCCCCCAGCAGTGCAGGGGCAGCCTCCACCAGGCCCCCACTCATGTCTCCCACCCCCCCCAGCCACAAGGGGCACCCTCCACCAGGCCCCCATCCATGCCTCCCACCACCCCCACCCCCCAGCAGTGCAGGGGCAGCCTCCACCAGGCCCCCACTCATATCTCCCACCACCCCCACCCCCCAGCAGTGCAGGGGCAGCCTCCACCAGGCCCCCACTCATGTCCCCTATCACCTCCACCCCCCAGCCACCATGGACAGCCCCCACCAGGCCCCCACCCATGTCCCCTATCACCCCCACCCCCCAGCCACCATGGGCAGCCCCCACCAGGCCCCCACTCATGTCTCCCACCCACCCCCACGCCCCAGCCACCATGGGCAGCCCCCACCAGGCCCCACTCGTGTCCCCTATCACCCCCACCCCCCAGCCACCATGGGCAGCCCCCACCAGGCCCCCACTCATGTCCCCTATCACCCCCACCCCCCAGCCACCATGGGCAGCCCCCACCAGGCCCCACCCATGTCCCCCTGCACCCAGGTCCTCACAATCACCAACCATGTGCGTAATGGTCAGCCTCCACAGCCAAAAGGCCCTACCAAGTAACCCATTCACCCACATGGAAATGAAAATTACATGTTACACCCCCAACGTACATAAAGCAAATGAACCCATGTCTGTCACACACAATGGTTGCAAATGAATTTGAAAACACCCAACATGACATGCATGAAACCAATGAGATGATACCACACAGTGAAGTATGAAAACAAAAATGTATTAAAAAAATATGAATGCAACTGAAATGAAACAAACTACAATGCCAATGAAAAAAAGAAAAGGTGCATGTCCGTCCCAAAAAATGAAAAACACCAAATCCAAAAAAAATGTACTTCAAAGTCACATTAAAAATGAAATCAATCCGACAGAAAAAAAATAAAATCCAAACACCATTGCTCCATGGAGAAGAAAAAATAAAATTTAAAAATAAAACAATCCAATGAAGAACTATGTACAAAATATCCAAGGGTCCATGAGCCCAACTGAACAAAGGAAACCTACAAAAAACCCTAACAAAAATGCAACTATATACAAAAAGTGGAGCTGTGTCCGTCGACTCCAAATCATAAGAATAAACAAATGAAACCTAAAACTAAAGAACTATATACAAAGGCGGCGGGCAAGTCCAGCGGCTCACTCCGTAGTGTTCCGGGCCAGGGCATCATCAAACTCCTCGTCTATGTCCCGGAGGCGGTCCTGTTCCATGGCCCCGAGGGTCCGCAGGGACGACGCCATCTGCTCCTCCAATCCCCTGCGGATTGCCTCGAGGCACTGGGCCCGCCTCAGGGCCCTCCGCATGGAGTTCTCCGCCCTGACCATCGTGAGCCGCTCCTCTTCCGCCCGCCGCCGCTCCGCACCTATCTGCTGGCCCAACCGCAGCCACAAGGAAGACACTTCCTGTCCTGGGTCCTCCTGCCCTCCGGCCGATGCCTGCCCCTCCGATGTTGATGGCCCCGAGCCATGATGCCTCCCACGTTGACTCTGCTGCTGCCTCCGACGCAACTCCCTCTGCCAGCACGACGGCATCCAGGCTGATGGAATCCACCGACGCCGTCGTGCACGTGCCCTGCCTGATGATGCCGGCACATCCTCCATCTGCTGGGGTACAGTTGCTGTGGTGTCCACCCCTGCTTGACCTCCGACTCCCGACTGTGGCAGGGATGGGATCCCCACCAAGCTGGCTGCATAGGTCAGGGCAGGTCCACAGGGGGCCCTGGTGGCATCTGGGCCGGAAGACGGCAAGGAGAACGACTGGCGTACAGCCTCCACAGAGGAGGAGAGGGCCGCCAGATTGGCCGACACATGCAGGAAACCCCCGAACATGGAAGATCCCAATTGGGCCACGTCGGCACGGTGCTCTTCATGATGATGTGCATGCTCCTCCCGGGAAGCACGCACGTCATCACGAATTGCACCCGCGCGCATCGCAACCCCAATCAGGACCTTCTCCATACAGACACGGGTCCCCTCCTCCGCAGGTGGAGGGGAGTCAGGTGACATGGACATCGCCTCTACCTGCGGATGGGCCTGGGATGGGGCAACCCTGCTGGTGCATGGTGGTGCACTCACAGGGTCAGGGACAGCGACATGCACAGGCCCCTCCACGGTGACCTGTGCTGCCTCCTGCCCCTGGCCCTGGACTGCACCACTTGCACCAGCAGGGATGCCCCCACCAGGCCCCATGTGTGCCCCTGTGGCGGCCTCCTCCTCCTCTGTGGAAAGCACCAACCTGGATGGCTCCTCACCGTCTTCCACCGTAGCAGGCCCCTGTGGGGGCTCACCCACCCCTTCCGCTGCAGCCGTGGGGGCATCCCCGCCGCCTTGCCCCACAGCGCTGTCTCCGCCCTCTTCTTCACTAGCCGCTGCGTAGCGGGAGACAAAGAAACCAAGCATCAGGGTACTGTACAATGGTCCCCTAGACAGGAAGCAATAGCAGATGAGTACCACTGTCAAAGTACACTTCCATCATGTCCCTCCACAACACATGGGTCAGTCCAGGCAAAACACACACAGTAACAGGCATGGTGCATGCCATGGACATTTCCATACATGTCCAATGGACTCTTGAAACATACAATGATATGGAACTCACATGCATCATGGGTCATGCCTATCACATGCACACACTTCACCTCAGTCACATCCATCTGGCCCCATACACCCCAAACACAGCGGATACAAGGGTAACTAGGCTGCATCAGTGAATCTGTGCATTGTCACACACATGTGTCATGCATCCATGGCATGCACAAGTCACAGACACGCAGGTCAGGCACACAGACATGGCTACCATATATGTACCTGCCATCAGCACCCATCCCTCACCCCCACCCATGTCCAGGAACAGAGACTGGCATGCTCTCATGTCTAAAATCTGCATAGGGCTCCCCATGTGGCATTTAAACACATGCAACAACCATGTGGTTCACACATCACTGGTCGCACATGCATTACCATGATGTCCCTGCACACATACATGCATACATGGCCTATGTCACACATACAGGCAAGTATCAGAGAACCAGCACACCGCAACATGCCCTGTCTCACACAGCAATGCTTGGACACTTACCGCTCAACTCCAGACAGGTCTCCCTCTCAAGGATCTGGGCGTGGAGCGCTGGGCGTACGCGTTCCAGGACCCTCATCTGGATGGAACTCATGCGGCCCCGGCCCCCTCCACGAGGCGCCGGGCCTTCACGAGGGTCCTGGACCTCAAGTCCTCCCAGCGCTTCTTGATCTTCTGGACGTCGCGGGTTGCCACCCCCTCCGCGTTGATGGCAACCACACAGTCGGCCCAGATCCTCTCCCGTCCTTCCTTGCTGGCGCGGGACGATCCAAAGAGGGCATCATACTGCCGCAGGACATGCTCCACCAGGACACCAACTTCAGTGGCAGTGAAGCTGGTGCCCCTCTGCCCCTCTGGCCTGGGGTTGCCACTGGTGCCAGATGTGGAAGTGCCCGACATGGCAACCCCAGAGGCAGGTGTGGGTGGGCAACTGGGTCCTGGGGCTGGGCTGTGGAGCGATGTAATCCCAGTCGGGAGTCTTCAGTTCCAGCAGGGGTGGACACAGCAACTGGACCCCTGCAGATGGCTGATGTGCAGGCACCAAATGGCAGGGCACGGTGGCAGCAGGCAGGCAGGCAGGCAAGCAGCAGCAGATGGCACGTGGGAGGCTGCTCGGGGCACTGGGGGGCAGTAATTCGGCCTTCTGGGCAGGAGCGTGGTCTTCCGTGTGTTTTCGCGTGGCCAGCTTGATACGGAGTGATTTGGCACGTGAAAATCCTGCACGTCAGCGTGAAATTCGAGGAAAGGCCCTTAGCGCGTAAGCGCGTCAGCACGCATACGCGATTCTATTGGACCAAAGGCCCTCAGCGCGTAAGCGCGTCTGTGACGTGACCCGCACGGGTGTTTCCCACACAGCACGTGATGACAGAGCACACGTGGAAAGACTGCACGTCAGAGTGTCATCGCGTGTAATTGGACAGCACGTCAAAAGTGCGCGTACACGCGATTGGCCTATGTACGTGTATATCAGGGGTGCGCGGGCACTTACACACGCAAGTACGTCAGCGCCCCTGTATCCCGGGGTGCGCGGGAATTTCCACACGCTATTGGACTGGGTACTGGATTTCAGGGGTGCGCGGGTCACACGCTCGCCTACAACACGCGCAACGCATAAATTTGCGCGCTAACAAAATAACAAGCTCAGACCCAGGATGAACATACCGTTCCTAGCAGCAGTGGGCGTGGGCTACCAAAGGAGGAGGAGGAGGATAGTCAGGGCCAGAATATTCACACCCAGAACCAGCCTTTTCGGGATGCCTGATGACCAGGTGAATGGGAGGTACAGGTTTCCACCACACATAATACTGGACCTGGTGAGTGAGTGGGAGGATGACCTCACATCACCCACCCTGTGCTCCCAAGCACTCAGCCCCCTGGAGAAGGTCCTCAATGTACTGCACTTCTTAGCCACTGGATCATTTCAGCGGACAAGTGCCATAGTGGGTGGGGTATCACAGGCCACCCAGTCACGCTGCCTACACCAGGTCTTGAACATGATCACTGCACGCCCATCAGTCCGCAGGCACATAAACCTGCCCAGAACACCTGCAGAAAGGCATGCTGCCGCCCTGGATTTTTACGATGTGGCACGATTCCCCAAAGTGCTAGGTGCCATCGACTGCACCCATGTGGCTCTACGTCCCCCCAGGGCATCAGAGCACATCTATAGGAACCGCAAGCACTGGCATTCCATCAACGTGCAGGTAGTATGTAATGCCAAGGGAATCATCACCTCAGTATATGCCAACTATCCCGGGTCCACCCACGACAGCTTCATTTACCGAATGTCCACCCTAAGCCGGGACCTAGAAGCTGGGCGGCATGGCGATACATGGCTGCTTGGTGAGTATGAATGCCACTGCACATGCATGCATGTCAGATACTGAGCAAGGTCACAACCCCACCAATGATACCAATCACCACCTCCACAGGGGACAGTGCCTACCCTCTCAGCCCCCACATGATGACGCCAATTCAGAACCCCACCACGCCACCCCAGGTAAGATATAACACAGCCCACATTACAACCCGGGGCATAGTGGAGCGCACATTCGGAGTGCTAAAGTCACGCTTTCGCTCCCTTGACCGTTCTGGCGGGCAGCTGTTGTACGCTCCCCCAGTTGTGTGCAGGATCATAGTGGCAGCATGTGTCCTGCACAACGTTGCAACACGCCGGGGCCTGGCCGTGGACATGGTGGTGGCCCCACATCCCCAACCACATGCACAGCCGCTGCGCATGGGAGGGGAAAGGGCACGGGGGGAGGCAGCCCGTACACAGCTAGTGGATAATTACTTCACATAGAAATCACACCCCTGTGGAGTGCACACTGCCCCGGCACATTCCATCTGACAATCAATGATGACTCAACCTGACACTGATCCTGAATGTCTGGAGAATCAACCGTGAAAACCATATCAGCCTGAGATTGTTCACCTGGAAGTGTTACAATGTGTGCATCCCTACCCACACAGACACCACCAATGCAGTTTTGTGAAGAAACACATTCAAGCAGCTCAGCTAAAATGAATACCCACTTGCAAAATGCAACAAGAGGACAGTGCCATTTCAGCCAACCCATCCCCAGCACCGCCACACGACACACCGTGCCATGTCATGCTATTTGCAGGTAAACAAAGTAATCCCCACAACATGACACTAGTGTCACAATGTACAGTGTCCCTAATTGAAACTTGCAACACCTGAAATGCTCACAGTAATGCAGGACCAACAACAAACTTGAGCAGGTACTACCATTAACATGACATCACAAATGTAATAAATTAGTAGTCTCACCACCTGGAAATGCCTGCACTCCCACCACTACCAACTGTGCAGTGTTGGCGCCATGTAGAGTTGTAGGTGCACTGCTGCCAACATGGACCCCATCTCCAGACTAGAGGGCCTTGTGTAGACATGAGGAAGGGACCTGCAAATTGGGAGGTAGACACAGATGATGAGTTACACATCAATGCAACATGCAGTGTACAACACAACAGCAATATGCACTAGGAATGTATACACAGTATTGACTAGACTACCCACACATGTAGTGGGAGTCCAATGTCACCATGTACGTCAATGTCACTTGGGCACACCCTTTGCAAGCCCATGGAAACGGGAAGCAGGAGGGGTGTGTGTGACTCAAACCCAAGCATCTGAACCAAATACATGACAAGCCTGCATGTGCCCAGCCACAATGCAGCGTATGCCCACAGCAACCACGGAAGGCAACAAATTGTCCCAAAAAAAATTGGGAAAAAAATAATTAAAAATAAAAATAAAAATAAAAATAAAAAATAATAAAAAATGGCCATTGATGGGCCCGGGGGAGGGGGTTGGGGAGGCCACCCAGGAGGTCCGAGGACAGGGTGCACACCAAAACCCACCTGTGTGGATCCTGGGAAAAAAAAACACCTCCATGGGCTCATGGCCCACACGGCTACCCTATTGTGCGAGTATCACTGCTGTCGCTATTATCACCCTGTGCAGCTGCATCCGGAGGTGGTTGCACTATGGGAGGCAGCCCACGCAAGGCCCTAGTCTGCTCCTCCATGGCTGCAAGCATGCGGGTGTGGTAGGTCTCGTTCTGGAGGATGAGTGTGCGGAGGTCCCCATGCAACAACTCACGGGATGCCCGGACCTCCGCCCTCGTTGCCTGCATCTCAGCTGAGAGCGTACGGGTGAGACGCTCCAGCTGCTGTTCTGTCCTTTGGTGTGTTGAAGCCTCAAGCTCAACAAGAGTCGTCCTGAGGTGAAGGAGCTCCTGCCTCAGGGCTTCCCTGTGGCCCTGGGACTCTATGGAGATGGCCTCCTGCAGAGTCGCCAGTGCCGCCCGCCTGTCCCTGTTGGACGCCAACATGTCCTCCCTGTGTGACTGGCAGATGGAGTCGGTTGCCTGCTGTAGTCGCTCCATCAGCCTTTCAGGGGGGACAATGGAAGTGGCCACCCTATCCATGGCCTGAGCCATCATCTCGGATGATGCTGCCTGTTGGGTTGCCATACCGTAAATGGATTGCTCCCATGCGGTATTGCCAGGTGGCGTACGGCCACCACGTCGGCGGGCACCACACCTGTCTGGGGCAAGGCGAATTGCGCCTTGCTGTGCCGGCACTGCCTGAGGCTGCAGGACTGCATTCCCCCTCTGATCTGCTGGCCCAGGAAAAGGATCAGATGTCACGGAGTGTGACCCTGCATCCGTAACCACCAAAGGCGTAGCTGGCAACACTGACATCCCCATTGAGGGTTCTGACCCTGGTGCAGGTGGGTGGGACAGAACAGAATCCCTCCCTGGAACACTCACCTGCGACCGCACGTAGGTCTCATCATCCGAATCAACACCTGAGTACAGCTCGGGGGAGGTGCAGCCAGAGACACCCCTTGAGAGCATGACCTCCAGCACTTGTGGGTTCTCACCCACCACCACACCACGTCCCTCACTGGTGGTTGGTCGGCCCTCGGACCCCTCCTGGGTCTGCACCATCTCCACAACCCCAGCAGTAGCAGGTGCGTCTTCCCCTGCAAAGACATAAAAACAAAGAAATGGAAACAGGCATTAGCACCATGGCACACAATGAGGGCTGAGAAGCAAGAGAACCAGTACTTGATTGACACATGTCCCACATGACTAAAACCCTCCCATGCATGCACCCTCACTGCATATGAAGGGCAGGCAAATGGCACACACTGATGACACCAAGATGGAAGATTAACACATTTTCTGCATGCTGCCTGGCAGTGGCATCACACATTGGCCTATGATTGCCAGGTGAAACACACATGCCATCACACAGATGGCATGTACCATTGCTATTGAGTGAAGATGGAGAGGAGGGCAGCACCTATTCATTCAGTCCAGTTCCCGCATGTAATAGCTTTTCTAATTCAAACAGGTCAGATTTTTCACCTGGAGCTGCCAGTCCAAAATGGTCCAATTGCACAGGGACATGTGTGAACAAATGATATCCAGGTAACAAAGTCACTCCACTTTACCATAGCCATGTCAGACATGTGACTAGAGGACTGCGAAATGCCTAGTAAAAGTGGTGGAATGCAAACAATCTGACTGAATGAACAGTGAAAAATAAGCAACAATGTTGTGGCAAGGTGACACTTCAAGGGCAACTGGCGTGCAGTTGGGCTAGATGTCTACTGTTGGCAGAAGGGATACTGCTATGGCCAAATGCAGCTGCGCAGGATGTATTGCATGAAGCACATGGCTGACCCATACGACTCAGGCGCACACACTCTCACCTGGCACACAAATAGAAGCCCTCACACACACACCATGCACATGGATGACACCCACATGCATGTGCACTCACCGGACAATGCCTCGTAATCAGGCAGATATCCCACGCCTTGGATCTGTTCCTCCGTGACGTAGGTCCCAGCGACTGACTCATGTGGAGTGAGTTCCATGTCTACTACTGGAGACCCACCTCCAGTCACTAGAGTTGCGGCATGACTTGAGGCCAGCTTACTCTTTGCCCTGCGCTTTAGGTCATTCCAGCGCTTATAGCAATCATTGGCTGTGCGCCTCACGATTCCAAGGGCACTTACGATGTCCGCAACGGTCTGCCAGTGTGCCTGGCGTTGTGCAGGTGTGGTCTTGGATCCTGCAACAATGACCATCTCGTTATCATGTGCGGACACATACTCGACAAGTGCATTCAGTTCGTCATCCGTGAAGCTGGGCTTCCTCGACGGGCCGGACTGTGTAGCCGTGTCTGGGGCATCAGCCTGTGCCGGACGAGCACTCTTCCTCTTCCGCTTGGAAGGTGGTGGTGATCCTGAGTGTCCTGCGCCGCTCTGGACACTAGGGGCAGGAGCCCTGGTGGACTCTGTATCAGGAGTGTGGGATTGCACACTCAGCATGGGAGTTGGTGCAGGCATTGGCTCAAGTGTAATGGTGTCAGGGGGAATGTCAGCAGGATGGACTAGGACCGACACTGTCCTGGCTGGATGTGTGAGAGCTGGGGTGGATGGAGCCACAGCTGCCCCTGCAGCCTCTCCGCCCTGCCTACTTGGGGCAGCAGATGACCTTGCTGCCCCAGATGCACGTGGCATGATGACATCAACGTGCACCAGCGCACCTGTCATAGGCCTGCTGACCTGGAAGTCAGCCATGGAGTCAGCCAGGTCTGGTGCCACAATGGGCTGGTCCAACAAGGGCTGAGCATGGATGGTGTCAGCCACATCAGCCTCAACGGGAGGGGGGGGGGATTATGGGTGCCCTTGACTGGTCCTCCACACATGGGGGGACAGGCTCACCCTGCAAGTAACGACCCTGTCCCCTACCGGATCCACCACGGCCACCACTTGTGGCTCTTCCACCTTTGCCACCCTTACGGAATCCTCGCCTCCCAGCCATGGCACTGATGTTAATGTGCGTATGGGAGTGGCTGTAAACTATTGTCCTGGGCAATTGGGGGTCAAAAGGGGTTGGGTACCAGATGGTAATTGTACCCTAGTGCTCTAGCAAGGCTGAATGTAACCCCTGGGGAAAGATGACGGGTCACGCTACGGACAGGAGCCCCAAAAAAGGGAGATGACGTGCACGCAACCCCTCCTAGACCACGTGTGCAGAAAGAAAAACCTGCACTTCGCTGTGGCACCCAGTAACACAAGAATGAACGTATGCGTGTCACATGCAGCCTAGAATGACCTCTGAAGGGGTAGGCTACACACGGGGCAAGCACAGATGTTAGATACGTGCGTGACTCACCGTCTGCCAGGTAAAAGAGCGTGAAAAAGGAGCGCGTTTGGTTGGCAACACCCCCGCCAAAAGAAGATTTGTACGCTGTCTGAGGAGACAGGACAACAGTAGAAGGGAACACTGTTTCAGGGAACAGGCCCAGGTAAATCAGTAAAAGAGAAAAAAGAGAAAAAGCTGTCAGAGGTAACAGGGAATACGAACTTGAAACGCTGTGAAGTAAATCGCGTGTGAAACGACAAGAAGTACAGAATTCACCCACTCGCTCTCCACGAAAAGCACGTACAAGGAAATGGTGTTCTACACGTACCTTTTATACAGGCCCACACGTCCAGCGTCACTTACGCGGCGTGTACGCGCTAGGGCCATTTCCACAAATTACACGCTTTGTCACTTCTGCATGTAGGGCCATTTCCACCAATTACATGCTTTGTCACTTCTGCGTGTAGGGCCATTTCCACCAATTACACGCTTTGTCACTGCCGCGTGTACGCGCTAGGCCCATTCCCACCAATTACACGCTTTGACACTCGGACGTGTCTTTCATTTTTTTCACACGCAACATTTTCAAACGTGTGCCCAATTCAACGTGCACGTGACTTCATAGACGAGCATACGCTGGCGACGCGTTTACGCGCTAAGGGCCTTTCCTCGAATTACACGCAGATGTGTTGGATTTTTCACGTGCCAAATCACTCCGTATCAAGCTGGCCACGCGTAAGCACATGGAAGACCACGCTCCTGCCCAGAAGGCCGAACTACTGCCCCCCAGAGCCCCGAGCACACTCCCACCTGCCATCTGCTGCTGCCTGACTGCCTGCTGCCCATGTGCACTGCCATTTGCTGCCTGCACATCAGCCAGGGTTGCTGTTGCTGTGACCACCCCTGCTGGAACCGAAGACTCCCGACTGGGATTCCATCGCTCCACAGCCCAGCCCCAGGACCCAGTTGCCCACCCACTCCTACCTCTGGGGTTGTCATGTCGGGGCAAACACCATCTGGGACCACTGACAACCCCCGGCCAGAGAGGCAGAGGGGCACCAGCTTCAGTGCCACCGAAGTTGGTGTCCTGGTGGAGCAAGTCCTGGGGCAGTATGATGCCCTCTTCGGAAGTTCCCGCGCCGACAAGGAAGGACGGACTCGGATCTGGACTGACATCGTGACTGCCATCAACGCGGAGGGGGTGGCAGTCCGCGACTTACAACATGTCAGGAAGCGCTGGGAGGACTTCAGGTCCAGGACCCTGAACAAGGCCCGGCGCCTCTTGAAGGCAGCGGATGCCAAGGGTCGCCGGGGCCACTTGTCGGAAGAACAGATGAGGATCCTGGAACGCATATCCCCAGAGCTCCACGTCCAGGTCCTAGAGAAGCAGACCCGTCTGGAGTCGAGCGGTGAGTGTACATGCATCCTGATTGTGAGCAGTGCGTGTGGTGATTATTCGGTAGTGTGCAGGTTGCACATCTGTTTGTATGGGGTCGAGTATGGGTGGGGGTGTACAGGGCCGTGGGGCTGACACATGCGAGGGCTGTAATGTGTGAGACATGGATGGTGCTTGTGTGTGTAGGCTTGCCTGCCAAATGCAGTTGTGTGGGCACACATGTTTGGATGAATGTGTATGTAAGTAGACATGTCCGTGATGTCACGCATGTATGTTGTTTTCGGCTGCATGTATGAGCACTGTGTACATGTGCATGTGTGTGTATTTGACAAGGGTGCAACAGTGATGCAACATGGATGCATGTGACAGCGGTATGTGGAAGCCTGATTGGCAGATGTGACATGGATGCCCGTCTGAACAGTGCGACACTTGGCAGAGGTGTACACATGCATGCAAGTGTGGTGGTGTGTGTACATGTGTGGTGCACTTCCTGTATTGCATGTGATGTCTGGCTCACCTTTGGCTGCTCATGCTGTTGTATGTGTAGGGATGGTGGTGGCAGTTGCGATATGGCTGTGGTATGGCTCATGTGTGCGAGTTGTAATGACATGTGTGTTGGGGATTGTGATGACATGTCTGAGGTTTGCCAATGCCACTCATGTGCAACTGTCATGTGTGTATGTGTCCATTGTACAGTGCCCTGATGCCTGTGTTTTGTTTCTCCCTGTCTGCCGCGTCAACTGATGAAGAGGGCGGAGAAGGTGCTGTGGAGCACAGCGGCGGGGATCCCACCGCCAGCCGGAGACGCAAGGCCCGGCTCCCCTCCCGTGTTGTCATCTCGTCGGGGAGTGAGGAGTCCGGTGCCGCGTCCCAGGCCGCAGCTGCCGGGGGGAGGTCCAAGAGGCAGAGGTTGGAGTTGGACTCCTCGGCAGCAGAAGGGGCAGCTGGGACCCCACAGGGCCCAACAGGGGAAGATGGCACGGAGTCATCCAGGTTGGTGGGGGGTTTGGTGGAGGAGGAGGCCGTGCAAGCACCAGAGACGGGGTCTGGAGGTGGGGATCCCACTGGTGCTAGTGGTGCAGTGCAGGACCAGGGACAGGAGGCAGCACAGGCCGCCGCGGAGGTGCCTGTGTGCAATCCTGTCCCCGATCCTGTCACTGCATCATCTTGCACCAGCAGGGATGCCTACGTCCAGACCCGTTTTCAGGCAGGGGATGAGCTGACGTCAACTGGCCTTCCTCTGCCTGCGGACGTGGCTATCCAGGTCCGGGTTGAGCCTGTCCTGGCTGGTGTGGCATTGCGTCAATGGGCCCTGCGAGGTGACCTGCAGTCTTTTCATGGAGAGACTGCACGTCATCTCGAATGGCTCGTTGACCACGTCAGCCTGCTGGGACAGGTCACCCAGGCCGGATTCCTCCGTCTGATGGGACTTGCTCCGACCCCCTCCTCAACTGGACCCCCTACGCGCCAGTCGTCCTCTGTGCCATCTTCCCACCCATCAGTCACCTGGGTGCCCTGTGGAGCTGCCTCTGACGGTGCGGCCAGGCTGGTGGAGGAGGCATCCCTGCCACATTCGGGAGTCGGACGTCCAGCAGGGGTGGCCACATCAACAACTGCACCCCAGCCGGCGGAGGATGTGCAGGCAGCAGGAGGCAGTGCATGGGCAGAGGCACAGCAGCAGCAGCAACGTGGTGGGAGCCATGAAGGCTTGGGGCCTTCAACATCGGAGGGGCAGGCATCGGCCGGAGGGCAGGTTGGCCCAGGACGGGGTGTGTCTTCTGTGTGGCAGCGGTTGGGCCAGCAGATAGGTGCGGAGCGGCGGCGGGTGGAAGAGGCGCGGCTCACAATGGTCAGGGCGGAGAACTCCATGCGGAGGGCCCTGAGGCGGGCCGAGTGCCTCGAGGCAATCTGCAGGGGGTTGGAGGAGGACACGGTGTCGTCCCTGTGGACCCTCGGGGCCATGGAACAGGACCGCCTCCGGGACATCGAACAGGAGTTCGATGATGCCCTGGCCCGGAACACCACGGAGTGAGCCGCTGGACTTGCCCGCCGCCTTTGTATATAGTTCTTTAGTTTTAGGTTTCCTTTGTTTGTTCTTATGATTTGGAGTCGACGGACACTGCTCCACTTTTTGTATATAGTTGCATTTTAGTTAGGGTTTTTTGTAGGTTTCCTTTGTTCAGTTGGGCTCATGGACCCTTGGATGTTTTGTACATAGTTCTTCATTGGATTGATTTTATTTTTCATTTGACTTTGAACAACATTTTTTTGGATTAGGATTTGGTGTTTTTATTTATTTTAAACGGACATGCAGCTTATCTTTTTTTCATTGCCATTGTAGTTTGTTTCATTTCTTTTGCATTTATTTTTTTTTTAATACAATTTTGTTTTCATACTTCACTGTGTGGTATCATCTCATTGGTTTCATGCATGTCATGTTGGGTGTTTTCCCATTCAATTGCAACCATTGTGTGTGACGGACATGGGTTCATTAGCTTTATGAACATTGGGGGTGTAACATGTAATTTCCATTTCCATGTGGGTGAATGGGTTACTTGGTAGGGCTTTTTGGCTGTGGAGGCTGACCATAACGCACATGATTGGGGATTGTGAGGACCTGGTGGAGGCTGCCCATGGTGGCTGGGGGGTGGGGGTGGTGGGAGACATGGGTGGGGGCCTGGTGGAGGGTGCCCCTGGTGGCTGGGGGGTGGGGGTGGTGGGAGACATGAGTGGGGGCCTGGTGGAGGGTGCCCCTGGTGGCTGGGGGGTGGGGGTGGTGGGAGACATGGGTGGGGGCCTGGTGGGGGGTGCCCCTGGTGGCTGGGGGGTGGGGGTGGTGGGAGACATGGGTGGGGGCCTGGTGGAGGGTGCCCCTGCACTGCTGGGGGGTGGGGTGGTGGGAGACATGAGTGGGGGCCTGGTGGAGGGTGCCCCTGCACTGCTGGGGGGTGGGGATGGTGGGAGACATGGGTGGGGGCCTGGTGGGGGGTGCCCCAGAACTGCTGGGGGGTGGGGGTGGTGGGAGACATGAGTGGGGGCCTGGTGGAGGGTGCCCCTGCACTGCTGGGGGGTGGGGGTGGTGGGAGACATGGGTGGGGGCCTGGTGGAGGGTGCCCCTGCACTGCTGGGGGGTGGGGGTGGTGGGAGACATGAGTGGGGGCCTGGTGGAGGGTGCCCCTGCACTGCTGGGGGGTGGGGGTGGTGGGAGACATGGGTGGAGCCTGGTGGAGGGTGCCCCTGGATGCTGGGGGGTGGGGGTGGTGGGAGACATGAGTGGGGGCCTGGTGGAGGGTGCCCCTGCACTGCTGGGGGGTGGGGGTGATAGGGGACATGGGTGGGGGCCTGGTGGAGGGTGCCCCTGGTGGCTGGGGGCTGGGGGTGGTGGGAGACCTGAGTGGGGCCCTGGTGGAGGGTGCCCCTGCACTGCTGGGGGGTGGGGGTGGTGGGAGACATGAGTGCGGGCCTGGTGGAGGGTGCCCCTGCACTGCTGGGGGGGGGTGGTGATAGGGGACATGGGTGGGGGCCTGGTGGAGGGTGCCCCTGCACTGCTGGGGGGTGGGGGTGGTGGGAGACATGAGTGGGGGCCTGGTGGAGGGTGCCCCTGGTGGCTGGGGGGTGGGGGTGGTGGGAGACATGGGTGGGGGCCTGGTGGAGGGTGCCCCTGGTGGCTGGGGGGTGGGGGTGGTGGGAGACATGGGTGGGGGCCTGGTGGAGGGTGCCCCTGGTGGCTGGGGGGTGGGGGTGGTGGGAGACATGAGTGGGGGCCTGGTGGAGGGTGCCTCTGCACTGCTGGGGGGTGGGGGTGGTGGGAGACATGAGTGGGGGCCTGGTGGAGGCTGCCCCTGGATGCTGGGGGGTGGGGGTGGTGGGAGACATGAGTGGGGGCCTGGTGTAGGGTGCCCCTGCACTGCTGGGGGGTGGGGGTGGTGGGAGACATGAGTGGGGGCCTGGTGGAGGGTGCCCCTGGATGCTGGGGGGTGGGGTGGGGGCCTGGTGGGGGCTGCCCATGGTGGCTGGGGGGTGGGGGTGGGTGGGAGACATGAATGGGGGCCTGGTGGAGGGTGCCCCTGGTGGCTGGGGGGTGGGGGTGGTGGGAGACATGGGTGGGGGCATGGTGGAGGGTGCCCCTGGTGGCTAGGTGGTGGGGGTGGTGGGAGACATGAGTGTGGGCCTGGTGGAGGGTGCCCCTGGATGCTGGGGGGTGGGGGTGGTGGGAGACATGAGTGGGGGCCTGGTGGAGGGTGCCCCTGCACTGCTGGGGGGTGGGGGTGATAGGGGACATGGGTGGGGGCCTGGTGGAGGGTGCCCCTGGTGGCTGGGGGGTGGGGGTGGTGGGAGACATGAGTGGGGGACTGGTGGAGGGTGCCCCTGCACTGCTGGGGGGTGGGTGGGAGACATGAGTGGGGGCCTGGTGGAGGGTGCCCCTGCACTGCTGGGGGGTGGTGGTGATAGGGGACATGGGTGGGGGCCTGGTGGAGGGTGCCCCTGCACTGCTGGGGGGTGGGGGTGGTGGGAGACATGAGTGGGGGCCTGGTGGAGGGTGCCCCTGCACTGCTGGGGGGTGGGGGTGGTGGGAGACATGGGTGGGGGCCTGGTGGAGGGTGCCCCTGGTGGCTGGGGGGTGGGGGGGTGGGAGACATGAGTGGGGGCCTGGTGGAGGGAGCCCCTGGTGGCTGGGGGGTGGGGGTGGTGGGAGACATGAGTGGGGGCCTGGTGGAGGGTGCCCCTGCACTGCTGGGGGGTGGGGGTGGTGGGAGACATGAGTGGGGGCCTGGTGGAGGGTGCCCCTGGATGCTGGGGGGTGGGGGTGCAGGGGGACATGAGTGGGGGCCTGGTGGGGGCTGCCCATGGGGGGTGGGGGTGGGTGGGAGACATGAGTGGGGGCCTGGTGGGGGCTGCCCATGGTGGCAGGGGGGTGGAGGTGGTGGGAGACATGGGCGGGGGCCTGGTGGAGGGTGCCCCTGATGGCTGGGGGGTGGGGGTGGTGGGAGACATGAGTGGGGGCCTGGCGGAGGGTGCCCCTGCACTGCTGGGGGGTGGGGGTGGTGGGAGACATGAGTGGGGGCCTGGTGGAGGCTACCCCTGCACTGCTGGGGGGTGGGGGTGGTTGTAGACATGAGTGGGGGCCTGGTGGAGGGTGCCCCTGGATGCTGGGGGGTGGGGGTGCAGGGGGACATGAGTGGGGGCCTGGTGGGGGCTGCCCATGGTGGCTGGGGGGTGGGGGTGGGTGGGAGACATGAGTGGGGGCCTGGTGGAGGGTGCCCCTGGTGGCTGGGGGGTGGGGGTGGTGGGAGACATGGGTGGGGGCCTGGTGGAGGGTGCCCCTGGTGGCTGGGGGGTGGGGGTGGTGGGAGACATGAGTGGGGGCCTGGTGGAGGGTGCCCCTGGTGGCTGGGTGGTGGGGGTGGTGGGAGACATGAGTGTGGGCCTGGTGGAGGGTGCCCCTGGATGCTGGGTGGTGGGGGTGGTGGGAGACATGAGTGGGGGCCTGGTGGAGGGTGCCCCTGCACTGCTGGGGGGTGGGGGTGATAGGGGACATGGGTGGGGGCCTGGTGGAGGGTGCCCCTGGTGGCTGGGGGGTGGGGGTGGTGGGAGACATGAGTGGGGGCCTGGTGGAGGGTGCCCCTGCACTGCTGGGGGGTGGGGGTGGTGGGAGACATGAGTGGGGGCCTGGTGGAGGGTGCCCCTGGTGGCTGGGGGGTGGGGTGGTGGGAGACATGAGTGGGGGCCTGGTGGAGGCTGCCCTTGCACTGCCGGGGGGTGGGGGTGGTGGGAGACATGAGTGGGGGCCTGGTGGAGGCTGCCCCTGGATGCTGGGGGGTGTGGGTGCAGGGGGACATGAGTGGGGGCCTGCTGGGGGCTGCCCATGGGGGGTGGGTGGGAGACATGAGTGGGGGCCTGGTGGGGGCTGCCCATGGTGGCGGGGGGGTGGGGGTGGTGGGAGACATGGGTGGGGGCCTGGTGGAGGCTGCCCCTGCACTGCTGGGGGGTGGGGGTGGTGGGAGACATGCATTGTTGATCAGTAATGCAAGGTGACATGTGGGTTGGCTGGGGGGCATGCCCATGGTGGATGGGCTGCCTGCGGGACATGAGCAGGGGTGCAGGGTAGTCCCCCGTGGTGTGGGCTGCCTGCAGGGGCCGTGGAGGTTGTGGAGCGTACACCTGGGAGGACCCACACGGCCAATTCACGTGTAGTACTCCCAGAACCCCTGAAATACGCATACCCTGCTGAAATCGCGTGTGGAACTTCCCGCGCACCCCTGAAATACACGTACCCTGCTGAAATTGCGTGTGGAACTTCCCGCGCACCCCTGGAATACACGTACCCTGCTGAAATCGCGTGTGGAACTTCCCGCGCACCCATGGAATACACGTACCCTGCTCGCACTGGGCCAATCGCATGTGGAACTTCCCGCGCACCCCTGAAATACACGTACCCTGCTTGCACAGGGCCAATCGTGTGTGGAACTTCCCGCGCACCCCTGAAATACACGTACCCTGCTCGCACTGGCCCAATCGCGTGTGGAACTTCCCGCGCACCCCTGAAATACACGTACCCTGATGAAATCGCGTGTGGAACTTCCCGCGCACCCATGGAATACACGTACCCTGCTCGCACTGGGCCAATCGCGTGTGGAACTTCCCGCGCACCCCTGGAATACACGTACCCTGCTGAAATTGCGTGTGGAACTTCCCGTGCACCCATGGAATACACGTACCCTGCTCGCACTGGGCCAATCGCGTGTGGAACTTCCCGCGCACCCCTGGAATACACGTACCCTGCTTGCACGGGGCCAATCGCGTGTGGAACTTCCCGCACACCCCTGAAATACACGTACCATGCTCGCACTGGGCCAATCGCGTGTGGAACTTCCCGCGCACCCCTGAAATGCACGTACCCTGCTGAAATCACGTGTGGAACTTCCCGCGCACCCATGGAATACACGTACCCTGCTCGCACTGGGCCAATCGTGTGTGGAACTTCCCGCGCACCCCTGAAATACACGTACCCTGCTTGCATGGGGCCAATCGCGTGTGGAACTTCCCGCGCACCCCTGAAATACACGTACCCTGCTCGCACTGGCCCAATCGCGTGTGGAACTTCCCGCGCACCCCTGAAATACACGTACCCTGATGAAATCGCGTGTGGAACTTCCCGCGCACCCATGGAATACACGTACCCTGCTCGCACTGGGCCAATCGCGTGTGGAACTTCCCGCGCACCCCTGAAATACACATACCCTGCTGAAATCGCGTGTGGAACTTCCCGTGCACCCCTGGAATACACGTACCCTGCTGAAATCGCGTGTGGAACTTCCCGCGCACCCATGGAATACACGTACCCTGCTCGCACTGGGCCAATCGCGTGTGGAACTTCCCGCGCACCCCTGGAATACACGTACCCTGCTTGCACGGGGCCAATCGCGTGTGAAACTTCCCGCGCACCCCTGAAATACACGTACCCTGCTCGCACTGGGCCAATCGCGTGTGGAACTTCCCGCGCACCCCTGAAATGCACGTACCCTGCTGAAATCGCGTGTGGAACTTCCCGCGCACCCATGAAATACACGTACCCTGCTCGCACTGGGCCAATCGCGTGTGGAACTTCCCGCGCACCCCTGAAATACACGTACCCTGCTTGCATGGGGCCAATCGCGTGTGGAACTTCCCGCGCACCCCTGAAATACACGTACCCTGCTCGCACTGGCCCAATCGCGTGTGGAACTTCCCGCGCACCCCTGAAATACACGTACCTTGATGAAATCGCGTGTGGAACTTCCCGCGCACCCATGGAATACACATACCCTGCTCGCACTGGGCCAATCGCGTGTGGAACTTCCCGCGCACCCCTGAAATACACATACCCTGCTGAAATCGCGTGTGGAACTTCCCGTGCACCCCTGGAATACACGTACCCTGCTGAAATCGCGTGTGGAACTTCCCACGCACCCATGGAATACACGTACCCTGCTCGCACTGTGCCAATCGCGTGTGGAACTTCCCGCGCACCCCTGGAATACACGTACCCTGCTTGCACGGGGCCAATCGCGTGTGGAACTTCCCGCGCACCCCTGAAATACACGTACCCTGCTCGCACTGGGCCAATCGCGTGTGGAACTTCCCGCGCACCCCTGAAATACACGTACCCTGATGAAATCACATCTGGAACTTCCCGCGCACCCCTGAAATACACATACCCTGCTTGCACGGGGCCAATCGCGTGTGGAACTTCCCGCGCACCCCTGAAATACACGTTCCCCGCTTGGCGTTTGCTGTTTGCCAGCCCGGTGAACTGGTCCAGGGTTAGCGCAGCCCTTTGCGATGATTTAGCGATTTTGATGGCTTTTCCTTGCGCGAGGGCGTTCTTGGGGGCGTTACTGGCGCTGCTGCAGGGTCGCTGCGATTCTCTGCGCCACGGCTGGTTTGGGAGCCTAAAATCCATGATTACGCTGTGCGCGGAAATCGGTTTTAGCGCACGTGCCTGGCGCAGACAATCGCAAGCGGACACTCTGCGCAGGCCGCTTGCGACACTTTTCTGCGAAATTCTATGAATTACCCTGTAAGTGTGATCTGATTTTTTAATGAGATGTTTGATCTTTAGTGATAGGCACAATGGAAGCTAAGGGGTGAAGGAGGTGGCTTGTCATAAACCATATCAGAGGAGGGGGGCTTCAATGAGCTAACTTTTAGCTGGAGACCGAGGGATAACTTCCTCCTGCGATTCAGAGGCGTAGCCAGGATTGTCTAGCAAATGGGGCCTGATGCTAATGTAGTTGGGCCCACCGCACTGACAAAAATATCTGTAAATTCCCACACAGCGCTGCTGAGTGGGCATTTACAGATTTTGGGTGGGCCTTGCCCCTCAGGCCCTACCCTACCTACGCCTCTGCTGTGCTTTCCTTGAGGGTGGGTGGGGCGGCAGCCTGTGCAGGTCCCACAGGGTGGAGCGGTGCAGAGGAAAATCTAAATATGCATAGGCACGCATGTAGAATGTCAACAAGAGTCTGTTTAATACTGGCAAACACAGCTGACTTGTTTGGCAAAAATGTGATTTGCTGTTGTGTGTTTCTTATTGATGGTATTCGAGTAAGAACCTAGGATGAGAGCCCACCTCCTGTTTTGTTATTAGTGCAGGTTGCCAAACACATACGTTCTCTTCAGAGTCGGTCTGGGAAAGGGGTGTCTGTATAGTGCCTGTATATTCCCCCCATGCCTCCTGGGTTGGTGGGAAAGAATCCACGAGCGGGACAGGGCAAAAGGACCAGGACTACATATACACAATAGTTATATGAATCCTTGTTTTCTTAATTTATGTGAGTGGCCAAAAAAATAGAAGAGCCATTCAGAAACGAAGGCATCCCTGGGTATAGATAGGACTGGCCTCATCAGATTTTAGTGACTAGTAATAGGCAGCAATTGGTGCAGGGCGCCACTGGATTATGTGTGTCCAAGTAGCCCCTCTGTACATTAAAGTTGGGATCAAAGATGAATACTGCAGTCTGCTTCTAAAGCTTGATAGCATAGGATTCTAAAGCTTGATAGCACAGGATTCTAAAGCTTGATAGCACAGGATTATTGAAGGTAATAAGGCTCAAGATCCGAAATGTTATCAAATTCATCTAACAGGGAATTTGAAATTCCTATAATATCAATTCACAGTCCTCTGTGGGCCAATAGCAAGCTCTCTTCAGTCATCATACACCAGTGCTTAGGACAGCAAGCGGATTGGAATTACGGGAAAAATGGCAAAGACCTAGAGCATTGTGTCTTCTCAAGAACTACAAAAACATGAAGGTGAGGTAGCACTTTTAGCAACTAAGAATCTGCATTCAAGGACATCAACAACAGGGACCAGAAAAAGAGAAAATGATGGACTTTATATCTCATACTATGGGTGATAATAGAAAAGACAATAATAACGGGGCCGAGCCTCGGTGTCTAAACAAACTGGGGCAACAAAGTACAATGCCCACCCATGAAGACTAGCAAGAAAAATCTGTACACAATAAAAGAATGTGCGCGTAACAAGGTGAGCCACACTTCATTGCGTGAGGCCACCGCAGTACGGTGTGGGCATAGGAAGGCTTTGATAGTTAAACCCAGTCCTATCCATGTTATTCTTTCGCAGGTCCACGTCTTACCTAAGAGGGCAGAAGATCATTGCAGAACACACAGGCCCATACCCAGTCAGACCAACACATGCATTTCTCATAATATTAACAGTACGTTATAAAACGGCAGAGAAAGCGTGGCACCTTAGAATAGCACCAGGCTAATCTAGTGAACTCTTTCATTTGTTATGCAGGAGCTGCTCACCCTATGCTGGTATCCCCTGAAGAGGTTCCCAGACTGAAGAAGTGGAAAGAAATATGGAGGGGATCAGGAAGGGATGGAATAATGAAATGTCCCGAGGATTCAGATCTTAAGCATAAACTGTACACGAATTTAAAACATTTTAATAGCATTTTTGTATATAAATCTGCTTATAATGCTTTAATAATAAAATTGTTTTAGTGAAAACATAGGGTAAAATAGCGGGAAAGGGTTTATATATTTATACAAAATAATACATCCGTTATTCAAGTGATAACACAAATTATAAAATGACAAAATAATGTCTGTCTCTGTTATTGTTTAAAATAGGAAGAAGGGGCGCTGAGACCATAAGATCTCTTTTTGCCTTCTTTTGTGTTTATAGCGTCAGCATCACAGCTGGACACCTCTACCTCAACCCAACATCACAACCGTCACATCGGGGCCAGAGAGAAGATCGATGTGTGAGGAAAAACAGGTACGGACTGGACACGTGTCTCTTGGCAATACCAATGATTCCAGTTGAGTTGGACTCTTAACACCTATACCTTTGAAAGTGAGCTCAGTATGGTTACCTGGCCAGAAAGCTGAAGGAGAAGAAAGGGAACATTGTGAAAGTATTGGGTTAGCTGAAATTTAATGAGGGAATATGTGAAAAGAAGTCCTTTTTTTTCTGGAAAGCGAGATAACTTTGGTTTAAAATGGATGCTCCATACGTCACGTGATTTCAACTTGATATAAATAAATCCATCATAGTCCAGGGATTAATAAAAGACTGGGTATTTTGCTGTGGATTGGTTATCATGTTGGCCCTTGGCACCCCAAACAAATGACCGCAACCTGGCCAGCCCTGCTAAGCCTTATTTGGCCAAATGCACACACGCATTCTAATCCTACTCCATGACCTCCAACACCCTGGATGTCGGTCCCTGAGGTTGTTCCCACTACCAGAGCATTGAGACTATTATAATGGTAAAAGGCGCCATATAAATGACAACTACAATACAATACAATACACATGGAAAATGTTATCTATGTGAATATCCAAGAATGTACACAAAGAGAAAATGATTTTAGGTATTTTGGTTCATGCTATGCCTGGATACAACAGTTGAATGCATTTGATACCATAGCAGCTGATAAATTACCACATTGTTGAGCTTATGATTGTGTCCCTGTTCTATTTTCCGGAGACATATTATGTAAAAACATATTGACTGAAAGGGAAGCAAATTATGCGCATTAATAAATCTGGCCAAGTTACCTTCAGAAGCCCCATCAATCTTTTCGTAACAAAGAGAAATGGCGAGGAGCTAAAACTTTGTATTGAATACAGAAGGTGTAGGAAAATATTGAACAATGCCAAAAAATAACAATGATAGTCAGAAGAAGCTAAATGTCCATGTGCCCAGGGGTCAAGTCCTAAAAATTAAAGTAGGGGGACTCATCAACAAATGCAATGGGATGTGACGTCGCCAGAAATTAGCATATCCATGTGAAATATGCACATTTCATTAAATTGGCTTTGCAGAACGACCGAAATTGCACAGGACGAATAGCATTTGCCTTTCAGAAAATCAACACACACATAAAACCAAGAGAGGATATTTTCTTCTAATAGTGTTTTTGAAAACATTAAAAGGTGTGCATGTTTTAACCTCCAATAACCAATACAAATGTTTTCCCTAGGACTTGCAGTACCGAAATTGGACATTTCCCCTTTAGTTGTCTGTTATTTTTCATCAGATTACAAACCTGACGACTGTGGTTCGTCCCCCCCATGGTCGGCTTTAATTCATGAATTCAAAGATGATATTCAATGTTTCTCATTTTAGCAGGGCCGGCCTGGCAGCAATGTTTGAAGGGTTGAAGAGTCATGGTTGCAGAGGCATTCCTGATCATCAGGACAATATTGTGAAACGCAGCATAGAGAAGGACAGTGTCTTAGGGGTATGTCTTGGTATGACACCGCCAGCTCAAATCTGGAAAGGCAGTAGAGAACATTTTTAATATAAAATCCAGAAGAGGCCACCACTGATAATAGCAGTCTTTACACACGTCATTAAACAAACAATATTTTAATTTCAAAATTAGTATTAAATCTAAAAACAATATATACCTTTGCTTCACATGGTGTACTACTCACGAACTGCGTTATTGAAATGGGGGCGCATTGAGCATTGTAACTGTTTAAGGTGCAGGAATAAAAAAGGAACTTTTTTCAATACTCTGTGGGACTGTGCCCAGGTACGATACTTTTGGGGGAAATGTCTTCAGAAATTGAACAATGTTCTTGGTATCATAGTTCCGGGTAGACCTCTAGTTACTACTATTGGGAATCTGGGGGGGGAACCATGTAGAACCACTATGAAAAATTGTCTGTAGTCATCATGGTTGGCCTGATCAAGCCGCCCGGAGCTTTGGAACGCCCCACGCTCGGCAGGTGGCTCTCCAAGATTGACATGTGCGCATCCCTGAAAAGAGAGTGTATAATGCATGGGGCTGTGCAGATAAAATGCAGAAAGTATGGGGAAATGAGAGGGGGAGGGATAGAACCGAGGACGTATGGTGTCTAATCTGGTTGATCTTTTCCTATGTAATGGTAATCTGTTGTCTCATGGCTAGAGAATCTATGCATTCTACTGAAAATGTGCCATCTTTTCTTTCGTTTTCTTTCCAGGGATTGTATGTACCGGTGTTGTTAATGTTAACAAAAATAATAAAAAGAGTTTACAAAAAAAAATACATATTTTTATTTTTATTGAACAAACATACATTAATTTTATTGTGCTTATTTAAAAGTTTAACAGCACATCCGTTTGCATATGTATATATAAAACAATACTTTTTTTTACAAATAACAGACAGCAAAATAATCACCTAATTGCTAACATTATTATTATTGTTTGTTTTATCCATATTTATATAGCGCACAACAACCCAGAGGCATCGTGGCACTTGCTACAGAAACATGCTTAGTTACAGAAAATATCACGTAGAACATTTGTTACATATATTGAGCAGTTTGTATAAAATAAAATTACATTTGTCGAGTGAATGTTGAGATAGGATACAATATATGTACACAGATTACATTCTATTTATATTACATTTATATTACAATATACATATTAGGACCAGAGGACGTGGTAGCAGCGTTAGTTCAGGAGAGTGGTCTTGAGGTTTTTGCGGAAGGCAGAGATGGATGCTTCAGCTCTAAGGAAGGCAGGGAGTGAGTTCCATAATTTAGGTGCAATGTATGAGAAGCCTAGCCCTCTGGCTTTCGCTTTCCTAATGCATGGTATGTGTAGCTGGTTGGTGTACTGAGTTCTGGTAGGGCGCGTTGAGATGGCTCTTGATATAGCTTCAGCTAGATATGTGGAAGCTGTGTTGTTGATGCACCTGTGTGTGATAGTGAGAATTTTTAGAGTAATACGGTCTTTGACCTGTAGCCAATGTGCAGCTTGTCTGACTTGGGATATGGGGCCTCTTCTGGGGATGCTCATTGCGGCCCTTAGGGTATTGTTTTGTGTGGTTTGTAATCTGTGAATGTTCTTGGCGGAGGTGTCAGCCAGGAGCGTGTTGCAATAATAGAGTTTGGCGCCTCTTGTTGCTCTGGCTATTGCAAGGCAGTTGGGTGCAGATAGGTAGGGTTTAATGGCCTTGATAAGTTTGGTGCTGTGGGCTGACGCAGAGGCTATGGTGATAACTTGTTTGTTCATAGATAAATTTGCATCTATGTGAACACCTAGAGTCTTGACAGATGAGGATACAGTGATGGTGGAGTTGTCTATGTTAAAGTTGGCATATTGGGGACTTGGCTTTGTTATAGTGTTTTTCTGTCTGAGGATAAGGATTTCAGTCTTGTCCCCGTTAAGACAAAGGCCATTGACAGCCATCCAAGCTTGGTCTAAGGCCGTGGCGTCTTGGTGATAGGAGCCAGATAGTGGTAGGAGTACTTGGGCGTCGTCAGCATAGTTGGTGTATGCTACACCCAATGAGTCAAGTAGGTCGAAGAGGGGTTTGGTGAAGAGGTTATAGATGGTGGGAGCTGTACATGATCCTTGGGGAACACCACAATTGATGGTTGTAGGGTCAGCATTTGCTATGTAGGCGAAGACCTTCATGACTCTGCCTTCAAGGAAGGACGTAATCCAAGAAGTTGCTTGTTTAGAGAACTGAGCTGCCTTAGTGAGATGGGTAGTTAGTGTTTTGTGATCTACCAGATCAAAAGCTGCTGATAGATCGAGAAGGAGGAGCAGGGCAGGTTTACCTTTGTCCATGATCTGGGAGATTTGATTTTTTAGGTCTAGTAAGGCGGACTCTGTTCCGTGCCCTACACAGAAACCAGATTGCCTTTTACCCAATATGGAGTTGGCTTCTATGTATGATTGGATCTGGTTATGAGTGTGGCCTTTTTTAGGATTTTAGGAGGGGGCGTAACCAGGCTTCTTTGAGACTGTTGGGTACAGAGCCTGATTTGAATGAAGCATTAATGAAGGCAGTAATAAGAGGGGCAAGCTCGTTCGCACATTCCTTGATAATTTTAGGGGGGCATATGTCTCCTTTGCAGAGTGATGGTTTGAGGTGTTTGATGAGTTCAAGGACCTCAGATTCAGTAATGTCTCTAAAGGTGAAACGGGCGTGTTTGGATTTACTACTCTTGGCTTGTGTTAGAGGGTTAGTCTTTTGGTTAGGGAAGGCTTTGCAGTGGTTGTGAATTTTGTTATTTGTTGGAGGAACTCTGTTTTATTGAGCATCGTGGACTGGATGCTGGTGCACCAGGCCTTGTCTTTAATCATCTCCTCTGAGCTCGCAGGTGGTGTGACTAATTCGTTAAAGATAGTGAATATCTCTTTAGCTTGCGAGTTAGCCTTGGATATCCTCTCATTAAGAGAGTCCACTTTTGCTGTGATGATAGCTTTTTTTATATTTTAGAGCTATCTGTTTGAAAAGGTTCTTATTTAAGTCACTTGGGTCCGCTTGCCAGTTTATTTTTAACTGACGTTTTTGTGCGCGGAGCGTTTGGAGTTCATCCGAGAACCAGGAGTTACAGTGAAACTATTTTTTTTCTTTCTTCCTTTCAAGTGGGGCTATTGTGTTTATGCCATTGGTAAGAGTATCATTGAAGATGGCTGATAGCACATTACGATCCTGAGAGAAAGGAGGTGCTAAGCAAGGGTTGTTAAGGTAGGGTCGGAGATTGTCTGCGTAAATATTTTTAGAGCTTCTTGTTATGGCTGGTGGAGCGTGGATTATAACTTTGGGACTAGGGGTGGTAGGGATGAGGAATTCAATGCAGGTGCGGTATGTCCATGGATAGGCGGTGTTTGAGGTGATGTTGGATGCACAGTTGTGATCGATGACCCAATCAAGGGTACGGCCCTTAGAGTGAGTGGGAGCGTGTACTCCTTGAGAGAATCCTAGGTCTGCTAGTTCTTTAGCTAGGGCTGCGGTGGATTCGTCTTTAGGGTCATTGCATCCTAGGTTTAGATCTCCTAATAGAGGTATTTTAGAGGATTTCTTGATATTGTTGCTAAATCGGTGAGAGGGGTGGTCTTGGAAGTCAGCAAGGGGTCCAGGAGGCCTATAGAGGATGAATATTGATTGCATTGTTGGGAGAGAGCATAAGCTTGGCTGAGAGGATGTCAGCATTTCCACCCCACGTACTAGGGTCTGATAGCCTAATGGAGAGTGAATCTTTATAGATAAGGGTGACCCCGCCTCCAATTCTATCAGGTCTGTCTTGTCTCAGTATAGCGTAGCCTGAGGGTAGGGCTAGTGAGATAGCTGGGCAGGAGGCATCATTGAGCCAGGTTTCAGTGATTTGTTATTATTGTTTTTTTTATATTGTGCCAGTTCACCACTGTACAAGTCTTAGAGTATGTATGTCATCATCCCCAATGGTTTTGTTGGAATTCCTAGTGCCCCTGAAGAAGATGAAGAAAGAGGCTGGGAGGATAGCTCAGGGGCAATGTGCTTGCAGAGCAAAACACACGTTCAAACCCCATTCACACACTTAAAGGCTGGTCTACAGTATTAAGCGTTTTACACAAGATTAATTCAAGATATTTTCTCTGATTTTGAGGAACTCGACTGTCTGCACGGTGGATGTGCGCTCGCCTGGGCTTTTGTGAAGTTTTTAATTAGATGATGGTAGACCAACCTCAGGAAAATGTGTGTGGCAAATCCACACACATTTTCCTAAGCTCACACCACTACAAATGCACAGACCTGTGTACTCTGAGTTCACACAGCATACAGGCACAGTCTGCCCTGTCATATTTAGTTGGGATATGACAGCCAGGATTACACCATGTCATTGCCAGAACGGGGGGGGGCTCCTTCTGCCTGCCATGGCCAGCCTGATTAACTAACAAAGGCTCCATGGATCTGCTCTGCTCTTTTTTGTTAGGCTCTGCAGCTGGTGAAAGTGATTACCACACCAACAGTGTGTACTTCAAACAGGCCCACATGGGGCCTGGCCACAGAGGTTAACAAAGTAGACAGGAAGCACCAACAACCTTTCATATGTATTTGTGGCAACCTGAAGCCACCTCCCACCCTCGGTATCATTGTCAGTGAGCTGTCATGTCTGGGACTGTGTGTTTACAGTAGTCTACCCCGTTGCAGGTGCCAGAGAGTCTGGTCGTGCTGGAGCTTCAAGGGAGACCTGCCACTTTTATCAGGATCCACAGAGAGATCCATTAACCAGAGAGATTCTTTGATCAACAACAGACAGCAAGATTGGTGGGAGTTAGTATCACAAGTTTTCACCTCTTTACCTATCCTGTTGCAAAGCACTCTGGTTATGACCTCATGCATACAGGAGACTGTTGGTATGGACCCCAGTATTGGTTCATTAAGGTAGGCTTACCCTACACCAACCACTGGGGACCACTTGGCTTTTGGCAGATCATCTGAAGACTTTGCAGGGAGTAACAGGAACTCATCATTGGACCCTGGATGAAGGTACAGTCTGCCTTACATCTTACACCAGTAAAGGAAGGCTGGGACCTACAAAGAGGGAAGCAAGATCCCTCCCCTAAACATCAGACAGGGAATAGAGGAAGATACGGAATCCAGAGGACCCCCTGGGCAATCCAGAACCGGTACCAAGCCAGCACATAGCGTACCCTGCTATGCTCTGCATCACACTTCCTAGGTAAGAAGCACCAGAAGGTCTCAGAACCTACAACAAAGGACCTGGCTGCTGTCTCCAACACACTTCTCAGCTTTGGGCTGTCCACCTTAAAGGATGGCATGAGTCCATTGAAGAAGCTGGGAGAAGTGCCTCAACAAGCATCTACCGACATCCACCTTAAAGGACATTTTTTCAAGGCCATCAAGTTCCTTGAGCTGCAACTGACTGTAACGCTGACCGTTGTCAAGCCGCAGTTGCTTAAAGACATCCGAGATGTCTAGACAAGTGCTTCACAACCGCCGACCAGCAGTGAAACAATGATTCCTGACCATGAGCTGCCATGTAGGACAGCCTGCAGCCGTTCATCCAGCTTCACTCACCAAACTGCCTTGCCGTCTGATAACCGCAACTGACTTCCATCTTGAACTCTGTCACAGAAGCCTGCAAAGCGCCCTGAAGCCGACTCGACCCTGTCGAGCAACAAGAACTCCTACAGCACAAGGTACATTGTAGTTCTGTACCCTGGTCCTTCCCAGAAGTCCCCTGGAGACATTTTAAACCCCATTGCTCCCTTTATGCTGAAGCCAAGTAACTTTAAACTGTTGTGGTTATTAACCATACCAACTACCCTCCTGTCAGTATCCAGAGTGCATCTGTTTTCCTTCTTTGCAACTGTCTGTCTCCTGCATTCCTTTAAAGGGTGGATTGTATTTCAAACTGTGGCTAGATCAGTCTGTTGTGATATAAGTAAAGTAGATATTTTTTATACATCCTTGATTGGACAGTCCCTTTTATCATTGGGTAATAATTGTATTTTCGCTGTGTTGCAACTAACCAACGATCCTCCACCTTTCTGAGATAAGCCTGCCATTCCGTCCACGTTACCAAAACTGGACAAGGAGGTTTATAATAGATTATTATAAATTATTATTATCATAGATTATATCCCTTCTGGTGTATTAAATGTGTGGGGCTGCTTAATGGTTTAGAAACCGATATTCATCCTTGGGCCACTGGTACTCCGGAAGTTGATTTGTCAAACTGATTTTTCACGCACAGCTCAAATTCTTCACTTTTCAAACTAATGTGGTTGGTAACAAAGTCGACCTAGTCACTTAGAGAGCATCATTGTTGATCATTCTACTAGAAGAGATTTGCAATGCAGGGATCACTGTTTTCTCGGCTTTATAACATACAGTGAACAGAAGAATTAAAATGATGTAACACCTTTGTCAACTCCTCTACAACCCTTTCAACAGGTAGTCGATTCATTGATCTTTTCCCAACAGGAAGTCAAGCTAAGCAAAGGTAACATGACCAAGTGATTTTCAACATATAGGGGGACATTAGGGCTAAGCTGGTGGAGAAAAAATGCCAGTAAAACGGCCGATATTACCAAGTCTGCCGGTAAGGGCAGCGAACTAACAGCAGACCCGGCCTGCCGGGAGTTCAGGCATTGAATCACTGGCACTGTTGCTAACAGTGCTGGTGATTCAGCAGTTCCCATTCCATGGAGTCCTTTTGGACTCCATGGAATGGAAACTTTCTGCTGTTGCTGGTGCCCCTAATATCCCGTTCACACCGGGATATCGGGAAACTGCCCCACCGTTACCAGTGCCTGATATCCAAGTATTTCTGAGATATTTCAGGTCCCAGCAACAGCTGGAAATCCCCATTCCATGGAGTCCCATGGGCCTCAATGGATGGGATTGACGCATTTACCAGTAATTACCAGCACCAGTAATTGTAGCATTTATTTGCCAGTGGGGACATGATGTATCGGCAGCTCGGGGCTGGAGGTAAATCAGTGTCCCCACCGGCAAACTTGTGTTTTGCTGGTGTGGGAAAAGTGTTGGTGCAGGAATTACCACCACATTTACCAGCATTTTTCCCCCACTAACAAAATAGGAATGAACCCCCATGTCTTGCCAAAAACAACAATGCTTTGAATGTAGCAATGTTGACAATTCCTAGGTCCCCCAGATCAAGCAACAGAGGGATTGTTGGGCTACACAGTTGTTTTGTTTTCTGTCTTCTCAAGATCACCGTAGGCCCACAATTCTGACCGACACAACCCCACTGGGACAGCCGGCGCCTTGTAAATATTAAATGTGGGACCAATGGCCTTCACCACAAAATGCTTGCCTTGATTAAAGGAGTTTTCTTTTAGAGACCTGTTGCCCCCACTTGGTGTTGCTTGATATTCCGACCCCAAGGTAGTCAAAATGGTCTTCTTGTTCTAATAGGTGTCCATGTAGTAAAATACTGAGTAGTGGGGTGCGACTGACCTTGCACAAAATCGCCCTAGTTTTGTGTGCATTGACTGTCAAGCCCTTTGCTTTGCACAAGTGTGAACATAAGATCTACTTGGGCATGCAGACCATTGGGTGTCTTGGCAATTAGAACTCTGCTGTCCCCTAATAAGAGTACTCCTAGCTTGTCTCTGGCAAGAAAGCGTGCATCGCCTTCCAAATTCGCAATTCCAGTAGCTATTTGTGTGTATGTACAGTGAAAAAAGCAGCACTGGCTTATGCCTCCTTTGACTGGGAAGGGTTTCATTTTTTCGTCTCCAGGACCACATCGTACAACAGTAGTAGTTAGTACATAAATAATCTGTCGCTTTCAATAGTTCTGGCGGTTCACTAAGTCATTTTAGCAACTTCCAAAGTTTGTCACGTGGTATGGCGTCACGCACTCTCCTGAGAGCCACAAAAACCAAGAATAATACCTGTCGTCCTAAGTGTTTATTGTCTGAACACCTGGTACACAATACAGACACCCCTGCGAAAGTCTGCCTGGAGGTGAATCGGAATGTCAAGGTCATTACATCAAGATTCTAAACAGCCTACGGCAACGTTACCATAAACTTTGGACAGAGCGTCTAAAGGTGCAATCAGGCGGTAATTTGAATGATCACTTCTGTCCCCCATTTAAAAAATGGGGACAATTTCTGCTTCTCACCAAGTGTTTGGAAAAGCGACAGACGAATGTATACAGTTCAAAGGTTTTGTTATAGCAGGGACCTCCATAGGTCCAATGTATTTTAAAAAGAAATCTACAGGACCATAGACTAAGGGCCCGATTGGTGGAAAAGTGTGCATTAGTTCTGCAAAGGCCGCGCGCCGAGAACGACACTGTTCACGCCTGCGCGCAGAATAAAAAATGCATGCCCCACGTATCCATGGACTTTTCTACGCAAAGTAATCGTGTACGCAAGTTGTGGCCAGAACGCCCCCAACACGCCCCCATGCAAAACAATAACTGCCAGAACAACTACCTTTGCTTGCTCCCCCTGGTGCAAATACACGCACCCCGCAAACATTGCGTGTGGTCCCCCACAAGCAGCCCTACATCTCAGGGACCCTGTGCGGTGTCCCCATAACAATTACCAGTACCCTGACAACATGCATACAATGTATCATAACTCGGATACAGCTCTCAAAATCTGCTTGTAACCCCCCGCAAACCATTCCTGAACCACACTACACAACGTGCGCGCACCCCTAAATCCGATCAGATCCCCGGCTGTGTACATGCACCCCTACATCCGACATGCAAATCCACCTCTGCGCTGCGATTCCTATGTGCAAGTGCTCTTATGCCTGCCTTTGTGTGGCGGAGAGATGGACATGGGCAGAAATGCATGGGCATTTCACAGGCAAGAGCTTGCGCGGTCCCATGATATATGATAGGATATGGCATTTATAACGCACCTGTACACAAGTGCTTCTAGGCATCAAACACTCAAAGTCACATCCATAAATACGCTTTGTCCTGCACATTTGTGGCTGTGCTATGGACTGCCTGTGGCCCATCCCCCACAACGCCCATTTTTTGACTTGTCCTACCTCATCTTTTCTGAGTTCCGCCGCCTACTCCGCCCTCTGCACAGGCCTCGCCCACGCTCTGCGTGGTGTCTCGCGCAAGGCACTCGACCGCTTGTAGAGTTGTGCCGATCCTGCGCAAGTCCATGCAAGTTACGAAAATGTGCTGCGCAGACGATTCCATAAATCGACGAATGGAGTTTCGCACGCAAAATGCCCCGAAAATCCCTGATTTTCCATGCAAATAGTTCCATGAATTGGCTTCTTGGACAGGTGTCTTGACTACTTTTTGAGCTCACAGTGCCTCTTTCACTTTTACGAGGATCAAGCCCACACTCCCAGTACTCTTCTCACTGGCAGCTACTTCCTGCATGCTGGCGTAGCCCACAGAGTACATGCTGCTAAAATAAGAATGCCTTTCTGATTCTGAGATGTTCTGATTGTGACTATTGGTCTTCCTCCCATTTGCCTTTCGCTACTGTATGCCAGAAGGTCCTTTGATCCTTCGCCTCAAAAGCCCCCCGCGGCTTGCTCCGGTTGTTAGTGACTTCCTCTTGTTTCTTGAGCTCAATAGGCACTTTATACCTGCTCCTCTCCCGGCTGAGAGAAGTTGCTCCGCTTTGGTACAGGTTTTTTTTAATAAGTATGGGTGGGTAGCTCCTCCTTGGCCTTTTTGTATTGCGCATCGAACCAGTTTTCTATGTTTATTACATAAATATATTACAAACAAAAAACATGTTCCTTCCCTGTTCGGTAACGGGTCAATATACCCCACAAAACACGCCAAATCAATTGTGTCCATTATTGAATGAAGAGACTGTGCGTTGGACATTTTGCGCAGAACTGGTCCTTATGACGTCTGGCTTGAGTTCGATTTCCTTGGATCCCGCTGCTAATGGTACAGGTCTCTGCTATATTGTAGCTTGATAGCTGAGATGGACGCCAAGCCATAGTAGCTGTTTAATTTTTCCTTCCTGTCAGGTTGTAAAGAAGCAGTATTTAAGAAAGCTATTAAGGAGGGTTGTTGCTTTACAAATCTTCTTGTTTCTTGGCTGCCATAGGCTGTTGTGCTGTTGAAAGCTGCACTGACTCGGCTAAATCAATCACAGTTTGTGAGACCAACGGTATTGCCCCAAAATACAGAGAAAAAATCCCCAGTGTGCATTGGACGTGAACTGAAATCACAGATCCCATTATACCGAATGAGGGTTGCAGGGGTGTCTCCTGCTCCCTGTGTTCGGTATAATGGTCTATCGGGGGTTGCTCGGGTACCCCCCGCTTCCAAGGCTAGAAGTGCAGAAGTGCAGCCCAAGAACAAACAAAAAGAAGAAAAAAGGACCCTGCTACGGAAGTCTCTTCCCAAATTAGGGGAAGGAGACTTACGTTGCAGGGGACGGACGAGGGGACTGAGAAGAGACGGGTATTCAGGTAAGTGTGAGGAGGCAAAGGTAAGTAGGGAGGGGGGTTGGGAGTAGAATAAATCAGTACAGTGCAATCCATGTGATCACTGCGCACCGCCGTTTTAGAATTCGACATTTTCGGATTCGCTAAAACGGGGTGCGCGGTAATCACGTTGATCCTAGGCCAACACAACCTGAGCTCTATTGTTAAAACCTTTGCACACTCGCAGGTCGGTTGTTCACAATTTATAAGCCGAGGTTCCGTCTCTAAAGCGTGAGAACGCTTATCTGAAAGATACTATTGGGGAAAGTCCAGGAATGAGAATCACAGGGTCTATTCCTCATGGGAGAACACTTTCAGGCTTCTGTCCAGATCAAAGAATAACTTGATCCTTGGTTGTGCAGATACATATTCAAGACTCATGTGTTTGGCACAGATTGAATGAAGGAGGGTTTCATGATAAGTAATCTGGCTCCTCCTTCCGGCCTTTGGTCATGTCTTTGGTGACTCCAGTGCAGAGGCATTGCTATGGGGGGGGTGGAGGGGGCTATAGCCCAGGGTCTGTAAGTTGTAGCCCTGGATAGAAGCTCAGAGGCTACAACCAAAAGGCTAGCTGGCCCAGAGTCCCAACATTCCCGACACTATAGTACCCCCAGATTTATTCCAGACCTAGCAACAGCCCTGCTCCAGGGGACCCCATCTGGAGAATAACTCTAACCTTGTGGCCACTGTATATCAGATTGTTTGTGGGTCGGATCAGGAGATGCCTGTTGAAAGGGCTAATTCCATCCCCAGTAATTAGCCGCTGTGAGCTTGTCGTGGTAGTGGACTCTGTATTTGGTGTTCTGCAGGGCAGTGGATGAGGACATGAGGTGTGCGTTGCCCCGGATGACTTGGCTAGCCGCCTTTCGGGGCTTGGTTGTGTCAGTGAAGAAAATCAACTTCCACCTTAACGAAAGATCAAAGAGAACGACAACAGAAGAGTACTCTTATGATCTCTAGCTGCACCGCTCCAGGAATAAGGGTGGATTCGCAACTATTATGGATGAACCATGGGGGCACTTCTGAAAATGCTGCAAATGTAAAGGAAGAACACAACAACTCAACTGCTTTACTTAGTCATTTTGGGATGTGTGTTTACGGAACCAAACATCAGGACCCAGCCTCTGCCGATGATAGGAGTGACAAGGGGTAATGGCAAAGAATTGGGAGACAATATATTTGAAGAGGAAATCCAGTGTGGGGATCGATCCATGTCTTCCCACTCATCCCACATCAGATACAGTGAAATAAAACCTGGGCCCTCATTAGGACTCCGGTGGAAAACCATGGTGCTATTAGCACCATGGTTGATGCCGGAGTCTGCCATGACGGAATGGGGAATTACCACCCCTTTCCAAGGTTGTCGGGGCGGTAATTCCCCATGCCACCATGGCCCTTCCCCATTCCCATTTTTGCCCCATAGGGCATAATGGGAATGGGGAAGGCGGTAAGTACAGTACTGCAAATTGCGGTACCGTACTTACCTCGAGAGTCCCTTTGCGGGCCCTTACTTTAACGGCTGGTCTAGACCAGCCGTTCAGGTCGGGTCCCGCAAAGGGACCTCGTAACCAGGCGTTGAGGGTTTAACGGCACTGACACCTTTGACGGAGCCGTTCACCCCTTAACGCCAGGGTCCTAATGAGGGCCCTTGTGTTGATTTGATTGTTTATTTGTATAGCACCTTTCAAAGTGCTTCAAGGAGGGAGGAAACATGGGACAACACAGTTACCTTTTTACAAGTCCTTGAAACAATTCAGAATGTGAAAAATAACCATCTTAAACAGCCAGGCGGCATTTCAGATAGTGCAAGTGCAAGTGCAAGGAACAATAAGGGAGGCGGGGAGGCCGGGGGGGAAATGAGACACACAAGCAGTTACATTGGTATGCCTGACGACAATTGATGTAGTGCCGGAATATTAACAAGAGGAGAGGGATGGGAGAGGGGGTATGGAGAGAGGGAGAAAGGAGAGGAACAAAACAAGCAACTAACATACTAGATCTGACGACGATTCAGAATAGTGCTGGAGGGGGAAGTGGGAGGAGAAGACAAGGAGGTAAGGGGAGAGACATATCACAAGGTCACAAGACAAATGATAGAGTAAGTGCTAATGAACAGTAAAGGGAGGGGAGGAGGAGAGGGCAGGTGGATGAGAAAGACAGGCGGCTACAATTACTATGCCTGACGGCAATTGAGGCAGTGCCGGAATTTAACAAGAGATGGGGAGGGGTGGGGAGGAGGAGAGGGCAGGTGTATGAGAAAGACAGGCGGCTACAATTACTAAGCCTGACGGCAATTGAGGGGGTGCAGGAATTTAACAAAAGGAGGGGAGGGGAGGAGGGATAAGGGGTGAGGGAGTAGGAGAAGGACAAACAGGTGACCAGCGTACTAGGCCAGATGACCTTTCAGAGTAGTGCCGGAGGGGAGGGGTAGGAGAAGACCAAAATAGGGGGGTCTCAGACAGGCACCTATCATACAGGTCAGGGGGCAAGTATGAATAGCTAAGGGCTAGAGAAAGGAGAGTGGGGAAAGAGAGGTAACAACACACCATCAAAGGAGACCCGAGGGGGATGAGGGCACAATACAACCATCACAGTGGCATGGGGGGGTGGGGTCACACACAACCATCACAGGGGGCAGGGGGACCCTCACGACCCTCATGGGGCAAGGGTGTGTGGGGCACACATGACCTTCACAGGGGCAGAGGGGCACTCACAAACATCACAGGGGTAAGGGGGGTGGGGGCACACACGACCATCACAGGGGGAAGGGGGCAATGCAACCATCCAAGGGGCAAGGGGGGTGCAGGCACACACGACCATCACAGGGGGCAGCTGGGCACACACAACCATCACAGGGGGCAGGGGGGCACACTCAACCATCACAGGGGACAAAGGGGGTGGGGCACATATGAGCATCACAGGGGGCAGGGAGGCACAATTAATCTTCAAAGGGGGTAAGGGGGTGGGGGCATAAATGACCATCACAGGGGGCAGAGGGGCACACACGACCATCACAGGGGGCAGAGGGACACACACAACCATCACAGGGGGCAAAGGGGGAACACATGACTATCATGGGGGCAGGGGCACATACAACCATCACAGGGGTCAAGAGGGGTTGGAGGCACACACGACTGTCATTGGGGCAAACACAACCATCACAGGGAGAAGGGGGTGCACACACGACCATCATGGGGGCCAGGGGGTCACACACTTTCATCACAGGGGGCAGGGGGCACACACAACCATCACGGGGGGAAAGGGGGGCACATAATCATCACAGGGGGAAAGGGGGGTACACACGTCCCTGATTGATTTGAGAGTTCAAAGTGAGCGGGAATTGATGGGAAGTGAGTTCCACTATTATTTTTTCTTATTTAGTTCCATGACTTTTACGTCCATTTTCACTGTTCAAGGATGGTTCTTTTTAGTATTAAATAATGACTAGACATTTTCTAGTTATGTATTTGGGGCTAATCACTTCACGTGGACTACTCTGGGAACCAAGAAACAATGTGTTCTCATCCCTTGTTAAGTATTGTTCTAGATGTGTTGAGGATAGGAAGCAGGTTTTGGGAAGGATGACGCTGCAGAACCTTGATGGCAAAAGCCTGTGGTCTATCCCTTGGATTTTATTTCTTGCCTCTGTTGCAGGTGTCATAGTTCTGAGACTTTTCTGGCTGCACTCCTCCCTCTGCTAGCAACAGTTACCCCACATTGTGTCTGTCACAGCCTGAACTTACTGGGCATCTTGAGAACAATCTATTGGAACCTACGTGCCAAGTTTGGCAAGGCACTTTCTGCAACCTCTCAACTCGCAAGGTGCACGGCCCAGTGGTGGACTGAGCAACAGGGAAGCTTGGAGATGTCCCTATGGGACTCTGAAACCAAAATAGTGATGGGTGGAATCTTTATGATTTAATCTGAACCACTGGCATTGCTCTGGGCAACCTTTCAAACGGTTGCCAGCGATAGGGTCGAAAACAAAAGGATCGAATGCCTTTTGATCGACAGTCAAAGGATCGAAAAAAAGGGTCGCATTTTTTTTTTTTTTATGAGGGGGTTCCTCCAACCCCCCGTTTTCTTTATTAAATACATTTTTTTACCAACCCAAACTAAAAAATATATATAAATAAATTTTAAAAAATTCGACCCTTTTTTTTTCGATCCTTTTGCATTCGAGCAAAAGGTCATTCGATCCTTTTTTTTCGATCGTTTGACTGGACACCCTTTCAAACCACTGTTTTTTAGCCTGTCTGACCATTGCAAAAGGATTCCAGTCATGCAAATCAGTGAGATACTACCACTAATACCACGAATGGGAGGAGCCCTGCCGGAACTGCCAGTCCATGTCCCCTCTGCATGGAAACACAAGCAACCCCAGACATGTTTCGGCCTTGTTGGGCCTCCTCAGTGGGGTGCAGCTTGGTTCCCTATGGCGCAGCGAGCAAGGGACCCACGTTTTGGCATACCCTCTCTCACATAGGGAGACAAACTGAAATTTTGAAAAACGGGCTAAAAAACAGTGGTGTGGTAGGTTGTCCAGAGCAATGCCAGTGGTTTAGATTTATTCAAAACCTTCCAACCATCACTTTTTTGGTTGCAGTTTGACCCTCTGGGCCTCTGTGACATGGCCTTCTTTTGTGAGGACACTGCATTTTTTGCATTGCTGCAGGCAACACACACAGTTAAGATCCAATGTTTGTTTGCACTTTGTAATAACGGGCCACTTTGGAGAAAATAAAACAGGGCCACATTTGGTTCCGAGTCCACCCCAGACACGAAGATCTACCCTGATAGCTTCTTCTATTGAACAAAATAATACATTTTAGTCTTTGCTCATGGCCTGTCATGCAAGTCACTTATCTCTACTGTGTAGCCAAGACACTAAAGCATTCTCCTATGTGTTTCTGTAACACCTTACACTAGATTGTAAAATAAGTGTGTGCCACCTGTGGGGCACTTTAAGACATCTACACGAACTCCCCACTCGCAAATGTTGACGTTATGAAGAGTTTGGGCTCTATGGGGTCAACCCAGCAGACCCTTTCAATCTTTGCCAGTGAAGCAGGGACTGGGAGAATATTTCTGCATTTCCAGGCGGGGTGGGCTCTGCTTTAGCTCCACTCATAGGGCCTGGTTCATGGAATTATTTGCACAGAAAATAGGGAACTTGCGCGTCAACCTGCATGCGAAATCCCGTTAGTTAATTCATGGCATCGAATGTGCAAGACTTTTCCTGGACTTGCGTGGAGTTTGTGCAGGCTCGGCAAGTCTCTGTGAGCCGTCGAGTGCCTTGAGCGAGACACCTCGTAGAGTGTGGGTATGGCTTGCTGGGCACAACGCGCTTGTCTTGGAAGCAAGATGACGCTGACCAACACAGGTTTGATCTCCGGGTCGGCGCTTAGAAACCTCTAGGTATTAAGCGCCTTATAAATAAACGATTACATTACATTTACATTTCATTACAGGGCTGGGAAGGGGCAGAACACAGAAAATTGGGAAGAAGATGCGAAAAAGTGGGCGTTCTGAGGGATGGCCCGCAGGCAGTCCCTCGCACTACCACAATTGTACCAAATGACACGTATTTATGGAACCACTGGTGCAGCCTCTTGGCATAGAAATGGCCACGCAAATCCCTCAATCTCTACACCACCCAAAGGCAGGTGTAAAGATACTTGTGCGTACGAATAGCCGTGCAGAGGTGGGTTTGCATGTTGAATTTAGGGGTGCGTGTATGCAACCAGGGATCCAATCTAACTTAGGGGTGCATGTAATGTACGCAGTGTAGCGGGCTGTAGAAGCAGTTTAGGGGCGTTCGCACACAGAGTGTCTGAGTTTTAACCACGTTACGAATGTTCACACGCATGTTGTCAGGGTGCCAACGACAGTTGCGGGGGACCCTGTGCAGTGTCCCCGAGATGGAGGCCTACTTGCGGGGGACCCAACGCACTGTTTGAAGGGTACATGTATTCGAGCCCGGGGGAGCATGCAACGGTAGCTGTTCTGGCTGTTTATGCTTTGCGTGGGGTGGCGTGTTGGGTCGTTCCTGGGGGCAACTTGAGAATACGCTAACTTTGCGCAATACATTCCATGAATACGCAGGGCGTGTCCTTTTCGGCACGCGGCCCAGGCACAATTTCTGCGCACATTTCCATGAATCGGCCCCATAGTGTATATCAGAAGGGATTCCCGGTCCCGTGGCCTGCGGTGGACTAGTGACCAGGGCCCATTGTGGTTACCATTTGTTTCCTCCGGATCTTTCCAGGGAAGAGGGCATGGATATAACGGGGCTCGTGGGGCATAAAAGCTGGCATGTATGGAGAGGCTACAAGAGAAACAAGTGACATGAAATGCAGGAAAACTGGTAGAAAACGTTAAGCAAAAACAATGTTTCTGTTTTGCTGAACTATTTTTCACGATCGTCTGTATGTCTCCTCTCATTTTTAACGCCCAGGTGCAAAATGGGCATTGTGTCATTCAGCCATGGTCGTTGGGGGACGGGCAGGTACATTTGAAAAGGGTCCGTTTTCCAAGATACCTTTTAAAACGTGCAACGGGTCTGCGTGACACACGTGTGCTTGGCGCACACACCACTTTCTCGCTCTCTGACACTGACGGGCAAAGAAAACAAAAAAAGTGGACAGCAAAAAATAGCACACCTTAGCCGTGCAGAGATAAGTGGCCTTGCACCAGAGTACGGCCGCCCTATTCCCAGAGGGAGGTCTTTTGCAAGGCAGCGGTGAGTAATCTCGCCCCTCACACACGTACTCTCCGCTCAATACCAGCCCTGACAGAGGAAAAGAGACGCTTCCTGTTATTCTGGGCTCGCTTCGTTTGTCATTTAAATGCTTGTCCTGGCTATTAGCGCGCAGGACTGGCAGGATGGCACGCCGCACCGGCACGGGGCTCTGCCTGCTGCGCCAGCTGCCGCAGCTCCTTCTTTGGGGTACGTAGCCGCCGCGTTTTTCATCTATAAGTTCCGTTTTGTATTTAATTGTATGTCGGACCGTTGCTGAGCGCGGAGGGCCAGTGGAGCGGCGTGCATGGCAACGGGGTCGCGGAGAAGCGGGGGGAGGCTGAGTGCATTGCGCACACAGCACCCGCGGGTTCCCTGGCCCTCATTTTAAGGTTCACATGAGAGAGGGGGAAGGCGTGCAGCTGGACAGAGGAATCGCAGTTCGCTCTCGGATTTACTCTGCGTTTTGGAGGCGCTGCTCCAGAACACGCTGAGCCTTTTTTTTACCAACTTGTATCAGCGTTGCGTTGCGGTGGCGCATTTGGGGGCGCAGATTTGGAACGCCACACGTCCTTCAACAGAGGCAGCGTTACCGTTAGCACAAGGCGTCATTTAAGTTTTCATTGTCTCAGTGTCCGCTGCTGTGTTATGTTCCGTGTGTTTAATGGGCTGTTCTGTAACGGCGCATAGTGCATTGAAGGGACTGCAACACAGCATCGGGCGCTGTATGCAAATGAAGATGCTTGGTTTTAATATAGTGACTTCTGTCGGTATATTGCGGTTTCTAAGCGCTCCTACGTTTTGGCAGAAATGGCGGAAATTAAGGTGCAGAGGATCACAAAATGTTATCAAAGTCAGGGGGTGCCGGGCCCTGAACCCGCAGCTACTCGATAAGCATGTCTTTTCTTTTCCTAGTTTTTAGGTTTTTCCGGGATTGGGGAGGTCTGTCCGCCAAGACACACTATGACATATCGATTTGTGGCTGTCCCGAGTGCTGAGAAAATTGCTTCCAAGCACTTTTCCAGAGTCCTCACTCTGCGATGAATCATTACAGAGACAGGGAAACACGCAAATGAACGGGGTGTTGGGTATGGGGGTCCAACGAGCATGCGTGCACACGAGACGCCCCTCCTTTAACTTCTAGCACACAGGGGACCCCTCCAGTCGCCGTGGGATTGAAAGCGGCGGGCGGTATGATACTTGCGGTTGTCGCGCGGGGATGCCAACTCGTTTACCGGCAGCAGGAGTCATACGCCAGAAACCTATTTAAAAAGACAGACAAGTGAACTTCCACCAACCCTGAACACATGGCAAGTTTGCCAACCTTCGCCGTTCTGCCATCCGGGGACTTTTCATAGGGTCCGGGCACGGCAGTGAACTGAACGGTGAAAAGACTGTCATCAGCAATGCATCTACAACTCTACAAACCTGGATACGCTCCTATGACGCTGCAAACCCGACCCACACGAGACAGCTCCGATCCGTGTTTTCAGGATAACCATGCAAGTTGTATTGCAATATAGAAAATCTGAATGGGAGTTTTTGTCCAAGTCAGTGGTTAACGAAAAAATCTGGCGTGGTTGCTGTATCCAGCTATATGATCATACTTTTAAATAGGTATCTCAGCTGAAATAGTTTATTCGGCTTACATATCTCGGGTGGAAACTATTCCCAAGCCATTTGAACCCACCATAACTTTGCTGGTGTTTGAGCAACATGTCCCAATGGCCAATGCTCCAAACACAAGGATGCCTGTTTTAGATGTAAACATGTTTTGCATAAACTATTGCTGCCCGCAAGACATTCTCCTGGAGTAAAGTCTTGACATTTGAGCTACTTTGCATACCCACAATGCATTGCATATCTGGCTCTGAACTGGAGGTCAACTTCCAGTGATGGGTATTGTATGGAGCTGTGCTGAGTGCCTCTTGGCTGAAATGAAAACATCTATATGTAACATACGGGCAAAGTTATGTTGGGTTTAAAAAAAAAGTCCACTTTAAATGTGACAGACGGACACACTCTGAGGGTGAAAGGATGATGTATGCCAGGGATATTCTGTAATATTGTTCCCTCCGCGTGTTCTGCAGCCGTAAAACAAGAGGCACAGGGCAACCCTTGGGCCCGCTTAGCTTGAAGTACAAACTATCCCGGACTCTGTATTGCGCACCATATGCTATAATGCATGATTTTAATGTACAGTTTTTCATACACAGTTGGTAGAAGAATGCTGTATTTTTAACGGAATATGAACTCTGGGTATGTGATTGCGCACGTGCACCGTAACACAATGAGCTGCATTATTGGTCATATGGAACGTATCCTATCATCATGTAGTGCACATGGGTGATATTTTAGGAGCAAAGTCTATTTGTTTTGCTGTAATACTAACGTCCATTCCTCCCCCCTCTTGGTCCCTACCACTGGAATTCTCTCCTTTTGAAATTAAAAACATTTAACCACTTTTCGGGGCTTTGAGACCATCCCAAAGAAACGCCTCCTGTCTCTTGAAGCTGCCCTGAGGGCAAACCCTCGCATCACCCCACCCTGTGACCTCCCACCCTGTGCCCACCGAACATAATTATAAGCTAATGTCGATAGCCAACCTGGTTGTGCCCTAGTGTGCACCAGTGGATGGGCATGCATTTATCACAGCCCCCCCCCCCACCTGCCTTTCATGTTGCCACTTCCTCCTCACCCACCAGCAGGGAGAGGTTCCATCTACATCCAGTTGCCGACTGTGGTAAAGCGCCTGGAATCGGGATTGCTCCGTTTGCTTCTGCCTCCTTGGAAGAAGGTTTCTGGGCGAAGCACTGCGCGCGTGCCTTACGTGTAATAAATATAACTGCCCCCAGCAGCCTTTGATAGCAGAGTGCTCCCCCGTGATCGATAATCACGTTCCACACTCGGGTAGGAGCAGGTGTTCACAGTACTGCCATCTACCGGAAGACACCATATTAAAGACCGCAGCGAGGGGAGGCCCGGATCCTCATTAACCCACCAGGAGGAAAGTATCACAGCTGGGAAATAACGCAGATTTTTAATACATAGCAAAGTCGGAAAGGGATGTTTTTATCAGTCTATCTTTGTATTTAATCCATATCTATTCATCCATTAATCTATGTATCTATGTGTCTATCTATCTAAGTGGATATCTGTCTATCTATATATCCATCTGTCTGTCTATTTTTCTATCCATCTACCTATCTATCTTAGTCATTAATCCCTGTGTATCTATCAATTTCTATATATCTATATCATCCACACATATCTATCTCTCTCTCTCTCTCTCTCTCTCTCTCTCTCTCTATCCATCCGACTGTATCTATCTATCTATCTATCTATCTATCTATCTATCTATCTATCTATCTATCTATCTATCTATCTATCTATCTATCTATCTGTCTGTCTGTCTGTCTGTCTGTCTGTCTGCCTGCCTGTCTGTCTATCTATGGCATCTCTCTATCTAGCTGTCTGTCTTTTATCTATCAATGTATCTGTCCATCTATCCATCCCTGTGTCTATCTAATCATCCATCCATCTGTCTGTCTGACTGTCCGTCTATCTAAGTATCTATCCATCTGTCTAGCTATTAATCAATCTGTCCATTAATCTATCTGTCTATTTATGTGTCTGCCTTTCTATATATGTGGGGTCTGTGTATCTATCCATTCATCCATCTGTCTGTACGACTGGCCGTCTGTCGAGCTACGTGTCTATCTTTATCTATCACCCACATCTATCTTTCCATCAACCTATCTGTCTGTCAGAGTGTCCGTCTGTCTGTCTGTCTATCTATCTATCTATCTATCTATCTATCTATCTATCTATCACAGTACATTTCCAACACGTTTGGCTTTTACTACTGCACCACATTAGATGTTTTAAGAGACCCAATCCTCGCGGATCGCAATAATTCTGTTAATTATTAATGACAATCTAAATGGGTTTCCTTCCCACGAGTTACTTAATCTAACGCCCCCCTCTGTGGGTCAACGACGAACGCGGCCCCATCACTCCCCTTTTTCCAATCTGTGCTCTACCCTCGATGAGCCGCTAACAGAAGACATCCGCCTGCAATACGAGCTGCATTGCGAGAGGGGCAGAGAGTGGGGCGAGCAGCGCCGCTGCCAAGGGAAGGCAGGCGCTGGAAACTGCAACTGAACAATACACAAGGAATTCATTAACACCCCCGCAAACGGCTAGAAGAAATACATCCACTTCTTTTGTTTCTGTTTTACTAACTACTGGATGGTACACTGCAGTGTTTATCTTACTGCGTTCATAACCATTTGCCAAGTTCCCGTTCGAAAGAAACCTACTTTTCATGCCATGGGAAACAACAAAATCATGCTTTATAGAAAATATTGGGCATGTGTAATTTGCCCAAATGTGCCCTTTAGGAGTCCTGGCGACAGACCTCTAACTCACTTTACATTTAGCACATGGTCACGGAAAGGTTTCATATATCTACTATCTATCTATCTACCCACCATCCATTCTATCTATCTGTCTATCTATCTATCTATCTATCTATCTATCTATCTATCTATCTATCTATCTATCCATCCATCTAGCCACCCACCCATCTTTCTACCCACCATTCATTCCATCCATCCATCCATCCATCCATCCATCCATCCATCCATCCATCCATCCATCCATCCATCCATCCATCCATCCATCCATCCATCCATCCATCCATCCATCCATCCATCCATCCATCCATCCATCCATCCATCCATCCATCCATCCATCCATCCATCCATCCATCCATCCATCCATCCATCGTTTCTATATATGCATCTATCCATCCACCCATCTACCTTTCTATTTATCTATCTGATAGTCCATCTGTCTATCTGTCCATCCAATCACGAGGCTGCATTACAGCTGATGACTTCATCATGTTGCTAAATTCTACCTTCATTCATTCTCATTGTCACTTGCACCGATTGATGTCACAGCTAGCTCTGTCGTTAGCACAGCTTCTGGGAACTCCAGATATTTGTTAGACCGAGTCCCAAGGCATTTTCTAGACATCATTACACCCAAGACGAAACACCAGAATCTCTCCCGCCCCCACATTACTCCTCTATTGCCACCCCCACACTGCACTCCTATTCCAAAATAATGTAATAATTGCATTGTAAATACTGTTTAATTGACTTGTAATTGAAATTCCCAAGTAGACAACGTATACAAGCATATTTTAAACAGGAATTCATTTTGGATGTTATGTTTCTATTCGTTATCTAAATGAATGGCGCTCTCCTAGATGATGCTTTTTGCAAAAAAAACGTATAATATTGCTGCCTGGTCTATTTTCCCAACAATGTAGCTCCCTATTGGAAGTGTGGCAAGAGCCTCATGCTCTCCTCAGTTGGTGAACAGCGCTCAGAAGCCATTCCAAATGGTCTGGTAGAAGATCGGAAGATGGGTGCGAAATGAAAGGAAAGAATTAGGCAGCGGTGAAAAAGAAGGCAGTTTCCAGCTACATTCAGTAAGGTTCGGTAATAAAGAATGCCCTGAAACTACTTCAAAGCGCTATAGAGGAAGGCTAAAAAGAAGAGCAGGTTGACAATGAGGTGAAATAGTCATGTTGCCATATGATCTGCGTACCCAGGCAAAGTATAAACATGCTTGCCACATGGTGTGAGTGCATGAGAATTAAATGGGAAAACCTGGTGAGAGTACCTCAGTATTGGAAGGCAAATGGCATGAGTACTTAGGCTTGTGATGGTAACAGCTGGCTAAAGGGGTGAGTTCCTAGACATATCATGCCAGCTTCTGGCTTATAGTTGCATGCCAGATCCTGGTGGGTAGCGCGTGTAGCTGGTTTTGGGAATGGAACAATGCCATCCGAGACAAGTATGAAATGTTTATGGCACCGACGAGGCCTTTCTCGAGTGCCATCAGTGGGTAATAATACTGCTGATCAACACAGAGCTTAGAAGTGGCCCGTCTACACGAAGCTCTATAAAAGCTACAACTGTATAATATATAATTCAAGTACTATGCCAACATATTGAAATGCCAAGTACATTGTCCCATGGCAAAAGCTGGCCATTTGTGTTAATACCTGGCAATGATGTAAGTTCCTTACTGTATGATGTCAATAACTGTAATACGTTTTATATGAAGATGCCCTGGCACAAAGTATGAAATGATGGTAACTTGAACATGCAATTGTAACGCTAGGTAGGCACATTATGAATGTACATGGGCAGGGGATCGCAATACCTACAGTAGCAAGAAAGAAAACCTTTTCACTAGACACCCTTCAAATCTGTTGACTTTGGGCCTCATTACGAGTCAGGCGTTAAGGGGTTAACGGCGCCGTAAACGGCGCCGCCCCTTAACGCCTGATTACAAGGTCCCTTAGCGCCATGGTGATTTTAACGCCTGCTTTTTGCAGGCGTTAAAATCCATGGCGCCAAGGGACCATGGTGCTAATTACGCCACAGTAATTTACGGTGGCGTAATTAGCGCCTTCCCCACTCCCATTATGCCCTATGGGGCAAAAATGGGAATGGGGAAGCGTAAAATGGGAAATGGGGATTTACCGCCCCACTCACCTTGGAATGGGGCGGTAAATCCGCCATCCACCATGGTGTAAACATAGTTTACACCATGGTGGTAAGGGTACGACCCAGGCGGTAACTTACCGCCTGGGTCGTAATGAGGCCCTTTGTCATGAATTGTTGCTAGAATAATTGTTTTCTACCTTTGCACATTCATTTTTTCACAACAAATAAAACACACCCACACACACACACCCCCACCACCAAAATGCAATCCCCTCTGCCTTCAACCCTTCGATTCATCGAACTCTGGGCCCCTTTAAAAAACTAACCAGCATTGGCAATGCCAACAGTTTGGGCATTTGTGTAGGAACAGGGAAGGCACTTGTCAGGCACCGCTGTAGTGGTAATAACTGTCCATTGATGGTAGCAGTTGCAAAATGGTGTGAGTACCTGGGCATCTAATAGCAGTGCCTGGCAAATGCCTTATACTTAGACACAAGCCAAAACTGTTGGCTTTGCCAGTGCTTATTTTAAACAGGAGTTCTGTAAAGGACAGGCATAGTACTTCTAAACCAAGTGGCTGACGACAGACCTGTTTATGACATGTTTTGTTACATCTTTAGCGTGTTTGCAGCTCCAATTAGGTGATTAACTCAGAAAACTGCTTTGAAAAAACACTTGCCAGGACTTTGAGTGCAAAGTTTGATGGTAAGGCTTGTTTAAAGCAAGCTCAAAGAGTTCTCATGAGGCGGTGTTTTGGGCGGGCCTGGGCAGGAACTGGGTGGGAATGTCCATAGGGATTAGCATGGCCATGGGCAGTCAGTGGGTGGGCAAATAACCAAACAATTAAATTAAATTCATTCAATTGGCTTTTATAATGTGCCTAATACGGTGTCCGGTCATCATTTCAAATTCAAAAGGATTGAATGCAATACATTCGAATCAAAAGGACCGAAAAAAAGACTGAATGCCTTTTTTTAATGTATTTTAAATTTTTGTTGGTTTTGGTATAGGTAAAATTAGTGATTTTTGGCCAAAAAACAGGGGCTTGGGGGGCACCCCCCCAAAAAAAAGCACAATTGATTTTTTTTTCCGGTCCTTTTGTTTTGAAAGTATTGCATTTTGAAACTTTGTATTTGCATCTTTATCTATAAACCGCCTAATACCATACCCGAGCTTGGATTCTAAGCGCGTATCTGGGATTCAAACCTCTCTGTGGTCTTGTTTCGAAGACCAGCGCGTTACCCGTGTGCTATCCTCCAATAACAACACCTACAAGCTTTGTGGCAGTCATCATATGAGATTCTGCAGACCTGTACTCTCATGGAATAGGTTCAGCTTATTACTGGCGCTAGAGCACCACCTATTTGCTCAAATTAAAAAGGGCAGCAACAACCATAATGTGTACAAATATTGCTTTCTTGCATACTCAAACTTTGCCCACAGGAAAGAGCAACGTTTGGCAAGGAGACTCCATGTCACCTGAACACGTATTTACAGCCCTGGTCTTACGAGCAACAGATCATTGCATTGTGGGAGTTGTCGTTTTTTGTTTCAACTTGTTGTAACATACATTGGCCGGTTTGCCCTCCCCAAGAAACGGGTCTAGTGATCACACCACCTCCTTCTGGAGTGCATGAATGAGAAGGATCACTTGGATAGCACCAATCATGGAGTTGACCTGTCAGAGGCGTTCCTAGGGGGGTTGAGGGTGGGCTGAGGGGGCTATAGACCCGGGTCTCTTGGTTGCAGCCTCGGATAGAAGCTCATGGGCTACAACCAAAAGGCTCGCTAGCCCCGAGTCCCGACAGTCCCGACATTACCCTAGCCCCCGGATCTTATCCAACACCCCTAAATTGACTGCTTCATGAGAGGGCCGCACGATGGGTCTTGTTGAGGGAGAATGCAGAGGATTTGAAAACACATTGATCGATGCAGGTAAAATCGTCCCAGCGGAAGTGATGTGGACAAAGTCACTAACAGCAGTTGAAGAGGCAAGGAACAGGCCCTGGGTGCAATAACCTGAATTGAAAGAGAGGAGACGGATTGCATTATGCAGAATGTGCCCAGTGATTTCATTGCATAACCTGAATTGAAAGAAAGGAGACCGAGTGCATTATGCAGAATGTGCCCAGTGATTTCATTGCATAACCTGAATTGAAAAAGAGGAGACCGAGTGCGTTATGCAGAATGTGCCCAGTGATTTCATTGCATAACCTGAATTGAAAGAGAGACCGAGTGCATTATACAGAATGTGCCCAGTGATTTCATTGCATAACCTGAATTGAAAAAGAGGAGACCGAGTGCATTATGCAGAATGTGCCCAGTGATTTCATTGCATAACCTGAATTGAAAGAAAGGAGACCGAGTGCATTATGCAGAATGTGCCCAGTGATTTCATTGCATAACCTGAATTGAAAGAGAGACCGAGTGCATTATGCAGAATGTGCCCAGTGATTTCATTGCATAACCTGAATTGAAAGAAAGGAGACCGAGTGCATTATGCAGAATGTGCCCAGTGATTTCATTGCATAACCTGAATTGAAAGAGAGACCGAGTGCATCATACAGAATGTGCCCAGTGATTTCATTGCATAACCTGAATTGAAAAAGAGGAGACCGAGTGCATTATGCAGAATGTGCCCAGTGATTTCATTGCATAACCTGAATTGAAAGAAAGGAGACCGAGTGCATTATGCAGAATGTGCCCAGTGATTTCATTGCATAACCTGAATTGAAAGAGAGACCGAGTGCATTATGCAGAATGTGCCCAGTGATTTCATTGCATAACCTGAATTGAAAGAAAGGAGACCGAGTGCATTATGCAGAATGTGCCCAGTGATTTCATTGCATAACCTGAATTGAAAGAGAGACCGAGTGCATTATGCAGAATGTGCCCAGTGATTTCATTGCATAACCTGAATTGAAAGAGAGGAGGCCGAGTGCATTATGCAGACTGTGGCCAGTGATTTAATTGCAGAATATTCATTGCAGTAATATCCACTGAACATTTAAACATAAAAAAAACAAAAAAAAACAGGAGGTTGGTTTGGCAAAGTGAATCGTGAGACTTACAGATGTGGTGTGGTTAACAGGGTGTGCGTGGGTTGTCCCTCTGCATTTTGCAGGGTAAATGGCGTCAGTAAACAATATTGGCAGTACAAAAACAGAGGTATAAAATCGACAGCAAAAACACATAGAACTATAGAGTCGTGTGTGTTCCGAATCGCTTCGGGAAGTATCTGTTTTATTAAACACACATTACTTGGAAGAAGAAGAACAGCAATCAAGATTTAATTCTAGGATATTATTTTTTCTATAATTCGTTTTGAATCTACTACCACAAGTTTCACAATTTGTCTACATATAGTAACAAATAATCCTTCTTAACACATGATGGCTTCTTTTGAATAGTTGGTCTTTCTAGGCAGTGATAGAGTGCAGGGGATCCTCAAAATTAGAATACTTATCTTTTCTCCTAGTGAAAGAATCTATGTACCACTTATTCCCAACCCCACTCAGTCTTCATTTAACATTATTTTTAGCTTTCCCAGATTTGGTATGTCAACTTTCATGACATTGTACTGCAGTGTATAGCATCCTTGGCTTTATCACAGAGTTGCAGCGGACAGATAAGGGTTAAAAGATAAAATGGCAGACAGTATCTATTGTCAGCATATGCATCATTGAAACTTCAAACCTGAAAAAACAAGGCACCTTGCTCCACCTCCCTCATGTTTTATTTCCATCTGTATTCCCTCCCCCGTCTGGTCCTTCTGCCCCTTTGTCCTTTCCTTGCAGTTGGGATTGAAACTATTATTTGCTCTGACTCATTGCTATGCACCTTTATTTTTTACTCTGATATGCCCAACAGTTTCTCATTTCATTTTTTTACAATTTCTCTTGAAGTTTATTGCAGTCAAATTCATGGAAGTCAATATCATAAACCAAATATATTATTTATTGGTATGTTTTTTTCCTTTAAACGTTTTACTATTTCTGGTTTTCATTTTGTGCAGCCTTTCTTTGTATTTCATGCACATTGTTTCCAACCAATTTCTTTTCTACAAGTATGCATTTTATAAAGTATATTTCTACCTGAAGACAAACATTTTTTCCATACAAAACATCATAATAACATCGATCCGAAAACATTCCAGAAAATATTCCTCTCAAACACCTTTTGTTGTGATACCCCCTAACCACCTAAATGTCTGTTTGTAAAATTTGCAAACAACAGAGTTTCTAATTGTCTAGGTGTCTATACATAACATTTATATATAACAGGGTCTACGTCAAAGAGACTAGGTCTGTACAGTTTTTCTTGTATATTGTTGAAAGCTAGCAGAAGGATCTGTATGTCCCCTTCTGGAAATCTGACATTTTGGCAGAGTAACAATTAGACCACCCTCTTCAGGACCTCTTGTTACTACTCAACCCTGAAAAAGGCACATAAAACAATGTGTGAGCTAATCTTAAAAAAAACAAAAAAAATATGTGTAATACTGTCACATGTTTTCCAATTTTCCTCTAAGTGTAAGAATATAAAGCACTTTCCTCACAGCCTGCTTGACATCTCCTTTTTCCCTTTCCTTGCTTGTTTCGCTTCTCCTCTTAATCCAATTCCTGTGCCACTGTCAAGCACTGTGTAAAGAAAATAACAGGGTGCTGTGAGACTCTGTGGAGCAGAAGCCCGCCCTTCTATGCTTGTCGTTCAGGCGCCGTTCATTAGGCCTAATTTAATTGAAAAAGCTGCTTACCTAATGCTGTTAATAGTTTGCTGCTCCAGTGCCATTCTTGGAACAGAGTGCTTTTTCTGCCCGTACTCTATGGTCAGCTGCTTCTCTAGTTGGTAGCATCTGGTTATCAATTATCTCTGTGGGGCCTGTAAGACATGTATATTATACATTTGTATAGTGTTCTCTGCACTCGTAATGTCATTTCACCAATTGTGCTATAGGCATACTGGGAAATTCGTTGGGAGTGTTACATTTCTTATGAATTCATCTCTGTTTCCTCTGGAAGCGGTGTTCCTGTTAAATTACGTACTATTTTAGGACCCTGACTAAAAGAAGGCAGGAGCCTCAAGGGGCCGCTGATCCAATGCCTCCCTGGTTGGTTTCAACAATTTATTGTGTGAACCACGTTTTCAAGCCAAATTCAAACGATACTGTGGTAAAATTCTGTACATTTCCGTAATACCGAAACTCTGTTTCTTTGGCCCAAAGTTTCATTGTTTGTGTTCATATGTATGAGGGGATACAGTGGTCCTGTGCCCCTTGTTGTGCCTTACCTTCACAGCATCTGTAGCCTGTTCCTTCTTGCGGCCTCCACTGGCTACCAGGTACGTGCCCCTGTCGCTTTCCCATCACGAGGGAGTGCTAGGGGACAAAGAGCACGACCCGGTCAGCCCTCCGTGTCTTTGTTTTGAGGCTGTTATACCTAAAGCGCGCTTTGGTTTACCCATGTGTGGTTTCGGGTAGCCATTGGGAGGTTTAGCAGCACTTGCTCTTGATGTCTCCCATGGTTCGTACTTCACTGGTGCTCACAGTTTCATAGCGTTGCTCGGGGCAACCTGGTGTCACCCAGCACGTTTATGTATTTCGAAGGCACGTACCGTTTCCATGGTAATCAAGCGGTTGCCTGTGTGAGCCTACTGCCGCCAGGAAATCTCCATGGAGATGAGTCTCTGTACCTTCCTGGCCCCTCCTTCATTGCCTGCCGTTTTTACCCGTGCTTATACAAGGTGGCCTTATATTATTTCTGGTATACCGATCTAGTGGAGTATGTTGATAAATCAATGCCGAGGCTTGGTGAAACGCAACCAAGCTTCCTCGCCCGGCAGAAAAACTGGTGTGTCCATATATGCGCGACCATCTATATGTACATGCCACTGTGTGTGTGTATGTATATACCCAAGACTGCACCATCATTCATTTGCGGGGTATATGGAATGATTTGGATGTAAATGATTGTGGGCGTGTTGCTCCGAGTACCCAGCATGGACCTGCATGTCCCTGGGCACAGTCCACTACACACCCTCTTGTCTTGGATAACTCAGGGTTAGGTTTATTTGCCATTAAGCCTCCATGTTGTCTAATGAAGGGTGATTCCCTAATGTCTTCTTGGTCCAGACAAGGTTCTTCTTTTATGGAAAGAGTAGTTGCTCATTGAGTCCAGTAATGTAGGTCCCTAACTTGTGGATCCACCAGGCTTCCTTATGAAGGAGCACCCTGTTTGTATTCAATGATTATTTCACTGTATCTAGGACCCACCACATTATATAATCTGCCAAATGTGCAAGTGAGATGTAATGTTCCACCAAAGGCACTGACTGTGTTCTACAGTGAATGCTCATGCGATGTTCCCTAATCCTCTTGTTGGATGGTCTCCTAATTTGCCCCACTTAATTTTGCCACAAAGCCATTGTATACATAAATGGTGTTTGGCGTCTTGCAATTGGTGAATTGTTTGAGTTCCCACTGGTGACCTCCTATTGTAAATGATGTCATTTTTCCTAGTGAATCTGCACACTGTGCATTTGCCTCATGGGTGATTTCCTGTTAGTTGTCACAAATTCCATAATGTGCTTTTCGCTGTACTCTTGCAGAATCGGGCACGCATCAACTATTCCTTGTTATTCTTTGATTTCTTCAGCGTCATTCTTGGTAGTGGCTCGTCTGGTAGTGCCACCCTTACCAAGGTCCAGTATTTCTTCACCATTGCCCTTAGTCTGGGTGTACTTTGACTATAAGTGGTTCACAAGATGTTTTAAGATCTTCATTTTCTCGGTCGCTCATCCTAGGTGTCAAAAGTATTTCCCATGGGGTGAATCTTGCTCTCTTCTGTGAATGAGTCAATAATGTGTTGGGGTAACCCCTGGCCTTTAATCTCTGAGTGAGTGAGGCCACACATGTCTGGAAATCATTGAGAGAAGAGCAGTTTCTGCGTACCCTCAAATATTGCCCATACAGCAAATGTTCATTCAGCGGAAGTGGGTGTAAACTGTTGTATTGCAATAAGGTATTCCTATCTGTTTCTTTTCTAAAGAGGGTGCATTGTAAAATTCCCTCTTGTTGGAAAATATTCAAATCTAGGAATTGGATCTCCTGTGTGTTCCAGCTTATTGTGAATTTAATGTGGGGATCTTGTTCATTGAACCAATGCCAAAATTCATTTAGAGCTACCGTGCTACCTTTCCATATGAAGATTATATCGTCGATGAACCACCTCGAGTGATGGATGTTTTCCCCAAATAGGTTCATCATTGAGTAGATGAATTTTCAGCAAAACTTGCCATATATCTCACTGCTAGGCTTTGTGTGAATGTGGCTCCCACTGCAGTACCGTTCAACTGTTGGTAGAATACATTGTTGAGTTTAAAGACATTCTTCGTTAAAGCTATTTGGAGAAAATCAATGATAAATTCAACAGGAACCCTGCTTTGTAAACCCTGGGAGTTCAACGGTGTGCGCGCACATTCTAGTGCCTCTTCTTGTGGAACGCTGGTATACAAAGCTGTTATATCCATTGTTACGAAAAGCTCCTTAGTTGGATCAAAGGGTTGCCCCTACAAACAATGTCCATGCTGTCCCTTAGATATGATATACTAAGAATGCTGCAGGGTTTTAGGAAATAGTCTATGACTTTGTTAATTGGCTCAAAACTATTGGACGTGCCAGGGGTTTTTCTGGGTTTTTATGAATTGTATGAATTTTGGGTATGGTGTAAAACAAAGGGGTACCACCCTCTGGATGGTTTAAATAATCGATTTCCTGCTGTGTAATCAATTTTCTATTCAACCCCAACTGTGTTGCTTCTAAAATCAGTTGTTTTATTGCAGACGTAGGGTCTCTATCTAAAGGCTGGTAGTTTTCGATATTCCGGAGCAGTTCCATAACTATACTCAGGTATTGTTCATTGGTTTGTACCACACATCCGCCCCCTTTATCTGTGGCTTTGATTGTTAAATCTAAGTGTGCACTACGTTTTTTAAGGGCGTTCCTTTCCAAGTTTGGTAGATTATTTCTTGTATGTTTTTTTATTTTATTTTTAGAGCCTCCATTTCCTTTAGTACACATCTCTCGAAGGTCACTATTTCCTTTGGGAATCGGATTTTCTGTGGGGATGAAAATTGATTTTTATCCTCAAACCTGTGTCTTCCAATTGAGGTTCCTCATCTTGGTCCTTGAAGAAAACCTTTTGTCTGATTGTCCTGAAGAAATTCCTCATCTCAGATTCTGTAGTATACCAGTTAGTTACTTTAGTGGGAACAAAAGAAAGTCCCTTTCCTAGTACTGACAAGGACAGTATCTGCCCAGATAGATTGAAAACTGGTAATTCCAGGTTTATTTCTCCCACCTTGGGCGCCTCCTGCGGGGCCAGGACCATCTGACCTCTGGTTTCAATATCCTTTGTTCTGAGTGGGGCTCCATGGTCTTCCTCTGGGGTCCCCTCTCCCTAAAAAAGGCCTCTGTAGGCCTCTATTCGGTCGCTGGTGATAATCACTGTAGTCTCACTGATATTCAGCTATGGAATCTGAGCTTGATGATCCGGAAAATGTCACCCACCGTTTCCACAGTTTCTGTGAGTATTGTTGTGTATAGGTGCTCCCCTTTGTTCTATTTTCTAGCCAACTGTCTGTTAGGTAGGGGAACACTGCATCCAGTTTGAATTCTTTAATATCCTTCGTATGTTTTTTTTATTTTTTATTTAATGTAATACTTTTAAATTGATCAATTTGTGTATTTATTTCCTTTAGTGTTTCCTTTGCACTGGTCAGGGCTGTATTTTCAATAAACATTCTTTCTTCCTCACCCAGGTCCCTCTGTATCTTTCCACAGGTTCTCTGGGCAGTAGTAATTGTTTATACCATGAGATCTCTACTGCATTTAATGGCAATTTGGTTAAAGCTAGTATGATATTCCAAATCGTCCAGGAATAGTACTGGTTCGTTCCTACCAACTAAGCCCTCCGGTATGATGTTGCTTTTTAAATATTCCCTGATTAAATGCTCAGGGACCTATGTCCTGAAGCATTTATTTTTTATTTTTAGTAAGTCATCTCCTGAAACTCCACCTGGCTGAACTGTATTCACCCCGTGGGGTTGAAGAGGCAGGGACCCGTGAGTATTTCTAATGTTTGTTCTTCATTGTAGCTTCAAGTATTGCCTTCCACCATCGAGCATTTTACTGCAGCTATCTGGCCATTTGCATGTCCCATATTAGTTGAGAGAAAGCAACAGATGTGTCTTTGTCGGTCGGCAAAGCATTATAAAAGATGGCTTGAACTGAGTACTTTTCAAGCCATCTTTTGTAAACCTAGAAATGTGTCACAGAATTCCCATGTTCGCCGAGGGTTAAAGACGCCACAGTGACCTGGGAAGGGGTGGGGAAAAAATATGACATTAACTTCCTCTGGTGTCCCCTTGCGTGAGGGGTCACCAGAGGAATTTACAGTGACTGACAGAAGTGCCAGCCAGACACAGCCCGGCTCTGTGGCTGCCTGGCATTTTTGTCAGCTAGCCTGACTTAATGGCGGGCACATCTCCCATCGCGGCAGCGGCCGTGGTGGTAAAATGTGTCCTGCCGTGGTGGTGTGGCACCAGGGGGCCCCGGCAGGGACCCTGCTCAGCCCCACCTTTTGGAGACTGCCGGGGCCTGGCCCCGGCTGGCCCTGGCCCAATTAAAGCACTGGTCAATGGTGAGGGATCATGGTAGTTGTAGTCCAAAACATTTGAAGAGCCAGAGGTTGCAGACCCTGCAGTAGCATCACCCCTCCCCAACTGTGGCACACACCTCTCTGCCTCGCAACCTACTTTCTCAGTTGTAATCTCTGCATATGTCCTCTTGGATTTATTTTATGTGAGTACCATCTCCCCTTTATGTTCCACCCCTTCATTACTCATCACTCACTTTGTGTCTGCATCACTCAGTGCACTTTGGACCCTTTTGTAAAACCCCCCGTCTTGGGATTTATCCCCTAGCTCAAACCCCTTCATCAACAGCTTCTTACCCAACCTTTCCTGTGGCTTCAAATAAATACATTCATATACAAGTCGCTCGTCATTTGTTCGTGATATCTGTAATACAAGTTTCTCTTCGCACTGGTGGGAGGGCAACATCTGACAAAAAGAGGTGGGGTGCGCTGGGTAGAGTTTTCCAAGGGGATGGAAATGTGTTCAGGCATGTAGAAGTCTTACTTCAAATGTGCCCGCACTGGCACACCTTATAGGAGGTAGAGTGATCATGCGACTCCACAGGACCATCTCCCCGCGCTGAGCTTGCGTTCCACATACTTACGCATTTTGGGATTTGTAGTTGTGAATAGCTACGATTGAAAGATCTGTACCTTTGCAATTGATACTTATGACTTGTGAAAGGCCCATCAAAGGCAGGAAGACACAGAATCATCTGGGCATGCAGGCACCATGTGACTCAAACGGTGAATTACGTCTGGGGACAATTCTCGTAGCATGTTCTGCTGGTGCTCTGATTCAGAAAAGTGAATATGCACCGCAGACGTGGCTTTGGGCATACAGATTCACTACTTCAGTGCAGTGCGCTTGCAGAATGCGGGTGGGACTGTGCAGGGGGAGGGACTGGTGCAGTTGCAAGCACATCCCTGGTTCATAGAGAGATGAGGATGAAAATGTGTTAGCCGCACGCTTTCCCTGAACCATTGTCTCTAGAGTGGCCAACTGTCCCGGATTTCGCGGGATTGCCCGCAATTACGGACCCTGTCCCGCCGTTTGCAGAGTGGCTGTGCGGGATGCAGGTTGTCCCGACTTTCGTCAGGACAACCTCCAGCACAGCCCCTCTGCAAACTGAAGTGGCCATTTACAAAGCACGGCGCTGCCGCCTGCTGCTTTCTTTCCGAGGGCGGATCTGCAGCCCTGGCTCCTTTTGAGCCTACAGGTCGAGATGTAACGCTCGACACCTGGGGTCGCGATGGTCATGTTTGCAGTTAAAAAACGTGACCATCACCTCCCAAGGACAAATCATTTGCATTTCAATTAACCCAGGAATTAAGAGCCATTAAAAAAAATGTAAATTTAAAAAGGGGGGGGCAAACGTGAATGACGTTGTGACGTCATCGCCGCCTTGTGGGCAAGTATCCCGCAAAATACTATCAAACATTTGGCCACCCTAACTGTTGCCCCTCGCACACCCACTGCTTTAATGCAGTGTCTCTGCAGAATGCGAGTGGGAGCGTGCTGTGGGAGGGACTGGTGCAGTTGCAAGCGCATCCCTGATTCATAGAGAGATGAGGAATATTGGAATCATGTCAACTTTATTTCGGTAAAACCGTAAAAGTATGGAACAATACAAACGCTATAATTCAATCAATGCCAATATCATTCCCAACGAAGTACAACACCAAAAAGATCATTTTGGCAATAGAATTATACATTAATAAAAGATTAATCATTCAAAACAATAACACATCTTAACCAAGTAGAGTTCTCTCCCTTACGCGCAATGCTTTGCCAAGACAGCTCGAGAACGAGAATATTAGATCACTGGTACCTGCTAACTTGCAAAATTCCTCAGCTACTAGCAAAGATCTTATGCCTGTGATTGCAAGGCAAGGTTTTAGGTTTTTCCTCCGGATATCAGCATACAAAGGGCACTGAAAAAGAACATGCTGCATTGCTCCAGAATGGGCAACAATCAGAGATGGCACTATCGCACGGAGCCCTAACTGAGGCAACTGGTAAACTACCTAGATGGAACCTAATAAATAAAGCTCTCTGGGTATAACTCCCAGTAAGGTGAAGATATTCTTCCTAGATACACCCTCGCTTAATTGGCAAACAGGCATAGCCAAACGCCATATATATATACATAAAGATATATCCCACCCTATTGTCTCAGCGGAACAAACAAATTCGGGGTGATCACTCAATTATTGCTTTACATGTGACCTTAAGGTTGCATCAATCATCTAATAGAATTGTTTATAAACGTCTTAGACTAATTGAGCTGGTTGGCGAGAGAAAGCATTTTCAATAACGTGCTTTTTTAATTCATGTAAATAAAAATAGAGGACATTAATACAAAAATACTCAGTGCTTAAAATAGATGTCCGTGGTGTATTCCATAGTGAACATATCATAATCAAAAGAAAAAACATTTATGTTCATGATTCATCACAACAAACATTCCACAATCTGACAAACAAAATGAAAATTTCAAAATGTGACATTCAGAGTGAATTTTTGAAAGGGAAAAACTTGAATTCCGTTCCCTTATGTGACCCCCTATAGTAGATATCTTGAAAAAGAAGGGCTCCCTATTTCGTTTCCTTGTAATTAGTCAGTTTAGGAAGATGAGGCTGGGGTTAGTGAGGGTTCTAAGAGTTGTTCTGGGGCTTTGATTTAGCCACGTATCTGGGTTTTATCTGGTAAAAGAATTCTTTGCCTATGTGGGGCTTGGTTTTCAACCAAACTTTCCACGTTTCGGCGGTCAATCTACTTTATTGTTCGTCCGCCTTCATCAGGGCGTTTTATTTGAAGACCCTGCCAATAGCTTGATCCCAAGTCTTGGGTCGTGTCTGGTCTGGCGTCCCGGGCCGTCCCTCAACCTAGTGTGCGGCCGCCGTTACACTTTTATGTTTCCAAAGTTATCAAGTGGTTGATCCAACCGCCAAACAAAGACGCCTACTCATGAGTCGTTTAGTAGTAAAATCACGGCGGGCATCCAAGACCTCCTGACTGGTATTTTTAGAGATTTCCTGCGGGTTCACTTAGTAGTGTTTCAGGTTCAGGTCCAATAGACCCAACAGATCTTTCATATTTTTGAACCAAGGAATAGATACAATCTTTGCATGGGTTAAAATATCTCTTAGAGCTAATATGCATGTCAAATTGCTAATCCCGGTCCACATGCACACCAAGAAAAGTAATGCTTTCAATGCCGCCTGATCTTCTATAGGCATGCATCCAAGTTCCAGATATAGAGCATTGGGTGTATTTTTTGGGAGCCCATCTAGGCTTTATAAGAATGTATTTTCTGTTATTGTCATGAATTTAATCATGCCATGCCCCAGATCTCGGCACCTTATACATAGCAGCTGCAATTGCCTGTGCCCTATACATTTCTAATGCTGGAATTAAAATATTATTTCCATATGTTTTTGAGAATTTCAATATTGCATTGCGTTTTCATCCCAATGAAACATTTACTTTATGCAGGTGTCCAACCCGTTTCCTGTCTCCCGTAATCCTAATCCCAGATAGTCAAAATATGCCACCTCCTTAATGTCAGTTCCTCCAATTTGAAGATTGACACGTGTTCGGGCTCCCTGCGCCTTACTACATCTCATCACTTTAGTTCTGTCCTTATTATTTTTTGAGACCATGCTCTTTGCAACATTTTATGAACTTCTAATTCATTTTCACTAGACCTGATGGGGTGCTCGAAGATAAGGACCACGTCGTCAGCGAATATTAAGAGGTGTTTACCTGTAGCTCTGGTATTATTCCGTAAAACAAAACAGGCTAAAAAGGGTTGGGCCCAGGGTGCAACTCTCCCTTACACCTTTCTCAACTGGAAAGGGTTTAGAGTGCTCTCCGCCCAAGCCCCCTCTCACCTTAGCTGTTGAAATGTTATTAAGGCCATATTAGATTTGAGTAAGGGATAAGATACCTTCTTTTCAATCAGAGCATACGAGAGTTCAGACCTTGAATCCTAGAGCATGCGGCTCTAACACATTTTCATCCTCATCTCTCTATGAATCAGGGATGCACTTGCATCTGCAACAGTCCCTCCCACAGCACGCTCCCACCCGCATTCTGCTGGCACGCTGCATTGAAGGAGCTCATCTGTGTGCCTATAGCAATGTCTGTGGTGCATATCACTAGGCCTGAAGTTTGCCTCGAGGTCTATAAAAAACATGTTTATTTGAATTCCTGTAAGGGTAATATATGTATTCCAAATCAGTTCTAGCCTAAACGCCTGGTCAGTGGGGCTCAACCCTTTACGAACACCTTCCTGCAAATGACTCAATGCACATATGCCTGTTGCCCATTTTCCTAAAAAATTTCTAGGAGCTCCACGAAATCAGGTAAAATCTCCTGTTAGGCCTGTGGAAGCTTTTCCCTTGAAACAATATCCTCCCACCTTAGCCTTTTTCCTTTTACTTGTGGAAACACCTGGATATTTCAATTGTTGTGTATGTTTTCTCCCTACAATATATGTTTCTAAAGTAAGACATATGGGATTATGATCGCTTTCTGGTCTAGGATAAACTTCCAACTATTTAACATGTTTCCAAGTCAAAAGGGCGATTAGACTATAGCCACTATGGCTAGTTGTTCCACTGACTTGGCCGGTTTGGAAAAGAACGATAACAGGATTCTGCCAGCTATTGATATGATAGGTTATTTATAACGCGCTTAATACCCAGGGGTTTCTAAATGCGGACCCAGGGATCAAACCTGTGTTGCTTCGTGTCATCTTGTTTCAAGACAAGCACGTTGCCTCTGAGCTATCCTCCCGGGACAGTGCAAGAACTCCCGCATTGCAATCTCGTAGACCCATTCTAAAAAATAATCTTGCCTTTTGGGCGTATATCTATAATATTTTCCCTTACTTGGTGTTGTTAACCACGGGATACCCCATACGGTATCCTCCTCCTCCAGCAGTTTTACCATTTCCTTTTGCAGTTAGAATTGAAGATTCATGTCCCCCATAATAACCACAATCGGTCGCGCATGCAGAATGTGGGCAGGCGCGTGCTGGGGAGGAACTGGTGCCGTTGCAAGCTCATCCCTGATATTTAGCGAGAGGATGAGGAAAATGTGTTAGACCCTCCAATGAAACATTGTGTCCCCTGTCGCAAACCAGCTGAATTGCAATGCGCAAATGCAACCCTCGGGTCTCTAAAGGCCGCTGGAAACAATTATTTGCCCAAAATAGAAATACTTATGCTTGATGCTTAGCAACAGCGTCTCAATTTTTTGTAGCAACTCAAAAGACGTCAAAATTTTAAAACTGCAGTATGATAGCAGGTCCTTAGCAGCGCGTCATTGCAAATGTGCTCATGGACCCCCGTGGGGGAGAAAGCAGCAAATACCCCCACGCCTGATCCTTTGCATGCTTAGGTGTTCGGAATGCGACCCATACATTGATATGACTGCAGTCTTGCCCCTACAGCCAGCACCACCCAAGCTTGCAGGTTGGCGTTAACTAAGGACGGTGGCATGCAGGTTTCACAGTGCCCGTCACATGCCATCCCCGAGTTTGTTAATTACGCAGGCCAAAATGCTGCTTTATGGCAGGCTAGGCCCGGCCTGTAAGCCAATAGGACAATGCCCGAACCAAAAACAAAAAATGCTAGAGTGGGCTAGATTGCTTTGTCAAAGTGGGCCAGTTTTCGGCCCATGTGGGCCAGTTTGATAAGTTACTTCACCACGGAGCCAGTAGTTTTGACCAGTGTTACAGAATAAATATTTTTTTTTTTTTGAAAATATGTTTTTATTGACATTTTGTAGGTTATTATTGCAGACATTGCACCAAAAAACAAAATTACATTTTTAGAAAGCGTACCCACCAATAACCCTTTTATCCCCCCCACCCCCCACCCCCCTAGCCGTTTAATCAAAATAGATTCTTGATTGCACACTTTGGAACACACTGCACAGTCCCAGAACACAGGTGATGGGCACATTTTGCGCACTTGTCCTTGGGCTCAACCTATTAAGACCCCCTTATTGGGGGGAGAAAGCATGTCCCAGTTAATGGGTGCCTTTGGAGTCCCCGACTTTACAGTTTAACAGTGTTCAAAGGACAGAACCAGGTCCCCCGTGAAGACTGGGCCCTTTATGCACTGCGCTCGTATCTTTCAAAAAATGGAAGCCAGAGTTCTCCGATGCTGGTTTTAGACTCATCCAGAATGTGTGTAACGAATTCCATGTCATAAATCGCTCGGACCTTGGTGACCCATTCCTTTTCCTGTGGCATGTTTGGGTTTTTCCATTTTTGGGCCAGGCAACACCTGGCCGCCACGAGCATACCCTGGAGCATGTGGCCCTGGGTGTCCTCCTGATCGTCCCCAACCTCAATTCCAAAGAGGAGTAACCAGGGGCAAAGGGGTCTATCTATCCCATCAACTCCCCTGATCCAGGATAGGACCTCGCCCCAATAGATCTGTACCCTAGGGCATGACCACCACATATGTATGTAGTCTCCAGTGGTGTTTCGACATTTCCAGCAGTGTGGGTCATAGCCTGGGAGCATTCTGGATATTCTCTGGGGGGGATAATGCCATCTATGTAGGACCTTTAATGCCTGGTGTCTGTATTGGAGGGACGTGGTTGAGCGATGGGCTCGGATGCACATCTCGGTCCATCTCCTATCATCTATTGCCACGCCAAGGTCTCTTTCCCATTGCGTTCGTGCTGGAGGGGGGTCCCTTGGTATTGAAAACAAGAGGAGTCTGTACAACCGAGCTATCACCCCTCTGGAGCCCCGGGTGGAAATAATCATTTTCTCAAAATCTGTAAGGTCCCTCCTAAGAGTGTCCCCCCATGAGGGTTCCGAAAGGACTCCATTAAGCTGAAGGTAGCGGAATGGCGACAGCCTACCCAGACCCAGAGCCTCCTCGAGATCGGGGAGGGGCATGAAGGATCCACCCACCCATAGATGGCCGGCCCTAACCAGGCCCGCCTCGTACCAACTCTGGTATGCTGCTGGTTCTGCTATTTTGGCCAGGAATGGTGGCGCCCAGATGCAACTCAGCGGGGAGGGCCAGGTCGTAAGCCACCTGAAGTAGCTCCCCTCCTTCCAGATCGACCAGAGAACCCCCAACACTGGGTGTTCGTGTACCCTTCTGGGAATGCATGTTCTTGGGACCCATAACTGCTCGTCGATCGTGACTGGGGCAAGAAGTCTATTGTCCAGAGCCACCCACTGCTTCTCCGTCCCAGGATTAAAATGGTCAACCAGAATCCTTAGCTGGGATGCCCTGTAATATGCATCGAAATCAGGAAACCCCACCCCTCCCTCCTCCTTCGGTCTTGTCAAGACATCGTAGGAGATTCTGTGTTTCTTTCCCGCCCAGAGGAATCGAAGCAATACCCGCTTCATTGAGTCGAAAAAGGGCTTCGGCACCTGGGTGGGGAGCATCTGGAAGAGGAATAAGAACTTAGGGAGTATTACCATCTTAATCAGATTGAGCCGTGCCATCCATGAAAACCCCGCCGCCGCCCACCTCTCAATATCTCTCTTGACAGCAGTCCATAGTGGGGTAAAATTGCGCGCAAAGAGGTCGCCCGGAGTGGATGGGATTTGGATTCCCAGGTACCGGAACCCCTCCCTCTGCAGTTGAAAGGGGAGACTTTCTACATATTGTATCTCCGATTCTGGCAACTGACCCCCCACGAATGCCACAGACTTGTCTAAATTGACCTTGTACCCGGAGAGGTTACCATAGCGCGTCAGGGCCTGTAGTAAATGAGGGATCGTCTGCGATGGCTTGGTAACGTACAGCAGGACGTCATCTGCGAACAGACTAATCTTGCAATGGGAGTCGCCCAACCGAACCCCTGTGATGGTTTCATTGTTGCGTACCGAAACTGCCCAGGGTTCCATAACTAAGGCGTATATCAGGGGGGATAGTGGGCATCCCTGTCTTGTACCTCGCCCCAGGGGGAAAGGCTCTGACTTCGTCCCGTTAGCCACCACCCTGGCTGTTGGGGAGGAGTACAGTGCTGCCATCCAGCCCAGCCACCTCTGGCCCATCCCCACCGCAGACAAGACCTCTCCCATGAATTCCCAGCTCACCCTATCGAAGGCCTTCTCCGCGTCTAGGGACAGGAGCAGAGCTCCCTCGTCCCGGATCTCCCTTGAGTACAGCACATGGAGAGTTTTACGCATGCTGTCCGAGGCTTGTCTGTTAAGTATGAAACCCGCCCGGTCAGGGTGAACCAGTCGTGGGAGGCTCTTCTCTAGGCGAGACGCCAGGATTCTAGTGAATATCTTGGCGTCAAGATTTAAGAGGGAGATGGGTCTGTAGGAGCCACAATCCCTCGGGTCCCTTCATGGCTTCGGGATAACCGTAATGAGGGCCTGGAGAAAGGAGGGTGGGAGCGTCTCCTCGTTTCGGATTTGGTTAAAGAGCTTGGCTAGGGGCTCCACCAGCGAAGGTGAGAACTGTTTGTAAAAATCGGCTGTATAGCCGTCTCCCCCCGGTGCCTTGCCCACCCTCAGCCTCTTGATGGCCGCCTCAACCTCGTCAACCGTTATGTCCGACTCTAGTTCCTGTAGTTCCGCCTCCGTCAAGCGGGGCGGGGGGTATTCCTCCAAGTAAGCCCGCATCTCCTCTATTGATGTTCCTCCCTGTTTTGTATATAGTTCCTTATAATAATCTGCGAAGGAGCCCACAACCTCTGCCTTGGTATTAAGCATAGAGCCCTCCCGGCCTCTGATGGGGCCAACCCTTCTCTCCAGTCGACATCCCCTGGCTCTGCGAGCTAGCAGCGTTCCCACCCTGTCTCCCCTCTCGTAGTACCTCTGTCGTGTGTATCTCAGCTTCTTAACCACCTCTCCTATGAGAACCGTGTGTAGGGCCTGTCGTTTCTCGCTCATTTCCACTAAGATGGATTCCCTGTCCGTCCCCCCCTGGTTGAGCCTACCCCGCAAGATTCCAAGGTCCGCCCGTATCCTGGCTTCGATGAGCCCCTTTTCCCGTTTACGTCTGGCTCCCTCCGCTATGAGGAGGCCGCGAAAGGTGGCCTTTGCTGCCTCCCACACCGTCGGCATGTCTGTTTCCCCATTATCATTTGTTTCGAAGTATGCCGCCATTTCGCCTCTCAGGAAGTCCCTAAAGACTGGGTCTCTGAGAAGCACATCATTGCACCTCCAGTGGGTTGATCGAGGGGAGAGGGGGAAAAACCAGCTCGCCACCAGGAGCTCGTGATCGGACCAGGTTATTGCCTCGACTCGTGGATCCGTGGTGTTCTGACTTGAGTGTCGTGTAGACCGATGAGACCTCCGTCCCCAAGTGACGCACAGGGGAACGAAAATAGAAACCCGCTGTGCGACCCTTGAGGCCACAGGTGAGAGATGTCTTCCCAGATCCACGGAGCCTCTGGAACACCGATGCTGCTGTCAAGAAGGAAGGAGGTTAAGCACCAGGCAATCACAATACAGGCAGGTAAACAAAATAATCTAAAGTGTCTTACCTATCTGGTGTAAGGGAGACCCAGGTAACCTAGTAGGGAGGTTCGAGGCTCATTAGATGCGGCGGTCCCTGGAATGGTAGAACCGCAGGTTAGCGTGGATGAGGAGTAGCCACCTGTGGGAGTCAGGGCTTGACTTGAATCCCCAGTAGGGAAAAGGCGTAGGAGATCAGCAGGGTACCAAGGGATGATCCAAAGACAAGTCGAGGTGCAGTCCAAATATCCGGCAACAGGTAAACAGTTCCAAGCAAAAGTACCAAGGGGTGTCCAAGGGAGTCCGAGATAGAGTTCCGTGATCAAGGTAACAAGGAGCAAGTTGTAACGCCAAACAGTGTCCGAAGCCAGCTGAGAAGCAATGAGCGTTCTGTCTCTCAGACCTTTATACTGATCGCCCCTGGGTCATGTGACGTCCACCAAGATCACATGGGGAACGATCACGTGACCGGCGTGAAGACGTAAGGCCGCCCTTTCTGCTATACGTTCTCCAAGGCAGTTGCCAATGCAGAAAGGGTTGCAATCGAGCCCGTACACTGGTACGAGGTTTTCGGTTCTGTGGTTTCACCGAATCACTTGAGCCTCGAAGCTTGGGAGGAGATGTTGTGGGAATGTGAGCAGTGTTCTGATGTGTCGTGGCCTGGTGTGTAGAGGATCGCCTAACACGTGGCCACCCCGCCTCCTTCCTTAGAGGTCAGGAGCAGGTCAATTCTGGTGTATGTGTAGTGTGGAGGGGAGAAAAATGTATAGCCTCCCGGTTCTGGGTGTGTCGCCCGCCAAACATCTTCCCAATAGTGTTCCCTCAGGAGATTCTGGAATGAGATATTATCTTTAGATGTCGCCTTGGGTTCAACCCCTCGGGCCGTCTACCAGTCTAGTTTGGGGTCCACTACCAGATTGAAGTCGCCCCCGAGGATCATGGCTCCCTCCGCCCATTCATCAATTACCCCCATAATTTGGGTTAGGAACCTAATCTGGCCAGAGTTGGGTGCATAGAGGGTGGCCAGAGTGATGCGTTCGCCCTCATGAGTGCCCTTGATTGCCAGGAACCGCCCCCCAAAGCCCCTCTTGGTTTCAATATTGGAGAGATGGAACGTTTTGTTCAGGAGGATCCCTACCCCCTCCTTCTTGGAGCTTCTGTGGGATGCCCAATAATTAGATCCAATGTCCCTTCCCCTTATGGGTGATTCCTTGCCCTGTCTATAGTGAGTTTCTTGGAGGAAGAGTACCATTAGTTGTTGTTTGCGAAACATGTTACTCGTCAGGGATCTCTTGTTCTGGGAGTTAAGGCCCTTGACATTAAGTGTGCCTATCTTGCCCTCAACCATTGTCGTATGGGGATGCCCCCTCTGTTTGTCCTGTGTCGCAGTGTTGCCCTGTAGTCTGTTTCCGCATTGCGAGCCCTAGTTTGATTCGGCTATTCCCCCCTCCCTTCCCCTGTGTTCCACACCCCCCCTCCCCCACCCAGTCCTCCCCTCTCACCCCCTCCCCCCATTCCCTTTTCCCTTTCATTGTAAGGCGTCCGTCCACGCCCCCCAACTAGTGTCGGGGTTGGTCAACGAACCACCAAGGACTCTTACCCCAGCCCCGGGTATTTCTTATATTAGGGATCCCCAACTCTTGTTTTTCCGTCTATATCGACCCCAACCATTACCTCGGTGGGGGTAGTCAGCGCAGGAGCCAAAGAGCCCCCCGGCCCCCACACCCACCTCAAGGTTCAAACTCAGCCCCACACCGGGAAAACCACAACCAAACCATTAACATTGCATCAAACTGCTTCCCGCCCTTCAACCTGGCGGGTTAAAACTCGCGCCGACGTGGCGCCCGGCCCTGGCCCTGTGAGGCCAGGCCTCAATTTCCAGCTCTGCCAAAGCTTAGAACACAGGAGCCTCCGTAGGGATCCTCAACCCCCGAGAGAGTGGTATAGTCATGAGTTCGGGTGGTCCTCGGAGGCCGTTGATGGGTGTCTTGTTTTCTGGAATTTGCGAGTACCCTTGACCTTGGACTTGCCGCTGAGCTTTCCCGGACTGACCGGGCCCCTAGGGAGTTCTTGGGTGCCACCCACTCTACCTCCAGAGGGAGCGGGGATATCGCCAAGTAGGTCGTCTGTGGCCCTCTGGACGTCCTCCTCCGAGATCAGATGGTACTTCTCTCCCTGCCATTCAAACGATAAACAAAAGGGGTGGCCCCAGCGGTATCTGACCCCCTTCCCCTGTAGCCATCTTGTGAGGGTGCCACATTTCTTCCTCATTAGTAGGGTGAGGGCTGAAAGGTCTTGAAATATGGACACCCTAGAGTCCCCGTATTGGATGTTGCCTAGGTTCTTCGCTTTCTCTAGGATCTTGGCTTTGTCTCTGTAGTGATGCAATCGAGCCAGCACCGAGCGTGGGCCCCTGCCCCCTCCGCCCGCCCGGTGGACCCTATCAAATTTGATCTCGCCTCCAGCATTCTCACCCAGGGCAATCCTTATGATGTCCAGTACTTTGCCCTCCAGACCTTGTGTGGTCTCGCCCTCGGATTCCGCCAGCCCAAAAATGCGTAGGTTGTTCCTCCTTTCTCTATTTTCCATGTCGTCCACTTTAAACCGAAGTTCCTCCTCCCGCCGTTGCATATCCTGGAATCTGACCTCCATTTGGGTCTCGAGAAGCGCCGTGGAGAGCTGATTATTTTCGACCCCCTCCATCCGGTCCTCGAGGGTGGTGACTTTGGTGGTAAGATCCGCCAATTTGGCCCCCATGTCCGTTCTCATCCCGCGAATCTCCTCTAGGATTATCTGGATATTGTTTTGTATAGCCCCCAGGTCGGGGGGAGGGGTAGAGGTGCCCCCCGCCACCATCTCGCCCTCAGAAGCCACAAATTGGTATTTGGCGAGGCTCTCTCTCCAGCTCATGGGAAGAGCACTCCGGTGGGCTGTGGTTGGTGTGACCTATCCAACCCACAATTTTGATCGTGGGAGGATGCAGTGTGTAGTTGACAACCCCGGAGGCGGGACGGGCAGGCACCTGGTGGACGAATGCCCCCCCGACGATGATCCCGGGCGGTGGGGGCAGCCAAGCCGAAGCTTTCGTGTGTGGAATGTGGCCTAGTCGAGAAAGTGGGGGTCCGGTGTCGGTGGGGTCCTCTGGTGTGCCTCCGGTGCCCTCTCTTCCCACAGTGTGCTCGCGGCGTCGTGTTCTGGTGGGGTGGATGTGAGGGGAACGGTCTGATTGACCTCCCACCAATAGTCCGTGGTCCCTTGTATTTCTCTGTGTATCTGCCTCTTTGTCGTAGGTCTCACCTCTCAGGGTCCCACCTTGACAGTCAGTCTGGGTTCACCTCCCTTTTCTGCGCTCTCTCTATCATCGGGGGAGGGGGGAAGAGCCAAAGCCGGGGCAAGAGAGAGGGCGGCGGGGGGAAGAGCGCGCTCCAGCGTCGGCCCCCCGATCCGTTGGTGTATTGGGGGCTGGGGCCGCTGCAGTCCCACCTCAAGCCCCGCTTGTCCCAGATGGGGAGAGTCAAGACTGGGGGGGCGCGCTCCTGCGTCGGCCCCCCGGGATTCACTGGTGCAGTAGGGGCTAGGGCCGCCACGGACCCGCTTCGGGCCCCGTTCGTCCCCCGAGAGGGGGGGGACAAGGCTAGAAAAAGAGGGGGGGGCCGCGCACCCGCGTCGGCCTCCCGTGTACGTGGGGGTGTCTGGGGTCGCTGTCCCACGTCGAGCCCCGTGCGTCCTCAGGTACGGAGGTTGAAGCCGGGGGGGGGGGCGCGCTCCCGTGTCGCCCCTCTGGATCTGTGGGTGCGCCGGGGGCGATCTCACCTCTCGCGCCGGGCCGACGCGCCACACTGCGGGTCCGGGCTTCAGGTTGTGTCCTCGCTCGGCCGCGGGTCCCGCCTCCGGTCTCTGCCTCGGCCTCCGCACTCTCCGCGTCGCGTCTGGTCCCTCCTTCTCCGGGTCTGGCGTGGCCGGCGCTGCCCACGGTCGAGCTCCACTCCAGGGTGTGGGGGGAGGGGCCAGCGGATCCCTCGGGCGGCGGAACTCGGCGATGCCTTGACGGACGAGGGTCGGAGTTGGACCCAGCTGGTGGCCGAGGGTTCCCACAATCTCGTGGGGGGGTCTCGAGGAGGGTGGGGCCCCCACTCTTCTTTGCTGCCAACAATTACCTGGGGCTGGGTACGGAGCTCTCAGCTCAGGCGGCCATGTTGCCTGCGCCCCCTGGTGGCCTCTAACACATATTTTTTTTGAATGCATAATTTGCATCTTGCCCCAGTCCGACCCTTTTTTAAGGTGCCAGAAATTGTGGTATAACCTTAGTCTGTTTGTGGTAATGAGAGGCCGCCATTGAAACATTTCCCTTACTCTTTCTGCACCCGCGTTATTGCAGCCTTCTGCAGTGTGTGTAGCTAGTTATGTATGCATCGCTTCCCTGTGCCTAGGCTTGTCCAGGTATCCAGACCCGAGTCTGTGGAGTTGTAAAGGAAAGTGGGTGACAGGGTGAATAAGGCAATGATTAGGGATCAGAGAGGGCTCATGAAGGGGATTTAGGTGACACAGGAAGGTGGGGAACAGCGCTGGGGTTTGCTCTGAAATGTGGATCGTGAAAGTGATGTTCGACTGAGAAGTGTTGAAAATAGAGAAGATCGAGGTAGTAAGGCAATAGTGTGTTATTTGAGCAAGGATTTGGACTTCTCTCAAAGTACCTACAAGATATGTGGGATATGTGCAGTGCTGGAAATTGGCAACATCTACTGGGGTAACCCCGCCCCTTTGCACGTGTGGGGGATTGTAAGTGGTGTAGGCAGGACTGGGATGGGATCATCAGTGGTATAGGCGGGACTGGGAGCAACGCTAAGTGTCGAATGATGTGCATGCCCTGAATATAGGATGCGAGCTGCTTTGCATAAAAACAAAGTGCATTTTGGGAACATAAAAGAATGACCACCATTTAGCAAATATGCCTGTGCTAGTAATTCAAACGTTCATTCCTTCTGAGCATGCAATGCACACTTGGTAAGGTGCTAATTTCCTCTTTCCGAATAGTCACCCTGACAGTAAAATGTGTGCAGACCATGAGACATATATACAGGTTTGGCCTGTTTCATAGTTTACTTTGGGATGTTGAGCAAAGGACCACCCTTTTGTCAGAGACAGAGAGCTTCCTCAACTTGGGGGATTCGGGCCTAGTTTCTATAGGAAGGCAGTTTTTTGCAGTAGCACAGAGTCTTGTTCCAGACAAATTCCCCCCCTGGATGTGTGTTGGGCCAAGATGTGCAGAAGCCCTGCTGTGTGTTCAGACTTAACGAGAAGGTGGCAGTTCATTCCTGATACTGCCATAATTTATGCTGTCTATAACAGCTAAGTCGGGGTGACTTTGTGCATAGTTCAGTACTGTGATCCTTTCCTATCCTCCAATCTCCTTCCCTTCCTACCCACTCCCTCCCTTCTTCCTCTATAGTGCTTTGAAATGGCCTCTAGGTGTTGATAGGGACTGTTGTAATCATATGCCCAGTCGACGACGAAGCTTAGTGGAGCGAGCACATTAGAAGGCCCATTGAAATAACTAAAATGATATGTGTATATCCCAGCAACGATCTGACTGGGCTTCTAGACTCGGAGGAGGCACGACCTTCTGAAGGAGGATTCTCAAATGAGAATCCTCTGATTGGACGTCAGTGAAATTCATTGTGAATCAGGCCCATAGTTTTTAGGTCTCTAGATGGTCTCAATTAATTTGGGAAGGAGTGATGTAGGCTCGGAAGCATCTAGCACTGGTTGGAGTGTCCCTTCCATTACACCACTGGAATACCCTAAGGGAAAGTGTACGGAAAGTAAGGCTGCCAGGAGAACAGACACAGAGCACTGCATTCCGTTGGGAACACCCAAGGGTAACTGGCAGGACAGTAAGGCTTCCAGGAGAACAGTTACATAGCATTGCATTCAATAGGGAGCATCCCAAGGGTAACTGTCAGGACAGGAAGGCTGCTAGCTGACCAAGCACAGAGCTCTGCATTCAGTTGGGAACACCCCAAGGGAAACTGGCAGGACAGGAAGGCTGCCAGCAGAGTATTTAGGAACAAGCCAGGGCACGTGGCAGGGTAGGGAGGCTGCCAGGAGAACAGGCACAGAGCACTGCATTCAGTTGGTAACCCCCACACCCCCCAAGGGAAACTGACAGGGCAGGAAGGCAGCCAGGAGAGCAGGAACAGAGCACTGCATTCAGTTGGGAACACCCCAATTGAAAATGGCAGAACAGAAAGACTGCCCGAAGAAAGGGAACAAAGCACTGCATTCAATTGGGAGCACCCCAGGGGAAACTGGCAGGACATAATGACTGCCAGGAGAACATTTAGGAACATCCAAGGGTAACTGGCAGGGTGGGAAGGCTGACAGGAGAGCAGGAGCAGAGCACTGCATACAGTTGGGAACACCCCAATGGAAAACGGCAGAACAGAAAGGCTTAGGCAAAACGAAAAGGTGATGGCTGGAAGGTTTTGAATCAATCATAACCAGGGGCAGTCCAGCCCGAACTGCTAGTTCACAATCCTTCTGCACGAGACCACAAGAATCCCCAGACATGTTTCAGCCTTGTTGAGCATCATCAGTGAGGAGTAGCTTGGGTCTCTAGGCCCGGCAGAGTCGGGCCCCACATCTGGGCATACCCGTCCCACTCGGGGGGACTTAAGCAAAACGAAAAGGTGATGGCTGGAAGGTTTTGAATCAATCATAACCACGGGCACCGTTCTGGGCAACCCTCCAGACCATCGTTTTTCAGCCTGCCAAACCATTACAGAAGGGGAAAAACCATATGCAAATCAGGCTTGGTCCTACCCCAAAAGGGGCAGTCCAGCCTGAACTTCTAGGTCACATCCCTTCTGGACGAAACCACAAGCATCCTCAGACATGTTTCAGCCTTGTTGGGCGTCATCAGTGAGGAGTAGCTCGGGTATCTAGGTCCGGCAGACTTGGGACCCACGTCTGGGCATACTCGTCCCACTCGGGGTGACTTAAGCAAAACGAAAAGGTCATGGCTGGAAGGTTTTGAATCAACGTGTCTGGGGTTGCTGTTGGGTACTCTTATTCAGAGGAGAATTGCCTAGCATTTCGGTGCTGAACTGCCCCATGGCAGGACAAAGACTGATATGTTTTGGATATTTCTCCTATGTGAAAGATAGTGAGCTAAAGAATCTGGGTAAGGCTCTCGTAACCAGGACTAATGTCTGGCAGAGGGACTTCCCAGGATTGCAGAACAGAAAGGCTGCCAGGAGAACGGGAACAAAGCACTGCCTTCAATTGGGAACACCCCAAGGGAAACTGGCAGGGTAGGGAGGCTGCCAGGAGAACAGGCACACAGCACTGAATTCAGATGTAAAGCACCCTCCGTTAAACCCTTACCGCCCTATTCCGAGTTCCCTTTGCGGGTTGGTACTTAACGCCTGCTTTTTGCAGGCGTTAAAAAACCAACCCGCAAAGGGACCTAGGAGCTAATTACGGCACCGTAATTTACGGTGCCGTAATTAGCGCCTTCCCCATTCCCATTGAGCCCTATGGGGCAAAAATGGGAATGGGGAAGGGCCCTTGGTGAATGGGGAATTACCGACTCCGCCAACCTTGGAATGGGGCGGTAATTCCGCCATTCACCATGGCGGAGTCGGAAAGATAACGGCGTCAACCAAGGCGCTAATAGCGCCTTGGTTAACGCCAGGGTCGGAATGAGGCCCATTGTTTTGTATGTCAAAGGCAGGAGGATGGATTAAGGCACTGGCTATTATTTTGTATACATAATGATGCTTCATGTTAACTCAGTAATTGGTTTTATCAGGCCTCTCGTGTATTTCGATATCAACTAGCTTAGCGTCAGTGGTTCTGTTTTTTTTCTTTGCCTTTTGGCACTTGTAGTTTTACATGTTCAATTATGCAGGAATACAGGTCCCAGAATGCAAAGTAAAACTAGGGACTGGGTGACTTGCAACAAAAGAATATGTGAACACCGGAGAGCTCTCTTTTCGCATGTACTCTTAAAACACAATATTTTTTTTTCCATATATCTTTTTTCGAATTTGTGTTGCATTGCAGCTCTGCTAACATGCTCCTGCAAAGTTCCAGTTTGTGCTGTTTTTCCATGTTTGTTTGTTGTTTTAAAATGTTCCCTGCTAGAAATATTAGCACAATCACCATTACTGCTAAAGGCGATTAAATTCATTCAATTTGCACGGGAGTGTTTTACAGGCCATCACTAGTTATCTCGGACTTTGGAAATGGTCGAAGTCCTCGCTAGCTACATGGACTGACTTCACCTTGGCAGGCTATGTACGCTGCAGCTCTTCTCGAAACAGGTTTAAAGTAATATGTGGTCGGATGCATTTATCAGTTATGGTGCTTTAGCCTCAGTTTAAAATTCCAGCCAGCATCATGTTTAATTACTGATTTTGATCTATATATGAATTCACATGAAAACTAAACAAATAGCGCAACATAAATGAGGTTTCATTTAATGGGTGACCTACAAAATTGTTATAATTATGTGACGTGAAAACTCAATTAAGACATTGCCGCTGTTGACAAACTCGGACTGGTATTTACGGACATTTTGAGAATTCCCAAGAGGCTTAACCCTTAAAGGGCCAGTGGTTCTGAAACACAGTTAATCACCACACATGTACTTGTCGGGGGGAAATTCTCCCGGGGCCGGCTGGGCCGTCCGCGGACCTCCGGGCAGGGAGGCCCCAACTCCTCCCGTATATCCCAAAAGATAGAGTATGAGACACACGCAAGAAGCAAGGTGATTCTGCTGTTTATTAAACAAAACGGCAGGGATGGTCAAGGATCGTACGCGTCCGTCCTGACACTCTCTCAGCAGCGTGGGGCTCGCAGGCCCTTTTTACCTTAGCGTGACGCGCTACTTGCGTCACCTTAGCAAAATTAACAAAAAACCTATCGCCACTCTGGATTGGTTCCCCGAGTGGTAGGGTTAGTATAGCATACGTATAGAAGACTTGGTTATTGGTTAAGGGTCAGTCAGGTGGTATACTTGGGTTGTCCCTTCAGTTTGATACATAGAAATTGTTACATGAAGACCCCTGAGGATTGGTCAATGTGAATGGCGTCAGTGATAAGGGTCCCATGTTCTGATTGGTGCACCTGTCATTTGCAACAATGTTTCACTATGGGTGTATGCAGAAAATGTGAGGACTTATTCATGAGCAGGAAGGCCGACTACTCCCACCGTCGCAGATGTCTGTTGAGTCGCTTAATTGTATCTGCGTGTGTCTTGAGACGGGGGATCCAGACGCCTTCTTCCTCCTGGGCTTGGCACCCTATCAAGTTCGGCTCGGTCACGTGAGGTAGGGACCGTGGTTGAGGCAGAATTCTGCACAATTAATATTATATTTCTCACTGTGTGCCGGGCTTATCTTGCAGGTGCGACCTTGGCGTCGGCTTGCGGTATGCAAGTTTGCAACGTTGTGCCCTTGACTGTCTGCTTTCGCTGGGCTCATTCTGCAGGGTCAGCAACCGAACCCTTGCTCATTCAATGTTCATGAAAGCTTTTGCTTGCGGCCTACTTGGGCCTGGTGCATAGGAGGAACCCCTTAATGTAGGGCGCTGTAGGTTATGGTGTCGTATTGCTCTATCCTCAGTATCGTGTCCTCGTTATATTCCTCATTATGGTACATGGTTTTAGAAGAAGCGTGAGCAAGCCTTTTTAGATAAGTTCATTATGCGTCTTGCGTTTCTGCATTTGAAAAGCCTATGTTGAAAATAATAAAGATGCACGTCCGTGGGTGTGTCCGTCGCCTACGTCATAGCACTGAGCATGTTCTTCGTGTGAATTGATGTGGGAGTGTCCAGTGTGTATGTTGCACGACTGTGCTGACCGTTAGCTAGGTCGTCATGGCATCTCTAACGATGTGTTGATTTGGTGCTAGATGGTTTAGTCGAGTTCATCCATGCCACAGGTGTCGGCATGTGCAGGGCAGGCTGGTGGGCATGCGAGTGGGCACATTCGTATGTTCTTGTACCAGGGTATTTGGTCGTCTGGGAGATGGGCAAACTCCTCTCGCGGCGGGTGCCTGGGCCGTGATCCTCTAGGCCATGGTTGAGAGGGGATTGGTGGGAGCCTTTTGGTCGCTTTTCCCACTTCATACTGAAATCTACCAAAGTGATACCTTGCACACAAAGCTTTACTTGACATAAGGGCCCCGATTCATGTAATTATTGGTGCAGAAAATAGGGTACTTGCGCTCGCAACTGTGTGCAAATCCCCCTTTGTCGGTTCATGTAATCGAATGGGTGGTACTTTTCCTGGACTTGGGTGGAGTTTGCGCTGGCTCGGCCTTATCTGTGTGAGCCGTCAAGTGCCTTGCGCGAGACTCCAAGCAGAGCGTGGGCACGGCTTGCGCAGAGAGCTTGGAAGGGGGCGGAACCCAAAAAATAGGGAAGAACTTGTGAAAAAGTGGCAGTTCCGGGGACAGCCTGCAGACAGACCCTCGCACGCCCACAATTGCGCAGCACGAGATGTGTTCATGGATTCGATTGTGCAACGTCTCGGCTAGGAAAGGGCCATGCAAGTCCTTCATACAATCCACCATCCGAAGGCAGGCACAAGTACACTTGCACGCAGGATTTTCAGCACGCAGGTGGGCTAGCATGTCAGATTTCAGGGGGCATGTGCTCAATTGGGGGTCCGATGTAATTTAGGGGTGAACATAAGCAGTGTAGTGGGGTGCAGGAACATTTTACGTGGGTTCACATTCAGATTTCCTGAGTTATTGCCGAGTTACAATTTTATATACTCATGTTGTCGGGTACCGGATCCAGTTACGGGCGGACCCCGCGCAGGGTCCTCCAGACACAGGCCTCCTTACGGGAGAGCCCACACACTATTTGAAGGGTGCATGTATGAGCAGAGTGCGCAAGGTAGCTGTTCTGGCTGTTCATGCTTTGCGTGTGGGCGTGTCAGGGGCGTTCCGGGCGCGACTTGGAAATACGGTTACTTTGCACTGTCAACAGGCCCACAGCACTGCATTCAGATGGGAACACCCAAGGGTAACTGACAGGACAGAAAGGCTGCCAGGCGAACAGGCACAGGGCACTGCATTCGGTTGGGGGCACCCCAAGAGAAACTGGCAGGAAAGGAAGGCTGCCAGGAGAATGGGCACATAGCACTGAATTCAGTTGGGAGCTGGCAAACTGAAGCCCGCCCTCACTTGAGAGCGTCCTCAGCCACAAAGGTATCTTGCATATGCATATAGAACAGGGGGCATTGTGGGCTGTCGGAGTTTCAGGGCCTCTCGGGGACCTAGGACCAGGGCCAGGGCCCTCTGCACATATCCCATAATGCACTGATGCTCACTCTGTTTATTGTAGCCTTTTGAACTTAGCCTTTTTCAGGCATCGCTGTATGCTGCAGTAACAGAAAGTGCTTGGAAGTAGCAGCAATGCAGCATAATGGTGCTACTTAAAATACCAGAACAAACAATTGCACACACTGACAGAATTGCTTTATATTCTGGCCTATAGTTAGAGTTTTGCTACCTATATGTAATAACTTCTATATGTAATGTGCTATATGCCGCAATATGCGCTACACTATGTAACCCTTTGTGTAACCATATTGCTACCCATGTGACACATCATGTACACCTAACTGTAACTAAGCCGATTCCTTGTAACAGCGCCTCGATGCCTCCGGGCTGCTTGTGTGCTTTATAAATGCAAATGTAGAAAAAAATAAACATATGTTTTCATGCATTATGTTTATAATGGTAATGCCACTCTTTATCATATAGCTGGGGTCACATTATGGACCCAGGGTGGGAACTATTCGTTGATTTGTTTGTATTTTAAAAGAAAGAGATAGTTACTTGACATCTCTATGGACCCCAAATCAATTAAGAGAAGTCCCTGATCGATGTGTAAGAAACTATGGAATCTGTGCTCAGCCAATCAGCTTCAAAGAACAGCAGTCCCCAACTACATGTTATTTCGCCGCCATTCCATCGCGTTGCAGAGCTAATAACAAACTGCAAACAGTGTTGGTTCTTTGCTGACAATATTTACTTTGTTTTACCCTCGAAAGATTCATGTTCCTTTTATTTCTTTGCCATCTAACAATGCTTTTCTGAAAACCAACTGTTGAAAGTGCCAGCCTTTCTATGAATATGGCTCAAGTTTCGGACGCGCAGCCCTTCCCCGGCTACACATTGGAAACAATAAACACTTCCTTGTTTGTTCCGTCAGTGATTAAACCGTACACTGAAAATGTTAGCATCCTCACTGACACTATGAATGAAGATCGGTTTTCGTCCCGGGCAGTGTCACCAATGCTTTTGGCACTCAAATAAACTCTGTAAAAACAACATCCAACACTGCTAAGGTCTGTAAAAGAATTGGGCGCCTTTTTTTGGCTTCATGCACACTGCCAGTCATTTATTTACGTGTTGTTGATTATTCAGTGCCTACTGCCATACAAAAGTATTTCTTGGCACTTCAAGGAGGTGCCGCAGGGGAGGGGAAGACAGGGAAGGGTACAGCAAGCTATTCATTCACGGGTCTTGGTACCTTCAGATCAGTGGAAGAGGCAAAGGACGATGGGCAGGAAATAAGTGAAGTCAAACAATAATCCACTGGTGGCCAGGAAACCATTAGCAAGAGAGAGCCATTGGGAAGGGTTGGCTTATCTGAAGAGTGTTGAACTAAATGTAATGACCTCCCCAGCAGGCAGGCTGTTCCACGAGCAGGTGCCTCCCACGTGATTGCAAGTTGCCTCAGGCATTTATTCTGAAGATTGAGAGCAGTAGTTTCCGAGCAAACGAGTATCAGAATACACCTGAGGGACATCTTTTCAGCCAGACATCTAAGCACGTTGGTGCATTGCTGTGTAGTGCAAGGCGATTCTACCTTCCAGAGGAAGCCCATTCAAGGCTTCCAGGGCTGGTTTGACGTGATCAGGAGCTCCGATGACGAGCCTGGCCGCTTTGTTCAGGATAAGTGAAGGCTGATGGTAAGGTGTTTTGGGATGCCCAGGTATAAAGTGTTGTTGTAGCCAAGCCTGGCTACTGATTGCCACCACTTTGTGATTCATATTAAAAAAAAGACAAGGCTCATTTGAGCATTTTGAGGTGAAAGTGACAAGATTCAGAGAGTTCCCTGCTCTGCTTCTTGAAAGGGAGTTTACACTCAAAGTAAAAGGCAAGGTCTTCATCGTGGGGGTATGCCTCCTGGTGTGAGGCCAGTGAAAAGGGATGTGGGAGGGGGAACTATACCGAGGAAGACAATGGGCCTCATTACGACCCAGGCGGTAAGTTACCGCCTGGGCCGTGACTTTACCACCATGGCGTTTACGTTTACGCCATGGTGGTTGGCGGACTTACCGCCCCATTCCGACCTTGGCGGGGCGGTAAGTCCCCAATCCCCATTTACCCTTCCCCATTCCCATTTTTGCCCCATAGGGCATAATGGGAGTGGGGAAGGCGTTAATTACGCCACCGTAAATTACGGTGGCGTAATTAACTCCATGGTCCCTTAGCGCCATGGATTTTAACACCTGCTAAAAGCAGGTGTTAAAAGCGCCATGGCGCTAAGGGACCTCGTACTCAGGCGGTAAGGGTCGGCGCTGTTAACGCTGCCGTTAACCCCTTACCGCCTGGGTCGTAATGAGGCCCAATGTCTGTTTTTGCAGCATTTAAGCTGTAATGGTGCTGACATGCATAATGTATGTATGTGTGCCTGTGGGGAGGGTTTTTGCAAAGTGCCCATAATTACCTTGAAGGCTTCATGGCGCTATCAACAAAGTGTAACTGTTTGAAACGTACAGCGGATTGTTCTCCTACGTAAATGACAGAGTTGTGAGCTTCTTCCGAACGGTAAGAGTCGATGTTCCTGACATAACTCAGGGGGAAGGGTGTTACAGATAAATGTGGCCAGATATGAACATGATTTCCCGCCCATTTTTAATCAGTTAAACTTGGGAATAGTTGGCAAGTAATAGTTTTGGGACCAGAGTTAAGGATTCGCCTAGTGACGATGTAATATTTTAGTCAGAATATTGGACTGGTGTCCATGAATAATATTATGAACACGCCACGTGGACTTAGACAAAGTTCTTCCTTTTCCCCGGTAGCCAGTGGAGGGAGAGCAGGGCGGCCGGGAGATATATCTGTGTATTTCTTAATTGTCAGCTGCAGCCTCGCGGCAGCGTTCTGGACTCTCTGTAGTTGGGTCAGTTGATTATTTAGAAGCCCAAGATAGATGGAATATCCAAAATCCACTCTGCAAGAGACAAAGGCATTGGGCCTCATTACAAGTTTGTCGGTACGGGAACTATGGTAACGGTAAGCTTGCCGGTACCGTAGTTCCCGGACCAGCAAACTCTGAGTTGTGCTCGCGGGTGCCTTTCTGCCCGCCAGGTCTGACCTGTCGGGCAGACCGGCACCCACGAACACAACTCGTCGGATGCACCGGCAACATTCATGAATGGTGCCGGTGCATCCGACCTCCCCATTCCCATTGAGCCCTTTGGGGTTCAATGGGAATGGGGAGTTATGGGTACCGCCACCCGGCAATCGGTAAATACCGGGTCGTAATTGCCCTTTGCTGGGTGCCTTTTACCGGCACAGCTACCGCCAAACTCGTAATGAGGCCCATTGATCATCAACACCTGATTGGGGAAGGATGAGGACGTAAGGATGTGTTTCAACTCTAAAAGATGGGTTCCCACTGAGAGCAATGGCCACTTAGGAAGTTTCAGGATCAGAAATATAGTCCTGGTCTCTACCCGCCAACACGTGATGATAAGGGTTGGAAAGAGCTTTGACAGTTAACAGCTCTGTTTTTGGGGGTTCATTTTTAAATATTTGTTTTCCACCCAAGAACCGATTTCAAGCAGGTATTCTTTAAGAAGAGTGGAAGAAAACGTGTTCTCCTCTGACAGAATTCTACCCAAATCTCGGTATCATGAATATGGAGGATCCCTGGGGACTCCACAGGTTAAAGTTTGAGGTTCAGAAGAGTACATGCACAAGTTGACAGACTCCTCTCGTTTTGATAAATAGGGTGATATCCAATTTAACATTGTATCACAAATTCCTAGAGAACTCAGGTGACTAAGAGAAATACAGTGGTCCACCACATCAAACGCAACGGACAGATTAAGTTGTAGAAAATCACCTGCGCCATCGGCATCCACCTACCTGTGGATCTGGTCCGGCATGGAGATGGTCTCCAACTCCGTACTACACCATGGTCTAAAGCCGAGTTGGTGAGAGTCCAAGATGTTATTTGACTTAACAAATTTGGTAAATTGCTGATTCTCTATTCTAAAAATGACATTTGGGAAACATTGTCATAATTACCAGGATCCACCAGATCCAGGATAGGCTTTTCCAACCAAGTTTCAACAAACGCAGACTTCCAGGCACCAGGAAAAAAGTGCTTGTTGATGACAGTGCATTGAACATGTTATATATCATGTCCAGATGTGAGAGAACAATGTCTTTGACAAGCCTAGTTGGAGAAATAATCCGGGTTGATCTGGACCAACGTGCTGAGTTGAACAAAGTGACAACATCTGAGGGCAAAATCAGATCACAATTCTTTAGGTAGTTACTGGTTCATGGTTCAGTTGAAGCCTCGTGGAGGTAGGTCGTCAGAGAGCATAGTGAGCTGGACACTCACCCCTGATAACAGTATGCAACCTGCTGTGGCAGGTTCGAATCCCAGCACGGTCAACTCAGCCTTTCATCCTTCAGAGGTTGATAAACTGAGCACCCCTCTGTGGGATGATAATGCCTTCTGTTATTTCAGGGCTCTGAGACCTATGGGTGTGTAGCGCTATATAACCAATATGTTGTTATTACTAGTAGGTTGTTTCAGCCTAATCTTCTCTATCATGTTATAGAGGAATGAGGAGAGGTTATGAACCAGTGCTTGCAAAGGAGTTACCTGTGTGGCTCATTACGTTTTTTGCATTAGTAATACTATTGCTGAAAAATTCCTGTTTGTCCTGTAAAATAGTTAAACATGAAGGTGTATAATGAATTCTCAGTTCTCAGTTGAAAAAGTATAGCACCAAATTCTCTTTGAATTTCTGGTTATCTTTGTGCTTCTACCTCATAGTTAAACCAGCCATTTCGTGTAATTGTGTGTTTCCTATACAGGTCTTGGCTGGTAGCTGTTTCATTAATCCAGTGTGTAAAATGGTTGCCTGGGTTTTTTAAGATATTCTGAGGATCCTTCCCTTTTTTTATCCCTTGCAAAAACATCGACAGTGTGGTGAGAAAGAGTTGTTGGTAAGCAATTCTCATTCTCTAAAAGTAGTTATGGAGGAGTTCTGGATATTTACCGACTGGGCTGCATTTTCTCCTATGGTATCAGACACACCAAAATGATAATTCCATATTAGAGGAACAGGGTCATTAATCTAAATCTTCATCGATAAAGAAAAGATCTTGTCCAATACATGTTCAGCAAGATGTACAGGGGTCATAATCTGAACATTTAGGACTACATCACTCAGGAGAGCAAGAAGTACATTGGTGTCCGAGTTCTGTTCATCCCCAAACCAGTGGTCTAGATCCTCTCGCGAATCTGGGGTTGCCAACCAAGAGACGGGCTGCAAGTTAGGTCAGCCGGTCATGGAAATTATGTTTTAGGCTTTGTTTACTGTTCAATAAATACAGTGGGCCTCATTACGACCCAGGCGTTGGACCATGGTGCTAATAGCACCATGGTCCATGCCGGTAACTTACCGAATTATCACCCCATTCCGAGGTTGGCGGGGCAATAATTCCCCATGCCGCCATGGCCCTTCCCTATTCCCATTTTTGCCCCATAGGGCTCAATGGGAATGGGGAAGGCGCTAATTACGGCACCGTAAATTACGGTGCCGTAATTAGCTCCTAGGTCCCTTTGCGGGTTGGTTTTTTTAATGCCTGCTAAAAGCATGCGTTAAAGTGCAACCCGCAAAGGGACCTCATAATCAGGCGTTAAGGGTTTAACGGCGCCGACACCTTTGGGTTGTAATGAGGCCCAGTGTTTTCCACCAAAATGGTGTACTCACACTGCACTCACAGCATTTGCAGTCAGTTACAGCCGTGCATTGGCCTTTTTTCTCCGTTATCAGACCTAGCTTTGCTCTGCAGCAAAAACATCAGAACACCTGATGAACTTTTGTTATTGACTCCAAATGCAGTTGATAATGCTAAATTATTGGTGATTGTTTATGATGAAGGTGCAAAGAAAGGCAGGTGGAATTGTATCTTTTCATTAGATATCTCTTCTAAAGGGAGTATCTAGGGAATCATTTGACAGAAGCTTTTAAATGATGGATTGTTACCTTTCATTAGTACCCAGTGAGGGACAATGAGCTTGAAAAAAGCAAGCTCATTGGCCCTCGCCTGGGCCTTACCAGCACGACAAGGCTTGCAATCAACGCCGCAGCTCCGGGATCCTTCGCAACTGGCCACCATGGAAAGGTAGAAGGGGCTGTAGTCCCTTCTCCCTGTTCGATGGCGGCCATTTCGTTTGTTTATTTTTTCTTACATAACATTCAATGGCTGCCATGGAAAGGGAGAAGGGACTACCTGTAGTCCATTCGCCCGATCCCCAGCGGTCATCATCTTTGCTTTTTTATTCTTGAGTCGAGAAACGGCCGCAGCACCGTTTCTTGACTAGAGAATAAGTGCAATTAGTACCCCGATACAACCTGCCGGGGTACTAATGGAAATACGACTCTCGGAGGGGGTGTTTACCGGTTGATTAATGCCCCTGGGGCTCTGTTAAAGCCCTTGCTTCACTCAGACTTCTAAGGATGGCCCTGGGGCATTACCCAAACAGTAATGCCCACCTCCTCGGGTCATATTGCCTAATTAGCACCATGAATGGGGAACCAGCCAATCAGGAGGCTTGAAACGTGGGCTGAATCTCCCAATGTTATCCTGCACTCCAAGCCATCTGACAGCCGCCTCTCCCGCCCCCCATCTTCCCCCTACCCCGGCCCCCTCTCCACTTACCTTATTGTGGGTGCGGCAGTACTAGCCACCGCCACCGCTTTCATCTTCCTTTTCTTATGCATGAGGGCAGCATGGAAAGGGAAGAGGGGATCTGTATGGAGCCTCTCTTCACTTTCCATGGCAGCCATCTTTGAACATTTTTTTTCATTCCAGGAACGGGACGAAAATACTTTCATTTAGCCACGTCTTAGCCCATGAGACAGGTGCTAATGGCATTAAACACCCGTTGTTAAAAGACCTTGCTTGGCTCAGGCCTTTAAGTTGGGCCACCGGGCCATTAACGCCACAGTAGAAAGACCCATTATTCAATCATTTTGTATTTCAATGAGTGCACATCCGCCTTTCGGTGCTAAAGACATGATTAGTTGCACAGTATAGAATATAAAGATTAAAACAGAAGGAAAGCAATGATATGAACACAAACAAACAATAGGCGTGTAGAACAAAGTAAAATAAACAGTTTATTAAGAACAATACTCAGCTATGGGGTAGCCAAGTCTGTCAAAACCTCCCACTCTCCAAAAATTAAGCACCTGGGATATGAAGGGAGAATAAATACGCTCTGAATGAAAGTCAGCATTGGATGTAAAATCCTAATCTTATCAGGGTTCAGATGAGGTAGTCTGGAGTCAGACAGGTAGGATCCCTGACCAGGAAGTAGAATAGCGAGGGAGAGCACCGGTGGTTGCGCCTCAGCGGAAGGACGGTAAATCACTGTCCGTCGAGAGAAACAACTTGCTGATGCCACTCCTGTAAAAAGACACTCCAGTTCACAGAGATTTGGTGCCTACCATAAAAATAACTAAATGCGTCGCTTTCAAATGTCAAGCATCATTTCGGAAATTCCACAAAAATGCATTTCGCTTCGGAGCCCTCGCTTTAATTAGTCTGAGGGGCAACCAACTGAGTATTGGGGTATATGGTGACCACCACAGCAAACTCCTTATTCATAAGGGTTATCTTGTAAGAGGAGTGCGTTCTCATTCAGCCGAAGGAAGACCCTTTATGTGGAATTGTGAGAACTTTGTAGACACAGAAAACAAGCATATTGTCTGTTTTTTAATTTTATTTATATAGCGCGCCTGACCCAGGTGTATCTGGGTATTGTGAACGTTGCTACTATAATTGGGACAGAGCCCTCAAGCCATTTCATGTCAGATATGTTTACCTTAATCAGCCCTGTTGTGTTTACTTGCATTCAGATATTTGAATTCCTTCACTTGTAATTCCGAAAAAGAGAAAGCGTAAATGTGCCATGATGGCCTTTTGCTTTAAGTCAACATAACTGGATAGGGCTGGGATTCCATCTAGAGTCTTAGAAACATGTGTTTGGAAACTGCAAGCAAATGATTTTACAATAATAAGCTTTTAAAACTATATACGAAATCTCAACCCCAGTCTGTGCCTGTTGCATTTACTTGCAAGGACAAGGCTGGGCAGACGCAGAGGTTCGGAACATTTGCAGAGAGTGAGCAAACCCTACAGTGTACGAATGTGACTTTGTTTTGAACAGGAAGTGTGTTTCACATTGTAAACACTGGGCTTTTTGCTTTAAAACATGTGCAGGCGTATGTCATCACCACTTACCCCATGCATTGCCAAAATAAGGGATGCCCTTTAAAGGAGGAAGGCCTCTGCCTGACCTTGAACATGCTACTGCCCATGTATCCCCTTTGTTAGTGTGTTATATCACTTTCCAAATCCGACCTTGCATATACAAATGTAATTTAACATGTTCATTATATCCACATTTCCTGGCATCTCTTGAGTTTTGCCCTCGTGACCAGAAAAAATGAAAAACAGATCTCACAACTATGAAATGAAGGTAGAGGGGCACACAAACCATCAGGGGGTGCGCAATGGTCGTGCACTGATAATTTGCGGTAGGCAGCAGCAGCAGTACTCAGAGGTATTCCCCTTACCTCTGTCAATTAGGCATTTAACAACAGCAAATGTGCCGGCTGCTTGCGATACATCCTAATAGTAGATAACAGTAACAGAAAGTCTTCACACAATATAAAAGTAAAGTGTAATGGTGTCTTTTAATTCTTGTGCGTGATAACAGCCGACACGTGTTTCGGCGCTTCGTCGTCTTCAAGGCAATTGTTTCACTTGCCTATTAATCGCCAATAATTAAAGCTAGAAGCTTTCAAGTCACACTCGTGATCGTGTGTTCCCAATCTTATGTAGATCTAGTGGCCTTTTCCTTGTAGTGCAGCAGCGCGGTAAGAAATCTGTGTTGGCCGTCCAAAGTCCTCACACTCTGGTCATACCCTTGTTGGTAGATAGAAGTCCATCCAGGAGTTCCCCAAACAATTCATACTCTGCTGCACCTGATCTCATCCCTAGTGACCATGAATGCTTGTCATGCATCCGCAGCGGCAGATGCCGGGCGGAGTACGCATTGAATTGTTTTATTAAGAACTGGGGGCTTGCCTTCTTTCATTCTAAGTGGCCCGGTTTTCTTTCTCCTTTTTCTGTCTCTCTAAAAAAATATCTGGGGGTTAAAATCTTTAAGTGCAATCTGTAGAGTTACCTCATTTCAAGCACCCTTTTTTTATTAATAAGTTTCTCTTCATAAGGAAAGATTTAAAAAAAAAAACAACCCAGGCTTCTTTACCAAATCCATGCACCGATTGGAGGCAAGATGTGGATCGATGTCTGTGGATGGGAACTGGGGCTACCAAAAGTCTAGTAAATGTTGAGTGTTGCACTTCTGGAAACAGAGATCTAGAGCTTTTGGTGAAATAGACATTCCCTGGAGCAAAACGTTCTCACATGTCGCCACCTGTGTCAACATCTCGTTCCATTCTGTGGATAGGTTCCTGGAAGCATTCCTCCAATCGGCAGTAGAACTCGACTAGCGCATGCGTGTGCTGTGTGACCCTACTTTCTATGCTCGGCAGAGTTCACTAGGTCCATTCGGGCCACGACCTGTCACTTCTAGACCTGATTACTTTGCAATAGATTCAAAAACCTTACCCCAAATCACTGGGATTGCCCTTGTATGCAATTGTTATGCGTTCTAGACGAGGGGAGCTAACAACCTCACACCATAGGTACGCCTCTGAATTCATTTTGAATGAATCTGGGATGCAAGGTTGTGGTACCGGCTCTTAGCCTTCTCACTTTCTGGCATTTGCATGTATTCTTGTCACTTTAGGTCCTGCTAGAGAAGTGGGGTTGTGGGGTGATTAGCTAGGGATAGTGAAGAGGAGAAAGTTTGCTTCCAATAAAGTAGTGATAAGGGGCATGCTCTGCTGTAGGCGAACGTTGATACATGATGAAAGAGGTAGTGGTTCGGGGTGATATTCCTGCGTGGCGGTTGCTTAATGCCGGTAGTCAAGTCAGCCCATGGAAATCATACCTACCTGAATTGGCGAGAGCATGGGTAGGCTTTGCCGTTCTGGCCACTGTCGATTGTGCAGGTTTTGGAGAAGAAGGATCAGGTTGTGTGTATAAATGTCCTACATTTCAAGGGTTTAGTGGAATGAGTCCGTGGCGGGTGCTAATGTAGAGGTATGTGGATGTTGGTTGGAGTATGAGGAGGAAGGTACGTTTTTCATCACAAAATAAAGGCACAAACATTGCATCAAGTCACAAACATAGCATGCCATAAAAGAATAATCTAAGATTGCAAAGATTGCATAAAGTTGCAAAATTTGCATGGCATATTTGGTCATAGCACGACATGACATTTTATAGGCAACTGGAATGTTCCTCTTCTGAACCTCTTGGTCTGAGCTTCAGAACAGGGTCATAAGGGAAAAGACAGATTACCAATGACTCCAGACCATTCCAAGATGACTTTCTAGGGTTCCAACTTAGCTGATTTACTCACTAAGAGCCAAATGAGCGCCTTTGAGGCCAAAGGGATGCGGTCCAATCTTCTCAGGTTCAGGCGGAGCCCATATGTTATTGTATCCTCTGCAGAATGTGTTCAGATTCAGAGCATGGTTCTTATTATATGGGATAAAGTTTGCCCTACAACACACTATAAGGATATTGCAAGTCACTGAGGAGCGTCATTACCAAAAAGAGGAACTAGTCTGAAAGCTGAGTTCCTTTCCAAGTTCATGGAACTCTAAAATGACTTAAAATATCCTTTTATTGTTGACAGTGGAGGGTATTTTAATCCTTGTAATACACGGTCACACATGCCCAAACCCTTAATACCTGATCTCTTGCTTAATCTAATTTAAGAGATCGTCCAGCTCCATATAATCAATGAAGAACATCTGGCCTGACAGCAGACTTTCAAATGCCAGATCCACTGAGCTTTCTAGTAAATATTTTATAGCTTTCTTGCAAATTGCAAATCTGATATGAATTTAGAAAATCTGCAAATTTCACACAGACATGACACTGGGAGACATTTTTGCGCTGGATTTAGATTTGGAAATCGTTTCTCGAATATGTTTTCATTGCTCAAATCAGTTTTGTAACAAATAGAGTCTGGTTTGAAGGAGCAATCCACTTTGTTTCAAATCCATTGAATCGATTCTATTTGTTTCCAAAACTAATAGATGTTTGTGCTAAATCAATTGTTTTACCATTTTGCCTCGGGTAAATGCTTTGGGGGAAATTGAAGGATGATTTTGGTATGATACAAATTTGGCGACATAATCTGCCCCAACAATCCTTTGGACTGATTAAATTCTCCCAAGTATGTACTGCGGTGATGGAAAGAATCACACAAAACAAAAGGACATGTGGGGCTATCATTCAGCCAAAATGTATTGCACTACTAATGTGTACCCTAACAATTGCCCTGCAAGGAAGAACACCCTCTCCCTGGGTGGTGTAAACAGACCCTAGGAAGCGCTGTGGCATCGCCTATCTAAAAGGGATAGTTGAGAGGGAAACTTACCCTATTGCTACAATGGATGCCATACGGGGCAAGGTGATATATTCTTATATGTAATTAAAATGTTAAATGTTAAGAAATAGTATTATTCCATATAGTGTCTATCTCAGTTGATCAAGCAGTTCACACGGGAATGTTGGTCAGAAAGGACAATTTATTTGCCCTCCGTGAAGTGTGCTTGTATCACTCGAGAGTAAAAGGAAAACTTATAAATGTATGAAGAAGTATAAAAACAAGATGGATATAAAGATTATCACAAGGTTACAAAATGATGAACCATCTAATGCGGATGCGGAGAATGACTCTCGCTATATTAGCTTTCGTAAGGGGTGACATCAAGGGTAAAAAAGAAGAGACTACACCACAAGGTTTTTAGTCCTCTAGGGTGGTCTATATATTTAGTGGTTTTCTATGGGTCTCCCTTGGTTATGAGACTTCCGAGATAGTGATTGACCGGTTTCAATGACATTTATCTTCATTCGTCATCTTCATCAGGACCAATTTCTTCCATCAGAGAACACGAATATGTAGACCCATCAAGGATGACACAGCAACTTCTGTATGGGAAGATCGGAAATCTAGAGTGACTCCTCTGGGGTAAGTGGGATAGGGCATAAGTAATTTGTATGCAACATATGCAGTTAACACAAAAGGGCCCAATGGGCGTTTAAACAGGTAGCCTCTTCCCACCCTAGGGGTGGGGGGAAAAAAGGAAGGGGGTTTGGGAGGAAAGGTTTGTCATCCCTAAATAAAGGGTGAATTGATATGATATTGATAAACAAGAATATTACATGGTATACTCGGGCGATCTCGTTTACACCGCTACGAGCAGGGCGAGATTCCACCGTGGGAGCCTTGCTGCCCGCTCATTGAGAGACGCGGAGGGGTAACAAGTAAGTATGCCTTTTTCACACACTAGCACTGTGAGCACGCCACGACCTGTAGGACTAATAGCTTTATTTTACCAATTGTTAGTAGCCATTACACTAAGCACGAACGTTGTGTCTGCACATGACTATTTATGAGTATAATACCGGCAGAGACTGTCTACCCATCCATGTTTTACATACATGGCTGGAGCAGAGATGCGGCCGTGAGCTTACTTCGGGTCGAGTAAATGGAGCTCTGTCAGTCTGAGTCTGATGCGCAAGCGTAGCAGCGGAGCCTCGTTATAAGTTAAATCGAGACTGCTGTGATTACGCATGCGCGAGAGAGTCGTGTCAAAACTACGGGCAGATCGTGTAAAACACCGTCGTGCTGTGTTCGAAGTCAAAAGTTGAGACAAAAAGTGTCTCTGATATGTCAATTTCTATGTACCTTTTTGTGAAACTAAACAAGTCAATTTCAGTGACGCAAATATGCAACAATTAGGCAGCACGTTGGTTACAATTGTGCTAATGCATGTTGCAAGTCGAGTGACAAATACACATATTAATATTTGACATTTGTGGGAGCAAGCAGTATAGAGTGCTATCTAGATTGGAGTTTAACTTTGGTGATATTGCATAGGAGAGCCAATGAGGCAATGCAAAAATTGAGACAGGAAGTGTCTCTATGAATAGCGAACACAATGTATATGTGTCTATCAAATAAGCAGCAGTTTGGTAGTACTTGTTTGTGCTTACATAAAAATGGTACATATTCATTTTTGAATGTCGATTGCACATATGAGGCATTTGTGTGACCAACAAGGAGTACCAAAACGCTATGTACATTTGTAGTTTAGAAAAAAGCTGTTATGATATTACATATGGGACCAAAAATGGGCTGTGAGTAGAAACCCACACGCTCGGTGGTGCTTAAACCTAGGGTTTACCACAACACTGATGAACAAGGCAAGAATGGTTGCGGAGTGGTAGGCCCGTAGAGCACAGGGGCAAGGACTGTTGGTGGTGTGGTCTCTGGTTCAACAAGGTAGTTTCTATTTATTGAAAAAGAGGTTCCATTCGATAGAGATGTTGAGGCCATGTCTCACAGAGTCCAGACGGTAAATCCATTTTTGTTCGAGTCTGCGGAGGGCAAGATCTCTATCGCCTCCGCGGAAAGGGTTTCGGACCGTTTGTAGTATTGCCCAAAAGAAGTCATTATGAGTGTGTTTCATTTTCTTGAAATGTGCCACTAGAGGTTTGTCTTCAACCTGATTACGTATGCACGACCGGTGTTCACAAATGCGTAATCTGATTTCTCTCTTGGATTTGCCTATGTATATAAGCTCGCAGGGGCATTTTATGATGTAGACACACCATTTTATTTTGCAATTGGTGAAGGAGTTGAATGTCCATAGGTTCCCTTTTAGGACGATGGTCTTGATGTTTGCTGTTAGGCTACAGACAGAGCAATTTCCACATTTGAAATGGCCCTTCACCGGGGGTAGATGCCATAATGTGGTTTGGGTGGTACTGGTGGCACCAACCTCTGTGTATGTGTGTACAAGAAGGTCCTTGAGATTGCGATTGTGTTTGAAGGCAAATCTTGGTTTTTCAGGTTTGAAGCAGTCTGTGTGAAGCTTGTCCCAGTGTTTTAAAATCACTTTTTTATTGAATTGCTCATGGGGGTAAACGTGGTTACGCAGGTCATTTTATCCTTTGATTGGTCTCTGGTGGTTGGAGTAAGGCAGGCCTCTCGGTTGGTATGTTTCACTCTTCTCCTCACCTGACAGACAATGTGGCTAGGGTATCCTCGTTCTTTAAGCCTTGTTGCTAGTTCTTTGCTTTTAGATTCGTATTCGCTTAATGTGGAACAATTCCATCTAATGCGTAAAAATTGGCCGAAGGGCAGGTTGGTCTTGAGGCCCGAGGGGTGAAAGCTGGAGCATTCTAGTAAGGTATTTTTAGAAGTAGGTTTGCGGTACAGAGTAGTGTTCAAAGAATTGTTGGGGTTCTTGGATATTTCTAGATCTAAAAAGGGGATCTCCTTCTTGCTGTAGTCTATGGTAAATTGGATACAGGCATTTTGTGAGTTTAACCATTGCAGGAATGTATGTAAGTCATTTTCCGTTCCTTTCCAGATCATGAAGACGTCATCGATATACCTCAACCAATAGCCAATCGATTTATTGAAGATGTTATGTTCGTCATAGATAGAGTTCTTTTCGAAATTGTGCATAAAAAGGTTTGCTACATCCGGGGCGAAAGTTGCGCAACTGGCTAGGGAAACCCTCTCTATAATTTTTTGGGCAAATAAATTGGCCACCACCCAGGGAGAGGGTGTCCTTCCTTGCAGGGGAATTGTTAGGTTACACATTCGTAGTGCAATACATTTTGGCAGAATGATAGCCCCACATGTCCTTTTGTTTTGTGTGATACTGTTACCAGAAGCTAACATAGAGGACACTACCCCAGTTCTCTGAGGTGTATTCCAAAGAATAGTTAACATCCCTGTTGTGTTTATAACTGCGGTGATAGACACCACTGATATTTAACTCTAATTATTTCCTTTTGTCACATTATGCATGGTTCTTAATGTGGTAAAAATAGAGCAAATACTTCGTTTCTCATTTTTTATGCTTCTGAAATGATAAATGGAGAAAAATGATTTTGCTACAGTCACGTTACAAAAGGATTTGTGTATAACCAGATTACATTGAAATGCTGCTTCATTTGACATTTTGTGCTGAGGAAGTGATTTGAAAGTGTGCGAGTAGATGTTGCCCTTGTCGCATATGTTTAGAAAACAGGGTGAAAACAGATTACTTTTTGTCTGTCCAAATCCTACTGTAATATGGTACAGCCTAGGATTGGAAAACACTCTTTGCTCCATTCCCTTATTCACAAGCTACACAAATAAGGCACATTTAGAGATGTACCCAATTTTTGCACCACAGACATTATTACAATAATGGACCGATATCTTGCCCCATTACAATGGTGGGATTTGATGCTAAGAGAATCAGTGGATCTGTTGTGATGATCAGGTTGCATGCTCTGTGTAGATCACAATGAGTCCAGTGCCTATCAGAATGTTCATAGGCCCTGTCATGATAATCTAAGTGCCTATACTAGTGATCTCACTTCCAATGAGAATGATCAGTAGACCTGTTTTGAAGATCTGAGGTCCTGCCGTTATGATCTCACTTCTTAGTAGAGTGATCAGTAGACCTGTCTTGAAGCCTTGAGGGCCTGTCCTGATGATCAAAGGACCTGTCCTGATGATTTGAGTTTCTATCACAAGGATCTCAGGACATGTTCTGATAACCTAAGTTCAGGTCATAATGATCTCACTTCAAATGAGAATGATCAGTAGACCTGTCTTGAAGATCTGAGGTCCTGCCCTTATTATCTCACTTCCTAGTAGAATGACCAGTGGGCCTGTCTTGAATATCTGAGGGCCTGCCCTTATGATCTCACTTCCTAGTAGAATGATCAATGGGCCTGTCGTGAAGATCTGCGGGCCTGTCCTGATGATCGAAGGACCTGTCCTGATGATTTGGGTTTCTATCACAATGATCTCAGGGCATGTTCTGATAACCTTAGTGCAGGTCATGATAATCTCACTTCCTATCAGAATGATCAGTCAGCCTGCCTTGAAGATCTGAGGGCCTGTCCTGTTGATCGAAGGACCTGTCCTGATTATTCACGTTTCTCTCACAATGATCTCAGGGCACGTTCTGATAACATAAGTACAGGTCCTAATGATCCCACTTCCTACTAGGATGATGGAAGCCCTTTACTTCCAATGCCTATGAGAATCATCTCAGGGGCCTGCCCGGTGCTTGTCACGATGATGTTGGGGTGTGCTCTGATGATCTGAAGGTCTTCCTCAATGATCTCTGGGCATGATTTGATGATCTGAGGGCCTGCCCCAGTGATCTAAGTGCCTGTCATTATCTAAGTGCCCGTTTGAATGATCTGATGGCCTGCTCTGGGGATTTCTATGCTTGCCCTAAGGATCTGAGTACCAATCACAAGGATTCCAAGGTATACCTGATGATCTAAGAGCCTACCCATGTGACCTAATTGCCTGCCCTCATGGTCTGAGTGGAGACCCAAATGTTGTGATGCTCTGCCCTGGTGATGTGAGTGCCGATTCTCAATGATCACAAGCCATGTTTGGATGATCTGAGGGCCTGCCCCAGGGATCTAAGTGTCTGTCCCAATTATCCGAGCGCCTCTCACAATGATGTCAGGGCATGTCCTGAAGATCTAAGGGCCTGTCACAATGATCGCTGGGGATGGTTTGATTATCTGAGTGCCTGACCTACTGATCAAAGTGTCTACCCTAATAATCTGAGTGCTGATCAGAATTATTTCAGGGCATCTTCTGTTGATCTGAGGGACAGCCCCAGTGATCTAAGTGCCTATCCTTATGATGTAATTGCCTGTTTCAGTGATCTGATGGCCTGCCATGTGGATTTGTGTGCTTGTCCTAAGGATCCTTGTACCAATCTTAAGGATTCCAGGGTAGATTCTGATAATTTAAGGGCCTTCCCATATGAGCTAAGTGCCTGCCTGTATGATCTGATGATCTGCCCTGGTGCACCAATCACAAGGATCTCAGGGCATGTATTAATGAGCTGAAGACCTGCCCTGGTGATGTGAGTGGCTGTCATATGGACCTGCACACCAATCACGAGGATCCGAGGGCATGTTATGATGAGCGGAGGGCCTGTTATTTTGTGAGTGTCTGTTCTGCTGTATTAATCAATTTATATTGACACCAACAAATAAAAATAAAAGATGCAAAACATAAGAAACACACATTTAAAAAAAATGCAATTTGCCAACATGCAACATGCAAATAAATGTTATAATATAACATATGCAAAGCAAACATGCACTTCACTGTTAAGTAAGTCAGGCGTCTACAACCAGCTGCCCTTCTGGTGTGTTGTACTACTCCAATGGTCCCTCACCATTGGCTAAGATGGTTAGTGCTGATGGGAGTTGCAGTGCCAAAGATCTGGAGAGCTAAGGGTGCAAACCCCTGCAATGGGACCACTCAATGTACTTACCTATTCCAACATGCTTTCCTCACCGTTATTATTGATAGTCACTTCACAAATACCCTTTCCTATTCATTAGGCCATGACATTGACTTTGTCAGTGCTTATGTGCACCCTAGTTTTGTTTAATAATTTTGATGGAGCAAAAACAAAGAGTTAATGGCTGGAAGGTTTAGAACTAATCTTAACCTCTGGCGTTGCTTTGGGCAACCCTCCAGACCATCGTTCTTCGCCTGCCTAGCCATTACAGAAGGAAAAAACCATATACAAATCAGGCTTGGACCCTCCCCAAAAGGGGCAGTCCAGCCCGAACTGCTAGGTCACACCCCTTCTGCATGAGACCACAAGCATACCCAGACATGTTTCGGCCTTGTTGGGCCTCATCAGTGAGAAGTAGCTTGGGTCTCTATGCCCAGCAGGCACAGGACCAACATCTGGCAGGACCTGACTGATTTGCACCTTGCTGGACCCCTTTTGCAATGGCGCAGACAGGCTAAACAACGGTGGTGTGAAAGGTTGGCCAGAGCAATGCCAGTTGTTCAGATTATTTCAAAACCTTCCACCCATCATTTTTTGGTTTCAGTTTGTCTCCCTATGTGAGAGAGGGTAAGCCCAGATGTAGGTCCCTTGGTCGCTGCGCCATAGGGAACTAAGCTGGACCTCACTGAGGAGGCCCAACAAGGTCGAACATATCTGGGGTTGCTTGTGTTTACGTGCAGAGGTCACCTGGCCTACACGGTCGGAGAGGGCTGCTCCCACTGGTGGCAGTACCTGACTGATTTGCATATTGCTGGAGACTTTTGCAATGGTTCAGACGGGCTAAAAACAGTGGCGTGGAAGGTTGCCCAGAGTAATGCCAGTGGGTTCAGATTAATTCAAAACTTTCCACCCATCACTTTTTGTTTTAATAATTTTGATGGGCCAGTGGGAGGCTTATATTGCAGATTCTTTGCTGGCCCATCACTTTCTTCTGGTGCCAGATGATCATGCCACCCACATCTGTATGCACGCCTTTCTCTTGGATTTATGTGAGAAGGCTACAGCAATATTGATACTGAAATATACATAACACGATTTTACATAACAAATGTTACTGGAGTTTGGGGCTCAAGAGGGGCTGTACCCAGGTTACCCGTGCCTGACTCTGGAGTCCCACACTGTTGGTAACTCCCCTTTCCCCACTGAGGGCAAATATGGAAAAATGGGAGAGAGTTGGCTCTGAACTGCAGGAACCAGTATTCTTTGCTGTAACATCCTGGTATTAATCAGTAGTATTCAACCTTGCACACCTGAATCAGATCTGCCTCCCTGAAGATTGCAGAGGCGTGAAATTGTGCACGCTAGAAGGAGAACACCACTGGACTGTGAGCTGATTGCAGCTTGGACCCAGAGTTGACCCCCTGCCACCCGTCTTTTTTTTGTCTACAAACATGATGAACATGTGAAATGCAGTCCTAATTTGTTACTTCTCTTTTAAAGTACTCTTTTTTTTAAAAAAAAATAATTAGATTTTCAGAAGTTGTTGATAGCAGGTGTTAAGTATACCCAGCAACATTAGGCTCATTTTTGTTAACCTGAGAAGGAGGAAAGGCTCACCGAACCAACCTGTGGCTTGCAGGTTATAAACATCCCCCTGCAGTGGCTGCATTAGCCCACTGCACTAGCTTACCAGCTACTTTATACATGAGCAACCGCAACAATGTTGCCATTGCACACAGTAGAATGTGCCTCACTCCTCGAAAGTATGTCATTGTTTTACATTTTTTGTTGTCGCTGCTTGCAATGTCCTGTGATGTAGCAATCTGACCGCTGATGTGTGTGCCTTCGAATACTGCTAGCTTTAGTGCCTGTGTGTTTGTATCTGCTACCAAACATTGCTGCAGTCTCAAACACTCATTAAAATGTGTTTCTTAAAAAGCAGCATAACATGTCATCAGGGTCATCCTTTGTGTAATGCCACTTCATGCAATGTCGCAGGTTTGAGTCACACGACATGTGATCGGTCTCAGGAGGATAGCTCAGGGTCAACGTGCTCGGCTTAGAAGCAAGATGACAGGAAGCAACACTGGTTCGATACCCGGGTCCTAGAAACCTCTGGGTATTAAGCGCGTTATAAATAACCAATCATGTCACCGCCTCCACCCCAGTACGGATCAATACCATTGGGCTATTTAGGTATTTACGGAGGCCCGATTATGGTGAAGCCTTTGCGCTCCACTTATTTTGCTGTTAAATTTTCTTAAACGTTATTCTCAGTCTTATTCATTACTTTCTTTCAAACAAATGATTTCCCTAGGGAGCCTGGTAATATTGCGCCCAAATTTGGAAATGTCTATAAAACTGAACAGTACTTTAAAAAAAGCTAAAAATACACATTATTTTCTGACCAAATGTTCCAGGAGGGGGTCATTTACTTTTCTAACAGTATGCTAATTAGTGAATGCAAGATCAGCTTTGAGTCCAATTCTGCACACTTTGGGCCTGATTCACAAAATCATTTTACAAGGGTGCAATCCCATTAGAAAAACAACTTTTTAAATTAGCCACTTTGTATTTAAAACGTGTTCTGTGCTGAAATGCAAACGTACACTGAAGCGTTCCCTTTATGGGAAATTCTAGAGTGCATTTATTTATTACTTTGCCCAGTTATCTCATGCTTCCTGGTTGGACTATTTAAATAGCCTGCACACTGTACACAGTAAGACACAATGCATGACTGTGTTAATGTCAGTGGGAGGGGTTTGGTGAGATAAATGATTTGCCACGCAAACACCCCTTCCTCACAAAGCCAGCGTTATTTCATTGGCCCATACAGACATCACTTTGAAAGAAACCAACTTTGATTTTAGTTCAGTAGAGTACAGAGAACTGCCTCCCACCCTCCTTACCAAACTCCAGGTAGTTTCTTCACCCCTCCCCTCCTCCTCCAACTATCTTTGGAGTCATGACATACGCATTACAGAGTAAAACAAACCGATTCTGGCTATGCTTTCATATCTCTGTTGATTAAGGATGCCAAATCAAACTCCAAAGAAATATTTTCTATCTTCAGAGAGCTGGAAAAACCTTCCACCTCTCCACCCACGCTCCTCAAGGATGAAAGTTGGTGCAACAGCATTCAGTCTGCAATGCTAGACAAGCTCAACACCCTGCAGACCAAAATCATTGGCCACCAAAAAGCTCTTGAAACTCTAATAGCCACCCTCCACAGCCAAGTACCCACCTCACCTGAACTGAACCCCTCTCCCCCTTTTCGACTTCAAAGATATTGCAGAATTGGAGGTCATTACCCTGCTCAAATCAATTAAATCCTCCAATTGCAAGGGTGATGCCTGCCCAGCCCTACTCATTAAAGACTCGGCTTCCACCCTTGCACCTTTCCTCACAACCTTCATTAATTCATCCTTCAGGTCATGTCTTGTTCCCAAAGATCGCAATCAGGTTTCCGCCCACGACATGGTACCGAATCAGCCCTCCTTGCCCTAAATAACTAAATGGACGACCTTAGAGACATAGGCAAACCGGCACTCCTCCTGCTCCTTCACTTATCAGCCGCGTTTGACCTGGTCGATCACAATACCCTTTGCCGCCATCTCGCCTCTGCGGCTAACTTCTCCCCCAAAGCCTGTGACTGGATTACCTTCTTTCTCCAAGATAGGGCTATGAAAGTCTTCTCTGACTCAGCCTTCGCCATCCCCAGCCTCCTCAAATGTGGAGTCCCACAAGGGTCCTGCATAGCACCAACGATATATAACCTCTTCACCAGGCCTTTGTTTAGCATCCTGGACTCCTTGAGCATCACAAACACTAATTATGCGGATGACGCACAGGTGCTAATCCCACTCACAGGGGACTACAAAACTGATATGTCTAATCTCACGGCTATCTACTCAACCATCCAATCCTGGATGGTGGACAACTGGCTGTGCCTTAATAGCGAAAAAATCAAACTCCTACTTATCGGTTCACCCACTACCCTGGGTAACCTTAGTCAGGAATACTCCTCCTTCACTATTGATAACACACCCTTCAAGGTTTCTGACAATGTCAAAACACTTGGCGTCTACCTAGACTCAAACCTCACCATGGACAGACAAGTGAATTTGATTGCCACCTCTGCAGCCTACTATACAAAAATCATCAACGCAGCCAGACCATTCCTATCACGACAGAACTGTCTGACCATCGCCAGAGCCATTATTGGCTCCAGACTTGACTATTGCAACGCCCTACTATCCAGGACCTCTTGCAAAAACCTTGCTAAACTACAACTGGCTCAAAACAATGCCCTCAGGGCAGCCACTGGGACCTCAAGGAAAGAACACATCTCTGAAATCAGGAGACAGGTCCACTGACTCCCTGTCAAACAGAGAAGTATTTTCAAAACACTCTCCCTGGCACACAAATGCCTCCATGATGCTGCTCCTCCATACCTTATCCAGAGAATTGGCAAACACACTGCCACAAGACCTCTCAGAGAGGAATACTCCAACCTTATCCTTGTTCCTAAAACCAAAAAGGCCCGGGTAGGCAGATCCAGCTTTCCCACGATATTCGCCACATAATGGAATGCCCTTCCACCCAACCTAAGAATGATTGAGTCTCACCAAGCCTTCCACAAAGCAATCAAAAAAAAACTCTTAATCTAATACCATTTAACTGCTTTCTTATGTCTGACTAAACTCTGTGTATTTATTACTGCTGAATTATGTACCTGCAACTAAGAGACCTCACGGTCACATGTAACCTTTCCAACTGAAAAATGTTTATACACCTCATGTAACAAGCGCCACGATGCCTCTGGGCTGCAGGTGCGCTATACAAATGCAAATAAATAAATCTGTTGCAGTTTTCCAGGGTGAATGATACAGTAACACGGCTACTTGCCTTTGTGTAGCATTGCTGACCTCAACCTCATGAACTGTGCCAACAGTTGCTATTTTTTGTGTGTGTGACAAACTTTGAGTCCAATGCTGCACACTTTGTAATCCCAGTCCTAGACATTTGGGGAAAAAAGTATTTTCTTTGGGAGCAACTGGAGCAGCATGCCATGATGTCCCCATTGGGCGTGGTAGGGGCAAATCGGGTGGGGGGGCTTTTGAAAGCACTCTTATGTAAAGTGTACCCGGCATGGTCTCGACCCAATATCTTGAGCTTTGCTTTGTGCATGGCAACCTTGGCGACTGCACGCCTCACTGCTCACCACTGCCCTGTGTCAGGAAAACTCTGCTTGATTGGCTTTGTACCGTGGCACTCTGTCTGGAGGTGCTGTAATGTGATTTTCTGAGGCAAACGCATGGTTGGACGGGCCTATCGGGAACTCTGGAATTTTCTGGGTAGGCCCCTGTACCCTGGGCCTCTTTTGTGTGGTATTTCCACATTTTCACGTAGGAAAATGGTTGGACCTGCTGAAAATGTCTAATTTGGGGCGACTTTGAAAATTATTTTCAGGGCCTCTTTTGGTTACCAGTCCACCCCTGGCCAAAAGGCTTTGTTTACAAAATGTAGAATGTGAAACAATGTAAAATCCTGTTTTACACAGGGACTTGTGGGCAAGAATGGTCAATGTTGCAGCACAGGAGTAAGGGTTGTCAAATGAAGTACTTTCTACACACGCTGAGGCCACAATAACGAAGGATAGCAGACCCCACAATAAAGAAATACCCATCTATCAATATGATTCGAGAGAAATGAATGCATGTCACCGGGGCCTTTGACATCTGGAATACTCCAATAGTCATATAAATTATTAACACATGATCCCACAATGCAATCACTCTGTGTCAGGCGTTGGGGCCAGTGGCAAACATGCAGACTCTTGCTCCACCTGCAGACCTTTCAAAGGAGCCCAGCTGCGCCAGGGCAGCCATTAGGCCGCATTCTATGCACCAGACTTATGCAGCGTGGTGCAGGTGGACCAAACTGCGCATGCTGTTGCCCATCTGGCGCAGTGAACCAGTAAGTGTTGACAAGTTAATGCTCACAAGTGGAAGTCAGCTGGCACAAAGGACAGCTTTCCATCTCGGCAAGGGGCACAAGCCAGTGGGTCTGGATTTTTACACGACCCAGATTTCTACAAAGAAGCAACAGGCCAATTACAAGCGCTGCCTGAGCAGGGACGTCATTTCACCAAAATTCAAGGGCTAGCGGAAGTGATATCACATGACCCTCGTCCTCTGATGACATCACAGGACGTTATGTCATTTGACTCCACCCCGAAGTAACATCACAGGAAGCAGTGGAACATGACCTTTAACCCCATGACAAAACAGTAAGTGGCATCACATCGAATTTTTTCTGAGTACACTACTAAAAATATGGTTACAATATCTCTGTAAAGTGAAATACATTTCATACAAGAATGGATCACAAAATGTATCGTTAATATCAGTGCCTATAGGCCCATATTACCAAATCACTGTGAATGAAAGCAGACGTCCAAGGCCAAATGATAATGATGTGTTATTATATTAAGCGCTTCATATAGAACACATATACATACAATATCACCCAACCTGTGTTGGTACTCATTTATCAACCTCAGCAGGATGAAATGCTGAGTTGACCTTTCTGGGAGTCGAACCTGCAGATCACAAACACATTGCAGCAGCCAACGCTCAACCCACTGAACTATCTTACTGGCTATAGACATCAGAAAACCAGCCACTCCAGAAACAAAGAGCCACATACTGCTGGCCACAGCCAATAAGCCTCAATGTAAAAAAATAAAACAATAAATAACAACAAATAAAAACGTTTTTTTTCTTCATTTCTTTCAGGAGTAGCAAGGGAGACTTCAGGGGTCGCAGTTGCGACCCCTGGTAATCCCTAAATGGCGTCCATGTGCCTGAGGAAGGCACCTGGGGCTGATTTGGTGCTGCAGATCTTCCCATAGAGGTCATAGAGTTGATATACAGTTCCGTGGCACAGGTGATAACTCTACTGAACTCTTTTGCTAACTTCCTTGTTTTATTACGTGCTGTCGATACTGTTTCGGGTGGATTCATTTTGCACGGGTTCTGCGCTCTTTTATCACCAATTAGTACCTGGAGGATAGCTCAGGGGCAACGAGTCTGTCTTGGAAGCAAGACAATGGAGAGCAACACAGATTCTAATCTTGGTCACGTGCTTAGGAACTGGCCTCTGGTATTAAGCGTGTTATGAAAGATTAATTAATTAAGCAGTGCTAGAAATTGAAATGTTATATGGTGGTATCCCACCTGAAAAATGAGATTGAGTGATGGGAAGGATGGGGGGGGGGTTGTTCTCTGCCCCACATAAGCTTTTGCCTCTCAGAAGATTAATCATTAACACCTGGAAAATAGCCTGTGGAAGGAGCGTTGCCTATAATGTTGCAAGCTCAGCATAAAGGGAGCACACCTTTTTTGAACTAAAAAGCTACACTTAAATATTGCCTGATTACCTGCATAGTGCAATTTTCACAGAGTTGATGATCAGCTGGTGAAGTGGTCTTGCGGATAAATGTCTGGACCCTGATCCTTACAAAAGCACTAAAATAAATGAAGGCTGCAAATGGATTTCCCTAATCTGAGATCCAGGAACATATTTTTTGCCAGACCCCAGACCCAGGAATATCCGACGCAATAGCCAGCAATATACCTTGGAACACTTTACTTTGTGGTGCAGGCCTTATAATGAATTACCCAGAAATGTAGGCGTGCATCAGCTGTATGTTTATAGACTGCACACATAAACTCCAATACCTGAAAGTCCTCTTTATTATTTATTTATTCAGTGATTTACAACGTGCTGCAATGAAACCGCTGCAGAAGGCTGGGGGGAGGGAGCACAAAAGGGCACACAATGCAATATGAGTACAGACAGGTTTCGAAGCTAAGCCAAGATGGCCGCATTCCATTGTCTTGAGCGGTCCCAAGACAGGGTGTTAGATTGCTTCATAGAAGTGATTCTCTTTATTTTGGCCTTGAAAAGCTTCCTGGAAAAGAATGTTTTTAGCACTTTTCTGATCTGATAGTAATCTTCTTGCGCCCTCAGTTCTCGTGAGAGTTTCCAAACACCATGTCTGGCCTTGGTTTCAAGTCACTTTCTTTTGTCTTTGAACAAGGATTAATAAACCCATTAAGGGCACTTTCTATAGATAGAAAATAAGGCCAATCCTTTACTCCCTTCACCCAAGCATGGAAGGAGACAATTAAAATCTTATTGGAGGGGGCCAACTTAAGCTACAACCCCTCCCACTGTGATCAAGCCAGATACAACATTTGCCATCTCACATAGCAAATGGGAAGCATGAGCTTCTGAAACTGACGTTCTCTCTCAACCTGTAGAATTTCGTTGTCAGGAGAAAGGAAGGACATGGGGCTGTGAAGCAGCTTCCTGTGGGAGGACACAGATAATACTGAAAGTCTGGGAGCACAATGCGCCTAGAGAAAGAACACACCATCCAATGGGCTAGAAATCCTCTGTGCTGTTACAGTCTTACAAGGGAAAAGTAGGGGACCTATGCAAAACCTGTAACAAGCTTCATGCACTGCCTTACCACTTTCTGTAACAGTGGAAGACGTATGGGCCTCATCCATGGATCCTACCCATTGGGATTCCTGCTCCCTCTTTCTTCCCCTCACTCTGGCCATTCTCTATGGGGTCTCCCACTTCTCCTTCATCTGAAGCCAGAAACCTTGGTGTCATCTTCGACTCCTCCCTTTCCTTCCTCCCTCACATCCAGGACCTTGCCAAGAAGGCCCACTTTCAACTCCACCTACCCAAAGGAATCCTTCCTTTCCTCACTTATCCCCAGAAGCTCAATGTCTCTAGAGCTCTGCTACTCTATAGGCTGGGCTACTGGGACAGCCTCTTCCTTAATCTGCCCTCTTCCTCTCTATGTCCAATCTAGCTTATCCAGAATAGGGCTGCAAGACGTATCCTTGGCCTCAAGCCCAGGGACCATATCTCTCCAGCCCTAAAATCTCTCCACTGACCCCTGGTTGCCACAAGGATCAAATTCAAATCCCTCTGCATCATCCATAAGGCTGTCTTCAACTGGCTCTTACCAAATACTCTCCCTCCAGATCCTTATGCTCCTGCGGTGCAAACTCACTGTGTGTCAAGCACTTCGCTAAACAGCGAGCTGGTGGCCGACCCCTTTCCTCGGCTGGCTCCCTCCTTTGGAACAGCCTCCCCCTTCCTCTCCTTCTTGAGCCGGATCTACTCAAATTCCAGAAGCTCCTCAAGACTTTCCTTTTCACATCCTCCTTACCTCCTCTCCCTCCCCTGCTAAAACCCACAGTCACTGATATTGGTTACCAGGGCCCTTATGTGTCCTTCTGGGTCCTACCCCCCGCACCACCCAATAGCCTCCAGCCTCCGCCAACTTCCAGCCCTTGCGCTGGGCTCCCACTGGCCTGTGCTATCTCACAGGCCTGCACTTATTCAGCCTGATTCATGGAAGTATTTGCGTGAAAAACGCAGATTTGCATGCCTTTCTGCCCGAAAATCCCTGTTTGAAGTATGGGGATTTGCGGGCAGAAAGGCGTGCAAATCTGCGTTTGTCACGCAAATAATTCCATGAATCAGGCTAATTGTTTTTTGTCAGTTGACAACTCTTACCAAGTGATCTCTGCCAGGCACTTAACAGCTGCTTGCAACGTACTCCCGAGCACTTCCCTTGATGGCACTCTTAGCACTTACCTGCCACCCCCTTTCTCTGTCTCTGCACTTACATGTTCTGAATGCTCACAAGGCCTAGTAGGACCACCTCTCTCTTTCTTCTTTGTTATTTTGTTTTTCTTTCCCATGAAACACTTGTGTATAGGAGCAATATAAATAAAATGTATCATATCATATCATGTTCCCTTCCCGTTGTTCTGTGGGCGCTTGAAACACAATTCACTTGGTGTATAAGCACGATACTAATGCACAATAAAATAAAAAAATAATAAAAATAAGAGTTTGGCAATTGGTGGTAAACACATTGATTTATTGGCAAAGTCGAATACTGGAACCGCCACTCTGTCCCTTGGACTTAGCACAGGATCACGAATGGTTGGGCCTGGAGGTGTTAGTCTCCATTTTTGGATTACACAGGCATCCGTGAAGAGGTTTAGTAGATTTACTGTGAGCGGTAATTCCATGCAGTAAATCAAATGGTTATGGATAGAAAGGTATATGGCGAATCAGGCGTCGGCTGAATATCCCCCTTTATTCTGTAAAATTTCCACCTTGACTTGACCGCAACTTTCCAACGCCTCGTCTGATCGCCGCCTTTTGCCCCTGTGTGGGTCTTCGAATTTTTTATTGAAATTATGAACTGATACCTCTTGTAAAAATCATGCTTTTCTAGTTGATTATGTACAAGTAATAAAAAAAAAAAAAAAAAAAAAATATGATTTACCTCCAGCTTTTTGCCAGAGATAAATCATCCACATTACTGCCGAAAGCTCGTAGTGTGGCGGTTCAGGAATGTGTCTGGTAAATTGAGGCTTCTGAGATACACTTTAACTAGCATTGGTGGTCCAAGGCAAATCACCAAAAGATATATTTAATTAAATTTATTTATTTCATTTATAGAGTGCACAGGCAACCAGGAGGCATTAAGGCGCTGTTACAGGTACATGTCAAGTAGGTGTATCAGTAATGCAGGCTCAACCAATTACAACATTATTGTGCAGGAATATGGTCATGCGTGTTATTGTCGGCGTACAATTGACAGATACAGGTCTTTATTATGTGAAGAGCTGTGTTTTGAGTGCTTTGCAGAATAGCCAGTATGATTTTTCAGCTCTAAGCGAAGGAGGGAGGTTGTTCTACAGTTTTACAGCAATGTATGGGAAGCTGGAATCTTCGGCTTTGCATCTCTTGATTTTGGGCACGATTAGGTGGTCAGTATAAGGGGACCATGTGGGTCTGGTGGTAGGCACCTTGGAGATTCTGTAGGTGAGGTACTGGGGAGCTTTGTTGGATAGGCATTTGTGGGTGATGGAGAGGGCTTTAAATTTGATGTGCTCCTGTATGGGGAGCCAGTGTGCATCTCTTTTAGCTTCAGAGATGTGATCTCTTTTTGGGATGTGGAGTGCCGCTCTCAAGGCATGGTTATGTTATTTATGTGGATACCTCCGCATATGCGCTGGTGCAGTAAATCTGATGTCATACACCATCACTGTGACGCAAATGGCAGAGAACCTTCGATGGTCAGATATTAAGACATGCAGTCGCTGTGATGTGCATATCTACTGGCAAAATAGATCAAGTAATCTGATGTTCTAGCACAAAACATGAATATCCACATGTACAGGCGAAATAACCCTCATGGACCTTTTCATTGCACAGTACCTCGGCGGGCCATGTTTACTGGCACACTAGATCCAGGGAGCACATTTAGTATCCAGAAAAAGAGATGAAGCTATTCATGAGCAAAATATCAGAGACAGGGTTATTAATTGACACAGTAATGCCCATGGCCATGAGCAATGGGACCACCAGCTCCAAAGAGCATATAAAAGGCAAAAAACGATTATGTGGCTATTTATTGACACAATAACTTCAATTGGTCTATTTGACTCTCCCTTCCTATTCTTCCCAAAAAATACCGGAAACAGTGTCATTCAATTGACTCACCCACGAATTACCAACAAGCGCCTCAACTGCCTCCAGGCTCAATTCCCTGCAGGTATTTCACATGCTTCAAGATTTCCAGATGTCTCATGTTCCAGTTGCATGGGGATGTTTAGGCATAGCTGTCAAACGTTAAAGGAATCGTGAAGGCAAAGATCAAAGGGGATTGGGAGGCCATGTTGAATCACACTTTCTGGGGCTGCCCGGCTGCAGAGAGCAAGAGAGTTCCTGGTGGTCCACTCTTCTTATGCAATAATGGACCAGGTGGAATCCCTCTAGGTTACGCATTGTTGCAAATACAGAGGTCAGCCAAAAGGGTTTTATTTAGGAGAAGCTTGGCCTTCAGAGATCACGTATATTAGGACATCATGTCCCAACTGCCCAATGTGTTGTAGCAACCGATCTGAAAATAAACCACTATCCCCATTTCACAGAGCTATGCAGGGTAAAATAGGGCCTGCTAGCAAGACAATGAACAGATCTGAGATGCCACATGCAAGTGATGACACACACACACACATATATACTCTTTTCAACCAAGAGTCAAGGTTCATCTAACAAAACGTAAAGTGGACTAAGAGTGGGAATTGCAATGTTAAGGCAAATCATTGTTAATCTCACTCCATACCACAGCAAATTCAACCATGCAACTAGAAGTACACACTCTCACTCCATGCCACTACATATTCAACCATGAAACTAGAGGTACACACTCTCACTCCATGCCACTACAAAATTCAACCTTGAAGCTAGAAGTATAGACTCTCACTCCATACCACTACAAATTCACCCATGGAACTAGAAATGTACCCTCTCACTCCATACCACTGCACAATGAACCATGCAACTAGAAGTAGGCACTCTCATTCCACATACTACATATTCAACCTTGAAACCAGAAGTATACACTATCATTCCATACCACTACAAATCAAAGAAAATTCCAGGCGTGGGGTGGGGGAATGAAAATCATTTTAATTGCTTTTTGCATAAAAATGATGGCTCTTAAAGGAACCTTTTTTCTCTTCTGTCTTTTATATATTTTTTCATTATTTAGTTGTATCGACTAAACTAACAAATATTCTACAGAAGGTTATTATTTTTTTGTAACTTTAACAGAAAGTGCTTCTAATTATTTTCTCTATTTTTCAATTTCGTTTAATACATCTTCTAAAGAATACTTGAATACATGTTTTATGTGTTTATAGAAACTGTATCAATGCTTATTGGACGTTTTCAAGAAAAATCTGATTGTCCACATCAGTTAAATGCACTCCAAAACCTTCGAAAAATATTGACAATATCAAAATTAATATTTCCATTATGAAAAGATGTCATGCCAACATCCCGCAGAAAGGCACGTATAACTTAGATCACATTGCGCCTTGCTTTCTCAATTTGTGGACACAATAAAATTGAATGCATCCACATTTGTCTCTGAGCTAGAGAAAAAATAATAAACTACAGTGATGTCCAGATGCTTCAAGTGAACCATATTCTCACAAAATGGAGGCCTTCCACCCACTTCTTTCCTCAAAATTCATACCATGACATTTGATATTCATTGAATCCAAGAATCTCAGACAATCCACAGTGCTCAGAATACACCTTAAGCCAATACAGGAATCTCCCAGGATCGATACACTGCTTCCTCAAACACATAGCCATAGCCATCTTCAGTGCACTCACCCAAAATAACTCCTGCTACCCTTTCTTCCTGTACACCACACCCAGGAAACTTGATTGGCTGTATGCGGTCTCTGCAGTCCCTTTTCCATGACAGGCATCCTTAAAGCACCCGGATGGCAAGTGTGGTGTCTACAGTCTACCGCGGTGACTGCAGACCGAGTGTCCACTTGAAGGGGGTGGGGAGGTTCACACTTAATTAAAACAATTTATTGTATAATGGTGACTCTTAAAAGAGCCTTTTTCAGTTTTGAATTTATTTTTGCGTTTCTGATTTGTATTGCCTAGAACTACTAACATGTTTTCATATGCACTGTACATCTTTTTCACGTAACATTTCTCAGTGCATTTTGAATATGTACAAGAAATATCTGATTCTCAAAATCAGTCAAATTCACTCCATCACTCTGAAAATTGTTTGCACCATCAAACTTGATGTTTTCATTTTCAAAAGATGCCATGCCTACACCATTCAAAAAAACACATAAACCTTTATTTACATGATGCCTACCTTCTAGTTGTGCACAAAACATATGTGGGCATCTCCATAATTCCCTTGGATGTATTTGTGAAAGAATAATCTTTCCTTGTGGAAATAGGTCCATTAAGCCTCGGAACATATCCTTTAATGCAACCTGCAAAGGTAGTGGAGTAACGTAGCCAAACTATTTCCTCCACAATGCACAAATATAATATCTGGACATTGAAAGTGCCCCATTGTCTTACAAAATGATAGTAAACTCACTAATTTTAGCCCAGACACTGTTTACCACCAAACCTCCACTCCCTCCAATCTAATAGTACCAGAGATGCCACACAATTCAGTGTACCCTGAAGTGGTTGGTTTGAATGTAACAACACCTCCATTACTCCAAACATATGTTCACCAATAAATCTAATAAATGCCTACTTAATATTCCTTCAACCAACATTTACTTACTCACGTACCACAATATACAGTTAGAATACGCCAACAGATATCTAACTACATCCATTATACTACAATAGTCCTTTTAAATATCTAGATAGTTAGAATACCTAACTACTTCAAAAATACCCTTCATTGCAATACACTTCAAATACGCCATCACAGTTCTTTTTTTCTGAAAAACATTTTGTGAAGTCTAATATAGTTCGAGTACGCCAACAGGTATCTAACTACTTCAAACATTCCCTTAATTACAACACATTTCAAACAAACATATTATCACAATTACACTCACATAATTGTCATCGTTTTTTAAAATCCTTTATGGATTTTTTTTTCTGTCAATGACACAATGATTATTTCCTGTCAGTTCAACAACAGTGTAACACACCCTAATGTTGTACCAAACATAGTAGGTAGAATGTACTGTTTATGAGGGTCAAAAAAAGGAAATATGTATGTAAAATGGTACGCAATTAAAGCTTTCAAACTATCCTGCTTAACAAATTATACTTTTTTTTCACAGAAAAAAATCCAGAAATTCCAGCTTTAGTATAAACAAGTATATATTCCATAAGCACTATCCTCAATTGCACTACAATCATAAATACCATACACAGTTCAATTATATCATTGAACCATATTACAAATACTGTATACTACCACTACATCACCTATAATTGCTATACACATCTTACTATAGGGTGTGTGGCCAGTGGCCATACTTTTTGGGGCATGGCCACTGGCAACAACCACCACAATAGAATTAAACCATATAACAAGTATGTACAATACACCTTGAAATAACAAAACTCACCCATAGCCCCCTGCAATTGAAATGATGTCCACGAACACTAAAAGTGGCCATGGATTCTGTGGCACCTGCACACACTTTTTTGCCCATGGAAACAGCTCCATATAATCTTTATTCCACTCCCCTACCCTTTCCATGCCCTCTTTAAGCCATCAAATAGCCCAAATGTGTTTTGCAAACTGTTCGTACACAGTGCTGTCTGCAAAAGACCACGGTTTTCCAGACATTTTCCCATGGAGACCGTTTAAAAACATCTGACGCAACTCACGCTCTACACCTTCCAATCAGCAGGCGCGTACGATGTCCGCGGACATCACGCTACCTCCTGATTGGCCTAGAGTGTGTCTGCGGACCCGAATAGGGAAGTGAGTCCATGGACCAGACCCAGATCTCACAAATTCTTTTTACCTATATTTGGCTGTTTTTAGAAAGAACTGCTGGACGGATTTACACCATATTTACGAAAACCCACTTTCGGGACCAAGCCATTGCTCCTGGCGCAAATCTGGTGAAAATACGTCCAGCGGTTTGGGCTGTAGGCATGACCCCACTATAACTCTGCCCCCCTTGATGAACCCACACCAAACTTCGCAGAATCATTCCGAGGGGGCTATATACCTTTTTTGCAAAGTTTATTGACGATTCATATAGGGGGCAAAGTTATAAGCCGCACAAAAAGTGCGCCTTGACCATAACTACAGGCACCGCAGGCCCTGTTATATAAATATATATATATATATATATATATAGAGAGAGAGAGAGAGAGAGAGGGAGAGAGAGAGAGAGAGAGAGAGAAATAGAGGGAGAGAGAGAGTTATGCCCTGTGACAAAAAGTCAACATTTGTAGGGGTGAATATATACCCTAAGGGCATCCAAAGTGTTGAACACAGTGCCCAAATATGGAAGTCTTCCACTTGCTTGAGTATAGTTTGGGACTTATTGAAAACGTGTTCCTGGCTTTAAAGCAGAGATTCTGGGGGTGTAACCAAGGCACTGCATGTAAGGACTCAGTGGAGTAGAACTGATGGCAGAAGGATGCATCTCCATGATGTGGGCAGGATGGCACATGATGGCAAAGGGGCCCCTGAACTAGTGGCCATCTCTGTGAGTCACTGATTTGTGCTCTGATCAAAGAAACATGTGCAGGTGTTTGGAAGCGTGTGTAAGTTTAGTGGATGGTGCCAGTCCTGTTTCTAGTTGGCCATTATCTACCTCCACAGGACTATATAAATGAAGTAAACGCACTGGGACACTCTGCATGAATTTGCACCATGTTATCAGCCTTATGTATGAAAAGGCAAGGCTTGCAGTCACTCTAGGCTTCAAGTGCTTTACCCACTTGTTTTCCAGAGTTGATATGTCATTTAATTCACAGAGGCAGGCAGCACGAGGAAGCTCACGTGGCTATGTAGAGACTCAGATTGTAGTGCCTCCCACCTATCAATAAGGAGCCTTTCTGTCACATTAGTGCCTTCATTTGCCATATGGAAACCTAGTATTCCCCACCTATGAAAAGGGCCAGTATCACTAACAGTAATTTCACATTAGTGTCTGAATTTACCACATTGAAACTTAGTACTCACACCTATGAAAAAGGCCAGTATCACTAACAGTAATTTCACATTAGTGTCTGAATTTACCACATTGAAGCCTAGTATTCCCCACCCATGAACAGGGCCAGTTCCAGTAACACTAATTTCACAATAGTGCCTGAATTTGACACATGTAAACCTAGTATTCCCCACCAATTAAAAGGACCAGTTTCACTCACAGTAATTTCACATTAGTGCCTGAATTTACCACATTGAAGCCTAGTTTTCCGAACCTATGAAAAGGGCCAGTTTCACTCACATTAATTTCAAATTGGTGGCTGAATTTACCACATTGAAATCTAGTGTTCCCCGCCTATGAAAAAAGGGTCAGTTTCACTCACAGTAATTGCACACTAGTGCCTGAATGTACCACATTGAAACCTAGTATTCCCCACCTATGAAAAGGGACAGTTTCGCTAACACTAATTTCATATAAGGGCCTTACTTTACGAGTTTGGACAACTTTCTTTTTCAACATTTGCCAAAGTGACAAAGCCCACTCGCGCAAATAAACAAAGCCCAATAACACGTTCTACGGGATGCGCTGGGCCTTTGATGACGTTTAAGAACACATTGCCTTAGCAGAGGTGAAATATCCATGTGCGTGTCGGTCTGGTCCTTCCCACAAGGGTAATCCAGCAGCGAAATGCTAGGAAATTCTCGTTAGAAAAAGAGTTCTTTCAGCAACCCCAGGCACGTATTTCTACCTTCCTCGGGGAGGTGCCAATGAAATGCAGAGTCTCTCTAGGTGCAGACCCCCACTTACTAAGTTAGGGTGAAACCCCAAGTGTTTCAACATGTGCCAAAGTGTGAGAGACCCTCTACATATAAAGCCAGATAAACTGTTCTATGGGATAGTGGCCACTCAACAGGGTCTACAGTCATGTTTCATTTTTAACCTCACTTTAAAAATGTGTGTTTCTAACATTCGCCAAAGTTCTCCACAAGCAAATTACAAAGTCAATGGCAAGTGTTTGACTTGATGACAGATATACCATCTAAAACAATGGGAACAGAGAGCTAGTCACATAGAAATGGGTTTACTCAGTTTAATCATATTCGGTGGAGATGGATTCATCAAATCCATCCTTGCCAAACACGAGTATGCGGAACGAAGGCCAGCAAGCCTGTCTGAACGCTGAACACAGCGTCAAAGAATGCATGGTCCACTTTCTATGACTGTGTACCCAGTGAAGAGGCAACAAGAGGAATGGGCCGGTGAGGGGGAAGAGGTAAGCAGTGGATTGGGAGTGGGGTGTGCTCAAATGTCCGATCAGAGCAGTTATATGTGATATTGTCGAATATTGAAGCCGCACACCCAAAAGACGCTTTTTTTATCGCCCTATTTTATGAGACCCTCAATAATTGTCACATATCACTTTTTGGGGGTTTCCACCCACCTCAAACCTACTACTTGACTCAATCCCTGCACCCTCATCTTAAAACAGGGTGTTTCACCCCTGAACCTCCCTTTGCTCCCCCCCTTCCTGAGAATATGCATCAACCTTAACGCCCCCGCCCATCACAAACACATGCAAACACACATATGCTTACCCCCCCTCATCCCCTTCCATGACACAAACACTCCTCCTGGACCCCACTCAAACACTGCTACACACAACTTATTCTCTGCCCCCACCAACTACCTTCTCCCTCAACATACACACAGACACACAAACACATGAACACACACACACTTGATTGAGGAATGTGTTTTCTGTCTTCCGGTCTGGCCCTGCCTTTCACACCCTACACACACTCCTCTGCGGCAGGGGCGTGACAGTTTGATTTAGAAAGATCGCTTTAAGCGGTCTCAGAGTGGTCTTTCTAAATAATGTTTTTTCCCAGTAAAAATTAAGAGAGATTTTCACTCTATGCCGCATGGAGCATGCGGTTGGAGAGGATGCAGAGAAGAGTGGGGAAGGGGTCAGGGGAAAGGTGGGAGGGAGGCACTGGAGCAGGAGTAGGGTAGGTGTGTGGCTGCGGTTGTGGCAGTAGTGGGGTATAGTGACATTGCCCCGAGAGAGAGAGAGAGAGAGAGAGAGATGCTGTGGGAGAGCGAAAAGAGTCCCACAGGGAGGACAAAAAAGCAGGGAAGGGGAGAAGGAACCTGATTGCTTAAAGTAATTCGATGAATAGGGAAGATCTTTTGGTGGGATTCTTTGAGTCGGGCTCTGCGGCTCACAATTCAGGGAGTCACACTTTGGTGTAACTACATTAATCCATAGAATGCCATCAGTAGGCAGCTTTTACAAAAAGGGTGAAAAGTTGCAGGAGTTGGAGTGGCAAGAGCAGTAATGGGAAGACAATTACAAAACAGAGGTACAAAAGTCTAAAAGTATGGAAACAAGATTGACAAAATTGGGAGAGTGGTGAGTAAAAGGTGTAGAATAAAGGGAAGTCCGGCCCGGTGCAAGGATTTACAACACACAAGGTGTGCCCTCTCTCATTAGAGTAGGTTAAAATGAGATGGCTGTAGGTCCGGGTGGATAGCTATCAAGTTCAGCCATTAGGCAAGCCTTCACTTTGTAAGGTCCACTACCGGCTAATTCAGCCAATCAAACTTCCGAGGTTGATAAACCGGGCACGATTAAATTGGGAAGTAACACCTGTTGTTAGAGTGCTTAAAAGCAAAGTGCATCTGCCATGAAGTGCCATGTACGAATGCCAATTATAAATAAAATGGTGCCCATTTCCTGGTGATGGCCTTTAGAGCCGTTAAGATTGTCTTATTGTAGCCCCAGCACTTGAGTAAACTCTAGTCAGAGAAACGAGTGTTAGAGCCAAAGATGAGATGTATTAGGAATATACAATAAAAGTACAACATTTGAGTTTAATGAGAACGTGCATGGGCGACTCAACCGGAACAACGGTAACAGCAGTGAGCACTAGTAGCAAAGAGGCGCAACTCCAAGTGGGAGATGAAAAGACTGGAGCATAGGGTGCGGAGGTGGGTCTTACATAAATGTGGATAGCGTGTCCTAAATACAACTGTTGATTAATGTAGAATTACTCTTAGGAGGATATTTTGTTTATTCGAATCATAAATCCTGACCATGTATGCCTGCTCTGTTTAATGAATTTAGATTTGAATATACATGTTAATCCATTTACCAAAAGAATCAGATGAGAAAAATAGATTCTCTTTTGACAATTCCTATAACTTTGCTTATACTGCTGATAGTGCACACATGAATTTAATGAATTTCTCTTTATGTCTAAAAAAAACGAAGTTGTCCAGTCTTAGTTCATTAGCAGTCACCACTCCAATAAGGATTCAAAATGGACGCTTTGCATAAAGACGAGCGGTTTGGTTTGACAGCAGTGTGTAACACAAATGATCTGGAACTGTGACTCAGCACTGGCTAGATTGGAAGTGTGGGGGTGCAGGGAGCAGATGCTCTCACCAAATAAGGATGGAGTATTCTGGGCTAGTCAATGGCGCGCACTGAGTGGATTGGGGATGCTCTCACACAAACGCCTGCCTGCCCCGCATACAGACTGGTGTCACGTAGGTGGCCGAGACCGAACTTGGGTAGGGTTATGAATGTGAGTGGATGCCAGGTGTGAAAGGGACTGTGAGTATCGGACGGTCCAGATCAGGACAGAGGCGCAGAGATGCTACGGCCCCAACCTGGAGAGAATAGGGAAATTCAGCGCCTCACTTCCGGACAGCAAGGCCAATTAATCAATCCACTAACAATTTCACCCTTCTGCATACACTTCTCAAACTCTAACCAAACACAACCCCAAGCCTACAACACAACAATCTGCACAAACTTCACTACACTGCAACAACAAAACAAACCACACATAGACCTGCACAACAGCACAAGACGACTACCGACCGTAAAACACCCCAAGGCCAGCCAACGGACCCACCGGGCTGAGGCTGTCAACAGCACATCACTGATCTCTTGCACTTTTCCAGCTTATTCCCACTAACTCACCCCACCCCCTTTTCCCTTTTTTTCAGAGCTGCCAGAGCACCAGGGGACCACTCCGGTGGTGATGGTGCGCAGTACAAATATCCTTTAACATTAACATTAACATGTGTCAAGGGTTCAAGGCCGGGGTGGGGTAGATGCCCAAGGGGGTGGAGTTTGTTTTATTCGGTTCTCTTCAGTAGAAGCGGCGGTCAGATTCGATGCAGTTAATGCAGGACGTTTTTTATAGAACAGATTCTTCTTGCAAATTCTACAAATTCTCAAAACTTGTGAAAAGGTTGCCTTTTAGATTTGAATGTTGTTGTCAGCCCTGATATGACATTTTATTTTGTCGCACAGCAGTTTCACAGTTTCGCAGCACTCGTAGATAATAACTGCTTCGTCCATGTCTGCTCTCTTGCAGACTTTACCGCATTTCTACCAGTGGCAAATTTTACAGGTAGAAGTTGCTGCCAGTAGCAAAAAAGAGATAAAGAAATACCGCTGGGGTACACATTTACCACTACAGCTACAAAACATAATGTCAGACATGTCATTCAACAATTTGAGGGACATGTGGATGGACACTAAGGCACTCTCAACTTATATCTAATTTCCTGATTCTATGAACCCCAAAAGCAGTAACTCTTCAGGTTGTGGCAGTGGGTTTTGAGTTTTACCCTGTTTCCGATTGGTTTAAAGGCAATCTTAGTGTAGGTTGCAATCCCTATTATTTTTTTTACATCCATAATGGCGATTACCGGTGGCAATGCAATTCCCACCAGTGGTACTGTATTTCCCACTGGGAGTAATTTTTCCACCAGAGGTAATCGTTTTCCATCTTCTGTAACAGGTGCCATTTTACCTCCATAATAGGGCCCCACCTCTGCAGCCAGGATACAGTGTTTGCAGTCGCTGCATGCTACCGCAGGTGGTGGGTGTGGAGTGGAGACGGCCCCGCTGCTCTAGTTCTGTGTCACCTTTCATGAACATCGGGGGCAACTCACAAAGACCCCAGGGTGCAAGACGCAAAGGCGTACAGTGTGATTTCATACCGCAACCTCAAGGTTCACCAAGGGGACTTGAGAATTGGGAAGGGGTGGCAGCAGCAGGCGTGAGGGGAACACTCCCAGCCCTGCATGCATATTCAAGGGCCAGGTGGGCTTCACTTGCCTCACATGAATGGGCTTTTGGGGATCAGCCTCCTACCGTAGGGGTTCGTGGGTACATTTCCAATGACAGGCCTTAAAAGATCTGCAACTATGAATGTAGTGTTCACATTTCCTCTTCTGTAAACTGGAAATGTAAAAAAAGTAAATAAATGCTCATGTCAAGAACGTGCATTTTTGTTTTAGGCAGATTAATGAGGCTGTGGTCTACAAAGATACTCATCAGCATTCAAGGGGTGGGGGGGACTGGGAACCAAAAGAGGCCCTGGAAATAATGTTCAAAGTGGCTCATATGACACATTTTCAGCAAGCCCAAACCTTTTCCTATGAGAAAATGTGGAAATAAAATAGGTTACCACACAAAAGAGGCTCAGGGTGTAGAGGCCTACCAGGAAATCTCCAGAGTTCCTTATAGGCCAGTCCACCCCTGCCCAGGGTGCAGAGGCCTACCAGGAAATCTCCAGAGTTCCTTACAGGCCAGTGCACTCCTGCTCAGGGTACAGAGGCCTACCAGGAAATATCCAGAGTTCCTTATAGGCCAGTCCACCCCTGCCCAGGGTGCAGAGGCCTACCGGGAAACCTCCAGAGTTCCTTACAGGCCAGTGCACTCCTGCTCAGGGTACAGAGGCCTACCAGGAAATCTCCAGCGTTCCTTTTAGGCCAGTCCACCCCTGCCCAGGGTGCAGAGGCCTACCAGGAAATCTCCAGAGTTCCTTACAGGCCAGTGCACTCCTGCTCAGGGTACAGAGGCCTACCAGGAAATATCCAGAGTTCCTTATAGGCCAGTCCACCCCTGCCCAGGGTGCAGAGGCCTACCGGGAAACCTCCAGAGTTCCTTACAGGCCAGTGCACTTCTGCTCAGGGTACAGAGGCCTACCAGGAAATCTCCAGCGTTCCTTTTAGGCCAGTCCACCCCTGGCAGCATTGCACATCCCCCTACACCTGAACTGCGGCATCAATGAGGATTTCCCGAATGTTTCTTAGCGAATTATTTTGCCAAAGTTTGTTTTGCTGACTGTATCACTTTTACTGGAAAACTCGGGGGGAATCCCTCCACAGCTCCTTACCACTCTCTTCACAGCCCCTCTCTTCTATATAACTTAACCAAACTCCCATCTATATTTTTGCTCTAAAAAATAGTGGTAAAAAATGCGACAAAAAAAATGTGTCGAAAAAATGCAATTCGGCAAAAGTGGGTAATACAGACTGTGCGACAGAGAGAGAGAGGGAGAGAGAGATACTGTCACCAAATAAAGAAGACAACGTTATTTTATGCAAAACATTACACCATTACACTGCTTATTATTCCGATTGATTTTACTGTTTGTTAATAATACTAATAAGAATATTAATAAAAAATGATTAGAAAAAGACGCAGTAAATTATCATTAAAAACTACTTCTGCCCAGGTGAAGCCCTGTTGAAACTCAGTGTCTGAGAGGGGATTTTCGTTGCGCTAGTCAAAGTGGCATGAGGCCGCCTCCTTTTTGCACAAGGTCCCAGATGTGCTAATCTGCTGCCCGTGGATCAAATCTGGCGGCCCCTACAGCTTAGGTCTCGTGGCGGGTACTAAGGGAGTAACCAAATAGCAAGGGTTTGGAGGAAAGGATGTGGGTGGTGGCCACGAGGAAGCCGTCTCTGCGGAAATCGGCCATGACCCGGAAATTGTACTCTGAGTCTTGGAACGTCGAGGCGCGCCCTGGAGTTAATTTCGCTGGTACCGTGACCGCGCGCTTCTACACACTTTAAATAAATGTGAACCATAACCACTATGCAGTTCAGCTGTAATTCAGATATGCAATTAATATAGTTAATAACAACACGGCCAGCAAGAGGAAATGGATCCCAACCAGCTATGCAGAAGGAAATTAAACATTCTGGAATCGCCGTCCATCTCAAATGATTCCCAAGAAAAGTAAACGACACTGCGCTCAGTTAATTGAATTTGAGTGTCTCATGCGATTGGCTTCATTTCTCAGCAATGCAATTGCTGCTAACTTTGAGTATGACAGGCTAGAAGGATTCAAAGTGTGAATAGCCAAAGGGCCAGATCTACACAAATGTTTTCAATAGGACGTTTCCATGTTAAAACATGTAAATCAGGCCCAAAGTATGTTATCAGGATTTTATTGAGGACACTGACACTGTCGAAGCGACTTCCTAGCGCTATAGCTGACCAGGAGGAGGGTTGCAAGTCCAAGTGATATATACAGATTTATTCTGAAAAAAGGAAAGACTTGAATGCCCTCCTTAACGTTTCTGTCTTGTTAATGCAACCAGCGCTGGCCAATGGGCCAGCTCTCACCGGATCCGAGATCCGGCAATCAGATCTGTAGCCGGATCTTGGAATCCTGACAGCCTCAGCGCCAAATAGCCCAACAAAAACTGAAGGCTTTTGAAGGGGAAAATAACACTTTCTGAGCTACTGTGGGGGTTGGGGGGCAGAGTCGCACACAGCACATTGGCGCCATGAGCGCTCCTCTGGCTCCGCCCACCCTACCTATGTCACAGGCAGCATGAGCCAAGGCAATTGTGGCAGGGGATGGTGATAGGACGGATGTGATTTTGGACATCAGGAGGAAGATTGATCGGTGTGTGCGTGGGGGGATGGATTTGGAGTTGGCGTGGGTCCCCAGTCACAGTGGCATTTTGGGTAATGAGTTGGTGGATCTGGCGGCGGGTGCGGGTATGAGGAGGGGAGTGGTTGATACGAGGTTGCCTTTGAGTGTGCATGAGGTGAAGGCTGTGGTGGTGAGGCGGGTTATGGATGAGTGGCAGGAGAGGTGGGTGAGTGGGGTGAAGGGCAGGTGGATGTTTGGTGTCCGTGGCAAAGTGTCGGTGAAGGTGGATGCGGAGAGTCTGGAATGGAGGAGGGGGGAGGAGGTGATGCTGAATTGGTTGAGGATAGGGCATGTGGGGCTGAATGAGTGTCTGTCTCGAATGGCGAAGCGTGAGTCGAGGGACTGTGTGGTGTGTGGGGTGCCTGAGACTGTGGGACATTTTTTGCTTACGTGTGAGAGGCATGTTGAGGAGAGAGAGTTGATGAGGGTTCGGTTGTCTGCGCTGGGTGTGGCTGAGATGAGTGGGAAGACTTTGCTGGGAGGCGGCGGGGTGAGAGGCAGGGAGAGGAGCAGTGTGCTGCTGGATTTTGTGAGGCAGACGGGACGGTGGGAGGAGTTGTGAGAATATGAGGGATGTGTGTTGATTGGTGGGTTAGGTGCACATCATCCTTTTTGGATGGGGAAGCGCCTGCATGGGTCCGCTCACGCATTCGTGAAGAAGAAGAAGAAGAAGAAGAAGAAGAAGAAGAAGAAGAAGAAGAAGAAGAAGAAGAAGAAGAAGAAGAAGAAGAAGAAGAAGAAGAAGAAGAAGAAGAAGAAGAAGCCAAGGCAGACCCTCGGCGAACCTGGGGGCTCGCTTCTGTGACTTGATCTGCTCTGCGCGAGTACCCTATGCACACTGAGCCACACAGAGCAGATGAGATGGCGAGCACCCAGGTTCGCTGGGGGTCAAAGACCCTGTGACAGAGTAGAAAGCGCACTTTGCGCACGCAGCAGAATCCATATGGAAAACGCAATGATCACCGACCCCCCAGCTTCCAAGGCTCGGTGATCGTTGCCTTTCCCAAATTAATTCTGGTATTTGTTGTTTGGGATGTCAAGATACATTTTGACACAGTCGGTGCATGCTGTGATGACTTCAAAAGTACACAAACCATAGCAAGGTACGCTTATTATGGTTTGTGTACTTTTCAAGCAATTAAAGTAATTGTGCAATTTTTGAAATATTATTTTTAGCATTTCCTTTGATCAGAGTTCAACTGGCGGCTCTGCCACTTCTGAACTCTGCCCCTTGGAACTCTGCCCTCGTCCTCCAAACTCCGCCCCCACACCGGCCCATGTGGGATCCCCCTCCAGATTTTTTCCTTTCCACCACTGAATGGAACTGAGGAGAGGATGGCAGAGGTTGACCCTAAAAAGCTGGAATGGAAAGTGCCCTGTGTTCTCTCAAAAGAAGTTTGAGAAGTGCATACCAAACTGTTCTTTACCTTTATCCTGTGCCAGGGCACAAGTTGAGTGACCACATGGGTGGATGGTGTCCACCCACATTTTTGAGAGGGTGGTTTGTTTGTTTTGGGCATTTATTATAGCGCTACGAGCGCTGGTTATTTCCCACGGTGTGTAGTGCTCATTTATCGACCTCAGAAGGATGAAAAGCTGAGTTTCGCCCTGCCGGGATTCAAACCTGCACGGATGTCAAAGCGAGCGCTCTACTCACTGTGCTATCTGACCAACTGGTCTCTGTCTCCCACTTCCCCCTGTGTATGTAAAGATTTTTTTTTAAAAACAATGGGCCTGATTCATGGATTATTTGTGCCAAAAAAAAAAAAACGGTATTTGTGCGCCATTCTGCCTGCAAATCCCTGTTTAACTAATGGGGATTTGCGGGCAGAATGGCGCACAAATCCCGTTTTTTTGGGTGCAAAAAAAGATTTCTTATTGAATCACTTTAAGACATGTTTTACATTGAAAATTGTGGACATTCTTATGTTACCATAATGCTCTTTTTTTCCCACCAGGATTGGTTTCTATGACGCGATAAGGTACTGCATGACCTAGCCTGGTGTCGAGAAAAAAGGATTGTGTCCTGGAAACTAATAATTTGTTGATACCTTCTTCAATCTTAGACTCCATGGCCACACGAGATATTTGCTAGTAGCAAAACCTGCGAGCATGACACTGGAGTTAAGGCAAATTGTCTTGGCCTCATGTATCATCCGGCAGCCTCTCCCCAAAAACAGGGGCTTTAAATATTGTTTCCTCAATGGCAGTGTAACTGGACATATCATTAGACAATGAACCATATTCCCAGTCAAGCAAACACGCAATGGGCACAGTGGAGGTACAGTACTATTCCATGCATGTCTAAGACTTGCTATTGATAAGATCCCTAAGCACAACTTAATGTATAGGGATCTTTCACATTTTGGATTAACATAGTCAAGATAACCCTCGTAACACTCTTTCATATTTATGCTACAAGATCTTGATAAGACTGTTGGACCAGCATTCTTGGAAGAAATGTCACGCCGGTCCTTACTCAGTGCTGCAGTCCTTATCGCAGCCTTCGAAGAGTTGGATATAGCGCTTGGGTTAAGCCGAAAGGCTCTGCAGCCCAGGTCACACAACCATTCCTGAACATGGACTGCCCGTGCTAGGGATGCGCCCACTGCTTGAGCAAGCACATCCACCAGTGTTTCTCTATATTTGAGCCGGGACTCATTCGTCCAGAGCCAAGCCCAATAATACACCGGGCAAAGTTAACAAATAGACTCAATATTTTGCATACCTGTGTGTAAGAGCAATGGTAAATTGGGCGCAGAGAGTGGCAATCCCAGGATATTCTTTAAATACTCATTTTCCAGAGTCGCCAGCAAGGAGATTCTCTCCTGGCCCCAGAGCTCTGCCCCATGAATTGCAGCTTGTTGCGCCTGCGCTTCATAAGCCCCCAGCGAGACACGAACCACACCATCGCCATGTTCAGTAGTAAACCTAGCAAGGGCACCACTGTACCTAGCTAGTGTGGCCCTTGCTTTCTCCAGTTGCATTCTCCAACTACAGGACGCCATCACCCTTATCATAGAAGTCAACCTGTTCGATCTCCCCTTTGTCAAGGGCCAATGTGAGTCCCATAGTTTTCCTTCTCGTGTTAGCACTCAATATCATGGATTTCGTTCTGGTTACATTGAATGCCAGGCAGGTTTTCTTGCAGATGTCTACAAATACCCCGAGCTGTTTGCGAGCGCCGGTAGGTGTAAGTGACAATAATACAGCTTTGTCCACAAACAATAATGCCGGGATCTTATCTCCAGCTAATGTGGGAACGTCTGTCTGTGAGTCTAGCAACTCTTCCATTGCTCCATTAATTAAAATGCAGAATAACCTGGGGGCCAGTACACATCCCTGGCAAACCCCTTTTTCAATCCTAACAGTTTTGGTAGTGCTGCCTTTGGTTCCCCAACGGACCACAGCTGAATTGCTGAAGTATAGATTTTGGATGGCAATTAGAAGACTAGCCAGGATTTTAAGCCCCCTGAGAACCTCCCACAGACGACACCTTGGTACTGTGTCAAACGCTGTATGCAGGTTTACAAATATCGTGTAGACACACATTTTTCTAACAGCAGCATATTTGTCATAGACCAAACGCAGTCGTCAAACTTTGGACGACTGTTCTCAGCCCCTGACAGAATCCAGCTCGACGATGGTTGATGATTTGGTTGTCATTAGACCAGAATTCAAGGTGCTATACTATTGCCCTTGTATAGATTCCCGCCCACGTCCAATAATGACTTTGGATGGTAATTAACAGGCAATTCTCTAGCTCCCTTCTTGTGAATGGGGACTATCTCAACACAGACCCAGGATGCGGTCACAGGATTATGCTTTTGGACTGTGTTAGATAATTTAGCTAGATAAGGGATCCAAATAACTGGCTCACTAGCATACCAATCGATTGGGAACCTATCTGGGCATGGGGCTTTCCCCAGTTTTTGGCACAAGAGAGCTCTTGCTACTTCTTCGACACTAAGTAGCAGCAGCGTGGTTTCAGATGCCCACACCCTCAAGCCCTGTTCCCCATCCTCAGACCTAGGCCTGCTCTGTAGCCTTTCTTCCTTGTAGATCCCAGTACAATACTCCACCCAGGTATGCTCAGAAATGCAGCCCTGCAGCATATTGCACCCCATTTGGTGCCTTGCCCCATTAGCCTCCAAAGTCCCCTTGAGACACCTTCTTCTATTGCAGTCAAGAAGGCATCCTAGGTTTCTTCAGATCAAGCCTTCTTTTAATTCTTTAGGAGCTCACGGTACTCTGATCTGGCTTCCTACAGCATTAGGGTGCTTGCCAAAACTCGGGTCCTGGCCGCAGAGACCAACCTGCACTTAGCCTGCCTACATTCCTTATCGTACCACAGGGTCAAAACCTCAGTCAGCTTGGGCACAGAGCTCAATGGTTTAAAAAAAATAGTACCAAGCTTCTCTGTCAGTCTCTCGCGTAGTTCTACCAGGATGCCACTGTCTTGCAGATCCACGTGTGCAAACTCACCTTAAAGTGGGACAATGTCATGATATGCCTTAGGCAAAATCGTGTCCAGGTCAAGGTTTCACGACCTAATATTACGTATAGCCTGACCATGGACAACCAGAGGAACACTAACCTCTAGTGTCTTTATTTCCTCATCCTCTGCAAGCCCCATAAGGGATTCTTTTACCTCCAGCACCAGGGATAGTGATCACTTTCGACCGTTCTTTGAACCAGAAAGCTTTTCTCAGAGTGCCAAGCATCTATGTTCACAATAATGTAATCTATTCTGCTTTGTGCCTGATTGTTTTCAAAGGTCGACGCTGCTGGAGAATCCCCAGAGGAAGCAGCCGTTACAGGCCCTGAGGTTGAGGGTAGCAAAATAGCTACCTCCTCAGCTTTCCTGCATGGCCTTCTTGGATGGGCGGAGCTAAGGCTACCTATACCCCAATGACTGTCCTCCTCACCCATGACTTCAACCATACTTGCCAGAGGCCCAAACTGAAGGTTTAGATCCCCCATAACCAAAGAGCTTTGGGTACCAGATAAGCTGGATCTCCAAGTCTGAATGTGCTCGATCATCCTTGAAACAAATTCCATGCCGGAACTTGACGGGTCCCGGTTTAAAAGTTTATAAGCATGAACATGGAATCATCCTTTAATTTAAGATGCAGTTCGTTCGAGCATGTCAAGGAACCGGAATCCACTAACTGGATAGACTTAAACAAGGCAACATCACCCATGTTACCAACCCCCCGCTTGGGCGGCCCATTTTACTGTGGTTGCTGGGATGGTAAAGGTAGCATACCCCTAAATGTGGGGTGCATCAAAAGCCCAGGTTTCATCTGCAAGCAGATAATCCTGTGCCCCTGGATGAAATTCTGCCAGTCGTTATTGACCAAGTATGTATTCATCCCAGCAATGTTCCACAATATGATTCGCACCCAAGGTCTAGGAAAGCCCAGACTACCAGGAGGGTGCAGAGGACCATTGTCCCCTACACCCATGGGATCCAGCTCACTAATAGGCGGGACCATGTCCCTTCCCTGTACAGGGTGCACAGCCCATCAGTCAGTCGGAGTCCCAACAAACCCCGGCTTAACTGAATCAATCTACACTGGAGGCCAGATGGGCTTTCTATAGTGGCCAAGGGACCCCTGTTATACCAAGCACTATATTCAAGACCATCGTCACCTCTAGGTCTCATGAGAGGGGGCTGGTAAAGAAGCGTACTGCCCGGTCCGCCTGATGGCTGGCGGGGCACAGGCAAATTGATAGGGCCTCTATCGCCCCTACACCCCCGAGTTCAATTAGTTGCTCCCACGCCCACACGGTCAGAATGTCACGAGGATGGAGGCATTTTGATTGCTATTGCCAAGCCACTCGGGGTAATGACCGCTGCTCCATTGCCAAGATATCCTGGACCATCATTTGATCCTTAATGCAAATGTAATTGAGTCTGCACCCTGTGGGCCTTCCAGTCTATCGCAGGACAATATGTCACTGCGTATGATCGAGTAGCAGCCTCGTTTTGCCCTCCACCAATGGATAGACTTATTGATCAAGCTGTCCCCCTTTATGATTTTGCCTCCTGGGATTTAGGGATGTTCACCAGGTAAAACCAGGTAAAAGCAGGCAGACTGCAATGGTCTACTGGTTTTACCACGTGTTTTAGAACATATGCTGGGGAATGTACCTTCTGAGGGTTTAGTACCACACTACTACCCCTGCGATCGAAGGTGTAGAGCTGGGTGTTTTCTAGCCTTCTGTTGTGGGAGATACCCGTGTATGCCCCCTTTGGTCCCTCCTCCCAGGCTCTAGGCCCATAGCTGTCGATGCTATCTCTACGGTATTAGGTCAATAGACCCTTTTTTTTTAAAAACGAAAAGAAAGCGATTTAGAAAGACCGCTCTGTGACCACACAGAGTGGTCTTTCTAAATCGAACTGTCAGCCCCTGCGACACACACAAGTGCGCGCAGGGGCTGACAGGCATGGCAGGACCCAGCCAAGACGGAGAATGAGTACTTTTATGTGTTTGTGTTCAGTGTACATGTTTGCGTGTGTTTTTGTGTGCATTTGTGTGTGGTTTAGGGGTTTTTGGGAGGGGAGGGAGGTGGCGGGGCTGAGGGAGGAGGTTTCAGGGGTGAAACCCCCTGATTTAAAGTAAAACCGTGAAGAGAGGGTGGGGTGGGGATTTGGTTGGGGAAGGGGAGTGGGGAAAAGAAATGTGATTATTTCCATTTTTGTAGGCCGCCTAAAATCAGCTGGAAAAAATCAGTCTTTTGGTCACGTGACCTACAGAAATCGAAATAATGACATAAAACCATCTCTACGACTGCTTAACCCGGTGATGGATATGAGCGTACTTCCAGCCCCTCTACCACCCTATTGAGATTACTCAATTCCTTTTTTAATTCCTCGCTTTCTTTCTGCAATGACACTACAAGCAGTAACACATGGTTGCAGCCCTCGTAGCTAAAGTTCTCTTTGTCTTCCGTGGCGTTACTAGCTTCCTCTACCATCCGTGGCTTGGGACCACGAGGCGTGGGTACAGAGCCTGTCTTGGGGTCTGTTTTCTGATTGCTCAGGATCGGGAACCGATTACTGATGGTAACTTCAGTGGGACACGTAATACAAGAAATTGGATCTGGGGCAGCCAGTAATGTAACGCTCCCCTCATCCACCCCCCTACCCCAGTTCCCACAGTGCATACCTCAGTGGGGTATTGGTTAACCTCTACTGGCATATTGAAGGATTGTCCTTTGTGCTGCTCGGGGTTTGTGTGTACTTCATAGCCAGTCAAGATTGTATCCACTTCCACTAGAGCAGTTAATCTCAATTTATCAGCACCCATGTTCTCCTGGGCAAGTTTTCGCATATATATATATATATTTATTTATAACACGCTTAATAACAAGAGGTTTCTAAGAGCGGACCCGGGGATCGAACTTGTGTTGCTGCTGTCATCTTGCTTCCAAGACGAGCACGTTGCCCCTGAGCTATCCTCCTGAGACATATCCTCAACGCTGGTAGTGCGTTGGGGGAAGATGCATTTGCCTTGCCCGGGTACATGGTCCTACTTCCTTGCTAGCCAATGCTATAACCTCTTCACAAATGACCACACTGCAATTTCCCTTGGGGCCCTCACCCACCTTCCACAGGGCACTGGGCCCTTTGGGGGAGAGGGGGTCTGACTTCTTGGGAATCAATGTCATTCAGGAGCCCTGCACTTTCATGAATCATTGCTCTGGCCTCCTCTATTCGTTCAACAAACTTAGAGGTTATTTTCCCAGCGGTGCTATTGAAAGGCGGCGTGCAGCCTTTCTCTTTGGCATGATTGCCTTGGCCTTGTGCAAACCCAATACTCAGAAAATGCCGAATGCTGAAGTGCTTGGTGGCTCGTTGCCAAAGTGCTAGTGCCTAAGTACCTGAGTGCAAATATAATGACAATTATGCCTAAATATCAATAAGATGTTATCAAAAACTAAAAGAAATCCAGGACCAGCTAAAATCCAAAGCAAGAAGTGTAAAATCCCTTACAAGCATGATAGAACAAAAATGACCAATAATAAGCCGACCAGCAAAAGCCTGGCACAGCTCCCAACCCCTTGTCGCAAATGTTTGATTGGGTGTTATGGGTTGTTAATCATTGTGCAAATGCCAGGTGTGCAATTCACGTGAATTTAGGAATCTGTGAATAAATATGATACATGAAGCCTCAGATGTTAAATCCACATGCTAAACACCAGTAGGCCAATACACAGAGTCCGGATCCACAAGATGCCCCCAGCTGCCCGTCGATGCCCACCACTGCAGTCAAGTTAGATGGTCTGCCCTGTAGTTGGCCAGTTGGAGCTGATGGGGCGCCAACCCCTGCACTCAGGGTGAGGCACGCCAGACAGTTTAAGGGGCTGTCAGAGTCAGTCTCCCCCCACTTTACCCGACAGTTGTACGTGTGGCTGATCAACTAAACCATCCCCCAATTCTTCAGATTGAGGCAGCTGCACGCTCTGTGCTCCCTGTACGCCTTGCTACACCCGTGCAGCAACCTCCCAGGAGATGCTCATGCAGCATTATTCCCAAAGCAAATGTTTTCAGTAATCCAGTAATCCAGTAATCCAGTAATCCAGTAATCAGGCGGGCAGGTCTTTGCAGTTAATATCAGTTAGTGTCAGTAATTACCCGTTGCTAGCAGAGCATGTTTCTTGACTCAACAACAGGGCAATATTACTCCGTCTGCCTTGCTGCAGTCTTATCAATGCTGTTCAAAAAACAATACCACTCCCAGCACCAGAACCCGACTCCCGGTGTCACCTTATCGCCTTGTGACCGCGTTACAGCATTGCAGCGCAGGCTTGCATGTTGGGCTAATGAGCCGGGTACGCTGCCACGAGTTCCGGTACTGGTGCCTCTGTGTTGCTGATGCGGAAATGGGTCTTGTGAGCCGGCTTCTACACCCCCAGTGGGACGCCAACACCCTGCGCCCTTTCCCCCCCCCGCCGGTCTGGCCCTGACGGGGGAGTGCTCAGTAATTATAAGCAATGTGTTACTCAGCATAACCCCATCCGACCTATCACTTCACCAATGTACTCTGTTATATGCGCCTTTGTACCCTTGTGTTTGCTCTTTATTGTTATCGTGTACAAGAATCTGTAACTTCGCGGTGATACCTAAGGGTCTGGGCGTGTAATACATGAAAAATAAATAAATAAATAAAATGCAGCTGAGGTGGGTGGGGTGATCCGGCAGCGCCTCAATGAAGAAATGAAAGTTAAGGCAGCAACCAGTGGGATGGCAACACCCTGTGCCATTTCCTCCCCAACCCCCGCAGGCAAACACATAAACACACAAGTAGAGACAATATTTCTGTTATTTCTTTTCTGCCCCAAAGTGACTAAAACCAACATGGAACAAAAATAAATTAGAACCTTGCCGTAATCCTTAATGTTAATTGCTTAAAAGTAAGCATGTAAAAGTGTGCAAACCGAGATACCGGAATATTTGTGATAAAGTAATGTTATGTTGATATGCTTTTATGCTGCACCAAATCACCACTGTAGTAGTATCAGAGCACCCAGGCTTGTCTGTGGAGTGGTGTACTGTGCCCCTGCCAGGGGGATCCGAGAGACAATGAGCGAGGGGGAAAGATAACGGGACAGAGATCAGAGGAAGGGTCGCAGCAGGGGAACAATGTTTTGTGATAGCATGGATGCTTGTCAGTGGTCGATTTCGAGCATTGTAAGTTGGTACTAAGGGACTCGAGCGTGCGCTTGAGCAAACCTGCACGTTTGATACTTTATTTACACAGGCATCTCTATGCGTTGTACCCCAGGTCAATCTCCAGAGTGTTAATTCTGTGGCTGCCATGGTTGAGCCAAGAGTGGCGTAGACAAGGATGGACTGTGCATAAAGGTGAATGCTATTAGTAACAAAAAGTAAAGGCATGGGGTGTTCAAGCTACTAGGATAAAAATGCATAAACCTGGCACCTTGGTCTTAAAAAGTGTATTATTAAGCATTGGTTCCATGTCATGTCACGCTGGAGTTTATTTTAGTTCATGGTGAGACAGGCTGGTGCCTTACGTGGGAGTAGCATAATGTATAGCACTCTACAGTGAGAAAATATAGCCTGGGCTCACTATGCAGGATGAGTTCATTGGACTATGTGAAAGGCGGAGGTGGATGTGTGATAAACAGAGACGGTAGGAAGGAATAGGCCACATGTCTGTCTTTCTGTATGCAGTGAAAGACTGGGATACTATGTTATGTTACTGTGCGTTGTCTGAAAAGGTTTGACACGTTCTTGCGTGTACAGCACTTCATGCCACCACAAGCCAACCTCACACGACTGAGAGACAGGGAAGGAATCTTTCAGGTTGCAAGGCAGTAACTTGAACTCGAGTGCACCCCAAGGTCAGCACGGAGGGCCCCCTCAGCTGGCCGATCAGTCAAAGTGGAGAGAATGGTTGTGAACCAGAAGTAAATGAGCTCCGAAACACACTCAGTTGCAAGATAAATTCCGATCTGTGCAGCTTGTAACCCTGGGAACACTTTTAATTAAAAATATATATAATGGAGGGCCTCCATGTCAGAAATGTGAATTTACTGTGCTTGCGACTACCTTAAAAATGGGCACAATTTGCAGTTTGTTTTTCCCTCTTGATATCCCAAAATGTTTGTACTGCATCAAATCACTGCAGCTGTAGCCTCAGGCTAGTAAGGCATGTATGTCCCTTTGTGCTAAATGTTTATGGACACTAGGATCTGTTATTGGCTCCGCAGTGGTCAGGCTTTTAGGCCTTCCACAATGCGAGGGTCCCAATGTGAGCCTGGGCATGTAGACACCATGCCTCGTAGAACAGGCTAACACGCCCCATTTAGTTACTCCCCGAGGTCCCGGAACAGAGATGAACTTTGCTTTGTAGACTAGGGTCTGCCCTTTTGGGACTCAAGAACATCAGTGAATCTAGAGCAAGGGACCCACTGCATTGGGCCAGCCTGAAACTGCCTGTGATCTTAGAATATCATCCCCCTTGTAGTTCCACCCAATCTGGCAGGCACTCCCCAACCTCCCTGCTTCTCAATAGAACTGTGAACCGCTCCTCTGGTGTTTGTGTCTCCTGCGCACTCCCTTGTGCTAGTGTATGTCCATATGCCTAATTTCTAGAGTTAGAGGTCAGTAAGTGTAAGCTGTGCAACCCCTTCAATCACTGAGAGCTCAGGGAATATCTTTCACCCCACCCCTTTGGGAGGAGAGGGGGGCAGGCACTCATAAGCCACACTTGTTGCATAGAGACACAGTCGCCAATCCCAATCATTTGTTTGGAGAGATTGGTTGAAAGGCTAGTCTTTTGTTCCTCTTAACTAGGGGGTTGTACACATTTGTACTTTATGGAGTGGCATGTGGTTGCATCGGGCTATGCAATTTATAATTACAGGTGAATGATCAATTGTTAGCAGAGAAGAATAGTGTAGAGTTATTTTATTAGCCATAATACTTTATGGATCGCAATTTGGTATCCTTATATCTCTTACTTCGGCTATCCCTTACTACATAAATCAACCAGCTGTTGATGTATGCACCTAATAAAAAGCCACACCACTGTCAGAGGAGGCTACACCAGGCTCTTACCTGCCAAGCCAAGGAGGAAATGCTTCACATGTGGAAGCCTAAGCACAGGAACTCTGTCCATGAAAGGAAAATGTCATGTTAAAATGGAATATGGTTTCTAAAAACCTTCACCTCTCACCCCGTCCTACTCTTGGATTAGGCTACCTTCTGAGTTGGCTTGGCACTGCATGAATTATCATCCAGGTGTTTACCTGCAGTACCATAAATATGCACAGCAGGTATTTTAAGCCAACATATCTACCATGATTGCCCAAGCATGCGCTTGAGCCCTGCATGCAGATACTATCAGATCTGTATCTTCTAATACTCCTTAACTGCAGTGGAATCCCACTGCCTATATTGGCTCAACACGTACTCTTCGGTGCTGCCTCTCTCTCTAAAAAATAGTCAACACTTAATGGGCACACACGCATCCATACTAACAGTAGAATCTCGACGTGTTTATCTCCTTCCCGTTGACTGCAAACTCTTTTCCCGTTTTCCCTATATCTTCCTTCATCCATGCTCATGCTATTCTTACCAGCAGACTATGGTCTGGTGACCCCATGTAGTGGCACAATGAATATTGGACATGGATTCGGTACTTTGAAACTACTACAGTGGTGATTCTGTGCAGTACAAAAGCAGAGCAACATAACATAACAAATAACAAAAATAGTTGTCAATGTTTAGCCGTGGATTACTTGTGTCAGGCTGCATAGCACCGGTTACTAACCACGTGTGATACTGGACTGTTCAAGCAGCATAGAAACAATAAATGCACTTAAAAGCATAATTACATTGTAATGCTAAACACAGGGTTCGAAATTCAGGGCAGCTGGCAGCTATTTAACTCCTGCTTATTGCCTAAAAGAGCCTGTTTAGCTAAAGGCAACAGTTACCAGGAGCTACTTTGGCTCCCCAGGCCAAATGATGCCAACCAAATACAACTCTGTGAATTTAACTGTGCATTTGGGACAATTTATAAATAAACATATATATGACATTTAAGGCATATGGGGTCATAAATAAGGGATACAATTACATGTTTGCATTTTATGTGGAAGTTAGATTTTGTTAACGCAATGTACTAGCGCCTCGTTCCCAAGTGGTAGCGTCTGGTGACTGGTTACTGCTGGATACCCAGGAGCTGTTTACAGCTCCTGTTTATCCAATCGAAACTTCGAGCCCTGTTATGTTATGTTGATTTGTACTGTGCACCGCTACCACCCAAGGGATGTCTCCCAGCGTTTGTATATGCCTCCAGACACAGTTGTCTATTCTACATGATTGTTCTCAGGTGTTTTTTGTGCTCAAAAATGTTTCCCCATCCTTTGGTCTATGATACAATATCTACAACTTGTCAAATTGTGTTCATGTCTCTTGTTGTTATCTAGTGGTTTCCATAGTACTGTGGGACTGGGCATTAGCCCGCCAGGTAGACATGCATTGCAATGTATCTTTGAAATGTTTGCAAAACTGTATGCCATGTGAATTTGATTGTGCATCATCTATTGAGCATATGATTGCATGTGAAGTGTTGCAGAGCCCTCAACTGTAGGCAGTTTCCCTTAGGATTGCTAGGCTGTCCTGTTATCACCTCCTGCTTCCCCTTTAGTGCTGAGACCCATGAACAATCCAGTCCAGCTGTCACATGGTCACAGACAGAGCAATGTACGCTATGCCTGAACACTCTGCATATCACGGCTAATAACAGAACTCTACACTATTCTTCTCTGCTAACAATTGATCATTCACCTGTAATTATAAATGGTATCGTCTGCTGCAATGTAATTGCTCTATTAAGTTTTTTGTGTGTTCAAGATACGAGCTGCCGAAAGCCAACCACCCCAAAGCCAGCCCTTCATAGCCCTATCAATAGCAATGAGGTGCTATATAAATATGAAATAGCGCAACATAATAAACTCTATGCATAGTGGTGTTCCCCACCCTTCGACTTTTCCTCCGGTGGCCTGTATTTATTTTTACATTTATAACAGCGCACAAAGCCCAAAGTAATCTGGATGCAAGTTACAGTAAGTGCAAAGTTCAGTAATAGTAGTTGCAGGCAGGTAAGAATTACAAGGTGCAGCAGAGGGCTGAGGTCAATTGTGGTAGTTGCATGCAGGTAAGAATTACAAAGTGCGTCAGACGGCTGAGGTCAATCCTGATAGTTACAGACAGGTGAACATTACAAAATACAGCACAGGTCTGGATAGGACAAGTCCAGTAGTGGTAGGCAGGTTAGATTACAAGGACAGCATGAGGCTGCCAAGTCACATTAGGTGGCTAGCAAGCTCTAGAATGGGCTGTGCATTCTTCAGACAAGCGTCACAGTACAGGTTAGGAATGTAGCATCCTAGGCCCATACTACAGTGTGCCTACAGTGTAACAGCAGGCGAGTGATGTAGGCAAAGGTCCGTGTGTAGAGCAACAATGATCTGTATAATCTTCAATTGTTTTACTTAGGGAGGAAAGACATTTCTTTGTTTAGTTATTATTATTAACTATATGTATCTTTTGTGTTTTGAACTGTATGATTTTCCTGGCCAAATTATTAAACCGTGCATGCCCAAAAATTATACCTCACTTAACAATAAAATATATTTTTTTAAAATATACTAAAAAGAAGTAATAGTCTTAGGCATCGAAAATAAGAGAACAGTGTTTTATGTACCAGCTATTTTAAGGGACCAGAAGTTTTTATTGTTGGCTGTCTTTGTTATGGTCTGAGTGATCGTTATAAAAGAAAGGATGCCACGTGTTGTAAAACCGCAGTAATCCATTTCATTGCAATGGAATCGAAGTGTGTGTTTGATGTGCGATGAAGGGAGGAACTGATGTTTTATCTTGAATATACTGCCATGATTTAAGACCAAGGAGATCCCCATTGAAGTCCAATAAGGAAAGATGTCAAGGGAAACATGCCAAAACGTTAGCCCTCCTCATGAACACATTAGAAATCAGCATCACTTGGAAAAACCTAATTGCTGGATCACGTTGACCCTGCAGACTGTTACTGGGAATACCACACTGTTAGAAACTCCATTTAAAGCGGCAGTTGCACCAAAAACTGTTAAACACAACCATCTGTTTGCAAGGCTTAGTGAGAACCAGAGGTGTTGCTAGAGGGGGTTTAGGGGGCTATAACCCCTGGTCTTTTGGTTGTAGCCCCGGAGAGAAGCTCAGGTGCTACAACCAAAATGCTAGCTATCCCCGAGTCCCACCTGTCCCAATATTAGCTTAGCCCCTGATCTTTTCCAGACCTAGCAACACCCCTGGTGAGAACTGTGTGCCAACTGGCCACAGAAGAGGTGCTCAGGCGTGGTCAACCTCTCTACCCACCTACTTTTCTGTCTAAGAAAAAGCATCATTTTCAACTGTCCAATGTCCCTTTTATGTCCATTGTGGGCCGACTTTCCTCAGTGCCTCTGCTGGGGGCCGCTCTATATATCCTTTACCCGTTCCTAGCAGTGCACATTTCAAATTCACTTATATCTCTTTTGAGTAGCATTCAAAGCACTTCCTACGTACTCCACTTCATACACCCCATTTATATGTTCTTCAAGGCTAGGAGGGAAAGGGGTAAAGAGGGTCATACGCCTGCTCAGGTTACAGGGGTCTTTGACTTCTGGTCGATAGAAAATATGCTGCTAACGAGCAAGCAAACGTACAGACTGACAGTCAATGAGCGGGGCCACCTTGGCCTCCGTAATGCTGGTGCCTGAGTCCAAAATTGAGTATGGGTAAGTTGGGCCGTCGGAAACACAGAGGCTAATAATAAACAACAGAGGTCTAGACAATGTAGGGCCTTAGTGGGCAAGGCCCACCCAAAATCTATAAATGGCCACTCATCAGCGCTGTGTGGGAATTTACAGATGTTAATGTGATGGGCACAACTACATTGGATTCAGGCCCCACTTGTAAGACAATCCTGGCTACACCTCTGATGCACAGTCGACTTTATCAAGCAGAGAAACCCCAATACTTGAACACAATTCGGCATGCACCAATCACATAAGCCCAAGTTAGTGGTGACGCTGGTGATGGTGACACAGATCCAGCAATCCAAGTACTAATTGGAACAATTAGAGCCGAAGCCAACACATAAACAGAGAAACAAAACACCAGGCAAAGGGTCGATTTAGGACGGTGTTCCAGAGAGTTGGTGTAATATGAGTGAAAGAACCAGAAGGCGAGAACAGAAGGTGGACAGGCCAAGCAACCCACACTGTGAGAGAGCTGAGAAACCGGAAGTGGCAAAGACAAATAGGCCACATTGTGGGGAAGTTCAAGCTTGCAGGACAGACTACAGTAGAGAGGCTGCTCACAGCTTTCACCCAGAAGCTGATCGTAGCCAGAGGATGTGGAAGTGAGAAACCGAAGGAGTCACCTGCTGAGGCACGATCACAGAGTTTGGGAGCTGCTGTAGAGCCTCCAGCCCTAAAGAGAAGCTTTGACCCTGAGGATCTGACTGGAGCTTGCAACATCCTCAAGCCTAGGACGGCAGTAATTGACTGGGGCTATAATTAATGCAGCCTGAAAACGAAGCAGGTAGGTCAGGAGACAACTCCTACCCAAGAGACCCCGAAGGCAGTAGGTAGCAAACAACGTGTCCCTACCACTGTACCACTCTAAATGTAGGGGGTGATGGAGAGAGCAACCCACACAGAAAAACACCTACCCGGGTTAACAGGTGGGGTGATGCACGCAAGTAACTGTGGGTACACTACTCGTGTTTTTCCACTTGCTTGTGAGAATTGCATGCACAAGTGGAGAAAACAGTCACATCAATTGTACCATTTGTTTCCACAGTGGCTTCTGAGTTGGTACTGGGCAGCCTCACACATGGGCCTAATATGAGGGGGGGCAAGGGTGTTTGCCTCCCCCAACTTTCGTGACACACCATTTTGTCCCCCTCATTTGGCAGGGGCCCCTTTCCTTTAGATGTCATGTACACCCCACATTTTAATCAAAGTTACTCCACGGGCCTCACAGCATGCGCTGCCACATAAGAGTGTTGATATATGTATGGGGATGGGTCACAGCTACAAACAAAGCTTATTTTAAAAGGCAATCAGAAGCCAAGCCGAGTTTTAAATGCCTTTTGTGATTTATTCGACGAAACAATTTAGCTGCTGAAAGATGGTTTGCGTAAGCGCTCTACTTTAACTCACTTTTGAACTTAAATAGCATGTAGTTGTTTGGTTTCTAATGTTGCACATTTCAGTTTAAGTTTTACCAACTTTACCAATGTGAAATGAGACTTGGGATGTGACATCACTGTGGGGGCTTTAGGAAATGGGCAGGAAGGTAGCGTATTAAAGGTTTCTTTAGAAATTAAATATAAACGTCAATGATACAATTATTGACTGATTTTTCTTTCCTTCCAGCATTTCTCAAGCAAGATCTGCACCTTGTGAGAGCGACACAAGCCACCATTGCCAACAGCACCATTGCCAACAGCACCGAAGCAACACCACATCTCCTCTGCAACCAGACCAACCATCAGCATCACCAACCTATCCGTAAGCACCAAACAACAGACACCAATGAACCCTTTCAGTTTCCATGTTCTCATTCACTTGATTTGTGCACTCATCATTCTGACCATCCATCGACTAATGATGTCCAAGGAAGACGTCTCTGCGCGTGCCAGCACTAACACACTTCAGCTCATAGCTGGGCTGAGACAGGGAGAGAGAGAGTTACAGAGTTAGAGACAGAGAGAGACCTTCATCAGTTTACAGGCTCGAGAGGAAAAGCGAGATGGGCGGGTGGGTTAATGAACGAAATAGCATTTATCTGCAAGAAGCAATGTGGGAGGAATAGAGAGGAGGACGGAAGGCCTTGCACACTACCAACAACATGCTTCAAGGGGAAGAGAGAGGGAGACCTGGAAAAGGGGAGACAGGGAGAGAGGGAGAAAGAAGGGTAGGGAGAGACAGACCGACCTACACCTACCCAACACACACAGAGACTGTTAGGCACACCACTGACAGCTTGACTCCAGATGGAGAGGGGAAGGACAGAACAAGAGGGAGCACAGATAGAGATGCAAACAAAGAGAGAGACAAAGGAATAGAGACAGAGTGACAAAGACAGAGAAAGGCAGTGACAGAAATAGACTCTGAGACAAAGAAATACAGAGCATGTAACCGGTGCAAAAAACAGAGAGGCGGGGACTGTGAGAGGCATACACATAGACAGTAGAGGCAAAGGGAGAGACACAGAGCCAGGCAGACAGAGACAGCAACAGAGAGAGAGACGGAGATAAAGATATACAGAGGCATGAAAAAGGTGCAAGAAACAGAAATATGGACTGTCGCAGCGGCCATGCAGTTATGTTTAAATTGCTCAACCCGCAGGAAGAGCACTTTTTGGGCAGCTTCTAACTTTGCCCTTTCTGGACGAATCCTCACAAAACTTTGCAAAAAAGTATATGGCCACGTCAGATTGATTATATGAAGTTTGGTGAGTTTTCGTAAAGGGTTGGGCAAGGTTAGAGGAGGGTCCCAAAAGGGGTGTTTTTTCCCATAGACGCAATGGAAAACAGATTTTGTTCACGCCTACAGCCCAAACTACTGGACGTATTTTCACTAAATTTGCGCCAGGAGCAGTTCCTTAGTCCCAAAAGCATGCTTTTTTGAATTTGGTGTAAATCCGTCCAGTAGTTTTTTTAAAGCAGCCAAAAAAGTAGGTACAAATAAATGAGTGATATATGGGTTCGGTCTGCATACTCACTTCCTTCTTTGGTCCGCGGACGGGCCTCCAATTGGCCCTGAGGTCGGCCTGATGTCCATGGACATTGGACGTGCCCATTGATTGGATGGTGAAAAGCAAGAGGTGTGTCATATTTTTTGGAAACGCCCACCATGTTGGATTCGCAGACAGTCTCCGATGTCCGCGACCAGTCTGCGACCAGTCAGCAATGTAATGTTTGCAAACATCTCAGATGTTCGGGGGAATCCATACATATTTTTGTATTTTGGGTTGGTGAAAAGTTGTTTTTGGATGGCGTACAACTTTGGTGTCACTCAATGAAACTGTATGAAATGATGTGATATTATTCTAAACGTGACCTTGAATAGTTCAACAAAGTTTGGTGCTGTTTCGCCAAAAGGGAACAAAATTCGAGGGGGGGTTCCCAAAATATTTGAACGGCTTATAAATCTGGTGCCGTTTCTCGAATCTGCACAAAAGTTTGCAAAATGGGGTCCTCCAGCTGTTGGTGGGGAGGAGGGATGGCACTAGCTCATGCCATTTTTAAGATAAATAGCAGTTTTCCTAATATTCTTCCAAGCATGTGCTGTGTGCTAGATTGTTAATGCATAATGAGTAAGAATAGGTGTAGGACCTGTGCAAAAAGTTCCTAGATCAGCAGAAAATGCAGTTCCAAACTGTTCATGAAGCCCAGAACCGTTTGCGAAGTGCGGGCACACTCGCGGACACATCATCATGGCCCGGGCGAACGTGTGGTCACATGACGCTGTCCGAAAGTCTTCAATGACGTCAGATGTGCAAGGGTACATTTTGAGCTCCTAGATCAGTAGAAAATACAGTTCTGAACTGACCTCGAAGCACAGACCCATTCACGAAGTGCAGACGCGTATGCGGACACATCATCATGCCACGCGCGAGCGCATGGTCACGTGGCACTGTTCAGAAGGTTTGAGATGTCATCACATGTTTGTGGACGTCGACGGAGGCAAAAACAGTGGAAAAGGTTTGCATAAAGTGTACAGAAGTGTTAAAAATGATGCTAGAAGGTGGGAAATGGCAGAGTTATAAGGTGAAACGTTGTAAACTGGACACAAATGCTGCTATATTGGGGTAAGTATGATATTAGTAAATTGTAGGAAAATAGCATGCACTGGTAAAAACCCATGAAATTCACTGAAAAAACTTTGTTAAAGGGATGTTATGGTTAAGTTGGACATCAAAGATGACATCACAAATGTCATTGATGACATCACTGATGACATTACAAGTGAAATTAATTTTGATGAAAATTCCCTACAATGGGTTGTGTTTATAATGTTCGTAACAAGATGTCAGGGGTGATGGGGAGAACTATCATGAACTACTTAATCTATTAAATAATGCACTCATCTAAACAACATTGTATCGGAGTGTTGTTGTTAATACAGGAACCAAATCATACATAAACATAGGCAATGGCTGCAGCATTCACCATAGAAGTACAATATTTATAATCTTATAATTTTGGATAGTACAATAATGAATGCTACCTTATCAGAGTTTTGAGTAATGTTAAACATGTAATAACTAGCTAACAATTCAAGACTTACTTCACACTTGTGCAAGTACAAACAATACATATGCAGACCCACAATGCATATAAATCAAAGGCCAATGCAGGGAAACTACAGTAAGGAAGAAAGAAACAGCATCTTCAGAAAATGTTAATAACATTAAAGTTTATCTTCTTGTATACAAATGAATTGTGTGTTTGAGCCCTGCTTATTTCCCCATGTGTGTGCATCATGAGCTGAGACCAAACCCTAAGGAAAGTACTTTAAGAACATACAACCATGTTAACGTTTAGATATATAGCACCTTTTGAAGTTTAATATTTTGACTGTCAGTGAACAAAACCACCTGGCCTAGATATGTCAGTGAACAAAAACAAGTGGATCAGATATGTGCTGTCATCAGTGATCTTGGATGTCCTGGGTGTTAGTCTTATCAGTGCATGGTGGTGGCACGAGTTATGGTTGCTTAGCTTACCATAACTGGCGAATTTCTGAGGTTTTTTGATTTTACTTCTAACCATGATGTCCCATAAATTAACTTTGGGTCTAACCCTAAGTTACCAGGGCGATCCAGACGTGGACCCCTTGCTCACTGTTCTTAGAGAGGCGCAGCTTCACCTCTCTGATGATGCCCAACAAGGCTGAAACACGTGTATGGGGTTGCTGTGGTACTCTTGTTCAGAGGAGAATTGCCTAGCATTTCGGTGCTGGACTGCATCTGGGCAGGACAAAGACTGATATGCGGGGAAATTTCTTCTCTGTGAAACGAACAGTGAGCTAAAGACTTGGTTGAGACTCTCCCAGGGGCCATTCACCCAAGAACAAGTCAATGGGCTGTGTTCGTGCTGGTAGAGAGTTTCCCAGACCCCCCTTCTTTTGCATAAATTAACTTTGGGTCTAACCCTAAGTTACCAGGGCGATCCAGACGTGGACCCCTTGCTCACTGTTCTTAGAGAGGCGCAGCTTCACCTCACTGATGATGCCCAACAAGGCTGAAACACGTGTATGGGGTTGCTGTGATACTCTTGTTCAGAGGAGAATTGCCTAGCATTTCGGTGCTGGACTGCCTCTAGGCAGGACAAAGACTGATATGCGGGGAAATTTCTTCTCTGTGAAAAGAACAGTGAGCTAAAGACTTGGTTGAGACTCTCCCAGGGGCCATTCACCCAAGAACAAGTCAATGGGCTGTGTTTGTGCTGGTAGAGAGTTTCCCAGACCCCCCTTCTTTTGCATAAATTAACTTTGGGTCTAACCCTAAGTTACCAGGGCGATCCAGACGTGGACCCCTTGCTCACTGTTCTTAGAGAGGCGCAGCGGCACCTCACCAATGATGCCCAACAAGGCTGAAACACGTGTATGGGGTTGCTGTGGTACTCTTGTTCAGAGGATAATTGCCTAGCATTTCGGTGCTGGACTGCCTCTGGGCAGGACAAAGACTGATATGCGGGGAAATGTCTTCTCTGTGAAAAGAACAGTGAGCTAAAGACTTGGTTGAGACTCTCCCAGGGGCCATTCACCCAAGAACAAGTCAATGGGCTGTGTTCGTGCTGGTAGAGAGTTTCCCAGACCCCCCTTCTTTTGCATAAATTAACTTTGGGTCTAACCCTAAGTTACCAGGGCGATCCAGACGTGGACCCCTTGCTCACTGTTCTTAGAGAGGCGCAGCCTCACCTCACTGATGATGCCCAACAAGGCTGAAACACGTGTATGGGGTTGCTGTGGTACTCTTGTTCAGAGGAGAATTGCCTAGCATTTCGGTGCTGGACTGCCTCTGGGCAGAACAAAGACTGATATGTGGGGAAATTTCTTCTCTGTGAAAAGAACAGTGAGCTAAAGGCTTGGTTGAGACTCTCCCGGGGCCATTCACCCAAGAACAAGTCAATGGGCTGTGTTCGTGCTGGTAGAGAGTTTCCCAGACCCCCCTTCTTTTGCATAAATTAACTTTGGGTCTAACCCTAAGTTACCAGGGCGATCCAGACGTGGACCCCTTGCTCACTGTTCTTAGAGAGGCGCAGCTTCACCTCACTGATGGTGCCCAACAAGGCTGAAACACGTGTATGGGGTTGCTGTGGTACTCTTGTTCAGAGGAGAATTGCCTAGCATTTCGGTGCTGGACTGCCTCTGGGCAGGACAAAGACTGATATGTGGGGAAATTTCTTCTCTGTGAAAAGAACAGTGAGCTAAAGACTTGGTTGAGACTCTCCCAGGGGCCATTCACCCAAGAACAAGTCAATGGGCTGTGTTCGTGCTGGTAGAGAGTTTCCCAGACCCCCCTTCTTTTGCATAAATTAACTTTGGGTCTAACCCTAAGTTACCAGGGCGATCCAGACGTGGACCCCTTGCTCACTGTTCTTAGAGAGGCGCAGCTTCACCTCACTGATGATGCCCAACAAGGCTGAAACACGTGTATGGGGTTGCTGTGGTACTCTTGTTCAGAGGAGAATTGCCTAGCATTTCGGTGCTGGACTGCCTCTGGGCAGGACAAAGACTGATATGCGGGGAAATTTCTTCTCTGTGAAACGAACAGTGAGCTAAAGACTTGGTTGAGACTCTCCCAGGGGCCATTCACCCAAGAACAAGTCAATGGGCTGTGTTCGTGCTGGTAGAGAGTTTCCCAGACCCCCCTTCTTTCCCTTTAACAAAGTGTTTTCATTGAATTTCATAGGTTTTTATTAGTGCAACTTAACCATATCGTCCCTTTAACAAAGTTTTTTCAGTGAATATATATATCGGAAAAAAATGCTGCCGGGGGCAGTGAGGACCGCACACCAGGGTCAGGAAATACTGTAAAAAATACAATGACTCTGCATCGAATGACACAGAGCGCTTCTTCACACGAAGGTAGCACAACACAAATTGGCTTAAAAATACAACAAGAGTCCTTTCTCTCTGTTGGCAAATGCATGTAGATGTGGAAGAAAAGACGTGCAAAGCAGGCAGACATCTTGGGATGGAAATAAATGCAGGTTGTGCATGGCAAAGTGATATAATAATGTACAACTGCAATATAAATGGTATGCAAAAAGAAGATGATAAAACACATTGCCCATAATATTCCATACATACATTCAATGGAGGAACTCGCCACTATAAATACAAATATAAATATAGAATTATATAATTGATGGTAAAATCTCATAAAGTGTAAATGCGAGCAGCAATTTGCTATGAGAACTTCAAACGCATGGATGAAAAGCATCATACTCTTGTAAAGTGGAAATGCAAGATTAATATAACGTTAATTTAATTAAGAACGTTGAACAATGTCAAGCTAAAATACATATACAATAAAGTGCAAGTGCCTGCAATAGATATCAAGTAGCTGTAAAACAATAAATCATCAATCTCGTGTGGCTGTAAAGTGCTAATGTAAAATCATGCTAACGCATGAAAGCTGCCCTCTGAACTGCTAATGCACAGGATTGTCTTGTGACCCTAAATAGTGATTATCAAAGAATAACAGATGACAAATTCCAAGGAAATACCATGCATATAACAGCCCAATGCATAATATAACTATTAGATTCTTAAAAACACAGTAACTGTCATCCACCAAACAAAATATAATAGAAGGTGTACAGACCGCCTATAGATCTAAATGACATAATTCCCCACAAAGTGCCAACGTCATTCCAACAATGCTATAAATCAGATAAGTGCAAGGCATGCCGAACACATCCCCGCCGCACGGTAGGTGGCTGCGGAGAAATGTGGGGACCAAGTGGTAATGTAGTGTCCAATAGTGGGGGTAAAATGCCATCCAGGCCTACCAGCCACCAAAATGTGCAACGAGGGAAGAACGGGAATGCGATGTACAAAAGATAATTACTCCATGTGAACGATTAATAAAAACCACAATGCAACCCAATGCTACCTTACCTGCAGGAACAAATACAATGAGAAAAAGTAATACCCAAAGTACTGTACAGCTTCAAAGAGCAGCATGATCTATATAGAAGAAAACAAAAAAATACATAATTTATCAAGAAATGAGACATCAGCAAAATGTAAACAGAATATAAAATATACCATCAGAAACCATAAGGAACATTGATGAAAATGGTCAGACCCCTATGAAAGTATACATTTCTTCACAACATTATGCTCAATCGGCACTTGGAGTTGAAATCTAAAACTAATTTAGTCTCGAGCTGATGCAACTGCAGAACCCTATCTCCCCCTCTGAGATGCTTTTATATATATATATATATATATATTCAGTGAAAAAAACTTTGTTGAAGGGACGTTATGGTTAAGTTGCGCTACTAAAAACCTATGAAATTCAGTGAAAAAACTTTGTTAAAGGGACGTTATGGTTCAAAGTAATACCGAAAAACCCTTGAAATTCGCCAGTTATGGTAAGCTAAGCAACCATAACTCGCGCCACCACCGTGCACTGCTAAGACTAACACCCAGGACATCAAAGATGATATCACAAATGTCATTGATGACATCACTGATGACATCACATGTCTGGCTCACTATTTTTTCTTTTGCTGACATATCTAGGCCACATGGTTTTCTTCAGTAACAGTCAGAAACTAAGAATTTTATTTTATTTGTAGACATATCCTTCTAGTAGGTTCTTACAGTAATTCCCTTAGAGTACAGTCACATCATATGAAACATATACATATGGGAAAACACAAGCTTGAAAGACAGCAATCCTTTTTGTGCATAAAGATAATCACTAGACTTATGAGCACTTTCTGATAGTTCTGTTGTTTTTTTTTATGGCTGTACTTTCCCTGTATATGGTCATATTTGTATACATTGTACTCACACTACTTTCCTTAGGGTCCAATCACATCAAGTGATACATATACATAGGGTAAATAGCAGCTTTGAAACAGAGCAATCATTTATTTGCATGAAACTAATCAGTTAAGTTATGAATTGTTTCTGCTACTACTTGTGCTTTTTTGCTAACTTCACTTTCCCTGTATATACCCATATTGGTATGTGTTCTTGTGTCTTTGTGTTTTGTCTGTAGTAATGCAATTATGTAATACATGGGTTTTATTAGCTACTTATTACATATTTCACAGTACACAAAAATCTATTAAGAAAACAATTATCATTTCATTATTCAACATATTAACATTACGAATATCATACCTTCATCTTGTACGCTGCACACAATGTTATGTTTCTGTATGAGTAGCTTAGTACACTAGATAGAACCCCATAATAGAATGCTATTTATATGAATGCATCGTTCAATGCACTTATTAGGGTATATTTCTTGCAATGATTCTTGACACTTTTTTCGCAACATATTAAGAATCCCTTCTACACATATTTCATGAGAAGTACATACACATGTGATGTCATCAGTGATGTCATCAATGACATTTGTGATGTCATCTTTGATGTCCTGGGTGTTAGTCTTAGCAGTGCACGGTGGTGGCGCGAGTTGTGGTTGCTTAGCTTACCATAACTGGCGAATTTCAAGGGTTGTTCGGTTTTACTTGGAACCATAACGTCCCTTTAACAAAGTTTTTTCACTGAATTTCATAGGTTTTTAGTAGCGCAACTTAACCATAACGTCCCTTCAACAAAGTTTTTTTCACTGAATTTCATAGGTTTTTAGTAGCACAACTTAACCATAATATCCCTGACTTCATATACATGTAACATAGAACATACTAACCCCCTCGTAGTGATTTTCATATCCGCGCACTACCGCCATGTCCGCGGACACATCGAACATCTGAGCGTGGTGAATGTAAATTTAAATAGTGTGCCCCATTTCCTCTTTGAAGTAGGCTCTGAAAAGAGCCGTGTTTTTTTTTTTACAGATGCTTGACAGACACCTGTTATTTTGTATTTTTTTTCTTGTTTTTTTTTCTTACTTTACTCCTAAAATCTTCACATAACCTTCTCCAAAGCAACCCTTACATTCCAAAATAGAAAGGCATTTCCCGTAAAAGATAAAGAAATGCCATGTTCTTTAAAATTAACAGCATTACTGGCATCAATATTCTCATTGTTACAGAAGAACATACCAGCTCCAAGCATGAAGGCACACATGCCTCGGTTGATGATACACCTAGCAATATTTTGCTGAGGACAAAAAACTGAACTATTGTCCCATATTGCCCTAGGTAGTAATCCAGAAAAAAATACTTTTGCATTTGGAAGGATCTTCATTACTGCTTGAACCAAGCGTTCCAAATCAGCCAACAAAGTAGGGGCACTGACGTTGCCCAAATGGAAAGCACCATAGTGCAAAACTACCACATGCGGACTGTTCATCGTGGCTATATCCTCACAAACTTGTACAATTCCCTGTACATTGCAATCAGGCACACTGCTCCACACCACCTCCACTCCTTTCACATCAAAGTTCTTTACAACATGCCTGCATTCAGCGTACTGCTGTAAACCATGCACAAACATATCTCCGAGCACCAACATCCTGACTTTCTCCACTTCTGCCATCTTCACCACACACAGTCTCTTTCAACACAAATCCACAACCTCGACATCTGATTGGCTGATCCGTACAGTCTTCTTTCCATGTTGGATTTCCTGGAAAAACCCGGCTGTAGCACGCCCTGTCCACGAACAGCCGCGGTGTCCGCGGACAGCGTCCACTTTACTCTCTGTGCCATTCCCTCATTGCATACAGCTAAGCAATCACACAATACGAATAACGTCCTCAGAACAACGCCATTTTGTGATTTTTCGAACATTTCAGGTCAATTATTATTTCATTATTCAACATATTAACATTACACATATTATACTTTCATCTTGTACTCTGCACACAATGCTATGTTTCTCCATTAGTAGCTCAGTATACTAGATAGAATCCCATAATACAATGCTATTTATATCAATGCATCGTTCAAAGCATTAATAACGGTATGATATTTATTGCAATATCCTTGACACTTTTTTCGAAACATCATAATAAAAATCCCTAGTACAAAAATTCCATGAAAAGTACATGCACACGTGATGTCATCAGTGATTTCAGCAATGACATTTGTGATGTCATCTTTGATGTCCTGGGTGTTAGTCTTAGCAGTGCACGGTGGTGGCGCCAGTTATTTTTCAAAGCTTACCATAACTTGCAATTTTCAGGGGTCTTTCGGCTGTACTTAGAACCATAACGTCCTTTAAACAAACTTTTTTTAATATCACGCAAACAATATACAAACATGGCGTGCAAAAAACAACTTCTACAGATGGCTTTACACAGAATGTTGCAAAGTAAGAATTTATGCTCGTTCACAGTGAAGGTCAGCTGCTTCCACAACTTCTACAGATGGCTTTAGACAGAATGTTGCAAAGTAAGAATTTATGCTCGTTCACAGTGAAGGTCAGCTGCTTCCATTTTTTTCTCGGGCCCCGTAGAGGCTCACGAAGCAGGCTATAAGGTTGTATTGTGTTTTGACCTTGACAGACAGAGATTGTGATGAAAGACTTCTCTTGAAGGAGTGTTGCTAAAACGTAAGAGAAGATAAAGATGAAATTTCTGAAACGAAACCACTTTTATATATTATATCACTATGCGAAAGATCGTTGGCACACGCGGAGTCATTTTTTGGGACTGCACCACTTGTAGACAATGGAAATTGCAATTGTACTGTAAGTAACCCTTTAGATTACTTTATACCAAATATAATTACAATAGCGTAGCATTAAAGACCGCTCAAGTTGAACTTGTTCGTTGAAAGTGGCATAATGCTTTCTACCGCGCACTATCACCGCCGAATCGATCCCCTGGCGTTTAGAGGGCTCTGAAAAAGGCAGACGACACAGGGTGGGTTAATAGAAATAATTTAACCGGTCTATAGGCGGTCAAGCGCTCTACTCGCTGTGCCACTTGACTGTAGACTGTCAAGTGGCACAGCGAGTACAGCGCTGGCTTTGACATCCGTGCACAGCTTGCTAACGCAAGTTTGAATCCCGGCAAGGCCAAACTCAGCTTTTCATCCTTCCGTGGTCGATAAATGAGCACCACACACCGTGGTTAATAATAAGCACCGCTTAGATACCTCACGGTTCTTAGCGCTATATGAATGGGAAAATATTATTATTTTATTATTAACATACTCTGTTGCACTATCTTCGATAGCAAATATTTTCACGCCCTAATAAATAAAATGATGATTTTTAATGAAGATCGCTGGTGAGACTAATTTATGTTTTTTAAAACAGGTATGTGGCTCCATTTTGCCTATGTCACCATTTACAGACTCCAGCGGATGGGGTCTTCAACTGCCAGGTGCAGGTCCAAATATGCAACTTCATGACCTTCACCATTTTATGGGACAATCGCCAAGGACCAATATGCCCATACAGAGTACTAGCGGCAACAAACAATATACCAACCAATAGGGTGGTCTAATGGCTCGTTGTTGGAGCAACCTTCCGATTATCAGAGCGACCATTTACTGCTTTTATCATACACCAAGAGCCTATCTACCGCAAAGGAACAACGCGTGGCTCCAAATAAACCTTTGCTGATCGACAACAGAGACAATAGCAAATCGCTGAATATTCACTAAACATTTCATGTGAAATAAATGTACTTTACCAAATGTACAATCCTGCTGTTTACTTTTAAACCACAGTTTCATATTCCGAATTGTGGCGCTCTGAGTTGTAAGCTGATCTAACACTCTCTGTACCGCAAAGGAACATCGCGTGTCTCAACATGAACTTTTGCGGATCGACAACAAAGACAAATGCAAATTGCTGAATATTCTCTAAACATTTGATGTCAAATAAATGTACTTTACAACATTTACAATCTTGCTCTTTGCTTTTAAATCACAGTTTCATATTCCGAATTGTGGCGCGCTGTGTTGTGACAAAATGTGTGTTGTCTTCCGGGTTCTGTGTAAAGTCGCGTAGCACTGGAGACGACTATGCGTGTTTCATTACGCACCCTGTAACGTCACGGAGAGAGGCGGGGAATATGAATGCTTTGATAATATCAGGCTTAGGGGCGGGAGATATGATTTAGTGTCGCAAAAGCAAGTCAGCCAGGTCAATAGCGCCAGTCATAGGATTATCACATAATGTCGGCGCACACCAGCCGGATTTATCGTTTCTTTAGTGGACAAAAAGTCGGTTGACGCCCCTAGGAAATTGTACTATTAGCGGACAAAAGGAGTGCTCTTAAAACACTTTCACCCTGACAACGAACAATACAAACAACGTTCTCAGAACACCCCCATTTTGTGTAATTGCAACCATTTCGGGACACTGCGAGTGTTCTTAGAACACATTCAACTAGACAGATTACAATATGGACAGCGTCCTGAGGACACCCCCAGTTTGTGTATTTACGAACAATTAAGTACACCGCGAGTGTTCATAGCTCATTTTTACCTTCCTTGCGAACAAAAATGACACATACTCCGTCCTCTAAACACCCCACCATTTAGTTTATTTACAAAATGTCAGAACAGCCGTGTTCTCCGCGGACAAATCGAACGCAACAAAAAAATCTAGCACATAAAAAAACAAAACATTGAACCTATCTCGTACTCCCCCACCCTCCCCAAACGCTCTTACACACCAACACACGGCACTAAATACAATTTTTTATCCACGTTTCACTGCGCTGTATGCGGTCGACTGCAAATACAAGATGGCGGGCGCCACAGAAAATCTGACGCCCCCCGCCCCTCGCCGTCCAATCAGCGAACACGTTGCATGTCCGCGGACATGACGCAAGGCCATGGGCCAATCGGGGTGCTGTCCGCGGAGCCAACAGGGAAGTCCGTCCGCGAAGCGAACGCAGATATCACTAATTTTTTTGCCTTACATTTTGGTCATTTTTAATAAAACTACTGGACGGATTTACACCAAATTTACAAAAGCACGCTTTTGGGACCAGGCCGCCGCTCCTGCCGCAAATTTGGTGTAAATCCGTCCAGCGGTTCGGGCTGTAGCCGTGCGCAAAGTTTTTTCCCATTCAGTCTATGGGAAAAAACAAAAGTTTTGGGACCCCTCGTATAACTTTTCCCCCCCTGGACGAATCCTCACCAGACTTTGCAAAAAAATTCAGAGTGACCCAACTACTTTTTTTGCAAAGTTTGGTGAGGATCCGTCCAGGGAGAGCGAATTTATAAGCCGCCCAAAAAGTGCTCTTCCTATGGCAACAGCAACTTAACCATAACTACATGGCCACTACAGTGGCCATGTAATATATATATATAGAGAGAGAGAGAGAGAGAGAGACAGAGATAGAGAGAGACACATGCATAGACAATTAGAAGAGGCAGAGGGAGGGACACCGAGACGGCGCAGAGAGACAGCAACAAAGAGAGACAGAGACAAAAGTATACAGAGACATGAAAAAGGTGCAAAAAACTGAGACATGGACTTTGACATATATATATATATATAGAGAGAGAGAGACATACAGAGATAGACAGAGAGATACTCACACATAAGCAATGAGAAGAGGTAAATGGATATGCACAGACACAGAAACAGGCACAGAGGGACAGCAACAGATACAGCAATACCGAGACAAAAAGCAAATACACACACAGAGGGAATAAGACAAAAACAGAGATGCAGACGAGAGACCTAGAAAGACACAGCCAATGACAGAGAGAGCGAGAGATAGAGAGAGAAAGATATACAGAATTCAAAAATCATTAACAGTGAGAGGTCACTAATAAAACTCTACCTTCTTGATTTGTTCCCAAGACGTAAACCATTTCCACAAATCTCTTTCCATAAATTCTACATGCACTCATCTACCAACACTGAAAACGAATGAAGAATTTATTTTGCCTCATTCAAATGAATACAATTAAAAACACTGTATACACATTATAAAAAACATGTACTCTTTTTTTATTGTACACTGAAAGTGCTCCAGTGCCCAATTTACACAACAGGTGAAATACAAGTCCCACAACCTGAAGTCCCTGGTAGTTTCGACCAGCAAACTGGCGATAAAGCTGCTTAAGGCAACCAGGTCTTCCTCAAGAGCAAATGTAATTTTTCCAGAGGCAGGTTATTCCATAATTTGATGGTGATACAGGATTCTTAGCAACTTGAGGTTGAAGCAGGAAGAAAAGAGGGAGGCAGCAAGACCTTTACATTTAATTGCTGGAATCGGACGAGCTGATAGTGCTTCCCACATCTCCCAAAGAGGTTGTAAAACTGATAAAAAACATGCTCCGTAATCAGATAATCCAGATTCAATCATGGTTTAAAAGGCAAAACATTCAAATAATTCTATTCAATAGTTCTGTCTCTGGGTGTCAACTTCTCTTTGTTAATGAGTTACTTCATCATGTTGGTTTTTGGGCAGGGCCTAAAGGAGGAATCTGTAAACATTCCCTCAGGTTTAAAGCTGCATTAATTGATAGTCACTCTATTAATGTTGCTTCAATGATTGTGGCTGACACTAATGATTGTGGCTGGCACTAGTAGTGGCTCCAATACTCAGTCCATCGAGACTTAATTTGCCTTATTGTTGTAGCTGATCAAAAGTTGTGCATCGGTGGCAATTCAAAATGGCTGCCAGTGATTGAGGGTGTGTTTGCCTTCAGTTCCGCTCCGTAGAAAGGGAAAAAGCAGGCTGCACGTCTGTGAACTGGATGCGCGCTTGGCAGCGAAGCACTCAGAAGAGTTGCAGCCGAGCAGTGACTGGGCAGATAGCCTGGGATTCGGCACCAACCCATGTCTCGAAGAGGAGCGGCCCATGTGTAGGCGGAGGCCTAGAAGGCAGATCTAAGAGGAGCCGGCAGGGGAAGATCTCTCCAGCAGCGCTGCAGTGCTAGGAGGCAGGACCAGAGGAAGTGAAGAAGTCAGAGAAGCAAGAGGCCACTGGGCAGAGAAAATGAGGTGGCGCGAGCCGGAACAGAGGACTTGAATGCCCGCTGAGGGGAAAATAGAAGCAGGAGGAATGACTCTACACAGGAGGACAGGCAATAAAGCACATACCAGTCCTCTGAGGTCCTGGGGTGCCATAAAGGAGGACAATATTGAGAAGGCCAGAGCTTCTGCAGGCAAGAAAAGTGTGGCATTATCCACAGGTACACAGACTGGTAAGGGAAGAAGCAGGAGGTAAGAGAGTGTGGCCTGAAGAGGCAAATGTGCAAATGAAAGCTAATTTCCTCTAAGGAGACAATAAACAGAGGAGTTTCACTGGAAGTATTGGAAGGGAACAAGGGGGAAGCAATAATTCGGTGGTGGTGGTGGCAAGAGGATGTTGGAGAAGCACACAGAGGGTAAGGATAAAGCACCATTGGTGAGGCTATTACACAGAAAAGCACAGGTGAAAGAATGTGTCTTGCACCTTGACATACATAAATAGCACGTTTGTACCTCCTGAACAGTGTTGCTGTGCATTACTTGTCTGCGGTGAAGGGCCAATCAGATGCCAGGAGTAAAAGGGAAGAGCACGAAGGGTTCTCAGGCCAAAAGGAGGCAACCTCCAGAGGTTCACAGAGGCAGAGCGACGGGGACTAATTAGATGCAAAGAAATGAGATACAGAGGAACAGATTGGTGACCCCCAACAATCAGTGGAGATAGCTTTCAGCAAAGAAGATCTCAGGAATGCTTTAAGGATATGCAGGGGAGAATTACTAACACATTCCAAGAACAGTTTGCAGTATTGTGAGACCAACAGAGAACCTCTCTCACCGAGGTCAAGGGTGAAGTGAAGACACTAGGAGAAAGAGTAGCTGTGACTGAGAAGGGTCTGGCAGAGATACCGGAGGAGGTATGTCAAAATAGCTTATTGTTGGGCCATCTGGCTAGGGTCTGCCACAATATGGAACTGCAGGCGGAAGACCTGGAGAAAAGGTCACACCGGTCCAATATACGCGTGAAAGGCTTTAATGAAACCATCCTGGACACAGACTTGAAAAACACAATGCCACTATGTTTTGGGAACCTGTTGACGGACATGCAGCCGGAAGAGGATGGGATTGATTGTATACATAGAGTGGGACCCAGGAGAAGCAAACCGGGAGCAAGGCCTAGAGATGTACTTGTCGCCTTTACCTAATATAGTATGACAGAGAATATTCTGAGAGCAGCAAGAACTGCAGAGAATGTTACAGTGAACTGGACATAAATACAGCTGTTCTAGGCTCTGGTTTTAGTAGCTTTACAAAAGCGGAGAGCTATGGGTCAAGTAACGCTGGCCCTTGTCGTGGAAAACATCACATGTCTGTTTGGACTGCTGTTCAGTTTGGAAGGAATGCAACATCGAATTACAACATGTACAGAAGGTCAATCATTGCTGAATTTGGACAAAGAAGTAGACCAGGGAGAGAGGTGATTAAGGCCCTTTCTCCAGCAAGGTCAGAGACAGTGGGACTGGACCAGGGTACCGAGGAGGATGGGTGTAAGAGAGGCAAGATTGAACGGTCTGGCACTGAGTGGTCGGGGGGAGGTCTATGGGAGGTGATAGGATACTTCCCGATGGCGATTGCCTCAGGTAATTACATGGACCAAGGCTTTAGGGTGGTGTCCCGAGGGTATCTTAGAATCTTTGGTCTGGGCTTGAGAAGGTGTCTTGGTGGGTTGGGTTTTAGTTGGGGGTGTTGGTGGGGATGAAGGGACAGAATCAGGGAATGGGAGAAAATAGCAGGAGAATGGGAACAATCAAGGAGGATTTGGACACTATCAATATGTCATACATTCCAAGTCGTATTGCTTAATGTGAGGGGATTAAACTCCCCAGTGAAACGTGAAAAATTGGGAGCATTATTGAGAAGGGGGGGGGGCAGATTTTATCATGTTACAAGAAATGCATATAAAGAAGGTTAACAAATCGATTATTAGATGGCAGCAATTCTCCTGCATTTACCAATCTAATGCGGTGGGGAGGACCTTAGGGGTCTTGATGGGGTTGAGAGATACGTTAATGGCTAATGTGGTGAAGGTCCAGGAGGATGGGGCAGGCAGGGATCTTTCTGTAACTTTGCAATTGAAGCATGTACATGTTACCATGGCAACAGTCTATGCACCCACTTCAGGACAAGATAGCTTTTTGAAGAAGGTGGCAGAGAAACTGCAGGGGTTTGCAGAGGGAGAGATTTTACTCTCAGCGATTTTAATTTGGCATGGGATCCCAAAAAGAATAGAAGTACGGGTGCATGGAAGGGATTATCACCTCCATCACGAGCAATGAAGGAAAGCTTTGGCAACCTGACTTTTCAAGATGTATGGCGGACCAGTAGGGGGAGGAGAAGGGATACACATGCTTCTCGCATACTTATCAATCGCTGTCAAGAATAGATTACGTGTGGGCAACAACTAGATTGATGGGTGATGTAAAGGAAATAGAACTTGGGGCAATCTCACTTTTGGATCATGCCCCACTATTGGTAAGGATCAAGGAATTTGACAGCGAAGTGGGTTATGGGCCTGGTCATTTTCAGGGGAATTGTTGAATGGTGAAGGGGTGGCAGAGGCGATTGGGGACAAAATAGACAAGTATTTTCAGACTAACAATAATACAGACACCTCGCATGAAGGGATTTGGGATGCCTTTAAGCAGTGATGCGTGGGCAACTCATTGCGTTGGGAGCTCAGAGGGAGAAACAGAAAATAGCAATGGAGAATGACTTGGAGACCCAATTAAGGGAGTCCTGACACGCAACAGTCAAGCGCCGAAAAAAACTATTACACAAGAGGCTAAAGGAACTCCAGAGCCAATTGGAATTGTTGCATACCCGTAGGACTGAGAGATCCTTATTAGCAACTAAGATAAAATATTACGTTCGGGCTAACAAAGCAGACAAGCTGCTAGCTCTGCAGTTGTAGTTCTCAGAGGTGGCTAGAATGGTCCAGCAAATTGTGCAACCTGATGGATCAATAGTCACAGATTCAGAGTCCATTTTAGAGGTATTTGCCAAATTCTATGAAACATTGTATGTCTTGGGGCAGCCGGACCCTCGGACGGTAGAACAATACTTCTCTGATATATCAATGCTGGAAACACCATCCATAGATACAGATTGCCTTTAAGGGGACCTAAAGGAGGATGAGGTGGAAGCAATTATCAGGGCATTGCTCATCAATAAAGTGCCCTGGCCGGACAGTTTTCCGACAGCATTTTATAAGAAGTATGCAAGCAAATTGACCCTACGGTTGACAGAGCTATTTAATTCAATTGAAGCTAAAGGGGGTCTAAAGGCAACGATGACAGAGGTGAAAGTGGGAGTTTTTGGGAAACCGGGTAAAGATCTAACCATCTGTGGGTCGTATCGACATATAGCATTGATGAATATTGACACAAAAGTGTACACAGGAGTGTTGGCAGAGAGATTAGCGCCTCTCCTTACTGATTTAATTAATACAGACCAATCTGGGTTCATCAGGGGGAGACATACATGGGAAAAACCAAAGAAAATAGTCCACATGATTGAAAAGGTTAACACAAAGAGGACCCCAGTGGTGCTGGTATCTTTAGATGTAGAAAAGGCGTTTGTTCGGGTGGAGTGGCATTTTCTGTTTGCCAAAATGAAATGTATGGGAATGGAGACCAAATTTATACAGATGGTAGAGGCAAACTATAAGGCTCGCATAATGCGCCTTTAACAAACAAATATCCTGCAGAATAAAAATGGGACGAGGAACAAGGCAGGGATGCCCATTGTCATCATTGCTTTAAGCAATATATTTAGAACCATTTTTAATAAAACTTAGGCAGAAGGTGGAAATAAGTGAATCCCATTTGGGGTAGAGGAGCATAAAGTTGCCGCTTTCGCAGACGATATGCTCCTGACCTTACTACACCCCGAGATATCAATACTGGTGTTGACACCGGAATTGGCGGAAATAGAATTGGTGGGTGTCTCAAGGTAAACATGGGGAAATCAGAACTGTTGCCATTGGGACTCTCACAGACACAGAAAGATACTCTAATACTCTTTCTTTGCGTTGGCTAAGGATAGTATAAGATATCTATGGGTCAATGTGGCTAAAGCAATATTGCAGATGTATGAAAGGAATTATCCAAGACTTCTCAAACAGGTGAAGTCAGATTTAGGGAAATTGACCCCACTTTGAATCTCATGGATAGGCAGGGTGGCCACTATAAAAATGGTGGTACTCCCGAGGGTGCTTTATTATTTCCAGGCCCTTCCAATACCAATCCCGTGTCCGTTTTTTGAAGCACTAAATAAAAATGGTATTGAGGTTTATATGGCATAACAAAACTTTGAGGGTAGCATTGCACACCTTAATGGCATCTAGGGATAATGGAGGGTTAGTACTTCCCAACTTTATAAAATATTTCGAGGGTACACAGCTTAGGGTACTGAAGGAATGGCTAATGTGAGACCTATCGAAGCTCGGGGACCTATCAGAATACACAAATAAGCTAGGTATTGACTGTTGTGTGTGATATTTGGGACCGCCTACTTCAAAAGGTCCATATATCTACTAAGCCATCCCCCTTCACTCCGTTGTTTGGGAACCCACAATTCCAACTGGGGACTATTCAGGCAGCATTTAGACAATGGCGAAGGGTGGGGTGTACAAAGTTGTGGGATATGATACTCGGGACCTACATCTGCACCTTTATGGAATGTAGGCAGGATTTGAGACTGTTGGGGATATAGGCATAGATGGGAAAAGACATTGGAGATCAATATACCAAGGAATCATTGGGTATTTTTGTGGGCAAACATCCCCAAGCTGACAACGTCGATCCAGCTTAGAGAAGCTTGGTATACAAATATGGTTCAATGGCACTTTACCCCAGAGAAATTATATAAAATATACCTGACGAGCACAGATCAGTGTTGGAGGGCTTGTGGCATGAAAAGGGGCTGGAAACACACATGGTTGTTGAGGAATTTTGGGAAGAAGTTACCGCCCAGATAAAGACAATAGTAACTTAGACATAGCATTGTCTCAGAAGGAATGGATGTATGGGCTATTTCATTGTGAGTGTGTCTTCATTTTTAGTTGACAAACCAGCATGTCTATTGGTCAAGTGTTTAGAAACCGGCTGCCAAGATTAGATAAAGGGTGTGGTGGTGGCACACCAGGCTTCTGTGCTGAGAGAGAGCACCCTCCGAAGGGGCTGGGGAGTGCATGTGATGCAACCATTTTAAGAAAATCTCAGCATTAGAATCGATTGGGCTAATAGGGTCCACCAAAAATGTGGCATCCCTGAATATTTCCAGTTGTCAATCCTCTTCAATATGAGAATAATTGGAGGGAACCTGCATATGAAAATGTAGGAAAGCATCTCCCATGCAGTGAGAACCTGCGATGATGTATGGGGCAAATCTATCATATTTTATGTTATCATTAGGAGCACACAGGTATATGGTCAGTTTCCTCTGAGCCTGTCAGTGTGGGGAACACATCGTGGTTAGCTCACAACTCGTGAGGGTGTAATTCAGTGTCCTGAGAGTGTCCTCTTGTCAACTGCAAATGCCTCCCAGTTGAAGAGCTAACAAGAGATGTTTTTACCCAACGGTTAAGCTTAGATTCTCCCTGCATGAGCCCACATTTAGGACCTTGGTTCATTTAAAACATTCCAGCTTTTGTTCAGGAAGAGAACAGTTTCCATACTGAACAGTGAGACCTTTTTCCAAACTAAAAAAAAATGACCTTTAACTTGTGGACATAGATGTCTAAAGTTCTGTACTTTGAAATTGTTTCACTAGTAGGATGAATATCCCAATTCAATGTTCAAATTATCTTTGGGTAAGCAAAATATTGATGGCCATAAATTGGCCAAATTCTTACAAATGTGAATGGGAACTCAAGCTGTTAATGGCCCATAACTAGTGCTTTGTTATTCAACTGAACGGCCATACAATTTAACGTTTAGGTTTTTACGTTGATTCTAGATGAAATACAGATATAGGTAAATAATTTCAATTCTCAGAGACAAGATCCCCACTATACTTTGGATTAGAGCCCTGACTATATATTGTTGCACTTTTATTATATGTCCAACATACAGAGTGAATTACGAAAGAAATATGCAAATCCACACTTTTTAAGAGTATTAGCACACGTCACAAAAAATCTAATTAAACAAACTAACATATTAGTATTTTATAAACTTTCCTTATTCATCAATAAAACAGAAATGATGTGTGCTATTCTTGCACATCAATAAATCGGTACAATTTGTATTCATACAAACACACCACAACTACACATGTTTCAATGGAAATTGGAATGGGATCCGTGAAAGCGATTCTACTCATTCGCTCATTCACTGGTCCCCTTCCTACATCTTCATCAGGACTTGCTTGATTTCAATAACATATTTTAGATCTATGAAACAAATTACAATTGGCTTATACCTATAAGCTACAATCACATGAATGAAAACCCCTGCCATGATAATACACGCACATGCAATCTAGTCCCATCTGCAGCCCAAACACCAAATGTGCCAATTGGTGTCTTCCTCCTCTACTTAGATTGCCAGTGGGCAGTCATTAAAAACACCAAATATGAATTAATCTGATGAATTATCTTTCAAACTGCGAACATTTTCAGATAACCCACGTTCCTATTCTTTAGTTAAATAGGATACACAAATATTGTTTGCCATGTTATCATTCCAGAAAGGTAGCATTAAAAAAAGAATGTTTCTTGTACCTTTTTCACACATACTTCTAAACCCACAGACGCAAAATAATACTGAGATACAGTTTCCTTCAGGTTCTGCAATGAAGAACATCCAACAATAAAAATATGAACATGATGCCCTGCTTCCGGGGAGCCCCTGTAATGTATATCACTGACTTCTACCGTAAGATGCACCAGTCAATCGAATCTTTGATTCGAGAAGTTCAGCCATGCACCCGTCCCAGTGCACAAGTGCAGCCCCCCCACCCCCTGCCTTCCCTAAGGTATCCAAATGCATGACTGCTGACACCAAGAACTTGTAAAACTCTAGCAGTAGCAACCACTTAGAACTTCCTCAGACCCGGGATCTCACCCAAATTCCAAAGAACTCCCATCAGACCGCTGAAGCTTTGCCAAGCCCAGAGCCACCTGACAAGTTGCCGGGCTGCCACATTGCCATGTCTCAGTAACCCACCCTAACAGGAGTCAAGTCCTAAAGAAAAAGTGGGGGGACTCATTAACATACCAATGGAATGTGGCGTCATCAGAAATTAGCATATCAAGGTGCCCTCTGAAAAGAAATGGGGGACTCCATCCTCCCGCATGTACCCTCGAGTTGTGCCCTGTGCCCTAGAGCAACTTTCTTCGTGACTCTTTTCAACCTACAATACACAGTGGTGTGGCCACGTTTTGTTGTCCCGACCATCGCAAAAGTCTCGTGTGGGGGATATCCACCCTAATGGCAGCTGAAGGGTTGCATTCCTTTTGCTCGCTTCCTTTTCTATAAGGTTTTCGAAAAGGATAAAAGGAGTCTAATATATTATCTATAGAGGTTGGCTGCATTTGATCCCACTGGGCCATTGTCTAGTAGTCACATGACTTGCCCAGCGACTCATTGGCACACCTTATTAGATGAAGGGTGATAGATGTTGTGCGCTGTAGGCACTGTGCATGTATACATAACTGTTATCTTCAAGTATGCAGAAGTGTGGATGGTGGCCAGAGTGTTATCTTCAAGTGAGTGCCTCCAAATCCTTCCCCCTGGCTTCCACTGCCAAATATCACACACCATTTAGAATGTAATTGCTTTTAACCTTTTCTTTGGCATTCACTTTATCAGTCCAGTCATATCTACTGGATGTGGATGTCTGCCCGTTTTTTCACACAGTTTTCCCAAAGAGCCCATGATGTTTCGCTAAGTGTACAAAAAGCCGACTTCTTTTGCAGCAGTCGATAGTTTGATGTTATCATCTCCAATCGCCTTCCAAGAAAATCATGCTTATTTTATTTGGTCCTTGTTTCAATAACATGCGGGCTTCCTTCCTCTGGTATGTACTCCACAATGGACTGTTTCGAAGAACAAACCCACCCTAAGCTATCTTTGATACGTTCTGCGCCTTCTGCCAGATCGGTGAATCATATCTTGTAGAGGCACGGCTTCCTGGCCTTTATTATGATTGGAGTGACCTCCAAGGCAGGGCAGGGGTGTTCCTCGGGGCAAGCTATGCCTTTTCACGTTTGTCATTTCCAGTGTAGAGTGGACTGGATTCTGCTAGTTGCCCTGTGGACCTATCTTGATTCCCAACCTCAAGGATCTGGACGGTTCCTTGGAGTCACCCACCTCCCTCATTTTGGAGTTGCCCCATAGCCCCTTGCCAGTGGCCTGATGCATAAATACAACCTATAGAATGATAGCTGTCCATTGCAGGGATATATTCCAATGAGGGGTGACATCAGAAAGACAATGGGGATGAAGCTGGTGATGTGTACGATGTCACTCGGAATCCCACAGCAGAATATATCCCGCAAGTGAAAGCTACCCACCTGTAATCTAATGCTGTATATGGCCCGACTTCAACCCTTTTAAAGCCCCTATGCAGGGGGTGGACAGGTAAGGCACGAGGGAACTATATACAATATAAAATATATAACTTCCCACCATTAAAGAAAAGCTGTAGTTTCTGTCCTGTAGTACATCCCACCTCCCTTGTGTTTGACCACCCCCAAACCAAAACTTTGAACAGCTGATGCGCTGCCACACGCGCCCACATCCTTTGTGCTGCATTGCACGCCCCAACCCACAATGAAGATATAGTGTACCTGGTGTCCTGCCACCATCCAACCCCACCTCCCTTACCCACTTTCCTCTCCAGCTCCCACCCGGCACAACTCCCTCACAGTGTGAGAGTCGTCAGGCAGAGCGACCGTTGACAGCGTGCAAGCTGCGGCTCCAACTGTCAGAATCATGGCTCTCGTGCAGTCTGGGGAACCACAGATTCGCACGTCTGGTGCTTTGGGTTTCTTCTGCTTCCCTCCCAGCTTTGAAGATGCAGAGAAAGTATAACAATACCCGCTGACGTGATGCCACACCAGTTGAGTGTGAGCACCTTCATGCTGTGCCATGAGCACCGTCCTGCTGTGCCATGGCATCGCAGTGGCAGGATATAGGCTTATGGGAAAGGAAATATTTGCTAATAGCTTCCGTTGGAAGCCATACAGAACAGTCATACCCATTGTATCTGACTAGGACAAGGCCACAAGTGTTGAAGTCCTAAAGGTTGTACACAGGTTCTTGCTTCATTATCTTAATTCTTCGATCTTTTCTATGTTGAGTTAAAATGGATGATTGTAACAGAATATGCTAGTCCAGTCAACGGGCCTGAAGATGGAGGCGGACAGTTACAGGGACTACCTCCAAGAAAAATATAAAAAGAGGTTCCAACCATTGGACCACTACTGACAGACTTCAGTGGTTGGCAAGTTTTGGTCTCCCACGGTCAGACCTCACAAATTCCACACCCATTCATTTGTACTGCGTGTGTGTTATTGTACTGAAGTCCCCACAAGGATAGAAACACAAACCCATAAACACACACACACATTTTGCATTAGAATTTCCTCTTTACAAATTACTCACCAGTTGGAAATCGACACACCTGGCTGTTACAAAGCGAGAACATTTCTGTGGATGTGCTCAGGATAAAATTATGGACCAAGACAGACTGCTGACTGCATGTTCTAGTGTAGCAATGACAAGAGACCTTCCATACCCAGTGGCTAAATGTCTTCAGTAAAAAGGTTCAAGGATTCAGCACAAGGCTCTTCAGCAATGTACACTTTCACTGTCATCTTTACAACATGATTTTTGATCAAGTAGTTTCTTTGATATGGTGTGAACCCACCCTTATACAAATGGATTTAAGGACCAGATGTATTTCCAACGGTGTCCAGTCAAAGGGTCGAATACATTGATACAAATTACAATAGTTTCGAATCAAAAGGACAGAAAAAAAGGTCGCATGCCTTTTTTTAAATGTATTTTTTTTTTTGGCTTCCGTATAGGAAAAAAAGTGGTTTTTACACCAAAAACGGGTGTTTGGCGGGGACCCCCCCAAAAAAATATATATATATACTTTTTTTTCTGGTCCTTTTGACTCGAAACTATTGCATTCGAATCAATTGCAGCCGACCCTTTCACCTACAACCATTTCCAACATGGCAGCTAGAAACTTATTTAGACAGTTGACGGCATCTGCTCCTAAGGTGCAACTGGACAACTTCGAACAGCCTCATCAGGGGATCTGAGCCTCGGACTTTCGAGCCGCAGGCCGACTTTATGACAATATTTGCACATAGGACTGGGTCCACCTTGGGCGTAAAGCCCAACCCAAGTCAGAGGACAACAAATCAATGCTATTTGCAGTGGTCCTGTACTTTTTTATAGCCATGTCCACATGTGGTGTCGAGTTCATTGACTCGCTGATTTCCACATCATGACAGGGATAACTCTTTTGAAGCTCATAGTTCCTTATCGACTGTCGCTACGTTTGCACCTGGCATTCGGCTGCATCGCAGGCAAAGTCATGCTTTTTGACTTTGCTTTAGTCACCAATAAGTTATTTCCCTGACTTAAAGCTCTAACCGCCCAAAAATGATCCTGCAAAAGGTCTGCAATTCTAGCGCTGAGAATCAAAATCATAGCGCCACAAAAACATGAACCGGCAGAGGTAGTAGGCAGCATCGTTCACCCTCTCATACACACCATTCAGATAAAGACTGTCGAAGGTGGGGCCTATAATCATGCATGATTGACTTTTGGGGACGAAAGTAAAAGTTTGACATTTTCCCAGCTGGCATGCTGAGCCTATATCATTCCCGTTCGTTTGGAGTCTACCTCCATACTTGTGAGCATCACACATAGTGTCAGCTCACACACAAGAAGCAGGGTAGGATATGCCACTTGAAGTAGCATTTTCCTCCTTGCACTTCCTTGTAAATGATGATAGTGAACATACAAATGTGGTCCCTCAAAATATTTTCTGCCATGGTATAGTCTTGTAGACCTTCTGAACTATTCTCGGGTACATTTTCTGTTGATGTTATACAGACTTGTGGGCCTGTGTAATTTCCCCTCATAGGCAGGGCATTTCTCGCATAAGGTTTCAGTGAAACGATGGAGCTAAACGTGGTAGTGGGCAGGCGGAGCCAGCTTGGAGTGCAATCGTTGCTCATGTGGGCACTCGCTATTGCCATGTTGTGGTTTACAGAGCTGCTCTCCTGCCTCGTTCTCTGGGCTACTAGAATCTTCGTTCCCCCAGGCTCATTATGCTCAATTTTGAGCTGAACTCAAGCCTGTGCCTGGCAACTCTTGGGATCTCTGACCGGCTTCAATTCTCTTTGGAGCTCTGGTTCTCTCTGAGCTTCTTCTTGGTTAGGCTTGCGTTGGAAGCTATGGGATGCTGAGAGGCCAGAAGCCAGAAAGCCAGTATCATGAAGAATGAACGAGGGAAAGTAAGGGGGAGTAAGCCTCGTAGGGTCTGGACACTGAGATTTGACAGGCACGTGACATGTGACACGGATATGACATGTCAAACTGCGTGACACAGAGTTTCTTGCAAGGGGAAGTTTTATGATGATGGAAAGCACATAGCAGAATTAGCACCAGGGAGCTTGAGGGCAACCTGTGGGCTGGAAGTTATCAAACATGTTGTGGTTTCATGTTATGTTAATAAAAATGCAGGTTCATATGCTTGCCCTTGTCTACTACTGTAGTGCAGCTTCTGGCAATTGTTGAAAGACCCCCAACATGCCCCATAAACAAAACAAGGGTACAATCTCTGAAACACGTGTGTATGAGTGTGATACAAATAAAATATCATAACATATCATATCAACAATCTCAAATTGTGATCGAGTACATTTCACTTCTTCTAAAATGGGCACTTTATAGTCGGGGTACTGTGAATGTTCGGCTAGTCCTTGCGGGACTTCCTAACTCTGCACCCACAAGGCAACCCCTTACAGATACTAGCCCCATGGGGGACTTCATAGTATAGATCAATAGGGTGACACTTCTTTTCATTTTAATATTGAAATTAACTTGCCTAAATTCATCTTTGAAATTTGATCTGATTTACAGTTCGACAATGGGATGAGCAGACCTGATATTCAACAAGCCCCAGTCAAAGAAGTGGTTCCCAATACTACAGACCCTCCTGGGGCTCTGATGTCCCTTCTCCCTACCCAACCCAGACAACAACTTGCAAATGGATAGTAACATATTCACTGAGACCAGGATTCACCATAAAGAAACATCTGACACTCCCCACCGGTTGGCTACTACGTCTCTAATTTAGTGTGTGGTTCAAGTTTGCACCTTCGAAAAAGCTTTTGATGCACTAGGAAATAGGATCGGTGAAGACAGACCACTTCACCCTACAGTAGCAAAACCTGGTATCTGACAAAATCATTTTAGCGATGTTGCCCCCTGCCTCCACTTAACACAGCAAATAGTGTATAGAAGACTAACAATGAGCAAGATTGCAATACACACCTCCAAATCCCCAGATTATGGCAGCCCTGTACTGACAGCCATGCAGCATATGTGTATAACAAGCTGGACAAGAAAAACTAGAGTAGCTTCCAGGACCTTGAACATGTTAGTATTTAATCAGTAGAGGAGAGACACTTGGTTAAAGTAGACGACTCCCTGTCTTAGTCAAGCGTTACACTGACCACTCAGGCAACAGCTGGAAAAGAAAAAGCAATCTCTGGCACTCCAGATGTTTTGTACTATAACTCCCAACAGCCCCAGCCACCATAATCAAGAGTAAGTAGCAAGGGAGTTGGAGTTCGAAACATCCGGGGAGCCACAGCTTGCTGGCCTCTGACCAGAAACATGACTTGTCCATGGATTAGAAATATTCCTATAATAAGGATTACCGTAGTATGACTCAGAATAAGAGGCTTCACATACTGTTTATATAGACATTCTAGACTGTCAAAATATGAAGAGTTCAACATACATATACAAATACCCACACTCTGTATTTTATCTAAAAATAAAACTTTATTTTCCTTATCAACTATGGTTTTAATAATCAATAATCATTCGATTGAATTAATCTATCAGTCCTTATTTCACTCATTCACACTATACAACATATACAATGATTTTATTGTTAACATTTTTTTTCATCACAGTATCATCTGTTTTTCCACAACAGGATCACACTGTTTCCAATTTGTTCATAATAACATTCTACATACAATGTAGGCCCCTTTTTGACGTAGACTGACATCTTTCAGCTAAACAGCTACAATATTTTCCCTAGTGGGTCTTCAGAAAAAATACATAACCATCTGAAATGAAGGTCTCAACACATCCAAATGTGCGTATATATCAACAACATTAATTTGATTATCTGTGAATATAACACTTTTTGCAGTTTTAATTTGCAACAATGGTTCACTTTATGAAGGCATGGAGTTGGATTTAGTCATATTTGATCAACGAAGATGCTATAAAGCAGCCTATGTACTTTGAAGACGTTGTTAATGAAAAAGTGGGTATCTGGCAGCTATTTGGGCTCGCAAATACTCGAAGAATAAGGGTGCTTTACATAAAATATCTCACCTAGCACAGTGCACTTGGTACGAGCTTACCTATGGGTGCAGGTCTGAGTAGAACATATGTCCCATTTTTAAATTAAATTGTCTTGCAATCAAACGTGTCAGATACTAGATGTCATTTTAGGTATCTGTAAGAGTAAATCACAGGACAAGGTATGAGAAAAAATGCTTATTTTGACAAAGTATACATACAACTATTGGGGTTGGCATCCTTACTCACTTCCTTCTGGACCTGGAGTTTTACCCCCTCCCTCTCCCCAGATCCCAATGAACTCCTCGCCATTTCTGGGTCACAATGTTACCTCTTCCTCCTCCAGTACTTTTTCCCCTTCTGATGTTGCACCCACCTCTCAAGACTGCCTTCTGTCCTGTCCCCTTTTCCTCTGTTACCACCTCCCCCTTTCAGCTTTTTCCTTCATGACACTGCATTCTGCTAACCTTTGCCCTCTGATGTTACAAGTTCCTCCTTCACATTCTTAACTACCACCACCTCCTTCTATCCACTCTCTTTCCCTTATTTTACCACCTTCTCCTTCAGCTTGTTCCTTCCCATCATCTCCTTCTTCCATCTCTCAGAGTCTGATTTTAACACCTCGTCTTTTGCCTTCCTGTCTCCTACCCCCAACTTCTGTCCACTCTGTCCTTCTGCCCACTTTCATCTTACCCACTCCTCCTTGACCCTCTTAGCTGTCATCACATCCTGCTGCTCTCTACTGCTGCCAACTCTCCAGTCTCTTCCATCCCTTCAGTCTCTGATTCCTTGACTGCCCTGCAGTCTTCTCTGTAGGCGAACCACCTGCTCCTGCAACCCACTTAGGGTGAAGCCATCATAGAGTAAGACATAGACAACAGATTCACTTTTCTGAGTAAAGTGGTTTATTTTCTTTATGTCAAGATGGAGTAAGGCATATCTTGTCCTAAGGTGGGATTTCCCAACCTAAATAAACTAAGAATAGTCTGTGTCATTAAGTTCAACTCAAAAGTCTGTCTGTGTCCAAAACCTATACTTGCACTCACAACTAAATATATACAATGTTTAGGGATGTCAGCAAACAAAAGAAACCGTGTTCAAAATAAAAGTTCAAATTTCTTCCAGCTCCTGGCTCGCTTTTCAGCTTCTCCTTCCCCAAGTTCAAAACAGTTCCTAAAAGGTCTTGGGGTTCCCTTCCCTAAGAGTTTAGCTCGCCCAGCTTCAAAACTACAGGCAGTTCAACAATCTCTTGGATTTCAAAAATATTTCCAGTCCAGCTTTGTAACCATCCAGGTGTTTCAATAGTCCAGACATATTGTTCTTTTCTTCAATCATTTTCAGAGTCCTAGACAGGGTAGGGCCTGAGCGGGCAAGGCCCACCGAAAATCTGTAAATGCCCACACAACAGCACTGTGTGGACATTTGCAGATATTAATGTCACTGTGGTGGGCCCAACTACATTAGCTTCAGGCCCCAATCGTTAGACAATCCTTGCTATGCCTCTGTATGCAATACAGCCTCTGTATATTGGCTTTCCTTGGATGTTTCCAAGTATGGTTCACTTGGTCTAGGCACAGCTGTCGGACCACACGGTCCACCCATTACAGGTCACACAACAAAAAAAGGATTTGTCCATAAGTAAAAACTAAAGCCATTACATACTAAAACAAACATGTCTCTTTCAGTTACTATGTTCTTGTCAACTCTTCAATACCTTGTTTGCTAAAAATGTGTTGATTTTATATTGATGCCCTCTCTAAGTGCAAGTTGCAAAATATCGGAATGTTATTGCTTATTGCGAGTAATTCGTTATCAATAGTGCTTAATTGAAAGTCTAGTGTGTTGTGCATAGAAAACCTCTTTGCATAGCGACCGTGCCCTCAAATTAAATGTTCTATGTAGTGAAGGTAATCCCTTCAAACCATTCTTGTTTCATCTATTTGTTCTCGTTTCACTAAGGTTAATAATATGTCCCTTTTTCGTCAGTAGACATATTATAATTGTATTAGTGCTAGGTGTGACGACTATGCATTTGATTATAAGTGTGTTTCCATAAATGTATACTTTCCCAATCTGTCTCTGTGTTACTATTGCACATCTGATTTAGTATTATTCAGCAGTTCGGCTCATTCTTCATAGCGGACTGTAACAGTAAACCTCCCATGCAGCTCTCCATGTAATAAAAAATAGACCAATCACTGGTCATTTCTCTGTACCAAACCACAAGTAGTGTCTATTTAAAAAATAGTTACTCCTTGGAACAAGTGACTATTCTGGTGATACTTCCACCTATACATTGCTTTACTATTGCTTTAACTTCCGATGGTTAGAGTTCTAATTTTAAGAATGCTATGAGTGGCTATATCTAAGTAATTCTGGAAATGTTTTTGCGCTGCCAATTCCCTAAATAGTGTATCGTATTTTGTAAACTTTGATTTTGAGACAAATAGAGAGGTGTCTCAATCTTAAGGCGGTTGCGACACCTTAGAACACAAGTTGTCCAGCGCAGGAGGTTATGTACTTTGTTCTCTATTATATTACAGTAGAAATGGGAAGGTGCTTGCTCTCATGAGGGGAGGGCCCTTACCATAAAGACTATGGGCCAAAGAAGGGGACCAAGGTGATACAGAATTATATTAATAAGAAGGCATGACCTCAAGAGTATGGGGAAACCAAAGTCAAACAAAACCATGCCTGCTTGACATGATCTTCGTGATACTCAATTTACGTTTAATGAGCCTCCAGTGAACAAATTGGGGGTTGAAACATAATCAAGATTTTATTTACTGTTCATGGTAATAAAAACTCATACAAACAAATATTCTTACAAGAATTTTGGGAGCCACAATACCTAATAAGGATATACCAAAGGTGGGAATTCTCTTCGGTAACCAATACTGTAAGGGGTGTAGCTGGGAAATGTGAATTTGAATTTGAGACAATGTATCCCACTGGCGAAAAATCTATTGACAGACTCTGGAATTTTAGGTTGTACATTTACCAATAGTCATTAGTACCTGGGGCGGCGGGAGCAACCAAGCACCCAGGGCAGAGGAAGCAACCAATCAGACTGCTCAAATCGCAGGCTGAATCCGACAATCCAAGCCGACGTTCCGAGCAACCTGACTACTGCTTCCTCCACCCTGTCATCCTCTCTGCCCTTCTTCCCCTTTGTATTCCCATCCCTAGCCCCACTTACCTGATTCCTACTGCTGCTCTGTGTACCTGCTGGCCACCATCGAAATGGAGGAGGGGCTCCGGTTGGAGCCCCGTCTTCCAGCTCCATGGCGGCCATCTTGCGTAAGTACTTTGTATGAATGAACGGGACGCCGTGAGGCATCCCGTTCATTCATATAAAAAACATTGCTGTCAGCACTGCAGGTGACCGGATTGGCAATTTAGGGTGCTAATAGCAATAATACCCGACCCGAGTAATGGCACTAGGGCCCGCCGGATCAGGTATTATTGTTAAATTCACATGACACTTGGCATTCAACTGATTTTTGAAGAAGCAGGCTGTCGACCATTTTGTCCTTGCTAATTTTCCCTCCATCTTGCTTCTGCCTTTTAATATGAAGCTTCTTGAATCTTTGGTGTCCCCACTGCTGGTGAGGTTCTGTGAATCTACATCTTTGCTTGATGCTTTCCAATCGGGTTTCAGACCTGGTCAAGGTACCAAGACTGTCCTGGTCTCGATGCTTGATGATCTTACGCTTATTGATGATCAGGGTGAAGTAGCAGCTCTGATCTTGTTAGATCTGTCTGCTGCCTTTGATACTATTGACCACTCCATCCTGATCAACCGGTTAGCTGCGGCTGGCATGTCAGGTTCGGTCCTTGCCTGGTTTCACTCTTTCCTGTCTGATCGTTCACAGCGTCTTTTGCTCCAACCTTTTCCCTCTGCGGTCTCGGCTCTGATATGTGTTGTTCCACAAGCCTCGGCCCTGTCTCCCACTCTTTTCAATATTTACATTCAGCCTCTGATCACTCTCATCCACGCCTACGGCTTTAGATGTTACTCATATGCTGACGACACGCAGATCTTGGTTAGGCTGGATGTTCGTTATCCAGCCCATGCCACTCAGCTGCTAGGCTGCTTATATGCCGTGGGCTGCTGGATGAGCGAAAACTGGTTCAAACTAAACAGAGACAAGACCAAGGTTATGGTTGTGGGTGCTTCATCTGCTTCTCCTTTCTGGACACCTGCTTTTTGGCCTTCTTCCTTCAGTCCCTTCCCTGCTGCTTCTCCAGTGGTCAAGCTATCTGCTTCTTTGTCCATTGCCACTCAGGTTGGCGCAGCCTGCCAAGCTGGCCACTTTCAATTAAAAATTCTAGGGAATGTCCTTCAATTCATCCCTGTTCACCTAGGAACTCCAATGGTCTCTGCCTTAGTCCTTAGCAAGATTGACTACTGTAACTCCTTATATCTGGCTCAGCCGGACTACTTGATACTGCGCTTGTAGGTTCTCCAGAACATGCCGCCCACCTCGCCACTGGCACCCCTTATCGGGAACATATTTCTCCAGTCCTGAGATCCCTCCATTGGTTGCCTGTGGCCAGACGTGTTCACTTCAAATCTTTGTGCCTGGTGCATTGGGCTTTCTATGGCGTCGGCCCGGAGTACTTTCATAAAAAATGTCGACCTTATGCTTGTGCCCGTACACTACAATCTGGGGGCCATTCTCTTTTGGCTGTCCCTAGGGTCCATTTTGCTAGGACTGGAGGTCGCTCTTTTTCAGTCAAAGCTGCCGTTCTTTGGAATGCTCTTCCTGCCATCCTGCGTGTGGTATCCGATCATCTTCAATTCAGTAAGTCTTTTAAAACTTTACTATTTTAACTCTTTTTTTTTCTCGTGATCCTTTGTTGTCAGCTATAGCGCTATGTTACCTTTTGGTGTTGATTGTGCTACACCCTTGTGGTGTGAAAAACTATAACATAACATAACATTAGATCTAATCCAGAAGGCTACACAAAACGGTAAGACTTTGGCTACATGCACTGGGGTAGGTAACAGTGAAGAGGGAGTAGGCTACCAAATACCGATTTTACATTGGTCATGCCCAACCTTGACAGAATGTTGGCAAACCAATCACATGGCACTGATAATATCTTTCTTTTGCCAACTGGCTCAAAACCCTGTCCCGTGCTTAAAGGCTGAACCCTGACATGAAGCGCAATATAACAGCCCAATGACTCAAGATTAAAGATGATACTTGAAAATAATCAAAATCAACCATTTGAAATAATGGTCGATTTTAGTGTAAACCTATATACAAAGACTTTGGCAATTGTTCAACAATCTAAGTTAAATGAGCTTTCTAATAATGGGCGATTTTATTGCAAAGCAATCTACAAGGGCTTTGGCAAGTGTTGATTAATCCGCATTAAACAACCTTTTACTAATGGTAGATTTTGGCAGAAAGCTATCCACAAATGCTGTGGCGATTGATCAACAGTCTATGTTAAATGAGGCGCTAGCCGCTATACAGACCTTAGTCTCGCTTAACGTGAGTTAGAATCAGCCAGGAAAAGAACTGGTTGTCCTCACAATCTGGAGTGTCTCTATGCAGCTATGAAGGAGATTCTATGAGGACTAGATAGCTTCACAGACATATAACTAAGGGTAGCACCAAACAATGATGCATGTCATACTCCTAAATGCGTTTAGTATGACTAAACTGTACAGTTTTTAGGTTTTGAGCAGACCAGACAGAGACCGCAAGGCAATTTCTGAATCCTTAGAGGTATACATGGAATTATTTTTTTTAATGTATGTTGGTCTTCTTGAGAGCCATGTCGAGTTCCAAATAGAAAAGATTCACTTACCGCAACAGAGACAGCTCTCATTACGCACAATGTATTGAAAACAATTCGTTTTGAAAGTATTTGCTTACGTTTTTTAACTTACAGAACAATCCAGAAGTGGTAAATACAGCACTTGAAGACCACTCCCTTCTAAATTATCAAATCGCTAGTAGAGCTGGGAGATTTGATGGCGCTAACGAGCATAAAAGTTCCCACTGGACCAACACAATTTGTGTAAAGAAAAAAGAGAACTAAAAATCCTAGTCAAGATTTCTAGTGTTAGTTCACAGACACAAAGGCCACTTATACTGCACTATAAATGATTAATTGAACAACAACAAAACCGAGAAAACCGCAAAACAGAGATTGACCTTTCTTGACCATGACTAGAAGGAAACTACTGCTGTAGGTGGGGAAATGGTAGCTTTTCACCCAAATTCACATTGCGCATCACCAATATGTGCCTCAACAATGGTTTCAGCTTTTTTTCCGACAACCCATGTTTTCGGGGACGGAGGTAATGGTTTGTATACCTAAAGCTATTATGAACTCTAGAAGTATGCCAGAAACATGAAAATACTTATGAAGAGTCCAAAACATGAATAGCGTTGCTTCAATCCATTACAGTGCCTGGCATGGCAAGTAAAACATTTGAACGGTGTGCGTGATTGAAATTAGAACCTTGGATTGAGGAAAACATGTTGATCCCAAATATCCAGACATGATTTAGACGGGATCAATCAACTATCGGCCATTGCACTCGTAAACTTAGTCAAGAACTGTGCTAAAGTACGCTAGGGAAGTAGAGAAACACTGAGCACTTTCCTATCAAGAAAGGGGTCAATCGAGGATTCTCAGTCGCTCCCATGATGTTACTATTTCACGTCTGGGATTTCGAGTCTATGTGCAGGGAGGGATTTTCACCCCGCTTTCAGGATAGGTCAGTTAATGCACTTCTGTACTCAGTAGGGTGGCCAACTGTCCTGGATTTCGCACGATTGTCCCGCAATTAGGGACTCTCAGTGCTTTAAGTGGGCCGGGGCCCAGCAGTCTCCAAAAAGCAGGGCTGAGCCGGGGCCCTGCCGGGGCACCCCGGCCCCACCACGCCATGGCAGGACGCATTATCCCGCCGTGGCCGCAGCCGCGACGGGAGATGCGCCTGCCACTTTAACGTCAGGCAAGCTGACAGAAGTGCCAGCCAGGCACAGCGCTGCTGTGACTGGATGGCACTTCCGTCAGTCACTGTAACTTTCTCTGATGACCCCTTATCTTGGGTTTTGTCCGTCCTAAACGCTTTATAAAAGATGCCTACGTTTCAAGCCGTCTTTTATAAACATAGACATATGTTACATTGCTATGTATATAAAAGAATGCTTGAAAAATCACAAACCATAGTAGTACGCAAACAAATATATAAATGCTCAAATACATTTATATATTTGTTTGCGCACATTACTATGATTTGTGCACTTTTAGGCCACGCCCACAATGGCAGCCACGCCCCCAAACGAGGGCCCCCCCTCAATTTCTTACCCCACTTAAAGCACTGGGGACTCTGTCCCACAGTTTGCAGAGTGGCTATGCGAGATGCAGATTGTCTCGACCTACCTCGGGACAACCTGCCTCCAACACAGCTACTCTGCAAAATTAAGTAGCCATTTACACAGCACGGCGCTGCCGCCTGCTGCTTTCTTTCCGATGGCGGTTCTGCAGCCCTGGCTCCTTTTGAGCCTACAGGTCGAGCTGTAAGCAGTTAAAAAACCTCCCAAGGACAAACCATTTGCATTTCAATTAAGCCAGGAATTAAGAGCCATCAAAAACATTTTAATTTTAAAAAGGGGCGGGCCAAACGTGAATGACGTGACGTCATCACCGCCTTGTGGTCAAGTGTTGCGCGACAGACTATTAAAGAGTTGGCCACACTAGTACTCAGGGCAGGTGGCACTGTAATCCTAAACCAGACACGAAAGGGCTTCCAGGCAAAATGTCCAAACATATCAATCAGTCTACTTGAAAGAAAGAAAGCTATGACTAAATGTGGATGAAACCAAAATTGTGCACACAAGTGGCACTCGAATCAAGGTAAGTGATACTTGAAGCTATTATTTGCTGATCATAAAATCTGAAGACCTGATCAATTTGGGACATGTTATAATTGTTCTTTTATAACGCGCTTAATAGCAGAGATTGGTTTCTAAGCGCGGGATCGTGATTTGAACCTGTGGTGCGCTGCTTGTCTTGCTTCCAAGACAAACGTGTTGCCCTATAGCTAACCCCCCTCACAAATACTAGGGGCCGGAAGGTTAATAATGGCATTATACAATTTTATTTTACATTTTCCCACCAAGTTGTACATTAATGAATTCTTTTCCGGGCAGAAGTTAATACAATAATTTTATGGAGCAGCACAAGCAACTAGCAACTTTTGTTTCTTCTGGTTCTCCAGCACCTTTTCCATGACTCTCCATGACTTGTCTCTACCCCACATTCCTAAATGGACATGTGAGGCAAGACTCTTATGAACAAGGCTGGTGATCCTCCTTCCACTAAAGTGACCAGGGCAGTGCCAGTCATGACTGCTGATTCGTTGGATTCGTCCAATCGATTCTTCTCTATAAAACAACGCGGACCACTAGCGTGTCGGGTTGCAGCTCGCAAATTGCCATGTACCATTGATGCTTCTATAACGCCTACGGATATTCCAGTGAAACAATCTAAGGAAGCTTGCAGGAAGGGGGCGCGCTGCAAAAAGCATCAGGGAAATCATCAGGGCAACTTAACGAGCTGGCTGAAGTCGGCTGAGCAGATATACCCACAGACAGAACAACCTGACACAAACCTGGATACAAATGTATCATTGATCAGTGGAGAGGGGCTTGATAACAACTCGACTTCAAATCTGCCGTGACGGGTGCCAGCTTGAAGAGTGTCTATCAAGCAACGGTGGTCAATAGAAGTTGATTCAGTGAGAAATCGGGTGCTGGAGAGTACAGTTTTGCTTGTGAAAAATGCCAATCAAAAAACCCAGGACAAGTGGCTGTGTTGCTCTGCTTTTATGTCCCTTCTTCATCAAGTACCACAACTGCGGGTATTGGTATCTGACGATTTTATCTTCTTTGAGCCGTTAAAATGTGTCAATTCTAATGTATCAGCTGTCCACTGAAAGCACATGGATACTGTCCGCGTGCTCTGTGCCTTTGCGACCTACTTGTTGAGCTGTGGGATTGAGCTGGACATAAAATCTGACATAGTGGATCCAGCCTTACCGTTTACGCAAGTCACTTGCAGTCTTCGGAATACGCCAACATCACAACTGCCCAGCAAAGACAAGGTTCAGCTATCCGATTTTCATTCTATGCTAAAATAGCTTGAGGAATCCCTGTCTGCGGTGCTCACTTAACAATGAGTATCATCGCTCATTTCCTGGAATACTTGAGGGTTTGCCCACTTATTATCTCCACCTGGTTCTCTGCCCTATGTTCTCCAACATCCGATTTTCCTATTACAGGAGACTTGGTTAACATCAGCAATCCATATAGACGGGTACACCGTCCATCAAACTGCAGCAAATAACAGCAGACTATCATCTGTTGATTCAAACAACATATTAGTGGTGGAGGTGGATATTCCCCTCAATGGCAAGAGTTAACATATCCTGTTAGTCAACATCTATAACCCTCTTAGGGTTCTATTTAGAGAACAGATTCAGAACGATTTAGACAACCTTTTTGGGCATTGGTCTAGAGGCAATGTTGTTGATTGTATTATTGTGGGTGGTGACCTTAACGTAACTGTGCAGGTAGTGAAGGAACGCAAGTAGACAGAATATTGTCTAGTACAAGTGTTATGGAACAATCTGTTCCTGACTTTGAGGGATTAAAGTGGATGAAGTTCTTTCAGAGCTGGGAGCTCGAAATCTTAAATGGCTGTAATGGCCACTCTGGATTACTTCTTTTTTAATTTGGAAGTAGCGATTTATGTGACCGATTTGTATGTGAGTGCCAATGTATGGAGCAATCATGGGGCATTAACATTAAAGTTACATGAGTTTGCTCCAGCTACTCAGGTAAAAGGATTAGGGGATGTGGAATTCACCTATTCAGGTAATCGGATTAAGTGGTCTGAAAACAACATACGACCAGCCACACTTTTCAGTATGTCTGTGAATCATTGTTTCCTCTCAGAATTTAAGAACAAAGATATGGAGGAAATAGAGCATTGGGTGTCTCAGTTCAAGTACCTAGGAGTTGAGTTTGATCAACGACAAGGTATAGAGATTCGCACAAGGAAGGCAGAGCAGTTAACATCCCACATTTGTTAAGCGAACAGGAGGTTTCACATATGTGGGGGCTAGGTGCCTTTATTTACAATGCAAAGTACCAGCTATCATTTATGTTCTCGAGTGCCAGATTTAAAATGGCTCCGGCGTATTGAGGGAAGATTCTGGAGAAGACTTCTTGGTCCTTCTAGCTGTGTACCCATGGTCATTATCCGCCTTGATTTAGGGATCTTGTCTCTTAAAGCTATGGTTTTGAAAAAGCTAGCACTCTTGTACATCAAAATGATGAGTAGCCCAACGAATCTTCTCCTACATAGTTTGGGTAAAGCAATTAATAAGAATGGAGGAAAACCAAACTTTAAGGAGAGTATGATATGGCTGTTTGAATGTATTGGATGGACTCCCAATTTGGAGGATTGTTATTACGCATCAAAGAAGTCACTGGAGAGCCATATGCACCTATAGGACTGGTGTGAAATGTTTTCATATTGATCACCCCTAAAGAGTTATACTTTTGTCACTCACACGTTATACTCATGTAAAACGGCTCAGCCTTACTTAGTCATATGCCCCTCTAAAATCTTTGGAGATTTATACTTTTGCTGTGCATAAATCGACCCCCTGCATTAAGTTCTCTAAGTCTGTCACTCTCTCTGCTGGAAGAATGAAGGTACTGTCGCATATGCCAAGACCCGTTAGTCTTGGAGATGCCTAAACATGTCCTCACAGAATGTTTAAATTTGGGCCCTATATACATGAATAGGTTTAAAGTGACATTTTCGAATTACATAATGTCGAATGCAAAAATGTCGAAAAAAAATTGTTGAAATTTTTTTTTTTCGAATGTCTTTTTCTTTTTCGTTCGAAATTGGGGGGATCCACCCAAACACCCCTTTTTTTAACCATTTTTTTAACGCACAAAAGCAAAAAAAAAACATGTAAATAAAAAAATGACATATTCGAGAAAAAAATAATTCGGCCAATTTTTTTCTACATTTTTGTCATTCACATTATGGATTCGACATATTAACTGGACACCACATGAATACATGAATCATTTAGGTACATTTGTACATCACCTGAACAGGATTAAGGCTCTGTCATTTCGGAAGAGATTTATAAATACTAAGAATAGAGCCCTGAAAATGGCACTGTGCAGAGTTTGGAGCAGGGTGTCAAGGAAATTGGCCATAGAAGTATTTGCTTAGTCGGTGAGGACATTCAGTGTCTCTAAGTATTGTGATCCAAGATAAGAATGTTGATTGATGGATGGAATTATAAATCTTTTAGGAATTTTACTGCATGTATGTTGCATTGTAGGTTTTAGGTTATATGTGTTTAGATTTGTATATGTGTGTATTTGTATTTGTATACTTTTTAACACTGTGATGTAATGATGGAATTGATTAATTGATCAATTAATGTATATATTATATATGTATAAAGTTTTATATATAAACTATAACACATTAAAATAAAGAAATAAATGAGCGTAGCCCACTCTTCTATTGGAGTTAGACCTCCCAGACATTGGGTTTATGAATGACCGAGGCTACTTGCTGGAAGAAAGAGTGAAATTGGGAAAACCTACTTCTGTTTTGAATGAGTGCAGCAGGAACATTCCACAATCCATCAGCCACCTCTACCCGGTCGGGCATATTCCTGGGGGGAAAAGTATATATCCTTTGCGTAGAGGTACCGGTTGACTCCATGTCACCAGGGAGTTCCTATTCCCTTCCTGGGCTTTGCTTTTACTTTAATTTGACTTTAGTCTATCTTATTCTGTTTCAGTAACCAAGGACTCCAACGGCCATTGATGGAGAAACAAAGTGCCATGACTGAGGCATGGGGTCCCCGGTGACATTGAGTGGTTTTATAACTTTAACTTTGTCACTGAATGTAGCTCTTAAAAATGTGTCAAAGAGACAACACTTTATTATCGTAAAGATACATACATGCGAAAATACACATTTTTGGGAATTTAGAGTGCAAAAAATGATTGTTGTCTAGCATATTTTAGATCGAAGATTGTCTCGAGAGCAGTAAATATTTCCAAGAATGACTATAAATCGATCGATTTTTCTGTTTGACTTTTACAGAACTTGTAAATTAGGTCTGCATACATTTAAATTAATATTTGTGCATTCTTTGTTATTTATTAAAACCACTCTATGCAGAAGAGGTTATTTCTTTGGATAACAAAAGGGTGATAAACTAGGATAATGCAAGTGCTAATCTCGCGTGATTTCACTGTTTTGGCAATCTGCATTATTCTCTTTAGCAGTCTGAACATTATGCAGCCAATTTCCAACATCCCACACCTTACTGTGGTGGTTATATATGGGATAAAGTACCCCCTACATGCGTTATAAGGATATTGCAAATCACTGCAGAGTTCTGTGACCAAATAGAGGCCGAACGCTGAGTTCCTTTATAAGGTCACGGAACTCCAAAGTTACTGGCAATATATTTTTTCCTATGGCAGGGGTTCTGGCCAGGAGATTCTGCTAATGAAACCGTTTTTTACACCTCTTTCAACTGATGAACCGCTAGCCTTAAAAGAAGATATTTAAATCATGTTTTAAAATACAGCTGTCTTTCCTTCCCTAGAGCCCTATTACAGTTACCTCTCGCAGCACTGCTTGGACAATTTCGCTTTCGAGATGAATAACATATCAGAGATGTATTGGTGCCAGTGGGAACATATAATCAGGTAGGAAGCATCTCCCGACTGTATCACTTTATCCAAGAAGCAGCCTGCTACTCTTCTATTTTATCACAACCAAACCCTGTCCTGCCACCATCATTACATTCCTTCTCCAAATCCATCGCAAATTATGATATACTGGGCCTCATTACGACCCAGGCGGAAAACGATGGTGCTGCTAATAGCACCAAGGTCCATGCTGGTAATTTACCGACTCCGCCATGGAGAAAGGGGGAATTACCACCCCATTACAAGGTTGGCGGGGCGGTAATTCCCCCTTCCTCCATGGCCCTTCCCCATTCCCATTTTTGCCCCATAATGGGAATGGGGAAGGCGGTAATTACGGTACCGCAAATTGCGGACCCGTAATTAGCACCAAGGTCCCTTTGCAGGTCCATTCCTTAACGGCTGGTAAAACCAGCCGTTAAGGTGGGAACCCACAAAGGGACCTCGTAATCAGGCGCTAAGGGATTACCAGTACGGGTACCCTTACCGGCACCGGTAATCCCTTAGTGCCAGGGTCGTAATGAGGCCCACTGTATTTTATTTGATCATTTTGTGGATAGAGGTTGGGCTTTGAGACTTGCCGAAGATCAGTCATGTGCTAAATTGGCCTTCTCACCAACATCCTTCCACACACCTACTGCACCCTCATCCAGCTTTGCACCCCGTTAAACATTAAAATGTATCACCGGCTACCATCATTCCTTTATCATGCCAGGATGTCAGTCTAATATCACGCTTCCTCACCATGTAATGTTTTTCGTTGCTCTGCCTGTAATACTTCCAGATCCATTTTTTTAATGTTTATTGGCCCTATAAGACATTTAAGCCAAAAGGCACACAGATACTTTGTGGTTTTTAAAGGTTGCTAATTGAGCTTGGATTACGTATGGGCCGGTTGTATAGCATGTTCGGTGTTGAGGGTTTGAGCACATTGCACAACCCAGGTCCATCAACTACAAATGTTCAAGCTTCTGTGCCTTTTGTCTTGCAATAAGGTGACCCGCCTTGTATTGGGGTGAAGACCAGAAGGAACCTATTAACATTTCACAGATAGAATTATTGAAAGAAGATAAATTGCTCAGATCAGCTCTCTGCCAAATGTAGACAATGTATAAATGTCTAATGGAAGAACAAGGAAATGTTGTTTATGTATGTATGTATTTATTTATTTATTCATTCATTCATTAATTTGAACATTTATAGCAGCGTGCCAAACCCTCAGGCACCAGGGTGCTAGTTACATTGTTATGGGTAGTAGCCAGACATTTCATACATTTCAGACAAAACTTACAGTGAGGAAGGAAGTCGTTAGTTGGTGAAGGAATTTCTTTTAGCATACAGCGTCAGGTGAGTATACTTCCTATGCGAGTAGAAAAGTTTTGAGGTTCCTGCGGAATACCCAGTAGCACTGTTCGAATCTGAGGTAGGGTGGAAGGGCGTTCCAGGACTCTGATGCAATGACCGGAAAGCTCATAACCCTTAATGTGAAGATAAGAAACAAACATCTAACTGTAATAATTGTTGAACCTGCGTAAAAAAAAACAAAATGAAAATAAAGACAAGAAAAGCAATATTTACTGTCATCAAAAATCACCAACAGATAATCCCTCCAAAATTTTCTTTACTACTATTACGAGCAAAAGGTGCAGCTGCCAATGCCTTGCATCTTTAGGAACACATGGGCCCTCATCCCAACCCAGGCGTTAAGGGTTTAACGGCACCGTCGGCGCCGTTAACCCTTAACGCCTGATTTCCACCTTAACACCTGTTTTTAGCAGGCGTTAAGCACCAAGGCGCTAAGCGTCCTTGGCGCTAATTACGGCACCGTAATTTACGGTGCCGTAATTAGCGCCTTCCCCACTCCCATTATGCCCTATGGGGCAAAAATGGGAATGGGGAAGGGTAAATGGGGATTGGGGATTTACCGCCCCACTCACCTTGGAATGGGGTGGTAAATCCGCCATCCACCATGGTGTAAACAGAGTTTACACCATGGTGGTAAAGTAGGGAACTTACCACCTGGGTTGGAATGAGGGCCATGATGATGCATTTGGTACTTAAATTCACTGATAGAGGCTGCAAGTAATCTGATAGAAAGAGAACTATTGAGTGATGTAGACCCTTGCTGTCAAACAATGATTTCCACAAAGATTTCCTACAATATGCCATTGGATGGATCTCACCTTCCATCCTAGTGAATGGACAATCATTCTTTCAGTTGTTTTGTGGTCAAAATTATGTTCTGTTGTCATCTGCATTACACCAATCATCAGGTGTCAACTGCTGGGGCAGTCAATCTGTCGCCCTCCCTTCCAGATGTTTGGCCTACAACTCCCATCATTCCTTACAACTTACTATGCTGGCTGGAATTAACGGCAGTCGTAGGTCAAAACATCTGGTGTGAGACAAGCCAGCTACCCATGGTCTACAACAGGGGTCTGCACCTTTGTCTCTCCAGATGTTTCGGACTGCAATTCCGATGATATCTGGCTATTGACTATGCTGGTTAGGGATGAAGACACCTCTTTAAACAACATACCAACACATTTTTTAGCCTCTCATCTTAGCTGAAGATGTTCAGTCATTGCATATCCAACTTATTAAGCCTGAGGAATTTGCTAATGTTCTGTACCATATTACAAAGATGTGCGGGAGCCCCTCTACTGAGAACGAACATGGGGCAAATACCCTGCTCTTTTGAATTTCTTCCACTCAGGAGGGTCTACAACCACGTTTTAGCTCACTGCACACTTCACAGAGAAGACATACCGATTTGCATATCAGGCTGGTCCCACCCATGAGGGCAGTCCAAATGTGGTTGTGCAGGCGTGCATAATGACAACTCAATGCTGGCCGACACAAATAAAAATGGCTTGCAAGCATGCCAGGCAGCGTTTACTCACTTTGCATGGCAGCTTGCAAAAGTGCAGGGTAAAAGGTGGCATACACATGTGTGTGACGCCTTTTGCTCTGCACTTTTGCACGCATATGTGCAAATGACAAAAATGTGGCTGCAGGAAGCACCTACATGTATGTCAAGTAACGGCTCCCTGCTGCCAAATTTCTCATTTGTAGAACATGAGCTCTAATGTAGAACCGGATTAGTACAAGTCTCAAGGCTCCAGAAGGAGGGTGAGAGAGGGTGGGTAAATACTATTTAGTGCAGTACTAACAGCAGGTATTGAGAGGGATTGTGGCGGAGAGAGGTTAACAGAGGGAGTGGGAGAAAGAGATCCCTCTCCCTGTTCCAGAGTGAGATGGGAAAGATCAGGGAGAGAGAAAGGGAGATAGAGGCCGTCCTCAGCATAGCATACAGGAGAGAGAGAGATACCCCGCCTCAATGCACAGACTCCACGGAGAGAAAGCTGAAGATAATGGGATGGGGTGGGGTGGGGCGGGCGGAGGATGCCTTGCAGAGAACTGACAGCGTGGGTCCAGAAGGAAAGGTGGAGAGAATGAGACAGAGTGAGAGCGAGCAAAGGACAGCAAGACACACAGATAGAAATACACAGAGAAGAAGAATGAGACATTGAGATACAGAGAAACTTAGAGAGAAACCCAAAGGCAGATTAAGAGATAGAGACAGCAACAAAGATTGTATGTATGTGAGCGAGAGAGTGAAAAAGAAAGGCAAGAGGTGCAGACAGGGAGAGACCCATACAGACACAAATAGATACAGAGAAAGAGCGACAAAATCAGATGCAGGGTGAGAGAAAGAGACAGAGGGACATTGACAGAGAGGCACTGAGAGAGACAAAGACAGAGACATACTAAAACTTAGAGAAAGAGACACACAGCAACAGATAGCTACAGATCCTGATACATAGACAATGAAATAGAGAGACAGTGAAAGAGGAGGGCATAGAGAGAGGGTGAGGGGGAGAGAGAGAGAGAGTCTCATAAAGGTAGACTAAGAGACCCAGAGGCAGAGTGATTGGGAGAGGAAAAGTGACAGAAACAGGCACAGCATGAGCAGAATAGACAGAGGGACAGTAACAGAGAGGCACTGAGAGAGACAAAGACAGAGCCATACTGAAACCTAGAGAAAGAGACACACAGCAACAGATAGCTACAGAGCCTGATACATAGACAATGAAATAGAGAGACAGTGAAAGAGGAGGGCATAGAGAGAGGGTGAGGGGGAGAGAGAGAGAGAGAGAGAGAGAGAGAGAGTCTCATAAAGATAGACTAAGAGACCCAAAGACAGAGTGATTGGGAGAGGAAAAGAGACAGAAACAGGCACAGAATGAGCGAAATAGACAGAGGGACAGTAACAGAGAGGCACTGAGAGAGACAAAGACAGAGACATACTGAAACCTAGAGAAAGAGACACACAGCAACAGATAGCTACAGAGTCTGATACATAGACAATGGGCCTCATTACACGGATGGCGGTAAGGATTTACTGGTACTGGTAAAATACCGGTACCGGTAAATCCTTACCGCCTTACTACGAGGTCCCTTTGCGGGTTGGGGTATTTAACGCCTGCTTTTTGCAGGCGTTAAAAACCAACCCGCAAAGGGACCCAGGCAGCTAATTACGGTACCGCAATTTGCGGTACCGTAATTAGCGCCTTCCCCATTCCCATTGAGCCCTATGGGGCAAAACTGGGAATGGGGAAGGGCAATGGTGGAAGGGGGAATTACCGCCCCGCCAACCATGGAATGGGGCGGTAATTCCCCTTTCCGCCAAGGCGGTGCCGGTAATTTACCGGCATGAACTATGGCGCTAATAGCGCCATGGTTCTCCACCATCCGTGTAATGAGGCCCAATGAAATAGAGAGACAGTGAAAGAGGAGGGCGTAGAGAGAGGGTGAGGGGGAGAGAGAGAGAGAGAGAGTCTCATAAAGATAGACGAAGAGACCCAGAGACAGAGTGACTGGGAGAGGAAAAGAGACAGAAACAGGCACAGAATGAGCGAAATAGACAGATGGACAGTAACAGAGAGGCACTGAGAGAGACAACGACAGAAATATACTGCAACTTAGAGAAAGAAACACACAGCAACAGATAGATACAGAACACGCGAAATAGTGAAATAGAGAGCGAGACAGTGAGAGAGGAGGACAGAGAGAGAGAGGACGAGAGAGAGCGAGAGAGAGAGAGAGAGAGAGAGAGAGAGGGAGACAGGCAGAGAGAGAGAGAGAGAGAGGACCGAGAAAGAGAGTCACAGAGAGATATAGACAGAGTGACAGAGACTGAGAGGCCCAGAGACTGAGAGATAGAGAGAGGGAGAGTGAGAAACAACAGAGAGAGAAAGACAGACATAAAAAGAAAGAGAGAGTGAAAGGAGACAGAAGCAATCATTTTCTAAGTCTATAGAAAGGGATAGAAAGGAAAATGTTCAATTGGTTTGGAAGACATATTGAGTTACCCGCTGAAGATACTGTGAACTATCGGAATTCTGTGCTGTGTACTGACTCTGTGAAATGCTGGAATCCTGGGTAGTGTAGTGCTCTGACTCTGAACACTCTGGAAACCCTGAAAGCACTAACGACCAAAAAGATACTGTAAACTCCAAGAGCGCTGCACACTCCAACATTTTTGTGAACGTTCCAGGAAATGTGAAACGCGAAAGTGCTGCGCACCATCAAAAGCGTGGTGAGTACCCTGAGGGTGTTGCGCATTCCCCAAAAGCATTGTGCCCCATGAAGCCTCTACACACCGCAAAAGCACTCTGAACTTCAAAGGCACAGTGAACCCCAAAATCGCTCTACATCCTTAAAGCGCTGTGGACTGTGAACCCAAAAAGCATTGCGAAAAGTCTGACAAAACCATGTGATGATTAGCAATCTCCTTACAGAGGGGATTTATAAACTGAGTATAACAAGGTCTGTTAACTGGAAATTGTGATGGAGTACTCAGAAGAGATGTCATACTGAAGTGCAGGCTCAAATGCTTATGAACAACAAAGTGGTATGCCCCCCCAACTCCCCAGAAATAGATGTGACAATGAAGCACTTTGCTGAATGCTCTGGAATACAGGAGTTTGGTGAAGGCCTCCCAGCTATGGCCATGAGACAAGGGAAAGATTGTGAAAGCTCCTTGAGCCGTGAACAGTAAGATGAATGCAAGGGGCTGAAAATGTTCTAAGAGCCCAATAACTCATGATACACATCATTTGATTGGTGCTGTACTGACTCTCCTAGAATCCCGAAGAAGAGTCTGATGCTTTCCTGAGTTGCCACAGAAGCAAGAATGGGAGATATATATAGTAATGAGTCTCCCTGGAATCAGATAGGGAGGACTGAAGCTGCACTGTGCTTTCATAGTGCCAGGAATGAACAATTGAATTGGTACTGGGATCTGATAAAGAGCGAGACACATAGTATAAATAGCACATCCTACCTTGAGGGTTCTCTTGGCACCAGGAATAGAAGGCTGAACTTGTACTAAGTCTCCCCTCTTTGCATGAAATGAAGAATGGAGTTTTATGGAGCGTGCAAAGAATCATGAAGGGAAGACTGAAAAAGTACTATGTACCCCTTGCATCATCAGTGAAGATTCCATTTGTAAAGGCTGGGAAAGCATATTGAAATCCAGAGGCGTTGCTAGGGTGGGGGGGTAAGGGGGCTATAGCCCCTGGCCTTTTGGTTGTAGCCCTGGATAGAATCTCAGGAGCTACATCCAAAAGGCTAGCTAGCCCCCAGTCCCAACAGTTCCGACATTATCTAATCCCCGGGTCTTTTTCAGACCTAGCAACACCCCTGTTGAAATCCCAGGGAGAGGCTGGAAATGCTGATTCAAAATGTAGAAGAGGCGGAGAAAGCCTTTGTAGAATTCTAAGAAGAGGCAGTGGAAGTTGGTGGAGAATCTTGGGATGTAGCTGAGAAATTCTGTTGGGAATCCAGGGAAATGACTGAGAAGCCTTTAGAAAATCTTGGGGCTCTCCCCCATATGCTAAGAAAGCATATGCAGAATCCGGACGAGGCTGAAAAGGCCTATTGGGAATCTTGGGAGATGCTAACAATCCTGGGGAGAATCCAGAAGAGGATGAGAAGATCTATGAAGAATCTGGGGGAGATGACTGAGAAAACCTACGAAGAATCTTAGGGAGAGGCCAAGAAAGCCTATGCAGAGTCTTTGGGAGATGCCCATATAACATATGGAGAATCTAGGAGAGAGGGTAAGAAAGTCTATTCAGAATCCTGGGAAAGGGATAAAAAAGCTGCTCACAATTCTGAAGGGGCTGATGGAAGCCTGGGTAAAATCCCCAAAAGGCTAAGAGAGCCTATGGAGAATCCCAAAGAGGCTGAGAAACCTTATGTAGAATTTTGAGAAGAGACAGGTAAAGCTTATAGATAATCTTAGGGAGAGGCTGAGAGGTATTCCCCACTTTTTTGGTTCCATGTGTTAATTCCGGCGCAAAAATAGTGCGATGCAAACATATCGCCATATTTTGCGGCGAAATTCACACATGGACCCTGCTGGGGGACATCCCCGCAACCCCTGCATCATTTTTTAATGTGCGGGTGTTGCCCAGAGCAATGCCAGAGGTTAAGATTATTATTATTTTAACATTTATTTTAACTTGCACAGACATATCACCATAACTTAACTTTCAGTTAACATCATTGTCATCATTTTGTTATATAGCAACTTGATACACCTACATACAGTATTATGATGTTTCTGAGTCATCCTCCCCTGCACACTTATTAGACAAATATTGCTTATATCTGCTCCATATGTCTCTGGGGCAGCTGTGTAGGGGTAGTAAGCTGGCATATGTTTCCTCACAGTCATTGGCCCATGTCATGCCCCTTTCCCAAACATTTTTTGTAGGTGGTTCTAAGCTTTTCCATCCATCAGTATTGTCCGCTTTGCGAGTATCAGGCTGAGGTTAAGCAGTTTACACCAAGTAGGATTCATTTTACCAACAGTACCCAACATGCATAAATCTGGATCCCATACAATGGGTTGATCTGCCATTTCATCAAGTGCATCACACACCTCAGCCCAGTATTTAGTTAGCCTTGTGCATGACCACAACATGTGTAGCATGCCAGCTTCCTCATTTCCACGTCTGGGGCATTTCCTGTCAGCTGCAGGGTGTAAAGCTTTGATGCTGGCTGGGATGTAGTAGGTCCTGTGTAGTACCTTGTAGAGTATTAGCCGATAGCGAGAGTTATGCAAGACCTTCTTAGTAAATGCACACAATTTTGCCCATTGCTGGTCAGTGATAGTGTAGCCCAGGTCTGTCTCCCTTTTCCGTTTGTCCTCTGGGGGCAATGTTTCTCTAGTGGATTGTGTGATTTTAAATAGTGTAGAGATAGATGTCTTGGCTGTGTTGGCGAGAAACATGTACCCCTAACCAGGGTGTATCTGTGGTTCACTAGGGAATACGGCCCATATTTCTGCCATGGCCAATCTCAATATTAGGTATTATAATTTCTGTAATGGTTTACCCCCTATAGTCTTGCTTATCGCTTTCCAACTGATGAATTGTTTATCTGTTCATCATTCCTTTGTCTTTCCAATGTGTGGTGAGCATCTTGTCCTGGGTGGGGGGAACGTAGTGGACCACCATATTGGCATGTTTGGATGATACCGGATATTGTGTCCGGGATGACCAGCCATTCTAGTACAGGCTGAGCATGTCACCAGGGCTGGGTTGATGGTATTGTCATTTCTGACTTTGGCTTCTGCCACTTTGTGTAGGAGCTTCAATTGCTGAGTGTGGTGCTCGGGGGTTACCCTCTATCCAGTATGTGGTGTAGTATGCCTGTGCTGCGAGATAATATAATTCAAAATCTGGGTTGGAGAGGCCACCATGGGAGTACGTTTGGGCAAGTCTTCGCCGTTTGGGTTTCCCATTTCAGACAAGTGCCGTGCATGCTCCCTGGATTTTATTAAAGAACGACCTGCCCGACCATACAGGTACAGTGCTAAAACAATAAAATAGTTTGTGCAAAATGATCATTTTGATCAGGGTGAGTCTACCCATGAGTGAGATTGGCAAGACCTGCCACCGTTCAAGGTTGGCACACAGCACGTCTACAATGGCAGTGCAGTTTGTGGTGCGGACAATTTGTGTATTAGGTGCTATTTCCACGCCTAGGTATCTTACTCGTGTGGGTGCCCATTCGAGGCCATATATCTCTGTGGGTTTAGAAGTGGCCTCTGTGAGGGGAAACATTTCTGATTTGGTCAAATTCAGCTTCAGCCCAGAGTATTCCCCAAATTCTTTGACTGATCACAGCGCTGCGCCGAGGTTAACTTCAGGGTTTTTTAAATACAACATTATGTCGTCAGCGTATAATGTAATGATCTCAATCTTACCCGCCAGGGAAATACCTATAATACTGTATCGAGCTCTCAGTAGATCTGTCAGTGGTTCTTTGGCCCGAGCGTATAATAAAGGTGATAACGGGCATCCCTGTCTGGTACCCCAGCCAGCTCCAGGATCCCAGAGAGAACCCTGTTGATGCAGATTCTGGCGTATGATTTAATGTGTAGTATCTTTACCCAATGCACGAAGTTCAGCCCGAATCCATAGATATTGAGTACCCTAAATAGGAAGGGCATGTAGATTGTATCAAAGGCTTTTTGTATGTCTAGTGCCAGTGCCACCCCCTGCGTGTCTTTGGGTTTTGCTGCAATGATGTTATAACAGCAGCGTATATTAGTCGCAGTGGACCTGCCCAGTACAAAGCCTGCCTGGTCCTAATGGACCATTTATTTTTAAATTTGTTTATTGGCATTTGTTATTTAGTACATTTACAGGACACCAGGCGTGTCCGCATTTCCAGGATAATGAGCATTTCAGAATAAAACTTTTAACATTTAACACATTAACATTACAACATTTAACTATCTCCCAGTGTTTGCTATTAAGGTGAAGTTGCTTGGTGGAGCGGGGGGGGGGATCCTGGTAGTCTGGAGGGGGGAAAAAGGAGGGGGCCCATGCCTGTGAAAGCCCTGTGGGGTGATAGCGTGGTGGTCACAGGTCTTGTCAATTCAGTGCATGGTTCTGTTTCAGTGGGTTCATACCAGTTCATGGGGCCTTGTCATCTGAGGGGTAAAACAGGGAGTCTGTGAGTTCTTACCAGGCCTCAAGGGTCATACTAGAGTCATCTGTGGATCTGGCCACACTGTCCTCCCAAGCCGTTGTTTCTGCTCGTATCTAGCGTTTCAGTTCAGAGTGCCAGCTTTTCTGTTGGGGCCCAGTCGTTTTCTTCCAAGACATTCCCATGGTCCTCTTTGCCAGTATACATATAATGTCCATTAATCTGGTGAGGTGCTTGAGTTTGGCCGGTCTGGTGTATGTGCCGAGCAGGCATTCCTCCGGGGTCCATTTGTATCTAGTCACCACCCAGATTGTCGCTTGTCTGCTGTATGGCAGTCCACAGGGATTGTGTCCTAATGCACTTCCAGAACACGTGGATCAAGTCCGCATTCCTCTGTCCACACCATGTGCAGTTAGAGGGCAACGTATTATTGATTTTTGCCAGCCTGGACGGAGTTAGATATGTTCGGTGTAGCAGGTTGAGTTGTACTTGTCTGAATCTGTGGTTCCTGGAGACAGACTTGGGAAATGTCAAGGCCCTTTCCCATTCTCCATCTGTCAGTTCCCGGCCCATATCTGCTTCCCATTTGTCTCTCAAAGCGGGGCCCCGCGGGTTGGGGACGTCGCTCAGGTGGGCATAGATCTGGGACACCGGCTTCCAGCCCTCACCCAGAGCATAAAGTAGTGTGATCAGGGTGTTTGGTTCCGGTTCTTGCGGCCATGCTGACCATTTGGTTCTTGCTGTGGTTCTCATCTTTTGATACCACAGGAACTGGCCCGTATGGACTCCGTCTACCTCCTGAAGTGTTTCAAAGTCTTTAAAGGCCCCATCCACAAACAGGTCCCCCCATGAGTATATCCCGTTCCTTTCCCAGTGTCTGAGTTGGTGCAAATCTGCGACGGAGCCACATACGTCCGAGAGTAGTGGTATGTCCGGGGAGTAGTGGGGCTTAGAGCAGGCGAGGGTTACTGCCCTGCGCCATACTTTTTGCCCCAGGATAGCCATGGATGGGGCATTTCGCATTAGGTGGGAGGGGGCCCAGATGAGTTCTTTCATATGCAACAGGGATACTAGGGTCTGCAGGAGGGGGGTCTCGGATGTGGCTTCATCTGCTAGCCATTTAGTGACAAAACTAAGCTGTGCTGCAAGGTAGTACTTTTCGAAGTTCGGGAGTTGGATTCCCCCTTGGGTGTACGGTAGCATCAGGGTGGATAATGCTATTTTGCGTCTCCCTGATCCCCACAAAAAGTCCCGGGTTATCCTTTCTAGGAGGCGGAAAAAAGGTGCATTAATGTAAAATTGTATGTTTTCGAACCCGTACAAGAATCTGGGAAGGACAATCATTTTAATTATGGCAGCTCTTCCCATCATGGATAGGAGGAGTTTCGCCCAAAATTGCATGGATTTTCTCAAGGCTGGGATCGCAGTCTTCGTGTTGTGTTCATGCATTAATGTAGGGGTATGCATTATGTGTATACCTAAATACTTAAATGAGGTCAGCTCCCAGTGTATTCCTACCGCAGGAAGTTCAGCTATGTCTTTCCCCTTGAGGCCTGCCAGAGGGAAGAGGCAGGACTTTGCCCTACTAAATTGTATACCAGAGAACCTTGCAAAGTTGTCTAGGACGTCTAACATTGTGGGCTCGTTATTTTGTGGGTCTCTGACGTACAATAGTACGTCGTCTGCGTAAAGAGAAATAATATGGTCAATACCCCCCAGCCGTATCCCGGCATCAAAGAATTGTTTTCGGAAGTATATGGCAATGGGCTCCAGTCCCAGTACATAAAGCATGGGAGAGAGCGGGCATCCCTGCCTAGTGCCCCTGCGTATGTCCCAGGCTTCAGATATGTGTTTCCCTGTTTTTACTCTGGCCGTAGGTCTGTTATAAAGTATCTTGATCCATCTAATGAACCCTGGGCCAAAGCCGAAACTCAGAAGAACCTCCACTAGCCACTCCCAAAATATAGAATCGAACGCCTTAATGGCATCTAGGGACAGGAGGGCATATGTCTCTGTATTGGCCTCTGTCTGGGCAATAACCTGTTGCACTCTACGTAGGTTCATGGTTGTGTTTCGGCTTGGTATGAAGCCACACTGATCCTCGTGTACCACGTCCCCTATAATTTTAGCCAGCCTGTCAGCTAATACCGTGGTCAATATTTTCACATCGCAGTTAAGCATGGCTATTGGGCGGTAGGAGTCACATTTGTCGGGGGGCTTATTTGGCTTATTGATTGGAATTAACAAGGTTTCCCTCATGCTGTCAGGAAGCATCCCACTCTCGTGTGCCTCCTGGAAGACCTTGTGTAACAAGGGTGTTAGGGAGGTCTCATATGCCTTATAAAACTCAGTGGGCAGTCCGTCACTCCCGGGGGTCTTAGCATTGGTCAGTGACTTGATTGCCTCTGCTATATCCTCCGCTGTAATATCTGCGTCAAGGGCTTCAGCCTGTTCAGGGGTCAATTTGGGGAGCCCTATTTCCTCCAGGGTATCTATGATTTGGTCTCGGGGAACCTGATCACTGTGAGAGTAAAGGTGTTCGTAGAAGCCCTTAAAGGTTTCGTTTATATCTTGCTGTGTCTGTACTACCTTACCTTCTTCAGTCTGTATCATGGTAATCGTGTGCTTGGGGTGTTCTTTCCTACACAACCAGGCCAGCATTCTTCTAGGTCTATCGGCTTCCCTGTGCGTTCTGTTTGTTTTGGTGGTATAATCAAACTTGGCTAGTCTTTCCCAAGCCTGGGCACATTTAACTCTAAGTTCCTTAAGGTTATCTTCTCTTTGGTGAGTATTCACCGGGGTGGATTCGAGTTGCTCAATCTGTTGCTCCAACTGATCTAATTCACCCCTCAATTGTTTCCTGATGCCCCCTGCTTTCGCGATGATTTCCCCCCTCGCCACTACTTTGAGAGCGTCCCACATCGTGCTCAGGCGGGCAACGCTTCGCGTATTCCTCTCAATAAAACTATCTATAAATTCATGGAGTTCTTCCCTGAACACCGGATCACTTAAGGCATCCATCGGCATTCTCCACATAGGGATAGGGGGTCTGGGGCCGGTTTGATTCCAATCTATTAAGAGCGGTGAGTGGTCTGATATGGTCCTTCCCAAATATTGGGCTTCTTCTATTTGTGACAGGTGTTCATTGTCTACGAAGATGTAGTCTAACCTGGTGTGAAGAGCATGAGGGGAGGAGAAGTATGAGTACCCCCGAGAATCAGAATGGCGCCCTCTCCAGATGTCAGCCAGGTTCAACCTATCTGACAATAAGGACAAGGCTGTGGTTGCTGCTGAGGGCCCTTTTGGGTGGGGCTGGGACCTTTCGAGGCTCGCATCATGGACACAATTAAAGTCCCCCCCCCATAAGAAAATACCATGTCTGTAAGGTGCGATTTTAGCATACATGGAGTTCAAGTGTGCTGGAATGTTAGTATTGGGGAGGTAAGAGTTCACTATGCATATTTCCTCCTGTTCCAAGCGGCCCCAGAGAATTACAAACCTGCCCTCAGGGTCTGTCTCAGATCTGGTTAGGTGGAAAGGGAGTTGGGGATGGATCCAAGTGTACACACCTCTTGCGTATTTAGAGTAGGTAGTGCCCACGCCGTGTCCCCCCCAGTATTCTCCCAGTCTAGCCAGGGAGTCCGCCGTGCAGTGCGTCTCCTGTAGCAGCGCTATCTGCACTCTTTTCCTGTTCAAGTAAGACTTGATTCTATTCTGGCGTAAGTAGGTTCCCAGGCCCCTCACGTTCCAAGTCATTATCTTTATTTTAGTATTAGATGCCATGTCGAATCTATCGAGTCATCAATGAATCAGTCCGGCACCTACCAGCGACTTCTACGGCGTCCCCTGGTCCATACCGTCTTCCCTCCCGTCCACCTTCTCCAGCATCGCTCATTTCACTCGTAGGAGATTCAGTAACTTGAGTAACTCCCATTGCCTTGAATGGGGAAAAACAAACAAAAGAAGATGAACAGTCCCTAGCAGTTGCTCCCAAGTTGCAGGCCACTCCTGGCCTTCCGGATCGGGTTGTGTGTGGGCCAGCTGCTCACACAGTTTTCAGTGGGGTGCGTTGCCTAACTTCACTCGTTTGGTCCTATGAGCTCTCGTCCGATATAGCTTACTTGTATAGCTGACTTTACTGAAGGCTTGCATTGGATGGTGCTTGGTTGGGGTCGGTCGTTATGTGGGGAGTACCCGCTTCCTCCTCTTTCTGGTAGGTTCCCAATCAGCCCCGGTCCGACTTTGTAGGTCCTGTTCCATCATCTGCCAGGTTGTTATGTTCAAGCCACATGTTGGCCGCGGCCGGAGTCTCTAGAAATATCGCTTTTCCATTATAGAGAACCTTGAGGCGTGATGGGTAGAGCAGCATGTACTTTAAGTTAAGATTCCTTAGGCGGGCTTTTATCGGGATAAAGGAGTTCCTTGCTCGTTGCACTGCAGGGGTATAGTCGGGGTATATAACTATTGTTGCATCATTCCTCTTTATCTCCCCTCCTTCTCTGGAGTATCTCAATATGATTTCTCGATCTCGGAAATTTAAGATCTTAGCTATAATTGGGCGTGGATGAGATCCGGGTGGAGGACATTTCTGGAGGGATCTGTGGGCCCTTTCCACAGAGAACCCTTGGGAGAGGTTACCCGGTCCAATTTCCTGTAGCAACAGCGTTTCGATGAAGTCTGTCGGGTCTGGGCCCTCCGAGTCCTCAGGGACCCCTAGTATGCGGATATTGTTTCGGCGGGCCCGCCCTTCGGCCTCCGCGGAGCGGGCCTCCAGCCTGATCACTTTCTGTTCCAGATCCTGGACCGTCCTCTTCAGGACTCGGGTGTCCTCTACATTTTCCTGGAGGGTGGTCTCTGCCACTGTGACCCTTTCCGTTAGGTTGCGGGCGTCTTGACGCATAAGCTGAATGTCCGATTTCACCTCTTCCAGTCTCCCTTCGATTGATGTGCGGAGGGCCGCTATTGCTTGGAGGCATGTTTGAAATCCTCTCCTTGTTGGGGCAGTTCCTCGACAGGTTCTGGGTCTTGTTGCGACTGTCTCTGGGGTCTAACTGTCGTGAAGGAATCCATGGTGACCAGTTTCAGCTTGCCCTTGGGGGGAGACATTATTTCTTTTTGGGGGGGGGGGGGCTGCGGGTTCGTTTCCGCGCACTGTGTAGATCGTCCTAGTAGCCCCCTCTTTTCGGCTGATGTTTCGCGAACACCCCTCTCTCGGATCAGGAGCAGTTTGGGTGGGGTGCTGTCGCTGTTCGGACCGTTGATGCGGTCGGGCGTAGGCCCCGGCTGCCCTCCGCTTTCAGGGTCTCGGCCCGCCTTTGTCACTGTGTCTAGGAAGGAGCTTCCCTAGGGCCGGCTCTCGGCTCGTGAGTTTCGGATCCAAGATGGCGTTCTCTCAGAAGCTTATTTGGGATTTGGAGGGGCGGGAGGGGTCCACCATCTATGTCATCGCTGGATTGCCTGCGGGGTTCGGTGTTTCCCGGCCCTCCGTTGCCAGGGGCTTATTGTCCGCTCCTTTTTTGGGAGCTTTGATGGAGGAACTACGGGTCTATCAGGCAGGGTCCGCTCCCTCCTCCTCACCTGCTTTCTCCGCTTCCCCCTCGATCGCTCCGTAGGTCCGGGGGGTGGAATCCCAGACTTCCCTGCACTTCCACGCAGTCACCAGGGTAGAGGCGGAGCCGAAGCGAGATCAGTTAGCCCCGGTGGCCTCGGCACCAGCGTGCATCTCGCCCTGGAGTATGTCACACTTGGTCGCAGCTCTAGTCTTGGCGCGCAACGGGCACTGCCATCTTGCGGGTCCCAGGGGGCTCGAGTTTGGGGTTCCCGTTTTCTGGCTTTGCTTCTCTGATTCGGGCCGGGAGTCAGGGAGAGTGTCGGGAAGCGGTTCCCCTTCCGTTCTGTCCGTTCCGGTCCTGGATTACCGACCCGTTACCACGATATTCTTGTCATATGGAAGGATCACGGACGGAGCTCTGCAGGAGCCTGTCTTCACAGCATGCGCGCAGGCCACGCCCCCCTCCTAATGGACCATATGCAGCATTAGAGCATTCAATCAAGTGGCCAATATCTTAGCGAATATCTTCGCGTCAGTGGTTATTAAGGAGAGAGGCCTGTAGGAGCAGCATTCCTCTGGTCGTTTCGCAGGCTTCAATAGTAGAGTAATAATCGCTTCCCTAGTCGTTTCAGGTAATACGCCGGTGTTTAGAGCTTCGGTCCAAAATGCAAGGAGTCTAGGTGCCAGGGTCGAGGTAAATTCTTCATAAAATTTGGCACTCAGCCCGTCCGACCCTAGTGCCTTCCCATTTGGTAAGGATTTGATAGCGTCTGCTATCTCAGCCTGGTTCATGGGAATGCATCTCTTGTCTCGGGGGATAAAAGTGTGGTGGGTATTCCAGCTAAGTATCTATCCATTTCTTCATCTGAAGCGACACTCTGGGGAGAGTACAGGGCCGCGTAAAAATCATAAAAGACTTTCCCTATATCCTCCTAACCAGTAACCAACTCCGCATTCGGTAGTGTTGTACATGGGATGTTGGAACTGCTCCGCTCGCCTTTCACCATCCTAGCAAGGAGTTTACCAGGGCGCTCTTGTTCACTGTATCATCTAGTGGCCGCCGGTCTAACGAAATAAAGGACTACCTGTTCTGCTGCCTCTTTATACTCCTCTAGTTGAGTGTTAATATCTAATTTGGTCTGGGCTGTTGGGTTAATGGCATATTGTTGTAGCAGTTGGGCTGTGTTACCCTCGCGTTGCCGGAGCTCCCTGCGAATATCTTTAAACACTCCCATCTCGGTTGACATGGTGACCCCTTTTATGTATACCTTAAAGGCCTGCCATAGAGTCGCTTGTTTCTCTACCATACCTTCATTCTTTTCAAAATATTCATCAATATGTAGTGTTAGGTTGGACTTGTACACTTGGTCTGACAGCGCTGCTGCCTTAAATCTCCAAGGAGGTCTTCGTGAGGAGACTTTCGGAATGTGTAGGTGCAATAATACCGGGGAGTGGTCAGACAGCCTTCTGGGCAGAATTATCGCCTCAGACACCCATCCTAGAACCCTGCAGGATGTCAGCCAAATATCGATTCTAGAGTGCATTTCATGCACTTATGAGTAAAAGGTGTATGCTCACTTCTCTCCATGTAGGGATCGACAGCTGTCGCGTATGTCAAGGTCGGTCATGTGCGTATGTATTGTGAGAGTGGGATATTTGGCTCACATCTGAAAGTGTAGTATTCTGGTTCATCTGTGTTTGGGCCGTAGAGATTAATGAGAAGTACCTCCACCTCAGAGAGCTTTCCGTGAACGATCACGTAGTGCCCATCCGGATCACACTCAGCAGCTGAGTGTGTATAAGGTAATGATTATGTATCAACGTGAGTACCCCTCGTGCTCTACTTGAGTAGGATGTGTAGAAACGGTGGTTGCCCCAAACAGGCGCTATTTTGTCCGCCTGACATCCCAGTAGGTGTGTCTCCTGGAGGAATGCGATCTGGGCGCCATTTCTGTTAATATACGCCATTATTATCCGCATTTTCACTGGCATCCCCAGTCCCTTTACATTCCAGTTTATTAATTTAAGGCCTTTTGGGTCTTTTTCAGCCATATTCTGTACAGTTTCTAGTATGTCCCTTAGTGATCAAGTGCTGTTCGCTGTTACCATATGACCATCTCTTGTGTGTCTGTGCATTTTTAACTTCAACATCCTTTGAATTCCTGCATCCCCCCACCCCCTCCCTCATAGTTCCGCAAACTTCAACTATGTGTTTCCCTCCTTCCTCTACCCTCCCTCGCTCATTTAACCCTTGCACCCAAATTGGGGTTGGGGGGCTCTTCCATGGCAGCCGAGGCCAAGGAGTATAACATGACTGCCCTTAAGGTTACATACTTGAACATTTCCAGTACACATAATGATCAGTGGAGTTGAGTAGTGTGGCGATACATAGCAATAAATCAATATATCGGAAGAGGGTACAGAACTTAAGTGGCCACTTCTGTTGCCTTATGTTCATTTTTCTTAAGTGTAGTATGAGTAAATTGTTTGGACGTCTCAATTGGACGATGATGGGATATCGTTGCTCCCGCCGGTAGGTCTGGGTGGCTGCTTGGATGGCAATGGGATGCTGGATTCAATGAATGTGGCAGCTTCCTCAGGAAAAGTGAAGAAGTGTGTCTTACTATTGTGCTGTAGGCGAAGCCTGGTGGGATACAGTATTGCGTAAGGAACTCCCCAATAGCGTAGCATTTTCTCGATGCCTGTAAGTGAACGTCGCTCCTGTTGGACTGCCAATGTGTAATCTGGGAATATCCGGATGATGCTGGAACCCAGCTTCAGTTCCTGTTTGTCTCACCTGCTCAGAGCACCAGGTCCCTCTCCCTATAGTTCATCAGTCTGGCTATAATAGTTCTGGGGTAGGGCACCCGGTTTGAGGAGAGGTGCCAGGGATCTGTGTGCCCTTTCGACTACAAACAATACGGACCAAACAGGGTCACCTAGCAAGTCCCTGAACAATTCCTCCACCACTATTTCCATCAGGCCTTTCAGTGCATCTTCAGGCACACCCGCTATGCACATGTTATTGCATTGGGATCTGGCTTCTAAGTCTTCGCATTTGCGCTTTACTATTCCTAGATCTTTAGCCATTTCTGTCATGGTGTTCCGTAGTGACTCAAGCGCATCTTCGGTAGTGCTGTTCCGATTCTCGGTCTCCGGGATGTGGTTAGTTGCTTTCTGATCGTGGTTACATTAGCATTGATTCCATTAAGTCTATCGTTTAAGGCTGTGAAGCCCTGTTGCATCAGAGTAAAGACCGCCTGGGGGTCCATGGTTGCTGGCGTGGCCGTAGGTGCATTCTGCATTGTTGATCCTGAGGAAGTGTTATCCCTGTCGCTTGCTTTAGGTGTCTGTGTAGTGTATTTCTCAATGGCACCTTTCCCTTTTTTGGCCGCTGCCCCTTTGAGCAGTGTATGTCTTTTTCCCGCACTGTCTGGGGTGGGCGGTGTAATCAGTGGCATTTGGCCTGTGCACTGGTGGTCACGGTTTCTGGGTAGCCCAGCTGCAGGAGGAGGGCAGGCCTCACTTCGGTGGTGTTATGGAAGTGCGGTTCTTGTCTCCAGGACGCAGATGTAGTATATTGCTGTGGCTGCTATGTGCAGTTCGCTGTCCGAGCTAGTTACTGGCTTCCGTGGTCTGTTCTGAAATGTAACTAACCCCTCCCCTTCCAGTGATGGTCATATCTTCAATAGCCTACTGTGTCGTGGGCTCGACCCTCCTCAGGGAACGGGGTGTATCTTATTGAAGTGAGTAGTTACACCTTGGTGTTATGATATACTGGCTAAATTGCTTGTGCCGGTAGCTGTCTGAGTTTAATAGTTTTGCACTATGTCTAAGTGCCTGGTTCGCAGAGACCTGAACTTACTGTGCCCTTTCGCTTTGGTTGCTTTAATCTATCACTCGTTTGAGTGCACAATAGGATGCGCCCAGGCTCTGTATCCTTCCCCGGGCCTCCTCGCATTATTAACCTTAGTGATGGGATGTGGCGCGTGGTTTGTAGCTCGTGTCCGCTTATTCCAGTGCAGGCCCTTATTTCCAACTATTGCTTTGGCACGGGGGGTTCCCCCGGGTTGGGTATGCCAGGCTGCTCAGCGTGCTTTATAACTGGCCATTTGCTTCACTGTGTACGTGCTCTAGGCTCCCTGGTGATCTGTTTTGGAACCTGTGTTGGGTGGTCGTGAGGGGCAGGGGGCCACCTCGTCCTTCTTCAGTGGCAGTGTTGCGGCGCCGTGGGTGAATCCCTAGCATAGTATAGGCCTTCCTGACTCCCCTCGTACCATAGTTTACATATGGGGCCGCAGTAGTTTGGTCTTTGCGGGCGAGATAATTGTTTGCACCGAAAGGGTTCCCAAAGTAACAGGCCTTGCAGCTATATAGGGTTTGTAGGGTTCTTATGGAGTCCTTGCTAGAGTGGACAGGCCGCTGAACATCAACGGTGGCGTATGCGCCCTGGATGCAGCTCAGGGCGCTTCGTTAGACCAAGAGTGGCTGCACAGGAGCCAGTAGGTCTTGCTGGAATGGGGAGGGATTCTAATCGCAGGAGGCTTCCCGAATGGGGGTGGCTGACAGTATTGTTCCCATTTGGATTATGCAATGCGCAGCCTCCCAGTTGCTCAGGCCGTCTGCCCCCAACGACCGGCGCCTCAGCAGGTGTTACACGTGGTCGTGTTTCCTTGGACTGGGTCTGGGATGGAGGGAGGGGACAGGGTCAGCCTCACCTTGTGCTTCGATGTCTGTTGGGAGGAGGCGCACCCCCATCCACGGGACCTTCTTTTGCAGCCGTGCATGTGCAGGTGCATGACAGTGGGTTACCGGAGCGCCCGCATGCTTCACGGCAGCATGCGTCTTAGGTGCCGGCATATCCCTACTGTTGAGGCCGCAGGTCTCAAGATTGTCCGTCAGGCTGTGATGGTGGCTGGCACTCCGGCTGTTCTCTCGCTTTGGCGCTGGTGGGCTGCTGCTTGGGGACGAACTCACGGGGGGAACTGGGCCAGCCGAGAGGCTTCTCAGGGTCCCACCGAATACACAGTGTTAAGCTGGAACCACTGAACCAACCCTCTCCATACTTGCTGGGTGGGTGGACAATAACTTCCCACACCACTTCATCAATTTTGATATAAAACCGGGCTGTATTTCGCAAGCTTTTGACTGCAGAACTCGGCTTGCCTGCAGGGATCACACACTAAGGTCCATTTGGCTGCATGCACAACAGCGCCCCGCCGCCCCCCTGTTAAGATTAATTCTAAACCTTCCAGGCATCACCTCTTTTGCTTTGCTGTGAATGGTTGGAAAAGGCCTGAGAAAGATATTCAGAATGTCAAAGAGGCTGACAAAGCATATGGAGAATCTTGGGGCGAGGTGGAGAAAGCATGTGGTGAATCTTGCATGAGAAAGCCTACTCAGAATCCTAGGAAAAGACTGAAAAAAGTCTATTGAGAATCCCAAAGTGGCTGAGTGAAGCCAGTGTAGAAACCTGATCAGAATGCGAAAGCCTAAAATCCTATAGAGAATTTTGGGAGGAAGCTGCAAAATCCTATGGGGAACTTTGGGGAGGGGCTGCAAAAGCCTATTCAGAATACATGGAAAAGGCTGAGAAAGGCTACGGAGAATCCTAAAGAGGCTGAGAAAGCCTATGGATAATGCCAAAGAGGCTGTGAAAACATCTGGTAAACACTAAAGAGGCTAAGAATCTCTGGAGAATCTATGGAAAATCTATGGAGCCTCCTGAGAATCCAGAAGAATAAGAGGGAACCCCACATATAATCCTGATGAGACAGTAAAAGCCTTAAAGCCTGTAGAGCATCTTGGGGAGAATGTTGGATAGCCCGAGGGAAGCTTATGTAGAATCCTAAACAGGCAGATAAAGCCTATGGAGAATCCCAAAGAGGCTCCAGGAAGCCAATGGAAAATCCCATGGAGGCCATGGAGGCTGAGAAAGTATTTGGAGAATCTTGGACAGAGGCTGAGAATGCATATTCAGAACCATTGGGAAAGGCTGTGAAAGCCTATTCAGAAACCCAAAGAGGCAGAGAAAGTCTATGTAGAATCTCGGGGAGATGCTGAGAAAGCCTGTGGCGAATGTTGGGTAGAGGGTGAGAAAGATTAAAACTTTTTTAGGATCAAGCTTCTTGAGAATCGGAACAAATATCGAAGGTTCACCCAGGCAAAGAAGACCAGAGAATACCAATTCAATAACTCTGAATTGTCTGGCATAATGACAGTGGGTATGGAATAGAGGGAGAATACTCGGAAAGACTCACATTATGCCTCTTGACACCTGACACCTAATGAGACAGAAACTATTAAGTGGAGTAAGACCTTTTTGTCAATGCTGACAAACTTGGCGAACGTAATGTTTTGATCTTCATGAACCATACTTTGCTGAAATACAAACACAGAAACATTTTCTTGACTACCCTGTGGTGCTTATTTCATGGTACGCTACATGCCACCAGTTTATAGACCCAAGATATCGCAGACAGACAGACAGAAAAATATAAATAAATACATATACTGAATAAGTTGGGTACTCACGTAAAGGGAAGGGAGAATTGGGGTGCCATAATACTGCCTACTAGGGCTATTTATATTCTTTTTGTGTGTGTGTGTGTTTCATATGTCAATATATAAGATTGAATTAAAAAATAATCTTTTGTATGCCAGTGTATTAAAAGTCTGTGAAAGGTCTCTATATTGAGTAGACACCGCTTTCAAATTAACAATGGAGCTTCTTAAAATATCTTTAAGGGTTACTTTGGCAAACCATATAAAGCCTAAAATCACATCACACAACGTTACTTTGCACTTCCAGATTATTAAGAATTTGCTTAGACATCGAGACAAAAAAGAGGACCAGGATAGCAGTGTATCTGTACAGAGAATGCAAGTAAGCAAGAATGTCCACTGCTAATACAATGTTCAATTTCAATCGACAGTTAGATCATGAGCACATATTTGGACACAAAAGTATTCAATTCATATCCGATTCATCATGTTACTACACATGTATTATACTAAAAATCCCATCAATGGAGTACTAAAAGTTCAATATAAAGATGAAATATGACAAATTGTATTGGTACAAAAACGTACTATAAAAATATCTATGACAACCATTGAATACTTAGTTTAAACAATACAAAAAATGTATTGGCACAGAGATATTTCAAATATACTTTGTCAAAAACAATTCATAAGTGATATGCATACCTAACAAAACAGCTACCCTCAACTAAATACACCTTCACTCAAAAATAAACTAAACGCACCTCAACCAATGTGTAACATAAAAAGACAAATCAAACATGAATACCTATAAAGAAGTTCACCTATACGAAGGTGATGTCATACGCACCAACGTGTGACGTCACACGGACGTTGTTAACTTAAATAAAGAAGTCATGCAAAATAGTGGCTGCATGCGGAAAACAGATGCAAGGCATGGAATTATACCTATGGATGTTTTACACCTAACAAGGTAAGGCTAAGGAGCACTAACCAACTCCCTGGCCAATACCTACATGAATCAGTGTCACTTTCACAGAAATGTGTACACTTGTGGTCTATGGAGAATATTGATGACCTAGTGCCCAACTTGCGCAATTGTTTACTAACAATATTTTCTAAAAAATATTACTTTGATATTACAACCACAGGAACAGGATTGGGCAATGTGTAAACACTTTCACTGAATGAACACCAGAGACCAAGTATAAACGTTGCAAGCCCCAAACAGGAAGGCGACTTTTTGCCACACTTGGGGAATCATGACAATTTCAATCTAATCTTTTGACATGTGTAGAAGCCCTCATAGCATATAATTATTTCCTGTTGCCATTTCAGTGTACCGCATTGGTTACACAATAAAGAAAGTATAGTGGCAAAGACCTTAAACGCAGATTACAGGAGCACTACTTAAGGAGACAATTCTTGAATTACAACAATTGGTAAGGACCAATACATTTACTAAACAGTAGAATAATAGGTCCTGTGAACTGCAAAGCAATGAGTGGCACTAAGAGACTTGGCACTGAAGCATGGGTAATACATTACAGCCACCTACATGCCTGATTAGACTATTTCTTGACTTCTTCCTGTGACACCCTAACACACCGAATCACATACTTGCATGGCTCCATAAGGGGTACTGAGGCTTTCACCCAGGGGTATCGGGTCACCCAGCACATTTGGTGTATCATAAAGGACAAGTGATAGGGGCAAGACGGGTACAATAAAACTGTGAAACACAACTGATATTATCAGTCAAATGATATGACAATTTTGTTAAAGGAATGACCCCTTGTCTGTTTCCTTTTCCTCTTCCCCAACCCAACTATTGATCCATCATGGGTATGTAAAACCTATATAAAGAATGCACATTATTTTGTGTAATATGAATGTATTTGTTGCATAATGTGAACTGTGTAGGATCAACATGTTTTTTACTCTTTTGAACGTATATTGAACAGCCTTGAGGATGAACTAGTGTCGAAACATGTGTTGGCTGTTACTGAGTAAAACAATAAAAATCACCAATGTATTGGACCGTGTAAATCATTGACCAATAAACACACTGTTTAAATACTAGGGTGTAGCGCAATGTCACCGGCACAATCGGCCCAAACATATACGTGGTGATGGCTGGAAGGTTTAGAATTAATCTTAACATCAGGCATTGCTGTGGGCAACCCTCCAAACCTTCAATCTTCATCGCCCAAGCCATTATAAAAGGGGAAAGACCATATGCAAATCAAGCTTGGTCACACTCCAAAAGTGGCACTCCAGCCCAAACTGCTAGGTCACATCCCCAGACATGTTTCGGCCTTATCAGCAAGGAGAAACTTGGGTCTCTATGCCCAGCAGGCACAGGACCCACATGGCTTTCAGAAAAGCCACACTCAGCTACTTAGGACCGGGTGGGTGGATTCCATCTAGCCCATGGCTAGATTTATGTCAATCAAATCATGAATGTGCCTTCAAAATGTCCTCCACAAGGAACATCCAACCCTACAGATAAGGGGTGTATTGGACCCCCTTACTCCCCAAAATAGGCAAATACTCCCAAAAAATACAAATGAGGAGTAAAACTAATTCGAAACAGACCCAAATTCATGTCCACTTGCTTTCACCCACACAGCTCCATATGTTGATACCAGTAGTGCACAGAGTATGATTGGAAGAAATTACTACTACTATTACTTCCTGATCAGAAGTAAACATGCATCTTTTAATGTACATGAATAACTGAATACAAAGAAATAATTATTACAAAAGCATTTTCGTTTTTCAGTTAAATCCTATTTTTATCTGCTTATAAAATATTCCCATTGAGAATTGGACTTTATTTTTACTCCCTAAAAAATCACTTTACTCCAAACTTTAAAAAATAGGGAGTAAAATACTCCAACCTCCAAATCTTATCTGGACCACTGGGAACATCTAATTTATAATTGTTTGTTTACACAGAATCTATATTAAAACCATAACAGCTGTCACTAACAATCTCATCCTTCTGCAAACGCCACTCAAACCCTAACCAAACACAACAACTACCTGAAAGCAAAGCAAACCGCACAACCTTCACTACACCGCAACAACAAAACAAATCACACATAGCTTCGCACAACAGAACACGACGGCTACCAACCGAAAAGCACACCTAAGCTCAGCGAATGGTGCTAACCGAACTGAAGCTGCCAACAGCACATCACTGCACTCTTGCACTTTTCCCGCTCGGTCTGACTAACTCACCCCACCCCCTTTCTTTTTCAGACCCCCCAGAGCACTAGGGTACCACTCCGGTGCTGATAGTGCGTGGTACAAATATCCTTTAACATTAACGTTAACAATAGTGAGGAAAATAAATATTGAGAACATCTGTCTGTTCACTGTTGTCTTTTTTTATCCACAGCACAAAATATGTTCTTAGTGATCAGACAGAGTAGCTAAAGGTCGGACATCTGAAGAAATATAAGAAATCATAAATGATTGACGTCTTTCTGGGAAAGAATGATTTGGAAATTCATGTCAATGTAATTAGATATAGTTCTCTCCAGTGTCTGCATCACTAGATTTCACTTCATGACCACAATTCTGCCTTGGAGCATTCTTTCCCTGCACAGTCTCTTGTACTCGACCACTACAGCAAAGAGCAATAGTTTTGATTTAACATCAATTGTTTTTCCCAGCCATTACTTTTTATCCTGTCTATTGCCAACAATTTATGAGGGGAAGGGATGGGCATTTTGAATAGATACTAACTTGATTTCTTTAACTAAATGCTGACAACAATTAAGATTTTGATAACTTATGTTTTTTTTCTTTCAACTCAACCAGTGTTTATTGGGAAATTGAAATAACAGGACCATGAAGTATAAGAAAGACTTTGTATAGTAGTAATGGAAAGATAATGCTTGTAAATTGACAAAGAGACATAGTAGTGGGTACAGAAATCTTTATTAAGTAAGTGTTCCTTTTGTCTAATATACATGTATAATTTCTTGAATTACTAAGGATTCACAATAGATGGACTGCCGCTTGTGGAAGTGTAAAGTAAGTCTCATCAATGCACACGTTTTTGTGGATGTTAAACACACAAAATGCAACACCAGAGCTGCATGGATGGGCTCTCAGGCGTGTATCAGAGTGTCATTAGAGGAGAGCAACACAATTGTTGGTTGACACTCACAATTTTGTGCATTCGGTAGCTAGTCACACAATTTAATTAGGGGCTTCAACATACTTTATTATGCAACTAATTTGTAGCTAAACAGCTTCGATGTAAGTGGGTCAGGAAATGTGCACAAGACCTCCAATGTTGCACAATTTAGGCGAAGTGTGCTTTCTTTGCAGATTTCTATGCATGTAAAACCTTACCTTTGTTTCATCCCCTTAATGTACAAATAAACTTTTTTCAGTCCTCAATTTTCTAGCATTCATTGCAGGAAAGAGAAAAACAGGTAATTAGGTTGAGTAAGAATTATAGCAACAGGAAGACGAAAGTGAATTAAGACTATTATCACATGTAAATTGTTATTGACATCCTCTCAGCCAATCAGAATGGTTAATTTTCAGTACAGTATAATAATTACTGGTACTCACTACAGTCTGAACATTCTGTCTTTAAAAGCAGACAGAGAAATAACAAGGCAATTTCCAGGCAAGATGCTGCTTCAACAAGGCACTTTATCTCTGGGAGGACCTATTTTTTGCTGCAACATGCTATTTAACATACAAAAGAGAAAGATAAAATAATGGTAAATGCTTTCACTTTCTTATAGAGAAACCATTTACTTTTACATGAAACTTAATGCACCCTCATTATAAACCTGTTCCAGTCCAATCAAGTTGTAATTAGAATTCTTAACGTATTAAGACAACAATGTTTTTTAAATACTACAAAATAAAACCACATTTAAATGTACTATCTCAGCTTGTCTGTTTACTTCACTCATTCTTAAAGCAACATTTATTTTACTTCAACACAAAAACTCCAAACGATGTATTGCTACTACCACCATGTGCTAATAGACTTACAGAGAGCAGGACAAATCATTATTGCTTGCGATAATGAGCCCTCCCCAATTTATGGCTCGCGTCTTCGCCTCAGACAGTAACGTGGCAGCAGACAATTATCGTGTGATAATGACCCATGCCTCGCTCTATAAGGCTATAAATATACCATTAAAATACCAGAAGAGTATAATATTTCCTCTGCACGTTAACATTGTGAAAAACATGAGATTGTACTTCATAAAATGTAGACATGTTATTTATGATGTACGGAAGTGTTCAGTGTGTTCTACACTTCCTTTCGGTGAAGTCGCTTTTACTTGCTGCTGTTTTCCTATACAAAAGTATCCTATGCCTTTAAGGAAAATACTTCCAAAAAACTGCGAGATCGTGAAGCAACGCAAAGTGCGGAAGTGTTCAGTGTGTTCAGGTGTGGGCAGGTTTGTTGAGGCTCCCTCTCACTCCTCGGAGCTTGCTTTCTAGGCCCTGCAATGGTGAGGACTGATTGCCTAGCGTTGCATTGGCGGCTGGCTCTATCGGGAGTATGCTGGTGAGTTTTTATATCTGCATTTAACCTTACTCCCTGATCATGAAGAGTCTGAATTATGCCCTACAGAGCGCAGCCACTAAAAGAGCTCTTAGCCTGGCCCCAATTAAAGGGAAAAGGTAAAGGAAAGTATGTGGGATACGCAGGGGAGTTGCTAGGTCTGGAAAAGACCCGGGGCTAAGCTGATGTCGGAACTGTTGGGACTGGGGGCTAGCTAGTGTTTTGGCTGTAGCTCCTGAGATTCTATCCGGGGCTACAACCAAATGATCAGGGGCTACAGCCCCCTTAGCCCCGCCCTAGCAACGCCCCTGGGGATACGTAATCCCCCGGCACCGAAAACAGACAAGAAAGACTCAAGTATGGCCACTCACGTGAAAATCTCAGGTATTTTTCTTCCGGCCATCACAGTACATATGAAAAACTCAAGAGAGTATTGATCTTCCTATTCCAGCAATTCAAAATAATACACTTGCTGAAAGGTTTCTTTTGGGTCGCCGACCATTGACAGTGATCAATCTTTACTCAAGATGTGTGTCGGTTTACAGAGGCATCCTTTGGGGGGTGGCCCAGTGCTACCCACGCCCACCCAGGGGCTTGCTAATATGATTGGCACCCAATTTTCGGCGACTCCTATTCTACAAAGACTTTTATCTTCTTCTTCTGACTCATCAGATTTATTCAGTACGGATGAGAGCTCTTTGCTCTTGGCCACCATCACTTTTGCGGAAGCAGCAGAAGCTTTGTCTCCCTCATCATGTGACACGACTTTGCTGTCTAAAATGAATTATTTAATGCTGCTCTGCTCAGTAATGACTGAAGAACAACGTGAGCAAAAATACGTTCTGGCTAAAATAGTTGATGCTATTCTTGCCAGTAGCATTGGCTCGCATCAGAATGTACCTTTGGATATAGCAAGCGAGCCACCTCTTGAAGCTTCGAATCTTCTTAATTCCCAAGAGGCCTCATGCTGTATTACTCATTTTAAGGGGCCTGCATCACAACCTTTGGATATTTTGGCCCCTGACATTTTGGCTGACGAAGGCCTCCCTACGGGGGCGGGTTTGTTTCCTGTGGTAGCCCTACATGGCAATCTGTCTGTTACTTTGCCCTGGGTTAGGGGCACAACTAAAGAACAAAATGCCAGAAGAATACATTTTGCAGTACGGGGCATTTCACATACAAAAATGTGCATACTGAGAAACAGTTCACTGTTCCTGCTGTGACCTGTTCATTTACTGTTTCTGACCTCAGGGTCCCTGCTGATAAAACGTTATGATTGAGCAAGGTGATGGCATATTCAAACAGGTATCCCTTTGGGGGCCTTTGGACAAATGGCTTTGCCCAGGAATCTTACCGGCTCCACAACTTAAAATGATGTTACAGCCTTGGCAATCTTTGGGGCCACTAATTATGTCAGGTGCCTTGGCTAGCCCTTGTGGTGAATCATCAAAACCAGAAAGAAGGGGTGGTGCCTCAAACATCTTTTCTATCCTATCCCCCTCCTTTCCTACCTCTGTTCTTTCCCCCTCTGTTAAATACTGACAGTAGATCTCAACAATAGGGTCTAGGTATTAAGATGGTCAATGATCACAACACTAATCTAATGTCAGCAACTGATGGTTACAAGCAGGCTACTAGTATACCGGAATTGTACCACAAAGGACATGTACCTGATTACATGTTGAGGGTGTTTCCTTCTTCCTCTGTACCTTTTCCCAAAGATTGCCCATCCCATCTAAACATACTTAATGGGTCAAATGCCTCGCTTCAAGGTGAACAAGATTTGTCCCTTTCCCTGGGGAAATGGGTAAGACTGGAAGAGGCCAATCCTAGTGATGAGAGTCCATTTCTTAATCGTTCATTCCTTCTTGAACTTTGGCACAAAATTCCAAGACTTGGTGGTATTACTTCTGAAGATATGGTCCATATAGAACATTCTACACCATATAGTACCACCAACTTGGCCCTGATTGAATTTTTCTCACCGGTTATTTCTACTTTATTGAGCACCTGTAATGCTGATCTTAATAGGATGGGCTTTGATATGATATGATATGGTATTTATAACGCGCCTATACACAGGTGTTTCGAGGCGCGACGAGGCAAGGGAGGGGGAACAGAGGGAAGACAGATAACGGTCTTACTAGGCCAGGTTTAATTGAGATCGCGCAAGTGCATGGGAAGGGGAAAAGTGCGAGGGGGAAGGGAGGGGGCAAAGTGCAGTACATGGGAGAGGGGAAAGTGCAGTACATGGGATAGTAGAATATTAGGATAAATAACAGCCGGATGGTGGCAAGTGCAAGGTAAGAGCAGACATAAGTGCTGGTGGGGGACTGTAGGGATACAGAATACAGTTCCCAAGTGTGGGGGTTGCCAGGGAGGCAGTGCAGGTGTGCAAATGGCTGGTCCTGGGCCCAAGGTCACAGAGGGGGCCAGGTAGCCAGTGCAGTTTCAGCCTTTGTATTAACAGTTTGCAGAAAACACATATTTAGCCCTCTACATCAAAATAGCACTACTGCCTCGTACGTTAATCGAGTGAGTCTGGTTTCTCGTGCTAAACTGAGTACAGAAAGGACTTGTCTATGTGCCTCACTTATAAAACATTAAGAGACTGGTACTGGGCAAAGGCAGGTTATACAGTGAAAACCTGATATGCTGAGTGCCGGTAGCCAATTATATACCAATAGTAAACTCAATATAGACTTCCTGTGTTGGAATACTCGTGGGTATTTTTCATTTTTGATGCATCCGTGGGGTCATTCTTTTATCACAGAATGTGAGGTTTTTATGCTACAGGAAACCTGGCTCACTCGAGTTTCTATATTGATGGGTTTCACATGCTTTGTCATCCAGGCCACTTGCCAACCCCATGGCAGTCCCGCGGGGAGGGCTAGCTATAGGTGTACAACGACAATTTACTTTGACACCATACACTATCGGACCCACTAACCGTAATATTCTCTCTGCAGTCATTTCTGATCACCATTGCCTTCGGGTACCAATACTTTTAAACAATGTATATGGTGCCTCGACTGATGGAGGACATATTGGTCTGATGAATATTGTTGAGAGACTTCTTTTAACCTGGTTTGAACACTGCACGAAGGGAAGAGTAATTTTATCAGGGGATTTTAATTCTCCCACAATGCATGCTCACCCTGCTCTTATTGGTGACATTTTGAGTCCCAATACATATATTGAGGCAAGTGCCAAAAACGCTGCTAGAAGTGCTGGTTGGGGAAGGCTGATTGGATCATTTGATATGCTTTGCGTAAATCCCACTGGTGATCTGGCTACGACCTCTCGTACCACATGGGATAATGGTAGAGCATATTCCTGTCTTAATTATGTTCTGGCTGATTATGAGACTGGCTCTTGATGTAGTGACCTAATTATACAACATACTAGGCATAGTGATCATGCAGTCTTGAAATGGTCTATATGTTTGGACAAGCCTAGTTGTGATAGAAGTATTGGTTACAAGGTCACAATAAACACTCAAGGTATCTGTATTATCTGGACAGAATGGAATCTAAAAAAGCTTACCAAATATATTGCTGAAATGAATCTACCCTCTTAGTCTGGCTTGGATGCCATGGTTGGGATTTTTGTGGGATGATCAAGGCATTGGGCAAACAGCTTCCTTTAGATAAAAGTATAGCTAGTGGCAGTGCTCTTTGTCATGGTCCTTTTGACACCATAATACAAAATAAAAGAAGGGAATATTGCCGTGCAAGAGCTATGGTAAAGAGAGACAGGACTATGTTAGCGATTGAAAAAAAGAAGAAGAATGTCAAATCTGTCGACAAGCTATAAAAACTGGCTTAAGGCGCTTAAGGTCTCATTGAATAATGCTAACTGGATGCTTCTTTTCAAGTTAATAGGGGGAAATGATAACAGAAAATGTTGGTCATTAATTAGGAGATTTATTTCAGCCTGGACATCACAGCTCAGGAAGATAACACAATCTCAAGTACGACCTGGATTTATGCGATACAAACTCTGTATTATGATGCCAACATTACACCTGACCCTGTTGGATCTTTGCCATCTTACTCGGTTGAGATTTTGTCATTTGATACAGACGATGTGTTACTACTCATTAAGAGACTTAAGAAATCCTGAGCGCCCGGACTGGATGGTCTAGCGAATGATGTAATTAAGGCCAACCCCTTGTTTCGAGCTGCTGCCTTGACACAACATTTTAATAATATTCTGATTATGGGTAGTGTCCCTGATAGTTGGCGGATGGCTATACTTATCCTGATATTTAAGAAGAGAGATAGATGTAATCCTGACAAATACAGGCTTCTTGCAATAATGGATAGCATTCAGAAGATGTTTGTTATGATGCTTCTTAAGAGATGAAATAAATGGGCTGAGGAAAAATGGCTACTTAAACTTCAAACTAGTTTTAGAAAGGAGCACGCCACTAATCTGAATATGTGTGCCATACACTGCCTTATGTCTGAAGCAACTCACCCCAAAGCAAAGAAATGGTATTTGTGCTTACTTGACTTTAGCAAGTCTTTCGACACCATGCCTCGAGCTAGGCGGAACTTCAGACCTGGGGCATTGAGCCGCGCCTCCTACATTTTATTAACATGCTTTATGCTGATACTTTAGCTATGGTCTGATTAAACCAAGAGGGACTAACCACGCATCCCACACTGACAAACAGGGGATTAAAGCAAGGATGTGCCTTGGCCCCCCTTCATTATAACTTATGCATTTCTGACATTGCCTTGGCATTGGGAGTTGCACGTAAGTTTACTCCAAAGTTGGGGTGTGAGCCAGTGGCTTGGCTTGGGTATGCCGATGACACTGTGCTGCTGGACCACACCCCCATAGGACTTCAGTGCTCTATCAATGCGCTGTCTGCATACACTAAAGAAAATAACTTGCAAATGAACATTGGAAAGACCAAAATTCTTATTGTGTGCCCCCGCTCCAGGAGTAAGAATAATTTGTTTGGAAATTGTATGATGTACCCTTGGAGGTAGTAGACAATTATACATATCTCGGGGGCCCTATTGAGGCTTCTCCTAAGCAATCTTCATATGGTGATTTCATTGTGAGTAAGGTTTTGAGGGAATGGTTAGTTCTAAAGAAATACATAAGTAATAAGTGTGGATAGAACATTGAGGGAATAATATCCATATATAGGACCAGCATTTTACACAGTATATTATATAGTGCTGACGCACTTTCCAAATCTAATGTAAAGATGGCTTGAGATCTTGGAAGGTAAACTATTCCGTTCTATTACTGGCGTGCCATCGTCTGTTCCGGTGGAGGTGCTGAGGGCTTGAGATTGGGCTCTCATCTCTTAGATCAATGTGGTTACTTCAGCAAAGCTAATTTGTACTTTCTTTCTATTTAGCCATGTTACATCATAATCATCTGATGGGCCTGATTGTTAAACAATATCATCATTTGCCTACCAGCCCCCTTTTCTCTGAAATACAGGCCTCTACATTGAAATATCTGTGCGATAATGGGCTTATTAGTGAAGATCTGATCTCTTTCTCTACTGCTGGTAGGGCAATGAAAAATAAGACAGTTAAACTCAAGTCTCTGCTATTTACATCAGAAAACAAATTACGCCATGTTTGCTAGCCAAGGATTTTGATATAATCAACCTCATACCTATTTAGTCAAGGCATGCAGTATGCAATTAAAACGTTTCATAATATACCTGAGATTTAATATACTCCAGACTAAAGAGTATATTGGTGGCTGGACTGGGATACCTCATGAAGAAAGATATTGTCGCTAATGTAAATCATCTATTGAACCTCGTCGGCATATTCTCACAGTTTGTGCGACTTTATATACATCGTATGAAAAATGATATGATACATTGGTTCCCAGTATGGATTTTATCACTTCTGACCAATTTTGGAACTCAATATACTGTGCTGAATCTATTATAATCAGTGCCTCTGCTTTTTTTATTTGGAATGAGGGCCTCTGTGTAATGTAATCTATTTGAATGCTTCTCTCTTTGGTGATATCATGTTCTTGCTGCTAGGTAACGAAAGTCATCTTTAAATTATATTATGTATTATTCTAAATCAATCTGTGTATTTATGATGTATTTTTCTTCCTTTTTATGATGAATTCTTAATGTTTATTATGTGCTTAAGGATTTTATTAATTAACCAAATGCACACCACAATTAAAAAAATTAAAAAAAAGACTAGTTAAGTCTTTTACAACCCAGGCAAATATAGTAGATCCCTAATTCAAGGGTCAGTCTGCATTACACACTAGGGGGTTTCCAGGGCAGTAAACGTTACCAGCTGTACCCAGCATATCATATGCTGATCTAAAGGTCGCTCTGTGTGCTGGGTCTCTCTGGGACCTCTGCCTCTTTGCATGCAACATCTCTGTGTGCATCATCACTGGGTGTGCTCTGTTTTCTTGTTTGCTCTATCACTCTGTCTCTCTGTTTTACTTTGTGTGCTCTCTCATTTTCTCTGTCTGCTCATTCTCTTGCTCCCTGCCTTTCGGTGCACTCTGTTTCTTTCTGCACTCTGTTTCTGTGTGTGATACGTGTCCCTGTGTGTTTACTCCCCGCCCTCTCTCTCTTTCTCTCTCTCTCCCTCTCTCGGCTCTGTTTCGCTATGCACTCTGGGCACTCAGTGTGCTCTGTCTTCTCTGTCTTTCTATATGATCGCTCTGTCTGTGTGCTCTGTCTCTGTGTGTGCTCTGTCCCTCTGCTTGGTCAGTTTGCTTGGTCTCTCTTTTTATGTGCGCTACCTCTCTGCTTGGTCTATTTGCGCTGTATCTCTATTTCTGTGTGCTGTGTGTTCTGCCTCTCTGCTTGGTGTCTTTGTACATCCCTCTGTGTCTGTGCGCTGTGTGTGCTCTGCTCTTCCACTTGGTCGTTCTGCTCTGTCTCTGTGTGCTGTGTGTGCTCTGCCACTCTGCTTGTTCTTTTTGCTCTGTCTCTTTGCGTCTGTTTGTGCTCTGCCTCTCTGCTTGGTCTGTTTGCTCTGTCCCTCTGTCTCTGTGTGATGTGTGTGCTCTGCCTCTCTGCTTGGTCTTTCTGCTCAGTCTCTGTGCGCTGTGCGTGCTCTCACTCTCTGCTTGGTCTTTCTGCTCTGTCTCTGTGCGCTGGGTGTGCTCTGCCTCTCTGCTTGGTCTTATTGCTCTCTCTCTCTGTCTCTGTGTGCTCTACCTCTCTGCTTGGTGTTTCTGCTCTGTATCTGTGTGCTGTGTGTGCTCTGCCTCTCTGCTTGGTCTTTTTGCTCTGTCTCTCTGTCTCTGTGTGCTGTGTGTGCTCTGCCTCTCTGCTTGGTCTTTCTGCTCTGTCTCTGTGCGTTGTGTGTAATCTGCCTCTCTGCTCAGTCGTTTTGCTCTGTCTCTCTGTCTCTGTGTGCTGTGTGTGCTCTGCCTTTCTGCTCTGTCTCTGTGCGCTGGGTGTGCTCTGCCTCTCTGCTTGGTCTTTTTGCTCTGTCGCTCTGTCTCTGTGCGCTGTGTGTGCTCTGCCTCTCTGCTTGGTCTTTCTGCTCTGTCTCTGTGCGCTGTGTGTGCTCTGCCTCTCTGCTTGGTCTTTCTGCTCTGTCTCTGTGCGTTGTGTGTGCTCTCCCTCTCTGCTCGGTCTTTTTGCTCTGTCTCTCTGTGCGTTGTGTGTGCTCTGCCTCTCTGCTTGGTATTTCTGCTCTGTCTCTGTGCGCTGTGTGTGCTCTGCCTCTCTGCTTGGTCGTTCTGCTCTGTCTCTGTGCGTTGTGTGTACTCTGCCTCTCTGCTCAGTCTTTTTGCTCTGTCTCTGTGTGCTGTGTGTGGTCTGCCTCTCTGCTTGGTCTTTCTGCTCTGTCTCTGTGCGCTGGGTGTGCTCTGCCTCTCTGCTTGGTCTTTTTGCTCTGTCTCTCTGTCTCTGTGTGCTGTGTGTGCTCTGCCTCTCTGCTTGGTATTTCTGCTCTGTCTCTGTGCGCTGTGTGTGCTCTGCCTCTCTGCTTGGTCTTTCTGCTCTGTCTCTGTGCGTTGTGTGTGCACTCCCTCTCTGCTCGGTCTTTTTGCTCTGTCTCTGTGTGTGTTGTGTGTGCTCTGCCTCTCTGCTTGGTCTTTCTGCTCTGTGTCTGTGCTCTGGATGTGCTCTGCCTCTCTGCCTGGTATTTTTGCTCTGCCTGTTTCTGTGAGCTGTGTGTGCGCTCTCACTATGTGCTCTGTCTGTCTGTGTGCTGTGTCTCATAGTGTGGTCTCTGCTCTGTCTATGCACGTGTGCTCTAGCGCTATCTCTGTTTCCTAGCCATGTTTGACAAGGGCCTCGGAGCTGCGCGATGAGGCTTATGTGAGCATGCAAGGTCCCCGTTTCACAGACATCCTAAGCATTTTATGTATGGGCATTTTAGCTCTCTCCAATGCTATTGTAAACCTAAAGAGCGAAAGTAAAGTTCTTCAGAGAGAAAGAGGAGCAAAAAGGTAGCTTTGGGTTGTTAAAGACTCAAATGTTTAATTGGGCAGCTCAGGAGATCCTGGCATGGGAAGGTGGGCAAGTAAGAAGAATAATACTCTAGGAGGACACCTCTGCGGTAACGTGTTTGCCGTAAAAGCAAGGCACTGGGGACCATCACAGGTTCCACACCCTGTCCTGCCCTGAAAGGCATGAAGCACGTTATAAAAGCTCGATTTTTTCTTTATTTTGTATTAATACTGAAGTGTGTCAGAGGAACATTGGAAGAAGAGGGTGTATACATTGTTACAACTTTTCAGATACTTTTAACATTCTTAAAATGAATTACAAAGTTTGCAAGAGCAAATACACTCTTTCATTTAATGTCAAATTGTTTTCTTCTTCTAGGCCGTACAGCAATTTCCAAGATTGCCTTGAATTCTGGGCGGATAAGCTTTGCTATCCATACCCCAATGAGCAAGCTGAGGGACACATCTTGATGGGGCATCAGCAGTACTTCGCCAGCTGTGCCATGCACGAGCTGTACGACCCGCCCGACGACATCCTGTACACGCTCATCTTCATCCCCATCTGCATCCTCCCCTTCTTGGTGGCACTGGTGGTGTGGAAGAGCAAAAATGGAGAACTGCAGACCTAGGATCATGCCTCAACAATGCTTTAGAGCACTGTGTGCTGTTCTGCTCCCAGCTGCATCTAAAGCGACTATTTATTGGTCGGTCAGAGGGCCGCCGCCGCCGTGAGGACCAAGACCACGTGCCGCTCATAGCGACTTGCTTGAAGTGATAGACCTTTGTGTAGAAAGTCCAACTATGCATATGTTCACAGATGAACTTGAGGGAATGGCTATTGAGCGGATCATAGGCTGCGCTCACCAGCCGCCACCGCTCCGCACTCCTTCCTCCACCATCAATTTGGAGGTGAAGTTTCATTGAGTTGCCAAGTGCTCCAACGTACTGCTTATGTCTGAACACTGCCTAAACAAGTATCACATTATTTCCTATTAGAGTTCCTTTCCATAGGAACTGCAAACTCACTTGTGAGGGGGTGGCTTTGCTATGATATGTTCAACGGACCCTAATTGTGATTTCCCTCTAAGTGTGTAGCACCGAAAAGAGCCATGCAATTAAGGATGCACAGGTGTACCAGAGGAGGTGTTGTAAATAGAGACATTATGTTATTGACGACAGTGTGTCAGGGATAGTCATGGGATGCTCTCCCAGGATGCTCTCCCCGGAAAACAGGCCTGATTGAACGTGACTTTGGTGGATGACCAGGGCTGCAATGCTGCTAAGTGCCAAAGTAATCACCCAATCTCATCAACTCAGGGTGGGAGGACATTTGCTGGACCCCCAGCCTCTTGGGATCATTGGAAGCTGAGACATTAGTGCAGTGGAAACTAAAACGACGTCATGACTTAGAGTGGCCAGCAGTCTGGCTCTCAATAACCGATGCAGAAACATGTATTCCGGAAATAGAGCCTGTGGAGCAACTTGCACTGCACGGCGTGAGAAGATCATTCAAATCACATGGCCCTCAAATCACTGTCAGTGAAGACAAACACATGCCCCCACCCCCAAAGAAGAAAATGCTGCAGAAAGGATACGTGTGTTTTTTTTTTTTTTTCTTCAAATTCTGCATGGAAACATTCTTTCATTCTTTAAAGGTGGCTGTTGATATAGAGAAGGTGCTTTGGTTGTGTAGAGGGTGGTAACGTGTGTGTTAACAAAACAAATTTACTTTGACCAGCGGCAGCCTTGACATTTTGAACAGCGACATTTCCAATAAAGGATCAATTGTGCACTTTTCAAGGCCTGGTCCAGTGTATATGATTTCTCATGCAAGACAGCCCGCCATTCGAGCAATGATGGAAAAGACATATGTTTGGTCAATGTAATGTCAAAAGGCATTTATAATGCTCCTGTTAGCACTGCAGGGGTATCGCGGTTCTGAGGCTTGTCCCAGTGGTTAGTGGGTATTTTGCACTTGCTTGGGCTTTGAGACATACGAGTGGGCAGTGTGGTAAAAAATGTGGTGGTAATACCATTACCGCCACATTACTGGACAGCCAGAGTCATAGTTTGGCGGTGCAATAATGCAGTGGAAATTGGAGGATTCATCTCCAGCTATGAGCTGGAGGTAAATCTGCGGATGTTCTACCCATTGGGCCTCATTACACGTAGTGCGGTAAGGGTTTACCGGTACCGGTAAGGGCACCGGTACGGTAAACCCTTACTGCCTTACTACGAGGTCCCTTTGCAGGTTTTTAGCAGGCGTTAAAAACCAACCCGCAAAGGGACCAGGGTGCTAATTACTGTACCGCAATTTGCGGCACCGTAATTAGCGCCTTCTCCATTTTAGCTCCTTCTCCATTCCCATAGAGCCATATGGGGCAAAAATGGGAATGGGGAAGGGCAATGGGGGAAGGGGGAATTACCGCCCCGCCAACCTTGGAATAGGGCGGTAATTCCCCTTTCCACCAAGGCGGTGCCGGTATTTTACTGGCATGGACCAAGGTGCTAATAGCACCTTGGTCCACCGCCTACCATGTAATGAGGCCCCATTGTCGGTATAATTAGCAGCGCGTAATTACCACCACAGTAATTCTTCTGAAAATGCCCCATTGAGTCCAATGTACTCTGAATAAATGGGGACTTACTCAACCACAGCCACTTGTAATCCAACAGTTAATCCGCCGAACCAAGTGGCGGTAACAGTAACACCACCCAACTCGTAATGACCGCCATTGATCTGTGGTGGGAAGATTGTGAGTATGTTACGAGGCAGTAGGAGAAAGTGGGAATAGGAATCACGCCGTGGGAGTTAGGTAAGGAAAGGCAGTAAGGTGGTGCGTAGGTGAGCTTGTTTAAAGTTGGGTGTGGGTGGCTCAAAGTCTCTAATTTGAGCTAGGAGTGCTGAAACATGTTGGCGTGGTGCTGGGATGCCCATACCATTGAAGGTGTATTCTAATTGGCAGATCTACCATGTCAAGAGGGTGTATTGGCATATTGTTGTGCAAGCCAACCGGCAGTTCCTTCACTCTTTCCGTTGTCCACTCCATAGCTCCCAAACCCATGTTGTCTTTGTAATTGTGCACATGCTCTGCGGCTCATTCTGTCAAACAGGTTTAACAATGGACTAAGGCCAAAGCAGGAACTTTATAGGTTTAAGAGGCTTTGGCAATTATTTAACAACCAGATCCTAAATTGTGTTGCTTTGTGTTTGGTGAAAGAGGAACGGCAGTAGGGTAAATGCCTAATAAACTAAGCTTGGCTCTCTATGTGGATCAGAGTAATCAGAGTATGGTCACAGGAGTACTGTCATTTTATCAACACAGGACACTGAATGTAATACCCAGGCAGTAGATACAAAGTTGCATTTTTCACAAAATCTTGTATGCAATGTTGCCTTGAATTACGAGTCGACAGCTAAAGATGAGCCTAAGGGTGCTTGACATGTTCTAGGTCCTTTTGACCAACAGAAATGGCTGTGAAAGTGGCAGTACACTTTTACAGCCATTTGTATCGATCCACTTTGCTGCAAGCCAACGATTGTCATGCTGATTATAAAGCAATGGGAATCCGCCATCTAGTAAAAGGTGCCGGATTCCATAGGAATCCATTGCAAAGGCAACCCACAATGGTTCATTGCAAGAGGCATTTACACTAGTCCACAAATGCCTTGGAAAAGCGAAGCCTAAAGGCGTTTTCACCTGTGTTTTACTCTTAACTATATAAGGTGGAAATGACGAAAAGGAAACAGATGGGACCTTTTTGCACAAATGGATATGTGAACATGGCCCCCTCTATTCAATTCATGTATCTCAAGAAAATACCCCTGTGCCTTGCAGGGCAGCTGTATTGATACAGCTCAAACGACCAACACTCAACGCCTAGGGTTTTACTGCCTACGGGTGTTCAGCACTTTATACATGAAATTAATATAACACAAAATCAACAAATGCGATTTTCGTTAAAACAAGATTTTTCTGTCACTGGGTCTGTGATAGCCTCTAGAATATATTTTATATGCCAATTTTGTCATGGGGTGATTTTGACTTTCTCCATTCATGTTCTAGGTTGTGTTTCCCCTTTTATAAGGAGGCTTGTTCCTCAATAAACCATTTGTTACTGTTGTGGGCCCCAGGTTTGATTATTTTAAGCTTCTTTCAGGCAAGGTAATGCAGTGCCTTAATACCGACTTGGTTAATCTGTTTAGCAAGGGTGAGTGAATGCTACCTATAGTGAGAAGTGTTCCTCAATGTTTTGCTTGTTTACTTCGTTCATTTGTTTTATTAGGATTTTATGTTTTGCAATCTGCTTTTTGGTTTGGGTGTGTGGATTCTTTTCAAACGTTCCACTGATAATGAGTACAACATCCAATGAATATTGAATGAATAGGAGCTAGCAACCAGCTTCTGGATTTCAGGCATCACCCAGCAGGCAGGAGCTACTGCTGGGGAACCAGGAGTCAATGCACAATGTACCGCAATTCTAACTTCCACTGGAGAGGCCATTAGTTATGATCCAGTATCTTTAAATGTGTTCCGATTCTTCTTTAGGAACATTTTCAAATACTCAAAGTTAATGTGACATATGCAAGTTTGATAGGGTACCAGATGGCTAGGGGAGCCAAAAGTAGCTCCTGGTGGTGGCTGGCTTCAAACTAAGCAGGCTCTCCTCGGCTGGATGCAGCAAGCTAAATACTGTCTGGGTACTAGTTCTACATGTTCACTCTGATTTAGAATAAGTATAAAGGATACATGATCCAGACGGTGTGACCCACTTTAGGCATGGGGTTTCTATCTCTACTAATCCGTTAATGTGATACAGTTCATAGGATACAGAGAGGTTAGCCAATTCAAGATGTGCAACAAAACACTGTTGAAAGGGAAGATTGCAAAGAGAAAGAAAGAATGAAAAATAATGATCAACATATGCCTACATTTCCTGTTGGTGTGTATTCTTGTACTTACAATCCTACGAATACACAGAATACACAACGTTCCTTATCTTGATTGTGATCAAACAACAAGTATGAGTACAATGTCATAATGTGTCTTGCGTCTGTCTCTCACAATCACCGCCTCAAGTGTGTCCACTGTGTGATCGAGTGTGAATATGTATTCAACATCCTTGTTATCTCAGTAGCCCAGTTGCACATTGGAAACACAGATCCTTGAATGTACATCCTAGACTACAAGAGTGCAACAAAAGAACGTAGACACATTCCACAGACTTACACCCACTGGCGTGTAAGGAATGCATGCACAATAACATGCAATGAACAGGCGTTTGTTTTATGAAGGAATACAAAACAACATTGCACAATGTTTCACTTAAACAAATGATACAACACAGCCAACATGTTTTCCAACAACAAGTTTGTGTGATCTGTGAAATGAACCCCATCTGAACGGAAGCCATCTATACATTCCCCACAGATACTATGCGACAGTCCATGATCCAACATGAAAGTGCATGTGTGTTTGTTGACATTCCACCAGGTCTTTACATTTTTGCATGGACTACAGTGCCCCACCAGGCAACGTTAGCGAACCACTAAACTGGAAAGAATTATGTGACATGCCATGCATGACAACAACATGCCCCAAGTTTGCCCTGTAATGCAGAATGTTGATCCCCTTCCCTATGAAGCAATTCTTCGCCGCCAATCCAGCTTTTCTGGAGTAAGGGTGCTGCGTGATCAGGTCCAGCCTTCCTCCAGGGTGTCCATGCTTTCTAGAATCGGCAAATTGAAAACGAATATGTTTTGTTATGTTAACCAGATTTGGAGCGCGTACGTTCACCCAGGGGCATCTTGGCACGAGGACTACACTGCTAGGCTAAAACAACTGCAGCCTAAAACAACAGGGTCTTCAAGGACCATCTAAACTGGAGATGATTCTCAGTGCAGCTGGGGGCGAGCAGCAGATCGTACCACCATTTCCCTGCAGCGAAGGTAAACGCACGGCCTCCAACCCATGATAACCGAATTTTCAGAAGAACAACTAGATGAGCATTACAAGAGCGCAGAGTCCATCCAGGACCATAGGGGCAGAGTTTATCTTGGAGATAATCAGCCCTCTGGCGATAGAACGCCCAGTGGACCAGGCACAAGGATTTAAATGTAATCCTCTGGGACACTGGGAGCCAGTGAAGTTAACAGAGCACAGGGCTGCTATGAGCATCATAAGGGGAGTTAGTGGCCAACCGAGCAGCAAGGTTTTCCAACAGCTGCAAGCGATGTATAAGTCCAATAGGCTGTGCAAGAAACAAGGCTTTACAATAGTTAATTCGACTAGTGACTAACAAAGCAACAACCAGAGGTTGCAAGTGAAGAGAAATAAATGGTAGTACTTTATGGAGCACTTAATGGAGGAAGTGACCCATTTTACAGATTTGAGGAGCCATCGAGAGTGACAACGAAAGGAAAACACCTATGTTCTTGACCACTGTCACTGGAATAGGAAGAACAACCAGGGCAGATGGACATAAACAGGATTTCCATAGCACTGGATTAGAAGGGAACCCCACCACCAGGACCTCCGTCTAGTCCCCATTCAGCTTATGCCAGTACCCATTCATCCACTCTCCCAGAGCTGCCAAGCACTTACGCAGACGCAACAACACCTACGCTCGGTCTAGATCTAACCGAACCAAGATCTGGGTGTCGTCACCATAGGAGTAGCATCGGAAGTGGATGAGATGAACCAGCGGCTGGACATACATTTTAAATAGCATATACGACAAGGCGAAGACTTGAGGAGCACCACAGAAAAGTGTTTGAGGTGAGGGGGAAAAAGGGGAAAGAGAAATACGAGGTCCTTGGTGGAAACTTAGCACTTTAGTCAAGCTTCCGTGAGTAACCTGCAACTTATTGCTTTCGGTTCACAGCTTCAAAATAAAAAAACCTAAAATGAAAACATAAAATATACTTAGCAATCTCACAGCCAAAGCCTCAACACCAAAGGTATTTCTGATAAACACCATATCTTGATATATATTTCCAGAACAATGAGGATGCATGCCTGGACAACTTCTTTTCAAGCACAAACACAGACAACTGCAGGTTTTCAAGAACACAAAGCACTGTAGCCAGTGCAGCCATGTTTTTGTTTCCAATCTACAACTTTGGGTTTACAGCATCAGCCTAAAAATAACATAACACAAAAACATAAAATAAACTTACTATTCTTACAAAATGAAATATAAATCGATGACCAGAATTTGAAAGGAACAGAGTATTACATAAGCATCAATATGAAAAATAATCCCAATTTTTGCACTAAACGTGTTACCGATAAAGACCAGGTCTGTACATCTGCAGACATATGATCAAGAAAAAGTCTGCATGTTTGCAGTCGTATGCTTAAGATCAGGTCAGTATGTCTGCAGACGTATGAGTAAGACCAGGTCTGTACATCTACAGACGTATTTGTATGTATGCAGACATATGATCTAGACCAGATCTGTACGACTGCAGCCGTGTGCACAGGGCAAACCAAGCACGCGTGGATATCTTCCCTTGGTGCCCACACAGGAACATTTGTAGTCTTTCAGGAATGTAGCAGCAATCTGTTTGCTGAAGCACTCAAAATTTAGGGGCTCATTCATGGAATTTGTGCGCTGAAAAACAGGGATTTGTGCACCATTCTTTCCCTGCAAATCTCCATTTGTTAGACAGGGATTTGCGGGCAGAATTACGCACAAATCCCCGTTTTTCAGTGCACAAATTCCATGAATCAGCCCCTTAATCGGAAAACAGTAATGTTTTGTGAGGGTTCAGAAATGAAAACCGGACAAAATGTTGTCATGTTTTTGGTTAATGTCTTTTGTTTAAATGATGTGGGTTGGAAAAATGCCTCTTTGACCCTATGCCAAAGAGTAGTTTCCCTACCTAACAACCAAAAACTAAGGATCTGTCTGTACCAGGATGTCAATATCTGAAACTGGCTCCTTGCGCCCAAAATGTCCTATCCTGACTCTCACATTACAAACAAAACAAAAACGGGTGCAAGGAAATGTCTTCAACCTGATATTGGCACAACAATGTTCACAACTGAAGATTAGAATAACTCCAATAAAAATGTTCTCCAAGGTGGAAGACCTTGGACCCAAGGGGTCGTTCCCTTCCTCTGGATTTGAAGTGGATTGCAATTTCTCTTTTACTTACAGTTCCTTTTGTCTTTTTGTGCCTTTCCTGGATTCACAATGTTCCTGTTAGGCAACAAATTCAGCAACAGTCTTTCTTTAACACAATTGTCTATTTTGTATATCAAACACTGTTCCTCTTGTAGTATTTCTTGTAGCTTTGTAACTCTCCTGAAATACTCCCCTGTCAGGACTCTTTGAGCAATTCCAACTTCCTGGGACTTCTCGTGTGGTTTCACTTGCCTGGTATACTCCTCTGCCATGACTTCTCTTGTAGTTTCACTTGCCTGGTATCCTTCTCTTTCCGTGACTTCTTATGTTTTTCAATTGCCCGGTATTCTTTCCTTCTTATGCTTTTCACAGTTCCTCAGTATCACCAAAATTGCATACACCGCCTTTGGCTCGGTATATCTTTCTGGGGTAATGTTTTTTCAAGCTTTTTCCCACACTTGCATCTCATGCATTCACATATAATTGGGGGTTGAATTTGTAATTTGCCTTTTCTGCATTCAAACAAGCTTCTTGTATTCTTTGAATTAGCAAACTCATTACATTCAAATGATTGTTGTCACAGCCGCCAGAACGCCGCAAGGTCCCCACTTCCTTAGGGTCGCTAAATCAGTTCTCTTCAGCATCTCAGGTCTTGCTCGTGCTTAAGTGGGGTGGATCCTCGCTCACCTCCCACTCTGGGTCATACAGACGTCCTTCCTGCTTCCCTCACGGCTCCACGGTCATCCGCCTGCTTCCTTTCAGGTACCGGTCTGGAGAGCGGTGCCTCTTTGAGCTGCTGAGTGCACAGGAACTCTTTCTTTTGCGTCTCTCAGTGTCTCCACGGTTCTTCCTACTCAGGCACTGTGGTTCTCCTGGTGCCTTGACGGAATCCTCTACTTCGCCACACCAGTACATGTCTCTTGCATCCTGAAGCCTCTGCATAGGTGCCAACATCTTCTACTGCACTGCCACCATCAGTAGTTGGGTTGCCATCTTTAAATATCCCGTGCACAGGTGATTCAGGAGAAACAACTAGTATCTTTGAGCTTCTGTTACCTTGGAGCAACGCCTTCATCTTACTCGTTACATTACTGCAGACATTCTGGAAGTTTGAGTCCATAAATGTCATCGGACATATAGCATGTTGGTAGTTTTTTTCAGTGGTTTTACATGAGAGAACCCTTTCACATAGAGGTATATAAAACACAAAAAGGGTGTTGTTGGAGATTTGTATGCCTAGGTCATGAATAGGGTTTTGACCCAAAGAATATGGGGAAGAGATTTCTTTACTTTCTTTGATGAATCCTGTAGCATCATCACTGAATCCCAGCCTAAAGTCTCCTCCCATGTGGCCAGGGAAAGGTAGATGCTACCTGATCCTATCCATGGGGTATGGTTCCAAGGGGGAGGATCACATGGGAGGAGAAGGCTGTCAAGGGAATGTGGTGACTCCAGCAGGAGAGACACGGTATTCATCCTCTTCTGAGGATGAGATCTTCCTAAAGTATTTAAAGGCATTTTGCCACGTTAGGGCATCCCCTCGCGGGTTTAAGCAAGTTATCAAGTATGAGACCCCTTTTTGTAACCATGGAAACAAGCATAACGGACAGGGAGTTAATACAACTACTTTTAGTAGTTAGAATTCTACAGCTTTTAGTAGTTAGAATTCGACATTGTGCTTGGATGGTACACCCCAGAGAAAAGCATTACTTCCCTTAAAATCCTCCCTTAAAAGTACGTTCTATAAATGTAAAAAACAGCTTTTTGGCCTCCCCATGTTAATGTAGGCATAAACCTTCACAAACTCACAGGTCAGGCCATCAGTCCTGTTAGACAACCTGTAGAGGGTGATATCTACCATCTTTTATGTTCTCAGAGTTATGTGATCCATGGGAAGGAAAAGCCATAATTTCTTTACAGCTAGAAATAGAGTTTCCTGTTATCTATCTGTCTACATTATTCCGGTTCAAGAACCGGGATTAAAAATGTATCCTCTGGTTTCTTGTGGAAAGGGCTTGAAATGTATGTTCCTGAATACTTCACTAAATTTGCATGAAATATATAGAGGGGATACAATAGGAAGATTGATTATATGATGCTGTTTAGGCAGTCTGGAGTAATGAGAAACCTTAAAATTATACAATTAACAACCGAACTGAAAACAAATGTCTGATTTTTTGGTAAATCGGGCTAATTGCACATTTCTTGACAAAATGTAGGGTGAATCCCATAATATGATGACATGTTTTAAACAGGAACAAACAGAACTTAGAAATGTTTACTACTCCTCAAATGTTAATTTAATGCTGAGGGGCTTAGGGAAGTGGAATCTTCTTGGAACTCAGATGAAACTGATGATTATGTGAAAAATAATATCTTAAATAACCGCTCTTTCATCACAGAGGTTAAAGAGGAAGGTTATCAACTACCTAATAATCCTCTTAGGAAGCAAAGTAAATCTTATGATACATTATATTCACTTAAGAATACATCTCATGACTCCTCATCAGGAACTAATAGAAACTTTGAAAATTCATATTTTAAAGACTTAGATTTCTCAGAGGGAGATCAGAGAAATTCTAAGAATAATTCTCCCATACATATGGGATGTTTCATTTGTGGGACTTTCAGACATTCTATTTATCAATGTCTTTTGCATTTTCCCTAGCCCACCGAAGAGAAATGAGAAAAAACAAAGATTGGATTTAATTCTAGCAAAGAAACACCTTTCAAGAAATCGGATGTCATGCTTTGTGCCGGGGAGATAAATCAATATCGTATCCCAGTAATAATAAAGGGAAAGACAATTTGGGCCCAATTGGCAGCAGGGAGTAGAGGACGTGCAATAAAAGCTGATGTTCTTTTGCCATATTGGAAAGCCCTAGGAGAAAGAACTGTAGGGTGTGTTAATGGTCAAGCTAAGGGACATCCCGTAACCCAATTTGATGTTACCATACTGGGGAAGGAAGTCTCGTTAATAGTGGCAGAAATAACTGATCTTCCAACTCAATTGATTTTGGCTAGTGATGTGCCCCATTTTGATCAATGTATACCATGAGTGGCTCATTTAAAATTAAGAGAACAACTAATTCTATTTGTGAAGGAAAGAATAAGGTATTTTCTTCTTATTCCCACCTCAATTTTTGGGATGAGAGAGAGAATCCATTAGAAGAACCAGTTTGGAACTGGGGAGTTCAAAAGTCTTCTTTAAATAAAGGAGAGCAAGATGGATCGGAGGTGAAGAAAAGAACATGGAGCGGGAGTCCAGATCTTTAGGTGAAGGGTATGTGTTGAATCCTGCACAGTCATCACAGAATCCCAGCCTAAAGTCTCCTCCCATTGGCCGGGTAAAGGCAGACGCTATCTGATCCTAACCTTCGGGGTGGTATCAGGGGGCAGGATCACATAGGAGGAGAAGGCTGTCCAGAGAATGTGGTGACTCCATCATGAGAGATGTGGTATTCATCCTCTTCTGAGGATGAGGTCTTCCTAATGCCTAAGTATGTAATGGCATGTTGCCACAATAGGGCTTCACCTTCTGGGTTTACCCAAGGTACCAAGTATTTTATCCCTTTTTGTAACCATGATAACAACTCTATGGGACAGGGAGTTAATACAACTACTATTATAATTCTACATTGTGCTTTGATGATAAATGCCATAGAAAAATATTACTTGCCTTAAAATGCTTCCTTAAACATATGTCCTATACATTACAAAAACAAAGCAGATTAAAGATCAAAGTGAGAATCATTGTACTTTTGTACAGAATGTTTGTGAAAGATGTTGTGCAATTGTTGCAAGTCGAAGGATTTACCCAAGAAGCCATTGTTGATTCAGCTTTCCCCATTGAGGATTTAAGTGTGGAAAGTTGGGAACACACCTCACCACAGAGTTGTAGTAGTAGGAGCTTTATCCTGGTAGGCGAGTACACCAGGAAAAGGACAATTAGTGGTTAGTCATGGCAGGCGAGTGGACCAGGAAGAAGAAGATTTGAAAGTACTGTGACTGTGGTAGAAGGTTGTGAAGGTTGTATTGAAAAGAAGTGGCAATTCCACTTCTGTGTTTTGATGAACTGATGTATAACCATCCTGACTATGATGTTGCTTATGAAGGAGAAGTTCTGATGAACTGTTGTATAACCACCCTAACTCAAGTATAACTTTCTGAGTGAACCACTCTGACTAAGATGTTGCTTTTAAAGAGGAAATGCAATGTGATAGAAAGCAATTGGTCTGAGAAAAGAACTCTTTACATTGACTTTTTGAACTTGATATATGAGAGAGTCGCTTTGTCTGTTTTGCCAAGCAGAAGGTTGAGAAAACTTTAACAATTGTCTTAAGAGTGAGAAACCTTTTTGAAACTGAGATAGTCAGTTTATCAAGTGAATGACATACTGAATGCAAAGAACTGTGTATTCTACTTGGAGTAGAACTTGGCTAGTGAAAGGAACTTTCCTGCAATGGAACTTTGGTTTTGAAACATCTTGAATTAATCCAGGAGAAGGGGACCCAACCCTGGTCACAAGGATTTACTGTTTTCTTATTGTTTGAATGACTATGTTATTATGTACAGTTGAAACCACCATATCAGTCCTGTATGATTTTATTCTATCTTTTAGTGTGAGGGACAGATACTTTTGGACATTAGGTCACTTTTCTATATCTTTAGTTTGATAGGTAGAGAACTCCTTGTTAGGTTAGGGAATGATAGGTGTTTGTCTCACATTTTATAATTTAATAAAATGGCAACTTGTGATACAACTACACCCATGTGTCTGTCTCCCATGTCTGACCTCTCATGTTCCTCTACAAGGGACAACAGACAATTGCCATTAAGGTCTTGGGCATTGGAGGGACAGCCTCAGGGAAAAAGGTCTTCGGTATTAGAGGGCCTTCCTCATGGGGAAGGGGAAGTCATGACATCTCCCCGGTAGTTGTCTCCTCCCAGGTGATCAAATGGGGCCCAACGCCAAAAGAAGACATGATAGAAGAAAGGTGGAGGTAGAAAGGGAAAAGAGAAGGCAACTCAAAACTGAACCTTGAGGGACACCGTGCAACAGTGGGAAGTAGGGGAGTTTTTTTTTACCACCCGAGGGGATGGAAAATAAATGATCATAGAGATATGATTTGAACCACTGAAGTATAGCACCAGAAAAATCTTCAGAGCGTGAGATGAACAACAGAGCAGAATGATCAACTGTATCAAAAGGCATGCTGTGGATAGTCGTTGTTACAACTAGTGCTTGTATCAGGATCAAAAATATAAGTTGGGGAATTTAATCTCCCACTCAACCACAGATTGGGTAATACCATGAAAAAGTCAGTCTGTATAAAATATTACCTAACAAGTAAGAGGAGAGTTGAAAAAGTGTATTCAAGATCAGAGGCATTGCTAGGGGCGGGGCTGAGGGTGCTACAGCCCCGGGTCTTTTGGTTGTAGCCCCGGATAGAAGCCCAGGGGCTACAACCAAATGGCTAGCTAGCCCTGAGTCCCAACAGTCCAAAATTAGTGTAGGCCCAGATCTTTTACAGACCTGGCAACTCCCTTGTTCAAGATTAACAGTTAGTCACACAAACCTAATCACTCCTCCAGCATAGGTTTTTTTTCCCATTAGTGGGGTGTTACAGGTTCTAATCGCGCCACAGCATAAATGTTTTTCCCATTACTGGGGTATTACAGGTTTTAAAGTGGGGATTGGAATACTTTTGGATCATTCTCAAGTTGTGTTACAAATAGGCTTAGTGTGGTTTGGGAACGTCCCAAGATGTTTTTTAAACTTTGCTCTTCCTTTCCCTCTTGTTTGTTTTTCTTTTTTATGTTTTTTAACATGTCCTTAAAAATGTATGTTAAAAGGGCCATGTTTACCTCATGGATACCAGTTTCAAATTTTGTATGGTTTAAATGTGACATACAAATGGCTTTGTTTTGCTGGAAATTCTTTTAATTAATCAATGAAACCCAAGAAGATTAGTGATAGACAGTGCTATCTTTCAGGACAAAGTGTTATACAGTTACAATTAAAGACAAAGAATACTTGAATTTAACCCTGGTCATTCATTCCAAGAGTTGTTTAGACTGACATTGGTCTGTTACCATCACAGCACTCAATCCATCTGAGATCTCAAACTGGCCCCTACACCAGTGACAATCAGGAGTCTGAGGCACAGGCCTCTGTCTCTGCTTTGCATGTTAGGACTTTCAGCAAGGAGTACTCGCACAACCGTCTGTCTCTTCTTTGCATTCTAGGACCTTGTATTTAGATTTTTATGTTGATGCAACAGTACATGCTCCAGAATTCAAAGAGAGAAATATTAGGCTGAATGAACTGAGCTGTTTAACCTTCATAACTCTGATCTGTTTCCTATTGGCACTATCAATTATTATTTTTTTGGATTTAAAGAAATGCACCAAACACAGGAGTATATGGGTGCTAGTTATAGGAAAGGTGGGAAGGAGAGCACAGAAAAGGAGAAAAGACAAACTTAGTTGAAACACAGTGTCTTGAAGTGCTTCCAAATGGGACATACTTAGTTGAAAATCCAAGTCATGAGGTGCTTCCTGAAGGCGTTGTAAGAAGTTTTAGATGGAAGGGAGAGTGGTATCGTGTTCAACATCGTGGAGGCGGTGACAGAGAAGCTTGAGCCACTGGCTTTTTTGGGGCTGAATCTGGGTGTAGTGAAGCAGTGACTGTATTGAGCACTTGGTCTGAAGTCCCATGCTGGATTTTAGGAAACCCTGATAGGGTGGCCCTGGGGGCCACGTGCCACCACAATCCAGTGCATGATGTGCCGCAGGTCTTTATGTTTGGATCCCTCTGGTTAACCAGCTTTAGTCCTTGTCATAGAGTAGGAAACACCCACAGTACTCTAGAAAGCAGACGGTCTAGGTAGCCTGACCCTCCCCAGCCCTCCAATAGGGTTCAGGGCAGTCAGGGTAGCTGTGACCCTCAACAATGTTCTAGTAAGTCATTGTAATCTAGTAGCAGTGAGTTCCCTCCCCTACCGAGACACCTTGAAGCTTCTCTATACACACAAAAAGCCTTGAAAGAGAACATCAAATGTTTCCATTATCCAGAACCATTTTAATTCATCCATCAATAACATTTGTTCTCCTACAGTGCACTAACACCGGCAGCCTCTGAAGACATTTTTGAGCACCAGCAAGACCCTAGGTTTGCTCCGTGAGCCTGCGCGTTATACAGTGTTGCACATTTGTGGGATTATTCTGGAGCTGTGTGTGTGATACAAACGTGCAATTTTGCAGTTTCTCGAGCGGGACTTTATCTGTGTGTGAGTCTCAAATTCATTGCTTTCAAGCAAAGTGGACCCTGGCCAAGGGTACCGTGTTTTAATAGCATGGCAAACCAGCAATTCCTCTAAATGTAGGAGGTTTCACTTTAACAAAAAAGTATTTAGCATATGCTTTAGCAATGGGAGGCCTGAACTCTGTCACCCTTAGAAATGGACATAGAAGGGGAACTGTGACTAAGTTAGCTTATAGAACAAAGTAATTATTGGTCCAGCACCCGAGGCCCAGAGGCCAGGTGCACTGGGGAACAGTTACCAATATCAACTCTGTCCATAATTAACCAAATAATAAGGCCTAGCCACTGATTAAAAGCCCATCCAGGGTGAACCTAATGAAGCCCAAGCAGTCCAGTCAGGCATGATGGGTTGGAGGAGTAGAAAGGTCATGTTCGATGGTGGATGGAGACTGGAGAGAGTTGGAGAAAGCAGACACTGAAGAGAATGAGGAAGTTGGATAGGTGGAAGCAGGGGAGAGTAGGAGGAGGTGGTCAGGACTAAGAGATTGAAGGAGACAGTGATAAAAGCAAGGGTGTAGGATGGAGGTGGTGACATTAGGAGAAGAAGGTGGAAGTCAGGAGGAGCTGGTAAAATCAAGGGTGCCGGAGGAGGTGACAACATCAGTAAGAGAGGGTGGAAGTCTGGAGGAGATGGTAAAACCAAGATTGCAGGCCAAGGTGGTCACTGCAGAAGGAGAGGGTGGTCATCTCAAAGAGGTAGTGAGACAATAGGTAAAGGAGGAGGTATTACAATCATGGGCTCGAGGGGACACAAAGAGGAGATAACATCAGGTGGTGTTATGGATACAGACAGGTGGAGGTGGAAACATCAGATGGCAAAGAGATACAAAGGAAGTAAAAGTGGTAATATAAGGTGGAAATGAATGTGGTTGGGGTGGGAACATCAGGTCGTGAAGGCTACGCAATCTAGGGAGTGAAATTGAGTAAAGAGAAGGAAGGGCTAACTTCAGAAGGTGAAGGTGGTTCATAAAAGGAGGAGGCAGGAAAATCATGTGGTGAAAGAGGGATGGGGAGAAGGTGGAGAACAGTTAAATGATCAGACATGGCAGAACGTTTATGGACAGTCAGGTTGATCATAGGCTGCACCAGAAAGTCGAAGGAGAAATTAGAGTGGGCCAGGGAGTTTAGGGTAAGGTCGGTCAGGGAAGTGAGTGGAGAAGAAAAAGGAGGGACCTCAGGTAGGGCAGTGAGCTTATGGCCTTTAGGAACGTGCATATAGAATGGTTAGGATTACACCAGAATTATTCCAAATAATGCAACCAACTCAGGAAGATCACAAAGTACTCTTTTATTAACAGTTATCTAAAACAGGGATGTTACAATGAAAATCAATGGACGTGCGCTCAGTCTCTCAATGATCTTTACACAAAACATGGTTTGTATATGAAAAATACATCAGAGTGATGTCATAGCACTGAGGTATTGCACAATGACTCTGATGGCACCAGTATGCCCTGATTCATCAGTTCTGAAATAGTCTGAAATATACTTTCATCTGCTTCTCGAGACATGTGGTACTGTTTCCCTCAGGGTAAAGTTACTCCAGGTTTAAGATTTATTTTAACTTCTCCTATCTCCTTAAATAAACCTACATCATAGGGGCCCGTGGTCCATAAGACACTCATCACCTTTTTGAGGTCTTCCTAGAAAAATGCAGGTCGCAGCCACATTATCGCCATTCACAGTGGGATTTCTCTTTTCTCGATCCTTATCCAGTATGCAATGCTCATGAAAAACACCACTTCACCATTGATACATTTGTCTCTGAACACATCTTTATCTGTTATGTCAGTCAATCTGTACTCCTCTTCAAGAGCTATTACTGTTCTCCATGATCTACATTAGTCATCTACCCCTCTATGCATTGCTAACTCGCCTCGTACTATAGCGCTAACAACTCTATAGGAATAGTCTGTCCATCTTCCTCATCCATAGGTATTCGTGGTCTAAATAAAAACTCATCAGGTATCCTCACAATCTTCCCTACCACACCAGGTAGCCATGTCAACAAAATGCTTACTCCATATAGAAACACTTCCGGATCTACCAGGACGCCTCGCAGAACCACTTGCCCTGTGAATGCCAGTATTTATTTATTTATTTATTGAATTTATTACACGCCCAGACCCTTTGGTATCACAGCGAGGTTAAAGACTGCTTGTTAAAGCATTAGTCGAAAGACCATTACAGCATGGTTACACGCATACAGGGTATTTACAACAAGACAATAGTACAACACAGATGCAGTAATTATTTACAAATTCTGAGGAAGCGGCTTTCTTAGTATTGGTTAAATAGCCAGGTTTTTAACCGTTTTTTAAAGCCCATGAAGGAATCCTCTTTTTTGATGCTGAATGGTAGGGAGTTCCAGCGTTTGGGGGCTAGGTATTGGAAGCTACTGCTCCCTGCTCTGGTGTTTCTGAAGCGTGGCGTTGATAAAAGTAGGTGGTTATTAGATCTTAGGGTTCTTTTGGATTCTTTTTTTGGTTATGGCATTATTCAGGTAGATAGGGTCTTTTTTATGGTGGCATTTGAAGGTGAAGCAAAGAGTTTTTAAGATGACTCTCGCTTCAATAGGAAGCCAGTGAGTATCTCTTCTGGTCTTGGAGATATGATCAGATTTTCTTATTCCTAAGGCTGCCCACAAAGCCTTATTTTGTATTAGTTGTAGTTTTTTGAGATTGGCAATAGATGTACCGAGTAACAACACATTGCAACAGTCAAGTTTTGATAGGCTCAAAGCCCTTGCCAGCGTGATGCAATTTGTGGAGGTCAAAAACTGGCGGCTTAGGGCAATTAGTTTGGCGGTGTAAGAGGTGGATGATGAGAAAGTGCTAATGTGTTAAGTCATTGTAAGGTTCGCATCGAAGTAGACTCCTAAGATTTTTACTTGCTTCAGTACCGGTATCATTGTGCCGTCAATGTTAATGGAAGAGTAGTCTGGATGGAGGGCACCTATTTTAGACTGGGTGCCCACGATGAGAATCTCTGTCTTCTCATCGTTCAGGCAGTGACTATTAAAAGCCATCCAGTTTTGTATTATGGCATAGATTTTGTTAATAGTCAGTGTATCTTGGGTATAGTTCCCTGATAGTGGAATAAGGATCTGGGTTTCATCTGCGAAGTTCGTGTAGATGACACCCATGTCGTCTAAAGCTGAGAAGTGAAGTTTTGTGTATGTGTTAAAGAGGGTGTATGAGAGGCAAGAGCCTTGGGGTACTCCAATGGGGACTGGGATGGGGTCTGCAGATTCTTTGCCTATAGAGAATCTGGAGGTTCCATCAGCTGGGAAAGATTTAATCCACATGGTGGTGTCAGTGGAGAAGTTGAAATCTTTGGTTAGGGTGGAGCAGAATTTATTGTGATCCAAGAGGTCGAACTCTGCGGATACGTCCAACAAGAGGAGAATGCAGAGTTTTCCTTTGTCCCTGATGGTATCTATCTGGAATTTCAGGTCCAGAAGGGCCGTTTACATGCTGATATTGGGCCTGAAGCCAGATTGTCTAGTGCCAAGGTGCTGGTTATGTTCCAGATGAGCTTGGACTTGATTGTAGGCTATTTTGTCGAGGATTTTAAGCAAAAACGGGACTATCGTTATTGGCTGGTAATTTGTGAGCAAAGTAGGATCTAGAGTAGGTTTTTTTAGTAGGGGTGTAACCCAGGATTCTTTAATGCTGGGACCAGCTTGGCATTAAAGGAAACATTAACAAAATTGGTTATGATGGGTGTGAGGGTATGGGCGCATGATTTGACTACTTGTGAATGGTGCCGGTGCATCTGACATGCTCTGCTCTGCTGCATCCAACATGCTCTGTACCGGGTACCGGTACGCCAGCCAGGTCAGACCTGGTGGGCAGGAAGGCACCCGCGAGCAGACTTGTAGTTTGCCGGTCTGGTAACAAGGGTAGCGGCAAGCTTACCGGTACCGTTGTTACCAGACTTACAAACGTATAATGAGGCCCATTGTCATGTTAAGATTTGTTATTAAATCGCTTCCCAAAATGTTAACTGCTGTCTGTCATGAATATAACAAAGGAATGGACATGTCACATTCCCCAATGGATACCAGTAATTTATCAGTAAAAGGAAATACATTTGTAGCTCCAGAAAACCCTTGAGCATTCATGGCAATACATGACATTGGGTATTTTCCCTCCAATATACACAAACGAGTTGTCCCAGTGTATACAAGAAAAGAAAAGGATTTGCCCCCTATCATCACATTGACCCTTGGTTCGTTTTGGGGGTCTGGTGTCACATATAGTATTGAACACATCAAGTCACTCTGTGAGCTGTCCTATTGAGGGTACAAGCTCATCCCTGTCCCTTTGAAAGGATTTCTTCCTACCACAGTGACACCTCCTTTTCTAGGCAACAGTAATTGTCTTGTACTCACATATTGTTGTGTCTGCCTAGGTGCTTGTTGCGACTGCCCTTGTTATGGGTGCATTTGTATTTTCCCCTGCCGCTGTTCCTGCTGTACTTGTGTTGCCTGTGAAAGGATGTGTGATACCGGCAAAGCCCTCTCTTGTTTGTGTGCTGTATGGCGGTGGACCAGCTGTGCCCCCTCTTGAAAACTGGCCATTTTGTACACTCCCTCGGCTCATGCACATGCTCGCAATATGTCCCATTATTCCACTATTCCAACACACTGGGTGTGGCCTCTGGCAAACCCTCCTTGGTTATATCCTCCCTGAGCCCTCTGGCTTTCATTCTGAGTGTTTTGAAATCCACCTTGGTTGTTCTGGAATCCACCTCATCTTCCCCTAAAGCCAATTCCATTGCCTCGTGGCGTAAACCCATACCCACCTTGATCCATCGGGCATGAATTATTCGCCTGCGATGTATCTATTGATTCCTGTATTCCCATTCCTTCTCCGCTCATCAATACTGTCCCTTCTATGGCAAATTTTGCTAATTGTTATGGAACTAATTTGTCTTCTTCAATTTGCCTATTTTCATCCTTCTTTTTGTTATTCTCTTGTAATAATAGATAGTGATGTACTATAGTCAACTGTATCGCTGCTCATGGCTTTGCTTCCATCCCCACTTGTTTTTTGTCTGTCTTTGTACTGGTTCTGGTAACCTCTGACATGAAATATGATAAAATAGTGCCACTGTCTTTGCCATGGTTCACGAGTTACAAGCTGCCATTTCTCCTCCATATCCTGAATAAAAGCAGTAGAATCTTCATCTTCCTTCATTTTTCATGTCATAATTGCCCCCATATCTGCTGCATCAGGATATTGTACCCTGAGAGCCTTCCAAACATCTGCCGTACAATTATTAAATGGCGCTCCATCATGCTTTGTGTTTTGTGCAGTCACACTTGAGTACCCCGCTCCCCAAGAATGGCTGCCAGGAATCCTTTTATGTCTCCTATGGCCAGCATATTTTCTCCTGTGATTTTCTCTAATTCACATATCCATTTCCCAGCCCCCGAAGTCAAACTAGTTAGCTTGCATTTTAAGTTATCCTTATACATCTGTGGCCATTGAATGTATTGTGGTCTTGCTCCCCCCCTTCTCTAGCAAGGGGAAGTGTGTCAACCCCATCCCATAGTGGGATCCGGCTATTACTCTATCTGTAGCAGTGATAATCATCCCTATCAGCCTTTTGCTGGTAGCGACCTTAACCTACTTACATATGGTGGAGACTCTCCCTTCTCGCTATTCGATCATATTCAGGGAAGCTCAGGATATGCTATGGGATCTGGCGTTCTTTCTTTAGGATGTTCCAGATCTGAAAATCTCACTACTGTATTCATCTGTTGGCTTCCCAGGGGTCGTACGCACCCTCTTTTTCTGCCTCTCGACCTGACTCTGTTTCCTCATCTGACATTTCTAGACCCAATTAGTTTGACTATCATCTCCCTCGACTCTATTTAGATTTAATCTGCTCAAAGAAAGTGCTCAGCATTCATCACTAAACATTTTTTCCTCCTCAATTTGTAGTTCCTGTACCGGGGATAGATTACCACTCCCTCGAGTTCTATACTCGCTGTCTCGTCTTAATTGCTGATTGACCTTATCAATCCTTTCTCCTATGCCTTCCGCATCATATCTTTCTTCTTCTAGCATTACTCATGGTGTTTCTGGCGTTGCCTCCTTTATCAGTATAATTTCTCTCACTCTATCCCATCGTATTTCTGCGCTCAGCCTCATTTCTTCCTTGAGTATGAAATTGGCATCCAGGCCTCACTGCCTCCTATTCTATTCTATTTCCTCATCTACTTCCCTTCACTTTCTTGCATCCCTTCTAGCTTTTTCTTCCTCCTGCCTTCGTTCTTCCCTTCTTACTCCTTGTCTTCATTCCTCTTCTCCTCTCCTTCTGTGTAAACGTTTGTCCTTCACTCCTTGTTCTTCTTCCTCCTCTCTCCTTCTTTTCTATCCATTTCTTCTATCTCTCTTTGTCTATTGTCATACTTCCTTTGTTCCTCTGCCCATTTCTTGTCATTCTCTTGCTCCTCCCTGTATATCTGTTCCCGTCGATCCCTGTTTGTCCTTCCTTGCTCATCCTCCCTTAGGGGCCGATTCATGGAACAAACGTGCGCCGAAAATCTTTGCGCAAGCAGGCGCAGGCGCAAAAAAACAGGCGCACGCGCACGCGTGCGATTCATGGAAGTCCCTGCGCGTGTTTTCCTCGGGATGTGCGCCAAACCCGTGCATGGCGCACACGTCACTGCAACATCCCGAAAGGCGTGCGCGACGCGCACAGTGAAAGCGCACAACCTCGGCGCATACACTAGAAAGTGGGCGGAACACGGGGCGTAACGCGCGGAATGGGGAACAACGCGCAAAAATAAGGGCGTAACTGGGGATGTACTGCAGGGAAGCAGACGGAACGCCCACACGCACCCGAACCACACGTATTCATGGAATCGAATAGGGCAAAGCCATGCACAGCCAAAGACACGCACAAGCCGAAACACGTCCGCCACACGAAGGCAGGCGGTAGCGTCCCTGCGCATTACAAAAGTGGCAACATACAGCAATTGGGCCTGTGCGAGCGGGGCACGTGTATTTCGGGAGTGCGCGGGAAGTTGCACATGCGATTGAGCGGGGTACGTGTATTTCGGGGGTGCGTTGGCTTGGAGGGCAGGGCTTGGAGATCCCGCGTGCCTTTACACTGCTCTGTACGTGCTTTTCGTGCAGTGCGTGTGTTTTCCATCCGTTGGGGTTCACATGCTATTACTTCACAGCGGGTGTTGGCTACGCGTTCTTCTACACGCAAGGCAGACGGTGAGTGGCACCCCGCTCCCCCCAGGCCCGATCGCGTGAAAAACTTCACGCGAACCCCTGAAATACACGTAGCCCGCTCCCCCAGGCCCGATCGCGTGAAAAACTTCACGCGAACCCCTGAAATACACTTAGCCCGCTCCCCCAGGCCCATCGCGTGTAAAACTTCACTAGAACCCCTGAAATACACGTAGCCCGCTCCCTCAGGCCCGATCGCATGTAAAACTTCATGCGAACCCCTGAAATACACGTAGCCCGCTCCCCCAGGCCCGATCGTGTGTAAAACTTCACGCGAACCCCCGAAATACACGTACCCTGCTCAATCGCGTGTGTAACTTCCCGCGCACCCCCGAAATACACGTACCCCGCTCAATCGCGTGTGTAACTTCCCGCGCACCCCCGAAATACACGTACCCTGCTCAATCGCGTGTGTAACTTCCAGCGCACCCCCGAAATACACGTACCCCGCTCAATCGCGTGTGTAACGTCCCGCGCACCCCCAAAAAACACATACCCCGCTCAATCGCATGTGTAACTTCCCGCACACCCCCGAAATACACGTACCCCGCTCAATCGCGTGTGAAACTTCCCGCGCACCCCTGAAATACACGTACCCAGCCAAATCGCGTGTGAAACTTCCCGCGCACCCCTGAAATACACGTACCCAGCCAAATTGCGTGTGAAACTTCACGCGAACCCCTGAAATACACGTAGCCCGCTTGCCATGATGGTACAGGGTTCGCGCAGCCCTTTGCGCTGGATTGTGGATTTTAATGGCTTTTCCCTGCGCAAGGGGCGTTCTTGGGGGCGTAACTGGCGCTGCTGCAGGGTCGCTGCCCCACTGTGCACCACTGCTGCCTAGGGATGCTAAAATCCATGAATACGCTGTGCGGCGAAATGGGTTTTGGCGCACGCGGCTGGCGCAGACTGCCGCACGCGCACACTGTGCGCCAGTCGCGTGCGCCACTTGTGCGCTGGATTCTATGAATTACCCCCTTAATCTCTTTTCTAGGTCCCTATGTTTTTTTCCTTGTCCTTATCTTCTCTGTGCCTAACCTCCTTGACGCTTTTCCCATCTAACTTGAGTAGTATCTGTCCTCCCATCCATTCATTCTGTACAAGCATTACCTCGTCAGCCCTGTCCTTTTCTCCCTTTCATAGCTTAATTTCTCGGTCCAGGTCTGTCGATAAATTCGAGCTTTCATCTCTTTCTTCCTTATCTCATATAAACATACAAGCGTCTTCCTTTCTTTTACTCTCAAATGAACTGTCATCACTACTGTAAGCAGGGGGTTCATATGTTGGGTTACCCCGCCGCTGCTTTCAACTCCTTTAAAGGATAAACTCCTATCTCTTCTGTATTTACACCTTTAGTTTCCGGCAATGTAAGAGTTGCTGAGGGCTCAACGCCCTCCCCCTTATGCTGATTAAGCATCCACTCCTCTGGTGGCAGGTCTTCCTTTTCTTCTTGGTACATCTTCCAAAGTTCTAAAATTGACACTATTTTCTCTAATTTCTTTCCTGTGTACACGTATGTAGTCATGTGTTGTAATACCGATTTTGACAATGATTCCCCTTGTGGCCATGGCATGAACATTTCCATCTGCTTTGTGAAGAGCCATGTGGAAGGATGTGGCAGGGACTCCAGACTGGAATCAACCTTAGGTGCTGTTTGATTGTGATTGAGTAGTTTCACAATGATTGTAACCCGTTTTGGCCTGCTTTATGCACTCTTTTGGAGTGGTGTGAGTGTTTTTTTGAAATTATAATACATTTGTTTTCTCTTCAAATGTTATTATTTATTTACTTACTTAACCATGTATGTATTTATATTTTTGGTCAGCACTATGTGCTAATCTGGTGTCTGTCTAGTGTTTGTTTTGGCTTCTGAGGCTGTTTTTTGTGGTCTGGGCTGCATCCAAAGGGAGCAGTCTGTTGGGTGTAGTGCTTTCTTTGTGTCTGGCCTTTTCCCAGTCCCACCCACCCTGATTGGTACATTCACCTGGTCATAACTGACCTTCCCAGGGCAGCCCTCTGCCCGGCAGCCCCTGCGGCTAAGGACCCCAAGGCAAAGGGCGGCTCCAACAGAGGTGGCTCCAAGAAATGTCAGCAAGTGTCCACGGGGGGTGCCCGTGAAGCCAGCAGTGAACAGACACCAACAAAACTGTAAGTGTGGTGTGGGTGGAGTTTAGAGCAATCACTCTACTCCAGAAAGCCCCCACCACTCTACCTTATCTTTCCTTAACACCCTGCACACCAAGAGAGATTTGACCACCAAGCTAAATCCATTCAAGGCTGGACTGTAAATGTTGTCCTGCCTAATATACTAACATACTTACCAATGTTAACTTGTGCCACTCCTAGGGACAATGATGATGATTAACCAGCCTCACACTAAGACAGGTGCAACAATGTTACCAAGAGCCACACATAGATGGAATCATGAATGATATCATGTCTCACACTTAGATGGAATTATAAATGATAGCATGTACCTCATCTAGACAGAATTATGACTGATAGCATATAGCTCACTTAGTTGGTACTGTAAATGATAGATATAATTGCGAACGATAGCATGTGCCACACCTGAAAGGAATTGTGAATGATAGCATATCCCGCACTTAGATAGACTTGTGAATGATATCTAGAGAGTGTGCCCGCCCTAATAGCGTCTCTGTGTTAAAGTTGAACTTAGAAAGTGCGCCCTAATAGAGTCGCTGTGTTAAAGTTGAACTTAGAAAGCGTGTCCTAGTAGAGTCTCTGTGTTAAAGTTGAACTTAGAAAGCATGCCTGAATAGCGTCGCTTTGTTAAAGTTGAACTTAGAAGCCTACCCTAATTAGCGTCACTGTCTCAATATTAAATCTATAAGATATTCCCAACATCAATGTCTGTGCCCTAATAGCGTCATTATCTTAAAGCTGAATCTAGAAAGTGTGCCCTATTAGCGTCACTGTGTCAAAGCTGAACTTAGAAAGCGCACCCTTGTAGCATCTCTGTGTTAATGTTGAACCTAGACGGTATTCCCAACATCATTGAGTTTGCGCCAATAGCGTCACTGTGTTAAAGTTCAACCTAGAAGCATCCCCTATTAGAGTCACTGTATTAGCGTTGAATTAAGATAGTGTCACCAACAACATTGAATGTACCCTAATAGCGTCACTGTGTTAAAAGTTAAATTTGGTAGGTAGATTGTGCGTGATTGCATACACTTCAATGATTACCACAATATCACATTACTACACTTACTCTCTCCTATACACCACCATTCAACTAGAACACAGCAGTACTATGACACATTCGGTAAAGCTGTTCTCATACTAACATGACCTATCAAACCACCCGTCATCCTAATAAAACACAGCTAGCTAGCACACACCGCCTAGCTTAGGCCGTCTCCTCAGGTCTAACGCAGCCATAACTCAGTCTGGTAGTCAACCCTCCAGACTGAACACATTCAACTGATCTCCTCAGCACCACACCTACTGCTAAGAAGCAGCTATCATGCAACAACCACACCGGCTGCACACATACCTGGTGCACCCACGCACTTTACGACTCTCTCTTTCTCAACTGACTTGAACTGATGTTCCCGAGGGCGTTCAACCTACCAGTGCCTTGAGATAATACCAATGGTACATAAGGCGCTACACAAATCCAAAATAATATAACATAACATAACATTTTATCTGCTGTGCCCTTTACCCATTCTGCACTGTACTGTTTGAGCTTGGGTGCATGTTTTGGTATTGTTTTACAAAGATGCATGAGAGGAGTGTCCTCCATAATGATAAGTCTCAATTGATTGTCGATACTTACCAGATTATTAAATAAACCTTTTATTTCAACTCAAATTGCCACCTTTAGTGTTTTTAAAACAACACATATGAGCAAGCACCATCAATCACCGATCAATCCTCTTTTATTCCAGTAACCTATCTATCTTTTGATTGGCGCCAATCTTTTACTACTCCTTAACTTCATACACTATTACTTCCAACTTTTCGTACTTCTATCACTTCTTGATATCTTTACACAACAAATAATACTTAAAATAACCACACACTACACATTAAAAACCCCTGTGATCATGTTCCCTTCATTATTAACCATTTATAATAAGGGGTATACTTCTCCCGACTCTACTTATTTTTCCCTGTGCAGGGTTTAATACATCACCTTTCACTGTCCCGACCGTGCGCTTTCTCTTATTATCACTACTCCCATTGGAGTTTGAAACATCTTCTTCCAAATCCCTTGAACTAGGATTTCTAGGCGCTATCTTTGTCTACACAACGTTTCCTGTAACTCAAAATATCACTATCCCGCCTCCTTTATATTGCCATTTCCCTTAGTCTAGTTACATTCGTTAATTGACTCGAGGCCTTTGGTATCGACTCCTCCTTCAATCCGACCGCTTCACCTTCCATCTGTAGAGCGCCCATGGAAACCGACCAGGGATTTCTTCAAAGAGGGACCTTCCCATCATCTCGATTCTTCTTGCAAGTTTATTTCTATCGGCCACTCTCTACAGGAACCTGCAATCTTCCGCTAATGGCAGTGGATGTCCGATCATCCGAAATTCTGGAGCTGAACTTGGTTGGCTCTTGAAAATATCCGCACTGCTACCACATGAGTTTATGGCCCTTAGGAACGTGCATATGGAGTGGATGGGATTAAACCAGAATAATTCTGAGTCCAAATAATGCACCCAACTCAGGAAGATGGCAAAGTACTATTTTATTAACAATTATCTGAAACAGGGAGGTTACAATGAACATCAACGGACGTACGCTCAATCTTTCAATGATCTTTACACAAAATATGTTTTTTATATGAAAAATACATCAGAGTGACGTCATACTTTGTGGCAATAGTGAAAAAACCTATCAAGGGTCATGATTGGTTAAGGGAGACATCTAAGTATACTTTTCTATAGGAGCTACGATTGTTATTGGTTGTTCATTATCAGGTGGACAACTTATGCCTACCTCTAAAAATATGTCATTTGAGAAACATTAGATTCACAGTTTCGCATTGGTCTTCAAACTATAAGGTCCTTCGTTATATGGACTAATGCAATTGGTTGCCATGCTTATGCCATGTCTGGAACTTTCAGTTAATTTAGCAGCATGTAAGCCCAGACTCAGGTGCAAGGAGATAGGGCATGAAACTACCCCACCACCCAATTAGCCCAGCATCTCCCATAGCCCATGCCTTCTGCCATAACATTTTCTTTGTACTTGGCCTTGTAAAGACTTCTCGTCTTTGGGAATGCACAGGAGTGAGTGCACTCGCTATCGTGTCTGTGACTTCAAGTTCAAGCTCTATTTCCATCCTTGGCTCACATGACAGGAGACCCTTATTTGGTTCATTTTGTAGGTTTTAAATGCTCTAAATGAATTACAACTTGGCATCCTTGGTGTTCTTCCTTTCACCTTAACCAGGGAAGATTCTTCCTCTGCATGCTTGCTCCATGCCAGAATAGATATCTGAACTTGGTTGCTTCAGTCTTGACTCCAGGCCAGACAGCCTCGCCAGGCAGCTCCATGAGACTATTATTCTTGCTGTGACACAGTTTACCATTCCCGCTTCATGGGTTCTGGCTTATTAAATTCATGATACCAATTTCCAGTTTCTGTACAATGGCGGCTTTGCCTGTGTTCTATTCAGTACTTATGGCTAGCTTCTATGATGACTTAATCTATCTTGTGTTTCAGCGTCTGTACATGTATTGAACTTCTGGTTTCTTCAACATCTTGTTTATTACGTAGTTTTCTTCTTGTCTATGTTGAGAGTTCATTTGACCTCTTGCATCATCATTTGTCCGCTAGGATTCATACCTTGTCATACTTCTTTATCTTGAGACATCATGCACACTTCTTTATGACATCATCAATTCATTTGTTAGCTTCTTTTCATACTCCTTCAGGTTTTTCTTCCTGTAGGTTATCATCACATGGAGGGTACATTCGGTAGGGTTGTCCCAATGGGTATCTTCTTCCAAACACTTGCTGCGGTATTGGTGTTATGGCTGGTGTAAGGCATGGCATGATCTCATGTCTCCAATACACGGGAGGTATGGGCGGGATCTCCTGCAGATGCACACAGCTGCACCTCTACAGCAAATCTCAAGTGTGGCCTCTCCAACTCTCTTTTGTGGCTACAGTTGTTGACCCATCTGTGGGCACGTCTACACGGCAGAGTGAGTCTTGGGATACCCGAGACCCTGGAAAGTGCACAATTTGTCCTCAGAAGAAGAGTTCAAGATACCTTAATACCCAGAACTCGCAGAAAGAGGGGTTTATCGAATCCCCTTGGAAAGTGAAGGTTTCAGACAGAAATTCAAGCAGCCGTGAAGACTGGAGAGACAGGAAAATCATTTTGGGGGTCTCTCATTCATGGAAAGTACCAGTTAACCAAGATAAAAAACCACCAAAAAGCTGAACACTATTATTTATTTGGAAGATCTCTTTTTGTGTTGTGCTCATTATATGATCTTTTTTTTTAATAAAGTATTTTATTATTATTATTATTGTACAACAATCACAAAAAGCAAAACAACACAAAGACTGTCATGGTCATCAATAATCAACAGAGGTAATACACATCTCACCAAAAGTCAAATGTCTTTCTCAGTACATATATTAGCGTGTAATACTAAATACCCAGTGCACGTATCCCCGCATGTAGGAGGGGTTCTCAGGTCACTTCTTCTTCCCATCTATCCCATATTTTCGAGGCCTTGTTGGGGCAGCCTCGTGCTAAGTAGATCCTATGCTCCATCATAGTGTATGCTTCCATATCCGATTTCCATTTGTCCAATGTCGGGGAGTCAGGGGCTCCCCATTTCTGCGCTATATTGCGCTTAATCAGTCCCATCGCCGTATGCAGGAGCAACCCCTCCCACTTGTTAGCTTCGATTTCATCAGGCACACCCAGGAGTAAGGCCTTCGGGTCCAGTGGTATGGTAGGGGTCAGAACTCGGGAGAGTTCCCTACAGCATGCATTCCAAAAGGTTTGTATCCGGGGGCATGCCCACAAGATGTGAATGAAGGTTCCCTCCTCCTCCCCGCATCGCAGACAATTCGGGTTTGGAGCCCGTTTCCAGCCGTATAGGCGCGTCCTGGGGTAATATACCCGGTGCAGTATTTTCAGCTGCACAAGTCGAAGCCTAGAGGATATAGCGATTTTTCTGGGATGCATGAGGACTTGTATCCAGTCCTCTGGATCTATTTCCCCCACATCCGCTTCCCATTTCGCCTTCAGCTCATTCAATTCAGGGGTGGCAATGGAAGATATGGCATTATAAAGGATGGAAGTGCATTTGGTGGGAATATACGCCGGGAGAATATTACGCTCTATAGGGGTGTACTCCGGTACCAGTGTGTCTGCTGCTAAATAGGGTCGTAAGGCGTGGGCCAGGCGTATGTAATGATATAGTTCCGTGTTTGGGATCTGAAATTGTAGTTGCAGGTCGTCAAATGGGGTCAGTTTCCCATCTGTGAGCATATCCCCAGCTCTAATGACTCCCGCTCTCACCCATTTGGGCCATGGCTCAAACTTACGGATTTCAGCCAGGTTATTATTTTGCCAGAGGGGTTGTGCGGTGGTAACTTTGTTTTCCCACCCAATGAATCGATGTGCCTGTCTCCATACCATGATAAGGTGTGTTGTGGTTGTGGGTGGGGGAGTTCTCGGAAGGGGTTGATAGAGGAGGGACAGCGGATCTGTGTTCTGTATAGTGGCTATCTCAGCGCGTATATGAGGTAAGTCTCGATTTCCATGAAGAAGGTCATTAACTACTGCCAGTTGTGATGCCCAATAGTAAGTTTGGAGACGGGGAACTCCTATTCCTCCCTCCCAGACCGATCTCTGTAGTGTAGTTAGCGCGATTCGTGACTGGCCTCCCCCCCATATGAGATCTCTGAGAAGTGTCTCCACTTGGTGAAATTCTAGGTCTGGGATTTTGAGTGGGGCATTCTGAAGGATGTAAAGGAATCTGGGGAGGGTCATCATTTTAAAGAGTGCTGCTCTTCCCATAAGTGTCAGGGGGAGGAGTTTCCAGTGTTGGACATCGATAATGAAACGGTCTGTGATCGGTCGGAGATTGTGTTCTATATAAGTTGTCAAGTCCCCGGATATGCATATTCCCAGATATCGAAAGCCCTGTCGTTCCACTCGGTACCGGCATTCCTGGGGGATTGCTTGTTCTCCACCCTTTACAGGAAAGAAAACTGTTTCATCCCAGTTGATTTTGAGTCCGCTGAATTCAACAAAGCGGATGAGCAGTTGTGTTACAATAGGGGAGGACCTTGGCGGGTCTCCTAGATATACAAGGAGATCATCTCCGTAGAGAGATGTACGATCATCATATCCCTCTGGCCATCTAAACCCCGTCCAGGCAGTATCTTGTCGAAGCCAAAGAGCCAGTGGTTCGATTGCAAGGGCGAAAAGAAGGGGGGACAGCGGGCATCCCTGCCGTGTACCCCGACCCAGAGGGAAGGACCTGGAGGACCATCCATTTACTTTCACCTCAGCCTGGATGTTAGTATAAAGTAACTTCACCCATCCCAGAAAGGCTTCTCCGAATCCCATACGGCGCATGATCTCCCAAAGGCTGTCCCATCGTATGGAATCGAACGCCTTTTCAAAATCGATAGCCAACAGGGCCAAAGGTCCGTCTATAATCGGGGATCTCTCCAGCGCCAGATGGAGACGGCGTAAATTCATCCGAGTCGATTTGCAAGGCATAAATCCACATTGGTCCGGGTGGACCAGGGTGGGTGCAACCAGTTGTAATCGGTTCGCTAGTAGCTTAGCGAGAACCTTAGCCTCCCCGTTAATCAGTGATATAGGTCTATAGGAAGCACATTTGTGTGGAGGTTTATCAGGTTTGGGAATGACCACGATGGTCGCCTTGTAGAGATCCGGTGGGAGAGTCCCCTGTTCCCGGGCCGCGAGAAACATTCTATGCAGGGGAGCCGCCATTTTATCTGCCCCTAGCTTTTGCCAGGTTTCAACAGGGAATCCATTCGGGCCTGGTGCCTTCCCTGATTGGAGTTGAGATAGCGCTTCTGAAATCTCAGCCTCCGAAAAGGCCGAGTCCAGATGCTCCCTCTGCTGCTCAGAGAGAGTCGGCACCGTTACCGCATCTAAGAGGGAGGGGTTTAGCGGAGAGGTTGGGGCTCGGTACAAGTCTGCGTAAAATGCTGCGAAGGCCTCAGCAATCCCATCGTCTGAGTGATAGCTGTTGCCCTGTGGTGTAACTATTTCCCGGACATGGCGCTGTCCTTCATCCCTTTTCTGCAGCAAGGCGAGCAATTTACCCGCCTTGTCCCCTAGTTCTTACACCCTCGCTTCAGCCTGCCAATGGGCCTGCTTGGCGTCATCCATCGCTCTGTTCCGAAGGTGCTCTTGGGCGAGTTGGAGAGATCGATGAGTCTCGGGTGTGGGATCAGAGATGTGTTTAGTCTCCCAGTTACTCACTTCCCTCTTGGTCTCTAGTAGTTCCTGGAGCCGGGTTTTCCGTTTATGTATCGTCCAAGAGAGAATCTCACCCCTGAGCACAGTTTTATATGCCTCCCATAAAGTCACAGGGTTATCTACTGATTCCTCATTAATTTCGAAATATTCGGCAGATACTTCCTCTAGGCGATCTATCAGTTCTGGGAACCCTAGATAGTAGCTATTAAGTCTCCACGTTCTAGGGGGGAGGGGACCCTGCATACGTATTTCCACTACGAGTGGTGAGTGGTCCGAGATGCCCCGAGGGAGCAACTCTGCGGACATTGCCCTGTAAAGGTCGGTGTGTGGTAGGAAGAAATAATCCAGTCTCGACATAGAACCGTGGGCACCAGAGTGGAAAGAATTTTCCCTGACATCCGGGTGCAACTCCCTCCATACATCTCGGAGCCCAAGTGCAGATGTAAATTTGGCTAATCTGGTAGGGGTATCTGGGTTACGATTCCGGAGATGGGAACGGTCGATGTTATTGTTCATGGTGTCATTGAAATCTCCCCCTAAGATGAGTGCCTCAGGGTGATGTTTCCCTATAAGGGTGGTAAGGTCATCCAATAACTCCTGTCCCAGCCCAGGTGGAGAATAGATTGAGGCAATTGCCACCGTTTGACCCCAGATCGTTCCCAAAATGAACACGTATCGGCCCCTGGGATCTTGTTCTACAGTTTGTTGGATAAATGGGATGCGTTTGTGTAAAAGAATGAGGGTGCCTCTGGAGCCCATTGTGTACCCCGCATGAAAGGCAAGGCGATAGTTGGTTCTCCGAAAGAAGACACAGTGTGATCCGGCCAGGTGGGTTTCTGTTAGGAGAGCCACATCAGGGGAATGCCTATTTAAGAATTGCATGATAAGACGCCGTTTAATTCCTGAGCCCATCCCATTCACGTTCCAAGTGAGGAATGTCAGAGATTTAGCGTGTCGCATAAGTGATTTACAAGTTTGTGCCGGGGACATTTATTACGCATGATGGGGCTTTCCAGGGTATAGTGAGCAGTGGAAGATGGCGGTCTAACTCCCGCCCTTGCTAAAGGAGCGGGGGTGCACTGCGGGGTGGTACAGATCGTCCTCAACAAAGGACAGTGGTTCGTTTGACCTATGAGTATGTGACAGTCTTGAAATAACAAAGAAAGTTTTGAATTTTCCCAACTCCCCGCCACCCTATACTCCACCCCAACACGAAGTAACTGTCGCCCGAACATTGCTGAACCTTCAACTTAAGGTGTCAGTTCAAAAACCAGACCCTTGGATAGAGTCCAAAGAAGCAAGAAAGAGAAAAAAAAGGGGGGGGAGAGAAGAAAAAGAGGGGCTTGACCAGGGGAGGGATCAGAGCTTCCCCCAGAGTTCCTCTCTTGCGCCCAGTGTCAACATCTTCCGTGGTGGACAGATTATGCGTCGGGATCGGAGGTGCGGAAAGCACATGCCTATATGTTAGAGCAATGCTCCTAGGCCCCGGAGTAAGGGACAACAGTTGTTCAGTGTCCTCCTTGTTCCACCGCTGGCTCCAGGATCTCCTGTCCCTCCCGGTCTGGGTTTCTCCTCGGGGAGGCCCGCCTAGGTCCCAGTCGGGGTCTCCCTCTCGGTCTCCTTGGTCTTGCAGTCCAATCGCCTTCTATGTGAGCCATTGCCCAATTCCAGGCCTCTTGTGGGTCGTTAAAGTGAACAGTGGTTCCTTTATGATAAATTTTAAAATGGGCCGGGAAGAGCAGGCCGTATTTCACATTCAGTTGAGCCAGTTGTCTCTTAAGTGGTTCAAACGATTGTCATGCCCGCTGCACTTCTCGGGTATAGTCCGGGAAGAAGGCGATTCGGGAGCCGTTATGGGTGATCGACCCTTGCGAGCGTGTCAGTTGCAGGAGGGCGTCCCTGTCCCGGTAGTTGAGCAGGCGGGCGATAATAGTACAGGGCGGAGCACCCGGGGGCGGTTTGCCCGAAGGCATCCTATGAGCCCTCTCCACTGAAAAGAACTTTGAGAAGGATTGGGCCTCGAAGATGTCCACGAGCCATTGTTCCAGGAACTGTTCCATGCATTGTCCCTCTTCCCCCTCCGGCAGGCCCAGGATGCGGACGTTGTTGCGGCGGGACCTTTCTTCTCCCTCATCCACTCTTGATTCAAGGGTTTTTAAGCGGCTTAAGGCTTGGGACAGTTGACGAGTGATCCCTCCAATGTTGTCTTCTGCTTCAGAGATGCGGTGTTCCGCCTCTCCTCTTTCTGGAAGTCAGCTTCTGCAAATCGTGGCGCAGGAAGGAGACATCCGCCGCAATACTGTCTATTTTAGTCTCCATGGAGGATCGGGAGTTGGCGATGGCCGCCATTACGTCATGTAAGGAGAGAGAGAGCCGTCCCCCGTGGGGGAGTTCGGTCGTGTTGCTGGGCCCGCCGTGGCCGGGGCAGTAGCGACGGCAAACTGATCTATACTGCTCTGTGTGGATGGTTTCTTCTGCCTGTCTTTCCCCATATTTCCGGAGGCTGTGCCCGGCACAATGGGTCGGATGGTATTGTTTATGTTCGGTTGGAGTGCTCGACCCTCCCAGGTGTGTGATGTTGCAGCCCCATAGCGAGTCAAATGGAGAGCTGTGGGTCCCAGGGCGTCCTCCAGTAGGTTAATATGGCAGCGTACTCTGAGCGCCTGGGGCTAGTTGCCCCTTATCGTGCCTTCACAGAACGCTCACAGAACGATCGGACCTCTGGCGTTTCTAACAGTTCACCCAAGAAGTAGTGGTCCTCTAGTGGTCTCTCATCCACTATACGGTGCGTTATGACCTGTGTTTCGCCAGGAGCAGTTGCCAGGTGGGGCTTGCACCACAGATTATAATTAGTCCACTGCCAGCACTGTCACGAGACCCTACGAAGGCCCTTGCCGTTACACCAGGCTCTAGCCGGGCTCGGCCCTCTTCGCTGGATTGTAGGGCGATTCCGTGCCTCACACCTCCTTCCTCGTGGGGAAGAATCACCCCTTTTCTATGTATATTTTCTCCCCCCCAGTGGTTGGTTCGTCAGGGGGGGGGTCGAGAGGGTCTAAAGGAGGAGGGGGCCCCACTCACTTGTTATGGCCTGGGGTTATGTCCAATGCAGCCTCCGGTCCTCTTCTGCAAGTCGTTCTTCATGTGGTAGTGCGGGGAGGGCGGAGAGGTCACGCCACGGGATCTCCTCCTGGTTCCAGCTCCCCTTTGGAGATGCAGAGGACCGCTTGGATCACCGTAGATGCCGGCTCCCAGCAGGGAGGGGAGGGAGCACCGGCCGATGCAACCGTAGTACGGTTGAGGAGCCTCGCTTACTGTTTTCCGTCGCTCCGGCTCTCAGGGCTGCAGTCCTCAGTATACGCAGCCAACACCGCTCTCCGCAGTCCTCTCTGCTGGTGCTCGCGTTGCGCTAGGCAGCGCCGGTTCCCAGCCGGCAGATATGAGGCCGCAGCTCCCCGCTTCCCCGCCACTCCTACTGGGTGTTGCCGGAGGTCTCCGCCGGGTCCGCAGCACACCTCCTCCTCAGCAGGCAGGCACGGGGGGTTCAGTCCTTCTCCCTCGGAGCGGTCCGCCGTGTCTAGGCACAGCAGCTGCCCAGCCAGCTTCACTGCCACACGGTGCAGGCGTTTTCTCCCACAGCAGGGCCCTCTGTCCTCTAGAGGCGATGAGTCGCGGCGGCCATCTTGGAAGCGCCTCACGTGTCTTACGCGCTGAAAGTGTTTCTCGATTTACAGCCTCAAAACACAGGATTTGCAGGCTGAGACTTGCCACGGAGCCGCTACAGACATTCGCCCAGTTGTGCTTGAAATTTCGGGTCTCCGCGTCCCACCAGGCAGGATAATCTTATCAGGAAGTTTTCGGCTGCGAGAGGAGCTCACGGGACTCACGTCTTCTGAGCTCGCATGTCGGCCACGCCCCCCCTCATTATATGATCTTGATCTTGATCCCAGCCTCCCAGGCAAACCCTGGTTATAAAATCAACCTTTTTACCTCTCTATGTATGGGCCATTCTACCTGCTTCAACCCTGTCTACAGAGAGCAGTTCCGACATGCCCTTGCTTTGCAGCCTGTATATCCTCTTGGAGCTGTGTGTGGGGAAGAAATCATCAGCTCAGAAAAGTACTTTAAAGGTAGAAAAATGTAAGGGGCGATGTCTTACATTTTGGAAAAGTAGAGGAATGTAGTTCCCTGTAGTGGGAGGGAGAGGAATCTGCAAACAAGCCTTGGTCACAGTTTAAAACAGGAATAAATGTCAAATTGTGTTCATCATATCGGCCAGTTTGTTTTATGAACATATATATGAAATATTATTCTAAATATTCTTGAATGGACTGGCCAAGATTATTGAGCCCTTGTTTCACTCAGTCCAACAAGTTTGTATCCATTTGAAACAACTGAATATGTTAACACATGCTCTGTTTCGCTCTGTCGAAACGATATAGCTGAAACTACTGGGACTTCTTTCATGATTCTTATAGCGTTTAGTGAGAAATCTTTTGATAGCGTTAATTGGTCTTTCCTAGGAGCAGTTATGCATTGGTTTGGTTTTACTAACAACATTTAAGGTATTATGAAGCTTTACAAAAATAACCATGGCTATTTTCTCTTACAAGTGTGCATATTTCTGAGCCATTGCAGCTCTCCAGGGGATAAAGCAGGGATAGTTTGATACAAAAGAAATTGGATAATTTACATAGGGTTTATTGATACAATCAACGCAGCCAAGATATCCATCCTGCCTATTTTTTTAATTCAACAATATCCTTCTGTTCATTGAGAGTACATTCTTTGCACTCCTAAAGTCAATGATTAGTGTTTTAGTCGTAGTCTACTAATCCCCCAGATCATTTAAGAAAACAGGAAGACAATCTTTAAAAAAAGGGGGATGACCCCTATCTGGTTTTAAGGCATATCATTGGGATACATAATTCAAAAGGAGCAGGATTTTTAGCTCAGGAATGTCATGATTTGGAGCCTTAGGACATTCATTCTTGTAGTTTGTTACCATAATGGTGGAATGGGCTATTCTACAGATTATAGACCCAACATTTGTTTTCAAAAGTGAGGTTTAAGACTTTGAGTGGCAAATGTGAATGTTTGAGTAATTTGGTAAATACTTGGCAGGTTTCCAGACTTTTGAGATATCAACCTTTATGCGGTTCACCTGACTTAAGTTGGATTTTTGAAGACAGACTCTGCAATCTTCCAAAGCATGTTAGGTTGTAGAAAATTGGAATTGTATAACTGGAAGCAAAACCCCTTACTCACAAGGCACTACAACATGTTGGTAGGGCGAGGCTAAGCCATTTTAAGTATCTACAACTCCTGGAGTTTGAGGAAGAAATCAATAAGGTAAATTACAATGGGAAAGGAGGAGATCTGGAAGATTTATTGAACGAACTCAAGACTACCCAATGATTAGATGATTTAAAAAACACATAAAGATGTAATGTTTTCTCTGGAAGACCAGAGCCTATTCAAATGAAAGTGGGAGGAAGATCTATGACTCCCTCATATAAAATGAGTATTGAAGGAAGCCCTTTTAAGGTGCATGCTATTTTGCATGTTCTTTTTGAGCCTGCAAATTGCAAGAAAAATGCATTTATTTGTCCTTTCTCATTTATATTTGTTTCCACATGGAATGAGTAGAATATTGGGAAGAACCAGGAGCTTCCCACAACGTGGTTTGGAAAAATCTAACCTGTGTCAAATGCTCGCTATGTGCTCCATCCTGTGGGATTATTGGGTAGGGGGATTGGTAATATTATCAGCAAAAAGTTTGGAAAGCAACCAAACACAAGCCCCCATGATATTACATGGACCTTTGTGTTATCTCAAAGGATGAATGTGGATTGAGTTTTTTTAGTATCGTTACTGCCCAGATGAGCATCATGAAACTATAGATCAAGGAAGTCCCACTAATGACAGAGTGGAAGAAGGGATTGTTTCATGGTTTGAGATGGTTTCTGGAAATCAGAAGGAGACAAGTCAGTGCTGACAGTCGAGATAAAGTAGGATTTTGGAATGAGTTACTAAACAGTCAAGATTGGTTTAATACATTTTGTGATATTAGTGAATGAAACGTTACAAAATGATATTATCCTTTCTGATCTTGGGGCCTGGGATAAGCATGCATGATGGTTAAACATTAGGTAATTCCATACCCTTGCAATGCTTAATCTGGATAATTATGGTGGGTCATACTGGTAGAATAAGCATCTCACCCTTAGTTCTCCTGCCTATCCAATGGAACGAAAGGTTTGACTTTGTAGACCATTAGTTATGTTTGGACAAAAATAAAGAACACATGAGTTGCAAGAAAACACAGTTATAATGCAAAGTAATTGAAAAAAAAACAAAGATGGACGAGAGTACAGTCTTGATAGAAAGCAAGACTGTGGAACACTCAAAATGCCCAAATTTGTTTACAGTATTTAAAGACAAAAACCACAATATCAGCATGTTATTAAAAATATCAAGTGTATTATAATCTCTACAGTCACATTGGCTTTCACCTACATGAGTCCCTAAACATCACATTTGTAAACATGTTTAATTGATTAGTGCGAGCCTGATGTTGTAGTGAGGGTATCCCACTGCAGACACCCTAATTGCAAAGTCAGAAGAAAACCTGGGCCTGGCCCCCTATAGCAAACCATTTGAAACAATGAGTGTCTCTCTCATGGAACCCATCAGGTTACAAGCCCCTCGTTCCCAGCCCTTGCAGTCCCTTAGAATGCAAAATATTTCTTGCAACTATTTTATGGCAACATGTTGTTATCTCCGGTACACGGCCTCCTAGCCAACGCCCCATATTCCTTGGGAATCAGGCTATCTCATGAGAGGTGTGATGGAGGCCCTCTCCTAAAGAACTAATTATTCATATTTATGTGTGTCTGCTAGCTATTCTACCCTGTGGCCAGCAGCACTGGGGGCAGCCTATCTCCAGCCTGGCCCAGTGCTCCAACACCATCTCTACAAAATGTCTTTGTGCACAATGGAGAAATGTCCTTGAGTAACGCCTACATCTGTCTGTGCTGTGCAAAGGACAGAAACTATCACATTGTAGGAGGCTCAACTGTCCTGTGAACAGCTTCAGGAAGGGAACAGACTGGGCCTGATTATTGAAACAATTGCTAGCATGTTTTCTGCCCCTCCACCATGGCTCTGGCCTGGAGGCCTTCTATGAAGGGAAGCAGGACTGTAGTTTGATTTTAGCAAATGGCAAACCATTTAGGAAAAGGCCTAATATTGTGAATGTCAAAAGCCTATCACTTTAGTGTTAGTACCTATCACTTTAGATTCAGTAACTACTTCTAGCATAACCAGCCGTGGCTCCTGCTATCTCAGTGCTAGTAGGTTGGCCTAATGTGACAGAGTGGTTTTCTCAGTACTGTTAATGGGCTATGAATATGGCCTAACGTTGATCAGCCTGTCAGAGTTCCTCATGTGGGTAGAATTCTCTGAGTGTATCTTAACTCTGAGCTGAGCCCTCTCCCACTGTGATTTGAGCATGACCTCCTTAAGTTCTGGAAAATCCTCAAGAACTTTCTCTTTACCTCTTCCTTTTTCTCCTCTCTTACCTGTTAATCTTACAGCAGCATGACTGATGTACAGTGCCCTTATGTGTCCTCGGGGACTTGATGCCCCACATCTCTCATCCCAGCTGCTGTCCTTCTGCTGCACTTACTTGGGCTCAACCTAACCACAGGTGGTTGCACTTACGTTCTTCTCCTCTTAGCACTTACCCTAAGCACTCCATATGCATCAAAGCACCTATCCCTCACCCCTCCCCTCTTTGCACTTGCACGTTCTGAACACTCACAAGGCATAGTAGATTTGTCTCCCGTTCCCTTTACTCTCATCATGGGTTTGTACTTTTAATTACATTATTTATCCTTGCTGTAATTCATTGTCTACCTTCCCTTGTCCCCACCCTGTTTGCCCGTTGGGAAATTTGAAACAGGTTTACTAATTATATAAGCGCCTAACAAGTGACCAATAAAATAAAAAATAAATAAATAATACTTTTTGCTACGTTTAGTGTGTTGATAGTGCAAACCCATTTCTACAATTTCTAACTGGAAGTCCAAGGATAAGAGCAAACCCATGACAGGACAAGGAGACTTTGATGGAGTTTTCTAGTTTTCCTCTCCCCAAATGTTCCCACATGGTCTCAGGAACCAAGAGGGGTTACCCCTGAATCTGCTGTTATAGTTATGGCTACTGATGTGCCGAGAAATATGAGGACCCACCATTTTCCTCTTCTGGGCCCAAACACAGGTAGCAGCAGATCATGACACCTGGGACCCCATAAATCTCTATTAATCAGCCCACAACACGTGAGTGCATCACAAGACATTCAAGAGAATGTTGCAGACCTGAGATGACTGAATGCTAATCAAAATAGAAAATGTTTTTTTCATTTGTTGTCCCTAATTCTTGGGTTTGATGGAATCTGTTAATTGCCAGAGCTTGGATATATGGTAGATTGAGGATCTAAGAATGTATATAAAAAAATAGAATCAGTCAGAAAACCTCTGAGAGCCTCTACACATCCATTGGGCACATTTTGGACACCCATAATTATTGGGTTGTTCCTCCTAACCATGATTTCTTGTTATTAAAGGGACATTTATTTTATTTTTTATGGACCCATCCCCTGTTTTGATTTCTTAGCTACTACTTCAAATGTGTCCAGCTTAATTATATGTATCTTCTCCGCGCCCGGCCTATCCTGCAGTCAATCATATATCTTGGCTAGCGATGGAGAGTGCACTATTTTCTAGCCTCCATCGAGGAATAAAGTTTTCATCCGTAATAGATTTTTAGGTAGCAAACGCAGTTTCAAAATGATTCAGTCTGATGGATTTTTCTGAGATCTCTCAGCTTCCATTTATCTTACTTTATGTCTCCCCGGTTATCTCTTCCTCCAGGCTCATCCAAATTATCAGTAGTTGCTAGAAACGTCAGACTCTCTGAATATGTATTTATTTATTTATTTATTTATTTTGTTCGCATCTGTAAAGCGCGCAGCAGCCCTAAGGCAATATTGATATTGAATATCGGTTGCTCGCTCTCAGCTTTTCTTTACACTTAAATTATCTCTCCATTTCAACCACATGCCTCAGCAGTTCAGCATGGTAACCTTGGGGAATACCCGCCATCCCTTCTGCAAGTCAGCTTGCGAAATTTCTGATGCCTAATCTGCTCCCACGGCAACCCACAAGCATCCACTTTCTCAATCATTGAGAGAAGCAGAAGAAAAAGAGCAATGCGATGAGAGAATACACGATGGGATCTTTGGTCTACAGGAATATTACAGGATGGGTATGGGCATTAGGGATTGTGGACATGTTAGAGGCAGTACATTTCTACCCAGGATGCTTTGATGGAATTCGCCTGTGAAACAGGTCGATAGTTCAAAGTATCCATCTGTTGAACATAGGGGCTGAAGTCTCTATTAGAACCAATTAGTACCAAGTCACCCTGTGTCAATTAAGTGGCAAGTATTCTTGTAGCCCATGCCGTGATACCCGAGGGTTTGAGCGTATAACCAAATGAAATAAATAAATAAAACCACTTGGGCAACTGGGATCTATGAGGCTCACTGAAATTATTTCGGCAGACTTACAATTTGCTGAGTCTGCAGAAAGCAGCGGGAATATTCCTACACCCCACTCCTGCCCCTCCCTCTATCCCTATCCCCCGTAATATGAACGTAAACCAAATCCTTCATCTGACTGTTTTGCCATCAAAGAATTAGTAAAAATGTGGCAAAATGCAATTCGGCCAAATTGTAATTTGGCAAAAGTAGGTAAAGCCAACAACTGGAGTGCCCATGGTGGCTACCACCTGAGTTGACCACAGAGGGGGAGAATCAGTTGTGGCGATGTTGTGATCCAACTGGGTAATGCAAAACATATTGCTAATTCTGTGATTCTGGAGGTTAGGGGGAAATGGGTGTGGGAAAAGAGAACAGTGAGGGAGGGAAAGATGGAGAGGCAGCGTGTGTGCACAGGGCACACAGAGCAGGCAGGGATAGAGTGCACAGATTGGCAGAGCAGGGAGAGACAGAGAATACAGAGAGGCCAAGTATACAGAGAGTCGGAAAACTTAAAGAGAGAAAGCACACATTGTGAACAGAGACAGTGTATACAAAGCACGCTGAGTGTGAAAAGAGAAGGAGCATACAGAGTGGCAGAAAGTGATAGACGGAGCAAAGAGACAGAGTGTACAAGCACACAGGGACATAGGGCCTCATTACGAGTTGGGCGGTAGAGGATACCGGGCACCGGTAAGGATACCGGTGCCGGTAATCCCCTACCGCCGGATTTCAAGTTCGCCTAACGGGAACCGCTAGGGACGTGTGGTCGGACCACACATCCCTTACGGGTCCCGTTAGGGGACCGGGCAGCTAATTACGGGCCTGCCATTAGCAGGCCCGTAAATAGCACCTTCCCCATTCCCGTTGAGCCCTATGGGGGCTCAAATGGGAATGGGGAATGGTTGGTGCAATGGGGACTTAACGGTCCCGCCAGGGTCGGACTAGACCGGTAAGTCCCCAGTGCACCACACCAGACTCGGTCCCATTCTTGGTGGCAGTCATGGCGCAAATAGCGCCATGACTACCACCAATCTCGTAATGAGGCCCATAGAGTAAATAGACCAAGGTCGCCCAACTCCAATCTTCAAGGGCCGGAAAGCTGGTGCCTTTTCAGGATATCCCTCATTAATATTAATGAGGAGAAATGGGCATACATTTACTGGTGTATTGCTTAAGAGACGTTATCTGATGCCATGGCAGCCAAAGCTGCACCAGTCTCCACCCTCCTCTCATTTATGCAGGTGAAGTATTTGTTCAGGTGTCCTGTGGAAGGTGGTCTCTTTGTCTGACGTCCCCATGTCACTTTCTTAGAGGTACACTACAGCAAAAAGGTAATACCAGTTCCCACTATCTAGAGCTCGTTATCAAGTTCCTTCTTCCAGCGATATTAAATTGCAGTCGCTGTCACCCCCAGGAAGAGACTGGGGAATCTCCATTGCCTTATCACACTTGGCTTCCCACACACTAGTATTATTGTTGTTTTTCTGTTTATCAAGTGTTGGTGTTAGAAATGGCTTAGAAACTTACAGGGTAATTCATGGAAATTCGCACAAAAGTGTCACACGCGGCTGGCGCACAGCGTGCCCGTGCGAATGTCTGCGCCAGCCGCGTGTGATAAAATCAATTTCCGCGCACAGCGTATTCATGGATTCTCGCCTCCAAAAGCAGACGTGGCGCAGAGTGGTGCAGCGACCCTGCAGCAGCGCCAGTTACGCCCCCAAGAACGCCCTCGGCAAGGAAAAGCCATCAAGATCGCAAAACCATTGCAAAGGGATGCGCCAACCCTGTACCAGTTTACCGGACTGGCAAACAGCAAACGCAAAGCGGGGAACGTGTATTACGGGTTTCGGGAACATGCGTGCGCGAGACGTTTCACACGCGATCTGGCCTGGGGGAGCGTGTGTGTGTATTTCAGAGGTGCGCGAGAAGTTTCACACGCAAACGGGCTGGGTGCGTGTATTTCAGGGGTGCGCGAGAAGTTTCACATGCGATCGGGCCTGGGGGAGCGTGTGTGTGTATTTCAGGGGTGCGCGAGAAGTTCCACACGCGATCGGGCCTGGGGGTGCGTATGCGTGTATTTCAGAGGTGCGCGAGAAGTTCCACAGGCGATTGGCCTGGGCGCGTGTATTCCAGAGGTGCGCGAGAAGTTTCACACGCGATTGGCCTGGGCGCGTGTATTTCAGGGGTGCGCGAGAAGTTCCACACGCGATTGGCGTGGGCGCGTGTATTCCAGAGGTGCGCGAGAAGTCCCACACGCGATTGGCCAGGGCGCGTGTATTCCAGAGGTGCGCGAGAAGTTTCACACGTGATCGGGTCTGGGGGAGCGTGTGCGTGTATTTCAGAGGTGCGCGAGAAGTTCCACACGCGATTGGCCTGGGCGCGTGTATTCCAGAGGTGCGCGAGAAGTTCCACACGTGATTGGCCTAGGCGCGTGTATTTCAGAGGTGTGCGAGAAGTTTCACACGCGATCGGGCCTGGGGGAGCGGGTGCGTGTATTTCAGGGGTGCGCGAGAAGTTCCACACACGATTGGCCTGGGCGCGTGTATTCCAGAGGTGCGCGAGAAGTTTATAACGCGATCGGGCCTGGGGGAGAGTGTGCGTGTATTTCAGAGGTGCGCGAGAAGTTCCACACGCGATTGGCCTGGGCGCGTGTATTCCAGAGGTGCGCGAGAAGTTCCACACGCGATTGGCCTGGGCGCGTGTATTCCAGAGGTGCGCGAGAATTATCACACGCGATTTCAGCAGGGTACATGTATTTCAGGGGTGCGCGAGAATTTTCACACGCGATTTCAGCAGGGTACGTGTATTTCAGGGGTGCCGGGGAGTTCTACATGTGATTTGGCAGCGTGGGTCCTCCCAGGTGTTCCCTGTACACCCTCCACGGCCCCTGCAGGCAGCCCACACCACAGGGCCTATCCTGCATCCCTGGTCATGTGCCGCAGGCAGCTCACCCACCATGGGCATGCCCCCCAGCAAAGGCACATGTCTCCTTGCACTACTGATCACCAACTCATGTCCCATTGCACCCCCACTACCAGCATTGCGGGGCACCTGCCATCAGGCCCCCACTCATGTCCCACTCATGTCCCCCTGCACCCCCACCCCCCAGCACTGTGGTGCACCCTCCACCAGGCCCCAACTCCTGTTCCACTGCACCCTGACCCCCCAGCACTGTGGTGCACCCTCCACCAGGCCCCAACTCATGTTCCCCTGCACCCCCACCCCCCAGCACTGTGGTGCACCCTCCACCCGTCCCCAACTCATGTTCTCCTGCACCCCCACCCGCCAGCACTGTGGGGCACCCTCCACCAGGCCCCAACTCATGTTGCCCTGCACCCCCACCCCCCAGCACTGTGGTGCACCCTCTACCAGGCCCCAACTCCTGTTCCCCTGCACCCCCACCACCCAGCACCATGGGGCACCTGCCAGCAGGCCCCAACTCATGTTCCCCAGACAACATGTCATCACAATCTAGATCCCTGGTCCCTATGGTCAACCTCCAAAAGCAGAACACCCACCTGAGTATTGCATCCACCCACTTAGAAATGGCAATAACATGATAGAACACCGATTGCAAGTTTGGAAACGAACACATGTCCCTCACATACACCCAATGGGTGTCAGTGAATCTCAAAACCCATATCATGATACGCATGAAACCAATGAGATGATACTACACATTGAAGTCTGATCAAGAAATATGTATCATAGGAAACATAAATTGAATCAAAAATAAACAAACAGAAACGGGAATGTAAAAAAATAAAAAGAAGCATGTCTGTGAAAAAATGCTAAACCAAAAATCATAATCCAAAGGAATGGTGTCCAAAGTCACAGTCCACAAAAGAAAATCCAATGGAAAATAATAATCGAAAGCCACTGCTCCATGGGTATATTGTAAAATAAAAAGAAAATCCAACAGTGAACTATGTACAGAGGAACAAGCCAGGGTCCATGATCCCAACAAAAGAAATTAAACCTATCTAACAGCACTACCTAATAAAAAAAACTATATACAAAAATGTGGCCCATTGTCCAAAAGGTCCAAAATAAATAAAAAAGCAAAGGAAACCTAACACTAACTACATAACTATTTACAAGGGCAGCGGGCTAGTCCGACGGCTCACTGGTTGTTGTCATGGGCCAGGGCACCATCGAACTCCTGTTCAATGGCTTGGAGGCGGGCATGTTCCCTGGCCCCGAGGTCCCGCAGGGATAATGCAGTGTCCAGCTCCAACTCCCTGCGAAGACCCTCGAGGCACTCAGACCGCCTCAGCACCCTCCACATGGAGTTCTCCGCCCTGACCATTGTGAGCCGTTCCTCCTCTGGCCGCTGCCGCTCCGCACCTATCTGCTGGCCCAACCACTCCCACACGGAAGCCACTTCCATTCCAGGGTTCTCCTGCCCTCCGGCCGATGCCTGCACCCCTGATGTTGATGGCCCCGAGCCATGATGCCTTCCACGTCGAGCCTGCCGCTGCCTCCGACGCAACTGCCTGTGCCAGCACGACGGCATCCAGGCTGATGGAATCCACCGACGCCGTCGCGCCCGTGCCCTGCCCGATGATGTCGTAACATCCTCCATCTGCTGGGGTCCAGTTGCTGGTGTGTCCACCCCTGCTGGACCTCCGACTCCCGACTGTGGCAGGGATGGGATCCCCACCAAGGTGGCTGCATTGGTCGGGGCTGGTCCTCAGGGGGCCCTGGTGGCATCTGGGCCGGAAGACGGCATGGAGTACGACTGGCGCATAGCCTCCACAGAGGAGGAGAGGGTCGCCAGAGTGCCCGACACATGTACGAGACCCCCGACCATGACCGCTCCCAACTGGGCCACGTTGGCACGGTGCTCTTCGTGATGACGTGCGTGCTCCCCCTGGGAAGCACGCACCTCATCACGAATAACAGCCGTGCGCAACGCGACACCAATCAGGACCTTCTCCATACGGCCAGGGGGCCCCTCGTCCGCAGGTGGAGGGGAGTCAGATGACATGGACATCCACCCTACCTGCGGACAGGCCTGGGATGGGGCATCCCTGCTGGTGCATGGTGGTGCAGTCACAGTGTCAGGGACAGTGACATTCACAGTCACCTCCACGGCGACCTGTGCTGCCTCCTGCCCCTGGACGGCACCACTTGCACCAGCAGGGATGCCCCCACCAGGGCCCATGTGCGGCTCAGTAGCGGCCTCCTCCTCCTTTGTGGAAACCACCAACCTGGATGGCTCCACACCGTCTTCCGCCATTGCAAGCCCCTGTGGGGGCTCACCCACCCCTTCCGCTGCAGCCATCGGGGCATCCCCGCCGCTTAGCTCAACAGCGCCGTCTCCGCCCTCTTCTTCACTTTGCGCTGTGTAGAGGGAGACATAGAACACAAGCATCAGGGTACTGTACAATGGTCCCCTAGACAGGAGGCAACAGCAGATGAGTGGCACTGTCAAAGATCACTTCCATCATGTCCCTCCACAACACATGGGTCAGTGCAGGCAAAACACATGCAGTAACATGCAATGTGCATGCTATGGACATAAGCAAACATGTCCAAGGGAGTCTTGAAGCATACAATGTTGTTTTTGGACTCACATGCATCATGGGTCATGCCTATCACATGCACACACTTCACCTACTTTCATCCATCTGGACTCGTACACCCCAGACACAGTGGATGCAAGGATAACTAGGCTACATCAGTGATTCTGAACATTGTCACAGACATGTGTCATGCATCCATGGCATTCACAAGTCACAGACACGCAGGTCAGAAACACAGACATGGACACCATACATGTACATGGCATCAGCACACATCCCTCACCTCCACCCATGTCCAGGAACAGAGACTGGCATGCTCTCATGTGTCCATTCCGCATAGGGCTCCCCATGTTGCATTTAAACACATACACCAACAGTGTGCTTCACACATTATTGGTCTCACATGCATGACCATGATGTCCCTGCACACACACACGTGTACATGGCCTATGTCACACATACAGGCAAGTATCAGACAACCAGCACGCTGCAACATGCCCTGTCTCACACAGCAATGCTTGGCCACTTACCGCTCGACTCCAGATGGGTCTGCCTCTCAAGGATCTGGGCATGGAGCGCTGGGCGTACGCGTTCCAGGACCCTCAGCTGGATGGTACTCATGCTGCCCCGGCCCCCCTCCACGAGGCGCCGGGCCTTATGAGGGTCCTGGACCTGAAGTCCTCCCAGCGCTTCTTGACTTGCTTGATGTTGGGGGTTGCCACCCCCTCCGCGTTGATGGCAATCACAAAGTCGTCCCAGATCCTGTCCTGTCCTTCCTTGTCGGCGCGTGGTGATCCGAAGAGGGCATCATAATGCCCGAAGACAAGCTCCACCAGGACACCAACTTACTTCTGACTGAAGCTGGTGGCCCTCTGCCCCTCTGGCTGGGGGTCGCCAGTGGTCTCGGATGGTGTTTGCCCCGACATGGCGACCCCTGAGGCAGGCGTCGGTGGGCAACTGGGTCCTGGGGCTGGGCTGTGGAGCGATGGTATCCCAGTCGGGAGTGTTCTGTTCCAGCAGGGGTGGACACAGCAACTGGACCCCTGCAGATGGCTGATGTGCAGGCACCAAATGGCAGGGCACGGTGGCAGCAGGCAGGGAGGCAGCAGCAGATGGCTCGTGGGAGGCTGCTCGGATCTCTGGGGGGCAGTAATTCGGCCTTTTGGGCAGGAGCGTGGTCTTCCGTGTGCTTACGTGTGGCCAGCTTGATACGGAGTGATTTGGCACGTGAAAATTCTGCACGTCAGCGTGTGAATCGAGGAAAGGCCCTTAGCGCGTAAGCGCGTCAGCACGCATACGCGATTCCATTGGACCAAAGGCCTGTGACGTATCGCGCACGGGCGTTGCTTTTCGTGGGGTGCGGTGCGTGTGTTTTGCAGGCGTTGGGGTTCACACGCTATTACTTCACAGCGGGTGGGTATTGGATACGCATTCTTCTACACGCAAGGCAGACGGTGAGTGGTACCCTGCTCCCCCAGGCCCGATCGCGTGTAAAACCACCCGCAAGCCCCTGAAATACACGTACCCTGCTCCCCCAGGCCCGATCGCGTGTAAAAACACCCGCGAGCCCCTGAAATACACGTACCCCGCTCCCCCAGGCCCGATCGCGTGTAAATACACCCGCGAGATCCTGAAATACACGTGCCCATGCCAATCGCGTGTGCAACTTCTCGAGCACCCCTGAAATACACGCGCCCAGGCCAATCGCATGTGGGACTTCTCGCGCACCCCTGAAATACACACGCCCAGGCCAATCGCGTGTGGAACTTCTCGCACACCCCTGAAATACACAGGTCATCGAACGCCGTGCGATAAGGCCACAGCGAATTCGCACATAGCGCGGCACACATAACAAAAGTAGGCGTAACACGGGGCGTCACACGCAGAATGGGGACAACTCGTGAAAATGTGGGCGTCACGGGGGAAGTACAGGAGGCAAGTGCGCAGAACGCCCACACGGTCGCCTACAACACGTATTCATGGAATCGAATAGGGAAAAACAGCGCACGGCAAAAGACTCGTACAGGCCCATACATGACAGCCACCCAAAAGCAGGCAGTAGCGTCCCTGCACAGGAAAAAAATGTGCGCCAAAGTTCTACACGTGCGAGAAGGCCCACACGCGATCGGGCCTGGGGGAGCGTGTGCGTGTATCTCAGAGGTGCGCGAGAAGTTTCACACGCGATTGGGCCTGGGGGAGCGTGTGCGTGTATTTCAGAGGTGCGCGAGAAGCTTCACACGCGATCGGGCCTGGGGGAGCGTGTGCGTGTATTTCAGAGGTGCGCAAGAAGTTTCACACGCGATCGGGCCTGGGGGAGCGTGTGCCTGTATTTCAGAGGTGCGCGAGAAGTTTCACACGCGATCGGGCCTGGGGGAGCGTGTGCGTGTATTCCAGAGGTCCGCGAGAAGTTTCTCACACGCGATTGGCCTGGGCGCGTGTATTTCAGGGGTGCGCGAGAAGTTCCACACGCGATTGGCCTGGGCGCGTGTATTTCAGGGGTGCGCAAGAAGTTCCACACGCGATTGGCCTGGGCGCGTGTATTTCAGAGGTACGCGAGAAGTTCCACATGCGATTGGCCTGGGCGCGTGTATTTAAGAGGTGCGCGAGAAGTTCCACACGCGATTTGCCCGGGCGCGTGTATTTCAGAGGTGCGCGAGAAGTTCCACACGCGATTGGCCTGGGTGCGTGTATTTCAGGGGTGCGCGAGAAGTTCCACACACGATCGGGCCTGAGCGCGTGTTTTTCAGAGGTGGGCGAGAAGTTCCACACGCGATCGGGCCTGGGGGAGCGTGTGCGTGTATTTCAGAGGTGCGCTAGAAGTTTCACACGCGATTGGCCTGGGCGCGTGTATTTCAGGGGTGCGCAAGAAGTTCCACACGCGAATGGCCTGGGCGCGTGTATTTCAGGGGTGCGCGAGAAGTCCCACACGCGATTGGCATGGGCGCGTGTATTTCAGAGGTGCGTGAGAAGTTCCACACGCGATTGGCCTGGGCGCGTGTATTTCAGAGGTGCGCGAGAAGTCCCACACGCGATTGGCCTGGGCGCGTGTATTTCAGAGGTGCGCGAGAAGTTTCACACGCGATTGGCCTGGGCGCGTGTATTGTAGAGGTGCGCGAGAAGTTTCTCACACGCGATTGGCCTGGGCGCGTGTATTCCAGAGGTGCGCGAGAAGTTTCTGACACGCGATTGGCCTGGGCGCGTGTATTTCAGGGGTGCGCGAGAAGTTCCACACGCGATTGGCCTGGGCGCCTGTATTTCAGCGGTGCGCGAGAAGTTCCACACGCGATTGGCCTGGGCGCGTGTATTTCAGAGGTGCGCGAGAAGTTCCACAAGCAATTAGCCTGGGGGAGCGTGTGCATGTATTTCAGAGGTGCGCGAGAAGTTCCACATGCGATTGGCCTGGGCGCGTGTATTTCAGAGGTGCGCGAGAAGTCCCACACGCGATTGGCCTGGGCGCGTGTATTTCAGAGGTGCGCGAGAAGTTCCACACGCGATTGGCCTGGGCGCGTGTATTTCAGGGGTGCGCGAGAAGTCCCACACGCGATTGGCCTGGGCGCGTGTATTTCAGGGGTGCGCGAGAAGTTCCCCATGCGATTGGCCTGGGCGCGTGTATTTCAGAGGTGCGCGAGAAGTTCCACACGCGATCGGGCCTGGGGGAGCGTGTGCGTGTATTTCAGAGGTGCGCGAGAAGTTTCACACGCGATTGGCCTGGGCACGTGTATTTCAGAGGTGCGCGAGAAGTTCCACACGCGATTGGCCTGGGCGCGTGTATTTCAGGGGCTCGCGGGTGTTTTTACACGCGATCGGGCCTGGGGGAGCGGGGTACGTGTATTTCAGGGGCTCGTGGGTGGTTTTACACGCGATCGGGCCTGGGGGAGCAGGGTACCACTCACCGTCTGCCTTGCGTGTAGAAGAACGCGTAGCCAACACCCACCTGCTGTGAAGTAATAGCGTGTGAACCCCAACGCCTGCAAAACACATGCACCGCACCCCACGAAAAGCAACGCTCGTGTGCGATACATCACAGACACGCATACGCGCTAAGGGCCTTTGGTCCAATGGAATCGCATATGCATGCTGACGCGCTTACGCGCTAAGGGCCTTTCCTCGATTCACACGCTGACATGCAGAATTTTCACGTGCCAAATCACTCCGTATCAAGCTGGCCACGCGTAACCACACAGAAGAGCACGCTCCTGCCCAAAAGGCCGATTTACTGCCCCCAAAGCCCCGAGCAGCCTCCCACGAGCCATCTGCTGCTGCCTGCCTGCCTGCTGCCACCGTGCCCTGCCATTTGGTGCCTCACATCAGCCATCTGCACGGGTCCAGTTGCTGTGTCCACCCCTGCTGGAACAGAACTCTCCCGACTGGGATACCATCGCTCCACAGCCCAGCCCCAGGACCCAGTTTCCCACCCACGCCTGCCTCGGGGGTCGCCATGTCGGGGCAAACACCATCCGAGACCACTGGCGACCCCCAGCCAGAGGGGCAGAGGGCCACCAGCTTCAATCAGAAGGAAGTTGGTGTCCTGGTGGAGCTTGTCTTGGGGCATTATGATGCCCTCTTCGGATCACCACGCGCCAACAAGGAAGGACGGGACAGGATCTGGGACGACTTTGTGGTTGCCATCAACGCGGAGGGGGTGGCAACCCGCAACATCAAGCAAGTCAAGAAGAGCTGGGAGGACTTCAGGTCCAGGACCCTCATAAAGGCCCGGCACCTCGTGGAGGGGGGCCGGGGCAGCATGAGTACCATCCAGCTGAGGGTCCTGGAACGCATACGCCCAGCGCTCCATGCCCAGATCCTTGAGAGGCAGACCCGTCTGGAGTCGAGCGGTAAGTGGCCAAGCATTGCTGTGTGAGACAGGGCATGTTGCAGCGTGCTGGTTGTCTGATACTTGCCTGTATGTATGACATAGGCCATGTACACGTGTGTGTGTACAGGGACATCATGGTCATGCATGTGAGACCAGTAATGTGTGAAGCACACGGTTGGTGTATGTGTTTAAATGCAACATGGGGAGCCCTATGCGGAATGGACACATGACAGCATGCCAGTCTCTGTTCCTGGACATGGGTGGGGGTGAGGGATGTGTGCTGATGCCATGTACATGTATGGTGTCCATGTCTGTGTTTCTGACCTGCGTGTCTGTGACTTGTGAATGCCATGGATGCATGACACATGTCTGTGACAATGTTCAGAATCACTGATGTAGCCTAGTTATCCTTGCATCTACTGTGTCTGGGGTGTACGAGTCCAGATGGATGAAAGTACGTTGAAGTGTGTGCATGTGATAGGCATGACCCATGATGCATGTGAGTCCAAAAACAACATTGTATGCTTCAAGACTCCCTTGGACATGTTTGCTTATGTCCTTAGCATGCGCCATGCCTGTTACTGCATGTGTTTTGCCTGCACTGACTCATGTGTTGTGGAGGGACAAATGGAAGTGATCTTTGACAGTGCCACTCATCTGCTGTTGCCTCCTGTCTAGGGGACCATTGTACAGTACCCTGATGCTTGTGTTCTATGTCTCCCTCTACACAGCGCAAAGTGAAGAAGAGGGCGGAGACGGCACTGTGGAGCTAAGCGGCGGGGATGCCCCCACGGCTGCAGCGGAAGGGGTGGGTGAGCCCCCACAGGGGCTTGCAACGGCGGAAGACGGTGTGGAGCTATCCAGGTTGGTGGTTTCCACAGAGGAGGAGGAGGCCGCTACTGAGCCGCACATGGGGCCTGGTGGGGGCATCCCTGCTGGTGCAAGTGGTGCAGTCCAGGGGCAGGGGCAGGAGGCAGCACAGGTCGCCGTGGAGGTGACTGTGAATGTCACTGTCCCTGACACTGTGACTGCACCACCATGCACCAGCAGGGATGGCCCATCCCAGGCCCGTCCGCAGGTACGGGGGAAGTAAATGTCATCTGACTCCCCTCCACCTGCGGACGAGGGGACCCCTGGCTGTATGGAGAAGGTCCTGATTGGTGTCGCGTTGCGCACGGCTGTCATTCGTGATGTGGTGCGTGCTTCCCGGGGGGAGCACGCACGTCATCACGAAGAGCACCGTGCCAACGTGGCCCAGTTGGGAGCGGTCATGGTCGGGGGTCTCGTACATGTGTCGGGCACTCTGGCGACCCTCTCCTCCTCTGTGGAGGCTATGCGCCAGTCGTACTCCATGCCGTCTTCCGGCCCAGATGAAACCAGGGCCCCCTGTGGATCTGCCCCGACCAATGCAGCCACCGGATGGGGATCCCATCCCTGCCACAGTCGGGAGTCGGAGGTCCAGCAGGGGTGGACACACCAGCAACTGGACCCCAGCAGATGGAGGATGTGACGGCATCATCGGGCAGGGCACGGGCACGACGGCGTTGGTGGATTCCATCAGCCTGGATGCCGTCGTACTGGCACAGGCAGTTGCGTCGGAGGCAGCGGTAGGCTCGACGTGGGAGGCATCATGGCTCGGGGCCATCAACATCAGGGGTGCAGGCATCTGCCGGAGGGCAAGAGAACCCTGGAATGGGAGTGGCTTCCGTGTGGGAGCGGTTGGGCCAGCAGATAGGTGCGGAGCGGCAGCGGGCAGAGGAGGAACGGCTCACAATGGTCAGGGCGGAGAACTCCATGCGGAGGGCGCTGAGGCGGTCTGAGTGCCTCGAGGGTCTTCGCAGGGAGTTGGAGCTGGACACTGCATTATCCCTGCAGGACCTCGGTGCCAGGGAACATGCCCGCCTCCAAGCCATTGAACAGGAGTTCGATGATGCCCTGGCCCATGACAACAACCAGTGAGCCGTCGGAATAGCCCGCTGCCCTTGTAAATAGTTTTGTAGTTAGTGTTAGGTTTCCTTTGCTTTTTTATTTATTTTGGACCTTTTGGACAATGGGCCACATTTTTGTATATAGTTTTTTTTTATTAGGTAGTGCTGTTAGATAGGTTTAATTTCTTTTGTTGGGATCATGGACCCTGGCTTGTTCCTCTGTACATAGTTCACTGTTGGATTTTCTTTTTATTGTACAATATTCCCATGGAGCAATGGCTTTCGATTATTATTTTCCATAGGATTTTCTTTTGTGGACTGTGACTTTGGACACCATTCCTTTGGATTATGATTTTTGATTTAGCATTTTTTCACGGACATGCTTCTTTTTATTTTTTTACATTCCCATTTCAGTTTGTTTATTTTTGATTCAATTTATGTTTCCTATGATACATATTTCTTGATCAGACTTCAATGTGTAGTATCATCTCATTGGTTTCATGCGTATCATGATATGGGTTTTGAGATTCACTGACACCCATTGGGTGTATGTGAGGGACATGTGTTCGTTTCCAAACTTGCAATTGGTGTTCTATCATGTTATTGCCATTTCTAAGTGGGTGGATGCAATACTCAGGTGGGTGTTCTACTTTTGGAGGCTGACCATAGGGACCATGGATCTAGATTGTGAGATTGTGATGACATGTTGGCTGGGGAACATGAGTTGGGGCCTGCTGGCAGGTGCCCCACGGTGCTGGGGTGGGGGTGCAGGGGAACAGGAGTTGGGGCCTGGTGGAGGGTGCACCACAGTGCTGGGGGGTGGGGGTGCAGGGGAACATGAGTTGGGGCCTGGTGGAGGGTGCCCCACAGTGCTGGGGGTTGGGGGTGCAGGGGAACATGAGTTGGGGACGGGTGGAGGGTGCATCACAGTGCTGGGGGGTGGGGGCGAAGGGGAACATGAGTTGGGGCCTGGTGGAGGGTGCACCATAGTGCTGGGGGGTGGGGGTGCAGGGGAACAGGAGTTGGGGCCTGGTGGAGGGTGCACCACAGTGCTGGGCGGTGAGGGTGCAGGGGGACATGAGTGGGACATGAGTGGGGGCCTGCTGGCAGGTGCCCCGCAATTCTGGGGGTGGGGTTGCAATGGGACATGAGTTGGTGATCAGTAGTGCAAGGAGACATGTGTCTTTGCTGGGGGGCATGCCCATGTTGGGTGGGCTGCCTGCGGGACATGACCAGGGATGCAGGGTAGTCCCCTGTGGTGTGGGCTGCCTGCAGGGGCCGTGGAGGGTGTACAGGGAACACCTGGGAGGACCCACACTGCCAAATCACATGTAGAACTCCCCGGCACCCCTGAAATACACGTACCCTGCTGAAATCGCGTGTGAAAATTCTCGCGCACCCCTGAAATACACGTACCCTGCTGAAATCGCGTGTGATAATTCTCGCGCACCACTGGAATACACGCGCCCAGTCCAATCGCGTGTGGAACTTCTCGCGCACCTCTGGAATACATGCGCCCAGGCCAATCGCGTGTGGAACTTCTTGCGCACCTCTGAAATACACGCACACGCTCCCCCAGGCCCAATCGCGTGTGAAACTTCTCGCACACCTCTGGAATACATGCGCCCAGGCCAATTGCGTGTGGAACTTCTCGCGCACCCCTGAAATACAGCACACGCTCCACGAGGCCCGATCGCGTGTGAAACTTCTCGCGCACCTCTGAAATACACGCGCCCAGGCCAATCACGTGTGGAACTTCTCGCGCACCTCTGGAATACACGCGCCCAGGCCAATCGCGTGTGGAACTTCTCACGCACCTCTGAAATACACGCACACGCTCCCCCAGCCCCGATCGCGTGTGAAACTTCTCGCGCACCTCCGAAATAGACACGCCCAGGCCAATCCCGTGTTGAACTTCTCGCGCACCTCTGGAATACACACGCCCAGGCCAATCGCGTGTGGAACTTCTCGCGCACCCCTGAAATACACGCGCCCAGGCCAATCGCGTGTGAAACTTCTCGCGCACCTCTGGAATACACGCACCCAGGCCAATCGCGTGTGGAACTTCTCGCTCACCTCTGAAATACACGCACACGCACACGCACCCCCAGGCCCGATCGCGTGTGGAACTTCTCACGCACCCCTGACATACACGCACACGCTCCCCCAGGCCTGATCGCGTGTGAAACTTCTCACGCACCTCTGAAATACACGCGCCCAGGCCAATCGCGTGTGAGACTTCTTGCGCACCCCTGAAATACACGCACACGCTCCCACAGGCCCGTTCGCATGTGAAACTTCTCGCGCACCTCTGAAATACACGTGCCCAGGCCAATCGCGTGTGGAACTTCTCGCGCACCTCTGGAATACACGCGCCCAGGCCAATCGCGTGTGGAATTTCTCACGCACCCCTGAAATACACGCACCCAGGCCATTCACGTGTAAAAGTTCTTGCGCACCCCTGAAATACACGCACACGCTCCCCCAGGCCTGATCACGTGTGGAACTTCTCGCGCACCTCTGAAATACACGCGCCCAGGCCAATCGCGTGTGGTACTTCTCGCGCACCCCTGAAATACACGCACCCAGCCCGTTCACGTGTGAAACTTCTCGCGCACCTCTGAAATACACGCACACGCTCCCCCAGGCCAGATCGCGTGTGAAACTTCTCGCGCACGCGTGTTCCCGAAACCCGTAATACACGTTCCCCGCTTTGCGTTTGCTGTTTGCCAGTCCGGTAAACTGGTACAGGGTTCACACATCCCTTTGCGATGGTTTTGCGATCTTGATGGCTTTTCCTTGCGCGAGGGCGTTCTTGGGGGCGTAACTGGTGCTGCTGCAGGATCGCTGCGCCACTCTGCGCCATGTCTGCTTTTGGAGGCGAGAATCCATGAATACGCTGTGCGCGGAAATTGATTTTATCGCACGCGGCTGGCGCAGACATTCACACGGGCACGCTGTGCGCCAGCCGCGTGTGACACTTTTGTGCGAATTTCCATGAATTACCCTGTAAATTTTGTTTTTGAATTAACTAAATTTGATGAGTGAGACTTTTGCAAATTCGAGTTCATTGCTCTGCCTTTCATCTTAAAGTTGGGTTTTAAAAACAGAAAGAAGAGGGGAGAAAGTTATTGTGTCGTTGTGTTAAGATAGGATTGTTCAGTTCTTTTGCATTGTGATTGTCAATTAGATGATTACCAGCTTTGTTAACACAGAGAAATCAATAAAATGCATTAGCAAATAAAAACAGAAAGAAGGACTCTACAAGCAGTTTTTCCCAAATATTAACTTTAATTTTCATTCTATCAAAGTCTATTACTCACAAACCTTTAAGCATGGAATTATTCATATGTCATTTATCACTTCTTCTTATAAAATTTGAACTGAAGTCCTAGTCATGGTTGAAAGGAGGATCAGTGAAAGTTTTTAATTTTCATAAGGAATCTTTCCCTAAGGATATTGCTTGTCTTAGTCAAGTGTCTTTCCCCCAGTCCATATCCAAAGATGATGACTTGTTCCCAATATTCATTTCTGATGACATATTATTACCTTATTTAGTTTCTATATGTACTTTCTTAAACAAACTCGCAAATGCCTCAGTCATATACCATGGTTCCCTTCAAAGATTCCCATAATTTGTACCAGTCCCCTCCACTTAAAGAGATATAAAAACGATGGGCTTCAATCATATAACTCAAGTGGTAGCCTGCTATACCTCGATTCTATAGAGGACAATCAACTAGAAGAGCAGTGAGTGAATGGGTGAGTAGGTATCTGAGTGAGTGAGTTAGTAAATGGATGCAGTTTGTCTGCAAAACAAATTTCCTTTACATGTTGTTATTTGCAGGGTTGTCCAACTCGGCCTCAAGTGATGGAATCCGGCCGTGTTTTCAGGATATCCCTTATTAATATTCAGGAGGAAAAATTGCCATACATTTAGAATCATTGTATGCAAATGTAGCTCATGAATATTAATGAGGGGTATCCTGAAAACCCTGCATGGATCTGGCCCGTGAGGCCTGCAGTTGGACAAAATTGTTCAAATGATTGTAAACCAGGGCCTAGTTGTCTTCTGGTCACAGCTCTTGCCATGCATATCACCATTTTGCCAGCTCGTCTCACTAGTCAGTAATCTCAGGTGGTTGTTAATCCTGCTCTACTTGTCAGCGCCCATATAATTATAATAGTTTTTTTATAACAAGCTTAATACAAAGAGGTTTCCTAGTAGGACCGGATTCAAACCTATGTTGCTCTGCAGCCTCTAGTTTCCAAGATGAGTGCATTGCCCCTGAGCTATCCTTTCAGCTCATATCAATGTAATTGATTGACTTTTGGAGTTCCCCTATTAAATTCTCAATCTCTGTCAATTAAAATGATTACCTGTTTCCAGGCGCACTTGGAATTCAATCATTTTGCAATAGCAATCAATTCTCAAAATAGTCACACCCACCTTCTATAACAAGACTTAGGAAATCAACAAACATTAACACTAAAATTACTCTATAGGCAAGCAATTAAAATATTTCAAAGCTGGACTTTAAAAACAATGATATATAGCATCATGCAAAACACGAGCACAGAAATACCTCTGTTACTCAGATAAATAGTATGAAATTGGTCAAAGGCTTGCAAATGCAACCGCTCATACCACATGCTGGTCTTAAGTGAACTTAAAAAAAGTGACCCACGAACTGTGGCGGATGACCCAACACTACATGTGGGTGACCTGTGAACATTTGCAGGTAACTCTGTGCTCCTGAATCCTATCAGAACCTAGGGGTGTGATTAGGGAACACAATAAATCCTGTAATACAGACAAACTGGGGGTCATTACGAGTTTGGAGGTAGCCATGGTGCTAATAACACCATTGCTGCCTCCAAAACCGTGTCTGGGTCCGTGGTGTAGGAATGGGGACTTACCGGGACATTCCAACCTATGCGGACCCGTTAAGTCTCCATTTCGTAAACCATTCCCCGTTCCCATTCGAGCCCCCATAGGGCTCAATGGGAATGGGGAAAGAGCTAATAACGGGCCGGCAAATAGCGGGCCCGTTATTAGCTCCCTGGTCCCTTAATGGGACCTGCTAAGGGCGGCTGCTAAAACCAGCCGGCCCTAGTGGGACCCGCTAAGGTACCTCGGAATGCAGCGGTAGGTGGTTAAATGCACCGGCATCCTTACGGGTGCCGTTAACCCCCTACCGCCGTACTCGTAATGACCCCCACTAACATTACTAGTAATGGTGCTGACACCACACCACGTTGAACATTTTAAATTTAAAAAATACATGTTTAACAAAGAGCATGGCACCAACACTTTCCCATGCTAGATTTATAATTATTATGTTTTGCTATAGTATGGCAAACACTTGTTCTGGGGGTTTTACTATTTAAATTCTATCTCAGGAAATTGATAGTGCAAAACCTACCCATGCTGGAATTTTCACTGGAGAAATGTCAAATGTTGTAAATATTTTGAACTCCAAGTCAAAGGCCAACATACACATGTAATTTAAAGAAACTCTTATATTGGAAGTTTTTCCAGCGTGAAATCCGCTGGTCGGTGGAAATCCTTTTTGTTCTTACACCCAGGCAGGAGGATCTTGTGCTAGAAATAGAAAAAAGACAGGAATGCCATCTCATGGTTTTTTTTTTTACTATGGGCAGAAATGCCCTATTTTTGGTTTGGGCTATTAGGTGTGTCTTGCGACACCAAGAAGCCTAAACTATTGCGTTACAGTGCAGATAGAGGAGGTGTCATATGAGGAGGGACACACAGCTTGTAGGTGTTGTTTGGTCATTTGCCCACCCATTGACTGCCCATAGACATGCTAATCCTTACAGCCATACCCACCCAGTTCCTGCCCTCCCCTCCCAAAGCAACTACTCATGGGAATTCTTTGAGCTCGCTTTAGCCAAGCATTACCATCAAACTTTGCACTCAACGTGCCTGGCAGTATTTTTTCAAAGCAGTCTTCTGAGAGTTAATGGCTTAGTTGGAGTTGTAACCCACTGTTTTTGTGATAAAGATGACTTAACCAGGACTGCCTTCAGTCACTCGATTTATAAGAACCATGTGGGTCCTTTACTGTTGTCCTGTTAAAAACAAGCATTGGCAAAGCAAACAGTTTTTGAGTGTGTATTAGTCAATTGCCAGGCACTGCTATTAGATGCCCAGGTACTCACAACATTTTGCACCAGCTACCATCAATGGCCAGTTAATTCCACAATGGCTGTGCCTAGCAAGTGCCTTTCCCATGCCTACAGAAAAGACTAAGGGCCCGATTCATGGACATGTGCATAGAAATCATGCAAGGGCCTCGCACCGAGAAGGACACAGCACGAGCCTGCGTTGTGGTCAGAACTCCTCCAACACGCCCTGACGCAAAGCATAAACTGTCAGATCAGCTAACTTTGCATGCTGCCACGGGCACGCACCTTCAAACACTTCGTGGGGTCCCCCCCAAGCAGACCTGCATCTCAATCAGGGGCAGAGGGAGGGCCGGGAGGCGGGTGGGAAAGGTGAGTGGAGCGCAGAGAAAGAGTCTGCACATGGGCTGGTGGGGGCTCTAAATGCTATTTCCAGACAAAATACCAAGTGCTCAGGAGGATCTCGGGGGCACAGTTACTACCCTCATTGCCTGGGTTGGAAGAAGGCATATGCAGGTAGCGAGGAACACCAGATTAACATGGAAGGAAGAACCTAGCCAATCAGGGGCAGAGGGAGGGCGGGAAGTGGGTGGGAGAGGTGAGTGGAGCGCAGAGAATGGGCCTGCACGTGGGCTGGTGGGCGCTCTAAATGCTATTTCCACACAAAATATCAAGTGCTCAGGAGGATCTCTGGGGCACAGTTACTAACCTTGTTGCCTGGGTTGGTAATACTAGTCTCTGATCAAAAATAATTCAAAACAAATAATTGAAATTGATAAATTATGTTATGCTCTGTGTAATTATAAAGCGCATGTTCACCCGGATGCATCATGGCGCTGAGCAAGCGGCGAGGTAGCCAAAATTATAAGAGGCCTAAAAAAGCAGAGTTTTCAGGGAAAGCGAAAGGCAGAATGATCAGTAATGGCTTGCGGTGACAGAGGAAGGTCATTCCAAGCCTTTGCATCCGTAACAGAGAAAGCACGACCCCCTATACGGGAGAGTCAGACACGAGTGACAGACACCAGAAATGCAGACATGAGAACCAAGAGGGCGAATGGGGACATACAGTAAAACATTTTCTGAAGATACTCTGCCCCAAGTTTATAGAAAGCCCGATGGACAATACACATAGATTTAAAAAGAATCTGGTTATTGATAGGCAACCAATGAAGTTGTCTAAGCAGCGGAGCATATGTGCTCGAAATGGAGGGTGCAGGACAAATCTAGCGGCAGCATTCTGAAGCATCTGAAGCCAATTTATAAGATAGCACGGTTGACCAAAACAGAGTGATTTGCAATAATCAACTGTGCTGAGAACAAGCACCACCACCACTGGGGCGTGGAACTGAGCTGGAATAAAATGAAGCACTTTCCACAAGATGCAGAGCTTAAAGTGCCCGGATTTACAAAAAGCTGCAACCTGCTCCTCCATAGAGAGGGACAATTAGATTTTTACCCCCAGATTTTTTTACTGAGGAGGTCAGCAGGGGAAACGGGCCAAAAGAGGTTGGCCAAAAATTGGCTGTCCAGAAAGAGAGGGGACTGGAAGTTCCAACTACAAGGACCTCAGTCTTGTTGCCATTCGTTTTAACCAATTGGCCGCCATCCAAAAGGCCAGGTCCTCTAAACACCTCCTAAGCCATGCCGCAGTGTCTGGTCCAGTAAGATCCAAACAGACCAAGATCTGCGTGTCATCGGCATAGGAGTAGTACCTGAATCCATGCGATAAAATTAGATAAAGAAGTGACCTAATGTAAATGTTGGATAATATAGGTGATAACACGGATCCCTGAGGGACCCCATATGGCAACAAAACTGATTTAGAACAGAAGGGGGGAAGAAAGATCAACTGAGACCTACACATGGACTGCTTAATACATCGTTGCATGCAATGCGGCTAATCAATTTTAATCTCTGAGTGTCTCTTTTTTGACAAATCATACTTTTCTGTAAACCTTTATTTCTTTTGTACTTCCTGAACATTCTGACCATCGCCGAAAAGTACCAGTGTCTGTCACTTGTCACACAGGGCTCTATATAAATAGCAAGCAATGACTCTAAAGAACTTGGTGCAGGTTTTTCTGAACAAGTGAAAGATTTCAACACTTCTACTGATTTTGTTCTGCAGAGGCTGGTATACCCAGCCTACTGATACTTTATAATGCATGAGGGGCCAACCTGTTACCAGCCAGATGTGTTGGCCTACACCCCCCATTATCCCTAGTAGGAATAGTCGGTGTCAAGGGATGAAGGGTGTATTAAGGCCAAAACATCTGGATGGTTACATGTTTGTTACCCCTGTTATATTTTTACAGGCGATGGCAATGCTTCTACATAGGAACAGTCATAGCCAGGAAACAAATTGTATGTTTACAAAGACACTACAAGATGGAGGAAGATAGAGGACTGAGAAGAAAGTCAAAAAAGCTACGATGGAGAAAATGGGCGAAAGTGCTTAATAAATGCAAAATAAAATAAGATAAAAAAATATCCTACAATCTGAGTCCCCCTGAACAAATACAACATTCTGTGATCTCTTACAACGGTTTCAATACATTGCAAATGTTTTCCGCTTTGGTAAGAGACATATGTAAATGACTCTGTTAAAATTATTTATTTGCTTTGTTTCATGGTCTGTGTCCTTGTGTGGTGTGGACCTCCTTTCTTGTCTTTCATGATCTCGTTTCAAAACGAATCTTTAAATGTAATTTATGAAAATGATCTTTGCAGACACCTGTCTTAAACGAGCTACATATTTAGTCAGTGGGAAATATAAACGGGCAGGAGAGGTGCCCTTTTACATTTCCCAATTAGACAATCTTATGAATAGTACAAACCCTTTAGGGCATGGCAGTAGCCCAACCAGTTTCCATTCACAACCTGTATCAACAGTACTGCTATTGTCCTATTAATAGTAGCTGTTCTAGGTGATTTTGTTTGTATTGGACCACCTACTTAGGTCTTGTGATTCCACTATAACAGGTATGCAGGCACTTTCAGGCAATGTCACATCATGGAATTCGTTTGCAAGCCGCTAATGCTTACACTCCTCGTGGTATGCTATGGTATGGTATTGTTTGTTTGTTTGTTTGTTTATTATTTATAATGCGCACAGGACCCAGAGATATCAAGGCGCAGCAGTTACTGGATAATGCGAAGCTTAGTTACAGGGGGTCAGTTGTGAAACATAAATTACATAACAAGATACATTTACAGAAATTACAGGTATTATGTGCAATGTTATACTTATTCTCAAGGGCAGCATATAATAAGTCTTGGATGTGAAATACAGTTCTTTCAAATAGCAGAATTTACAATATTTACAACTGTTGTATGCTAAGGCAGCAAATAGGGTAGCAGGATAGGCATTATTAAATACAGTTCAGTTGACATCAAGTGATTTAATAGTCATTAGATTTCAGCCACAGGATGGTGTTGGTTCTAAAGATGAGGTAGGGTTGGTCTGTTCTCAGAGTAGAGGGCAGGGAGTTCCATAATTTAGCCACTTTAACGGGGAAACCATTGGCTCCGATCGTGGTTAATTTGTATTCGGGGATGTTTAGGCGGTCCCTGTTTACGGATCTGGTGGGTTTTATGGAAGTCTGTTTATGAAATCTCTCAGAGAGGTAGATGGGTGCGGCGTTATTGAGAGATTTGTGAGTGAGTGTCAGGGTTTTTAGAAGGATCTTGTCATTGGTTCGGAGCCAATTATTCTATCGTCTTTCTTCAGTGATGTGGTTGCTTTTGGAGATGCCTAGGCCCGCTCTTAGGGCATTATTTTGTAGGGTTTGAATTCTTCTAATGATGGATTTGTTGGAGCCTATGTACAAGGCATTGCAATAATCCAAGCGGGACAGGATGAGTGCTCTGGCTAGGATGGTACAACTGTTATTGGAGAGAATTGGCTTACCTGTTCTTATAAGTTTGCACGTATAGGCTGTAGAGGACGCTATCATGTTGACCTGTTTGGAGAATGAGAGTGTGGAGACAAGATAAAAACCTAGTGTTTTACCTCCTGTGTTACCTGCAGTTACCATCTATTATGAATGAGGAGTAGTCGGGTCCCAGTTTTTTTCAATTGGTGTGGGTGCCCAGGATGATGAGTTCTGTTTTATCATCATTCAGGCATAGACCATGTGTGGCCATCCATGCCTGGATGATGATGTACACTCTGTTCACCAAGGCCAAAATCCTTGTCATAATCCCCTGAAAGTGGGAGGAGGATCTGAGTATCATCTGCATAGTAAGTGTAGGCGATAGGCATGAGCATGCCAACCAATTGTAGAGGGCATTATAATGAAGGGCCTTATAGTTTGAGAGCCAATGATATACTGTGCACTTAATAGTATTGAAGGTGACATGTTTTAGAGGTAGGCATAAGTTGTCCACCTGATAGTAGATAACCAATTACAAGCCCTCCCCTTATAGAAAGTATGCTTAGATGTTCCCCTTGAATTTGTCACAATCCCTCATAGGTTTTTCTTATTTGCCACGTAGTATGGTGTCACCTCTGACGTATTGTTAGTATAAAGTCTATGGGCCTCATTCCGAGTTTGGAGGTAGCCATGCCACTATTTGCGGCATGGCTGCCTCCAAACTCGGGTCCGGGTCCGCGATCCTTGAATGAGGAATTACCGGTCCATTCCAACCTTGGAGGACCCGGTAATTCCTCATTCAATTTACCCATCCCCATTCCCATTTCAGCCCCCGTAGGGCTCAATGGAAATGGGGAGGGAGCTAACAACGAGCCCGTTAATAATGAGCCTGTTGTTAGCTCCCTGGTCTCCTCACGGGACCCGCTAAAGGCGCCTGATTTTACCAGGTGTACTTTGCGGGTCCCGCGAGGAGACCTCGTAATAGGGCGTTAAGGGGTTAACGGCGCCGGCACCATTACCGGCAACGTTAACCCCTTACCACCCACCTCGTAATGAGGCCCTATGTTTTTTATGAAATGCTTTCAGTGAGTTGGAGAGCTCGATCGAAAGTCTGTTGTAACTCGCTGTTTTATAATTGTTAATAAAACAGTAACCTTTGCCATCATCCTGAGCTGTTTTGATTATTTGGTGTCAGAGTTATTCTGCAAACCCATCCATTGCATGCACAATACTCAAAGGGCCCTACACTCAGATCCACCACCAATCAGGTGAGAGCTTGAAAGGTATGCGAGAGGAAGGAGGCACAACAGAGGTTTAGAGGAGGCATAACAGAGGCTTAGAAGTGGTGGAGACCTAAAAGACATTACTTAGAGGTTGCAGCTAATGAGGCATTGAGGAGGAATAGTCCCAAGAGTGCTACAAGCTGGAGGCGTGCTAACCTTGATTGGGTTGGCCCCAGGTGTAGCTAGGGGCCGAAGAACCATATCTGCGGTATGTGTTCTGAGTCTTTAAACAGCAGGCTGAAGTCAGCTGAGCCGCTGGGATACAAGAGAGTACGCAGCCCACTGGCACGAGATTAACAAAGAGCACAGGTGAAGGGAAGTCTGGAGACACCATCACAAGAGCCTCGAGACGTCTTGCTAGAGCACAATAAACTGCAGTAGAAAGGGAACACGGACAGTGAATTTTGGGAAACATTGAGAAAGTGGCAAAGCATCCAAAGTCCATTGCGAGAGAAAGAGTTCAAACAATGCAAACTTTGACAAGTAAATGTAATACCAATGTGTCTCCAAGAGACAGTGAGAAAGAGAAGGGGTAGAAATCGGAGGCATTACCTATTGGGAACTGGTGTGTATACCCCAGTTCCCAATGGGCAATGTCAGGCTTTTAACTAGATTGCCAAAAATAGTATTTTGGCACTGTAGTTAAAAGCCTGACAGGTCATATTTATAGCCGTTTTGTAATGTTTGTTCTACGGTTTGCCACAACATCTCTTGTTTCGTTTCCTTAAAAATGAGGGCAAAAGAGTGATCAAAGGGAAATGTTTCTTGTTCAGCTCTCGTTCCAGGTCAGTCAAGTTGGCATAAAACAGGGCACCAAATAAAATCTAAAATTAAATGTGATGATACATTAAAAGAGAAAATTAATCATTCGGGAACAATGAACCAAGGACAGGCGACAGGAAGGGGATCCGGGAAACCTAGGACGCACAGAGCTTCCTGAAAGCTGGCAGTCTGGGAACCAATTGCCCGTTTCAAATGTTCCATTTGCTAAATAAAAGTACTTTTTTCCTAATGCGCCTTCAAATTAGGCCATAATATTGCTCTGCTTAGAAGGCAAGCAACTGATGAGCAGAGTTAAACATCTCATGACACTGGGACCTGCTAAATACCAGCCCTTGTCAGTGTGTGTAACTAGCGACAAAGGGGGCTTTCCTCTGCATAGGAACACATGCCCCCATTCCCTTTGGCGGATTGTAATCCAGTCCTGTTTTTTTCATTTGTGTTCTTGGTTTTGAATCCCATGATTTATAATGGGGAAATCCAGGACTGCACGTTTCAGCGTGCAAAATAAAAACAAGCATTGGCAATGCCAACAGTTTTGACATTTGGGCGGCATGTGAAAGACACCTGCCAAGCACTGCCCTAGTGATATATTTGAACTGGCTATTGATGGTAGCAGCTACAAAACGGTGTGAGTACCTGGGCATCTGATAGCCGTGCCTCGCAAATGCCTTATACTTAGACACAAGCCACTGCTTGGCCAATGCATGTTTTTAACAGGAAGGACACACATTGTGCCCTCGCTCCCTTCCCTCTCTCTCACTCTCTCTGCATCCACCCACCCCAGCGCTCTCCCCTCCAGAGCACAGAAGTATACCATCTGTAACTGTTCCTTACCCTTATATTTGCCTTTAACCCCATTGAAAACTACTAACCATGATACAGTCCAATGCTCCACTCGAGAATGTAAACAGTAAAACTCATGCCCCTACTTTCAACAACCCGTGCTTCCCACTTGTACAACCCCAAGGCTCCGTCTTATCCTCTCTTTTATATAAACGATTATAACGTTGCTCACCCCTCTGAGCCCTCATTTGTGCCCAAGTGCCCTTTGTGTTAATACATTGAAAAGCTCATGCTGATCCTCAAAATCAAATGGGTAGAAGATGTAAGCAAACAAGACATCAAACATGTTAGTGTCTAATGGCAGATGTCTGGGGTCTGGTAGTGCACAATGACACTAAAACTGAGTTCTCCATCATCAAACCAGACACAAATCTTTCCAGGATGTAAGCCTTCTCCCCAGCTGCCCTTTTTTCAGGGGTTATTAGGTGGTGTAACCTATAAGCCAAAACTATTCCATTGGATTACAGGTAGGAGGGAGATGACATGAGAGGATGGACACAAAGCATATGGGTGTTGTTTGGTTATTTGCCCAACCATTGTTTGCCCCTGGCAGTGCTAATCCACACAACCATTCCCATCCACTACCTGCACCCCCCCATCCGAAACGCATCCGCCTGGGATCTATTTTATTCATTTTATTGATTGTGCAATTGTAAGGCGCTTATAGAACAAGAAATTGTGTTTCAAAGTGCCTAGTTTGTTCTATCAAGAGATAACATCAAATGTTAGCCTGTCACTGTTATTTCTATGCATTTTACTGGGAGTTAATGGTTTATTTACAGCTGCAAATAGGTACGGGATTAATACAAGTCTTGACCAAGCATACCTTCGGACACTTTATGTATATCTCTTCCATGCACCGAAGTCCTGCTAAAAATAAGCAATGGCAAAGCCAACAGTTTTGGCTTGAGGTATTAGATAGTCATTTGCCAGGCACTGCTGCCATATGCCGAGGTAATCAATCTATTTTCCAGCTGTTGCACTCTTATGGCCATTATGGCAGCGCCTAGCAAATGCCTTTCCCATGGCTACACAAAAGCCCAACCTATTGTTTCTTGCCAATGCTTGTTTGTATCATACTTCTGAGATCAGTTTACAAGCCCCATCTATGGAAATGTTATTCAACACCCTTTTCCCCATGATAACAAAATATATAATAAAACATTGTTTCCTGCTACGGTAGCCTTAATGTCATCTGAAAACTCAAACACCTCCTCCCCCTAAATTCTTTGGAACTACCTGGTGTGTTGTCCATGCACCCCAACACCATGCACTGGGTGGAGATGGACATAAAGGGGTTATCGAAAGGAGGGTGATCGCAGAGTTGTCCAAGAACACACATACGTGCTTGGTTAGATACCACACTGGAACTGCCCTTCTGCAGTTAACTAGCTTCTTAATTATCCAATAAGGTGATGCTGCTTTCTACATCATCTCGTCAACATTGAGCGCCAAGGGACCACTCCGGTGGTGATAGTGCGCGGTACAAATATCCTTTAACATTAACATTAACATTAACATGTCAGTGTGGTCCTTTTAATAAACTAGGCCGCATCATACTGTCTTGAAGCTTCTAGCTTGATTATTGGCGTTCCCTCTTCAGGGGCATGAAATCAGCAGTCAACCACGTATCACAAGTACTCAAAATGCTGGGGGAACGTCTTACTTCACAGCAAATCCCCATCAGATACCATTGTATACAAAGAAGTAAACCTGCATATATGGGAGCATGACTGCAAGCCAGGCAAGTGTTCCCGCGGCAGAGCCAAGCATCCCCTCAGGATCACCACTACCATTCCAACGATCAATTATCGATCATCTGGATACTCATCTCGGCAACACATCAACTGCTGTAAATGTGAGGTAACATAAGGAAAGTTGGTAAGCTATCGTTTTCATGCAATCCAGTACCTACACATTTAGTGATCACACAAAACAACAACTAGTTATGGGTTTAAACTATTTTAAGACCATCTCAGGTCTGATTTTATGTCCCTTCTTGATTTCCCCAGATATGACCAGTATTTTGTTTCCATATCATAATAACTAGTTCTACAACTAATAAAGGGATTTTTTCAACTGGATAGTATTTTAATGGCTCTTTTTTTCCATGGTGTTGCCTGGACCCAAATTGCAATGTTCAGGGGTTAGCCACAGCCAACATATCGCTTTATCTCCTGTCGATTCTCAAGATGGCCTCTGGCACATACTGACATACTGTGCTCTAGTGTTAACACTAACCAGTTCCCCCAACTCCCTTGCTTACCTCTGCTACGAGAGAGGCAGTGATGAGATTCCTACCAGGTCTAGAGCGCATGGAATCTGGGGGGTAAGTGGGGAACTAAAAACGGTTCTCAGAATCTTCTCATTAGACATTAGCTGCTGGCTGGGAGTGCTATTCTTAAAGATGTTACGGCCCTGCTCCTCTTGAATGCATATCAAAGACAAGAATTGCTCCCTGCATTATCATCAAGAGAATTACAGCAAAATCACTTGCATGCAGTCTTCCAGGATTTGCGATGAGCATGTAGTCAAACATACAATTGACTGGTAGCTGACAGTCATACAGGCCCCTGAACAGTATTTCAATTTAAGATACAGTTTTCAAAGAGTCAAGCTCTGCTGTGTAGCCCCAGATTCCACCGTGCCAGGGCTGGAAGATGATCTTTGATGGCATTGGCCCCTACACTTTGGAATGCTCTGCCACCTGACCTCTGCAACATTACCGAATAACTCCATTTCCGGAAGGCCTTAAAATCGCATATGTTCTAAACCTGCTTTGCATCTGTCCTCATCTGCTCCTCACTAGCGCATTGATGCCTTTCTGCTCTTTGTCTGTGCTCTATACATTTTCAGACAATACCATACAATATAGAGTCCTTCCCCAGTGAAGATTTAAACATTAGGATGCAGGATAACTGGTGATGAATCAATTCCACTCAGATATCCAGTGAATTATTGTACAAGCAAGGAAAGGCACAGCTTAACAGCAAAAAGAGGGTCTGAGTCTAAAGTCCTATTTTGTATGTGCCCAAACCAGGAAGTACTTTCACTGAACTGCCTATTCCCCTTTCAAGTATGCTTACTTCATCCCCAAGTCAAGTCTCTGATCTTACACCATGCTTACAGGTTCCTCTTACACAATCGCAATGCCAACCACACGAGACATCTGGCATCTTAGATCCTTGAAACTCAGCAGTTGTGCTTATATAGATTCAGCATCCATCCTTTCTGGGGTTGTCATTGCAGTAGGGCAGGTGCCTGCAATCTGTAGCTCTCTTGATCCATTGGAGTATGCGTCCAAGGGGTCCCTCCCCATTGACTCTGGTGGGTGGGACTGATAGGAGCTGTAGTCCAGAGCATCTGGTGATCTAAAGGTTGCATCCACTGGAATAAGGTCTCAGATTTGATCAGCCGGCTTCCATCTGCTCGACCAAAGCCAAGAAAACAATCCTTGTGGTCTAACTCATTTCACAGAGCTGTGCAAACGACTCTCTCGAGTAAAGGTCAGTGCAAGCACTTTTACTCCTAGTGTCAGGCTATTATGCAAGTCTATGCAAAACGGACAAGCATACTCGTCATTGGCACTTAAGAGGTTAACCAGCCATAATCCCCATCCCTTTTGTTAGTTAGTTGTTTGTTTTGCCCTTAGAGGCAGTCTTATTTGCACCAGTCTTCACAGAACCATGACAGCCCACCCCCTCATCCTCACATACCGTTGAAATCAAATGAAGTGGTACTTGACCAGCAATGCCCAGATATCTAAAGGCTGAGTGCAAGCTTTTTACTGATGTTATGGGACCACAGATATCAGAAGCAAGTTCCCAAGTTCTGCATGAGATATGCTTTCAGGAGTGACGACTCTGGATTGGCCTCAGACCACTGGGAAGAGAATTCAGCTTAAACTGTTTCTTTTGTTGCTTCTATAATGGTGTTGCTAGGGTCTGGAAAAAATCCAGGGCTGCGCTCATGTCGGGGCTGTTGAGACTCGGTGCTAGCTAGCCTTTTGGTTGTAGCCCCGGGGCTGCAACGAAGAGACCCGGGGCTGTAGCCTTCCCCAGCTCCCCCCCCAGCACCTGCCTCCCGCCAAAGCACTTTATAAATATTAATGAGATGGTACAAAATAATGACATGATGACAAAGCAATCAAAGGAGAGGAAAAAGTCAAAAGAACAACAAACAAAAATAACGTGATGGTCCACGGAAGCAGTGACAATGAGGGTCGCGCCACACAATGAGCATTACAAGACAAAAAAAAGGCCACTATCCACACACACACATATATAACCTGGAGAGGGGCCAATCCTAAGAAGTTCTAAAAGTCCAGAAACACGAAGGAAGCACAAACACGGATCCAAGGAGCCCCACGGGATGGTAAATGAGGGGTACAAACACGGACTCCAAAGCCCAGACTCACAGCTTGAGCAGACAAGCAACCCTCCTGGGCGTGGAGTATCCACACACAGCAATCGCGAGTTGCCAGGATATTCCGCGTTTGCCAAACCCCAGTAAGTCTGGGTTCAGTCACGACAGCTGAGACCTGAGACAGGTTTAGCAAACAGTGGGGGTGAAAAGGCTAGAGCCATTTCAACATGAAGCAATTCACAGAAAAAAAGGAGCTTGCTCGGCTTACTACTTCCTGCAGCCGATGTGGCAGGTTATTCACGGGCAGAAAGAAAGATAACTCGTCCTTTCAGCGGTCTTCAAAGGAAGCACCTAACAGAAACATCTTCTTCCGGGTACTGACAACAATTATTCTGCCATTTCTCAATAATTCCGTACAATGCTTACATTCAAATACATAAATAAACCCGTCACAGGCACTGGCCCACCATGAAACTTAGTCATTGCAATTTAACCAACTGAAATGGCGGTCATTTAAGCAATAGCCGAAGGATGATTGACTGCACCATGAACACTTGATACTCAACCTCACTTCGACTGGCTCGCCTGCTATGAACTCACCCTATTGTGATGTCATCAACGTCATTGTTACTGATGTCTTCTCAAAATGATGAATGCCCCACGTTGTTTTCTGTGTGCCGCAGCCCTACTGGCCTTTCAGAGGTACATGCCTGCCATGAACTCCCCCAATTGTTATGTGGTATCTGTAAAGTGTGCCTCTGCCATTTGGTCCCCCTTATGGCGCTGGTGATCATCCCATGGGGTCGATAATACCAACCGCAGTAGTACTCCAATTAGACATGAGTACTACACTATATATAGATGAGGTGAGGGCACAGACATACCGGAAGTTATTCAACCCTTGGACGACCATGAACCTTCAAAACAACCCTCTTTAACTGTACTTATTGTATCGGCTTCGTAATGGTGAAAGGCTGAGTCAAGGTTCCCAATAGTGACATGTCCAGACTCTTTTGATTGGGGTGGCCAAAGTGGGGCACAGACATATGCAGGGGTGGCATAAAGTAGGAGCACATGCGGTATTAGCATAATTGACCTAAAAACATTTGACCTAAAACATTTGATTGAATTTTTTTGACCTTTTGTTTCAGTCAAATTTACTTTAATATATATATGGGGGTGGGTAAGGTTATAGATTAGGTCGAACGGTAGTAGGGGGATTTCAGGGGCGTCTCCCCCCACGTATTAGACCAAAATAAAGGTCAAACAAATATAATAAAATGTGATTAGGTCACATGTTTTAGGATAAATAGACACACACACTAGTTGAGATAGTGGGGTGGCACCTGGGGTGTCCAATCAGATTCCAGGGGTAGCACGTGCCAGCCCAGGCCACTCCATCGACACGCATATGGTTACCAAAGCATCTAACCTGTGAGCTTGCGTGCCTCAGACTATATTGTGCTTTCTTATCAGGATAACATTCACAGATGTGCTCTACCATCTTTCCTTGCAATCCATCCTTACCCTTCCATTTATCCCATTTCTGATGCTTCCTGTAGCTCATCCCTTTGCAGATGTCTTCTGCATGTATTATACTAAGAATCCAAACATCTTCCGGGGGTCCGATTCCGGTAGGGAGCACATTTTGTAAGAAAAGTTTGCAAAGATTCACAAACTGTTCAGAATATCCTGAGGAGATTTGCTGAAACCTTCAAGACATTTTATAACAAGTCTTGACAATGCCAATAGTTTTGGATTTGGTGTAGGCCTGGGAAAGTCATTTGCCAGGCACTGCCATAGTGGTAATAATTGACCGTTTATGGTAGCAGTTGGGAATATAATAGTAGGGCCTGGCAAATGTTACATTAAGTTGATTTATACTGCGCACCATTACCATTAGCACAGTCTCCAGGAACTCATGTGCTCTGTAAGAAAGTGGGTTTGGTAGGCTAGTGAGGGAAGAGGGATAGGAGTTGTGCTCATCTGTTGGTGCTTGTGGAACCAGGAGAAACTGGTGTCTGTGAGTGTCGGCTTTATGAGTGTGATTGGGTTATATGCACTGGATCATTGCATCTGCAGGCGCAAAATTCGGTGTCTGGGTTGTTTGCAGAAGGTTGGTCTTTTGGTGACTGTGTGGGTTGTGTGTTTGTGTGAGATAGGGCTGGCCCATTAATTCATGTGTGTGTATGTGTGTGTGTGTGGAGGGGGTATTCTGGAGAGGATCGAGGAGCAGAGATGGTGAGTACAGTGCGGTTGTTTTGTTGTTAGTTCCAGGATGCGTACCGTCAGTTGTTTGTCGTTGGTTTGTGGTGATATTGTGGGACATTCTGTGATGGTGCAAATGCATTGGAGTGACAGGGCCTGCATATCCCAACCCTGTACTCCTAGTGTATTTTTTGGGCACCTGTGTGTGGCCCACAGACAGGGTATGGGCTGGTGGCAGCTCCATGCTGAATCTGACAGGTTCTTTGAGAATGCTCCATTTTGGGATGCGAAGGTGCTGCCATTGGAATCAGTTGATTCCTGATTGGAAACAAGATGGCACCCGTGGCCTCTTGCATTCTATTGCCTGTTACCCTGTATTCCCGAAGTCCCGGGTAGCCCTGACTCTGTCCCTTCCCCCTGACTGGCTGTTGGGTGGAAGTTCCGTATATGGTAGTGTGGGGAAGTCCAGGCCAGACCGGCTGGAGCCTTCCCAATGACTGTATGTTGTGGGTACACCCTTGGGGTGGGACCTGCGTGAATGGAGTGTGTGACCAATATGCACTTCATGTTATGGGTGTCTGATTTCTGTTATGTAACACAATGAATGAGCCAGCACTGCCCGAAACTGGTATGAATGCAGTGTGGAGTGCTGAATGGCTGGGTACACATTCCTTGTTGGGAGTGTCTGGAGGGAGGAGAATGGCCTGAATGCACTGTGAGCCTGATTGGCTTCCTGACTGTCCTGAATGCCCTTTGGAATGATTGGTTGCCTGAGTGTGACCCAGCAGAGCGATTAGGAGATCAACAGTTTATCTGTGGGCCTCTCACTGATGGAAATCGTTCAGAAGCTGAAGTTGATACTTGAGGCTTAACCTTGAAGCCCACTGGAAGAAGAAGAACTGCTGCTGCTGTCCTTCGCTAATCTGAAAGCTGAGTGACTGTCAAGGAACTGATCCAAAAGAGGACCTGGCTGGGAGACCTCTTCCTGAGCTACAAGGGACCATTGTGCACTAGCTGATCTTTGCCAAAGCTCCCTGGATGTCAGACGCTTGAAAGGCTGCCGACCGGAGACGGGGACCACCGCGGAATCATGAAGTGAAGCGCCTGGACATTGAAGTCCGTCACCGTCAACGATGCCTGTCGCCGACCGGAAAAGCAGTGCTAAAACATTTGATCCAAGGACTCTCTTGCTCATTACTGTCGACCACTTTCGTCCTGCCGGAGAAAGTCCAGGCTGCCGACGACCGAAGAGAATCCGCCAGTGGGTTTCCCGCCACCCGAAGACCACAGAAATGCAGATGACCCGACGCCCTTGCTGGCCCAAAGTTTTTCATCACCTCTCTGTGGCAACGCACGCTCATCGTCGAGGTGCACTGCATGCCTCAGCTTGCAGGACGTTTTCGACTGATCATCAATGAGCACCTCAAGAGCTGAAGCTGGTGCCGCAACAACAGTGTTCATCCTTTTCTTCACCGACTCTCAACGACCTGTGGCTCCTGCCTTAAAGGGAGTGCACTCAGGAAGGGCCTGTCGAAGACTCACCGAAGAACTGTACAAAACCAGGTACTTTGGGGTCGTAGAGCCTTTAGAATGAATCAAGACTATATTAAGCAATTTGGACTGTGCTTGTCAATACGCTTTATTTACAGGTTGCCCAGGTGGGGGATCCTCGCACGGAACCGTCTCATGGTAGTAGGATAGACCATTCTGCCATTTCTTGATTTAACTTGCTTTCTTTCTGTGTCTATCGTTGATTCATTTTATAATCTGATTCGTATGTTATTGGGGCTGTTAGCTATGGCACATTTTAAAGGAATCAATAGTTAAAAGTGGTACCACGTAGACCTTTCTGGGTGTTTGGGGACTACAGTGTACTTAAGAACCAGCATGCATCACCTTCTGAGAGCTAAGCCTTGATTGCTCGACTACGTTACCAATAATAGAGAATCTTGGCTGGTGTTCTCTGTGCCTCTCCTCTGCCATATAGAGAGCAGGAGTACAGATAACCCCCTCCCCCCAGTCTTTACACATTCCTGTTTCATGTTAATCACAGTGGCCCTCATTACGACCCTGGCGGAAAGTGACTGACCGGACCGCAACAGCGTAAATAGCGTTTCCGCCATTGCACGAAGGAGCAAAGTGCGGCCCATTCCGACCCATCGGGCACGAGCACCACGGCATGGCGGAAGTGCAAAGTCCGCGATGGCGGAAATGACCCCAAAACGGCCCACACCGCCGCCGTACGGCGCCCTAGGTGCAATACCGCCACCCATCACAGCGGGCACCGCAGAGTGCGCCTACCGGAAAGTACGGTGACCGGAAATATACGGAAACGGAAGTTAAAACATGGTCCCGGAACGGGAAACATCCCGCCGTACACCTATAAAACCACAAAAACCACACAACCACTAAAAACACTACCCCGAGACACACCCCAACCCGTCATCCACCCTAGCGAAACCAAGAAAAATGGGAAAAGTAGCGAAGAAAGCGTGCGACCGCAAGCGGCAGGTCCACTTCTCCCGTGAGGAACTCACCGTGCTAACAGAGACCCTCCAGGAGAATGCTGCCGTCGTCTTCTCCACGCAAATGACCAGGACGGCACTTGCGAACAAGAAGGCCATATGGGCTCTGGTGGCACAGCGGGTAAGCGCGGTGGGGACTGCACCCCGCAACCCACAGCAATGCAGAAAGCGGTGGGACGACCTGCGGATACGCGTCCGCAGCATACTCTCTGCCAACCGCAACATTGCCACAGCCACCGGGGGAGGTCCTGAATCACCCATCAAGTTGACCCCCTGGGAAGAAATCTGTGCCTCCACCATCGGAATGGAGAGCATAGAGGGAGTCGGAGGGATGGAGAAAGGAGTGCAGACATCAGAAGAATCAGGTAGGTGGCCCAGATAAAACAATGCAAAATCCACAATGTCCAATCATGTGAAGTACCATGTGTCCACATAGTGCAACAGAAACACATGTCCAGGAGAACGTCCACACACATCGCCCTGATAGCGCACCTTAAAACCACAATAAATACATAAATAATTAAAAACCCCTAAAACACCCACCACACGTCCAGCAGGCACACCCTAACTGCAGGCTGCCAAACAACTGCACCCTCACCCCACACACAAATAAAAGCACCTCCAAGGCACCGACCCAAATCACCCTCATGTACCACCCCAATGCATGTGATACAATGCCATTCCAATACCCACAGACCCATTAATAACCCTCGCCCTCCTTTACTCCACCACAGGCTCCGATCCAAACGACGAGCATCAGGACACCCCTACCAGCACACCTGCAAAGAGGGCCAAGACCAACGGCCAAACACCCTCCACCTCAGCTGCACGCATCAAGACACGGCAGCAGCACAAATCAGGTGGCAGCACAGAGGAGGGAACATCAACAGGCACCCCAGCAGCCAGCATGCCCACAACACCACCACCACAGGTCCCCCCAACGGATGCCACAGAAGGCACTGCCTCTGGTGGCAGCAGCACCATAGGTGACACCCCATTGATGGCAGCATGCTCCGACACAGAAGACGGGGATGTCGAAGTCAGATCCATCCATGACCTGTCCCATTCCCCCTGTCTGTCCCATCCCGTACAACATGAGGATACCACGCAGGGGCACCCACAAGACGACGACTGGCCATCCCCCCCAAGCCCTGTGGCAAGGCAACATGAGGTCAACAGCCCCTCTGTGACACCCCCGCAAATGGCCACGGCCCAGCAGAGGCAACAGTCCCTCGACCAGTTAATCGAGCAACAGCAGCAACTGGCCACGCTCCTCAAGGACCATGCTGATGAATGTGGGCGCACTAAGTCAGACATAGAAACATCAACTGAGACACTCAGGGCAGAAATGGAGAGAAGTACAGAGACACTAAGGGCACAAATGGAGAGTAGCACCGAGAGCCTGAGAGTCCAGATGGAGAGTAGCACCGAGAGCCTGAGAGTCCAGATGGAGAGAAGCACCGAGAGCCTGAGGGGGGAACTGCATGCGACGTCCAAAGACGTATGTGCCGAACTTGCCGCAGTGCGCCGTGTGCTCACTGAGCTCTCACAAACCCTTAGGGACATGCATGGACGTGAGCAGGCAGACACATCATCTGTAGCAAGTTCCGTCCAGGGCAGCCCCCAACGTAGATCTGGGAGGAACCTGCGCTCCACAGGCAGGGGTGCCCCTGACACCCGCAGAGGCGGCTTGCAATAGCGACAGCCCACTGACAATGAGCATCTTTGGACACTGGTGTTCGGGGGGGAGGTAGGAGGGTGGAGGGGGTGTGTTGGGCTCACTTGGGTGGCGGGTCGATAGGGTGTTCAACATGATATCACATATGCCATAAACAGTGCACGATCAACCAATGAGATGTGTGGACAATGATCTTTGTGTACTAGGCCATCATAGGCGTACAGTCCATATTGTGCATGTACCAGACACACACAGTGCCACGAGTCCCGTGTCCATGTATCAGCCACCAGGCGTGAGTGCTAGAAGCATGCATCAATGAGATGCTGACGAATGTCACGGCCTTCCGGTGCCTCGCAGACTCCTTGAGGTGCTGCCACATCCCCACCCTCATCATGACCATCATCAGGTGCTTGCAGTTCTGCGTCAGGGGGCATGGGCACATTTCTACGTACGCACATGTTGTGTAGCATGACACATGCCATGACCATCTTTGCAACCTTCTCATGGCGGTACAGGAGTGCCCCGCCAGACCTGCTGAGGCAGCGGAAACGAGTCTTCAGTAGGCCGAATGCCTGTTCAATGACTACACGGGTACGTGAGTGGGCATGGTTGTAGTCCTCCTCATGCTGGTCCCGTGGGTTCCGGACTGGTGTGAGGAGCCATCTCTTCAGTGGATACCCAGCATCACCTGTATGTGGACGATAAATGTATGATGTGGAATGCAATTGCTACGTACGCACACCCCCCCCCCTTCCTGCCAGTTCATTGTCGCATCACATACCCCACATCATCATGCATGAAATGAGACTCACCGAGTAGCCAGGATCTGTTCCCTGCGTGTCGCTCCATGTAGCGTGGTATAGTAGAGTTCCTCAAGACCATAGAATCATGGGTTGATCCAGGGAATCTGGCACAACAATGTGTAATGATCCTGTTGGAGTCACACACCATTTGTACATTCAGGGAATGAAATTGTTTTCGGTTGCGGTACTGGGCCTCCATGGCATGTGGGACGACCAATTCCACATGGGTGCAGTCGATGGCACCAATGCAACCCGGTATGCCGGCAAGTGCATGGAATCCCACTTTTGTGTTGGTAATTTCCTGCTCCGAGCGTGGTAGAGAGATGTAGTCGTCTGCGTGCTGCAGGAGGGCATCGAGCACTTGCAATAGTGTCCGTGAGAACAGTGGCTGAGAAATGCCATGCAACTGTCCCACTGTGTGCTGGTAGGTGCCTGTGGCCAGGAAGTGGAGTACAGACACCACCTTCAGTAGGGGTGGGATGGCGGTTGGGCTATCTATCATGCTGACAAGGTCAACGTGTGTCATGTCCACTATTGCGGCTATGGTGTCCCGGTCCAACCGGTAGAGGGTGTGGATCTGCTCATCAGTGAGGTTGAACGGATGTGCTCGGAGGCGTGGGATTGCGGGCTGCCTGCGTGGCGGTAGTGGCTGTGCTGGCGGCCCTTGCTGGCCCTGCCTTGGCCTCCTCCTCCTCCTGCGTCTCCTCCGTGCGGCCGGTTATAGTTGGTGTTCGTCTTCTTCTTGGAGTTGGAGTACTTGCAGTGCTATCAGGTCCCCCAGGGCCAACATCGCGAGTCCTGCCGGTAGCATTTCGGAGTGGGTGTGGTTGTGGGAGGAGACTGGGTGTGCAATTTATGTGTTTTCAGGCTGTATGGCCTCCACCTGTGGTGATTCATTCCACCTGTGCAAGCTGCTCTCCCCTTTGGCCGAGCACGTCCCGCACACAACGCTGCAATTCGAGGAATGGCATCTTGCTATTGCAATCATGTATTTGTACCCGATGGCCGTGTAACATTTGTTGATATGTACATTCGGCTATGGTCCCATTGTTTCACATACAATCTTTGCAGTCGCGAACAGACTTGTGATGGGTCAGTGGAACGTAGTACTCGAGTAACGGTGGGCCCTCATGCATCACTGTACCGAGTTGCACCGACGGGCGGGGCGTCCCATTCGTGGGTGAAGGCAGTTGCCATTTTCACACACAGCCGCACTAGATGGATTAATTTGTGATTTCAAACGGCCACAGATGCCTTTTCGACGTGATGTTGCAAAAGAGGAATTCGAAGGGCGGCGCTTTCGGTTTTCAGCTAGCGCCGGGGAGATGCCCACAGGTCTGACTGCAAATATAACGTTCTTTTGTTCGATGTCCTTGAGACAGGGGCCATGGCGAGGAAGCAATGATTGATATGAATAGTTTTGGATGCGCAATAGTGACGTGGGCGATGAGGCCGGACGTTCCCAAATACATGTAACTTCACAACACTGGAATTACGGGCTGGGGCACTGTGGATTTTGCAGGCTGCATAACGCACAGACTCAATGGAAATTTCGAATGTTTTGTGAGTAAATATTCAGGCGTTTTTATAACAGGATGAGGGAATGATGAATGGATGCATGGGCAGGTGATGTGATACAGGGTTTGCCATGTACAGGGCTTGTTGGAATCTATCCGCCTCCCCTGCGCTATGTGATGCAGGGCTGCCATAGTGGGACCATCGTCTATCTGGCCTTGTTGTGCCCTCCCTGTCTCGACGCGCCTTCAGACACTTGTGTCCATGCACGTTAACATTCCCATCTGATGGAATCTGTTTTGACAGACGCATGCACAGGTACACTCGTTTGTGATGGTGTTTACACCTCGATATAGATAGTTATGAGTCGCAAGTGGTTTCGGGGTGGTGATGATCCTTTCGAGTGGGCTAGCATGCATATGGCTGTGGATTTAGTGTGATCATTGAAGTGAGTTGTTCGAATGTAGTTCTGATGGCCATTCTGTTCTTTTTCTTTTCTTTTGGTTGACAGGTATCTCCTCCCCTTTTGCCACTGCCATCTGTATGCCACTCCTGCAGATGGCTTTTACTCCCGACACCTGCTGCTTCGTGTTAATCAGTGGAGCAGCATTACGATCTTATGGGACGATCGCCAATGGGCCACATGCCCTTACGCAGTACTAGTGGCTCGGAGCAACATTTCGGCCTTTCAGCTGGACTAGTGCCTCCCCATTGGGACGGCCCTGCGGTTCTGTGCGCTTCCATGTTGCCTTTTCGTACGTGAATGTGGCTCTGTGTACCATGATGGAACAGGGCGTCACACAAGTAGTAGCTGGTCATTTCTTGCGGATGCAGCCCACAATGGTGAAATGTGTTTTGGAGTTCATGGCCTAATGGCTGTATGGGCTTGGTGATTTTGTTGTGCATTAAATTTCTATTCTGATATGGGCCGTGTAGCGTTCTTCTTTGCGAGTGATGTGGCATAATCCTATTTGGGGAGCGATGTATTGTGAGGAGATCTGCATTGGGTTCCAGCTTCGGAGTTTAGTTGCGTGGTACTGTGCTGGGCGCGTTTGCCTACGGAGTGAGGTCAGGGATGGGGGCTTGTATATGACTGTTTGAATGTTGTCATGCTCAGGGGCGGGGGATTGGGTTTTGTGTAACAGATGCCGGTCAGCCAGGTGGACTGGTGGAATGTTGTGATTTTCGGAATATTGCTGATCACAGGTGCCTGTGTTTGCGTGCGTTTCTGGGGGGGGGACTGTGGTCATGTCCATTGGAATGGCTTCTGTATTCGTGCCATCTGTGCCCTGCAGCTCCCATTGGCCCCTCTTGTGTTTCTTTTGTTCGTTGGCATGCATGGGTGACTTGTACATTTCACTGGTTGCATTGTGACTTCATTGCACCTACGGGGAGTTGTACTTTGTGGGCAGGGAGCGGTGTACAGGCACTCAGTGGGGCCGTTTACGGTTGATTCGCGATGCCGTACTTCTCACCATGGCGGATTGGTGCTTTCCGCCATGCTTGATGGCGTTAGGTACATGTCCGCTAGGGTCGGAATTCGCGTACCCTTGCGCCATGGTGGTATTTACGGTTTGGCATGGCGGGCGCGCGCGTACTTGGTGCAGTTAGCGTTGGCGTTCACTACGGTGTCGCTAATGGCTTCGTACTTTGCGGTGACGGGTCATAGTCGCACCGAGCGGTATTCGATGGCGGTATTGCATTTCCGCCATCGTTTTTCGGATTCCGCCAGGGTCGTAATGAGGGCCAGTGAGTTGAATAGTCAGGTTTTCAGACATTTTCTGAAGATGAGGTGGTCTTGCGTCGTTCTCATCTCCTTTGGGATTGAGCTTGATAGATTGGCTATTAGGCGCGAGAATGTGGTTTTTCCAAATGTTCTTTTTTCGTAGTGTTTTGTTTCAATTTGGAGGTCATTGCTTGATCTTAGGTTTCTTCCTGGTTGTTAGCGGTTGATTTTGGCTTGGAGGAATTTGGCTCCTTATCCATTTAGTGAGTTGTGGGTGATGCAGAGGGCTTTGAAGTTAATGCATTTTTTTTTACTGTGAGCCAGTGTAGGCTTCTCAGGGCTGGTGTGATGTGGTCTCTTCTGTTTAATTTTAGGAGTATCCTTGCTGCAGTATTTTTGATTCATTGGAGTTTTTTAGTGAGCCGTTCTATCATTCAAAGGTAGAGGCTGTTCGCGTAGTTGATTCTTGATAATACTAAGGAGATGATTGCAAGGGTTTTGTGTGAGAAGGAGAGGTAAGGTAGGTAAGTAATCAAAGGAGGTATAAGCATTTCTTTGCTATTTCATTGACCTGTGGTTATAGCGAGAGTCTGTTGTCCATGAGTATGTGGTTTTTCCAAATGTTCTTTTTTCGTAGTGTTTTGTTTCAATTTGGAGGTCATTGCTTGATCTTAGGTTTCTTCCTGGTTGTTAGCGGTTGATTTTGGCTTGGAGGAATTTGGCTCCTTATCCATTTAGTGAGTTGTGGGTGATGCAGAGGGCTTTGAAGTTAATGCATTTTTTTTACTGTGAGCCAGTGTAGGCTTCTCAGGGCTGGTGTGATGTGGTCTCTTCTGTTTAATTTTAGGAGTATCCTTGCTGCAGTATTTTTGATTCATTGGAGTTTTTTAGTGAGCCGTTCTGTCATTCCAAGGTAGAGGCTGTTCGCGTAGTTGATTCTTGATAATACTAAGGAGATGATTGCAAGGGTTTTGTGTGAGAAGGAGAGGTAAGGTAGGTAAGTAATCAAAGGAGGTATAAGCATTTCTTTGCTATTGCATTGACCTGTGGTTATAGCGAGAGTCTGTTGTCCATGAGTATTCCCAGGTTTTTCGTTACATCGGATGCTTCCAGTTGGGTTCCCATGCCTGGTGACCAGTTCAATTGTGTCTCTGTTGTTTCCTCCTCTGGGGGGGGGGTGATCATTATTTCCATGTTGTTCAGGTTTAGTTTGAGGTTGTTGGTTGTCATGCAGGTGTATATGTCCATGAGGCATTTGTAGCGGGTGTTCTTTGGGTCTTGGTTAGAGGTTATCTTGAAGTAGGCTGCGTATCATCTGCGTAGTTGTAGGCAGTTAGTCAGTGGGTTTGAATGAGTTTCATTTGGGAGGCCATGTATATGTTGAAGAGGAGTGGGTAGAGGCTAGAACCTTCAGGTACGCTGCAGGAGATGTTTTTGGTGTTAGAAATATTTGGCGATAGGCAGTTTTTTTCAGTTTGGTTAGTGAGGAAATATTTTAGCCTTTGTAGAGTGGAGCCTTTAACCCGGCATTCCTCCATTCTCTGGATTAGTGTTGTATGTCTGATTGTGTTGAAGGCAGCTGATATGTCCAGTAGTATGAGAGCCGGTCAGGAGCTGCTGTCCACATTTATTTTTAGGTCGTCTCATATGGATAGAAGTGCTGATTCAGTTCCTCTCATGGGTCTGATGCCGACTTGCGAGTGGTCGAATATTCTGTTTGTTTCTACATGGTTGATTAGGATTTTGTAGATTGGGTCCTCCAATATTTTCGCTGCGTAGGGTAGATGCGGTGCAGGTCTGTAGTAGGTGGGGTCTTCCATACTTCCTGCTCCATTTTTGAAGAGGGGCTTGATGTATGCTGCTTTGAAGGTTGTAGGGACTATTCCTGTGCTTAGGAATTGGCCCAGCAATAGCCGGAAGTACATTGCTGGGTTGCTGTTGATGAGGATTTTTTTGTAGATGCCGGGAGGGCATGGATTTATTACACCAGTAGCTCTTTTACAGCTCTAATTAAGACTTCAACTTTCAGAAGAATGCTTTAAAAAACAGAGGCTGGCCCTTCGATCTCAAAGTTTGATTGTGCGGCTTGATAAAGCTACCTCAAAGAGATCCTAGGAGGATATGTTTTGGGCAGGAAGTGGGTGGGAATGGCCAAAAGGATTAAGAAGTCCATGGGCAATCAATGGGTGCATAAATAACCACACAACACCTATACGCTTTGCATCCCTCCTCATATGCCATTTCTCCCTAGCTATAGTCTAATGCAATAGTTTCGGATTATAGATGGTACTAAAGCACCACCTAATAGCCAAAAATGAAATGTACACCCTGGAATGCTCCCCCAGTATCCCATAGAAGCCATCCTTCACACTAAGAACATTGACTTTGGCAGAGTGGAGAGCATTTGTCTCTCACATGCTTGATAATGAGAAACAAAACAAAATGCAGAGACTGAGGGCTCTTTTTGGAACACATTTTCTCCATTTGGAGAGGGCCACTTACTGCTCAGTACAGCAGCCCTGTAAATCCGAAGCCAGTGGACCAGTGACCCCCAGGGCCTGCTGTCACGCACAAGCGTAAATCATGCTCTGCTCTTGTGTGCTCATTAAGCTGTCCACCCGGCCTGCCAAACGCATCATGCACTGGGAGAGGGAGGGGCTGGGGGAGGCTACCCAGATGAGCAGGGCTTGCTGGACCCCTCACAGACGAAGCTCGGGGTCAGTGATAGCTCGCATGATGCAACCGGCTTGTCGAAGTGGTGTGTGGAGGGGTGCAGGGCGGCTGCAGGAGCAGGCCAAGGGAAGTGGACAGTGTCTGCATCCAAGTTTCTGATTGCTAGAGCTCACGGGAGGCGTGATTCTGCCATCATAGTCCTCCCTTTTAAGCAGACAATTATCAGAGCGCAACTTGAACTCTCCTAAACAGAAAACATGTGGGCGACCCTCATGATATTTGCACATATGTTTTAAAGATATTTGATAGTCGTATCTATTCAGAAGTAGTGTATCAGAATGATGTCTTTCGCCCTGAATCACCATCAGAGCACTATAATATGAGTAGGGACGCCACCATGACAACCTTTGGTAGGTTATATGTGATTTTACCGACCTAAAATTCAGAGTGGTAAGTTTTACTGAGGCAAGAAATACCGAGAAAATACAGTTTTCCCCTGTTTTCCTACCCTTTTAACCCCATCCCCACACATTATAACCCTTACCCCGCTCCCATATATATATTTATTTAAAATGTTCTGTATTTTCTCGGTATTTTTCAAAACTTACTCTGAATTTATTTCGATAAAATGACTGGATGCCCCTTTGGTAGCGTTATATAGGTAGGAATGCAGAGTTGCATACTGTTTGCCCATGTAAGGCCTACTCCCTCCTTCCCCCACTGAACCGACTCCACTCTAAGATCGCCTACCTCCTTACACTGCGTACAAAAAACCCCTACAGATGGCCGCCACAGGCCTAGCCATTAGCACATCAAAACGAACCGAGCCATGACTATTATCTCTCCTCTTCAGCCCTGTCACATTTCAGACCCAGATTTCGGGCTCCTCCCTATGGATAACATACTCCCAAGTGTCTCTGCCAAACCCACAGAAAGCAGATTGGCACTCAGGAACCAGGTACTTCCAACCTGCACCCATCCACACCACAGGTTTCGCTTCTGCTTTTCCCACTGTCCCACCAATGAACCACACCTCTCTGTTTCCTTACAGAGCCCAAGCACAGTGATGCCACCAGTAGTGGTAGACGGTCTCTATACAAGACCACTTACATTACATTACCATGATGTTTGTCACAAAAAATATTTGTTGTGTTATGAAGTGGTATGACAATGATTTTGGCCAGTAATATGATGAGTGCTATTGTGTGCTGTGACAAAGTCACTTGTGTGGCACAGAAAGATGGGGACGAGGAGAGTCTGGGGGCCAGGAGAAGCCAACCACTTTGTGATGCAACCCCTGGAAGTGGTTTATGAGGGGGCAGAAACCCTCCCCAATCTCTTGTGCAGAAGTGCAGTAGTAATAGTAATAAACACGTGTCTACAGCAGCACACAGGCATGTATTTGCAATACCTTGAAGAGATGCGAGTGAGAGGATCGTGAGTCGGCTCGTGTTGAGTGAGTACCCCAGAGCGGGGGGAGCGGCACACTTGCTCACCAGTGACAGTATACCTAGGGATGGTCAGGATACTTGCAGTCAATGTGATTGAGGGGAAGCAACAAGGCCATTATGTATAGATTTTTAGGGCGCCGCAGCCCACAGGCATCAGCACGCTAACATAAAGACAAAGGACAACAAAAGAGTAATCAGGATACACATAGAAAGAACAAGTAGGAGCAAGGCTATCGCAATGCTCACTTAAATAAGAAGGTCTTCAAACCTCGGCAGAACTTTAAGTTGTTTCTGTCGGTTCTCATTGAGCATGGAGACTCAAGGAGAACCTCTGCAGGGCTGGCTTTAATTCCTCTACCCAGGCAATCCATTCCAAATATTCAATTGACAAACGTGTGAATCAGGAAAAACCATAACACATAAAATGAATAGGAGAGGGTAAAGGAAACACATGAGGCGAAGACTGAAAGTAGAGGGTCTGGACAATGCGGTGCCCGTGGCTAACGAGAGATAGACCAAACCAAATACAAGTCATGTATAGGCATTTAAGAGTTCCATCCCAGTTTACAAGGAAGCAGAATCAGACAGTGGGCCTCATTACGACCCTGCTGGTCCGGTAACAACGGTGCCGGTAGGCTCACCGGCACCGTTGTTACCAGACCGGCAGAGTACAAGTCTGCGAGCCAGATGTCTTTCCGCCCGCCAGGTCTGACTTGTCAGGCAGAACGGCACCTGCTCGCAGACTTTGACGGAAGCACTGGCACTGTTGCTTCCATCCTCCCCATTCCCATTGAGTCCTACGGGACTCGAATGGGAATGGGAAGTTACTCTTTCCAGTGCCTGGCTTCAGGGACCACCAGGGCTGTAGTGCCCTGGTAATTCGTCAAAGCCAGGCACTGGAAAAAAACACAACTTCCGGCGGCAGCCGTGCCATTTATACCGGCACGGCTACCGCCAGGGTTGTAATGAGGCCCAGTGTGCAAGTTTGGAAGAAGAGTTAGAGAGGTTGTAAAAGTGAACTGCACTGGCTTCAAGGTTGTGGCAGCTGCCTTTGAACCCCTGCCCGCACAATCCATTCCAGTAATGGAATTACCAAGCATGAGATTGAGGATAAGACACAACACATGAGGATAATGAGAGTAAGAGGAAACAGATGTAGAGGAGGAGACACTTGGATACCCTGGTCAATGGGGCTTCCCATGGCTGATGGGAGACAGACCTAACCAATCACAATCTATATTGAGTAGTTTAAGTGGGCTAACTCAGTGTAAAGGAAGGCAGAAGCAGACAATCTAGTAATTAGAGAGTTGGAGAGCAGACACAGGTGAAGAGAAAGTGATAACGAGTGAGACGAGCACACTATGAGCAGAACTAGAGGGACATACAATACAAATAAAACGATAGTCCTACTTCTATGTCACTAGCCTTTTGCAGGGGGCTGTGCTCAAAGGGGGTGTGCTCAAAAGGGGTGTGCTCCCAGGCACAATCCTCTCATTGGAGGAGAGCGCTGGAGAGGGGAAGGGGAGAAAATGAGAGCGTGAAAAGCATTTTGCGCCCTCATTCGCACAGGAAGAGTGACACTGAGACCCGATTTCAGGATTTCGGAATCAGGTCCCGTCAAAAACAGGGACCGTAGCTCCCACACTTGCAAACCCCGTTGGGGTTTTTAAAATGAAAAAAACCCGCGGGACTCTGGGGCACACAGTGATTTACCAGGACTGTCCCGGGGAAACCGGGACGTCTGGTCACCCTACGGCCAGGGGCTGTGAACATCTGTTACTGGGGGCGATTTGGGAACTAACCAAAAGGGGGATGTCTCCTTGGAAGTGTTTTATTGTGTAGAAATGGCAATCTGGACTTGGACTAGGCCATCAGGTTCTCTTAGATTAGACCAATCCAGGCATGGACTGGGGGTGCCCTGGAAATAAACATTTGGAAATTCCACTTAAAAGAGGCTCAGGGTGCAGAGGCCCACTGGGAAATCTCCATAGTTCCCTATAGGCCAGACCACCCCTGCCCAGGGTGCAGAGGCCCACTGGGAAATCTCCATAGTTCCCTATAGGCCAGACCACCCCTGCCCAGGGTGCAGAGGCCCACTGGGAAATCTCCATAGTTCCCTATAGGCCAGACCACCCCTGCCCAGGGTGCAGAGGCCTACTGGGAAATCTCCATAGTTCCCTATAGGCCAGACCACCCCTGCCCAGGGTGCAGAGGCCTACTGGGAAATCTCCAGAGTTCCCTAAAGGCCAGTCCACCCCTGCCCAGGGTGCAGAGGCCTACTGGGAAATCTCCACCCCTGTATTAGACACTTGCACCTATTCTGTTGCCACAGCATCCTGACCCCGTTTGGAATGAGTTACTACCATTCATATGTTGGAGAAATCACCCGTCAATTCCTGTAGGTGGTCACTGAACCCTTCCTGTGAAAATAATACAAAGTATTGCACCTCATTTATCTGCGTGTCCAACGGTCTGTTGTATCCCCACCATAACTGCCCTGGTACAGCGCCACATAGATATGATGCGCCCAGTGCACCAAATGTAGCTCAATGTAGCCTTAAGCATGTCGTCGCCAACCACCTACACTGGCCACTCACTCGGGCCTTTAATGAGTTTTCTGGGACTTTAATGACAAATATGGACTGCTATGTCTGGTTTTGAGGGTATTAACACCCAGCCTAAAGGCTTGGAAGTTTGGATTTCATTATGGAAAACACATTTGCACTCGGAATGCAAGGCGCAAGGAGCGTGACAATGTTTTCAATAATAAAAACAATTTTAAACCACCAACTCCAAGGAAAATTACATGAAATCAAAGGATCCCTTGGATTAGTTGGAATCAAAAAGCCCCCTTTCTATTTCCATGCCAGGGCAGGTGCTGCCCAGGAGAGAAAGGAACCCATAGATGGGTGATGTCCTTGAAGGATACTGAGACATCTTATAGTGTTAAAAAAAAAGTGGGCAGTGTGCTGAGCCCCCAGGTAGCTTAGAGCTACCTCATTGTCTAGGAGCACCATCGGGAGCAAATGATAATAATGTGTTGTGTTCTGCAGAACCATAATGATGATTACTGCCCTCGGAGGCTGTAATAATGGCATTGCATGCTTCAGAAAACCATCATGATGCCGGTTGCACCATGAAGCACTTTCATTATGGCACTAGGTGCATTATAAGGACGATGTGTTATTCACTCTAAGACTGTTTTGGTATATTATGATCTGGAGCAGCTGTCTGGGACATCAAGATTTCCGTTGTGCACTAGAGAACATTAATGATGGTACAATATGTCCAGGAACATCCTCATGATTGGATTCCATTGGAACACCGAAAAGACATGATGTTAAATGTTAAAGGATATTTGTACCACGCACTGTCACCACCGGAGTGGTCCCCTGGCGCTCTGGTGGATCTGAAAGAAAAAGAGGGTTATGTTAGGGGATGTTAGTAGGACAAAGTTTGGAGAGGAGCAAGGGAGATGTACTGTTGGCAGCTTCAGTTCGGTTAACAACGTTCGCTGAGCTTTTGGTGTGGTATACGGTTCAAGTCCGTTGTGTGCTGTTGTGTGAGGGTCTGTGTGGTGTGTTGGTTGTTACGGTGTGGTGAAGTGCATGCGGGTTGCTGCAGTGTAAGTGTTTAAGAGGTGTGGTTGTGTTTAGTTAGGGTGTGAGAGGTGTGTGAAGTGGGTGAGGTTATTATAGGTTTTTGTAGGGTTGGTTAGTAGCATTGGTGTCCCGAGAGGTGCACACTCCTATTGTGTGTCTTTTGGGATTTAGACATGGTTGTCTCCCTTTCAGTGATCTAGTTTCAGCATGATAATGCTCTCTCTCATTTCTCTGTCATTATGTTAAGTGAGTCAGTTTATGCCAGCCCCTAGATCCCATTCTGTGGTTGGTGCAAACTGGTCCTCACGGATCAGTCTACTTAAGACCTACGCCCGTACCCAAAGCCCTGTCTGAGTGGGTAAGGTTGGTAGTTCTGCCTGTTTGTGTTAGGCTTATTTCCTATTGTTCTGTCTTGATAGGGTTGCAGCTCATCGTCGGTTCCACCTAGCATTATCTTTCTTGTTCTTGTGGGAGTTTCCCCTAAGTCGGTTCTAGGTGTTGTCTGTGCCGTCAGGTATTCTGTCAGCGTGTTCTTTTGTATTTCCTGTTTCATTGTTTAAGTTGTTTCCATCTGGTTCCGAGGTGTTGAAGAGCCTGGTTTTTAGTAATTTTTGAAATTTTAGGTGGTGTTTGGTATTTCTTATTCCTTTCGGGAGGTTGTTCTAGGTTTTTGCCGCTGGGTGGGAGAAAGAGGAGCCCCCTAGTTCTTTTCTGGCATATGGTTTTGGTTCAAGGCAGATTTCATTGCTCGATCTGAGGAGTCTCATTGGCTTGTAGATTTTTCTTTTCTTTTGTAGGAATGATGTTCATCAGAGAATTGTAGTGATGTCCTTTAATGCCAAAATGCGCAGTCATAATATTAATATTCATATCAGTAGGCTTATTAGAAATGGTCTTAAAATTAGGAGTAATCGTAGTAGTAACGGGAGTGCCCAGCCTTATTGACAGCACAACAAAGACACAGTAGGCGGAGTGTCTATAAACCACTCCTGCTGTATAATACAACAGAAGTGCACCCTAACGTCAGGCAGCCCGGTGCGTGTGTGTGTGTGTGTGTGTGTGTGTGTGGTGTATGCCATTCTGAACCTTAACAGGAGACTGAGAGGGTCAAAGAGCTGAAGTGTTCATACATAACAGTCAGGTATAGGAGTCTATAAAGTGGGGGGAAATAATGACCAGCTAGTTGGATTAACTGGTAGAAAGTAAAAGCAAATGCCACTTTTTACTTTGTATCTGTAAGACCATAATGGACTTCTCTTCCTTCTCTTATATCATTTTCATTAACCAATGGAAAACCATCTGTATCATTTATAAGACAAGACGTGGATCCTGGTAGGGAAAGGGTATGAAACATTTAACTCTGTCATGTAAGACACCTGGGATCAAGAAGAAGGCCAGTGCCAAGTAGTCTTGGTTCACTATTTTTACGTGGGAACTTTGGATAGGTAGTGGCCACCTGACATAAATAACTCGGATCTAGCCTCAAGAAATAAGATTAATAATCAGTATGTCCTTCGACAAAGAAATGTCTCTCCATGTAGTTAGGCTTTCAGACTCCCTTCGGCTGACCACAGAGTCTATAGCGTTCTGAGGAAGTTGCTCCCTTCCTCTGGTGTTGTGGATAAAGGGTGCCCCTAACTGACCTGACTCATCTAGTTTAGTGGCAATCTTTCTGTGCCCTCGTCCCCAATGACTGACCTTGGTGCCAAGTTCTTCAAGTAGATGGGTCCGTAGTCGAGGCTGGCATCAAGAGCTAGAGAGGGAATCCTTGGCCAAGCCGCTTACCCTGGACCTCTACCCTGTCGCCTATATAAACTGACCATTACCTCCCTGTCCCTCTCCCTTTATCGTCCTTTTACCGACCTGGCCTACTGGAACCTTCCTATGCTAACATCTGGCTCATGGCTGTTCTCACACTCTTCTTCCCACATTGATCTTCTTCACTTTCCTTTTACCATTTCGGATCTGCTCTCTTCGCCTGATATAACTGATTCTGTGTCACTCCCAGCCTCTGATATACAAGCCTCCTGGTCTCTGTCTTCCACCATCTCCTCTCTATGTCTGATCCCTTGGTGCCACCTCCTCCTGAACCTGTCCTGCTCATGATCTACTAGCACAACTCCTCTGATCTCCTCTGTTGTTCCCTTTGAGTCCAACCTTTTCCTTCTCATCAACTCTGTCTGCCACATCTCGCCTTTTGATTTTACCACCTCCTGTACTACCACCACCACCTTCTATGTGTTTTCCCCCTGGATGTTACCACCTTCCACCTCTGTTTGCTCTCCATTCCTGATGTTATCACCCCTTCCTTCTGTTCACTCTCCACTCCTGATGGTATCACCCCCTGCCCCTGTTCACGCTCTACTCCTGAAGTTACCGCCTTTTCCTGCTCTTCACTGCCACCACTTCTTTGGACTCTTCTGTCTCTCCAATCACCACATCTACCACAACGCTTTGGCCTGCTCCAAAGATAACCATCCTTCTCCTGCAACCCTCAGTCATCAGATGAGGCTTTTTGCATGTGTACTGTAGTCCCTACTCCATCTTGTTGGGCTTTACTGTGAAAGTCAGCACCTGTGAGTGTTATTTGAGAGAGGGATGGGATTGGCTAGTTTTCCATCGGACACCTGAGGTTGGCCTGGGCTCAGGGGGAGGGACCAAGCCTATATCATGGGGCCCACCATCTTGGAATTCAAATGTGTCCTAGGCTGCACGTAGTGAGCTGAGGGCTACAAGGTTTTCCTCTTGTAAACTGTGGGCTGGGTATAGACTGCATAAATCTTCTATACTTTTAGCTTTGGTGTTAATACAGTGAAAAGGGGGCGGGAGGGATACCTTGTTTCTCTAGTGTAAGATTCAGTTACGGTATTATAGTTGAAAGGTTGCTTTATTCACATGCTAGATGCATGTTACGCTCACCTGGCTCCCACAGGGGCGTCCGTCGGACCCGGACGGCTGCGGGCTCCACCATTGTGATGCGTAGTGCAGAGATGACTGACTGGACTGGTCCTCCGAATCTTCTCTGCTTGACCCGTAGTAGTATTCTCCTGCAAGTGGAGAGATGGATTTAGCTCCCCGTGGATTCAAGTGATGGCACCCCCCACAGTCCTCCCCACTTATCTCTCCGAAGTGCCCTTTCAGCAATCTCACCTTATACTCTTGAAAGATGAGCTCTCCATCCTGCATGGATTGCAGGGGTGCGTTGATGCCAGTTACTTCACTGGTTTGAAGGCGTGGGAGAGTTCCGGAGAGTATTGACTCTGAGGTTCCTGGCTAGGATCAGTAAGTATGAAGTTCAATATGTCCGATGTTCACTCTTGTTCCCCCCTTCCTTCCTTGTCTTGCAGCTGAGTTCTTGAGAAGATGCTCTCGTGGTAGCTGGTGGTGCTCAGGTAAGAGTCTGTATTACCTGACGCTGTCCGGTAAATGTTGCACATGTTTAACATGTTATTTTCTCTCTCTTTGCAGGTGCGGTACATGAAGATGTGGAGAGTTATAGAATAATGCCTCCGGTGGTAAATCAGGTAAGTCTATGGTGATAAGAGTTATATTTGTTGATTTTCTCAGCTCACCTTGTTGTTTTCTTTTGTCCCCCAGGTGCCCGAGTTCGGCGAAGAAATGATGGAGGCAGCGCCGAATAAGAAGATGCTGCGAGGACTGGTGAGTATGGTGCGGCGCTGCAGCAGGAGATGCGACGTGTACTGAAATTATGTTCTTTCCAGGTCCGGAGGTGAGATGGATCCGGAATCAGGTGAGGAATTCAAAAATAGTTTGTTTTCTAACCTTATCCTTTTCTTTCCTGCTGGATGCAGAATAACGCGAAGCATGTGATGCTGTTCGGGTGTGGTTTAAATAGCCTCTAAAGTAGTTCCAGGTAAGAAGTTCCCCAGAACCACGCCCGAGTAAAAAATAGTCCCTGTAATAAAATAGTCCCATCCAGGCCTCAGGTTGGCTTGGACTCACTTGCAGCATGGTCTGCATCAGGTAAGTAAAGTCTATGAGCCTGGCGCCTAAGGCGCCAGGACTGAACCCAAACAGCCCCCAGCCGGGGCTGTTGGGGTTTTAATAAGTGTCTGGATGCCTGCTCCCGGAGCTGATGGGCTTGGTCCTGAAGCCCGGGGGTAGGCATCATGACAGCACTCCCCCCCAATGCCCCTCCTAAAGTTGTTCTTCCCCTTGGCCTTGGCTTGTCTGGGAAGTCCCGATGGAATCTCTTCACCAGTCGAGGTGCATGAACGTGGTCACTAGGCTCCCATGACCTTTCTTGTGGTCCGTAGCCCTTCCAATCGATTTAAATAAAAAAGTTTTCATTTAACCATCTTGGAGTCCAGGATATTTTTTACCTCCAATTCAGGTTCTCCCTTTATCAAGATGGGGTCGGGTGGTTTGGTTAATCTTGTCCCTGGTTGAATTGGTTTTAAAAGTGAAACATGGAAGACAGGATGAATTCGCATATTAGAGGAGAGTTCCAATTTGACGGCCACCAGGTTGATAATGGCCTTAATGGTGTAAGGTCTCAAATATCTAGGGTTAAAAGTCAGAGTTCCCTTCAGAGGTATGTGTTTTGTAGCCAGCCAAACTTGATCCCCAATCTGGTATTGTGGAGCATCGCTTCTATGTTGATCAGCATTTTTCTTATATTTCTCCTTTGCTTGTTTCAAATGTTCTGTTGCCTCCTTAAAGGCTTGTGTAATAGTAGAGTGCAAATGACTAACTGCGGGCATTTCTAAGTGCTGAGGCAAATCTAGTTCTGAGTTTCGGGGGTGATGTCCATATATGGTATAAAAGGGGCTTTGTCCGGTTCCTGAATGTACTGAGTTGTTGTATGCATACTCGGAAATCCATGAAATATCTTTTCAATTACTTTCGGTCTGGTGTAGCATGCAACGTAGGTACTGTTCAAGGGTCTGGTTGGTCCTCTCTGTCTGATCATGTCATGATGCCTGCTCCTGGGGAGCCGGTTCAAGCCCTGCATCCACCGAAAGCGGACATCCAGTTCCCAAGGAAGGACCCAGCAACCCCATATAGGGGCCCTTTGGACAGTGTCCTGGCTCCTATGACGCCAGGCTCATAAAAGACATCAGTCCTGGCGCCATAGGCGCCAGGCTCATTATGGGAGTGCTTGGGTGCACTTACCTGATGCAGACCATGCTGCAGGATCCCGGCCTCCTTGAGGCCGGAAAGGAACTACTTTACCTGTGGGACTAATTTACCATCCGGGCGTTTTCGGGGAAGGATACATACCTGATTGGAGGAAGGATACATACCTGGAACTTCTTCCAAGGCTATTTAAACCCCACCCGAACAGCCACACGTGCTTCGCGTTGTTCTGCATCTAGCAGCTGGACGCTCATCGTGTCTGCTCCTGCATCCTGACTTCTGCCATGCCTGCCAGCATCCTGGATCACCTGCAAAGGAAGAGAACAGAAGAAGGAAAAGTCCTTACTAAATCCACATCCCGGAGACATCTCGCCGACAATCCTAAAAAGGAAGACTTTAATTTAAAAGCTCATCGCGTCGATCGCTGCAGCGCCGCATTCCACTCACCTTTACAGGGTGCCTCCATGTTCAGCAGCGATCATCCGTATTCGCAGTCACGCCCCAGCGCGTAGGGAGAAAAAGACCAGAACAAAAGGTGAGAGAGAGAAGGGAATAAGGAAAGCTAAATCACCATGTTAAGACTTACCTGTTGATTCATTCCCTCTTCATTTCGGGTCCGCGCCGCATCCTGGCATTTCCGGACCCCGGCCCCTAAGGGGAAAAAGAGACATCAGCGTTAATGAGCGAATGAAAAGACATTACCAAAAAACGATCATTAAAGACTTACCTGATTTCTACAAGGATTTCACCTCTCATCTCGGGTCGGTGCCTGTTCCCCGGCATTTCGTACCCCGGCCCCTATGGGGAAAAAGACACTAGCATTAGTACATTAATGCATGGACACAAGGGGAACCTCTTATCAAAAAACTTACCTGGAAGCCAAGCAAGTTTGGTTCTCACCAATCCGAAAATCCAGTGAAGTAACTGGATACCAACGCGCCCCTGCATCAGAAGCAGGATGGAGAGCTCGTCCTTCCAGACCCTAAGGTGAGACGCTACGAGAAATCACAGAAGGGTTTCGAGGAGGGTGAGAGGGGAAAGTGGGAGGCCGATTGCATTACCCCGCAGACAGTTAATCCCCTATTTTCGCCTACAGAAGGATACTTCTGCGAGCCAGACAAGCCAGATTTGGGGGCCCGGTCCAGTCCGTCTCCCGAACCCTGCGCATCACCTTAGAAGAGGTCACAGCAGCGCGAACCAGGCCAGAGCCTCCGTGGGAGTCTGGTGAGCATAACAGAACGCGAAGCCTTCCTACAAATTCCCACCCAGGCGCTATGGAAAGTTCTGAGACTGATCAGTTGGCCCAATTACTGGGGGAATTACGGGCCAAAGTACATGCCGCTCGTCAAGAGACTATGGCCCTCAGGAGGGAATTAATAATATCAAAGGAAAGAACAGATGACCTGGCCAGACAGCTTTTGCAAGGTCAAGCTGGGCAAACTCCTCTACCCGGTTCCGGAGGGAACCCCGCTCCTTTGGTTTCCAGTAACCCTGTGCAGATTAATCTACCTGGAAACATGCCGCTGGCCCCACCCGAACGCTTTGCTGGGGACCCCAAACGATTCGCTGTATTCATGAATCAGTGTCGTTTGCACTTCCTATGCAGACCTGGGGCCTTCTCTAATGATCAGACCAAGGTAGCCTTTGTATTGTCATATCTCAGCAGCTGCGCTGCCGATTGGTCAGTTCCACAGGTTACTCAAGATGACCCGATTCTCTGTGATTTCCAAAGGTTTCAAGCAAGCATGGAAAGGTTATTTGCTCGACACTCTCAGGGGCAGGCTCTGGATGACGAACTTCTATCCCTGCGACAGGGCAATCAGGACCTCCTATCCTATATTGCAACCTTTAATAGACTAATTGTGGAAACGGGATGGCCAGAGGATAAAAGAGTCACGTTGTTTTATCGAGGCCTTCGCGGAGAACTTAAAGATGTCTTGGCCCAAGTTGTAAATCCGCCCCAAGAATGCACAGTGTATATAGACTTAGTGGTCCAATTGGATCACAGACTTCAAAACAGAAAAGAAGATCGGTGCAGGTTTGAGACCCGGGTGTTTGTCAAGACCCATGCTAATCCCAAGGGAGTTGATGTCTCTGAGCCTATGCAAATTGGAGGAGTTAAAGGACCCTTAACTCAAAAGGAACGTGAAAGGAGGCGGCAGTTAAAATTATGTCTTTATTGTGGGAATTCTGGACACTTTCTACGAGATTGCCCGGCAAAACCGCCCCGAAAGGCGGTAGGAGCCGTTGATAAAAACCATGAAGACTCTGTTTCGGGAAACGACTCCGCCCGACAAGTGTTGGGGTCCGCTTGCCGAGCTTGAAAACTAACTCTCAGACCTCGCATTTCATTGTGCCAATGGTTCTCGTAGATCCAGAACAGCCTAAGCGGTTGCATGCAATAAAGGCATACATCGATAGTGGGGCTATTGGAAACTATGTGGATCGTGAATTGGTCTCTAGGATTAACCTCCCTCTCTGTCCTAAAACCAGCAAAGATGTCATCACCACAGTCGATGGAACTGAAATTGCCTCTGGACCGGTAACACATTCCACTACTGAGATGACTCTTATTAGTCCCGACGGCCATCGGGAGGGTGTTGTGTTTGATGTAATCAAGGCTCCACAGTTTCAGGTTATTCTTGGAATCCCTTGGTTAGAGACACATAATCCTCGAATTGATTGGCGAGCTAAGAGAATAACCTTCCCGGATTGTACACAAACCTGCTACCCAGAAAACCTGAAGATTAATCTAGCATCTGTAACCTCTGCCTCCATGCAACTACCTCCGGAATACCAAGACTTTCAGGACGTCTTCCAAAAGGAACAGGCCAACACGTTACCTCCTCACAGATCGTACGATTGCCAAATCGATCTGGTGCCCGGTGCACAACCCCCTTGTAGCAGGATTTATGCCCTTACCGAACCTGAGAATATGCATTTGAGACAATATTTGGATCAATACCTAGCTAATGGTTTTATTCGCCCGTCAAAGTCCCCGGCATCCTCAGCTTTGTTCTTCGTGCCCAAAAAAGAAGGCGACCTTAGAACTCGTATCGATTACCGCGCATTGAACCAGATAACGGTTAAAAACCGTTATCCTCTGCCTCTGATCCCTGAACTCCTTGACCAGGTGAAGGACGCTTGCATGTACACCAAGTTAGATCTCCGGGGGGCTTATCATCTGGTACGAGTTAAAGAAGGCGACGAATGGAAAACTGCCTTCCGTACTAAATACGGATTATTCGAGTACCAGGTGATGCCTTTCGGATTGTGTAACGCGCCGGCTTCCTTCCAATACTTCATGAATGATGTCCTTCGGGAACTCATCGATGTTTGTGTTGTCGTATATATCGATGACATTCTGGTGTACTCCTCTTCGGAATCTGATCACAGAAAACACGTCAGGGCAGTACTTGAAAAACTGCGCCAACACAAACTATTTGCTAAATTGGAGAAATGTGTTTTCCATACCACAGAAGTCAAGTTTCTAGGTTTCATCCTGACACCCAAAGGAGTCCGAATGGACTCAAAAAAAGTGGATGCCATCCTCAAATGGCCATCACCTAGCTCTGTAAAAGCGGTTCAAAGCATGCTCGGCTTTGCCAATTTCTATCGCAGGTTTATCCCGGAATTTTCACGCGTGGTACAACCCATTACTGCACTCTTGAGGAAAAATAAACGTTTTGAATGGTCTGAAGAAGCCGAGCAGGCCTTTCATGATTTAAAAGCTAAGTTTACCTCCGCACCTATATTGAAACACCCGCGTCCAGATCTCCCTTATGTCGTCGAGACTGACGCATCCAGCCTAGCCATGGGAGCTGTCCTGTCCCAAAGAGATCCCGAAACCAACCAACTGCATCCCGTAGCATTTTGGTCCAGAAAATTTTTGGCACCCGAGGTTAATTATGCAATCACGGACAAAGAACTGTTAGCCATTATGTCCGCTTTTAAAGCCTGGCGGCATTATCTGCTTGGCGCTCGACATACCATCACAGTGATCACTGATCACCGGAATTTACAGTATTTGAAAACCGCCAAGGCTCAGTCATCACGGCAGCTCCGATGGGCTTTGTTTTTCGCTGAATTTGATTTCGTGATTACCTATCGACCTGGCTGCAAGAATGGCAAAGCAGATGCCTTATCCCGAATTGGAATGGGAGAATCTGATACAAACTCAGAACCAGTACCAATAATTCCCGAACAGAGGATTCTAGGCATGACTTCGTTACAGACGCTTGAAGACATTCAAGCCAGAGTGAAACAACTCCTGGACCCTACAACCTTACAGGAATGGATACAAAAGGGATCAGACTTAACCATAGATAATGATTTACCTTATTTCCAAGGACGCTTATTCCTGCCACATAAGGAATTACATGAACTAGTTATTTCCGGTTATCATGATACATTAATAGAGGGACACCCCGGTATTGCCAAGACAGAGGAAAAGGTGAAACGACAATTTTGGTGGCCCTCTTGGCGAAAAGATGTTAAATCTTTTGTGATGTCCTGTGGTGTTTGCGCCCAAAATAAAAGTCAAAAGAAAAGACCAGCTGGTCTCCTTCAACCTCTAGACATACCACCAGCACCCTGGCACACCCTATCAATGGATTTTATTACGGACCTGCCTCCTTGTTCGGGGTACAATACTATTCTGGTAAATGTGGATTTGTTTTCCAAAATGGCCCACTTTATTCCTTTGAAAGGTTTACCTTCAGCTTCTGTCCTAGCCAAAGAATTCCTCCAAAATATTGTTCGGCTACATGGATTCCCATCTATACTAATCTCTGACCGGGGAAGCCAATTCATTTCCCACTTCTGGCGCAAATTTTGTCAAATGGCGCAGATCGACGTAAGATTATCGACCAGTCACCACCCTCAGACCGATGGTCAGACCGAGAGGACAAATCAGACCCTTGAACAGTACTTACGGTGTATGTTACAGCAATCTGAAAGCAACTGGAAAGACATTCTTTGGATAGCCGAATACGCATATAATAATTCGGTACACTCTGGAACTGGCCACAGTCCTTTTTATACTTTGTTTGGGCATCACCCTCGAACCTCAAACCTTGACTCACCTCAGAACCTCGGAATGCCTGCAGTAGAACATCTGCATTCTACAATTACCCAAGCCTTCAAAGAGGCAACTACGCATTTACAACAAGCCAAGAGAAAATACAAGGAGAATGCTGATCTACATCGGAGTGAAGCACCTCCGTATCAGATTGGTGATCAAGTGTGGTTAGCTACCAGACATTTACCACTCAAAGGGCCTCGAACTTTTAACCCAAAATATCTGGGACCTTATTCTATTTTGGCAATAATTAACCCAGTGGCTGTTAAACTTGATTTACCAGCTAGTATGCAAATTCACCCTGTTTTTCATGTGTCACTTCTGAAACCAGTGGTACCCGGAACCCGACTACTCAAACCTCCAGAACCTATTCTAATAGATGGGGAGCCCGAATTCGAAGTGAAGAACAGTTTAGACTCAAAGATGTTTAGGTCAAAACTGTTCTACCTAATTGATTGGAAGGGGTACGGACCTCAGGAGAGGTCGTGGGAACCCAGCGACCATGTGCATGCACCTCGATTAGTCAGGAAATTCCACCGACTCTTCCCAGCCAAACCAAAACCCCCAGAGGGAACAACCTTGGGAGGGGCCTTGGGGGGAGTGCTGTCATGATGCCTGCTCCCGGGGAGCCGGTTCAAGCCCTGCGTCCCCGAAAGCGGACATCCAGTCCCCAAGGAAGGACCCAGCAACCCCATATAGGGGCCCTTTGGACATAGGCGCCAGGCTCATAAAAGACATCAGTCCTGGCGCCATAGGCCCCAGGCTCATTATGGGAGTGCTTGGGTGCACTTACCTGATGCAGACCATGCTGCAGGATCCCGGCCTCCTTGAGGCCTGAAAGGAACTACTTTACCTGTGGGACTAATTTACCATCCGGGCGTGGTCGGGGAAGGATACATACCTGATTGGAGGAAGGATACATACCTGGAACTTCTTCCAAGCCTATTTAAACCCCACCCGAACAGCCACACGTGCTTCGTGTTGTTCTGCATCAGGCAGCTGGACGCTCACCATGTCTGCTCCTGCATCCTGACTTCTGCCACGCCTGCCAGCATCCTGGATCACCTGCAAAGGAAGAGAAGAAGAGAACAGAAGAAGGAAAAGTCCTTACCTGCTAAATCCGCATCCCGGAGACATCTCGCCGACAATCCTGAAAAGGAAGACTTTAATTTAAAAGCTCATCGCGTCGATCGCTGCAGCGCCGCCTTCCACTCACCTTTACAGGGCGCCTCCATGTTCAGCAGCGATCATCCGTATTCGCATTCATGCCCCAGCGCCTAGGGAGAAAAAGACCAAAACAAAAGGTGAGAGAGAGAGAAGGGAATAAGGAAAGCTAAATCTCCATGTTAAGACTTACCTGTTGATTCATTCCCTCTTCATTTCGGGTCCGCGCCGCATCCTGGCATTTCCGGACCCTGGCCCCTAAGGGGAAAATGAGACATCAGCGTTAATGAGCGAATGAAAAGACATTACCAAAAAACGCTCATTAAAGACTTACCTGATTTCTACAAGGATTTCACCTCTCATCTCGGGTCGGTGCCTGTTCCCCGGCATTTCGTACCCCGGCCCCTATGGGGAAAAAGACACTAGCATTAGTACATTAATGCATGGACACAAGGGGAACCTCTTATCAAAAAACTTACCTGGAAGCCAAGCAAGTTTGGTTCTCACCAATCCGAAAATCCAGTGAAGTAACTGGATACCAATGCGCCCCTGCATCAGAAGCAGAATGGAGAGCTCATCCTTCCAGACCCTAAGGTGAGACGCTACGAGAAATCACAGAAGGGTTTCGAGGAGGGTGAGAGGGGAAAGTGGGAGGCCGATTGCATTACCCCGCAGACAGTTAATCCCCTATTTTCGCCTACAGAAGGATACTTCTGCGAGCCAGAAAAGCCAGATTTGGGGGCCCGGTCCAGTCCATCTTCCGAACCCTGCGCATCACCTTAGAAGAGGTCACAGCAGCGCGAACCAGGCCAGCGCCTCCGTGGGAGTCAGGTGAGTGTAACAGATCATCGGTCTGGGGATGGTGACTGGTTGATAGCCTCACGTCGATTTGCGCCAATTGACAACATTTCTTCCAAAATTGTGAAATGAATTGACTACCTCGGTCAGAGACCAATACGGAAGGAAATCCGTGTATTCGAACAATGTTCTCGAGGAACTCCTTGGCCAGAATTGAAGCAGAAGGTAATCCCTTTAAAGGAATAAAGTGGGCCATCTTGGAAAAAAGATCCACAATAACTAGAATGGTGTTAAATCCATTACATGGAGGTAGATCTGTAATAAAGTCTAAAGATAAGGTGTGCCATGGTGTAGGTGGAACATCCAAAGGTTGTAAAAGGGCAGCTGGTGTTTTCTTTTGACTTTTGTTTTGGACGCAAATGCCACAAGACATCACAAACGACTTTACGTCTTTTCGCCAGGTGGGCCACGAGAATTGTCTCTTAATTTTAGCTTCAGTTTTTGCGATACCTGGGTGCCCTTCCATCAGGGTGTCATGATAATTGGAGATGACTAGTTCTTGTAGTTCCTTGTGTGGTAGAAATAGTCGCCCTTGATAGTAAGGAAGGTCATTGATGACTGAATAGTCTGGGCCTTTCTTTACCCAGTCCTGCAGGGCTGTTGGATCGAAGAGTTGTTGGATATTTACATGAATATCCTCTAGTGTTTGTAGAGTAGTTATGCCAAGAATTCTTTGTTCTGAAATTATAGGCACCGGTTACGGGTTCGCATATGCTTCTCCCATCCCTATTCGGGATAAGGCATCTGCTTTGCCGTTTTTACAGCCTGGTCGGTAAGTGATCCAGAAATCGAACTCGGCAAAGAACAATGCCCATCGAAGTTGGCGCGATGATTGGGCCTTGGCTGTTTTTCAATACTGCAAGTTCCGGTGATCGGTGATTACAGTGATGGTATGCCTGGCACCGAGAAGATAATGCCGCCAAGCATTGAAGGTGGATTTGATGGCTAATAACTCTTTATCGGTGACCGCATAGTTTAACTCGGGTGGCAAGAACTTTCTGGACCAAAATGCTACTGGGTGAAGTTGACCGTTTCGGGATCCTTCTGGGACAGGACAGCTCCCATGGCTAAACTGGCTGCATCAGTTTCAACTATGTATGGAGGTTCTGGGAGGGGATGCTTTAAGACAGGTGCAGACGTGAATTTTGCTTTCAGCTGTTGGAAGGCCTTTTCAGCCTCTTCGGTCCACAAGAAGTGTTTGTTTTTTCGCAAAAGTTCTGTGATGGGGTGTACAACATGTGCGAAATCCTGAATGAATCTGCGGTAGAAATTAGCAAATCCGAGCATATTTTGTACCCCTTTAACTGAACTGGGTGATGGCCACTTGAGAATTGCGTCCACCTTTCGACAGTCCATTTGGACTCCATTTGGAGTCAGGATAAATCCAAGGAATTCAACTTCCGTAGTATGAAAAACACATTTTTCCAATTTTGCATATAACTTGTGCTGCCGTAGTTTCTCAAGGACTGCACGCACATGCTTAACATGGTCTGATTCTGAGGAGGGGTACACTAGAATATCGTCTATGTATACGACAACACAGACATCAATGAGTTCACGAAGGACATCGTTCATAAAATACTGGAAGGCTGCTGGTGCATTCCACAACCCGAAGGGCATCACCTGATATTCGAATAATCCGTACTTGGTGCGAAAGGCAGTCTTCCATTCGTGGCCTTTCTTTACACGTACCAGATGATATGCCCCTCGGAGATCCAATTTAGTGTAGATGCAAGCATCCTTTACTTGGTCTAGTAATTCGGGGATCAGAGGCAATGGGTATCGGTTCTTCACCGTAATCTGATTTAATGCGCGGTAGTCTATGCATGTTCTGAGGTCACCTTCCTTTTTAGGCACGAAGAACAAAGCTGATGATGCAGGGGACTTGGATGGACGAATAAAGCCATTAGCAAGGTATTTGTCCAAGTATTGTCGTAGGTGAAGGTTTTCGGGTTCCGTAAGGGCGTAGATCCTACTGCACGGGGGTTGTTCACCGGGTATGAGGTTGATTTGACAATCGTATGATCTGTGAGGTGGTAAGCTGTTTGCCTGTTCTTTTTGAAAAACATCTTGAAATTCTTGATATTCCTGAGGTAACTGCGCGACTGGGTCAGCAACTGTGGCCAGGCCTTTGTTCAAGGTTTTTTCCTGGTAACAGGTCTGTGCACAATCCGGGAAGGTTATTCTCTTCTCTCGCCAATCAATACAAGGATTATGTGTTTCCAACCAAGGTATCCCCAGTATTATTTGGAACTGCGGGGCTTTGATTAAATCAAACACAATATTCTCTTGATGACCATCTTGGCCCAACTGTGTCATCTCTGTGGTGGAATGAGTTACAGGCCCAGAGGCGATTTCATTTCCATCAACTGTGGTGATGACATCCAAAGGGTTTTTTTTGCAGAAAGAAGCCAATTTGTGGTCGATATAGTTCCCTACGGCCCCGCTGTCAATGTATGCCCTTACTGCGTGCATACGTGATGGCTGCCTTGGATCAATAAGGACCATTGGTATGATTAGATGCGAGGTCTGAGTGTCCTTCTTCAAGCTCGGCAAGCAGACCTCTACGCTTGTAGGGCATGGTCGTTTCCCGAATCAGGTTCTGTTTGATTTCTATCAGCGACTCCGACTATTTTCTTGGATGGTTTTATAGGGCAATCCCGTAGAAAAAGTCCTGAGGCCACACAGTATAGACACAATTGCATCTGCCATCTCCTTTCTCTTTCCTTTTGAGTTAAGGGTCCCTTAACCCCCCCGATCTGCATAGGTTCTGCTGCATCTGTTCCTTTGGGGTTGACGTTGGGTTTAACCTATACCCGATTCTCGAACTTAGCTCGGTCAGCCTTTCTATTCTGAAGCCGATGGTCTAACTGGACCACTAAGTCTATATATTCTGCACAATCCTGAGGTGGGTTCACAACTTGGGCCAGAACATCTTTAAGTTCTCCCCGAAGTCCACGATGAAATAGTGTCATTCGTTTTACCTCTGGCCATCGGTTTCTACCACCAGCCTGTTGAAGGTTGCGATATAGGTTAACAGATCCTGGTTAACTTGTCGTAGGGATAAAAGTTCATTATCCAGGGCCTGTCCCTGGGAATGTCTAGCGAATAGTCTTTCCATGCTCATTTGAAAACCCTGAAAGTCCCGAAGAAGAGGGTCATCCTGATTGACTAATGGAATCGACCAATCAGCTGCACTGCCACTCAAGTATGATAATACAAAAGCTACTTTGGCTTGGTCATTCGGAAAAGCTCCAGATCTGCATAGAAAGTGCAAGCGACATTTGTTCATAAACACGGCAAACCTTTTTGGGTCCCCAGCAAAGCGTTCAGGTGGAGCTAAAGGAATAGCCCCTGGTAAAACCACTTGCACTGGATTGCTCAATGAAACAGGAGTTGGATGTCCCGAAGAAGAGGGTCATCCTGATTGACTAATGGAATCGACCAATCAGCTGCACTGCCACTCAAGTATGATAATACAAAAGCTACTTTGGCTTGGTCATTCGGAAAAGCTCCAGATCTGCATAGAAAGTGCAAGCGACATTTGTTCATAAACACGGCAAACCTTTTTGGGTCCCCAGCAAAGCGTTCAGGTGGAGCTAAAGGAATAGCCCCTGGTAAAACCACTTGCACCGGATTGCTCAATGAAACAGGAGTTGGATTCCCCCCGAGTCCTGGTAAAGGTGTTTGCCCCGCTTGGTTTTGCAGCAGCTGCCTAGCCAGATCGTCAGTGCGCTCCTTCGAAACAATCAGTTCTCTCCTGAGGGCATTAGTCTCTTGGCGAGCGGAGTGCACTTCCGCCCTATGTTCCCCCAGTAATTGGGCCAGTTGGTCGGTTTCCGAGGTTTCCATAACGCCCGGGTGGGGATTTCTAGAGAGGCTTTGCGTTCTCTTACGCTCACCTGGCTCCCATAGGGGCGTCGGTCGGACACGGACGGCTGCGGTCTCCACCATTGTGATGCATAGTGCAGAGATGACTGACTGGACTGGCCCTCCGAATCTTGTCTGCTTGACCCGTAGTAGTATTCTCCTGCAAGTGAAGAGATGGATTTAGCCACCCGTGGATTCAAGTGATGGCACCCCTCACAGTCCCCCACACTTATCACTCCGAAGTGCCCTTTCAGCAATCTCACCTTATACTCTTGAAAGATGAGCTCTCCATCCTGCATGGATTGCAGGGGCGCGTTGATGCCAGTTACTTCACTGGTTTGAAGGCGTGGGAGAGTTACGGAGAGTATTGACTTTGAGGTTCTTGGCTAGGATCAGTAAGTATCAAGTTCATAGAGTTCAATATGTCCGATGTTGACTTTTGTTCCCCCCTTCCTTCCTTGTCTTGCAGCTGTGTTCGTGAGAAGATGCTCTCGTGGTAGCTGGTGGCGCTCAGGTAAGAGTCTGTATTACCCGTCGCTGTCCGGTAAATGTTGCACGTGTTTAACATGTTGTTTTCTCTCTCTTTGCAGGTGCGGCACATGAAGATGTGGAGAGTTATAGAATAATGCCTCTGGTGGTAAATTAGGTAAGTCTATGGTGATAAGAGTTATATTTGTTGGTTTTCTCGGCTCACCTTGTTGTTTTCTTTTGTCCCCCAGGTGCCGGAGTTCGGCGAATAAATGATGGAGGCAGCGCCGAATCGGAAGATGCTGCGAGGACTGGTGAGTATGGCGCGGTGCTGCAGCTGGGGATGTGACGCATACTGAAATGATGTTCTTTCCAGGTCCGGAGGCGAGATGGATCCGGAATCAGGTGAGGAATTCAAAAATAGCTCGTTTTCTAACCTTATCCTTTTCTTTCTTCTTTGTTTTAGGAGCTCCAGATTCGAGGCGGGCGTGGCAGAAGACTGGATGCTAACTGCAGGCACGGTGAGCGTTACACTGCTGGATGCAGAATAACGCGAAACGTGTGCTGCTGTTCGGTTGTGGTTTAAATAGCCTCCAAAGTAGTTCCAGGTAAGAAGTTCCCCAGAACCACCCCCGAGTAAAAAATAGTCCCTGTAATAAAATAGTCCCATCCAGGCCTCACGTTGGCTTGGACTCACTTGCAGCATGGTCTGCATCAGGTAAGTAAAGTCTATGAGCCTGGCGCCTATGGCGCCAAGACTGATTTCTATGATGAGCCAGGACTGAACCCAAACAGCCCCCAGCCGGGGCTGTTGGGGTTTTAATAAGTATCTGGATGCCTGCTCCCAGAGCTGATGGGCTTGGTGCTGAAGCCCGGGGGTAGGCATCATGACAATGCATCGGCTCTGCAGAACACAATGCTCACGGTGGGTTCTGCAGTCATCCAATTATATTGGATGTGGGCACCCGGACCTCTTTTTGTATGTATGGGAAGTTGGGGTTTCACCCTAAGTTACCCAAGGTTACCTAGAAGTGGGCCCCTTGCTCACCATGCTTAGAGAGGCACAGCTTCACCTCACTGATGAGGCCCGACTAGGCTGGAACACGTGTCTGTGGTTGCTGATGGTACTCTTGTTCAGAGAATTGCCTAGCAATTTGGTGCTGGGGTACCCAAGTGGGTGGGACAAAGACTGATATGCAAATGGATATTTCTCCTCTGTGAACGGTACAGTGAGCTAAAACGTGGTTGTAAACCCTCCTGAGTGGGAACCTACCCAGAGAACAGGTTATTTGGCTGTGTTCGTTCTCAGTAGAGGGGCACCCAAACCTTTTGTATATACTCTAAGGAGTTGGCCGGTACACGGTAAAAGTGCCGGTAACAATGTTTACTGGCACTTTTACCGGACCAGCCAACTACAACTTTGCCGACAGCTAAGATTGGGAGGCAAATCGGACCCCTACCGGCACAAAAAGGCCTGTATTACCGGTAATTGCAGCACAATCCCCCCATGGAGTTCTATGGGATTTAATGAAAATGGGGACTTTTTGTGAATAACGGCACTTGTACTCTGCCGCTATTACCGACAGACAAGTGCCAGTAACAGTATTTCCATTTGCCGGTATCCCATTGGGATACCGGCAAACCCGCAATGAGGCCCATTGAGTTGTAGGCATGAGCTATAAAAACAATTAACATAAGATAACAAAATAAGGCAAATGCGTACAAAAAGTTGAAAAAGGTTGCTGAATAACATTTTGGGTATGTGGTGAACTGGAAGATTAAAACATGAACAGTGAGGAGCAACATGGTTTTTTTTTGTTTTTAAATGAATTGACTGTTTTAATCTAAGGTTCAGGGGAGGAGACCCATTAATAAAAAAAATCAAATTCAATGTTTAGGTAATAAATCAAAGAAAATAACTTCCAGCGTTTACAAATTATTCTAAAAAGTGGAGTTTGTAATAAACAGTGCATTCATATGAAGAAATCCCAGATCTCTGGTTAAGAAGAAAGTTGAGATCTGTGAAATGTAGCTTTTAGTGCATTTCCCAAGGCATATTCAGTGTTAACCATGCATGGTAGGCATGAAGGTTTAAATGGGCTAAATAATGAAGGTTAAGAATTACTGAAGGAATAGAACCCGGGGAGGGGGGCATTAGCGGTCTGGTAATGCTCCCAGGGCGATAGTTAAAAGCCAGAGTGAAGTGAGGACTTTAACATAGCCCCAGGGGCATTACCAAATTGGTAATGCCCCCGTTCTAAGGGTTCTATTGCTATTACTACCCTGGCACGTCGTACCGGGGTACTAATAGCATTTTTTCTTGAGCTGATAAACAGCATTGAAACCATTTCTCCACTCGAGAAAAAAAAAGAAAAAAGGGCCGCCAGGGATCGGGGAGAAGGTACTACATGTATGTAGTCCCTTCTCCCTTTCCATGGCAGCCGCGGGAGAAAGGAAGATAACTCTGCTGGACTTGGTGCTCCAAACAGAGTGTCTCAGACGAGTCTTTCCTGGACCGGGAACAACCCAGCAAGGGCCAAACAGATAGTTCGTAACAATCTGATTGTCCCTGGCCGGGTACTAATATTGAATTCTCTTTGGCCAATCCTGCCTCATCACAAGAATAGAGATTCCAGACTGTCCTTTTGTTTGAGGATGTATAGTTGTGGTCTACAACATATTATGACATAATTCCCTATTGAGCACCTTTAACTAAGCTATGTTGTGGAACAAAAATGCAGTTCCCTTTGCCCACCCTACCCATCAACAATCACCAGGAATATGGAATCCAGAATGTCCTTTCGTTTCAGGATGTTTGGTTGGGGTTTAAGGCTGGCTGGTACATCATTCATTGTAGAGTGCCTTTCAAGTTATTGCTTAATACAGGGTACCGCCCACAAGCATGGAATGGAATCTACCACATGTTCACACATTCCACCTCGAACCTTCCCATTTCCTCTCCATGCATGCCTTTCTCCTTCTTGGATTGCCAAAAAAAAACAGTATAAAACGAGCCCACCACCATTTGTCGTCTTTTCCATCTAAATGCTTAACTCTGCTCCCCAATCTCTATCTCACCTCCTTGCCCCTTTTTCTCTTTTGCTCTCTCTCACGCTTCTCACTGACTCTCTCTCTTTCAGCCTCTCTACCTCTCCTTCCATACGTTCCTCCTCTATGTGGCCTCTAGTCCCATGCACAGTTCAGACCAGTTTCTCTGTGTCTTTCTTTCCAGTTAGTTCTAATGCCCGTAAATGGCCTCCAAAACAGGAAGTACTGGGCGTTTGGTATAAGTGGCACATCTCTGCAGAAGGGACTAGACCCCACCTTCCACAGAACAAAGGCTGCTTGCTCGCAATAATGTTCCCTTTTTGTTTTCCCTATCTCTCCTTCCCCCTGCCCTCCTTTACTTACCTTTCTCCCAAACCCCGTGTTTGTTTTTGGATTTTGCTGTTAAGGTGAATAGGTCGTTTTTTCAGGCACAGGTGCCTCCAAAATTCAATTTGTTAAAAGAAAATTCGAGTCAGTGCATCCCAGAAGTGACATCACAAGAGGTGATGTCACATGAACCGTGACACGGATGTTATCACAGGAAGTCACATCACAAAAGTTTTTTTAAAAAGTAGCTTTCATGAAATAAAATTCAAAGGTGGTAAAATGTTCTTAGTCATCATGTATCAATAACACAGCACCAATTATAGACCAGGGAGTGAATTCATTTCATGTCATATACCCCTCATCTTATGTGGAATATAGCTATCACATGCCCAAGCACATGATCGCATGTCCAGGTACAACCATCGTATAACTAGGCTCATGCCCACATGCCCAGCTGATCCTCATACATGCAGGTGCTGCCAGAACATGCCACGTACAGCTTCAGAGGTACTCCCTGCATACGCCTAAACACAGCCTCATATGCCCACAACCAATCACACTATGCATTGGTAGAACCATCAATTAGTCAACCTCATGTGCCTATACAGTCTCATGTGCCCTAGCACTGCCATCATATGCCTGTGTGTCACACAGGGGGTAGCCGCCTGACAAAGTTGGAACATACTCTAAATTTGGTATGCGATTGATTGTATTTAAATTAGTGGTGTTATCAGAAATTCACCAGTGGTTCATACTTGTGATGAAATCTAGAACCCCCTACAGGGTAAACAAGACCAATGGATTATATTGTATTGGTAAGCTCTATATGATTAAGAGCAACAGTTTTTATTCATTAGTGATACAGTTTTATTACTCACAGCTTCCTATATCAAAACAGCAAAATACAAAGTGCCGTCTCCTGATATAAAGGAAGGGCAAAGAAAAGAGGAGCTGCAGACAGTAATAGAGCAAAAGTCTCAAGTCTGTTCTTCAGTCAAAGGAAAAAAGAAACCAGAAACCAAAAAGAAATTATAGTGCTAGGCTTTTAACAAGTAACTACTTAACATCATCTCTTGAGTAGAACATTCTTTGCAGAACTGAACAGGGGCATCAGTAATTAGAAATACATTTTCATCAATTTCAAAAGGTGCCCCATTCCAAGAGAGCTATAGCAAGAGCAAAGCAGGACAGACTAGTGGATGTTAGTAGATAGTGTACATTTATATATAGGTCAGGAGCAATTGTCCTTGCAGTGCCATATACTTGTACACTGATTTTAGATCTATTGGTGACCAATCCTCGGTCTACGTCAGGAACATAAAATTCCCCAAGGTGTAAAATGGGTCCACAGTGGAGGTACTGGACCCTATGACGTTTCGGCTTCCAAGGTGGGTGCCTTCTTCTGGGCCAAAAGAGGATTGTATCTCCCTGAAGTTGGTTAACACAAACAGAAAAAAGGAGGGGGGAAAAATTAGAATTTCACAGGGTGTCCTGTACCAACAAGTGGTTTCAGTGTGATGTATACAGATGGAGTCCTGTATAACTAAAAGAGAGAGAATAATCTCTCATTAAAAACAACATAAAAACAAGCCATCCTTGAGATAGGGTCCGGGGGGAGGAGGAGGGATGGAAGAGAAGGTAGCAATTCCTTCTGGTAGTGCTGTGTCCAATCAGCATAGCGCAGGCAGCAGCAAACAGGGCCCTTGGGTGGGGTTGTAAAGCAGGACCCCACTGTGCATCTGGAATAAACCAATATGTGTATCAGAGCTAAATAGTCCCTGAGTGGGAGACGTACAAAAAGAGAAGAAGGTGGGCAGGATTCCTACCTGGTGGAATGGTAGGGGTGACCTCCAGGGATTAGTTGTGGTGGTAGCCGAAGCAAAATGCTGTCTATAGAAAGAGCCCCAGGTAGGTAGAGGGCAGCGGTTGTCAAGGCCCAGCATAGGTAAGTTGTGGGACCACAGGTGTGGGAATCACCCCTCTGGACAAAGACAGGAGGTGAAATCTATGAGAGGGAAAAAAAAAAAGAGGGCCAATGGTGCCATTTAATTCCGTGCCATTCAAACAGGCGTGCTGCAGTTGCAGAAATGAATGAAAAATAGCTGGAGGGAGCCTAATCTTTGTCCTCCCGAGTGGCGTCTTACCTCTAAATGCGAGCGGAGCTATGCGGAGTCACAGCTACGGGGCTCGGTGAAGAAGGAAAGCTGTATATCTGCTGAATTGGGTAAACGCGCATACTCATTGCAGGCAGACACTACTCCTGCGCGCATGCTCAGATAGCCATAGTACATGGTACACAAACACTGATTTGTGAACAAAATGAAAAACAATTGGGTAGTGTACTGGAACAAGTAAGTCCAGTAGGCAGGCTGGGGGGCCTTGTGTTGAAGGATTGCCTGCGCGTCGGCCATACTGAAACCGGAGCTGTACGTGGTGTATGTTAAATGTGAGAATCTGTGTGACTGTGCTGATAGGGATCAAGCGCGCATGCTTTGTATGTGGGACGGTTGTGATGTGCGGGTGTGACCACACAACTGCTGTATGGGGCAGCTATGCCTATTGCAGATAGTAGCCGGAGGGAGCTGATATTGGCTACAAGTAGTGTTGGAGAAGGAGCTTGTAACAGAGATCTGTGGCTGTTACAAGCAGTAGCCGGAGGTAGCTGATACTGGCTACAAGCAATGTTAAAAAAGGAGCCTGAAACTGAGAACTGTGGCTGCTGGGAGGGTCTCAGGGTGGTGTAGTGGACTGCTGTAATGAAGCTGGCAATGGCCCTGAAGTGGCCTTAATACACAGGTATGCTGGTAACTGATGGAGAAGGGGGATGGAACAGAAAGGAGCTACAAGATGTGAGCCTCGAAATGGACGTCTGAAAGGTGTAATTGGCTGAAAGGCACAGAGGCTTAAAAATTACAGATAGATCCTATGGGGTACAGAGCAAGGGAAAACCTCTGCACCCTCTCAGTAGTACCGGTTGTCTAGTGGAGCAGCCTCATTCAGACCTGTTTCAATGGACTGTAACTTGAAAACCCACCATGCCTCTTTGTAGTTAAGGGCACTGGTGACATTCCCTGAGTTCTGTATTTTATCGAGCACCCACCATTTGAGCTGGTCCTGGTTGTGCTGTAGTTCCACAAAATGTGGGACGAATGGGGCTGTTAGGGTCTGACATCTGATCCTGGATCGGTGTTCCACAATCCGTTTGTGGATTGGTCTGCTGGTCTGGCCTACGTAACGAAGGCCGCAAGGGCATTCGATTACGTAGATGACATTAGGTGTTTTGCAGTTGGTGTGTTGGCGTAAAGTCCAATTCTTGCCTTGGATTTTGAAGATCTTTATTTTGTCAGTGAACTGGACAAACCGTACAAGATCTGCACGGGTAGTGGCCTGTGATCTCTCTTAAGTTCCAAAAGCCTGTTCCCAGAGTCTTTTTTGGGAGTCTGGCATGTGTCAGCCACTCACTGATATTCTTGGATCGTTTGAGGGCCATTTTTGGTGGAGGTTCACCAGGTAAAACTTGGTGGATCAACGGCCAAAACTGCTTAATGATTCTCTTAATCCGATTCGTGTTAGGTCCGTATGTAGTCACACATGTGATTCTGTTGTTCTCTGTGTCTCTGTCTTTAGGCATGAGCAATGTATCGCGGGGGATACAGAGAACTCTTTTTTTGGTATTTTTAAGAAGTTTCTTCGGGTACCCGCGTGCTGTAAGTTTGGATTCCAGAATCTCTGCGTGATGTTGGTATTGACGAATGTTGGAGCAGTTGCGTCTGAGCCTGAGGAACTGTCCAAAAGGGAGATTGGTCTTGAGGCTTTGTGGGTGATTGCTCCGCTAGTGAAGGAGAGAATTCCTATTGGTTTCCTTCCTGAAGAGGGTACAGGTGAGTTTGCCCTCATCTTCTTTTATTGTGAGATCCAGGAAGTTAATTGCTGTCATACTGCTGGTGATGGTAAATTGCAGATCAGTGGATCTGGTGTTAAGCCATTCATGGAAGGCGGTAAGTGTGTTAGCAGTGGCTCCCCAAATAAAAATAATGTCATCAATATATCTGTACCAACGGTTGATATTACTGAAAAATTGGTTCTGATGAGTGAGAACATGAGTTGCTTCAAATTCTGCCATAAAAATGATGCAAAGCTCGGGGCAAAGGCTGCCCCCATAGCAGTACCGGAGACTTGAAGGTAGAAGGTCTCGTCAAACATAAAGAAGTTCTTAGTCAGAGCTATTTCCAATAGTTCCAGGAAAAAGTTGACTGGGACCCATTCTTGTTCCATGTGGTGGGTCAAGTAGTTACGTATGCAGTTTAAGGCTGCTATTTGTGGGATACTGGTGTACAGTGCTTCTATATCCAGGGTCACCAGGATCTCAGTCTCATTGTTGAAGGTTAGATTTTCAAACAAGTTGATGGTGGACATTGTATCCTTGAGGTAAGTAGGGGTCAATTGGCATAGTGGTTTAAAAAAGAAGTCGATGAACTTGCAGAGGGGCTCAAGGATCGAGCCGCAGCCTGACACGATCGGTCTTCCAGGCAGGGTGGTGGCGTCTTTATGGAGCTTTGGAAGTGCATAAAATGCTGGAATTCTTTCTTCTGAGGTACTGAGAAAACACTCCTCCTTATCTGTAATCCAGTTGTGTTCACGGGCGTACCTGGTGCAAGAAGAGATTTCCTGTTTGATTGTAGCTGATGGGTCTCTGCTCAGTATTTTATAGTTGGTTCTATCGTCAAGTAGAGTCAGAACCATTTCTTTATATTGTGAGATGCTTTGCACCACAATGCCACCCCCTTTATCCGCAGCCTTAATCACAATGTTGTTTTTAGTGGATAGATATTTGAGGGCTTGGCGTTCTCCATTGGTCAAATTGTGTCTGATAGAAGTTTGCGTTTGGCCAATTTTAGCAACTTCTTGCCTGACACACCTTTCAAAGGTGATAAGGGCTTGGTCTGTGTCATTATCGTTGGGGCAGTAGTTGGACTTAGGTCTGAGTCCGGTGTCTTCCTCTTCTGGTCTCTGGTCATCATCTTGAAAGTGTGCCTTGAGTCAGATGGATTTAAAGAAATGCTGGAGTTCATTTTCCAGTCCAAACCAATCAGGATGGTTGGTTGGGACATATGAGAGGCCTTTTGTGAGCACTGCTAATTCTTCTTTGGTTAGGTTTTCCCCAGAGAGATTGAAGACCGGTAATGAGTCAGGAGATGTGATAGGCGCCGGTTGCCACGTTGTCCCCTTGGTCTGTGCCAGGCCGGGTACTCGAACATTGGCATGGGTGAGGGGCCCCAAAAGTTGTTGTTTTTGCCCCCTTGCCCTAAAAAAGGTGGTGGTTGTTGGAAGAATGGTGGTCTGGGCTGCATGTTCCTGCCAAATTGAGGAATAGGATCTTCAGGTCCTGAGCCTGAACTTGAGGTGTCTGAGAAAGTGACCCAACGTTTTCTTTGTCTGGCAGCACCTGCTGTATTCTGTGCTCTCTCCTTATCTTTGTTTTCTTTATAATCTGGTGACAGATAAAGGTATACTTTCTCTATTTTGAATGTTTGCATATCCTTAGCCAATTTGTTATGCTTTTTCTCTAGGGTATCCACCATGAATTGATCCATGACCTTGTTTATTTCCTTGAGCTTATCGCGTGCATTATCTAATGCACTATCATTAAGGAATTTCTTTTATTCATTCTCCAGTTCTATTTTGATTTTTAGATGAATCCGTTGTGCCGTAGTGATAGTCAGGACCATAAGGTCCCGGCTACATTTTGTGGCAATTTGACTGAAACCCAGCATATATTCTTGGTCTTCCAAGAATAGTGCGGGCTCATTGCGGATCGTTAGTCCCAGTGGTACCATGTTGGTTTTTAAGTACTCTCTCAGAAAGTGGCCATGTACTTCCGCCCGGAAGCATTTTTTCTTTAGCTTAAGGAGGTCATCTCCTGATGCTGTGGATGTTGTCATCAGTAGGGCTCCTGGCATATTAAAAAGTGAAGGTCCTCTAATAATTTCATTGGTTTGATCCTCTGAAAAGCTGACTGTCTGTTCCATGGTGCAGGGATGGGGCGGGGGAGTGGAATTGGGTAGGGTAGCCCCGTGGTCTGAAGGTTGGCGTGAGTAGCAGATTAGTGCTTGATTTAACAACAAAGTAATTACAGTGGAGAACCCAAATAGACCCGGGCTTCGGCGAAATTATTTCAAAAAGACCCCTAGTACAGTAAGAACTGTATCGAAGGGGTGTCCAGACATTTGGTCGACCTAAAACTGGTCGAATGACATTTGGTCGACGCAATTTGGTCGAAAACCAAATGGTCGAATTTTTTTTTTTAATTATATATTTATTTTTCGGGTTTTCGTTTTTTACAAAAATGGGTTTTTTGAAAAAAGAGGAGGTTGGGGGGGACCCCCCCAAAAAAAAAAAAAAAGGGGGTGAAAATAAAAAAAAAAATAATTCGACCATTTGGTTTTCGACCAAATTGGTTCGACCATTTGTCTGGTCGACCAATTTTTTTCGACCAAATGTCTGGTAACCTTTCAAAGGTATGTAAACTGGAGGGCAGCCCATAAAGGCGGAACCTAAGGCTGAGGTAAACAGTGTGTCACAGAGAGGGTAGCCGCCTGACAAAGTTGGAACATACTCTAAATTTGGTATGAAATTGATTGTATTTAAATTAGTGGTGTTATCAGAAATTCACCAGTGGTTCATACTTGTGATGAAATCTAGAACCCCCTACAGGGTAAACAAGACCAATAGATTATATTGTATTGGTAAGCTCTATATGATTAAGAGCAACAGTTTTTATTCATTAGTGATACAGTTTTATTACTCACAGCTTCCTATATCAAAACAACAAAATACAAAGTGTGGTGTCCTGATATAAAGGAAGGGCAAAGAAAAAGGAGCTGCAGACAGTAATAGAGCAAAAGTCTCAAGTCTGTTCTTCAGTCAAAGGAAAAAAGAAACCAGAAAACAAAATGAAATTATAGTGCTAGGCTTTTAACAAGTAACTACTTAACATCATCTCTTGAGTAGAAAATGCTTTGCAGAACTGAACAGGGGCATCAGTGATTAGAAATACATTTTCATCAATTTCAAAAGGTGCCCCATTCCAAGAGAGCTATAGCAAGAGCAAAGCAGGACAGACTAGTGGATGTTAGCAGATAGTGTACATGTATATATAGGTCAGGAGCAATTCTCCTTGCAGTGCCATATACTTGTACACTGATTTTAGATCTATTGGTGACCAATCCTCGGTCTACGTCAGGAATATAAAATTCCCCAAGGTGTAAAATGGGTCCACAGTGGAGGTACTGGACCCTAGGACGTTTCGGCTTCCAGGGTGGGTGCCTTCTTCTGGGCCAAAAGAGGATTGTATATCCCTGAAGTTGGTAAACACAAACAGAAAAAAGGAGGGGGGGGGGTTAGAAACCCACAGGGTGTTGAGTGGAAGCGCCCCCAAGTTAGCACGATCCTCCCCGCAATGGGAGACAATAATGGACACTCCCGCAATGGGAATAAGGCCAAGACAGAGTGCGGGTGAGCGTAAGTGGGAGTTTATCAAAAGAATATGGCATGCAAAGAACTCTGCAACCTCCGAGAGCGCTCTGCCTGACAATCGCAAAGGCAGGCGTATTTCTAATACAAAAAACGTCATCAGAACCTACACACTATAGGGGGCACAAGTTAATTGGGATTGGGTGGCGTCGACTAACTATAGGTGTTGCTGCAGCGTGGTTGGTCCGGGTGGGAGGACGTCACCGGTCAGCCTCGTGGGTTGGGTTGGGCCTGGCAGGCCGGCTTGAGGTCATCCGGGCGGTGTTGGTACGCTGGGGCAGCCTGTGACAAAGATGAATACCTTCCCTGACTTGGGTGCCCTAGATCATGCACATTGCAGTTACTTAAAACCCGATATCTAACTTCTACAGTAAATCTTTCAATCAATGAAATACAACACAGGAGGAATGCACCTTGTGAGGGGTCTGGTGGTCATCTATTAGATTTACCGGTGTTCTGACGTCTGGTATTTTAGGTCGAGGGGCTGGGCTCTGGGGCTTGGGCCGGGTGATACATGTTTTACTACTACGTTAGAGGTTACTATGAAGGGGGCTCTGTGTCTTGTCCCATTGTCGGGGGGTAGTCTTTGTGCGGGGTCAGGCTTCTTGGGGTGGTCTGGGGGATTGTGGGATTTACGAGAGGGTGCTGGTAGATCAGTGGATTCAAACGTAAGTTTATTACCGTGCTGTAAATAGCACAGGTGGCGGCCGGTGGCCTTGGATGTTGTGTTGGGGCCTCTGACTCTCTGAAGCGGTTCCAGCTTGGTCGGGGGAGGTGGGGGAGCACGGCACAGGCCTTAGCTTTTTTCTACTTGGCAGGCTTCGTAGGGTGGGAGGGAGAATGGCCTTGCATATATTCACAAAAGGTATTTTCCTCGTGTGTTGCCTAATTTTGAATACAAAACTTTTATATCATTTGTCTTATTTAAACTACTATACCATACATATATACTTCGAGTTCATTAAACATTTCGTTAATATATTCAGTCTGAGTACCTTTTCGTTACCTAACAGTATATTCACTACAGTGTTTGATTATTTTATGTACATTAGATGTTACATGAGGTAGTTCTAGGTTATGGCCTACAGAGATTGATACTCGCCGCTACGGGTGATTAAGAAAACATATACGAGTTCAGGTTTCTACATAAAACTGAAAGAACACTTATACAGATAACGGTTATACGTTTCGTCGACATCTTTCTCTGTGGTTATAGCAGCATTAGTCCAGACATGGGGTGACATCATATAAACGTTACATCTTTATGGTTAATTCACAGTTTACAGAATCTGTTTAAAAAGAGGTAGTTCATTAATACCAATACTTGAATTATTTTGTACTTTCTTCAGATAGTGATGCTACAGTTTCTTCCCCGTCGCCCCGGCCTCGCGGACCAGGTCATGCGGGGTGCAGTATTACATTGTGAACGACGAAATGTTACAGTGTTAGCATCTCGGGTTAGCTCATACCCGGCTTTCTCATGGGAACGCGCTCGCAGCGGATCTAGCATGGTGCTACGGCGGCAGGGATGCTTGGAAAGCCCTCCAAGGGTGGGGGCCGCGCTACAGTGCACTGAACTCACGCCATCTTTGCGGGGCAAGATGGCTTCTAGGCCTGTCTAAACTTTAGTGTGTGTGTGTATGATGGATACGTGGGGGCAATGTCATCGGCGGGCGAGCCCTCCTCCACCTGGGCCCGGGTGGCGTGAGGGGACGCTCAGCGAGCCATGGTCCTCACCTGGGGAGAATAATGCAGGAGAGGGGGGCCTTTAAGGCCTGTCCTCCCCTACATTTCCCCCCTTTCGTTACTAAAGTAACGAATTCTTCAGGTCTTCTAACCTTCTGCACTCTTGTTCCTCTATTACCGCGTCATCCCATGCAGGTGTTCCCTTGATGGGCATCCATGCCCTGCACACCCCCCTTAAGTTCTCCCCTCTTCTAGCATATTCGTCTGGTGTGCACGTTAAATATATACAGTCACCACTTTCCTCCAAGTCTACCCAGACCTCTGTATACCATTCTAATTCCACATCTCGGGGTTCCTTGATAGTGGTATGCCATATTTTGTCTACTATGTACTTGTCACGGTACATAGGCACTAACCGGTACTGGAGGGTGTTGTCTGTTCCTGTCTGCACATGTACTTCTTGTGTTGCCCTAATTGTACCACCAGAGTTGCCCATTGTCACCATCATCATTGCGCCGTTAGGGACCGCATTTGCACAACACCGGAGGCCCACCTGGCACAGGCAGAACGCCACGAGGAGGAACACCACAGCTGGTACCAGAAATTTCATCGTCATTCCAAGCCATGAGGGAACCCAGGAGAAGATATTGTCGAACCACGTGCTGGCTTCTGCTCCACCTTCCATCTTCATCTTCTCTCCCAGGTTGTGTACTGCTTCGATCACGTGGGATAGGGAACCATTTTCCGCGTCTTCAGAAGGTACGAAAGTGCAGCAGGCACTTCCTATTTTTCGGCACACACCTCCGTCCATCGCTGTCAGTAGGTCCAGAACATACCTGTTCTGCATGGTCATCAGGCGTAGAGCTCGCAATTCTACTTTTATTATGTTGAACCCTTCTTCAGTGTCATTGGCTAACTGAATCAGTTCCCACCGTGTTATCTGGAGCCATTTTGCATTTGCCCTTGCTTGGACACTTGAAATCAGCGAGGCAAAGAATGTTTCTACAGAGCTGAACAGTCGGTACCTGTCTGGGATCTGTGCCAATAAATCGGACGAAGCTTGAGATATGTAATTTGATGCCCGTCTGTTCCGTGATAGCTCTTCTCCCTTCCCTCCGGAGGACAGGACATAGAGGTGTGATTTTGCAGTGGGAGGAACCGCACCCTGGTGAATGTTCCCTGGCGTCCTTTTATTTTCATCAACGTGGCTTTCTGGAATCACCATTAGGGCCGAGTGCAGAGTGGCCATCGAGCAGCTGCCGCTCCATGCCTGGGGAAGGTGCAAGTAGGCCTGGTTCCCACATACCCAGTATGTGTCCATTAATGCGGCTGTTCGTTTTCTCATGTCTGGGATGGTGAGAGTTTTGTTGCAGTTCTTATTCGTCCCTATTGCCACTTTTCCTTCTCCCTTAAAACATAGTTCGTTCTTGATCTCACTTTGTAGCTTGAAGGGTTTCTCCATTGCTGTTACCCATGTTAGTTTGGAAATGTGCTCCTTCCATACTGATGTGCACGTTTCTTCTATCCATCGCATTCTGGCTGGTTGGACACCTCTCAATGCTTCCGCTTTGCACAGTACTTCTTCATCTTTCCATTTGTTTTCCGAAAATAGTGTCCCTTGTATTGCAAAAAATGGTTCTTTGAGACATACCACTCCAGCTGCTTTTGGGTAGCACGTTTTTTCACTCTGTATAATCTTGAAGGTGACGTCGTGTGCCTGGAAGGTGTTTTTTATTCGGCATAGCGTGAGATGAAGGAGACACTGGGCATCTACAATGGGCAATTCTCTGGGCAACAATACTTTAGGTGTGCCTGATGCATGGGGGATGAGCGAGCAGACATAACAGCTCTCATTTGTCGTTTGTTTGGCTGTGGCACTCATATCAGCATACCATTTATTTGCTTGGTGGGGGTGCCGAGGGTCTTCCATTTTGTCTAAGCCTAACCCATAGTACTCATCATACCCCCTCCTGCTTGTCTCTCTTCTCCGCCTACTATCCTTGCTTCTCCTACGTCTGCTGCTTTTGATAGATGAAAAAATGGGCCCCCCTTCCTCCTTCCCACCCCCCTTGTCAAATTTCTGATATGTTTCCTTATGTTCTTTCATGGTTATAATATTCCCATCTTCCTCAATAAACAACAAGTCACTTTCTTCTAATGGGGTGGGGAGGGTGTTGGGGCTGCTATATAGTCCAGGTATGGACATCGTGTTGTTTTCTATTTCTGTTTGTATACCGCTTGAATCTGGCAGGGCGACAGTGGGTGGTTCAGTGTAGTAACCCCATACAAAGTGTGATCCATCCCATACTAAAAAATCACCTTCTTTAATATTTACACTTGTGGTTGCATTGCTCCCAGGAGCTCGGGTGATGTTACTCCCCCCTCCCCCCTCGGTCATCTCGATAGAGATGAACGCTATAAACCAATATGTCACCAGGCAAAATATTGATAGGAAGAACACAATAACACAAATTGACAATCCGCATTTGTATGAATATGTAAGTCTATCTATCAACATTTCTTTAATTCTAACAAATCTATTAGTTGCAGGCTGCCCATTAGATGCCATGGTAATTCCTGTTTGAGATACAAAAGTGCATTAAGTACAGGCATGTAAACATTTCCAACGTTGTTAACTTTTTTTTTTTTTTTTTTGTTCATAAACATGGACGTGGGTAGGGGAAGGGTTTGTTTCCACAGACAAGGGTATTTACAATCAATACTTTTAGATCATTGTAAAATATATATAAAAAACTTCTTCAAAAGAAAGAAAAATTTCAAAAAATGAGAGAACAAAAACATTCAATTAAAAAGCAAAATTTTTTTTTTTTTTTTTCGTACCAATGCCATGTCATCAGTTGCATTCATTGTCAATCGCTGCACATACACAAAATCACCTTCACTCATTCTGCACAACTCCACTGTCCGCTGTTGCCTGTGCCTCGTCCTGCACCTCACCTTCCACGGCGCTATAGGCTCTGCGTACGTCTGTCAAATGCACCCAGTATCTTAGGCCCTTCACCTTTACTGCCGTGGGCGTGCAAAACACTACCTCATAAGGGCCATGGAAACGTGGCGCATTCCACCTTCGCACAAAACTTCTGACATATATAAAGTCACCTGGCATTAGCTGTAATTGTTTGTCAGGCAGTGTTACTGTTTCTGTTGTATTCCCCTCCTCTCTTGTAGAGGGGGGGGCTAGTTGCTTCGCTATTATGCGCGCTGCCCGTGTCAGTTTTTTCAAGTACTCTGTGAACTCCTCTCCCAATACCGCTGCGCTTCTGTGTGCATCAGAACGTTCACGGAGAGGTGAATGTGCTGTGTGCATTCTCCTTCCCGTGACGATCTCATGCGGGGACAAATGGTGGTCTTTACTTGGCTGATTGCGCAATTCGAACAGGGCCAGAGGTAGGCAGTACATCCAGGTCTTTTTAAGGGAAAAACATAATTTTGACAATCTGCTTTTTAACAGGCCGTTCATCTTTTCCACTACGCCATTACTTTGAGGATGATAAATCGAACATAATTTGTGCTTTATTCCCAATAACGTAGTCACTTCTTTGAATAGTTCATTAACAAAATGTGTACCGTTGTCTGAGCGAATGACTTCGCAAATTCCCCAGCGCGGGAATACTTCCCTTACTAGGAACTTTGCGGCGCTCTTCGCATCAGGGCGCGCACAGGGACCTGCCTCCACCCACCTCGAAAAGGGACATACAACCACAATCATGTAGCGAGCCCCATTGCATCTTTCTCCCATGTCTACATAATCGATGTGGAGCTCTCTGAATGGGCCATTTGGTTTTGGTATCGTACCTCTCAGTGTGCGCAATGTCATACCTGAGTTGTAAATTTGACATGTCGTGCATTCCAATGTCAGCCTTGTGATGTGTTCCTGGAGGCAAGGTGCAAACCAATCTTCTTGTATCTCCGCCATTATGTGTTGTTTTGCATTATGTGCGGGGAAGTGTAGTTGTTGAAATGCTATTTCTAACAATGTAACTGGCATCACGGCTTTTCCTGAACTTTCTTGTCGCCACAATAAATCTGTCGGCGATTTGCTGCATCCCCTCTTAGTCCACAGCAATTTTTCTTCTGCACTAGCTCCCTCTTGCAGCTCTATTATTTCTTGTGTAGGCATCATGTTGTATCCTGTGGGGACCTCTTGGCTTGCTGTGTGGTGTAACATGTACTCTCCTACCTCACCTTTTTGAAAATACGAAGCTTCTTTGGCGGCGGCGTCTGCTGCCGCGTTCCCCAAAGATATAAGATCTGTGTTTGTAGTGTGGGCTTGGCATTTTACGATGGCCACTGCCGTGGGGTCTTGCAGGGCCTCAATCAGTTCTTTCAATAATTCTGCATGCTGAACCGGTGTTCCATCTGCTCGTCGAAACCCTCTCCGCCCCCACCGTGCCAGCCCTCCGTGTACTGTTGTTGTCATGTATGCTGAGTCTGTATAGATTGTCACTGCGCACCCCTTAGCTGCATGCAATGCTTCTATTAGCGCTATTAGTTCTGCTGCTTGGGCTGAATAGTGTGATGGGAGGCGGTATTGCACTAGTGTCTCGTATTCACCTTCCTCTAATCGTACCACTGCAATACCCACATGTTTCTCTCCTGTCTCCATGTCTATTGAGGCTGACCCGTCCACGAAATACACCTCTCCCTCGTTCAGGGCATTCTCAAAAACCACATGGTCCTGACCTTCGTCACCTGTGTACGTTGCACAGTTGTGGTTCTGCATGTCTTCTATGGTGCACGCCTCTGTGATGAATGTGGCTGGGTTCACTGTTTTACATCTTACTATATGGATGTTTGCACTGGACAATATTATTTCATATGCTGTGGCGCGTTGTGTTGTCAATGTGCTCTTTGATCGCTCTAATATTGCAAAGAGTGAGTGTTCCACAAACAGTGTCACGGGACAGCCCATTACTATCGTGGCACTTTTTTCAATAGCGAACGCGGCTGCAGCTAATGATTGTTCGCACGCGAAGTGTCCTTGCATTACTGCGTCCAAAGTGCCACTATAGTAAGCCAGTGGCTTGTGCCCTAACAATGTCTTTTGTGTCAGCACTGCTGTCATCAGTGTTCCTTTGCAGTGTGAAAATAAGAAGAATTCGCGCCCATAATCTGGATTTGCCAGTACTGGAGCGCTTGATATCAGCTCTTTCAGTGAGTTAAATGATGTGTTCATTTCTTCTGTCCATTCTATGTGTTTGTTTTCCTGCTGGGCTTCTTTGAGTGCCTGTAATAAGGGCCTTGTGTATGCTGCATAATCTAATATCCATGCTCGGCAGTAGTTGCACATACCCAGGAATTTCTGCATCTCTTTTACTGTTTTGGGCTCCCCAACTGCTCTAATCGCCTGTGCTCTGTCTGGTATGATCCGCTTGCCATCCTTCGATATCAGCTGTCCCAAGTATAGGACCTCTGTCAGGCAGTATTGTAACTTACCCTTGTCCACCTTGTACCCTTTATTGGCCAATAATGTCAGGAGTGTTATTGAATCCTTTCTACACTCTTCCTCAGTTGGTGCACAAACCAATAAATCGTCAACGTACTGAATCACCGTACTTTCTACAGACAAGTTCCCCAGATCTTCATGTAGTATCCTGTTGAATATGCTTGGGCTCTCGCAATATCCTTGTGGTAATCTGCAATGTTCAAACCTCCTCCCCCCTAGTGTAAACGCTGTTAAGTACCGGCTCTCTTCTGCTAAGGGAATTGAGAAAAATGCATTTTTCAAGTCAATAACTGTGAAGTGGGATGCCGTTTTTGGAATGTTGCATAGTATTGTCGCCGGGTTCGGCACTAGAGGGAACTCCTTCTGAATCACATCATTGAGTGGGCGTAAATCTTGTATCATCCTCCACGAACCTCCCTTCGCCTTTTTAATCGGGTAAATGCATGTGTTACATGGGGAGTTTGAAGGCACTATTATCCCTTGCGCCAGCAGTGCATCTATTGTCTCTCTGATCCCTTCTTCTGCTTCGCGTGACAATGGATATTGTCTTACCCGGGGTAGAATTGCTCCCTGTTTCAGTTTTATTACCACAGGCTGAACCCCATGTAGTAACCCCACATCGTGGGGGCCATTTGTCCATATGTTAGTTGGTACTACCCTCATGTCGTCATCAAAAAATGTATGTGGTGCTCCTACCACTGCCATTAATTCAACTTCAGTTTCTCTGGATGTAACTACAATGTCGCACGGCATTGCAAGTTCCATCACTATTTCGCCATCTGTCTCAGTGTCGGAAAATAGCTCCTCATCCGATAGCTCCCGCAGTGGGATATTTGCATTTGTACACAGTACTGTCCGCCACTCACATCCTTCCATGTCAATGCCAATCACACATATTCTGTTTGCTGATACGTGTACTGCGTGTAAATCCAACGATAGCACTGACCCGGGAGCTGTGTCGGGGCTCACTATGGGGCGGAAAAGGAATTCGGCTGGGATCCTCCAATCCATCCTTTTTAGTTCTGGTACTATGAGAGCCAATGTTCTCATGCCCTCAATAAACATCTCCTCGTTTCTTGGTAACCCTCTAATCTCTTGCATGATTGTGTGGCCCTGTATTACTGCCATTATGCGGAGGGGACATATGCCAGGTGTTGAACATACTATACCACTTTCTGTGAATGATATTGTCATATTTAGTTTGCTTAAGAGATCCCTCCCCAGCAAATTAATGGGAGAGCGTTCATAGTACAGTAAGGGTGCTTTCACTGTTTTACCCCCCACTGTCACATCCAATGCTTCTGTGTAAGGAACTTCAATTACAGCCCCAGAGAACCCCTGCGTCTCTAACGTTTTATTAGATAATGGGAACCGGCCCTCTTTAATACATGATTTTTCCGCTCCCGAATCCACCATGAATATAAATTGCTTGTCTCCTATCTGCGCTCCTATCAATGGTTCCTCTGATGCATTGTGGGTCGTAGATAGTACTGGACACGCAAGTGTTCTCTGTGGGCTGTCCTATGCGGGGTGTCTCATTGCCCCCCCTTGATCAAAAATGTTCCCCGAAACTACTGACACGCCGCTATAGGGTGCGGGGGCAGGCGCTCCATTAGCTACTGTGGCAAAAGTGTTACCTGGTGTGTATTGTATATTGTCATTATTCTGTGTGGGTGGTTTTGTGTTCTGTACTGATGTCCGTGTAGTTGTGCGTTACTTCTTTGTCCTGCATTTTCTGGTTGTTGGTACTGTCCCATGGGGAGGCCGTATGGGCTTCCTGGGTGGGGGTGACCGTACTGCTCTGTCTCCTGAAACCCGTTGTTTTGTCTGTTTCGGCACTCCCTTGAGTAATGTCCCCATCTCCCACAATTCCAGCAGCTCCCCTGTGGACCTCTGGGACCCTGCCACCCATTTCCTCCCATTCCTCCATACCCTTGTCCACCTCTTCGGCCCCTGTACCCACCTCTTCCCCCTCGTGGGGCCCACTCTTGCCACACTGGACCTTCGTTCTGCTCTTGTTCGTTCCACTGTCGCTGTCCTTGTCCGGCCCAATTAGCTGCTATTCTCCCTTGTATTGCTATCTGCCCCTCCTCCCCTTCGTCTCCCTCCCTCATGAGTGGGAGCCCGGCTACCGCTGCTGCAACCTTCACTAGCTTTGATTGTACCAACTTCGCTTCGTCTGCCAACCTTTTCTGTGCTACTTCCCTCTCTCTTTCTTTTATTCTTTTGCAATGGTGCACTATTATGCTTTGGATCTCTGGCCACCCCTTCGCCTCAACACCTGCTATTTTGTCGAGTGCCTTCTGCACCTCTTTTGGGAGCCCTCTCGTGATGATAAAATAAAACAGTGACGTTGACTGATGCCAGGGCGTGCCCGTTTCCGCTCTCCACATCTCCTGCACCCGGAGAATGTAATCCATAGCATCCTCCCCGTCATTCATTGTGCATTGCATTACTGACTGTAAATCTGGGGTATCTGGGAACGTCTCCCGCAGTGCGTCCCACACCCTTGCTCGCACTGTATTAAAGGAAGCCCCATCATGGCGATCACAATCTAACGTCACGCCCGGGAAACCAGCCTTAGCCCATACTCTGTCTGCTTGGTCTCCTACTGCTGATACTAGTAGGCTTTTCACATCGCCTACTGCCAACGGTATGCCGGCGGTATGTTTCTCAAATGCATATATCCACTTGCTCGCCCCTCCTGACAACGGGGGCAATAACTTTATTAAATTAGCCTTGTCCATTTGGGCCCAGGGTATATAGTTTGGTCTCCCCCCCCCTCTGTGTATCAACGGAAGTTGTAACTTCCCTTTTGGGGTTGCACCCTCTCCCACTTTAGTCGTTGCTGACTCCAATGACGCCATCTTTCCCACTCTATTTCTTAGTCGTCCCATCCATTCATCATCTATAGTCCCTAGCGAGCATGCACCGTCCACCTCCTCGCTTTCCCCTCCTACTGCCATACTCAACCTATCACTCTCATCCATCTCTCCTCTAACATCACTTAGCAAGTCCTCTCTGATCCCTCTCTGCCGCGATACATCACCAATGCTCCCCTCTGCTGCTCCCACCTCTATTATTCGTGTCGGCTCTTCCTCAATTCTGAACAGTATTTCCCCCTTTTTCCATCCTTCCTCAATTTGTCTACTTTCGCTTGACGCTCTAGACGTACGTCCTGATCGTGTAGGAGCGCATGCTGTGCGCTCACATATGTCCTTTATTCTCGAAAGTTCATCCCTGGCTACAGAAAGCCTTGATTCTAAGTCACTCGTTAGCTTTTCTATATCCACTCTCTGTGTGCTTACCTGGGCACGCTCTCTAGTGCTTTCGTATGGTGGGGGGGCTGTTGGTCTTTGTGGTGTAACAGTTGTGAGGGGAGGCACATAAGTAGGATCACTATATCCTGCTGCGGGGGTTGGTTTGTTCAATATTGGGTACAAACTAATCACCTCCGTAGGTTGTTCTGTATTCAACTGTTCCTTTTCCCCTCTTGGAATCATGAGTGGGTTGTCTGTTGTGGACGGTAGATCGACATTTGGTGCCGGATCTTTGGGTGGGGGTACTTCCTCAAACAGTCTCCAGAGATCTAATATCTCCTTCCTGTTTTGCCACTGTTTTCCCTTATACTTGATGCTAATGCATGTTCGTACCATATCTAGAACGCTTTTGTCAAAAGACCCTCCCTCGGGCCAAATCTGGGGCAATCCCTCCCCTTTTAATTCTGTTACCCATTGATCGTGATATTTATTGATTCGTTCAGCGTACCCCGGTAGGCTCTTACAGATATGTGACAAGGGAGTTTCTGCCCCCATATTCTAGATCACTAGCAACGACCGTGTTCAACTCCTTTGCTTTTAGTTAGGTGTAGATATATGTATGTATACCTTTATGGCACAGACAAGAGCGGACGTCTCAGCGATATCACCCAAATTTATTCACTACGCAAATTCTTTCTTACTCACCACAACTTATCTCCTTCCCATTCCCATACAATCTCATGTGGTTTCACTCACGACCAATCAACTACTAGTTATGGCCAATACTCTCGGGCACCCCCTCGCGGTCAACCGTTCATCTCCAATACTCACACGATGCGCACACCCCTCACAATGCTTTCCCACTCACACCTCGCTTTTTTCCTCCCTTTCCTCCCTGGCCAGCTGTCCCTGTTTTTCTGCTAAAGTTACTGTGTTCACGTCTGTACGTGCCACTACTTAATTCCCACTCCTACAAATGATCTCCCTATTTTATAGTTCTTCTACAAGTATATTTATCTTATACCCCTTTCGCTTTCGACCCTTGCCCCGTGAAATGAAAAAAAGAAATAGAAAGAGTAGCAATCACTAAAAATATCCTAAGTGTCTCCCTTTGCCAGACACCAATAACTTATTTTTTACTTCTTCATATATTCCCAGTACTAGTTTAGATAGCACTATGCGGCGCCGCCTTCCACCCCCTTTCGGAGCTAGGTTTCCGTCACTTCTACTTCTTCACTTACTTCTTACTCCTAATGGCCATATGCAAAGAAAAGATAAAGAAAGTTTTAAGACCTGTCTTTAGTAGACACCCGTGATTCCCTCCTCTATCTGTCCACGTTTTCCTGTTCACCAGTTCTCCTCCCTCTCCCTTTATGATCGCTCGCACTCGGTACTCACGTGCCCGTCTTGAACCGATAGTCTCCGAAACTGGGTCCGTCCAGGCGGTGTTGCCTTTCTGCTCAACAGTCAGCCCCGGCTCCGGCGAGCGGTACTCAAAGGGGATTTTGCAACCGGGATCCCGTACCCCTTCTAGTTTGAGTGCGCACTTCTAAGCGTACCGGTCGCCGTTGGCGGGTAGCTTCCCGGAGCCGGCTCACCGTGCGTTTCCCTTTTTGACCGGAGATTCTCGTGCCAAAAGGGGGTCGTTAAAAGGAGTTTAGGAAAAATAATTTGGAAATATCACGCTATCGGGGTCACCACTGAGTGGAAGCGCCCCCAAGTTAGCACGATCCTCCCCGCAATGGGAGACAATAATGGACACTCCCGCAATGGGAATAAGGCCAAGACAGAGTGCGGGTGAGCGTAAGTGGGAGTTTATCAAAAGAATATGGCATGCAAAGAACTCTGCAACCTCCGAGAGCGCTCTGCCTGACAATCGCAAAGGCAGGCGTATTTCTAATACAAAAAACATCATCAGAACCTACACACTATAGGGGGCACAAGTTAATTGGGATTGGGTGGCGTCGACTAACTATAGGTGTTGCTGCAGCGTGGTTGGTCCGGGTGGGAGGACGTCACCGGTCAGCCTCGTGGGTTGGGTTGGGCCTGGCAGGCCGGCTTGAGGTCATCCGGGCGGTGTTGGTACGCTGGGGCAGCCTGTGACAAAGATGAATACCTTCCCTGACTTGGGTGCCCTAGATCATGCACATTGCAGTTACTTAAAACCCGATATCTAACTTCTACAGTAAATCTTTCAATCAATGAAATACAACACAGGAGGAATGCACCTTGTGAGGGGTCTGGTGGTCATCTATTAGATTTACCGGTGTTCTGACGTCTGGTATTTTAGGTCGAGGGGCTGGGCTCTGGGGCTTGGGCCGGGTGATACATGTTTTACTACTACGTTAGAGGTTACTATGAAGGGGGCTCTGTGTCTTGTCCCATTGTCGGGGGGTAGTCTTTGTGCGGGGTCAGGCTTCTTGGGGTGGTCTGGGGGATTGTGGGATTTACGAGAGGGTGCTGGTAGATCAGTGGATTCAAACGTAAGTTTATTACCGTGCTGTAAATAGCACAGGTGGCGGCCGGTGGCCTTGGATGTTGTGTTGGGGCCTCTGACTCTCTGAAGCGGTTCCAGCTTGGTCGGGGGAGGTGGGGGAGCACGGCACAGGCCTTAGCTTTTTTCTACTTGGCAGGCTTCGTAGGGTGGGAGGGAGAATGGCCTTGCATATATTCACAAAAGGTATTTTCCTCGTGTGTTGCCTAATTTTGAATACAAAACTTTTATATCATTTGTCTTATTTAAACTACTATACCATACATATATACTTCGAGTTCATTAAACATTTCGTTAATATATTCAGTCTGAGTACCTTTTCGTTACCTAACAGTATATTCACTACAGTGTTTGATTATTTTATGTACATTAGACGTTACATGAGGTAGTTCTAGGTTATGGCCTACAGAGATTGATACTCGCCGCTACGGGTGATTAAGAAAACATATACGAGTTCAGGTTTCTACATAAAACTGAAAGAACACTTATACAGATAACGGTTATACGTTTCGTCGACATCTTTCTCTGTGGTTATAGCAGCATTAGTCCAGACATGGGGTGACATCATATAAACGTTACATCTTTATGGTTAATTCACAGTTTACAGAATCTGTTTAAAAAGAGGTAGTTCATTAATACCAATACTTGAATTATTTTGTACTTTCTTCAGATAGTGATGCTACAGTTTCTTCCCCGTCGCCCCGGCCTCGCGGACCAGGTCATGCGGGGTGCAGTATTACATTGTGAACGACGAAATGTTACAGTGTTAGCATCTCGGGTTAGCTCATACCCGGCTTTCTCATGGGAACGCGCTCGCAGCGGATCTACCATGGTGCTACGGCGGCAGGGATGCTTGGAAAGCCCTCCAAGGGTGGGGGCCGCGCTACAGTGCGCTGAACTCACGCCATCTTTGCGGGGCAAGATGGCTTCTAGGCCTGTCTAAACTTTAGTGTGTGTGTGTATGATGGATACGTGGGGGCAATGTCATCGGCGGGCGAGCCCTCCTCCACCTGGGCCCGGGTGGCGTGAGGGGACGCTCAGCGAGCCATGGTCCTCACCTGGGGAGAATAATGCAGGAGAGGGGGGCCTTTAAGGCCTGTCCTCCCCTACAGTGTCCTGTACCAACAAGTGGTATCAGTGTGATGTATACAGATGGAGTCCTGTATAACTAATAGAGAGAGAATAATCTCTCATTAAAAACAACATAAAAACAAGCCAACCTTGAGATAGGGTCTGGGGGGGAAAAGGGGGGATGGAAGAGAAGGTAGCAATTCCATCTGGTAGTGCTGTGTCCAATCAGCAAAGCGCAGGCAGCAGCAAACAGGGCCCTTGGGTGGGGTTGTAAAGCAGGACCCCACTGTGCATCTGGAATAAACCAATATGTGTATCAGAGCTAAATAGTCCCTGAGTGGGAGACGTACAAAAAGAGAAGAAGGTGGGCAGGATTCCTACCTGGTGGAATGGTAGGGGCGACCTCCAGGGATTAGTTGTGGTGGTAGCTGAAGCAAAATTCTGTCTATAGAAAGAGCCCCAGGTAGGTAGAGGGCAGCGGTTGTCAAGGCCATCACAGGTAAGTTGTGGGACCACAGGTGTGGGAATCACCCCTCTGGACAAAGACAGGAGGTGAACTCTATGAGAGGGAAAAAAACAAAACAAAAAAAAAAGAGGGCAAATGGTGCCATTTAATTCCGTGAAAAATAGCTGGAGGGAGCCTAATATTTGTCCTCCCGAGTGGCGTCTTACCTCTAAATGCGAGCGGAGCTATGCAGAGTCATGGCTACGGGGCTCGGTGAAGGAGGAAAGCTGTATATCTGCTGAATTGGGTAAACGCGCATGCTCAGTGCAGGCAGACACTACTCCTGCGCGCATGCTCAGATAGCCATAGTACATGGTACACATTCTTGGTCTTCCAAGAATAGTGCGGGCTCATTGCGGATCGTTAGTCCCAGTGGTACCATGTTGGTTTTTAAGTACTCTCTCAGAAAGTGGCCATGTACTTCCGCCCGGAAGCATTTTTTCTTTAGCTTAAGGAGTTCATCTCCTGATGCTGTGGATGTTGTCATCAGTAGGGCCCCTGGCATATTAAAAAGTGAAGGTCCTCTAATAATTTCATTGGTTTGATCCTCTGAAAAGCTGACTGTCTGTTCCATGGTGCAGGGATGGGGCGGGGGAGTGGAATTGGGGAGGGTAGCCCCGTGGTCTGAAGGTTGGCGTGAGTAGCAGATTAGTGCTTGATTTAACAACAAAGTAATTACAGTGGAGAACCCAAATAGACCCGGGCTTCGGCGAAATTATTTCAAAAAGACCCCTAGTACAGTAAGAACTGTATCGAAGGGGTGTCCAGACATTTGGTCGACCTAAAACTGGTCGAATGACATTTGGTCGACGCAATTTGGTCGAAAACCAAATGGTCGAATTTTTTTTTTTAATTATATATTTATTTTTCGGGTTTTCGTTTTTTACAAAAATGGGTTTTTTGAAAAAAGAGGAGGTTGGGGGGACTCCCCCCAAAAAAAAAAAAAGGGGGGGGAAATAAAAAAAAAAAAAAAATTCGACCATTTGGTTTTCGACCAAATTGGTTCGACCATTTGTCTGGTCGACCAATTTTTTTCGACCAAATGTCTGGTAACCTTTCAAAGGTATGTAAACTGGAGGGCAGCCCATAAAGGCGGAACCTAAGGCTGGGGAAAACAGTGTGTCACAGAGAGGGTAGCCGCCTGACAAAGTTGGAACATACTCTAAATTTCCACTGTGCATCTGGAATAAACCAATATGTGTATCAGAGCTAAATAGTCCCTGAGTGGGAGACGTACAAAAAGAGAAGAAGGTGGGCAGGATTCCTACCTGGTGGAATGGTAGGGGCGACCTCCAGGGATTAGTTGTGGTGGTAGCTGAAGCAAAATTCTTTCTATAGAAAGAGCCCCAGGTAGGTAGAGGGCAGCGGTTGTCAAGGCCATCACAGGTAAGTTGTGGGACCACAGGTGTGGGAATCACCCCTCTGGACAAAGACAGGAGGTGAACTCTATGAGAGGGACCACAGGTGTGGGAATCACCCCTCTGGACAAAGACAGGAGGTGAACTCTATGAGAGGGAAAAAAACAAAACAAAAAAAAAAGAGGGCAAATGGTGCCATTTAATTCCGTGAAAAATAGCTGGAGGGAGCCTAATATTTGTCCTCCCGAGTGGCGTCTTACCTCTAAATGCGAGCGGAGCTATGCAGAGTCATGGCTACGGGGCTCGGTGAAGGAGGAAAGCTGTATATCTGCTGAATTGGGTAAACGCGCATGCTCAGTGCAGGCAGACACTACTCCTGCGCGCATGCTCAGATAGCCATAGTACATGGTACACAAACACCATTTGCCAAGCAGAGCCTCATATGCCAGGCAGAGCCTTATACATACAGCCATCAGCTGCCAGACACTGGGCATCAGTACGAGTCCGGCGGTAACCGCTGGGATGTCCGGAGGGTTGTCACCGGACTCGTAACACGTTTCAGGCACCTGATATTCCAGTGCCACCGGGACATTACAAGTCCAGGCGGCTCGAGATGTCAGGCACCAGAAAATGTTGTTCCCCATTACCGTAGAGTCCCATAGGACCCCATGGGAGTGGGGAGATGGAAGCACTGGCCCGCAGATTTGTAGTGTGGCGGTGCGGAAAGGGTGACTTATTTCTGGACCACCACACTTGTAATGAGGCCCACTACTGCCTCAAATGCCCAAGCTTCATAACCATACTCAGGACAACCAGTGGATGGCCAGCCTCATTTGCCTGTGTCCATCTACATTTGCCCATTAACCCTCATATGCCTAGGACACTCCTCCCATCTCAGAAACAATTAACCTATGGCCTGCTTTATTTGTTCAGTGTCAGCCTCATGTGCCCAGAACAGTCTCATGTGCTCAGGATCAACCACCCTCTTATGGCCAGTAAGGACCGACATACTCCTTGAAGTGGGCTTACGGCCTATGAGTGGGTATCGCATCCGCATATCATGATTGGATCAGCGCATATGAGGCTGCACTTTACATGTAGCTGGGCCTGGGCATAGGTTTGTAGTGCCTGAGCATATGATGAGCACATGCAACTTCTGACAGTAATACCTTGATTGACCTCGACGATACTTAACAGTGCTAATCATTGTCCATTACCCTCAGTATGTGCCCATGGCTGACTCCAGTACTGTAAATAAGGAGAGGCCATGACCCTTCCCTTTGCTCTAAAGCAGCCATTACTCAATGCCCAATACGTTCAGACTCAGAGCCATTCCCTCAGCCACTTTTTCTTGGGCAAGCCAATTCTAGTGACTTCCTTCGTAGTTTTTCTCTGTGTGGCTCATTCAAGATCCAACACTATAACCGATTAATATGGCCTCATGCCGGCTGAAGTTGACCTGAAACGTGCCATTTTCAAGGCTTCACTGAATTTGAAATATGTGTCCTTTCTAATGCATTTATTTATTTATTTTTGAATTTATAAAGCGCGCCAAACCCGTAGGCATCAGACAAGTGAAGTGATAATAAACAAATAATGATATTCATGCTCAAAAACTAGTCAGAACAACTTCACACAAATGATAAAACGTGTTGACCCTGTTCCAACTTTTTCTGTTTTTTTCGAAAACATCACAATTTTCTGGGAGATGCTTATTCCCTTTCGTTAATGTGACCAGAAGACTCAATGTCACATGTACACTTTGGTTCTACTCCTGACTGTTAATGCTTAAACATGAATGCATTATGGGAACCGTAGGCTTGGCTAGATTCAAATGAACAAATTCGACTTAAGCACCTGATCCAAATGAATTTTTAAGTTTTAGTATTTTTATTGAGTGCTGATGTTGCTGCCAAGACAGCTTCTATGCGCTGACTGACAAAACAGTCAATGAGCTCTTATTGAATTATTTGATTGTTGGAAAAATGTGACTTTTAAGAAATTATTTAAGTGTGCCCAGTCCTCAATTGTTCTTAGCTGGCCAGGAAGTAAGTTCCAGAGCATACATGCCATTGCGGAGAAGGATCTACTCCCTCAACATTGTTTGTTGGTTTCTAGGTGTGGAAACATAATTTAGGATTGAGGATCTTAGCATGCACGAAGGAAAGGTCTCTATGTAACAAATCCTGGTCCATGATCATGAACGTTTCATGAGCCATACAGAATATTGAGTACTCTATGTGCTTGACCAATGGAAGCCAGAGGAGAGTAGCCAATATAAGAGATGCATGCTATCAGCATTCCAGGCCAATTGAAAGAACAAGATTAAGAAAGCAGGGTTCCGGGAGCACGGGTTCATCTGGACACACTGCTCCAAGTTCTACACCACCAGATGTCAACCACTAAGGAAGCAACCAATCCAGATTAGGGCCACGTTTTTTTTTTTTAAACTTTAGTTTTTATTAGCTTTTTTAGATATAACAAACATATTCAAGAAACCAAGAAAAAAAAACCCTACCCCCCCCCGAACCCCCACCACTACCCCCTGCCCTCCCCCTTACCCTGTGTCCAAAAACCTATTTTTGCCTTGGGAGAATGTCAATGTTCAGTCCTTCGTCTGTACCGTGGAGATGATGCGATTTGTGGCCTTTCGTCTGATGGTCAGATGCCGTTTTTCCCCGGGCCGTGGGTTCCCTGGCGTGTTGTCTCACCTTTCGGGGGCCGTCCTGGCTCGTTCAGGCTGGAAGCCTGTCGTCAATATCAATGAACGTCCCAGCCCCAAGACTGCTGTACCCCATACCAGTTTGTGAGGAACGTGCTGCTTTCTTTGTTCACCATCGCAGTTAGTTTGTCCATCAAGAACATATTTTTCACTTTTAGCAGCCAGTCCTCTTTGGAGGGGGGGCTCGGGGCTTTTCCACTTCTGGGCAAGGGCCACTCTGCGCGCCCTCAGCATGGTCTCCCACATCCTAGGGTATCGATATAGCTCTGTTTCCTCCGGGGGAGACCCAACAGCATTATTAAGGGATTCAGTGGCAAACGTTCTTCTATTACCTCTGCCATCCAGTCCCGCCCTGAACCCCAGTAGTCCTGAACTTTCGGGCAGAGCCTCTGTGTCCTCTGGTGCCAGGCTGTCCGCATCCTCACGGGCACCTAGGCGAGACCCCCGTGAACATCCTCGACAACTTCACGGGGTCCCTGTGCCACCCCTGTAACACCTTAAAGTTATGCTCCATGTCCGAGGTGAACACATTTCCGTGAAATGCTATCTTGAAGATTCTGGCCCAGGAGTCCTCAGAGATCTCTTCCCCTGCTAGGTTATTCCAAAACATACAAAAGTTTCTTCTGCCTTGAAGGTCGTAGGTGTTTAAGATTTTATATATGTTGGACACCGCCCCTTTCCTTGAGGTCGCCAGATCGAGGAGTTTTTCAAAGGGGGACAGCTGTCTCCTCAAGTTCGGGCCCCATGAAGGGTTGCAGAGGATGCCCTTCAGGCGGAGGTATTCGAAGATGGACAGTGAATCTCTTCCGAGAGCGTCCCTGAGGTCCTCGTATGTTGGGAATTCCCCTTCTTTGAACAACTGCCCCGCCCATTCCATTCCCTTATCCTACCATTCCTGAGAGTGCCGGAACCCCCTGCTTCCCAGTCTAAGGGGCTGGCCCCAGAGAGAGGTCATCGGGGACGGCCAGGTGGTGAGGTGAGCAGTCCGGGGCCCTCTCTCCAGATGTCCCAGAGGACCCCCAGGGTCGGGTGGGACCTTAAGTGTTGAGGGATCGACCTGCGAGGGGCCCACAAGAGGTCTCGTACCTTCAGGGGATGGATGTCCATGTCTTCCAGGTATGTCCAAGACGTCCCCATTCCCTCTTTCATATGCTCCAGAAGGACGCGCAGTTGGGCGGTGCAAAGGTAGAGGTAAAAATCTGGGAGCCCAAATCCCCCCTCCTCCCTAGGCAGAGCCAAGGTGGTCCTTCTTATTCTCAGAGTTTTCCCCTGCCACACAAAGTCTCGGACCCCCTTTTGTAGCTCTCTAAAAGTCTGAGCGGAGATATTGGTTGGGAGAGCCGTGAAAAGATAGAGAAGCCGTGGTAATATATTCATTTTTACTGCAGTCATTCGGCCATACCACGATAGGATCATCTTGTCCCATCTCCTCAAGTCTGATTTGATCTCTGCCATCATGGGTTCATAGTTAGCGGTGCTCAATTTCAATATATCTCTGGTGAGGAGTACCCCCAGGTACCGTACAGCGGCCTTCTCCACTTTAATCCCGTGAAACCAGTCTAGAGGGTCGAGACCCGGATCTATTGTCCACATAGGGAGCAGGACAGACTTAGCGGCATTTATCTTCAGGCCTGAGAAGCGACCAAACGCGGCCGCCAACGCCAGGAAGGGGGGAAGAGATGCGCTAGGGTCCACCAGATATGCCAGGATGTCATCTGCAAACAGGGAAAGTTTGAATTCAACGTCCCCCCTTCTGATCCTCCTGATGTCCGGGTGGGCTCTAATTCCTATTGCCAATGCCTCCATCGTCAGGACGTATATCAGGGGGGAGAGAGGGCAGCCCTGCCTTGTCCCTCGGGAGAGGGGAAATGGTTCGGACAGGCTCCCGTTCACCTGTACCATTGCCGTGGGTGCCCTTTAGAGGGCGGTCACCCAGCTCATGATGTGGGGCCCGAAGCCCATCCTCTGGAGGAGGAGCCCCATGTATCGCCACTCGACCCTGTCAAAGGCCTTCTCCGAGTCCAGGGAAAGGACACATGCATTTAGCCCTGACCTCTGGGCAAAGTGGGGGAGGTCTATTGTCTTGCGTATATTATCCGACCCTTGCCTTCCCATGATAAAGCCCACTTGGTCACCATGGATTAGCTTTGGCATAATTCCCTCCATCCGCCTCCCCACCACCTTGGCCCGAATCTTGACGTCAATATTTAACAGAGATATGGGGCGGTATGAGGAGCATTCCGCGGGGTCCCTCCCCTCCTTGGGCAGAACTGCTATTATGGCCCCCCATCATGGACTCAGGGAGGATGCCGTCCACCAGGACAGCATTGAAGACTCTCGCCAAGAACGGGGCCAGGGTGAAGCGGAATCTTTTATAGAAATAGACAGTGAAGCCGTCATCCCCAGGGGAGGTTCCCACCTTCATCCCGCCTATCACCTTATCAATCTCGTCCTCTGTTACTGGGCCCTCTAACCCCTCTGCCATCTCCCACGAGAGGGATGGGATTTGTATGGAGTTTAGGAAGTCCTCTATCTGGGAATCGTCCCCCTCGTATTCCGAGGAGTAGAGGGTTCTGTAGTATTGGCGAAAGGCCTCTCCTATGTGGGAGGAGTCGCGGCTGAGATGTCTCTGGGTATCCCTCACCTCCTTCACCCTTCTACTTCTCTGGACCTCCCTTAGCTTCCAGGCTAGGATTTTATCGGCTTTGTCCCCTTTCTCATAGTATTTTTGTTTTACCATTAAGAGGCTCCTCTCGGTTTTGTGTAGAAGCAGATCTTTCAGTTGGAGCCTGTAGTCCTCCAGTGCAGCCACACGGTCATGCTCTACAGCTTGGTCTGGGGAGCCCCCCGGCTGGAGACAGGCTATTTTACCCCGCAGGGCTTTCTCCTGGGCTTCCCTCTCCTTCTTCTTCATGGAGCCTATTTGTATGAGGACTCCCTGTAGGGTTGCCTTAAAGGCGTCCCAAAGTGTGTGCATGGCCACTTCTCCGTTATCGTTAAACTCAAAAAACTCTGTTATGGAGTCGAGGATTTCCTGGGCCAGTACCTCATCTCTTAATAGGGCATCATTGCATTTCCAGCGCCCTCTACGTTCTTCACCCCAACCCAGCGCTAAGGTGATTCGGACTATGTCGTGGTACGACCAGGGGACTGGGTCTATCCCGTAGCCCGCTACATATGGAGTGAGGACCTCGTCTACCAAGATGTGGTCTATTCTCGAGAACGAGTTATGAATAGTTGAGTAATAGGAGAAGGAGGGGGTCCCTACCTTGGGAGATGGGATCGTATCCGACAGTCCCAGGTCCCTGTTAACCCTCTGGAAGTGCTGCGCCATGGCCTCATCCGTGTGTCTGAGGTACTGGGGGCCAACCCGTCTTCTGTCAATGGTTGGATCTAGGACCATGTTAAAATCTCCCCCCACCACAAGTGGGCCCTGTACGAACAGCCTCAGTTTGTCCCCTACCTCCTCCCAGAATTGGGCCTGGCCTTCGTTAGGGCAATACACTACTGCTAGCGTCAAGGGGGGCGCTTGATGGTGCAAGGAACCCCGCACCATCAGGTACCGACCCTCGGGGTTTCTCTGGATGGCCTCCTTTTCGAAGGCCGTATCCCTCGCCACCAATATGGCCACCCCTCTTTTTTTGGTCTTGTGGGAGGCATGAAAGACCTCTCCGATTCTTCCCCCTCGCATTCTGGGCTCTTTTCCCTTTGCCCAGTGTGTCTCCTGCAGGAAGAGCAGGTCAAGATTCGCCCTCCTAAACTCCCTATGGACCAGGGACCTCTTCGTGGGGGTGTTCAGCCCCCGCACTTTGAGGGTGCCCACACCTAGGGCCGGCCGGGCATCAGCCATGGTCTGTGTTTTCCTCTCTGTTAGCCACTGTCATCGCATCATTACTCCCTTCTTGCTCCCCTTGTTTCATCTTTTGGACACTTTCGGAACCTTCCCCCTACTGCCCCCCCAGACCCTTTCCCCAACAAACAAACCCCAACTGATTCGTACTCCCCATCCCCCCACCCCGGCGTCCAGCCAGATAGTTCCGCTATTTCTGGCATTTTGGCCAGACCATCAGCCCGCCTTGTTCGGCCAGGCAATCTTTTCAAAAACACCTATTTTCTTGAGCCCCCCCCTCCCCTCGTCCCCCCGGTTGGCCCCGTCATACTTGCATTGCTAGGGGATTCAGGGAACTACTTAGACTGCAGTTTCTCGTTTCCAGACCAACAGGTGGTCATGCCCCATTGCACGTCCCCATGGTCCGAGCTCCAGTGCCGAACTCGGCCGGGATACCAGGTGTTCATCCCTCTGAGTCATTCCGTTCTCCCTCCTTTGTCGGGGAGTGTTCATCTTCCTGAATTTCCTCGGGCCAGATTTCTTCCTTCTTTCACTCGACGGGCCCTGGCTTTCCCTCCACCCAAGACGGGTCCAATTGGTCCCCTCCGAGGGGCCGGGTCCGTCACGTAGTCTTGGATGGCCCCCTTGATATCCTCTTCAGTGGTCAATGTCGTCCGCTGACCCAGGTATTCGAAGGTTAGAGAGAAGGGGTAGCCCCATCTGTATTGTACCCCCTTCTCTTTTAACAGATGTTTTAGGGGGCGGCACATCCTGCGCTTGGCCAACGTATATGCGGAGAGGTCCTGGAAGATGGAGACCTGGGAGTTATTATACGTGACTTCCTGAGCTTTTCTGGCGGCCTCCAGCACCCGTGTCTTGTCGGCATAATAGTGGAACCGGACCAGAATCGATTGAGGTCCACCCACCCATCCTCCCGTCCTGTGCACCCGGTCAAATATGAGTTCAGTGGTCATCTCATCTCCGAAGAGGAGGGCAATAATGTCTCGCACCACTCGGGTGACCTCTCTCTCCGTCTCCCCCTCTGCCTCAGGGACCCCAAAGAATCTGAGGTTGTTTCTTCGTTCCCTGTTTTCAAAATCATCCATTTGTCTCGACCGCTCCTCCTCCTGTTTTTCAAGGGCAGACAGCGTCATGTCCATCTCCACCTCCAGGGTCGCTGAGGATCACTGGTTAGATTCCACCTGAAGGAGCCTATCCTCCACTTTGTCTATTCTTTGGCCCATTTTGTCGAACTTTTGGGCAAAGTCGGAGCGCATGTCTCTTATCTCCTGTAGAATGGAGGCGAAGCCCCTTTCCATTGCCTCCGCCGAGGGTGCCGATGCTTCAGACTGGGCCATTGCACTGTAGTGGGGCGGGCTGAAAGCGTGGGGCCTGGATTCTTGGTAACGGTATTTTTGTAGCTTCCTCTGCCAGCCCATCTGATTGCCCGGCTTACCGTTAAGTGTGCCTCGCTCCTGCGGGGGCAACAGAGTCACCTGGCGGGTCCACTGATAACTCGCTCTCCCCTCCCCGGGCCTCCCGGGTGCCCGAGTGAACGCTGTCGGGCGGGCACACGCCCCGCCAGCCTCCGGCGGTGGCCTCACACCCAGAGCAGGGGTCTTCAGGGTCCTCTGCGCACTCCAGGGAGGTGGGGGGTACCTCGTTCCCTCCGGGATGGGGAGCCGGTACACTGACCCGCCTGTGGTTATGATGGTTGTCGGGCCCTGGGAAAGGCGGGAGGGGCCCCTCCTCCGCGGGTCCCTGACGGTTTGCCCACCCGATCGGGAGCCGCAGGAGAGGGTCGTTTCCACGCCCGCAGATGTTGGACTCGGTCCGCGGAGGGAGACGGTTTCGCTGCTCTTCAGGCCTCTTGCGTGGGGCTCCAGGCACGGCGCAGAAGCAGGCCTCTGGATTAGGCGGCCTACGGCTCCTCCCTCGCCCAGCTCTCCGGAGGCAGTTTTGCCGCCAAGGCCGCGGCTCTGGATCTCAGCCTTCCGGGGGCTACCGATGCTGCTGTTTTTCTCAGTGGGGGCCCCGGGGGTTAACTGCCTGTGTCGGCTCCTTCGTTCTCAGTGGGGGGATTTCAGGGGGGGCTCAATCCCCAGTTCGACCTGACCGTTGGCGGAGCGCAGGTTTCAGACTGCCATTGCCTGTGCGTCCCCTGGTGGCCTCTTAGGGGCACGTTTACCGTCCCCAAGCATTCTATGCAGTTATCGTAGCATGTATGGAAATGGGTCACCATTAGAACCTGGTGGCCTTTTATTTTGGTGAAGCAAAAAATTTGATAGAATGAGTTAATGGTCTGTAAAAACAACAAGGACCCCTTTAAGTAATGAACCACTGTGTAGTGTGAGCCCAATCCCCCTGTCTCCACTCTGTCTGTCAACAACCAGCGTTGAGGACTCCAGAAGTGGACAAAATAGGAGGTCGTGCCAAGGATCAGCCGCACCCCTTTTCTACGCTGCCTTACTGGACTGGGGCGAAGCACCGATGGCTGCATTCAACAATAAACAGGGCATATTGAATGTTCAGTGATAAGCATTAATGGCAGGGAAAGAGAAAAATATTAGGACATTATTACTGCAATTACATCCATCTGATTGGTTGGTTGCCAGTCTTTATTCCACCCTAGGGAAGCTTAATGTTTGTAAACAATGAAAAACAATTCGCTCCCAGAGTTCAGCCAGTGTATTATAAAGTTACAAACTCACACACACACAATTCCTGAACTTAAAAGAAGCATGTTTTGTATAGGCAGTGGCTATTTTACACTTAGCAGTGTTTGTGTTGCTCAGATCTTTCATCATTACTGCTTAAATGATAATGGGCCTCATTACATTGTAGGCGGTAAGGGTTTACCGGTACCGGTAAGGACACCGGTACCGGTAAACCCTAACCGCCTTACTACGAGTTCCCTTTGCGGGACCCGACCTTAACGGCTGGTTTTACCAGCCATTAAAGTAGGCTGCCGCAAAGGGACCTCGGTGCTAATTATGGTACCGAAATTTGCGGTACCGTAATTAGCCCCTTCCCCATTCCCATTATGCCCTATGGGGGCAAAAATGGGAATGGGGAAGGGCCTTGGTGAATGGGGAATTACCGGCCCCGCTCACCTTGGAGTAGGCCGGTAATTCCGCCATCCACCAAGGTGGACACGTTAAAATACCGGCGGCAACCATGGCGCTAATAGCGCCATGGTTACCGCACAACGTGTAATGAGGCCTAATGTGTGTTATAAGTGCTAAGGGCGTGTATGTTCACCCTGAAATGTCATAAGGAATCATTGTAGGATCCACACTCTCTCGCAGTTAGGCTAAATATCTGGGGACTCTCTTTCCTCTGATCCTCAAAGAGAATTGACGGACATGGTTAAACTTCCTGGTCTGACAGGGGAGTAACGTACATATCTTGATTCTCCCATTACTGGGGAGGAGTTTGATCCTGCTATATTCTCCTTTCGGAAAAATACAATGCCGGGGGCTGATGGGTTACCGGCAATAGTTTATAAAATGTTCAAGTCCCATCCCAGCTGCTAGCCCAGTTAGTGGTTCTCCTAAATTACTTTTGTGAATCTGGATCTGTACCCCCGACAACGCCAGAGACCACAACTACCCTTTTGCTGAAACCCAGATTGTGGAGCTTAACCATCCAATTGCTCTGCTCAACATGGACGCCAAGATGTATGCCACGTGTAAGCATCTGGATTGATGAAGCCCCCCACTTCCTGGTCGGGTCTGACCAGACATGCTTCTTTACTTACCGATGCACTCATGACAATATATGGCGAATTATCGATCTGATCGACATGGGCTGACACACTGGAGATATTTTGCCCATACTCAACGAAGGTGCTAATAAAGGGTTTGAAAGATGTAGATTGGAGTTATTTAAAGTGGGTGCACAAATACATTTGGGATTTGGTCCTGGCTGGGTTCTTCCATTTTTCAAAACACCATCCCTAAGAATAAAGTTACTGGAGTCCTTACCAAGCCCATCCAGATTTCCAGAGGAATGCGGTCATGTTGTTACCTTTAAATATTGATTATCACCCGCTCCATACAACATTCATGGGATTGAAGTCGAGGGGATGAAACACAAAATGTTGTTGTATGCAGATGACGTGTTTCTTTATTATTGAAGTGTGCCTGCCTCCTGCCCCACCTTTGAGGAAGGCTGTAGTTGACTTTGAAAGGGATTCTGGATTTTCTGTCATCTATAGTTAACCCAAAGGGCTAAATATTTCCATAACAGCAGTAACTATGTCACTGGGGAATTATTGGATAGACTTCATAATGTATGATCCTGCTGAACGATTTCATGCCACGATTCTGCCATTATTCAGTGAGCTCAAAGGTGATTTTAGTAAATTGATGAACCATGAGATTTGCAGGGTAATTTATAGAATTCAGCGCACAAATGGCGCACGCGGCTGGCGCACAGTGTGCGCATGCGACTTTCTGCGCCAGCTGCCTGCGCTAAAATCCATTTGCGCGCACAGCCTATTCATGGATTTTAGCTTCCAAAACCAGCTGTGGTGCAGAGTGGCGCAGCGACCCTGCAGCAGCACCAGTTACGCCCCCAACCCCTCCCTGTGCTCCATGCACAGCGCACAAATCCCGTACATGGAGCGCAGGCCCCCAACCACGAAAACGCCTGTAAAACTCCCTTCGCATCCCTCTGAATACACGTACCCCGCTGCACGGGGAGTCTCACACGCGATTGGAGTGGGGTACGTGTATAACTGGGGTTTGCGGGAAGTTTCACACGCAATTGGAGCGGGCTACGTGTATTTCGTGGGTGCGTTGGAAGTTTCACATGCAATAGGCCCTGTGCGAGTGGGGTACGTGTATTACTCGGGTGCGTGGGAAGTTTCACACGTGATTGGCCCAGTGCGAGCGGGGTACGTGTATTATGGGGGTGCATGGGAAGTTTCACTCGCGATTGGCCCAGTGCAAGCGGGGTACGTGTATTACAGGGGTGCGTGGGAAGTTTCACACGCGATTGGCCCAGTGCGAGCGGTGTACGTGTATTTCGGGGGTGCGCGGGAGGTTTTGCACGTGATTGGCCCAGTGCGAGCGGGCTACGTGTATTTCGGGGGTGCGTGGGAAGTCTCACATGCGATTGGCCCAGTGCGAACGGGGTACGTGTATTACGGGGGTGCACGGGAAGTTTCACATGCGATTGGCCCAGTGCGAGCGGGGTACGTGTATTTCGTGGTGTGCGGGAAGTTTCACAAGCGATTACGCTGTCAGAGCGGGGTACGTGTATCCAGTGGGGTGCACGTGGAGTCCCACACATGAATTCGCACTGTAGGTCCTCCCAGGTGTCCCCTCTACCCCCTCCACGGCCCCTGCAGGCAGCCCACACCACAGGGGACTACCCTGCACCCCTGGTCATGTGCCGCAGCCAGTCCATCCACCATGGGCATGCCCGCCAGCCAGGCCACATGTCACCTTGCACTAGTGAACACCAACTCATGTCCCCCAGCACCCCCACCCCCCAGCAGTCAGGTGCACCTGCCAGCAGGCCCCCACTCATGTCCCCCAGCGCCCCCACGCCCCAGCAGTCAAGGGCACCTGCCAGCAGGCCCCCACTCATGTCCCTCTGCACCCCCACCCCCGAGCAGTCAGGGGCACCTGCCAGCAGGCCCCCACTAATGTCCCACTCATGTCCCCCAGCACCCCCATCCATCAGCAGTCAGGGGCACCTGCCAGCAGGCCCCCACTCATGTCCCACTCATGTCCCCCAGCACCCCCACCCTCCAGCAGTCAGGGGCACCTGCCAGCAGGCCCTCACTCATGTCCCTCAGCACCCTCATCCCCAGCCATCAGAGGCACCTGCCAGCAGGCCCCCACTCATGTCCCCCAGCACCCCCACCCCCCAGCAGTCAGGGGCACCTTCCAGCAGGCCCCCACTCATGTCCCCCAGAACCCCCACCCCCGAGCAGTCAGTTGCACCTGCCAGCAGGTCCCCACTCATGTCCCCCAGAGTCCCCACCCCCCAGCAGTCAGGGGCACCAGCCAGCAGGCCCCCACTCATGTCCCTCAGCACCCCCACCCCCCAGCAGTCAGGGGCACCTGCCAGCAGGCCCCCACTCATGTCCCACTCATGTCCCCTCACACCCCCACACCCCAGCAGTCAGGGGCACCTGCCAGCAGGCCCCCACTCATGTCCCCCAGCACCCCCACCCCCCAGCAGACAGGGGCACCTGCCAGCAGGCCCCCATGCATGTCCCTCAGCACCCCCACACCCCCACAGCAGTCAGGGGCACCTGCCAGCAGGCCCCCACTCATGTCCCACTCATGTCCCCCAGCACCCCCACCCCCCAGCAGTCAGGGGCACCTGCCAGCAGGCCCCCACTCATGTCCCCGAGCACCTGCACCCCCAGCAGTCAGGGGCATCTGCCAGCAGGTCCCCACTCATGTCCCACTCATGTCCCCCAGCACCCCCACCCCCCAGCAGTCAGGGGCACCTGTCAGCAGGCCCCCACTCATGTCCCACTCATGTCCCCAGCACCCCCACTGCCCCAGCATTCAGGGGCACCTGCCAGCAGGCCCCCACTCATGTCCCTCAGCACCACCACCCCCCAGCAGTCAGGGGCACCTGCCAGCAGGCTCCCACTCATGTCTCACTCATGTCCCCCAGCACCTCCACCCCCCAGCAGTCAGGGGCATGAAGTGGGAGAATGGAACAACAGGCTCCCACCAATCCCCTCTCGCGCTTGGCCTAGAGGATCACGGCCTAGGCACCCGCCACGAGATGAGTTTGCCCATCTACCAGGTGACCAAATACCCTGGTACAGGAACCTACGGATGTGCCCACCTACCTGCCCTACCTGCCCAGCAGCTCGCCCTACCCAGGCCGACACCTGCAACATGGATCAACTCGACTAAACCAACACATCGTTAGAGATGCCATGACGACCTAGCCAACGGTCACACCTGTACGACCATGCACACTGGACACTCCTACACCAACCTACACGAAGAATATACTCAACGCTATGACGTAGTTGACGAACACATCCACGGACGTGCATCTTTATTATTTTTCACATAGGCTTTTAAGATGCAGAAACGCAAGACGCACGATGAACTTATCTAAATGGCTTGCTTACGCTTCACATAAACCCTATAACCTAAAGCGCCTGTGCACTCAACGGCTCCATTTATGCACCTGATTCAAGTAGGCCGCAAGCAAGAGCTTCCATGAACATTAAAAGGAACAAGAGTCCGGTTGCTGATCCTGCAGAATGAGCTCGGCGAAAAGCAGACAGCCAATCCACATTGTTGCAATCTCGCACGTCGCACACCAACGTCAAGGTCGCACCTGCAAATTAAACAAGGCACACAGTGGGAAAAACAATATTAATTGTGCAGAATTCGGCCTCAAACACGGTCCCGCCTCACGTGACCAAGCCAAACCTGAAAGGATGCCAAGGCTAGGAGAACGGAGGCGCCTGGATCCCTCGTTACAAGACACAGGCAGATACAAATAAAAGACTCAATGGACATCTGCGACAGTGGGAGTAGTCGGCCTTCCAGCCTATGAATAAATCCTCGCATTGTCTACACGTACCCATAGTGAAACATTGTTGCAAATGACAGGTACACCGCGAGCTGGGAACGGCGATGGTCCCAGGCTGGGAGGCTCGCGAGCGCACCAATCAGAACATGGGGCTCTTATCACTGACGCCATTAACATTGACCAATCCTCAGGGGTCTTCATGTAACAATTCTCATGTATCTAATTGCAGGGACAACCCAGGTATACCACCTGACTGACCCTCAGCCACTAATACCCTTCTCTATATGTATGCTATACTAACCCTACCACTCAAGTTACCAATCCAGAGTGGAAATAGGTTTTTTGCTAACTTTTCGAGGTGACGCAAGTAGCGCGTCATACCAAGGTAAAAAGGGCCTGCGAGCCCCACGATTGCGTGTGTGTCAGGACGGACGCGTACGATCCTTGATCCATCCCTGCCGTTTGTATAATAAACAGCAGAACCACCTTGCATCTTGTGTGTGCCTCATACTCATTTTTGTGATACGCGGGAGGAGTTGGGGCCTCCCTGCCCGGAGGTCCGCGGACGGCCCAGCCGACCCCGGCAGAATTTTCCCCCCGACAAGTTGGAGGCACTGCTGAGATCTGTTTAAGGTCTGCTTTTATTTTATTTTTCCGAGTGCTCCCGCTGCGAGGAGGCCCGGCGGCGCGGCCCCCTCTGCCGCTGCCCCCTTCTGAGGACTACAGGACCATCGTGGAACTGCGAGAAGACCGGACAGCGCAATCCGGATATTGGCCTTCGGGAGTCGGTTGAGAAGTATCCCGCCCGCGGTTGGCGAGTGTCCAGACGTGGTCCAGACGAGGGGAGGTGGCGAGCCGCTTGGAGGGGTGCACGCAGTCGAGCGGCCCCGCATCAAGAGAACTTGGTGAGTATGCCACACCCAACAAGCAATGTTAACTTGTGAGGGAGGGGGGAGGAATTAAATAAGGGAGGAGGGAGTGTTGCACAGGTGCGCGGCGAAGGTTTGACAATTTAGTGTTGGCTATGAAATGAATGGTAGCCGAACGAGTGCGAGAGCAGTCGGCTACGCTACGCGAAAGAGGGGGGCGGAGCACAAAAACATCACGTGCTGCCGCTCGTAGACACTGATTGGCCTAGGTCGCGACTACGTGTACGGGTGTGTGTGTGCGGTTTCCTACGATTTGGTGATTATTGATCAATGAGTAGATGAGGATCCCTATTGATCGAGCAAGAAACTCGATAGGTAGATGACGTTTCCCTGTAGGCGGTAGCTAGTTGGTTGCCCAATACGGAAGATAATTGGCTGGTTAAGCCCTCCTGTCGAGGGGCGTATCACACGCGAGGCGACGCAGTGTGCGCAGTCCGATTATATATTGTTGATTACCTTGTTCCAGGCGTGACAGGAAGACAGCTCTGGGGTTAACGGGGGTAGAGTGCAAGTGTATTAAGAACTGACTAATAGTTTGAAGAGATCGGTGACGTCACCAGTAGGGCTTTCATAGGATATCCCGAGCACAAGGCATCTCTCTTTCGGAGGGTGGTGGGGAAGAGAGTTGTGGTAAGGGAGTGGAAACGGAGATAAACGGTAACGAGTTGATCGGGGAAAAGGCGAAACGGGCAAGTATTGAAGAGGGAGGAGGAACAAATGAAAATAGGACGACTGTATAAGAACGTCACAAGGGGTACGCAGCCGTAGGGGGCTACGTGCGCCTCGGCCGCAGGGGGCAGTAAGGGTGTTCTGTAAAGGAAGACAAGAAAGAAAAGAATATACAAATGTAAATACTACATTTTAATAATTTTCCTTAGCGGACTATCGCAAGTCCCCAAACTCACGGGGCCAGGTAAAGGTAAAAGGTTGTGTATTGTAGGTGTTAGTAAAATAACAGCTACCAAATAGGGGAAGGATAGCAAGTGGAGCGCTACTATGTCACACGGAGCAGGATCGGGAGGGTGGGGGAACACCCTCACTACCCCACTACAGCACATATGCAAAACACTGTCACCCCATCGGGAGAAATTGATAAAGTATAGCATTGAATGGACACAGGGGACGGACAACAAAATGACAACACCATGGCCGCCTAATGGTAGCTTTGATTCATATACCCAACATTCACTATTAAACCATCTGCATAATACATACAAGGGGAAGAAGTTGACACACCATGTGGAGGTGTTTAACTTATGGCGGATGTTCCAGGGGTCCCGACCAGGACCAAATGGAATGTTCACTGTGGGGGAAACACCGGAAGAAAAAGAGATTAAGGAGGAAGGAGAGAATGGGGAGAAGGAGAGTGAAGGCTCAAAGAACACGGGGAACGGACAAGAGGGAGGAGAAAAGAATAACAACCCAAAAGAAAATGAACTAAAAAAGGAACAGAGCGACGATATAACCCTAGCAAAGGTAGTGAAAACAGAGGGAGGGGGGTTGTACCCTTTAAGAGAACTAGGAGAAATAGGAAGAGAACAACTAAGGGCGTTTGAGGGGTACTCGAACCCGACATACAGCCCGCCACCATATGCAGTGACAGGTGTCCACAAGGGAGGGGAGCGGACTAGTACGACAGGATCAGCCTATAGGAAGATGCCAGAGGGGGAGGGGAGGACTGGAGAAGAGCAAACTGAGGAAATAGGACATGACGAGTGGGTAGCTGCACAGATACTATTAAAATTACGAGGCACATTAACAGGAGAAGAGAGGGAGGTAGTGAGGAAGATGGACGAGGATAATACCAGGGAGAGTGAAATAAGGGGAGAAGAGCTGATGAGACAAAAGGAAGAGGTTTTGGAGGAACGGCTAGCAGAGCTAAGGGATGAGCAGAATGAACTAATCAAACAGCTCGAGAGGGAGGAAAGAGAGAGAGCAAGGGAAAGGAAAGAAGGTAGGAACGAGATGGAAAGAATAAGGGAACGAAATGAGGAGCAAAGGAGAGAAGCCGAAAGGGTAAAAGCAGCAGCAGAAAGGGTATCAAGGGCAGTACTACGAGAGAGGAAAAAGGAAGAAGAAGAGAAAGAAAAAGAAATGGCAATGTGGAAGAAGAGATTACTATCAGAAACGACCAGGAAATACGAAGAAGGGAGGGTGATAGAGAGTATATTAGAATGGGAGAGGGTGAGAAGGGAAAGGAAGGAAGAGGATGAAAGGGTATTGGGAAAGATGAGTAGTGAAGTAATGGAGGAATTAAAAAGGAAAAGGGAGGAAATTGGTAGAGAGATGGAGGAGAGAAATGGAGGGGAAAGAGAAGATAGGAGAGGAGAGATTGAAGAAAGGAGGTATGTAAATAGAGATACAGAAGTAGCAACAACATCAGCACAAAGGGGAGCTGGTGGTAAAGGAGAAAGGGGAGAGACAGACTTAATAGACTTAAAAACAGTAACGATCAAGGGGAAAAAGACAGAGTGCGGGCAGCCACATACAGATGACTTTTGTAGTGAGGAAGAAGAAGGAATGGAGAAGGAAGGAAGAAACAGTGACAGGGAAAGCCTAGATAAACTATACACCACTCGGACCAATACAGAGTCACCATGGATATGTATGAGAAAGGATGAACTGGAGAAAAGTGAGGAGGAAGAGCGAGGAATAGCGAAAAGACAGATACATGAAGCCACAACCTCACCATCCTACACTAAGTCAACCACCCCACTCTCACTACGTACAACTAAACTCGCGCCTTTCACAAACGAAATGACACCTTATGTAGGTAGGCTTAGAGACCTCCCTAGACGTAGGCAGGAAGGACGAATACACACGCCCACATTAAATACAGGAAATGATGAAAGAAGAGGAAAAGATGGAGAAGAAAGAGTTACGAGCAGGGGAACTACGGACGGAATCGACGATATAAGAGAGAGGGAAGAAGAGGAGGGGTGTGGGGACTCAATTTTATGGAACCCAAGGGAGATAACGAGACACAACTTAATGCCACTTCTGGAGAGGGGAGGGGTGAGACCACAATACGTCCCTTGGAAGCATGTAGACAAAGAAAATATAAAGTGCAGGCTCCCATCATTAAGTGGAGGTGCAGGTAAATGGATATATGAAATGGAAAAACACACCGCAGGACAGAAACTGGCAGTGGGGGATGTAAAGGGCCTTCTAATATCCATATTAGGGGATGCAGCGGATGACATTTGGAAAAGAGCGGGATTCACTGGGGTAACAATAACCAACACATCAGACGATGGGGCACCATTCGCAAACTGCAGACATGCATTATGGCAGGCACTAAGGGTACAGTACCCAGACACATCAGACATAGGAGCAATTACCTCACGCAAGATGCGTGAGAACGAACATCCTGTTGATTATATCCAGGAAATTCAAGAGAAGTGGCGCATGGAAACTAGAGAACAATGGGACAAAACACCAGCAATATTCTATCATATACTGGTACAAGGGCTCCCAGAAGGAGTTCAGAAACAACTGAAGAAAGTGGTGGGAATGGAAGGAAAAGCATGGCCAGAAATACAACTGACAATAGTACATCATTGTAGGACATGGCAAGGTAAAATGAAACAAAAGGAAGAGGACAGGAAAACGGAAGAGGCTAAACTTGTACAGAAAAAACTTACTAAATACACAATGGAAGGGGCACTAATAACTACACCTGCAACAATGACCCAAAGCCCCACACAAGTAGTGGCTGCACAAGACCCCTCCCAAATACAACCCTCCCAGACTATAACACAACAGATGCCGCCACTCCAACCATACACGACCAACTTGGGAGGAGGATACTCATGCCAGGAGCTGGGTATTATAATTACAATAGGGGAAGAGGAGGAATTATGAGAGGGAGAGGATACGGATATAACACACAACAACAGGTGGGAGGACTTAGAAATTCCTACCCCACCGGTCAACCAGTATACCAGGACAACACAGGAAGCTTTCCATGGCAGAGTAGGGAACCACCAGTGTGTTGGATTTGTGGACTAGTAGGGCACATGTCACGCACATGTAGAGTAAGACCAGGAACACCATCATGGAGCGAGCAGGGACAACTAAGGCCCACAAAGGAACAGCAGGGGATACAGCAACAGCAGACGTTGCAACAGGGAAATGACCAGCAACAACTAGTAACACAACAACAGCCACAGGCATTCTCACTGCCACAACAACAGGTAGCGACAATACAACAACCCCAAGCACAACAAACACAACTGGGTAGGGTGACAGTACTAGGACACAACCCTTACACAGGAAACGGTCAATCGTTGTACCCTCAATAGGACAGCCCACAGACGGCCTTGGTGTGTCCCATCCTGTCAATAACCCCTAATAGTGCAGAGGAACCACGCATAGAGGTAACGATAGGTGACAAAAGTTATCATTCCTTGTTGATACCGGGGCGACCCGGTCTTGCATAAGGGAGGGTAAGTTTAAGATGTCAGGCGAAGCCATGAACACCCAAGGATTCTCTGGGGCTGGGGCGTTGGTTCCCTTTACTGATAACGTTCCCTTATCAATAGGGGATTACGACATGTCAGTCCCACTTTTATATTCTAGGGCCTCACCAGTAAATATACTGGGGAGAGACATCATGAACAGGTTGAATATGACAATCTCCTTTACGGAAAACAGCATAATTTGCTCTACTCCAGGGATCAACATGCTCACAGCACGACAAATCATGAAAGCATACTGCGGACAGACAGCGATTAGGGCTGAGCCAGTTGATGGTGAACTATTCCAGTACGGGACAGACATGGCATTTGCCTGGATGCCAGGGATAGAAGGAAAGATCTGGAGGAGGACAGCAGCCTATTTGTTCAGACCAGAAACGCCAGCCAATGAACCAGAAGGAAAGGTGATTTCAGTGAACATAGAGAGCATCATTGCAGTGCATGCCCAAGACAACGAAGGAAGAGCATGGAGAGCAGTAATAGCACTAGCAGAGGGATGTAGACTCACCCAGGTGTCAGACGAGGAGCTCTTCTCAGAAGAAAAGGAGGAAGGTGAAATGGTGTTTATGATGAGCGTGGAGATATGGCTAAGAGTAGCGTATAAACAAGTGGCACAACAAATTGCAATAGCACTTGAGGCACCCGCATCCGCCCCAGTTCTTTTCTTTGAGGAGGATATGACAAAGGTACCCACATTGCTATGGACTACTAGCCCCTATGATGTAGGATGTATAAAAAGTATAGGGGGTGTAAGGATAAAATTGAAAAAAGGTGCAATACTCCCCAGAGTAAAACAGTACCCACTATCAAAAGAGGCAGATGAGGGCATATATGAAACCATAACGGCCCTCATAAATAATGGCATACTGGTCCCATCAGAATCACCGTGTAACACAGCTGTATACTCAGTGCGCATAGCTAAAGGGGGGTCTTGGCGCTTCATACAGGACCTCAGGCCCTTGAACAACATAGTGGAAGCAGAGTACCCCATAGCAGCAAACCCGGCCACAATATTGTGTGGCATTCCAGCAGAAGCATCACGATTTACAGTGATCGACCTTAAAAATGCTTTTTTCTCAATACCATTGCACCCAGACTCACAAGATTTGACGAGCTTCACGTACAGAAACACAAAGTGGAAACACACTAGATTGCCACAAGGATACTGCGAGTCACCCTCAATATTCAACAGAGTAATACAGATGGATTTGGGTAACATTGAAGTAGAAAGCACAGTGTTGCAGTATGTAGACGACATAATAATTTGCAGCACAAATGAAAAAAGATGCAGAGAGGATTCATTAAAGATGCTGACAATATTGGCTGAAAAAGGTTACAAGGTAGACATGGAAAAGTTACAGTACTGTCAGGAACAGGTACTTTACATTGGTCAGCTCATATCCCAACATGGAAGAAAGATTGCACCACAAAGAGCACAGGCCATTTCAAAAACGCCATTGCCACAAACAGTGAGGGAACTGCAGCAGTTCCTAGGTCTGTGCAACTACTGTAGAGCATGGGTATTTGATTACAGCTCATACATAGGACCCCTGCTTGAGGGGTTAAAAGAAGGCAACAAAGGGGAGAAACAGTTGGGGTGGACAATGGAAATGAAAGAGGCTTTTGATGAACTGAAGGATGTGATATCAACTGCTCCAGTACTGGCCACCCCAGATTATGAGCGACAATTTTTCATATTTTCACATTGCGACTCAGCAGTAATGAAAGCAGTGTTGGCCCAAAAAACAAGCATGGGCTACAAACCAGTAGCGTTTTACAGCGGCCACTTAGATCCTGTAATGTTGGGTCATTTCCCTTGCAAACAAGGTCTCACAGCAGCTGCTTTTGCAGTAGAAAAAGCGTCAGCAATAACCATGGGGTGCCCAACCACACTATTTGTGGAACATGCACTATTTGCAATATTGAATAAACCCAAGTCCACCCTAACCACGCAGAGGGCATCAGGTTATGAGATCATCTTATCTAGAGCTGAACTATCAATTGTTAGATGTAGCACGGTCAACCCTGCACGGTTTTTAGCAGAAGTAATTGAGGAAGGAGATAATGCACACGATTGTACGCAAACCACTGAAATGTACTCATGTGCTAGAAAAGTTGAAGAAAATGCACTAGAGGGAGGTGAGCTCCTGTTCATTGATGGGTCATCAACAATTGACCAAAAAGATGGGATAAGGAGGACTGGGGCAGCGGTGGTGAAAATGATGGAGGTACCGGTGTGTGTGGCAATGAAATGTGTGCAATTACCACAGCATTACTCTGCTCAAGCGGCAGAGCTAATTGCTCTGATCTTGGCATTGAAGGAAAGCTTTAATAAACGAGTGACCATATATTCTGACAGCGCATATGTTATGTCCACTGTCCACTCAGGGCTGTCAAAATGGAGAAGAAGAGGGTTTAGAAGAGCTGACGGCACTCCAGTGCAACATGCTCTTTTATTGGCGGAACTAATTGAAGTAATAAACAACCCCCAGGAATTAGCCTTGGTCAAGTGTACCGCACACACCAATGGAGAAGATCATGTCTCAAGAGGGAATGCAGCGGCAGACGCACATGCGAAGTATTCTGCATACTTTGGTGAGATATGGAACCCACCAGAGTCAGACAGAGGGAGAGGGAGGGGAATGGCTAAGGAGATGTTGATAAGAGAAGGGTACACCCATCTCCCAGCCACACAGATAATGGAGCTACAAGCGGCTGCACCAATGGCAGAAAAAGAAATATGGGTAAAAAGAGGATGCACAATGTCACCAACTGACGCACTATGGCGCCAGGGTAACACTGGAAAAATTGTAATACCACTGGCACTATTGAATACCGCCCTGAGCCAACTACACCACCCAGCCCATACAGGCAAGGAAGTAATTGCAGCACGAATTAGGGAAGACTGGTTTTGCCCCGAGTTAAATTCTCATGTGTCAAACTTTATAAGTAACTGTCTCACATGTCAACAGTTTACGGTCAGTCACACTCTGAAGGTGATAAAAGGTAATATACCCCGGCCAGAGGGACCCTTCCGACATCTCCATATTGACTATGTTGATATGATCAACGTATGTCAAGGAAACAGGTATATGATTGTAGTAGTATGCCCATTTTCGAGGTGGATTGAAGCAGGGCCATGTTCACACCCAGATGCATTCAGAGCAGCTAAATTCCTAGTGAGGGAGGTCTTCCCCAGGTGGGGGGTGTGCGAGGTACTGCGGTCAGATAATGGCCCACATATCGCAAACGAAATGTTCCAGCACATCACGTCCTTATTGCGCATTAAGCATAAATTTGCATGTGCATACCACCCACAGGCCAACGGTAAATGCGAACGCCTGAACGGCCTACTAAAAGAGGCAATTGCAAAAATACAGCAAACAACAAAAAAGAGTTGGTTGTATTGCCTTCCGCTAGCCCTATTTGAGCTAAGGAATAGACCAGGTTCCGACCACCACCTCACCCCTCACGAGGTGGTTACCGGACGCCAAATGCGCCTTCCTCTGACACCAACATCAAGAGCATTCACAGACCACGATAGTACTGCCACTGTTTTTGGTGATGAAATGTACCAATATGTGTCTTCTTTGATTACTAGTGTAGTGTTTGTGTCTCAACAGCTCGAGCGCACACAGGGCGGGTCTAACAGTAATCAACAAGAAGACGCGGATAAAGAATTGGAAAAGGAAAGACTGTGTGAAATTGCTAAAGGTGACCACGTGCTACTCCGCCATTTCAACAGGAAGTGGAACAGCCCACGTTTCACTGGCCCCCATCTGGTAGAGGAGATATCAACGAGAGCAGTAAAGCTACAGGACAAACGTGCCTGGAATCACCTACATGACGTAAAGGTCTACAAACTCCAGACCCGCCCCAGCGCCACCGACAGGGCCATCGGAAGAACAACAACAGCGTCACCAACGGAGGAAGAGACTTCTGCCATTGCTGACGGCTTAAGTGTCCCCATACCCTGTCAACCACCACCCCCAGATCCCCCAGAGACAACTATTGGACCCACCCACCCCATGGTCACACGATCAAAGAGTAAAGAGACTTCCGCCAGCTAAGCCCCAAACCCTCTGCCCATTGACCCCCTACCCACTGCAGCAACGATCGAACTGAAGGACATTGTTTTGCACATATACACACGTAAACACTTGAATTTTCTCTTTTTCTTTTCTCTCGCACATGCAGGTACTGCGTATTATTATACTGTTAAGAAAGTAGCTAACTAACAAATTCACTGCCTAGGAGTAGATGGTACCCTCAGATGATAACTACCCAGAAGAATTGTCACACCAATTTGTGTATGAAGTAAGAAGGCCAACGTACCTGAACAAAAGGAGGGTACGTGTCTACTACACAGCATTCCTCTTGGCCATAGAATATTCAATGCCCCACCTCCACCCATACTTGCCTGCCCTAAGAGATAGATCACTTAGAGTGGCGTGGGAACAGCTCTTCGCCTGGGCACTGAATGACTATCTGATAGGGAGGGCTTGAAAAACAACCACTAACCTTAATAACAAGCATATTGAGAATTTTCAGGCGGGCAACTTTAACATCGCAAGAATAAGCTGCCGGACTGCAGCAAGGTAAGAGCAAAATGCCGGTGAAATTAGCCTTTGTAATAAAATTGATAGGGATTTTGATGATCACCGGGTTCTTGGCTGCCTCTGTATGGCAGTACAGCTATGCTATGAATATTGTTGCTGTACCCAAACCTAATATACCCCCACCCCCAGCTGCAACAGGTGTTACGTCAGGTGGTATTAGTATAATCCCACACAAAGAAAATAGAGTTAAACGCAGCACATACTCAGATAATAAAGGTATTGACAACTACATACAACATTCAGCACACATCTCAAACAACATGTGGTATCAACACATGACCCACATAGGTAAGCAGACAACAGAAGACAGCTGCTACGTTTGCTCATTAATTCCATATGCCATGAGCGCTTCTCGAACATTCGTTGCTACAGAAATAGATGAAAAGACAGCACGATGCATAATATACCTGGCACTGTTCCAAACGAAAGGAAGATTTCAAGGGACAGTGGTGCAATTGGTATGGAAAACACGAGACACATATCCATATGAAAACAACTTCCTCAAGACTTATTAAGTTACCACAAGAAAAGTTTACATACTGAAGCCTTCAGATACATGACAAGTGGTCCTGAAAAAGGAGAAACAAAGAAGGTAACACTACAGTACCTACCATGTGATTGGTATGCCACTGAAGTCCCTGGTAAAACAGGATGTTGGGAGAGGCCACTGGTGACGATAACAGGGAAGGTGTACTTGGACAACAAATGGGAGATAGGAGTGGTTGGCAGCAACATGATAACAAAAGAAACTATTTCAACTATCGATGGACACAACCACAGATGTTGGACGACTTGGATCAAGTACGTACCCATGCTCACGTGGATAGAGAAGGATGAAGACCCAATAATAATACTGCCGCTAACTGCGCCTAAGGTATGCTACCAACATAAAGGAGAGGTGGACGTAGGATATAACACCAACTGTGCAAGCCTGATGGAGCTACCTGAGGGGGGAGCAGGAACAGCAGTGATAATGGACCATTACTGGGCCTGCGGAGAAAAGGCATACCACACGCTGCCCCCCTGTGGAATGGTATATGCACAATAGTGCACGTTAATGTACCATCACTAGTGGTACCCCAGAAACACGTGAATATGGCCAACTTCCCCAAAATGGATGAAGGGAACGAGAGGAAGAAGAGATCTGTACAACCTCAGAAGGGGCCAGAAAACAAAACCAACAGCAATAATACTGTCCTGAATAGAAAGAAAAGACAAGGAGAACCTCTGACAGGCAATTACCTATGGGGTAGATCTGAAACAGCACTCACCTCAATTCCGCCAGAACACAGACTATTTAGCAGAGCAGCAATGTTCTTCTCCTCAATAATACATCCGGGATTACAGGCTTACGCAAATGCAAAATGGCTCCAGATAACTAGATGGGAACTAATGATGACCATCAATTCTACAGTGAATGGATTCAACGCAATAAAAGAGGAACTGCGCGCAGTGAGGATGGTGGCACTTCAGAACAGATATGTACTGGACCTCCTCACAGCAATGGAAGGAGGAGTTTGCGCAAAGATAGGACAATCATGCTGTACATTCATCCCTGCCAATGATGCTGACAATGGTACACTGACAGAAGCAGTTTCACAATTGGCCCAGATGCACTCTAAAATGATGGATGAAAGTAAAGGTGTAACAAAGGATGGAAGCTGGTTTTCAATATTATGGTCATGGATGCCATCATGGCTGTCAGATGGACTGAAGGTTATAGTTGGATGTACTATTTTGGCTGGAGCTACACTGATCATAATAAGATTTTGGAAAGCCCGGAAGGCACGCACCACAGACGAAATGATTGAAATGGCCGGTATGCACCCCTTGATGCCAGCAGATGACGGCCAACACACAGGCATGATAATACAAGAGAGAGAGAAGTTGCGCAATCAGATCACCACCAACCACCTGGACCCACCATCTGTGAAGCTCGAAAACCCAAGAAACCCAAGGAGCTACATAGGGAAATGGGTATACTGCACTCCTGGAGGAACCTGTGAATACATGTATCGGTCATTTGAGGACCATGTTAACCACTATGGAGATTTGGGAGGAATAACTAAAATATGGAGAGTGAGAGGAGATGAAGAAAAGGATATGTTTGTGGTCGACAAGTCGACCAGAGGGGGGACTGAAGTGGGAGAATGGAACAACAGGCTCCCACCAATCCCCTCTCGCGCTTGGCCTAGAGGATCACGGCCTAGGCACCCACCACGAGATGAGTTTGCCCATCTACCAGGTGACCAAATACCCTGGTACAGGAACCTACGGATGTGCCCACCTACCTGCCCTGCCTGCCCAGCCGCTCGCCCTACCCAGGCCGACACCTGCAACATGGATCAACTCGACTAAACCAACACATCGTTAGAGATGCCATGACGACCTAGCCAACGGTCACACCTGTACGACCATGCACACTGGACACTCCTACACCAACCTACACGAAGAATATACTCAACGCTATGACGTAGGTGACAAACACATCCACGGACGTGCATCTTTATTATTTTTCACATAGGCTTTTAAGATGCAGAAATGCAAGACGCACGATGAACTTATCTAAATGGCTTGCTTACGCTTCACATAAACCCTATAACCTAAAGCGCCTGTGCACTCAACGGCTCCATTTATGCACCTGATTCAAGTAGGCCGCAAGCAAGAGCTTCCATGAACATTAAAAGGAACAAGAGTCCGGTTGCTGATCCTGCAGAATGAGCTCGGCGAAAAGCAGACAGCCAAGCCACAATGTTGCAATCTCGCACGTCGCACACCAACGTCAAGGTCGCACCTGCAAATTAAACAAGGCACACAGTGGGAAAAACAATATTAATTGTGCAGAATTCGGCCTCAAACACGGTCCCGCCTCACGTGACCAAGCCAAACCTGAAAGGATGCCAAGGCTAGGAGAACGGAGGCGCCTGGATCCTTCGTTACAAGACACAGGCAGATACAAATAAAAGACTCAATGGACATCTGCGACAGTGGGAGTAGTCGGCCTTCCAGCCTATGAATAAATCCTCGCATTGTCTACACGTACCCATAGTGAAACATTGTTGCAAATGACAGGTAAACCGCGAGCTGGGAACGGCGATGGTCCCAGGCTGGGAGGCTCGCGAGCGCACCAATCAGAACATGGGGCTCTTATCACTGACGCCATTAACATTGACCAATCCTCAGGGGTCTTCATGTAACAATTCTCATGTATCTAATTGCAGGGACAACCCAGGTATACCACCTGACTGACCCTCAGCCACTAATACCCTTCTCTATATGTATGCTATACTAACCCTACCACTCAAGTAACCAATCCAGAGTGGAAACAGGTTTTTTGCTAACTTTTCGAGGTGACGCAAGTAGCGCGTCATACCAAGGTAAAAAGGGCCTGCGAGCCCCGCGATTGCATGTGTGTCAGGACGGACGCGTACGATCCTTGACCCATCCCTGCCGTTTGTATAATAAACAGCAGAACCACCTTGCTTCTTGTGTGTGCCTCATACTCATTTTTGTGATACGCGGGAGGAGTTGGGGCCTCCCTGCCCGGAGGTCCGCGGACGGCCCAGCCAACCCCGGCAGAATTTTCCCCCCGACAGGCACCTGCCAGCAGGCCCCCACTCATGTCCCTCAGCACCCCACCCCCCAGCAGTCAGGGACACCTGCCAGTAGGCCCCCACTCATGTCCCACTCATGTCCCCCAGCACCCCCAACCCCCAGCAGTCAGGGGCACCTGCCAGCAGACCCCCACTCATGTCCCACTCATGTCCCCCAGCACCCCCACCACCCAGCAGTCAGGGGCACCTGCCAGCAGGCCCCCACTCATGTCCCTCAGCACCCCCACCCCTCAGCAGTCAGGGGCACCTGCTAGCAGGCCCCCACTAATGTCCCACTCATGTCCCCCATCACCCCCACTCCTCAGCAGTCAGGGGCCCCTGCCAGCAGGCCCCCACTCATGTCCCCCAGCACCCCCAGCCCCCAGCAGTCAGGGGCACCTGCCAGCAGGCCCCCACTCATGTCCCCCTTCACCCCCACCCCCCAGCAGTCAGGGGCACCTGCCAGCAGTCACCCACTCATGTCCCACTCATGTCCCCCAGCACCCCCACCTCCCAGCAGTCAGGGGCACCTGCCAGCAGGTCCCCACTCATGTCCCCCAGCACCCCACCCCCCCAGCAGTCAGGGGCACTTGCCAGCAGGCCCCCACTCATGTCCCACTCATGTCACCCAGCACCCCCACCCCCCAGCAGTCAGGGGCACCTGCCAGCAGGCCCCCACTCATGTCCCTCAGCACCCCCACCCCCCGCAGTCAGGGGCACCTGCCAGTAGGCCCCCACTCATGTCCCACTCATGTCCCTCAGCACCCCCACCCCCCAGCAGTCAGGGGCACCTGCCAGCAGGCCCCCACTCATGTCCCTCAGCACCCCTACCCCCCAGCAGTCAGGGGCACCTGCCAGCAGGCCCCCACTCATGTCCCCCAGCACCCCCACCCCCAGCAGTGAGGGGCACCTGCCAGCATGCCCCCACTCATGTCCCTCAGCACCCCCACCCAGCAGTCAGGGGCACCTGCCAGCAGGCCCCCACTCATGTCCCACTCATGTCCCCCAACACCCCCACCCCCCAGCAGTCAGGGGCACCTGCCAGCAGGTCCCCACTCATGTCCCCCCTACATAAAATACAGATGCACAATCATGTCCCACTTCTACACCAAAATACCACAGCACGCCACCCCATTCTTGAGACGCAATGATTTCCCAATCCACCCCACACTGACATGCCTATCTCAAGACACAAACCAATAGTCAACTATGTACATCAACACATGTCCGTGACACACACACACTGGTTGGCATTGATTGTGTAAACCCACATTTTCACATGCATCAACCCAATGAGCGAATCCCACACATGGAACTAAAATAAGAAAATGTATTATGTACAAAAAGAAATCAATGACATGAAAGCACAAAAAAACAGCAAACATGAAATGAAAAGCATGTGCAAAAGATGGGTAAATGAAAAGTATAACCAATCCAAACAAATCCGAAAGAAAAATAGTCCAAACTCTCCCTCCAACAATGCAAATCCAAAAGAAATGTAAGAAGAAAAATCCATTGATCCATGGTGAAATCAAATGAAAAAGGTCAAAATAATCCATTGTCCAACTATGTACAATCCATTGTCAAGGGTCCATGAGCCCAACGAAAGAAATGAAACCTACCTAATAAACTACCTAATAAAAAAACTATATACAAATGTGTGTGGCATAGTCCATTCACCACAAATCAAAGAAAAAGGAAAATGAAACCTAACTCTAAAAACTATTTACAATGGCAGCGGGCTAGTCCGATGGCTCACTTTTTGATGTCCCGGGCCAGGGCATCATCGAACTCCCGCTCAATGTCCTGGAGGCGGTCCTCTTCCATGGCCCCGAGGGTTCGCAGGGACGACGACATGTTCACCTCCAACTCCCTGCGAATTGCCTTGAGGCACTTGGCCCACCTCAGTGCCCTCCACATGGAGTTCTCTGCCCTGACCATTGTGAGCCGTGCCTCTTCCTCCCGCTGCCGCTCCGCATCTATAGCGTGGCTCAACCGCTGCCACATGGAAGACGCTTGGAATCCTGGGTCCTCCTGCCCTCTGGCCGATGCCTGCCCCTCTGATGTTGAAGGCTCTGAGCCATCATTGCTCTCACCATGTTGCTGCTGTGCCTGTGCCTGCGCCCTGGCTGGGGTGCAGTTGTCGTGGTGGCCACCCCTGCTGGACGTCCGACTCCCGACTGTGGCAGGGATGTGTCCTCCACCAGCCTGGTCGCTGGGTCAGAGGCAGCTCCACAGGGTACCCAGGTGATACATGGGTGGGAAGATGGCATGGAGGATGACTGGCGCGAAGCGGGGTTCAGGTGAGAAGGGGGTCGCAATGAGGTCCAGCACACGGAGGAATCCAGCACCGGTGACCCGTCCCAGCAGGTCAACGTGGTCAAAGAGGCATCCGAAATGACGTGCAGTCTCTTCACGAAAAGGCCGCAGGTCACCTCGCATGCCCCGTTGACGCAACGCTATCCCGGCCAGGACAGGCTCAACACGGTCCCAGAGAGCCACGTCCGCAGGGAGAGGAAGGCCAGTTGTTGTGTGCTCATCCCCTCCCTGAAAACGGGTCTGGCCGTAGGCATTCCTGCTGATGCCAGATGATGCAGTGACAGGATCAGGGACAGGATTGCACACATGCCCCTCCGCGGCGGCCTGTGCTGCCTCCTGTCTCTGCCCCTGCACTGCACCACTAGCACCAGTGGAATCCCCACCTCCAGACCCCGTGTGTCCCTTCCGCTGCCTCCTCCTCCATCAAACCCCCCACCAACCTGGATGACTCCGTGCCATCTTCCTCCCTTGTACCCTGTGGGGTCTCAGCTGTCCCTTCTGCTGCCGAAGAGTCCACCTCCGACCTCCGCCTCTTGGACCTACCCTCGGCAGCTGCGACCTGGGATGTGGCACCAGACTCCTCACTCCCCGACGAGATGACAATCTGGGAGGGGAGCCGGGCCTTGCGTCTCCGGCTGGTGGTGCAATCCCTGCCGCTGTGCTCCACAGCACCCTCTCCGCCCTCTTCATCAGTTGACGCTGCAGACAGGGAGAGATAAAACAAAGACATCAGGGCACTGTACAATGGACTGATACACACATGACAGTTGCACATGAGTGGCAGTGTCAAACATCAGACATGGCATCACACTCCACGACATCACAAGTCATTTCAACTCACACACATGAGCATTTCCACAGCAATATTGCACCAGGCAGCACCATCCATACACATACAACAGCATGAACAGCCGAAGGTGAGCCTGACATCACATGAAACACAGGGAGTGCACTAGACATGCACACACACCACCACACTTACATGCATGTCTACATCTCCTACAACTGTCACAGTGATGCGATCGCCATACATGTCACATGTGGCATTCAGCCTTCTACATATCAGTGTCACGTGCACCCATGTTGCATCACAGTTGCACACTTGTCAAATACACACACATGCACATGTACACAGTGCAGATACATGCAGCAGGATCCACCATCCATGTGTGACACCACAACCATGCCAACGTACATACACAGAAATTCAAACATGTGTGCTCCCACACCTGCATTTGCACAGCATGCTTACCAACACATACACCATCGATGTGTCTCACACCTAAGAGGACTCACATGTGGCAGCCTCACGCCCCTGTTCATACACATCCCTACATGGCCCTATGAAAACACATGTGCAACCTGCACACTACTGGCATACCACCACATGCACAGCGTCCAATCAGTATGCATGTACACTTACCGCTCAACTCCAGACGGGTCTGCCTCTCAAGGACCTGGACGTGGAGCGCTGGGCATATGTGTTCCAGGACCCTCATTTGGTGGTCGGGCAGGTGGCCCCAGCGCCCCTTGGCATCTGCTGCCTTCAAGAGGCGCCAGGCCTTGTTGAGGGTCCTGGACCTGAAGTCCTCCCAGCGCTTCTTGTAAGTCGCGGACTGCCACCCCCTCTGCGTTGATGGCAGTCACGATGTCCATCCAGATCCTGGTCCATCCTTCATTGTCGGCGCGCAAACTTCCAAAGAGAGCATCATACTGCACCAGGACTTGCTCCACCAGGACACCAACTTCCCTGGCACTGAAGCTGGTGGCCCTCTGCCTCTCTGGCTGGGGGTTGCCAGTGGTGCCAGATGGTGTTGTGCCCGACATGGCAACCCCAGAGGCAGGAGTGGGTGGGCAACTGGGTCCTGGGGCTGGGCTGTGGAGCGATGGTATCCCAGTCGGGAGTCTTCGGTTCCAGCAGGGGTGGTCACAGCAACTGCACCCCTGGCTGACGTGCAGGCAGCAAATAGCAGGGCACGTGGGCAGCAGGCAGTCAGGTAGCAGCAGATGGCAGGTGGGAGCGTGCTCGGGGCTCTGGGGGGCAGTAATTCGGCCTTCTGGGCAGGAGCGTGGTCTTCCGTGTGTTGTTGTGTGGCCAGCTTGATACGAAGTGATTTGGCACGTGAAAATCTTGCACGTCAGCGTGTAATTCGAGGAAAGGCCCTTCACGCGTAACCATGTCAGCACACGTACGCGGTTTCATTGGACCAAAGGCCCTTAGCGCTTAAGCGCTTCTGTGACGTGACTCGCGCGGACGTTTCCCTCCTGACGTGGGCATAGTGGTCCAGCGCACGTGAAAAAACTGCACGTCCGCGTGTGAATGCGTGTAAACCGAGGAAAGGGCCTACACGCGTAAGTGACGTGATGCACGCGGGCGTTTACATCAACATGGGTGCATGTTCATCGTACACATCCAAAAACTGCACGTCCGAGTGTCAGCTTGTGTAATTGGAGGAAAGGGCCTTAGCGCGTATACGCGTAAGTGACGCTGTACGTGTGGGCCGCTTTAGAAGGTACGTGTAGGACCCCATTCCCTTGTACGTGCTTTTCGTGGAGAGCGAGTGGGTGATTCTGTACTTCTTGTCGGTTCACACGCGATTACTTCACAGCGTTTCAAGTTCGCACTCCCTGTTACCTCTGACAGCGTTCTTTATTTTTTTTCGGCCTGTTTCCTCAATCAGCATTCACTTCTTTTTTTTCTCCTGTCTCCTCAGACAGCATACAGTTCTTCTTTTGGTGGGGGTGTTGCCTAAGCGCACACAGGCGTTTTTTTCACGTTATTTTTCCAGGCAGACGGTGAGTCGCGCACGCATTTACCAACTGTGCTTGCCCCTTGTGTCGCGTACCCCTTCAGAGGTCATTGTAGGCGGCGTGTAACAGGCGTACGCTTGTTTTTGTGTTTCTGGGTGCCACAGCGTAGTGCAGGTTCATTTTTCCATGCACGTGGTCTACGAGGGGTTGCGTGCACGTTACTTTTTGTTTTTGGGTTGCCTGTGCGTTGCATGACCCATCATCTTCCCCCAGGGGTCACAGACAGCCTTGCTAGAGCACTAGGGTACAAATTCCATCTAGTACCCTACCCCTTTCACCCCCAATTGCCCAGGACAATTGTTTACTGCAACTCCCATACGCACAACAACATCAGTGCCATGGTTGGGAGGCGACCAAGCGGTAAGGGTGGCACAGGTGGCCGACCTCCAGAAGGTGGGCATGGCGGACGCGGTAGGGGACGTGGCCATGATTTGCAGGGTACCCCTAGATCCCCATGTGTGGAGGACCAATCAGGGACACCATGCCCCCCATGGTTGAGGGAAACGTGGCTGACACCATCCCAGCTCAGCCCTTGTTGGACCAGCCCATTTTGGCACCTGACCCGGCACAGGATGACTCCCAGGCTGACTTCCAGGTCAGCAAGTCTAAGCCACGTGTGCCGGTGCAAGTTGGTGTCACCATGCCACGTGGATCTGGGGCAGCGATGTCATCTCCTGCACCAAGTAGGCAGGGTGGGGAGGCTGCAGGGGCAGCTGCAGCTCTATCCACCCCAACTCTGAGTCTCCCAGCCGGGACAGTGTCGGTCCTGGTCCATCAAACTGACGTTGCCCCTGCCAACATCACACTTCAGCCAATGCCTGCACCAAGACCTATGGTCATTGTGCATTCGCACACTCCCAGTACTCAGTCCACCTGCACTTCTGCCCCTATTGACCAGAGCGGCGCAAGCCAATCAGGCTCTGCTCCACCTTTGAGGAAGAGGAAGAAGGGTGCTCTGGCACTACAGGCTGAGACCCCAGACACGGCTACACAGTCCGGCACGTCAAGGAAGCCTAGCTTTAATGACCCCGAACTTGATGCACTTGTGACCTATGTGTCGGCACATAGCCGCGAAATGGTGGTGACTACAGGGTGCAAGACCACACCCGGTCAATGTAGGGCACACTGGCAGACCATCGCGCACTGCATAAGTGCCCTTGGATTTGTGAGGCGCACAGCTGATGATTGCTACAAGCGGTGGAATAACCTGAAACGCAGAGCAAAGAATAAGCTGGCCTCAAATCATGCCGCTACTCTGGTGACTGGCGGTGGGTCTCCACCAGAGGACAACAAACTCACTGAACATGAGTCTGTTGCTGGGACCTTCGTCACAGAGGAACAGATCCAAGGCGTGGGAGAGCTACCTGATTACGAGGCATTGTCCGGTGAGTGCCCATGCATGTGTGTGTAATCCATGTGTATGTTGTTTGGGTGACGGGTTCTGATTGAGTGCCAGGTGAGGGTGTGTACTCCTGAGTGTAATGGGTCACCCATGTGCTTCCTCCAATCCATTCATGTGCCTTTGATTTGGGTATAACAGTATCCCTTCTGCCCACAGTAGCCAATTAGCCCCACATTACTGCTGTTGCACTTGAACTATCATCTTGCAACAACATTGTTCTGAATTTTTTCTGTGTTCATTCTGGCTGATTGTTTAGATTATCCCATTTTTCATATGCTTTTTTCATCCCTAATGCCACATATGTGACATACTTCTGTCATTGTTTACACCCCACATTGTGCCACTTTAGTTACCTGGTTATGTGAATGTTTAAACCATTCAGGGCGAGGGAGTATTGGCCTGCTGAAATTTATTTTTAGGGCCTGTTTGCATGTGGAACATGATAGTTGTTTCCTGTCATGTTGAAGTGAGCAACCATTGATGTGTACATCTGCCTACAATCACTGTCTAATTGTACACTGGATGTGTTGCAGTGTGCGGCACATGCATATTTTGCAACACTTTTCTGCATTAATCTTCTCATCATGTCCATGTGACATGGATGTGTGACAGTAGTCATTCAGTGACATATCGCTGTAGTTGTCTAATTTACCATGGCTATGCGACATGACATCTGTGTGCTGGGATGTGTCATGTAGTGTATTGGGCATGCCACTCACAGGCTGATGTGTGATGCCAGTGCTACAGGACATGCTGCGAATGTGTTGCTTTTCCATCTTGGTGTTCTCGTTGTCTGCCTTTTTGACTCCCCTTCAGAATCATTGACAGTGCATGCATGCCAGGGTTATAGTCATGTGGGGCATGTGTTAACCATGTACAGGATCTCTGTCTTGTCAGGCCTATGTGTGTGCTATGGTGCTCATGGCATGCCTGTTTCCATTTCTTGTGTTTCATGTTTTTTCAGGTGACGACGCACTTGATGCTGGTGAGGTTCAGGAGATGGTGCAGACCCAGGAGGATTCTCAGCCACGACCAGGCACCAGTGGGGGATGTGGTGTGGTGGTGGGTGAAAACACTTTGGCACTGCAGACCATACTGTCGAGGGGTGCCTCTGGGTGCAGCTCCCCAGACCTCTATTCAGGTGCTGAGTCAGATGATGAGACTTATGTGCTGTCGCAGGTCAGTGCTTCTGGCAGGGATTCTGTTCTGTCCAACCCACCTGGATCAGGGGTAGAACCCTCTATGGGGATGTCAGTGTTGGTAGGTCCGCCTTTGGCGGTTACGGATGCAGTGTCACACTCCACAGCATCTGATCCTGTTCCTGGACCAGCAGATCAGAGGGGGAATGCAGTCCTGCAGCCTCAGGCAGTGCCAACACAGCAAGGTGCAGATCACCTTGCCCCAAACAGGTGTGGTGCCCGCCGACGTGGTGGCCGTGCACCACCAGGCAATACTGTATGGGAAAACCCCATGTACAGTATGGCAACCCAACAGGCAGCATCAGTAGAAATGATGGCTCAGGCAATGGAGAGGGTGGCCACTTCCATTATCCCCCTGAAAGGCAGATGGAGCAACAACAGCAGGCAACAGACTCCATTTGCCAATCACACAGGGAAGGCATGTTGGCGTCCAACAGGGACTGACGGGCGGCACTGGAGACTCTGCGAGAATCCATATTAATAGAGTCACAGGGCCACAGGGAAGCCCTGATGGTGGAACTCCATACCCTCAGGCAGAGTCTGCTTGAACTTAAGGCTTCCCGAAATGTTAGGGCAGACAGCAGCTGGAGCAGCTCACACGTTCACTCTCAGCTGAGCTGCATGCAACACGTGAGGAGATCCGGGCATCCCGTGAGGCCATGCGTGCAGAAGTGCAGGCAACCCGTGACTTGCTGCATGGGGATCTCCGCACTTTAATCCTCCACAATCAGACCTTCCAGACCTGCATGCTTGCTGCCATGGAGGACCATACCAGGGCTTTGCGTGGGATGCCTCCCATAGTGCCACCACCTCCTGATGCAACAGCAGAGGGTGAAGAGACCGACAGCAGTTCTCCCACAATGGCATAGCTGTGCAGGCCATGAGCCCATGGAGGTATTTTATTTTTCGCAACATCCACGCAGTTGGGTGTTGGTGTGCACCCTGTCCTTGAACCTCCTGGGTGGCCTTCCCCCCTGGCCCCCACATGGCCTTTTTTTTCTTTTTTTCTTTTTTTTTACAGTGTGTTGGCTTGTGTGGCTCCCGTGGGCATCCACTGTATTCCGGCTGGGCACATGCAGGCTTGTCCTGAGATTGGGTTAGATGCTTGGGTTCGTGACACACACACCCCTCCTGCTTCCCGTTTCCATGGGCTTGCAAAAGGTGTGACCAAGTGACAGTGACTTACACAGTGACATTGGGTTCCCATGAGCTGTCTGGGCAGTCTGTAGTCAATACTGTGTGTACATCCCTAGTGGGTATTGTTGTTGAATTGTACACTGCATGGTGTATTGATATATGCTTGTGCATCCATGTCTTCCTCCTAATTTGCAGGTTCCTTCCTCATGTCTTCAAAAGGCCGTCTCCTTTGAAGATGGAGCTCATGTAGTATGCAGTACACTGACACAAATGTGTGGCAGCAACACTCTACAGTTGGAAGGGGTCGATGTGCTGGCTTATTCAGGTTGTAAGACTACCACTACTTTGACTTAGTACTGTCATGTTTTTGAAATGTTTCATGGTGTGTTGCTGTATTGTGTTGGTGGTAAGTATTTGTTCATGTGTGCTGTTTGTTATTGATTACTGGGAGCATATTGTCTGTGGACAGTTTCCATTTGGGACAGTGCACTTTGTGACACTTGTGTCAGGTCTTGTGCATTGCTTTGTTTGCTTTCACATTTCATGACATGCCATGGTGTGTTGGGTGGCGGAGCTGGGGAGGGGTTGGGTGACATGGTGCTATTTTCATGTTGTATTTTGCAAGGGGGTAGTCATTCATGCAGCATAAATGTGTGGTTTTTTTGTGACATAGCATTGGTTGTCTTTCGGCAGGTAGGGATGCACACAATGTAACAATTCCAGGTGACCAATCTCAGGCTGGTATGGTTGTGACAGTCGACTGTCCCTTATGTCATCATCATTGATTGTCAGCTGGTATGTGCCAGGGCTGTGTGTACTCCACAGCCGTGTGATTTTAGGTGAAGTAATTAGCCACCAGCTGCGTACAGGCTGCCTCACCATGTGCCCTTTCCCCTTCCATGCGCAGCGGGCGTGCTTGTGGTTGGGGATGTAGGGGCACCACCATGTCCATGGGCAGGCCCCGGCGTGTTGCAACGTTGTGCAGGACACATGCTGCCACTATGATCTTGCACACTACTGGGGGCGCGTATAGCAGCTGCCCACCAGAGCGCTCAAGGGAGCGAAAGCGTGACTTGAGCACTCCGAATGTGCGCTCCACTATGCCCCGGGTTGCAATATAGGCTGTGTTGTATCTTACCTCGGGTGGTATGGTGGGGTTCCGAATTGGCGTCATCATGTGGGTGCTCGGTGGGTAGGCACTGTCCCCTGGGGAGGTGATGATGGGTATCATTAGTGGGGTTGTGACATTACTCAGTATCTGACATGCATGCATGTGCAGGGGCATTTATACTCACCAAGCAGCCATGTATCACCATGCCGCCCAGCTACTAGGTCCCGGTTTAGGGTTGACATTCTGTAAATGAAACTATCATGGGTGGACCATGGATAGTTGGCATATACTGAGGTGATGATTCCTTTGGCATCACATACTACCTGCACTTTGATTGAATGCCAGTGCTTGCGGTTTCTGTAGATGTGCTCAGTTGCCCTGGGAGGACGCAGAGCCACATGGGTGAAGTCAATGGCACCTAGAACTTTGGGGAAGTGTGCCACCCCGTACAAATCCTGGACGACAGCCTGCCTTTCTGCAGGTATTCTGGGCAGGCATATGTGCCTGCGGACTGATGAGCGTGCAGTCATGATGGCCAACACCTGGTGCAGGCAGCGTGACTGTGTTGCCTGTGAGACCCCCCCCCCACTACGGCAGTTGTCCGCTGGAATGAACCAGTGGCCAAGAAGTGCAGTACATTGAGCACCTTTTCCAAGGGGCTCAGTGCTTGGGAGCACAGGGTGGGTGATGTGAGGTCAACCTCCCACTCACTCACCAGGTCGAGTATTATGTGAGGTGGAAACCTGTACCTCCCATACACCTGGTCATCAGGCATCCCAAAAAGTCTGTTTCTGGTTGTAAAAATTCTGGGCCTGACTATACTCCTCCTCCTCCTACGGTATCCCACAACCACTGCTGCGAGGAACGGTATATTCATCTTGGCGTCTGAGCTTGTTTGTTGTTTGCGCGCACTTTTATGCTGCGCGGGTCCACGTACGCCTGCTTCCTGCTGGCATACGTGTTTACGGATTAGCGCGTCTTTTTTGGCGCACGCATTGGCCCCGTTCGATTCCATGAATACTTGTTGTAAACGCGCGTGTGGGTGTTCCGCGCATTTGGCTCCTGTACTTCCCCCGTGATGCCCACATTTTCATGCGTTGTTCCCCATTCCGCGTGTTACGCCCCATGTTCCGCCTACCTTAGTTGTGTGCGCTGTGCTATGTGCGCTTTCGCTGTGCACGTAGCGTACGCTGTTTGGAGACATGTGCGTCAGCGTGCCCCACGCAGGATTTTAGCATACATCCAGGGATTGACACACGCACGGACTTCCATGAATCGCTGTGCGCAGGTTTCACCGCAAAATTCGCACTTGCGCTGCGATGCGCACGCTTTCGCACACTTGCGCGGCATTTTCAGCGCACATTAATTCCATGAATCGGCCTGTATATGTTTGGGAGGAATTACAGCCATGAAAATGAATTTGATTCTGAGAGTGCTGAATGCATTTTGTAATTTCACAATTAAGGGTCTGGAAATGTATTTACAGACTTCAAAATGGGAGACTCTATCCTTCCTCTCGATGGGTAGATTATCTAGAGTCTGAAGCGAGATTCTCCTTCGATCCACTATGTTGGGTGGCATGGAGATGCCCCAACCGAAAAGGCATTTTTTTTTAGCACAAATCTCCCAAGTGGTTACACACACTGGAACAAGCGAGTTGGGTATTGGGTGATGGGCAGGCTATGGTGATCCCTCAATCTGCACTCTTATTTATTTATTTTTTAACAATTTACTTATTGAGTTTCAATAATAAATATCCTAATAACAAGAAGTCCAGAACAAACAGCAAACCACAGTGAACGTGTACATAGTTGAAAGTAATGCATAAAACAAAAGAGGCAGTCGACATCCAGCTCTAACTCGAATTGTACAACAACCATGAAGCAAATATTGCACAAATGGCGCCCACATCCCCCGGCGGACGGGCGCGCAAAGGCATAGTGTGGAGATATACTGTTTCCATGTCGTTGTAGTATGCCTCATCTTTCAAACTAGTTTGCGTTTTGGGCGGGGGGCCCTTCCACCAAGACATAGCAACCCACCTACCGGCTAACAGCAATAGAAGGCCAGTCAGTTTCTGAACAACGCTAGGTAGGTGCCTTGTACACTACAGCAGGACCACCAATCAATCTGTTTGCCCACAATCTGCAAAGTCATGGACATCACCTATCCCCAGTAGCAAGATAGAGACGGACAGTCCCAGGCCAGGCGCAGAAAGTGAGCTGGCCTCAAGCCACCGCATGCACATGTCGGGGATGCTCGGAAAGTGTTTATGAAGTCTAGCCGGGGTGTCATAGACCTGAGGCACAACGTTGCAATGAATCTGCTTAAACCTGGAGTTCAGGGAAACCTTTTGAGTTTGGAACAACACATAACTCCAGTCTTCATCCGTGATTGAACTACCCAAGGCCTCCTCCCAGCGCTGCCTAGATGAATTACCCTCCCACGAGATATCAGACATAAAACTCTGATAAAGCCAGGAGACCAGACAGCCATCCCCTCGAGAAGTCCATGTAGTAATGCCCACGTTGACAGCTCTTTCGGGAACGAGGGAAATGCTGCCTTTAAAAATGATGCATGTACTAATACATAAACAGATCTAGGGACGTGGTCCCACCCCTTTCCTTCATCTGTTGCATTGGTATGAATATATCCTCCACAAACTAGTCCCCAAAAGATTGTATACCAATTTTTTCCACCCATCGCAAATAAGCCATCTCGCCTGTGATTGCCATTCTGGCTATATTCCTGATGGGAAGCAGCAGCGAGTATGGGACGATAATGCCCATCTTGTGAGCCACCCTGTCCTAAATCTTGTGGGTTATATTAACAATATGGATCGAACCCGCCATCGCTCTCGAGGCACCCAGGATTAGAGAGCGCTTGAGATGGGGAGCAGCCAACACCCTCTCCACCTGGACGTGAGGTCGAATGAAATGCGTGGTGTACCAACATGTAAATTAATGCACCTGTGCCACCCAATAACATTGTTTCAAATCGGCGCCCCTGGGTCCCTCTCAAGCTGCCCCAGCTTGTTTCCAAGACCAAATTAAAGTTAATGTGATCCTACGCAGACGGCGGAAAAAGCCGGAAGAAGGGATTCAAGGGATATTTACAAGCAAATAAAGAAATGTAGGTAAAACAATCATCATGATAAACGGAAGGCCACACCATTTCACCAAATGCTCTTGCAGAGAACTAATAGCCTTGCCATAATTGTCCCAGAGCAGTGTGGCCGGCTCTCGCGACACCTCCACTCCCAAGTAACGAGTGCTGACAACCTCCCAGGCCAACCTGAAGTCATCACCAAATACCACCGCCCCATTGGTGAGTGTAAAAACCACCAATTTACTCTAACCCTTAACCAATCGGTGACACCCCGCTGCAATTTTAGCCGTAGGGCCGGTATAAAGAAGCGACACAAGTGAGATGAATCTTTCACCCAGGCTAGGCTTCAAGAGAACTGCAAAACTATACGACCATTCACAGAGTCGAATGACTTCTCAGCATCTAATAGTGCGGCTATCGCTTGTGACTCTGGCACCAATGCTGAAAGAACCCCAAAAAAACAGTGCAAGGAATGCGTCGTTTTCCTTCCCGGTATAAACCTGCACTGGTCAGCTAATTCCAACCCAGGCATCAAGGGGAAGAGCCGATCGGCCAAGAATGAGGAAAAAATAAAATCTTGTTATGGACACTGATTAATGATATCAGTCGGTAAGAGGCGCACTACTCAGGTGGCTTCCCTTTTTATTATACAATAAGATCACAGTGGCTTCACGCAACGAAGGAGGCAAGGACCCCTGCTTAAATGATTCTACATTTACCCGCAACAGTATGAGTGCCAGGATATGGACGTAGGCTTTGTAAAATTCCCCGGAAGGGCCATCAGGCCTGGGGGAAACCGCTCCTTGATAACTGCCAAAATCTGCTCCAGTCTGACCTTCTGATTGAGAGCCTCCCTCAGCAGCGGATCCAACGGGTACTGTTCTACATTATCTAGGTTCTGCTGCATGCTAGCTCCATCCTGTGTTTGTCTCGAAAGATAGAGGCGTCCTCGAAATTCACAGAATGTTGCCACAATGTCTTTTTTTGTGTTCGGGGGGCACCCCTGCGATCTCTGATCACAATATGGGTAGGTCCTCTATTGGCAGCCAGAAATCAGGCCAGAAAGGCACTAGGTTTATGTCCCTCTACGTGTTATCGTATCATGTGGCCCCCTACTCAGAAATTTAATCTTCCTATTTGCGTTTGTCTGGAAGCTGTCCAGCTCTCGTCGCAGCGCTGCAAGGACCCTGGGCTCAGCCAGGGAAGGGTAGTCTGCCTCCAACTGCTTCACCTTCTCTTCATTGGTCCCTCTGCCCTTTTGTTTATTAACAGGCAAAATAGACCGTAAGGAGGAATCCCATTGCTTTCCATACAAACCTTCTTATTCTACTAGGATAAAGCAGAATGAAAGTGGGGGCTCAAGCCAAGGTTAGGACCCATTCCTCCAATCGGTCACAACCCTGACTTCATGGCATGTGGGGGAGGTGACTGTTTGGAGCCTGGGAATGGGTTGGCTTTAGGAATCAGTTGGATAGCTTTATTTTGGGTCCTCTCATACCCTTTGAAGAACCACAACTTATATTCAACGTTGAAGAAAGTGAGAGATGCCGCAATGTGCAATTACGGCATTAACTCTGTAATTCCATGATGCGTAGTGCAGGCAAAACACAATCCACTCCTCTAGAACTTATATGGACCGTAAGGCTAGGGGTTGGGTGTCTTGACTGCACCCACATTTGGAGGTTGAGGAGCTAAGTGAGAAATTGCCATATATGACCAGGTGGGAGAGAAGCTTGGAGTAGAGATTACCCCCAGCAGTTGGTCCTGCATATGATCAAGGTGCAGAAGTCCTCCGGGTGCATTGCGACTAAGGAATGTGCCAATACAATTCTTCTTAGATGGCATTTATCTCTTCTTTCTAGAGAATTCACTTCTCAAACTCTTGCTTGTGCTGCAAGGGTTGTGGGATGAGGAAACATTTGGTGGTTGTGTGCTCAAGCACATACATAGTGGAAGAAGATTCTGCCTAAATTTAAGGAGATGTGCGGCTTGCAGGCCCCTTAAAATCACCTTGTGTTGATTTGTGGGTGACTGTGGCGAGGAAGGGCTGTATCCACTATCAAGCCCCATGGCATCGTTATTTACTCGCCTTCCTAACACCACTTGACTTTCCTTGGCCCAACGTTGGAAGGATCCAGATGGTCCTCAAGGTGCCATGTGTTGGAGGAAGTGCTGGGAAATGTGGGCAAGGGAGGCAATTTCCGCCTTGGTTTATGATTTCCTTCCCAGGTTCCTCGAAATATGGCCTCCTTTTCGGACTATTATTCTGCAAATGATTTTCACATGCCAAAACACACTCGGTAAAGCATTTCGATGCACAGTGAAACCCAATCAGGAGAGTTAATGCTGCATTATGAATGGAGAAATATAAGAGACTGTTTGGCAAATATTGTTAGATCGTATATGCTTAGTTTGACTGATGCTCTTAATGTGCAATCAGAAGAGCCATGTGTTTCTGTACCTGTTATAATTGCACATATTTGTTCTTATTGTTACAAAATGAAATGAAGTGGAGAAAAAACCCTCATTAGAGGTTTGCAGGTATCCTGGTGGTGACAGCACCAGTAATCCGGCAAACAGTAATACCTTTACCGGCGCCTGATCTGCCGGAATTAACGGCAGATTGCAGGTGCTGGTAATGGTAGGTTAATCGCCATTCCATAGGAATCCATGAGGGGATTGGCAGTATTAGCGGCACGAGTAATACGGGTGATGATAATACCTACTGTTCTTTGCCGGTGGGGTGCCTGACTTACCTCCAGCTCTTGGCTGGAGGTATATCAGGCCACTCCACTGGCAAACATGTAGTTTGCTGGTCCAGAAACATGCCAGTAAACAGAATCACCGTCACATTAACTCCGGACTGGCAAACTAATAACGAGGCCCAATAACTCTGCTCTAACATGTCACAGAGGCATGCTGATTTTTACAAAATCCCAACAAACTGTCTGCCACTTCCAAATATCATCCATCATGCCAGCTGGATCTCTCAAAGAAACGGGACCCTTCTCAAATGCCCACCGCTCATCTTCAAATCACTGCACAGGCTTGCACCCCTTCACGTGGCTGACACTATCTCCTGCTACTCTCCTTCAGGCAGCCTCTGTTCCATCACCCACCATGATCTCTCTTCCCCCCCAATCTCTCTGTTCTATTCCCCTCCTTATGTCTCTGCTTTATTCCCCTCTTAATCTCTCTATTCCACAGCAAACTTGCACACCCTCTCACTTTCTGTTCTTCTCTCTCGTCACTCCACCCCACTGAAATGCGTAACCTTCATGTCAAAAAATCAATTATCATCCTCTCATTTAAAGTCTTACTAAAACTTCATCTGAGTAGAGAAGAACCTCCCACAACATAATGTAGAGGAGCAGGTGGACACGTCCTCCCTTGCTCCTGTTAAGTATTTCAATCAGGCGATGCACCCTGGTCTCGGCCTAGTATGCAGCGCACAAATGAAATACTTATTGTATTATGTCTATAGGTTCAATATTCTGAGTGATATACCACTCATATCACACCCCTTCTCAAAATACCCCCAGGTCACAATGGACCAGGAATCAGGCTGGTTGGTAAAGGTAATATTTTTTTAAAAAATCAAGTCATACATATACTTAGTAATAGGAAGCAGCAATCACCAATATGGTGACAATAATAGATAATAGGGTATGCTAGGCAGTTAAATTCACTTTTAGCAACACAGAATTCAAAACATCAGAGAAAAGAACACTTTTGGCTTGTTTGAAAGATAGCACTTGAGTTAAGATTTCCCCCTGCAAAATTCCTTAACCCACAAATATACAATTCTAAACAGATGTGAGTAAGCAGCAGGTATCCAGGAATAAATAACAGGAAACATAATATAAATATACCCTTCCCTCTCCATACAAGAGAGAAAAACGCGTTGGAAATTTTACACTTTTAAAATGACCTTCGAAAATGGCTTAGCAAAACAATGAAAAGTATGCAAAAATCCTTAAATAAATATAAAGTTTTATGGGAGCAACATTGGAAAGGTGCTAACAATCACGAGCTATAGTATGAGCAAAAATAAACACTTTCGATTTTAATGGAAGTTTGGAAATAATTGAAATTGAAAATCACACATGTAAAACTTTTCAGAAATGCGAATTCCCGCCTAAAATTCACTAAACAGTTTTTAAGAAAAATTAATGAAATACACTGTTTTGGTGTTGGGATGTAGCTACAGGTCTTATGTATAAGTCAGAGTTGAAATGAAGTCTCTAGCCATTAAACTGAGGAAGAAATGCAAGGTTGAATGAGAGGCGTTTTTAGAAAAATCGGGCAGTGAAACAGAAAAGAACTCAGTTTAGACAAGAAAATATTTACTATAGTTTTACGCTATGAATAGAGCATTCCAGCAAGTATACCAAGGAGGGACAAAGTAAGCTCTGGAGATGAGTCATGACTTCAACACCAAATCCCCAGTGTCCTCTCCTGGCGGAACCAGTCGGATCACTCGAAGTAGGATGGATGGGTTAAGCTTCACACAAGGTGAAAATGACTAAAGAAATGGAGCTTAGCAAGATAGATAAAAGACAGGATTGCAATACGAATTCTGACAATGTGACAAGTTATTAAGGTAAGGATTGGATGGTTTAAAGATTGGGATGAACAAAACAAGGTATGCTATGATGTTCTATACTTCCAATTAATACTTACAATCCGATTTAATTTAAGATTTTGGACCGTCAAGGGTTCTGGTCATCACACGGATCAGTCTAACCAAGGACGGCAGGGCATATCTGGTGGAACAGGATCAGCTGGGTGGTTCTGGCCACCTGGACTGCACTGGACTGAACTGGATTGGCCCTTCTGGTTACTTGAGACTGGATATCAGTGGGAAACGAGTTTGCTGCAGCTAAGCATTTAGTAGTAACAAGCCAGCTGGATCAAGATGCTTCCCTGGGGTTTTGGGATTTGTTTCAGCAATGCTGAGGCCTTGGCTTTGTAATGAAATCAGGAATCAAGAACAAGGATGGAGAATTCAGGAACAGGGCCCCACGCAGAACATCAGGATGAAGTTGGGAATCAGTATCTTGTGTGCTGTGAGGTTCCCTTATTTATCATGCCAAATGACATCACTAAATTATATGGTAAGGGCAAGCTTACAACCCACACCCATGATGCTATGATTGGGCAAGAGCATAATCTCTGCCTTGCTTTTCACTGATTGGATGACAGAAAATGTCATATTTTATGAGATGATCTTTACAATGTCTGGAAACCTCCCATAGCTTTTCAGACCAAAATCTAACTTTCTCACAAATACATATTTATGTCGTTATTACCTCTAAGAAAATCAGATGCACATGTTACATATCTCGTGGGTCACATTTTAATCCAAGTCCCAAGACTGGGAGACCTGGCTTTGCCTTTCTGCTACATTTTGGCAATTTTAACCAAGAAAGATTTGGCCTAACATTTCCCAATTTTGTACATAGAGGCACAATTACCCCTGGGATATGTGTACAAAATGTCAAGTGCATAAGATCAATACTTTCCCCCAATTGGTTATTCTTTACAACCTCTATTCCTTATGTAGTACTGGGTTCAATCATGTCTTCAAAGAAAAGCATAAAATTAAATTTAGAATTATGCACTTTTCACATTTTTTTCTCATTCTTGTGGCAAAGTTAAATGTCTTGAAGTTCAATTACAAAATAGGCATTTTAAAACCAAAAGGAAGTCCATTGTCACTTAAGTAGGTTTTTTTTCTTTCTTTCAACTGTAAGCAAGTGTCAAATCCTTTGAAGCCGGGTGGGGTCTTTCTCTCTTGAGAGTGAAGCTTCCTGCCCCTCCCACTAGAAGGATGAGTGTCTTAGCCTGCTATTGTCCTGGCCTGGGGCAAAGACGGATGTCTAATGTGACTTGAAAGGCACCATTGTACTGGGGATTCCAAACAGCAATTAGCCTTTTCCTGTTCCACCAGTTGAGGTGTGATCCTTTCTCAGGGTCAGCACTGACAGGGCAAGTTTTTTTTCTTGTAACTATAGTTTGCCATTCAGACTGGGTTGAGCTTTGATTTACAGTTTTAAATCTTAACTTTAAACATATAGAATTAAAACAGTTTATAAGTGTGTCTTTCTCACAGTAGCAAAACCTTTCACATTCTTGAATAATCAAGCCTTTACACAATAATAGACTTTTTAAAATAGGCGATTTTGCTCTTCATTCAGAAAAAAGCACATTTAACTTATTTCTTTTAAATTCGGTTTTCCTCTGCATGAAATACCCATTTTAGTCAGCTCTAGTCCTTCCCTTGAATGCTGGAATGGTTTGCAGTATGGATACATGTATCAGACATTTGTTTAGAGTCTCTCTCTGCACAACTGATTCTTGATACTTGTTGCAAAGTTTTAGCCGCATTTCCCAAATGAAAACAAAACCTCAGGTTTGCTTTTACAAAGATACTTTTTCCTGGAGCTGTCATTCAAATGAGGCCCGTTCCTGAGCCACAATGGATGATCCTGATCATAATGGTTTATGTGAATATGCTGTATTTAGAGCCAAGCAGCCCTTTTTAAGGTTAGGAAAGTGTCATTTTGAAAGGCATTTTCCGGTTTTCAGCACAATGATGCTGTTTCATTCACTTTGCTCCATGTAAAATGTGGCAGAGCCCACTGGCATGCTCCTGCCGTGAAGACACTGTTTTCACCCCACCTGAACTGTGTGTGGCATGGTGTGCAGCCTTTTTCTGGTTGTGACAGAAACTCAGTTTTAAAGATTTTGGCACACACAGGAGTCAGCACAGTCATTTTCAGCTGTTTCTTTCACCATTGTAGTAAAGTGATGTAGAGAGGCACATTGGAGGGGGTCAAAATAACCAACATGCCCGCCTCCTCACCTTCGTCATTCTGGAACAGTTGGAGAAGAGCCCTATGTAGGACACCAGCATGGGCATAATTCTATGGGGGGACAATGGTGTTTGTCCCCTATAACGTTCATGGCACACCATTTTGTCCCCCTCATTTGGCAGGGGCCCCTTTCCTTTAGATGGCATGCCCCCCCCAACATGTTCAGCAAAGTTACTCCACTGGACACTGTTAGGTAAGAATTAATGTGGTAACACTGCCTGAGAGTACACAACACTTATCTGCTTAGTATTAGTTAACCCACCTTTTCATATAGGTCTGTCCTACTCAAGTTGGCAGTGTGCCTGAGCAGCAAGTCCTATCTCAAGAGCGGTAAATGTGAGCTGTAGCGATGAAATTGGTAAATACAAGAAACCAAGCAACACTTGTATTCAAGGTTTCAGTTATAACTAGTTATTTCTTTAATTGTATTTAATTAACATCAAGTGTTAAAGGAATGGTTTTGTCAAAAAATGTTATTGCCCCTACGGGTCGGCCATGTGTTTTTAAGCCTAAGTCGATCGATTTTAGAAAAATTTCCTATGGACCTTACCCGAGTTTTCGTCCATTAAACGCACGCGAAAACAGGCACCAGGGAGCTGCCATTTTGTGATAATCCTATCATTTCCCCCATCGCCCTGGCTGACCTGCTTTTGCGGCACTAAATCTTATCCCCCGCCCCTGAGCATGTCATCAGCAGACGCGTACCACCCATTTCACAATGCCAAAGCACGTCTCGTGTCAACATTCGCTGCGCTTCAGCTAATGACGTGTCGCCATGCAAATGGCAGGACGCCTCTTTCCTCAATAAGTATAAACAGACCGTTTCACAACAAACAGCAGCAGATTTTCGATTCCATTCCTCTCTCTGTGTTACTTTGAGTATTCTGTGACTCGTTTCTGTGCTCTAGTCGGCTACCTTCGTTGCTTGTAGCCCGTGTGGACAGATACCAGTACCACCGCTATCAATTATTTTAGTTTGTGCAACACACAATGGATACAATAATGCCCTACATGTACGAGCCCGAGTATACCGAGGAGGAACTACTGGAAAGGGGAACAGGCGAAAACGATGGGGCTTCGGACAGCAGTTGGCAGGATGAATCAACGGATGAAGACACTGGACCTAGTCGCATGGACGGTTTTTCCACCTGGTGCACATGCAATCGGTGCGAGTTAATGCCGACCGAGGAGGAGAACTGCTGCTGCTGCTGTGAAAACTCGGGATGCGTGGCCTACATTTCGGAAGGCGAGCCACGACCGCAATGCATCGCGGGGCTGGCAGACTTCAGGGCAGCCTGCCTCACACGATCCGTGTTGAGGATAATGATGGTGCTTATGCACAAACTTCGCGCAACTGTTCATCCTCGTAATCCGAGTAATGAGTAAGTATACTCTGCTTGTGATGCCACTCCTATTTCATGGTATTCTACTATATCCAAAATTACAACTACATATCATTGTAACGCACGAAAGTCTTTCAATAGTGTGCAGTGTCTAGATAGCATCTGTCCGAGCAGACTGCCATTAGTTACAAGAATTGTCATTGACAACAAACGTTTATTAAACTTATCTTGGTCATTTAAAAACAGTTTGTTTCATTCCTTTTCACAGGTGGTACAGGCTGGTAGCCTATCGTTCCTTTACATGGTGGCTTCACGGGAGGCTTGGACACCGCGTTCGAAGAGTGATACCCGCCTGTGCCGTTCATGCCATAAGAGAAACGTTCCCGAGTGACAGCGGTCAGTACAGGGGATTTTCTCTCGCTGTGCTGCAACCTGAACTGTACAATGTGTAAACTTTGTATTTTTGTGTCATCAAAATAAGCTACAAAATAAAACACCACATATATTTCAACAACTGTTGTTTCGATTTTTTAAATCAATGAAGTGTGTCTCCATTCAAGGATGGACGTCAGACACCTGTGCTCGGAATGGGTGAAGTTCAGGTCGCTGTGAAGCGGGGTGGTCACTATCTAAGCTAACATAATATATTATCAATAATGCATGCACTAAATAACACTTGTTCAAAGTCTTTCAGTCGGTTATGTCTCTATAAAAGTCACACATATATCAATACTATCAATGAACATTGGATTATACAGGCCTTAGGTCAAGGGTCTTGACCACAATAATACAGTGTTTGAAGTGTGGGTCTGTGCTCACAAGAATCTCCGATATGTGGCATTTGTTATTGATAGGCAACGATATACTGCAGTAGGGGTCTAATGTTAGTTGGGGATCTGCTAGGTGGCCATCATGGCGTGGACAGTGGTCTGGCACATGAAGAGAATACCTTGCAGGGACACAGGTTCAGAATGGCAGTAACTTTCCACTGGCGAGGGTGCGTGGGCAAGGACACGTTTGTGGAGATGAACGAGCCATGTGCTTGGTTCAGGCCGGTTCACATGCAGGACCGTGATCTCAGAGAGTGATGTGTTACATTTATTAGCTGTTGCAAATACCTCTGGAGTTTTCCAGTCAGAGTGGGAACGAGGCTGTGGGCCATGTGCTATGCGCGCTGTACTATCGCAGTGAGGCCTGGTCACCAAAATGGAGTGGAAAGGGGGTACAAAAATGGATGCCCTGTGTCCTGCTCAGTGTTCCCATCTACGCGAATGTCATAAGGGCAAGGGACGGGCGCAAACGGCCAAGGTGCCAAACAGCATGAACACTTCAAAAGGTATCCCATGCCCTGGGGCTATCGCTCACATGGCCTCCTCAGACCCCGTGTCTCCAGGCAGGCCTCCCCTAAGGCAGGCCGCCTCCCTGCAATCCACATAAACGTGTCCCCATTCAGCAGTCTTCCTGTGCCTTATCTGCACGCCCCAGGCCCATCCATCCCAATCCCTCTATCAAAGGCGGTTCGCACCCGGGGATGAGCGCTGGCATGGGGGGCTGTGACGGGTGCAAACAGCCAAGGTGCCAAAAGCATGTACACTTCAAAAGGTATCCCACGCCCAGGGGCCATCGCTCACATGGCCTCCTCAGACCCTGTGTCTCCAGGCAGGCCTCCCCTGAGGCAGGCCGCCCCCCTGCAATCTACATAAGTGTGTCTCCATTCAGCAGTCTTCCTGTGCCTTATCTGCACGCCCCAGGCCCATCCATCCCACCCCCTCTATCAAAGGCGGTTCGCACCCGGGGATGTGCGCTGGCATGGGGGGCTGTGACGGGCGCAAACGGCCAAGGTGCCAAACAGAATGTACACCTCAAAAGGTATCCCACGCTCAGGGGCCATTGCTCACATGGCCTCCTCAGACCCTGTGTCTCCAGACAGGCCTCCCCTGAGGCAGGCCGCCCCCTGCAATAAACATAATACCACGACAGACACACGTCATTCATTCACAAACACACCCCTGTTTCTAATACTTTATAAACCACTTGATATGTCTCATGAGAACATCTTTGTGCTTTGCAAGTCAACTCCTGAACCTTCTACCTGAGAAGCACTGAGATCTATGCTAATCTGCTCGTCGCCGTGCTATCTGTGACCGCTTCGAGCAAACTCGTCAGTGCGCTACCTGTGGCCATCTACCTGTTCTCCTGCAACATACTGCTCGGCCTGCTGAATCCAACTGTTTGTTGGTCAAGGTAAGGCCATGTATCCTAGTCATATTTCGGTCATTTTTACATTTCAATCTATTTGCTATTACAGTACCCAATAGAGCTATGGTCATTGGTCTCATTGCTTTTGACTTGAGTTTCAATTGTTATGCTATCAATAGATCTATTTATTTTCATCTGTATCAATTGTCATCGAATTGCATCCTTCGGGGGTCCAGTCTATAATGTAAGCATGGTTCCTTTTCGTGCAAGACAGAACATCCAAGGGACGAGTCACATGTTCAGAGTTTAGTCAGATAATTTAAAATATTTCTGTAACTTATGCAAATACTAAGCCGCACATGATGAACTGGTATAGTTCCGGCGACCAAAACAAACCTTGCATTGAGCATGGTAAGGTTCATTTAATTTTTTATGACATTTTCATTCATCAAGGTTTTATAATAATCTTGATATTTACTTTTCAGAATTTTCAACAATGCCTGCCTGTTCGATTAGCGGTTGCCCTTCGAAGACCCATGCTAAATCTGAAGGCACTACAATGCATGTGTTCCCGAAAACTGTTGATCGAATAAGAGAATGGGTCAGACATTGCGGATATCCACTGGATGAGCTGGAAAATAGAGTCCAACAAGTCTTTGAAGACAAGGAGGGGTGATCGATACCGCATCTGCAGCCGGCACTTTCCCTCGAACATGTACACCACAATTTGGGTAACAAAGAAGAATAAACGGCGATCGACACGAAAATTGCTGGCAAACGCTATTCCCACTCTATTCGTCCACAATCCGCCACTGGTGAGTCAAGTGTCCGTTTTAAGCTTTAGGCCTTGCGGTAGTGTGTAGGTAGCCGAATTGATTCATTGATATTTTAGGTGTTGTTTCCAATTTGTAATACTTTTGACATTGATATGAGTGTATAGCTTTTTGAATAATGACATTTATCAATATATTACTTTTTGAATTTCATAACCCACAAACGAAATCTATATATGGGCACAGGGAACTGTGCTATATTGCACATTACTCAAGTATTCTGTCTCCTTACATGGCAATTTTAAATATTGGCATTTCATTATCAAACAATAATTTACCTTTACAACTTCTTGACTATCCCTTGAATCTGAAGCAAGAACATTCTACTTCCGTCACGTGCTCGCACGCAGTTATCAACCACTTCTAGCGCATATCAGGTAATCATACTTGGCTATTCCGCTACAGACTTGTTTTATGCATGTCAAGTAATAGTTTGTATGTATTGTGTGATTATTTTACCAATTGTTTGGTTAGTGCTTTCCAATTGATATACACCTTAGTTGTCGTCCCCTAGTGTTTGTTTTCAGTTATAATTAGTGATATCCATACTAACGCAAGTACTGTCTTTCAGGGAGATGCCGAAGCGTCCACCACATTGACAAAAGCCCTAGATGTTCTTCAGCAGCCCGTTGTATGGATACTGACAGCTCAACTGACTGTGATCATCAGGACTGGAACCCTTGTCGTTTGATTGTTCTACACCATGTTTCATTTGTGGTTAGCCATTGATATGTACCTGTGCGGTCGACCCCAAGCATGTGTTGTGTTTTTAATATTGTAATCCTTACTAATGCAAATACTATGTTTCAGGCAGTTGTTGAATCGTCAACCCACGCACTTGATGCGGAGCCTGACATTCAAGTAATTCCGGTGGAAGCGGGACCATGCGGATACGAATCGGCGCAACAGCTTTCGGAAGTGCACACCACATTGACAACAGCCCTAGATATTCTTCAGCAGCATGAGGTATGGATACTGACAGCTCCATCGAGCGTAATCATATAACGTGATTCCATTTGCTATACTTTCTTCCCTATTAACGCAAGTACTCTTGTTTCAGGGAGAGGATGGAGCTTCCACTACAATCACAAGATCCCATTTAGATGATGCAGATGTAAAGAAATCGGAGAAATAAGTTGATTAAATCTGATCATTTTTAAATATTCCTTGATTCTTTTAGACAATGCAACATTCGTGGTTATCTCTTTATATGTACCTGTGCTGTCGACCCCAAGTGTGTGTTATGTTTACGATATTGAAAACCATACTAACGCAAGTACTGTGTTTCAGGGAGTTGCTGATGCCTCCTCTTCAATACAATCATTCGTGGCAGTCCATTCAGAGCCAGAGGTATGGATACTGACAGCTCCATCGAACTAGGTCATCAGAGCTCGAATACTTGTCGTTTGATTGTTCCACACAATGTTTAAATCGTGTTTGACTATTGAGATGTACATGTGTGTTCGTCCTCACGTGCGTTTTATGCTAACAATATTTTGATACACAGTAATGAAAATACTATGTTTCAGGTAGTCGATGGAGCCTCATTCCGTGCTGTCTATGCGGATACAGAAAATATAGTCGTTGCAGCGCAAGAGGAAGGGGAGACATGCGGATACGTATCGGAGCAACAGCGTGCAGATATTGAAGGTCGAGTTAAAAAAGTTGCAAAGAAAAGAAACAAAAATAAGGTTAGTTACAAACGGTTCATAACTTTAGAAAAATTTTTGTGCTGGGGACTACTTTATGTTTTTTTAAAGTCAATTGTACTATACTTTATCTTGTGTTTAAACTGAACATCCCTTTTCCAATCTGTCCTCTAGTTACCCGTGGGTCTACGAACTATACATACACAGACAGTGAAGCGAATGAGAGATGTTGCTTGCCAGACCATTTACACTATGGAGGCTATGGAGGAACTATTAATTCAGACGCGGTGTGTTGAGACTCGGGATGCTCATGTCCAATGTACAGAAAATGAAATGAATGTGTCTGGAGAATCCACCAAAGTTGTATTGGACCATTGCTACAGTACGACCGCACCACCGCAACAACATGATACTGGATGTATTGAAGATAGCTCTGAAGTAGTCGCAGATCAATTTACACAATCTACACCCGCCAAAAAATTGCCACCAAAAAAGCTGTCGACATTGTTGTGTTCTCCCATCAATGTTGAAGTAGCAGATGTTGAAATGACAGAGAATGAACCAGCAGCAGCATTTACTGACGCATCAGAACTTGATAGCAGCGATATTTCTTTCAAATGTGGTGATATGTCCTCAACGTCACAGGCTGAAACAACTTTGACGCAGGATGACAGTCTAATCAAAGAGGACAAATACATAGTATTCGACAGTTGTTTATTGGATATTATAAGTATGCTGAAATGTGGGCATTCCGTCAGAGGGAAAGTATGTGGGAAGCCATTGATTCATGTGACTCGTCAAAAACAAGGCAGTGACGTCACAATACATGCCGCCTGTAGATTACATCATACGTTCTCATGGTCTGCACAACCGATGCTGGGGAAACTGCCAGCAGGCAATATACTGTGTGCAGCTGCATCCCTTTTTAGTGGCTCCAGTTTTAGAAAGTTAAATTCTTTCTTTCAGTTTGTGGGACTCCATTTCATTTAAAAAACGCAGTACTACAAATACCAACATGATTATCTGTTTCCAGCCATTAGTGATGCTTGGAAAATTGAACAATTGTCTCTAGCAAGTACATTCGAAGGCAAACGATTCAGGCTAGCCGGCGATGGACAGTGCGACAGCCCTGGATTTTCTGCCAAGTACTGCACCTGTCACTTTCAGGACATGGATAGCAAGAAAATTGTGTGTTCGGTGGTCGTGCAGGTAACACAATGTACATCCTCAGTGGCCATGGAGAAACTAGGATTTATAAAATCAGTGGAATATCTGCAATCAAGTGGAATGCACATCGACCTCATAGCCACGGACAGACACGTTTCAATTGCCAAGACAATGAGAGAGCAGTTCCCACATATTAAACATCAATTTGACGTATGGCATCTTGCTAAATCAATCAATAAGAAAATCTCAGCTGCAGGGAAAAAAAGGTTTGGAAAGTATTTCAGAGTGGTCCCAGTCTATCAGCAACCATCTTTGGTGGAGCTCCAAAACTTGTGAAGGGTCAGTGGAAATACTACTTGAAAAATGGCGGTCACTGATGCACCACTTTACCAACGTGCAATGCTGGTCAGAAAACCTACATTTCCACCAATGTGAACATGGCCCTTTATCCCCAGTGGAGGCACGGAAGAAGAAGTGTTTGAATCCATCTTCACTGACACAAAAAGCCATTGAGAAGATTGTTTTCGATAAAACTCTATCAAGAGATTTGAGGGGACTGACAGAATTCTGTCACACTGGAGGTTTGGAGGTGTTCCACAATATGTGCCTAAAGTACAGGCCAAAGCGCTTGCATTTCAGCATACAGGGCGTGAGACATAGGACTCTACTTGCCGTCTTGGCCCATAACGAGAATCTCGGCTAGGACTAAGGGTAATGTAAGGATGCCTCGCTACACTAAGACCTTTTCAAAAAGAAGTAAGCAATGGGTGATCAAACCAGTCTATGAGGAAATGGAGTTCGACCTTGTCAAAAGCCTTATTGTTGCTTTATTAGAGAAGCACAGATATGGAATTTTGAACGTTTCTGTGCAGAGCACTGATCTATTGCCACCCAACATTGCCACTGTGCCATGTCCACCCAAAGGAGAGCTGGTTGTGAAGTACAAATCCCAGTTTAAATAATTGTAATACGATTGTCTTTTTGTAAATACATTTTATTGTACAGTGTGCATACAAAGTACGCTAACCCTAAGCCCTACCTTCACCATCCTGGGTGCCGAACTACCTGGGTGTCATCTTTGAATTCTCTCTCTATTCACCTCATATTGCTGACCTTGTCTATATGTGTATGTATATATTTTTGTTGATGTAACTAATTTTCGCAATCTCTTATAAATGCTGGGCAGTGTTAACCGAGGGGAGGCTTGCATATTGCAAATAATAAAACTAACAAACAATAAATCTCACTTTCAACTCAACTCCTCGGGTACTTTATACTTTCCCTGACCTTCCCCAAAAAATTAAAAGTCTCAATAGCTATGGTTCTTTGGGGCTTCAAAGCTCGCAGACAACGAGGACAAAATTGGGGCCTTACAACGCGCCAAGCGAGCCGTTGCAGATGGGAGAGAAGTCAGTTCGAATTTGCACATTGAGGCGCACTACATAGATGGATTTGAAACTTCAAGTTCTCACAGATGGCTTTACTACGGGATGTTGCAAAGAAAGAATGTATGCTAATTTCTAGTGAAGGTCAGCGGCTTTGATTTTCAGCTTGCGCCCTGAAGAGGCCCACAACTCGCACTGGCAGTATAAGGTTCTATTGTTTTTTTAACTTGAGAGACAGGGACCATGCACAAAGAACTTCATTTGAAGGGGGGGGTTAGGGGGTGCAATAACGTTTGAGACGATAAGGCAGAAAATTCTTAAACTAGACCGAGTTTCATGTTAGTTCAGTATACCAAAAATCGTTGTCAAGAGCACAGTGGGATTTACGGACTGCATTACGCAGAGACACAATGGAAATTGCAAATATAATGTAAGTAACTTTTTAGACGCTTTTATACCGTAATGAAGAAATTAATGAATGGATGCATGAATAAATTAATGAATGAAGAGCTTTGAAAAGGTTTGTGGGATCGTCCTTGTAGCAGGCACATGGGCATGCAGGTCCACATTCCACACGCATGTAGACAAAAAGTCGTTTCTCATTGTGTACCAACCTCGATTTATTTAGTTAGTTTTCGCATTGATTTTAGAGCCGAACATACTCCATTGCACTATCCTTGAAAGCAAATAGTTTCAGCTCGACCGTAATAAATAAAATGAATAATATTAATAAAGATCGGCTTGCGAGACTAATTATACATTTTATGTTTTCAAAATAGGTACATCCTTCCATTTTGCCCCTGCCACCAGTTTCAGACACCGGCAGACGGTTTCTTCAGCCGCCAGCTGCAGCTTAATGTAAACAACTGCGCCATTCTGATGATCTTATGGGACGATCGCCAAGGGCCCATATGCCCTTACGCGGTACTAGCGGCTAGAAGCAACATATCAACCTTTACGCTGGCCTAGTGCCTACTTCATCGAACAGCCTTGCGGTTCAACGTGCGACATAAGTGCCTCTTTGAACGAAAACCAACACCCTGTGTACCATAAATGAACAGCGCGTGACTCACAATAAAATTTTAAGGATTTGCAGATAGAGATAAAAGAAAATAAATGACTTTCGGAGTTCATATGGCAATTGCAGAATATTCTATAAACATTTAATGTCAAATAAATGTAGTTTACCAAATTTACCGTGTTGCTGTTTGATTTTAAAGTACGGTTTCATATTCCGAATTGTGGCGCGCTGTGTTGTGAGCTGATCTGTGTTGGTTTCCGGGTTCTGTGTGAAGTCGCGTAGAAGACAACTGGGCGCGTTTGCCTACCTAGCACAGTAACGTCACGGAGAGAGGCGGGGAATATGAATGTTTTGATAATGTCAGGCTCAGGGGCGGGGGATATGATTTAGTGCCGCAAAAGCAGGTCAGCCAGGACGATGGGGGAAATGATAGGATTATCACAAAATGGCAGCTCCCTGGTGCCTGTTTTCGCGTGCGTTTAATGGACGAAAACTCGGGTAAGGTCCATAGAAAATCTTTCCAAAATCGAGCGACTTAGGCTTAAAAACACATGGCAATAAAAAATATTGACCGAACCATTCCTTTAAATAAGCATTCTTGTAACCATGTAAATACACTTTAAAATCACTTTTCAGAATCAGACTAAGTTAGTGGATACTCTTTGTATATGCTTCTTACACAATTCCTACACCCTGAGGTGACTTCATTCACAAGGACAATGGCTTTTATGTATCACACGATATATATACTTTGCAGATTTTGAGGTTTCACAAGTCATTCCCCAACAGGACTCTCCCTGGCACCTCATTCTGTACACTGAAAGGGATCCTTACTGTCATATGGTTACACTGAATGAGAGCTGGTAGAATTGGAAATATTTGGACAGGGCCTACAGCAGATCTAGTGGGACCTTTGGGTGTCTTAGCCACATCCTCAGGCTGGAAAAAAACTTTCATCCACAACTTTTCTGCTTGCCCCAGTGTCTCTCATGGCAGGAGAACAATGCCCATATAATACCCTTTGGTTTTATCTGGAATGGAGCTATACACATCCATATTCTGGTTTTCACACAGATCCAGAGACTCTAAAGATACACCGGCTTGAACTCCAAGGGGTTCTTCAGCCCGTAAGTGAAAGTGTGGACTAGCCATTTGCACTCCTCCCTCAGTGATGAAGGATAAGGAGGCTGTATTGACCCCTGCAGGTTTACCCTTGCATATGGGAACCCCTTTCAGATGGTCCACAGACCCGCAGACAAAACATGTTCCATATACTCTATGGAATTGGGCTTTCTGCTGGCCTCCCTCTGGTTGGGCACCAGAGGGTTCACTAGACCTACCAGTTTTCCCATGGGATCTACCCTTATGTTGTTTGTGTTGTTTGTGGACTTCTTCTGGGTGGTTGGAATTAAAAATGTCTTTATTCTCACCTTTGTGCTGCTTTCCATCCTCCTTTTTGTGAGTAGCCCCAGAATCCTCATGAGTGGCCTTGTTGGCTACCCATGAGTCAGCTGCTTGTGCTAACTTTTTAGGATCAATTTTCTTGGAGTCAGCCAAGTGCTGTCTTAGCTCAGGATAGCAGGCATCAAAAATAGATTCTGAGGCCACCAGGGGGCGCGGGCAAGATGGCCGCCTGATCGCTCGGCTCCCCCGAAGCCCCGAGAGATTTGTGGAGTAAACTGCGATAAAAGGAACGTTATCCTCCTACAAAGGCCGAATCCAGGTGGGGGAACTCCTGGGGACCCCGGAGATACCTTCCCGAGTCTTGGGGGTGCCCGGGACTCCGAGATATTTGATTTGGACCGGCCGCGCTTCCCCTCCCCCCTCCGGGCCCATGCCACGCATGAGGTGAAGCTCCGCGGCCGGGCTCCTCCTCTCCGCGGATGAGCATCTTGCCGGGATCAATCTGAGGAATCGACACCCTGCACCTCTGCAGGCACCACTGAAAGCCCGTGGGAGTCCCTCTGTAACCGGGGCCCTCACCCGTGGGGGCCTCCTCAGATGAGCCCACCTTCGGCTCCCGCCGCGGCGGCTTTGGATGTTCGTACGCTTTGGGCCTCCATGGCCGGACCCCGGCCCGCCGCACACACATCCGTGTATCTCGACCCGGGCCGTCGCTGGAGCGCGCTCCTTCCTCTCCTCACCCCCCATCCTCGCAACCATTACATAAGGACCCCCCCGGCTGCTGCTGCGACATAACTCTTAGAGGCCTACACCGAACAGGCCCGGGCCGACGCAGGAGCGCGCCTGCGCCCCTCTGCGACCTTTGAAGTCACCCACCGGCCCCACGTCGGAGCAACCGTGAGTAGTGGCTGTCGGGGGGTTGGTGCCCGTCCCAACTGCCACACCTTATCGAGGGGACCGTCTCCCTGAGCCCCAGGGGGAGGTCTTGAGGAACTACGAAGACCTAGAGGGGGAGACATCACATGAGTTGGAAAGGAACCCTGGGGAGATACCAATTCATTCCCAGATAACAAGAGATGGAGACCAACTCGCTGCCCACACCGACCCCCGACATGAACACCATGCAGAGCAACATCCAGACAATCCTAGGCGAAATCAGGGGGATGAGAACGGACATGGGTGCCAAGCTGGCCGACCTAACTGCCAAGGTCTCCACGTTTGAAGATAGAATGGAGGGGGTGGAGAACAATCAGGCATCCACCGTCTTCCTGGAGGCTCAAATGGAGGCGAGGTTCAAGGAGAGGCAGCGGCGTGAGGGAGAGCTCTGTTTCAAAATGGACGATATGGAAAATCGTGAGCGGAGATGCAACCTGCGATTCTTCAGCTTGACGGAGGTGGAGGGGGAGACCCAGACCGGCCTGGAGGGCAAGGTGCAGGAGATCATTAGGATTGTCTTTGGAACCGACTCCGGAGAAACCATCCTGATCGACAGGGTTCACCGAGCTGGCGGAGGTGGCAGGGGCCCACGCTCTGTGCTTGCGAAGTTCCACTATTACAGGGACAAAGCAAAAATACTTGAAAGAGCCAGAACCCTGAGAGAGATACAATTCGACAACTCCAGGGTGGCAATATACCAGGACCTGTCCGCCCTCACGCTACAAATGAGGAAAAAATGTGGCCCGATCACCAGGTGGCTCCAGGAAAAGGGGGTCCGGTACCGCTGGGGGTATCCATTCTACCTATCCTTTGAGTGGCAAGGGGAAAACTTTCAGCTTGTTACAGAAGAAGACATCCAAAGAGGCATCGACAAACTGATCGGGGACCCTCCGGGGCCCTCGGGGGAGAGCGGTGGACTCGACAGAGATCCGAGTCGGGCCCCACAGGGCCCTGACCACAGCCAGGGGAAACACAAAGTGAAGGGCACCTGGAATTCAGGAAAACCAGACACCCCTCGGAGGGACGTGGAGGACCCACATGATTACGGGATAGAGGGGAGAAGAAACGGAACGCAGTGCCGATCGGTTGGGGCTCACTCGATCGCCCGCCCCGGCAAATTGAGGAGAAGCATTTGTTCCACTTCTGCGGATGCCAAAGCACGCGCGGTGGATCCGAGTGACAGAGAGGGTGACAGAGAGGGAAGGGGGGAAAGTTAAAGAAATGTGATGTTGTTATGTTGTTGTGTTGCATTGCATCTGACCGTAGGGTCCTCACGGGCCCCCTCATGTTTGGGGGCGATTTATGTTGTATTGTGATGTTGCCACGGTTGGCGAGGCTTAGGCCGAAATTGAGGGCTGACGGTTTCGGGTCTCACCTGTGTGAAACACGGAGGGCGGTTGTTCTCGGTCATCGGAAGATGGCCAGCTGTATCCCCCGAGGCCTTCAAAGATCCCTCTAACCCACATTGGAAGCTAGTTAACGGTTGGATCCAGCACTTATGAGACACGTGGCGGGAGTTGAGGGGACGGGGGCAGGGGAGGTCTTGTTGAGGGATTGGACCCGACTAAGGCTGTTGAATGTTCCTAAGGGTAAAAGGTGGAGGATACGCTCCACACTATTTATCTCTCGGGGCCCAGGCAGCGGCCCTGGTGGTTTGTTGACTAAACCCGATGTCTGTCGGGCGATGGAGACGGATGCCTACCAAAATGGGTAAGGGAAATGGGGAACCAGGGAGGGGGAGGGGAGGGAGGAGGGGAAAGAAATAGGGAACACCATGCCATGGTTCTGGGGTCCAAGCCAACAGATGATAACGGGGGCACTCACTAAGGTTTCACAGGGCAAGGATAGCGACGACCATGGTTGAAGGTCGGATCGGTACGCTCAACGTTAAGGGTCTCAACTCGCAGAACAAGCGGTCTCTCACAAGTAACTTATTCCGCAAACAGAAACTACTTGCCCTCTTCCTACAAGAAACCCACTATAGAAGGGGGGCCGAGTCACGATTAAGGGAAAGGAGATAGGCAGAAACTTCTGGGCCTCGCACAAATCCTCTAAGAAGGAGGGAGTGGGTATCCTCTTGGGTAAATCGCTGCATCTCACCGATGTGGAGACGAAGAGGGGCTTTGTAGGCAGATTCCTGGCGATCAAGGGGTTTGCCCAGGGTACAAGAGTTACACTAGCCACAATATACGCACACAACTCCGGCCAAGTCAAGTTTATTCGCAGGGTCTTTGGGGTCTTGGACGGGTGGGCCGAGGGAGCCACAATCCTGGGCGTAGACTTCAATCTCATTACAGACCCTCATCTGGACTGGTGGTCGGCCAAAGGGACGGGACCAAGAGCCCCCACAAAAGATAATCTCGCTTTGAGGGACCTCCTACAAGAATACTACTGGGTTGATGTATGGCGCAAATGCTGGCAGACCCCTGGGGGTTACACGTTCTTCTCCCCTCCCCACCAGACCTACACTAGAATTGACTTACTGCTGTCTCGGAGGAGGGAGGGGGAGAGGTTGGGGACATTACGGTCGAGTCTGTGACCTGGTCAGATCATGAGCTCCTCGTTATGGAATGGCGTTTGCAAGCCACCGTGAAATCACGTAGGTGGCGCTGTAACGATACCCTCATGAGGGACCAGGTGTTTAGGGAATTCCTTAGGAACGAAATGAAGGCCTTCTTCCTATCGAACGACACAGGGGAGGTCCCAATGGTCTCAGTCTGAGAGGCAGCGAAGGCCACCTTCAGGGGTCTCCTCATGGCAGAGGGTGCAAGCAAGAAGCGAGAGAGGGCCCTGATAGAATCCAGACTCCGGGAAGACCTGTGGGCCATGAGGGCACAGCTCACCAAGGGAAACATAGACCGCAAAAACCTCCTGAGTGAAATGAGAGAGAAGAGACAGGCTCTGCCTACAATCCTGATTGGAGAGGTAGTTAAAAAAATGAGATACACGAAGCAGAGATACTACGAGAGGGGCGACAGGGTTGGGACTCTTCTGGCACACAGACTGAGGGGAAATAGGGCGGACAGGCACATAGAAAAGGTCAAGGACGGGGCGGGTAACACCCAGATAAAAACTGAACATATAGCAGAATCATTCACGGCCTTTTATAGGGTCCTCTACACCAAATAAGAGGGTGAATCACTGGAGGAAATTTGAAAATATCTTGATGACCACCCCCTACCCAAGCTGACAGACCTAGAGAGAGAGAGACACTGGACAAGGAGATAACGGAGGAGGAGGTGGAGGAGGCCATCAAAAAGCTTAAAATAGTCAAGACCCCGGGGGAAGATGGGTACACAGCGGATTTCTATAAACAATTCCAGTCCAAACTAACCCAACCGCTGACCAAATTATTTAACCACATCAAGACCCTAGAAACCATTCCACCAACATTCCTGCAGGCCATAATCACAGTTATCCCCAAGCCGGGCAGAGATCCAGCGGAGTGTGGCTCATACAGGCCCATCTCGCTCCTGAACAAAGACGCCAAGATCTTTAACAGGATGCTGGCGACACGGCTAGAACGGTGTCTCCCCCGGCTGATCCACCCCGATCAGGTAGGCTTCGTAGTAAATAGACAAGGAGTGGATAGTATTCGCAAAACCCTGCACATACTGAGCTCAAATGGAGTGAAATCCGATGTCGCCCTTCTCCTGTCTCTAGACGCGGAGAAGGCGTTCGACAGGGTGAGCTGGGCCTTCGTGGAGGGGGTTCTATCGTCCCTGGGGATGGGACCCAGGTGGCGGGGATGGATGACGGCCCTCTACTCCCGCCCTTCCGCTAAAGTGGTGGTCAATGGAAGAGAATCGGAGTCCTTTCCTTTAGAGAGAGGCACAAGACAGGGTTGCCCATTGTCCCCCCTCAAATACGCACTGGTGGTGGAACCCTAGGCCATAGCAATCAGGACTAACGACCAGATCCAGGGTGTCAAGATGGGGGGAACCGATTACAAAATAACCCTGTTTGCCGACAATGTCCTCCTGTACCTCTCTAAACCATCCCAATCTGTCCAGGTGTTGAACAGCCTGGAGCGATATGGTTCCCTGGCAGGCTACAGGGTCAATGTAGATAAGTCAGTGGCGTTCCCGGCAGGCCAGCTCAACGAGACCGAGCGACAATACATCGACAACCTTCCGTTTTGTAAACGTACAGAGGGATTCTCCCACCTGGGGATCCAAATTCCATCAGACCTAGGGGATCTCTTCAAAGTAAACTATTCTCCCCTATGGAGGTCGATCAAACACGACCTGGGACGCTGGTCGAAATCCGACCTCTCATGGATGGCTCGCCTCAACTCCATCAAAATGGTAATCCTCCTCAAATTCTTGTACCTGTTTCAAATGCTGCCAACCCAGATACCAAACCCATTCCTCCTGGAGATCAAACGGGCCCTTCTCCGTTATCTATGGGCCGGTAAATCCCATAGAATTGCTTACGACACTCTCACAAGACCCAAAGATGAGGGTGGGGTAGGTTTCCCCGATCTTGACACCTACTATAAGGCGTCACAACTGCGCGTCCTTGTTGACCACCCGATGACTGGCCCAAAGAAACAATAGGTAATGTTAGATAACACACTCTTCTCGCCAGTCACATTGGACGAATGGCTATGGGTCCCCAAGACATCTATCCCAAGAAGGGTTCTGACACATCCAGTGATGGGAGTGCTGTGGTCCATTTGGAAGGAAGGGGGTTACCTGAGATGTCTTACAACGTGGCCCTCACCTTTGAGCTACATCTGGGCCCCACCACTTTGGGAAGGGATCAACGAACCACTGGCCTTCCAGCAATGGTATGAGGTGGGCCTCTGTAGGGCCGGTCAGCTCTGGGTGGATGGGGTGTTTATTTCTCTTGGTGACTTGAAGGACGCCCTGGGCCTCCCTGACCTCTCCCCCTTTCGATAGCTACAGCTCAAGGGTGCCCTTACCGAGAGCACATGGGGAGACACACTTAGGCGGGACCTAACCGATTTTGAGAAATTCCTCATAACGCACAAAGGTACCAAGGGGGTGATATCGCGGCTTTATAGCTTCTTGCTGTTCTCTGCCCCACGGGACCCCCCATCTTCCCAAGTACAATGGGGGAAGGACCTGGGCACCCCTATAACAGAAAAGAGATGGACCAAGATCTGTAGGCAGGCACACTGCTCCACAACTGCACCCCAATACTGCCACCAGGCCCTGAAGTTGATACACAGATGGCACTACCCCCACAAAAGATAGCTAGAATGAGAAAAGGCTACGACCCCCACTGCTGGAAATGCCATGTTGAAAAGGGAGACTATGTCCATATGTGGTGGAAGTGCCAGGTGGCACAAACCTATTGGAGTGAGGACCTGTCTTGGATAAGGGGAGTGGACGGATTGGTGAGAACTCTGTCCCCCTGGCTGGTGCTGTTCGGTATTGAGGTCGAAGGGGGCCCCAAGGTAAAACACGACCACATGTTGCAGGTCATGCTAGTTGCGGCTAGATTCTGCTGGGCCCAGAAATGGAAATCACCCCGACCTCCGGGGGAGGGGGAGTGGGTAGCGAAAACACGAGCAATCTACGACATGGAGTACTTGACCCACCTGATCAATGAATCCAAATCTAACATCGAGGCCCTATGGCTGCCATTTTTTGACAAATACGGGAAAACAGCCTGAGGCATGAGTAACCATCTCAGGCGGTTCTCCTGATGGGAACAACACGATTGGGGCAACCCCTTTGGAGTCGGAGGAGATCGATTGTTACAAGACATGTGACTCTTGTATGTTGAACCTTATTTTTTGAGCACCGTTTCTCTCTCTGAAGCAACCCTATGCTCGCAATGTATCCTCAGACGATGTGCTGGACTCTGTTGTTGTTATCTACCATTAAACCATGGCGTGGGATAAGGGGGGGTGGGTGTGTTTGGTGGCGGGGGGAGGGGAAAATTGTGACCTTACTTTGATACATATGGATGTTTGCATTCATTTTTTTGAATTATGTCATAACTGTAAAATTCCAATCCAATAAAACCAAATTTTCAACAAAAAAAAAATACATTCTAGCGAAAAAAGATTTCTCATTCCTTCAAAGGTGTGTACTCTGTACCCCGTAACCTAACCATCTATGTTTTCAAACATTCACATAACCAGGTAGCCAAAGGGGTAGCATCAGTCCTTTTGAGGGTCCTAAACCTCTTAAGGTATTGGGAAGGAGTTTTCCCAAATCTGGCTATTAATGCCAGCTTTACTGATTCATAATCCTTTCTCTCACTGGCACCCAACTCAATCACAGCATCACAGCCATTCAGGGGGAGCCAAGACATGGGCCATGGAATTAAATCATCCCCACGTATTCCTTGAAGACCATAGGTATATTCAAATGTACCCAGCCAATCCAACACATCAGGTTTAGGTTCATACATAATCACTGCTTGTTTAGGCAGATGTGGCCTCTTGGGACTAGTAGACCGAGAAGACCCTGAAAGGGAAGCAGAATTAAGGGACATTTTTTTTCATTTTCATTTCATGCTGCATTTCTCTTTCTCTTAGTTTCACCTCTTGATATTTGGTGTCAGCTTGGACATCTAGTTTTCCTGTATTCCAACTCTAATCTTAGTCTTTCAAGAGAAATATAATCTGGTTTTGGATGTTTACCTTGTGTGGTCCCAATGGGAAGTGGCTGAGGTGCATGGTCAGGGTGTGGAAGAGGGTGGCTCCCTTCTGGAGACTCCTCTCCCTCCTCTGACTCCTCTTGAAGATTGGAGCTTGACTCTAAACCAGCATCCTAATCATTATATTCCACATTACTTCGGTGAGTAGGTTTTACAGGCCTACTACCCAAGCTTTGGTGATTTAACAACCTTGTAATCAATTCACATGTTTTTCCTTTCAGAGTCAGACCCCTGGTTTTACACATATTTATCAGTTGTTCTACTGTCAGGATAATCAAGGCTGTCTCATTAAAGTTATCAGAATTTGGCACGTTACAATTGCCTAACTTTTTGGTGGGGCTTAGCTTTGTGGCTGGTTTAGTTGGGCACAAGTACAACACATAGTCAATGTAGCCACTCTATGCCAATCCCACCGCCTGCCACCAGTGTTAGGTAAGAATTAATGTAGTACCCCTGTGTGAGACTACACAACATGTATCTGCTTGGTATTTGGTAACCCACATTTTGGTATAGGTCTGTACTACTCAAGTTGGTAGTGTAACTGAGCAGCCAGGCCTTTCTCAAGAGGGGTAAATGTGAGCTGTAGCAATGAAATTCGTAAATACAAGTGACCAAGTAACATCTGCACTCAAGGATTCAGTTATAAATAGTTATTTATGTAATTAACATCAAGTTTTAAATAGGCATTCTTTAAAAAGGCAATTCTTGTAACCATGTAAATACACTTTAAAATCACTTTTCAGAATCGGACTAAGTTAGTGGATACTCTTTGGATATGCTTCTTACAAAATTCCTACACCCTGAGGTGACTTCATTCACAAGGACAGTAATGGCAGTTATGTATCACACTAGATATACTTTGCAGTTTCTGAGGTTGCAGAAAGAAAAGGTTAAAGAAAGGAAAAAGGTTAAAAGGGTTCTCAGTAAATATGAGGACCACTAAATCTTCCAATGAAATCTAGACAAACCTTTCCCAGCAATAACAGTCTAAAACAAGTTACCACCTACGAGGGAAAAACAATATCAAAGTCAATGGGACTGAAGAGTCTGCAGGGAGCCAGGACCGCCAAAGTCTATTGGAGCACAGTCTACGCAGCTGAGGCAATTCTTAGAGCCAAAGTCTTGCACAAAGTTAGAGAGTTTGATAAGAAAATCACTTGTAGGTTCACAAGCCGTTATGCCTTTGAGAAACAGAGTTGGAATCAATTCAAAAGTTAAGCCACTGCAAGTGTAACTGAGAAAAACACAGCTCAAAGACGATGAGGTAAGTACCCCAAGTCTAAACAGTACCTGTGGTTTGAAGATGATTCAGCTGGATTCTGTCCTGATGCAACAGTGCAGACCCTGGGTTCCTGAGCCTCAGTCATGAGGAAAGAAGTAGGACGTCTGAAGGCCTCCTGTGGCGAAAAATTGGGAGTCATCAGCAGCAATGGGCTCTTTTTGGTTCAGCAGCACTTTACAGTTTCAGCGCTTGGTAAACAGCACCACAACGGATCCCAGATACTGAGTTGGGCTTTCTTCACTCCTTGGGTCCTGCACTCTGGTGAGGGGGCTCGAACTCGGGTCGTCCTGCTTCTGGAGGGTACTTAGGAAACTCCTGGAGCTTCTGGCTAGACTTCAGACATTGCACTCAACTATGAATTTCTTGACCCCTGGCACTCGGTTCTTGCAGCAGCAAAGAAGTACAGCCAGTTGGGGAAAATGGTCATCTCGTTGGTCCCACTAATCCAATGGAAGAAGTCATCCCTTCCGGAGCTTCTCTGTCGAATTGAAAAAGGAGTTTCAGCACAGAAGCAGGGCTTCACCGGGCAATTCAAAGGTCCAGGAAGATGCAGCAGGCTTTGTTCATGGTTTCTTCGTCAGGTGTTCCTCCCAGTGGTCGACTCTGACTCTAGTCCCAAAACCCTCGCCTTTTATGCAGGTTTCTCCCATTCATGCACAGCTTAGGCTGTCAATCATCCAGCAGGGTGGCTGTCCTGGAAGGACAGCCAGCCAGCCAATCAGGACTGGTTGCATTCAGGCATTTCTAGAGACAAAGGAAAGGGGGGTTTCGGGAACCTCCCACACATCCTGCCTTTCCAGACACACTGGAGCCAGAGCCATTTTGACAAAATTTTCACCTAAGGGTGCTATACTGCAGCTGAGGATTCACCCTGCGGAAGAAAAGCACAATGGTAGGAAAATAAAATTAAGCCATCAGCCATTCAAAGCAGTGAGGGTAACATAAAAAATGTTACATGAGAATGTAAGATAAGGGGTAACTAGGTAACCCCCCAGCCCTCTGCATAAGATGGTGTGTGCTGGACCTACAAAGAGAAAAGGTAAGTAAAGTCAATTTCAATTTACTGTTCTTGAGAACAGTAGTTCACACAAGAAAAGGTATTTAAACCTTATGAGAAATCTAAAGGATTTCTCTGTGACACTGCACTGAAGGTGCTGTGTGTCACCATACAAAAAGTAGAAGCCTATGGAGTTTGTCAGACTCCAAAAACAGAGGAAATACATATTACAAATCACGTCAAAACACATAAGAGAGTGAGAAAAAGAGCTCACTCACTCCAGGGTTAAAATTAAAAAGTCCTAAAGTCCAGCAAAAGAGCAGGGGGTCTCTAAGGTCTGAGGAATTCATCACTAAAATTAAAATCCTCCCTAACAGACACCAGGTATCATCCCAATACCGCATTGAATGTATTAGAAACGATCTGCACTCAGACAACCATATTGAATGTACCCTTGCACTGATAGGGTGGAAGGATGTCTTCACACACCATTGGTTGGACATAGAGCTGTAAATGAAAACTGATAAAGGGAAAGTGACGTCATGGAGGAAAGATACTGAGACTCACTGAATCAATGTGTAAATACTCAAAGAACAAAGATGTAACTGAAGTGACAAGAGAAGCATGTAATCGAAATGAGTTCATCATATATGTAAAGAAGATATAAAGTGCCTGCTAACTAATAAGTGCACATACGCAGAAACGCAAGGTAGATAAGACATATAGAAGCTTGCTGCAGAGGAAAACATAACATGGCTAGGGCGGCCATGATGGAAATATGGATGTCTGACTAGTATTGAAACAACTTTGTGTGATCATTAAAGATGAGTCTATTTGCCTGGGATCAAGGATGCTACTTCAAGGAATAACTGCAAGGCATAAGGGGGTTCAAAAGGATAAGCCATGTACGTAAGACCTATTTCTCTTAGATTAAGTAAAGAAGAAAACATCTGCAAGAGCCAAGTATTGGACAATTAAAGATGTGGAAAACCTATGCAAGATGGAGTGAGCAAGTCTCCGGAGGCCAAGAAGGGTAATGACACCCAGCTCAATTGAAACAAATAGCAGTAAATAGAAGGTTGAGGTGGACACATTTGTGGTCTCCTCACATGTGATTCAGAAGTCAAAAACAATGGCTGGTCATTAAGCTCAAACAAAGATAATGGTGTGCCTACACTCCCTTGAATGTCCCAGAACAGAGAACAGGCTTCAAGGTCAACTACAAAAGAGAAACTTTAGCTCAGGGTCTGATCGATGAGAGATAATGGACTAATAAGGAAAGTGGGGAGTAGTCTGATGTTAATATCGGCACCTGAGTTTCGTTTTGCCTACGTGCTGCTAACGAGCCGAAGTCCAAGGTTGGGAAAGCATGTCAACCAATGGAAGGGTTTATGCAGCAACATACTATAAAATGTTGCAAAAAACAATACAGTGCCATGTTCTACGCTCTAATCAGTATTATACGTGCATAGAGGTGGTTCAAGGCGGGCCCACCAGATAAGGGGCAGCCAATGACGTTATTAACACTTATACATACTATAGGTACACATGTTCCCTCAAGCAATCCCTCCCTTCAGTAGGTTTTACAGTTTGACAAGTAGGATGATATCATAGATGATGCATATCAAGGTATAAAACCCTTGTATAATCACAGTTGGGTGTAAAAGCATGAATTACTGCTCGTTATTTACCAGATTGCTCTACTTTATTTTTATGCTAATAATAAAGTAGTATTTTGGAATATTCTTTGAGTCTGTACGGTTATTTGGGTCAAGATCATTATTGGCAATTCCATCTAGCACATGAGGCGCTTTAAGGTTCTACAACACAATGAAGCCACATAACACCCTCCCCCTCTAGCCCCATAGTCTGTATATTGTAACCTTTGCAAATCCAGTCTTCTTGGACTACTCTCTGACTGGGGGGTTGTCCTGTCCATGGTCCCTGTACTATGCCTTGCACACAATCAACATGTCCATTTTCTCGCCACCCCTCCATCTAATGTTGGGCACCTGTTGCCGTATTACCCTGATTATTGTTGTGCTATTCTTGTGTGTCTGGTCGACGTACATTGTTTGCGTGACAAATACACGTAAAGTAGGTTTGGGCCATAGCCATGGCACCCTTTTGCTTCCTCTACCCGCCATTCCCTGCTTTGTGGAAGTATGCAGACGTCAATAGTGAATAGCTAGAAAAGAGGGGAGAAATGTGTGTGTGAGAGAACAGGGGATCGATAGAGTTGGTGTGCGAGAGAGGGAGCAGGAGAAAGAGGAGTAGAGAGAAAGGGAATAAGAGATTGACAGCGGAGTGAAAGAGAAAACGCGAGAGAGAGAGAGTGAGAGAGAGATTGAGAAAGATGGCAAGAGAGAGAGTGAGATAAAAATGAACAAGGCAGGCAGTTATAAGAAAACCCTCAGAGGAACGCAGGTGGGGAGAACGGGAGATCAGAGGCACAGATGTGATCAAGAAAACAAATGAGAGAGACAAAGAGATACATGTGAGACAGGGTCAGAGATGTGAGAGAAAGTGACCTACAAGGCAGAGATATTTGATAGGTAGAAGGCATACATAGGTGAGAGGGACAGGCATTGGCACAGAAGAGTTTGAGAGAAAAGAAGAGATGTGGTGCAGACAAGATGTGACGTGAGGGGCAGTGCCCCCCTTCTATTCCACTAGGTCCCAACCTGTGACATTAAATGCATGGTAGTGAAGGAACATGGTTTGGCAAGCTGTCCTTTTCATGAGTTAACTGGAATACTGATCACAATGCTCTAATAAGTGAACACACCTAAGACCCTGGGAGGGCCCCCACCTGACTGATGCAAAAAGGTCAGTGCATATGTTTTATAAAACATAAATAATTGCTATGATATTATAAAGTGTGCTGCTGAGGCAGTGAGTGTGCTGTCTGACTGTTGTTGATAACAGATTGTGAGGAATTTCCATCTGGGAAGCGTGTGGAAGTCCTGGAGTGTTTGCTTTGTTTTCATTAATACAATGATGCTGTAATTCCATGTCAGTGAGGGTGATCTGTTAACCAGATCCCACTTTCATAAGCTCCATGCCAAAAGCAAAGGGTCATGTGCCCAGCTGCCTCAGACTCTTAATATGCAGTACATGCTCCCCAGTCGCCTAGAGCAGGTTTCGAGGTCACAGGTGCCCTCTTGAATGCTGCTTTCAGAACCATTTCACTCCCATCACAGGCTGTATTTGATGTCTGCACCTCTGTTCCAAAACCACATAGTCATGAGAAAATACTATTCTGGTGGCAGTTAAATCTTAAACCATTAAGCCATACCTGATTTTAGTATGTGGTAGATAATAATTCACATAACTATAAGATGCCACATCTAATTTATATCAGACATGTATCAGCACTGTGAGCCCAGGTCAGATGTGGAAGGATTGTGTGCATTCAAGTCAGACACAAAGGTTGGCACTGAAGTACAAGTGCAGTGCATTGAGCAGAGAGTGGAAGATAGACCGAGGAGATTGACTGTCGATGCAAGCCCAGTTGACGCCAGATCCAAGTGGGTCAAGAGTAGTGGACAAAGAGAACGATTGTCCAGACAGAAGGCAGCTATAACTCACGTGGAGGTATTAATAAGGGCTCTAGAGAAAGGGGAAACTGTACCTCTGCATTACATGTGTAGGAGATGGTAGCGGTGCTGGTGGAAAGTAAAGACCATGATCTGGTAAAAAGGAAATGCTACAAAAATAGCTACTGCACTTCTTGTCCATAGTCCCCTTTCCTCCATACCTATCAGCAATGAATCCTACAGGGATGGGACCAGCGTGTGATGCAGAGCAGCACATTCAAATTAAAAAGGTATGCCCCCAATGAGCATGCACGTTTCCTGCATGCAATCCCCCTGTGAATGCGCGCGCGTCCCAGTCATCAGTCATTCTTATTGCATACGTGATAACCATGCCACTCCAGGGAGGTGGTGAATGGAGTATATGTGAAAGGGTACTATGACCTAAGAATACACTAGCCACTACGGTGTGTAACATTTCCTTACCCCTATGAACCTTCCCCGTACCTCCATACTTATGGGTGATTACAAAGCACTAAAAACGTTTGGAGGAAGCCAACGGATCTTATTTGGATATTTCTACATTTCATAAATACATATCTGTATGAGAATTGGCGGGCACATGTCTCCATAATGTCACATACATGCATAATGACATGTCAACCAAAGATGTTCTGATGGACTGTCTGTCCAAAACGAGCATCTGACCTTGAGCAGGCATCCAGGCAATAGTGCCTGCAGAAGGCATGAGGATTTGTCACCTTGCAAATGTCCTAAAGAGGAGCCTGCCTCTGAAAAGTACTCCGCCAGATGAGCATGCAAGCCTCTCAGTGGTGAGAGTTTTCAATCCACTGTCTATCTGGCAATTGTGTTCAATGTTGCTGCAGAACCCGGGGCCTGCTCCCCACAGGTGACAAAGAGACAGTCTTCTGATCTAATATGGGATGTCCTGCCCAGGTAAAGCATTGGCGCCCTGGAGAGGTCCAATGTATCACTGTATGAATTGTTCTATCAGGGTCTGCAGTTAGGTTAGGGAGAAGGTCAGTAGACAAATCTCCTGGATTATATGAAAGTCTCACACAGTTTCTAGTAACATTTTTGTATGGGTTTGAAGGACCACCTTTTTTGCTGTGAAAGATTAGTGAGTGAGGTCATGAACAGTGCACCTGCATCCCGCTTACCCACTTAGTTGCGGTAATAGCAACCAGTATGCCAGTCATTCAAGTGGTTACGTTTTGTTCCAGCGTGGCCATGGGCTCCATGGGTTTGTTCATGAGAGCTGCCAGAACCACATTAAGGGGATGCGAGGACCTAACATTGGGCGAGCGAGCTCAAAGTCCCGAGAAAGTCGCTTGACAATGCGCTTAGGAAATAGAGAAATCTGCTCCCTCCCTGCAAGGATAAGCACTGAATACAGAAAGATAAGCTTCATGGGACTCATGCTTGAGGCCAGTCTCTGCCAAATATGATGTGAAGCAGGGAACACAATCCAGATCAGCTGAGAGAGTGTCCCTACACTCATCCACACACCAGTGGCAAACCCTGGTCCACTTACAGCTTGGGAACGTGCGTAATGCTTACACGCCGCCCTCAGTATCTGCTTGATAGATTTAGAAGGCCATCAACTATGTCCTGAGGAGGCAGATTGCTAATGACAGAGATTGGAGGGATGGATGAAGCACCCACCCCTGCTCCTGCACCAGGAGGTTTGGCCTGATATGTCACAGCTGGGAGAACCAGTAGGATGGGTGTGGGAGTAACCATTTCGACTTTCTCCCAAGGGAGAAAGATATTGAAGTCCCAGAGTTTGAGAATCACTCCTTCATCTGCTTTCTCCTTCTTTGGGATTGCGAAAAATCTGGAATAACCCTCTCACAGTTTGAGCTCCAGAACCAGCTCTATGACGATCTAGGAGAGAAGCTTCTTAAACATAACTTGGAGGTTTGATGAAAGTTGTTGCCGGAAGCGATGTGATGATGGGGGTTGGTGGCAGTGGAAGTAAACCCCCTTCTTTACCACTGATAAGGTCCACGGGTCTCTGGTTATCTTTTTTTCATGCCAGGGCATAAAGAAATGTTATGCCTTCCACTAGGGAGGAATATTGCGTAGCCTGTAAAACATCAATTCTTCTTGGTATCAGAGGCTGGTGAGGAGGAGGGGAAACAGCCTTTGGTTGTACTCTGACTCTTATATGCTCGGCAAGAAGAGGTGGAGGAAGACGCCGAGGTGCATCTATCTCTCTCTTCTCTCCTTGTGTTGACTCGAACCCTACCATGCCTGAACATGTTCTTGATTAAGAATGTGTTATTTTTTACTTTCAGGAGTCCCTCATCTGCTGATGAGTCGAATGATTGCAACCCATTAAACGGGAATTATGTCAAATGTTTTGGGCCTCGTGGAACAAATTGGTCTCTTATCTTCTGGGAGGAAAGATGGGAATGTGTGATCTCTTTCCACAGGTGGAAGTTGCATGCAGCCAGAGATGTCAGCGTTAGCGTTCCTCAGAGGTAATGAGCTGTCGGAATATACTTTTCCCCCCATCCAGTCTAGAACACTTTTTGCCCATAGGAGACTTGTTGGACAAGGATAAGGATCCTGATGCAGGGCACTGCTGCATTGCTGCAGAAACTGCAGCGGATTTAGCTGAAACATGAGAAGCCAAGCAGAACTTTTGACACCAATCTGAATTTGGCTTTGAGACTTGTATTTGTGGGGACCACTGATACTGGAGCGAACGGGAATTTGCACGCTTCCTTCACCATGTCAAGTTGCAGCAGTATGCCCAACTTCAGTCTGCCTATTACCCCTGGATTCGATGGGTGTATGTTCAGCACCTGAAGGGACATGCACTCCACATTGCCCTTCACCCTCATTGGAATGCTTTAATGTCCTCATTCTCATCTTGGGCTTCATCATCCCCAGCGGTGTCTCCAGAGGCTGTGTCTGATTTCAATGATGCATCTTTAGAATTATCCAGTGAGGCAGTGCTCACTGGTGGCACTTGGGGCATGAGACTGAGGCCAGCGCTCTTGGTTGTGGGGTAACTGAAAGGGCTGTAGTGGCCATTGACGTAAGAGTGGCAGTAGGTGCCAAATGTATCAAGTCAGAGACTCCCTCAGGCTGAGTGGCACTGGAAACCAACACTACCAGCTGAGGGGCGACCTCCCTTATGATGCCGGAGAAGAAGGAGTACATCACAGGCATTGTCAGCCTGTGTCATTGCTCAGTTAACAGGTTTTCTTCATGCAGCATGGAATAAGGTGACACTGATGGTATAAAGTCTATTGATGCAGCATTTACGCTCTGCAGGTCTGAATAGGACACCGAAGGTGGTTGTATCCTCCCCCATGCGGAATGAACTGATGGTAGTCCCAGACCAGCCATGGGTGGTGCTATCTAGGAAATCGGGGGACAGTCTATAACAGTAGTATAAGTCATAGGATGAGTAGGAACTGGGGGAAGAGGCAACTTTCCCTTTGATTTTGTAGTTGGAGTGTAAGAAGTAGTCGGTGACACAGGCAAAGGAGGGTTGCTTCTTTTTCTGGATTAATTTCCGAAGCCTTCTTCTGTCTATCAGCCTTCGTGGTTGTTGCTGGAGACTCACAGCCTTTCTTGAGTGGGGAGGGGGGGTAATGATTACCAACAGATCAGCCTGAAAAAGTGGTATCAAAGGTAATCCATGATCAGAAAGTTAAATAAGGGGGGCACCTGGCCTAAACACTCCTCACGTAGCCCGTTGAGATGGCCATGGGAGTTCAACTCAGGAAAAGGTTCCTGACAGGACACGCACCTTTCAAAGCCTTTGCTCACTGACATAGAGCAAAAATAAATGTGTGATGCAGAAAAAAAAATGCAGATCTGCTCACATGCGCTAGTCCCTCCGCAGCAGTGTGCACATGTGCAGGGGATTCCAGCCCTGAGAGATACAATGCACAATGGCCGGAGGTGGTAGCAGAACGTGAACACCAGGAGTTGATAGCAGAAAATGAACACCGGGAGTTGAAAGCAGAAAGTGAACATCAGGAGTTGATAGCAGAAAGTTAACATCAGAACACCAGGAGTTGATAGCAAAAAGTGAACAACCTGGAGTTGAAAGCAGAAAGGAAACACCAGGAGGTGGTAACAAAAAGTGGAAATCACAAGGTGATAGGCGAATGTAAACATTGAGAGGTGGTAGAAGAAAGAGCACGTCAGAAAGCTAAAGGAGGAGGTGAACATAGAGTGGCAGGAAGAGGTGAACATCAGAAGGAGGGCACAGGCCGGTATCAAGAGAAGGGTAGCGGGTGTGAAGAGGTTGATATTGAATTCAGGGGACATGTCAACATCCTGGAATGGGAAGACTGAACACAATCCTGGAGACCAACAAACTTTCCTTCCGGCCATGCAACATGCGTGATTGAATGGTCTCACTGGGTGCAGAACAGTCAGGTGACAGGCAGGAGGATTGCACCCGGCTCTCTCCAAAGCTGTAAAGGAAGCAGTGAAAACATGCATTGGTCAAACCAACCCTGCTTTTTTGAGAGGTGTTTAAATTGTTTCTGAGTGCCCATTAAGAGGTAGAGGTACCGATTACAGGGACTTTTATGTCCTAGGACGTATGGTGATTGGTTGTTCTGTGGGTCATGACCTTGGCTCAGAAGTGGCCTACATTTTAGATGTCTTCTTCAAAACTCTCAGAACTGTGCCTATAGAAATGATATAAGTGTTTTGATCTTTGCTGTAAGACGAGTAGATAAAGAAGATCATGCATAATGGAAACCCGCTGGTCTTACCATATTATCAGCAACCCGGTGCTTGGGAAAGCAGGACACCTGCCAAAAGGAGGCACCAAACCTGCCCTTTAAGTATAAATCAAACGCTATTCATTGCACTAGGGAACCATATTCTCTCCAGTCCCCAATTGCTGTCAACTCTTCGGTGATGCAATCACTCAGCAGGGCAATGATTGAATAAGAAAGCTAATCTTTTGCAAAATAAATCCACTTCAATGATTCGCTTTTGCAAGTGGCATAACAGTGTGAGAGCCCTTTATGCTCAAAATAATTCATCACGCTTAGGAATACGGTTTCAACGCGCTGTCCCCGGGCTGAACCGGTTTTAAATCAAAGTATGATTAACACGCTTTAGGGGTTGGCACTCAGACATTCATTGGATATTGTTGCGTTTTTGCTCCATATCCTTTACTGGATTACACAATAACATGTAGCAAACATGTTTGTACAAAATACATGTATTTGGGGACCTTGTTAACAAAGGTTATTAAGCATGTTTTTCTTTGTTAAAACCCATATCAACTTATCAAGCCCAAAAAATAAATGATAAGCAGACTTTTAGTAAATATTTCACAACAGCAATCCTTTATTTCTGCAAATAACTTTTTTCATTCTGTCTGAACCAAAAGCCCTATTGCGTATTAAAAGAAAAAACTGTGCAAACTCGATTTGTGATCTTTTTGCATACTATGTAACCTTGACTTAAAGTGGCTGCCAATTGTTACTATGTTTGTTGCTATCACTCTATCTTCTCATCGGTGATGTGGCACACAATGTGCCCCCCGAGTCTTGCTGGGGGGGGGAGTCATGGATGCTGAGCAACAAATAAGGGGTCGCGCCACACCTGGGTTGACCTAGACTTCCACCCCAACCACCAAAATCAGCTCCTTGTCCCAGAATTGCCTCGATGTCGATTATCCTCATCCCAGGCCTTACCTATGAGGCACCTTGCCTAATGGGTAAATAATGGGATGAGGAAGAGTGTGCTTAGGAGTGTTGAAGATTACAGGTACCTAAGCCAGGCACTACATCCACGTCCCTCTACATTGTCCCAATACTTGTGTATGAGGCAATGTGCCTCATGCACAAGTACTGGGACGAGGAAGAGTAGGGTTAGGAGCAATGAAGATTACTAATAAGTAACCCAGCCATTAAACACAAGCACACATCAGTTCCTGCATGTCTATAGTCCTCGTCCCAGTACTTACCTACGAGACACCTTGCCTCATACATAAATACTGGGACTAGGAAGAGTGGGAATAGGAGTAATGAAGATTACAGGTAACTAAGAAAGGCATTACATCCACGTCCCTCTACCATTTCCCATTACTTATGTATGAGAAAGCTTGCCTCATACCGAAGTACTATGACCAGGAAGCATAGGACTAGGAGTAATGAAGATTCATGGTAAGTAATCAGAGCATTCACTATACACTCACACATGCACACCCAGTCACCCATACATTTACATGTGAATCCTTTCACTATACATTAACACAGACACACCCAGACAGCCACCCATACATCATGCACTCACTCATTCACACACATTACATTATATACACATACACACTTACATGCACCACTTACATTTACACAAATAACATTTTCTTAACTTTTAATCTGTTGCTCCAGGATAGGGAACAAAGCCTCTAGCTCCCTACAGCAGGCAAGCTTGTTCCCGTCATGGAGCTCAAGACCTCCATGTCACAGTGTTTGGGGGACCCCTATGACTTCAAAAATAAATGATTTATTGTTTAAGTCCCTCTGGCTTCATGAAGAAATTATTTCTGATACAGTCCCCCACCCCAGCCAGGACATATGGCAGCGAGGCCCCCCGAAGCACAGGGGCCTCTGCTACGCCACCCGTTCTCGTTCTTTCTGGCTAAAGCTCATGCATGTGTATTGGCCCTCTGCTTTAGCTATGTGTGTCAGAAAAGCTGTTCCTGTCCATTTTCTTTGGAGCATCTGAGCTGCATCCCAAAATCATTGCTTTAACCGTTAAGCTTGTTAATTGCATTGTACTGGATGTGCGCGTGGCTACAACATGATCTTATATTGTTTATGGAGACATGATAAACAAACCAAAAACGGCAAACCACAAGTTGGTCATAAGCTCTCTGTACAAAATGTTCGAAAAACACATGCCAGTGTTTTGTGTGCATCATTAGCAGCACCCACACTAGCCCCCTGCTTTGACATCACTATGCTCATGACCCGCTATTTTTAAAGTCATATATAACTTATCAGTCAGATAGACAAATAGTTGTCCGTTAGCAACTTTATTTATTTTTACTTTCTAAGAAGCTTGCGAAGCTGAAGTAATGCAACCTTGCTTCCCCCCACGCTTTTTTTTACATGAAAGTTGGCTAACCTGATGCTCTTTTGCATTTACTTAAACTGTACAAAAAGTTAATTTGGTGTAAACTGACGATTCAGATATTTTTCTTCTGGGTTTGTAAGCTGGTTGCCAACCCCTAAAGTTTAAGTGGCTCTTTCTTAAGACTTTTTGTCTTAGTAAAAACCAGTCTCTGGATTTGGGGGTCGGGTGCATACAGTTCGATTTTTTGTTGGACCAATGAAAAAAAAAATACTGACATCAGGCTGGATGCCACGCTGAACATAAGCTGTTCACCCTCTCCTCATACCTTCACCCTTCCTCCAAATCCCTCCTCATACCTTCACCCTTCCTCCAAATCCTCTTTCATCAGAGCAGCGTTCTGTGACTGCAGTTTCATTTGGGTTCAGTTTGTATTTCTATCCGTCTTTGGTGTTTTTTGTCACTGGAACTGTAGTCCTACTTATATGTCAGTTGCCTGTACCGGTTTTTTAGTTTGAAAATCTGGTTACCGTACTATATGTGTTCAAGGAAAGAGAAATATGCTGTGGGCCTGATTCTTTATGCCTTCTCCATGCTTGTGTGTGGCTATTAGAGAACATAAAAGAAGAAAGTGCACATTTTGCATGAGGGGCCATCCTGCCTGGTGAAAGGATTTCTGCTGCTTTAGGCAAAGGGTAATTTTGCTGCCCTCCTCACTACTGTATGTCCTGCCACTTCACATGAATGCAGTGGCCCTCACATGCAGAGTGAATGTCCTCCACCTTTCCTGTTATCCCTAATGTTTACATCTTTCTTTTGATAACTGTGGCTGGAATACGGTGCAGCTTGTTACTTTTTAACATAAGCAAGAAAGAACATAGGATCCTGCAAAGAGAATGGGCCTCATTCTGAGATTTGCGGTAAAAACCAAACCTTACCAGCATGGAGGCAATACAGCATCTGGGTAGCACTGACGCCACTAACAGCATGGGATTATGAGTATGCGTGCATGTGCGTAGCGATATGCCGGTAAGGTCTGTACCGGCATGACTTTAACAACCCTAAAACCCCCGTTAGCGGCATCATGCAAAGCGCTGACACCTCCTCCGCCTTCGCCCACCCCTAAATAACGGGTCCGGCAATACTGGAACCGGAAGTAAGATCATCGTGCCGGAACAGGAAATGCAACTGCAGCCATCTTGAAAAACACAATCCATTGCAATCCTCCAGACACAGGACCTGTATCCACAAACCACCACTTACATCCCCAGCACAATGCCTAAGGCCATCAAGAAAAGTGCCTCCCGTCAGCGAAAGGCACGCTTCTCGGAGGATGAGTTGAATATGCTGGCAGACACTCTGGCCCAGAACGGTGATGTGGTCTTCGCAGCAGACCTCAAGCGACATGATCAGATAAAAAAAAGAAATATGGGATGAAGTGGCCCGAATGGTTAGTGCGGTCGGCACCAACCCCCACACCGTCAAAGACGTTAAAAAGAGGTGGGATGACCTGCGCCTCTGTGTGCGGAACATCCTATCAGCCAATCGGAGCCAGGGTCTGGCAATATGCGGCGGGGCCAACTCACCCATCAAGCTCACCAGATGGGAGGAAACATGTGCCAGTACAATTGGCATGGAGGCCATTGAGGGAGTTGGAGACATGGAGCGTGGAGTACCGTCATCGACAGATGGAGGTGAGTGTCCACACAAACCACTTGAATCCAAAGCATGGTGATGTGCCGCAAATGTGACAGTGACATAAGCCAATGCATGGGCCATCACACAAACATGGACACATCCCTGTCTAGATGCTGTCCCCAGTATCGTCACATCAACATGCATGCAGCATGCCAATGCAATACCTGAGACACACCCCACAAACAGCTAAACGGCATGTGTGACACGGCGCGCAGTCCACAACACAAAGGCATGTCACACAGCATGCACCAGCTTACACATGTGAGAACCTGACGTATGCCTGAATAACCCCCCATAAAGCAAGCAACCTGTATGTCACAACTCCAAGACAGAAAATCATCACATGCGTACAACTGCACTAATACCAATGTATGCATGATGCATGTACAAACATCACTGATGCCGTGCCTCTCTCGGTCCCCACAGACACAGAATCCGACAGCATGGTGAGGACATAGCCACACTGGCCAGGACACCATCCAAAAAGGACAGTGGCAGGGGTGACGGCACCAGGCCATCCACATCTAAGGGCACTGGCAAGCAACAACAGCCACCCAAGCCAATACCAGCACAAGATGCCAAGGCACATGGGCGGCAAAGAACTGCCACAAAACCAACAGAAGCTAAACAGGTGGAATCCACTGATCCTGAGGCAGTGGCAGACGGCACCCTGTCTGCTGCAAACAGCTACGTGGGGTAGGCAGCTGCCACATCGCCCCAGAGTGGAGACGAAGGACAGTGCCAGGCTGAGGAATGTCTACCTGAGGATGACAACCTGTCCATGGATGTGGTACGCAACCCAGTCCAGAGCAAACCCCCCAGCACACCCCACTGACCAGTCAGGAGGAGAGGCAATCCAAGAGGCCTGGAGCCCCCCAGAGGACACACCTGCATTGGGTCCCTCGGCAGATGTTGCATCCACCTCAACAGGCATCCAGGACGGAGAGTGGAGAATGGCCCAAATGGAGGGGCACCAGCAGGAGCTGACATGGCTCATGAAGTAGTATGTTTCTGATGGTGACTTGACAAGGCAGGATGCCCGCAAAAACACTGCGGCCATGACAGGGGCCATGGAGTCAAGTACTAGGTGGATTTGCAAGGAGCTGTCAGCGGTGAGGCAGGTCCTGGCCAGGATTGCCTAGGCCTTGGGTCTCAACAGTGGAGCATGTGGGCACAGCGTCATCGTCCAGCTCCACCCAGAAGAGCCCCCTGCGTACGCCTTCACGCACTACACGGTGCTCTGACATGCAGCCCCCGAAGGCCGACAGAGGCTGCCAGTAGCAGGGGCAGCCTGCATGTGCGGACTCATGTTGACTCATGTTGCATACAATGACTATGATTGCACTCCATGTGTGGGAGAGTTGTGGGGGGATGGGGAGGGTGTGTGGGGGAATTGTTGGGGGAGGGACAAGGGGAAGGGGGTGTGTGAGGTGTTAAGGATTTCAATCAGGCACACACCCACGTCTCGCTTAACATGTAGTACGCAAATAAATATTTATTTATTTGTGTCTATAAGTTCAATATTCTGAATGATATACCACTCATATCACACCCGTCTCAAAATACCCCCCAGGTCACACTGGACCAGGAATCAGGCTAGTTTGTAAAGGTAAATATTTATTTATTTATTTAATAATATTCAAATCACACATACATATATATATATATATATATATATATATATATATATATATATATATATACATACATATATATATATATATATATATATATATATATATATATATATATATATATATATATATATATATATATATATGGCAGCAATCACCAAGTGGTGACAATACAATTCAAAATAAGTAAAGCAATTGAATTCACTTATGATATTGCAGAATGTAAAACACAGAAAAAAGAACAGTTTTGGTTTGTGAACAGATAGCGTTTAGGTTAATATTTCCCCCTGCAAAGTTCTTAAGGTACAAATTAGCAATCCTACACAGATGTCAGTAATCAGCATGTATTCAGGAATGAAACATAATGTCTAGAGTTTAAATGCAATCTTCCCTCCCCAAATCAGAGAGAAAACCGTTTTTGGAAATGGACACTTTTAAAAATGACAGATGTACATGGCTTTGTGAAAAATTGCAAAAGAGAGCAAAAATGCTTAAAAGGAGAAAGATTCTTAGGAAAGCAACACTAAACAGGTCCTAACACACATGAGCTACAATATAAAGAACAGTACTCACTTTAGATCAGGATGGGAGTTGAGAAACGTAAAATTATGAAAATTGCAAATTCGCGGCAAAATTTCACTATGTGATTTTTTATAAAAACAGGTCAAACACGCTGTTGTGGTTGTGGGTGTAGCTAATGGTCTTAGGTTATCAGTGAGAGTTGAAATTTCGTTTCTATCTATAAAAGTGAAGAAGTTATGCAGGTTTTAGTGAGAGGCGTTTTTGAAAAATAGGCACGAAAATGAAACCCAAATTCGTTTTTTAAACTGACAGATTGGTTTTATTACACTATATTAATGACTATGAAAAAGAGAATGACACCTGGGAATCTCCACAGTTACATGGCCACCGTAACCCTTCACATGGTGGATACTCTATTTCTTTCTGGGATTTACTTTAGTTAATCAAAATCACTAATGACTTATGGTTTTGTAAAACAAATGAGAAAAATCAAGGCAAGAATGGTTCTGACAATACTAGGGTTCGGAAGTTAAAGATGGGATGGGTTGAGATTGGGTTGAGATGGGATAAGACAATGCAAAATATACTATGGGTCACTGTTCTTCCTATTGATACTTACAGTCCCTTATAATTAAAATTGGACCGTCAGGGTTCTGGTCATTGGATCGGGTCAGGTCTAGTGGCAGCAGGGCACCTCTGGTGGGATTGGATCAGCAGTGCGGTTCTGGTCACCTTTGGACTGCACCTCGGACTGGATTTGGATGGGCCCTTCTGGTCACTGGACACAGTAGATAGCAGGATGCAAGTTTCAGGGGGCAAGCCTTAATGGTAGCAAGCCAGACTGAATCAGAATTAAATCCCCTCAAGTTGGGATGGTTGAATTTGGGTCTAGCTAGAAAGAGTTCAGCAATGCTAAAGTCTGGATTCTGCAAAGAATTCTGGAGTCAGCTGCAAGGTGAAGAGTTCGGGATAGGATGAAGAAGTCAGGAACAAAGCGCAGTGCGGAAATCTGGATGTGTTCAGGAAGTAGTGTCCTATGTGTGGTGAACTTCCTATATTTATCCTCCCAAGTGACATCACAGGGTTTATGGTGTGGGCAGAATTTCAAAACACACCCCATGGCTGTGAGTGGCCACAGGCACTTGCCTTGTTCTTCTTGGCAGTCAGAAAAGAGCTTTCTTCTTTATGATGGGATTTAGGAACTCCCACATTGATTTTGACCAAAACGTAACTTTTGCACAAATGTACATTTCTAAAATTATGTCCCCTAATAACATCGGACACATACATTGTATATTTGATGGGTCATGTTCACATTCAATCCTCATCTCTGTGAGAGCTGTCTTTGTCATTCTATGGAATTTTATCAATTTTAATCATAACCGTCCGGACTAATAACTTCTAATTCAGTACAGATCTGGGCGATTATCACTGGAGCAAGAATATACAATCTTAGACTTGTAGCATCAAAAGTTTTGCTACAATTGGGTTTTTCCTGTAACTTTGGTTCCTTAGGTGGTACAGGGTTCATTAATGTCTTAAAAGCAAAAGCCTAAAATTAGGTTAACATCTACCAATTTTTAGATTTATCCTCTTTCAGGTTGCACAGTTAAAGAGTTTCAAATTTAATCACAAAAAAGTTCCAGCAGTTTTTTTTTTCTTTGTAACTCCTCTTCACAGACAACAGCTGTCACTGTCCTTTGATCAGGGAGGTGGTGTGTCCTCTTCCTGGCGAGGGAAGCTCCCCTGTAGAGATCAGTAGGCAGCTTGCCATTGTTCTTGGCTCAGCCAAAGATGAATGTTTAAAGTCCATTGTGCTACTTTGTAACGCTCACCTGATTCCCGCAGAGACGCCGGTCTTGACTGGGTGAATGCCGTATCTTCAAAGGTGATGTGTAACACACGGTTGGCTCTTTGGGCTGGACCTCTGTGCACTGTATGTCTGACTCGAAGAGTAAGATGTCTGCAGATAGAAAATATGGGATTAATGAACTGGGGTTATTGGGTGCCTCTCTCCTCTTCCCTTTCTCTTCTCCTGTAGAACCCCAAAGGTTAACACCCTCACCTTAGGTAAGTGAACGCCGAGCTCTCCATCTGCCTCGGGGCAGGGTGCCGTAACCAGTTTCTTCACTGGATAAGGGTGCAGGCCTCTTGACCTCAGAGGCCTGCTGTCCGTCGTTAACTGCACGAACGGTAAGTTCTGGGCACTTCAAATGTCTTAAAAGTCTTTTGTAATGATATCTCTTGTTTTGCAGGGTTCCGGCGATGGCGGATGGCGGGCTGATGAGAGTTGAGGATCGAACCCGCGTGAGGAATAGAAGCGCCTGGAAGCACGTAAGTAAGCGCTTGTAGCCTGCTTCACGATGCGCACTAACTGTCCCTTTTATCTTGCAGGTACAAGTTCGGAGCTTTAGAGAAGCTGAAGGGTGCTTGAATACCCACTGGATTCGGCGTGGGAAGGAGTAATGGCACGTGAGTAATAAAGTTGCCCAATGTCTTTAAACGCACCTTCTTTTGTCTTTCAGATTGCGGGATGCAGCGCCGAAGGCCTCCGGAGCGTGCGAAGAGCTGGTAATCTTTTGTCTTTCAGATGCCGGAATGCAGTGCGAAGACCTCCGGAGCATGCGAAGAGTAGGTAAGCCTTTGTCTTTCAGATGCCGGAATGCAGCGCGAGGCGTTGGTGACAGCCGATGGACCAGGTAAGAGATGCGCTGCCACTGAAGACCGTAGTGCTAACCTGTTCTTTCTTTGTCTTTACAGGTGCTGCTGAAGACTGGATTCCAGGATGGTAAGCCTTTGTTCCCTTAGGCCCAGGATCAGAAGCAGAAGACACGATGAGCGTTCTGCTGCAGAGAATGCAGAATAACGCAAAGCAAGATTCATCCATCGGGTGTGGTTTAAATAGCCTCCTGTAGTGCTTAGGTGTCTCCTTCTACAGCCACGCCTAAGAAAAGAGTTCCTGCTTTCCAGAAGAGTTCCAGTGTTCTGAACCTAGGGACTGGCTCCTACCCCACCCAACAGGAAAAGTAGTCCCAAACAGAAGAGGATCAGGGGTTCAACTGGCAGGTAAGTAAGCAGCATGGTCTGCTGCAGGTAAGTCCACCCAAGCATTATGAGCCCGGCGCTTCCAGCGCTGGGACTGGGCATCTTTACGAGCCTGGTGCCACTGGCGCCAGGACAGGGTCCAAAAGGTCCCAATTGGGACTGGCTGGCACTCGGAACCGGGGTTATAGGTCTGCTTCCAAGGGAGTCGGGCAAGTCCTGATCTTTTGGAAGCAGAGATCATGACAGCACCCCCCCTCAAGGCCCCTCCCAAACCAGGCTTCTCCGGGGGTTTGGGCTTGTTAGGAAATGTTCGATGAAATCTTTTGATTAGACGAGGCGCGTGGACATATTCTCCAGGTTCCCAGGATCTTTCTTGGGGACCGTAGCCTTTCCAGTCAATCAGGTAAAATAGCTTAGATTTGGAGATCTTGGAATCCAGGATGCTTTTGACTTCAAACTCGAGTTCTCCATCAACTAGAATAGGTTTTGGAGATGTAGTTAGTCGGGTTTGAGGTTGCACGGGTTTTAATAGAGAGACGTGGAAGACCGGATGTATCCTCATGTGAGGGGGCAAGTCCAACTTGACCGCTACTGGATTTACTATGGTAGTGATGGAATAGGGACCAAGGTATCTTGGGTTGAATGTGCGTGGTCCTTTTAGAGTTAGATATTTGGTGGATAACCAGACTTGATCTCCTACTTGATATTGGGGGGCTTCCTTCCGATGTTGGTCTGCTCCTTTCTTGTATTGTTCTTTGGCCCTTTGAAGGTGAGAAACGGCTTCCTTAAAGGCTTGGGTGATTGTAGAATGCAGGTGGTCTACTGCTGGTGTTCCAAGATCTTGGAGTGGATCCAACTCTGAGGTTCGAGGGTGACTACCGTATAAAAGAAAAAACGGGGTCTTCCCAGTTCCCGAGTGGACAGAGTTATTGTAGGCATATTCGGCTATCCAAAGGATATCTTTCCAAGTTTTTTCAGTTTGTTGTAGCATGCAGCGCAAATACTGTTCCAGAGTTTGATTGGTCCTCTCGGTTTGTCCGTCGGTTTGAGGGTGGTGGCTGGTCGAAAGTCTCACATCAATTTGAGCCGACCGACAGCAACTTCGCCAAAAATGAGAAATAAATTGACTACCTCGATCCGAAATTAGAACTGAAGGAAAACCGTGCAGTCGGACGATGTTTTCGAGAAATTCTCGGGCCAGAGTTGCTGCTGATGGTAAGCCTTTGAGTGGAATGAAATGCACCATCTTGGAGAATAGGTCCACGATTACTAGGATCGTATTGTATCCGGAGCATGGAGGTAGATCGGTGATGAAGTCCATAGAAAGCGTATGCCAAGGGCGAGGCGGGATGTCAATAGGGCGTAAGAGGCCGGCTGGTTTTTCCTTTTGAGTCTTGTTTTGGGCGCATACTCCACCTGACATTATAAAATCTCTGTTATCTTTTTTCCAAGACGGCCAACAGAAGTAGCGCTTGATCTTTTCCGAGGTCCTCGTCATACCGGGATGTCCTTCCATTAAAGAATCGTGATAACAAGAGATTACCCTTTTCTGTAAATCTGTGCTGGGCAGGTATAACCGTTCTTGGAAATATAATAGGTTGTCCTTCACCGTAAAGTCCTTTCCCTGCAGATGCCAATTCTGTATGTCTGCTGGAGTTACCAGTAGCCTGGCTTTATCCTTAACTTCCTCTATGGATTGTGTGGCGATTACACCTAGAATTCTTTGTTCGGGAATGATAGGTACAGGTTTAGGATTGATCAAATGTTCTTCCACTCCCATCCGAGAAAGGGCATCAGCTTTACCGTTTTTTGTACCAGGTCGATAGGTAATTATGAAGTCAAACTCGGCAAAGAATAGTGCCCAACGGAGTTGCCTAGAGGATTGAGCTTTTGCGGTTTTCAAATATTGCAGGTTTCGGTGATCTGTAATCACAGTAACAGTGTGTCGGGCCCCCAGAAGATAATGCCGCCAAGCCTTAAAGGCGGACTTGATAGCTAGAAGTTCCTTATCAGTAATAGTGTAATTGATTTCAGGAGGCGAGAATTTGCGGGACCAAAATGCCACGGGATGCAACTGATTGGTTACTGGGTCCTTTTGTGATAGAACTGCCCCCATGGCAAGGCTCGAAGCATCAGTTTCAACGATGTAGGGGAGTTCTGGGCGAGGATGTTTTAAGATCGGTGCAGAGATAAATCTAGTCTTCAAATTCTGGAAAGCTTGTTCTGCCTCGGTAGACCATTCAAAACGTTTGTTTTTCTTTAACAAGGCGGTGATGGGCTGGACTATTCGAGAGAATTCGGGATAAACCTGCGGTAAAAGTTAGCGAAGCCTAACATCCTTTGAACACCTTTTACGGAGGATGGCGATGGCCATTTGCGAATTGCATCGACCTTCTTTGAATCCATACGCACTCCGCTAGGTGATAATATGAATCCCAAGAATTCAACTTCAGTCACGTTGAAAACACATTTTTCCAACTTAGCGAAAAGTTTGTGTTGACGCAATCTCTCGAGGACCATTTTCACGTGTTTCCGATGTTCAGTTTCCGATGAAGAATAAACGAGGATGTCGTCAATGTAAACAACAACACACACATCTATGAGCTCTCTGAGGACATCGTTCATAAAATATTGAAAGGCGGCCGGGGCATTGCAAAGTCCGAAGGGCATGACCTGATATTCAAATAGCCCATACTTGGTGCGGAAGGCCGTCTTCCATTCATCACCCTCTTTTACTCGTACCAAGTGGTAGGCTCCTCTAAGATCCAGCTTTGTATATATGCATGCTTTTCTGACTTGGTCCAGGAGTTCAGGGATCAAAGGTAACGGATATCTATTCTTAACGGTGATCTGGTTCAGGGCGCGATAATCTATACAAGTTCTAAGGTCCCCTTCTTTTTTTGGAACGAAGAACAAAGCTGAGGAAGCAGGGGACTTGGAAGGACGAATAAACCCATTCGCTAGGTATTGATCCAGGTATTGTCGGAGGTGAAGATTCTCAGGCTCGGTGAGGGCATAAATTCTACTACAAGGAGGAGTAGATCCAGGTATCAGGTCTATCTGGCAGTCATAAGACCTATGAGGAGGTAGAGAGTTAGCCTGATCCTTCCGGAAAACATCTTGGAATTCTAGGTATTCAGGAGGTAACTGGGGAGCCTCCGAGGAAATTGCTGCCAGTGCAACACCAGGTCGTGGGTGACAAGTAGAGACACATTCTGGAAACTGAACCGTTCTTGCTCGCCAATCGATCTGAGGATTGTGCTTCTCTAACCAAGGAATTCCTAGAATAATCTGGAACTGAGGGGCCTTGATCACATCGAACACGATCTTCTCATGGTGTCCATCTTGACTTACTAGCGTCACTTCTTGGGCGGTATGCGTTACTGGTCCGGAGGCTATCTCCATACCATCCACCGTAGTAATGACGTCCTTTACAGCCTTTGGACAAAGAGTCAGATTCATCCTCAAAACCATTTCATGATCCACATAATTGCCGATGGCACCGCTGTCGACGTAAGCTTCAATCGCATGTAATCGATCCGGATGTTCAGGGCTAATGAGGACCATAGGTATCACGAAATGCGAGGTCACGGAACTGGTTTTAACGCTCGGCAAGAGGACCTCTATTCTTGTCGGGCGAGGTTGTTTCCCTGCTCAGAGTTTGTGACCCTGGTAACTGCAGCTCCTACTGCCTTCTTGGCTGGTTTCACCGGACAGTCTCGAAGAAAGTGCCCCGAGTTTCCGCAATAGAGGCATAATTGCAGCTGTTTTCTCCTTTCCCGCTCCTTTTGTGTTAGTGGTCCTTTCAGGCCCTCTATTTGCATGGGTTCCCGGGAGTCTACTCCTTTGGTAGGAGTTGGTGGTTTGGAAAATACTCGAGCATCAAACTTGGAACAATTGGCCTTCCTGTTCTGCAGTCTGTGGTCAATTTGAACGGCTAAGTCAATATAGTCCGAACAGTCTTGCGGGGGATTCACTACTTGGGCTAACACATCTTTGAGCTCTCCACGTAGACCTCTATAAAACAGCGTAATCCTTTTGTCCTCAGGCCATCGAGTTTCCACTATCAGTCTGTTGAAAGACGCAATATAAGCCAAAAGGTCTTGATTACCCTGTCGCAATGAAAAGAGCTCATTGTCCAAGGCCTGCCCCTGTGAATGTCTTGCAAACAGTTTTTCCATACTGAGCTGAAAAGCTTGAAAATCATGGAGAACCGGATCATCTTGATTAACTAGAGGGATCGACCAGTCTGCCGCATTGCCACTAAGGTACGAAAGCACGAAAGCTACCTTAGCTTGATCAGTTGGAAAGGCTGCTGGCCGGCATAAGAAGTGCAACCGGCACTGATTAATAAATACTGCAAACCTCTTTGGGTCACCAGAAAATCGTTCGGGCGGAGCCAGAGGTACATTCCCAGGTAGGTTGATCTGCACTGGGTTCGTAGAGGATGTTGAAGGAAGATTTGCCCCTGATGCGGGTAACAGAGTTTGTCCGGCTTGTGACTGTAGCAATTGTCTAGCAAGATCGTCTGTTCGCTCCTTGGAAATAATCAGTTCCCTTCTTAGAGCATTCGTTTCCTGACGGGCTGCATGCACTTCTGCTCTTAGTTCCCCAAGTAACTGGGCTAGCTGGTCGGTATCCGAGGTTTCCATAGCGCCTGGGTGGGAGTTTTGCGGTAGGCTTTGTGTTCTGTAACGCTCACCTGATTCCCGCAGAGACGCCGGTCTTGACTGGGTGAATGCCGTATCTTCAAAGGTGATGTGTAACACACGGTTGGCTCTTTGGGCTGGACCTCTGTGCACTGTATGTCTGACTCGAAGAGTAAGATGTCTGCAGATAGAAAATATGGGATTAATGAACTTGGGTTATTGGGTGCCTCTCTCCTCTTCCCTTTCTCTTCTCCTGTAGAACCCCAAAGGTTAACACCCTCACCTTAGGTAAGTGAACGCCGAGCTCTCCATCTGCCTCGGGGCAGGGTGCCGTAACCAGTTTCTTCACTGGATAAGGGTGCAGGCCTCTTGACCTCAGAGGACTGCTGTCCATCGTTAACTGCACGAACGGTAAGTTCTGGGCACTTCAAATGTCTTAAAAGTCTTTTGTAATGATATCTCTTGTTTTGCAGGGTTCCGGCGATGGCGGATGGCGGGCTGATGAGAGTTGAGGATCGAACCCGCGTGAGGAATAGAAGCGCCTGGAAGCACGTAAGTAAGCGCTTGTAGCCTGCTTCACGATGCGCACTAACTGTCCCTTTTATCTTGCAGGTACAAGTTCGGAGCTTTAGAGAAGCTGAAGGGTGCTGGAATACCCACTGGATTCGGCGTGGGAAGGAGTAATGGCACGTGAGTAATAAAGTTGCCCAATGTCTTTAAACGCACCTTCTTTTGTCTTTCAGATGCGGGATGCAGCGCCGAAGGCCTCCGGAGCGTGCGAAGAGCTGGTAAGCTTTTGTCTTTCAGATGCCGGAATGCAGTGCGAAGACCTCCGGAGCATGCAAAGAGTAGGTAAGCCTTTGTCTTTCAGATGCCGGAATGCAGCGCGAGGCGTTGGTGACAGCCGATGGACCAGGTAAGAGATGCGCTGCCACTGAAGACCGTAGTGCTAACCTGTTCTTTCTTTGTCTTTACAGGTGCTGCTGAAGACTGGATTCCAGGATGGTAAGCCTTTGTTCCCTTAGGCCCAGGATCAGAAGCAGAAGACACGATGAGCGTTCTGCTGCAGAGAATGCGGAATAACGCAAAGCAAGATTCATCCATCGGGTGTGGTTTAAATAGCCTCCTGTAGTGCTTAGGTGTCTCCTTCCACAGCCACGCCTAAGAAAAGAGTTCCTGCTTTCCAGAAGAGTTCCAGTGTTCTGAACCTAGGGAGTGGCTCATGCCCCACCCAACAGGAAAAGTAGTCCCAAACAGAAGAGGATCAGGGGTTCAACTGGCAGGTAAGTAAGCAGCATGGTCTGCTGCAGGTAAGTCCACCCAAGCATTATGAGCCCGGCGCTTCCAGCGCTGGGACTGGGCATCTTTATGAGCCTGGTGCCACTGGCGCCAGGACAGGGTCCAAAAGGTCCCAATTGGGACTGGCTGGCACTCGGAACCGGGGTTATAGGTCTGCTTCCAAGGGAGTCGGGCAAGTCCTGATCTTTTGGAAGCAGAGATCATGACATACTTGCTGTCAATATGTAGGAACCATTGAGGCTTCCTGTAGCAAGAGAGTGTCAATTTTGAAGTGTCAATCTTTCCCAGGCTGGCACTGTCAGGTCAGAATTAAGTATTTACTTAACTCCAATACTGGGTTGCTTTACTTTAATGTCTTTTCATTTTACACATATACAAATAAGCACAGTTTACATGGGATTTGACCATTTAAAAGAATTAAGCCCTTCACAAAAATGCTTTAAATAGGTGAATTTTGCAATTTCTTCAGGAAAAAGAAACACGTTTAAACTGGGTTATGCTGGACTGGTGTTTCAGAAAATACACTTCTTAGCTGCTGTAGTCAGTGAGGCCTGGGTTATTTCTGAGCCACCTGGAGAATCTGTGATTTCAGCACACCTTTCCTTTCAATAGCTCACTGGGAAAATGACTGAAATTAGCGCTGAAACAGCACTTTGAAGGTTGAAAATGATTAGGAAAACTGGATTTTAAAGGCATTTTCGGATTTTAGCCCTTCTGTGGCCTTGCTTCATGTGACAGGTGACAACACCCACTGATATTCAGTGAGTCCTGTTTTTACACCAACTTTGACTGTGTGTGGCAGAGTGATGCAGCCTTTTATGATTTGTGAACCATGCACAGATTTGCAGATTTGGTACGCGCAATGTTTAGCACCTCCATGTTTGGCTGTTCTTTCCCCCATTGGCAAAAGGAGTGTAATGGGGTGTGCACTGGCATGGGTAAAATATCCCACAGGGGGAGTTGTGGGGGAAGGGGCAGTGGGGAGGGGGTGTGTCGAGGAGTTGTGGGGGGAGGAGGAGGGTGGAGGGGGTGTGTGTGAGGTGGAGGGTAAATGCACTTTGTTTATATTACCTGTTTAATACACCCGTTGTGTACAAAATATCACATGACTGGACATTGCTTATTGTGTATGTGTGCTTTATTGCTTACTGGGTCCCGCGAGGGGAAGAGGGAACAAACAACGGGCCATCTCGTAATGGCCCGTTGTTTGCTCCCTCTCCCATTCCCATTCAGTCCTATGGGGCTGAAATGGGAATGGGGAAGGACCGTGTCCGGGTCCTTGGAGGGAGGAATTACTGGGCCTTCTGAACTCGGAATGGCCCGGTAAGTCCTCATTCCGAGGACCCGGACCCCGACGCGATTTCGGCGGCAGCCATGCCGCCAATAGCGGCATGGTTACTGCCGAACTCGTAATGAGGGCCCTTGTGTTTTACATGCTTTTATTAAACAAAAGAGCTGCACCATATATAATCGTAAAAGTAACTCACACTCTAACACATAATATCTCTAATATCTCTTGCAAGATCAGAATGTACAATACCAAATAGAATTAGAACCAAAGACCATCAATCAAGCATGAACATCCATCCACACCCTAAATGACGAGACAGTACGGCATGGGCAGGCGCACTGTAAGCTTTCCTCTCACAAAGAGAACGGGCTGAGAATGGGAAGCAGAATTCTCAGCTTCTCACGCTCTGCAACACTGAGGGAGCACTCCAAGCGGCCTTACCAAGAAACAGGAACGATATGGTCCTCAGCAGTGCACGTTTTCTTCTCACCTAGGTGATATAGCATGTGCAGCAACTTTGCAAGTCTCTCTCACTGGGGAAAGGAACAGTACAGACAGTAGCAGTGCAGCTTCCATCGTATACTCAGAACATAAACAGAATGAGCATCAGTACTGAAATAACTCCCTCATAAACAGAACAGGCACAGGATGTGCAACCACTGTGCAATATCCCCCTATCCAGTGGTGGTTTGCACATTTTTATTAAAGTGGGTGTAAATGTTTTTCTTGGTCATACCCAACACAGATCTTCCTGGGATTCACCCCCCGAGTCATGTATTATAATGCATCGATGCAGTGAATGATATTGCACAGATTTGAGACAAATTCAATACAAATCCATAGAATGTACCATCAGTTCCAATAGAAGCCATTCACCCAACAAAAATCATCAGTTCTGTCTCAACAATATTTGGCATCATTAACACTGTAAAACACATATTCATGCTGATAGTGCCCAAACAATATGAATAGGCCCCTACAACCATATTTGACAGCCGTGTCCCCGGCATACTGCTTTTGCCTAAAACATATTAAGAGACAGGTCTCAATATCTACCAGCACTCTCCCCTTATGCCCAAAGAATATCATTGGGCCAGTCCAAAACATATATGCCAGCCTTGACCCCCTTATGTTGCTTCTGCCTAAAGAATATCATGAGGCCAGTCACAACAATATATGTGCCATTGTTGACCCCCCTTGTCATACCCTTTGTGTCAAACGAATATCATTTAGCCAGTCACCAAAACATATACCATAGCTGACACTCTTCACTTATGGTGCTTGTGCCCAAATAATATCTTGAGTTCAGACACAAAACTTTATGCCAATTTTGAACCCCTTTCTTTATCATGATGCTTGTGCCCAAAGAATATGGGGCCCCTATTCAAAACAACAAATGTACATGGTGTCCCCTTATTTATCATGCTAGGTGTGTCCAGCGAAAAGCATGCTGATGTTAAATGTGTGCCAGCGTTTCTATAGTAAAACAGATTTCTTTTTCAAATACTTGTATTAATAACTTTCTATTGTACAACAAATGCCATAACCCGTGCGATAAGAATTGATTTCACAACAAAGCCATTCAGAGCATCAGAATCCAGTATATATAGATGCACATGCAAAGACAGTGAACCAATCATGACTAAAAAAGAACAATTGCAATTGGTTATTTATAATGGGCTTAATACCCAGGGAAGCGAACCTGTGTTGCTCCGCGTCCAAGACGAGCATGTTGCCCTTGAGCTATCCTCCCAAGAACAATAATAGTAAATCACATTATCCAATTCTACTGAAATATTTTAAAAATCAATTTGAACAATTCTAAGTTACAGCTGAGGACAACCAGGATAATCAAACCTTCACATAACAAACAAACACTGAACATACACAACAAATAACACACAAAAAAACCTTGTGAGCTGCTACATCATAATCAAAAACATGACTACAGAACAATTTCAGGTTAACCATATAGTGGTATCTGGTCAATCCATCGGACACCATAGCCTCAAACACCATAACATCGAATTATAAGCAACGAAATGCCATTCCATTGAAAGACCATTTCGTTGCATATAATTCGATGGTAGTATCGAAATGGTTAGGGTTTGTGTTAGTGTTAGGGTTAGTGTTAGGGCTAGGGTTTGGGTTAGGGTTAGGGGTTAGTGTTGGGGCTAGGGTTAGATTAAGGGTTACAGTAGGGTTAGGATTAGGGTTGGTCCTAGGGTTAGATTAAGGGTTACATTAGGGCTAGGGTTGGGGCTTGGGTTAGATTAAGGGTTACATTAGGGTTAGGGGTTAGGGTTGGGGATAGGGTTAGATTAAGTGTTACATTAGGGTCGGGTTGGGGCTAGGGTTAGATTAAGGGTTAGATTAGCGTTGGGGTTAGGTGGGTAGGGTGGACGTGGGGGTTGGAGGGGCTGAGAGGTGGGGGGGGAACCCCCCTATATACCAAAAATAAAACGTTACACAGAGCTGGCCAGTGCCAACATTTGATTTCAGCACTGGACAGCTCCATGTAACGTTTTAATGTTGCAAAAAAGGGCTATCTTTTACATGTAAAAGTGCATTTCCATTGAAATCAGTCCATTTATATTTTCGATGGACTGGTTTAGATGGAAATGCACTTTTACATGCAAAAGATAGCCTGTAGATGCTTTGGCATTCGATCCTTTTCATTAGATGCTTTGCTTTGTCGTCTTTTTTTTTTCTCTCTATGTAATCACTATAAGTTATTTAAATGTTGACCAAATATGATCATATAAGTGAGAAATGTCTTTTCTTTTTTACATACCGTTCTCATAATTAGAAAGGATAAGCAAATCATTAAGCCAAGTATCTAATTGAGGCTTTTTTCTAGTTTTCCATTACCTTACGATTTGCTTCTGAGCTCAAACAAGAGCCCTGAAAATCCAAAGTTCAGTACCAACGTTGATTCCCAAGTCACGCCCTCATAAAAACACTATTAAACATCCAAGATGTCTAGGAATCGTAACATTACACACTAGGTCTATTCTGTCAAGCACATCTATCCAAAAATCATCAACCCTTAAACAATCCCATAGCACATGTGTCAATGTCCTCCTCTCTTTTTCACAACCCCAGCAGTGATCATTGTCTAGGAGACACGGGGATAGCACAGCTTTTCAGGTGTCCAGTGCAACCTACCCTGAATATTTTGTCATACAAGGCGTAGATTAAGAACTCATTTTGCCAGAGTCGCTAATTTACTCGCCCTGTCCCATTCACCTTGAAACAATTCATAAGCCAATTCAATGGACCACTAATGTCGCAATCTATCCCAACCATCCGTTATTTCAGATAAGGGGCATAAGCTTCAAGAATGGTGACACTTTTCGGGTGGGGTATCATAAATTGCACATAGCCCTGGTCTGTCTGCCAGTGGGGTCTCAGTTAAAGCAATTCTCTCTGATAGTAACTTACTTAAGTCTGAGAAATACTTCTTATCCCTTGCACACAAACTGTACACATTTTCCAGCTGCCTTTTGGCCAGTCTCTGACCCATGTTGCTTTCTCCACCCAAGATCTATAACCGTGCAGCGGTTTCAGACTTTTGGAAAACAATGGATGCTTTTGTAAACTATTTGTCAGAGAAAACTCTCTCCCAAGGTTCATTAAAGTGAAAAATCACGGATTCTTGGCAAACCAAGTGTGTCTCTCATGTATCCTCAATGCCAACAGTTTTGGAATCTGCGCATGCGTTGGATATACATTTCCCATGCACTGCCATGATGGTGCTTATGGTACTATTTGGCCATAAAATGGCAAGAGCTGGCACACAGCTATATAATGGAAGTCCCTGTGTAATGATATTTTGTATCTACAAAAAAGCTGACATTGATATGATAGGTAATTTATATCGTGCTTAATACCCAGAGGTTTCTAAGCGCGGACCCGGGAATCGAACCAGTGTTGCTTCGTGTTCCCTTTTCCCAAGGCAGGTACGTTGCCACTGAGCTATGCTAATGCTTGTTTTAAAATGAATGTAATGCAACCACACACATATTGGTTAAATATCAGGTGGCTGAAGGGACATGTGGTGACATATTTGTTATACTAGTAAATGATTAATAACTGCTCTTAAGCCATTCACTGTTAGTAGGTTGCATACAGATAACAATGGCAGCACTTTGCAATGCAGAGGGGGGAAGCCAGAACGGTGTATGTGGATGTAGAGGGTTTAATAAAATGCCATCATAGTCACCGTCCCGATGGCATTCACAGGAATTCAGGGTCAATGAGTGACTGGGCAGTCTGTTTTTAGAAAGAAAAACAAAAATGAACTGATCGGATTTCCCTGCCCTCATCTGCAGCAGCCGAGCTGCTTTTGGAAAGGGATGCAGTTCAGCGGCTTAAGGATACTGGTTAGCTGGCACTGCAAACCTTAGCACTTGATGTGTGCTGTTATTATAATACTTCTGCTGGTCAGTTGCATTGTTTCTGAAGTGATCAGGGTCAAAAGCAAATGTTTTTCTTTATAATCATTTTGTTATGTGGAATAGACCAAGTCATCAACTCTTACTTTTGAAGCAAAATGAGTGCAAAGGAAACTATATGGGCTTTGCCCCTTCGTTTAGCTGTAGAGGAGGTCCCAGATATGACCTGCACTCCAGCCACCCATTTTGAAGTACCAGGAACATATACACCGAGATATGTGACGTATGGCGAACAAATAAACCAGCAGAGAGCCGCACTAGGACTCTGCCCAGTGCCCATCAGAAGAGAAATACCTATTGAGATGCCAATAACCAGACAACCATGGTCAGTAAGGTATCCATTGAGACAACCATACCAGCAAATGACACGAAATGAAGACTGCTCAAACACTGTCCCAGAAGAAACTCAAAAGGCCTTAATTGAAGGCAAATGGTGACAACACAAGGGCCCGGACAGACTCACATATGAAAGAAACGACAACCAAAAGATGACACACAAAGACGAAATGTTATGAATAATGATGTAATGGACTTAGAAGAAGAGACGATGTTGAAATATAAAGAACCTAGCTGTAAAGCAGGATGAAAGTATTCAACCAGCTAACGCCTGTACATAGGCTTGGAATGCAAGAAGCTAAGAAACAGTGCAGCTTGCTATGCTTAGTAGAAGAATAGAGCGGCAAGCGCCAACTATATATCTACCTCAACAAAGCACATTATATAAGTGCAAATCCACTTTATACAAAAGCAGAATTAACACAGGTTATTAAGGGTCGAACAGGCCAAGATTCGTATGCCAGCGCAAAGCCAGGAGAGAGGGCAGAATCGAAACTCAGCAAGAAACAGCTCATGCTTAGGAAATCGAGGTCAAACCAAGAGAGGGAGGCGGATAGTAACTTCGGAGAATCGAAACTTAAGAGCAGAGCAGCCTGCACTGTGAAGGTCGAGATAAGGGGGGCCCAGGCAGGTGGCGGCCAAAAAGGAGAATTAAATGCATAAATAAAAGGAAAACAAAGCCGATTCACAGTGTGCTAACACGTGACCAGCTGAGCGTGAAGAGGTACCAACGTCTGACGTCACCCAAAGCAGGAGTTACCATAACCTTTCCTGACAAGAAGCTACAGTTTCGAGTCCAACCTCAGCCAACTAATTGACACATAGCCCTAAAGTACTGATTGATGGAAGGGAGGCAGGGTGAATCTTGGGGCATACTGCATCTGGGTGACCATTCTGCATGCTGCTAATTAAAGTGGAGATTTATGCTTAGGGTTGTAGCCAGCCCAATCAATCACAGTGGGCCAAATAATCTAAGGTCCTATAGATAGTAGAACCAATGAGAAATCCTACTTGTAGTGACCTTTGCACGAGTAATGAAGAGGGAAGGGCGTAGACGCCCACGCGATAAGAGTTATCTAATCCTAACTCCCCGTTACTATTTACAGATATAGCACCTATACTTAAGTTACCTTTTCCAACCAATAGAATTGTATGACAAACTTTTGAGTGTTACACATCAATGATGACAAATGTTTACTATAACTATTGCTGTTCGAATGAAGATAGTGGGGAGTTGAAGCGAGATGGGCGATCGCATCACTGTTGATTTCCATGTTTCCCCGTTTCTTGTACTTGTCATTAAACCGACTTCCCTTTGCCAAACCATTGAGTTGTCCTTATTGATTGGTGTTGGAGTAAGAGAATCCCGCACTCCATCCACCTCAAGGTGCAGCTATCTCGTCTTAAAGTACTCGAGAGTGAGCTCCGATCCTATGGACCCATCAGAGATCACTCCCCCTCCTGTACACTTGGTAGCAGAGGATGGTTGGAAATCATTGATTATTGATTATTGATTATTGATTAAAATAAGACACCTATTGACCGTCGGCACGAAGTAACTCTAGGTCTTCGGCAATATCACGAGTCCTTCGCCATTCGGCTGAGTAGACTGTGAAGCTTCCCGTGGACAATGGTAGTATAATTGTTCCAAAACTGCAGTGGGGCCTGAAGTGACCCATTTTAAGAAACCATAACCCTTCCCATTCCTAAGGGCAGCGGGTCAGGTGAAAAACTGAAGGAGGTGGTAACGGAGGCGGTGATCCCGAGGGTCCAGAGAGGAACGATGTGAACAGTGGGTGAAACAAAAATTGAGTGCTTTGACGAATGTCATAGGCTTTAGAACAAGTAAGGGAAGAGGTAACAGAGGGAGGTGGAAAAAACAAAACAGTAAGAAGTAGAGAAGACTGTATATATATATAAGGGGATAATGACTCGAGAATAATTGAATAAATGAAGAATACCAGGGCAGACACCTGAGAAGAAATGGTATGCCGGGGGGGACACCTGAGAAGAGAGAGGATACGCCTTATTCCTGCACTTTAATATAGCGGTCAGAAGAAACATGAACTCAGAGCCCCACATAATAGGGGACGACTAGGCTACCACCACGTTTAAAGACGTCGTGAATGGGGTTCGTTTAAACTCCATCTAGGGGTAATGATTAGAGGCAGAGATATTTGAGCCGAGCTGGTGTCTGTCTAGTCTGTTAATTGTCTGTCGTACATGTTCTGTTGCGTGTCACATGTAAGGAATTTTAGTTTTTTGCTGTTTAGAACTGATTCGTATTTTACGCGATTCAATAGTTGAGACGGAATCGCATATGAAATTATGGGGCCGATTCATGGAACAAACGTGCGCCGAAAATCTTCGCGCAAGCATGCGCAAGCGGAAAAAAACAGGCGCACGCGCACGCGTGCGATTCATGGAAGTCCCTGCGCGTGTTCACCGCGGGATGCGCGCCAAACCCGTGCATGGCGCACAAGTCACTGCAACATCGCGAAAGGCGTGCGCGACGCGCACAGTGAAAACGCACAACCTCAGCGCACACACCAGAAAGTGGGCGGGACATGGGGCGTAACGCGCGGAATGGGGAACAACACGCGAAAATAAGGGCGTAACTGGGGATGTACTGCAGGGAAGCAGACAGAACGCCCACACGCACTCGAACCACACGTATTCATGGAATCGAATAGGGCAAAGCCACGCACAGCCAAAGACACGCACAAGCTGAAACATGGCCGCCACACGAAGGCAGGCGGTAGAGTCCCAGCGCATCAAAAAAGTGGCGCGCGGGAAGTCAAATACGCGATTGAGCGGGGTACGTGGATTTCAGGGGTTCGCGTGAACTTATTCACGCGATCGGGCCTGGGGGAGCGGGCTACGTGTATTTCAGGGGTTCGCGTGAACTTTTTCACGCGATCGGGCCTGGGGGAGCGTGCTATGTGTATTTCAGGGGTTCGCGTGAACTTTTTCACGCGATCGGGCCTGGGGGAGAGGGCTACGTGTATTTCAGGGGTTCGCGTGAACTTATTCACGCGATCGGGCCTGGGGGAGCGGGCTACGTGTATTTCAGGGGTTCGCGTGAACTTAATTACGCGATCGGGCCTGGGGGAGCGGGCTACGTGTATTTCAGGGGTTCGCGTGAACTTATTCACGCGATCGGGCCTGGGGGAGCGGGCTACGTGTATTTCAGGGGTTCGCGTGAACTTTTTCACGCGATCGGGCCTGGGGGAGCGTGCTACGTGTATTTCAGGGGTTCGCGTGAACTTTTTCACGCGATCGGGCCTGGGGGAGCGGGCTACGTGTATTTCAGGGGTTCGCGTGAACTTTTTCACGCGATCGGGCCTGGGGGAGCGTGCTACGTGTATTTCAGGGGTTCGCGTGAAGTTCCACACGCGAATAGCCTGGGCGCGTGTATTTCAGGGGTTCGCATGAAGTTCCACACGCGAATAGCCTGGGCGCGTGTATTTCAGGGGTGCGCGTGAAGTTCCACACGCGAATAGCCTGGGCGCGTGTATTTCAGGGGTGCGCGTGAAGTTCCACACGCGAATAGCCTGGGCGCGTGTATTTCAGGGGTGCGCGAGAAATTCTACACGCGAATAGCCTGGGCGCGTGTATTTCAGGGGTGCGCGAGAAATTCTACATGCGATTTCAGCAGGGTACGTGTATTTCAGGGGTGCGCGAGAAATTCTACACGCGATTGGCCTGGGTACGTGGATTTCAGGGGTGCGCGAGAAATTCTACACGCGATTGGGCCTGTGCGAGTGGGGCAGTGTATTACGTGGGTGTGCGGGAAGTTGAAGAGGTGAATTGCCAGTGTGGGTCCTCCCAGGTCTCCCCTCTACCCCCTCCACGACCTCTGCAGGCAGCCCACACCACAGGGGACTACCCTGCACCCCTGGTCATGTCCCGCAGGCAGCCCATCCACCATGGGCATGCCCCCCAGCCAAGCCACATGTCCCCTTGCACCCCCACCCCCCAGCAGGCCCCCACTCATGTCCCCTTGCACCCCCACCCCCCAGCAGGCCCCCACTCATGTCCCCTTGCACCCCCACCCCCCAGCAGGCCCCCACTCATGTCCCCCTGCACCCCCCACCCCTCAGCACTGTGGGGCACCTGCCAGCAGGCCCCCAACCATGTCCCCTTGCACCCCCACCCCCCAGCAGGCCCCCACTCATGTCTCCTTGCACCCCCACCCCCCAGCACTGTGGGGCACCTGCCAGCAGGCCCCCAACCATGTCCCCTTGCACCCCCACCCCCCAGCACTGTGGGGCACCTGCCAGCAGGCCCCCAACCATGTCCCCTTGCACCCCCACCCCCCAGCAGGCCCCCACTCATGTCCCCCTGCACCCCCACCCCCCAGCACTGTGGGGCACCTGCCAGCAGGCCCCCAACCATGTCCCCTTGCACCCCCACCCCCCAGCAGGCCCCCAACCATGTCCCCTTGCACCCCCACCCCCCAGCAGGCCCCCACTCATGTCCCCCTGCACCCCCACCCCCCAGCACTGTGGGGCACCTGCCAGCAGGCCCCCAACCATGTCCCCTTGCACCCCCACCCCCCAGCAGGCCCCCACTCATGTCCCCTTGCACCCCCACCCCCCAGCAGGCCCCCACTCATGTCCCCCTGCACCCCCCACCCCCCAGCACTGTGGGGCACCTGCCAGCAGGCCCCCAACCATGTCCCCTTGCACCCCCACCCCCAGCAGGCCCCCACTCATGTCCCCTTGCACCCCCACCCCCCAGCAGGCCCCCACTCATGTCCCCCTGCACCCCCACCCCCCAGCAGGCCCCCACTCATGTCCCCTTGCACCCCCACCCCCCAGCAGGCCCCCACTCATGTCCCCCTGCACCCCCCACCCCCCAGCACTGTGGGGCACCTGCCAGCAGGCCCCCAACCATGTCCCCTTGCACCCCCACCCCCAGCAGGCCCCCACTCATGTCCCCTTGCACCCCCACCCCCCAGCAGGCCCCCACTCATGTCCCCCTGCACCCCCACCCCCCAGCAGGCCCCCACTCATGTCCCCTTGCACCCCCACCCCCCAGCAGGCCCCCACTCATGTCCCCCTGCCCCCAGGTCCTGACGAAACGCAATCATGGCAGTAATGGGCAGCATACCCAGCACAAACACCCAGCCAAGGATTGCATCCACCCACATAGTAGATGCAATTACATGATACAACCCCAATGGCAAGTATGTAAATGAACACATGTCCGTCACACACACATACACAATGGGTGCAAGTGAATGTCAAAACCCATATCATGACATGCATTAAACCAATGAGAAAATACCACAAATGTAAGTAATAAATATATGTATTAAAGATGAAAATGAAGTAAAGAAAAAAAACACACAACAATGGGGATGACAAAACAAATGGTCCATGTCCGAGAACTAATAGAAAAAATCAAAAAACAAAGGAATCCAAAAACTAATGTAGTCCAAAGCAAAATAATGGGGGGAAAAAATAAGGAAAAACCATTGCCTCATGGTGAACAGAAATATAAATCCAACAAATGTTTTCCAAACATCAAACTATGTACAAGAATATCCCAGGGTCCATGAGCCCAACACCATAAATGAAACCTACTACTACTAACTAATGAAAAAAATATATACAGAAAAGTGGCCATTGTCCAAACGGTCCAAAAAAAACTTAAAAAATAAAGGAAACCTAACACTAACTAACTAAAGAACTATATACAATGGCAGCGGGCAAGTCCTGCGGCTCACTCTGTGATGTTGCCGGCCAGGGCATCATCGAACTCCATGTCGATGTCCCGGAGGCGGGACTCTGTCCTGGCCCCGAGGTCTCGCAGGGACAACCCCGTGTCCAGCTCAAACTCCCTGCGAGCTTCCTCGAGGCACTCAGCCCGCCTCAACGCCCGACGCATGGAGAACTCCGCCCTGACCATGGTGAGCCGCTCCTCTTCCGCCCGCTACCGCTCCGCACCTATCCGCTGGACCAACTGCTCCCACACGGAAGACACTGCCATCCCAGGGTTCTCCTGCCCTCCGGCCGATGCCTGCCCCTCTGATCTTGATGGCCCCGAGCCATGATGCCTCCCACGTCGAGCCTGCTGCTGCCTCCGACGCCACTGCCTCTGCCAGCACGACGGCATCCAGGCTGATGGAATCCACCGATGCCGTCGTGCACGTGCCCTGCCAGATGATGCCGGCACATCCTCCATCTGCAGGGGGACAGTTGCTGGTGTGTCCACCCCTGCTGGACCTTCGACTCCCGACTGTGGCAGGGATGGGGTCCCCACCGAGCTGGCTGCGTTGGTCGGGGCAGGTCCACAGGGGGCCCTGGTGGCATCTGGGCCGGAAGACGGCATGGAGCACGACTGGCGCATAGCCCCCACAGAGGAGGAGAGGGTCGCCAGAAGGCCACACACATGTAGGAAACCCCCGACCATGGCGGCTCCCAAATGGTTCACGTACGCACGGTGCTCTTCGTGATGATGTGCATGCTCCTCCCGGGAAGCATGCACCTCATCACGAATGCCAGCCGTGCGCAACGCGACACCAATCAGGACCCTCTCCACACGGCCAGGGGTCCCCTCGTCCGCAGGTAGAGGAGTGTCAGATGACATGGACATCTCCCCTACCTGCGGACGGGCCTGGGATGGGGCATCCCTGCTGGTGCATGGTGGTGCAGTCACAGTGTCAGGGACAGTGACATGCACAGGCACCTCCACGGCGACCTGTGCTGCCTCCTGCCCCTGGCCCTGGACTGCACCACTTGCACCAGCGGGGATGCCCCCACCAGGCCCCATGTGTGGCTCAGTAGCGGCCTCCTCCCCCTCTGTGGAAACCACCAACCTGGATGTCTCCACGCCGTCTTCCGCCGGTGCAAGCCCCTGTGGGGGCTCACCCACCCCTTCCGCTGCAGCCGTGGCGGCATCCCCGCCGCTCTGCTCCACAGCGCCTTCTCCGCCCTCTTCTTCACTTGCCACTGTGTAGAGGGAGACATAGAACACAAGCATCAGGGTACTGTACAATGGTCCCCTAGACAGGAAGCAACAGCAGATGAGTGGCACTGTCATACATCACTTCCATCATGTCCCTCCACAACACATGGGTCAGTGCAGGCAAAACACATACAGTAACAGGCATGGCGCATGCCATGGACATTGGCATACATGACCAAGGGACTCATGATTCATACAATGTTGGTTTTAAACTCACATGCATCATGGGTCTTGCCATCACATGCACACACCTCACCGTAGTTCCATCCATCTGGCCTCGTACACCACAGACGCAGTGGATACAAGGATGACTAGGCTGCATCAGTGAATCTGAACATTGTCACAGACATGTGTCATGCATCCATGGCATTTACAAGTCACAGACACGCAGGTCAGACACACACACATGGACACCATACGTGTACATGGGACCAGCACCCATCCCTCACCCCCACCCATGTCCAGGAACAGAGACTGCCATGCTTCCATGTGTCCATTCCGCACAGAGCCCCCCATGTTGCAATAGAACACATCACTATACTCACATGCCTGACCATGATGTCCCTGCACACACACATACGTACATGGCCTATGTCACACATACAGGCAGGTATCAGACAACCAGCACACTGCAACATGCCCTGTCTCACACAGCAATGCTTGGCCACTTACCGGCCAACTCCAGATGGGTCTGCCTCCGAAGGATCTGGGCGTGGAGCGCTGGGTCTACGCGTTCCAGGACCCTCATCTGGATGTCACTCAGGCGTGCCCGGCCCCCCTCCGCGAGGCGCCGGGCCTTATTGAGGGTCCTGGACCTCAAGTCCTCCCAGCGCTTCTTGATGTGCTTGATGTCGCGGGTTGCCACCCCCTCCGCGTTGATGGCAACCACTACATCGTCCCAGATCCTCTCCCGTCCTTCCTTGTTGGCGCGTGGTCTTCCGAAGAGGGCATCATAATGCCCCAGGACATGCTCCACCAGGACACCAACTTCCTTCTCACTGAAGCTGGTGGCCCTCTGCCTCTCTGGCTGGGGGTTGCCACTGGTCTCAGATGGTGCTTGCCCCTACATGGCGACCCCCGAGGCAGGCGTGGGTGGGCAACTGGGTCCTGGGGCTGGGCTGTGGAGCGATGGTATCCCAGTCGGGAGTCTACTGTTCCAGCAGGGGTGGACACAGCAACTGGACCCCTGCAGATGGCTGATGTGCAGGCACCAAATGGCAGGGCACGGTGGCAGCAGGCAGGCAGGCAGGCAGGCAGCAGCAGATGGCACGTGGGAGGCTGCTCGGGGCACTGCGGGGCAGTGATTCGGCCTTCTGGGCAGGAGCGTGGTCTTCCGTGTGTATTCGCGTGGCCAGCTTGATACGGAGTGATTTGGCACGTGAAAAATCTGCACGTCAGCGTGTAATTCGAGGAAAGGCCCTTAGCGCGTAAGCGCGTCTGCACGCATACGCATTTTCATTGGACCAAAGGCCCTCAGCGCGTGAGCGCATCTGTGACGTGACGTGCGAGGGTGTATCCCTCATTGCACGTGATGACAGAACACACGTGGATTTCAACCAATCGCGTGTGAAAGTTCACGGCACCCCGGAACACACGTACCCAGGCTAATCGCGTGTAGAATTTCTCGCGCACCCCTGAAATACACGCGCCCAGGCTATTCGCATGTGGAACTTCACGCGCACCCCTGAAATACACGCGCCCAGGCTATTCGCGTGTGGAACTTCACGCGCACCCCTGAAATACATGCGCCCAGGCTATTCACGTGTGGAACTTCACGCGAACCCCTGAAATACACGCGCCCAGGCTATTCGCGTGTGGAACTTCACGCGAACCCCTGAAATACACGTAGCACGCTCCCCCAGGCCCGATCGCGTGAAAAAGTTCACGCGAACCCCTGAAATACACGTAGCACGCTCCCCCAGGCCCGATCGCTGAAAAAGTTCACGCGAACCCCTGAAATACACGTAGCCCGCTCCCCCAGGCCCGATCGCGTGAAGAAGTTCACGCGAACCCCTGAAATACACGTAGCACGCTCCCCCAGGCCCGATCGCGTGAAAAAGTTCACGCGAACCCCTGAAATACACGTAGCCCGCTCCCCCAGGCCCGATCGCGTGAATAAGTTCACGCAAACCCCTGAAATACACGTAGCCCGCTCCCCCAGGCCCGATCGCGTGAATAAGTTCACGCGAACCCCTGAAATACACGTAGCCCGCTCCCCCAGGCCCGATCGCATGAATAAGTTCATGCGAACCCCTGAAATACACGTAGCCCGCTCCCCCAGGCCCGATCGCGTGAAAAAGTTCACGCGAACCCCTGAAATACACGTAGCCCGCTCCCCCAGGCCCGATCGCGTGAATAAGTTCACGCGAACCCCTGAAATACACGTAGCACGCTCCCCCAGGCCCGATCGCGTGAGTGACTTCACGTGAACCCCTGGAATACACGTAGCCCGCTTGCCGTGCTGGTACAGGGTTAGCGCAGCCCTTTGCGCTGGATTGGGGATTTTGATGGCTTTTCCCTGCGCGGAAGGCGTTCTTGGGGGCGTAACTGGCGCTGCTGCAAGGTCGCTGCGCCACTATGCGCCACGGCTGGTTTTGGTGGCTGGAATCCATGAATACGCTGTGCGCGGAAATGGGTTTTGGCGCACGCGGCTGGCGCAGGGATTCGCACGCGCACACTGTGCGCCAGCCGCGTGCGCCACTTGTGCGCTGAATTCTATGAATTACCCCCTATGTGTTTTGAGTAAATTGGTGAGATAAAGAATGTTGGCGAAAAAAAATAATAATTTGGTTTGGAGCTTGCAGTGTCTGGTGCTCGCTCATATTGTTGGAAGTGCTAAGGTTGCATGAAGGCATTGAAAGGGGTTGTATAAGAGGAAAACAGAAACAGGTTCAAGCATGGCAGACATTACTCCATTAGCACACTTATATAAGCAACTGCCGAAACACGCACCCAAGCTTAAGAAATACAGCACCGAGTGGGTTATGGGTACCACCAACAAGATGTTTATGCCGTGGCCACAAAATGGGTCTCTATCTAAAGCCGTTGTACAGCATATGACGACTTACTTGCATGCCACATATACAGGCAAGAAGCTAGCAAAATGCCTAAATGCCTGCTGTTCTAGAACTTTGGAAAATGAAACAGTCAAAGGAGGAAGAGCCACCTGCAGACTGGATATTAAATGTATGCACGGAGGGGGGTGAGACGCCTACCACGCCACCTGCCCCGCATGAAACAGAAACCGAGGGAAGTAAGCCTGAGGGACTCTACCCATTATGGGAGCTTAAAGCAGCCACAGGGTATAGCAACCCCACATGGGAGTCACCTACGTACAGTAGTGATGAAAATCAAGGGAATGATAAGAAAACAAATCTTACCTCCCCAGTCCCGAAGGACAAGGAGAGACGCGATGATGAAAGAAAGGATCAGGCACAGACAAGTGCATCTCTCAATTAGCAGAGAGAGGGAAAGAAATGGAAAGGAAGTGAAGACAGACCTGATAAAATAGCATTCTCAAAAGATGAATGGATGGGTGGACAAATCTTATTGAAACTCGATGGGAAAGGAAGTGATGATGTGAGACCTAAAGAGAGGTTTAATGAGGCACAGAGAAAGGAGAAAGAAAAGGAGTTAAGGGACGAAAGGATACGAAGGAAAGATAGGCTGATGCAAAAACCACTATATCGCAAATAGCAAGAAAAGAAGCTCGATCGCAAACAGAGAGCAGCCTAAGATCACGACAGACAGAAAGAGCAAAGGTTGGAAGAAGAGCAAAGGGTACGTGAAAAAAGGATAAGGAGACGAAGAGATGAGGAAATACGAAAGGCAAATGAACGTAGAAATGAAAAGAGAAGGGAAGAAGATAAAGTCAGAGAAGAGGCGAGGAAGTGCAAAGAATTCGATGATGATATCGAACATAAGCGTAGACAGAGGGCACGCAATCTCGAATATCTGGAGAGGGAAGTTAAAAAACCCGATCCAGTGGTAGAATGGGAAGACATTGAAGAATTCTTTCCATGTACGACTCAGTACGAGGCACATTTAGGGCAAATATTGAAGATGACTTCGACACCAGAAGCATCGGGGAAACAATCGTTAAAATATATGATGAAATGGGGCTAGAACAAATATCCCAAGGGGAGGGGGAAGACGAGCGCTTGGAAACCACTCAGCTGTATGACACTGGGGATGTCACCCGAAGTAGTGGGTGTGGGAAACTGTCCCTGGACAGATTAGAAATCAGTAGAAACGATGATGACACAAGGAGTTGCGTGAATTGGGAACAACCAATGTCCGACTCAGGGGAGGAGATGGAGCACGAGGCAAATGAAGAAGGGAGACGCTGCGAAAGGCGGCTCTCAAGGGACAAAGGGGTACGATGGTCAGACGCTTGCGAATCCGCACAAGGACATCAGAGTCTGCCACACAGTCTGATCGGCATGAAGGAACACCCCATGTTCAGAGGGGGGTGTCATCCCCAGCCTATGTAGACAGATTGAGGACATTGCCAGGCAGATGGCGATGCAGGAATAGTACCCCTGCGATAGACAGGAGAGCTATGAGAGAAGAGAAAGAAGGCTGCACATTTCCATTTCCACTACTAGAAAAGGGGGAGCAAGACCACAGTATATTCCATGGCCACACATGGATCGAGAAAACCTGAAGAACAAGCTTCCAATGTTGACATCGGGAGCCGGAAAGTGGATACATGAGTTAGAAAAAGTGACAGCAGGAAACACACTAGCTACAGGGGACATTAAAGGTCTCCTGATCGCCATACTTGGTGAAAGAGCAAACGTTGTGTGGACACGGGCAGGCTACCCTGGTGTAACCACAATTAACACTGCACACGACAGAGCGCCATTTAACAACTGCAGAGCTGCAGTATGGAAAGCGCTAGGAGAGCTTTACCCAGGCACTTCCGATATGGGAGCTATAATGACTCGAAAAATGAAGGAATCAGAAGATCCAGAATTTCCAAGACATGTGGGTACTAGAAATGCATGAATCTTGGACAAAATCTATACCTGTATTTTATCACATATTGTGCCAAGGGTTGCCAGAACCAGTGCAGAAACAGCTCAAGAAATTAGTAGGTGTTGAGGCTAAACCTTGGCTGAAATACAGTTAACTATCACGCACTACTGTAGACTGTTGCACGAAAAGAATCGGAAAAAGGAGGCGACTCGAAAGGGTGAGGAAGTGAAGCTGGTGCAAAAGAAATTATCAAAGTATGCTCTCGAAGGAGCCATGCTAACTAACCCAGCTGAACAAAACATGCAACCAGTGGCTAATCCACAGCAGAACAACCAGGGTAACGTAGGGTTTTACCCAAGGGGAAGAGGGTTCAGAGGAAGAGGATGGCAGAGCAATTAAGGAGGTTTCCAAAGTAATCAAGGAGGCTTTCAAAACGTGCAAATGGGCAATCCAGATATGTCAAATGGACAAATAATCTGACCACCCCCAGTATGTTGGCTGTGTGGAATGACAGGGCATTTGGCGCGCACGTGCAGAAGTCAAGGCGCGTGGCAGAATAGCCAAGGAATGGGAGCAGGTATGGCAAATCCACCTGCAGTCCCACAACAGGGTGTTGCACAGAATCACACGGTGCAGCAGCAAGCGCAAGGAGTGCAGCAAGGGGTGCAACCACAGAATATTGGGAATTTGCCACAAGGGCAATCCCAACAGGCACAACCGCAACCATTTCAGGTCATGAACTCCGGAAGGGGAAGCAACACTGAGAATGGGGAAAATCTGCATGTGCACAGTGGGCCTAACTTATATATAAACTAGGACAGCTCACTGGGAACCCTGATGTGCTCTATCCTATCAGTGACACCAGACCCTCATAGGGAACCTAGGGTGAATGTCGTTATAGGGGGTAAAGAATATTCCTTCCTCGTTGACACGGGTGCAACATGCTCGTGCATACGAGAAGGCAAGTTTTCCTTGTCTGGTGAGGCCATAGATACTCAGAGTTTTACAGGAGCTCATAGTCGAGTTCCCTTTACAGACGCATGTTAAGACGGATTTCTGAACTCTGTCCTGGTGGCGCAGAAGTTCAGAAGGCCAACCTAATTACTTGGAACAGGGTAACCTCTGGACGAGCCAGACCAATCAAGGTAGCGATCGCGGCGGTCAAGACTAGGTCTCAAGAGGGGTGAGGGTGACTGAAAGCCCGCAATGAGCACACAAAGCAAGAGCGCTTACAAACTACTCCAAACAGTTGTTATATCAAAAATATATACACATTTATTTTAAGGCCTTTAAAATAATGACCGTAGCGAGAAAATCACAATATCACAATATTAAGCCAACACATACCATATCAACACAATATATATACAAATACGACAGTCGCAAGCGTTATATGCACGAAATGTGTAGTCCACCTGAAAGGGAAAGAAAACAGGCAGTGCGATAATGCTTTAGACTCAGTTCGCCTTCAGAGGCACCTAACTAGATGGAAGTCCGAGCCCTGCGAAGAGTGGAGCCTTGTGCGCAAAGTACCTGCACACGCTGGTGCCAATGGGCAAAAGGAGAAGCTCTTCGGAGGAAGTCAGGCAGTTCGGGTTAGTGCACAACAGAAGAAGAACAGGTTCCGCGACTCAAGCGCAGCCTCCACAGTGAGCAGAAACAGAGCGCGAGTACGGACAAAAGGGTGCTGTTTTTACACAGCGGGGAAAAGCAATGGGCTACTGCAGGAGGGCGACCAGATCCTAGCTATACTACTCACCGGTCCCCGATGCAAGCAGACCCAGGCTTCTCCACATTAGTTTCAGCAGCTGGCAGGTTCAGAAGAGCCGGGAATGACTCGTCGTCGTGTAGAGAAAAAAGACGTCCCAATCGAAGAAACCTGCACAGTTTTGTCACCACAGCAGGGCAACGGAGCGGCCGTGTGTATCTGAGCCAAATGTACACTACTCACTTCAGACTTGGGAACGCCAAGTGTACTAAGCGTGTGAGAGTGACAAGGACTCGAAATACAACACAACCTGGCGGCGGTTACAGAGCAAGACTCCCTTGTAAGCTGGTCAGTCAACTGGATGGCCCAGAGACGCTTCCGAAGGCTTACTGGCAGGAGATGATGAAGTCGCCGAGAATAGCTGTTCCTGCTATTCCAAAGGTCGAAGCACCAGTACAGGCCTTCTGGTTCGATCAAAGGAGGAAAGGGTTTCACAGGACGACAGCAGTGCAAAGGAGGAGTCCTTCAGCGGGTCACCAGCGATTCCTCGGTCCAGCCTCTTGGTTGCAGGATACTTGGCTCCTGTATTCCTTCGTTGGTGAGAACTCAGGAGATCGACATGGTAGTGGTGTTTCCAGCCCCTTCTTATCCACGGTTCCCTTCGCGCCAAAACGGAGGGGAGCCAATGGGAGATCCGCTCATCAACACACACACCATTCGTGGACCAATCACGGACCACGGTGGTCCCAGGCATTCACACTACCCTAGACTCTCTGGCACCCAGGATGTGTATTGGGACCAGACATCCCAGCCCACAACCTGGAGGCACACAAAAGACATGTAGAAGCCCGCGAAAGCATCCGTGTTTCGTGGAAAATACATGCCCAAATAAGGAAGGCCCCGGGTCGCTCGACCCGGGGACGGTGAAGGGAGCAAGACGGTCAGTGGACAGGACAAAGGAGCCTCGTGGTCTGGCCATTTTGGGAGCAAGGCCACCATTTTGGGTTCAGCGCAAAAAATGCGCTCAGAACGCCAAAAGGAGCTCAAAATACACAAAACGATCGCTGCCACCATTCCAGTCCCTGAATGACTTGCACCGATCAAATACAATCCTAAACGAGTATCTAGGGCCTGTAGAAGGCTAGAGACCCAAGAGAGCTGTAACATAGCTTACAGTGCCCTCTTGTGTCATGTTGCACTAAAGCCGCAACATGATAAAAGAAACTACAGGAAACAGCGTTCCCCGGTACTGACTGTCTTAAGGGCATGTCAGTTTCCCCATAAGTAAAGGAGCGAAAGCCCAGAGGAGTGCGGCAGAAGGCTGCACTTCTCTGGCAAAGTCAAGAACAAGGTGAAAAACAACAGCAAAAAGTTTAGGGGTTGCCACATGGAAGGAAAATTACCTACAATTATGAAATCTTTCCCAACAACGCACTCCCAGTCTCCGTAAGAGAGTGTGAAATGAATGTACTTTTGTTGTATTCACGCCTGACCCCAGTAAATATCTTGGGTCGAGACTTAATGACAAAATTAAACATGGCGATTTTGTTCACGGAGGAGGGCATAATATGCTCCACTCTAGGAATGCATTACTCAAATGTATGCTAAATGATTAGAGCGTACTCAGGACACATAGCCATGAGAGCTATACCATTGGAGCCAGAAATATTCGCATATGGCATGCGTGTGCTTATGGCAGGATTACCAAACCTCGCAGATAGAACTATGAGAACGCCGGAGGAGTTTTTATTCAGACCAAGAATACCTATGCATGAAGAGGAGGGACAAGTATTTCCCTTGATGATACATGGTGCAGCAGTGCATGGGAAAGTAGCATTAGTCGAAGGCTATAGATGATGAAGGCAGACAAAGGTGTGCGATTATCGCCATTGAAGAAGGGTATCGAGTGACTGACGACACCAATGACGATCTGTTTGAAGAGCAACCAGACTCAGAAGAAACAAGGGTGGAAGTGAGTCTCGTATTTTGGGTAAAAATGATCAGGAGAGAAGTGCCTGAGAGAATGATGTTGGCGCTGAAGCGTCCAGAATATTTTGATGAGGATATAGCTAAAGTACCTTTCTCAGTATGGACTACAGGACCCTATGACGTAGGCCTCCTGAAGGGGCTGTGAGAAGTGAAAATTAAACTGAAACCAGGAGCAATTTTACCAAGAGCCTGACAATATCCCATGTCCAGAGAGGCGGATGAAGGGATCGCGAAGACAATTTCCGCCATGATGGACCATGGCATCTTAATGACGTCAGAGTCACCATGTAACACAGCGGTTTATCCTGTCAAAAAATCAAAGGGGTGGTCTTGGTGTTTAATCCAGGATTTACGAGCAATAAATGACATTGTTGATGCCGAGTTCCCTTTAGTCCCCAATCCATCTACAATTCTATGTAATATACACGTCGAGGCAAAATATTTCACAGTGATTGACTTGAAAAATGTTTTTTTCTCAATCCCGTTGCACCGTGACTCACAAGATCTGACGTCATTCACGTTCAGACAAATGCATCTGAAAAGCACAAGCTTGCCACAGGGGTACTGTGAGTCCCCGTCAATTTTCAATAGAGTCCTACAGATGGATTTAAGCAATATTGCATTAGAAAGTGTCGTCTTGCAGTATGTGGATGACATTCTAATCTGCAGTACCACAGAAGAGCAATGCAGACTCAATTCTGTTCAGCTACTGACTATACTGGCTGAGAAAGGTTATAAGGTTGACAGGGAAAAGTTACAATATTGTCAACAGGAAGTGCTGTACATAGGCCAGCTGATCTCTCATGAAGGAAAGAAGGTGATCCCAGAAAGGGCTGAAGCAATATTGAACACGGCTAAGCCACACACGATAAAGCAAATGCAGAGCTTTCTAGGCCTGTGCAACTATGTCAGAGCATGGATCTTCGATTACAGCTCATATGCCAAGCCCTTGCTTCAGGCTCTAAAGAAGGCCCAGGTGACAAAGGAAAAGATTGTATGGTCTGAGGCTATGGAAAAAGGGGTTGTGGAACTCAAGAGAGTGATTTGTACGGCTCCAGTTCTCGGAACTCCTAATTATGCAGAGAAATTCTACCTGTTTTCACACACAGATGGCAAAGTTATGATGATAGTGCTCGCTCAAAGAACCTTATTGGGGTACAAGCCCTTAGCATATTACAGTGGGAACCTGGACCCAGTAATGGAAGACCAATTCCCATGTGAACAAAGTTTAACTGCTGCAGTGTTCGCCATAGAGAAGGCAACAACCATTGTAATGGGATGTTCCATGACGTTATACGTCGAGCATTAGTTATTTGCCATTTTAGAGAAACCAAAGGGCACATTGACATCTCAGAGAGCTTCTGCTTATGAAGTGATCATATCAAATTCATCAATCAAAATAGTACAACTTAAAACAGTGAACCCAGCCACGTTCATAGCAGAGCCAGTCACTGAAGGAGAGCCAATATATGACTGTGCAAACTATGAAGAATTCTGTGATGAAATCCCCAGGGTAAAAGAAAATGCCTTGGCAGGAGGAGAGATCGTCTTTATTGACGGGTCTTCGAGAATCGAACAAAGTGACGGACAAAGATATACAGGCATTGCTGTAATGAAACACATAGCAAATGGAGAATTTCGAGTACTTGTCAATGCACGAATACCATCTCATTATTTGGCACAAGCTGCAGAATTATTGGCGTTGATACTCGCCATTGAGAATCACGCAGACCAGGAAGTAACGGTGTACAGTGACTCTGCCTATGTGATGTCGAAAGTGCAGACAGGTTTAGCGCGCTGGAAAAGGAGGGGCAACCTCTGAGCAGACAGCACACCAGTGCAGCACGCAGCCTTATTGGACCGACTGATTAAGGCACTACAGCTCCCAGTGGAAATAGCAGTTGTGAAATGCACCGCCCACACAAAGGGGACAGATTTTGTGTCGCGTGGAAATCATGCAACAGACACGGAAGTCAAGCGTATGGCATCCAAAAGTGAGACCGTTATGGAAGTGGAAGTGGCGTGCACCCATGAGAGAACCACACCTGAAGCCTATAGCAATCTGGGGCAGACACAACTAATGGAGCTTCAAGGGGAGGCACTGCAGGACGAGAAGAATCTTTGAAAACATTGGGGGTGTTCTTTAAACCCCTCTGACAGATTATGGCGGTAAGACAGCACTGGTAAACCAGTAATGCCTGTAGCCCTTCAAAAAATAGCGTTGGAGCAAGTGCATTACCCGATGCACCTAACAAAAGAGAATCTAGCAGCAAGGCGACTGGTGTTTACAGAATTTAGCATTTTTCATGGTGAACTGCATAATCTGCCAGCAATTCACCACTGGGCACATGTTAAAAGTAATGAAAGGAGTCATCCCCCGGCCAAATGGGCCTTTTCAGCATCTGCTTGTCGATTACTTCAACATTATTCAAGTATGCAACGGGTACAGATACTTAATTTTCGTGGTGTGTCCATTCTCTAGATGGATAGAAGCAGGTCCATGTACACACCCAAACTCTAGCTGTGCGGCCGAATTCCTTGTGAGGGAAGTGTTCCCTAGGTGGGGTGTATGTGAAGTAATGAGATCAGATAATGGGGCTCATTTTGTAAATGCAGCCTTTGAGCAGATTAGCTTGTTGCTTGGTATAAAGCACAAGTTCTCATCGGCATATCATCCAGAGCGTAATCGGGTTTGTGAGAGGCTGAACGGCTTCTTAAAGGAAAGGATAGCCAAGTTGAATCTTACTCTAAAGAGGGGATGGTTGCACTGCCTTCCATTGGCACTTTATGCTCTTTGGAAACAACCAGGCTCCGAGCATCATCTTACGCCGCACGAGATGGGGACCCCCCTAACCCTTCAAGACAGAGTTAGATGTGATGCCCAGTCAACCCGAGAGGTCCTAGGATCCGAAATGCAAAAGTATTTGAACTGCATGACATCCAGCCTTACTGTAATTTTAGACCAACTGCAATGACAACAAAAAGGGTGCAGCGCAGCACAAAACACAGAGGAAGACGCTGCAACAGACCCAGTTCAAGGTCTACGTGTTCCACTCGTCTTCCCTGGAGATACTGGGCTAGTGAAAAGCCACATGAGGAAAAGGTGGGACGAGCCAAGATTCAATGGTCCTTTCATCGTGGAGGACTGCACTCCATCAGCTGTGAAACTGCAGGGCAGGAGAGCATGGATTTTTCTAAATGACATTAAGCCCTATATTGGAGAAAGCCCCCTGCCTGCACCCCACCGCGAAGAGATTACAGACAACGGGGAGGTACCACAGCGCGTGCAGACGAGATCCATGATGAGGAAGAAGGACACATGAGCAGTAAAGCAAGACAAAGAACCCTTTTGCAATTGTGGCTTAACATGGACATTTCCACTAAGCAAAAAATGGGTAAGGACATAAAAAACAGACACTCTGTGCATCCTAGTTGCAGGTGAAGAAGAAAATTGCGCATATAAGCCACAGCACGTTTTTGACACAAACTTTCGAACCAAGTCACACTTGAGCCTTGTTGAGGAAAAGACTATAACAAACCGTGATCAAGAACTCTTTCATTGAAAGTAAATACAGTATCCTGAGTCATCCAGGACCAAGACTTTGTGTGACAGTACTTATGATGTCACCCAGCAGAGACATGATGAAGGACGTGCTCACTTACTTCCACTTAGTACTAGTATCATATCCGTCACTGGTAGGGAGGGTCACCAGTGTCACAGACTTTCTACAAGATCCTGAGAACGAGAAAGTAATCAGCCACCTGCTTACTGTCATTGCAGAAGACTTCATCGTACTCCCAGAGTACAGTGAAAAGGACACAAATGCTTCCTCCACAGGCGATTCTAGATGAACACATCAATACACTTTTCTTTCACATAATCAAAGATTGTCCATCTATTGTCGGGAGAACAACAGACACTCTGGTGTTTATTCGAGATCCAGAAAACACTGAACATTTGAGCAATCTGTTGAACAAAATTAGTATACTGGTCTCACTCCATGCGTCCGGACAGTGCAAACATTGTTCACGTCAAGGAAAGAATTTGTAATCCTAAACCCAGCAAAGACAGGACGAATGTACCTTTCACTAGAAGACAGCAGATTGGTGCATAGTATCTTTTTCTGCATAGTGGCTGACTTTCCTGAATTAGTGTGGAGACCTATGGGAATTGACGTCCCCACATTCATCCGAGACCCAGCAAATATCACACAATTGGGAATGCTCCTGCATGGAATCATCCTCCAAGTGGAACTTTCAAATCATCAGAGAGATTATTTGGGGAGATTCTGAAGAAACTTTCCGGCAAGGGACAGGTCATGGGAGCAGAGTCTAGAACCTTATTTGTTGTATTTGTTGTCATTTTTCCCATATTTCTACATACTAACCAGTGTCCAACATGTCCTCAGGACTGAAGCAGATTAGAGGAGTGGACTGGGAGCTCACATACTTTGAACATGCACAGTAAAAAGCAACTCACTGAAGTGTTAATCTAATCTATTTTTCCCATAGTAGCAAAGGAACTGTATTCTGTATCAAGAGACAATTACCTTCTGCAAGAGGGGGAACACTTGTGAAGCACTTGACACATTATGACACAAACTGTGCAAAGAACGATATTAAGTGTGTCAATCTGGAAAAATGATAGACGTATGTTGATGGCCGAAGGCCAACCGTTTTATGCACAGAATTATAGAAATACAGACTGCTATGCTTGACCAACAAGCGGCCATTTTAAACGTAGCAAGAATCGCCATTTTGTTTGTTAACCATTGCTCATTGCTCTCTGTCTAAACTGCTTTGCAGCTTGCAATTCTTGCGAATTCTGCTTACTCTGCTCAACTGTTAACATTGTTGTCTGAATATGAAAGGGCAAGGCCGCGGGACTGAGGAGTTTGTTGAAACACCTCATAAGCAGCCCAGAAAGGAATGCCCACGCTCCCTCTCTGTAGCCTTGAGGGAGAGCTGCAGGACATTTAATCATTTCACAGCTGCCAGCCAGTCTCGTACTGTGGTAGAATATGTTAGAATAAAGCAGCTAAAGGCTTGAATTATGCTCTTCTTACGACCCCCTTCACAAAACCCTTTAGAGCGTGTCGGCTCCCAGGACACGAATAGCACCTCATAGATAGCAAACCTTGGAATGTGACTCTTCCCCTGTGTGCAGTTTGCTTCCAAGAACAGGAGCACCATGTTCTGTTCAACAACTAGAAGATGCCTCCGCACTTTCTAAATTGCACATTGTTACTAGAATAGACATCGAAAGTGTCATAATTGTCATACTCGTCTGAAATGTCCATCATCATCCCGAGTTCAAAGAAACTCAATAAAAGGGGATGGTAAATATGACATAGCTGATTGTATGATATGCATTTTGTATATATGTAACTGATGTATGTAATTCGCTCTCTTGCGTCCCTCGAGGTCTAGAGAATACACGTCGCGGGGCGTGAGACCACAGTTGGCCAATTGGGACTATTTTGCTTGCAATAAACCCTAGCATTGGGAATTTGAACCTCGTGTCTGGCGCATCCTTTCGTGTATGGTTATTGCCTTGTTTCCATATCGCGAGGGACCCCTAAGGGCCCCTTTCAAGATGGCGCCCGAATAGGGACCCTCCCCCACTTGCCCCTTCGTAGACGTTGTAACGGAGTAAAGGCGGAGAACGGCGAGGACGGGACGATCGAGCCGGGATCAAGAGGTGTACGGGGCACCCTGTAGAAGTGAGGAGAGATTCCTTCGCAGATCTGCACACATCTGATCCCTGATCGACGTACCGGGCCAGAGGGCAAAGGAGGCGAGGGTCCCGGAACGAGGCAGAAGCCAGAGAAGCGCAGACACAACGTTGGGAGAGGTTGCGTCAGGACACAGGCGACTTGTTTTATCAGGTGAGTCATTCCCCGATTCAAACGAAACCCTGATTATTGGTAGAGTGTTGATTTTGCAAATTCAAACATCCAGAGTAAGGTTGGTTAACCAAGGGGAAGGTTAAAAACATGCCTGGAGTACTGTCCACTTTAGCGGGGCTTTTCCGCTGTGGTAGACAGTCCTTGGAAAATGGCCAAAGTGCACTGCCTGGGGGAACGCCGGTTTATGACATGTATGCAAAATATGGTGTGGGTGCGATAATATTTTGTGAAATTTGGCATAGGCAAACTAGAAAGCAACAGGACCATCAGTGGCCGATTAATGGTAGCTTTGAGATTGCGAGGATAGATAACTTAGAAAGGGTGTTGATAAGGGAAAAAGCGCGACCCGCAGCTTTTGAGACTATCAAAGATTGGAGGAGGGAAGCAATGCTCCGACTTAGGAGTAGAGAGAAGCATGCGCGTAGGCACAAATCGAAGCTTAAGGCAGCAGAAGAAAAGGAGGAGGAGGAGTGGACGGCAAGTCTAAGACGGGAAGGAAGACGTGAGCAAATGAACGTAGAAGGAATATACCCGCAGCAGGAACTACACATAGCAGACGAATTAATGGAACATTTGTTAACCCATACGGGTCGAGGCCCAAAACCAGGATTGGAACCAAACACGCCAGTAGTGACTGCGCAGGCCCAACCAGTAGCTCTCATACCCCCTCCCGCAGCCTAAGCACTTCCCCTCACACAAGCATTAACCCACGCCCCACCCACAGCTCGAGCCCTCCCACAAGCGCAGACCTCAGACGCGCAATTTCCCAGCACCCAGCAAGGCCCTTCACAGATGCCACCTGTGTCACTTGTCCCATCCGCACCTCCCGCTCCAGAGACAGATTCAGCACCATCCGCCCCTCCCGAAGTCGAAATTGAGACCGGGGAGGCGAGAGGCGGGGCTGAAGGAACAGGATTTGGACAGGTAACTCGCAGCGCGATCAGCAAAGAAAGAAAGGTTGAATTACAGCAACAGGCAGAAATGTACATATAAGGAAATGATGGGACGGCAGCATTGGCCTCATTATATGGGTACCGAAGAAGCAACGAGAGACAGGTAGTGTTGGAATACATGGGGGAATTTTTGGTGGGAGAATGGAAAAAGATACTTGGGAATTTACCGCCACAACGATTGTTAGATTTGAATAAGTTAGCACGCAGTGAGCAAAGAGATGAAGTTGTAAGAAAACATGTGTACAAACTTATTGAACTGAAAAATGAAATGGAAGATAGATATGCTGAAATGTTTGCTACACCTGAATACAGTCATTAGTGTATTAAGAAAGGTAGGAAGGAGGCGTCGAGGTTGTATATGCAAAAATCGTGGCCGACAGTTTTTCCAGGAGGTGCAAAGCATTTGCCGGCAACGGGACAAATAGGTGATAAACAAAGATTGCAGGCATGGGTGGGGGAAACAATGCGATGGATATCGAACAACAGAACGTCAGTGGAGGAAGTAAGTGAGATGTGTAATGGGTACCCATTGGAGATGAGAAAATTAGCGATGTGAACGATGGTAGGGGTGTTACTGCAGCAGGTAATTGGATACAATAGAGGTAGAGGAAATGCGCATGGCAGGGGAAATTTGAATAATATGCACTGGGTGTCATTGGGATTAAATCAATGTGCGTACTGTAAGGAGGAAGGACACTGGCGAGCGCAATGCCCGCACCTACAGAATAGAGGTGGGTTTGGCCAGAGAAGGCCTCATAGAGGACATCAGGGCTCAAATGGCCCAAGCAGAAATAGCATGCAGCAGGAATATACCAATGGAGGTAATCAAAACCAATCCTATGGTCAAAACCAAGCTCAACAGAACCAGGCATTGAACCAAAGTGTTCTGAACCAAAATCAGGGTGGGCAGGGCCAACAGAGAAATGATCAGAGTGGAGGACACCGAGGGGGAAATGGGAATATTTTTGATACACAGCCAAACACTTATTATAGCAGCAGCGGTGACTACACATCGGACGATGTGTTATTTTCGCAATAGGACAGCCCACGGCAGGGGTCGGAACCAATGTCTATTCCCGTGAATCAGAGAGGACCCTACGTAGAAATGAGAGTCGGGAATAAGGAGCACCGTTTCCTTGTAGATACAGGGGCACAAAAGTGTTCGATAGACCACCACTTGGTTCCGGAGATCCCACTGTCGGGGCAAAAGAGTGTTTCTGTAGGGTTTCTGTACACCAGTAATTAACCCTGTGTCCGAAGCTGTCCCAATTACAATAGGACCATTTACGGAACAGTGTCCATTTCTTCTGACAGAAAATTGTGGGGAGAACTTGCTAGGATTAAACTTAATTTAACTTAAAGTTGGGGGAAGTTATACATTGTACGGCAGATGGGGTGTTCCTCACGATTTGGCCTCATGATGCACCAGTGACGGAATTTATGTCAAAAGCTTTACCAGAAGAGCTAAGTAGAGTACCAACCTGTCTGTGGGCAATGCATGATAACGATGTAGGATGCTTGAAAATAGAGCCAGCAAAAATAACTTTGAAAGAAGGTGTTACATTACCACAAATTCCCCAGTATAAAATTTCTGTTGAAGGTGAGAAGGGATTAAAGAGTATTGTTACTGACCTGGTGAGATTGGGGGTGGTTGAAGAAATTGCAGGTAGCACGTGCAACAGCCCGATTCTTCCAGTTTACAAGAAAGGAGGCAATGAAGTACCATATCGTTTCATAATTGATCTGCGCACATTGAACAAAGTGGTAGACCCACAATTCCCTTTGGTCCCAGACGTCACAACAATACTGACAATGATACCGGCCACTGCAGAATACTTTGGTGTAGTTGATTTGAAGAACGCGTTCTTTAGCATTCCAGTGGATAAAAGCAGTAGATATCTGTTCGAGTTCACTCTAGGAGGTCGATCTTTCACATTCACACGCATTCCACAAGGATACACAGAAAGCCCGAGCATTTACAGCAGGGCACTAAAGGAACAGCTAGATATGCTAGAACTACCAACAGGTTGCGCACTCTTGCAGTACATAGATGACTTGTTACTAGCTGCTGACACAAAAGAGATCTGCAAAGAAAGTACTATATTACTATTGACACACCTAGCGACCCATGGTCACAAGGCAAGTTTGAAGAAATTCCAGTATAATCAAAAGGAGGTGTCTTATTTGGGTTAACTACTTTCAAAAGAAGGGAGAAGATTAACACCAGAATGCATAGAAAGTATTTGTAGTATGCCTATTCCAAAAGCTCAAAAAGGAGTGAGAGCTGTAATAGGCATGGCCTCTTATTGTCGGCAGTGGATCAGTAATTTTGCCTTGATTGTGAAGCCGATGATTAAATTAACTAAAAAGGATGCAGTGATGCCTTTACAGTGGGATGAGGAATGTCAGAAAGCGTTTGAACAATTGAAAGTTGCATTATGTTCCGCGCCAGTTTTAGGCACACCAAACTACAAGAAAATATTTAGACTATTTGTGAGCGAGAGTGAAGGATGTGCATTGGCGGTTTTGACACAGGAACAAGGTGGAAGAAATAGGCCGTGCGGCTATTATTCTTCAGCGCTGGACCCTGTAGCGTGCGCACTACCAAAATGTTTGCGATCTGTTGCAGCGGCTGCTGCGTCAGTGAAACAAATGGAAGGAATGGTATTGTGGCATACTTTAATTCTGATGGTGCCACATGCCATACGTTCTATTAAACAGAACACAGACGCAACACCTCACCTCTGCTAGACTTACAAGATATGAGCTCATCTTGTTTGCACCCCACATCCAAATTATGAGGTGTAGCGCATTGAATCCTGCAGAATTAATGCCACTGCCCATAGCAGAAATTGATGACAACGAATCACCACCCCATGATTGTTTAATGGTCACTGAAGAAGAGACAAAGGGAAGAGTTGATTTGAGCGACACCCCACAAAAAGAGCCGGATGGGGAGTTGTTTTGTGACGGCTCTTGTTTTAAATTACCTGATGGCACATCAACTGCCGCATATGCAATTACTACCCTAGAGAGTATTGTAGAAAGCAGAAGAATCCCCTACAATTCGGCACAGGCCGCAGAAATAATAGCACTGACCCGAGCCTGTGAACTCTCTCAAAATTTGAATGTAAACATATATACTGACAGTCAGTACGCATTCGGGGTGGTTCACAACTTAAGTCGACTCTGGGCTGAGAGGGGTTTCTTGACATCACATGGGGCCAGGATTCAGCATGGGCCTTTGATTGTATGATTGTTGTCTGCACTCACGTTTCCAAAGCGCCTAGCTATAGTGAAATGCGAGGCGCATAAAAAAGTAACATGTAAAGTGGGAGAGGGAAACGCATTTGCAGACAGGATTGCGAAACAAACAGCCACTGATTTGGGAAATAAAATGATGACAGTACAGACTGAGGAAGTACCTTGTACGATAGAGAATGGAGTTGCCACAGTCAAAGAAATGCAGGCTGAGGCCACCACCGAAGAGATTCAGGGGTGGGCTGAGGGCTCTGCTAAGTTAGATTTGGAAGGATGTTGGGTGGACAAAGAGACCAAGAACTGGATGTTGCGTAACCGCAATGGTTACAATGGCGCATAGCCCTACCCACATTTGCGCGAAGAAGATGGTACAGCATTTATCCACAGTATGGAAAAATGAGCACATAAAAAAGAATGCAGAAAGGCTAGTGCAGTATTGTACTACGTGCCTGCAACACAATGTAGGGAAGGGAACCGTGACTCCAGTAGGTAGTTTTGGCTCACCCTCTATGCCATTCGAGGTGATCCATTTTGGTTTCATAGAAATGGAAAGGTGCCAGAACTACAAATATGTGTTAGTGGTGATTTGTGCATTTAGCAAGTGGGTGGAGGCATATCCTTTAAAAGACTGTACTGCCATGTCAACAGCAAAGGTAATGTTGAAGGAGTATTTCTCCCAGTTCGGGCTGCCCCGTGTCCTGTGGTCAGATAACGGCCACTTTGTGGGTGCAGTAGTACTACAGATCTGTGCAGGTCTGCAGATTGACAAGCGATTCCACAGCTCCAGGCATCCCAGTTCTGCCGGACTTGTTGAGAGACATAACGGTATCTTAAAGTCAAAGATAGCTAAAATCTGTGCTGGGAGCAAGTTGAGTTGGGTGGATGCATTACCCCTAGCACTATTGTGCATGCACACGTCTGTGCAGGCTAAAACTGGGCTCTCCCCCTATGAAATTATAATGGGGAGACCGGCAAATGTATGGTGCGCACCACAGCCAAAAAGATTATGTGAGGTCGAGCATCCTGTGTTAAGCACGTACTGGGGAATTTTAATACAGAAATTGCATTTGATTCATCAGCAGGTGCATGTACACAGGCCCGGGGCAGGCGCTGGAGCCAGGAGACTGGGTGCTGCTGAAACATTTTGAAGGGAAGACGTCATTAGCACCCAGGTGGCGCGGCCCCTACCAAGTAATTTTGGTGACACAGACGGCCATTCGAGTGGACGGTCGCAAGGCATGGATCCATGCGACACATGCCAAAAGATTCCCAGGACTGCTGACAACTTCCGACGACCAGAGAAAGGAAACGGTCTCGGAAACGAAAGAAACTGTTGCCAGTCCACTGCCACAGCATCAGCCCGAGCGAGAAGTGAAAATTGAAACAAAGCCTGAGCGAGAAGTGAAACTCGAAACAGAGCCTGAGGAGGCTGCCAGGAAGGGGAAAGGGCGAAAAGTGCCCCAACATTGCTCAGCAGAAACAACATCACTGCCGAGCGACACAAACTCTGCATTGCAAACACGAGCAGAAACAACGCGTGTACCCCTTTGGCGCCCACCAGCTTCTGCAAACGCACCAAGGCCAGAGTAAGAAACTACATCATTGCCACGGCGCTCATCGCTACCCATCATTGCGCCGCAGGCTGACACTGAGCCTGATACTGGAAGTGCAACGGCACTATTCATGGATCATACAATACCAGGAGTGAAACGGTATAATTTGCGGTCTCGACAGGCAAAGTGATCCACAGATCTTTGGTGCTTTTCTTTTGCCTTTGGTTCCACTCACGGACGGAGTAGGAACCAGGGGCGTAGAGGAGAGAAGTGTGAGAGTTGTGCAAGTCGGACAATTCAAGACTCACGGCTCCTCGGTGCGCTTATAATAAAGTACATGTGTCAGGAGCCAGAGCAGGACAAGCTGGACGCACATACGTACTAAGGCTGATAGAGTACATGTGTCCTAAACCAGAGCGGGACAAGCTGGATGCACATAGTACTCCGTCAACAAAGAACTGTTCAGAAATCGTCTGAGCAGTGGGAGAAAGAACAACTAATGGCAGAATTGAACTGTGACATTTTCATTGAACTTTTGGCATCAAGAACGAGAGACATTTGCAACAAACTTTGCCAGCAACAAGAAGGACGATAAAGAACAAGTCAAGACCGGTTTCAGCCTCCTCCTGCACCCCTGCTGAAAAGATGATAGTTTTAGAGACTGTAAATTTAGAAAAAAAGCATGGTAAAAGGAATAAGGTACTGATTTGAACATTGGTCCTGTGTTCTCTAAGTATGGTAGTACCAACAATAATAGCTATTACACTATGGTTCCCGGAGTCCGCGCACCCATTAGAAACACTTTTGCTAAAAGCAGCTACTGAAAGCCCGGTTCATGTAATCACTGGTACTTTGTCCCCAATGGAAGAAAGACATAGAAAAGGATATGGCAACAATACATTGTTGCTCATCATGAACATGACCCATGCGGTTTTAAAGAAAAAAGATTGCTGGGTTTGTGCCCATTTACCACAGCACGGTGGGAAAGGGATAGGCTGGTATGTACAACCGTTATCATTGGTTTATTCATGTGAAGTATCGTTGAGTGCAATGTTCTTTGGGAAATGGAACAAGAGTAATACGGGTCAGCTAGATGAGACCAATATGAATGAATTTGAGGAAGTGATCATGAAACCTGTGGGTTGTTCCATATTCCACAAAGCTTGCGTGTTTTCACCAGATCCCATGAGGAAAAATACACAAAAGACAACAAGACTAGATAGATTACATATGCAGAATAGACCGACCCCGCCAGCAGAAGAAACATCAGTAATGACATTTCGAATAAGGGATGAATGGAATAAAGATGCTTTGCCCCCTGCCTATACAGTGGATTACAGCCCCAAAACTGCTCCCCTATGTTTAAAGAAAAAAGGTTCCTATAAAGTAGGAACGTCTAGCAGCAGCCTGAAAACAGTGGTTTTAAAGCATGAAATAGAACCCGTGTACGTAGGGGACCCTGTTTACTTTATATGCGGGGAAAAAGCATATCCATGGTTACCTAGGAACTGGGGAGGTACGTGTTACTTGGGTCTACTATTCCCAGGAGTGTTCCTCTTAGAAACTGCAGAAGTAGTGAGGCGATTAAAAGGTAGAACCCGAAGGAGTAGTGAAGATGGAATGATAGCAATGGATGTAGCCAAATCGTTTATACCATTCTTGGCCCAAATAGAAAACTCCTATAACATAAGGAAACTGTCCAGAATACTAAAAAATACAATAGATACAACAACGGATATCTTATATAACATGACGTTGGAAGAAAAAAGAATTAGGCTAATGGCACTACAAAACAGAATGGCTCTTGATATAATATTAGTTGATCGTGGGGGAGTTTGCAAACTCGTAAAAACTGCATGCTGTGTGTTTATAGATGATTACTCCCCTACGATATTTAAAGCAATCCGGAAATTACATGTCCTAAGTTCCACACCCTCTACTGAAGAAGGGGGTTGGGGGATAGGATCCTGGTTTTGGGGACTATTGCGTTCCTGGGGATGGAAGCTAATTTCAATACTAGTGGTGGTACTTGGTATATTCATAACATGTTGTTGTTGCATACAATGCCTACCAATAGTTTGCACTGAGATAACTGAGGAATGTACTAAGGGATGTATGCACATGGTGTCGAGAGGAAAACAAACGCATGGCCGAAATAACAGAGACACTGATGAAACAAAAACAGTAAAACAATTCATGGCTATAGACATTAATGATGAAGATGATGCTTATGATAGCATGAAAGGTTCAGACATAGATACCCCAGACGTATCCTCATCAGAGGAGGATACAATGAATGAATAAAAACGTTTGGCATACGGCCAAAAGGAGGGTTTGTCAATCTGGAAAAATGAATACCCTTCATTTGGATGATAGACATATCTTGATGGCCGAAGGCCAACCGTCTTATGCACAGAATTATAGAAATACAGACTGCTATGCTTGACCAACAAGCGGCCATTTTAAACGTAGCAAGAATCGCCATTTTGTTTGTTAACCATTGTTCATTGCTTTCTGTCTAAACTGCTTTGAAGCTTGCAATTCTTGCGAATTCTGCTTACTCTGCTCAACTGTTAACATTGTTGTCTGAATATGAAAGGGCAAGGCTGCGGGACTGAGGAGTTCGTTGAAACTCCTCATGAACAGCCCAGAAAGGAATGCCCACGCTCCCTCTCTGTAGCCTTGAGGGAGAGCTGCAGGGCATTTAATCATTTCACAGCTGCCAGACAGTCTCGTACTGTGGTAGAATATGTTCGAATAAAGCAGCTAAAGGCTTGAATTATGCTCTTCTTACAGGCCCCCCTTCGCAAAACCCTTTAGAGCGTGTCGGCTCCCAGGACACGAATAGCACCTCATAGATAGCAAAGCTTGGAATGTGACTCTTCCCCCGTGTGCAGCTTGCTTCCAAGAACAGAAGCACCATGTTCTGTTCAACAGCTAGAAGATGCCTCCGCACTTTCTAAATTGCACATTGTTACTAGAATAGACATCGAAAGTGTCATAATTGTCATACTCGTCGGAAATGTCCATCATCATCCCGAGTTCAAAGAAACTCAATAAAAGGGGGGTGTTAAACATGACATAGCTGATTGTATGATATGCATTTTGTATATATGTAACTGATGTACGTAATTCACTCTCTTGCGTCCCTCGAGGTCTAGAGAATACACGTCGGGGGGCATGAGACCACAGTTGGCCAATTGGGACTATTTTGCTTGCAATAAACCCTAGCATTGGGAATTTGAACCTCGTGTCTGGTGCATCCTTTCGTGTATGGGTATTGCCTTGTTTCCATATCGCGAGGGACCCCTAAGGGCCCCTTTCAAGTGAAGGAAAACAATAACACTAACACTTGATAAATGATCGAGATGGGGGCCCAGAACAGTAACCTGGTCCTCCCACAAGCAGAGGGGCACCCTCGCTTCTCTGGAAGAAAATGCTGCCTCCTTACTTACCAAAATATAATGTATTTATGCATTGTGTTTATCATTATTTTGCTGTCATTGACGATCAAACTGCATTTTTTATTGGTGCACGAAGCGGTCCAATTTCAGTGCACCCACCTGATGATGTACGCATGAAACCCACAAAAGCACCCAGACCTTATATAGTAATTCCAGTCCCGAGAAAATCTGATGGTAAGGTAAATGACCTGAGAATGAATGTAATTAGCAGTGACACATACACACTTGGAGTAACGAATGAACAGGAAAGCCAGAGACAGGGTCGGCACGAAAGACATGAAGACAAAGCACTGACACCCACACGCGCACACACACTGAATGCACACGAACCAGGCCTAGTGTCAATGACCACAGAACCTCATATGAAAGCAACAGAGAAGACGAAACTGCCTACCGTAAAAACCTTCACAGGAGATAGTGAAGAGATAGTGAGAGAAAACAAGAAGAATTAAGGGAAAGACCTGTAAAAACAAGGAAATATCGAGGCTGAGTAACACAAAAGGAAACACACCAATCACGGGCTAGAAAGATTCACAGATCTTTATTCTGTACAGTTACAAAGAAACACAGATAGCTTTCTGGCTCTCAACACCCCACAATGAGTACCAGCCCGTCAAAGAGAGGAGAGAGAGTGCTGGACTTAGAAACATTTGTGCTTTTATACAATTCTGCATAATATTGTCCAGCCCTTCTTCCTGTTAATAATCTGCAGTCTAGAGTTTGTGCCTAGTTCACATACAGCTTATACAATAATATGCAGACGGATTACATGAGTTTGCATTTCCATCAAGTTATAATGGTGATGTATATTCTCGGATCCCGCGGTAAGCCTTAGTGTATATCCCTTCACAATGCAGTTCGGCCTATATCCACGCTTGAGATTTACTCTGCATTGTCCAAACGTTTACACAGGGATGAATCTTATGTGTGCAGACAATACTCAGATGGCAGTTCATACGGAGCACAAGGTCTCTTTACCTAGTCTAAACAGTCGGCTCTTGGACAGCCTAACCATTAACAGAACTCAAAGGTCGACAGGCTTGGTTGCACGTTGAAAACACAGTCCACCATTTTAGAAAATATATGAACAGAAATCAAAGTGGCGGATGATTCTAAAATGGCGGCACAGTCGACCCAAAATCGGAACTTTGCAACGTGGTTTTCTCCATTGAGCGACTAGGCTTAGGCCAATATAAATCAAAAGGAGGCACAATATGATTTCCGTTTAACAGACCAACAGAAGCAGTCATATCGGAAACTCTTAAGAAAACAGAAGCGGCTGAAAAAAGACTCTCCCCAAGGACACAAATGTTAGTAGACTTATTATTACTATACATAGCTAGAGCGAAGAAACTACATGAGGAACTGAAAAATAAAATCAGAGACTGTATTGGCAAGCACACAAGTTCCAACACAAGGGACAAGTACCAGGCCTACGATACAGCCATACACTCGGCCAGCGACAGGCCGGTGGTTGATAAAGGCACTTATAGATGGCAGAAAAAGGATGCAAGAAAAGAAGGAGAGAGCGGCAAAACCTCCATCTACCTCATCGATGCAGATAAAGAAACCTGCACCGTGGACCAGAATGCCTGAGAGTCCTCTAGCAAGAAAAAGCCATACAGACGCATTTAGGGATGCAGTTATAGCAAACTACAGGAAGACACTAAGAATCAAGAGAAGCCTGCATGAAGATAACAATGAACTGAACGACTACCTAGACAGCACAGCACATCTACGGAACAACATTTGGTACCAGCACATGAAAGAAGTTGGAAGGTGAACTTCAGAAGGAGAATGATTCATTTGTGCACTTCTACCGTACAGCATGGGGAAACCCAAGATCTTTGTGGCTGTCGAAATAGATGTCCTGAAAGCACATTGTCTGTCACATGTAGCAATGTGCAACACCAGAGGCCAGTTCATGGGGAGGGATGCCTCATTGATATGGGCAACTGAAACAGATTACCCCGATGAAGATGATTATGTTGACGACATTAAGACAAGAAATAGAGCCCATACTAGGAATCACGTGTTCAGGTATGAGAAGCCTGAAGTTAAAGGAGCAGGAATAGGATGGGAAATAAACCCGAGACTGAACATCCAAGGAAAAACTCCAGAAGAGGCTCAAATTTGGAAGAACAGAGGCCAGATGCAGATTTGGGGAACAGTGCTTTCACCAGACAGATGGGAAGAAGGAGTGGTGATCTGCCGAGCATGGATGGTCCTTGAAGCCTGCAACAAAGCAATAGAAAACTCACAGAGGTTGTTCAAACCTCTATGGCCAAAACTCACAAGATTACTGACATGGGTCAAAGACAGACAAGGACCCCTGCAGATAGTGCCACTGGAAAGCCCAACATTGTGCTTCAGAAACAATGGCACAAGGAAGATGGGAGAGAATCAGAACTGAGGATGAATTTTTGAAGCTCCAGGAATGACTCACAGAACTGCAGTAATTATGGATCATTATTGGGCGTGTGGATCCAAAGCATACATAAGACTGCTGAGAAACTAGGGAGGCATATGCACAATAGTGAACGTCCATGTCCTAGCACTAGAGATCCCGAAAAGTGACCTGAATATTGACAGTTTCCCAAAAGCAGATGCTCACATGAGGAAAAGGAGATCTGTGGAATTGGTATCCTGAATGAAGAGAGAGAATTACTTCTCTGCCAAATCAGAAGAAGCATTCCATGCAATCCCATATGTAAACAGGCTGTTCAGCCTCACCTCATCAGTGTTCACAACGATCATCATGCCAAGATTCCAGGTTGGAGAAAATACTAAATGGTTGCAAATAACCAGATGGGAATTATTGCAGACCATCAACTCGACAATAAAGGTATTCAATGCGATCATGGAAGAATTAAGAGCAATCCGCCTAATGACTCTCCAGAACAGATATGTACTTGACACGATCACAGCGATGGATGGAGGTGTTTGTGCAAAAAATCGGAGAGTCATGTTGCACATTTATACCTTCTCATGACGAAGAAAATTGAACTTTAACAGAAGCCATAGGTATTCTGACAAACCTGCAGAACCAGATGATCGACAGAACTGATGCAGTTGATGATGACAACTGGTTTGGATCACTATTCTCATGGGTCCCACAATGGATGGCAGACATATTCAAGTTCCTGGGAGCCCTGCTATTGATGATACTATGATTTTGTGTTATCAAAACAATAGCCTCACAATGCCCGAAAACTGCGAAGAAAGCCATAGGGATGAAGGTCATGACCAAAGTCAAGCCAGGATGGAAGCCCAGAGACCTAACTGATGAAGAAATAAGAGACTTTGTGAAGGCCAGCGAATATGCGCCAGAAGGAACAAAGTTCCTGTATCCCAGGAAACGCAGAAATTATGAAGGAAAATGGATCTGTTGCAGCCCAAATGGACAATGTCACGCTAATGACCTGGAATAAAGACGAACATGTGAAAACAGCAGGAAGCCTGAAAGGAGTGATAAAAATATGGACTCCGAAGAGACTTTCCTTCACACCATCATGTACAAACCAAGAAGACGAAGACATGGATACAGAAGAACTAAGTAAGACGAATCCAAACAAGGAAGCAGAAGTGGTCGATGAACTGACCAGAGGGGGGAGTATAGAGGAGGTCCCAGATATGGCCTGTACTCCAGCCACCCATTTTTAAGTACCAGGAACGTACACACTGAGATATGTGATGTATGACGAACAAATAAACCAGCAGAGAGCCACACTAGGGCTCTGCCCAGTGCCCATCAGAAGAGCAATACCTATTGAGATGCCAATAACCAGACAACCATGGACAGTAAGGTATCCATTGAGACAACCTTACCAGCAAAGAACACGAAATGAAGACTACTTGAAAACTGTCCCAGAAGAAACTCAAAAGGCCTCAATTGAAGGCAAATGGTGACGACAAAAGGGCCCGGACAGACTCACAGATGAAAGAAACGACAACCAAAAGATGACACACAAAGACAAAATGTTATGAATAATGATGTAATGGACTTAGAAGAAGAGACGATGTTGAAATATAAAGAAACATAACTGTAAAGCAGGATGAAAGTATTCAACCAGCTAATGCTTGTACATAGGCTTAGAACACACAAAGCTAAGAAACAGTGCAGCTTGCTATGCTTAGTAGATGAATAGAGCGGCAAGCTCCAACTATATATCTACCTCAACGAAGCAGATTTTATAAGTGCAAATCCACTTTATACAAAAGCAGATTTAACCCAGGTTACTAAGGGTCGAACAGGCCAAGATTCGTATGCCAGCGCAAAGCCAGGAGAGAGGGCGGAATCGAAACTCAGCAAGAAACAGCTCATGCCTAGGAAATCGAGGTCAAACCAAGAGAGGGAGGTGAATAGTAACTTCAGAGAATCGAAACTTAAGAGCAGAGCAGCCTGCCCCGTGAAGGTTGAGATAAGGGGGCCCAGGCAGGTGGCGGCCGAAAAGGAGAATTAAATGCACAAATAAAAGGAAAACAAAGCCGATTCACGGTGTGCTAACAAGTGACCAGCCGTGCGCGAAGAGGTACCAACGTCTGATGTCACCCAAAGTAGAAGATACCATAACTTTTCCTGACAAGAAGCTACAGTTTCGAGGGCAACCTCAGCCAACTAATTGACACATAGCCCTAAAGTACTGATTGATGGAAGGGAGGCAAGGTGAATCTTGAGGCATAATGCATCTGGGTGACCATTCTGCATGCTTCTAATTAAAGTGGAGATTTATGCTTAGGGTTGTAGCCAGCCCAATCACAGTGGTCCAAATAATCTAAGGTCCTATAGAGAGTAGAACCAATGAGGCGTCGTACTTGTACTGACGTTTGCACGAGTAATGAAGAGTGAAGGGTGTAGACGGCAACCCGATAAGTCTTATCCAATCCTAACTCCCCGTTACCATATACAGATATAGCACCTATACCTAAGTTACCTTTTCCAATCAATAGAATTGTATGACAAACTTTTGAGTGTTACACGTCAATGATGACAAATTTTTACTATAACTATAGCTGTTCGAATGAGGATAGTGGGGAGTTGAAGCAAGACGGCAATCGCATCACTGTTGATTTCCATGTTTCCCCATTTCTTGTACTTGTCATTAAACGGACTTCCCTTTGCAAAACCATTGATTTTCCTTATTGATTGGTGTTGGAGTAAGAGAATCCCACACCCCATCCACCTCAAGATGCAGCTATCTCGTCTTAAAGTACTCGAGGGTGAGCTCTGATCCTACGGGCCCGTCAGAGGTCACTCCCCCTCCTGTATATAGCCATGCCATGACATGCTCTGTGAGATTGTAAGATAAAAGCACGGCAGCATTTCTGGAGCCAATTTTAAAGCTCCTTGGCCCTATTGTCCCCATGAGGCCAGCTCTACCAATGCCCTTCCTCCCTCTCACAACTAGAAGTGGGGGAGACTGGGATTTTATGGGTAGGGTCGAGCCAGGGCTGAGCCTGGGGATCAGGCCTGGCTATAGGAGCCCACCACAGGCCGAGCCTGCGAAATGGCTGCACAAAATGAGTTGGATGGAGGTCGGGGGTTGGGGAACTTCGGTCAAGTTCTCCGTCTCCAGTCCAATGGGGCACAGGAGCAACAGGGACAACCGTCAACAGACCATCACCACGCCACACGAAGTGGGAGTACCGGGAACATGCATCGCTGGCAGGGAATTAGGTAATTGCCTAACAGTGGTAAATAACATGTGGTTTGCAACAAATGGCAGCTGCCCAAAGCTCACTCAGCTCATTTCTGTGCAGTTGTTTTTTATTAATAATCACAGTTGCTGTGCCAACCCACCGGCGGGCAGTGGAGGAAGAGGCACATCAGCATGGAGATGGGCACCCTTCCACTGAATCTCACTCTTATGTCCCAGAATAACTTGGATTCCTTATCGTATGTTTTTTTCGTCAGCTTCTAAGTGAGATTTTCACATGTCTGTTCATAGCCGCCCATATTTCTACAAAATCAGCACTTATTCAGTCAAGTTTGAACTATTCTAATTCTTTGTATTTTGGTTTCTACTCTTCTGCTCATTACCACTTCAAACATCTTCAGGTTTTACAGAGCTCATCTGCTCATTTGATTTTGGATTGCGCAGATCAATTCCTTCCTGGCACTACTTCATGTGTCCTTTTTAAAATGCTCTGTATTTCTCACTGCTTTTCCAGTTCTGGTCCTACCTTTCCTCAAAACTCAAGATATATTCTGCCCTTTTTCTGCCTTCGCTTGGTCGAGCATGCTTTTCTCACAGTTCCGAGGTTTCACTTTTCACTCAAGGTCAAAAACGAAGGTGACAAAACTAATACAGAAAATGTTTCCAGCAGGGGGCGCTGCACATCGATGCCTGTGGCCTCGATGTCCCTCAAGGGCCTCCGTCTCGCTGTCAACGTCATCAACGGTATATAGGGTGCGCAACGACCGTTGGCTTCAGTTTTCATTTTTACGGGTATTGGTTTATCCTACGCCAGACAGCTACTCACCCTGAAAGAGTGCAAACTGCAATAACAAGGACATTCTACTGCGGGGTAGGCTGGCAGGGTGATGAGAAATACGTGGGAGGAACATCCAGTTAAAAGAACATTACCACGGGTAAGTAACAAATGGATTGTGTCCTCCCACGTATTCCTCATCTCATGATAGGCTCCCAGAGCAGTGTTTGTATGTCCGGAGCAGGGAGTCAGAATTTTCAAACTGTGTGTACAGAATGTAACACTCCCTTCCCAAAAACACCTTCCCGGCCTGAGGAAGAGTCAGGACTATAATGCTTGGTGAATGTGTGGACTGAGGGCCATGTTGCGGCAGCACAAATATCCTGAATTGGGGCTTCCCTCTGTAAGGCAGAGGAAGTAGCCATTACTCTGGCTGAATGTGCTCTGAAACCCTCCAGAGGATCTTTTTGCACGTTTTGGTTCAAGCCGGTGTAGCCTCTCCTCTTCCTTTCCTGGATGAGGTGGAGGATAAAAGAAGGTAGAATTATTTTTTGAGTTAAATGAAACTCAGACACAATTTCTGTTAGAAAGGTAGGTTTAACCTTAGGGACCACTCTATCATTAAAGAAGACTATGTAAGGAGGCTTGCAGGACAAGGTTTGAAGTTCACTCACCCTACGGGCTGATGTAAGAGCCTCTAAAAGGATGGTCTTTAAAGTTAACAATCTTAAAGGACAGGAGTGAATAAGCTTTAATGGAGCACACATTAGTAATTTCAGAACTAGTTTGAGATCCCAAACCGGGACTTTAAAAGGGACCAGAGGAAATACATTTGTCAATCCTTTCCAAAATTGAATAACCAGTAGAATCTTGAAGAAAGATACCTCTTCAGAAGAGTGCTTAAACATAGATAGCGCTGCCAGATACCCTTTAATTGTACCCACCTGAAGGCCCAGATTAGCCATGTGTAACAAGAATGATAACACCATAGGTGTACTGCATGTAAAAGGGTTCACATTCTTACCCCTGCACCAGCTGCAGAATTTGTTCCAACGGCAGCTGTATAAGGATTTTGTTGCTGGCCTTCTGTCCGAAAGTAAAATCTCCATTACATCATCCAGGAGGTCCCAATCCTTGTATCTCAACCTCCCAGAAACATACATGAAGGTTGAGTGTCTTGACCTCTGGATGGAGAACCCAACCCTCCTCTCATGAGAGAAGGTCCTCTCTTTGTGTCTCTTTGTGGCAGACATATTGGAGGCCAGATGTCCAGAAGGTCTGGGTACCACATCCTCCTGGCCTAATCCGGAACAATTAGGATCATAGATTTCCCAAACTTTCTCAAGCTTCTGATGACGTGAGGAATGACAGGGACTGGAGGAAACGCGTACAGGAGTGGAAACTCCTAGTCCACCACAAACGCGTCTCCTAGAGCTCCTCTTGGGAGAAATTCCCTGGAGCAAAACAGTTCACACTGCTGGTTGACTCTGGTCATGAACAGATCCACTTTAGGAGTTCCCAAAAGGGCGAGGATCTCTTGTAGGACTTCCTGAGCTAGTTCCCACTCATGGGAGGCTGTGTTCTACCTGCTCAGAGCACCCGCCGCTGTGTTCTCCTCTCCGGCTAGGTGTACTGCCGGCTGGGAGATTCCTTCTTGAATTGGCCAGAACCAGAGCTGTATTGCCTCTCTGCACAGTGGTAGTGACCCTGCACTCCCTCTCTTGTTGTCCATCATTATCAGGACGTTCTTTCCCCATACAGAGGGCAGGAAGGCCTTCAGCTCACAATCTTCCGAAAAGGCACAACAAAGGGCCTGGGATTAGACTATACCCTGGCTTACTAATGTGGCAGACAGCTATACGTTTTGGGGCAGTCTAGGGTAAGATAATGACGCGTGCCGCAGGATGTATTTCTTGTAAACATGGGACGTTAGTGAGAATGGCTGCACAATTGCAATAACCTCCGAGCCAGGAGCCACGGTTATTCTTAGTAGTACCTAGTGTTTATAAGTCATTCCACTGGTCACACCCTGCCAAAAAGGTGCAACAAAGAGCATGGGAATATTCTATACCCTGGTTTATCCATGTGGCAGACAGCTAGATTTTTTGGGGTGTCTGGCATGGAATTACTTAAATAACAATGCTGCTAATGTTACCTGCTGTGGGGTGAAGTGACAAATAGCAACTGAACACTCATACGAGCTGCTTTTGACTTGCAGTTCGAATCCACTGCGTGTGCTAATATCAACGTAAACAAAAGAATATAAGAATAATAGAGGAAGTAGTGCAAGGAAGACATCAATGTGAATGTAATCCAAGAAAATTAAGACCTTTTAAGACATGTCCATCCCGAATAGGGTAAGTGTAACACAGCCAATACCTTAGTAAAGGCACGTGAGAATAACAAAATTGGCTTAATCCGTGTTACAATGTTTTTTTTATTACAGGACATGTGAATCAAGGGAATTCAAATAGTGTGTGACCAGTAGCTGACTGATCCATAGAAGAAATATAATGGGATCTGTATTTGGTTCTCTATTCAATAATTGGAAGTAAGGATTCAAGCTATGTACCCATTACTTTTAACATTGTTTTGCGGTCGAGGTTGAATCTGTCTAGGAATTAACGGGATGTTTCCCAGCCTTTTCCATTTTTACAGAATCATACAAAATAGTTTGCGTTTGAAGAATCTGTGAGGGATTGACCCCCATTAGCATCTGCATAACCTTCATCAATCATACATGGAGGTGAGTCAGATGGTTACAACTACGAGGAGAATTGATTTTGGCACAATTAAAGTGCATTTAAATAAATGAGGATGATAAGATATCACAATAGGTTTTATAGTGTTTATTATCATATGTTTTCTAGATGGTGTGGCTCACTCCAGTCTATTAGAAGCAAGAGACAATCAGATCTTCTCTTCACGTCCTGATGAAGGCCTAAGCAGCAGATGGGTGTGACTGTTTGTGCCCAGGATTAATGGCCGAGACACGTGTCAACCCAGAACACTGTTCATAATATAAACGGACCGTCACTGACACCTGTATTAGATAAAGGGCTTGAATACTATGATAAAAAGTGGTTGTTTAAAGATGGTGAAATATGAGGTCTCCACCAGTACAAGAAAGTCCAGAGTTGATGTGTATATGAGAGTGTGTGTATGAATGGATGACAGGAGAATTGATTGTGAGTCAAAAAAAGTGTCCATAAATTGAGCCTCATTACGACCCTGGTGGACAGCTGTGCCTGTAGTATAGGCACGGCTGCCGCCAGAGTCGTTTTTTTTCCGGCACCCTGGAATGGGCAATTACCGGGGTATTACAACCCTGGCGGACCATTCTAATTGCCCATTCTAGTGCGCCGGAACAAATTCTTCCCCATTCCCATTTGAGCCCAATAGGGCTCAATGGGACTGGGCAAGCCACATGCACCGGCGCCATTCGTGAATGGTGCCGATGCATGCAGCATGCTGTGCTCGCGGGTGCTGCTCTGCCCGCCAGGCCTGACCTGGCAGGCAGAAAGGCACTCGCGAACACAACTCGTAGTTTGCTGGTCCGGGAACTACGGTACCGGCAAGCTTACCGGTACCATAGTTCCCGGACCAGCAAAATTGTAATGAGGCCCATTGTCTAGGAATTGTTTTAATGGTACTGAAACGTATTTCAGAATAATCGTGTAAAAGCATATGTATACATTTTTGTACTGATGAAATAAGTGTATATGTAGAAGCAAGAACAGAATTAGTGAATTGTGTCATCCTCAATCTGCTGGTCCATTTTGTTATATTATATGTATGCTTACCTGGAGGACCAGGGATTTAGAACAGGTACCCCCTATATTTTTTCAATTTGTCTGATCGCTGCGCCATGGGTTTTGACTGCTGCTTTGGCGGTCGGCAGCTTCTCCTGGCTCTCATCAGCCTTGCTACCAAATAAATGTGTGCGCTCAAAGGTCATGTTAAGAAGTCTAGGCTGCACATGTGGAGCAAAACCAGACTTTCTGAACCGGGCAAATCTCTGCATTAAAGTGCTAGCCCCCATTGCTCTGCTGATGCCGTCAGCAGTCAAGACCAGTCTGGAGGGATTCACACATTGCATCTTTCCCATCCTTGACAATGTTTAGGAAACCATCTTGTTCTTCCCCTTCGGGGATATGTTCAGCAATCCCAAAGGGTGTAAGTGAATTTGGCAAGTGCACACGTGACATTTGCCGATTTAAGGACATACTCCCTGCAGAGAAACCTTTCTTGCCAAAGCGCCATAATGCTTGTCATCTCTGTCTGGGAGGATAGTTGGCTATGTGTTTTGTTTGGCTGTAGAAGTGGCAACCTGAATTACCAAACTTTCGGGAGTTAGATGTTTTGTCAGATAATAGGGGTCACTGCTCGATGCTCTGCACTTGCTTGGCAGTTTTTTGTTCACTGCTGGAATTAATTCCGGTGTCTCCCAGTTGGCATTAACTTGCCTTTGTAGGGCTAAATGGAAAGGAAGAATAGGGCCCTCCTGGCGTCCCTAATCAGTCAAGTTGTCCTGCTCAAAAAGTGGTGCAGGCCTACTCCATCCCAGATATTCTATGACCCTAGACATCAGTTACCTGTATAATCCATCTGCATGGTCTGAGGGATCTGGTCTTTCAAACTCTATTTCAGGGGAAGTGTCTAACCCACTTGCAGTTTGCAAGATCTCATGTAGGTTTCTTATTCTTTGGTCCTCTGAAATTAAGGCCCCTGGAACACCTTGTGTCCCATATTGTAACCCCAAAGGACATGATTCATCCAAAGATGGCTCATCATCCTCATAAATTGAGGAGAGACTTAAAAAAGTATTTCCTATGCAGTGGAGTGAAAGTTTTTCGACATCCTTTGAGGTTTTTTTTATTTGCATCCACAATGGCGTCAAAGTCTTTGACAGCTGTGGCATCGAGGATTTTTTAGACACTGACGTGGAGTCTTTCGGCACTGATAGTGTCAATGAATTTGGAGTCTTTTCTCAACTCAAGGGAACCTCCGAGGGCTCCTGAGGATATTTCTCCTGGACACCCGGGTCCAAGGGCGCACAGGTTTTGTCATTTGCCTTCTTTTTGTCATGTTTGTCGACATGGGACGACTCTTAATCTTTCTTCGAGAGGGTCAAGGCTGCATTCTTGAATACTTTATGCGATTTGGTCAGGCAAGAGACCCGTTCGGGGGAGGAACTCGATGGCGAAGATAGCGATCTGTGGTGCTGCTTTTTTTCCAACCGCCATGAGGATGAGGAAGAGTGCTGTGAGCCACTGCATGATCGGGACCTTTTAGCTTTCTTCCGATGAGGAGAGTCATCCCTTGACTCATCAGACGATCTCTTTTTCGACAGAGTTCTCGAAGGGTTTTATGAGACCTACCTGCAGCTAATTTCCCTCTGTGCTCTTTCAGGGATTTCACTGTCCTTGATAGGCAGGACCCACACTTCAATGTTAAATAAGTCGATCCTAAGCACCACAGACACACTCGACGGGGGTCAGTAAGAGACATTTTCACCCCGCAGTCGTGGCATTTTTTTAACCCCAATCGCATAGTCGATGATGCCGACGACGATACCAGACAGTTCAAAGACCACCTGGGTGTCATCAGATACCTAGATGGTCGAGTAGGTCAAGAAGTGGTCTGATATAAATGTTAAAAAATGAGGGTGAAATGCAGGATCCCTGTGGAACTCTGGCTTTCATAGCATTCATAGGGACGGGACAGGATTGAGCATCCTCCAGTGCCACTCTATTCTTTTCTTTTTTTTTATGCCAAGGATAAATAAAAATAATAATGATCCCAGTGCCACTCTTGACACCTGAGGACCAAGAAAGTATGCCCACCAGGCCCTTCAACCTTTCAACAAGGATGGAATGGTCGACCAGGTCAAAGGCCATGGAGAGATCCAGAAGCATCAATATTTCAATTGAGATCACCACTCTAACAAGGGAGTGATATATTCAGCATCCCTTGCTTCTAATGGATGAAATAGTTGATGCCATGCTCACTCTCAAAGATGTTCTGTATATAAAATGCTATTTGAAAATGGCACCATCACACATGATGAACGTTTCTGCAAGCAGATGCTGGCTTCAGCAGTAACTATCTGTCCTTTTCCTTTCTTCACTTTAAGGAAGGTCGTTCATTAAAACTTCCTAATTAATCTTGAGAAACCTCTTGACACAGTACACACTAAATCAAGCTCCAGCCACAGCAAGCCATTAGGCCTCATTATAAGTTTGCCGGTCCTGTAACTACGGTACCGATAAACTTGCCGGTACTGTAGTTACCTGTCCAGCAAACTACGAGTTCTGCTCGCGGGTGCCATTACGAACCAGCACCCCGAGCAGAGCATGTCGGATGCACCGGCACCATTCTGAATGGTGCCGGTGCATCCGACCTCCCCATTCCCACTTAGCCCTATGGGGCTCAAATGAGAATGGGGAGCATTCCATTCTGGCTCCCGCGAATGGGCAATTACCAGGACCAGCAGTGCCGTAATGACCCAGTAATTGCCCATTCGCGGGTGCCAGAATTTTTGAGACGTTTGGTGGCAGCCTGCCGGTTTTACCGACAAGTCTACCACCAAACATATAATGAGCCCCAATCTCTTTTTAGGAGTGAGTGAAATTTCTGCCCGCAAAGCAAAAAGTGCAGATATCTCTGTGGAATCTGCTTCTGCCCGTTTCGTGAAATCTGCGTTAAGGTTCTGCTGCCACTGTAATTTTGGCCAATTTTGTATGCTTTCACTAGGATCATCGTGTTTCATTGTCATCTTGGTTTTGTGTAATGCGATGAGAAACTTTGCACACGTCTTTTTTTGGATCCTTGCTAGTTTCATGCAGCGTCACGAGAAACTTTGTGTGGGGTTCTCTGAACCGTGCTAGTTTTGTACAGTGCCACAAGAAACTTTCCAAGGTTTTTCAGTTTGTGATAGGGTCCTGCAGTGACACGAGAAACTTCGTACAGGTCTGTTTTCAATCTGTGCTAGTTTCTCAACACAAGAAACTTTGTGCAGGTATTTTTTGATCCTTGTATTTTTGTAACCAGCATAAAAAACGTTTCACATTTTCCGCTTTCCAATCTAGTTTTGTGCAGTGACACGAGAAGCTTTGCATCGGCATATTGTCGATTTGTACTAGTATTGCGTTACGACACAAGAAACTTTACACAGTTTGTCAAAACGTGCTAGGTTCGTGCAGTGGCACTTGAAACTTTGCACAGCTTTTTGTTAGATTCATGCTAGGTTTGCACTCCAGCACAAGAAACTTCATGCAACTCTTTTCGATGCATGCTAGGTTCGTGCAGCAGCACGAGAAACTTTGCGTGACTCTTTTCAATTTGTGCTGCGTTCGTGCAACGGCATAAGAAACTTTGTGGCACTCTTTTCAATATGCAGAGGTGGCCGATGGCAGATTGTGGTAAAACAGAACAGCATCTTACATATTTTGCATCTGTGGCTGGCGGAATGGAATTTAACAATTTCTCCCAGTCCTACCCTACCCTGCCCTACTGTAGGTGCATTATGAAAGGTCACCAAAATCAGGTTGAATAAAATTTTGCCACTCATGGAGATTTCCCACCACTGTAATCAAGATCTAAACTGACGATTTAAAAACATATTGTTGTAAAGTCAAGCAGAAAACCTAGGCATCAAAATGAGTCTACACTTTCAGAAAATGTATATGAATTATTGGTAAAAAAATAAATAATTCTACGTTCAAGAATTGGAACAGCCTCACATTATTACTTGTTGGATGATGCCAACATGGTCATCTTACCCAGATGTCTCTTTCTTCTACCTAAATTGGATTTTTTTTCAAAGACGACACTCATCAACTACTCATCAATTACTAGCTTTACCTGAGGTATGAAACCTTTTCTAGCCCTCATAATATAATTGCAGTTTCCTCTCCTAAGGGAATGGTCTGCTTCTAATTCAGGACTACATCACTAGGTTTCAATAACAAATTGGATATTGAAATCAAATCCCATACATTCAAATATACCAAAGAGTGAAATTCTCATTATCAATCAAAAGGTGTTTGTTTGTTTGTTTGTTTGTTTGTTTGTTTGTTTGTTTGTTTTATTCAGTTTTTATGCGCGCCAGACCCAGGGGTAGCAGGGCGCAGTGGCAAGAAAATGCAAAACTTACATGGTTACAACATAGCATAGCATACAGTATAAAGTACAATAAAGGTCTTTAGAACACAAATAATTACAAAAAGTACAATGTTCCAGAGAGGTCAATCAGAGTTGCAGATGTAAAGAATTAATGCGAGTAAGTACAGTGGGAGGTAGGTGACGCAGGTCAGCTAAGGTCAGTCGAAGTGAGAAGTTGAATGACATTTTGTCTGAAACGGGGGTAGGGCAAGTTCATTCTCAAGTCTTGTGGCAGTGAGTTCCAGGTTTTTGCAGCCTTTACCGGGAAGCTATTTCCACCGATCGTGGTGAGTCTAAAGTTCGGTATTGTCAAGCAATTAGAATTGACAGCTCTAGTCGGTCTAAGAGATGTTCTCCTGTGGAATTTGTCAATCAGGTATCTGGGGGTGGAATTATTGAGGGCCTTGTGGGTCAGGGATAACATTTTGAGTTTTATTTTGTTGTCGGTGGTCAACCATTTGTGATGGAGTCTGGCGGCAGATATATGGGATCGTTTGTTTATGCCTGGTGCTGCTCTCAGGGCATTATTTTGTAATATTTTAAGTCTTTGAGTTATTGTTTTATTGGCTCCGGAGTATAGTGTGTTGCAATAATCAATTCTGGAGAGTATTAAGGCTCTAGCCAGGATTAAGCAGCTCTTATTGGAGAGGAATGGTTTACCGGCTCTTATCAGTTTGCACGTGTAGGCCGTGGCGGAAGCAAGGGATTTTAGCTGTTTATCAAGTGATAGGGTGGAATCAAGATAGAATCCCAGGGTTTTTACATCCTTAGACACTTGGATGATGTTCCCATCTATGTTGAATGAGGAGAATTCCTGGCCTAGTTTTTTGATATTAGCTTGGGTGCCCAGGATAATCAACTCTGTCTTATCATCATTCAGACAGAGGCCATGAGTGGCCATCCATGCCTGGATGATAAGATATACCTTGTTCACCAAATCCGTGTCTTTCACATGATCCCCAGAAAGCGGGAGGAGGATCTGTGTATCATCTGCATAGTTAGTGTAGGTGATACCGAGATGGTCCAGATCATCGAACAAGGGCTTGGTGAAGATATTGTATAGAGTTGGGGAGACACAGGAGCCCTGGGGGACACCGCAAGAGATGGGGGTAGGATCTGCCGCTGCTGAGGGGGAGAAGACTCTCATCGTTCTTTCACTCAGGAATGACTCGATCCATCTAATGGCTTCCGGGGAGAAATGGGCGGCGGAATCCAGGTGGCTGCAGAGGACTTTATGATCCGCCAAATCGAAGGCAGCTGAGAGGTCCAGGAGTAGCAAGAGTACTATTCTCCCTTTGTCTCTCAGCCCGTCAATTTGGGATTTCAAATCAATGAGGGCAGTTTCTGTTCCATGTAGGGGACGGAAGCCGGATTGTCTCTCTCCTAAGAGGTTGTGTAGTTCTAAGTGCTTTTGAATTTGGTTGTATGCGGCTTTGTCCAGAATCTTGAGAAGAAACGGTACCGTAGTAATAGGGCGGTAATTAGTGGGTAGTGGGAATGAGGGGGTCTAATGTCTGCTTTTTGAGGAGGGGGAGCACCCAGGACTGTTTAAGGTTGGTAGGGATGGTGCCTGAGGCAAAGGAGGCGTTAATCAATTTAGTAATAAAGGGAGATAATTCTCTGGCAGCGTCTTTTATTAATTGTGCTGGGCAGATGTCACCTTTACAGCAGATGGTTTGAGCGACAAGATAATTTTTTCTTCTTCCAAAGTGGTCATTTTGGAGAAGTGGAAGGTATTACTGTGCGCCACTGAGTTATTAGTATGGGCCATTTTAGACGAGTCCTGAATTTTGAGTGATTCTTTTTTATGCTGTATTTTGTTTTGGAGTGTGATAATTTTATTAGCTAGGGCTTGCTGGATATCTGTGCACCAAAGTTTGTCCTTGGTACAGGAGTCCGGTGTGACAATAGGAGACTCAAGTTCCTTTAGGATGGAAAATAGCTCTTTCATGCTGGAATTCGATTTGGCTATGCGATCATCGTACGAGTTGCGTTTTGCCTGGCAAACTTCTTTTTTGTAAAGTGAGGAGCGAGAGGTTAATTTAGCTTTGTTATCGACTGAAGGGCAGAGCCTCCAAGTGGTTTCACTCTTTCTTTTCAGGGTGCGTAGGTCTCTTAGCTGTGGAGTAAACCATTTGTTTAGATGAGCTTTCGGTTTACTTGATCTAAGTTTGAGAGGTGCCAGTTTATCTAGAGTAGAGAGCATGATATTATTAAATTCTTGCACTAGGGTGCTGGGGTTTAGATTTGCTGATAGTGCGTTTAGGGTCGGTAGTATATCTGGGATAACTTTCTCTACAGTAATGCATTTTTTATTTCTGGTTAAACATGGTGGCGCTAGTGAAGGGGCCGTAGCGTTGGGTCTGGAGGTGCCTAGGTTAAGGGATACCAAAGAGTGGTCTGTCCAAGGTAAGGGCATTATGGACGAAGTAGTTGCTGAACAGTTAGTCAGCTAACCAATCTAACGTTCTCCCCTTCAGGTGCGTAGGCTTGTCAACTCTTTGAGTTAGGCCTAGTGCGTGAATCACATTGGCTACCACCATAGCATTAGTATCCGTGGTGTCATGGAAACCTAGATTAAAGTCCCCAAGGAGGATTAGTTGAGAACAAGGTTTGAGGTTATTGGTGAGTAGGTTATGGAGATACTCTTCAAAGGTGCCTAAAGGGCCTGGGGGTCTATATAAAAAGTGAATGGTGAGTGATTGATTATTATTTATTTGGAGTTTGGCAGATAGGGTCTTGCAGGATTGAGTCGATTGGGTAGATACTAGTCTAAGTGAAAGACTTGTTTTAGAGATTATGGCAATGCCGCCACCTCTTGCACCTTCTCGGTCATGTCTGACTATCGTGTAGCCGTCCGGGATGGCTAGCATAAGCGGGAGTCCTGCGGCATTGTGTAGCCAAGTCTCCGTGATTGCAAGAAAGTTGAAGTTGGCTTCTGTGATTAGGTCGGCAATGTCTAGAGCATGGGCGACAAGTTATCTCACGTTAAGGAGTGCTCCAACGATGGTTGGGGTCTTAGTGACCTCTGTGGCTTGGAGGGATAGAGTAGTAGATGTATTGGGTATCTTGGGCTTATTATTCTGAGTTGGGCAGGTATTGGAATTGGGTTGTAAAAGTAGCCTAGTATAATGAGGCTTCCAGACCTGCTGAAAGTTAGTTTTGATGTTGGTAGGGGGAAGGGACCTGCAGAGAGGTTCATGCAATTTAGTCAGTCTGGCACGTAGTCTAAGGTTTCTGCTGGGTGTGTCACATGGGAGTGATACAGCGGTGGCTGTCTCAGGGGACCTGTGGCTAGGATGTAAATATTGGCCAGGAAAGTTGTGGTTCAGATGTATTGCAGACGTCAAAGGAGGCAGGGAGTCAGGTAAGATAGCATCTAGCATGATGAGTGAGTGTAGGATAGTCCTCAGTAGGACTGTGTAAATAGCTGGTAGATACATAGTTATATAAAGGTGGCCTGTCTAAAATACCGCATTAGTAGTAGTGCCTAAAAGCAAGCACAATATATACTAGAAATGTCAACATGTAGGAACAATTTGGTTTCAACAGTCACCTAAATGCGAAACACAATATATGATAGAAATATCAGCATGTAGGAGCAATTTGGTATCAACAGTCACCTAAATGCGAAACACAATATATGATAGAATATCCACATGTAAGAGCAATTTGGCACCAGGGTTTACCTGGGAGAGGGATACAATGTATGCTGTTAATGCAATTTATCCTTTCTCTACTATTTCCGCAAGTGTGCATCAAAATATCACATGCATAGGCAGGGATAGGTCTCTAGGTAGAGAGCTTTGTTTACGATAACCATAGGTTAGGTATCTAGCAGGACCTAGTTGTCGGAGACTCCATGCGGTGTCAGTGCTATAAGGAGTGGATGGGAACTGCGCATGTGAGATATAACAGTGCAGCATAGGAACAGTAATAGAGTAAACCTTAAGTTGCAGATATGTATGGTAACATTGACGAGCGTACATTTAATATTAAGGTACTCACAAAGTCAGCATATCTCAGGGGAAAATGCTAACCTGGGTAGATGGCACCTTGGCAGTGTCAGAATTGTCTCTGGGGGCAGCTGGAACCAGGTGGTGTTTCTTAATGGGGCTTGAAGGAGGTAAAGTTATATTGTAGGGAGAGGAATCGGTAGGTCACCACGGGTGCTCTTGCAAACAGATGATTTAGGAAATGTCCACGTGCTCCGGATCTTAGGGGGGTGGCCATGCCACGCTCTCCGGAGTGAACAGGAGCTGAACAGGCCTTTTCTCCGTGGCCTTCACTCCCAGTGGCCGGCTTCCGCCTGCCGGTATGGCCCTCTGGGAAATGAAAGGCTGCCGTTGCCTAGCAGCAAAGGGACAGCCTCGCTATCATGCCGAACTTTCCGTCGGCCATCTTCTGGTCAGGCAGCTGATCAGAACAGCTGATGGAAATGCGAGCGGCCTGCAGCTGCATTGGGGGCTCTCCTCACCTCTGTAGGGGAGGGGAGGGGGATGCCGAATGTGGGCAGACTGGGCCTCGAGGAGATGGGGTGGATGGAGGCGAATGGGGCTCCTCCTCAGCTGATGCAGGGATTCTGACGCCGATCAGAGCGCCAATGAGGATCCTCAGCTGGGGGAGGGACCCCTGCCCGCTCCAGGGCTCCGACTCGAATGGGGGAAACAGGAGCTGAACAGGCCTTTTCTCTGTGGCCTTCGCTCCCCTACAGAGGGCTTCCGCCTGCCGGTATGGCCCTCTGGGAAATGAAAGGCTGCCGTTGCCTAGCAGCAAAGGGACAGCCTCGCTATCATGCCGAACTTTCTGTCGGCCATCTTCTGGTCAGGCAGCTGATCAGAACAGCTGATGGAAATGCGAGCGGCCCACAGCTGCAGCGGGTGCTCTCCTCACCTCTGTAGGGGAGGGGAGTGGGATGCCGAATGTGGGCAGACTGGGCCTCGAGGAGATGGGGTGGATGGAGGCGAATGGGGCTCCTCCTCAGCTGATGTAGGGATTCCGACGCCGATCAGAGCGCCGATGAGGATCCTCAACTGGGGGAGGGGCTGCAGCCCTCTCCAGGGCTCCGACTCGAATGGGGGTGTTCATGGAAGAATTGGCATTTTAGTTTATTTAAACATAATGGGGATCATTACGAGGTTGGAGATAGGCATGGTGCTGAATGGGGAATTACAGGACCATTCCAATCTTGGAGGACCTGGTATTTCCCCATTAAGGGAACCCTTCCTCATTCCCATTCGAGCCCCCATAGGGCTCAATGGGAATGGGGACCATGCTAACAACGGGCCCGTTAACAACGGGCCCGTTGTTAGCATGCTGGTCCTTTAGCGGCTCCCACTACGGGCGCCTGGTAAAACCAGCCACCCTTAGTGGGACCCGCTAAAGGACCTCATAATGCGGCGGTAAGGAGTTAACGGCACCGGCACCTTTACCGGCGCCGTTAACCCATTACCGCCACCTTGTAATGACCCCCAATGAGTACTGGGTTTGTTCTTCAAATATAAATAAGACTGTGTCTGGGAAAACTCCAGCTGTATGCATATTTCAAACTTATCATATCACAAACAACCATGGACAAGGCAGCGCTATTTCATGTTTTAATGATATGCACATAGACAAATGGGAAGAATAATGACTTTGAGCACTTAGTCAAATTAAAACTAAGGAAAGCCAAATACTGTTTACATGAAGCATGAATGTGGTGTGCTGCGCCCCATATATACAGCGTCATCTGCTGCTTTCCTATTGGGTTTGTGTTTTATAAATCCCATAAATACATACAATGTAAGCTTCCCTGCATGCCTTTTTTTCAAATATATTTCCAAAGTCAGGATTATATCCAAAGAGATTTTGGAAGCAGAATGTTCACCAGCCAAATCCTTTTGGAAAAGCTGAAGCGAATGGCAAATGCCCAGTACTATGGTACACGTTACGATTCAATGAAAGATGATCTGAACAAGAAACTGAATGGTGGTCTGCACAAGTGGGCCAAACAGGTTCAGGGGCACTGATATGTAGCACTGATGAGTGATGCATAAGTGAGTCAACCTAACACATTAAAAGCTTCAATATTATAGAACATATTAAAAATGATATTATATATTAGGAAAAATTTACAAAAATTGGGCAACAACACAAATTCAGTGTGTCCCAGGAGGGGTGGCCTTGATGCCAATCGAATACATATGTTTGCCGAACGTCCAGAATGGAATGATAGCAATTCATTTGTATAGGGAACAATCTGTCTGAGCAGCACATCAATGTTGGGAATTGCAGCAGGCCATTTACAAAGGGATCCAGGATTACATTTCAAAGGATCATCTCTTCTAGACTGAGATACATCCAGAATCAGCTAGTATTTGCCTGCAAAGATTTGGGTCCACGTTCACTTGGAGAAATAAACCTAAAGCCACTGCAACTATGATTTCAAATTCAAATAAATGTAGAATCCCCTGCGGAAATAGGTATTTGAACTGCGTGAGCCTGATGTACTTAGTTAGCACTTCAGACCCCTCTTCATTGCTATTATCACATAAGTATGTTCTCTCTCACACTCTCTCGCTCTCTTCTCTCTCTCTCTCTGCTCTACACTATCTTCTCAAGTATTTGAATCTTTTTCACTTTTTCCTCCTTGCAAATCTGTTTTAAAATATTGCTCGGAATTCTTGTTCCAATAAGGCACATAATAATAAAACTATTTTAAACATTTGAACACATTCTTTTATTCTTTTTTTGATCTTTAAACAAAGAGATAGCTATCTATGGCTTGCTGCTACAAAAGACCTAGGGCCCCATTCATGGCATTCTTTGCACGGTTCAAAGTGACTTTGCACTGCTGAAAGGTGACTTTGCACTGCTGAAAGGTGACTTTTTCACTGCCGACCCAAACCCTGATTCATGGAACTGTGCAAAGTGTATTTTAAAACAATAACCCCGAGTGTGGGCACTTACCCCACAGAGGGAGCTTGTGACTCACCATAGAGACTGCACCGCCCCTGCAGTTGTGGATGTAAATATACAGGTCTGTTAACATTATTACACCCATGTGGTTTCTCACCCTATGACCTTGGTGCCCTGTTCTGGAGCTCTCATACTGTAGGATGACTCAGTCTTTTCGTTCTTACATCCTAAGTTAATTGTGCATTTCTATAAAATGTATTTCTTTATATTTATTAATTTGTTAAGAAATGTCGACTAACACCAAATTGTTCCTACTAGTGAGATTACATTTTGCAAATAAGATAACTACTTTTTTGGCAACACATATAAATGTTGTCAATGTATTATTTCGAAATATATTTGAATTATAAAAGGTTTGTTTTCTTAAAATTGTTAAACTTGAGTGGGTGGGCGTTTCCCATAGAGAGTACTATATTCTTCACAGACTGTGCAGGTTTTAGTAGATATTTTGGTTAGTGGGTCTTACGTTGCCCGACCCCTAAGGACCTGTCACTGATACCTTCTTTCCAAATTTGTTGCACATATGTATTAGAATTTCTAGACATATATTCATGTCTTCCAAAACCCTAGCTGTTCAGTCCACTTTGCATTTTTTAGACAGTTTCAAACAATTCTACAAATGCTGCCTAAAAGGGTGTGGAGGAGTTGACTTTCTTTCAGGTATGTCATCAGAAGCGGCATTTGCAGGGCTTACAGGGGCTGTTATAAAGAATAAGGCCCTGTGGCTTGGAGTGAGTTAGATGCTGTGTACACACTCTGTAATTATAACTATAGCTGCACTTGTCACTCAACTCAACCTGAGGCATAACTGGGAACTGCTAGACGCTCTATGTAGCACCAGGTGGATTCGTCTCGCCATACGAGAGTGTCAGCTGATCAAATAAAGAAATAAATGTAGGCCGGGGCATGCCAACACAATAGAAACAAGTACTCGTATTTGCCCAAGGTGTTTCTGCAGCACTAACGCGTCATAACGATTGTATCAATTGCATGGAGAGGGCCTGATTCGCAAAGCGTTTTTCAATCGGATTTTCCCATTGAAAAACGCTCTGTGGATCAGGCCCTCTCTCTCCAGGTTCAACTTTACTCCTTGCACTCAGGCATTTTTGTAGACTCGGAATGCAGTCTTTCTTGCTTTCTCCCTGCCGCTCCAGCTCCATTCCCTTCTTGCTTTCCCAACACACCACGGTGCAGACGGTTGCCAGCTCAGCGTCGCTATGCTGGGGAAATCCCATTGAAAAACGCTTTGTGAATCAGGCCTACAAAGTGGTAGTCCCTTGAGCAACATGGAAGAACAGTCAAACAGATGGGAAATGCTGCATTGTGGAAATTAGCGTGTAGAGTCCTAAAGCATACTACTAAGGTCATACTGGAAAGGCAACCTGCCTGCTGTGAGAAAGCCATACTTACAAGAAAAGAGAGTCAAGGCCCCACAGTCTCCTGAGACAGCCATACTAACCATTAACACCTCATGGTGGGAAGAAAGAATGCATGCTGGAGTGCACAATACTACAGCGAAGTGAGAAAATCACACTGACAATTTAAACTGCATTCTGGGATTTTGAGTGCAGAATCCAGGGGGGTACAGCGAAAGCCAAACCAATATGTAATACTGCATGCTGGAGCTCAGAGTGCACATTGGTGCAGGAGATTGAGGACAGTATACTGACAATTTAAACTGCATGTTGGGATTTTGACTGTAGAATCCCAGAGGGTACTGCGAAAGCCAAACAAATAAGAAATATCCAAATAGGTCAGGGCGCCCCTCTGCAAGAAAGAACACGGCATGTTCTGTGGGAATGTACCCACTCAGGGACCGCAGCCATAGAGAGGCACAGCTCCACCTTACTGATGAGGCCCGACTAGGCCGAAACATGCGCCTGGGGTTGCTGTTAGTACTCTTGTTCAAAGGAGGATTGCCATATCATTTTGGTGCTGAACTGCTCAAGAGGGCAGGACAAAAACTGATATGCAAATGGATATTCCTCCTTTGTGAAAGGTACAGTGAGCTAAACATGTGGCTGTGGACTCTGAGTCAGTACATTCCCGCAGAACAGGTTATCATGCTGTTTTCTTTCTTGCAGAGGGGCGCCCTGCCCTCTTTTTGTATGTAAAAGGAACTTGGGGTTGGTCACCCTAAGTTATCTAGGGTTATCCAGACATGGACCCCTTGCTCACTGCTGTGCTCAGAGAGGCAGAGCTCCACCTCACTGGCTGGGCCTGACTAGGCCAAAACACGTGTCTGGGGTTGCTGTTGGAACTGTTTTTCAAAGTAAGATTGCCATAGCATTGTGGTGCTGGACTGCTCAAGAGTGCAGGACAAAGACTGATATCCTTTATGAAAGGTACAGTGAGCTAGAACAAGTGGCTGTGGACTCTGAGTGGGTACATTCCCCCATAAAAGGTTATCATGCAATGTTGTTTCCTGCAGAGGGGCGCCCTGACATCATTTATAAGAAATACTGCACGCTGGGGCTTAGAGTGCAGATTCCTACAGCAGATTGAGAAAGACATACGCCATAAAAGGCTTAGAGGAAGAAGCCCCAAAGAACACTAAAACACATATCAACAAAAATCAATGCATGCTGGAACTTGGAGTCCATGGTCCTAGAGCACAGTGGGAAGTTAGTACTGACAAGAGATTGCATCCTGGATAGAGAAAGAGACATGGGCCACACTGCATACTGAGAATAGGAGTCCGCGCTCCACCCGCATCTGAAAACCAGAAACATGTTTTGTTGCATTTTTTTGCCTGCCAGATACAGGAGTCAGAACTCCTCGCGCATTCTGCAAAGCTGAACTGGAAGGCCTCCAGTGCATGCTGAGAACAAGAGGCAGAACTCTGCAGGTAGGAAGAAATAATACAATGCGAAAGTGCAGAACATGCAGCATTGACCTCCAAGACCAGGCTTAACACCCATGCAACAACCACAACAACAATAACGTGTTTCTAGTCTAGCCTTCACTGTATTGAACTAGTCACGAAGGTTCAAGGCAGTCTGAGTGTGCAGTGCACGAGGCGGCTGCTGAGATCACGCCAGTCCTTAGTGGGACATACAACTTGGGAGAGGTTTCGATCATGTCCGATGGTTATGGCAGCTTTACCAGCAACTCAACTAAATCTCCAGGCGACCTTTCTGCAATCAGGTGCCTCTGAAGAAGAATATTTCTATTTATCTTGACATATTTGCATATGTGAATCATCTGTGTATCAGCGCGCTAGAAATAACATGTCAATATCATATTGGAAAGAATGACAAGCGATTCCACTGGGAACCCTTTGTATGAGCAAAACAGTGATGGATGGAGCAGAGCTTACAAAATGGGATGAGTTTAGTGAGCAGAAGCTGGTCCAGGTGCTGGAAAGCAGAAACAGGTGGGGACATTACAGTATACGTTTAGACATTATTTACATATCTGTCCCTTGGACCGCGAGGTTGGGGACCATGGAAGAGGGCTAGGACTCTGGCGCTCTTTCCCTGCTGTGTTGAAAGCATGCTAGCCATGATGTAAAATGTCTGATTTAGGGTGTTGCCAGGTCTGGAAAAGATCCGGGGGGCTACGCTAATGTCGGGACTGTTGGGACTCGGGGCTAGTTAGCCTTTTGGTTGTAGCTCCTGAGCTTCTATCCGGGGCTACAGTCAAAAGATCTGGCGCTGTAGCCTTCTCAGTGCCCCCCTAGCGGTGCCTCTGCATCAAAATAAGCTTTATTTTTTATTTCAAATCAAATATGTGGTCAGGATTTCTAGTATTTTCAACTCCAGAAATCAATGCATTTTTTCTTTGTCCCAAAGATTCAAATGGCCATGGCCCACCTGGGGAGCCACCATTCCATCTTCTAGGATTCAGAATGGGATTTCCTTCCCATACATTGCTCATTGCACTCAGGAAAACCTTCACTCTGGCTTCCAGGTTTTAGTGCAGTATTTCTCTCTCTCCCACAATGCCCGCTGTGCACCTGCAAACCTCCACTCCACGCAAGGGTGTTGCTAGGTCTGTAAAAGTTCTGAGGCTGCGCCAATGTTTGGACTCGGGCTAGCCAGCCTTTTGGTTCTAGCCCCTGAGCATCCGGGGCTACCACTAAAAGACCCGGTGCTATAGCCCCCCAGGCCACTCCTAGTGACGCCTCTGACTGGGGGTAAGCCTTCTCCCTCTTGCTTACATTGCTCTTTGCACCCTTTGGGACCTTCAATGGAGCTCCCACAATTCAGCACAGGATTCTGATCCCTCTCGCACAATGCATGTTGTGCGCTTTACAAACCCCCACTCCAGGATTGAGTGTATGCTTTTGCTCACTCACTCAAAATGTTTGTTGTTCCCTTTAGAACAGGGTTGTCCAGCTCCAGGCATAGAGGCCAAATCATTTTGGATTCTCAGGATATCCCTCATTAATATTCATGAGATGAATTTGCATATAATGATTTTAAATGTATGCAAACCTTTTGTCATGAATATTAATAAGGGATGTTCTGAAAACCCTCAGGATTCTGGTATTCGAGGACTGCAGTTGAACAACTCTGCTTGAACCTTACCTCTATGTTTCATGCTTTGGCATCAGATGTCTCTCTGCCTTAAACCCTTTCTTGTGTTCTTGGACACCTTGTGCGTGGTTCCAGAATTCAGCATGCTTTTCTGCAAAGTATGGGCTAAATTTCTCAACAGTGATTGGCAGGCTGCTACAAAACTCCAAGTGACATTCGTGTAGATTCAGGGGTTACTGCATCATTATAGTCCAGTCCAAATCTTTCGAAATCACCTGTAGGAGCCATACATCTTCGTCTTCGGGTAAGTTTGGGCAGGTGCAGGCTGATTCAGGAAGAGGGAGCAAGTTTAGCTGAAAGCGATGGGTCAAGTGGGGCATAGTGGGGGTGGGAGGAAGAAAAAGGAAATGGATTCCTCTGCATCTGTGAATGTTATCAAAGAAGGACAGAACATTAAACTCTGCAGTAGGATATCTCAGTAGACTAATGCACCTACTGCAGGGATCTATGTGCAACCTGCAGATCCCAGATTTTCAATCTGGGTAATAAGATCTCACTCTTTTATTCTTAAATTCATCAAATGAGTAAAGTTGAAGAGGGGAATTAAAAGATTTCATGTCAAACCAGCAGTCGGTCACACATCAGGCACGCCATAGGTCGGCACATTACAGTGTTTTATGATATTGCATTATAAGGAATGCATAATAGACATTGACCTCTGAAAAGCATGCAGGGCTGGGGAAGAGCCGGTCACACATTAGGGGTGCATGAAGTTTCATCTTGCTGAGTTTGCTTCCATGAGTACTAATTTGATTATTTATTTAATACTCGTGAGGGTCCATATCTGCAGGTCAATGACCTCAGAAAGACCAGTAAGGCTGAGGCAAAGGCAATCACATGTCAAGCATTCATGATATAGGCTCTGACGTTCCCAAAAGAAATACAATTTAGTCAGGGAGGATTGTACTTTTATAAGCTCTGCACCCGGGAAAACAGAACACATACCTTACCTACTGTAAGTGGCCAATTCTCAACAATGTGTTGGTGCAAGTGATGAGATCCTCCTCTCATCACATACGCCCAAAAGAAGATGTGCTCTATTCGCAAGGTTTGTAAATAAGGTGACCTGTGCATTTCTCCAAATAATGCAAATAAACAAATGCATCCTGTGATCATTTTCCCATTTGCATTACTGTTTGTTAATTTGTCACTAGGTGTTCTTTTTAAGATTACAATTATTTGTCGGCTGTGATCAAAGCGCTCATTATTGTTTTCAACATGAATGAAACAACCATGTGCAACACATTCATCATTTAGACACTTTGTTTTCTTTGAGCCTCCCTGGCAGGAAAGGTCTGACAGATCCCCTTAACTCTATACTTTGTTTGCTTTGAACATGTGCTGGCAGAAAACGGTCTGACCTCCTTCAACCCAAGGTTCACAGCAGCATGTCCTCAGCATTTAGTTGCCATGAGCCTAAAACGAATTGTCCATGCAAATCCATTAAAAGTTCTGGTCGAACCCAAATCGCCCGAATACAGTGATCAGTCGGTTGATTCGGGCACATCGTTTGGCAGAAGCTTTATGGCGACATTTTTTTCAGCAGCAGAACCGGGGCCTTCCCGGGTAACTCTTTGTCACCTGGCCTACTTCCTCCATCCTCCACATCCCTCCTCAGCATATCTGCTGCTCTCACCACTTTGGCGGTGTTGTGTATCACTCCTCATGTGTTATCCCTCTCCAGTGGCCTCCTCTCTAGCTGCTCGGCCACTCTCTTCCTTTGGTAGCATTCAGTGGTCTGTTGCTCTCTGCTCTACTGCTACTTCTCCGTCTCACCTATGCCTGGGGCCTGAGTGTCTGGCATGAAGTGGTACAATTCTCCAGGGATTCCCAGGGGCTTTGTCGGATGGGATCTTCCACCTTTCTCAGAGCTCTGCAGTACTCAAGCCTTACTTGTGCCATTTAGAGTGCCCTGCCCATCAGCATCCTTCTTGCGCTCGGGCAGGATCTCCTCATTTTCTTCTTCTGGCAGCCGTTCTCTCTTTCACGGTGCAGCAGCTCTTCTCCCATGACTGCTAGCACTATCGGAAAGAGGCCACACAGGATAGGAGGAGCTTATTGAGAGCAGTCTAGAAGGCTTGTATTGAGACTGTTTCCTTGATATCAAGGGGCAAAGGAGTTACAGTAGTGGGTAGCAAGAAGTTTCTCCTCTCACTAATTCTTGAAAATAGAGGTCCGGATGTGGCCTTTTGTAAGGACACGGGTTGTTTGACCTAAAAAACTTGACCTACTGTCCATTTGACCTAATTTATTAGACCTAATTCTTTTTACCTACTGCAGAGGGTGACCCCCTGCAATCTCCTTAATGTGGGTGGAGACCCCCGCATACCCTCTGACTTTCCCCTACCTCAACCTATTCCCTTAACCTACACCTATTTTTTAATTAAAGTGTGCCATTTGACCTACTGAATTAAGTCAAAAAGATGCGGTCAAATGGGAGTAGGTCAAGTTGGCATTGGGTCAACTATGCCAATATCTTTTGTAAAGCCAACAAAAAGTTGAAGCACCTCTATATGTTTCTCTGCACCCTTTTACTGCGTGCCTCAATTGTATTGTGAGTGTGTTATGCAAAAGATATGCAACTATACCAGAGGCTGAAGTGGGTATCCGGCACTGTGGCCTGACATTCTCCCAGCAGACAGAAGCAAATGATAAGGATCTGATCGTCCGTTATGTATAAATATGTATTTTCACATATTGCAGACTGACAGATATTGGGCCTCATTACGACCCTGGCGGAAATGGAAAAATGATGGCGGAAATGCAATACCGCCATCGAACACCGCTCGTTGCGATTATGACCCGTCACCGTAAAGTACGATGCCATTAGCGACACCGCAGTGAACGGCAACGCTAACTGCACCAAGTACGCGCACGCGCGCCTTGCAAAACCGGAATCACCGCCATGGCGCAACGGTACGCGAATTCTGACCCTAGCGGACATGTACTGAACGCCATCAAGCACGTCGTAAAGTACCATTCCGCCATGGCGAGAAATACGGCATCGTGAACCAACCGTAAATGGCCCACTGAGTGCCTGTACTCCACTCCCTGGCCACATTGCACAACTCCTGGCAGGCGCAATGTACTCACACTATGCAACCAGTGAAATCTACAATTCACCCATGCATGCCAACGTAGAAATGCATGCAGGGGCTCAAAGCGCCCCGTGAGTGGGCATCCATGTACGGCATGTCACCATAGCCGTACTGATGCAGCACAGGCATGTGAAGGTACAATACATCAAAATGAAAATCAAGAACACATGACACAAAACAACAGTAGTCCCCCATCGCTTGCCACCAGCGCAAGGCAACATCCAAAACAGCATCCTGAGGGGGATTGCACCAGCCCTGTACTCTTGCCAGTAAACAAACCAACCATCAGCAGAAGCATGTACCACACAAGTTGGCAGAGTGACTGAGCAGCCAGGCTCATCCCAAGAGGGGCCGATGGGAGCTGCAGGGCACAGATGGCATGAATACAGAAGCTATTCCAATGGACATGACCCCAGTCCCCCTCCAACAAACGCACGCAAACACAGGCACCTGTGACCAGCCACATTCTGAACATCCCATCATTCCACCAATCGACCTGGCTGACAGGCACCAGTCGGCCAAAAGCCAATCCCCCGCCCCTGAACAGCACATCATGTAAACAGTCACAATGGCAGCCCCTATCCGTGACCATACTGTGCTACGTAGGCAAACGCGGCCAGTACTGTACCACACAACTCAACTCAGAAGGCGGAACACAATGCAGATCATCTCGCAATACATACCGCCACAAATCGGAAATCGCCACATCACCTGCAAAGAATAACGCAACACGACAAAAAGCGGAATACAATTTAAATGCACATCCAAATGACAAAGGCCCCACAGCAATTTGCAAAATAACACCAAAACATCCATCATCACCGAGGGCTGCATCTGCAATAATTGACCAGCTTCCACTTGTGTGACGCCCTGTACCATCATGGCACACAGGGCCTACATCAACGTTCCAAAAGGCAACATGGAAGCGGCAAGAACCGCAGGTCCGTCCCATGAGGCAGGCACTAGTCGAGCTGAAAGGCCGAAATGCTTCACCTAGCCACCAGTACAGCGTAAGGGCATGTGGCCCATTGGCGATCGTCCCATAAGATCGAAATGGTGCTCCACTGATTCACCCGAAGCTGCAGGTGTCGAGAGTAAAACCCATCTGGAGGAGTGGCGTAGAGATGGCATCTGCAATAGGGCAGGAGATACCTGTCACCCAAATGAAACACAAATTAACCGATTGCATTACGGGACTCATGATGCATTACAATCTTCATTCAACACACCAAATCCACACCCATATGCATGCTAGCCCACTCCAAAGGAATATACAGACCCCTAAATCAGTATCGATTCATAACGAAATCAATCGAGGTAAATACACCATTGGCAACGTCGGTTACTGTGCATGCGTCCGTCAAGATAGAACCCATGACATGGGATTAGTAACGTGCCTAGACACAAGTGTATGAAGGCGCGTCGAGACAGGGAGGATCCGACAAGGGCAGATAGACGTAAGTCCCACTATGGCAGCCTTGCATCACATAGCGCAGGGGAAGGGGAGTGATTCAAAAAACCCATGTACATGGCAGACCCTAAACGGAATCATCTGTCCATGCATCCATTCATCATTCCCTCATCCCGCAATGAAAACGCATGAATATTCACTCACATAATATGTGAAACTTCCATCGCGTCTGTGCGTAATGCAGTCTGCAAAAACCACTGTGCTCCTGGCCGGATCTGTAGTGTTGTGAAGCAAGATGGATTTGGGAACGTCCTGCCTTATCGTCCACTACGCTATTGCGCATCCCATTCAATTCATATCATTCATTGCTTGCTCGTTATGGGCCATGTCCCAAGGACATTCTACAATAGAACGTTACATTCCCAGCCAGACCTGTGGGCGTATCCTCGCCGCTACTTCAAAACCAAAAATGCTGGCCTTCGAATTCCTCACTTGCAACATTACGTCGAAAAGGCTTCTGTGAACGCTTGCATTCACAATTACATCAATGTAGTGCGGCTGTGTGTCATAATGCTAACTGGCTGCAATCACAAATGGGACGCCACGCCCGTCGGTGAAGTACGTTACTGTGCTGCATGAGGGTCGGCCATCGATCGAGCCCTACATACCACTGACTCTTCACAGGTATGTAAGCGGCTGCAATCATAGCATGTGTAACAATGGGAGCATAGCATGAAAATCAGTCAAAGTACATCACACTGCCATCGGGATTTGATACATGATTCCAATCCCAAGATGCCATGCGGCCAAATGCAGCCTTACGTGCGGGACGTGCTCGGCCAGAAGGGATTGCATCTGCCACAGATTCATTCAATCAGCACAGGTGGAGGCCATACAGGCCGACAGCACATATATAGCAGACCCAAACCCCTCCCACAACCACTCCCACTCCAAAATGCTACCGGCAGGACTAGCGATGTTGGGCCTGGGGGACCAGATAGCACTGCAAGTGCTACAACTACAAGAAGACGACGAACAACAACAGGTACAACAACCGGGCGCACAGGGGAGACGGAGGAGAAGGAGGAGGAGGAGGGCAAGGCAGGGTCAGCAAGGCCCACAAGCACTGCCACTACCACCACGCAGGCGGCCCGCAATCCCACGCCTCCGAGCTGATCCGTTCAACCTCACTGCTGAGCAGATCCACACCCTCTACCGTTTGGACCGGGACACCATAATCGCCATTGTGGACATGACACATGCTGACCTCGTGAGCATGATAGATAGCCCAACCGCCATCCCACCCCTACTGAAGGTGGTGTCTGTACTCCACTTCCTGGCCACAGGCACCTACCAGCACACAGTGGGACAGTTGCATGGCATTTCACAGCCACTGTTCTCACGGACACTCTTCCAAGTGCACGATGCCCTCCTGAAGCACGCCGACGACCACATCACACTACCACGCACGTACCAGGAGATTACCAACGCAAAAGTGGGATTCCATGCACTTGGCGGCATCCCGGGTTGCATTGGTGCCATCGACTGCACCCATGTTGAATTGGTTGTCCCACATGCCATGGAGGTCCAGTACCGCAACCGGAAACAATTTCATTCAATCAATGTGCAAATGGTGTGTGACTCCAACAAGATCTTTACGCATTGTTGTGCCAGATTTCCAGGATCTACCCATGATTCTATGGTCCTGAGGAACACAAGAATACCACGCTACATGGAGCGACACGCAGGGCACAGATCCTGGCTACTCGGTGAGTCTCATTCCATGCATGACATCGTGGCCCATTTGATGCGTCAATGACCTTGCAGGAGGGGGGGGGGGCTACTTAGCACTATCATTCCACTGACACCCTTTATTCGTCTCATACAGGTGATGCCGGGTATCCACTGAAGAGATGGCTCCTTACACCAATCCGGAACCCACAGAACGAGCATGAGGAGGACTACAACCATGCCCACTCACGTACCCGTGTGGTCATTGAACAGGCATTCGGCCTACTGAAGGCTCGTTTCCGCAGCCTCAGCAGGTCTGGCGGGGCACTCATGTACAGCCATGAGAAGGTTTCTAAGATGGTCATGGCATGTGTCATGCTGCACAACATGTGCATACGTAGGAATGTGCCCATGCCCCCTGACGCTGTACTGCATGCACCTGAAAATGATGATGATGATGATGAGGGTGGGGATGTGGAGGCACCTCAAGGAGTCCATGAGGCACAGGATGCACGTGCAATCCGACAGAGCATCATAGATGCATGCTTCTAGCAACCACGCATGGTGCCTATTACACGGAAAGGGGACCTGTGGCACTGTGTGTGTGTAGTACAGGCACATTGTGGACTGTACGCCTATGAAGGCCTCGTACGCAAATATCAATGTCCACACATGTCATTGGATGATAATGAGGTGCTGTATTGTTAATGTGATTTGATTTATACACCCTATGGACCCGCCACCCAGTGAAGCCCAACACACCCCCTCCACCCTACTACCTCCCCCCCCAACACCAGTGTCCAAATATGCATGCTGTCCGTGGGTAGACGCTATTGCAAGCCCCCTCTACGGGTATCAGGGGCACCCCTGCCCGTGGAGCGCAGGTTCCTGCCAGATCTGCGTTGGGGGCTGCCCTGGACGGAACTTGCCACGGATGATGTCTCTGCCTGCTCGCGTCCATGCATGTCTCTGAGGGTTTGTGAGAGCTCCGAGAGCACACGGCGCACAGCAGCAAGTTCAGCACAAACGTCTTTGGACGTCGCATGCAGTTCCCCCCTCAGGCTCTCGGTGCTTTTCTCCATTTGTGCTCTCAGGCTCTCGGTGCTTCTCTCCATTTCTCCCCTGAGGCTCTCACTACTTTTCTCTATTTGTGCCCTGAGTGTCTCGGTGGATGTTTCCATGGCTGCCCTGGAACCCCCGCATTCATTTGCATGGTCCTTGAGTAGCGTGGACACTTCCTGCTGTTGCTCGATCAGCAGGTCGAGGGACTGTTGCCTCTGCTGGGCCATGGACATTTGCGGTGGTGTGACAGGGGGGCTGCTCAACACATGTTGCCTTGGCACAGGACTTGTGGGGGTTGGCCAGTCGTCGTCTTCAGGGTGCCCCTGCGTGGTTTCGTCATGGTGTAGGGGATGGAACATGCAGGGGGATTGGGAAAGGTCATGGATGGTACCTACGTCGCCAGCACTGTTTTCCGTGTCGGAGCATGCTGGCATGACAGCTGTGTCACCTATGGTGCTGCTACCACCAGAGGCAGTGCCATCAGATACGTTCTTTGGGGGGACCTGTGGTGCTGGGGTTGTGGACTTGCTGGCTGCTGGGGTGCCTGTTGCAGTCCCCTCCAGTGTGCTGCCACTTGATTCCTGCTGCTGCCGTGTCTTGATCCTTGCACCTGAGGTGGAGGCTCTTGGGACGTTGGTCCTGGCCCTCTTTGCAGGCGTGCTGGTAGGGGTGTCCTGCAGCTCGTCGTTGGTATCGGACCCTGTGGTGGAGTAAAGAGGGGCGAGCGTTAGTTATGGGTCTGTCGGATTTGGAATGGCAACGTATCAAATGCATTGGGGTGGTACATGAGGCTGATTTGGGACTGGGCCTTGGAGGTGGTCTCATTTTCGTGTGGATTGAGGATGCATTCATTTGGCTGCCTGCAGTTAGGGGGTGCATGCTGCACATGTAGGGGTTGTTTATGGCATCTTGATTGATTTGTTTATTCATTCTGACTTTTAGAGGGCGCTGTCAGGGCAAAGTATGTATTGCACTATGGGGTCACATGGTACTGCACATGTTCGTGTTTTGTGGATTTCGCATTGTTTCTCTTGGCCAACCTACCTGATTCTCCGGATGTCGGCACTCCTTTCTCCATCCCTCCGACTCCCTCTATGCTCTCCATTCCTATGGTGGAGGCGCAGATATCCTCCCAGGGGGTCAACTTGATGGGCGACTCTGAACCCCCCCCGGTAGCTGTGGCGATGTTCCTGTTCGCAGAAAGTATGCTGCGTACGCGGATCCGCAGGTCGTCCCACCGCTTGCGACATTGCTGTGGCGTGCGGGGTGTTGTCCCCACCGCACTTACGCGCTGTGCCACCAGGGCCCATATGGCCTTCTTGTTGGCAAGGGCCGTCCTGGTCATTTGACTGGAGAAGACGACGGCGGCATTTTCCTGGAGGGTCTCGGTGAGCACGGTCAGTTCCTCTCGGGAGAAGTGTACCTGCCGCTTGCGATCACACGCTTTCTTGGCTACCTTTCCCATATTTATTTTTTTAACTGGGGTTGCTAACGGGTTGGGATGTGTGTCAGGGTCGGATTTTTAATGGTTGTGTTGGGATTCGGATTTTATAGTTGTGCGGCGTGCTGTTTCCCGTTCCGGCCACATGCTTTTACTTCCGTTTCCGTATATTTACGGTGCCCGTAATTTGCGGTGCCCGCTCGTTACGGTGACCGCTCATTACGGTGACCGCTAAGATGGGTGGCGGTATTGCACCTGGTGCAGCGTACGGCGGCGGTAAGGGCCGTTTTGGGGTCATTTCCGCCATCGCAGCCTTTCGGATTCCGCCATGGCGTAATGCTCGTGCCCGATGGGTCGTAATTAGCCGCACTTTGCTCCTTCGTGCAATGGCGGAAACGCTATTTACGCTGTTGCGGTCCGGTCAGTCACTTTCCGCCAGGGTCGTAATGAGGCCCATTGTAATTAGTGGAGCATTTGAGGAGTTGAGGGTTGGCCAGGTCCTCACCTCTGGGAGGAAGACTGTGCGACCCTTATATAAAGTCAACTTACATTATAGCATTCGTTGTTTTTAGCTTTCTTTCTGGTGCAGATGTATCCTGTTTAAAATAAAAGCAAAAAAGGAGGGATGATCTAAAAGCAAAGATGTTAAACTCTGGGAACAGAGTTCAGCAAAGACCCTTTGCTCCCGCACTCCGGTGGTGCATCACTACTCACAGCTGAGCACAGGCAGCTGTGTGTGAGGTATGAGCGGTCCTACTGTACATCATTAGACAAAGCCCCAAAGGATCCAGGGTGTGTGTGAGTGTGCACCAGTTGTTTTTATTGGAAGAAACCCAGATCCACTGGTAATTTGTCCCAGGCGATCCAGGCAGAAGGAACTCATATACCGGGGAACTGTTCTCTTGCATTGGGGTACGAAAGAGGATTAAACTGTTGTAAAAGAGGCCTCATGTTACCCCGTCATCTCTCCTTACTGCTGCAGTAGCCCCTACCCCTTGAATATTTGAAGAACCTTTTCCACTTTCTGAATGATTGTCACTTAAGACAATGAGATAGCTCGGCAGGTTAATCACAAGCCCCGGAGATCCGTGTGAAACTTGGCCCACAGGTTCAAACGTCAAAGAGCTGAATCAGTCCTTCAGCCTTACGAAATCCATGTGGTAACAGCAGCCCCAATTATTACAGCGCTTAGAAGTGGGTGGAGTATTGCATGAAGTGCTATCTTGAAATATGACATTTTTGTAAGAAGTATGACTGTATTCTGCCTTCAAGGCGCCAGGTTATCAAAGATGTGCACTGGTGCAAAAAGTGCAGCAAATTAATTTAGCACCAATTTTGCTGCTCTGATAATAGAGAATGGCGCAAACAGGTTTAGCCCCAATCAGTATTATTCAAATGTTTTCACCGGGGGTAATTGGAGCAGGCTGTGTTATTTGCTCTATTTGCTGCATAACAAGAAAAAATATGTTGTACACACCTTCTGTTGTATGATATGCAGAAAACATATTGCAGAAAACAGCCAGATTAATTGTTGCCCTAGTGTAAGCGTTTTTAGATTATATGGACCGTGACAAAATCTGCTTGCTCCATTTTGCATTATCAAAGCATTGCTCACTTTTTAGCACCAGTGCAAATCTTTGATAATCTGGCCCTGGTGCTGTTGACAAAACAAAGATTTTGTAATTGAATGACCTGTTTGCAACGCTGAATTTCAGCATTCATTGTGCTGTATGTACACCAGAGAGGTATAGAATTGGGTGCTTCCCTATTTTTGTTGACGGGGGTCAAATCTGTATACTCGGGAGAGTTACGATATAGTCAGAAAACAAGAACAGATTGACTACCCCTCTCTACACAGTCCCTACTGCACAACAGGTTACATAATCTGGATCTATTTTGTCATTGGATAGATGGACCACCTAAATCAACTTTGGCATTTCTATGTATCACACAGCTTTAATTGCAAAACAATTTCCTTTATTTATTCATCATAAAACCATTATATAAAAAAAACATATAAACATATGATCTATAATCATCATTTGGGGGATTTGCAATCCTCGGTTGCATCTCTACAATTTGCGTTAAATATCCTGCTGAAGATGTGTGGGAGGATATTGGAAGTCACTCTTACCTTACCGGCAGGAAACACAGCAAACAACAGTAATTTGGAGCCTGTGCAGAAGGAAGGGAACACCATTTTGCCAGAATGGCCGGAAACAGCAGACAATGATTTAAACACTACAACCAATGTGGATGTGTTTATTTTTCACGCAAACAGCGACGAATGGCCAGAAGAGCGCTTGCGAGGAAAAAGCGCCAAGTTGCAATCATAATACTCGACACAGCAGAGCCGGAAGAGGAAATATCCAGACCCACAAAAGGTAGTACCCCCAAACAGGGTAAGAGAAAAGTCAAACGGAAAGCTGCCCGAGCGAGCAAAGGTACTGCGAGCAGAGAGGGCAAACTGACTAGTTGGCTCATTCTCGATAAGAGTACCACCGTAAATCCTGCTGACGAGGTAGACCTGAATAAGAGCATCACCTCACATCCAGCGGATGAGGTGGATTAAGAGCCCTCATTTTGTCCAAGTGAGCTGGAGGAGAACCCCGCATTGAATGCCACAAATACTGAACCAATCAATCCACCTCAAATGGATATTGTACCTGCACCATTAACTGCACCACCATACGATGTCAAAGGTAACACTATACCACTTCAAGGCGGAAGGACTTGCATAATCAAGAACCTGTACCAAAATAGTGACCATAATTGGATCTCCAGATCTGCGCTGATGACTAGACTACATGCCATCCCACAGCTGAGAGTGCTGATATCGGAAGACTTTGAATTTGTTGAACCATTGAAAGCAAGGAACTCCAATACATCAGCAATACATGGTAAATTTTTAGCAACTGCTAATTTGATACGCAACTTTAAAGCCAGTCTTTGGGAAGTGGACATTGAAGTAGATGCTGACCCTAACATAACTGATCCACAGTGGCCAATGCAAACGCAGAGTACCAAAACTGTAGAAACTATGGCTCCGCAGTTACCTAAAGGCAACTCAGTACAGCTAGTAGATGTACAGAATGTTCTCAAATGGCTTGCTGAGTCTCTCCCTGCACTGTCACTAACCCAATGAGATCAAAGCTTAGTTACATGGAATTGTCGGGGATTTAGCCACCTATTATCTGCAGAAGGCTCATCCTCCATGCTAGTAGGTAACACATGCCCTTGTCTACAGGAGACGTGGCTTACCTCCCGGGCCCTCTTAAATGGCTATTCTATCCAACAGGAATTAGCCAAAAAGGGACCCAGGGGAAGGCCATATGGGGGTCTCCTGATTGGAATTCTACATCCACTAAAGTCAACTAGGATCCACTCTAATATGGACGAATTTGTACTAGCTGTTGAGATAGAACTCCCCGGCAAAGACAAAGTGGACAAGATGCTAGTGATCAATCTTTACAATCCGCCCAAATCTTCTTGCAGAGACCACATTCAGGAAGCTTGTCATGATCTGATGATTGACTGGATGATTGATACAGAACATAATCTAGTAATAATTGCAGGCAATTTTAACTGCCATATAGTGGCACCAGCGGGCAGAAGTAACAATCCCCTACTGAAGAGCATAGGTAGGATGTGGCACGCAGAGGTGAACCCCGAGGGATTACTATGGTTGAACTTCCTTAATACATGGGATTTTGAAATCCTAAATGGCAGAACCAGTAGTGACTATCCAGGACAACCTACATGGAGTAATGCCAGATCCATAAGTACCAGATCCAGAAGTACACTACATTACATCTTTGTAAGTCCCTCAATGGCTAAACGGGCCATTGATATGAGGGTCAACAACAATGATTGGAGTGACCATACCTCCCTCACGTTTTCATTCAACTTCTCGGTAGAACATACTCGGCCCAGACCTATTGGCAAACTGAGAACGAACCATACTTCTTCAAACATTCGCTGGTCCGATAAAAACATCATGAAAGCAGTAGAAGCCACGAGCGACATGATAAATATGGGCCGCAATGTCCTCCTCACTATGTCCTGCAACGAGATTGAAGAGTGGATAACATCTTTTTCACACAGTAATGCCACTGTCAACACAAACATGCTAGCCCCAGATGCCAAACCAACTAATGTATTTGACGTCGAAATTAGAGATGCTAAAAGAACATTAAGAGCAGATTTTAAGAAGTTACGCAAAAATTCCATCACATGGGACAGTTACCTGATTTCAAGCAAGAAGCGTAAAAATGCCTATAGATCCTGGCTTAGGCAGAAACGGTATGCATCCAAATTGGTTAAATGGCAAAATACGGTTCAAATACTCTGCACTGGGAATTCCCGATCTATATGAAGCTTGCTGAGACAGGCCAAGGGCGATACGAGTAGTTCCCTCAATAATCCTATCGATATGGGCCAATGGGAGGAATTCTTGAGAAGTCACAATTATTGTCCAACAGGACTGACCCTGGAGACGATAACCTTGAATCGTCCCTCTCCCCCTTTCAAGGTGACTGTGAAATCACTGACTGCCATGATAAAAAAGCTCAAATCATCGAGAGCACCCGGGCCCAATGGCCTAGCGAATGTTATACTAAAAACCAATCAGGAATATTGGGCAGAGGTCCTGAAAATACTATTTGATAAGACTCTGAATGATGGGCTTATACCGGAATCATGGCAAACAGCAACTCTGGTCCCTATTTACAAGAGGGGAGACCGGACAGACTTTTCCAATTATCGTCTATTGTCCATGCTTGATTGCACGGGCAAATTATTTGCGACATACTTACTACACGAACTTCAAATATGGATGGACAGAGAGAAGATCTTAGACCAAATCCAATGCGGCTTCAGGGATGGATATTCTAAAGTGCATATCTTGACCGTAATGGACCTGCTTCGTAATAAGGCCAGATCTCCTGGTAATCCACCACTATCCATATTATTCATTGACTTTAAGGCGGCCTTCGACTTAGTGTCTAGAGATTTGCTGTGGGACAAACATGAGATCATGGGCTGCCCTAAAGGAATATTATACTATCTTAGACTGCTACACTGTAACACTACAGTCTCCCTAAAATTAGAAGGTAAGGGTAACATGACCAACAAGATTGATCAAACTCGTGGCGTAAAGCAAGGTTGCGTGACGGCACCGATATTATATAATCTCTTCGTGCATGACATACCGAAAGCCCTATACGAAGTACATGACTGTCCCCCTAAAATAGGCCCCACCCACTGTCCGATTCTTGCCTATGCTGACGGCTTAGTCATCATGGACCATACAATCAGTGGTCTTCGAAATTCAGCAGAGGCACTATGGACCTATGCCCAAAGAAACAGCCTTACAATTAATCTGGACAAAACCCAGATGATGGTCCTTGGCAGCAAGAAGATAGCACGAGTGAGTATTAAAATGCATGGGTCTAAAATACTATACACATCCTATTATAGATATCTGGGCATTGAGATAGAGCCCAAGGGCCAATACACTATGTGTAAGCAAGCTCGAATTACGCGAGCTGCTCAAATCAGTGCCCTGATATATCACTTTTCCACTTCCCACTGCGGGTACACAGTCTGGGCTGCACAACAATTATATCAGCAGGTCTTAACCCCCATGACCACCTATGATCTAGAAGCCTTGCAGCTGATGGATTTGGGATGGCTCCAGATACTAGAGGGGAAATTCTGGAAGAAAATACTTGGACTCCCAAACTGCATACCAAAGCCTATCCTCAGACTGGAACTGGGTCTCATTTCATTGAAAGCTCAAGTACTTAGAAAAAGGGCTGAACTTTACTCACAGATGTCTCCGCAAGCAGAAAACCCCCTGCTGAATGCCATGTATAACGAAATCAATAAATCTTCCACACTTCCATTCATGAAAAAACAGATGGTTGAATATCTGGAAAAGATTAGTTGGATTAATAGGCCCAATGGGGATCAAGCCATCACACTGTGTGCTTTGTCTAAAAAGTCTGAATTAGACGACTGGATTGATAATTTTGCACATTTGGAAGATTGGAAACGCTATAAATGTGTTCAACATATGAGAAACACCTTTAAGAAGCCAGTACTTTATCTGTCTCTGTGCCCTTCACCACGACTGAGATGACTTATCCTACTGCTGAGGATTGATCAATTGCCGGTACTGGCTATCAGCGGGTTCATGAGCAATCGTACCAAACCAGAACGTTCCTGCCAGCTCTGCATGAATAGAACTGACACTGAAACTGGTAAACACGTCCTAACTAGATGCCCTTCCATGCTAAAAACCGATGCAACATGTTATGGGGACTTTGCCCACGGGATGGATCATATCAGCAGAGATGACCTCTAGCTGAGGGCACTTAATGCAACTGGAATGAAACTTTATATTGCATTATACAACGTGTAGTTGCTAGTTGAGAAACTTTTGGACATATCTATATAGAGGTTTTCTTCCCTCAAACTATTGATGGGACTAAAACTAGTCTTGAACTACTAAGCGTCTGCACTAGCAGTTTGTTACGCAGGAATTATTCATTTTTAATGTGAATCCGGTGCAAATGTATTGTATACAGGTGAACAAAGCACAATGTTAAGGGACTGTTGAAATATCATTATGATGAAATTTTAAATTCATTTTCCATTCCTGATATTTTTGGTATAAGGTGATTTACTCTATTTACTTATCATGGTTAGTCTTCTTTTTCTTCCTTGGTCAATTATCATATTTAATGTTGTTCTTTTTATTATGAATATGTTTAATGAAATCATAATAGTATTTTACCTTTGTAATTTTTATTGATTTATGATACGTGAAAAGCTTATGTTAAGCTATAACACATTAATAATAAATTAAATAATCATCATTTACCACTTGCATTCAACATTGATTTTACATTTATGGGGTAACTGAATTTGTTTTTCTTCAAACATAACCTTTGGTTAGTTATGCACAAGAGATCGGGAAAGACATATTAAATTCCCTTTGCGGTCGACATATGTTTTGGCCCTCACAACAATGATAGAGTACACAATGCAGTTTGCCCACAATCAAGAGCAGTTTCCAGATAATTCCAGAAGCATTTTGTTAAAGACTACTTGGCCAGTTTTCTGGTGCCACATTTTTGAAGTAAACATACAAAAAACGAAAGGCAAAATTTAAACTATGCCTTTATTATTTTTACCAATTATTTTTACCATTTATTTTTACCTTCTTTCGGCAGACACCGATTATCGAAAATAAGAGTGCTCCGGTGTGACGCCCCCACAGGGTTCATAACATCTACCGGTGCATTGAAATAATATATGCTCAAAAGATATGCACGCTGACCGTTAAAGTCACAACCGAAGAATAAGCAAACACGTAAGTTACATAGCAGTGCTCACTCCAACAAAGGATGTGTCCACAAGAAATAAGATCATCAATAATTAGTAATAGAGGACATTTAAAAAGTCTAACCTCTTTATTCTTAGGAAAAAGATACTGGATGCCACAAACTTAATACACCAGTATGAAAGTCCCAAGTAATATTATATGGACAACAGGTTAGTGATGTGGTTGATTCTTCAAAATATATGAGTCATCACCTTCGAACTAGCTGTCCAGCATGGCATTTCTTTCTTTTTTATTAAAAATGTTTTATGTATCTTTTTTAGATCACTAATTGTACCACTGGGGATTGAAATTCGCCTTCTTGAACAAATTACTGTGTCCTGAAGATGGCCCAATAATTTGATCAAGTGACAACCCAGGAGAGGGTGTAGTACATGTTGTAAGGGCCGAAGCATATGTCGACCGCAAAGGGAATTTAATATGTCTTTCCCGATCTCTTGTCCATAACTAACCAAAGGTCATGTTTGAAGAAAAACAAATTCAGTTACCCCTTAAATGTAAAATCAATGTTGTATGCAAGTAATAAATGATGATTAGAGATCATTTGTTTATATGCTTTTTTTAATAATTGTTTTATGATGAATAAATAAAGGAAACTGTTTTGCAGTTAAAGCTGTGTGATACATAGAAATGCCAAAGTTGATTTAGGTGGTCCATCTACCCAATAACAAAGTAGATGCAGATCATTTAACTTTGTGCAGTAGGGACTGTGTAGAGAGGGGTAGTCAATCTGTTCTTGTTTTCTGACTGTACACCAGAGAAACAAGAGTGTACAGCAAAGCAGTAGTCACTCACTGTCCATAACACACAGTGGGCCTCATCACGAATTGGGCGGTATTCACTGCCGGGATAACTCCCAATGCTTATAGCACTACCTAAACTCAGTTTGACGCAATTTGAGCCGGATCACGAGTTGTGGGGGGGTGGTGTTAAATCCTCATGTAGTTCATAGGACCCATGGGGATGCGGAGCGCTATTACCACAGGCAGTAATTGCATCGGCGGTAATATCACTGAAAACAGACAGAAATTGTCATTTTTACCTCCAGCAAAAAGCTGGAGGTAAAAATGCCATTTTCTGCCCAACGCGTGATTTGGCCAGACCTTGAATGCAGTGGTAATACGATGAGGCCCAGTTTCTTGCTGCCTAAACCATTCCCTGTTAGACTCCTATGGCCAAATCACCCGTTGTGGCATTTTAGTGAAATTACAGGGGTAGCACAAGTGACATCAGATGCCTTTCTCCCCTGCCAATGCCATGCCCGACATTGGACCCTGATAATGGGTCACAGTATTTTTTTAAAATAATTTTTGTTGAATACTCCTGGCATTAGCATATCAGCAGTTAGTAACTGGTAATAGACAGGTGGAGTAACGTACAATTAAACTAGCAACAGCTTGAAACATGCTTCCACTTAAAAGAGACACATTCATGTTACTAAAACCATGGCATCATAAAGCAGTCCAAGGGGTTGAAAGCATCAATATATAGGTCGCAACCCCAAAGTACTCATGTTGAATTTGTGTAATATTTGGGGTTTCACCCTATGTAACCCTGGGTAATCCAGATGTGGCGCACCTGCTCACTGTACCATAGAGATGCTCAATGTCACCTCACTGAGGCGGCCCAACAAGGCCGGAAACACATGTTTGGGGTTGCTGATTGTACTCTTGTTTAGAGGAGAATTGCCTAGCATTTGTGTTGATGGACTGCACCTGTGGGTGGGTCCAGACTAATGTGCACATTGATTTTCCTCCTCTGTGAATGGTCAGTGAGCTAAAACATGGTTGCAGTCCCTCCTGAGTGGAAGCAATTTCTTATCACAGGGTATTTGAACCATGTTTGTTCCCAGTAGAGGGGCTCCCACACTCTTGTTGAAACAGAAATTACAAGAGTAGCGCAAGTGACATAGCATGCCTTTCGCCCCGCCAAATGACATTAACGACCTTTGACCCTGGAAATGGGTCACAGTACATTGTAAAACTATTGTTGTTGAATACTTCGAGCATTAGTGTATTAGTAGTTAGTGACTGGTAACAGATAGGAGGAATAACCAACTATTAAACTAGCAACAGCTGGAAGCATGCGAGCATTTAAAAGAGACACGTTCATGTTGCTAAAGCAAAAGGCCTTCCAAAGCAGTCCAAGGTGTTGACAGCATTGTGCCGAATCTGAGAATGTTCTCCATTCGCCCCTAAGGGGAGACTCCAGGCCCCGGTGAAGCACTGCAAAGGAAGGACATGCAGAGTCAGATGTCTGGGATCCTGAAGTGACATTGCAAGTCTGGAACCCACACTCATATGAGAGCGAAACCATAAGTCGTTCTGGGACACTGAGGAATAAGAGGATCTGGGACCCTGAAGGGACATTGTGAGTCTAGGACACACACCCATATGAGAGCGAAACCATAAGTGGATGTGGGGCCCCAAGGAATAAGAGAGTCTGGGACCCTGGGGGACATTGCGAGTGGAGTACCCGCACCCATATCAATGTCAAAGTATAAGAGGGTCTGGGACCCCAAGAATAACCAAGAGAGAGGAATCGTTTGTTTGGCAGGAGAGTGAACAAAATATATACGACAGCGAAGTGCGAGTCTGGATCCGCACCCATATGACAAGCCAAGAATAAGAGGGTCTGGGGAGCTGAGTGAAGAAGGAGCAAACAAGGGAACGTTGTATGCTTGGCAGGAGTGTAAATCAAGTAGATACAAACCTATGTTGCAAGTCAGCCACCCTCACCCATGTGAAAGGCAAAGAGCTAAAATCACAGGGAACAAGAGGGTCTGTGGCCCAGTCAGAGAAGGAGAATCAGTCCAGGAGAGGACAACGGCTTGGAATGAGAATAAACCAAGCTGTTCTGATCCTTGCAAGTATGGTACCCTCATCCACACCAGAAATTGAATACAAGAGGGTCAAGGACCCTGAAAGTGAAAAGGATATACTCCTATGCTTGGTAGGGTAGTATGCCAAGTTTCTGGGATAAATGAACGGGAATCTGAGAAGTGTATCCTTGTGAATTGCCTATTGACATCTACCTCAAAGGAAACAGGGCTCAAAGGAACAAAAGGAATGAAACTAGAAGAGGTCTAGGGGAAAAGAGCACCACCCTAACCTTGGAATCTTATACTTGTGAACATTGTTTATTTCATCACATTTTGATTGCCCGAGAGACTGGGAACTTTTCTGTTAGTTGGAGCCACCATGAAAACTTTACTTTAGGAATAGATTATTGCACAGTTGATTTAATTTGTTGGTGTTAGGGACTGAATTAGGCTTTTGAGACATAACATTGGTGGGCTTTTTGGTTTCAGACATCCTGGCGATTTCACTAGTTTTCTTTGAGGCAGAGGAACCCCTTTTAGCTTTAGGTATAGAGAAGCCTTTTTTCCAACCATTTTTGATTAATAAAAGTCTGTATCCAAAATGATGCCACCATTATATCTGAGCCTTACATCTCCACTCTTACATATGGTGTCAGAGGTGTGATATGACCCGGTTGATACAAACTGGGGGACCCTTACTTCTATCAAATTTGGTGAGCGTACTAATACTTCCTCATTAGTTCCTTGACAACAAGTTCTTGAACACCTTATTTCCTTCTTGTTCCGAGTAGGTTTTCCTAAACAAGTCTTGATGAACCAGGAAACTTGTATGAATAGTAACCTTGATCTCTTGAACTCTAACCCTATGCTTGATATACCTAAACAAAGGATTCCCTAACATCATCCTTTCGGGTAGTATGTCATCCATCTCAAAAGCTAAGATCAATCAACCACCCCTCAATGGGTTAGGATTGCAAGATCAATGCCAGTTTGGAAATCATGAACCCCATACCCCTCTAAGTCCTAGGATGGGAGTCACCTCTCAGCTGTAAACATTGCATGCCATTTTTCCGATAAGGAAAACTGTGGAGGTGAGAAGCTATAATCATTATTGTCCACAAGAGTATGTTGTTCCAGCCAGAGACACAATTATTATCTCCTTAGACATACAAGTCAACCTCCCCACCAGGATTGTTGCTTATATTATGCCTCTTTCATGAACTAGCCAAAAGAGAAAGAACAAGATATTACCCTTCCTGGGGCCAAATTACAGAAACGTTGCACTGGTGCAAGTGCAAAGTTTGCATGCTATTAGCACTAGGGCAAAGTTTGCCCTATTTTTAAAAACACTTGTACATATTAGAAAACTATTGCACCATGGCAAGTGCAGGTTGTCATGGTATAAGCACCAGGGCAAAAATTGCCCTTGGGCAAAACAGATACATTCTCACTTCATTATTGCACCAGATAAAAGTTTGCCCTAGTGCTAATATGAAATGGTATTAGCAGTAGGGAAAACTTTTCCCTGTTGAAAAAGCACATTGGAAATGTATCTTTTTTGCACTATGGCACTTTTTGCCTTGGTGCTTATACCATGCCAAACTGCACTTGTCATGGTGAAATAGTTTTCTAATATGTCCAAGTGTTTTTAAAAACAGTGCTAATACCATGCAAAGTTTGCACTTATACCGGTGCAAGGGTTCTATAATATGGCCCCTGTTCCGTAGAGAAGAAATAAAATGTGCCCTCTTAAACTTCTTGTCGACAGCAGTTAAAATAGAAAGTAACAAGTTGGTCGGAAACTTGATATGTGAAATCATGTGGGAGTCTTCCTCCAACCAAACCCATAAATAAAGAAAGGGATATCACCCTGAGCAAACATCTGGAGAGAGTAGAATCCCCCCAAAAAATGTCTATCCCTCAGAGGGGAAGTTTGATTATGGTCAGACCAAGGATGGGTCCTTCCTGGAGATTGACAACCTTCCCCATACCCTAATAGCTTTGAAAAATTCCTTCCCCCTAGAAATAGAAAATCGCACAAACTCTGGAACATAAAATCTCAAGACCTTCCTTGTGGGTGATACGTTTATAGGGCCTGGAAAAAATGAGAATTTCACTCTGTACCTTGAGAAGGATAAACCACCCAAACAACCGGTAGCAATCTCCCAATTAACCTTCCAAACCACTTAAAGTGTAGTCAGGACCCTTACCAGGGAAATTAACCGTTTTTCCAATTCCCCACTTTCTGGGTAAAAGGTCCTGCCCTTTTAGGATAGTACAATATTAGAATTAAAGAAACCAAGGCATCCTGTCTCCCATCCAGAAGGATAACCACATTATAGTGGGAGGAGAAAAAAAGGATATTTCTTAGCCTGAGGGAGGCAACCTGTTAGAGATACCTGTTCCTCCTGATAAAAGGAATATTTCCGAAACCCTTCGTCCTAAACATGTACATCAATAGGGTTTTCAGATAGGGCAAGAAGAAAGAAGAGAATAATTTATCTGATTAAAAGTTCTTCATGAATCTCAGAACTCAGAGACCCCGACAGACCTCCTAACTGCCTAGGATCGGGAAGACCAGAAAGAACCCCAGTGTGAGAAACAGATTCTGCAAACCTCTAGGGGGAATTTTGATGTGGGTAGCCCAAAGGACACAGGAAGGGATGTGATGAATCTGAGGATGTCATCCCTTCTCCCCTAGGAGGAGACAATTCCCATGGGGCCAAGCGGTGCATCCACAGTACAATAATCCACCTGGAGGTGGTGCACCGGTGGAGGATCACATGGGGAAGGAAGCCCCTATGCGATAGGGATGACTGTTCCCAGGAGATGCGGTATGCCCCCGGTACAAGGTCACCAACCCCTTCTATATTACCAAGTCCCCCTGCTTCCCCCCATTCAGAGCAAATAGCCCTCATTAGAGTCAGTGGTAATCAGCCAGTGCTACCCGCGGGTTACCGGCAGACTCACCTTACCATTCCCGCTGCCCAATATCCCGATATTCCTGATACCCGATACCCCAGTAATACTGGGATATTATGGGCAGCAGCGGAACTGTAAATTCCCATTCCCATGGAATCCTAGAGGACCCCATTGGAATGAAGGACCGTCACCGTTATTAATAGTGCCGGTGCTTCAGTGAATTTTCTGCTGGTAGGTGCTTGAAGTACCAGCCTTCTGCTGTACTCCTCTGGGCTTTTCGCTCACTTTTATGGGGAAACTGGCATACCCTTAAGAAAGTAAGTACTGGGAGACTTTGGGCCTCATTACACGTTGTCCAGTAAAAATCGGAATTTAATGGCATGGCGCTATCAGCGTGTCCCCCCTCGCAAGAGGCCGCAAATAGCGTCCCATTACGAGTACGCGGACACTAGCATAGTGCCATGCCGTAAATGACCGTACCGCCCTGCCGTTAATTCCCCCAAAATGCCCCTTACCGGCATCGTCCAAACCGTCGATAGCGCCTCCGCCCTCCCGCCACCTGTAAATAGCGGTCACCGCTATTACCGGTCACCGTTACAAAGCGGAACCGGAAATTACGCCATCGCACAGGAACGGGAAAGAGCACGGCGGCCATCTTTAAAAACACAATCCATTGTCATCCTCTGCATCCAGGACATATATCCAGGGAACTCCGACCAGGAACCATACCGGATAGCCCGAAGATGCCGCAGGCCCTAAAAAAAACTGCAGAACGCCAGCGCAAAGAAAGATTCTCCAATGAGGAGCTTCTGATGCTGACCACCACACTTGCTGCCAATGCATAAGTAGTGTTCGTGAATGACATGCGGAGGGAGGACCTCCTTAAGAAAAAGGCCATCTGGGCCGAAGTTGCACAAAAAGTCAGTGCGGTGGGCACTACCACCCGGAGTGTAAAGGACTGCCGCAAGAGGTGAGACGACCTCCGGATCTGTGTGCGGAATATATTAACAGTGAACCGCAACATGGCAATGGGCACAGGAGGTGGTGCAGAGTCCCCATTGAAGCTGAAGGAGTGGGAGGAGATATGTGCCTCCACGATTGGGGTTGAATCGTTCGAAGGGGTCGGAGATATGGAGCATGGCGTGCCCATTACATCTGATGGAGGTGAGTGAATACACCAAACAATGCGCAGTGAAGGGTGAGGGGTTCCCCAATCATGTGTCCATATGAATGCCGTGGATCCAGCCACAAACAGACATGCATGCATCACCACATACCCGTCCAAGACAGGGCCACTCATGAATGAGCCAGAAAACATCCCCATTAATTGCCTCCACACTGAAGAGCCCCAAATGCATTGGGCGGCATTACGTATGCATCCTGCATAAGTCAGGTCGACCCATAGATGATGATTTACCCCTTTTCTCGCCCCTGCAGGTTCATACACGGATACTGAGGAGGCACGCACCTCAACACCTGCTTTCGCACCCAGGAAAAAGGCCAGGAGGGATGCCACGGGGGACACCACCACATCCTCTAGGGGACCCGGGAGGAGTGACTTGGTTCAAAGGGAGAAAGGCAACAGGAGCAGCAGTTCCACACAGCCAGAGGCCATGCCTGCTGCCGTTGTGGCACCCACAGGAGTGTGCTTCCCAGCTAGTGAGGGCAGCATTGGGGAAGTGCACTCTGCTGCCACCAGCTCAACGGGTGAGGCAGCAGCCACTGCCCCAGGTTCGGATGCGGAGGTAGAACCTGCCATTGAGGATCAGAGTCAGAGCCCCATACCGACACGCACATCACTGTCAAGCCCGATCTTCTCACCAGGTCCGTTTAGCCAAGGTGGAACACCCACCCACCCACATGATGTGTCATGGGGCACACAGGTATCCACACCTGATGACAGTGCAATGGATCCAGGTGCATCAGCCATGCCACCGGCAGCCGACATGCAACATGGACTCTCAGCTGTGATACAGAGGCAGACCGAAATCACAGCTCCAGTAGGGCAACATGTGGCAGAGACAGGGCGCCTGAGGGAGGACATTGGTGCATTTGCACAGCAGACAAGGGAGTGTATGGAGGCATGCACCACCCGCATCTGCACTGAAATGGGCCTACTAAGACAGGCCATGAACCGCATTGCAGATGCAATTGAGCGCAGATGCCCGCTACCAACCACGGATGAACAGGGCCCCGCCTCCTCAGGGAGTTCACGTCACACTAGCCCCCTACGCCGGTCCATGCGCAACCTGAGGCACCCCACATCGCAGGCACCCGAAGACGGAGCAGGCACTGACAAATAGGGCCATCAGGGACTATCAGCCACATGTGGGGAAGGGCACAATCACGCCTGGAGGCTCACGTGGGAGTGTTGTGGGGGGAGGGGGGTAAGGGTGTATTCGGGGGTGTTGTGGGGGGAGGGGGGTAAGGGTGTATTCGGGGGTGTTGTGGGGGGAGGGGGGTAAGGTGTTTGCACAGTTGGGGACAAGCACTTTCTGTTCATAATATGTTTGAAATACACTGTTCTGAGGTTGAAACACAGGCCTGGTCTCCATCATTGTGTATGTGTGATTTTCTTTGGGACAGGGGCCTTTGTGGGCTTCAAAATGGGCACAATGGCAACAATGCACATCTATCCATCCATGATATCCCACCTTTGTACCTGATGCTATTCCAGATTCAGATGCTGACGCAGATCCTGTCCCGCCGTGCCATCGCCTCTTGCATGTCCTGGCGGGGCACTTCACCCATACTCATCCACATCCACATCATGCTCATCTGGTGGTTGCATGGTGGCATGGGCACATTCTATCCAATGAGCCTTACACATGCCATGGTCATCTTCGCCTTGAATCCGGGGGTTTGTTGGCTGCCCTTGTGGTATTTCTGGGTGCCCTGGTGGTGCTTGCTGCGCCAGTCTTGCCCTCCTCCTCCTCCTTCTTTGTCTCATCTGTGCTGCCTGTTGTAGTTGTTGCTGCACTGCAATAATGTACACAAGCCTATGTCATGCTGCTGGTATTGGGACCATCTTGCTGTGGGAAGGGCTGTGGGAAGGGGTGTGGTGTGCTCTTTAGTACTGCCTGTCTCCATTGCCTCCATTGCCTCCACCTGTGCTGATTGTGTCCACCTGTGGCAGATGGGAACACTGCTCAGGTCTGTTAACGTGTGGTTTCGATGCTGTTATTAGCGCCATGCCGGTAACTGCTTTTTGGGTCTTTGGGATGCTGTTATTGCCATGTACGCATGGGTTGTGATTGCGTGCTATTAGCGCCATGGCGCTATTTACGGTGTGGGGGTCGCGCGCACATGGCACCGCCGCTATTAGTGGCACCGTACTTTACGAGTGCGCTAATAGCGGTGGGTCCGGGTCGTGATCGGCTTGGGAAAATAACGTTGCCGGTATTTCGTTACCAGTAACGGTATTCCCTTACCGGACAACGTGTAATGAGGCCCCTTATTTCCCTTAGTCCTTGTTAGTGTTACAACTTTTTAGCAACATGTTACAAATGCACAATGTACCTTACAGTACACTGCATTTGGGGTCTCAATTCATTTCCAAAGGCCCTAGATACTCTCAAAGGATTTTTTAGAAGTGAGGATGTGCTACGGACAGGGCTGATTCATATATTTGTATCCCTTTCTAGACATGTTAACCGCGTTAACCACGTTTGGCACAAATAAGTAGCCTGGCTCCAAAATGGCCATGCCACAACGTTCTTTGTCCTGTCCTTTGGCCATCTTGCCCCTTCCCCTTGTCGAGCCGACGTCTGGTTCCAATAGTCTGGAGTGCTGTGAATGCCTGGGACCACTGTGGTCTGTGATTGGTCCACGTATGGTATGCCTGTATGTGAGCAGATCTCCCATTGGCTCCTCTTAGTTTTGGCGCGAAGGAGATTCTGGATAAGAGAAGGCCCCAAGTCACCTCTGTATCCAAGAGAATATTCTGTAACAGTGCCACGATGCTGTGCGCTCTATAAATTGAAATAAATAAACCATACTATGTTGATCTCTGGAGTTCTCACTGAACAAAGGATAGTATCCACGTATCTTGAAACTAAGAAGCTGAGTCGAGTAACCGCTGGTGACCCGCTGGAAAGTTTGGCACGCTGAGCCTGCTGTTGTCCCGTGGGACACCTCTGCATCTGGTCGTCCTAGAAGGTCTGTGAAGACACTTCAACCCTTTGGAATAGTGGGACCAACTATTCTCTGCACCTTCATCAAACCCTGCAAGTAAGCTTTCTCAGAAGTGTCCCTGGGCGAACCAGTGGGCTGACCAGCTTACGCAGACTATTTGCCCGGATACCGCCGCCATTTTGAGGAGGCCCTCGAAGCTTGGCATATCGATAGCTGTGTGTTCACGGCACCCTCACACCAAATTTCATACACTTGGCATTCCCAGGTCTGAAGTGAGACGAGTGTGCCAGAACCGGCATATACGCGGTTATCGTGTCGCCCAGCCGTGGTGACAAACTTTGCAGGTGCACTGCATTTGTGCCCCTCTTGCTTCTGAAGCCTGCTGCAGTGAAACTGGCCTGATCCATCCACCAGGAGCGGAGAAATCGCCACTGTCCCATTTGGGAATCTTCACTGTATCCTCGCTACTGAAAGCTGCAGAGCCGCCAAATTGCCACACTTGAACCTGCAACCGAAGTGGACTCGACTGCCGAAGTTTGGTCCGGAGTGTGCTGGGGGTCGGTGAGTAACTGCAACCCTAACCGGTGGCCCCTAGCACCTCCATTCATTTTTATGCACGAGTGGCTCCTGAGGGCCCCTCTCCTTTCCACTGCTAGTGAAAACTACCGAACTATTGCCAACACTTGGAATCGACTCTGCTCTCAAGTGGAGACCCTCCTCGAATAGTGGGAATCCATTCTTCATCACCTCACCCACCTTCCTGAGTTGCTATAGATGCTTGAAAAGACCCCGTTTTGCCCATTTGAACTACCGCGTGCTCTGGAATTGCATGTACATTTGAGCATTAGGCTCCACTCTTCTTAGGGATGGGACTGCCTCTTAGTTAGGCGTGTGTTGGATGCAGAATAGACTAGACTATTTTCACTGCCTGTTTCCTTCCCCTTTTAGGTTTTGGACCCATTTTGTGCATTAACCCTTTGGACCCCATTGGTCTTGTATATATGTATTTAGATAGGATTGTGTTGGCTTAATGGTATCATTGTGATTTTATTTGTGTGTCGAAACTCAAAGGTCTTGACATAAATGTATTTGTATTTTTAATATAAATACACCTGACTGCAAGTGATTTATAAGTGTCCTTTACTCTGTGTGCTCATTGAGGTCTTTCAGTCACCCTCACCCCTCCTGAGACCTAGTCTTGACCACCGCCAAGCTACCTTGATGGGTCTGGCTTGTCCAGAAGGTTACCCTGTTGCAAGAAACTAGGCTGGCCTCCTGAAACTCTGCCCACCAGGTCAGAGTTCAGAAATCCATTTTAACAGACGTTGGGGTTCTAGGATGTGTTTTTCAGGATGAAAACTTGTTCAGGTCTTCCAGGGGTCTAGGATGCACGTTAAGGTCTTATTCAGACTGTCAAAGATTTTGGGACGTTCAGAGCTCTCCGTCACTTGTTTTGGGCCACTGAACTTATGTGAACTTTGGGGGGTCTAGGATGTATTTAAAACCCTTTGTTCAGTCATCCAAAGTTTTAGAGATTTTTGGGAGCCTATGATGAATTTGAAGGCCTTTTTTTGACCACCAAAGTTCTCTGACCCTTTGGGTGTCTAGGATGTGTTTATCAGGCTATAAATGTTGCCACGACTTTCAGGGGTCTAGGATGCGTGTTAAGGCCTTATTCAGGCTGCAGGATGTTTTGGGACAATTGGAGCTCTCATCCCCTTTTTAGGGCGACCAAACTTTTCTGAACTTTGCGGGGTCTAGGATGCAGAGAAAGCCCTTTTTGGGGCCACCAAGGTTTTCTATATTTTTGGGGCCTATGGTGCATTTTAAGGCCTTTTTTGTACTGCCAAAGTTATCTGGAATCTCAGGGATCTAGGATGTGTTTTTCAGGCTGAAAACGTATTTGGGACTTTCAGGGATCTTAAATACATGTCAAGCCCTTATTCAGGCTGTCGAAGGTTTTGGGACATTCAGAGCTCTCACTCACTATTTGGGGGCCTAGGATGCATTTAAAGCCTTTTTTTGGACCTTCAAAGTTTTCTACATTTTCAGGGGCCTAGTATGCATTTTAAGGCCTTTTTTGTCCGTCAAAGTTTTCTGGAATTCTGGGGCTCTAAGGCTGTTTTTCTGGCTGAAAATGTTTTTGGGACTTTCAGGGGTCTAGGGAGCATGTTAGGCTTCATTCAGGATTTTGAAGGTGTTGGGACATTCAGAGCTCTTAGTCACTTTTTTCAGACATCAATATTTTCTGAACATTGGGGGGATGCATTTAAAGCCCTTTTTCTGGCTTCCAACGTTTTTAAATTTTCAGGGGTGGGTCTATGATGCATGTTAAGGCCTTTTATGGGCCACAAATGTTTTCTGGCTTTTTTGCTGTATAGGAAATGTTTTTTAGGATTACATATTTTCATGACTTTCAGGAGTCTAGAAGGAGTCTAGTCTTAGTCAGGCTACCAAAGGTTTTGGGACATTTGGAGCTCACAGTCCCTTTTTTCGGGCCACTGAGCCTTTCTCAACTTTCAGGAGACTCGGATACATTTAAAGCCCTTTTTCGGACTTCCACGTTGTCTAGGTTTTTGGGGGCCTATGATGCATTTTAAGGCATCCAAAGTTCTCTGGACTTTCAGGGGTCTTGGTGAGTTTTTCAGGCTGTAAAGGTTTATGGGACTTTCAGGGGTCTAAGATGCATCTTAGGGCCCTTTTCAGGCTGCTGAAGGTTTAGGACATTATGAGCTCTCAGTCACTTTTTTTAGTTCACCAAAGTTTTCTGTACTTTGGGAGGGGGGGCTAGGATGCATTTAAAGCCCTTTTTTGGGCTTCAAAGGTTTTTAGATTTACAGTGCCTGGTATGCGTTTTAAGGCCTTATTTAGCCCACCAAAGGTTTCTGGGATTTTGGGGCTCCAGGATACATTTTTTTCAGGCTGAAAACGTATTTGGGACTTTCAGGGATCTTAAATACATGTCAAGCCCTTATTCAGGCTGTCGAAGGTTTTGGGACATTCAGAGCTCTCACTCACTATTTGGGGGCCTAGGATGCATTTAAAGCCTTTTTTTGGACCTTCAAAGTTTTCTACATTTTCAGGGGCCTAGTATGCATTTTAAGGCCTTTTTTGTCCGTCAAAGTTTTCTGGAATTCTGGGGCTCTAAGGCTGTTTTTCTGGCTGAAAATGTTTTTGGGACTTTCAGGGGTCTAGGGAGCATGTTAGGCTTCATTCAGGATTTTGAAGGTGTTGGAACATTCAGAGCTCTTAGTCACTTTTTTCAGACATCAATATTTTCTGAACATTGGGGGGATGCATTTAAAGCCCTTTTTCTGGCTTCCAACGTTTTTAAATTTTCAGGGGTGGGTCTATGATGCATGTTAAGGCCTTTTATGGGCCACAAATGTTTTCTGGCTTTTTTGCTGTATAGGAAATGTTTTTTAGGATTACATATTTTCATGACTTTCAGGAGTCTAGAAGGAGTCTAGTCTTAGTCAGGCTACCAAAGGTTTTGGGACATTTGGAGCTCACAGTCCCTTTTTTCGGGCCACTGAGCCTTTCTCAACTTTCAGGAGACTCGGATACATTTAAAGCCCTTTTTCGGACTTCCACGTTGTCTAGGTTTTTGGGGGCCTATGATGCATTTTAAGGCATCCAAAGTTCTCTGGACTTTCAGGGGTCTTGGTGAGTTTTTCAGGCTGTAAAGGTTTATGGGACTTTCAGGGGTCTAAGATGCATCTTAGGGCCCTTTTCAGGCTGCTGAAGGTTTAGGACATTATGAGCTCTCAGTCACTTTTTTTAGTTCACCAAAGTTTTCTGTACTTTGGGAGGGGGGGCTAGGATGCATTTAAAGCCCTTTTTTGGGCTTCAAAGGTTTTTAGATTTACAGTGCCTGGTATGCGTTTTAAGGCCTTATTTAGCCCACCAAAGGTTTCTGGGATTTTGGGGCTCCAGGATACATTTTTTTCAGGCTGAAAATGTTTTAGAGACTTTCAGGGGTCTATGATGTACGTTAAGGACTTATTCAGGCTACCAAAGGTTTTGGGACATTCAGAGCTCTCAGTGACTTTTTTCGGGTCACCAAATCTTTCTGAACGTTTGGGCAGCCTAGGATGCATTTAAAGTCCTTTTTTGGACTTCCATCTTTTTCTAGATTTTTCGGAGCCTATGATGCATTTTAAGGCCTTATTTGGGATTCCAGAGTTCTCTGGACTTTCGGGGATCTAAGAAGTATTTTTCAGGCTGAAGTGTTTTCTGGTCTTTCAGGTGTCTAGGATGCATGTTAAGGCATTATTCAGGTTGAAGAAGGTTTTGGGACATTCAGAGCTCTCAGTCAATTGTTTGGGACCACCAAACGTTTCTGAACTGTGGGTGGTCTAGGATGCATTAAAGGCCTTTTGGGGGATTCCAAAGTTTTCTAGATTTTTTGGGGCTTAGGATGTACTTTAAGGCCTTTTTTGTGCTGCCAAAACTTCCTGGAATTTCGAGGCTGTAGTGTGCGTTTTTCAGTATGGAAAGTTTTTCGGGAAGTTCAGGGTTGTACGGTGCATGTTAAGGTATTATTCAGGCTGCCAAATGTTGTGGGACATTCAGGGCTCTCAGTCACTTTTTCCTGGACACCAAACCTTTTTGAAATTTCTAAAGTCCTTTTTCAGAGTTCCAACATTTTTGAGATTTTCAGGAGCCTGTGATGCATTATAAAGCCTTTTTTGGGCTGCCTGGTTTTCCTGGACTTTTGGGTGTCTAGGATATTTTTTTTCAGGTTGAAAGGGTTTTCAGGGTTTTCAGGGGTCTAGGATGCATGTTAAGGACGTATTCAGGTTGCCAGAGGTTTGCTGACATTCAGAGCTTTAAGTCACTTTTTTCGGGCCACCAAATGTTTCTGAATTTTGGGGGCTCTAGGATGCATTTAAAGCCCTTTGTTCGGGCTGCCAAAGTCTAACGTGCAGTTTAAGGCCTTTTTTAGGCAGCCAGCGTTCTCTGGACCTTTGGGTGTCTAGGATGATTTTTTCTGACTGAAAACGTTTTCAGGACTTTGAGGGGTCTAGTATGTGTGTTAGGCCTTATTGAGCCAGCCACACTTTTCTGATCTTTGGGGGATCTAGGATGCTTTTTGGGCTTCCAATGTTTTCTGGAATTTTGTGGGTCAAGGACATGTTTTTCAGACAAAAAAATATTCATGACTTTCAAGTGTCTAGGATGCATGGCAATGCCTTATTCAACCTGCCGAAGGATTTGGTACATTCAAAGCTCTCAGTCCCTTGTTCAGGCCACCAAACCTTTCTGAACTTTGGGGGGGAGTCTAGGATACATTAAAAGCCCTTTTTTTTGGGCTACCAAAGATTTGTAGATTTTTGGGAGCTAATGATGCATTTTAAGGCCTTTTTGGGCCATCAGTTTTTTCTGAACTTTTGTGATCTTCGATGTTTTTTTCAGGCTGAAATAGCTTTGTGGACTATCAGGGGACCATGATGCATGTTAAGGCATTATTCAGGCTGCTGAAGGTTTTGTGATATTCAAAGCCCTTTTTCTGGCTTCTAAAGTTTTCTCGATTTTCAGGAGCCTATGATGCATTTTGATGACTTTTTTGGGCTGGCACCTTTTCTGGAATTTTGGAGGTCTGGGGATGCATTTTTCAGGTTGAAAGGGTTTTTGTGACTTTCAGGTTTCTATGATGCATGTTAAGGCCTTATTCAGTGTACCAAATTATTTGGGACATTCAGAGCTCTCAGTCACTTTTTTTGGGTCACTGAACGTTTCCGAACCTTTGGGGTTTGGGATAAATTGAATGCCCTTTTGTGGGGTTCCAAAGTTTATTGGCTTTTCAGGGGTCTGGGTGCATTTTTCAGACAAAAAATGTTTTCAGAACTTTCAGAGGTCTAGATGCATTTTAAGGCCTTATTGAGGCTGCCAGAGGTTTTGGGATATTCAGAGTTCTCAGTCACTTTTTACAGGCCGACAAATTTTTCTGAACTTTGAGGGGTCTAGGACACATTTAAAGGCCTTTTTCGGGCTTCCAAAGTTTTCTAGATTTTCAGGAGCCTGTGATGCATTTTAAGACCTTTTTGGGCCAGCAATGTTTTCTGGTCTTTTTGGATCTTGGATGTGTTATTCAGGCTGAAAACATTTTCAGGACCTTCAGGGGTCTAGCATGCATGTTAAGGCATTATTCAGGCTGCAACATGTTTTGGGACATTCGGAACTCTCAGTCACTTCATCAGGCCACCAACTTTTTCTGACCTTTTGAGGAGTCTAGGATGCATTTTCGAGCTTCCAAATCTTTCTAGATTTTCAGGAGCCTATGATGCAGTTTGATGGAATTTTTGGGCTGGCAAATTTTGTGGACTTTTGGGGCTCTAGGATGCATTTCAAGATCTTTTTAAGGCTGCCAAAGTTTTTACAACATTACAAGCTCTCAGTCAATTTTTTTGGGCCACCAAACTTTTCTGAACTTTGGGGGATTTAGGAGTCATTTAAAGCCCTTTTTTCAGCCACCAAAGATTTCTAGATATTCAGGGGTCCAGAATGCGTTTTGCAGGCTGAAACAGTTTTCCGGACTTTCAGGGGTCTAGGATACATATTGGGGCCTTATTCAGGCTGCAGAAAGTTTGGGGACATTCAAACTCTCAGTCACTTTTTATAGGGCCACCAAGCTTTTCTGAACTTCGGGGGGACTAGGATGCACTTAAAGTCCTTTTTCAGGCTTCTAAAGTTTTCTAGATTTTTGGGGGCCTCTGATGCATTTTAAGGCTTGTTCTGGGCTGTAAATGTTTTCTAGACTTTCAGGGGTCTAGGATGTGTTTTTCCGGCTGAAATGTGCTCTGGACGTTCAGGGCACCAACACGCCCTAGACGCTGGAAAGGTTTGGCGGCTCCAAAATTCATCATAGTCTCCTGATAATCTCGAAAACATTTGAACATTGAAAAGGGGCTTTAAATGCATCCTAGACCCCCTGAAGTTCAGAAAGGTTAGGTGGCCCGAAAAAAGTGATTGAGAGATCCAAATGTCCCAAAACCCCCGACAGCCTGAATAAGGCCTTTACATGCATTCCAGACCCCTGAAAGTCCTGAAAACTTTTTCAGCCTGAAAAAGACTAGACACCCAAAGTTTCTGAGAACTTTGGCACCCCATAAAAGACCTTAAAATGCATAATAGGCTCCTAAAAAAGAATTTGGAGTCCGAAAAGGGCTTTGGAATGCATCCTAGACCTCCCAAAGTTGAGAAAAGTTAGGTGGCCTGACAAAAGTGACTGAGAGCTCTGAATGTCCACAAACCTTCACCAGCCTGAATTAGGCATTAACATTCATCCCGACCACTGAGATAACTGAAAAGCTTTTTCAGCCTGAAAAAATGTCATAGACCCCTGAAAGTCCAGAAGTCTTTGGGGGCCCAAAAAAGGCACTAAAATGCATCATAGGCTCCTGAAAATCTTGACCAATTTTGGAACCCAAAAAGGGCTTTATAAGCATCCTGGACCCCCAAAGTACAGAAAAGTTCAATTGCCTGAAGAAAGTGGCTGAGAGGTCCGAATGCCCTCAAACCTTTGGCAGCCTGAATAAGGCCTTAATGTGCATCCTGACCCATGAAAGTCCTGAAACCTTTTTCAGCCTCAAAAAATGTCCTAGACCCCCAAAAGTCTAGATAAATGTGGCAACCCGAAAAAGGTCTAAAATGCATCATAGGCTCCTGAAAATGTCAAAAACTTTGGAACCCCAAAAAAGGGTATTAAATGCATGCTATATGCCCCAAAGTTTAGAAAGGTTTGGTGGCTCAAAAAAAGTGACTGAGGGCTCTGAATGTCCCCAAATATTCGGCAGCCTGAATAAAGCATTAACATGCATCCTAGACTCCCAAAAGTCCAGAAAACTTTGGCGGCCCAAAAAAAGGCCTTGAAATGCTCCTGAAAATCTCAAAAACATTGGAAACCTGAAAAAGCACTTTAAATGCATCCAAGTTCAAAAATGTTTGATGGCCCGAAAAAAGTGACCAAGACTTCCGAAAGGTCTTTGAATTCATCCTGGACCTTCAAACTTCATAAAAGTTTAGTGGCCCGAACAAAGTGAATCAGAGCTCTGAATGTCCAAAATCCTTTGGCAGCCTGAAAAAGGCCTTAATGTGCATCCTAGCCCCTGAAAGTGCTCAAAGCTTTTTCAGCCAGAAAAACAAATCCTAGACACCTAAAGGTCGAGCGAACTTTGGCGGCCCAAAAAAGGCCTTAAAATGCACCATAGGCTCAAAAAAATCTCAAAAACTATGGAAGCCAGCAAAAGGGTATTAAATGCATCCTAGAAACTCCCAAGTCCAGAAAAGTTTGGTGGCCCGAAAAAAGTGACTGAGAGCTCTGAATGTCCCCAAACCTTTGGCAGCTTGGAGCTCTGAATGTCCAAAAACCTTTGTCAGCCGTAATAATGAGTCCTTAACATGCTTTCTAGACCCTTGGATGTCCTGAAAAACTTTTCAGCCTGAAAAATATGTCCTAGACCGCAAAAAGTCCAGAAAACATTGCCGGCCCAAAAAAGGCCTTAAAATGCATCATAGGCCCCAGAAAATCTAGAAAACTTTGGAAGACCAAAAAAGTCCTTAAAATGCATCATAGGCTCCCAAAAATCTCAAAAACTAAGGAAGCCCAAAAAAGGGCTTTAAATGCACCTTAGAACCCACAAAGTTCAGTAAAGTTCAGTGGCAAGTGACTGAGAGCTCCGAATGTCCCCAAACCTGAAAGTCCTGAACACTTTTTCAGCCTGATAAACGCATCCTAGACACGTGAATGTCCAGAGAACTTTGGTGGCACAATGAAGGCCTTAAAAAATATCATAGGCTCCCAGAAATCTCAAACACCTTGAAAGACCGAAAAAGGGCTTCAAATGGATCCTAGACCCCCCCAAAGTTCAGAAATGTTCAGTGGCCTGAAAAAACGGACTGAGAGCTCTGAATGTCCAAAACCTGTGACAGACTGAATAAGGCCTTAACACGCAGCAGGACCTGCTCTTATGCTAGCAGTCCCTGATGAATACAATATCATCAGATCTGATAGAACCACCAAGAGAGGAGCTGGGGTAGCTATTATTGCCAAAAATACGCTAGCGATCAGAGAAAGCAACACCACACCCCTCCCCTCAAGAGACCTACTCTCCGGCAAACTTCCCCTCACTACAGAGTGCCGGGCCAAGTATCCTCCTTCGAAGAAGACCTAACATGCCTTCTCACTCAAAACACCAAACCTGGATCACAAATTCTGCTTCTAGGTAATTTTAATCTTGGCCTACACGACAAATCAGACATTAATGCCCTAGCCATCCAAAATACCATCGTAGAACTAGGCTTCTCACATCACATATCCAGTCCTACACATATTAAAGGTAGAATCCTAGACTGGATAGCAGACCTTAATTGCAACACCAAAATCATTGCTAACATGCCATCACGATGTAATTGCTAACATGCTGATCACAATGTAATTTCCTTTGAAATCCATGATTCTATTCAATCTTCACGTAGGGATCTTCAAGCTCCACCAGCCTTAACTAGAAATGACCGCCTTATTTCCTTAAAAGGTTTACTTCCTCTAATTCAACCTCTAATCAACCTATCACCCATCAACAGTTGGCACCTGACCTAGACCCTACAACAATGGTAGAACTATACAACTAGAATCTACTGGGGGGGCGTGGCTAGCAAGCCATGTAAGAGGCTGGAGATCCCTGAAGCTCCCGCAGATCCGAACTAATCCTGGGTATGCCCGTCGGCGCACCGCAATGAATATAAACATAAAAGCAGTCCAGCATACATGAATGCGGGTGGCACACAGTGACCGACATCAGGTCCTGAACCGCAAGCGACGTACCGAGAAAATGCAATCCGGAGAGTCACGTGACAACCGAAGAAGTGCACCCAAAATGGCCACCTCAGAACAAAGAGCCTAGCCGGAGCTAGGTCCGAAGGAACGAAGTGAACCGCAATCATCATATAGCAAGGAGGAACGAAAACGGGGACCGCCCGATGCATAGGGCGACCGTGTAAGCAAGGGGCTGATGCCATTACTATAAGCCTGTGGAACGCGACGATGAACACGCGCCCCTGAAAAATACACACTACCAGTGCGGCTCGGAACATTGAGGAATCCCGGTCTTCCCAACACCGCACATTTCCCAGCAATAAGAGGCATTGCGAAGGGCACATGTGTCCTACTTCCCAAGGCAGCAGTGAGAAATGAAGCAGGTGAGCCCCCATAGACCACACTGCGTGCAGTAACCCGCTGGGGGGGGCACTCAAACGGAACGCACACATGCTCGGACAGGGGAAGGTGACAGCCCTGCCAGCAATGTGGCGGCTAAGTACCGGGAATAACAGCAGTCCCAGGGCACTTCTGACCCAGGGCAGAACGGGGTGAAGAAATCCAGCGGAAGAGCATTGAAACAACATAGGCAACACTCCTCTAACGGTGGATTTGTTAACACCACATCTGCTACACATGGCTGAAGGGATATAAGAGAGTGGCACCGCCACCAGAGTAGCCCGGCCACAGAGAGAAAGCCCCTCAGCTCCAACGGGAGGCACGAAAATGAAACACACTGCAAGGTGCCTGGGGCACGGGGAAGTCCCCTGAGAGCAGTAAATTGAAAAGAGGGAATATTAGTAGACCTGTAATTCGACAGGAGGGTGGGGGTCAGAGGCAGGCACTGAAGGGGGAGCCCCACTTCCACAAGAGGGCACAATCCAACTCCGAGGGAGAAAGCAGCACGGACTGAAGGAAACAACACAAGGGCTCCCCCATGCAGGCGCTACTGCATCAGAGCGACAAGCGCTGCGGATGAAGCCACGGATCCTGGAAGAGCGGGCCAACACGAATGCCAGCCCTGGGCCCGCACGCAACAAACAGCAACAAGCACAACCACTAGCGGGTGATAAGGAAGAGCCTGAATCCCACTGAGGAGCAGAGGACTGCTAGACTACAACAAAGCACAAACACCTGGACAGACACTCCGGCCGGCACTGGCACAACTATAGGCCCCTCTGACCAAAAGTCAAGAGGCACTGAGCCAGCGCAGATTGCACAACTAACACCCAGACCCTAGAGGATAGAGGAGGCCGTCCCACCAGCCACTAAAATGGCATCCAAACTTCTCAAACCGAAAGGGAAGCAGCCCACCATGGATGAATATGCCAGGACATCCCAAACAACGAATGGCACTAGCAACAAAGAGAGAAGCCCACAGACAGATACAGGACCGACAAGGAGTGAAAGACAGATCCTGGCGGCAATAGCAGACTTAAAGGTCATGTGGGAAACCAAGCTGGAAGCAGCCATGGCAAATCTCAAGACGTCTCTTGAATTCAAGATCGATGCAGTACAAGTGGATGTCAACCTACTGCGACAAGACATCAAAGCGATAGCCGAACGCACAAGCGAGCTGGAAAAAGAAGTTCAATAAAACACTACCACATGTAAGGCGAATGCCTCTGAAATTCACACACTGCGCCAGCAAGTGAGCAACCTGGAAAATAGGGCAGAGGAGGCCGAAGGACGTGCCAGATGGAACAATGTACGTATAATAGGACTCCCGGAAGGCGAAGAAGGATCAAATCCCACAGACTAGATAGAAACCATGTTTCTAAAGGAGATCGAAGGAGGGGCACTCACCCAAGGATTCGCGGTTGAGAGAGCCCACGGCGCACTGACACAGAGACCGTCCCCAGGTGCACCACCGAGGCCAATCACTGCCAAAATATTAAACTACCGGGATAGGGAGAGAATCCTGGAATATTTTCGCAAAGGGGGCACAATAAGGAGAGCATCGGCGGCAATAACAGAATACCCGGACTACACACTCCAGGTGCAAAGACGCAGGCTGAATTTTGGAGCAGTTAAGAGGAGATTGCGTGAAGCAGGCTACAAATACATGCTGATGTATCCTGCGAAACTGAAAGTCTTTCACAAAAAAAAGGCATTGTTCTTCGAAACCCCAGAAGAAGCTATGGACTGGCTGGATGCACAGAATGGCCTGCAAGAGGTGAAGGAACAATGCGAAAGCAGAGACGAGAAGTGAAGCATCGGACCTGAACACTGAGGCGCTGTATATATAATGACAATGGGACTTGAATATAGCGCTGCATTAAGCTGGGAGAAGTTAGGACGTATATGTGGCGGGCAGAAAACATAGAAGCTAAATGAGGGAGGCACAGAGGACCCAACTCGCACCCCATCAGATAGACTAGTTAGGTTGCTAGTAGAGCGGCAACCTCCCGCTGGGTTCCTAGCACCGATATACAGGGTAGAACTAGATGCAGGAAGGCCTGAGGTTCAAGGATGGAGCTGGGCTAAAGTTGGGGACCAGGAGGGAGGCGGCAGTGGGGAGTGTTGGGGGGTTTGTAGTGCAAACGGTTAGGGTTGTAGTGGTAGTTGTTGGGGAACAAACTTACACCCATGCGCCTCCGTGCATGATCCACACCAAGTACACTTGGATTGAAGGACAAGGAGGGAGAGAGGAGGGACGGGATATGGATGATAATGGGAGACCTTAGAATAGCAACTTGGAATGTCAGAGGACTCAACAGCTACCTGAAGAGGAATAAGGTAATGATGTACTTGAGAAGGCAAACGGTGGATATAGCCTTATTGCAAGAAACCCACCTCACTAAAGAGAAACAAGAGGTGGTAAAGATAAAGTGGAGAGGGACTCCCATAGGAGCGACGTATTCGACATACGCCAGGGGGGTAATTATTTGGGTGGAGCTGCATGTGCCTTTCCAGATGCTACAGGCCACGGTGGAGCCAGATGGGAGGATGGCAGTGATTTGGGGGCTGCTAGAGAACAGAGAACTGTGCATCATAAACACATATGCCCCCAACCAAGATACGGTGGCCTATTTCAAGACATTATATAATAAGATCAGTCCCCACATGGGAGGCGCAGTTATATGGGGAGGGGACTTCAACTGCACGCTAAACCCCAATATGGATAAATCAGACACGAAACTAGACAAGGCCACCCCTGCATTGAAAACGCTACAGTCCCTGCTGAGAGACTTTGGGTTGGAGGACATATGGAGGCAGCAACACCCGGATGATAGGCACTATTCACATTACGCCGCCCCACACAACCTATACACGAGACTAGATTATATGTTCGCCACTCCGGATCTGGTAGGGGAAATGACAGGTTCAGAATATAAGGTGAGAATATTATCCGACCATTCCCCTCTGGTCCTTAAGTAGTGACATCAGCCCCCCAGAGCCAGGATCCCAACATGGAGGCTTAGAGTCGAGGCACTGAAAGACACTGCATTCCAGGAGGACCTAAGGGAGGAGATAACTGTGTATTTCAAAAATAATACTGGGAGCGTGGAGTCAGAGGGTACCCTATGGGAGGCCTTTAAGGTGGTAGTAAGGGGGGGCGGCCATATCTAAATCTAGAGGGTTCCCAGGAGGTATATTGTGAGAGCTACAGGAGACAGAAAAGAAACTGGAAGCAATTATGAGAAAAGGGGGCACCTCACAGGAGGACGCCGAACATGTGAGCCAATTACAGCATGTGCCGGGCTCTGGGAGAGGCTATGCAACCTGAATTATAAAAAATACATTGAAAGACAGCACGCAGGGGGAGAAAAACCAGGGAGGCTGCTCGCATGGCTATACAAGAACGAGACACCAAGATCAGTAATTACAGAGATAACGGGAGAAGAAGGCTAAGTCTGGAACACCCAGGAGAGTGTGAACGAGGGATTCCTTAGATTCTACAAACACCTCTACGAAGACACAGGGGAGAGGGCAGAGCAGGATACGCAGGAGACGCTAGAAGACATAGGTCTACCCAAATTGAGTGAGGAAGACAGGGAGAACCTGGATGCCCCAATTACAATAGAGGAAATAGAGACAGTGGTAATACACCTGCCCACGAGCAAAGCCCCTGGGACAGATGGGCTCCCTAGTGAATTCTACAAAACGTATAGACTAGAAGTGCTCCCCCTGCTACTGGCAATGATAAACGAGGCCTTTGAGAAAGGGAGACTGCCGGATTCTATGAGGGAGGCAGTAATTATCCCACTCCTTAATCCTGACAAGCCAAGCACAGACTGCGGTTTGTACAGACGATTATCCATGCTAAACCAGGACAGTAACATTCTTACAGCTGTGCTGGCGAATAGACTTAAGCGGGTAATAAATAAACTCATACACCCCAATCAAATGGGATATGTCCCAGGTAGAAGCATATCCGAAGACCACAGGAGGCTCCACCACATTATAGAACAGGCAGAGGACGACCCAAGCGAAATAGCAGTAGTGTCGCTAGATGCAGTGAAATCCTTTGATTCCGTAAGGTGGCCTTGGATGATGGCGGCCTTGAAAGAATATGAGATGGGACCAGGGTACCTGCGGTGGGTGAAAATGATGTATAGCTCGCCAACAGCCAGGGTCAAAACAGGAGCGATAATTTCAGATAAGTGGCAACTTAGTAGAGGCACGAGACAGGGCTGTCCATGGTCCCCAATGCTGTACATCCTTGCCCTAGAGCCACCAGTGATCTGCCTGAGACAGCAGTATGAATAAATAGGGGTTCACACTAGGAGTGAACCGCAATTGATATCATTGTATGCAGATGATATGCTGTTATACATGCGGTACCCGGAAGATAATTTGCAATACATCTTGGAGGTGATGGAGCGCTATGCGACGCTCTCGGGCACAGCGGTGAACCCCAAAAGTTCATGCATGTTCCCCTTGGGGAGGTATAGAGGAGTCCCGCCGGAGAACCTACCTATCTTGCAGATAGCCTGGCAGACCAGAACATTCAGATACCTGGGGATTGACATATATCACACATTTGCAGACAAGCACAAATATAACACAGAGAGGGCAGTAGAAGGCATCAAGAACAGCATGGGGTTCTGGGCAAAGCTCCCCCTAGCCATGGTGGGGAGTGCAGCCTTGCTCAAGATGGTGGTCCTGCCTAGGCTACTACATTTTTTCATAAATATCCCACACATGTTGCCCAAAGGTTTCTTTACCAAACTCCAGAGCTTATGCAGAGGCTTCCTGTGGCACAACTCTAGAAACAGAGTGGCCCTATGAAAATTACAGAATACGTATAACAGAGGGGGTATAAACCTGCCGAACTTTGAGATGTACCACTTGGCAGCGCAGCTGCAATACATCGCTAGGTGGCTGCCGGAAGACGAGACAGCAGAATCCAGATTGTTGAGGGATGAATGCGACCCTTATTTCCTAAAAGAACTGATATGGCTACCCAAACCAGAGATGCAGGGGCGATCGAGATTGCTGGAACTGGGCTGGAAGACATGGTGCAAAGCGTGTCGAGCTATGGGAAACCCAACCCAATGCTCCCCGCAGGCACCACTTGTGGCGCTATGCGGGGTGGATGAGCAACTGAAGAAAGGGATCCATAGATATTGGGAACCAGTAGGCCTAGCGACCCTGGGAGACATATGGCAAGAGGGGAAGGCACTGGGCTTCCAAATGATAGTGGATGAAACTGGGATACATGCGGTGCAATATATTACATATAGCAGAATAGTTAAACGGGTGAAGGAAACGTGCTCTGAAATAGTACTAGCAGAACAACCTGGCACCGCCATAGAAACGATGTATGATATCTCGGAGGGAGGACACTAAACATCCCGGATTTATGAACTGGTGATGTCTAGAGTGGGCAAGGAGCTGCTCCAATTGAGACAAGACTGAGAGGAGGAAGCGGGAGAACCCATGCAAGACGGGCAGTGGAAAAGAGCTCAGAGATATCACAAAAAGGTATCCAGGAATGCGAGGCTGCAGCAGATTCAATTATATGTCACCCATGGGGCGTACATGACCCCACGTAAGATCGCCAGATTTAAGAATATAGAATTACAAAAATGCCCCAAGTGAGGGGAGGTGGATGCCGGGATAATCCACATGTTCTGGGTGTGCCCGGAGGTGGAAACATTCTGGGATGAAATCAAGCTACGATTGTCTGAAAAGGGAATCAAGTTAGATGTGGATTCCGTGTGGGCATGATTCACCAGACCATTCAACCTGAAACTCGTATGCAAATTCAAGGACCTGGCCTACATTCTGGCCAAAGGGAAAATGGCCATGAGCTGGAAAGCAGCCCATAGACCCATATCAGAGGTATGGTGGAACGATCTCCTGAAATGGGCAGATGCTGAGACAGTAGTATGGTATGAGGCAGTCAACAGGGGGGAAGAAGACGAAGTGGGACCTCTGATAGCATGGAGACAATTGGTAGCCACATTGTCGCGATCCTCCCATGCCAATTCCAATGAATGTGATACGTCCGGGAACGGCGAAGGGGATTAACCCCAAGAGAAGGGAAGTCTGGAAAACTGAGGTGGAAGCTCGAGTTAAAATGGGGGAGGGTGGAAGACAGTAAAGAAAATAACACATAAATGTATGCTAAAAAGCTTGTAACTGAAAATGTCGGGTGTGATGGTTATATTTTGTTTTGTTTGTTGAAAAAAACAGTAAGATTTGTAAAAAATTATTTTTACAAAAAACCAATCTACTGAAGGCCATAAACCAACTAGCCCCGCTCAAATTAAGGAAAGCCAAACCACTGGCACACCTTAATAAATGGTTCTCTGCCGAGCTGAAAACCCTACGTAAATCCAATAGAGATGCAGAGGCATTTTGGAAAAAAAACACCAGCGCAGAATGAGGACAATTTCACATCTGCCGCCACTGTGTACAAAACTATGATCCTAGAAACAAAAAGGGAAAATTATAACAATAAAATATCCAATTCCAAATCCAGCACCAAGGAGCTAACCACTATCCTTAAAGAATTGGAATCACCCATCTCCCCACCAGACTCCTGCAAAAAAGACACCTTTTGGTGTGCTGACATCCCAAAGGCCCTAATCAACAAAATTGCACTGCTTCAATCCAAAATTGAAGCAAAAAAAAGCCAGCCTCCTGACCACAGCCAACGATGGTAATTAAGTCAATATACAACCGGATCCGAGCCTTCAGCTCCCCTCGCCCACTACGCAACCCAAAGCATTCGAATTTCTCCCCGCCACTACCTCAGAAATAGAGGACATCATTAAAAGTCTCAAGCCGTCCAAGTGCCAAGGAGACATATGTCCTGCTTCAATCACAAAACAAGGAGCCAAAGAATTTGCCCCCTTCATCCCTTCCTTTAAATGCCTCATTTGCTTCTTGCATTATACCCAAAAATCTCAAAGACGCCTGGGTCATGCCCCTTCTAAAAAAACTAACCTTGACCCCAACATTCCCATCAACTTCAGACCTATCACCACAATGCCCATTCTCCTAAAAATCTTAGACAAGGCAGTTTATGTCCAGATCCAGAACCATCTCGAGTCTAACAACCTCCTACGCCTAAGGCAATCTGGTTTCCGTACATGACACGGGACAGAAACGGCTCTCCTGGATTTGAAAATCCAATTGGACAAGGCAAGAGACAATGGAAAAACTGCACTACTCCTCCTATTGGACCTATCATTAGCGTTCGATCTAGTCGATCATAATATTTTAACCAACCATCTCACCACTGCGGCCTCCTTCTCCAACAAAGCCGCACCATGGGTCAACTCCTTCCTTTCGGATAGATGTATGAGGTTTTTCCCTCCTACCGCCTCAGCCAAGCCTGCCCGCATCTCATGTGGAGTCCCACAAGGCTCCTGTGTCTCAAGCACCCGCTACAATATTTTCACTAAACTCCTTTCTGATCTACTAGATGACCTGGGCATATCTTATGCAAACTACGCAGACGATACGCAAATACTCATCACGCTATCAGGCGACTATCATATTGACTCCACTATCCTAAATAACATCTACAGCAAAATACAAGCCTGGATTATGGCTCAACAACGATAAAACCGAGCTACTACTCATCGGGTCGAAGCTGAGACTTAACAAGCTTGGCCCCAAATAATCCGCCTTCATTATCGATGGTAACCTTATCAAAGTAGATAAGGAAGCCAAAACACTAGGCTTCTATCTAGACTCTGCACTAAACCTACAAAAAGACAAGTTAACGCCACCTCATCTACAACGGCTTATACCTCAAAACTAATTAATGCATGCAAACCTTTCAGGTCCACTCACAGCTGTATCACCTTTCCAAGAGCCCTGATACTGTCAAAATTGGACTACTGAAATACACTCTACCTTGGCACCAGCCAAAGGAACTTATACAAACTGTAAGTATTGCAATATAATGCGCTCAGAACTGCCTTAAACATTCCTCGTTCCAATCATATTTCACAAATCCGACGCAACACTAACTGGCTCCCTATACAAGACAGGATTAATTTCCAAACGCTCATCATCACTCACAAGTGCCTAAACAACTCAGCCCCCAGGTATCTGATGGACTCATTTTCTAGGAATGTATCCACTAGACCCACCAGAGCCAACTATGGCCACTATCTCAACATCCCTAAATTCAAACTGTCCAAAGCAGGAGGTTCTATCTTTCCGGTGTTTGCGACCAAGCCTGGAATATGCTTGCACCAGCACTAAATACAGACCGAATGTTCCCCTAATTCCGAAACAAAGTAAAAACTTGGCTTTTCTCACAAACTAACTATCACTATGATTTATCGTGACTCCATGACTCTCTATCTTACTAACTACACTCACCGCTTAAGCTTCTCACCGCCTTCCGACTGTCCGCGGCTTTGTGCACTACTATGCTAAGCTTTGTATCCCTCGATTACTGTACATACTGTATCGCTCTTGTATATTCCTTAATATATTTCTGTCAATATTATCTGTATCTGTAAATATTACTGTACTTCCCATCTTTTCAAAACCATGTCGTTCCACAAGTAAAGCGCCCAGATACCCTCGTGTTTGGTGTGCTATATAAGTAAATAAAACAAACAAACAAACAAACAAACGCATCATAGACCCCTAAAAGTCCAGAAAACATTCTCAGCCTGAAAAACACCCTAGACACCCAAAGGTCCAGAGTACCATGGTGGGCCAAAAAAGGCCTCAAAATGCAACATAGGCTCCCAAAAATCTAAAAAAATGTGGAAGCCCAAAAAGGGACTTAAATGCATCTATACCCTCAAAGTTCAGAAAAGTTTAGTGGCCTGAAAAAAAGTGACTGAGAGCTACGAATGTCCCCAAACCTTTGGTAGCTTGTATAAGGCCTTGACGTGCATCCTCAACCCTGAAAGTGCTGAAAAACCTTTTCAGCCTGAAAAACATGCCCTAAACGATGAAAAGCCAGAGAAGTTTGGTGGCCTAAAATATGCCTTAACATGCATCATAGGCTCCCAAAAATCTCACAAATTTTGGAAGCCCCGAAAAAGGCCTTGAAATGCATCTTAGACCCCCCAAAGTTCAGAAATGTTTGGTGGCCGAAAAAAGTGACTGAGAGCTCTGAATGATCTGAAACCTTTGGCAGCCTGAATAAGGCCTTAGCATGCATTCTAGACCCCTGAAAGTCCTCAAAACATTTTCAGCCTGAAAAACATGCCCTAGATCCTGAAAAGTCCAGAAAACCTTGGCGGCCCAAAAAAGGCCTTAACATGCATCATGGCTCCTGAAAGTTTAAAAAACTTTGGAACCCTGAAAAAAGGGCTTTAAATACATCCTAGACCTCCAAAGTTCAGAAAGGTTTGGTGGCCTAAAAAAGTGACTGAGAGCTCTGAATGTCCCAGAACCTGAACCGGAAAAGGGGAATTAGAGCTCCAAATGTCCCAAAACCTTCGGCATCCTGAATAAGGCCTTAACACGCATCCTAGACCCCTGAATGTCCTGAAAACTTTTTCAGCCTGTAAAACCCGTCTAAAAACCCATAGGTCCAGAGAACTATGGCGGGCCAAAAAAGGCCTCAAAATGCATTATAGGCTCACAAAAATCTCAAAAACTTTGGAAGCCTGAAAAAACTCCTCAAATGCATGCAAGAGCCCCCAAAGTTCAGAAAGGTTTGGTGGCCCGAAAAAAGGGAATGCATGCTCCAAATGTCCCCAAACCTTTTGCAGCCTGAATAAGGCCTTAACACGCATCGTAGACCCCTGAAAGTCCTGACAACTTATTTAGCCTGTAAAACACGTCTTAGATACCCATAGGTCCAGAGAACTGTGGCGGCCCAAAAAAGGCCTCAAAATACTTCATAGGCTCCCAAAAATCTCAAAAACTTTGGAAGGCCGAAAAAACACTTCAGATGCATCCAAGAGCCCCCAAAGCTCAGAAAGGTTTGGCGGCCCGAAAAAAAAAAGACTGAGCTCTGAATGTCCCAGAACCTGTGGCAGCCTCAATAAGATCTTAACATGCATCTTAGACCCCTGAAAGTACTGACAACTTTTTGAGCCTGAAAAGATTTTCCTAGACCCCCGTAAATCCAGAAAACTTTGGAACCCCGAAAAAGGACATGCATCCTAGAACCCCAATGTTCAGAAATGTTTGGTGGCCGAAAAAAGTGACTGAGAGCTATGATATGATATGATGATAGGTTATTTATAACGTGCTTAATACCCAGAGGTTCCTAAGGGCATATCCAGGGATCAAACCTGTGTTGCTCCATGTCACCTTTCTTCCAAGGTGAGCATGTTGCCCCTAAGCTATCCTCCCGAGACAAGCTCTGAATGGTCCGAAACCTTTGGCAGCCTGAATAAGACCTTAACATGCATTCTAGACCCCTAAAAATCCTGAAACCCTTTTCAGCCTGAAAACATGTCCCAGACCCTGAAAAGTCCAGAAAACCTTGGCAGCCCAAAAAATGCCTTAACATGTATCATAGACTCCTGAAAATCTCAAAAACTTTGGAACCCTTAAAAAAGGAATTTAAATACATCCTAGGCACCTCCAAAGTTCAGAAAGGTTTGGTGGCCTGAAAAAGGTGACTGAGGGCTCTGAATGTCCCAAAATCTGTGACAGCCTGAATAAGGCCTTAACATGCATACTAGACCCCTAAAAAGTACGGGAAACCCTGGCAACACAGAAAAGGCCTTAAAATGTATCATTGGCACCCAAAAATCTAGAAAACTTTGGAAGCCCGAAAAAGTGCTTTAAATTTATCCTCGACCCCCCAAAGTTCAGAAAGCTTTGGAGGCCCGAAAAAAGTGAATGAGAGCTCCAAATGTCCCAAAACATTTGGCAGCCTGGATAAGGCCTTAACACACACCCTTGACCCCTGAAAGTCCTACAAATCTTTTTTGGCATGAAAAGCACATCATAGACACCTAAAGGTCCTGAGAACTATGGCGGCCCAAAAAAGGCCACAAAATGCTTCAAAGGCTCCCAAAAATCTCAAAAACTTTGGAAGCCCGAAAAAGCGTTTTAAATGTATCTAAGAGCCCCAAAGTTCAGTAACATTGGTGGCCCGAAAAAAGGGAATGAGAGCTCCAAATGTCCCAAAACCTTTGGCAGCCTGAACAAGGCCATAACACACATCCTAGACCCCTGCAATTCTTGAAAACTTTTTTTTATCTAGAATTGCACCCAAAGATGCAAAGAATTTTGGCAGCCACAAAAAGGCCTTAAAATGCATCATAGGCTCTCAAAAATCCCAAAAACTTCGGAAACCCCAAAAAGAATTACATTTATCCTAGACCCCCAAAAGTTCAGAAAAGGTTGGGTGCCCGAAAAAAAAGTGACTGAGAGCTCCGAATGTCCCCAAACCTTTGGCAGTCTGCATAAGGCTTTAATAAGCATCCTGACCCCAGAAAGTCCTGAAAACGTTTTCAGCCTGAAAAAATGGCCAAGACCTCCAAAAGTCCAGAAAACTTGGGCAGCCCAAAAAGTCTTAAAATGCATCATAGGCTCCTAAAAATCTTAACAACTTTTGAAGCCCAAAAAAGGACTTTAAATGCACCCTAAACCCCACCAAAGTTCAGAAAAGTTTGGTGGCCCAGAAAATGGGACTGGGAGCTCTGCATGTCCCAAAACCTGTGGCAGCCTGAATAAGGCTTCAATATACATTTTAGAACCCTGGAAGTTCTGAAAACCTTTTCAGCCTGAAAAATATGTCCTCGGCCCTGAAAAGTCCAGAAAACTTTGGCGGCCCAAAAAGGCCTTAAAATGCATCATAAGCCCCCAAATATCTAGGAAACGTTGACAGCCTGAAAAAGGGCTTTAAATTTATCCTAGACCCCTAAAGTTCAGAAAAGTTTGGTGGCTGCAAAAAAATGAATGAGAGCTACAAATGTCCCAAAACCTTTGTCAGCCTGAATAAGGCCTGTAAGGTAATATCTGTGTAGACCCTTGTTGAGGCATGCAGCCATGTGTAGGACACTTCTCAGGGGCATCAAGGAGAACAACAGAAGGCCTTTGAGCAGGGCATTGCTCCATTCAGGTGAGCTAGGACCAGTGCTTGAACAGTGGATCTAAAGCTGTCCAGAGGGAGAAAGGGCTTGAATTTATGTAGGAAGGAGAGCTTATACCAAGATGTCTGTATTTTCTTAGCTCAGTGTGTCTTGAAGGAGAGGTGTTTGTCGATGTGGAACCCGAGGGACATGCTGCAGGAGGTGAGCTTGGGTGTGAAGCCCTCAAAGTTAATGGTTGATGGGCAGGTCTGTATGTCTGGATGTTCGGTGTTGTTGGTGTTGTTGGTGAGGAGTAGGAGTTTTGTCTTAGAAGAGTTGAACTTCAGGTATGCACTGGACATCCAAGACTGGATCAGCGGGATGAAGGTTTTGAGCCTGTGGATTATCTTGATGGAGTCGATATTGACGTATAGCTGTATATCATCGGCTTATTGGTGGATGTGGAAGTTGTGTGTGGCTAGGAGGCCTCCCAGCAGCCCCATTTATAGAGTGAAGATCATTGGGGAGAGGATAAAATCCTGCGGGACTTCACAGGTGATGGGTAGCATTGGAGATCTCGAGGAGTCCATCTGAACAAACTTCTGGTGGTTGGCAAGGTAGGACTTGAACCAGCGTAGGACAAGGTCGCTGAAACCCATTCAGTGATGTAAGGTGTCTGTGAGCTCCTGGTAGTCTACTGTGTCTAAAGCAGCTAAGAGGTTGAGTAGAACCAGTAGGCAGGGGTGTCCATCATCAAGGATGTTGAGGGCATCGTCGACCACCTGTGTGGTTGTCGTCTCTGTTCAGCATCTGGGTCTGAATCCGGATTGGTAGGTTTGGAGGAGATTGTTGGTGTTGATGTGTTGCTGCAGTTGCACGGCTACCGCTTTCTCAATGATCTTACCTAGGATGGGATGATGGTTGATGGGGCAATAGTTACCTAGGTTGTCAGGATCCAGAGTTGGTTTCTTTAGTATAGGGAGGATTTGACCTGTCTTTAGGGTCAATGAGAAGGTGCCTTGATTTAGAGAGCTGTTAATGCTCTCCACGTAGGAAAGGAGAGTTTATGCAGGGAGGGTCTTGAAGATGGATCCTGGGAGGATGTCATCTGTATATGATGTGGCTTTGGGGGCAGCCAGGGTTTCTACCAGGTGCTCTGTAGAGAGTGTCTTGAACATTGTCCAGGGTGTGAAGAATTCATGAGGAGGGAAGTGTGGTGGGGCTGTGGATGCAGAGCTGCTGTCTATGTGCTGGTGAATCCTGCTGATTTTTTCAATGAAGAAGGTGTTGATGATGGTGGATATTTCGATCGAGTGTGGTATGGCAGGATCGGGTAGTGGTTTGACACAGAGCTTGACTGCTTTGAAGAGGGCTCTACTTTTGTTCTTGGCTTCTACTATGGTGTTCTGATTGTAGGAGGTATTGGCTGTGTTGGTTAGTTGTCAGCAGGCTGCTTGGAGAGCCATGGAATTTTGTGTTTGGTTGGACTATAATTGTTTGTGTTAGCGTGGCTTTGGGGTTTGACCATACCGCCAGCCAGTGGGAAAAGGGGCCATCTGCCACTCGTCACCAAAGTGGAGGCATCCAAGTTCCAGGTGAGTAGCATAGTTTGGGGCTGACTGGGGTAGGCCAAGCAGTTTTTTCAAGAAAATGTTCTCTATGTTTCAATGTGGCTGGCCTTCTCCATGCCCCATAAAGCAGCCCCGTAAATGGTGGCGGCTTTTGTTTGGGCTCTCTAGAACTCCAAACTTAGCCTAATAGGTTGCCCTAAACAAAAAATTTGGAAACGGGACAGAGACCCAAGGGCCTGCCTCATTCTCAAACACTGTTTTTCAAGATGATCCGAACCTCACCATTTTTCATTAAAGCAAACTCCCGTGACTCTACAAGCCATCACTGCCGACTTCTTAGAATTTATGAACAGTTTTAGGTTGGCCATTAACAGGGTATAGGCATCAACCAAGCGTTGTAGGGCAAGGGGAGTGTGGGCAATCGAAACCATATTGTCCGCATAACCCAATACTGGGAGCAGTACGCCGCCCACCCTAATAAAGTCTGAATTTGTTTCCACCAGGGCCTGGTACACACCATTCATATAGAGGACAAATAGCACCGGGGTCACCACACAACCCTGTTGAACACCCAGGAAAGTTTGGAAACAGGCTGTACATTGTCCCTGATCACCAAATCTAACACAGGCCGATGTGTTCTCATGGATCAGCTGGAGCACCTTTACCAACTCCTCTGGACAGCCCAGGGACATGAGCACAGCCCAGGGCAATGCTCTGCCCACTTTATCAAATGCTGTGCTCAGGTCCATGAACACCAAATAGAGTGGTTCGCCCCTCACAAAGATCGATGAGGCTGCCACCAGATATAGATTGAGGGCCTGGTCCGAGTTCTCAAGCCCAGGCGGAAACCGTACTGCATGTCTGCTAGGAGCCCAGAATCTGAAATCCATTGCTACAGGTGAACTAGGACAGCCTGACCAAAGATTTTAAAAGAGGTGTCCAGCAAAGATATAGGTCTATAGGATAAGGGGCCACCTGGATCACCCTTTTTAAATATCGGGTAAATAATTGCTTGCCACCAGGAGGTTGGATAAACACTAAGTTCCAGGAAGGCATTGAAGCAATTAGTGAGCAAAGGAGCCCACAGATCTACCTCATTGCAACAAAAGATCAGCTGGGATGGCATCCGGCCTGGATGTAATATCAGTAATTCTGCTACCAGCGCTTTTTTACTGTGCTGCCATACTCATGATGAGCATGACTGTTCGAAAACCATCCATTTTTATAGGAAACACAGAAAAAGCATTGTAATTGCAATTCATCACCAATGCGGATGTGAAAAGCATCTACAATTTATAACCTTGCCTACAGAGGGTAATCCCCACTATGGTCCCCATTCAACTTATGGCATCCCTTAAATAAGAAAACAATTTCCCCCAAAAACATTTTATTCAACTCCAAACCAAACAACATGTTCCTTTTTCAGAGAATTTAAAAATCAGTCAGCACATTTTGCCCCAAAAAGTAAACTTAAAAATTCCACATTGTCTTTTCCTTTAAATATAACATTTTGACTATTTGATGCTATAGTAAACATTTTTATTTACAGATGTTTAAAACCTCTAAAAACCTTTAATGTCCCTTTATTTTAAATAGTTCCTTTTTTTGATCAAATTATTTCTCTAAAAATGCTTTTTCTGACAATAGATTACTGAACCATAATTGCAATAAAAAGATCTTGCATCTAGGATTACAGCACATGGTGTGCAGTCTATGTATATGATCCCCGCCTGCAATTTTATGCAATGCACAAGCACACTGTGTTTTGAGTGTGAAATTCAACACCTACAGCAATATGTTTTGCTAAGCCCCACCTTAAGTATGGATTTGGTGTCCTCCATCTACGTCTCGACTTCTAAATATAGGATCCAGTAAAGCTGACCGTGCTTCTGAGTAGGAGAGGAGGAGTTACTTTATGGCAAGCATGACGCTATGGAGAGAAGGGCTGGGTTTATGGGACGTCAATTCACTAAAATGCCAGGAGAACAGCAGACGTGACATCACATATCTAATTATATCACTGGAAATGGCATTGTGTGGCCACTAACCCTGCAAACATCACAGGAAATGAGCCCATGTGACATTTTGCCCTAGTGACATCATAGGGAGTGACGTCCCAAAAGTAAAAAAGAAAGCCTACCAGAAGTGCATGATGAACACAATAATGAACAGTACTCGAGCAGACAAAAGGCTACTTCAGTGTTCACGTATATATTAACTGCAGTGCAGTTTTGTTATGCCGAGGACACACCCAGCAGAAGCATCATAGTACCAGAACACTGCTTTGTTAGACTGGTACTACCACGTATGGACAGTCAGTACTATCTACCTAAGCTCACAAGCCAGATAGTGGCATAATATGCTACACATTACCTCACATGCCAGGCAGCGTTATAAAAGGCTAAGTGCAAAATCATATACCCTATGGTGAAATCTGTGTTACCTATAGCACATTGTCGCAAAAAGATGTTTTACCTGGTATTGGGTGACAAATGTTATCACCTTTTTGAATATTGTTGCATGTATCTCATAAAAGACATGGGCCCTCATTACGACCTTGGCGGAGGACCATGGTGCAATTAGCACCATGGTCCATGGCGCTAAGGGTGCAATTCCGCCATGGTGGTTGGCGGACTTACCGCCCCATTCCGACCTTGGCGGGGCGGTAAGTCCCCAATCCCCATTTTGCCCTTCCCCATTCCCATTCTTGCCCCATAGGGCATAATGGGAGTGGGGAAGGCGTTAATTACGCCACCGTAAATTACGGTGGCGTAATTAACATCAAGGTCCCTTAGCGCCATGGATTTTAACGCCTGCAAAAAGCAGACATTAAACTCACCATGGCGCTAAGGGACCTCGTACTCAGGCGGTAAGGGCCGGCGATGTTTACGCTGGCGTAAACCCCTTACCGCTTGGGTCGTAATGAGGGCCATGGAAATGTCTCTCCTTTTCTAAAAAGACATATTTTGTTTTCTTTTGCAACCAAACTACCCAATTTCATGACTTAATATAAATTATTCATTTGTGAACTATTTTGGTATTTTCCTTCATTATATTTTTAAATGTATTGTCTTTTGTAGTATTGGCCAATATTTGTAAACAATGCATTCCCACTCATCCCACTTACTGTTACAGTTCCCCAACGGCCTGCCCTTGGTCCACTTCTCTTCACTCTCTACACTTCAGCTCTTGGCACCCTGATCTCTTCTTATGACTTTTTCTATAATGTCTTCACTAATAATACTCTGATCTTCTTCTCCTTTCACTCTTTATCCAATGAACTGTTGTCAAACATTAATGGTCTCTCTGTCATCAAATATTATATGGTGTCTCCCTTGCTCATGCTCAACTTCACAAAGACTGAGTTCTCTACTTCCCAGCCAAACAGGCTATCTATTCCCCTGCCCCTTTTCTTCTCTTTTCATGTAGCTACCTTCCTTACTCTGCTTCCGCTCGTAAACTTGGTGTCATCTTCAATCCATCACACAATTTCTCGCTCTTCATCTCCCAATCTGCCACTGCAGCCAGACTCAACCTCTGCAATATCAGAAAAATCCATCATCTTCTTCCTTTCAATAATGCTAAACAGCTAACCTCTTCATTAGTCCTTTCTAGATTTGACTAGTGTGCCAGTCTCCTCTATGGCCTTCCCAACTATGCCTTTTCACCTCTGGACAAAGTCCTCATCTTTGCACACTTTTCAACCTTTCTCGCTAAACCTCTGCCTCCTCTATCCGTTGCCAGATTGGCTGGCTATCTAGGAAACAAAAGGCTAAGTATAAACTTCTCCTCATCGGAAAAACTAGCCATGGACTCGCCCGACTCTACCTATCTGCTCATCTCACTCCCTACACTGCTCCTGGCTCATTAAGGTCATCCTGAGCTCACCTCCTTGCTACCTCTAGAGTCCCCTGTGTTCTTTCTCATGTCCCCTCTCGCTCTCTCCCTGCTCCCCTAGTCTGGAATGCTCTTCCTCTCCCGCTCTGTACTACTCCAGCTCTACGACTATTTAAATCCAATTTCAAAGCTCTCGTTATTTCTGAAGAACCTGTTTCCTAGCACTCTATGCTATTGCGTCAACCTCATTTCCTCTCTCACTATCCTTCATTGGCAACCCTACAGCCCTAATCTGTCACCCCTCCATCCTTAATTCAGCACTTTCTCCACCATCCAATTGGTATGTCATTCTGTCCTGTACTTGTCCCTGGTTTATGTTTCCACTTTACCCTGCAACATATGGTCTTCAAGTCATATTCTCTCACCCCATTGTATCGGGGTATCCGTGCAAATTATTGAAAAAGAAAACGAATGAAAAACAATGCCGAAAAAGGCATTGAAAAAAAAACTGAAAGTCCAAAAATGTCGATCAAAGCAAGTGGGGGTGTCCACATCAACTTTTGGAGGCTGCAGGGGTGTCCTCTGCTTCCATAAAAAGGAACGTGGGGGACAAGCAAAGTTTTTTAAAAAAAGGAAAGGACCCTGCAGCGCATGTTCCCTTCCATGTGTGTGATCGGAACAAATGTTGCGGAGGGATTGCGGAGCCAGCAGCACAATTCTCTGTGTGCTGCCAGAATGCAAGTAAGGGGTTGGGGGGAGCGGGTAGTCCGAAATGTCAGTGGGAACCAAAACTGAAAGTTATTTTCGGAAAAAAAGCTTTCGTGTTTTTCTTCCTCTGTCATTTCAGATTCAAACTATTCATGGTAAACCTGCAAAGGACCCATAAATTTGGTAAGCGTGGTTGTGCCAAAAATGGTTTGCTTTCCCTGTGATTTGTTTATAAATAAATAAAAACATTTTTATTTATTTATTTATTTTAATTCTTGGTATAGCACCAAATCACACGCAGGCCTCACAGTGCACGTAGAACAAAAAAGAACAGATGGAAACGAGCAATTGGAAGTAGAAGAATGAAGTCAGAGAGCATAGAGCTATGGTGTGGTAAAAAGAAAGGTCTTCAGGTTCTTTTTAAATATGACCAAAGTGGGGGAAGACGTAAGATGAAGTGGAATCGAATTCCATACTGCTGAAGCAAGTACATCAAAGTTTGTTTTACCATATTTAGCAAGATGGGAACGAGGCTGGGAAAGTCTTGCCTGTTCAGCAGACCCAAGATGCCGTGCTGGAATATAATGATGCATCCGTTCTGAAAGGTAGCTGGGTGCAGTGGCATAAGTGTGAGTATCTTCAATGATACCCTGTGCCTAACTGGAAGCCAATGTAGGCTTTTTCAGGCCTCAGTGATAGAGTGCCACCTTGAAATACCAAGTACAGCACGAACAGAGTCATTTTGAGTAGTCAGAAGAGCTGCAATGTTAGTAGAGGCTCTACCAGCCAAAAGGCTGTTACAATAATACATCTGTGAGTTGACAAGAGCAGTGGCCAAGAGAGACATGTTGCTTACAGATAGGAACGGGTGTAATGAGCCGAGCTGCTTGTTAATCCAACCACATGTGATTCGTGTTTTAACCACATGAGCACACCTGGAAAGTTCGGCGTCAATGGTGACCCCAAGCGTCTTAACGCTTTGAACCACAGGGATACAGACATTGGCAACATAAAATGAAGCATAATTGGCAGGAAGGTTCTTTAACATTTGACTGGAGTCAGCAATAAGCAGCTCAGTCTTGTCCGCGTTCAGTGCCATAAAATTCTGAGCCATCCAAGAATGAATGATTGAGTGGACGGCCGGGATAGCATTAGCGTCAGTAAAGTAAAAGCCAGAAAGTTTGAGGATGACCTGGGTGTCATCGGCATAATTAGTATACAGAACACCCAGGTCATCAAGCAACAAAAGAAGGGGGAGTATATAAATGTTGAAGAGCGTAGGAGAAAGAGAAGAACCCTGAGGCACTCCTCACGTCAACAGAGATGGAATGGATGAGAAATTGTGTATAGCCACACAGGACAAATTTAAGTTGGGGCATTGCATGACCATACATCAATATATAATTCAGGGTCACAGATTTAAATTCTCCACTATGGTGTTATGGATCTTTTCCATAGACATGACTAGCATTTTGCAAAGTGCTCTAGACAAGAACTGATTATATAGAGTTTATACTGTTTCTCCCAATCTTGAGTAGTTCTTCCTACCGTTTTAATACCTAACAATTGAGAATATGGCAAACTTGCCATGGTTTTTGGAGGTTGCAAAACGTAGTCTGAAATGCAGACTTTCAATCGGTTGGTTATGTGAACAGCTCACATTTCAAGAAAGATACTCCTTTTCTAACAAATTAACTTGAGATGGACCCACTGAAAATGTGAGTTTAGCAGTAAATGAAACATTTTGACCCATTCACAGAGGTCTGTGAGATCTTACCTGCTTCCTTACCAAGAAATAAAAACATTGTCAATCTATTGCATCCATATTGTGTCACAGTTCTTCTATTGTTTCATGGGTAAAATATATTTTTTGGAAAGCTCGCCAAAAAAGACTAACATATGTCGTTGCGAACAGTACACCCATAGTGTATCCACACACTTGTTTCTAAAGAAAAAAAGGTTCACATCTGAAATACTGTCAAGTAAAAGATAATTTGAGCAACGTTATTAGGAATTCACAATGAACTGCTGTTGTTTTCTTTAAAGATAATGCTTCTCTGACAGCCACGATTCATTCTTCATGTGGGACATTTTTAAGTAATTCAACCCCATCTGTTCTGGAAATAATAGTTGAAGAAGTTAACATTCACTGTATCTCTTATTTATTATTACTATCTATAGTGTCTTTAATATCGTTTTTTTCGCCACATTTTATAGTCAACTGTAAGAAAAGATCGACATAGCTTTTCAGTGGTTGTAAAACACTATTGATTGTGCAAAATGATTGGTCTTTCTGGAGGTTTTACTTGTTTTTATGAATCTTGGGTAAACAGTATAAATGAGTGTTTATGGATAATACTTGTTTAAAGATGTTGCTGTGTTTTCATTGATGTATTGAAACCAAATGCCCCTATCAATAACATTATATAACTTTGCAAAGGGGATCTTTAGCAGGTGTCTGTCATTTAATTGTCTTAACATTTCTTGATTATAGTTGAGTGTCAAGTATAATAAGGGTGCATCCTTTTCTACTTTTTGTAATTGTTAAACATCTGTGTGTCCTTTGAGACAGGCATGGTATCAAGAGAGACACACACTCAAAGATGTTAGTTTCAAAACCTTTATTTACTAAGGTTTCCTGGGTTGGTGTAATGCTTGACTGGCCCTAACTCTAAAGGGGTTGTTCCCTTAAATGATGTTTCGAAGGGCTGCCGAGGTTTAAAAGTCCAAAACAATAACCCGTCTGTGTCTAAACCTATGCTTCCCCTCACTCTTTGCAAACATGTGTTGGGGAGTCTTTAAAAAGGAAAAAAACTGATTGAACAGAAAATAGGAAACCAAGTTTGGTTTCAGGTGGTTTTCTCACCAGGTGTAGTTTGGCCAATATCACAAAAATTAGGTCAATCAAAGGGCTGTTCGTAAGACCTTCTCCACAAGGCCCTTGGAATATTCTCAAATACTTTCAAAGTCTTCGGTTCCTTGGGGTCCCTTCCCCAATTTTAAACTTGTGCAAGTTCAAGCACAACAAATGCAATATAACACAGTTCCTCTTTCCACTTCTTGGGTCTCCCTTCCCCATGATTCAATTACTTCAGTATCAAAAGTGTTAAGCCTCTCAGGGTGCCCTTCCCCAAGCATAGGTCTCTATTTACACATTACAACAATGTCTCTTACACAATTCTTCTTGGGCCTCTCAGGGTTCCCTGCCCCAAGCTTAGGCCCCTTTCGTCTTTAAACAAACAAAGTTCTCCTAGTCAGGATGTACCTTTCACTGTACAGTTCTTACAAACAAAGTGCTTACATTGGGTAGCATCAGAGACTTTCGAGTATGCTAGGCTCTTTGATCCTCCCAAGTGTGACCACTCTGACCTTTAATCCCTCTCCTTATTCCTTGCTCTTCCTTTTTAAGCTTTCACCATCAGGTGCTTCCTGTACCCATGCTTCCTCTCCTTTGTTTCCTTTGTTTTATCATGCACACTTGCACCCATCCGTTTCTTTCAAACCTTTCACTTGCAGGTGCTTCCTGCACCCATTCTTGCTTACTCTTGCTTCCTTTAATTCATTGTGTACACTTGCACCCTTTTCTTCACTGTGCGCACTTGCATCTCTTTCCTTTGTTTCCCCTTATTTCATGGTGCACATTTGCATCCTTTTCTTCACCGTGCACACTTGCATCTTCCTTGGGTTATTTTTAATCATATTGTGCCTGTAGCACACTTTCCTTTCTTTATTGTGCGCACTTGCACCTGTCCGCTTGTTTCTCGTGCCTCCAGCACACTTCACATGCCTTTACTGTCCTTTATTTTCCTTCAGCGCCGCAAGCGCCCTTTCCTTCTTTCTGTCTTCCCTATTTCCATAATTTCTTACATTTTCTGTACTGCTTATGCTTTTTCTCTCTTTCCATTCCATGCCTTTCCAAACTGTGCATTTCTCCCACTCCGTTCCAGTGAAACACATGCTCCCGAGTTTCTCTCTCTGACTTTTAAGAAACTCACCGGCAGTATTGCATTGACAAGTGTTCTCCCGCTAGATATGCAGGGTTAAGGTCTCACCACCTGCCCCTCAGACACTCTTGGGACCGCACAGGTCCAAAGGTAATGAGCACTTCGGTGAATGTTGCAAGCAGGATGCAGGCTGCCTTACTCTGGCTCCTTGGAAGCAAGGCTCCCTAGCCATGCTCCAGGCCCTCACTAACACCGGGCCAGCGTCTCGACACACCACTCTCCTCCAGGCTTCAGCTCCTGCTGCCCTCTGCTCCTCTGCTTCTCTGGTCCGTAAGCATCCACATCTCACTTGCTGCTTTTAGCAGAACCTGGCTTGGGACTGAGAATGGATCCCCTGCTGGTCTGAGCCACACAGCCTCTCTTCTGCTCTCCCAACTGCTTCTCTCTTTGCTCTCTCAGCCGTCTGCTTTTATACACCTGTGTTGTATCAATAGGCTGCAGGTGTGTGGTCAGGGCTGAGATTGCCTGACCTCCAATACACCAATTAACTGGACATACCTGTCCTTCAGTCCTGTGTAAGTGAGTTCTTAAAGGGGCAGCATCCCCTTTCCTTCCCTGCTCTTCCTTTCTTATCATCTGTAGTGGAGATTCAAGTAGAGTCATGTGTGCAGAGTTGTAGTCAAATGCCTGACCTTGCCTCACTCTATTAATGGGACAGCCTAATGGTGGTATGTAGTAGGCCTCTTTTCTGCATATCCATGTTGTTCCTATGGGTAATCCTCATTGATCTTAGTTGTATCTTCCTTATCTCAGTGTTTGTTCGAAATCCGGAGGGGGAAAAGGGATGAGACTGAAAATACCATTTAAAGGCTGAGGGAGAGTATGTTGATGTATAACTTGGGAGAGGGGATATTTTGTTTCTGTACCAGTAGATGTTACATATGGGAAAATGACGGAAGATGTTTTACTACAACTTAAAGCGGTCATGGGAGGGCTAAGGGTAGATTGGTCATCCAGAGGAAAAGGGGGATACTACGTCTCATCCGTGGGTACCCCACTCTTAATTCCCAAGGACCCACCACCCAGGTGATCATCACTTGTCCAACCCCAGGTTCTGGATCCAACAGCGATGGCTGTCCCATGGCCACCTGAGCAGAGGATCCAGGGGGAGCCAGAATACCGTCAGGTTTCTCACAGTCCTCAATTCAAGTAATGCTTTACGCCTCCTTGCTTTATTTCTATTCTGATATTTGATCTTAGCAAAAGCTAGTTTCCCCCTGCATCATAGTCATAAATACATTCAATACTGAATATTGAATATTAAAGGTGAAGTGCTCTTTACTTTAAATTCTTCATATTGAAATGGCGTCACCTCTGGTTCTTCAATGTAATAAAAACAAAGATTACATTTAAGAGTGCTCAAAAACCTCTACATTAGTTTGAAAATGTATATTGGCGGTGGTTGGGACAAGTGTGCCAGCCATCTCTTTTCTGAATTTTCATTTCATCTGATGATAACTTTTTACCAGATATATTAATCACTATTATCTCGGATGATGAGTTTGTGTCAGAATTTTGGACCTGCCTCCTTTTTTCCAGGACCTCTATCAGAGCCAACTTCTATTTAAAAAAAAAAGGTACAGGTCTAGATGCTCCTCTACTAGTCTCGGGAGGATAGCTTAGGGGCAACGTGCTCGCCTTGTAAGCAAGAAGATGGGAGCAGCACAGGTTCGATCCCAGGGTCTGCTTAGAAACCTCTGGGTATTAAGCATGTTATAAATAACCTACCATATCATATCATACTCATGGATGTTTCTTCCTGTTCCATCTACTGAGTGAAAGCTGATGACGTTGTGCCTGTATCCGAAACAAAAGGTTCCGTCTCCTTTGAATACAATCTTAAACATTCATATTCTGTAGTTTATTCGACCCAAGTGTAGACTCAATCAAATTTATAGTTTTAAACTTGACATCGAAATATCCTTAGTTTCGTGTGCAATAGTTCAGAACAATGTGTTTTAATAATGCAATTCAATTCCTCCAATGTTTTTGGACAAGCAAAACTGGTGTTTTAACTTTTTTCAAATGTGGCCTTTATTTAATTGTTTTCAATTCCCAAATCATTGATAGCAGGGTGTTAGATCTTCTGGCATATTTCATCTTCCCAGCCCCTCACGCCATGTTGAGGATGCAACCACTGCAAAGGTCATTCATAAGTCAATGGCCACAGCTTTGGGGTGAAATGCGGGATCTCCTACCAGTAGACGTTCGGATTCAATGCGCTATGAATTGGTGGGTTCTCCTATCAAATTTCCTGTGAGTTCTGTCACTGTCCCCTCCGGTGACTCTGGTGATGAAGGCTTTTCTCACAAGTGTGGGAAGCCATGCCCACCAGCTGTCAGTGAGCAGCATTTTGGAAGGACAGGATAGATTTTGCCTCTAGGCACGATATAAATAATAGAATGTAATGTAATGTAATTTGATGGCGAACCGGTAAACCCTGAAGGCATTTTCAACCATCTCTCATGCACAGGTCTGTCCAAATGTTGACAGTCAACGCCAACGCTGTGCACTACATAAACAAGAGGAGCGGTGTTGGCTTGATCCAGCTGCGAAGGACGGCATCTATGTAACTGTGGCAAACTCTCCCCGAAAGAAAGTCTGTTTGCTTTATCTTTTTGGGGCGTCTTTGTATTTTTTAAAGGAGAGGCTTTCCTCCTTCTTTTCCACTCTCGCCCTTTCCCTTACATGACCCTGCTTTTTCCCCTTCTCTGGTTCTTTATTTTCTCGTTATTTTACTTACCTTTTCCTGTCACCCTTTCTGCATAAGGTGGTCATTTTTTCATCAAAATGTTGGTGTCAGTTATGCATCTGTCAATCTATTTTCATCAGTAGCATGGAATACAGGCAAGGAATACTACGCTCCACTAGTTTTGGGAGATTCAGAACGAAGTGGGTTCTATGTAATAATGTCTCGCAAAAATGTCACCTGACAAAAAAGTCACTGTTTTTTGCGGAGACATTATTACATTGAACATGTGGGGGATACCCCGGCAATCCCTGTCTTTTATTTTTATTTTACATGAGCGCAGGGGGCATCCCCCCAACCCTTCCCCGAACATGATGTCACCATATATAATGTTGCCAATGGCTTTTCCTGGCGACATTATGTATGGGGACATTATGTATGGGGACATTATTACCTGATACCACGAAGTGCTGGTGACTGCAGCTCATTTTGCCAGAAAAGGGAATGTGCAAGCAAACACCCTCAGCTGGTTGATCAGAGTCTTGCATGAATCGGAACTCAATGGAGAGATTTTGGAGGAGAATATTTCCATGTTCAGTTGTCGCCCAAAATGATGTCCTGGTCCAACAAGAATTGCAAGCTCTCCTATAGCAGGGTATTGCCACTCAGTGTGGCTGGGGAATGCTCTCTTTATGTCATAAGACATCGGGGTGGTATATGCATTCTCTCTGTTTCATCTTATTCCAGCGCAGGTAAGGAAGCCAAAGCAACACGAGGAAACAATGATTCTTATCATTTGGATTGTGACAGGACAACTGACGATCCCTGTGAGATTTGATGTTATCCCCTTCCTGGAAGATGCCTTGGAGAGAATTCCTGTGAGATCTGATGTTATCCCCTCCCTGGAAGCTGCCTTGGAGAGAATTCCTGTTAGATCTAATGTTATCGCCTCCCTGGAAGATGGCTTGGAGAGACATCCTGTTAGATCTGATGTTACTCTCTCCCTGGAAGATGCCTTGCAGAGAATTCCTGTTAGTTCTGATGTTACTCTCTCCCTGGAAGATGCCTTGCAGAGAATTCCTGTTAGATCTGATGTTACTCTCTCCCAGGAAGATGCCTTGGAGAGAATTCCTGTTAGATCTGATGTTACTCTCTCCCTGGAAGATGCCTTGGAGAGAATTCCTGTTAGGCCTGATGTTATCCCCTCCCTGGAAGATGTCTTGACGAGAATTCCTGTTAGATCTGATGTTACTCTTTCCCTGGAAGATGCCTTGGAGAGAATTCCTGTTAGATCTGATATTATCCCCTCCCTCGAAGATGCCTTGGAGAGAAGATCCTCTGTTGCTGGCTGGTGGCAGAATACTTCACTCGGCTACAGCCAGCTGAACTTTACTGCTTGCCCCTGAGAGAGGATGCGGCATCAACATTGGGATTTCTCTGAAGAAGTGATGGTCTGATGCATTCTGCTTGCTCTCAATCCACAAATCATATGTTTTCAGTTTGGTGCTGGCATACAGGTATTGATTGACCCATCGCGATGAACTGTTGCCGTGGTTTCACAGTTTCTCATTTCTTTGGCCAGGATAGGATTAAACGTTTTCTTTAAAAACACGTTTTTATGTGTGCTTGTCAGCCTTTGAGAGGACTTCTAGTTGGAATGGTACTTTTCCATACCTCGGGTTGTCCAATTTGTTAAGGGCTGGGTATAAGCACAATATCTATATTAATGCTCTCATATGAGGCAACCTTATCTACTATCTCCTAACGCTCATTCTATGTTCCTGGCAATCTACTATACAGCCTGTATGATGTAACCCATTTTAACGTGTTATGACTGTAACCTAGCCTGTGACATGATGTAACCTAATGTAATGTGCATTGACTGTAATCTAAGATAATATGGAATTACTGTAACCGCCACTCTTGTAACTAGCGCCTAGATGCCTCTGGGTTAGGTGCGCTTAACAAATGTCAAAATAAATACATTCAATTCCTCCTAAACCACTTTAATCTGCTTCTTAAACCCTTGTATTCATTTTATTATTATTATTATTATTATTATTATTATTATTATTATTATTATTATTATTATTATTTTTATTATTATTTATTTCTTAGAAAGCGCAACGTGGCCAGGGGCCTCAGTGCACTTGATGGCATCTCCGCTTGGTAATTTGCATTTTTATCTTGAAAGTTACATTTTTGGTGGCAGTGACCTCTGCCAATAGGTTTTCTGAGGGTTCCTTGTGTTTTGGCTCCTCAGTGTGAGACTGACATTCCTACTGAAGATGGTCTCTCAATTGCATCTACAAAAATGATTCGATTTTCTATCGTTTCTTTCACTTCCTCATCCTTCAAAGATGGATGTTTCAGCGGGAGGTATCCATTAGACGAACAATTTACTTACCTTCAGTAATGTTCTTACTGCAGTATATCAGATTCCTCCCACAGATTCCTCATTCACCCTCCCCGTTCCCCACAATCAGATTGTTTGAAAGATGTTTTAATTGTAGGAGCTCTGTTTCTAGACATCTACAACCAGAGAACATGGGGTGAAGCTGAGGCCATAGAGCACCTTCGACTTGTAATGTTTGCAGAGGTCGTCACTCCCAGAGCCAAGGGTGCCACTGACACCATGTTGGAGTTGCTGCAGAGCCCTTTAATGGTCATGAATAAACATTTCCAAATCGAACAGCGCTTGGATGTGATTTCAAAAGTAGAGGATTCTGTGGGAAGAATACCGTACCCATCAGAAAGAACGCTATTGAAGGTAAGGTGTTTTTCTCCCACCAGCCAGTCAATTGCCGCCCCAATGTGTTTATGCTACCCTAACTCTCCACCCTGGCCAGTAGCCACGTCACCTCTTTTAAAGATGTGTAATGATAAAGGTTAATGTTTGAAGCAAGTGCGCTGTCGATCAGATGGGAACTGAGGCAGGAATGGGCTTGCAGAACAGAACACTGTTTAGGAGAACAATCCAGATAAAGATATGCCAACTGGTTACCCATGGCAATGCTTTTCAAAAATAGACATCAATTAACCATTAAGATATTCATGAGCACCCTGGGGTTGTTGGCATCATCCCAAGCATGATTTCACCTGGATGCTGCCCTAATCCAGCAAGGGGCAGTAATGACTCATCACGGTTTGGTGGTGTATTATAAGCCGTTGACCTCTATCTACAAAGTAGTAAATCAGGACCTTGTGCAGCAATCACTGCTAGCGACTATGTGACATTTCTTCCTTGGTGGCTGTTCAAGGTTTATGCAAAATTATCTTTCAATCCCATCACCAATCCAAAACGACTACAATCCAGCACATTGGGAAGAATTCATGAGCATTCCTAAATTGAGAATCTAAGCCACACTAAGGTTAAAATAAGTCATTAAGTACCATGCTAGCAATCCCTTTCAAGAGAGCCTATCATGTTTGGGGTTTCAAAGCTGGGGCACTAAATGTAGGAAACCTCTACCTGACACCTAGAATGCCCCAAAAAACCCAAACGTGTTTGAATGGGCAGGTGCAATGTTTCGAAGCTGTCGCTATGTGGCTCTTTCAGGGGCAACCAGCATGTCATTGTATGAGAAACTGCACATTCAAAGATGGCTGCCTCATTTAGATTACAAATAGCTCAGCCAGTTGAGTGGCTGTTCCAAATATGTGTGTTGTGTGACAACGGCCATTCCCTAGCTCTTGGGATGAAGCATGGGGTGACCATAGGGGCTTGATGCCACCACCGACTAAGTGATTCTGTGCCTGGCGCTGGTTGGGGAGGAGCTCCCGTTTATCGCATCACACTATAGCAGCATGACAGGGGCTTAACAGCATTGTGGAGCCTGCATCATTGTCTCTTTGTGACAGCCTGCCCATAAGGTGTCTGCTAAACGTGCCTTTCTTCCTGGGCAGGTGACCTCGAAATCATACCTGAGGTCAAAAGATGAGAAGAAATGTGAGCTGTTGGAAAAATTGGGAGATTATTTTGGCGCTCTGCGGCATGGTGAAACTTAAGAACAATGTGCAAGAGTGGGTACAAACAGGTGTGAGCCTCTGTGCGCAGAAATATTTTGACTCACTGAATGTTACCTGAAAGCAGTAAAGGCAAGGTCGAGTGGTACCATGGAGGGTCTTTCGCACGATTAGAGATCCAAAATGGCAGCCTGCCTTTATAAACGCTAGGTCTGCGAGTCAATGGGAGGCTGGGTGTGACTTCAAAAGTGGCAGGAACGTCTTAACTAATTCATCATTAGGACCAAGGATTACACCCATCTGAAGATATTTTATCAAGAGCAGTCTCTGGGGGTGGGCCAGGCCCTTATATAAGGAGTCAGAATTGTCAGAAGGGGGTGGAAATCCAACAAGAGTGGCAGTGTGGTACATGAGTGTGCTGGAGGAGGGAGGAGATGGCGACGAGAGGAGGAGACTGGTGTGAGATCGCAGCTAGTCAGTCAGTCAATACAGCTTCATTTCGGTTTAAAACCTTAAAAGCAACAACACAATATAGACAATAAAATCATAATGATATTAAAGAGAAAATTACAAAACGTAAACAATTCATAGTTCTGGGATCATATAAAAAATTAAGCATCACAATTGAAAAACAGGGTATAAATTACAGTCAATTCAAGCATCTAACATTTGAGAACATTTTAAGCCACACGCATGTTTGAAATAGGCCACTGGAGGGTTTAGAACAACAAGGAGAGCATTGCTCGCAGCCTCTAAGAATGGGCACATTATCGGCAGCTACTATTCAACACTCTCAGCCTTTGCATCAAAGGCCTGTGAATATATCGTGCTGGAGCATATACAACACAAAGACTTTGGGGCTGGCCCAAGTACAACACCACCACACCCAGGTGGCCGATCCCAGCTCAATTGGGAGAGGTCTAAAATACCTACGTCTAAGATTCAGGGTTTTATGACAGATCAACAAAAGGTGTGTCAAGGATTATCTAGCTAGCCCACACATCGGACACACATCTGTCCCCAGTTCCTTCCAGGAATGGACAAAGGTGGCAAGCAATAAGATCCCAAATCTAAAGTGTACATATAAAGATCTGTCATATGCTGGATTTATGATATCAAAATATAACTTGGGACAAACAAGGAATCTTGACTCGACATATTCAGGGTCAAAGTGATTGCTTGTGCCACAAGTTGATCCCGTACTCTTTGTTTTACACCTGTCTTAAGACTTCTGGCCACAGGGCTAGAGTGTTCCATGGGGTCATACCACAGGTTTCTTAGGTTCAATGCAATAAGGCTGTGCTTTGCATGGATGACCCACTTGGAGCTTCTACCACCATTCAGGCTCATGAGATGGAGTAAGGCATCACAATATAATTCTAGACCTTCTTGCCTCCATAATCTTAATCCCACCCACATGCGTATCGAATTCCAGGTGGATCAACAATGATGGGGCACTTTGAGGTAATATTACTAACTTCTTAACTTGCGCTCACACGTGTTAAACTTCTGTAGATCAGTGTATGCCCACATCTCCAAAGCATATGTTCCTGCCTTGACTGACTGTTTTTGGAACATGTCCAAGGCAGGGGAGACAGCATCACTAACATGTCTTGTAAAAAATGAAATAGTAGCTACATGATATGTTTCGAATATGATATTAAACTTGTCCAGCTGGGTAGTCCAGCCTTCAGACTCGTGAAACCTGACCCCAAGGTACTAAAAATATTTGACCTGCTCCAATGGTACATTATTTACCTTGAGTATAATAGGCCTGTGTTTTGAAAATTGAGGCTTAAAGACCATGGGACTCATGACATGTTTGCCAGTCTGGAAACAAGGGTGCTGGTAAGCTCACTGACACCCTGGTTTCTGGACCGGCAAACTATATGTCTGCCTGCCGGAGCTGCGGCTATGCCGGATATAGTGGTCACGGTAAGCAAACCCATCACGGAAGCACCGGCACCGATAGCAATGGTTCCAGTGCTTCCGTGTCCCCACTCCCATAGAGTACTATTGGACTCTACGGGAATGTGGATTGACAAATTTACTGGTGCCTGATTTCCTAGCAGTGTGACTCTTAGGGCCCGATTTATAGAATCCAGTGCAGAAAAGGCACAAGCGCTGAGAAAGAGCGTGCGCCAGTAGTGGCGCAAAGAAACAATTGCGCGGCACGCGTATTCATGGATTTCCCGAGGCATCACTAGCCGTGGTGCAAGGAACATCAAGCACCACCAGTGACACCCCCAACACGCCCCCACGTGCAGTAAAAAGCAAGTAAAATGACAAACACGGTGTAAGCCCCGCGCCATCTCTGGACCAGCTTACAGCCCTCCCAGCCAAATCGCGTCAAAACTCGGTGCGGACGGGTTACAAGCTGAGTTCCCATGCAAATTTCTGGGGGGCTGATGGGGTACGTGCTGAGTTCCACACGATTTGGCTGGGGTGCGGACAGGTTACGCGCTGAGTTTCCACACAATTTGGCTGGGGTGCGGATGTGGTACGCGCTGAGTTTTCATGTGATTACTCCGTCCACAGCACAGCCAAATTGCATGGAATCTCAGTGCATACCGTGTCTGCAACCCAGCCAAATCGCATGGATACTTCGCCCTCTTGGACCTCCCCTCAGCAGCTGCGGCCGTTGTCTCTGACGCAGCACCAGTCTCCTCGCTCCCCGAATATGAAGTTACCTGGCAGCGCGACTGGACCTTGTGTCTGTGCCTGGTGGAGGCATCCCCGCTGCCTTGCTCCAGAGCACCTTCTCCGCCCTCATCTTCCAACTTCACTGTGGATAGGGAGACATAGAAAAAAGATACATCAGGGTACTGTACATTTGTGTGTATGGCACAAAACATATGCACATGAATTGCACTGGCAAAGGCCACAAACATCATCACCCTCCACAACACACTGTTACGTGCAATTAACACACAAGCACATATATGACTGTCCTTCACAACAGTCAATCATATCCTTGGACAAGGCACTGTCAGCACCTACCAATTGTGCATGCCCCTCACAAGTATAATGTGACATACACATGTCATTCACACACACATCACTTGACAGTCCTGAGGCAGGGCATGGAGCCATCACATCAGAGTCCACTCAATGTCAATTTGCCAGCAAGAGGCAAGCACACATTCAAATGTTCCAGTAACATCCATCCAGGAGTGTTGGCCAGTAACACACTCACTTCTCAGACTCATGAACATGTGCACCATGCATGTCCATGATGTTGCCAACAGCACCAATGTGTCACACCTCTCACACAGCCACATCCATACACAAGTATGCAACCATGTGCACGTCGTTACATGCTGCAGCGCATCACACATTGCAACTGAAACACTGTTGGTGTCACACATGCTTGAATGGGCACACAAGCAGCACTGTATGGGACATGCACACAGACATCCATACAAGAGGGTGCCTGACATAAGGTCAAGGTGGACACTCCAACCACTCATCAACATGCACATGCACTGTGCAGAACAACAACACACAGACGCTTACCAGTCGACTCCAGACAGAGCTGAAAATCCATGACCTGGCCGTGCAGAGCTGGGTAGAACCACTCCAGGAGGTATTACCCAAATTGTTTGTTTACAATTGTTCGAATGAACAATTGACCAAATTTAAAGGGTCACAATTGACCTTTTCACAATTGACAGCATATATATATTACATGGCCACAGTAGTGGCTATGTAGTTATGGTTAAGTTGGTGTTTCCATAGGAAGAACACTTTTTGGGCGGCTTATAACTTCGCTCTCCCTGGACGGATCCTCACCAAACTTTGCAGGGGGGGTCCCAAAACTTTTTTTTTTTCCTATAGACATAATGGGAAAAAACTTTGCGCACGGCCACAGGCCAAACCGCTGGACGGATTTACACCAAATTTGCGGCCGGAGCAGGGGCTTGGTCCCAAAAGCGTGCTTTTGCAAATTTGGTGTAAATCCGTCCAGTAGTTTTTTATAAAATGACCAAAACATAAGGCAAAAAAATGTGTGATATCTGTGTTCGCTTCGCGGACGGACTTCCCTGTTCGCTCCGCGGACAGCACCCCGATTGGCTCATGGCCTTGCGTCATGTCCGCGGACATGCGACGTGTTCGCTGATTGGACGGTGAGGGGCGTGGAGCGCCTCAGATTTTCTGTGGCGCCCGCCATCTTGTATTCGCCGTCGACCGCGTACAGCGCGGTGAAACTTGGATAAAAAATTGTATTTAGTGCCATGTGTTGGTGTGTAAGAGTGTTTGGGGAGGGTGGGGGAGTATGAGATAGGTTCAATATTTTGTTTTTTTTTATGTGCTAGACGTTTTTGTTGCGTTCGATTTGTCCGCGGAGAACACGGCTGTTCTGACATTTTGTAAATAAACTAAATGGTGGGGTGTTTAGAGGATGGAGTATGTGTCATTTTTGTTCGCAAGGAAGGTAAAAATGAGCTATGAACACTCGCGGTGTACTTAATTGTTCGTAAATACACAAACTGGGGGTGTCCTCAGGACGCTGTCCGTATTGTAATCTGTCTAGTTGAATGTGTTCTAAGAACACTCGCGTTGTCCCGAAATGGTTGCAATTACACAAAATGGGGGTGTTCTGAGAACGTTGTTTGTATTGTTCGTTGTCAGGGTGAAAGTGTTTTAAGACCACTCCTTTTGTCCGCTAATAGTACAATTTCCTATGGGCCTCAAACGACTTTTTGTCCACTAAAGAAACAATAAATCCGGCTGGTGTGCGCCGACATTATGTGATAATCCTATGACTGGCGCTATTGACCTGGCTGACTTGCTTTTGTAACACTAAATCATATCTCCCGCCCCTAAGCCTGATATTATCAAAGCATTCATGTTCCCAGCCTCTCTCCGTGACGTTACAGGGTGCGTCATCAAACGCGCCCAGTCGTCTCCAGTCCTAAGTGACTTTACACAGAACCCGGAAGACAACACATATTATGTCACAACACAGCGCGCCACAATTCGGAATATGAAACAGTGATTTAAAAGCAAACAGCAAGATTGTACATTTTGTAAAGTACATTTATTTGACATCAAATGTTTAGAGAATATTCAGCAATTTGCATTTGTCTTTGTTGTCGATCCGCAAAAGTTCATGTTGAGGCACGCAATGTTCCTTTGCGGTACAGAGGGTGTTAGATCAGCTTACAACTCAGTGCGCCACAATTCGGAATATGAAACTGTGGTTGAAAAGTAAACAGCAGGATTGTACATTTGGTAAAGTACATTTATTTCACATGAAATGTTTAGTCAATATTCAGCGATTTGCTATTGTCTCTGCTGTCGATCAGCAAAAGTTTATTTTGAGCCAGGCGTTGTTCCTTTGCGGTAGATAGGCTGTTGGTTTATGATAAAAGCAGTAAATGGTCGCTCTGATAATCGGAAGGTTGCTCCAACAACGAGCCATTAGACCACCCTATTGGTTGGTATGTTGTTTGTAGCCGCTAGTACTGCGTAAGGGCATATTGGCCCTTGGCGATTGTCCCATAAAATGGTGAGGGTCATGAAGTTGCATATTTGGACCTGCACCTGGCAGTTGAAGACCCCATCCGCTGGAGTCTGTAAATCGTGACATAGGCAAAATGGGGCCACATACCCGTTTTAAAAAACAAAAATTAGTCTCACCAGCCGATCTTCATTAAAAATCATCATTTTGTTTATTAGGGCGTGAAACTATTTGCTATCGAAGATAGTGCAACGGAGTATGTTAATAATAAAATAATAATATTTTCCCATTCATATAGCGTAAGAACCGTGAGGTATCTAAGCAGTGCTTATTATTAACCACGTTGTGTGGTGCTCATTTATCGACCACGGAAGAATGAAAGGCTGAGTTTGGCTTTGCCGGGATTCGAACTTGCGTTAGCAAGCTGTGCACGGATGTCTAAGCGAGTGTTGTACTCGCTGCGCCACTTGACAGGCTACAGTGAAGTGGCACAGCGAGTAGAGCGCTTGACCGCCTATAGACCGGTTAAATTATTTCTATTAACCCACCCTGTGTCGTCTGCCTTTTTCAGAGCCCTCTAAACGACAGGGGATCAATTTGGCGGTGATAGTGCGCGGTAGAAAACATTATGCCACTTTCAACGAACAAGTTCAACTTGAGCGGTCTTTAATGCTACGCTATTGTAATTATATTTGGTATAAAATAATCTAAAGGGTTACTTACAGTACAATTGCAATTTCCATTGTCTACGAGTAGTGCAGTCCCAAAATACGACTCTGCGTGTGCGAACGATCTTTTGCATAGTGATATAATATATAAAAGTGGTTTCGTTTCAGAAATTTCATCCTTATCTTCTCTTACGTTTTAGCAACACTCCTTCAAGAGAAGTCTTTCATCACAATCTCTGTCTGTCAAGGTCAAAACACAATACAACCTTAGAGTCCCCTTCGTGAGCCTCTCTGGGGCCCGAGAAAAAAATGGAAGCAGCTGACCTTCACTGTGAATGAGCATAAATTCTTACTTTGCAACATTCTGTGTAAAGCCATCTGTGAGAAGTTGGTTTTTGCACGCCATGTTTGTATATTGTTTGCGTGATATTAAAAAAAGTTTGTTTAATGGACGTTATGGTTCTAAGTACAGCCGAAAGACCCCTGAAAATCGCAAGTTATGGTAAGATATGAAAAATAACTCGTGCCACCACCGTGCACTGCTAAGACCAACACCCAGGACATCAAAGATGACATCGCAAATGTCTTTGATGAAATCACTGATCACATCACATGTGTATGTACTTTTCATGGAATTTGTGTACTAGGGATTTTTATTATAATGTTGCGAAAAAAGTGTCAAGGATATTGCAATAAATATCATACCGTTATTAGTGCTTTGAACGATGCATTGATATAAATAGCATTGTATTATGGGATTCTATCTAGTATACTGAGCTACTAATGGAGAAACATAGCATTGTGTGCAGAGTACAAGATGAAAGTATAATATTTGGAATGTTAATATGTTGAATAATGAAATGATAATTGTCCTGAAATGTTCAAAAATTCACAAAATGGGGGTGTTCTTAGGACGTTATTCGTATTGTGTGATTGCTTAGCTGTATGCAATGAGGGAATGGCACAGGGAGTAAAGTGGACGTCGTCCGCGGACACCGCGGCTGTTCGTGGACAGGGCGTGCTACATCTGGGTTTTCCCAGGAAATCCAACATGGAAAGAAGACTGTACGGATCAGCCAATCAGATGTCGAGGTTGTGGATTTGTGTTGAAAGAGACTATGTGTGGTGAAGATGGCAGAAGTAGAGAAAGTCAGGGTGTTGGTGCTTGGAGATATGTTTGTGTATGGTTTACAACAGTACGCTGAATGCAGGCATGTTGCAAAGAACTTTGATGTGAAAGGAGTGGAGGTGGTGTGGAGCACTGTGCCTGATTGCAATGTATAGGGAATTGTACAAGTTTGTGAGGATATGGCCACGATGAACAGTCCGCATGTGGTAGTTTTGTACTATGGTGCTTTCCATTTGGGCAACATCAGTGCCCCTACTTTGTTGGCTGATTTGGAACGCTTGGTTCAAGCCGTAATGAAGATCCTTCCAAATGCGAAAGTAATTTTTTCTGGATACTACCTAAGGCAATATGGGACAATAGTTCAGTTTTTTGTCCTCAGCAAAACATTGCTAGGTGTGTCATCAACCGAGGCATGTGTGCCTTCATACTTGGAGCTGGTATGTTCTTCTGTAATAATGAGAATATTGATGCCAGTAATGCTGTTAATTTTAAAGAAGATGGCATTTCTTTATCTTTTACGGGAAATGCCTTTCTATTTTGGAATGTAAGGGTTGCTTTGGAGAAGGTTATGTGAAGATTTTAGGAGTAAAGTAAGAAAAAAAACAAGAAAAAAAATACAAAAGAACAGGTGTCTGTCAAGCATCTGTAAAAAAAAAACGTCTCTTTTCAGAGCCAACTTCAAAGGGGGAATGGGGCACACTATTTAAATTTAGATTCACCACGCTCAGATTTTCGATATGTCCGCGGACATGGCGGTAGTCCGCGGACATGAAAATCACTACGAGGGGGTTAGTATGTTCTATGTTACATGTATATGAAGTCAGGGATATTATGGTTCAGTTGTGCTACTAAAAACCTATGAAATTAAGTGAAAAAACTTTGTTAAAGGGATGTTATGGTTAAGTGGCGCTACTAAAAACCTATGAAATTCAGTAAAAAAATGTTGTTAAAGGGACGTTATGGTTAAGTTGCGCCACTAAAAACCTATAAAATTCAGTGAAAAAACGTTGTTAAAGGGACGTTATGGTTCAAAGTAAAACCGAAAACCCCCTGAAATTCAGCAGTTATGGTAACATAAGCAACCATAACTCGCGCCACCGTGCACTGCTAACACTAACACCCAGGACATCAAAGATGACATCACAAATGTCATTGATGACATCACTGATGACATCACATGGCTGGCTCTCCCTTTTTATCCTTTACTGAGATATTGAAGCCACATAGTTTTCTTCAGCAACAGTCAGGAAGTAGAAATTGAAAAGGTACTATATTTGTAGACTTAGGGTCAAGTCACATCATATGAAACATATACATAGCGGAAGACACAAGCTTGAAAGAGAGCAATCCTTTCTGTGCATGAAGATAATCATTAGGGTTATCAGCACTTTCTCATGGTTTTATTTTTATTACTCTACCTTCCCTGTATATGCTCATATTTGTATACATTATATTCACTCTCCTTTCCTTTGGGTGCAGTCACATCATGTGATACACATACATATGGTAAGTAGCAGCTTTGAAACAGAGCAATAGTTTCTCTGCATAAAGACAATAAGTTAGGTTATGAACTCTTTCTGCTACTACTTCTCCTTTTTTGTTTACTTCACTGTCCCTGTATATACTCATATTTGTATGTGTTGTTGTCTCTTTGTGTTTTGTCTGTAATAATTATGTATTAAGTGGGTTTTATTATCTACTTATTACATGTTTCACAGTACGCAAAACTCTAATAAGAAAGCAGTTATCATTTCAGTATTCAGCATGGCAAGATTATGAATATGGCACCTACATCATGTATGCTGCACACACTGCCTATGTTTCTGCATGAGTAGCTTAGTATACTGGATAGAACTTCATAATAGAATGCTATTTATATCAATGCATTGCTTAATGCACTAATTAGCTCATGATATTTATCCCAATGATCCTTGACAGTTTTTGGTCAGCATTATAAGAATCCCTTGTACAGAGTTTTTATGAAAAGTAAATGCACATGTGATGTCATCAGTGATGTCATCAATGACATTTGTGATGTCATCTTTGATGTCCTGGGTGTTAGTGTTAGCAGTGCACGGTGGCGTGAGTTATGGTTGCTTATGTTACCATAACTGCCGAATTTCAGGGGTTTTTCGGTTTTACTTTGAACCATAACGTCCCTTTAACAAAGTTTTTTCACTGAATTTCAGAGGTTTTTAGTAGCGCAACTTAACCATAACGTCCATTTAACAAAGTTTTTTTTACTGAATATATATATATATATATATATATATATATATATATATATATATATATATATATATATCGCTTTGGTAATATATATATATATATATATATATATATACATATATAAGGGGTTTTGGGCGGGTTTGGGTTGGGTGGAGGGTTGTGAGGGGTTTCTCCCCGCATATATGTTACAATTGACTTCACAATTCGGTCAATTGTGAAAAGGTCAATTGTCATTCGAAGAGTTATAATACGAACAATTCGTATACAACCCTCCAGGACCCACATGGTATTGATGTTGTTGTGGGACCTGACTTTGAAGTTCTCCCAGTGGTTGTGGACATGGTGGAAGTCCTGGGGTGCCACCCCCTCTGCGTGCTCAGATCATCTTCCGTCCTTCCGTGCCGACCTGCGTTGGTCCGTGGATGAGGGCATCATAATACCTCAGGACTTGCTCCACCAGGATGTCAACTTCCCTTAGAGACAGCCCTCAGCCTTGCTGCTGAGGGGTTGCCACTTGCCTCCGATGATGTTGGTTCAGACATGCTATCCCATGAGGCAGGTGTGGGTCGGCAAGGTGGTCCTGCGGCTGGGCTGTGGAGTGGTGGTCTTGCACGTTGGGAGTCTTCTGTCAGCAGAGGTGGTCACAGGTCCGACGACAGGAGCACTAGCAATGGTTGTACAGCAGGCACCAAAATTGCAGGGCACGTGGGCAGGAGGCACACAAAGTGGGCAGGTAGCAGCAGATGGCTCGTAGGAGGCAGCTCAGGGCACTTGGAGGCAGGTAAATTGGCTGGTAGGCAGGAGCGTGAGTCTTCCATGTTACTCACATGCGTAAAGCGCGCATCAGCATGAAATCAGAGGAAAGGGCCTAAGAGCATAAGGCACGTGACACACACTGAACGTTGGGCGTGGTGTTTAGGATCAGGATAAAGTAGTGCATAGGAGACCATCACACGCTTGCGTGAGTTATAGCGGATGGACGCGTGGACTTCATTTCCATGCGATCTCTTTGCTACTGTGACCATTCAAGCTTCTTGTTTTGGTGGGGGATTGCCTCAGCACACACCTTTGAGGCTGACGGTGAGTTGCACACGCATTTGGCATAGTGTTGGTGCCCCTGTGTGTCACGTACCCCCATTTTCACGGTCATAATACCCTACATGTCCTTCGCATACGCATGTTTTGTGTTGCTGGGAGCCACAACCTACTGCGTAATGTTTTTCCTTTACACATGGGCTACCAAGAGGTCGCATGTACCTATTTTTCATTTTTGGGGTGCCTGTGCTTTACACGGCCCATTTATTTTTCCCCAGGGGTTACATTGAGTTTTGCTGGGGCACACTGGTACGTTTAACAGCACATACACTGCCCCCTCACTCAAATTGCCCAGGACAATTGATAGCTGCACCGCCCATTGCACTAATCAATCAGTGCTATGACTGGGAGGGCAATAAGTGGGGAGGGAGGCAAAGGTGGATGAGGTGGCGGAGGTGGTAGAGGTGGCGGAGTTGGACAAGGTGGCTGAGGTGGCCAAGGTGTCCAGGGCCATGCAGGGAGAGCCATGCCCTTCACCAAACAGGGTCAGGGAGATGCAGCTGATGCTGACGTTCCCAGCACCCGGGGTCCTGGAGCAGCATTGCTGTCTGCTGTCCACACCGGGAAGGTTAAGGAAGCTGCAGGGGCAGCTGCAGCAACCACCAACCAGGCTTAGGGTCACCCAGCCAGGCCTGTAGTGGTCCCCGCCCAGGCCCGCAGAGACCCAGGGGCAGATGTCCTTGTCTCCAAGGGCAAGAGACGTGCGGACAAAGGTCCAGGCACCAGCAACCAGGGTCCTGGGGCAGCATTGCCATCTGCTGTCCACACAAGGCAGGGTGAGGAAGCTGCAGGGGCAGCTGCAGTAACCACCAACCATGCTCAGGGTCACCCAGCCAGGCCTGTAGTGGTCCCGGCCCAGGCCCGCAGAGACCCAGGGGCAGATGTCCTTGTCTCAAAGGGCAAGAGACGTGCAGACAAAGGTCCTGGCACCAAAACCCAGGCCTGCAAGGCTACCTACAGTCACAGCATCATTGGGTGATGCCACAGACCAGTCCACCAGTGCTCCAGCCCCTACTTACCCAAGTGGCCCCAGCCACTCAGGGTCTGCATGACCTTGCAAGAAGGCAAAGCGTGCAGTAGGCGAACAGGGTCAGACCCAAGGCATGGCACAGGAGATCCACACATCAAGGAAGAGGAGCTTTAATGATGAGGAACTCCAGATCCTCGCGGACTATGTGTGGGAACACAAACATGACATGGTTGTGCAGGCATGGAGCACACATATGCCTGCCCAGTGTATGGTCCACTGGCAGTGCATCACTGATCGTATCAACACCTTGGGTAATGAGAGGCGCACAGCTTTTGAGGTAGTGAAGCATTGTAATAACCCTCGGAGCCGAGCCAAAGATAAACTGGGTGCCAACTACACCTCTACTTTGGTGACTAGAGGTGGGACACCATGAGAGGACGAAGAACTCACTCCACATGAAGAGATCATAAGTGATGTGATTGATGTGGAGCAGATCCAAGGCGTGGGACACCTGCCAATTTATGAGGAAATGTCTGGTGAGTGGTGATGTGTGTGTGTCCAGGACATGTGTATGTTGCTTGGATAAAGTGTAATGATTGTCTGGCAGTTCTGCCTGCATTTACATGAGTACCATGGGTAAACCATGTCATGGTGGGCTGACACGTGCTTGTTGTCCTGCAGACTGCATACACACCATGTGCTGAACACCGTGACAAACCTCATCACCAAACCTGCTCACTCCTTCCATGTCACTCTCTGTCCAGCCCCTCTTGGCGCTCTTCCTGCTCCAACCTGTGATGGCGGATAGCCTGTGACAATCTTCCACTCCACACTGGCCTTCTCTCCACACATCTCTGACGTCTCTGAGAGGTCACCCTGCCAGCTGCACCTTCTCAGGGGTATTCTTCCTTTCCTCTCCTTCCCCCAGCAGCTCACTGTCTCCAGAGGACTGGTCTTTCCTATGGTGGGGTACTGCAACAGCCTCTACCAAGATTCTACTCTCTTCCCTCTGCAACTGATCCAGAACTGGACTGTTGGAATTGTCCTTTTGTCTTGGGGCCAGGTATTGTATCTCCCTAGGACTGTGATGATGGCACTGGCTCCCAGTGCCTACGTCCGTTCATTCCCAATCCCTGTGCATTGTCCACAAGGCCTTATGGGTTCTGGGGACGCAGTTCCGTCAACTCCATCTTCCAAATTCTCTTCCTTCTCATGGTCTTTGATCATCCCTTTCCTACTCCCTCAGTGTCAATTACTTCTCATAGCAATTAGTTGGTGGTTAATGTCTAACTTCGGCTGCGGCCTCCCTCTGGTACAGCCTCCCTGCCTCAATGGAACTGGAGGCAAACCTTCTCCGTGTCTGGAGGCACTTCTGATGCTTCCTCGTGTTGTGCTTTCTCTCCTCCTATCCCCTGCCAGAGTCCTAGATGAATGAGAGAATGCACTAGTCACCTGCCCACACTCTGATCTCTGACACGGGCCTCTGAGCCAACAGTTGAACCCACGCACTGCCTCCCTGCCATCCCCCGTACCCAGTGGCTGTTTACTGTATCCCTACAACCCTCTAGCAGCAATTGACACCTGATGTCCGCACTTACACTTCCACTGCCCCAGCCCACCACATTTTCATTACTGATTATGTAGTTGTATTTTATTTGGATGCCGTTCCCATGTACTGCACTGCCCACTCCCACTTTCAACCCTAGGTCTCACCTTCACCGTGCCTATTCACTCGCGTGATGTCAATGTGACCTGGCCTCATGGGATGAGTGTGACTTGCTTCACTCTATTCCACCACCCTTGCATCGTAGCACCTTGTGACACTTGTGTGTATTGAGTTTGTGAATTAAATGTCATGTCACATCCATTGTACATGGCTCTGGGACAGTAGTCAGCAAGTTCCATCTCATGCAGTTTGACAGATCAGGCATGGCTATGCTACGTGGCATCTGTGTATTTGCATCAGTGATGTTGGTGGCCAAACTATGCCATTCAGGTGCTTGTGTGTGAAGCAGGTGCTAGGCACCATGCAGTACATGTGGTATTTAGCCCTTCCACACACGTCCATGGCTGCTTTCATGCTACCCTTCACTTCCATTGACACTGCATACGTGAGGGAGTTTGTAACATGGCAGGTTCATGTGTTGCATGATGACATTTTGATGCCTATGTGTGTGGGCTATGCTATTTACATAGGTCTTCATGTATTTTTATGTCCATGTACAGGTGATGAGGCACTGGGTGCAGAGGAGGAGGAGGTGGAGGAGGAACAGGATACTGATCTGTAAACAAGCACCAGTGGAGGACGTGGTGTGTCAGCCCATGATGAACCACTGGTGCTACAGTCTATCCTGGGCCTGACTCAGTACGATTCTGCCTCTGATGATACCTATGGCTCTGGTGGTGAACCTGAATTTGATTCCTCAGTGCTGTGGCAGGTGAGTGTATCGAGTGTGGGTGCTGTTGCATCCCAAACATCTGAAGGGGGGGACCACTCACAGGGCCAGTCATTGTTGGTACGTCTGTCTGTGGTGGTTATGGCTGCAGAGTCATGCTCCACAGTACTGGCTCCTGGTCCTGGGCCAGCTGATCAAGGGAGGGATGCAGTCCTGCAGCCACAGACAGTGCCATCACATCAAGGGCCAGGTTCCCTTGGCCCAGGCAGGCGTGGGGTCCGCCAACACAGTGGCTGTGTCTTAGCTGGCGATACTGTGTGGGAGCAGTCCATGTATGCTGTTGCACAACAACAGGCTGCTTCATATGAGATGTTGGCTCAGGGCATGGATAGGGTGGCCAATTCCATGATCCCCCAGAAAGACAGGTGGAGCACCAGCAGCAGGCACTGCGGACCACATGCCGCTCACACAGGCTGAACATGGTGGCCAGCAATAGGAGCCAACGGCCAGAACTGAGGGCTCTGCGAGCATCCATGGCTGCAGGGGGTCAGGCCAACGGGGATGCCCTGAGGTTAGAGTATAGGTCCCTCAGAACTACACTGGCTGCACTCGAGGCAGCCAGCAGTACACAGTCTGAGCAGCAGATGCAACAGTTGAATCATGCCATCAAAGAGGAACTCTGTGCATCTAGTGAGGTGTTTCATGGGGATCTCCGAGCCATCATGTTGCAGATGCAATCATCTCAGTCGTGCATGGTCACTGCCATGGAGGACCAGGCCAGGGCTATGCGTGATGATCCTCCCTTACCACTACCACATTCTGATGCTACACCAGAGGGTGGCGACAGCAGCGTCAGGTCTCCCGATCGATGCTATCTGTGCGGCCCATTAACCCATGGAGTGTTTTTTTATTCTTCTCAACTTCCACACATGTGTGTGTTGACGTGCACCCTGCACCTCCTCCCTCCTGGGTGGGCCCCCACCGGTCCCCCATGGGCATTTCTTTTGTTTTTACTTGTTTCTTGTCTATTGTTCATTTATGTCACATTGTGTTGCTTTGTGTGGCAGCCGAGGGCATCACTGTAGATTCCAGCTGGACCCATGCAGGCTTGTCTCGTGTTGATACACTCTTTGTTTGTGCCTTAGGGTCCAGACACATATGCCACTCCTGCTCCAGTGATTGGTCACTGTCAGACAGATTCACTCTTGGGTCATGTGTTTCTGATATGTTGTACTGGCCAATTGAAGTTCATGTGTACTTTGTTGTTTTGATGTGTGAGAGTGAGTTATTTCTGAACTTGTTACGTTGATCTTTGAGCACTTTGTGAGAGTAGTGTTATGTGTTGGCCATTTATTTCTCAGTTTTGACATTGCATGCCATGGCATGGTGTGTCAACCAGGTGACATACAGCATGGCAGGGTTTAGGTGACATACTGGCATTTAGGTATGTACTTTGGCATGCTGTTAGTGGCATACTCCATCTTCGATGTGTTTCTTTTGTGCACACCAGATTGAGTTATTTTACATTCTAAGGGATGCACGCAATGAGGCACTTCCAAGGACACATTCTCATGGTGGTAAAGTTGGAACAGATGACTGTCCCTTTGTCATCATCGATTGTCACCTGGAATGTGCCAGGGGTGTGTGCACTTTGCAGGGGTTGGATTTTAGGTGGAAAATTGTGTCACAAGCTGGGTATGGGCAGCCTTGCCAAGTGCCCTTTCCCCTCCCATGCACAGCCGTCATGCATGTGGTTGGGATGTGGGGGCACCACCATGTCCACCGGTACGCCATGTCGTGTTGCAACGTTGTGCATGACACATGCTGCCACAATGATCCTGCACGCTACTGGTGGTGCATATAGTAGCTCACCACCAGAGTGGTCAAGGGAGTGGAACCATGACTTTAGTACTCTGAATGTGCACTCCACTATGGCCCTAGTTGCAATATGGGCTGTGTTGTATCTTACCTGGGGTGGTGTGATTGGGTTCCCTATTGGCATCTTCGTGTAGGTGCTCAGAGAGTAGGCACTGTCCCCTGTGGAGGTGAGATGGTTTGTCAGTGGTGTGGTTTTGTCTGTGTGAGACATGCATGCATTTGCAGGGCCATATGTACTAACCAACGAGCCATGTGTTGCCATGCCTACCAGCTTCCAGGGCCTGGTGTAGGTGTGACATTCTGAATAAAAAACTATCATGGGTGGAGCCTGGATAGTTTGCATATACAGAGGTAATGATTCCCTTGGCATCACATACAACCTGCATGTTGATGGAATGTCAGTGCTTGCGGTTTTGATAGATGTGCTCTGTGGCCCTAGGTGGATGTAGGGCCACATGGGTGTGTTATCGATGGCAGCAAGCACTTTAGGGAAGTGCCCCACCCCATAAAAGTCCTGCGCCACGGTCTTCCTTTCTGCGGGTGTTCTGGGCATGTATATGTGCCTGCGGTCTGAGGGGTGTGCAGTCATTATTGCCAACAATTGGTGTAGGCAGCGTGACTGTGTGGGCTGTGAAATGCCCCTGACTATGGCAGTTGTCCGCTGAAATGACCCAGTGGCCAAAAAATGCAGTACACTGAGCACCTTTTTCAAGGTCTCCTTTTCCAAGGTTTCCTATATCCGATGGTTGGCTACTAGGTTGTTGTTATCCGCCCATACCTCCAAATGTCTATGAACAACTTTTCCGAAGACTTTCCTTGCGCCATCCAAAACAAAAATTGGAAGGTAGTTTCCCGGGGAATCTGTTCCTCCCTTTTTGTATATTGAGATAATGGCACCTTGACACCAAGAAGGGGTAATCGCTCCCACTCTTATTATAGCATTCTATATTTTGCAGGGAACCAGAGCCCATACAGCCTCCTCATCCTTATAAAGGTCGGTGGGCACTGAATCAGGGCCTGTTGCCTTACCACTTTTCAGGACATCTTGCATCTCCTTCATTGTTAAACATAGATTCCCCTGATCCAGATTGTTTCCTGTATCCAAAGGGTTCCAATCCAGTTCTATGGCTTCATGAGGTCTGTATAGATCGGAGAAGTGAAGCCTCCAATCATCTGCTGTAACACAGCACTGTAACATATTGCCCCATTTCAGCTCTTTATCTACAACCATTTTCCCGAATGTTGTGCTATCCCCTCGTTCGAGCACATTTTGCAAGGCAGACCACTTGTCTCAAAAAAATTATCTTTTTTTTATAGCACCAATCTCTTATAATCGAATCTTAGGGAGCGCACATTGGGCCTCATTACGACTCATGCGGTAAGGGTTTTACGGCGGCGTAAACAGCGCCGACCCTTACCGCCTGAGTACGAGGTCCCTTAGCGCCATGGAGGTTTTAACACCTGCTTTTAGCAGGTGTTAAAATCCATGGTGCTAAGGGACCATGGAGTTAATTACGCCACCGTAATTTACGGTGGCGTAATTAACGCCTTCCCCACTCCCATTATGCCCTATGGGGCAAAATGGGAATGGGGAAGGGTAAATGGGAAAATGGGGATTTACCGCCCCGCCAAGGTTGGAATGGGGCGGTAAATCCACCAACCACCATGGCGTAAACGTAGTTTACGCCATGGTGGTAAAGTCACGGCCCAGGCGGTAACTTACCGCCTGGGTCGTAATGAGGCCCATTGAGTTTGTCCACCCCTAGGTTTGATCTTGCAAAGGATTCCTATAGTAAGTTAAATATCACCTTTAACAAAAACCCCTTATACGTGAAATAAACCAAAAAAAAATTCAAAGCAACATTCAAAAAATGAATTATCCACTGAAACTTGTTATTGCTAGTTCAACCAAACAAATGACAATGGGGGTCATTACGACCCAGGCGGTAAGTACGCCAGCTTTACCACCATGGTGTAAACTACGTTTACACCATGGTGGATGGCGGATTTACCGCCCCATTCCAAGGTGAGTGGGGCGGTAAATCCCCATTTCCAATTTTACCCTTCCCCATTCCCATTTTTGCCCCATAGGGCATAATGGGAGTGGGGAAGGCGCTAATTACGCCACCGTAAATTACGGTGGCGTAATTAGCACCAAGGCGGTTTAGCGCCATGGATTTTAACGGCTGCTAAAAGCAGCCGTTAAAATCGGAATCAGGCATTAAGGGTTAACGACGGCGTTAACCCTTAACGCCTGAGTTGTAATGTGGACCAATAGGCCTTATCACGACTTGGGCGGTAACGCCGGCGCTATTAGCGCCGGCGCTTTCTGCCCTACCGCCGAACTCCCCGGCGCTAATAGCGCCGGATCACGAGTTTGGCGGTAATGTTAATCCCCATTCCCCATTGAGCCCATTCGGGAATGCCCCATTCCCCATTGGGCTCAATGGCGAAATTTCGTGCTAATACCGCCGGCGGATTTCCCGCCGGCGGTATGAGCGCAAATTTTCTGTGGATTTCCCCCCAGCTCAGAGCTGGGGCGAAATCCGCCGAAGTCCTGATTTGGCTGACCCTTAAATCCGGCGGTAATAGCGCTAACGCCGGATTTAAGGGTTACCGCCAAAGTCGTGATGTGTCGTACAGTTTACACAAACAACCCATACCATGAATAGAAGAATATAAATCTATACAAAGAAAATTGGGAATAATCCCCTGAGGTCTGACAACATATTATGTTTCAAAAATATTAGTAAACAAACCAAGCCCCGCCCTACATGTTTCCATTCTTTTACATAGGGCCTCATTACGACCTGCTTTTAGCAGGTGTTAAAATCCATGGCGCTAAGGGACCTTGTTGTTAATTACGCCACCGTAATTTACGGTGGCGTAATTAACGCCTTCCCCACTCCCATTATGCCCTATGGGGCAAAAATGGGAATGGGGAAGGGTAAATGGGTCAATGGGGACTTACCGCCCCGCCAACCTCGGAATGGGGCGGTAAGTCCGCCAACCACCATGGCGTAAATGTAGTTTACGCCATGGCGGTAAAGGTACGGCCCAGGCGGTATCTTACCGCCTGGGTCGTAATGAGGCGCATAGTGTTGGGTCTTCCCAAGGAGCGTAAAACAGTTGTACGTGGTTTAAGGGTTAACACAAACTACAAAGTTAACAGATCAGAGGAAATGTGTTAATCCCCAAATACTGTGAGTGCCAGTGTCAAAAGTAAAAGACACAATTTATCTTTCTCTAACCTCCTATGATTGAAGAAAATAACCTTTTTGATATGTGGAACAGAATATTTCCTGAAACACAATTATATCCCAAAGTGTCGCATCTGTAGACAGGGACCTGATAGGGACAGAACACGTTATCAAATGTGCAACAAATGTGCATGAAAAGATGCGCCGTATTCCCAGAAGAGTGAATCTCAAAGATGCGCCACTGCGCGAAAGAAGGCGCCAAGGCAAAGCAAAAGAGTCACAAAGTGGCCAGAAAGAAAGTAAATGTAGGAAATCAAGCATGAAAGAATGGAGTGGCCACCAAAAGTGTACAACATTGCTCCAAATGTCTTATTTTCAAAGCCGGAGCACATCATTTTCACTAAAAAGTTCCCTTTAACATGTTCTCCTATCACAAATTAGAGCAAGTGGCCCAACCCGAAAAAGTGACCTGGGTAACTTCATTCACAGGATACAACACAATATAACAACCCAGCACATTGAAGCAGCAACACTATTTACAATGGCAGCTGCACTGGGCATCATGCTGTTGCAACATCTGATGGTGAGGCGAATGAGCAGGTCACAGTTACATAGGAGGAGGATGTACTTATTCCAAGTGCAGATAAAGTGATCACCAGTAGCTATTAAGTCCCATCACATGCACTACTTGAGATGTTAAGATATTGGGGTGGAGTGGGGGTGGGGGGTCTAGCTACCATTACATTGCAAAGACATACATTACTACCAATAATAAAGCTACTTAAACCCTTGCATTATTCAGAGGACCAGTGGAATCACATCTGGGATATTACAGGCCACACAGTCAGGGGCTGTGCACTGGGTCCTCAATGTGATAATGTTATCTGCCAGCCTTATAAGCCATTGCCGGGTTCCCATGGGTGTGTGGTGCCATTGATTGCACCCATGTGGCCCTCGTCGATTGGCAGCCACAGAACACCTGTACAGGAACAGGAGACTAGTGAATGCTGTGATGGTGTGTGATGCTGCCCAACAACACCATGAATGCAAAAGGAAACCATGCAGTATAAACACATGACAGCTTCATATACTGCATCAATTTGAAGCTGGGCACGATGTGGAGACCTGGTTGCTCGTTAAGCACCTGAAACCTTGCACATGGACAGCATTGATCACATATCATAGCCTCTACAGGTAATAATGTGTACCCCTAGAGAACACTCTCTCTCATACCTTTCAGGAACCCAGCGACCAGCACAGGTACAGTGCAGCACACATCCGCCTCAGAAGTCCCATAGAGCAAACATTTGGCTTTCTCAAGCACTTCTTCAGGTCTATTGACCGTTCAGATGCAGTGCTACCGTATGAGCCATTGAATGTATGAAACAATTATACATATCAGTAAGCTGTGCAGTGCTACTTAACCTAGCCCTCAAACATGGCCCACATATTGAGATATGCCCTGATCAACACCCAAAAACCACTTGTCCCACATGATGCAGTTGATGGACAGAGGGGTGCAAACTGGGCCATACAATATGACCTGGTAGCAACATATGTCACCTAAGGCAGAATGCATGTTAGACTCCCCTCCGACCCCCGGCTCAGGAATTTGAGCATGCCTGATGAGAAAATGCTCCAGCCAAAGCCCAGTCACTGTATCTGCCATGCTAATGCCATCAGAGCCTAGCAATCCATGTGTGATGTGTGAAATGAATTAGTAGGCATTCACCAGTACCAGGACAGCTGGGAATAGTGAGGCATTGAAGGTGTGAGAACAGTGAGTGCAGTAACTTCCCTGTGTATGGACACAAGCACACACATGACTCATTGTCATCAAAAGATGGACTTTTCATCTTACTACTCCTGTAAGTAAGACTCAGAGCAGACAAATGAACATTGCTCAACTGTGACTTTTAATTAAATCAAAAAGAAGGTCTACCCTTTCCCTAATTATAAGGTGCGGACGGCCCTCTGCTAATGAAAGAAAAGAGGTTTAACAGTGCTCATCAGTAAGTCTCACAAACCTAATCCTCGTCCTCTGTCCCAAAAGCATAATCTAACCTAAGTGCTGACACTACCACTAATATTAAAGATTAACGCATAGTGGACCAGAGCAGGTCTCTACAGTTTTTCTTCATCAATGGTTCAAATGGTGGTTGGCTTCTGACCCCCATCCACCATCTATAGATTCCAAGAATTTGCATCCGGCTGAATAGTTCAAAATTCTGATAAGGATGACTTTTGGATTTTCTGGTTTCTGTGCACAACAGTCTTTATCCTTCCTATCAGGACGGTGAGACCTTAAATCTGCAATATGGTTTAATTCACTTGCACCAATGGCTTTTTTGTTTTTCACCCCTCCATGGGGTATTGTGTCTTCTTCGGATTCAGGGGCGTTGCTAGGGGGGGCTAAGGGGGCTATAGCCCCTGATCTTTTGGTTGTAGCCCCGGATAGAATCTCAGGAGCTACAGCCAAAAGACTAGCTAGCCCCCAGTCCCAGCAGTTCCGACATCAGCTTAGCCCCGGGTCTTTTCCAGACCTAGCAACTCCCCTGTTCGGATTGTTTGGCTGTCACCCTGCCAAGGGCTTTCTAGTTTCTCATCCCACTGTGTGGTTTTGCCAGGTCTTTCCCCCTTCTCCCTGCTCCCAGGAACAGCTGCGTCCTTTTTATGTCGTGGTGGTGTTAGCCGGAGGAGGCGGTCTGTTTGGCTAATGCAGGAGTTCCGGTCAGCCTTTCCCTCTGTTCCCCACATCACTTCTCTGCGCCAGCCTCCACTTTGGCCAAAGGTTCACAAGTTCGTCAGCTCTGTGTACTATGGGCGCTGGATATCCGTCCGTCACCTTGGCGGTGCTTCTTCGCGCGCCACACAAGAGGTCTTTCACGTTGGTCTGCTGCTTAGCTCCAGCCTCCTGGAGGATGTCCCCAATCATGGTTCGCTCCACAGGACTTCCTCTTCCTGTTCCTCTCTCTTCGAAGTTGTTCCTGCGTCGTCTTTACAATGCAAGTTGAACAAGATTGGTTGTTCAATTGATTCTGGGTTTCTTTTATTGGGTGTTGAACACAAGGGTCAGAAACCACTCCATCCATCTCTAATGGATCTCAAATACAACTTCACTGCCCCATCCTCAGACAGCCAACACACACATGAGAGCTTTTAGCAGAGGGAGGATGAATAAAATCCCTTTCTGAGGTTTCCGTGTTCATCAAGGGGGATCGCTCCCCTTGGCACCTTGCTTTCCCTTTCCCAAATGGTGGGTTAAGCTAAGCAGGCTCACCTCCCTAGTCCCAATGTAAGCAGTAATGTATCAATATTACATTTGTATCAATTTATCATCCATTATAAATGCCAAACAGAGCGAATAAATGGAAAACTTTGGGCCTCATTACCGGTTTGGTGGTAATGGTGGTGTGAATCCCAATCTTTGGAGTCCATAGGGTTCATGGGGATTTTTGGTGTATTTACCATAGGCAGTAATACAGTGTGGTAAATCCAGCATTTCTTGGAGCTAAAGTGGAGGATTTAGCACTGCCATATTACTATGCCACGCTATATGTTTTTATCACCATTTGTAAAGCATAATGGGCTTCATTCCCAGTTCAACAGTGTGTTAAAAGAGTGGTGGTAATTCTATTACCACCACTATTTTGGCAGTAACAGAATTAAGGTGACTTTTAACGTTCCACCAAATTCCTAAATACTAATTAGAAAGAAATAGCCTAGCATAACAACATACTTTGCTACAGTATAAACAGAAAAAAAGGACTGTACTACAAAGGCCACGCCTGTGTTGATTCTGGAATATGTGTGTATTGTGTTTGTGTAGCTTGAATCTAGCTGGTGAGCCATGGAGCCCTGTACAGCAAAGGCATACATAATAGGATATAATACCATAAATACTGTGAGAATGGTAGAATGTTAAAGGTGCACTTGGAAGTGTATCGGGTAATATTATCCCCATAAATAATGTTGCCTTACATACAGTTGCTGGGAAACGGCAGACATTCTTGTATGGCGACATTTTTGCGGGGACATTATCACATGGGATCCTTGGAAGAACATGGAGTGAGGAAATAAAGAGGGTTACCAGGGAAGGCATAGGAGCTAGGGAGGTGAAGACTGACCTAGTGTGGGGAGAGAGATTTCAGACTATCGGCCCCTAAGATATTCTGTGATGAGATGTCAGCCTTTTTTTTATTGCAGGAGAGAGTGGGCCTGTCCGATGTGAGGTGAATGCTATTTTGTATTCCCAGTGCATTGTTGAAGAAAGCCTGCTTCCTGTGCTTCTCCTGGTTGGCAGTCTGGTGGTATTCAGATTTATGGTATTACGTTGGCCTCAAAAGATGGATAGTTTGTTTGCAAGTTAAGCAGTTAAATAGTACATTGTGTATGTGCTGTAAACTGGGGCAAGGTAGGAGCGGCAGTGGTTAATTAGCCTTGAAGGTAATGCAGGCTGCTGCATTATAAGTGGGGGCATTGCTGGTTAGTGCGTTGAAGATAATGCAGGCTTCGGCATTGGTAGTTAGTGCTTTGCAGATGAAACAGGTTGTCGTGAATACTGCAGGGGTAGTGACATTTAGGGACTTGTAGGAAATGCAGTCTGTTGCAACGTAAGCAGGGGCAATGGTAGTTAGTGCTTTGTAGGTGATGCAGGCTGCTGCAAGGTAAGCATGGGCATTGGTGGCTTGAGCCTTGTAAGAGAGGTAGGGCCTCATTACGAGCATGGAGGTAATGAAAATAGGAAGGCGGAATGGTATTACCGGCATCGCTAACGAGTCTGGGCCATTACGACCCGACAACCCACCAATACCGCCACCGCCCATACCATGTCCCTTCATTCCAGCAGGCACGCGTGTCGGAAAAAAAAGTATATCGTGCCTCCTATTGTAATAAATATATTAATATTGGCCTACGCCAAGCTGCTCGAAAGTCACTTGCGAGATCTGTGTTGCAAGGTCCTGACCTTTAATCCATGTAGGCTGCCATTTTTAGGTCAAACTGCCATTTTAGGATTTATGTGGAAAAGTCACCCTGTGAGCTAAAATGGTGGACGATGTCATTGCAAAATACAACATGGCCGTCTTGACCTCTGTACATCGCTAATGTGTAATCTGCCTGCAGGCTACTTGTTGAGGTCATGAACTAAGACCTCGTCCTACATTGACCTATGTGTAAAAGGATTACTCGCGCAATGAAACCAATCCACGAGTATATATTATGATAATGCATTTACACATTAGACAAAGAACATCTGTTTTACTATATTGTATTAATGTTTAAGAAGGCCTGCAATACGAAACTTAGAATACACAGTTAATGCATACGCTTATTGTTACATGTAATAAAGAACAAACCAGTTAGATGCAGTTATTTGAGATTCTCGGCAACGAACCCTAGAATTGGTGATGTATAAAGTAGAATATTAACCCGAAGAGGGGTTGGCCATAGCACTCACAAAATGTATAAAAAGCGAATGCATTCTAATGTACAGTCTCTCACTGAACACACTGAACCACGCTGGAGGGCTGATAGCTATTCGACTTTGCACTGTTTTGTAATTGTATTCGATAGAGAATAAGAGTACTTTGTATGTTCCTTTGAAACCTGTGTTTGGTGTATTTCCTTTTGGGGTACTCAGGCTCGATATTTTGTTTCTCTTTTCACACGCGTACACGCGCCGCTTCGCAGCGGAAATACAGGTATGCCGGTAATAGGAGGACATCACAAGTTACGCAGGCATGCACTTACCGGCATCCCGAAGGCGGTAATTAGGGCATGCACAACGGCAGCAATACAGGTATCGCGGACCACCCGTAAATAGCAACCTGCCGTGTAGGCAACTGCCACAGGTGCACACAATCACCACAGGTGGAGTCAATGGAGCCTGTCCCAGTATAAAAGGAATACACCAACACACCACACCCCTTCCCACACCAAAATGATACCACTAGCTATTGCAATCATGGGGCTGGGGGACATGCCTGTACTGCTACAACTACAGCAACAACAGCAACAACAACAAGAACTACAGCTACAACAACAGGCAGCAGAGAGGAGACGCAGGAGAAGGAGGGGGAGACAGGGCCAGCAATTATCACCAGTGCAGCCAGTGGTACCTCGTAGGCAGCCACTAATCCCTTGCATCAGACCCAGTCCATTCAATCTAATCCCTGTGCAGATCCACACCCTGTACCGGTTGGACCGGGACACCAACACCACCATAGTGGACACGATACACGACAACATTGTCAGCCTCATAGAAATATGCACTGCCATCCCCCCGCTTCTAAAGGTGGTGTCTGTACAAGCACACAGTGGGCCAGATGCATGGCATATCACAACCAATCTTTTCGCGCATGCTGACCCAAGTGCTGGATGCCCTCCTGAAGCACGCTATCACCCACATATCCCTACCACGGACTGCCTAGGAGCTTGCTGACACTTAAGTAGGCTTCCATGCACTGGCAGGCATGCCCAATTGTGGCGGTGCCCTCGACTGCACCCATGTAGAATTGGTCGTCCCTCATGCAACAGAGGCGGTGTATCGCAATTCCAAGCAATACCACTCCATCAATGTGCAGATGGTATGTGACTCCAGCAAGATCATCACACATTGTTGCGCCCAATATCCCGGATCCACACATGATGCCACGGTGCTTCGTAACTCCACGCTACCCTGCCACATGGAGCGACATGCTGGACGACGTGCCTGGCTGCTTGGTGAGTTGCCTGACTGGCCCATGCTAGTGCATTGGGGTTGTGAGGTGGGGGGATGCATACTCCACCTGGGTGGAAATGGGGGGGATGCATACTCCACCTGGGTGGGAATTGGGTCGGGGGATGCATACTCCACATGGGTGGGAATGGGGGGATGCATACTCCACCTGGGTGGGAATGGGGGAGGGGGATGCATACTCCACCTGGGTGGGAATGGGGGGGATTAATACTCCACCTGGGTGGGAATGGGCGGTGAGTGGACAATGCACTCGGAGCTAAACACCACTGACCTGAACTGCCAAACTCAAACATAACACATCAATGCCACCCATTAGATCAATGCCGTACATCAATGACAACATGCAAGACGCACAACTAGGCCACCTTGGGTATGTCAAGCGATGCATGACTAAACAAGACAACAACTGTGCCAATGTCGCTAGTGTCATTAGGCACAGAGTAGCATACACTGCAATTATGGGAGGCAAGACATCGTTCCACATCCACATTACATCCGCATCAGCATGCAAGTGTACACCCTGCATCAACTGAACAATGCAATCCTCACTAGCAGACCATATTGCAGTACACAATGCATCCACTCAATCTGTGTGCATACGTACAGGGACATGTGCATGTCAACACCAAATAGCTACAGCCATGTCCGTGAATCCTAAAGGTGGCAGCTCAGAATGACTCACACAGACCTCTTTGTGCTCCCATGCAGGTGATGGAGGCTATCCCTTGAAGCTGCGGCTACTTACCCCTGTGCAGAACCCGCGTAACAGGCACAAAGAGGAGTACAATCAGGTTCATACCCATACCCGTGGCGTGATTGAGCAGACCTTTGGCCTGTTGAAGGCGCGGTTCCGCTGCCTAAGCAGGTCTGGTGGAGCACTCCTTTATGGGGCTCAGAAGGTGGCAAAGATCACCATGGCCTGTGTCAAGCTGCACAACATGTGCATCTGGAGAAATGTACCACTGGCAGCTGACATTGACATGCATGTACCGGGTGAGGATGATGAGGATGATGATGGAGGAGAAGCAGCACCCCTGCCAGTACATGATGTATAAGATGGCGGTGCTGTACGCCAATCACTGATTGATGAATACTTCTGAAACACAGGGACGTTGATGGATATGTGTGAGTGCTACACTGAGCACTGGGTCCATGTGGACATGCACACAGGGTATGTGGGGAGTTGGGCACTGTGCAATGTAATGAATAAAATGAAAACACACAAACTGAAAAATGTACAGGCATTAAATGATTTTGCACACAACGGATGTATTCATGAAAACTACAGAAAAGTGTGGCCTTCCTTCCACAACTCACACGCCCTCCCCCCTCTCCCCTCAAACACCCAAACACCCAAACACCCCATCCCCCCAATGAACACCCCAGCCCCCCAATGAACACCCCATCCCCCCAATAAACACCCCATGGTTGGTAGCTGAAGGTATTTTGGACCCTGGGGCCTGGGTCCAAAATACCTTCAGCTATCCCTCCGCAAATTCCTCCCCTCTCGAGCTCTTCGCTCCTATACCTCCAACTCCCTCAGGGTCAGTCATTTTTCTAAGAAACAACCTGGGGGTAGATCTCTGTCTTCGGCTGGGGCCTCCCTCTGGAACAGCCTCCCTGCCACTCTAAAACTTGAGGAGAACCATCTCCGGTTCCGGAAGCACCTCAAGACCTTCCTCTTTTCCTCTGCCTTCGCTCCCCCTCTCCCCTGCTGATCTGTTCTCTCTTGGCATCATGCGCCTGGCCACACTCTGTCTTTCGGGCCCAGGTACCTGCTCATCCTGCCACCCTCCCGCACTGCCGCCGGGCCACCCCTTGCACTGGGGTCTGTATCTGTACCCATACAGCCCCCCCCCTTTTCTTCGTGCACTTATCAGACCTACCCTGTCTGCTGCCATAAACCTAGCACTTGCAAATTGCTGGCTGCATTACCACTGTTTGTTGCCTTTATTATTTATTTATTGCTATTTATCTGTTTCTCCTCTGCTTCACACTTTCCACTTCTCCCCCCTTCCATGCACTTTTCCCCTCCCCATGCACTTGCGCGTTCTCAATGTCACTGGGCCTAGTAAGATCGCTGTTTTGTTCTCCCCTGTTCCCCTCCCTTGCCTTGTCGCGCTCTGAAACACTTGTGTACGAGCGCGATAGAAATAAAATATCAATCAATTAACCCCCCAATGAACTCCCCATACCCCCCAATGAACACACCCTTAATCCCCTATACACCACCAACACCACCCACACCCATTGTCATCCCACACTATTTACGGGCTTTCTTTGTGTCTGGGGGCAGCATTTCGGTCTGCCTTGCACTCTGCCTTGTCATCCGCACAGGGCTTAGGGTGCAGAGGATGCAGATGTGGAGGATGCAGGTGTGGAGGATGGGGTGGATGCAGTTTGAATTGGCAAGGCCGTCTCAGGTTGCTGGTGCTGCATGTGTTGCAGGATGCTGGTCAGGACCTGTGAGACGGCCCCCAAACTGTCACGGATCATGACCGCACAGGCATTAATGGCGGCAGTGTTCCCAGCAATGGCCTGACTGATCTCTCGCCGTGTCTCCTCTCCGTCAGCCACATATCGGCACACAATGTCCATCATGGAGTCCTGCCTTGCCTCCACCCTTTAAAGCCGTGCCTCCAAGTCAGTGAGAGCAGCAGAGTTTGAGGGTGCTGCGGCTGGGCATGCCATTGCAGGGCTGGTCTCTGGAGTGGTACTGAGGTTGGCACTGTGCAGTAGAACTGCAGGATCCAGCATGGGGCTGGAGAGTGTGGCCTGATTGTCAGGTTGGGGAGTGGATGGGGGGCTAGGGGTGTGTGGATATTCCACATGGATTGTTCCACCTTTGTCCACATACTCCTCTGCTCCTAGATCAACATCACTGAGTGGGGCTGTGGCTGCTGCCTCACACACTGAGCTTGTGGCAGTAGACCGGGTGCCATCAGCCTCCCCTTAAGCTGTTGTTGGCAGCTCTGTGGTAGCAGTCACGTCCACTGCTGCGGTGTCCTTGTGTGCCTGCATGGCCTGTGCACCTGCCCTGGATTGGACTGTGGGCCGCGGAACTGCCCCGCAGGTGGATTGGCCAGTGGCCGGCGATCTGGCCCTGGATGTCGAAGGCCTTGTGAATGGGTCCTGACTCCCGCCTTCTCCATCAGTGCCTGTAGGGGAGGAAGAGATGCAGGGCATCAGTGACGCTGTTACATGCAAGAAGCATGAGATAGTGCAGAACGGTATTTCATTTCTCATGCATTGCAATCTTATAGGTGTATCACACAGGGTAGTTTCAAGGGGGGGCATATTGGCATTAGCCATGGCATCTCCATTTGGCACTAATATGTACAAGGTGGTATGCCATCGTATTGGGCTTTGTGTGATGTGTTACATTCAAATGGTCCCTGTGTGTTGGGTGTCTGTTGGTAATGGGATTGGCACACAGCATGCATTTCAGTGTGGCAGGGTTTGGGCCTCCATCTGGACATGGATCTGTAAATGTGTGTACGATGGGCCATGCATTGCCTTGCCTCGGCTCACATTCACATCAGTTGTGCTACGTCATGGTTTGGTCTACTGGGGTGGGGTTTTCAGGGTCACTCACCTCCTTCTCCAGATGTTGCGGCACCTGTCTCCATTTCCCGAAGTCCTCTATCAACTCCATCTGGATGGTTGTGCTACAGGTTTCCTCCCAGCGCATGAGGTTGACCTGTGAGTGCGCATCCCCGCCTGTGGCCATGGCCTCCCTCCGATTGCTGGCCAGGATGTTCCGGACCCTGAGACGGAGGTCGTCCCATGTTTTTTTACAGTCTTTGACTGTCCGGGGTTGGTGCCTACCGCAGACACCTTGCATGCTACCTCCTCCCAAATGTCCTTCTTCCTCAACTGCACCTCCCTTTTGAGGTTGTTCGTAAATACCTCATCGGCATGGGCAGCAAGGGTATCTGCCAGCATATTCAATTCCTCATCGGAAAAGCACTTCTTGCGCAGGCGGGGGGTGGTTTATCGGGTTGCCTTGGACATGTTGGACACAATGGCCCTCGTCTCTCCTCTGTAGCAGTGGTGGTTTGGGAGGATTGCAATGGATTGTGTTTTTAAAGATGGCCAGCGGTGCATTTCCCGTTCCGACGCGATGATGTTACTTCCGGGTTCGGTATTACGAACCCGGTATTAGCATGATGTTATTACCGGGTCGTTATTAAGGGGTTGCTCCTTGGTGGAGGCGGCTTCGGCGGGTCCGTGATGGTGCTATCGGGGGGTTGGAGGCCCATTAGCGGCATGGCCATTACCGCCATGGGGGTTCGCGCGTGCTTGTGTACTCGTAATAAGCCGCTATTAGCGGAGTCAAAGGAGCACGGACCCGCTACTTCCTCCATGCCGGTAACGACCCAATTTTAAGCGGGATTCTCGTAATGAGGCCCTTGTGGGAGAGGTTGTCTGTTGCGATGGAAGCGGGGGCAATGGTAGTTAGTGCTTTGTAGATGAAGCAGGTTGTCATGAATGCAGCAGGGGTATTGAAGTTTGGTGACTTGTAGGAAATGTAGTCTGGTGCAACGTAAGCTGGGACAATGGTAGTTAGTGCTTTGTAGGTGATGCAGGCTGCTGTAAGGTAAGCATGGGCATTGGTGGCTTGAGCCTTGTAAGAGAGGTATTATGTTGTGATATAAGCGGGGGCAATGGTAGTTAGTGCTTCGTAGGTGATGCAGGATGCTGTAAGGTGAACAGTGGCATTGGTGGCTTGAGCCTTGTAAGACAGGTAGTATGTTGTGATGTAAGCAGGGGCAATGGCAGTTAGTGCTTTCTAACTGATGCAGGATGCTGTAAGGTAAAGAGCGGCCTTGGTGACTTGTGCCTTGTAGGAGAGGTAGTCTGTTGGGATGGAAGCGGGGGAAATGGTAGTTAGTGCTTTGTAAATGAAGCAGGTTTTCATGAATACAGCAAGGGCATTGAAGTTTAGTGACTTGTAGGACATGCAGTCTGTTGCAACGTAAGCAGGGACAATGGTAGTTAGTGCTTTGTAGGTGATGCAGGCTGCTGTAAGGTAAGCATGGCATTGGTGGCTTAAGCCTTATAAGAGAGGTAGTAGGTTGTGATTTAAGCAGGGGCAATGGTAGTTAGTGCTTTCTAGGTGATGCAAGATGTTGTAAGGTGAACAGTGGCATTGGTGGCTTGAGCCTTGTAAGAGAGGTAGTATGTTGTGATGTAAGCAAGGGCAATGGTAGTTAGTGCTTTCTAGCTGATGCAGGATGCTGTAAGGTAAAGAGTGGCCTTGGTGACTTGTGTTTTGTAGGAGAGGTAGTCTTTTGCGATGTACATGGGGCAATGGTAGTTAGTGCTTTGTATATGAAGGAGGTTGTCGTGAATACAGCAGGGGCATTGAAGTTTAGTGACTTGTAGGAAATGCATTCTGTTGCAACGTAAGCAAGGGCAACGGTAATTAGTGCTTTCTTGGTGATGCAGGATGCTGTAAGGTAAACAGCGGCCTTGGTAACTTGTGCCTCGTAGGAGAGGTAGTCTGTTGCGATGGAAGTGGGGCAATGGTAGTTAGTGCTTTGTAGGTTATGCAGGATGCTGTAATATAAACAGTGGCATTGGTGGATTGTGCTTTGTAGGAGAGGTAGTCAGTTGCAATGTAAGCAGAGGCAAAGGGAGTTAGTCCCTTGTAGGTGATGCATGCTGCTGTAAGGTAAGCAGGGGCATCACTGGTTAGAACCTTGCAGGAGATGCACGCTGTCACAATATAAGCCTGGACATTGGTGGCTAGGGCCCTATAGGTGCTGCAGTTTGTCTTGAAGGTGGTGTAGGTCTGGAAGGGCTGCCAGTGTAATTCCCTCATGGTACGAGTAAAATGTTTGTACTCCGAGTGCTTCAATGAGATTGGCTGCTGCATGCAGGCTGTTCTTGAGAGCAGGGTAGGGCATACCTTGGAGGAGGGCACATCCCCTCCCCAGTTTAAAGATGATAATTCAGTACACTTCAGAAAGGTGAACACGTAACGCTAATACCCCTCGATAACAATGCGCAGGGAAAGAATATATGGTGACTATAGATTGTTTATTAACCTATGTGTTGTTTTTGGAACAACTATGGAAAACAACTGGGTAGCTGCTATGCAGAAATGATCTGTTTTAAAATTGCAGCCACTGGAAAACCTAACAGCCAATAACAAGAATTTAGCATACAGAAAAGAAAATCCTGTGTCTTGTTACTATTATACCTGTTATATTGCATGAACAACGATTATGCGATGGTACGCATGGTTTAATGCTGTATACGTGTGCTTAGCAGGTAAAAAAGACAGAATATAATATTTCTTTTCTTCCATTTACCTGGTATAGACAGTTTGGGACTGCTTACTTTTCTCTTGGTATGTGCTACGGGCACATGGTCAAACTCTTGACCGATTCTCCATGATTCGATAAACAGGTTTGGTTCATTGTATTCAGTTACCCACAGCCTTGAAAAATACTAAGGTCGAAACACGTGTTGGCTGTTTGTGCTTTCACTAGTTGTAATTCTATGGCATGACAGGAGGCTTCAGATTATGCATAACAATCTTTACTTCTGAAACCACAGCAGCAAAGAAAAAACTTTTACAAACAAAAAAGTTTCAAAACAGAATTATAATGAGCTCAATGTCAATGTAAGGGGGACTCCCCAATCCATCATGGAGGACAGGTCATGCCCTGCAGGAACAAAATGGGCAGGGACCCTCCTCTATATATGTCCTTTACTCTAAACCCAACTCCTCTTTCTTTGCTGCTAACACCACAGCTAAGTCACTCCTTTTAGTTGTGCCTTGCATGCTAGTCTGTAGTTGGCATAATATATTGTCTTTCATATATATTTCACATATATTATAGTATATAGAGTGTAGTGTTTACCTTTAAGCACACTTTACCGCTTGGTCTTTAGCACCATTAATTTTATTTTATTTTGGAGTGTTGAGGTCGCGTGAGGTGGCCGCTTTATTAGTAGCGTTTTTTTCATTTGGTGGCAAGTACAGCTCCGCTCCGACAGAGTTTTTCTTCATGGGTTTTTCAAACCCAGCACACGTAGGCCTGCTAGAAGCTTTCGCTTCAGGCCCGGCGTGTGCGGGTCTTCTGCGCTAGGTAGCGCTGGTTGGCCCGCCCACTCCAGGCCCACATGCATGGGTCTGTCTGAGACTTTTTCGCTTCAGACCCGACGCATGTGGGCCTTTCTGCCATGTAAGCACGGCAGCGCTGATTGGCCCGCCCCTCTGCAGGCCTGCACGCGCGGGTCCATCAGAAGCTTTTGCTTCAGACCCGACGCGTGTAGGTGTTCCTGCATACTTTTTCCTTGGGATTTTTTTCGGCCTGGTAGGCCTCCCCATTATATTTTTCAACGTGCACGGGCCAGACAGAAGATTTGCTTTAGGCCCGATGTGCGTACAGCCTTTAAAATATTTTTATATATTTTAATTTATTTTAATATTTTAGGTATTGTTATATATTTGAATATATTGAGATATGTGTTTTGATATGTTTTGTAAGATTGTCTTCAACAAATTTACTGGACTGACCACCCCTGCCCTCGTGCAAGCCTTTCAAAGCTTTGCTTCATGTGTTGTGCAGGGAGAGTTGGGGTTCTCATCAATGTTTTTTCTGGGAATTTTTGGCACAGCTACTTCGCCTTACTATTGGCGTTCCAAGGCCTGCTCGGCTCTAGTGAGAGGTTACCCCCTCCTGTGCTGCTGGGTGCCACACCCTGCTAGGGTGAGCAGCTTGAATGCGCGCATGCGCATTTTGTTTTTCTCTGTGGCGCCGATAATATGAGCTGTGTTTAAAGAGTTTAACCCTTACCTGCTGGGTTTGCGATTATATTACATACAAATAAAGATGACCTTTTATTTTTCTTCTAACAAAAGTGAGATGTTGGACAAAAGGTTGTTTTGGACCTGTAAAGGGGTTTCCCTGCCTAACCAACCATTAGTATATTTAATAGACCTATAAAGGAGTTCTCAGACTCTCATCCTGCATTAGTGTATCCAATAAAGGTACAGGACAACTCAGTCCTTCCCTTCTACCCCTACCCCACTCCCCTCCTAACCCCATGGTAAGTGGTCAGGAAAGTGAATAGGAGAAGTACTGACTGTTCCTCCTTGGATCTTTTAGTTGACTCCCGCAATACCCTTTTTTCTTCTACTGATAGCCCACTCTGGGATTAGCCTCCAGTAGGGTGCAAGAGTAACTTGGGCCACATTTTTTCGCCACAAAATGGGTCAGTTTTCCTTGTTGGGGGGCTTTACAATATTTCATCCTTCTTTCTTAAATGGTGGTTTCTCTCCAGGAATAGATCACTTCTTGGCATTCTTTTGATCCAGTACAAAGGGACAGACCCCAAGTTAAAGGGGGTAGATAAGTACTTGAGGAGTGTCAAGGAAGGTTATTAGACGTGTTGGGTCAGGTCACCTGGACTTGGGATTGGCTGTTTGCCTGTTGTTGTTGTACAGGTACTGCAGGGCTGGATTTTGGGGAAAGATTTGCCTGCTCGGCTTCACTAGCGCCTATATTTCCACAGGATGGCGTAAGTTCCTTCTCATATCTCTCCATCCCAAATTGTCATTTGGGAGGACTGCTGTTCAAGATTTTTGCCTATTAGGGGAATAGAGCATGCTCCTTTGGCTGTTCCTTCCAGGGCTCTACCCATTCCAGGCAAGGCGCATCATGGGGTGTGCACATTTACTCCTCTGCTCAAGGGACATAAACCCAGGGACGTCATTCCGGGATCGCCAGAGGTCGCAAGAGCGACCTCTGCTGATGGCGACCCCTGTCAATCTCCTGTGACCTCTGGCTTTCATCCAAACCGAAGGCAGCGTCTGGGGGCGTGGCCAGAGCTAGCAAGCACACAGTGCCGTGTGCGCATGATTCTACCATTTTCTCCACTAGCAGTGCACAGCACATGTTTTTTTTTACTGTCCTCGACCTTGTGGCTGGCAGCATGTGTCGTCGGATCAAGATCTCTGCTCTCCTGGCCTAAAAAAACACGATAAGAAACGAATGAGGTCCGGGCCCTAAGGGGTGAGTGAGTGTGCTGTACTCTGTGCTCGGGGGCGGTTGCCAGTAGGTCCGGTGCTGCTCATATCGATTTGCTGCTGCGCCTGTGGCCTGACAGCAGCGCCAGCCCAGGCAGTATATTTAAAGGTTAATTGAACGCATTTTAAGCCTAGGTGCACGGCTTGTAATTCGGCTGGGCAAGGAGTCCTTTTCTGCAGCGCCAGCCCAGGCAGAACAGGACTCCTTGCCTAGCCCAATTACAAGCCGTGTACCATGGCTTAAAATGCCTTCAATGAACCTTTAAATATACTTGAACTGGCATCTGTGGTGTGCAAGTCCAGCATACGCGTTTGATTTATTTATAATTGAAAGTTTCCATTGTGTGCCACGCACAGTGCTCTCCGTTACTAAATGGGGGCCTGCTGCCACGTGCATCCTTGTGCTGGATTTAGAAGCCCTTCTGAGTATCCTGAACCTTGGTTGTGCTGTGCATATTGCTTCCTCCATGTGCACGCCTCAGCACTTTTCATTGAAGCGACGTAGCTCTGGCACCCGTTGAAGTGTAATACCTGGATTCCTCATGAGTTGTCACCGAAGGCATACGGAGAAAAGTGCCTGTATCTGCTGGGCTCTCGCTTCTACCCTCCCCATGGCATCTATCAGTGTAAATGAGCCATGTTTCGATACGAGTGAATAGTTTATGAGAGGAGATTGAGAAAGGTAGTACAAAACTGTTCAATAACCAGACGTTAGAACGTTGTATGTAATGCAGAATGCAGTCATTAAACCAATACAAAACAGTGCCCACAGCACGCTCCACGTGTGCCAATGAAAGTAAAAACGCACAAAGACAAGGGTTCCCCTTCCTTAGCAATATTCAAAAGGTGTGTGGATGAGTGAAATGACGTTGCAGGCCATGTGCAATTCAAAGTTTTTTTGCGAGGTGTAGGCTACTCTAAAATATATTAAAACTTGCCTGTCAAGTAATTATCAAGAGCAGCACCCATGCAGCGCTCCATACTCAATCTCACACCCCGTCCTGGCCTGGTCTAGCATGTTCTTTCAGAAGTCGTCACTGATTCTTCAGGGCTAAACAGACCAACTCATGTGATGTGTGAAGCACAAAGCACACAGATGCCTCAAAATCACTTACACCTTACACAAAGGCCTCCGTCGTATGATATGATATGATGGGTTATTTAGAACGTGCTTAATACCCAGAGGTTTCTAAGCGCGGACCTGGGGATCGAACCGTGGGCACGTTGTCCCTAAGCTATCCTCCCGAGACAACACGGTCGTAACACGCATGGTACGCCTCCTGCAATTCGTGTGCAGATCTGGAATTGTTCGTAGTCTGCAGCATTCCCGAAATCGTTGAACTATGTCACCAGAGCAACCACAGAGGTGATGTACGGTCTTTCTGCAGTGCAGTAGGGAGAAGTGTTTTACAAATGTAGTGACCCTCCATCTGACATATAATAATGTCTTGGTCACACTGCCAGTCACCCTCAAAACCATGAACTACATTTCCATTCCTTCCAACTAAAGTCCCAGAGGGAACCCCAGAGACATCAGATGCACCCGTAAGACTAACATTAACATTGAAAGTGGGCTGACTGACAGTGTTGCTGCTGTAGGGAGGTTGCAGAGTCGGGACGTGTATCTGCCCTGCTATGCCCCATGATCATGGTGGTCCACCAGAGTGAAAAGCAGAGACCATCAGCATGGAATATTCTCCCTCTACCCTTTTCATCCTGGCTTTCCCCTATGCCTATACCCGCCTATCCGCCCCTGTCCCCCCAGAATGTGATTTCGCTCTGTAGTCCTGTTGAAATAACAGGGCAGAGCCGTATAAAAGGAGGTATTTGGGTTCATACACTTCCCATGGCAACATGGGCCTTGACACACTGCTACATATGATGATCCATTCTTGTATGAAATGTCACAATACAGTGATAGCGTAACCATATTTTTCTGAGTGTACTGATGGATAATGCTTTGTGATGCCACTTCCTGCATTGTCATGTGGGGGCGTGGTCAAATGACATCACTTCCTGTGATGTCACTCTTGGGGGCATGGCATTGTGATGTCACTTCCGCTACCCCTGGCATTTTGGTGAAATGACGTCCCTGCATAAACCCAGTTTTACCCTTGTAGGAGTTGTGGCTTCATCACGGAGGTCATACCGGTGAGGGTGCTGCTAGGCCTGGGTTACCTCCAGTAAGTTCACTTTAGATCTTCGGGGGTTGCAGTGAATAAAAGGGGGTCATTTTCATGTTCTTCCTCGCCTCTTCCCCTACTGTCCAATAAAGTCAAGCAGGATTAATAGTGGTGGAGGTCAGTGACCTCATGCCTTGAAGGAAAGGTGGTACCAGCATCCTTCACAGTTTATATTTCTGAGCACAATAGATACAGTCCCATCACCTGAAGGGGGGTGGTTTTTTCAACCAGTTATTAACTTACAAGTCCTAACTTCTATTTGTAGTCTTTCATCACTTCAAAATGGTTGGGATTCATCTGCTCGTTGACTCCCTTCTCCCGGCGAATTCTATGATCAAGTTAGACCTCAAGAATGAGTGCCAGACGGTTCCTGTTTCTCCTCTTTGTCAAGAGTTTTTTCTTCAGCTCCATCGTGGAGCTCGCACTTGCCAATGTGCCTCACTTTGGTTTGGCCATTATTTCCATGCTTCACAGAGTTAATGGAAAGGCTGATAGCTCACCCTAAGTACTAGGGGTTTTGGATAGTATCTATTTGACATTATTCTTGGTTTTAATGGTAGGTCTCAGTCTATTTAGAATGTGGTGGAGTTAGCTGTGTCCCTTCTACAATCCTGGGGTTGTTTTTGTTATGAATACAAGAGATTAAAGCTCCACATCTTTATCCTCTCGGGTGACAGACTCTCCTTTGTAAGGAAGTAATCCCTTCTCCCCTTGAAAGGGAGGTTTTTCCCTCAGATGGCTAACCTGCATGGGCGGATGGTTAGTTCCATCTGAGTCATCGTTCCAAACATCTTCACAGGATTCTGTTAAGTTTCTGTTCCCTGAAGTCACATTGGAGCTCCTTCAGTGGCTCAGGATCATTAGCGCCTGGAATGGCATGGCTCTTTTCCGTTCCAGTTCCCTCTGCGGGTGTCTTCCTGGGTCAGATACCAGCAGACTGGGCTTAGGGTGCCAGGATAGGAGGTTTTCACAGGCAGAGGTGGTCCACTGTAGTGGAGAAGCTGCATGTCAGTCTTCTGGAGTTGTTAGCAAGCTCTCTTGCAGTCAAGAACCTTTCTCTAGGATCAGTGCCAGATATCTCCAGGACAGGAGCAACATAGTGTTAGACTGTACTCTATCCTTGCCAAGATCTTGTACTTTTGGGTTCCGATTTAGTGGTTCTCTTTTGCTTGTGCCTTATATGCTAGGTTTCCCGGTGCTACAGTTCGAATGTGGATCCCAGTGCACTCCCTTCAGACTGTTTCCTCCAGGATTGGTTGGTTCTTTTTTGGTATGTTTTTCCTCCTTTGCCATGATAGCAAGAGTTTCTTGTTCAGCTGCACAAGCAGACAACAAAGCTAGTGTTGGCCTTCTCGGGGGTGGTCCCCAGCCCTATAGGAATTGTTGGTGGATATTACTAGTATCGTCCCTCTCCACCCGTGGCCTATCTCTGTACCGACAGTTTTTCTCATATGAACGGGTCCTTCAGGGACCCCTCTCTTATTTATTGGAACATTTCTGTTTCTCCCTTACAGTAGAAATGGGTATCTTCTGTTGGAGTTGTTTAGAAAGGGTAACATTACATGTCGATGAATGCATTTAACTGCCACTATCTCAACGAGACATGGGGTCATTAAAGGGTAAACAGTGGATAGGCAGTGCTTGGTCTGCAGGGCCTTCAAGGTCAATTGGCATTGGGGTTCCACCTAAGCTACGTGTTTTTTCTTCTAGGGGACATTTATATCGTATGGGATTAGTGTGTTTTGTTTCTAAGGAAGGGTTGTCTGGGCTACAACTATTTTTCCAAGTTATCCAGGTGGTATATTTCTTCCTGTTAAAATGTTTTTTCTGAAATCAGTCCATTACATATGGACAGTTTAATGTTCTCCCCGAGGGGGAGGGTCATTTTCTTTGTTGCCAGAAGGGGTAGCGTAGGGTTTCCACCTTCTATTTCTAGGTTTTTCCAGAACATTTTAATGTATGAGTTATTAAGTGTTTTAAAATGTTTCAGTGGAATAAAGAGGCTCTTCGTCTCCAAATACCTCTCACCAGCTTTTCCTGTGGGAACACTTTTGCAGTGTTCCTGGCCCCCTTTGACCAAATGGATTACGTAGTTATGTGGAAAGAAGGAGCTAATTACTCATTGAGTTCTTCAGTTAAAAAATGCTATGGTGTTTAGGACATTCTCCTGGGGGGAGAAAACTATCAACGCAGCTGATTAGTCAAGGGAATAATAATTGGAATCATTTTGTTTTATCATAAGTGTATTGATCATGTTGGGGTTAAGGTGATGCAAGGGCTTTAAACTTGCATAATATGAAGCCTCCTGTCATGCCATAGAATGACTAATCCCCCACACTAACGTGAGAGGGGGTTTAGATTCTATTAAAGACAGGAGGTGAGTATTATCTCACCAACCTACCTGTTTTTCTGTTTCTTATTCCACCCACCCACCCTGTTCTGTTTCATATTGGTTCAGTTTTCGGATGAGAGGTCCTGTCCAGAAGAGCTTCGTCATAGCTTCAGGTTGCAGAGAGGTTGAGATCCCTCCAGTTTCGCTGGATCCTTTTCTCTGCGCTACGCAGTTGGATCGTTGCAATGGGCGGCTGGTGCAAGACAGCTGCAGAAAGAAAAGTTGGGTTTAGAGTAAAGGACATATATAGAGGAGGGTGAGGGTCCCTGCCGACTGGTTTCCTGCAGGGCGTGACCAGTCCTCCATGATGGATTGGGGAACTTACATTGACATTGAACTCTATTTAGTTCTGTTTTGGAACTTTTTTGTTTGTACATTTTTTTTTCTTTGCTGCTGTGGTTTCAGAAGTAAAGATTGTTATGCATAATACTCGCCTCCTGTCTTTAATAGAATCTAAACCCCCTCTCACGTTAGTGCAGGGGATTAGTCATTCTGTGCCGATATTTTCTGTATTATTGTTAATTTGATTGTACTCCAAGTTGTCTGAGCAACAAGAAACAGGTTTTTTCTTTCAGGTTGTCTCGGTAACAAGACACAGGATTTTGTTTTCTGTATGCTACATTAATGTTATTGGCTGTTAGGGGTGCCAGTTGATGCAATTCTAAAGCAGATCATGTCTGCCGGCAGCTACCCAGCTGTTTTAAAGAGTTGTTCCAAGAACAAGACGTAGGCTTCCTTTCTGTATCCTTAATTTATGTCACTTTTGTTAATGAACAATCTATAGTTGTGGAATCAGAAAAATACAATATTAAGAGGGTAATTCATAGAATATCGCCGAAAAGTGTCGCAAGCGGCTGGCGCAGAGTGTCCGCGTGCGATTGTCTGCGCCAGGCACGTGCGCTAAAACCGATTTCTGCGCACAGCGTATTCATGGATTTCAGGCTCCCAAACCAGCCGTGGCGCAGAGAATTGCAGCGACCCTACAGCAGCGCCAGTAACGCCCCCAAGAACGCCCTCGCGCAAGGAAAAGCCATCAAAATCGCTAAATCATCGCAAAGGGCTGCGCGAACCCTGGACCAGTTCACCGGGCTGCCAAACAGCAAACGCCAAGCGGGGAACGTGTATTTCAGGGGTGCGCGGGAAGTTGCATACGCGATTGCAGCAGGGTACGTGTATTTCAGGGGTGCGCGGCAAGTTCCACAAGCGATAGTCCCAGTGCGAGCAGGGTACGTGTATTTCTGGGGTGTGCGGGAAGTTGCACACGCGATTGTCCCAGTGCGAGCAGGGTACGTGTATTTCAGGGGTGCGCGGGAAGTTGCATACGCGATTTCAGCAGGGTACGTTAATATCAGGGGTGTGCGGCAAGTTCCACACGCGATTTCAGCAAGGTATGTGTATTTCAGGGGTGCGCGGGAAGTTGCACACGCGATTGTCCCAGTGCGAGCAGGGTACTTGTATTTCAGGGGTGCGCGGGAAGTTCCACACGCGATAGTCCCAGTGCGAGCAGGGTACGTGTATTTCAGGGGTGCGCAGTAAGTTCCACACGCGATTTCAGCAAGGTGTGTGTATTTCAGGGGTGCGCGGGAAGTTGCACACGCGATTGTCCCAGTGCGAGCAGAGTACGTGTATTTCAGGGGTGCGCGGGAAGTTCCACACGCGATAGTCCCAGTGCGAGAAGGGTACGTGTATTTCAGGGGTGCGCGGGAAGTTGCACACGCGATAGTCCCAGTGCGAGCAGGGTACGTGTATTTCAGGGGTGCGCGGGAAGTTGCACACGCGATTGTCCCAGTGCGAGCAGGGTACGTGTATTTCAGGGGTGCGCGGGAAGTTCCACACGCAATTGGCCCAGTGCGAGCAGGGTACGTGTATTTCAGGGGTGCGCGGGAAGTTACACACGCGATTGGCCCAGTGCGAGCAGGGTATGTGTATTTCAGGGGTGCGCGGGAAGTTCCATACGCGATAGTCCCAGTGCGAGAAGGGTACGTGTATTTCAGGGGTGCGCGGGAAGTTGCACACGCGATTGTCCCAGTGCGAGCAGGGTACGTGTATTTCAGGGGTGCGCGGGAAGTTGCACACGCGATTGTCCCAGTGCGAGCAGGGTACGTGTATTTCAGGGGTGCGCGGGAAGTTACACACGCGATTGGCCCAGTGCGAGCAGGGTACATGTATTTCAGGGGTGCGCGGGAAGTTGCACACGCGATACCAGCAGGGAATGTGTATTTCAGGGGTTCTGGGGAGTACTACACGTGAAGTGGCCGTGTGGGTCCTCCCAGGTGTACGCTCCACAACCCCCACGGCCCCTGCAGGCAGCCCACACCACGGGGGACTACCCTGCACCCCTGCCCATGTCCCGCAGGCAGCCCATTCACCATGGGCATGCCCCCCAGCCAACCCACATGTCACCTTGCACTACTGATCAACAATGCATGTCTCCCACCACCCCCACCCCCCAGCAGTGCAGGGGCAGCCTCCACCAGGCCCCCACTCATGTCCCCCTGCACCCCCACCCTCCAGCAGTGCAGGGGCATCCTCCACCAGGCCCCCACTCATGTCTCCCACCACCCCCACCCCCCTGCCACCATGGGCAGCCTCCACCAGGCCCCCACTCATGTCCCCCTGCACCCCCACCCCCCAGCATCCAGGGTCACCCTCCACCAGGCCCCCACTCATGTATACCACCACCCCCACCCCCCTGCCACCATGGGCATCCTCCACCAGGCCCCCACTCATGTCTCCCACCACCCCCACCCCCCAGCAGTCCAGGGGCAGCCTCCACCAGGCCCCCACTCATGTCTCCCAACACCCCCACCCCCCAGCAGTGCAGGGGCAGCCTCCACCAGGCCCCCACTCATGTCCCCCACCACCCCCACCCCCCAGCATCCAGGGTCACCCTCCACCAGGCCCCCACTCATGTCTCCCACCACCCCCACCCCCCAGCAGTGCAGGGGCAGCCTCCACCAGGCCCCCACTCATGTCTCCCACCACCCCCACCCGCCTGCCACCATGGGCAGCCTCCACCAGGCCCCCACTCATGTCTCCCACCACCCCCACCCTCCTGCCACCATGGGCAGCCTCCACCAGGCCCCCACTCATGTCGCCCTGCACCCCCACCCCCCAGCATCCAGGGTCACCCTTCACCAGGCCCCCACTCATGTCCCCCTGCACCCCCACCCCCCAGCAGTGCAGGGGCATCCTCCACCAGGCCCCCACTCATGTCTCCCACCACCCCCACCCTCCTGCCACCATGGGCAGCCTCCACCAGGCCCCCACTCATGTCCCCCTCCACCCCCACCCCCCAGCATCCAGGGTCACCCTCCACCAGGCCCCCACTCATGTCTCCCACCACCCCCACCCCCCTGCCACCATGGGCATCCTCCACCAGGCCCCCACTCATGTCTCCCACCACCCCCACCCCCCAGCAGTGCAGGGGCAGCCTCCACCAGGCCCCCACTCATGTCTCCCACCACCCCCACCCCCCAGCAGTGCAGGGGCAGCCTCCACCAGGTCCCCACTCATGTCCCCCTGCACCCCCACCCCCCAGCAGTGCAGGGGCATCCTCCACCAGGCCCCCACTCATGTCACCCACCACCCCCACCCCCTGCCACCATGGTCAGCCTCCACCAGGCCCCCACTCATGTCCCCCTGCACCCCCAAACCCCAGCATCCAGGGTCACCCTCCACCAGGCCCCCACTCATGTCTCCCACCACCCCCACCCCCCTGCCACCATGGGCATCCTCCACCAGGCCCCCACTCATGTCTCCCACCACCCCACCCCCCAGCAGTGCAGGGGCAGCCTCCACCAGGCCCCCACTCATGTCTCCCACCACCCCCACCCCCCTGCCACCATGGGCAGCCTCCACCAGGCCCCCACTCATGTCCCCCTGCACCCCCACCCCCCAGCATCCAGGGTCACCCTCCACCAGGCCCCCACTCATGTCCCCCTGCACCCCCACCCCCCAGCAGTGCAGGGGCATCCTCCACCAGGCCCCCACTCATGTCTCCCACCACCCCCACCCCCCTGCCACCATGGGCAGCCTCCACCAGGCCCCCACTCATGTCTCCCACCACCCCCACCCCCCTGCCACCATGGGCATCCTCCACCAGGCCCCCACTCATGTCTCCCACCACCCCCACCCTCCAGCAGTGCAGGGGCAGCCTCCACCAGGCCCCCACTCATGTCTCCCACCACCCCACCCCCCTGCCACCATGGGCATCCTCCACCAGGCCCCCACTCATGTCTCCCACCACCCCCACCCCTCAGCAGTGCAGGGGCAGCCTCCACCAGGCCCCCACTCATGTCTCCCACCACCCCCACCTCCCTGCCACCATGGGCAGCCTCCACCAGGCCCCCACTCATGTTCCCCTGCACCCCCACCCCCCAGCATCCAGGGTCACCCTCCACCAGGCCCCCACTCATGTCCCCCTGCACCCCCCAGCAGTGCAGGGGCATCCTCCACCAGGCCCCCACTCATGTCTCCCACCACCCCCACCCCCCTGCCACCATGGGCAGCCTCCACCAGGCCCCCACTCATGCCCCCCTGCACCCCCACCCCCCAGCATCCAGGGTCACCCTCCACCAGGCCCCCACTCATGTCTACCACCACCCCCACGCCCCTGCCACCATGGGCATCCTCCACCAGGCCCCCACTCATGTCTCCCACCACCCCCACCCCCCAGCAGTGCAGGGGCAGCCTACACCAGGCCCCCACTCATGTCTCCCACCACCCCCACCCCCCTGCCACCATGGGCAGCCTCCACCAGGCCCCCACTCATGTCCCCCTGCACCCCCACCCCCCAGCATCCAGGGTCACCCTCCACCAGGCCCCCACTCATGTCCCCCTGCACCCCCACCCCCCTGCAGTGCAGGGGCATCCTCCACCAGGCCCCCACTCATGTCTCCCACCACCCCCACCCCCCTGCCACCATGGGCAGCCTCCACCAGGCCCCCACTCATGTCCCCCTGCACCCCCACCCCCCAGCATTCAGGGTCACCCTCCACCAGGCCCCCACTCATGTCCCCCTGCACCCCCACCCCCCAGCAGTGCAGGGGCATCCTCCACCAGGCCCCCACTCATGTCTCCCACCACCCCCACCCTCCTGCCACCATGGGCAGCCTCCACCAGGCCCCCACGCATTTCCCCCTGCACCCCCACCCCCCAGCATCCAGGGTCACCCTCCACCAGGCCCCCACTCATGTCTCCCACCACCCAAACCCCCTGCCACCATGGGCATCCTCCACCAGGCCCCCACTCATGTCTCCCACCACCCCCACCCCCCAGCAGTGCAGGGGCAGCCTCCACCAGGCCCCCACTCATGTCCCCCTGCACCCCCACCCCACAGCAGTGCAGGGGCATCCTCCACCAGGCCCCCACTCATTTCTCCCACCACCCCCACCCCCCTGCCACCATGGGCAGCCTCCACCAGGCCCCCACTCATGTCCCCCTGCACCCCTACCCCCCAGCATCCAGGGTCACCCTCCACCAGGCCCCCACTCATATCTACCACCACCCCCACCCCCCTGCCACCATGGGCATCCTCCACCAGGCCCCCACTCATGTCTCCCACCACCCCCACCCCCCAGCAGTGCAGGGGCAGCCTACACCAGGCCCCCACTCATGTCTCCCACCACCCCCACCCCCCAGCAGTGCAGGGGCAGCCTCCACCAGACCCCCACTCATGTCCCCCTGCACCCCCACCCCCCAGCAGTGCAGGGGCTTCCTCCACCAGGCCCCCACTCATGTCTCCCACCACCCCCACCCCCCTGCCACCATGGGCAGCCTCCACCAGGCCCCCACTCATGTCCCCCTGCACCCCCACCCCCCAGCATCCAGGGTCACCCTCCACCAGGCCCCCACTCATGTCTCCCACCACCCCCACCCCCCTGCCACCATGGGCATCCTCCACCAGGCCCCCACTCATGTCTCCCACCACCCCCACCCCCCAGCAGTGCAGGGGCAGCCTCCACCAGGCCCCCACTCATGTCTCCCACCACCCCCACCCCCCTGCCACCATGGGCAGCCTCCACCAGGCCACCACTCATGTCCCCCTGCACCCCCACCCCCCAGCATCCAGGGTCACCCTCCACCAGGCCCCCACTCATGTCCCCCTGCACCCCCACCCCCCCAGCAGTGCAGGGGCATCCTCCACCAGGCCCCCACTCATGTCTCCCACCACCCCCACCCCCCTGCCACCATGGGCAGCCTCCACCAGGCCCCCACTCATGTCCCCCTGCACCCCCACCCCCCAGCATCCAGGGTCACCCTCCACCAGGCCCCCACTCATGTCTCCCACCACCCCCACCCCCCAGCAGTGCAGGGGCAGCCTCCACCAGGCCCCCACTCATGTCTCCCACCACCCCCAACCCCCTGCCACCATGGGCAGCCTCCACCAGGCCCCCACTCATGTCCCCCTGCACCCTCACCCCCCAGCATCCAGGGTCACCCTCCACCAGGCCCCCACTCATGTCTCCCACCACCCCCACCCCCCTGCCACCATGGGCATCCTCCACCAGGCCCCCACTCATGTCTCCCACCACCCCCACCCCCCAGCAGTGCAGGGGCAGCCTCCACCAGGCCCCCACTCATGTCTCCCACCACCCCCACCCCCCTGCCACCATGGGCAGCCTCCACCAGGCCCCCACTCATGTCCCCCTGCACCCCCACCCCCAGCAGTGCAGGGGCATCCTCCACCAGGCCCCCACTCATGTCTCCCACCACCCCCACCCCCCTGCCACCATGGGCAGCCTCCACCAGGCCCCCACTCATGTCCCCCTGCACCCCCACCCCCCAGCATCCAGGGTCACCCTCCACCAGGCCCCCACTCATGTCTACCACCACCCCCACCCCCCTGCCACCATGGGCATCCTCCACCAGGCCCCCACTCATGTCTCCCACCACCCCCACCCCCCAGCAGTGCAGGGGCAGCCTCCACCAGGCCCCCACTCATGTCCCCCTGCACCCCCACCCCCCAGCAGTGCAGGGGCATCCTCCACCAGGCCCCCACTCATGTCTCCCACCACCACCACCCCCCTGCCACCATGGGCAGCCTCCACCAGGCCCCCACTCATGTCCCCCTGCACCCCCACCCCCCAGCATCCAGGGTCACCCTCCACCAGGCCCCCACTCATGTCTCCCACCACCCCCACCCCCCTGCCACCATGGGCAGCCTCCACCAGGCCCCCACTCATGTCCTCCTGCACCCCCACCCCCCAGCATCCAGGGTCACCCTCCACCAGGCCCCCACTCATGTCCCCCTGCACCCCCACCCCCCAGCAGTGCAGGGGCATCCTCCACCAGGCCCCCACTCATGTCTCCCACCACCCCCACCCCCCTGCCACCATGGGCAGCCTCCACCAGGCCCCCACTCATGTCCCCCTGCACCCCCACCCCCCAGCATCCAGGGTCACCCTCCACCAGGCCCCCACTCATGTCTCCCACCACCCCCACCCCCCTGCCACCATGGGCATCCTCCACCAGGCCCCCACTCATGTCTCCCACCACCCCCACCCCCCAGCAGTGCAGGGGCAGCCTCCACCAGGCCCCACTCATGTCTCCCACCACCCCCACCCCCCTGCCACCATGGGCATCCTCCACCAGGCCCCCACTCATGTCTCCCACCACCCCCACCCCCCAGCAGTGCAGGGGCAGCCTCCACCAGGCCCCCACTCATGTCTCCCACCACCCCCACCCCCCTGCCACCATGGGCAGCCTCCACCAGGCCCCCACTCATGTCCCCCTGCACCCCCACCCCCCAGCATCCAGGGTCAGCCTCCACCAGGCCCCCACTCATGTCCCCCTGCACCCCCACCCCCCAGCAGTGCAGGGGCATCCTCCACCAGGCCCCCACTCATGTCTCCCACCACCCCCACCCCCCTGCCACCATGGGCAGCCTCCACCAGGCCCCCACTCATGTCCCCCTGCACCCCCACCCCCCAGCATCCAGGGTCACCCTCCACCAGGCCCCCACTCATGTCTACCACCACCCCCACCCCCCTGCCACCATGGGCATCCTCCACCAGGCCCCCACTCATGTCTCCCACCGCCCCCACCCCCCCGGCAGTGCAGGGGCAGCCTACACCAGGCCCCCACTCATGTCTCCCACCACCCCCACCCCCCAGCAGTGCAGGGGCAGCCTCCACCAGGCCCCCACTCATGTCTCCCACCACCCCCACCCCCCAGCATCCAGGGTCACCCTCCACCAGGCCCCCACTCATGTCTCCCACCACCCCCACCCCCCTGCCACCATGGGCAGCCTCCACCAGGCCCCCACTCATGTCCCCCTGCACCCCCACCCCCCAGCAGTGCAGGGGCATCCTCCACCAGGCCCCCACTCATGTCTCCCACCACCCCCACCCCCCTGCCACCATGAGCAGCCCCCACCAGGTCCTCACAATCCCCAATCATGTGCGTAATGGTCAGCCTCCACAGCCAAAAAGCCCTACCAAGTAACCCATTCACCCACATGGAAATGGAAATCACATGTTACACCCCCAATGTTCATGAAGCTAATGAACCCATGTCCGTCACACACAATTGTTGCAATTGAATGGGAAAACACACAACATGACATGCATGAAACCAATGAGATGATACCACACAGTGAAGTATGCAAACAAAATTGTATTGAAAAAAATAAAGAATGCTAAAGAAAGAAAACAAACTACAATGTGAATGAGAAAAAATAAGCTGCATGTCTGTATAAAAACACAAAACTGGAAATCCAAATCGAAAAAAATTTTGTCCAAAGTCAAATGTAAAAAAATCTCCATGCAATAAAGAACTATGTACAAAAATAACAAGGGTCCATGAGCCCAACTGAACAAAGGAAACCTACTAAAAAACCTACCTAAAAATCAACTATATACAAAAAGTGGAGCAGTGTCCGTCGACTTAAAATCATAATACGAAAGAAAGGAAACCTAAAACTAAAGAACTATATACAAAGGCGGCGGGCAAGTCCAGCGGCTCACTCCGTGGTGTCCCGGGCCAGGGCATCATCGAACTCCTGTTCGATGTCCCGGAGGCGGTCCAGTTCCATGGCCCCGAGGGTCCGCAGGGACGACGCTGTGTCCTCCTCCAACCCCCTGCGGATTGCCTCAAGGCACTCGGCCCGCCTCAGGGCCCTCCGCATGGAGTTCTCCGCCCTGACCATTGTGAGCCGCGCCTCTTCCGCCCGCCGCCGCTCCACACCTATGGCGTGGCCCAACCGCTGCCACACGGAAGACACTCTCTGTCCTAGGTCCCCCTGCCCTCCGGCCGATGCCTGCCCCTCCGATGTCGAAAGCCCCGAGCCTGCATGTCTCACACCATGTTGCTGCTGCTGCTGCTCTGCCTCTGCCCGTGCACTGCCTCCTGCTGCCTGCACATCCTCTGCCGGCTGGGGTGCACTTGTTGATGTGGCCACCCCTGCTGGACCTCCGACTCCCGACTGTGGCAGGGATGCCTCCTCCACCAGCCTGGCCGCACCGTCAGAGGCAGCTCCACAGGGCACCCAGGTGACTGATGGGTGGGAAGATGGCACAGAGGACGACTGGCGCGTAGGGGGTCCAGTTGAGGAGGGGTTCGGAGCAAGCCCCATCGGACAGCGGAATCCGGCCTGGGTGACCTGTCCCAGCAGGCTGACGTGGTCAACGAGCCATTCGAGATGACGTGCAGTCTCTCCATGAAAAGACTGCAGGTCACCTCGCATGGCCCGTTGACGCAACGCCACACCAGCCAGGACAGGCTCAACCCCGACCTGGATGGCCACGTCCGCAGGCAGAGGAAGGCCAGTTGACGTCAGCTCATCCCCTGCCTGAAAACGGGTCTGGACGTAGGCATCCCTGCTGGTGCAAGATGATGCAGGGACAGGATCGGGGACAGGATTGCACACAGGCACCTCCGCGGCCGCCTGTGCTGCCTCCTGTCCCTGGTCCTGCACTGCACCACTAGCACCAGTGGGATCCCCACCTCCAGACCCCGTCTCTGGTGCTTGCGCGGCCCCCTCCTCCACCAAACCCCCCACCAACCTGGATGACTCCGTGGCATCTTCCCCTGTTGGGCCCTGTGGGGTCCCAGCTGCCCCTTCTGCTGCCGAGGAGTCCAACTGCAACCTCCGCCTCTTGGACCTCCCCCCGGCAGCTGCGGCCTGGGACGCGGCACCGGACTCCTCACTCCCCGACGAGATGACAACACGGGAGGGGAGCCGGGCCTTGCGTCTCCGGCTGGCGGTCGGATACCTGCCGCTGTGCTCCACAGCACCTTCTCCACCCTCTTCATCAGTTGACGCTGCAGACAGGGAGAAACAAAACGCAGGCATCAGGGCACTGTACAATGGACACATACACGCATGACAGTTGCACATGAGTGGCATTGGCAAACCTCAGACATGTCATCACAATCCCCAACACACATGTCATTGCAACTGGCACACATGAGCCATACCACAGCCATATCGCAACTGCCACCACCATCCCTACACATACAACAGCATCAGCAGCCAAAGGGGAGACAGACATCACATGCAACACAGGAAGTGCACCACACATGTACACACACCACCACACTTGCATGCATGTCTACACCTCTGCCAAGTGTCGCACTGTTCAGACGTGCATCCATGTCACATCTGCCAATCAGGCTTCCACATACCGCTGTCACATGCATCCATGTTGCATCACTGTTGCACCCTTGTCAAATACACACACATGCACATGTACACAGTGCTCATACATGCAGCCGAAAACAACATACATGCCTGACATCACGGACATGTCTACTTACATACACATTCATCCAAACATGTGTGCACGCACAACTGCATTTGCCATGCAAGCCCACACACACAAGCACCATCCATGTCTCACACATTACAGCCCTCGCATGTGTCAGCCCCACGGCCCTGTACACCCCCTCCCATACTCGACCCCATACAAACATATGTGCAACCGGCACAATGGCGAATGATCACCACACGCACTGCTCACAATCAGGATGCATGTACACTCACCGCTCGACTCCAGACGGGTCTTCTTCTCTAGGACCTGGACGTGGAGCGCTGGGGATATGCGTTCCAGGACCCCCATCTGTTCTTCCGACAAGTGGCCCCGGCGCCCCTTGGCATCCGCTGCCTTCAAGAGGCGCCGGGCCTTGTTCAGGGTCCTGGACCTGAAGTCCTCCCAGCGCTTCCTGACATGTTGTAAGTCCCGGACTGCCACCCCCTCCGCGTTGATGGCAGTCACGATGTCAGTCCAGATCCGAGTCCGTCCTTCCTTGTCGGCGCAGGAACTTCCGAAGAGGGCATCATACTGCCCCAGGACTTGCTCCACCAGGACACCAACTTCGGTGGCACTGAAGCTGGTGCCCCTCTGCCTCTCTGGCCGGGGGTTGTCAGTGGTCACAGATGGTGTTTGCCCCGACATGACAACCCCAGAGGCAGGAGTGGGTGGGCAACTGGGTCCTGGGGCTGGGCTGTGGAGCGATGGAATTCCAGTCGGGAGTCTTCGGTTCCAGCAGGGGTGGTCACAGCAACAGCACCCCTGGCTGATGTGCAGGCAGCAAATGGCAGTGCACGTGGGCAGCAGGCAGTCAGGCAGCAGCAGATGGCAGGTGGGAGCGTGCTCGGGGCTCTGGGGGGCAGTAGTTCGGCCTTCTGGGCAGGAGCGTGGTCTTCCGTGTGCTTGCGCGTGGCCAGCTTGGTACGGAGTGATTTGGCACGTGAAAATCCTGCACGTCAGCGTGAAAACCGAGGAAAGGCCCTTAGCTCGTAAGCGCGTCAGCACGCATACGCGATTCTATTGGACCAAAGGCCCTCAGCACGTCATCTCCCTTTTTTGGGGCTCCTGTGCGTAGCGTGACCCGTTATCTTTCCCCAGGGGTTACAATCAGCCTTGCAAGAGCGCTAGGGTACAATTACCATCTGGAACCCAACCCCTTTGACCCCCAATTGCCCAGGACAATATTTTACTGCCACTCCCATACGCACATTAACATCAGTGCCATGGCTGGGAGGCGAGGATTCCGTAAGGGTGGCAAAGGTGGAAGAGCCACAAGTGGTGGCCGTGGTGGATCCGGTAGGGGACGTGGTCGTTACTTGCAGGGTGAGCCTGTCCCCCCATGTGTGGAGGACCAGTCAAGGGCACCCATAATCCCCCCCCTCCCGTTGAGGCTGATGTGGCTGACACCATCCATGCTCAGCCCTTGTTGGACCAGCCCATTGTGGCATCAGACCTGGCTGACTCCATGGCTGACTTCCAGGTCAGCAGGCCTATGACACGTGCGCTGGTGCACGTTGATGTCACCATGCCACGTGCATCTGGGGCAGCAAGGTCATCTGCTGCACCAAGTAGGCAGGGCGGAGAGGCTGCAGGGGCAGCTGCGGCTCCATCCACCCCAGCCCTCACACACCCAGCCCGGACAGTGTCGGTCCTAGTCCATGCTGCTGATATACCCCCTGACACCATCACACTAGAGCCAATGCCTGCACCAACTCCCATGCTGAGTGTGCAATCCCACACTCCTGATACAGAGTCCACCAGGGCTCCTGCCCCTAGTGTCCAGAGCGGCGCAGGACACTCAGGATCACCACCACCTTCCAAGCGGAAGAGGAAGAGTGCTCGTCCGGCACAGGCTGATGCCCCAGACACGGCTACACAGTCCGGCCCGTCCAGGAAGCCCAGCTTCACGGATGACGAACTGAATGCACTTGTCGAGTATGTGTCTGCACATGACAACGAGATGGTCATTGTTGCAGGATCCAAGACCACACCTGCACAACGCCAGGCACACTGGCAGACCGTTGCGGACATCGTAAGTGCCCTTGGAATCGTGAGGCGCACAGCCAATGATTGCTATAAGCGCTGGAATGACCTAAAGCGCAGGGCAAAGAGTAAGCTGGCCTCAAGTCATGCCGCAACTCTAGTGACTGGAGGTGGCTCTCCAGTAGTAGACATGGAACTCACTCCACATGAGTCAGTCGCTGGGACCTACGTCACGGAGGAACAGATCCAAGGCGTGGGAGATTTGGCTGATTACGAGGCATTGTCCGGTGAGTGCACATGCATGTGTGTGTCATCCATGTGCATGGTGTGTGTGAGGGCTTCTGTTTGTGTGCCAGGTGAGAGTGTGTGCGCCTGAGTCGTATGGGTCAGCCATGTGCTTCATGCAATACATCCTGCGCAGCTGCATTTGGCCATAGCTGTATCCCTTCTGCCAACAGTAGACATCTAGCCCAACTGCACGCCAGTTGCCCTTGAAGTGTCACCTTGCCACAACATTGTTGCAAAATTTTCCACCGTTCATTTAGTCTGATTTTTTACATTCCACCACTTTTACTAGGCATGTCGCAGGCCTCTAGTCACATGTCTGACATGGCTATGGTAAAGTGGAGTGACTTTGTTACCTGGATATCATTTGTTCAAACATGTCCCTGTGCAATTGCACCATTTCGGACTGGCAGCTCCAGGTGAAGAATCTGACCTGTTTGAATTAGAAAAGCTATTACATGCGGGAACTGGACAGAATGAATAGGTGCTGCCCTCCTCTCCATTTTCACTCATTAGCAATGGTACATGCCATCTGTGTGATGGCATGTGTGTTTCACCTGCCAATCACAGGCCAATGTGTGATGCCACTGCCAGGCAGCATGCAGAAAATGTGTTCATCTTCAATCTCGGTGTCATCAGTGTGTGCCATTTGCCTGCCCTTCATACGCAGTGAGGGTGCATGCATGGGAGGGTTTTAGTCATGTGGGACATGTGTCAAACAAGTACTGGTTCTCTTGCTTCTCAGCCCTCATTGTGTGCCATGGTGCTAATGCCTGTTTCCATTTCTTTGTTTTTATATCTTTGCAGGGGAAGACGCACCTGATACTGCTGGGGTTGTGGAGATGGTGCAGACCCAGGAGGGGTCCGAGGGCCGACCAACCACCAGTGAGGGACGTGGTGTGGTGGTGGGTGAGAACCCACAAGTGCTGCAGGTCGTGCTCTCAAGGGGTCTCTCTGGCTGCACCTCCCCCGAGCTGTACTCAGGTGTTGATTCGGATGAGACCTACGTGCCGTCGCAGGTGAGTGTTCCAGGGAGGGATTCTGTTCTGTCTCACCCACCTGCACCAGGGTCAGAACCCTCAATGGGGATGTCAGTGTTGGCAGCTACGCCTTTGGTGGTTACGGATGCAGGGTCACACTCCGTGACATCTGATCCTGTTCCTGGGCCAGCAGATCAGAGGGGGAATGCAGTCCTGCAGCCTCAGGCAGTGCCGGCACAGCAAGGCGCAGTTCGCCTTGCCCCAGACAGGTGTGGTGCCTGCCGACGTGGTGGCCATACGCCACCTGGCAATACTGCATGGGAGCAATCCATTTACGGTATGGCAACCCAACAGGCAGCATCATCCGAGATGATGGCTCAGGCCATGGATAGGGTGGCCACTTCCATTGTCCCCCCTGAAAGGCTGATGGAGCGACTAGAGCAGGCAACCGACTCCATCTGCCAGTCACACAGGGAGGACATGTTGGGGTCCAACAGGGTCAGGCGGGCGGCACTGGCGACTCTGCAGGAGGCCATCTCCATTGAGTCCCAGGGCCACAGGGAAGCCCTGAGGCAGGAGCACCTTCACCTCTGGACGACTCTTGTTGAGCTTGAGGCTTCTACACACCAAAGGACAGAACAGCAGCTGGTGCGTCTCACCCGTACGCTCTCAGCTGAGATGCAGGCAACGAGGGCGGAGGTCCGGGCATCCCGTGAGTTGTTGCATGGGGACCTCCGCACACTCATCCTCCAGAACCAGACCTACCACACCCGCATGCTTGCAGCCATGGAGGAGCAGACTAGGGCCTTGCGTGGGCTGCCTCCCATAGTGCAACCACCACCCGATGCAGCTGCACAGGGTGATTATAGCGACAGCAGTGATACTCCCACAATAGGGTAGCCGTGTGGGCCATGAGCCCATGGAGGTGTTTTTTTCCCCAGGATCCACGCAGGTGGGTTCTGGTGTGCATCCTGTCCTCGGACCTCCTGGGTGGCCTCCCCAACCCCCCCGGGCCCTTCAATGGCCATTTTTTTTATTTTTTTTATTTTTGTTTTTATTTTTACTTCTTTTATTCCCAATTTTTTTTGGGACGATTTGTTGGCTTCCGTGGTTCCTGAGGGCATACGCTGCATTGTGGCTGGGCACATGCAGGCTTGTAATGTATTTGGTTCAGATGCTTGGGTTTGAGTCACACACACCCCTCCTGCTTCCCGTTTCCATGGGCTTGCAAAGGGTGTGCCCAAGTGACAGTGAATTACACAGTGACGTTGGACTCCCATGAGCTGTGTGGGCAGTCTGTAGTCAATACTGTGTATACATTCCTAGTGCATATTGCTGTTGTGTTGTACACTGCATGTTGCATTGATGTGTAACTCATCTTCTGTGTCTACCTCCCAATTTGCAGGTCCCTTCCTCATGTCTACACACGGACCTCTAGTCTGGAGATGTGGTCCATGTTGGCAGCAGTGCACCTACAACCCTACAGGCGCCAACACTGCACAGTTGGTAGTGGTGGGAGTGCAGGCATTTCCAGGTGGTGAGACTACTAATATTTAACATTAGTGATGTCAAGTTAATGGTAGTACGTGCTCAAGTTTGTTGTTGGTCCGCCATCACTGTGAGCATTTCAGGTGTTGCAAGTTTCTAATAGGGACACTGTACATTGTAACACTAGTGTCATGTTGTGGGGATTACTTTGTTTACCTGCAAATAGCATGACATGGCACGGTGTGTCGTGTGGCGGTGCTGGGGTTGTGTTGGCTGACATGGCACTGTCCTCTTGTTGCATTTTGCAAGTGGGTATTAATTTTAGCAGCTTGAATGTGTAACTTCACAAAACTGCATTGGTGGTGTCAGTGTGGGTAGGGATGCACACATTGTGACACTTCCAGGTGAACAATCTCAGGCTGATATGGTTTTCACGGTTCTTTCTCCAGACATTCAGGATCAGTGTCAGGTTGAGTCATCATTGATTGTCAGATGGAATGTTCCAGGGCAGTGTGCACTCCACAGGGGTGTGATTTCTATGTGAAGTAATTAGCCACTAGCTGTGTACGGGCTGCCTCCCCCGTGCCGTTTCACCTCCCATGCGCAGCGGCTGTGCATGTGGTTGGGGATGGGGGGGCACCACCATGTCCACGGCCAGGCCCCGGCGTGTTGCAACGTTGTGCAGGACACATGCTGCCACTATGATCCTGCACACTACTGGGGGAGCATACAACAGCTGCCCGCCAGAACGGTCAAGGGAGCGAAAGCGTGACTTCAGCACTCCGAATGTGCGCTCCACTATGCCCCGGGTAGTAATGTGGGCAGCGTTATATCTTACCTGGGGTGGCGTGGTGGGGTTCCGAATTGGCGTCATCATGTGGGGGCTGAGAGGGTAGGCACTGTCCCCTGTGGAGGTGGTGATTGGTATCATTGGTGGGGTTGTGACCTTGCTCAGTATCTGACATGCATGCATGTGCAGTGGCATTCATACTCACCAAGCAGCCATGTATCGCCATGCCGGCCAGCTTCTAGGTCCCGGCTTAGGGTGGACATCCGGTAAATGAAGCTGTCGTGGGTTGACCCAGGTTAGTTGGCATATACTGAGGTGATGATTCCCTTGGCATTTCATACTACCTGCACGTTGATGGAATGCCAGTGCTTGCGGTTCCTATAGATGTGCTCAGATGCCCTGGGGGGACGTAGAGCCACATGGGTGCAGTCGATGGCACCTAGAACTTTGGGGAATCGTGCCACAGCGTAAAAATCCAGGGCGGCAGCATGCCTTTCTGCAGGGGTTCTGGGCAGGTATATGTGCCTGCGGACTGATGGGCGTGCAGTGATGATGTTCAAGACCTGGTGTAGGCAGCGTGACTGGGTGGCCTGTGATACACCACCCACAATGGCACTTGTCCGCTGAAATGATCAAGTGGCTAAGAAGTGCAGTACATTGAGGACCTTCTCCAGTGGGCTGAGTGCTTGGGAGCACAGGGTGGGTGATGTGAGGTCGTCCTCCCACTCACTCACCAGGTCCAGTATGATGTGTGGTGGAAACCTGTACCTCCCATGCACCTGGTCATCAGGCATCCCGAAAAGGCTGGTTCTGGGTGTGAATATTCTGGCCCTGACTATCCTCCTCCTCCTCCTTTGGTAGGCCACGCCCACTGCTGCTAGGAACGGTATGTTCATCCTGGGTCTGAGCTAGTTATTTTGTTAGCGCGCAAATTAATGCGTTGCGCGTGTTGTAGGCGAGCGTGTGACCCGCGCACCCCTGAAATCCAGTGCACAGTCCAATAGCGTGTGGAAATTGCTGCGCACACCGGGATACAGGTGCGCTGACGTACTTGCGTGTGTAAGTGTCCGCGCACACCTGATATACACGTACATAGGCCAATCGCGTGTATGCGCACTTTTGTCCAATTACACGCGATGAGACTTTGACGTGCTGTCCAATTACATGCGATGAGACTCTGACGTGCAGTCTTTCCACGTGTGCTCTGTCATCACGTGCTGTGTGGGAAACACCCGTGCGGGTCACGTCACAGATGCGCTTACGCGCTGAGGGCCTTTGGTCCAATAGATTCGCGTATGCGTGCTGACGCGCTTACGCGCTGAGGGCCTTTGGTCCAATAGATTCGCGTATGCGTGCTGACGCGCTTACGCGCTAAGGGCCTTTCCTCGGTTTTCACGCTGACGTGCAGGATTTTCACGTGCCAAATCACTCCGTACCAAGCTGGCCACGCATAAGCACACGGAAGACCACGCTCCTGCCCAGAAGGCCGAACTACTGCCCCCCAGAGCCCCGAGCACGCTCCCACCTGCCATCTGCTGCTGCCTGACTGCCTGCTGCCCACGTGCACTGCCATTTGCTGCCTGCACATCAGCCAGGGGTGCTGTTGCTGTGACCACCCCTGCTGGAACCGAAGACTCCCGACTGGAATTCCATCGCTCCACAGCCCAGCCCCAGGACCCAGTTGCCCACCCACTCCTACCTCTGGGGTTGTCATGTCGGGGCATACACCATCTGTGACCACTGACAACCCCCGGCCAGAGAGGCAGAGGGGCACCAGCTTCAGTGCTACCGAAGTTGGTGTCCTGGTGGAGCAAGTCCTGAGGCAGTATGATGCCCTCTTCGGAAGTTCCCGCGCCGACAAGGAAGGACGGACTCGGATCTGGATTGACATCGTGACTGCCATCAACGCGGAGGGGGTGGCAGTCCGGGACTTACAACATGTCAGGAAGCGCTGGGAGGACTTCAGGTCCAGGACCCTGAACAAGGCCCGGCGCCTCTTGAAGGCAGCGGATGACAAGGGGCGCCGGGGCCACTTGTCGGAAGAACAGATGGGGGTCCTGGAAACGCATATCCCCAGCGCTCCACGTCCAGGTCCTAGAGAAGCAGACCCGTCTGGAGTCGAGCGGTGAGTGTACATGCATCCTGATTGTGAGCAGTGCGTGTCGTGGTCATTCGCCATTGTGCCGGTTGCACATCTGTTTGTATGGGGTCGAGTATGGGTGGGGGTGTACAGGGCCGTGGGGCTGACACATGCGAGGGCTGTAATGTGTGAGACATGGATGGTGCTTGTGTGTGTGGGCTTGCATGACAAATGCAGTTGTGCGTGCACACATGTTTGGATGAATGTGTATGTAAGTAGACATGTCCGTGATGTCAGGCATGTATGTTGTTTTCGGCTGCATGTATGAGCACTGTGTACATGTGCATGTGTGTGTATTTGTCAAGGGTGCAACAGTGATGCAACATGGATGCATGTGACAGCGGTATGTGGAAGCCTGATTGGCAGATGTGACATGGATGCCCGTCTGAACAGTGCGACACTTGGCAGAGGTGTAGACATGCATGCAAGTGTGGTGGTGTGTGTACATGTGTGGTGCACTTCCTGTGTTGCATGTGATGTCTGTCTCCCCTTTGGCTGCTGATGCTGTTGTATGTGTAGGGATGGTGGTGGCAGTTGCGATATGGCTGTGGTATGGCTCATGTGTGCCAGTTGCAATGACATGTGTGTTGGGGATTGTGATGACATGTCTGAGGTTTGCCAATGCCACTCATGTGCAACTGTCATGCGTGTATGTGTCCATTGTACAGTGCCCTGATGCCTGCGTTTTGTTTCTCCCTGTCTGCAGCGTCAACTGATGAAGAGGGCGGAGAAGGTGCTGTGGAGCACAGCGGCGGGGATCCGACCGCCAGCCGGAGACGCAAGGCCCGGCTCCCCTCCCGTGTTGTCATCTCGTCGGGGAGTGAGGAGTCCGGTGCCGCGTCCCAGGCCGCAGCTGCCGGGGGGAGGTCCAAGAGGCGGAGGTTGCAGTTGGACTCCTCGGCAGCAGAAGGGGCAGCTGGGACCCCACAGGGCCCAACAGGGGAAGATGGCACGGAGTCATCCAGGTTGGTGGGGGGTTTGGTGGAGGAGGGGGCCGCGCAAGCACCAGAGACGGGGTCTGGAGGTGGGGATCCCACTGGTGCTAGTGGTGCAGTGCAGGACCAGGGACAGGAGGCAGCACAGGCGGCCGCGGAGGTGCCTGTGTGCAATCCTGTCCCCGATCCTGTCCCTGCATCATCTTGCACCAGCAGGGATGCCTACGTCCAGACCCGTTTTCAGGCAGGGGATGAGCTGACGTCAACTGGCCTTCCTCTGCCTGCGGACGTGGCCATCCAGGTCCGGGTTGAGCCTGTCCTGGCTGGTGTGGCGTTGCGTCAACGGGCCATGCGAGGTGACCTGCAGTCTTTTCATGGAGAGACTGCACGTCATCTCGAATGGCTCGTTGACCACGTCAGCCTGCTGGGACAGGTCACCCAGGCCGGATTCCTCCGTCTGATGGGGCTTGCTCCGACCCCCTCCTCAACTGGACCCCCTACGCGCCAGTCGTCCTCTGTGCCATCTTCCCACCCATCAGTCACCTGGGTGCCCTGTGGAGCTGCCTCTGACGGTGCGGCCAGGCTGGTGGAGGAGGCATCCCTGCCACAGTCGGGAGTCGGAGGTCCAGCAGGGGTGGCCACATCAACAAGTGCACCCCAGCCGGCGGAGGATGTGCAGGCAGCAGGAGGCAGTGCACGGGCAGAGGCAGAGCAGCAGAAACATGGTGTGAGACATGCAGGCTCGGGGCTTTCGACATCGGAGGGGCAGGCATCGGCCGGAGGGCAGGGGGACCTAGGACAGAGAGTGTCTTCCGTGTGGCAGCGGTTGGGCCACGCCATAGGTGTGGAGCGGCGGTGGGCGGAAGAGGCGCGGCTCACAATGGTCAGGGCGGAGAACTCCATGCGGAGGGCCCTGAGGCGGGCCGAGTGCCTCGAGGCAATCCGCAGGGGGTTGGAGGAGGACACGGCGTCGTCCCTGCGGACCCTCGGGGCCATGGAACTGGACCGCCTCCGGGACATCGAACAGGAGTTCGATGATGCCCTGGCCCGGGACACCACGGAGTGAGCCGCTGGACTTGCCCGCCGCCTTTGTATATAGTTCTTTAGTTTTAGGTTTCCTTTCTTTCTTATTATGATTTGGAGTCGAAGGACACTGCTCCACTTTTTGTATATAGTTGATTTTTAGGTAGGTTTTTTAGTAGGTTTCCTTTGTTCAGTTGGGCTCATGGACCCTTGGTAGTTTTATATACGGACATGCATGTTTTTTTTTCTCATTCACATTGTAGTTTGTTTTCTTTCTTTAGCATTCTTTATTTTTTTCAATACAATTTTGTTTGCATACTTCACTGTGTGGTATCATCTCATTGGTTTCATGCATGTCATGTTGTGTGTTTTCCCATTCAATTGCAACCATTGCGTGTGACGGACATGGGTTCATTAGCTTCATGAACATTGGGGGTGTAACATGTGATTTCCATTTCCATGTGGGTGAATGGGTTACTTGGTAGGGCTTTTTGGCTGTGGAGGCTGTCCATTACGCACATGATTTGGGATTGTGAGCACCTGGTGGAGGCTGCCCCTGCACTGCTGGGGGGTGGGGGTGCAGGGGGACATGAGTGGGGGCCTGGTGGAGGGTGACCCTGGATGTTGGGGGGTGGGGGTGCAGGTGGACATGAGTGGGGGCCTGGTGGAGGCTGCCCCTGGTGGCTGGGGGGTGTGGGTGCAGGGGGACATGAGTGGGGGCCTGGTGGAGGGTGACCCTGGATGCTTGGGGGTGGGGGTGCAGGGGGACATGAGTGGGGGCCTGGTGGAGGGTGACCCTGGATGCTGGGGGGTGGGGGTGCAGGGGGACATGAGTGGGGGCCTGGTGGAGGCTGCCCATGGTGGCAGGGGGGTGGGGGTGGTGGGAGACATGAGTGGGGGCCTGGTGGAGGATGCCCCTGCACTGCTGGGGGGTGGGGGTGCAGGGGGACATGAGTGGGGGCCTGGTGGAGGCTGCCCCTGCACTGCTGGGGGGTGGGGGTGGTGGGAGACATGAGTGGGGGCCTGGTGGAGGCTGCCCCTGCACTGCTGGGGTGTGGGGGTGGTGGGAGACATGAGTGGGGGCCTGGTGGAGGCTGCCCCTGCACTGCTGGGGGGTGGGGGTGGTGGGAGACAAGAGTGGGGGCCTGGTGGAGGATGCCCATGGTGGCAGGGGGGTGGGGGTGGTGGGGACATTAGTGGGGGCCTGGTGGAGGGTGACCCTGGATGCTGGGGGGTGGGGGTGGTGGGAGACATGAGTGGGGGCCCTATTGGAGGCTGCCCATGGTGGCAGGGGGGTGGGGGTGGTGGGAGACATGAGTGGGGGCCTGGTGGAGGATGCCCCTGCACTGATGGGGGGTGGGGGTGCAGGGGGACATGAGTGGGGGCCTGGTGGAGGGTGACCCTGGATGCTGGGGGGTGGGGGTGAAGGTGGACATGCGTGGGGGCCAGGTGGAGGCTGCCCCTGATGGCTGGGGGGTGTGGGTGCAGGGGGACATGAGTGGGGGCCTGGTGGAGGGTGACCCTGGATGCTGGGGGGTGGGGGTGCAGGGGGACATGAGTGGGGGACTGGTGGAGTGTGACCCTGGATGCTGGGGGGTGGGGGTGCAGGGGGACATGAGTGGGGGCCTGGTGGAGGCTGCCCATGGTGGCAGGGGGGTGGGGGTGGTGGGAGACATGAGTGGGGGCCTGGTGTAGGGTGACCCTGGATGCTGGGGGGTGGGGGTGCAGGGGGACATGAGTGGGGGCCTGGTGGAGGCTGCCCCTGCACTGCTGGGGGGTGGGGGTGGTGGTAGACATGCATTGTTGATCAGTAGTGCAAGGTGACATGTGGGTTGGCTGGGAGGCATGCCCATGGTGAATGGGCTGCCTGCGGGACATGGGCAGGGGTGCAGGGTAGTCCCCCGTGGTGTGGGCTGGCTGCAGGGTCCATGGAGGTTATGGAGCATACACCTGGGAGGGCCCACACGGCCAATTCACGTGTGGTACTCCCCAGAACCCCTGAAATACACATACCCTGCTGAAATCGCGTTTGGAACTTCCCGCGCACCCCTGAAATACACGTACCCTGCTGAAATCGCGTGTGGAACTTCCTGCGCACCCCTGAAATACACATACCTTGCTGAAATCGCGTGTGTAACTTCCCGCGCACCCCTGAAATACACGTACCCTGCTCGCACTGGGCCAATCGTGTGTGGAACTTCCCGCGCACCCCTGAAATACACGTACCCTGCTGAAATCGCGTGTGTAACTTCCCGCGCACCCCTGAAATACACGTACCCTGCTCGCACTGGGCCAATCGTATGTGGAACTTCCTGCGCACCCCTGAAATACACGTACCCTGCTGAAATCGCGTGTGTAACTTCCCGCGCACCCCTGAAATACACATACCTTGCTGAAATCGCGTGTGGAACTTCCCGCGCACCCCTGAAATACACGTACCCTGCTCGCACTGGGCCAATCGTGTGTGGAACTTCCCGCGCACCCCTGAAATACACGTACCTTGCTCGCACTGGGCCAATCGTGTGTGGAACTTTCCGCGCACCCCTGAAATACACGTACCCTGCTCGCACTGGGCCAATCGCGTGTGGAACTTCCCGCGCACCCCTGAAATACACATACCTTGCTGAAATCGCGTGTGGAACTTCCCGCGCACCCCTGAAATACACGTTCCCTGCTGAAATTGCGTGTGTAACTTCCCGCGCACCCCTGAAATACACGTACCCTGCTCGCACTGGGCCAATCGTGTGTGGAACTTCCCGTGCACCCCTGAAATACACGTACCCTGCTCGCACTGGGCCAATCGTGTGTGGAACTTCCCGCGCACCCCTGAAATACACGTACCCTGCTGAAATCGCGTGTGAGACTTCCCACGCACCCCGGTATACACGCACACGTATTTTTTGTCAGCGGGTGTCCGTGTTTGTGGGTACCCCTTTGCACGTCATATCTCCTGGAGGGCCACAGTATAGGACATTCATCATGGCAGTATATAGGTGCTATTTGTTGGCGCACCTTTTGGCGCACATTTCTTACAGCCGCAGAGACGCTACCGCCTGCTTTCTTGTGGCGGTCGTGTTTGTGCCTGTGCGCTGGTTTGAGCGTGCGCTTTTTTGCCCTATTCTATTCCATGAATACGAGTTGTAGGCGAGCGTGTGGGCGTTCCGCGCACTTGTGCCCTGTACTTCCCCCGTGATGCCCACGTTTTGGCAAGTTGTTCCCCATTCCGAGTGTTACGCCCGTGTTCTGCCTACTTTTGTTGCGTGCGCCGCGCTATGTGCGAATTTCGCTGTGGCCTGTGCGATTTTCGCTGTGACCTGGCTCACGCTGTTAGATGGCCTGTGCGCCAACGTGCGCCGCACACTTTTTTATTTATTTATTTATTTATTTATTTATTTGAATTTGTAAAGCGCACAAACAGCCCGCAGACATCGAGGCGCTGGAACAGTGGTTAAGCGTGCTTACTTGAGGGTTACATTGAAGCCGCCCTAGAAAAAAATACTTGAAAACATTTGGGTAGTTACAGGTTACAGTGCGTTGCAGGTAGGTTTTATCGCACATCCGCTGGTTTTCTCGCGCACGGCCTTCCATGAATCGATGTGCGCTGCTTTTGGTGCGATTTTCGCACTTGCACTGCGATTTTCGCTATTCCACTGCGATTCGCACGTTTTTGCCCACTTGCGCCGCGCTAATTATTCCATGAATCGGCCTGTAAGGCTTTTACACCATGCAAAGGAAAATACACCGACACAGGCTTGTAAAGATTCCCAGAATCTTTATTACAAAACTGAACCGTATCGAACAAAGTACACAAATAGCTATTTGGCTGTCAATACATCACAGAGACCGCCAGCAGGGTTCAATGTGAGCAGTGAGCAGAATTTGCTAGCTGGACATCAGCGTATTTTTACAGTTTGTTATAATGATGTCTAGCCTACTACAAGATAATTATACACTGGGCTAGGGTCGCGCCAGGTTCGTTTCCTAATTTACATATCTCGTGCATGCGATTTACTTTTAAATACATTTACTAACAAACATTATTATTCTCTAATTTAACGTACACTCTTTACACATTGCTTTAATACAGATCAAACAAATGTTTCACATTTCGTATTTGGATAGCATTATTGTTCTTGTATACTTGTAGGTTAACATTGCTGATTCAAGTAATCCCCTCATCCCGAGGTCAACAAAGGACAAGGTCTACATGGCCCTAACATGTAGCCTGAAGGCAGGTTGGACATTAACCCTCCTACAGAGGTTGAAGAGGTTAAGGCAAGAACAAGAGCACACGAGACAGCCATTTTAGACAACAGGGTGACTTTGTACAATAAACTAAAATGGCGGCTCTAACCTAAAATGGAGGCTTGATTCACTTGAGGACACGACCTTGTAATACGGATTTCCTCGCAAAGCGACTGGGCATAGGCCAACATATACAATGAGGACGAAACAATATTATATCAGTTCTAACATAGTCACCATGAATTCTTTCCATGCGCATGGTTGTCGAGGGGTATTGGCGGTACTTGTTCACTTTATTTGACCTTACAGGCTCAGGTCTCTTTACCCTGACACATGCTGCAGGAATTCACCATTTATATTTGTTTTACATATATTACAGATTTGACCAACTCAGGTGGCCACAATAGTTTGAAGCTGGAGGAGGCCGGGCTTGATGTTCTTTAGGAGGGCAGGTGGCAGCATGCAGTTTCCCTCTGTATGCTGACATGAGCCTTGAACAAGATCTTTCAGTCAGTGTAGAACAGGGCTCTGCAACCTGCTGCTCTGCAACCTTTGGATTCTGACCCCCATGACCCCGCACCTTTTACTATATTGTCTAGTCTGATGGGATGTGTAATCCAAAATATCTTGAGAGCCCAAGCTTGCACCACCTGGATGTAGGTGCAGGGTGGCATTACAGTTGATAGTTTGAAAGAGCCTACAACCTTCAAAAAATCAGTGCTCACAAAAACATTCTAAATATGGAGCTTTCAGATGTGCCACAAAAGTGAAAGAATTGAGGCACTGTCTCACAATTTTTAAATTTGTCCAATGTTCCCATATTAAACAACAAAGAGTATCATTGTTTTTCTAGCAATAGTGTCAAGCTTGACCTGGTGCAAAATTGCATTGAAAAAATAAATACGCATTTTCACTGGGGCAATGTTTTTCTTCGTGCAAATCACTCTTGCACTGGTGCAAAGGTCCTGTAAGTGTGGCCCCGGGTGTGCATAAACCACGTGCTGTGAAAAGACACACCTGAATTAGACGAATCAACCCTCTTTGTAAAAAAAACATGTTTTTTATTCAGCAGAGCATATCATTCTTCAGTGCTATTGGCTCTTAATCTTTATTTTAAGTAAGCGCAACTGCAACAAAATGTACAGTTTTGCACCAAAATATTTTCTTTCCTGCCACAGGATTTTAAAACCAAGTCAAAGCCATGCTACCCTTTGTGGCGATGGCCTGATTCGATACAGGTTTTGGGGTATCACCAGCATGTGCAAGGCATTGCCTTCAGAGAGTCGCGAGACCTGTTCTTAAATACCACCTGCTGCAGGTGCACACTTTTTTTTCTTTTTAGCACGCACAAGCCCCTGAAAGCGCGGCAATTTCATTTAATGGCAGCCAGTTCGCTCCCCGTTGGTAATCAGTAACCACCGTAGCAGCATTCAAATTTCAAATCACTGTAGGAGAGGTCTTAGCATTTAATTACATACACCGTTGCTAATTCAATGTCTCTATTTATCCTCCTGTCAAAAGCATTTTGAGTGACAGGCTTTTATTGCCCTGTATATAAACCCGTGCTGCACAGTCATGCAGGCCCTGACATTTGCTTTTAATGCTGGGACAACGTGACACGAATGAAAGCAGGAATTTTATAAGCATTTCTGGAGCAACCCAATTTTATACAGCAGCGCACAGAAAAACAGAATCGCCTGCTATCTTCCTTGGGGGGAATTTGTATTTTATTTCTGGACATAGTTATTGTTAGGTCAGAGTTCAATTTTGGGGATTCTGCTGTCAGTTTTGGGGCAACCTATGCTTTTTGCCGTTCGGGTTTTAGGATCTCTGCCCTCTTTATGTGGTCGGGGACTTCTACTGATGTAACACTTTTTTAGTATATGTACCTATGGTAGGCCACATGGCTCCCAGGAGAGGGATGCTTTTTAAGCACAGTATTTGGCCCATAGGGTGATTATATTATGCTACATTGGTTTTAGGTAGTAAGCAAGTAGCAGCTGTAATTTAGTTTTGACTTCACTAGGTGTGAAAGCTGACTCTATGGCAAGACAGGAGGCTCATATTATGCATTACAATCTTTACTTCTGAAACCACAGCAGAAGAGAAAAAACTTTACAAAAAAATGTTTTAATAACAGAACTAAATAGAGTTCAATGTCAATGTAAGGGGGGACTCCCCAATCCATCATGGAGGACAGGTCTACCCTGCAGGGAACCAATGAGCAAGGGTCCTCTTCTAAATAAGTCCTTTCCTCCAATCCCAACTCCTCTTTCTTTGCTGCTGACACCACAGCTAAGTCACTCCTAATGTAGTTGTGCCTTGTATGTTAGTCAGTAGTAGGCCTTTATAGCATATTGGCCTTAAATGGTGTAAATGTATTTTGTAAATATGTAAATTATGGTACCTTTCATGTAGTAAGGGAAGTTTGTCTGCTTTGGTGTCTTTGTTTCCAGTTGGCCGCGTGCGGCCGTTGCTTTTTATTAATGGTTGTTGTGTTAGAATGTTGGGTACCTCTGGGGTTTTAAGCGTGCTTGTATAACTAGTGTTATCTTTTTTTAAAAGCATTTAAGTTGAGTGTGACCCCCTTTTTTCATTCAACACGCTCCTGATTGAGCGTATCTACATCGACGTGCGCTGGTCTGACAGAAGCTTCTGCTTCAGACCAGCACGCGCGGTCCTCTTTTCAGTTAACAGGCATGGCTGAGTTTATTTGCAGCAACGCGTGCCAGTCTGACAGAAGCTTCTGCTTCAGCCCCGGCACGCGCAGCCCTCCCTCTGCCTCCCCCTTTTTTCATTCAACACGCTCGTGGTTGAGCATATTTTCAGCAATGCGCGCCGGTCTGGCAGAGGCTTCTGTTCGGACCCTGCACGCGCGGCCCTCATTTAGTTAAACACGCTCTTTCATTGAGAGCATTTGCAGCGCACAAGCCGCTGCAATCTTTATGGGCGTTGCCACCCCTATAGCATGGGCCTCTATAATTTGAACGCCTCTTGGGCGTTATTATGTTGGTTATTATGTTTATTTTATATTATTTATATTATGTTATGTATTTTCATATATATGTCCTGCCTCTAGCTCGACGCACTTGTGCCTCAATTGTTTTGAAATATAGGAAAAGCTTCTGCTTCAGCTCAATAGTAAGGCTGCAGGTTTCCCATGCCGGAGGATCTGGGTTGGCTTCCCTCTGTGTCCAATGTACAGATATGTGTATTGGTATACATGTGTTACAGGTATATTGTTTGAAGATGATATTTGAATTTGTTATTTTAAATTAAAATATTTTCAGTTTATATTTGGCGATGATCCGCCTGCTTAAGACCCTGATGCGCTGCCAGTCTGCAGTTTTTCTTTAAGCGCTGCGCATGGCATGGGTGATTTGCCTTTACTGTAGGTGTGCCATAACCTGCTCGGTTTCAGGCTTTGTCTGAGCTCTAGTGCGAGGTAACCCCCTTGTGTACTGCTGGTTACCACACCCTGCTACGGTGAGCAGTTTGAGGTGCACTTTCTCAGTGTATTCCTCTCCTAAAAAGAAAATATATTTTAAGATATGTGTGAAGCACATTAACAATTTTCTTATTGGCAGTCGCCCGGATGGCTGTGTAAGCATTACCTTTTATATTAGGGCCCTGTTTGGGTGTAACCCCACTTCCTAGGAAAGGATTGCTTTATATTTATTATTATTTATTTATCATTGATTTAGTACTTCAAAGAAAACAGTGTCAGTTATTTACAGGACAACTCAGTCCGACACTTTCTTAGGCATTTCTCTTCCCCAAGAAGAGGTCAGAGACTAGCGTGGAGGTGTTCCACATTTCCAATTTTTCCTCATTGGCCTGCTGGCTTACATTTTCCGTTACTTCTCCCTCAGTGCCTATTTTTCTTGTAGAGATAATTGGAGGTTTCTACTCTACTCGCCTTCATAAGGTACTCAAAATCTTAGACCTCCTCCCCACCCCAACCACCCACCTCCCCTTCGTCCTCTTTGGATCAACAGTCTGGGTATCCTTTCTTTGCTCAGGAAAGAGAAAGACCCCATGGATGGGGTAGATGAGGACTGGAAGGGTGGTAACCATGTGTTGAGTTGATTACCCAGTTTTTCTCGGCTGGCTGAAGAGGGAAATAACCAATAATTTCCTTATTGACGGGCAAGGACTGCGGGGCTTGATGTACAGATGGGTTTGTCTGCTCGGAAACACCAATTCCTCCATCTTTAAAGAGCAACTTGCTTCCCTCAGTCTTTGTCCCAAGATGGCATTAAACAAAGCCAATATTAAGATCTTTGCGCGGGCAAGGAAACTCTTTAGTCTTGTAAGCAAGCCAGCGTTGAGCAACCCAGGTTCTGTCCCTGGTACAGTGTTAGAAAACATTGGCTGGTATTAGGGGGAAAAGATCACTAAAGGTAAAATTCTAGAGAACGCACCTATAGCCTTTCCTCCCAAGGCTTTGCCTGTCCCGCTAATACATCTAGCGGTGTATGTAATCTCCCCTCTGCTCGAGGAGTACAAGCCAAAAAATGGTTTTGCCTTCAAGGGAAATCACTTCTCGTTGCAGTTTGTAGAGGTTTGTTTATTTTCATTTTTATTTCCCCTGACAGTTCTCGTTCCTTGACCCTTTCCCCTGGTGTCCGGCGAAACCAGTCAGGTTTTTCACTTTCATGCATGCAGAGGTCCAAGCCTCAATTTTGAAGGGTCGGTAGTCCCAGTATCCCTTTACAGCCATTTAATTGCTGAGCACGTTAATTATCCCATGGCCCCTGCCCTCCCTACCCCTCCTCCCTAATCCCCCCTCTTTTTGGGTGGATTGCTTAATAAAGTTGCACCTCTGGGAGCAACACATTATGGTTTTCTGTTTTCCCGTTAGCAGGTGTTTTTTGTTCATGGCCAGTGCAGAGCTCACAGTGGGCATTTTGCCTCCATCTGTTTAGTTTTTTCTCTTCGCCAATTTCTGGTATTGCACTGGGTTAGCAGGGCCGCTGCTGGCTCACCTCAGTTCCTTAGAGGGCCAGATGATATACTTGTCTTGGTCAAGTACTCTCAGTTTCCAGTCTCCAGTGGAGTTAGTGGGCCACTTCTACAGTGATGGGGGTTTGGTTATAGATGCAAGAGTTTATATTGGAATGGCGTAAGGTGCTCAATTTCTGCGCTTCAAGGTGGACCCCAGGCTTTGCATCCTTCTTCTTCTGCTTTGCGCAAGACTCTGTCTGTGCAATTACTCGAGGGCAGGGAGACACTTCGTTAGTGATTGAGCTGCTTAGCTGCCTGCATGGCAGATAGACTTTTTGGTTCCCTCCGAAGATTTTCTGGAATAAGATGCCAGCACAAGTGTGCTGGGGGTGCCAAGATTGTTCAGATGTTCTCAGGCGGAGGTTAGTCCTCCTCCGGTAAGCAACTTCATGTTAACTGCTTAGTGCTCAGTTTTTTCTTTGCAGTCTAGAGTCTTCCTCAAGACTATGGATTTTAGTGTGTCCTCCTTTGGTTGATCTATTGTTTCCTCTAGAGGATATATCAACCATGGGGGAGGGAATAAGGCCAAGTTCCTAACACAGTTAGCAGGGCAGGATTATGTGAATAACTCCCTGTTGTCATGGTAGCAGAGTACCTGTTCAAGGGCTCAGTATGGCGGCAATGCTTTAGTCTGTTGTTTCTCCTTATTTGACCTTTTCAGGTGTTTGTTTTTTTCTCACCTTCTGGAGTTGGTGGTGTGTTGGGTGGATCTCTCTCTCCTCCCAAGGTTTCTCTCTGACTTGTCAGGTCCCTACAAATGGTCCTTAAGGGTCTCCATCTTTATGGCTTGCTGCATTTATCTCTTCCTGGTATTTTCAAGGATTTCACAGGAAAATCTCTTTGTCGTCAGTGTTCCCTGGTTGGACTCTTCTTAGTCAGGATACTATTAGCGGCTAACTGCTGGGTTTCAGGTGTGTGGCTCAACTCTTCCATCCCGCTTCTGCCTCCAGAAGACGTAATACATTTCAGTTTTTTTGGTTTGGGAACGTTTTCTGATATACAGGTGTTACATATGGGTAAGGACAATTGTGTCATTAAGGTCAGAGCACGGGGTAGACACTTCTCGGTACACAGGACTTCAAGTCTATTTACATTTGAGGTCCTCCTAGGTTGGGTTTTTTCCCCTATAACATGTTACTAAAGCGTTCCCCCCTTTTTTCTCCTGCTTTGGCCTTCTTATGAAGATTTGCCTTTCCAACACTGTTCCCCAGAGTAGCCATGTGCTATGATTTGTTTTTCTAATACGTTTTTGTTTCATCAACACATGGGATGGGGCCAACAAAGCTTTCACCCCTCGAGGGGTTAAATCATTTTCTTTATCTCCAGGAGAACTAAGGGTTTAACTTCTTAAGTTTACTATCTAGGTTTCGCAGAAGATGGTGTGACTTTAAGTGTTTTAAATGTTTGGTGTTGAAGACACAGGGGTTTACTTTTCCTAATACTTATTCATGTTATTACTATAGGAAGACCTTTTGCCTGGTGTTCCCCCCTTTTTCTCCCTCTTCTTAAACCACATGGATTTGGTGGCTTGGGAGGAACACTGGAGTTGGCAGATCTTCCTCTTCCTTTGCAGTTAAGACTGCTATGCCTTCTAGGACAGTCCCTGGGGTAGTTTAGCCTAGAGTAAAAATTTGCAATCAATTGAATAGTTAAAAAACAATAGAAACATTTAAAACACGTCTTTTCCTTTTTATGGTATTGTCCCTATTGTATTGATCATGTTGTAAGTAACATGATGCAAGGGCTTCAAACTTGCATAACATGAGCCTCCTGTCTTGCCATAGAATGACTAATCCCCCTCACTAGCGTGAGAAGGGCGTTTAGATTCTATTAAAGACAAGGAGGCAAGTATTATCCCACCCACCCGCCCTTTCTTTGGTTTGTTGTTCTTACCACCCACCTTTCTTTGTTGTTCTTACAGCTTCGGGCTGGGAGGTTCTGTGCAGGAACATTGGTCACAGTGGCAAGATGTGGAGAGTGTGTGATCCGGGAGCTTCGCTGGATTTGGTCTCCATGTTTTATCATCTGGGCTGTGCAGTTGACGTCTGGTTCAAGGCAGCTACAGAAAGAGGAGTTGGGATTGGAGGAAAGGACTTATATAGAAGAGGGTCCTTGCTCATTGGTCCCCTGCAGGGCATGACCTGTCCTCCATGATGGATTGGGGAGTCCCCCCTTACATTGACATTGAACTCTATTTAGTTCTGTTATTAAAACTTTTGTTGTTTCTTTGCTGCTGTGGTTTCAGAAGTAAAGATTGTAATGCATAATACTCACCTCCTTGTCTTTAATAGAATCTAAGCCCCTTCTCACGCTAGTGAGGGGGATTAGTTATTGATGGCAGAAGTAGTATAATGTACCTTATTGGTAGCCATTAGGGCTTATTGGGTACTAATGTATTTGCACTCCGACATTTTGTTTTTGGGTCATCCTTTTGTCTTGGAAAACCACAAGGAAGGCCTAAAATGTTAGTTGTGCACACTTGAGCTCACTCTGCGGCCAGCCCTGCATCTGACTGGTTTAGACCAGTCCCTAGCTCAAGACAGCCCATTTTACATCATGTGTGGGCAGACCTGAAATCTCTGCAGTTTTTGGGGCCAACCTGCATGACTGGCTGTCCAAAATTTTGTTAGGTGCCCTGGTGTGTAATTGGAGGGATGGCTTTGGCCAGACCATTCGTGTAAGGATGTATGTAGGGGAGACCCTTACCATTTCTCACTTTTGCTGTTTTTTGCTAGAGTTCAGAATAACTCTGCAGGTTCACTTACCTTCCGGGCGATTTGGCACCAAAGTGCCACTGCTGCAATTTTAAAATGAAGCTTGGCCATACTGGCCTGACTTGTATCTCATTACCTTAGCTGTGGTTTGGAGGTTTTCTTCCTTTGTTGTCCCTTTCCTCCACTGGTTCTCCTCGTTGCCTGGGTGGGATTTCTGTGCTGGGACCATCTCTGGCCCTTTTACTGTTGCTTTCGTGTTTTACTGCCTTGGTCACCCACCTTTGAGTTGGAAGCTGCTGTTGCCCTCAAGGATATTTTGACACCAATATCCAACCTCACCTGTTCGTTTGGCCCATCCTGGGTCTTCTACACTGTTTTCTTCATCCAGGGGCCCATGTGTTCTAGATGGTTGCCCGTCAAGCCTTCAGAATATGTGTTTCCACGTTCCTCCCTTCTAGGAGCCATGTTTTCCATCACTTTCACTTCTGGCTGGTGGGACCTGTTCTTCGGAACCCTGATTAATCTTCGCTTTGTCCATCTGGGTACTTGTTGGTCTGAGGCTTATGTCCTGTAAACTACACCTGGGAAATAAGATCTGCACTCACCGGGTTGTTTCAGCATTTCTGATCTGACTTTTCAGCGACCAGGTCTATGAGTACTTATCACTTGATGCTGGGATTGTGGGTTATTTGAGATATTTACCACGAGGGCCCCTGTGGCTGAAAGTTTCTGCAGGCCCCTTTCTACTGTGTTTTGCTCTAGCCTTCTATTGGCCTGGATCCTGCTCTCGTTCTTTTCTTTCCCAGGCTGCTGGGTACTGAACGTGACACTGGAGCTCTTCAAGAGGGTATCCTCTGGTGACCGCTGGGGTCGGTTGCTGCCTTTTTACACCTGTGGGGTGGAATGGGCACTTTTCCTCATAACTGGGGCTCTGTCTACTCTCTTAGTTGAAATGTTCCCTATGAGGGTAAACGGGACAGACATACCATTCTCTTACAGTTCCTTGGGAGATACTTACCCGTCCCTGGACATTTCTTTTCCTGGTTCTGCCATGGGATAATGGAGTTTTAGGGCAAATATAGAAGTTTAGAATGTGTCACTGATTTTACATTTATTTTGTAACCCTAACATTCCACTCCAATCCATGAAAAATTCCTGGTTATAATGCATAATTGCAAAGTATTGCTCTATCTGTTTTTCCTAGAAGTGTAATGAGTCGGTGCCAAAAGGCTGTATGCTCTACCTTTGGTGGCCTCTGGCTTGGTGTTCTATGTATTCTCCCCTTTGTCCCCTCTCTCGGCCCTGCATTTACTGTTAGGTGTGCACTTGTATTATGAATAATACTGTGTCCTAGAGATTTAAGTATACTGTGACTGTGTTCAGTGTTGACATTTGGGGTCCTGATTATGACTGTATTACTGTTTGTTTTATTGTTTGTTTATTTATTTCGAATGCGCACCAAACCCATAGGTAACAGGGCGCAGCAATAAGAAGGTGCAAGGCTTACAAAGTTTCAAATGGTTCACCATATCACAACATAATGGTACAGGTAAAGTTACTCACAGGCAAGAGATGGGTATCAATGTTCAAGTTACAGATTATGTACAATTCCAATCTATACAATACCAGGGGCGTTGCTAGGGGGGGCTAAGGGGGCTATAGCCCCTGATCTTTTGGTTGTAGCCCCGGATAGAATCTCAGGAGCTACAGCCAAAAGACTAGCTAGCCCCCAGTCCCGACAGTTCCGACATCAGCTTAGCCCCGGGTCTTTTCCAGACCTAGCAACTCCCCTGTACAACACAATTCTAAAAATTATTTACAATGCTGTGCAACGTCAACTAAATGTAGCAGAGTTGTATATTAGTATTATTGTCTAAGTTTCCCCCTTTATTCTCACCCCATATCCAATATCTATTCTGGTGTTTATCACTAGATAGTGGACCTATATGTCGGTGTTAGGAGTTGATTGGGTCTTACATGACCATTACTGTTTTTATACATGCACTGTGTTTTTACTGTGTGCTTTGTATGACCTGTAGTTCTTGTTGACCTGTTAGTGATTACATGTGTAATCTGTAGTAAAGTCGATCTTGTTCAGTATACCAGTGTGGGATATTTTGTTTCATTAACTGTGCGGACTAACTGTACTTCAAAACCAGAATCGTCTCTCCCTCGTCTTCTCTCCATTGACTCAAGTTGACTGCTCTGCCGCAGCTACCCCTTTACAGGGTCTTTCCTTTTTCTTTTTAGTGAGAAACACTGAAACACCCTTAGGTTTAGAGGGTTACACCGCCTTGACCAGAGGGCTGTGCACAAATCTCCCTAACGTGTATACAATATTGGTCCCATAAAGCTGGTTGCAAGTTCAGCCAAGAATGTATACCTAGAACTACACAAGCATAAACTGCACCCTGACAGATCTTTGCACTGGTCGGTGGTGGGTTATTTTAGCTCATTTCCAACTGTCACCCACTGCAAGATCGACATTAGTACAGGCTACAAACATTGGCACCAGGTCATTGGAGCAAATGCTGGTGCATAATTTGTCCGGGTCAGTGATAAATGCACTGGCAGAGGAGCACTTTCTTTGGCCTATTTTTTGAAAGCTATTATGGGAACACTGCTTTCACCTTTGCCAAGGTCATCGGCTCACCAGAACAATGGAAAACACATCTGCAGTGAAACCCTCCTACTGAGCCTTCCTCAGTAGTTTCCTCACTATCCTTGAACCACCAGGGCCCTACCACTACTCACACTCTCACTGGGGGGCTCCCTTCCATTCATCCAGCTCCATGTGGCTCACCCCAATAACCAACTGAAAGTACACCAAGGCACAAATGAAGCCCAGGAATCATTGAGATGTGAGGAGATAGATTGATGGCGAGAGAATGGGGCTCTGAGAGGTGGATGGAATTGGGCTATGGCCAAGGTGGGGGTCTATGCATAGTGGCATAAGCAGTGCACTGGTGACACGTGCCTTAAAGTTAAGCTCTCCCACTATATTTGCTACCAGCACTCCAGGCCGAAGGCTCAGGCAGTATAGTTATACAGTATGCTTCATTGCTGTTGCCTCAGAAATCCTGGAGTGAATGAAATCAGCGAAGTTGCTGACTCTGTATCGTGCAATGCAACACCGTCAAATTTGTTTTTCCTTTTAATCCATTTACCCGTCAATATATGTGGGGGGAGATTTTCCAATGAAGAGATTTTAGGCCTGGAGAGATATGATCCCAGGGCTTGAGGACATGGACAAGTCTTGCAGTCCTGTTCTGGATGAGATGCAAAGGGCGGAGGGTAGAAGCAGGTAGATTTAGAAAGAGGTAGTTGCAGTAATCCAACCTAGAGAGAACCAGAGCTCGAGAGACAGTGAGCTTCTGAGGGAAAGAGAGGAAAGGCAGAATGTCTCTGAGGAAGTGCAGTTGGCAGTTTGACTTTTTAGAGACATCAGAGATGTGGGCAGAAAAGGAAAGCATGAAGTCGAAGATGACCCCGATGTTCTTAGCCTCGCAGGTGGGGGTAGGAAGAAGGCAAAGAGGCAGAGGATGCGGGTGCAGTGGTTGAAGCATATCTCTGCATGGTATCACAGAGAACAAACATAAATATGCTATGCGAAGTTGCCCCATTTATTTGCTTGTTATAAATTGTGTATTACATGCATTTTGTATGTATATATAAAGGGCCAGATTCATGTAAATGTGCGCAGAAATCCTGCAAGGGATGCGCACTGAGAAGGACACAATGTGAGCCTGCATGCAGAATAAAAAATGCGCGCCCTGCGTATTCATGGAATTGACTGTGCAACGGAATCGTATTTACAAGTCACGCCTTCAAACGCCCCGGACACGTCCCCACGCAAAGCATACACAGCAAGAGCAGCTACCTTTCGGGTGCTCCCCCGGGCGCAAATATATGCACCCTTCAAACAGTGCGTGGGGTCCCCCACAAGCAGGCCTGCATCTCGGGGACCCTGTGCAGGGTCCCCCCTAACTGTTGCCGGCACGCCAAAAATATGCGTATGAAAAATCCTAACTCATTAAAAACTCGGTAAATCTGCACGCAAACCCCGAAAACCATTTGTGCACCCTGCTACGCTGCATACACACACCCCTAAATTAGATCGGAACCCTGGTTGTGTGCACTCACCCCTATATCCAATATGCAAACCCACCTCCACGCTGCCATTCCTATGCACAAGTGTACTTACGCCTGCCTTTGGGTGGCGTAGAGATTGAGGGTTTTGTGTGGCTATTACTATGCCAAGAGGCTGCATGGGCGGTTCCATGAATACGTGTCATTTGGCGCAATTGTGGGTGTGCAAAGGATTGCCTGCGGACCATCCCTCGGAATGTCCACTTTTTCACATGTTCTTCCCCATTTTCTGTGTTCCGCCCCCTTGCGCGGCCTTTGCACAAGCCATGCCCATGCTCTGTGTGGTGTTTCGCGCAATGTGCCCGACAGCTCGCAGAGACGTGCAGAGTCCTGCACGGACTCCACGCAAGTCCAGGAAAAGTCCCACGCAGTCAATTCCATGAATCAACGAATAGGGATTTGCATGCAGAATGGCGCGCAAATCCCTGATTAGCCACACACAAATAATTCCATGAATCGGCCCCCCAAAAAAAACAAATAGAAAAAAATATTTAAAAAGTTAGGGTACTGAAAAAAAAGAGAAAAGTCTACAAAAATGTTCAAGTACAAACGTGCTATACTACTACAAATTCAACTATACAACTTGAAGTATACACTCTCACTCCATTCATTACAAATCCGACCTTATCACTTATTGGATCTATGATATTGATGTAAACTGTCTAATATTTACAGAAAGAGTTAAGGTGGAATTTGTAGTGGCATATCCACCTCAGGGTACAATTTGGGGTGGGTGATGACTTTGTACTCAGATGGAATCCTCCACCAAAATAAGGGTGAGTTGACAGGCATGCCTTATTGTATTCTACAGTAGATACACATGTGAAATAAAAACAGCACGGGACATACTCCCCCACTAATCGAGGGCACCCATGAAGTCTAACTTAGGCTGCAACCTGCCATTTGCAGCCTAACGTTCATTGAGCACAACAGATGACTCCGTTCACACATCAATCGCATGAGGAGAGGGCAGCAGAGATTTTAGCTGAGACACAGGTAGCTAGCTCATCATCATCCTTAAGAAGGTAGTCAATGATCCTGGCTAAAATAAACAGCAGAAATGTATACCAAAGGACAGTAAAAGGGAATGTTAGTGTTCAGAACCATGTAGAAACCAAACAAGACATTGGACCTTCAATACTGAAGCAGCACCACCTCCTACACTAAACTGTACAGCACCCAACAGCATCCCCACAACAACCCCCAGCACTTACGTAGCCTTGTAATTAATTCACCTCTTCTCTGGGTGTGTGCTTCCCACCAGTGTAGTAGTCTATGACAGACTACATAAGGGAAAGCCCAAAGGTTATGAACCATTCCTATATTATTTCTGTAATGGAATACCCAGCACCAAAAATCTCCTTCAGCTTGGAGGTCATCTCATGGCCGATGGTTTTAGGGATTATGCAGAACAAGAAAGGGAAGATTACTGCAGGTCATTTGGCTCAGGAGTTGCAATGCACATTGAATAAATGTACAGCCTTCACCAAAATGGTTACCATTAATGGGGTAGACGGATGAAAGAGGGGCACACAAGGTGGTAAAAGTTCAATTGTTTCCTAGAGTAACATGTTGAATGCAGCCATTGATAAGGATATGTGCCTTAATCATGGACTAGTCACTTATAGTATCCCACATAAACATATTATTGGTGGGAAAAACATCTCTTTAAAAAATGGAGTGCAAAATATATAGCTTTTAAAATGTTGTTTGAAAAAAATCTTAATATTGTGATATGCAATGAAACTATGACTGGATACTATTCTAAAGTAAAGGCGTTGGGTGGGGGCATTTGGGTTAATGGAAGGGATGCTAAACCGGGCTTGCAATTGTGTAATGGGGTAGGATGGGGTGGGGTTGCGATAAGTCAGGAAAGGGGGTTTGGGAGGAGTCCCCATAATTTAAAGAAATAGCACCTAATACATTAGACCAGAGGTCTTCAATCTGTGGGGCGCACCCCCCCTGGGGGGGCGCAGCCACATGCCTGGGGAGGCACACAATGCAGGATGGCAGAAAGATATTTTTGGGGGGGGGTTTCTCCAGCACTGCACCGAGCATGTGCAATGGGGAGCCACTGGCCCCCATGCACATGCTCAGTCAGTTCAGAGTGATGGAGCGTGGCCATGAAACAGGAAATAAACACAGCCTGGTCACACGCTTCCCTACATTTGGATTGCGCGTCCAGGCTGCGTTGTAGTTTCCTGCTGCTTCTGCCCTCCTCTGCTGTACTGAGGTAAGTGATGACAGTCCCCCTGCAACCCTCCCCCTCTGAGCACCCATATTGGGGGACACGGGGTCCAGGAGGTGAGCAGGGACTGAAACTCGAATAGCCGTGTTGTATTCATAATCTGCCTCGGGGGAGCCGGATATCATACAACACTGGTCCCCCTGTGCCCCTCTCCCGCTGCGCACCCACATTGGGGAGCACGAGGGAGAGGAAGCAAGTGGGGACAGGAACTGAACTTCCTGGTGTTGTAATCATAATGCAGCTCCCCCACAGCAGATTCCTAGGCTCCAGGAATCTGCCGTGGGGGAGCCAGATATCATACAGCACTGGTCCTCCTGCTTTGGCTTCCCCTCTACCTCCTCACCCCTATTCCCCATAATCAGCACTTTGTGACTTGAAAAACCTTCGGGAGGGGGAGGTGAGAGGGCTGGTTGTGGTGTGCTACACTGAGCCTTACACACCCGTTAAGCACCGCATTTTTTTATATGATATGGCATTTATAATGCACCTGTACACAAGTGTACACAAGTGTAAAAAAGTGTTTCTAGGCGTGAAAAGACAAGCAGGGGGTAGCAAAGGGAGGACAAAACCTATATTTCTATGATTCATGTTTTATTAGCTGCCTCGAAAACAATATTTTGAAATAGGCCTGGTTTTCAACCTTTATCTTCCGGTCATTTGTATTCTCTCTCACTGTATCGCTGCACTGAAACAAACGTGATTATGGAAAGATTTACTGTAATCACAATCACTAGCATTGCTGTGAGCAACCTTTTCTACCACCTTTTTCAACCCATTTCTGCCGTAGCAGAAGGGGAATCGCCACACACTCATCCCCTGCATTTCACTCAAATGCAAATACAATATACATATGATATGTTTGAAATATCTGTAGATACTACAATGTTGTCAGTCAGTGTTGACCCATGTTCTCTCTCTGTTTTAACTTCACTCCCCGCATTTGCAAGACATGTGGTCCGCATTTCCCACGCTGGCTCTGTGGTAGTGTTTGCTCTACTCTAACGCCTTCCATCTCTCCCCTCTCCTGACTCGTCCACCCTTCTGCTGCAGAAAGTGCACCAGAAGACCTTTGCCTTTCCGTACTTTGACAGGTCTTTCCAGCCCTTCATCCGATCTTCGTATTTCCCAGGTGGGTGCCAGTGCTGATTGAGAGTGGGTAGGAAGGGCGTCTTGGGGACAGGGGCATCAGTGCGATGAGGGGGAATCAGGGATTTCAAACCTATTTCTGAGGCTGTGCCTTTCTGTGATGCCTTTCTCTGATGCCTATCACCCAAGAGCTGGTTTTAGCTCCTGCTCATCTAATCTTGATTTTGAAGTCTCAGGTAGGCCCGTGTATACTAGACTAACTGTTCATTTTCATTGCAGCAGCATCGCTCCAAGCATCGGTGTATCAACCTAACCACCTGTATCCCAGCAAGGAAATCCCAGTGAAGCACTTGCCCCAGTCACGCAGGCAGGTAAGGATTTATTTCCCCTATGTGCCATTGGAAGAGTAGACATTCTGATGGTTTATATCAACCCTGTGCAATGTGCATCCAGGTGTGGTTTGCGCCTGCGACCTAATCCGGGACCACACTTCAAAAAGACATTCGAGCTAAGACTGCATGATCTGAATAGGAAGTCTTCTTAGACTTGTATGAATGTTTTATTTTGTTCATCCAACCAGTGTTTCTGACCCATTTTTGCATGGGGCTTCCCTCTCCAACCCCCAAGCTTTTCAGGCGGTTACTTTTGAATGTTTGCTATTTTTAAAATCTCTTGGGGACTTTTTTCCCACCCAGTATTTCTGACGCATTTTTGGATGGGGCGTTTCCATGCCCCCCCCCAACCTTTTCACATGGTTCATTTTAACTCCTTTTTGAAACGGTTTGCAATGTTTTCAAAGATGCAGACTCCTTTTCTAGATAGATCGTTTCCTAGGCCCAAAGATGGTAGAGATCTCAAACAAAAAGCCAAAGGAGAGGTGGAAACAGACAAAAGAAATGCAAAAACACTGAAATATGATGACTCTTATTTGGACTTTGGGTTCACATGGATCGCAGTTGCTGGGGAAGTGAAGCCGCAGTGTGTGATTTGTGGCGCTACATTAGAAAATGACAGCCTGAAGCCAACAAAATTAAGGCGGCATTTGGAAACAAAACATGCCGATGTAGCAAAAAAGACCAGGGATTTCTTTGTACAGCCGTTGCAAGGTATAAAAGAGCAAAAAGACACTGTTACAAATGTGGCCTCAGTACCTACAAATGCTTTGAAAGCAGCGTACAAAAAGCCTTTTACAGATGCTGAGAAACTGATTCTCCCAACAATTCTCCCTGTCAACCGGGTTATGCTTGGTGATGGTGCAGCAGAGAAATGAAAAAGTATCTCTATGTCAGACACAACAATTTGCTGACCTGTTCTCTGATATCAGTACAGAATCGATAACGCGCTTGAAACACAGCCAGTTTGCCCTACAGTTGGATGAGGCCACTGACATTTCAAAAGAAGCTGATTTGATTGCTTATGTGAGGTATTGCTATGGAAAAGAAATGTTGGAGGATTTCTTATTTTGTAAACCAATTCAGGGCAGAGCAACTGCACCTGAACTCTTTGGAATTGTAAACAACTTCCTAATTTCTGACTGCTTAAAGTGTTGGTATTTGCACGGATGGTGCTCCTTCAATGTGTGGTGCTAGAGCTGGGTAAAAAGCAAAAGTGTGTAAACACAGCTGCATGTTTCACCGGGAAGTTTTGGCTGTGCGCAACATGGGGCATAAACTCACAGAGGTTCTGTTGTAAAGATTGTACATTTTATCAAGATGCACCCCACAAGAGCCCGTCTGTTTGACACATTATGTGCAGAAATGGGAGCTTTGTTGTTTCACACGGAGGTCAGGTCGGTATCAATTGGAAAAGTTTTAAATCACATTTATTAACTCAGGAACTAAGTGAGACATGTTTTCCTGGGTTTAGACCACAAAGGCTAACTTTTCTAAACCTCTCCCTGCAAGGCACAGGAACCACATCATTTGCTATGAATAAAAAATATTATCATTCAAAAAGAATCTGGAGCTTTGGAGGAGGAGGATTGATATCGGCATTACCGATGCGTTTCCACTATTAGCAGATGCTCTTGAGGAGACAGAGTATGATCTTTCATGTGTTGTTGAACTAATAGGAAACCATTTAAAAGCTCTCAGAACCAGTCTCGAAAAAAGTACTTTCTAGATGACAATTGTAACCTCAATGACTGGGTGGTTCAGCTTTTCCTAGCAGACGTAGGGGCCCATCTCCCAATAGAACTCCAGGAGGACCTAATGTAGCTTCAAAGTGACCGCATACTGGAGAGCCAATTCTGAAAATTGTATTTGTGTGGATTTTGGCAAAATGTGTCTACAGGGTTTCCAACATTATCCAAATTTGCAGTCAATGTACTGTTACCTTTCATCACATCGTACATTTGTAAGATTTGATTCTCAGCGCTTGCAGACCTAAAGGCTAAATACCGCTCAAAGCTGGAGGTGGAAGGATTGCAAAAATCAAACCCAATATTGACAGGCTGGCTACTGAAAGACAGGCCCACCCTTCACACTAGTTCTCCAGTATGCCACTCTCCAACTTGCAAGTGATAGCTTTGATAGAAAACTCAAAGTTGTTGTACTTAAACAAATTGTTACATCATTTGCATGGCAAATGTTACCGTAGGACGGCAATATTGGTTGTTTTTGTTTGAGGGAAATAAATATCCAACTCTTTTTAGTCAGGTCCTCTGTATTCTAGCAAAACAATTGAATGCTGTGTTCACAAATATTTGTCCTCTAATCTAATTTGACTTATTGCAAACAAAGAGTTTGTAACAATTTAGGGTTTGGCACCCACTCCTCAATTAGGGGCACCAGTCTACGGCAGCGTGCAATAACCATTCGAAAACCGATCAACATTTTGGAGTCCATGTGTATAGGGGGAGCCCAAGCCAGGGAAATTTTTCATAGGGGGACTCTGGGTCAAAAGGTTTGAAGACCACTGCCTTAGACACATTTAAGAATAATAGAAGTGGAGAACGAGTTCTGTATATTGTTTAACTCGTTTTGTTATGCCACAAATGTCCACTAGATGGCAGAAGAGGACAGGGAAAAAATAGACAATGTCTAGTCGTTGGTTTTCGCAAAGTTATTCATTTTTCGTTTTTATTTTAATGTACACGCTGCTTTTTCAGCGATGTAATGACCTATACTCCCCCTTATGGTGTTCATTACCTCACACATGCTATCACACGATTTGGCATGGCATATTTTATGATCACCATTATCGTATTGATTTGCACACAGGCATACCTATGAAATTGCCTATGTCAAATGGTGCAAACACTTTGCAAGGGGCTAGAGACGGCACTGGGTGCTTAAAAAGAAGTTAACTGATATACTGAGGGTGTCCCATTGCAAAGGCTTTTCACTTTACCAAGTTGAGGGTGCAAAACTCAGTAAAATATACACATAGAATTATACAGAAGATAGGTAGCTATTGACTACAGGTAGAAATTCCACAAAGGGCTGCCGAGTGGCACCTGAAAGAGACAATACATGGACCAATATTAAAGGGGGGGCAGAGGGGGAGGCATGAAGGAACTACTGTACATATAACATTAAAATGCAAGGTTTCCTCTCAACTCATCCACAGCAACCCAAAATTCAAAAGAAAGAAATGAAAAGGACAAACAATAGCACACATTTCAATAAGATGCAGGGTTTTTAAAGTCGGGTAGTAATCAAAAAATGTTACACTGTTGGAAGAGAGGGAACAACTACATCAGTCATGAAGGGGATCACATCTGCATTCCATCGCTGAACAGAGCACACATGGCTGCTGAGCGCCCAGACTGACCCCCACGGCTGCCAAGCTGTGATTGCTGCCCCAAGCATACATAAGGCACAATTCCATAGTGTCTAACTCTGTTTTTCCTAGTCTTTACTGCTTGTGGATAGGTAAACAAAATTAACACAATACCAAAACACAACACAAAACAGGCCAAAAAAACTACTAATAGGATGAGGTGAGATTCGAACCCAGCTCCCATGGCAGCTCTCTTTTCAGAGAGGGAAACGATTTCCACATCCCTACCAATGGGTTGACTATGAAGCCCATACTAGCACGCATAAGCATTAACAGAGACAGAGAGGTCATTCACATCTTGAACATGTGCAGTGCATTTTATATCTTGCGCCATACTGTGGAGAGGTGCTTTTAGCTCCTCTTTAGGCTCATTGGCGATGGAGAAGAAAAGAGATATATTACCCAGAGGTTACTCACTAAAACATATGGGTCCAGATCAGGCCCATATTACAAATGTCAATGACAAGTACTGTATGCAGTCATTTCCTGAATGCACGAAGCCCCTGCATGTAGTGTGTGAAGGCAAGTGCCAAAAGAATGTGGTCATACATCTAGAGGATGGCTGCAGGCCTTCCCTGTATGCATTAGGCCTTGGCATGCCATACGTACAGGGCACACGTGTTGATCACGCCCAGTGAGTCCAATGCACCTGTATATATCACAGATATGACATGGCCAGTTACTGTTCCCCATGTACCATATTCCCTAGTGTGTATCAAGCATAATGCATGGCCACGTGCCCTGTGTGTGCTACATGGAGAGCATTCCTGTGTGCAATTCAATACGATAATGGTGATGTCATAAAATATGCCATGTCAACACGTGTGATAGCATGTTTGAGGTAATAAACACCATAAGGTGGATTATAAGTCATTACATCGATGAAAAAGCAGCTTGTACATAAAAACGAAAAATGAATAACTTTGCGAAAAACAACGATTAGCCATTGTACAATGTTTCTCTGTCCTGTTCTGCCATCTAGTGGATTTTTATGGCATAACAAGAGAAGTTAAACATGTAAACAACTCATTCCCCCACATCTATTATTCTTAAATGTTTCTAATGTATTAGGTACTATTTTTTTAGTTATGGGGGGACACCTCCCAACCCATAATTTCGGACTTTTCTAAACTCCACCCCATCCTACTGCATTACACGATTGCGAGCCCTCTTTACCATCCTTCCATTACCCAAACGCCCCCACCCAATGCATTTACTTTAGAATGGTATCCAGTCATATTTTCGTTGCATATCAAAATATTAAGATTTTTTTCAAACAACATTTTAAAAGCTATATTTTTTACACTCCATTTTTTAAATAGATGTTTTTCCTACCAATAATATGACTGTATACCCATAAAGGGGGAGGATTTAAGCTTGCGTACAGGTCATCTGGTGACTTTCCAGGTTTGGTCTCCAAACCTTAACACCCTTCAATTAATGTATTTGAGTGACATGCATTTTGAATACATCTCAATAGAGTTAGAACTTTTTTTCAGCTGGATTGACTCTGCTTTGTTGCGTGATTGGCTTGGTATCATTAATAGAACATTCAGGTGGTAATCTCCATAAGTACTGTCCCCAGTTACCATTCCCCTGCTCCCTAAAGTGCCATATAAACAATCTTTTGTCACAGAATGTGTCATTTTGTATTTGTATTTTATTGACTGTATATAGCCTTTTAATCCAAAGTGCTTTACATAAGAACAAGCAAAAATACAACAAGCATAAGATGACAATTGAATCACAACTCGAAAACAGTATAAGGAACAATTTACAATATTGCTGAGGTGAGGAGGGAGTAGGGAGGGGCATAGGTGTGCGAGGGAATGATAGGTGTTAGTGGAGGTAAGAGCAGAAGTAAGAGGGAAGGCGAGAAGTTGTGAGGAAGAAGAGGGTAAAGAGTGAGACTAGATGAGGGCAGGGGGTGGGGAAGAAGAAGGTAGAGAGGATGGCGAGGGGAAGGATGGGTGAGTCGGTGTAATGGGGTCAGCATATTTTTTACTCCTAATTATTAGTTGTGCCAATTACTTAAAATTTGATCCTCAGCCAGTATCCCTTCTGCAGAGGGCAGAGAGAATGCTCTGAGAATTCAATCCTGAGATAGCATGGGCAATTCGTGAATGCCTATCAGAATTGTTTATGTGTCTAATTGCTCCCAAACACATCATATAAGGGTAAGGAGGTACTAGTAGGTAAACTGATTTGTGTAGGAACACACACTTACTTAGGTAAGATGGTGCACTCACAGGTACATTTTATTTTGCATTAAACATTGATGTAATCGCCAGTTGTACATTAGAAAATGGGCCGTTGTAAACATATCTATAAAAGGAAAAGCCCCAGAAATAACCTAACCAGTCGGCGTCTGTTGGGAACACATTTTATATTTCATCTTTCACACTCTTTGCTTTGTTCTCAATACAAATATTCAGACAGTGGAAATGCTGATACAGGAGACTTGACTTCGCTGCACTGCAGAGCTGAACTGTGTCTTTCTTTCAAGTTAAGTGTATTCTTGATACATTGTATCGGGATCTTGCAGCCCTAATCTTTCTATTGAAAGCTCAGTAGTCTGACAGAGTAACTGTAAAATGTCTCCCTACAGAACCCAAGATCAGGGGTCCTTTCAGGGGTTAATTACGATATGTTTACACATCTGTTACTGTTCTCTAAGGTATGACTGATGATTATAATGATGTTTTAAAAAACTAACAAATGTATGCTGGTGTCCTTTTAAACGTCTTCGTTTTATGCAGTAACGTATCCTCCCAGTCACCTATCATTCAATTTCCTATTTCTCGTGGAACGATAGTTAGACTCCCTGAAATTGCCTTACTCTGCACCGAGTAAAGAGGGAAAACTGTAGCAACAAAGGTAGAAATTACTATTTGCCAAGTAGAGAAGTTTACAGTTTTCAATTTCTAACTGTTCAACCCAAATGAGACTGTACACTGTCACAATTGCTATAGATGAGTCACCATTTTTCTTTTCAGTAATGAACAGGAAATCCACTGTTATTGACGTGTATTAGGGTATATACATCTGTAGTATCATGCTGACATGGGTATGGTGATGAAGCGTATTTATTTACTTAACAGCAACTAGGTACAACAGGCACCACTGACTTTTCTTGCAAAGTGTCGCTCTCTCACCAATCTATGCTGCTCACTCCCAGAATCTTGCAGGTGGCATTCAGCACGCACTGAGCATCGTCTGCGAGCTGCCAGCAGATGCCACACCCTCTCATGCTTTAACCCAGAGGGGTATAATCCCTGGGGTACCATGGGGTATTGATGAGTCTATAAGAAGATATCTAACTAGGGGCATTTCCCCAGACTCGCTGAATCTGCTGGGGGTTCAGGCATCCTGTCCTAGGTTGAAATAATCTTGGAGGTACGATAGTGCACTGTACAGCCTCCTAGACCACGCCCCAAATGCTATCGGCACCTACTCAGAAGCTGGAATACCATTGACACCACTCTTTCCACAGAAATTTAGTCTTGCACTCTTGTTACTTTGTCCATGTGATAATGACGTGACAATCAAGATTCCATACACACCCGACACAGTTGTGAATAAAATGGTGGCATCCTCTTTCTACGCTTAAGGGTTACAACCATCGCATTGCCCCCCCCCCCCCCGAAGAGCAAATGGTTGTTTTATTCTCCCATAATAGCAAAATGGGAATCTTCTTCCCCACTGCTTTTCTAAGATCATAATGGTTTTTATTCTGGGACTCCCTCATTTTAATCCTGTTAGACAGTAATTATGGATCAGTCAGTTCCCTACATGCCCTCTGTAACCGGGGGGGTGGGGGGTTTGGGGGGCACAAGTTAGTGTTGAGTTTCCTACCTCTAATCAGCTCAAAGGGAGAAATCCCTGTAGTTGGTAGAGGGGAACATATCTGTGATATAACTCTATCAGTGACTGCCTTCTTTCAAAACACATTATTGGTGCAGGCTCACCTTATACAATCCTTAATCACTGTATTGAACCTTTTGACCATCCCATTCATTTGAGGATGGTACACATAATTGAAAAGGTACACTATTCCATTTGTCAGAGAGACATTTCCACGTTACAGTAGAGTTGAATTGTACACTGTCATCTGTCACAAGAACATTGGGAATACCACCTCTCTTTTCTAAAAATTGGATAGCTTCTTCGGTGGAAATACCTCAGGTGAAAGATATCTCCACCCATCTTGACAATTGATTGAACAGAAACAGGCACAAATGTGGAACTCCCTGGCTGTACACAGGCCCTACCACATTCATCCCTACTGTCTCCCATGGTATGTTGGGGACATGCATGTGTATCACAGGTGGGCCTCACCCCTGGAGACACCTCTCACCCTTTCTCACATGATACGCCCTTTGACAACTCTTTCAATTTGCCCATCATTCCCTGGCCACCAATAGTTTGCTCAATTCCGATGTTCAGTTTTTGTTATCCCTTGGTGACCTTCATGTGCAAAATGTATGATGCATTCACGTACTCTGGACGGGGAATGATACAGTCACCTCTCAAAAGATACTCTCCTTCAATAGGTATCACATCTCTAATGGGCCATAAACCCAGTAAACCTAATGCACTAGTTCTGATTTGTTTAGAACCACTTTTTCCTCCAACATTCTTTTGAGATCTGAAAGAGATGTGTCCTCTGACATCCCTCTGAACCACTCGAGTGACACAGCTTGATGCATGTTGGCAAGAATGTGTTCGTAATCTTTTACAACAGTAGAGACTTAATTCAAGGAAAGTCGCAATAAACAATCTGCAGGCATGCATTCTGTTCCAGGAACATGTCTATGCCCAAATGTACATTCCTGCAGACCTCTGGCCCATATTCTGATCTTGGCCAAGACTTATACAGGCCTTTGTTCAAGAAAGTCTCTTTCAGAGGTTTCTGATCAGCACAAATCTCAAATGTGGTGCCACATCCGAAGGTGCTAAACGAAGCCACTGCCCATTAGACTGTTAATCATTTTTCAATGGTTGAATACATATGTTCTGGACACTTACACAAATGGTAAATGTTATTATTTTTTCATCCACGCTTTCTACTTGCAGTAAGACAGCACCAAACCCAATGTCACTGGCATCTATTGACAAAAATTGTATTTTCACTATTTTGCCAATTTTTAGGGAAAGAGACTGCTCTAGTTCTTGTTTTATTCTCTCATATCCTGTGTTGCATAGGTCCGTCCATTTAAAATAGTCATCACCTTATAGTATGAATCTCATGTTTGTCATATTGACTGTGAACAACTGCACAAACAATAATACTGTGCCATACCCAAGCAAGTCTGGAGTTCCTTTTTGTTTTTAGGATTCAGAGTGTCTCTAAATACACTGACAAAATCCGTGCATGGCTTGATACCATTGGAGAAAATCACATCCCGAAGATGCTCCATGCTATCCCTGTTTACTTTGCATTTTTACACACTTAAGGACATGTCTGAGTCTCCCGACTTCTGTAGTACACTTGAAGGCCTGTGATTGTGTTCAGTGTCATCCATCCCATACACAAGGAGGTAATCTTCAAAACGTAGGACTCCAGCATGTGATTGGAAAAACGTTCTACAATATCCTCTGAAATACTGATGGGGCAGAAATAAGTCCTATGGTATCCTAATAAACTGGTCCAGAACATTGGGTGTAATAAAGGTTGTTAGCTAGTGGGAGTTTGGGTTACGTTTTGTTTGAGGGTAGGCTGATTTTAGATGTAGTGTAGAAAAAGCTTGAGTATCCCTTTTGTGGACAGTAGCTCTGAAATATTTGGCAAAGGGTGTTGATTTGTTATAATGCAGCGACTGAACGCTCTCTGATCTATGCAAAGACGCAATTCCCTTGTCACTTTAGCTATTATTACTAAGGGTGAGACCCAGTCTGACACCTCTAGTTTTTCTTTGATCCCTTGAGCTTCCAGCTTATCCAATATGTATTTTACTCCTTTCCTTTGGGTGAGAGATGTGTTTCATAACATATGAGCCAATAGAATGGAGCCTGGGTGAAGCTGTAATGTGACGAATAAACCCTTTCAAATATCCTAATTAATTTCTGAGAACATCCAATTTTCCCTTGCTTTACAGCTGAGCACCTTGTCAATTGCATTGGCTTTTAGTTTTATGTCTAGTCTTTTCTGATGCAACCAGCTGAGGAGCTAAATAGAACCCTGATTGTAACATATACTTTGCCCATGTCACTCCTTACCCTGAACAAAAGATTGGTTTCAAACCATCCTATTATGTCTACTCTCACACCACCATATGCTACTGGTTTGATGTCAACCTCATTTAGAGGTTTCCGACCAAATTCAGTCATGAAAGTCTTCTTTGGTAATAAAGTATACTTATCTCCAGAGCCTAGCATCATTTCTATAGGTTTGTCATCAAAGTGTGCTGTCCCACAAGGCACTTCCAGGTCTTCTTTGCTATCTTCTATGGCAAAGATGATCTCTTCAAGCCCCTTGCAGAGTTCATCTACCCGATGGGGATTAGGAGAGCATGTGCAACACTAATCAAGTGACCTCTCCTTTTGCAATGCTTGGAGATGAAATTTAGCATCGGACATGAAGGGCTGTTGGATAGATGCCCCACAATATCACATGGGTAAGATCACACAGGTGATAAGCAGCTGTTCAGAGACCCCATGAGTCTCATTCCGAGTATGGGGGCAATTCAGTAGTAATTCCACCAAATTACTGCCAAAATCATATACCAGCATTTTGCTCTGTGGGTTTATCACAGGATTGTGATAGAGCTGTGTTAGTCCCCATTTATGGAGTCCATGGGACTTTTGGCAGAATTAGCACTGGCGCTATGCTCGAGGTAAACCCTCCACTTCGTCTCCAAACATCGGTAGAATTAACACTCATTATATTGTTGCATGTTATGATATGATATGGCATTTGTAACGCGCCTATACACAAGTGTTTCAAGGCGCGACGAGGCGGTGGGAACAAGGGGAGACAGGCAACGATCCAACTAGGCCAGGTGTCATTCAGATCGCGCAAGTGCAAGGGAAGAGGGGAAGGGAAAAGTGCAAGGGGAAAGGGAGAGGGGAAAGTGCAGTACGGGGTTAGTAGAATACAGGATAAATAATAGGGCCAGCTGGTGGCAAGTGCAAGGTAAGTGCCGGTAGGAGGGCCTGTAGGATACATAGACAATCCGTAGTGCAGGGAGGCAGTGCAGGAAGAGTGGCTGGGCTCAGGACCGAGATCGGAGAGTGGCCCAGTTGCAGATTCAGTGCAGGTTCAGTGATTTTAGCAGGGGAGAGAGGGAGAGAAAGCGGATGCAAAGAGGAAGGTTTTGAGGTGCTTCCTCAACCGGAGATGTGATGTGTTCGCAGCACTGAAGCCGTCATCAAACAAATCGAAATAACATTGCCATCTATTACTATGACAAGAAACAATCACAATAGGAAAGTGCAACCTGCCTACTGAACACTAGATGGCAACAGTGTTTTGTTATCAATGTATGGCCTGCAGATTTCAAATGCATAGCTCGAGATCCCAAACATTTACGTGTAATTTTAAATGTATTATCGATCATCAATCCGTCCACATATTAACCTATGATATTGTGAATGTTTCAATAATTTCCATGGTATATAATAACCTAACAAATAGAGTATTTGAGCAAGCACTAACAGTCCACCTTTAGGGTTACGACGGCCAGCCCTAGGATTTGCGGGTCCCAGTTTGACGAAAGATATGCACCCCTTATTTGCATAAATAGTGACATCAGTGATATTACAGAAAAATAAGATCATAGAATGAGTCTTTAGTACGCAAAGGTATCATGGGAAGTTACATTAAAAGCATGTCATGAGTAAAGAAGGACACACACAGTGAAGTATAGTATATGAATTGTCAATGTTAATATTTACTTATGTGGCAATATCAGCAGTGAGGCTTTTTTTGAAGTATCAGACAATGCGGGTTGAATGCCTTGTAGAGGCTGCAAATGTTGGCAGTACAAGCACAGTGAGATAAAAGGATTTGCACGGGAGCACACACTTTGCTTATGTGAAGAAGCCGGGATTTTAGACCAGTCTGCAATTCAGGCCCTTCAACGCATCTCTTCCCAGGTGTAATTGATAGAAATGTTGTTCACAAATGTAATAGCGCCGGTGAGTTTGGCGGTAGGGCAGATAGCGCCAGCGCTATTAGCGCCGGCGTTACCGCCCAACTCGTGATGAGGCCCTTAGTGTGAGAATTTCTGCCAGTGTAGCAAAAATAAAAAAAAACTGGCACCCATGAATATATTCACAATAAGTGATCATATCTTAAAGTCAAATATGCAAATGTAGTTCAAATGACCTTTCCCCTTAAAAGAAAGTGCACAACACAAATGAACATTGGCATTTTAAAAGAATGTATCAACACCGGAAAAAATACCAGAGAGAGGAGATGTTATAATAACTACGCTGGCAAAGTATAAAAGGAGACTGCCTTTTAAACACAATTTATGATGAAATAGTCCCTGGAAAATAATATTCAAAGAAGAGACATATGCTTTGATGACACTTTTATGTAGTCTTGTGGGCAAGCGTCTGCTCTGGGAGCATGACAACAAGGGGTGAAATCCTAGTAGCCAAAATCTTGTGGAAGAAAACTTTTGTTTTAAATGACAGCCTCAAAAACACCCAACGGGGGTTGCGTCCGCCCTCTGAAAAAAGTGGACACTCAAATGTATCCTCAGCTGGTGTCCTTAACATTAGTACAGTGCCATTACCAGGGAAAATAACCTCTCCAGTCATCAGGACTACAACCTCTCTTGCCACATCCTGAGCCAATAATCATGATACACTTGCTCTCATCTTTTCCCCCACTCATCCCTACTCTGTTTTATGAAGATGACCTGAACAGTACATAAACCATAGTAAAGTAGTCACACAAATATATAAATCCTTAAGGAAATATGCATGGCAAAAAGTGTACTGTTTTGGCTTTTAACACCCCCGCGCCCCAGACACCTTGAATGGAAGACTCCAAATACCAGAATGCAATTGCACAGATGGAAAAGAAATGTCCTATGGTTTCTGAAAATATACTTTTAAGACATAAAGGGGGTCATTACAACCCAGGTGTTAATTGCGCCAACATTACCACCATGGTGTAAACTACGTTTACACCATGGTGGATGGCGGATTTACCGCCCCATTCCAAGGTGAGTGGGGCGGTAAATCCCCATTTCCCATTTTCCCTTCCCCATTCCCATTTTTGCCCCATAGGGCATAATGGGAGTGGGGAAGGCGCTAATTACGCCACCGTAAATTACGGTGGCGTAATTAGCATCATGGCAGGTTAGCGCCATGGATTTTAACGGCTGCTAAAAGCAGCCGTTAAAATCAGAATAGGCGTTAAGGGTTAACGACGGCGTTAACCCTTAACGCCTGGGTCGTAACAAGGTCCAAAGACTCATAACAAAAGTTAATGTGTGAAAAGGTTACTGTTGGGTCTTGTCTTTCCCTGCACCCTGCCCTGTATGCATGGAATGCTAGGAGTGACTGACATGGAATGCTGTGTGTGAGATTGTTATGTTCTGAATGGTTCGGTGAGTGTCAGTTGAGAAGATGGGTTGAATGCGAGAGGACGCCGGAGGATGTCTATCCATGTTACTCACCTGATGTTTCCTACATGTATTTCAATGCCTTGTACCTGGAACTGGAACTCAGTAAAGATGTTTCCTGTACCAGTGTCAGTGTTGTGCTTGGCCAGGACCCCAATTTAACAATGGTGACAAGGATGCTGGCTGTGCTGGGGGGAGAGCACAAGGAGAAGGATATCCACTGCACCTCAAAACCAGCGAAGATCCTCTCTAGAGGGAGGAGCACTGCAGGCTGCAGTGGGGCCAGTGAAGGCCAGCCTTTGATTTAGAGGCTGTGCCAGGTCCTGGGTGCCTACCAGTGTCATTGCTGCGAGTGGCGGCTAGGAGAGCAGTTGAAGTGCGTGCTGGCTGGAGCTAGGAGCTGGCAGAGACTGTTGTGCCTGCAGCAGGCTACTAAGTGGGCACTACCCAGTACTGTATACATAGAGGCGAGTGGCAAGGAGCTGTGGGTGTCTGTGGTGGCAGCAGGAGCTGCAAGGAGCAGTTCAGCGAACGGGACCACTCCCAGTGTATGGCTGTTAAGAGCAGAGTGCAGCAATATTAGAGCAGAGACCATTCTGCGGAAGGCAAATAAGGAGAAGCGCAACAAGGAACAGAGAGAAATGTGTTCATGGGTCAGCAGAGAAACTGGTGAGAGTGTCAGATGTCAACAATTGTAGCCTCAGCAAGTAATCGTGGGGGACAGTAGAATTTAATCAGTTCTTACCTGCTAAACAGTTGGGAGCAGTGCCCCATTGGTGGGCTGATGTGCAGCCATGTGCCGCCAACCAGGGTGATCTGGGCCGCCAGGAGGAGTCGCTAGAGCTAGGGGCATCCGAATGTAGTGGCAGTAGGAACCGCATTACTCACTGTGTGAGCAGCATCGGTTAGGATGTCTGCTGGGCACGAACCAGCTCCTGTGCTGGTGGAACAGGGAGCACTGTTCATCCTGAAGGATAAGTGTAATGATGACGTCCTAGAACATTGGACGTTTGAACAAACGGACATTCCTAGAACGCAATGTGTCCCTACACCCAGGTGCTTTCCTCAGTTGTCCTCTGTGTAGCAGGAGGTGAGCCTCCGTGGTTCCCATGGATCAGCGGAACGAGGTCCGTGGTGCAGTACGGAACGCAATGTGTCCACGCACCCAGGTGTTTTCCTCAGTTGTCCTCTGTGTAGCAGGAGGTGAGCCTCCGTGGTTCCCATGGTTCAGCGGAACGAGGTCTGTGGTGCAGTACGGAACAGGGCTGAGAAAAGAAATGGACAAGGAGTTGGTCAATGTGGAACTCAACTCAAGCAGGTAAGGTACGCCCAGGTGATGCAGGAATAATTTGTTTTCAACATGACCAAGGAGGTCAGAGTGCGAGTTGGAACCCAATGTGGTTCACACTCTTCCAAAAGGTACTGTGAAGGGACATGTGAAAATTGTTTAGGCTTGCTCCACGAGGAAGAGATGCAAAAGTGAGCGACACGCAATTTAAATTTTTGTTTGATCTGTGGTACTGTTTTCAAAACGCCAGAAAATAGTAATCTATTAGCGCTCGAGGAATTAGATCCAGATTTCTAAAATTTCTTCAGAGAAATTTAAATTGAGCAGAGAGAGACCTAAAGGTGTCATGGTATTTAAATAGTGTTTTGGTTATTTAATTATGGCTGTTTTATTAACTTTAGATTTTAGGTAATAGTTGTGATGAGGCCTGTTGTATTTCTTCAATTGTTGGTGTGTTTTTGGCAACAGTGGGAATTGATTTCTAGTGAGTGACTGCTTGTGAGGGCTGCAGTTGGGTGTGATTGTGGAAGTCAAGGCCTATGTGTAGAGAGTTTTAAAGTGCAATTCAACCATTTTTGCTCCACAGTTGGATACTCTGAACAATAGAAAGGACATTCACTTGATAATAAGAGTAGGTAATGTGGATACAGTGGATATCATTTCATTCAAATGTGTTTTTTCTTTCCTCACAGGTTGGATTTTTAGTCGACATTTCAGTTACAGAAAGATTTTTTTAAGTGCATAGTGTTAGCACACATTTGAAAAAAGGAAAGAAAATGTTGGAATTGTAAGTGTTTAAGATCTGTTGAAATGTAATAACTAGCTATTTGCAGCCCATTTAAAAATGATGATGTATAGCATTTTGGTGTTGGGCTGCTGTTGTTGTGTGTGTATGTGTGTGTGGTCGGTCATTGGTTTTCCACTTTGAGGGTGATGTGTGGTCCACTTGCACAGGCGTGGAGTGGGATGTTGACACTCAGAGTGCTTGGAGTGCTCTTTCTGTGGGGTGTGGGTTACCTGGTGTCCTTGGGGTACTCTGCCTTGGGAGTTATGGGACACATCTTATGGTGTTGCGGCCAGTGGGTCGCAGTTTAATGGCTAACATTGTATTTAGGGAGCTGCCACTTGTTTTTGTATTGTGTGTGTGTAGTGGGTGGCTTGCTGATCCTGTGTGGTTAGTCACCCTCAGTCCTGTGCCTGACAGTTTGTGTTGGGTGAGGTGCTTATTGTCATGAGAGGAAAATAGTTGTGGGTTTTGCTTTTGGTGTTTCTCTCTCTCAGTAGAAAGGGAGAGGGACACTGTTGGAGTAAGCTGTGGGAGGCTCTCTCTTACTCAGTAGGAAAGTAGAGAGGCCTTGCTTAGTGGATTGGTGTTTTTCCTGTTGTTGGATTTCTCTTTTACTTGGCAAAAAAGGGGAGGGCCACAGTTCAGAATTTGGGCGTTGGCTGTGTTGTGATTGAAAGCTGATAGATGAAGCTATTAGATGTACGTGTGTGGGGCTGCATGAGACTGTATGTCTGTTGCTTCTCGGGGTCTCTTGTATTCTTTAAGGGGGGAAGATATGTTGTGTCTTGTCTTTCCTTGCACCCTGCCCTCTATGCATGGAATGCTATGAGTGACTGACATGGAATGCTGTGTGTGAGAATGTTATGTTCTGAATGGTTTTGTGAGTGTCCGTTGAGAAGAAGGGTTGACTGGTGGATGTCTATCCATGTAACTTACCTGATGTTTCCTACATGTATTTCGATGCCTTGGACCTGGAACTGGAACTCAGTAAAGATGTTTCCTGTTCCTACACCAGTGTCAGTGTTGTGCTTGGCCAGGACCCCAAATTAACAGTTACCTCTTTTTATTTCAATGTTTGAGAAAGGCATGCTTCATGTATAATGTGAGGAAAAGAATACATTCTACAAAAGTAGACGCTATTTGTTGTGTTAAATATGACCATGTGAAAATAAGGCAGATAGTTTTGAAGTGTTTTGTGTGATATATTTACTTGTGCTGGGGGCGGCCATAGGTTTATGAAGCTCACTGGTGTTTTGTGCCCGTTTCTGAAATAAAAATGACCCTCCGTAGTTCTTAGCATGGACGCTTTAAGAACCTCTTTTGCAAATCAATGATTTCTTAAACGAACCATTGCATGTAAATTGCTCCACTCTAAATCCTCTGCTAGAAGAAAGGAAATGATAAGCAGTGCTTGCAGGGCCCGCAGAGTCTGGTGGGCAGCTGGGAGGGCGGCGTTTGTCTCTGGAGCGTCGCTGCAGGAGGTTCAGAGGTGACACATTGTCTCACTCGGACAAACAGAAAAGCGGGCCCTGTACATGGAAGCAGCACAGCCCCTCTTTACAACAATGGAACTCAGTATAGTCCAGGCAGGCACTGGTGCCTGCAAGGTCCCCTGAAAGCATGGCCCTCACACAGACTGCCCATGCCTCAGGCCGGCTCTGTGGGTGACTAAACTTCCTGTTTTTGCCGGGATTGTCAGGAAATTGGGCCCTCTGTCCCCATCCAGTGTGTTTTTATTTGCAAACCCTGCCCCGGTTTTGGGAAAAGGAGGTGACCACTGGCACATTCCTAGGTGAACTGCACAGAGAGATTACAATTTCATCACGGTCAACAATTCAACGTAACATTTATAAACCTAGTAAACAGTTCCCTCATTTTACATCCTAAGGCATGGCATGGAGGCTCATTATGCAATGCTCTTTTCTTTATTTTACAACATCAGCAAGAAAAAGAAATACTGCTGCTCCCATAGCCCTTATGTCCCTCCTTCCTAGTCCTCCAATCAGTGCAGGGCCATGAAACTGCCTATTACACATTCTATGTCGTCTTTTCTTTCTGCTCCCTCCCTGAACAGATGAGTGTACAGTTGCTTGTTGCTTTGTCTAAATGTGTTTTCTGGTTATGTTGTACTGTTATTACTACTGGTTGTTAGAGCACAATATTAGCATGCAACAGTATATGAGCATTATTTATTCAATTTGAATGCAACCAGGACTGGGGTGTGCTGGTTAAGTACCAGTCCACATTGAGATGCTGCCCGCAGCATGACACCATACATGCCACATCACGGCACCAGCCGCGCCCGCAAAACATGGCCTAGTGGCAGACATGCCTTATTGGTGGGCACCGGCCGATCTCGTGGCTCCCTCAGGCTCCAGACTTGTTGATCTGTGATGGCGATCATAGGCTGGGTTAGAGAAAGGGACCCAGGATTGGGTCTGTGTGTGCATGGCAAAAAACATAGGAATTGCTGGTAAAAAGTACCATACTCACAGTTACACGACAGTTCGCCCAGGCTTGTTTCTGCAAGGCAGGATATTGTGGAACATGGCTAGCAAAGAAAAGAAGTTTGCTGAACCTTCTGGACAGAGTAAATCTGTGAGCTCAACTGAATGGCAACAACAACTGGCAACCTTCATTAACCAGATGGTGGCCCAAGTTTGTGACCAGAGTACTGGGCTAAAAGTTGTGTCTGTCATTAAGGAATCAATGGCAGCCATGGTCCACAGCTTCGGTGAGTCAGTGGTGGCCACAGTGGAGGAAGGACTAGCGGAGCCCCTTACCACCAGGGATAGCTGTGCTGAAGATGTGGGTGTGGTCCAAGCTCTGTGAAAAGCTACACGAAAACAACACCATACCTTGAAGGATGCAGTTTCAGACATGGGTGAGCCTAGGCTGTCCAGCACTCGCAGGGCTGAAGTGTCAACGGTAGTACAGTTGGTTGGTGACTTCTGTACACCATTTGGGCTCCCTGACAGAGGGGACAATGAATATCTGTCAAGGACAGCTAGGCGGTCAACCCTAGGCTTATCATCAGCTAGGGAGTTATGGAGCCCGAAATGGGATCACCACAATGATTACCCTCCTTTGGTGACTATTTCCAATACCTTGCCACCAAGTTACTGGGTAGATCTGATGGAGGAACCTTACATTTCAGTGGTTTAGTTTAGTTTAGTGTAGTTTAGTTTACTATTTGTATAGAGCACCGAACCTGGATGTATCTGGGGGCTTGAGCTTACATAAATTGTTACAGGTGCATACAATAACAAAGAACAGAGGACGTGATTTGTTGACCAGGTTACATATTGATCAAGAGGCCCCGGTAAAGGTTACATAATGACAGGGGAATGTTACAGCAGACATGACTGGTTGACCAGGTTACATATTGGTCATGTGGTCCAAGTAAAGGTTACAAGATGATAGAGGAGAGTTACAGTGTCCTCTATTATCTCTAGGGCATGGGACTAGCAGTGAGTGTATTTTAACAAGTGGGACAAGAAGGTGAGCCCTGCTTGGGTTGGGCCAGGCTTGAAGGTGGCTGGTTCAAAAGGTGACTGTGTGGGCTAAATGTTTGTGGAGTCTGGGATGTGGTATTACACGAGCTGGAAGAAGAGCAGGGCTTTCACTTTGGATCTAAACGTCCAGAAGGAGGGTTCGGCTCTGATGGCTGGGGGGAGGGAGTTCCAGCGCTTGGCAGCTAACACAGGGAAACTGGATCCTCCTGCCGTTTTAAGTTTATATTTGGGGATGTTGATGCGGTTGAGGTAGAACGATCTCATAGGTTTGTCGGAAAGGTGCCTGGTGAATTTGTCAGATAAATATTTTGGAGCTATGTATGCGAGGCATTTATGTTCGATGACTAACGTGCGTAGCGTGATTCTTTTACGTACTGGTGGCCAGTGTGTGTCCCGTCTGATGGCTGAGATATGGTTGGAACGAGGGATGTTCATGACTGATCTAAGGGCGTTGTTCTGCAGAACCTGAAGTCTGTTTAGGTTCCGTGCTGAGGTGCCTAGCAGTAGGGTATTGTAGTAGTGTAACTTCGAGAGTATCAGGGCTCTCGCTAGTGTGAGGCAACTGTTGGTAGATAAGTAGGGTTTGCAGGCATTCATCAATGTGTTGATATATGCCATGGCTGAGGCTGTGGTGCTGATTTGTTTTTTGAGTAAGAGAGTAGAATCTAGGTAGACACCCAGCGTTTTGACCTCATTGGCAACTTTGATGATATTCCCATCAATGTTAAAGGTCTTGTAGTGTGTGCCCAAGCTGTTTAGACGGGCTAGTGAGCCGGTGATCAAGAGTTCAGTCTTATCGTGTTAAGACATAGGCTATGGGCTGCCATCCAAGCCTGAATTTCAAGGTAAGCGTCGTTGATCAGTCTGGAGTCTTTAACATAGCAGCCAGTGAGCGTGATGAGGATCTGGGTGTCATCTGCATAATAAGTGTAGGTGACACCCAGATTGCCAAGGCGATCAAAGAGGAGGTTTTTGAAGATGTTATAAAGCATGGGTGACACACATGAACCCTGCAGGGGTCCGCAGTGGATGGGTACTGGGTCAGCAGGCGCTGACGGTACAAAGACCCTGGTTGGCCTGTTCAAGAGGAAGGATTGGATCCAGCATGCTGCATTCGGGGAAAATGCTGCCGCCGAGGTTAGATGTTTGGTCAGGATCTGAAGGTCGACCAGGTCGGACGCTGCTGAGAGGTCCAACAGTAGGAAAATGGCAAGCTTACCCTTGTCTTTGGTTTCATCCATTTCGATTTTTAAGTCCAAGAGTGTGGTTTCAGTCGCGTGAAACCAGACTAACGTAGGCCAAGAAGGTTATTATCCTCCAAATGTTTCAGAATTTGACGATAAACTGCTCTATCTAATATTTTTAGGAAAAACGGGACCGTTGTTATTAGTCTATAATTGGTCGGTATATTAGGGTGTAGGTTGGGTTTTTTGAGGAGGGGAATAACCAAAGCCTCTTTAAGATTGTTAGGGACTGAGCAGCTTTTGAAGGAGGAATTAATCAATGCAGTGATGAAGGGGGCTAGTTCTTTTGCTCCTTCCTTAAAGATAGGGGCTGGGCAGGCATCTCCTTGGCATTTTGAGGGTTTTAGTCCCAAGATGATGTTTTGCACCTCTTTGATGGTAACTGGTGAGAAGTGAAAAGGGCGGAAGATGGAGGGTTTTGGGTCAGGTAGTTTATGTGCATTAGCACTCAAGGCTAGGTTGTTCCGTTTGGTCTTGATTTTGGCTTGTAGTAATGCTATTTTGACTGAGAGAGCCTTCTGGATGTTGGCACACCAGGCTGCATCTTTGGTGCAGGGTTCTGTAGGTGGTGCGGGCAACTCCAGTTCTCTTTGTACTGTAAAGAGTTCTGTTGTGACAGATTTAGCGTTCTGAATTCTTACATTGTAGGTCTCGCTTTTGGTGGTTAGAATGGCTGCTTTGTAGGTAGAGGCGGCCGTGGTGAATTTTACCTTATTGGGGATTGAGGGTGTTTTTCTCCAGATGCTTTCGGAGGATCTTTTGGCATTACGGAGTGATTTTAGATCTTCAGTGAACCATTTATGTAGGTGGGCAGACGGTTTGGCCTCTCTTAGTTTTGCTGGTGCTATTTCGTTCATGGCTTGATCTGGGGTATTGTTGTACATTTCAACCAGTGAGGATGGGTCTATGTTAGTATTATATGGCATGTTGGCAATGGGCTGGATTAATGGAAGTAGGTTGTTTATAGTTATGTTACGTGAGTTGCTGACCAAATGGGGGCTGATGCTCAATCCATTTGGTTCCACGCACCTGAGCACCAATGACTGGTACGTCTTGCCCCATGTGGAGAGGTTCGCTCAACACTTTCTGCAGAGAAAGTTGGATGGTAGTTCTCGGAGGAAGATGAGGGCAGAATATCCCAGACCAGCGATGACCGGAATACAACATATGGTGCCAGGGGTGGACCCTAAACAGTGTGTTTCCTTTTCACAATATGGCCATGATGTGTCAAAGAGTGAGTGCATAGAGGGTATGGGCTACATGCCAGGACCGTCAGCTGAACGCATGTGGCCCCCTGTTGAAGATTCTGGACTTAGCCAAAGAAGCCTTAATTATGAAAGGGCCTTTGGATCCAGAGGAAATCTCCAGCTGGGCCCAGAGGGCATTATGTTTCCTTGGTGGTACGAATGCTTCTATGATCCAAGAGTGCCGCAAGGGGGTTCTGATGAAGATTAACCCTAAGTTCATCGATTTGGCAGACACTCCAACCACAGAGGATACAGAGGAGGTGCTCTTTGGTGACAGTTCCGTAAAAGAAATGAGAAGGTCCGTGTCCACTTTTGCCACACTGGATAAAGCACAAACCTCTCTTTTCAACCCCAGGTCTCTGACTGGGCTGGCTGGTCTAGAGGTTGTAAGAGGATTCAATTCAGCACTACAGCTAAGTCAACGCCTAGTCTAGAATACTGAATGAAAACCCTTATGGATATATCTTTAGGTCCAGTTCATGCGTTCTGGATGACTACCCCTATATAACACCCCTCTCTTGGAATCCCCTTGACCCCACTGAGCCAAGAAGTAGTTCTGTTTTGCAAGTTTAAAAGGTTTATTTGATAATTTAAAATATATATATATATGACACTTTATAATAAATTAATAATTGAATATCACACTTAATCTGATATGATACAGATTAACAACAGAGAATCTGGCACTAGCACACTTCTTTATAATCACTAATGAGTTGACATGAAATGGATAAGATAGCACACTGGTAAATAGGTACAGAAGTATAATGTGGTAGAGAATGCTTTATAGAGTTCAACTGGATGTAATGTTGAATGAATGAAATGCAGTATAGAAAATACTCAATATGATTTCAACAAAACAATGTAATCACTTTTCTCTGGCTATTCACTCCCCCCCTCTTTATGCAATGCAAGGGAATGGGAGGAAAGCACACAGTTCTCAGAAATGCAATCAATGTAATCAGTTCAATCCCCCCCAAGCTTAGACAACAGAAGTTTAAAACACAGAAAGGAGTTTTGAAAACACAGGCCCAAATGCTTTGATATGTGCTAGCAATGGATGAGAAATATGCTGGAAATGCTTTTTAATTCCCTTTCAGAGGTTCAGGGTGAGTGGTATCTATTTAATATTAGTCCAGGCTCACACTAGCAATGAGGCAGGGATAGTTAGCAGGTTAAACGAATTTCTGGCAAATGGAAGGCAAGCAGCAGCAGTTTTTACATGTGAAGAAATTTGCAAATCGCGGTAAAATTCGCGAATGCGTGTTCCGCGATTACGGTAAAACTATAAGGGGTAGGAATGCGGTTCTAGGTGCGATTCAAAGCTAAGATTCTAAGCTTTCAAATATAAGTTATTGCAAGTCTCTAGCACAAACGGTTGCGGAGATATGAGCGATTTTGTGAAGGTCGTTTTTCAGATTTGAAATTTTAAACGCACACTTTTTCAGCTTTAAAAATGATGGCAGGATAACACAATTGCTAAGCTGCAGTTCTACTTAGGTTAAAATGGATTGAATTATATTATTTTAACTAAGAGATGGGTTCTACACAGTTTTACTATGTACTCACACTATATTCTTGAGTGAAATGGGCCTCGCCATGGATCTGGTCAGGTTTTAAACTCGACTCTGGTCTGGTCTGGTCTGGCCTCTGCACTTCACAGTGATCTGGGTCAGCTCTCTCTGCTGGTCTGGGTCTCTCTGGGTACAGCACTGCTTTCTCTCTGGTCTGGTCTCTTAGTTCTGGATAGATTGAAGTCTCTATGTTGCTCTCTGAAGGTTGATGGAGGTAAGTATGGATTTTTCCGGTAGAGCGTCCCGCTGCAGATGGAATTTGAAGGTCTCTATCTGTCCTGTCTGTCTGCTTTTATGTGTTTAGAATGTGGGTGTGTTCTAGCATCACTGACCCTACCTCTCTCTCAGCTTCTAATTGGTCAAACTTCCATTTCTTATTTGATTGGGGAATGAACTGTGAGTCAGAGGGATGTCATTTTATGGCATGCAGATAGGACACTCCTCTGTCAGATTGCACACATTCTATATTTGATAATAAAAGACATATTTCACAGTTACACAGTTGCTTGAAATTACATATACATGGTGTGGCTGAATTTAGCCATGTCTCTGTCCAAATCTGCTCTTTCTAGGAGCTTGCATTCAAAAATGGCAACTTCTAGCACTTTTTCATGTGCTGAACAACATTGGATCTTCATTAAATTTTATACAACTGTTCCTCACATATCTACCCACATACCAATGCATTTTCGTTTGTCTAGCTGAAACAGGGAGTCTGTAATATTAATAAACAATGGGGTTTTGCCCCAGAACATCACACAAATTCGAGTTTGGGCTTGAATTAAAGGTACATTTTTTAAAGTAAGGCTCTCAAAGTTATACATTTCTGTCATTTGATTACAATGAGTTATCAGTGTTTTTGTAAACTATATATTTTACTTTCAATTCAGTCCTCAGAGTGTTGAGGTCCGCCTCCAAGACTTGGGTGGGTCAGTCCTCTGGGCAGGCAGGGCTTTGTTGACATTAAACAGTCAAAATCAACATATTCCTTTCAGAGGAAAGGGTCCTTTGTGTGGTGTCTGGCAAGCTCACATCAGGAGGCCAGGGGGCCACTTTGCATTTAATTAACAGAACCCTGTTATTTCCTGGCTTCTTGTGTTGAGTTCTGAAGTGTTAAGAGTTCTCAGGACAGGCAACCCCTTTGAACCTTTGATGAAATAAGACCCCTTTCTTTGCACTCGTGCAGTTTGCAAGACAGCTCTCCTGTCAGAGTTTAGACCGCTAGCGCCACCATCAGGATTTTGTGGTTACTGCATCCATCCTTGGGATTTTTTTTTTAGATTGATTCCTTTCAGCAAGTGATATTATATGGAGTAGATTGTCCATGTTCAGGACATGGCATTGGTGTGTTTCTGCAGTAAAGTAATTCTGTGCCCATGATTTTGCCATATTTGACATTCAAGAAAAATGAATTCCCAACAGTATGGGTTTGTTTTTGGCAATCAGCATTGCATCTCTGAACTCACAATATAGGCAAAATGGGATTTTCCTGTGCATTTTCTGGGGAACTCTGGCCATTATGATGTTTTCAATGCCAGTACTGCACAGTTTTGAGGTAGGGCCCGGATGCATGGGTAAATACATCCCACAAGCCCCCCTTCTTGCGGTGGCCATCTGATCCTTCACTAATGGGACCCGCAAGATCTGGGATGTAGTTCTCATCTTCTTCCGATAAATGGCACAGTTCAGCATCTTTTCCTCCATCCGGTCGGATCGATCGGTTCTCCTCGCCGGTCCTGATGGGAATATTGGGCGGTCCACTGGGCCCATTGGATCTTCGTTCCCGGTCTCCGGATCGTCCTTCTTGGTCATTCTCAAGGTCTTCTTTCTCCTAGGACGACAAAGGAAGAGCGGCAATACCTACTCATAGACGTTTTTCCACCACTGTTGAGATAGTGGGGCAGCATATGCATTTCATCATAATGAAACATTACATTCTTATTTTGAAAAAACAACAGTATAACTAAGAGACAGTTTCCTGCAAATCACAGTATTTTTAGAGACTAGATGTGGTATGTTTTATGATTGGAACTGAATTAGTCTGAGACAGTACCCGCTAGGATTCCAGAGGATTCCTCCAGTTGTTGCAGAGTGTGCCTGGGATGGCAACACTTCAACTGGTTTATGTGGACCCACTTGTCTTCCCCCTCTGCCGAACCGCCTTTGGGGATGCGGATCTTGTAGGCCACAGGGGAGATCTTGTCGATGATCTCAAAGGGTCCTTTCCATGTAGGCAAAAATTTGCGCTGCTTGGCCTGGTTCCTTTGGAAGTTGTATAGATAGACCCGGTCTCCCACCTGATATTCCTTCCTGGAAGTTTTCAGGTCATAATGGGTCTTCATGCTATCAGCTGATCTTTCTAGATTCCGCTGAGCATAAGCAAAAGCATGTTGGAGGTGTTTCCTTAAATTCTCTACATACTCATGAGTAGTGGAGGCATTTATCAGTGTCTGCTCTTGGGTCCTATAGAGCAAATGCTGAGGAAGCACCATCTTGCGCCCAGTCATCAACTCAAATGGTGACATTTTGGTTGCAGATGAAGGGGTAGATCTGATAGCCATTAGGACCAGAGGTAATCGGATATCCCAACTTGGCCCAGAATCTGCCACAAACTTCTTTAATATGCTCACAATGGTTCGGTTATATCTCTCTACTGCACCAGAAGAAGCTGGCCGATAAGCAATATGCAACTTCCTTTTGACCCCCAGTATCTCCCACATCTTTGTCATTACTTCACTGGATGTGGTTAATCATCAAGGCAGCTGCAGTTTCTGCCTTGCAGTTTGGGGCTGGGAGACATTCCACCCACTTGGTAAACAAGCATGTCACAGTCAACATGTACTTATTCCCCCTAGCCGAGCGAATCACAGGGCCTACAAAGTCGATTTGTAAATCTGACCATGGCAGTGTCATCCCCCTCTTTTGGAGAGGCGCACAGTGCGTGAGGGATGATGGCTGAAATTGTGCACACACAAGACACCCCTTCAAGTATTGGTCGAGGTCCTGCCCCATGTGTGGCCAGTATGCAACCTCTCTTAAGATTTCCAATGTTGTGTGAAACCCCCTATGACCGGCGGTGGCCGCATCATGGGCGTGACTTAACATCAGGCTTCGGAATGAGGTAGGAACCACCCACTGGTCGTGGCCAGCTTTGGATTTCCTTACCAACAAACCGTCTTGGATCCGGAACATTTTTGGACATTTCATCAACACTCTTAGGTCCTCTTTCCCAATATAATCGGTATCCGTCAGGGGAAAGTTCTCAGGGTCCTCAAGGTGCTGGTAAAATTTACCAATTATTGGATCCCCCTTCTGAGCAGTAATCAAATCAGCATCAGGGGTCTCCTTACTCCATTGTACAATTGAAAGGTCGTTGTGAGCATTTGTCTGGGACCTAGTGATAGCAGTGACCTGGATTTCCCCCAATAGGGACTCAATCTCAATTAGATCCCCTTGGATGGCCCCGGTTTTGGCCAGCTGATCAGCTAAGTCATTTCCAGTTTTGTCTGGTCCCTCTACTTTGGAATGACCCTTGATCTTTTTCCAATAGATGGTCATCTCATTCGAGGTGACCAAATCATCAATGTTTTGGATCAACTTCCCATGTTTCAAGGGTTTGTGGTTAGCACATAACATGCCTCTGGTTTTCCAATTAACCAGGTGCTCCACGAACCCGTTCCGTACATAATCCGAATCTGTGATTATGACCTGTTCGTGGAGTTGATGCTGGACAGCAGTGAGGATGGCCTGATGCACAGCCATCAATTCTGCCACCTGACTACTTCGGGGACCAATTTTGTATCCAGCGGAGGGTTCTGGGGACTCATTCACCCATGCATTCCCTACGCCAGCCACTAGTTCTTTCTCCCCGTTGTTGTCAACATGGTAAGAGCATCCATCCAGATAGACAGTGGGCATTCCCTCACACTTGTCCTCCTCAAAGACTTTGTGTGGGGAATTAAGGTATGCCTCTGTGTTGTCCTTGATTTTTAGACTTTCGTCCTCGAGACAGTTTTCTCTGGCACAATCATGCAAGTCAGCCAGACCTTGCGCGAGTGGACTCTTCTTGTTTTGGCCATATCTGACCTCCACAGGAAAGCCTTGCATTGACAGAATCCAGGACGTAATTCGGGAATTACTCACATTTCCGGCCCGGATTCTGTCACTTTGGAGATATTGCAGAGGCTGGTGTGGAGTCTCCACTATGATGTGCTCCCCCTGGATAAACGGGCGGTAATTCTTCAATGCCCACACCGTCGCCAGGAGTGCCTTCTCACAATCGTTGAATTTTTCCTCCACAGAGGATAAAGTTTTGCTCGCATAGGAGATTACTTTATTGACCTTGTCATGCTTTTGGTATAATACGGCCGTCAAGCACGTATTAGAGAACCCTGTCTCCAGGAAGAACTCCTTGTTTCTGACAGGGTAAGCTAGGCAAGGCGCTTGTGAGAGGCTTCTTTTGAGTTGTTTTACTGCCTCGGCTTGTTCTGGACCCCATTCCCACTTGACCCCCCCCTTCAGGAGATGAATCAGGGGTCTGGTGATCTCTGCGTAGCCCTCAATGAACTTTCTGCTGTAATTAGTCAGTCCAAGGAGGCTCCTTAGTTCCCGCAGAGTTGTGGGGTCTTTCAGTTTCTGAAGTGCTTCCACTTTCTTTTCCTGGGGACAGAGACCCTGAGGAGTAATCTCATGCCCCAAGAAATTAACACGGGTTCTACACCACTGTGCTTTCTGAAAGGAAAGTTTTGCTCCGGCGGCCCTCAACTGTGTCAGAACATAACGGATCTCCGCTATGTGTTCCTCCACAGATGAACTTTTGATGAGGACATCATCTACATAAGCCAGGTTACCCCTCGCACCCAGGTCGGGCATGGCCTTATGTAGGAAAATGTTGAATTCATTGCCGGAGTTGAGGTATCCGAAGGGAGTCCGGGTCCATGTGTACTGCTGGCCCCCAAAGGTAAAAGCCAGTTTGTATAGGTCCTCCCTACTGACAGGCACGGTCCAGTATCCATTGGTCAGGTCTATTGCAGTGAATACCTGTCACCCCTGAATCTGGGCCAGCCCTTGGTCAATGTAGGGCAGAGGCCATCGGGAAGTATGGACCCGTTTGTTGAGCTCCCTAAGGTCGGCGCAGAGTCTCCACTGGCCGTTTGGCTTTAATATTCCCAGCACCGGATTATTGAAAGTGCTGTGGACTGGACGGATTATTCCCCGGGACTCAAGGTTCTTAATTATTTCAGTAAGGGACTCCATTGATGCGAGAGGCAAGCGATATTGCTTCACAAACACTGGAGTCATGCCAGGGTCCGTGGGGATTGTTGTTGTGTGGATGTCAGTGCGACCACAGTCATATGAGTCTACCGCAAAGAGATCTTGGAAATCCAAGAAAACTTGTTTCAACTTTTGCTTTTGTTCCAGAGTCACACAGGCATCAGCTAGGTTGACTCTCTCTTCCACCATCTGCCTGAAGCCTGGAAAGACTTCTGGTTTGGCTATTTCAGCGGCCTCCTCCAGCTGGGTGGAGAAGTCCCTGGTCAGAGTGCTGATTTGGACCGGAGGCTTCAGGTGGGCAAGGCAGCCTTCATGAACCTGGAAAATCACCTCATCCCTCCTGAAGTCACAAGTCACATCTTCCTTACCATAGGGGCAAGAAGTGTACACCAGGAAGTTCCCCCCATGCCGGGTAAAAATCCTGTCTGGTGTTGCGTTGTCCTCACTGTCACTGTCAAAACAGTCCTTGGGGATTGGTCCTAACAGTTCATTTCTAAGATCAATGGAGAAATGTCGGTCATCAACCGCCATTCCAATAATGGTGCCTGCGGCTAGAGTAATACTCTTTAAGTCGCTGTTATCCACCTCTATTGGAATGGTGTCATGTTCTATGTTGACTAATGGTGTTGGGTTTACCCCCAACCCTTGCTGTTGGAGAGAAGCATTTAGATGTATGTAAGCATCAGGGTTTTTCAAATGTTGTCCTCTTTTAACTTTCACTTCCAGGGAGAATTGTCGGGTCCTTTCTGGGATGGTGACTTCCTCTTTAATCTGAATTTCAACTGCATAAGGTAGCAATTGAGCTGACCTAAATGCTTTTTCTGGATCATCAAAGCCCATGGGATTATCCGCTAATCGGGACCAAGCTTTGAAGTTTATTAGGTCCAAACTAATGGCAAAGCGATTGAGAATGTCACTGCCTAAGTAAAAGGCGGCAGGGACGTCTCGCACGACCCAACAATTATGGACAATGCTCTTGTTGCCAATGGAGATTTTGAGCATACACCTGCTTGGCAGGAGATGTTTGGAATTAGGTGCTTCCAGGTCCATTTCCCATTTGTCTATCAGTTTGAAGGTGGGAATGGCTGGATCTTTTGGGAGTTGGCGGAACATGGCTTCGCTGATGAAGCTCTTACCGTTGTTCACACACACTCGAGCGAGAACAGAGTCCTTCCCATCATTTAACTGGACAGGGATGAACAACTGCTCTCAAATTTGCTGAAGATCAGCCAGGCTCTGAGCTGATTTCACATCTTTCTGGACTATAGGAGTGGGAGTTTCAGATTGTGGATTGGTATAGAATTTCAGAGTGTTTCCTTCCAGCGTGGAGTACCACTTTAGACTGGAAGGAAGGTTGATTTTCAGAAATAGAGAGGACCCCCATCACTAGTCTGTTGTCCTACTGCTATTACTGTCACGTCTGGAATCTGGTTGTTCTGGAAGTGAAATTCTACTTGGTCAGATTTTTGTTCAACCATGTGGCAGGTGCCGTTTAAACTAACATGGTTGACACTCTGTTTTAATTTTATTGGTCGGCTAGTCTGGGTCCAGAGGACCTCGTTTACACAATCTATTAGGGGTGACAACCTTCTCAGGAGGTCATTCCCTAGTAAACAAGGGGTGCCCTCCGGGGTCACAACTATGACCGGGTGTTTCAGCTTGTGTCGCCCAATTTTAATGTCCAAGTCTGCAGTCCCCTCAACGGGAATTTCCTTCCCGTCAAAGTTCTGTAGTTGTCCCGGAAGAGAGGTGAGAGGAATTTGGTAATTCTCTCCCCTTCCTGCATTCAGTTCGTCAAAAGCCCTTCTGGACAGAAGGGTAGCTTGAGATCCAGTGTCCACCAGTGCCGAGATTGTACCCTGCCCCTGTACTTGTACCGGGGCATAATATCTTCCCTCCTTCTCCTCAAGGGGGCACAGGTAATGTACATTTTTGGACAACTGGTGGGCTAACTTTCTGGTTTTGGACATTGCTAGCGAAGAGATTTGGGCAGAATTCTTTGGAGAGCCTTGGGAATCTGAAAGAAAAAGTTGGCAACTGGAGATCAGAGCCATTGTGGGTTCCCCTGGTTCCGGTTCTGGGCTGCCCCCCCCTTTTTGGAGGCAGTCCCCAGTATGTGTTTGAACCCGGGGATTTTCTTGCTGTTGGTTCTGGGATGAGATGGTGGGCGGCGGTAGCTCAGTCTCCACATCTCCCCAGTCTGGATTTTCATCCCTAAGGACCCATTTTTCTTTGGGAGGAGTTCCCCCCTCTCTGAAGGAGAAGATCCTTTTCCCAGGATCCTCTGAGGATCCCTCTCCCTCAAATTGGAAGATCTGTACCTCCTCCTCAAACTGAGTCTGTTTGGGTCTTTTGTTTCTCCTACCCTCCCTCTGCTCCTTAGGAGGCAGACTTTCAGGAGCAAGAGATTTTGTTTCCGGTTCCTGGGTTTCCAGGGGCTGTTTACAAGTGAGGAAGGAAGCTTCCTCCAAGGCTTTACACCCCCCTTCCCTTTGTGCCTCCTCCCTGGGAACCGGTGTGTTATCGGGGTGCTGCCCCCGTCATTGTTCTGGAGCACCAGGTCCAGAGTTGGGTACGTTCTGCGCCGGCACGCCCATCTGAGGGTTCTGCTGAGCCCTCAGTATGTGACCCAGGTCCCGCGCCATGTTTTGAACCTGGCGCTCTAACTGGGAAACCCGCTCAGGCTGATACGGGGCCCTGTTTTCTCCCCTGGGCTGATCCCGGGAAGGGTAGCTGTCCCTCCTCTGGTAATACCCCGGGTTGGGAAGATTTGGGTACCCCTCCACCCTTGGCCTCCCCTCTCCCGGATTCAGTGGTCTGGGCTCAGGGAATTGGGGAAAGAAGGATGGATGGTTTTGGGGCTGGAAATCGGGTGGATATCTGGGGAAAAAGTTCTGCCCAGGGTTTGGTAAATTTCTGCCCTCCTGTGGGAAGTTTGGAGGGAAGTTCCCTGGGTTAGGTGCTTGTCTGGATCCCCCCCCTTGGGCTGGAGGAGTCCACACATAACCCAGGATGGGTCGATTTCCCTTGTAACGGGGACTTACATAATCAGGAGAGCGAGGGACCCCATTTGTGGGGCTGCCTCCTTGGCTCCCTGTCTGTGACTGACCCGAGGACCTCCTGGGCCTAGCATTATTAGGTGCAGGCAGGTTTTTAGGCCCCCCCATCTCCAAATCCAAAACAGGGGTGACCTTTACCTCTGCCACCTTGGCAGCAGCAGGGGTGCTGTTGGCTTTGGGGTTTTTCTGGGCATTACTTTTGCTATCTATCGGTTTCTGCACCTCATAGATCCGGGTAGCCTGTTCAATGACCCAGTCTAAAGATCTTTTCTCGTGAAAATCCCTCACGAGCTGGGTCATGATATATTTGGGCAAGGCATGGAAAAACGTATTTATAAATTCCCTGCTATCCGTGCGCACCCTTCTTGTGGTCTGTGCAAAAGCACGCTTTAACTCCTGCACAAATTCTTGTGGGGCCTGATCCTCCCCACATTGCAAATTGTAGGCTGCCTTGCGAGCCTCTTGAGGATTTCTGTGAACAGAAAAATGTTTCAGGATGGCCGCCTTATATGTGGACCATCTTAAATGATTTTGGTCCTCCAGCCCCGCAAAGAAACTGGAGTATTCCGGGGAGAATGTCCACTTTACATATTGAATACAGCTTTGGCTGTCCTTCAAATGGAAAGTCTCCATCATTTGTTCAAACAACTCTAAGTGCTCCCAAACAGAATACTTAGCGTTCTTATGGTAAGGCGTGATGACGCTCCTGATCGCCTTAATCTGCTTTAAGGGGTCCTTAAGCAAGGCCCTTTTTGCCTTATTGGCCTTTTTGGTTCGGGTAACCCTTGTCCATTCTTCCTCGGACTCAGAGGCACTGCTCCCAGAGGTTCCCGTCTGTTCTTCCAGGTTTTCCCGGATTCTGCGAGCCTGGGAATGGCTGGCAGAATGTGGGGACCTGGTCTCCTGTGTCCTGCGCAGTTCAGAGGAGTCTTCAGATTCCTCCTTGCTGCCAGGATTTGATGGGTACCCCCTCCACTGACCTAACTGGGCAGAGGTTTTCAGGATGCCCTTAATGGGCCTACTCTCCTGGGGTTCCCCATTGAACTGTACTGTACTTGGGTGCCCATACCCGGATGCCCACCCCTCCATTCCTGAGTGGTACTGGCCTATGAGCCCCATACTCTTAGCTGCATAGTAATCTGCCATCCCTGCAGCCCTGTGCTCATGTGCGCCAGGGGACATGGGGGTGGCAGAGTCCAGGGACTGAGAGGTATGAGGGCCTCTGGTACTAGTGCTCCTGAGGTTATGCTCCGGAGTTTCCCTTTCCCAGCGAACCTCATCTCTATCCGCCCCTGCTCCCTGTTGCAATGCAAGAGCCTGCATTTGTGCTTTCAGTTCCTCTGTTAAGGCCTTACTCGACTCTATCAGTCTCTCCTGCATCGCTACCTGTTGTTGGAGCCTATCATTGTGTTGGCAGAGAGCCTCATTCTCTCTCTGTGCTTCCTGATTGGTCCTGGAGTACTGGGCCAGTCTTTGCTGCAGGAGGGTTACCTCCTGGGCAATGTCCCTATTGGCCTGCTCCTTTCTTGCCAAAGCCTCTTCCACCCTCCTGGTGTGCTCTAACGAGTTCTGGTGTTCTTTTTGGAGGTCACCCAGTCCCTGGTGGGCCAGGTGATTTTCTTCCATTTTTCTTTTTAAATGGCAGACTTCCTGGCCTAAGGCGTCTCTTTCCTGACTAAGAGCCTGCATTTGTGCCGCCAGGTCGTCCCTTTGCCGTTGAAGGGCACCAGCTTTTTGGCGCTCCTCATCAAACTCTGCCTGGGTATCCAGGTCTTTCAGAATTAGTTTGTTGCTCTCTGCCTTCTCTCTATCTAGGTGACTTTGCAGGGTGACTACCTGCTCAGCACATGCCCTATTGAAGTCTAGCTGTTGCTCCAGCTTTTTCTGGCTTTGCAGTAGGGAGTCCAAACCTTCTTGGTGTTCCTTCTGCAAGGCCAGAAATCTGGTATCCTGTTCTGACTTTTCCTTTTGCAGCACATCCATATCCTCCTTTATTTTAGTGATGTACAGTCTGCTGTCATTTTCTGACTCCTGGCTCCTCTGCAGCCTCTGCTCAGAAGAGACCAGGTCAGATTGGACCTTCTCTAACACCATCTGTTGCCTATTTGCCAGATTTTGGCTTTCAGCACATCTATCCTGCATGTCTCCCATATATAGGTACAGGTATGCTGCTATCCTGGCAATCTTATTGTGTTCTTCTTTGGCTTTAGGAGCCATATATAGTTCACTCAGGGCCACATGTAATGGACCCTGATCTCTCCATAAGTCTGACCCTGTTTCAGTGACCTGTCGCGTGATGGCCTGCAACCAGGCATCCTGGCCCTGTTCGGTCCATTCACCTCTCACAAATAGCTTATGCACGAGGTGCTCTCTGGCTATTTTCATATCTACCAAGGTCGTCATTCTAGAGATTGGTCTCTGTCCTGACTTACAGAAGTTAGTATTTTATTTTTGCAGAACAGAACTTTTCTTGGAGTGTCCCTTTTGAGGAATGCTTTACAGCGTAACGCAGCGTGGTGATCCGACCGGATGTATGTATCCCGTCAGTTAGCACACTGTATTGAGCTGCACAAGTGGTAAATCTAACCCAACGTCTCGGCTCGAGCCCCCAATTTGTAAGAGGATTCAATTCAGCACTACAGCTAAGTCAACGCCTAGTCTAGAATACTGAATGAAAACCCTTATGGATATATCTTTAGGTCCAGTTCATGCGTTCTGGATGACTACCCCTATATAACACCCCTCTCTTGGAATCCCCTTGATCCCACTGAGCCAAGAAGTAGTTCTGTTTTGCAAGTTTAAAAGGTTTATTTGATAATTTAAAATATATATATATATGACACTTTATAATAAATTAATAATTGAATATCACACTTAATCTGATATGATACAGATTAACAACAGAGAATCTGGCACTAGCACACTTCTTTATAATCACTAATGAGTTGACATGAAATGGATAAGATAGCACACTGGTAAATAGGTACAGAAGTATAATGTGGTAGAGAATGCTTTATAGAGTTCAACTGGATGTAATGTTGAATGAATGAAATGCAGTATAGAAAATACTCAATATGATTTCAACAAAACAATGTAATCACTTTTCTCTGGCTATTCACTCCCCCCCTCTTTATGCAATGCAAGGGAATGGGAGGAAAGCACACAGTTCTCAGAAATGCAATCAATGTAATCAGTTCAATCCCCCCCAAGCTTAGACAACAGAAGTTTAAAACACAGATAGGAGTTTTGAAAACACAGGCCCAAATGCTTTGATATGTGCTAGCAATGGATGAGAAATATGCTGGAAATGCTTTTTAATTCCCTTTCAGAGGTTCAGGGTGAGTGGTATCTAGTTAATATTAGTCCCGGCTCACACTAGCAATGATGCAGGGATAGTTAGCAGGTTAAACGAATTTCTGGCAAATGGAAGGCAAGCAGCAGCAGTTTTTACATGTGAAGAAATTTGCAAATCGCGGTAAAATTCGCGAATGCGTGTTCCGCGATTGCGGTAAAACTATAAGGGGTAGGAATGCGGTTCTAGGTGCGATTCAAAGCTAAGATTCTAAGCTTTCAAATAAAAGTTATTGCAAGTCTCTAGCACAAACGGTTGCGGAGATATGAGCGATTTTGTGAAGGTCGTTTTTCAGATTTGAAATTTTAAACGCACACTTTTTCAGCTTTAAAAATGATGGCAGGATAACACAATTGCTAAGCTGCAGTTCTACTTAGGTTAAAATGGATTGAATTATATTATTTTAACTAAGAGATGGGTTCTACACAGTTTTACTATGTACTCACACTATATTCTTGAGTGAAATGGGCCTCGCCATGGATCTGGTCAGGTTTTAAACTCGACTCTGGTCTGGTCTGGTCTGGCCTCTGCACTTCACAGTGATCTGGGTCAGCTCTCTCTGCTGGTCTGGGTCTCTCTGGGTACAGCACTGCTTTCTCTCTGGTCTGGTCTCTTAGTTCTGGATAGATTGAAGTCTCTATGTTGCTCTCTGAAGGTTGATGGAGGTAAGTATGGATTTTTCCGGCAGAGCGTCCCGCTGCAGATGGAATTTGAAGCTCTCTATCTGTCCTGTCTGTCTGCTTTTATGTGTTTAGAATGTGGGTGTGTTCTAGCATCACTGACCCTACCTCTCTCTCAGCTTCTAATTGGTCAAACTTCCATTTCTTATTTGATTGGGGAATGAACTGTGAGTCAGAGGGATGTCATTTTATGGCTTGCAGATAGGACACTCCTCTGTCAGATTGCACACATTCTATATTTGATAATAAAAGACATATTTCACAGTTACACAGTTGCTTGAAATTACATATACATGGTGTGGCTGAATTTAGCCATGTCTCTGTCCAAATCTGCTCTTTCTAGGAGCTTGCATTCAAAAATGGCAACTTCTAGCACTTTTTCATGTGCTGAACAACATTGGATCTTCATTAAATTTTATACAACTGTTCCTCACATATCTACCCACATACCAATGCATTTTCGTTTGTCTAGCTGAAACAGGGAGTCTGTAATATTAATAAACAATGGGGTTTTGCCCCAGAACATCACACAAATTCGAGTTTGGGCTTGAATTAAAGGTACATTTTTTAAAGTAAGGCTCTCAAAGTTATACATTTCTGTCATTTGATTACAATGAGTTATCAGTGTTTTTGTAAACTATATATTTTACTTTCAATTCAGTCCTCAGAGTGTTGAGGTCCGCCTCCAAGACTTGGGTGGGTCAGTCCTCTGGGCAGGCAGGGCTTTGTTGACATTAAACAGTCAAAATCAACATATTCCTTTCAGAGGAAAGGGTCCTTTGTGTGGTGTCTGGCAAGCTCACATCGGGAGGCCAGGGGGCCACTTTGCATTTAATTAACAGAACCCTGTTATTTCCTGGCTTCTTGTGTTGAGTTCTGAAGTGTTAAGAGTTCTCAGGACAGGCAACCCCTTTGAACCTTTGATGAAATAAGACCCCTTTCTTTGCACTCATGCAGTTTGCAAGACAGCTCTCCTGTCAGAGTTTAGACCGCTAGCGCCACCATCAGGATTTTGTGGTTACTGCATCCATCCTTGGGATTTTTTTTTTAGATTGATTCCTTTCAGCAAGTGATATTATATGGAGTAGATTGTCCATGTTCAGGACATGGCATTGGTGTGTTTCTGCAGTAAAGTAATTCTGTGCCCATGATTTTGCCATATTTGACATTCAAGAAAAATGAATTCCCAACAGTATGGGTTTGTTTTTGGCAATCAGCATTGCATCTCTGAACTCACAATATAGGCAAAATGGGATTTTCCTGTGCATTTTCTGGGGAACTCTGGCCATTATGATGTTTTCAATGCCAGTACTGCACAGTTTTGAGGTAGGGCCCGGATGCATGGGTAAATACATCCCACAAGGTTGTATGGTCAGCCATGTCCAAACCGGCAGGTTCACATCAAATCAACCTTACCACCAGGTGTAATGTTGTCCATTTCATGGATCACAAACAGGTGGCCAAAGAGGCAGACCACCCTTTCTTCTTCAGAGGGAACACTGTGGCTGCAGAGGCGGCAGAAAAGATATGTCCTGAGTCTTTTCGCCCATTAAATATGGTCCTGGTTCCCTCTAGCCATTTTGCAGTGGGAGTGCATATTAAATATTTTTCAACACCTGGTGCATGATTTCAACAGAACCCAGGGTCTTAGATACGGTCAGGGGTTACCACATAATGTTCCAGTAATTGCTATATCAGGCAAAGCAGCCCAGGAAAATCTGGCTCAGCCACAAGCAGAAACAGGTGGTCACCAGGGAGGATGCCCTGCTGCTGGACAAAAGAGCTATAGAGTTTCCTCAGCAATATCTTTTTAGTTTGGAAGAAAGATCGCTCCTTCTGCCCGGTGTTCAACTGATGCTTACTGAATGCTTTCGTCCTCTATGGACACGTCAAGGTGGAGGCCATTGCATTGTTACGCGGCATATTGAAGTCATGCGACTGGCTAGGACGGTTACGTCTCAAGCATGCTTACTTAACTATCCTGATTGCCCACTTAAATAGTCACTTTCTCTTTTTTCTATTGGAAAGGGCAGTTGTTACGGTGTTTGTATTTGCCCTTTGGGGTATCTTCCACGCCTTGGTATTTTCCAAAAAATTAATGCAGCCTGTGGTCTTTTTTTTGTGGTTGCATGGTGTCAGGTTGTTGATCTATCTGAACAACAGCCTGATTATAGCTCAGTCCCCAGAATTATTGAGACAGCACCTTCATCTGGCAATCGATCTCTTGGTGTCATTGTGCTTTCTTATCAACTCGGAGAAATCAGAATCAACACCTTCTCAACAACTTCAGTTCTTTGGTTTCAGGATAAATTGTGCATCGGCTACAGTGCGTATCCATTCGGCCATTAGCCATATTTGTAAGCCTGCTATCCGCCTCGATCCAAGCTATACTTCCAGCCCCTGCGGCGGCTGAAGTTTCGGAAATTCTGCAAAAGCGCAGTATGTGCCGATTGGGTGAGACTTTCTTTATGTGGGCGTGGCGAGCTGAGTTGGTGGTTCCATCATGTCGATGCCTGGAATTGCTGGGCACTTTTCAGTACTTCCAATGGTCTTGACTTAAAATCCAATGCAAGCCTCACCATGTGGGGTGCAAGTTGATGGTGCATTGCCAATGGAGGTCGATGGTCTGAAGCAGAGTCTCTGTAGCATATCATTTGTTTAGCGATTCTTGTCGGCTCCTTTGTGGTCCGGTGCTTCACAAAGGACAAGTGGCTGCGCTCCATTATGCTGCTCATGGACATTCATGCATGCAACAACGTATTGCATCAGCTGTCTCCGGGGCACGCACTCTTGGAGACTTTCGGATATAGCAACCAAGTGTTCAGAGTTTTGCCATCCTTGTCAGCTCAAGGTGCCCTTGGTGTCATTTCCAGGAAACTCCAATACTGTGGAGGATTTGTTGTTCGACTATTGACAGTATTGGCGATTGGCACCTGTGGTATTCTGCAACCTCCTCCGGCTGTGGGGCCCTCTTCCAGTCAATCTGTTTGCTTCACCCCTCAATACTCAACTCCCACTGTTTTTCAGTTGGAAACCTGACCCAGGAGTACTAGCAACAGAAGTCTTCTCTCAGAACTGGGGCTGGACACAGTGTCCGCTTTTCTGTAATTTGCCCTCTTTCCCAGAGTGTTGGGGAACACCCAGATCCAGGGCTGCAGATTCGTATTGATAGCTCCATGGTGGCCTAACCAGGCTTGGTACCCAATAGTTCTACTTGTCTCTGTCCCCCGGCTATTGCCGACTTTTCCTGGTATCCAATGTGCGCGGCGCATCCACTGGTTCACAAGGGATCCCTCCAGTTAATGGCCTGGTTTATATCAGGGAACGTTGGGCACTGCCGGGCATTTCGGGCACAGATTCTGGCCTAATTACAGCCTTTTGGGCACCTAGCACATTATAATCCCATGAGTTAGCCTGGTCGGCCAGGGTACTCTGGTGTAGTGGAAGGGATTAGGATCCCGGTCGGGCCCATGCAGTTTCCATCATGAATTTCCTCACAGAAATGACAGCCTCATTGGTTGGGGAATCTGCGCCATTCAGCTTTTTCTACATATCACGATCTGGTAGGGGGCTTTCCGGGGGGTTAACATCCCCCGATTTGCTGGCTCCTGAAGGGCTCTGGATTTGGGCACCGCAAGTCCCATATTACTCTCAGCTAAAGGGACGTTAATCTCGTTCTCTGTTTATGCGAAAAGTGGTCACTCTATGCTTGTCAATGGAACAGCTTTTCACCAGGTGTTTCACCTTGTTGTGATTTGTGGCCTTTCACAAATTGGCAGTCATTCGGCCTTAGAGCTTAAAGGTTAAGTATTTACCACTTCTGGTGTCTCCTTTTGTTCATGTACACTTACTAAAATGACACCTATATGCATTGAGTGCCCGGCCTTTCTGGCTAATCCTAAATTGGGTGTAGTTCAATGCCTGAAGCAATAGGAATGGACTAAAGCTTCTGTGAGATGATTCACAGGACTGCTGTTTTGCTTGTTCTGAAAACCCTTTTCTGCCATTGCCTTCCCTACATAGTTCCATGTAATAATGTCGCCACAAAAATATCACCATGCAAAAATATCGCCGAAAAATTGCCTTTTTTTGTGGCGACATTATTGCATGGAACTTACGGGGGACACACCCGCAACCCCCACATTTTTTTTTTGCCCCTGTCGCCATATATATGGTCACCCAAATAATATTGCCACGCCATTTTCCCAGCGACCATATATGTGGCGATATTATTACCTGATACCCCCTACATTGGCTGGATGGGTGAACGGTGTAATGAGGGAGGCCGGTGTGGATACGTTTATTATAAGTTGTTTGGGGGACATCCAGTTAGAGGGGGCAAGGCTTCTATGACGCATGGCTGGAGGATATCCTCAGGGCAGCTGACTGGGAAAATGCTTCCATGTTCCGGAATTTCTACTGTAAACCAAGTGTGCATGCTTCGACTATGACTCTTTCAATGTTTTGGACTGTGCATAAAAAGGGCCTCCCTGCCATGTCTTAGAATTCCAATTAGTCCTAGGATTTGACAGATTATCGTCATTCTATTAATGGCATGGAGATGAGTGTTATCCACCCCCTCACAGCGCTGAAGTGGTGCAACGATATTCCCTACTGCAGATGTGAGCATTGTATTGTCTGTGTGTTTCTAAAAGACTCCAGTAACCAGAGCGCTCGGCGAGTGAGGTGGAGACTGTGGGACGGAAGAGCCCTTCTAACTGCTATAATAGTCTGCTGACAGTGCTGAAGCGGAGATACAATATGACCTACTGGCTGATGTGAGTGTTGTCCATGTATTTCTTAAGGACTCCAGACACCAAATCCCTCAGCGTGTTAGGCGGAGACTGCGGCACAGAAGAGCCCTTTGCTTTGCCATAAAAGTCAGCTGACAGAGCTGTGCGCAAAGTGCGTCGCGTCACGCCATGAACCGGCGAACAGAGGCCGGGGGAATCGAAAGGGGAAGTGATGAATTAGACTACACTGCCAGCACTGAGATCTACTGATGGGCTCAGTGAAAAAGACAATAGATGCGTTCCCACAAATGGAGTAGTAACTCTTTAGTTTCCTGAAACAATCCGTACACGGATGCAGGAAACTGGGAGCCCAATCGTGAAGAAGCACAACAAGAGGAAAGGAGGTGCATCTAGCATTAACGCTTATGACAATGTAACTGAATATTTTCTGAGTAAGCATGCCTGGCTGTCTACAAATCAGGCATTGGCTGGTCACATCAACTCCTTTTTGGCATGCCTGGGCCGTGGCATGTTAGAGTCATTATGCTTGGCGCTTGAAGAAGATTAAATTACTGACCAACCTCAGTGTTGGGAGGTATCCATAGGGTGCAACAAGTTGTTATCAAAAACGAATACGCCGTAGTCTAAAGGTCCCAGTTCGGAGAACGTAGGACCAGGATCACTAACAGCTACAAATCAGGTGCTGGTCATTGAAGTTAATCTGGCAAGCAGACTAGTGTGCTTCCATGTGGTCCTCATAAAGAACTCCACCTCTTTGGACCCAGACATTACGAATCCATTGGGTTTAGTGGAGGAAGTAGTTAATACCGGGCCACTAGATGTGGCAGCCACCATAATAGGAAATACAAATAATGATACAGTACCACTTAGTATAAACAGTGGTGAGTCAACAAATGTTGATCATGGATGGGAACCATCACGAAACACATCAATTTCACTCTTGTCCACCCTTAAGTTACAGACAGTAGACTTTCTGTTGACATTGCTTATTAAACATTGTGAAAACATCTATAGCGAAGTTACTACACATACGGAAATACTTCAGATCATGACAACACACTTAAGAATAAAATCAATCACGACCAATGTCGCATGTATCCTTCCTGACGACATTGTTGAAGTTACGAAGACGACTGATTGAGCAATGGACAATGACTATTGTGCGGAAACCACGCTCTGCCCCACGTAATATCACACCTATAATTGTACATGCACCTGCAGAAATGTAATTAGAAATAGAGGGAGTACAATGGGCCTCATTACAACCCTGGCGTTAAGGGTTTAAGGGTTTAACGGCACCGTAAAAAGGTATCGGCAACCCTTAACGCCTGATTTTTCCAGCCATTAAAGTAGGGACCCGCAAAGGGACTTTGGTGCTAATAACGGTACCGCAAATTGCGGTACCGTTATTAGCGCCTTCCCCATTCCCATTGAGCCGTATGGGGCAAAAATGGGAATGGGGAAGGGCCATGGCGGCATGGGGAGTTGCCGCCCCGCCAACCTTGGAATGGGGTGGTAATTCCCCATTCCGCCATGGCGGACACCGGCATGGACCAGCATGGACCATGGTGCTAACAGCACCATGGTCCTCCGCCTGGGTCGTAATGAGGCCCAATCTAATTCTATTCTACCTGCTGAAGAACACATAGTTGTCCAGAATGAGAGACCACAATATGATACACCAACAACGAGAACAAAGAAACACAATTCTAGCTGCGTAACTAAAAATGTTGAGGGATGGGGATACAAAAGAAAAGAAATCTAAAAAAGAGAGAAGCCAATATTAAATCTCTAATTGCAGTGAAAAAGGATAAGTGCTCCCCTGAAATAGAAGAGTTAATCATAATATCACCCATATACACCAAAAAACAAAAATAACAAAGCATAGGAGAACTGATATGACTAAGGTGCTGGAAAAGAGGGGCGATGTTGGTACCAACCAGGAAGCTATTTTGACTACACAGCCCCCTGCACACATATACACTATGCCAGAGAAGGGGACATTGAATCCATCCCTTTCTCATTTGCCCTACTAAGGCTATCAGCATGCAAGGGAAGAAAGATATAGGATAAACATAGACACTGGTAAAACCCCATTACCTACTCTCGGTCAATCACATGAGGTGGCATGTGATGGCCTGGAAGTAAATGAGGATTTGAATATGCTAGAGGGGATGAGTATATTATTCTCCGAATATGCACACAGAACGTACTGTTCATCGGGGGCCGCTGACAGTGAGTGCATAAGCAGGAGAACAAATGAGGGATTGAGGAAAATCAACACACAACCCCTAAATGTCCAACTAAATAAGAGTCCAATAATCATAAAGGCAATCTTGTTTGGGAAAGATGAACGGTCTTGGAAACCTAGATTAGCAGTAGCTGCAATTGATATAGACCTGGTTCTGGGTAGACACATCAGAAATCTAGTTTGGTCCGCCATTCAATGTACCCTGAACCGCAGGGCGGTTTCATCTTTGTTCCATCTATTATATTATTTTCACTCTGAATCTATTAAAACGGTATTGGCATATCAACGAAAGTTTCTAAAAATGAGTTACGAATGCTGGGACATTACTAATATAATCACAGATCCATTCAAAGGTAGGAACATTGATGATTGTAGACTAATGGCCAGTAATAAGGATAAGCAACAACCTCCTGAGTCTAAGGCAATTGGGCTTCCGCCCTCGCCATGGCACAGAAACTTCGCAGATAGACTTAAAAATGCAAATAGAAGATTTAAAAGACAAGGGAAAATTGGCGCTCTTACTCTTATTTGACCTTTCCGCAGCATTTGACTTAGTCATCAAATCCTCTGCCACCACCTCAAAACTGCAGCCTACTTCTCTGAGAAAGCTACAGCCTGGATTACCTCCTTCCTGGACAACAGATCCATGAGCATCTTTTCCCCTAACGCCACTGCTGAACCTTCCCCTGTCACATGTGGAGTCCCCCAAGGATCATGTGTGCCCCGACACTCTACAATGTCTTCACAAAACCTCTATTTGACATACTGGACCGCATGGGCGTCACGTACACTAATTACCCTGATGACACCCAAATACTTATTCCCATTACAGGCAATTACAAAACTGACTCCCTAGCTATCAACACCATTTATCAAGTCATCCAGGCCTGGATGGCGCTGCATGAACTGTGCTTAAACGACGAGAAAACTGAGCTCCTCATTTTAGGCTCACCCCATAAACTCAGTAAACTTGACTCCTCATTCAAGTCCTTTACTATCGAAGGTAACTCCATCAAAGTGGCCAAGGACACTAAGACACTAGGTATGTATCTTGATTCCACCCTCTCCTTAACTAGACAAACCAATGCAGTCTCTTCAGCCGCATCTTACACATGCAAGCTCATCACAGCCTGCCGCCCCTTTCCGTCTCCAGCCAACTGCACTACCCTAGCCAGGACCTTGGTCCTATCCAAAATCGACTACTGCAATGCCCTCTATCTAGGTACCAACCAATGCAATATCAGAAAACTCCAAATTATCCAAAATAATGCTATTAGAGCGGCCCTTAACATCCCCAGGACCTCACACATTTCAGAATACAGACAAAACCTCTGTTGGCTTTCAGTTACCCAAATAATCTCCCTTAAAGCTCTGGCACTCACACACAAAAGTATGGCAAACCAAGCCCCCAGTTACCTCTCCAACAGGTTCACATCTCACTCAGCTGCGAGACCCCTCAGAAGCACACACGCTAATTGCCTTGTCATCCCACGCTTCAACCTCCAAAAATGTGGAGGTCACAGTTTCCCAGTCCTTGCAGCTAAGCTGTGGAACACGCTACCCAACACACTCAGAGCTGAACCCTCGTTCCCTGCCTTCAAGCGTAAGGCCAAAGTTTGGCTGTCCACCCATGACTAGGCATGACCTTGACTGGAACATTCATCTCAGCATCATAGGCCGTTTTTGCATTATATCTTGCCTTTGTATTTTGCTCAGCCTGTGTAACCTGCACACCATCGATTATGTATCATGTATATTTTGTATATTTTTAATGTAAATATTGTGACTGTAACCTGCCTGTAACTAAATAATGCGCCCGGTTCCCCTCGGGCCTTGTGCGCAATACAAATAAACAAAATACAAATACAAATAACCCGATGGTGAGAATCACAGGAAATGGGGAAAGAACAACCCACGTAAAGGTGCAGCCAATTATCTAGCACTCAAACCCAGAGAGAGACAACTGGGCATGGCTGGCGTGAGTACTTCAAAGTAAAATGATTCAGAAACCTTAATGGTTGGTCCCAAGTGCTCTTTTGGAATACCAGAGGGCATGCACACTATATGGACCCGTAGGGAATATGCAGGCACCTTTAACTTTATGATACAGTAGTACTGCAGGAGACTTGGGCAGTAGACCCATTGATATGTGATGGGAGGAGCCTAATACAGGCCCTGGTCAGGCAAGGACCGATGGTGTTTCTAACAGATTTACGATGAGACAAGTAATAGAACCTCCTGAATATTTGTTAGTGGGCATCATTGAAGGGAATTGGTTAGGAGAACATAAAAATACCTTGGTGTTAAGTATATTTGACACCCCAGGTATGGAGCACACTGAGTGTATGGCCATTGGAATGTGCATTCATGGCTGGATGGGATTACACCAAATAACCAGACAAATTCAAGAAGATGGCAAGTTGCTGCTTTAATAGCAATGATCTAAAACAGGGAGTTTACAACGAACATCAGCAGACGTATGCTTATTCTCGCAGGGATTTCGACAAAAAATACAATTATACACTTCTTTATGCGTCAGAATGACGTTATGCTATGTGGCAATAGTGAAAAACCTATCAAGTCTTGGGAATGGTTAAGGGACACATCTTGATATACAATCATATAGGAGCTAGGTTTTTTATTGGCTGTCCAATATCAGGTGGACAACTTATGCCTACCTCTTCATCTCTTCATATGTGTCATTTACGAAAGATCTGTTACACAGAGGCCGATTCATGGAAATAATGTGCGTGGAAAAACCGGCGCACGCGTGCGAAAACGTGCGATTCGCAGTGGCACAGACAAAATCGCAGAAAATCGCACAGAAAACAGCACACATCCATTCATGGAAGCACGGGCACGCGCGAAATGTGGGATGTGCGCTGAGAAAGTGCGCGGCGCACGCTGGCGCATGCTGGCGCACAGGTCATCGAACGGCGTGCGATAAGGCCACAGCAAATTTGCACATAGCGCAGCGCACAGAACAAAAGTAGGCGTAACACGGGGCGTCACACGCAGAATGGGGAACAACTCGTGAAAATGTGGGCGTCACGGGGGAAGTACAGGAGGCAAGTGCGCAGAACGCCCACACGCTCGCCTACAACACGTATTCATGGAATCGAATAGGGAAAAACAGCGCATGGCCAAAGACGCGCACAGGCCCATACATGTCCGCCACACAAAAGCAGGCGGTAGCGTCCCTGCGCAGGAAACAAATGTGCGCCAAAGTCCTACACGTGCGAGAAGGCCCACACGCGATCGGGCCTGGGGGAGCGTGTGCGTGTATTTCAGGGGTGCGCGTGAAGTTCCACACGCGATTGGCCTGGGCGCGTGTATTTCAGGGGCTCGCAGGTGTTTTCACACGCGATTGTCCTGGGCGCGTGTATTTCAGGGGTGCGCGAGAAGATTCACACGCGATCGGGCCTGGGGGAGCGTGTGCGTGTATTTCAGGGGCCTGCGGGTGGTTCCACACGCGATGGGGCCTGGGGGAGCGGGGTGCGTGTATTTCAGGGGCTCGCGGGTGTTTTCACACGCGATTGTCCTGGGCGCGTGTATTTCAGGGGTGCGCGAGAAGATTCACACGCGATCGGGCCTGGGGGAGCGTGTGCGTGTATTTCAGGGGCCTGCGGGTGGTCCCACACGAGATGGGGCCTGGGGGAGCGGTGTGCATGTATTTCAGGGGCTCGCGGGTGTATTCACACGCGATTGTCCTGGGCGCGCGTATTTCAGGGGTGCGCGAGAAGATTCACACGCAATCGGGCCTGGGGGAGCGTGTGCGTGTATTTCAGGGGCCTGCGGGTGGTCCCACACGCGAAGGGGGCTGGGGGAGCGGTGTGCGTGTATTTCAGGGGCTCGCGGGTGTATTCACACGCGATTGTCCTGGGCGCGTGTATTTCAGGGGTGCGCGAGAAGATTCACATGCGATCGGGCCTGGGGGAGCGTGTGCGTGTATTTCAGGGGCTCGCGGGTGTTTTCACACGCGATTGTCCTGGCCGCGTGTATTCCAGGGGTGCGCGAGAAGTTCTACACACGTTTTGGCTGGGTGCGTGTATTTCAGGGGTGCGCGAGAAGATTCACACGCGATCGGGCCTGGGGGAGCGTGTGCGTGTATTTCAGGGGCTCGCGGGTGTTTTCACACGCGATTGTCCTGGTCGCGTGTATTCCAGGGGTGCGCGAGAAGTTCTACACGCGTTTTGGCTGGGTGCGTGTATTTCAGGGGCTCGCGGGTGTTTTCACAAGCGATTGTCCTGGGCGCGTGTATTTCAGGAGTGCGCGAGAAGATTCACACGCGATCGGGCCTGGGGGAGCGTGTGCGTGTATTTCAGGGGCCTGCGGGTGGTTCCACACGCGATGGGGCCTGGGGGAGCGGGGTGCGTGTATTTCAGGGGCTCGCGGGTGTTTTCACACGCGATTGTCCTGGGCGCGTGTATTTCAGGGGTGCGCGAGAAGATTCACACGCGATCGGGCCTGGGGGAGCGTGTGCGTGTATTTCAGGGGCCTGCGGGTGGTCCCACACGCGATGGGGCCTGGGGGAGCGGTGTGCGTGTATTTCAGGGGCTCGCGGGTGTATTCACACGCGATTGTCCTGGCCGCGTGTATTCCAGGGGTGCGCGAGAAGTTCTACACGCGTTTTGGCTGGGTGCGTGTATTTCAGGGGTGCGCGAGAAGATTCACACGCGATCGGGCCTGGGGGAGCGTGTGCGTGTATTTCAGGGGCTCGCGGGTTGTATTCCAGGGGTGCGCGAGAAGTTCTACACGCGTTTTGGCTGGGTGCGTGTATTTCAGGGGTGCGCGAGAAGATTCACACGCGATCGGGCCTGGGGGAGCGTGTGCGTGTATTTCAGGGGCTCGCGGGTGTTTTCACACGCGATTGTCCTGGCCGCGTGTATTCCAGGGGTGCGCGAGAATTTCCACACGCGTATTGGCTGGGTACGCGAATCCATTGGACCAAAGGCCCTTACAGCGCAGGCGCGTCTGTGACGTGAACTGCACGTCCTAGTATCAGCACTTGTAATAGGTCCTTAGCACGTATACGCGGAAGTGACGTTGGACGTGTGGTCCGGTTTAAAAGGTACGTGTAGGACGTCATTTCCTTGTACGTGCTTTTCATGGAGAGCGAGTGGGTGAAATCTGTACTTCTTGTCGGTTCACACGCGAATTACTTCACAGCGTTTCGAGTTCGTACTCCCTGTTACCTCTGTCAGATTTTTTTTATTCTCTTTTTCTCTGGACCTGTTCCCTCAGACAGCGTTCACTTCTCCTGTAGTCCTGTCTCCTCAGACAGCGTACAATTCTTCTTTTGGCGGGGGTGTTGCCAACGCGTGCGCGCGCACGCGCGTGTACTTCACGCACTTTTTCCAGGCAGACGGTGAGTTGCGCACCTATTTTCCAACAGTGCTTGCCCCGTGTGTCGCGTACCCCTTCAGAGGTCATTGTAGGCTGCGTGTGACACGCATACGTTCATTATTGTGTTTCTGGGTGCCACAGCGTAGTGTGTGTTTTTGTTTACACGCACGTGGTCTACGAGGGGTTGCTTGCACGTCATTTTCTGTTATTGGGGTGCCTGTGCATTGCGTGACCCGTCATCTTTCCCCAGGGGTTCCATTCAGCCTTGCAAGTGCACTAGGGTACGAATACCATCTAGTACCCTACCCCTTTGACCCCCAATTGCCCAGGACAATACTTCCCTGCTACTCCCATACGCACAGCTACATCAGTGCCATGTCTGGGAGGCGAGCAAGAGGTAAGGGTGGCAAAGGTGGCCGACCCTCAAGAGGTGGGCGTGGTGGGCGCGGTAGGGGACGTGGCCGGGATTTGCAGGCTACCCCTAGCACCCCACGTGTGGAGGACCAGTCAGGGAGACCCATGCCCCCCCCCATGGTTGAGGAAAACGTGGCTGACACCATCGATGCTCAGCCCTTGTTGGACCCGTCCATTGTGGCACCTGACCTGGCACAGGCTGACTCCGAGACTGATTTCCAGGTCCACAAGTCTAGGCCACGGGTGGCCGTGCCAGTCAGTGTCACCAGGTCACGTGTATCAGGGGCAGCCATGTCATCTGCTGCCCCAAGTAGGCGGGGTGGGAAGGCTGCAGGGGCAGCTGCAGCTCCGTCCACCCCAGCTCTGACTCTCCCAGCCAGGACAGTGTTGGTCCCAGTCCGTCAGTCTGAGGTTCCCCCTGCCACTATCACACTTGAGCTAATGCCTGCAGGAAGTCAGATGGTCAGTGTGCCATTGCACACTACGACACAGTCCACCAGTGCTCCTGCCCCGAGTGGCCAGAGCGGCATATGACACTCACATTCCCCACCACCTTACAAGAGGAAGAGGAAGAGTGCACGTGCACTACAGGCTGATGCCCCAGACACGGCTACACAGTCCGGCACGCCGAGGAAGCCTCGCTTCAATGATGCCGAACTGAATCAACTTGTGCAGTACGTGTCCGATCATGACGCCGAAATGTTGAGCACTCCAGGGTCTAGGATCACACCTGCTCGCCGTCAGGCACACTGGCAGGCCGTCGCAGACAGCATAAGTTCCCTTGGGTTTATGAGGCGCACAGCTACCGAGTGCTACAAACGATGGAATGACCTGAAGCGCAGGGCAAAGAGTAAGCTGGCCTCAAGTCATGCCGCAACTCTGGTGACTGGAGGTGGGTCTCCAGTAGAGGACATTGAGCTCACTCCACATGAGAATGTCGCTGGGACCTACGTCACAGAGGAGCAGATCCAAGGTGTGGGAGAACTTCCAGATTACGAGGCATTGTCCGGTGAGTGCACATGCATGTGTGTGTGATCCATGTGTACGTTGCATGTGGGAGGGGTCCAGGGTGGGTGCCAGGTCAGGGTGTGTGTGCCTGAGTGGTTTGGGTCACCCATGTGCTTCATCCAATGCATTTTGCCCCCCGGGATTTGGGTATTGCAGTGTCCCTTCTGGCCACAGCAGGCATTTGCCACTATATTGCGCCAGTTGACCTTGAAGTGGCAACATGCAACAACATTGTTCCGTATTTCGCTGTGCACGTTCTGGCTGATTGTAGGAATACCCCCAGTTCTATTGCACATCACTCTGCCCTATTCTCACAAATATGACATGCCTATGGTACATGCCAACTGTGGGATGGCACTGCTAGCCAGCATGCATCTGATGTGTTGCCCTTCCATCTTGGTGTCATCAGTGTCTGACATTTACCTCCCCTTCCAACTCAGTGACAGTGCATGCATGTGAGGGACATAGTCATGTGGGACATGTGTCTATCAAGTACATTTCCTGTAGCTTGTCTGGCCTATTTGTGTGCCATGGTGCTAATGCCTGTTTCCATTTTCTGTCTTTCATGTTTTTTCAGAGGATGACGCACTTGATGCTGTTGAGGGTGAGGAGATGGTGCTCACCCAGGAGGGATCTCTGACACGTCCGAGCACGAGTGGGGGACGTGGTGTGTTGGTGGGTGAGAACCCACTCTTGCTGCAGGGCATTCTCTCCAGGGCTGTATATGGGTGCACCTCCCCAGAACTCTTTTCAGGTGTTGATTCGGATGAGACCCATGTGGATTCGCAGGTATGTCTTCATGGAAGGGATACTGTTCTGTCTGACCCACCTGCACCAGGGGTAGAGCCCACAATGGGGATGTCAGTGTTGGTAGGTGCGCCTGTGGTGGTTACGGAAGCAGGGCCACACTCCGCAACATCTGATCCTGTTCCTGGGCCAGCAGATCAGAGGGGAAATGCAGTCCTGCAGCCTCAGGCAGTGCCGACACAGCGAGGCGCAGTTCGCCTTGCCCCAGACAGGTGTGGTGCCCGCCAACGCGGTGGCCGTCCGCCACCTGGCAATACCGTATGGGAGCAATCCATATATGGTATGGCCAACCAACAGGCAGCATCATCAGAAATGATTGCTCAAGCCATGGACAGGGTGGCCACTTCCATTGTCCCCCCAGAAAGGCAGAGGGAGCTACTAGAGCAGGCAACAGCCTCCATTTGCCAATCAGTAAGGGAGGACATGTTGGCGTCCAACAGGGACAGACAGGCGGCCCTGGACAATCTGAGGGAATCAATTTCTCTAGATGCCCAGGGACAGAGGGAAGCCCTGAGGGGGGAGGTCCAGCACCTCAGGCAGACTCTACTGGACCTTGAGGCTTCCACTGTCACCAGGACAGAACAGCTGCTGGAGCGCGTCACCCGTACGCTCTCGGCAGAGATGCAGGCAACTCGTGCGGAGGTCCGGGCAACACGTCGGGTGTTGCATGGGGATCTCCGCACCATATCCCTCCAGAACGAGGCCTTCAACACCCGCATGCTTGCTGCAATGGAGGACCACACCAGGGCTTTGCGTGGGCTGCCTCCCATAGCACCACCACCTCCTGTGGCAGCAGCAGAGGTCGAGGAGAGCGAATCCAGCAGTGATTCTCCCACAAATTAGTAGCCGTGCAGGCCATGAGCCCATGGAGGTGTTTTATTTTCGCAACATTCACCCAGGTGGCTGTTGGTGAGCATCCTGTCCTCGGACCTCCTGGGTGGCCTCCCCCACCCCCCCTGGCCCCCACATGGCCATTTTTGATTTTTGCTTTTTGATTTTTGAGGTGCAGTGTGTTGCCTTGTGTGGCTCCCGTGGGCTTCCACTGTGTTCCGTTGGGCACATGCAGGCTTGTCCTGAGTTTGGGTTAGATGCTTGGGTTTGTGAGACACACACCCCTCCTGCTTCCCGTTTCCATGGGCTTGCAAAGGGTGTGCCCAAGTGACAGTGAATTACACAGTGACGTTGGACTCCCATGAGCTATGCGGCCAGTCTGTAGTCAATACTGTGTATACATTCCTAGTGCATATTGTAGTAGTATTGTACACTGCATGGTGTATTGATGTGTGCTTGTGCTTCCATGTCTCCCTCCTAATTTGCAGGGTCAGTCCTCATGTCTTCACAAGCCCGTCTACTTTGGAGATGGAGTTCATGTTGTTAGCAGTGCACTCACAGATGTGGCTGGCACCAACACTGTACAGTAAGAGGTGGTCGATGTGCTGGCATCATCAGGTTGTAGGTCAACGTATCCTTTGGTATTTGGTCATGTTTGTTGTCATTTATACATGTATGTGGGCATACTGTGTGTGGGCAGTTTCCATTTGGGACACTGTACTCTGTGGCACTTGTGTAATGTTTGGGGTATGAATTTGTTTGCTCTCACATTGCATGACATGCCATGGTGGAGATGAGTGTGGGCCTGTTGGCAGGTGCCTCTCACTGCTGGGGGGTGGGGGTGCAGGGGGACATGGATGGGGGCCTGGGGGGGAGGTGTTGGGTGACATGGCACTGTTGTCATTTACTATCTTTGATGGTGGTAGTGATATTGGCATCATTGAAGTGTGTCTTTTGATGACACAGCATTGGTGGTGTTTGTGTAGGTAGGGTGGCACACAATGGTACACTTCCAGTTGTACAGTCTCAGGCTGGTATGGTTGTGACAGGTGACTCTCCATTGAGGCATCATCTTTGTCAGAATGAGTCATCATTGATTGTCAGCTGGTATGTGCCAGGGCTGTGCCCACTCCACAGGGGTGTGATTTTATGTGAAGTAATCAGCCACCAGCTGCGTGCGGGCTGCCTCCCCCCGTGCCCTTTCCCCTCCCATGCGCAGTGGGCGTGCATGTGGTTGGGGATGTGGGGGCACCACCATGTCCACGGCCAGGCCCCGGCGTGTTGCAACGTTGTGCAGGACACATGCTGCCACTATGATCCTGCACACTACTGGGGGAGCGTATAACAGCTGCCCGCCAGAACGGTCAAGGGAGCGAAAGCGTGACTTGAGCACTCCGAATGTGAGCTCCACTATGCCCCGGGTTGCAATGTGGGCTGTGTTGTATCTTACCTGGGGTGGCGTGGTGGGGTTCCGAATTGGCGTCATCATGTGGGTGCTGAGAGGGTAGGCACTGTCCCCTGGGGAGGTGGTGATGGGTATCATTAGTGGGGTTGTGACATTACTCAGTATCTGACATGCATGCACGCGCAGTGGCATTTATACTCACCGAGCAGCCATGTATCGCCATGCCGCCCAGCCTCTATGTCCCGGTTTAGGGTAGACATTCTGTAGATGAAGCTGTCGTGGGTTGAGCCTGGATAGTTTGCATATACTGAGGTGATGATTCCCTTGGCATCACATACTACCTGGACGTTGATGGAATGCCAGTGCTTGCGGTTTCTATAGATGTGCTCAGTTGCCCTGGGGGGACGTAGAGCCACATGGGTGCAATCAATGGCGCCTGGCACTTTGGGGAATTGTGCCACCCTGTAGTATTCCTGTGCGACAGCCTGCCTTTCTGCAGGTGTTCTGGGCAGGTATATGTGCCTGCGGACTGATGGGCGTGCAGTGATGATGGCCAAGACCTGGTGTAGGCAGCGTGACTGGGTGGCCTGTGACACCCCCCCCACTATGGCACTTGTCCGCTGAAATGATCCAGTGGCCAAGAAGTGCAGTACATTGAGGACCTTCTCCAGGGAGCTGAGGGCTTGGGAGCAAAGGGTGGGTGATGTGAGGTCCTCCTCCCACTCACTGACCAGGTCGAGTATAATGTGAGGTGGGAACCTGTACCTCCCATACACCTGGTCATCAGGCATCCCAAGAAGGCTGGTTCTGGGTGTGAAAATTCTGGCCCGGACTATCCTCCTCCTCCTGCGATATCCCACGGCCACTGCTACTAGGAACGGTATATTCATCCTGGCGTCTGAGCTTGTTTGTTGTTTGCGCGCACTTTTATGCTGTGCGGGTCAACGTACGCCTGCTTCCTGCTGGCGTACGTGCTTCCGGATTGGCCACGTTCGATTCCATGAATGCGTGTTGTAGGCGAGCGTGTAGGACTTCCCGCGCACCCCTGAAATACACGCGCCCAGGCTAATCGCGTGTGGAACTTCTCGCGCTCCCCTGTAATACAAGCACCCAGCCCATTCACGTGTAGGATTACTCGCGCTCCCCTGTAATACACTCACCCAGCCCTAACGCGGGTATGACTTCTTGCGCACCCCTGTAATACACGCACGCAGCCCAATCGCGTGTGAAACCACCCGTGAGCCCCTGAAATACACGCACCCAGGACAATCGCGTGTGGAACTTCTCGCGCACCTCTGATATACACGCGCCCAGGCCAATCGCGTGTGGAACTTCTCGCGCACCCCTGAAATACACGCACGCAGCCCAATCGCGTGTGGAACTTCTCGCGCACCTCTGAAATACACGCACGCAGCCCAATTGCGTGTGGATCTTCCCGCGCACCCCAGAAATACACGCACGCAGCCCAATCGCGTGTGAAACCACCCGCGAGCCCCTGAAATACACGCGCCCAGGCCAATCGCGTGTGGAACTTCTCGCACACCCCTGAAATACACGCACGCAGCCCAATCGCGTGTGGAACCACCCGCGAGCCCCTGAAATACACGCGCCCAGGCCAATCGCGTGTGGAACTTCTCGCGCACCCCTGAAATACACGCGCCCAGGCTAATCGCGTGTGGAACTTCTCGCGCTCCCCTGTAATACACGCACCCAGCCCATTCGCGTGTAGTATTACTCGCGCACCCCTGAAATACACGCACGCAGCCCAATCGCGTGTGGAACCACCCGCGAGCCCCTGAAATACACGCGCCCAGGCCAATCGCGTGTGGAACTTCTCGCGCACCTCTGATATACACGCGCCCAGGCCAATCACGTGTGGAACTTCTCGCGCACCCCTGAAATACACGCACGCAGCCCAATCGCGTGTGGAACTTCTCGCGCACCTCTGAAATACACGCACGCAGCCCAATCGCGTGTGGATCTTCCCGCGCACCCCAGAAATACATGCACGCAGCCCAATCGCGTGTGAAACCACCCGCAAGCCCCTGAAATACACGCGCCCAGGCCAATCGCGTGTGGAACTTCTCGCGCACCCCTGAAATACACGCACGCAGCCCAATCGCGTGTGGAACTTCTCGCGCACCTCTGAAATACACGCACGCAGCCCAATCGCATGTGGATCTTCCCGCGCACCCCTGAAATACACGCACGCAGCCCAATCGCGTATGAAACCACCCGCGAGCCCCTGTAATACACGCGCCCAGGCCAACGCGTGTGGAACTTCTCGCGCACCCCTAAAATACACGCACGCAGCCCAATCGCGTGTGAAACCACCCGCGAACCCCTGAAAAACACGCGCACAGGCCAATCGCGTGTGGAACTTCTCGCGCACCTCTGATATACACGCGCCCAGGCCAATCGTGTGTGGAACTTCTCGTGCACCCCTGAATTACACGCACACGCTCCCCCAGGCCCGATCGCGTGTGGAAGCACCCGCGAGCCCCTGAATTACACGCGCCCAGGCCAATCGCGTGTGGAACTTCTCGCGCACCTCTGATATACACGCGCCCAGGCCAATCGCGTGTGGAACTTCTCGCGCACCCCTGAATTACACGCACACGCTCCCCCAGGTCGCGTGTGTTACTTCTCGCACTGGTACAGGGTTGGCGCAGCCCTTTGCGATGGTTTTGCGATCTTGATGGCTTTTCCTTGCGCGAGGGCGTTCTTGGGGGCGTAACTGGCGCTGCTGCAGGGTCGCTGCGATACTCTGCGCCACGGCTTGTTTTGGAGGATTAATCCATGAATACGATGTGCGCTGAAATGGATTTTATCGCACGCGGCTAGCGCAGACATTCGCACGGGAACACTCTGCGCCAGCTGCGTGCGATACTTTTGACTGTATTTCCATGAATCGGCCTGACAGTGTTTCATTGGTTTCTTAAGCTATGAGGTCCTTCGTTATATATTGACTAATACAGTTGGGTTGGCACGCTTGTGCCATGTCTGGAGCATTCGGTTCAATTAGCAGTACGTAAGCCAAGACCCACGTGCAAGTAGATAGGGAGTGAGGGCGTTCACTATCGTATCTGGAACTCCAAGTGCAAGCCCTATTTTCAGCCTCAACTCACATGACAAGAGAAAACGTTTCTTCTCATTCTGCAAGCTTTTAAATGTTTTAAATGAATTAAGACGTGGCCTCCTTTGAGTTCTTTCTTGAACCTTAATGTGAGAGGATTCATGCATAGCTGACCTCGACTTCTCAGTTCTTGACTTCAGGCCAGACATCCTCCCAACGCAGCTCCATTAACATGCTATTGTACTGTGACACAGCCTTTAATTCTCTCTTAATGATTCTTTGGCATACTATTTCATGATACCACTGTCCAGTTTCTGTACAATGGTGGCTCCGCCTGCATTCTATTCACTTTTATAGCTAGCCAATATGATGACTTGGTCTATCTTGCGTTTCAGCGTCTGTACATTTTTTATGCTTCTGATTTCTGCAGCACCTTTTACGCGTAATCTTCTTCTCTTACACCTTAAGGTTCACTTGATTCTTTACTTCGTCATTTCTCTTCTAATGATCCATACATTGGGCCTCATCACGGGTTGGGCGGTAACGCCGGCGCTATTAGCGCCGGAGCTAATAGCCCTACCGCCAAACAACCCGGCGCTATTAGCGCCAATCATGGGTTTGGCGGAACGGTTATTGCCCATTCCCCATTGGGCCCATTCGGGAATTCCTCATTCCCCATTGGGCCCAATGGGGAAAATTTGCGCTATTACCACAGTGGATTTCCCACCGGCGGTAAATGTGCCGAAAATTGGCAAATTTGCCGCAGATTTCCCCCCAGCTAAAAGCTGGGGGGAAAACCGCCAAGTTCATGATCTGGCGGACCCTTCAATGCGGCAGTAATAGCGCTACCACCGCATTTAAGGGTTACCGCCAGACTCGTGATGAGGCCCATTGTGTTCATTTAAAGTTTCAGGATGTCATGCATTGTTTCTTATGACATCATCAGTCCATTTTCTTAGCTCTTTTCCTATTCCTTCGGGGAGCTCCTCCTGTAGGCTGTCATCAACTTGGGGGTACATTTGACATGGTCGTCTTAGTAGATACCATCTTCCATATGCTCGCTGTACTATTGGTACAGTTGCTGAGGTTAGACAGGGCATGGTCTCATGGCTCCAATACAGGGGATATAGGGGGGGTAGGATCTCCTGCAGATATGTATGTCTGCTCCTCTGCAACACTAGGAGTGTGTTGGTCTCGGCAATGGATGATTTTACACGGCTGGTTGATCAGGGGGGAGTGGGTTTGCTGATACTTTTGATATGGTTGACCACTCTCTCCTGCTCAACCACCTTGCCTCAGCCGGCCTCTCCGGCCCAGTCCTGTCATGATTCACCTCCTTCCTGGCTGAGAGAGGGCCAAACTCTTTCTCTCTCCTCCTTTCATTCTTCTTTTAGCACTCTCTCCTTTGGTGTCCCCCAAAGCTCCACCCTCTGCCCTACATTATTTAATGTCTACATTCAGCATCTTATGAGGCTAATCCACTCCCGGAGATTCTGCTGCTACTCCTATGTTATGCCGATGACACTCCGATCATCGTCTGACTTGATGTTTCTCAGCTGGACACAGCTTATCGGCTTAGGTATTGCTTGTTGGTGGTGTCGGAATGGATGGGCAGCAATTGGCTTAAACTGAATGGGGACAAGACAGAAGTCCTGGTGGTGGGTTCCCCTTCTCACTCTATGTCTCTCTTCCTTTTGGACCTCTTCATTTTGGTCCAAAAGGCTCTCAAGATGCCTGTCTGATTTTGGTTCATCGGTTTCATCTAGCTAGATTTGGTGGCTGCTAATTTTCTGTATTGGTGCCCAGGTTAAGGAAGTCGCTACCATTCATTCTCAGAGCCACCGAGAATCATTTGCGGTTCAGATGTCTCTTAAAAACCCATTGGTTCTAGTCACTCTGTTCAGTCTGTTGTTCTGTGGGCATCCTTAGCGTCAAGTTGCCTCTGGTGGTAGTGAGCTTTATATGTGTACTTAACATAACATCTACTGTATTTACACATTAATGCAACTTTACAACAGCTCATCACCCATACCGATAATGATTCTTGGTGACTTCAATGCAAAACTACCACAGTTAACAACTAATGAACTGGAGACAGCCTTGAATATCCTGATGGTGCACCTTAAACAAACTATAGGTAACACCAAAGGTAAAACATTGAATGAATGCTTGGCATCACAGGGATATATTATGTTAAGTAGGAGAACTCTGGGTGATATACCAGGTGGATTATATTATTTTAAGTAGGAGAACTCTGGGTGATATACCAGGTGGATACCCAACCATAAAGGACAAGAGTGCTACAACTTTGGATTACTGTTTTATACAGGAAGGCTATTACGCACTCCTTCTGGAATTTAGTATTGGGAGAAGAGAAGGTCATCTTCCACTTGCTGTAACATGTTTTTCTGTAGAGGAGCATGTAGACGCATATACCCTAACTCCCACCCTCTCACTGCCATCATACCGGAACAGCAGGAGAAGAGCTGCATCTGGGACCCCCTGTGCTCTCCCTATACCGCATCGACTGTATGAGAGACGTTATGCACTCAAACAACCATACTGTATGTGCCCTCACATTGAGAGAGTGGATGGATGTCTGCACACAGCATTAGACATCATGGCGCGCTGACTGACATAAAACAAGGGCAGAGTGATGTCATCAAGAAGATATATGAGGATGTACCTAAACAATATGAAAATACTCAAGAAAGATGCTGAAACTGAAGCTGCACTAGAAACATGTATGAAATGATAAAGTAATCATGTATGTAAAAAGAAGATAAAGTAACTTGTTACAGAGGAATATATAACGTGGCTGAGATGGCCATAATTGGAAAAAGGACGCCGGCTTGTGCAATTATTCATTATAACTACCTCAGAAAGAGAACAGAGTTGAAGAATCAGGGGATTCTGGAAAACAGCTTTATGTGCAAACGAAGAGGAGCCTATTTTGGCCTAGGATCAAGGATGCTATTTCAGGAAATAACTGCAAAGCACAAAGGGAGGCTGATGGATAAGCCATGAGCGTGAGAAACATTTCTCTTAGATTAAAGAAGATAAAAACATGTGCAAGAACCAATTATCTGACAATTAACAGTGAATAAGGCTCATACAAGATGGAGTGAGCAAGTCTCTAGAGCCCAAAGGAGCAATAAGACCCAGCACAATTAAATCAAATAGCAGTAAATAGGAGGTTGAAATGGACAAATATGCGCTCTCCTCATGCATGATGCAGAAGTCGAAAACAAGGGATATTCATTAAGCTACGATTGAAGTTAAGTGATGTGCTGATACTCCCTTGAATGTCCTAGAACATAGAGCAATGGCAAGGTCAACTACAGATGGGAAACCTTGGCTTATGGTTAAGCTTATGAGAGATGATGGACTAATTGGGAAAGTGGGAGTAATCTGACATGACTCAAGCACCTGGGTTTCGGTTTCCTTACATGCTGCTAGTTGAGTCGGAGGTACAAGGTTGGGCGGGAATGCCAACCAATCAGTGGGTCTATGGGGCAACCTGCTATACAATGTTGCATAGACCAATCCACTGCCATTTTTTCCACTATAATGAGTATTATACGTAATTAGAGGTAGTTTGAGGCGTGTTTTACAGATAAGAGACCCCCAATGAAGTACTAACCCATATACTTTCTATAAGTAGATGTGTTCCCCTAACCAATCCCTCCATCCAGTAGGTTTTACAGTATGTCACGTAGGATGCCATCATACTTGACCCATATTGGAGTATAAGACCTTTGTGTAATCAAGATTTATGGTGTGTGTGCAAGCATCAGTCTGATATCTGCTGGTGTACCCTGCTTTATTAAATTGAGTATAAAGTAGTACTTTGCCATATTCTTTGAGTCTGTCCGGTTATTTGGTCTGAGATCCTTAGTGGTAATTCCATCTAGCACATGAGACGCTTCAAGGTGGTAGAGCACCTTTATTTGGAAGCGGCAGTAGATAGAGATCTGACTTGCACAGTGAATCTCAATAAAGGGGCCTGTAAGATTAGCTGGAAACCAGGCAAATTGGAGGACGCTGACGTATGTTGTCTGAAAGTGAGGAGATACTTGATGGAGACATATCACACTTAGCGGTTTCTATACAAGGGGAGAACAGAGAAAGGAATATAGATGTGGCAATCTCTACACAGTAAAAATAAGAGGCCTTCATTTCCAATGTCATGGCCCATATGTTCCCAAACATCAGCAGCAATAATCAACACGTCCTTCATAAGACAACAGGGAAAGAAATGCACGCTCACCCATTTGATCGCCTGATCTGTGACATGAAACAAACACTTAGAAGAAATTTGCGAAGACTGATGAAAGAGAAAGCAGATACGGCAAAGATAATAAAGAAGAGCAAAATGTTAAAAACCCAATATCATCACTGGCTGAGATCACATGAAAATGCACAAAAACGTGCAAGATAGTCAGAATTAATATGTACACTAAGCAATCATGATGCACATATCACCTGGAAATTAGCATCTGGAGAAGCTTGGATGAAATATATTAATAACAATTTAGGGAACGATATGGGAACTCGTGAAGGGCAGCCTTGGGTGATGGAAAGATGGACATTCATAAACATCAAAAGGGACATCGTAAAGCAGATTTCATCTAGCAAATGTTCATGTGCTCCAGGCCCGGATGGCATTTGTATGGCTCTAATGAAGATTAACCCTGACAAATGGAGTGATGTTTTCTATCAACTCTTCATGTCAATCAGTGATACTGGTTTCCTTCTAGATACCTGGTCTAAAAGCACAGTAGTCACTGTCTATAAACGAGTTGCACTCTCAGATCCCCACAGCTATCGGATATTGGGCCTCATTCCGAGTATGGCGGTAAGGGATAGCAGCCACCGCTAACGAGAGCGGTGGCGGTAATCCCTTACCGCCATACTCCGAGTTCCCTTTGCGCCATGGAGGTTTTAACACCTGCTTTTAGCAGGTGTTAAAATCCATGGCGCTAAGGGACCTTGATGTTAATTACGCCACCGTAATTTACGGTGGCGTAATTAACGCCTTCCCCACTCCCATTATGCCCTATGGGGCAAGAATGGGAATGGGGAAGGGTAAATGGGGATTGGGGAATTACCGCCCCGCCAACCTTGGAATGGGGCGGTAATTCCGCCATCCACCAAGGCGCTGCCGGTCCGGGTACGGCGTCAACCAAGGCGTTAATAGCGCCATTGGTTAGCGCCGTACTCGGAATGAGGCCCATTGGCTATGTTGGACACACCGGCCAAATTCTTTGCTACGGTTTTATTGGGTGAGCTAACAGAATGGGTGGAACAAAATCATATCCTGCCCTTCAACCAGCTGGGCTTCTGCAAGCTGTGTGCAATCACAGACAATCTAATGATACTCACCACTATGGTGGAGAGTGCTTAGAGGCTCTGCAGACAAATGTTATACGCTGCTTTCGTGGAATTCAGCGCAGGGCTGTGTCTTCTCACCACTACTTTTCAATCTGTACCTGGCGTACCTTTCACTCCCCTTGGCGGAGGAAACTACATTTCCTCTGAAATTGGGATTCTTACCTAAAACATGGCTCAGTTACGCAGATGACCTTGAGCTATTTAATTTAACACAAAAAGGGCTGCAGGTAGCATTGGACTTACTGATGTTATACTCAAAAGAACATGATCTTAGAATGAACGTGGTCAAAATTAAGAACATTACCGTCGGGCCTACAAAGCGAAAGAAAACATATTATTTTGTTGGACTTTACAAGGAACTCAAATAGAAGAATTAAACAAATACAAATATTTGGGAGCAATTGCTGATAGCTGTCTAAAATGAATTACCCCCATTGAACAACTATAATTAGAGCTAAAGCAACAACTGGGGGCAATACCATGATTTGTAATACATCACCCGGGCTACAGCTTAGCAGCCTTAAGCATAATATATCACATGAAACTCTTACCTAAGCTCTTGTAACAGTTTAGCAGCTCCAAGCATGCAATATCACACAAAACTCTTACCTAAGCTCTTGTAATAGCTTAGCAGCTCTAAGCATGATGTATCACGTGAATCTCTTACCTGAGCTCTTGTGACAGATATGCAGCTCTAAGCGTGATATATCATGCAAAGCTCTCACCTAAGCGCTTGTAACAGATTAGCAGCTCTAAGCGTGATATATCATGCAAAGCTCTCACCTAAGCGCTTGTAACAGATTAGCAGCTCTAACCTACACTAACTATGCAGATGATACCCAGATCCTCCTTCCACTTTCTGGAGATTAGGGAAAGGATTTGGCCTTGCTAAATAGGGTGTACATCATCATCCAGGCATGGATGGCCACACATGGACTATGCCTGAATGATGATAAAACAGAACTCATCATCCTAGGCACTATGGCCACTGTAAAGAAACTTGGCCCCGCCACCAACTCCTTCACGATCGATGGTAACAACATCAGGGTTAGACAAGAGGTAAAAACCTTGGGTTTTTACCTGGCCTCCAATTTCTCCTTCAGAAGACAAGTGAGCGCCCTGGCGTCCTCCACGGCCTATACGTGCAAACTAATCCGCACAGCCAAACCGTTTCTGTCCGACCCTAGTTGCCTTACCCTCGCCAGAGCCCTTATACTGTCCCGCCTGGACTATTGTAACGCCCTCTACCTGGGATCCTCCAAGGCTATCAACAGCAAACTACAAACCCTTCAGAACAATGCTCTCAGAGCGGCTCTTGGCATCTCCAGAAGAGAGCATATCTCAGGATTTAACCTACAGAATAACTGGCTCTCCATCAATAACAAAATCCTCTTAAAAACTGCATCGGGGGCGCTGTTGCGCTCGAGGAAGATGGCCGCCTGATTCACTGCTCCGACCCGTGTGGCACTCTCTATCTGTAAAATCTCCTGTTTGCCCCGATACAGCATATAGCCGACCCCCGGCGAGGGTCACTGACCAGACTGGGAGCCTACCACGCGAGTTTCGCCTGCCGAGCCGTCTATGCTGCGGAGTTACAGCCCGCCGCGGGAAGGGCGGAGGCGGTTGCCCTCCGGCCTCCGTGCTCGGCACCAGGAGTTCCCGCCCGTGCTCCGCGGCCTGCGGCCTACTGTGTGGGGGAGGGGCGCCCCACTCGCCTTGCGCGGCTCGCTCCGGCTTGGCCCGTACTGCACAGCGGCCTCTTCCTCCTCACCACACTGGATTCCAGAGCGACCCGCTCCGCTGCCCCATCCTGGGCGGTGTGCTGTCCGTGACCCGAGTGTGCATCGATCCTACCCCGGATGGTGAGTGGCCCTGGCCCGATATCCTCTGCGTCCACTACACAGCAGCGGACCCTGCCCTCTTCCTCCCGGATTTTGGAAGCTTGCTTCCCCTTCCCTCCTTCAGCCATCTGGGGTTGGCAGTCGGTCTGATCACCTCCATTATGGTCACGGAGACAACCGACCCACCCGGCTGTTGGGCCTACTACTGCGACTGGTCCAGGGCCCCGGCCCCCTCCACTTGCTTCCAACGACCTGCACCAAGCGCCACCCTTCCTACTGCCTCAGACAGGGTTGCTCCCCTACACTACTTCAAAAGCGGCTCCTTGTATCTCTCCGGCTGATCATTGTTTCTTGGGTCCGGACCCCCTGCGGAATTTCTTGAAAACTTCCTGGGCCCTCCTCCGGTTAACTTGCTTCTACATGGTTTGACTACCCAGGCGTGCCTCCGGCGGAGACGCCATATTACTTCCGTCCTGGCGCTCGGCCTCCACTCATACGCTGCCTGCTTGGTCCTGGAACCTGCTCTGGCCACCATATCCACTCTCCTGTTTGGTCTCCGGGGGCCTAAGTCTATCCCCCCTCCGGCGACATGTCGACACGAACCGGCAAGAAGCAATCTTCCATCAATATTTTCACTAAACCCTCGGTGGGTCCCGGGGCGGAGGCATCTATACAGGACTCTTCCCCCTCACCCGCGCCGAAACCATCCGATTCCCAGAAGATGATGGAGTTTATCCGTGAGGGGTTCACCACAATTCATAGCAAGCTGGATGATATGAATGGCACAATATCCTCCATTAAAGCGCATATGGAGAGAACTGATGGTCGTGTGACCGAGATTGAGGAGCGCGTGAGCACCGCCGAAGACGCCCTAGGTTCCCTCCGTGCGGAGGTCTCCATACTATCCACCCGTGTCACCGAGGTGGAGAAGAAGAACGAGGACCTTGAATCTCGCTCGAGGCCAAACAACCTTCGCATTGTCGGAGTGCCAGAAGACGGTATACAGGAACCCATAGAAGACTATGTGGAGGGTATGTTGCTCCAGCTCCTTGATTCCCCAAAACTCTCCCCGCAGTTTGCGATTGAGAGAGCCCACCGTTCACTCACGGCAAAACCCAAACCTGGTGCACCCCCATGCCCGATCATAGCCAGGGTCTTAAACTTTCGGGACCGTGACGCCCTCCTCAGGGCGGCGAGGGCCAAGAGGGACCTTCTCTTAGGCGCGGCCAGGATTCATCTATATCTGGACTTTTCGGTGGCTGTTCAGCGGGAACTCAAGACCTTCCTGGCGGTGAAGAGGAGACTACACAACCTCCAGGTGAAATATTCCATGTTATACCCCGCTAAACTGCGCATCGAACATGCAAACCGCGTTTACTTCTTCACGCTGCCCGAGGAGGCCTCCAGGTTCATAGATGAATGCTTTCCCGGCTGAAATGCTATTACAGCAGACGCCACGACCGGCTCACCACAGCTTAAGACATTTGTTCAACGGATGCCCTTATATCCTGCCCCAGTACTTACCTGTTCCTCTGGCATTCTGACATTACCTAATGTGGTTCCCATGTGACCACCTGTTTGCACCTGTAACAAATAATGTTGTTATCTTTTATGTTTTTCACTACTGTTATTGCTCCCTGCTCATTGTCCTAACGCTACGTGACCGGGTTAACCCCGTTAAATTGGTTCATTATATGTTTACCATGCCTGCCCCTTCCCCCACGGGACCTCCCTTGGACGGGAATTGATATTAGTATCGGGCATTACGGTTATCCTAATATTGCCTCATGGTTCAGAGCATCGCCGCCAGGCCACCTCGCAAGCCCCCCAGGCGTTGATGCCACTGTTCTGGTTTTGGTTGTTGGGGTATAGGGTGATCATCCCTCTGTTTGGGGGAGGGATGTGGGAGGGGGAGGGGGGAATGGGGTTATATGTTAAAAAAAGCTTGGTATTCGCAGAGAAGGTTGAGTCCGAAGCACTACAGTCCCGTCGGCGATACAGATCTGCCCGCACTGGGCGCCGACCATGGGGGGCACATTTCCATCCACCCGTATTCCTCGATGACTGCCCCTGGAGGGTTGAGTGAGGAAACTTTTATGATCTGGAACGTACGGGGGCTGGGTAATTACAAGAAAATGAGGCTATTACAACTTCAGGCCGAGCGTCACGGGGCTAAAATCCTATTCCTTCAGGAGACGCATGCATGCACAGAGTATTGTGACAAATTCGCTAAAACATGGGGCCCTCAGAGGTACTTCACCACCTACTCTACCCAGAGCCGCGGGGTCATGACCCTTATCCACAGGAGCCTTAGATTTGTCCCCACTGCTACGATAATTGATCCCCTGGGCAGGTACGTGCTTCTCCATGGCACCCTACAAAATAGGGAAGTTATCCTGCTAAATATATATGGTCCCAATATTGACGACCCCGACTTTTACACACATCTTATAACTCTCCTGGATGGCTTCCCTCTGATACCGATTCTCTGGGAAGGCGATTTCAATCCGATATTCGACGTGGATCTTGATAGATCTGGCTCCAGACCCCGTCAACTCTCCAGAGATGCATACACCACACTTTCCTCCCTTCCTCGCTTAGCCCTGTTTGACGCTTGGAGGTTCCTCTACCCCAACTCCCGCTCTTATTCCTTTTATTCCTCGGTTCACGACTCCTTTTCCCGGATTGATAGATGGTTGTTATCCGACGATCTGATGAAAACCGTGACTGGTATGGCAATCCTTCCTAGGACTCTATCGGATCACTCCCCAGTGACTGTCACCCTATGCTGGGGTCTAGACCTGGACCAAACCAGATTCTGGAGAATGAAACCACTTTCTCTCCTTGATCCGGTCTTTAGCTCGGAGATGGGGTCGGCGATCGAGGAGTTCTTCGAGATCAACACCAACACCGTGTCTTCACAGGCCACCCTGTGGGAGTCCTTTAAGGTCTATATCAGAGGCATTGCCCTTTCCAAGGAAAATGGTATCCTCAAAACTGTCCGTAGGGAAATCGCTGGAAGCGAGGCCACATTAGCTGCGCTGGAGGCCCAGTACGCTCTAGACCCAACCCCGGAAATCCTTGCGTTAATTGGCACGGAATTGGACACCTTTCGCTCACTCGCAGACCGCGAGCTGAGGTTTCTTGATAACCCCGGTCGGGCAAGGAGATATGGTGAGGGTGAACGTCCTAGCCGTCTCCTAGCTAGACTTCTCCGCCGTGAGTTCGGTGCCCCACCTATTCCCGGAATTGAGAGACCTGACGGGTCCCTGGCCACCTCCCCTGGTGATGTCAATACCGAATTCCTTTCCTTCTATCAAACCCTATATGCGCACTAGGACAACGCCACTACGGCGGAAATAGATGCTTACCTCGATAAACTCCCCCTCTCGGCCCTCTCTCCCGATACCATCGGGTCCCTTGAGAACCCACTCACCCCTGAGGAGTTCTCGGAGGCCATAGACTCCCTATCTTTGGGCAAATCCCCAGGCTCGGATGGTATACCAATCGAGTTTTATAAGCACTTCAAATCACTCCTACTCCCTCGTCTGGTAGCACTCTGGGAGGAGTCGGTGGAGGCAGGTCAGTTCCCCTCCTCACTCCGCGAAGCCACCATTACAGTCCTGCTAAAACCTAATAAATCCTCCACTCAATGCGGCTCTTACCGTCCGCTTTCATTGATCAACTGTGATGTCAAGATTTATGCCAAGTCACTTGCTCTACGGCTTATCCCCTTCATGCCACATATCATTCATCCGGACCAGTCGGGATTCATCCCGAGCCGCTCCACCTCCTTGAATTTGAGATGCCTTTTCAACATTATAAGTAGAGTAAGCCCAGGTGAACATGCGGTGGCCGCGACTCTTGATATGCAAAAGGCCTTTGATTCGGTCTCATGGAGCTATCTCTGGCGGGTACTTGACAAATGCAAATTTGGCCCCACCTTTGTCTCCTGGGTCAGGCTACTGTACTCCAACCCCGTGGCCAGAGTCCGTACCGAGGGCCGTTGTTCCCTCCTTTTTCACATTGCCAGGGGCACTAGACAGGGTTGCCCCTTCTCACCCCTAATCTTCGCGGTGGCAATGGAGCCGTTTGCTGACATGCTTCGCCAGAACCATTCGCATAGGGGTCTGCGTACAGCTGGCTCCTCAGATATAGTCTCTCTATATGCGGACGATGCTCTCCTTTATATTCGTTCCCCTGAAGTTAACCTGGCCCCAATACTGGAAGATATTGCTCTATTTGGACGTATCTCTGGTTGGACGGTGAACTGTTCCAAATCAACCCTCTTTCCGCTCACTCCCAGTACACTCCCACCTCCCGATACCATGGGATTCACATGGGCCCAATCTAAATTTACTTATTTAGGCGTAGTGGTGTCCAGGCACACCGAACGGGTCCTGGAGGAAAACTATCAGTCATACCTTGCAAATCTTACAATAAAAATACAGGGCTGGAACAAACTTCCGATCTCACTGGCGGGCAGGATAGGGGTACTGAAGATGGTGGTACTTCCCCAACTACTGTATAGATTTGCCAATATTCCGCAATGGCCGGGAGCTGACTTTTTTCAGGCGCTGACACGCTCCCTAAACACCTTTCTCTGGCACTCGGGCGCAGTCCACCTTAAACTCAAGACCCTCTCCGCCCCCATGGAAGCTGGCGGCTTTGGGGCACCAGAATTCCTTAGGTACTGGCTGGCGGCACAACTCCAACATACTGCACACTGGTTCAATACTCTGGACCCCCCTCCCCACGTCAGGCTAGAGAGACTATCAGTTAGTGACCGTGACATTCGATCTCTCGTGATCACACCTATGCCAGTGATATCAGACTCACTGGACCCAGAGGCATGCACATCCCTGACCTTATCCAAATCTTGGCAAATACTGGGCACCACCCATCCCTTCCACGGTAACCTCCCAATTTGGAATTTCCTCCCGGAAGTCCCACGAGTCCCACCCTCTGTAGTTCGTTCTTGGGCCGAGGCGGGTTATGAATTGCTGCGTGACATATTCGAACAGGGTAACTTCATTGAGTGGCCAGACCTCCCGGCTTCCCTCAGATGGAGACCCTCCGTTTGGCTCCAATATTCGTCCCTCCGTAGAGTACTCAAGCACAAGTACACATGCTTCCCAGCACTGCCTCCCGATGAACCTGCAATCACCAAACTAACCTCACCCATCCCCTTGAGGGGCAAAATCTCGAGACTATACACTCTGCTTCAAACCAGATCGCCCCCTACATTCCCCAAACTACGGCGCTCCTGGGAGACTGATCTTGGCCTTGAGGTGACCGATGAGCGCTGGGCCCATATGTGTTCACGCATCCAGGGTGTCTCCTTCAACTCCCGATTCAAATTAATTCAATTTAAGGTGCTTCACAGGTACCACTACACCCTGACCAGGCTACATCGCATCTCGGGCGACTCCTCCCCTAGGTGCCCTAGGTGTGGATATGACGATGCGGATTATATCCACATGATGTGGTCTTGTGCCCGACTTGCTCAATTCTGGACCTCAGTATGCTCTACTATGTCGTCTATCCTTGAATCCCCCATTCCCCTATCCCCGATGAAATGCCTGTTTCATGATTTCCCCGAGCTCCACCGTGACTCCAGAAAACTTGCTGGCCTCTGTATGTTACTTGCTGTGTGCACAATTCTGCTTTGCTGGCTTAGGCCTACCACCCCTACTCATGCACAGTGGCTCAGGGCAGTGACGTGGGCCTCCGACACAGAAGAGTCCTGGGCGATACAGCAACCCGCCCATTCCAGACCTAGAGATATCTGGCTGAAGTTTCGCTCATTTATGTCTCCGACTGACTCCGACTCGGATCCTGTATCCCCAGCCCCCTCACCTAGTTCATCCCTAGGCGGTCCTTGAATTTTTTCTTTTTTTTTTTTTCTTTCTTTTCCCATCTGTTCATATTCTGACTTCCCATGTGTCCCCCCATGTGCATATGTTGATTCTTTTTTCTTTTATGTGCCTCGTTTATACGAACTATGTGTATTTGTACCGATTGAACTGCTTTGATTCCATATGCCTTATTGTTACTCACCTGCACCTCTGTTACCAAGCTGAATAAATAAAAGTTTAAAAAAAAAAACTGCATCGCTCACACATAAATCCCTCAACAACGCTGCCCCTATCTACCTGATCAATAGATTCCATAGACAGTCCCCTCTGAGACCCAACAGAACTGCCTACAAAGACTGCCTCTCTGTCCCTAACTTTAAACGTGCCACCATAGGGGGCAACAGCTTCCCAGTGAAAGCAGCCAAGCTATGGAATTCCCTACCGCCTAATCTCAGAGTGGACCTGCCCTACCACTTATAACTTCCGATCCAAGGTTGTTTCATGGCTGAAAACGTAGGATGCCAAAGACACTACCTCCACTGCCAGGCCCATTTTTCATGCTACCCGTACACACTGTAACTTCGTGTGCCTACTTGTTTACATGTATATAATATCTCTGTATCTCTTTGTTGAAATGTTCATAATATCGGTGTACCCTACTGTCACTTTGTACACTCTATGACGTGTAACCAAGCTTCGCAAATTCTTGTAAAGGCTGCGCCCTGATACCCCTGGGTATGTTCGCGCATTATAAATAATAAAACAAACAAACAAGCGTGATATATCATGCAAAGCTCTTACCTGAGCTCTTGTAACAGGTTACCAGCTCTAAGCGTGATATATCACACAAAGCTCTTACCTTAACTCCTTTACAGGTGCATGCTCTCGGGATGGAAAGAAGGAAAAGATCTAAAAAGATTGGAGAACTATTGCATCAGGACACTGTTGAACTTGCCGGAAAAGACACCTTGGAATCTCCACTCAGTGAACTCAATATGCACATGGCTAACCTGGCCTTAACACTGCAGCAGGTTGTGTATTACAAGAATGTATATTTCCAAAGCAGCTGTCGATGGAGATTGGCTATAAAATCAGGCACAATCAAATTACTGGACTTAAATATAAAGGCCTCATGTATCATCACATGGAAGACTGGTGCCTGGTGGGAAGGAAAACTGCGTACTTCCTCTACTGAATACTCAAGGACATTATATAGGAATATGTTGAAATGCCTTTTACGCAAACTTGATCCTGAGCAGATATGGCAGCCAAAAGTACCAATAACCATTAAATAAATGGCCAACAATTGGCACCACTTTCTGGGCTCTACCATAAAGAATTTCCAAATTCATACATCAGAATGGAATAGTTTAAAATAAAATTCAACTTGGTGGAGACCCTGGATAAAATCGGGCCCAGAGTAGCCATGTGAAAATTGACCCGGGCCTGTAGGCTATACGGGACCAAGGCCTTGGAAACAACTAAACATGTACTCTGCATATTCAACAACATAACCGACCAGACTAATGGCACTAAGGGCATCTGCAGTACTACATAACACCCACCGAGAGGCGCTCTCCTTCGGGCAAATGAAATTCCAAATATCTATCATCTGATTCTACATTGCACATGAATAGAAAAGATCTTAAGTAAAACTGGAGAGGTGGAAACGTACGAGAGTATGAAATAGTAAACATCAGAGTTATATCGAGTGGCATTTGAGAAACCTAAGCTATATGCTTGGTAACTCTGCACACGAATGTACAGGATAAAGCAAAGGCAACTTGCTCTTGCTTCTGTGATTAATATGATTTTATAGCAAAAGCCCAACTATTGGGGTGCACTATATTAAAAATAAAATAAATTATATCAATCTGTGAAACTCAGGATTTTAAAGAGATGGAAGGCAGTGCAGAATAGAGGTGAGGTTTGGCGGGCAGTGCTAAGGGGAATTCACCTCAAGTTCCCCTTCCGTCAGTCACCAGCTATGGGAGGCAGCAGATCTTGGCAGTTCAGCAAGTCTGCAAGTGCAGGCCACTTCAAGCGGGCGATGTGTCTCATATGTGCTGTCTTTTCTCGCTGACCGCGTCATCAAAGGGGTTGTGCTTTAGGCCGATGTGGCTGAAATAATGCAGGAGAATTCTTAAGGTTTCATGCTGTATAAGCTCTCTTCCAAGCCTGATGGGTGGATAATAATATCGGTATGCTTGCACTTGGGTGCCTGGGCAGTAATGTTTTTTAAACACATTGATTTTTTTCGAATTTGTTTCATCGAAGTAGAAATCATCCAGGTTGTTTTTTTCTTCTGGAAGATTTTTCCTCAAATATATGGGTGGGAGACCGCCTAGGGCCCCTTTTAACTACCTACTTTAATTATTCACCCAAACCCACCACCCACATATATTTGCAACAAAATCTGTTGTAAAAAAATTCGATGATTTCACCCTTGATGAAATCTACTGTGGAAAAAACTCCTTATCCCAAAAGGTCCCCTGTTATGGATCAATATGTTCTGCTATGTTGGTCTACCTACTATCAGGCAAGAAATATGGCTGGAAAAAGACAGAGCTCTGCTTGTGCAAACATTGGGCTTCATTACACGGATGGCGGTAAGGATTTACCGGTACCGGTAAAATACCGGTACCGGTAAATCCTTACCGCCTTACTACGAGGTCCCTTTGCGGGTTGGGGGATTTAACGCCTGCTTTTTGCAGGCGTTAAAATCCAACCCGCAAAGGGACCTCTGAGCTAATTACGGCACCGCAAAATTGCGGTGCCGTAATTAGCGCCTTCCCCATTCCCATAGAGCCCTATGGGGCAGAAATGGGAATGGGGAAGGGCAATGGTGGAAGGGGGATTTACCTCCCCTCCAACCTTGGAATGGGGCGGTAAATCCCCTTTCCACCAAGGCAGTGCCGGTATTTTACCGGCATGAGCCATGGCGCTAATAGCGCCATGGCTCACCGCCTACCGTGTAATGAGGCCCATTGTCTTGCTGGACACCGTTCCCTGTAGAGGCAAAGCAGGGAGTCATAGGTACAGCAATATTCAAGGACTTTACAAACTGCATCTGAAAGTCGTCCTTTGATCCTCAGTACAGCCCAAACTCAAACAATGAACCAGTCCATAGCTCTATATATATGTGTCTCATACTTTGCACGCATTTTACTCTCACGGTGACTGTTCTGACAGATGAAATGAGCATCACACCCAGTGTGCATTGCATGTTCAGAAGGAATCAACATTTGAACTACTAACACAGACATATTTGGTAAATTAGTGGTGATTCTTGTGTCCCCGAAAAGCACTTTCTTTGTAAGCAAATCAGCCAGAATCCATTCAGGGCAGCCACATTATTCGATACCAATCTCTGCCCCACAGTCCCGCCCACACCATTGAAAATACCACCACCCCCTGATTGCCCAGGACCTCCCCTGCCCTTGCGCACCCCCCTACCCCCTGCCTGCGTGCAAAGTGACAGACGACAATGGAGTTCCCCCAGTACATTTTGTCCATTTCCAGTACAGCCTACTATACTGTAGTGCTTTCAAAGAGGTCCACGGGCCTTGGGCACATGCACTTTGTGCTTTTATTTTACTTGGTTTTGGAAGCTGGAGATAAGGGCCGGGGCACATAACAAGGATAAGGGATGATGGCAACTCTTACCGCCCTTCCTCTCTCCCCCCCGGCTTTGTTACCATTATAATATGGCAAAATCACAAAAACAGGTTAAAAATGTTGGAATGGATTGCTCCTGATTTGGTCCAGCAGATTAAAGTGTTGCACCCCTAGAGAACGGGTTCAAACAGCCCGTTAGACGCAGCCCCTAAACACCTGGCAGCTGATTTTTTGAACAAGTGGAACGCTTTGATGGGCTCCCAAATGGGCTGTCCCAGCCAAAAAGTCTAAAATGGAAGGAGCACAGGGTCTCAGCCGTGCACCCCTTTTCCAACAGAGGGTGGACCCAAACCATCCAGGAAAGTCTGGACTGTTTCTGCGTGTCCCCGCCATTATGCCGGCGGTGAATGGCACTGGTGAATCCCCACCGGCGGCATACCTTCTAAGAGCATTGCAGCCAAGTGAAAGGGGCAGTGGTCTACATGTGTGAGCAGGAGAGGGAGGTGTGAGGGCTACTTCCTATCAACAAAATAAAAAGGGAAGGCTGCTGAGCATGTTTACCCTTTGCCATTGTACCATCAAACTGCCTCTGCCACAGGAGGGTAAGCAATGTTTTCTCACATTAGCCACTGCCACACTTTGCTACCTATTTTCTCTGGCAGTGAACCTGCATGGGTTTCCTGTAGGGCCCCTCTCGCATCTCCTAGACACATAGGGCCTCATCACGAGTTGGGTGGTAGCCCTTAAATGCAGCAGTAATGCTATTACGGCCGCATTTAAGTGTTTGCCCAATCACGAGTCTGGCAGCATTTATCCCCAGCTCTAAGCTTGGGGTAAATGCTCCAATTTAACGCCCATTTTCAGGCGCAATTAGCGTGGCGTTACTAGCGTGTGCTAATTGCGCCAAAAATGTCCCGTTGGATCCAATGGACCAATGGGGAATGGTGAATACCCACTACTGCCCAACCCTTGATCCAGCGCTAATAACGCTGGACCGGGTGGCGGTAACGCTATTAGCCCGGGCAGTATCCCGAAACCGCCCAACTCGTGATGAGGCCGATAGTATTGCTTTTTATGCCATTTTTTAATGATATTGCATACTATTGCTTTACCGAAAATCATCCTCACCGAGACTTGAACTGTACCCATCTCAGTGACGCACGAGGCCTGTAACCACCTCTTAATCTGAGCCCAGAATCTTTCTCTGGGTCAGAATCACACAAGCGCCAAGAAGCGAGTGAATTTGATAGGTGTGCTACACTTCTACCATTGATCTGAACTCTCCTGTCAGTTACCACCAGCCAGTACCACATTCAAATGGGACACAGGGGATTATTCAGAAATAAGTTACTCGAAGTAGCTCTTACTTACTCTTGACTTACTCCTGGAGAGACTATTCGATTCACAAGGAAGTTACCATGAGAAACTGATTTACTCCTGAAAATAGAAGAGTAAGTCAGGAGTAATGTTTACAGCTGGTTGCCCCTTTGGGAGTCGTGTGCCCTGGGTGTGTGAAAAGACTCCTAACATCAATTCGCTGAGACAGCAGCATTTCTCCCTATGGCACAAATGCGAGTTCTTTCATGAAAATAGCATTTTGAAGTGAAAAGACACCTTGGAGCAGGCCAAGGAGTTTCAAGAGCCCCTTTGTGGCTCTGGGGCAGCCTGTGCTGCACGCTGCATCCAGGAGGATGGCACAGAGTGACTATTCATTCCAAATGCCAGGTTTCTGAATGCCCTTTTCATTTTGACGCTCATCCGCCTGTAGGCCGGCGCAAGGCTGCTCAGTAATTGGTTGGCGTCGAAGGCTGAGGTCTATCACACCCAGACGGTTGCCTTCTGCGCACCTTTCTGCGGTGACTCACTGGCAAATGTGAATGGGTTTTCTGTCTCCTGCGGAGAGCAGATATGGGCGCATGAGACATGATGGACTGACCGCTTTCTGAGCATTACACTGAGCAGACATGGATGTATTTCCCAAACTAGGACAGCTGCAAGCAGTGCAAGCGATTCATGAGGTCATGAGAGACTTTGCCCCCCTCTGCGCAAATGACCTACTTTGACATGGGACACAATCTGCCCCTCTCCCACAGTCTGCCATCACAGTTATATGTAGGTCAACATGGGTTGTATGGGCGGGAGCTGGCTGATATGAACATGGATATCCCCCTGCTGGAATGGTAAAGAGAGTTAAAATGCAGGGTTCGAAATTGAGGGGAGCTGGGAGCTCTTTAGCGCCTGCATGTGGCCTGGAAGGGCCTGCCTAGCTTGACACCAACAGCTACCAGGAACTACTTTTGGTTCCGCCGGCCAACTGATGCCCATCAAACAAATCTATGTGAATTTAACTTTATGTGTTTGGGGCAATCTATAAATAAACATTAGGGCAAGATAACATTAAAAGCTTTTTATGGACAGAGTTATATACTTGCATCTTATGTGGAAGTGAGCTTTGCAGAACGCAATGAACTAGCTCCTTGTTCCCAAGTGGTAGCTCCTGGTCGCTCGTTATTACCCAGGGGCTGCTTTTAGCTCCTGCTCTCCTGCTTCTGAAATCTGAATTTCGATCCCTGTGAAATGTGATTGAGGTCCTCCTGAGTGGGTTGGAGGTGACAAAGCAGGCTTTCTCAGTAGAAGATGTCTCACATTGCTTCACCCTGAGCAGGGAAATCTAGACAATGACCCAGTGCTAGTGGTGCCTTGAGAGGCAGGAGCACCTCACTGGTGAATAGTGTTGCACGATCCAGACCCTCGAAGAACTTGCAAGTCCGACCAATTGTGAGATTCTTTGGAACTCGCAAATCATGCTCAAAGTCATTGCAATTTTAGCAGGTGAATGCGAGCGTGGTGACCCAATCTGAACAGCTGGCACTCTCTGAGAGGTTTGGTGGCAGCTCAGAGCTCCAGTATCTCTAGGGTCTTCAAACTAGGGGGCTGGCCTCCGCAGGTAGTCCAAAGGATGCCTGGGGGGACCAACTCTTTAAAAAGGTATTAAGATGACTGTTTTTAATATTAAAACAGATTAAGTTGACTGCTTTTAATAGGAAATATAAGCAGTACAAAATATGCTTATATTTTAAAGAGCCTGGGCCCCTGGCCATTGTTTGGGCCCCTTGGGGGGGCCAACCCTAGGTGGGAGGACCCAGAAACAACATTTCTACTCAAGAGGGAGTGGGGCTCACTATCAACAAGTTTGAATACCACTGCTCTAGGGAGATTTGCTGGTCCCATAAAAGGCAGAGCTTACTGTGTAGATTTTGTGACGTCACTCCCTCTTTGTAAAAACCCTTTGTGAAACTGATTCTCTTACCTTTACTAGACCACTTCCAGCCAAACAAAACTAACTGTTGTGAGATTTTTTCTCGTTGTGCCCCCACTCAAAATAAGAACAACAGACTAGTTCCCCCAAGCTGCTTTTGTTGGTCATCCCAAATATGCTATGAGTTTTGCAAGGGTTTTGTCAGAGAGGGATTGAAAAAAGGGGTATTCCCTCAAAAGATTGAGACAAAAGGCTGAATGTGCAATTACGCTGCATTCGGTAATAACAAAAATTCTGAATTCCATTATAGCAAACAAGAGGTAGCAGGGGTTGTGGGGGTTTCCCCCCTCCCCTGGTTTGCTATAATGGGCTTGGGGGTTGCCAGGGTGTCCCCCGCTTCCATTACGTGGAAAGCAGGGGACAATAAAGAAAAAAGAACAGGAAAAAAGGGACCCTATGGCGGAAGTTCCGACTCATAATTGGGAGATTGAACGGATGTTGCAGGATGAGTGCCATCCCAGGGAGAGGACCACAGGAACGGAAAGAAGGTAAATGCACCGCACACAGTATTTGGGGGTAAAGAGGTATCGGGCAGAGGTAATGCAGGAAGTTGACATTTTCACGATACAAAGCTTTCTGCTTCGCCGTATTCAGCTGTGTTGTTCACAGCTTTGTTGTTTTAACCGAGAACCAAAAAATAAGATCATACTGAATCTCTTTGGGCTCATCTTCTCTTTGGGCAAGGAAGAGGCAGTGGATGTGAGGGAAGAGATGTGATGTGAGAGTATACACAGCCCATCTATGAAGATGAACACTGCATCTGAGCAGGAGGATGCAGAGTTGTTAGGGTTGTGAGCCGCCTCCAAGCAATGGAGAGCAACAGCACAAGGGGGAGATGCAAAGGGTACAGACTCAACATTGCCTGCACTCATTGGTGGAGTATCCTCGACCGATGTGGTAGTAGGTGGCAACAGTGGCTGGGTGTGGATGTCTGATGGAACTTGGGTTTGTATGGAGACAGTGCTTCCATGTACAGTCCTTGCAGGATCGTGCAGCCGTGGTTTGTGTTCTGGTCTTTACAGACCAGAGCACAAACCACAGCTGTACCGATGTTTGTAGTCGAAAGACCACTTTATGTCATAACACTACGTCTTTTCGAAACAAGTTGCTCTCAGTTTCCAAGAGGTTTTGAGACTCTACTGTACTCGCGACAGCTGACACTTAGCCATTTACCCCCTAGACGCCATGAATTGTCGATAGACCATTTCCACACGTTCTTTGACCACAACAGCTTTTTGTTGTGCTGGGGAAAGTTCAGACCACCACTCTAACACTGTCACTTAGAGGATTCTTTGTGTTGAAAATTGCATCCGAACCAGAAACACCAAATGTGTCGACAATAGAAATGTGCTGCACATTTGTTACAGTACTAACGATAACACTGTATTTGGAGCTTTTTAGATTAAGTCCACAAAGTTTGATACTGCGAGACAAAAGTGTATATTTGCCCTTTTGTGTGTTTTTTTATCATGTTGTTCATTTTTCAATTAAACTTTGCTTTATCTGCATTCTTCTACATTGCCAGTGTGATCATCTATAGCTAGTCAAAACAATTACGAGCTTATAGTAGGTTCATAGTACCACCTGCACGTTTAAGAGAGGGGTAGCATGCACTCTGCTCTCTTTGTTCAATATTTACTTCCCTCTGGAGTCAGACCCCCGTTAACAAAAAAAGAGGGTCCCTGCCCTATTATGTTTTTCTATTCTCCAAGGAGTATCCAAAAAAGTGATCTTAAAACACCATGTAACTCATCAGGAAGCATCCAGTAAAGTGTGAGTAAAACACCCTATACCTCTTGAAAGAGCATCCAAGAATGTGTGTGTAAAATAAGCCTGTGCCTATCCAAGAAGCATTCAACAAAGTGTGCTTAAAACACCCTGTCCTTCTCCAAGAAGCATCCAATAAAGTGTACCCTGTAACTCTTGAAGGTGCATCCAAGAAAGTCTGCTTAAAACACCCTGTAGCTCTGTAGAGGAGGCCCCAGACATGGCCTGCACCCCTGCCCCTCATTTCAAGGTACCACCAGGAGAGTACTCTCCAAGGTATGTGACGTATGAGGAACAAATGAACCAACAAAGAGCTGCACTGGGGCTCTGCCCAGTGTACATCAGAAGATCCATACCTGTTGAAGCGCCCATAACCAGACAACCCTGGGCAGCACGGTACCCTATCAGACAGCCGTACCAGCCACTGATACGGAACGAAGAATACCTACAGACGGTCCATGAAGAGACCCAAAGAGCCCTAATGGAAGGCCAGTAGAAATGACACAAGGGCCTGAACAGACTTGTGAATTAACAAAAGCGACTATCGAAGACAAGCACGCCAGTGCAAGTAGTTACGAAAATAAATGTAATGGACACAGAGAAGAGACAATGTTAAAACGTAAGGAAACATTGCTATGAGACAAGATGGAAGCAACCAACCAGTTAAACGTGTGTAAAAAGACTTGGAACGCAAGAGGCTAAAGAAAACGATACTGCTTGCAATGCTTAGTAGAAGATTAGAGCGGCAAGCGCCAACCATATATCTACCTCAATAAGACACATTATATAAGTGCGACTCCATTTTGTAAAAGCAGAAATGTACCCAGGCTGCCAGAGGCCTAACAGCCAAGTTTCATAAACCCAGCCAGAGGCAAGAGAAGGAGCGGAATCGAAACTCAACAAAGAGCGGCTCATGCCTAGGAAATCAAGGTCATCCAGAGAAGGGGAGGAGAGCGTCAGCTAACAGGACTCAGACTTCAGAGCGTACCAGCCTGCCCCATGAAGGTCAAGATAAGGGGGGCCCATGCAGGTGGCGAGGCCGAAACAGAATTAAATACAATAAAAGCAGGAAACTGAAGCAGATTCATGGTGAACTAGCACGTGATCAGCCAGGCACGAAGAGGTACCACTGCCTGATGTCACCCAGAACCCGAGGATGCCATAACTTTTCCTGATAAGAGGCTACAGTTTCGAGACCATACCCAACCAACTAATTGACACATAGCCCAAGATACTGATTGATGGAAGGGAGGCAGGGTGAAACGTGGGACACCAGGCACCTGGGTGTCCATTCTGCATGCTGCTAATAAAAAGTGGAAATTTATGTCTAGGGGTGTAACCTGCCCAATCAAAATGGACCAAGGTATGTGGGGTCCTATATATCGTAGAACCAATGAGACGTCGTACTTGCAGTCACGTCTATCATGTGTGATGTAGAGGGAGGGGCGTAGACGCCCACCCAATAAGAATTATCCAATCCGCATGCTCTATTATCATATACAGATATAGCACCTATACTTAAGTTAGCTTTCCTAACGAATTATATTGCATGACGAGTTTTGTAGAATTAGATGTCAATGATGACGAATATTGCATATAAGAATTGCTGTTCAACTGAAGTTCGAGGAAGTTGGAGCGAGACAGGTGATTGCAACAATGCTGATTCCCATTTGTTTCCCTGTTTGATGTACTTGTCATTAAACAGACTTCCCTTTGCCAAACTACTGAGTCCTCATTATTGAGTTGTGTTGGAGGAAGTGAATCCTGCACCCCCATACCTCACATGGTGCAGCTATCCTGTCTTACAAGTACTAGAGGTTGAGCACTGACCTATGGGCCCGTTGGTGAATTTCCCGCCCTCCTGTACACTTGGTAGCGTGAGGATGGTTACGGCCATTGATTATCGATTATGGATTATTGATTAATATAGTTATAAAACACCTGTATACTGACGGAATGAAGTAACTCTAGGCCTTCAGCAATATCAGGAGTCCTTTCGCCATTCCGGCTGAGTAGGCTGAGAATCTTCCCGTGGACAATGATAGTGTAAGTCCATAAAAAATCTGCAGTGGGTCTGATGGAACCCGCCCTTCCAAGCATAACCCTTCTCTTTCCCACGGGCAGCCAATCGGATGAAAAAAAAACGTAAGAGGCTGAAGAGGAAGGGGTGGTGATTCCGAAGCTTCAGAGAGAAAAAGATGTGATCGGTGAGTGAAACAATGAACTCGTTACTTTGGCAAATGTCTTGTAGGTATTAGAACAAGTAAGGGAAAGGTAAAGGAGGGTGGCGGAGAAAAAATGTAAATAGTCAGAAGTAGAGAAGACTGTATATATATAGGGGGTAATGACTCGAGCATACGAGATAAAGAGTGGATACCCGGGGGACACCCGAGATAAAAACAAGGGATACCAGGGGGACACCTGATATAAAAAACGAAGGATTACCATGGGGGCACCTGAGACAAAAACGTAAGGATTCGCCTTGTTCCTGCGCTTTAATACAGCGGTCAGAATAAACGTGAACTCATAGCCCATATAATAAGGGACAATTACACTACGGTGACGTTTAAAGATGTATCAAAGGAGTTCATTTAAACTCCATGACGGGGTATTGATTAGAAGGCAGGTATATGTATGACCAGCTGGTGTCTGTCTAGTCTGTCAAGTGTCTGTCATATGTGTTCTCTTGTACGTCAAATGTAATAGAACTGTATCGTTGATTGTCCGAAATGAAATTTGGTTTTACGCGATTCTGTAACTGAGAGGGAATCGCCAATGAATTGATGGTTTTGAGTTAATTGATAGCGGGAAAAGATTGGATTGGAGCTTGCGTATCTGGTGCTCACTCATACTAGTAGAAGGATAACAAACTGTATAAATATTGTTGGTAACGGAATTGAAAAGGCAGGCGGTCACCCCACTTGCGCATCTGTGCATGCAACTACCTAAGCATGCTCCTAAACTAAAAAAGTATAGCACAGAGTGGGTAAAGGGTACTGCCCACAAGATGTTTATGCCGTGGCCACAGAATGGGTCCTATCTAAAGCCGTCTTACAGCATATGACGACTTTTCTACATGCCACATATATAGGTAAGAAGCTAGAGAAACGTCTTGCTGTTCTAGAACTATAGAAGATGTTTGAGCAGACGAAGGAGGAAGAGCCTCCTGCAGACTGGATACTAAACGTATGCACGTAGGGGGGTGAGACGCCTGCTGCGCCACCAGCCCCGCCTGAGCCAGTCATTGCAGGAAGTAAGACAGAGGGCTTTACCCACTAAGAGAACTTAAGGCAGCCACGGGGTATAGCAACCCCGCATATGAGACGCCTACATACAGTAGTGACGAAAATAAGGGAAAGGAACAAGAAAACAATATTGCCTCTGCGGTCCTGAGGGACAAAGAGAGACGCGAAGATGAAGGCAAAGATCGGGCACAGAATTGTGCACCTCCTGATAAGGACAGAGAGGGAAAGAAATGAAAGGGAAATGAAGGTAGAGTTGATGAGATAGCAGTCGCGAAAGACAAATGGATGGGAGGTCAGATATTGCTGAAGTTGGATGGAAAAGGAAGTGATGATATAAGGCCTAAAGAGAGGCCTGATTGGACGCAAAGGAGAGAGAGAGAAAAAGAGATGGAAGTAAGGGACGAAAGGACAAGAAGGAAGGATAGGCTAAAGCGAGAACAACTGTATCGCGAAGAACAAGAGAAAGAGCTCGATCACAACCAAAAGGCAGCCTACGACCAGTACAAACATAATAAGCAAAGGTCGGAAGAAGAGCAAAGAGCACAAGAGAAGAAAATGAAGAGAAGAGAAGATGAGGAAATTAGAAGGGCAAAGGAACGTAGAAATGAAAGGATGAGGGAAGTAGACAAGGCTAGAGAAGAAGCAAAGAAGCGCAAGGGAATAGATGAGGAAGCAGAACGTAAGCTCAGACAGAGGACATGAGATCTTGAATATTTGGAGCAGGAAGTTAAAAAACCCAATCCTGTTGTATAATGGGAAGACATATATGATGAGATGGGGCTGGAGCAAATATCCCAAGGGGGAAGGGAAGATGAGCGCCTGGAGAGCACTCAGCTATATGACACTGAGGATGTCACCCGAAGTAGTGGGAGCAGGGGACTGTCCCTAGACAGGCTGGAGATTGGGCAAAATGAAGAAGATGCAAGGAGTTGGCTAAACTGGGAGTATTCAGAATCTGACTCCGGTGAGGTAACGGAGCAGGAGGCACACGAGGAAGGGAGACGGTGCGAAAAACGGCTCCCATGGGACCAAGGGATATGATGGTCAGACGCTAGCGAGTCCGCAAGTAGGACACCGAAGTCTGCCGCGCAGTCCGGCCGGCATGAAGGAACACCTCACGGTCAGAGGGGGGTGTCAGCACCTGCCAATGCAGATAGATTAAGGGCATTGCCAGGGAGACCACAAGGCAGAAATGCCACCCCAGCGATAGATAAGAGAGCTATGGGGAAAGAAAAGGAAGACTGTGCATTCCAATTCCCGCTGCTAGAAAAGGGGGGAGCAAGACCACAATATATTCCGTGGCCACACATGGACCGAGAGAACCTAAAAAATAAGCTTCCAATGCTGACATCGGGAGCCGGGAAGTGGATAAAGAGTTAGAGAAAATGACCGGGGTGTCACCTTAGCTATAGGGGACATTAAGGGCCTCTTAATTGCCATACTTGGTGAAAGAACTGAAGATGTATGGAAACGGGCAGGCTACCCTAGGGTAACCCTAATTAAAACCTCCCATGACGGAGCGCCATTTAATAATTGTAGAGCAGCAGTGTGGAAAGCGCTGCGAACGCTATATCCAGACACTTCTGATATGGGGCTATAATGGCTCGGAAAATGAAAGAGTCAGAGGATCCGTTGATTTATATCTAGAATTTTCAAGATGCGTGGGTGCTCGAAACGAGTCTTGGACGAAATCTATCCCTGTATTCTACCATATATTATGCCAGGGGTTGCCTGAGCCAGTGCAAAAACAACTTAAGAAATTGGTAGGAATAGAAGCCAAACCTTGGGCTGAAATACAGTTGACAATTGCACATTACTGTGGATTGTTGCAAGAAAAGAATCGGAAGACGGAGGCAACTCGTAAGGGTGAGGAAGCGGAGCTGGTGCAAAAGAAACTCTCGAAGTATGCTCTCGAGGGAGCCATGCTGACAAGCCCAGCTGAACCAAGAGAGCAATCAGTAGCTAACCCATCCCAGAATAACCTTGGTAGCACAGGATTTTACCCGAGGGGAAGGGGTTTTGGAGGAAGAGGATGGCAGAGTAATCAGGGTGGGGTTCAAGGCAACCAAGGGGGCTTTCAGAATAATCAAAGTGGCTTTCAGAACGGGCAGATGGGCAGTCCAGCTACGTCAGATGGACAGATGGCCCGACCACCACCAGTGTGTTGGCTGTGTGGAATGACAGGACATGTGGGGCGCATGTGCAGAAGCTAAGACATGTGGCAAAATAGCCAAGGGATGGGGGCAGGCATGGTGAATCAGCCAGCCATCCCCCAACTGGGCGGTGTACAAAATCACACAGTACAGCAGCAGGTGCCAGGCTGCAGCAGGGTGCACAGCAAGCGGTTCCACCCCCGCACATGGGGAACATACCGCAGGGACAATCCCGGCAGGCACCACCGAAAATGCTCTAGCTCCGGAGGGGGAGTCACCCCTGGGGATGGGGGAAATCAGCAAGTATACAGCGGGCCAAACTTATATATGAAATAGGACAGCTCACGGGGGACTCTGATGTGTTCTATCCTATCAGTGACACCAGACCCTAATAGGGAACCTAGGGCGAATGTCGTCATAGAGGGTAAAGAATATTCCTTCTTAGTTGACACGGGTGCGACGCGCTCGTGCATACGAGAAGGCAAGTTTTCCTTGTTCGGCGAAGCCATATATACTCAGAGTTTCATGGGAGCTCACAGTAGAGTTCCCTTTACAGATGCGCTCCCAGTCTCCGTGGGAGAGCACGAAATGAATGTACCCTTATTATATTCACGTCAGACTCCAGTAAAGATTCTGGGTCGGGACTTAATGACTAAATTGAATATGACAATCTTGTCTACCGAGAATGGTATAGTATGCTCCACTCCAGGAATGTATTATTCAAACGTGTGCGAAATGATCAGGGCATACTCGGGACGTACAGCCATGAGAACTATACCATTGGAGCCAGAAATCTTTGCATATGGCGTGCGGGTGCTCATGACGGGATTGCCAGGCCTCGCAGATAGAACTATGAGGACACCTGATGAGTTTCTATTCAGACCCAGAATACCTATGCACGAAGAGGAGGGACAAGTATTTCCCTTAATGATACAATCTGCCTCAGTACAAGGGAAAGTGGTATTGGTCGAAGGATATGACAACGAAGGCAGACAATGGTGTGCGATTATCGCCATTGAAGAAGGGTATCGAATGACTGACGTCACCGATGACGATCTGTTTGAAGAACACCCTGACCTAGAAGAGACAAGGGTAGAAGTGAGTCCCATATTTTGGGTCAAAATGATCAAACGGGAGGTGCCACAGAGAATGATGTTGGCGCTAATACGTCCAGAATACTTTATTGACAACATGGGCCAAGTGCCTGTCACGGTATGGACTACAGGGCCCTTTGATGTAGGCCTCCTGAAGGGGGCAGGCGAAGTGAAAATTAAACTGAAACCAGGAGCAATTTTACCAAGAGCACGACAATATCCTATGTCCAGAGAGGCAGATGAAGGGATCGCGTAGACAATTTCCACCATGATGGAGCAGGGCATCCTAGTGACGTCAGAATCACCTTGCAACACAGTGATTTACCCTGTCAAGAAATCAAAAGGAGGGTCTTGGCGTTTAATCCAAGATTTAAGAGCATTAAACGATATAGTTGAAGCTGAGTTCCCTCTAGTCCCGAATCCATCCACAATTCTATGCAACATACCCGCTGAGGCAAAATATTTCACGGTGATTGACTTCAAAAATGTGTTTTTCTCAATCCTGTTGCACCGTGACTCACAAGACCTGACGTCATTCACTTTCAGGCAAATGCGCCTGAAAAGCACAAGGCTGCCACAGGGATACTGTGAGTCTCCATACATCTTCAACAGAGTCCTGCAGATGGACCTAAGCAATATTGCAGTAGACAGTGTTGTTTTGCAATATGTGGATGACATTCTGATCTGCAGCGTCACTGAGGAACAATGCAGGCGCGACTCTGTCCAGCTATTGACTATCCTGGCTGAGAAAGGATATAAAGTTGACAAGGAAAAGCTACAATACTCTCAGCGAGAGGTGCTGTACATAGGACAGCTAATCTCACATGAAGGGAAAAAGGTAACCCCAGAAAGAGCTGAAGCTACCATGAACACGGCTAAACTGCTAATGATAAAACAAATGCAAAGCTTCTTAGGCCTGTGCAATTATGTCAGAGCATGGGTCTTCGACTACAGCTCGTATACCAAGCCCTTGCTTCAGGCCCTAAAGAAGGCCCAGGTGCCAAGGGAAAACATCGAATGGACTGAGGCAATGGAAAAGGGGTTTGCAGAACTCAAGGGGCGATTTGTAAGGCCCCAGTTCTCGGGATTTCTAATTATGCAGAGGAATTCTACCTGTTCTCACACACCAATGGTAATTTTATGACGCAGTGCTTGCGCAGCGAACCTCACTGGGGTACAAGCCCCTAGCATATTACAGCAGGAGTCTGGACCCGGTCATGAAGGGCCACTTCCCATGCGAACAAAATCTAGCTGCTGCCACGTTCTCCATTAAAAAGGCGTCATCCATTGTGATGGGGTGCTCCATGACATTGTATGTCGGGCACTCGTTGTTCACCATACTAGAGAAGCCAAAGGGCACGCTGACATCTCAGAGAGCATCCACATATGAAGTGATTATTTTTAACCCATTGATCAAAATAGTGCGATGTAAAACTGTGAATCCAGCTAGGTTCATAGCTGAGCCGTTCACAGAGGGAGAACCCATACATGACTGTGCGAATTATGAGGAATTCTATGATGAAATCCCCAGGGTAAAGGAAAATGCGGTGGCAAGTGGTGAAATCGTGTTCATTGACGGTTCCTCAAGAATCGATCAAGAAGACGGACAAAGATATACAGGCTTGGCCGTGGTAAAACACCTAGCGAATGGAGAGTTTTGAGTACTCAGTGCACGAATACCATCTCATTATACCCATGAGCGTATGATGGTAGCACGAGCCACACCCGAAGCCTACAACATGGGGCAGACTCAGCTAATGGAGCTTCAAGGGGAAGCACCTCAGGAGGAGAAAAATGTGTGGAAGCGTCGAGGGTGTTCCTTAAACCCCTCTGATGGGTTATGGAGGCAAGACAGCACTGGTAAACCAGTAATGCCTGTCGCCCTACTGAAGGTAGCATTGGAGCAGTTACACTACCCTATACATATGACAAAAGAAAATCTCGCTGCAACGCTCGCAGAAGACTGGTTTATACCGAATTTAGCAGAGCACGTTGCATTTTTCATGGTGAACTGCATTATCTGCCAACAGTTCACCGCTGGGCACACGTTAAAAGTAGTGAGAGGACTTATCCCCCAGCCAAATGGACCATTCCAGCACTTGCATATCGACTATGTCGACAAGATTCAAGTGTGCAACAGGTAGAGGTATTTAATTGTGGTGGTGTGTCCATTCTCTAGATGGATAGAAGCAGGTCCCTGTGCACACCCAGACTCTACCTGTGCTGCCAAATTTCTAGTGAGGGAAGTGTTCCCAAGATGGGGGGGGTGTGCGAGGTAATGAGGTCAGACAACGGGGCTCACTTTGTTAATGCAGTTTTTGAGCAAGTCAGCTTGATGCTTGGTATAAAGCACAAGTTCTCGTCGGTGTATCATACAGAGGGGAATGGCATATGTGACCGGCTCAACGGCCTGTTAAAAGAGAGGATAGCCAAGCTGAAGGGATGGTTGCACTGTCTACCACTGGCATTGTATGCACTTCGGAACCAACCAGGTTCCGACCATCATCTCAAGCCGAACAAGATAGTAACAGGCAGAAGGATGAGGACCCCTCTTACCCCCCGAGATAGAGCTAGATGTGATGCCCAGCCACCCAGTGAGGTCCTGGGGACAGAGATGCAGGAGTACTTGAATTGTATGACATCCAGCGCCTCTGTCATTTCAGGCCAGCTGCAGCGACAAAGAAAAGGGTGCAGCGCAGCACAAAACACAACAGGAAGTGCTGGAACAGACTCCACGCAAAGTCTATGTGCGCCACCCGTCTTCCCTGGTGATGCTGTCCTCATAAGGAACTTTACAAGGAAGAAGTGGGATGAGCCACGATTCAATGGTCCTTTCATCGTAGAGGACTGCACTCCTTCAGCCGTCAAGGTCCAGGGCAGAAGGGCATGGCTCTTCCTGAATGACATTAAACCTTATATAGGAGCAAGCCCTCCAGCTGCATCCAATCGTGAAGAAACTACAAACAACGGGGAAGAACCTCAGCACGTGCAGACAAGATCCATGGTGAGGAAGAAGGACGCATGAGCAGCAAAACAATGACAAAAGAACTCTGTTTCAATTTGTGACTTTTAAACAAGACATTTTCTCAAACCAGTGAAAGATGATAAAGGACATAAAACGAACACTCTGTGCATCCTAGTTGCAGGGTAAAGAGAAGCACATCCAAAGCCACAACAACATTGATAAAACAAACTTTTGAAGGCATGTCATGCCTAAGTAGTTCAAAGAATCAAGACTCTGATAAACTGGAAATAAAATATTTTCTGAGAGCATAACACAGTATCCTGTAGCAACCACTATCAAGACTTTGTTTACAGAACTTATGGTATCTCCCAGCAGAAACCTCAAGTGGGATGTGTTAACCTACTTTCAACTGGTGGTAATATCATACCCGTCACTCATAGGGAGAGAAACCAGTGTCACAGACTTTATTCAAGGCCCTGCGAACAAGAAAATGATCTGGCAACTACTGACTGTCATCGCGTGAGCCTTCGCCAAGCTACCCGAGCACAGTGCAGAGGACACAAATCTTCCACCACCAGTAGACATTGATGAACTCACATTTACTTGGTTCTTTCAAATAATTGAGAAATGCCCAGGACTCATCGGGAGAACAACTGACACACGTACTTTCATCAGAGACCCAAGAAACCTACCTCAGTTGAACCAACTGTGGACTAAGCTAAATCACCTCGTGGTAGTCCACGCAACAGGAAGGTGCAGAGACTGTGCAAATCAAAAGAAAAGCTCATGACAAGGACCCTGCCAAACAGGATAAATGTCTCTATCACCAAAAGACACCCGGCTGGCGCATAACGTCCTGCTTAGACTAGTCACAGACTATCCGGAAATGGTGGGGAGGCCTGCAGATGTTGACGTCATCACCTTCCTTAGAGATCCGGCCAACGTCCCACACATGGGTACACTCCTACATGGCATAATGCTCCAGGTGGAGCTATCTAACTTCCAGCGAGAATACCTTAGGAGGTTCCAGTGAGACTTTCCGCCGTGGGACAGATCGTGGAGACAGAGAGACAGTGCTTTATCTTTCGCTGTGGAACAAACCGAGGACAGAGTCACAGTTCTTCAATTTTCCACCACAGGACAGATCGAGGAGAGCAGAGACAAGAACTACACCATCTTATTTTTTTGTTTTGCTTTTCCTCTATTTTTCCTTATTTTTATTTTTTGTTTTTTTTATTTTTTCATGTTCACTTTTATTTTTATATTTATTTTTATTTTTACTACATTTTATTTTTGTGTGATTTTTAGCAGTTCCATCTTTTCATTCCTTCGCATTGAACAGGTTCCAGCATGTCCTCAGGACCAAGGCAAAGTCGAGAAATGCACTGGGTTTTTACCTACTGTAAATATGCATTATGAATGTGATATACCAAAGTTGCTAGCCTAACCCTTTTTCCATAGTCTAGCACAGGAACTGTACTGCATACCCAGAGATTACCGACAGCACCCGCAAGAGGGGGGACACATGAAAAAGCACTCATCACTTTAGTAGTAATGAACTCTTGAACTACGAAATCAGAGCAAGAAGAGGAATAAATAACTGACTATGGGCCTCATTAGGACCCTGGCGGAGAGGGTATTACGCCAGCGTAGTGCATGGCGTACCTCTCCGCCATACTACGAGTTCCCGTAGCGCCATGGAGGTTTTCTCCGCCTGGTTTTACCAGCCGGAGAAAACCATGGCGCTACGGGACCTCGTTGTTAATTACGCCACCGTATTTTACGGTGGCGTAATTAACTCCTTCCCCACTCCCATTATACCCTATGGGGCGAAAATGGGAATGGGGAAGGGCAGAATGGGGATTGGGGATTTACCGCTCCGCCGAGGTCGGAATGGGGCGGTAAATCCGCCAACCCCCATGGCGCTATCGGCGGCTTTCCGCCATGCTTCGCGGTGCATTTAGCACCGCGAAGTCCGCCTGGGTCGTAATGAGGCCCTATGAATTTGTTTGAAATGGGGGCACAGAACAGTATCTTGGTTTTACCACCAGCACAGGAGCGCCCCGCTTCCCTGGAAGGAAATGCTGCCAGATGTGCTACAGGTCCATTATGTGTATAAGCATAGTAATTATCATTGGGCCTCATTACAACCCAGGCGGTAAATTCCCTACTTTACCACCATGGTGTAAACTCCGTTTACACCATGGTGGATGGCGGATTTACCGCCCCATTCCAAGGTGAGTGGGGCGGTAAATCCCCATTCCCCATTTACCCTTCCCCATTCCCATTTTTGCCCCATAGGGCATAATGGGAGTGGGGAAGGCGCTAATTACGGCACCTTAAATTACGGTGCTGTAATTAGCACCAAGGCGGGTTAGTGCCTTGCATTTTAACGCCTGCTAAAAGCAGGCATTAAAATGGTAATCATGCGTTAAGGGTTAACGGCGCCAAGGGCGCCGTTAAACCCTTAACGCCTGGGTTGTAATGAGGCCCATTGTCTTTCTATCGTTGACTATCAGAACTGCTTTCTTTATTGGTGCACAAAGTATCCCAATCTCAGTGCACCCACCAGATAATGAACATCTGGGGCCTACGAAAGCACCCAGACCCTATATAGTGATCCCAGTTCCCAGAAAAGCTGATGGTAAAACAAACTAGATAAAACTAAATGTAATTAGCAGTGATTCATACACACTTGAGGTAATGAATGAAGAAAAAGGCTGGAGACAGGGTCAGCAAGGAATGAAAACGCAGCACTGACCACTGCACGCACCCACACACAGAATTCACACAGACAAGGGCAAGTGTCTATGGCTACAGGGCCTCCAACGAAGGCAGCAGAGAAGGGGAGACTGCCTGCTGAACAACAATTTCCAGAAAATAGCGGAAGCGACCGAGGAGAACCAAGTGAGAAACCAATGAAAGAGGGCATAGCAAACTCCCTCAAAAGAACAGAAGTAGCCACAAAGGAACTCACAGAGAAAACACAAACACTGATACACTATTTGTTCCCATTCATAGTCAAAGCAAGGAAACTGCACGAGGAGCTGAAAAATAGAACTGCAGAGACTAGAACAGTAAGCACACCAGCTCAGACGCAAGGAACAAGCACCAGACGTACGGCACAGCCAAGCATTGGGGAGTTGGTGAGCCAACGGCGGTTAGAGAACATCGACGAAAAATTACAAAAGGAAAGGAAACGCAAAACCTTCTCCTATCACAGCGATACAGGTAATGAAACCTGCTCCACTAACAAGCATGCCCAGAATCCTCCAACAAGAAAGAGTCATATAGACACATTTAGAGACGTGGTTATAGCTAACTACAAAAGGACATTGAGGATTAAGAGAAACCCAAATGAAGACAACAATGAACTCAATGATTACCTGGACAGCACAGCCCACCTTGGAAACAACATATGGTACCAGCACATGAAGGAAGTAGGACGAAGCAAGTCAGAAGGAGAATGCTTTGTCTGTTCACTCCTACCATATAGTATGGGAGAATCCAAGATCTTCGTGGCTGTAGAAATTGATGTACCCACAGCAAACTGTATATCACATGTAGCAATGTGCAACACCAGAGGACAATTTATGGGAAGAGACGCCTCGTTGATATGGGCCAACAAAAAGGATTACCCGGATGAAGATGGCTACGTCCAGGATATTAAGACAAGAAACAGGGTGCACACAAGGAATCACGTGATCAGATACGAGAATCCAGGCGTCAAAGGATCAGGAACACGTTGGGTAATAAACTCAAGATTGAACGTTCAAGGAAAGACTGCAGAAGAGGCGCAGACCTGGAAGACCAGAGGCCAAATGCAGATTTGGGGAACAGTGGTCTCCCAAGATGGATGGGAAGAAGGAGTTGTAATCTGCCGAGCTTGGATGGTCTTTGGAGCCTGCCGAGAAGCAAAAGAGAATTCGCAGAGGTTGTGCAAACATCTATGGCCAAAACTGGTAAAGCTGCTAACATGTGTCAAAGACAGAGGAGGACCCCTGCAGATAGTACCACTGGAAAGCCCAAAACTATGCTTCCAAAATAATGGCACAAGGAAGATGGGAGAGAATGTAAACTGCGGACGAATCTTTGAAGTCCCAGGAATGACACAAGGAACCGCAATTATTATGGACCATTGGAGCCATAGGGATGAAAATAATGGTTGATGTCGAACCAGGATGGAAGCCCAGAGACCTGACTGATGAAGAAATAAGAGACTTCGTGAAGGCCAGCAAATTTGCGCCAGAAGGAACGAAGTTCACATATCCTAAGAAACGAAGAAGATATGAAGGAAAATGGATCTAATGCAGCCCAAATGGACAATGTCAGCTAATGACCTGGAACAAAGATGAGCATGTGAAAGCAGCAGGGAGTTTGAAAGGGGTGATAAAAATATGGACTCCAAAGACTCACACATTCACACCATCATGTACAAACCCTGAAAACGATGAACATAACACTGAAGAATCAAAGAAAATAAATGCAAAGGAGATCGCAGAAGTGGTCGATGAACCGACCAGAGGGGGGAGTGTAGAGGAGGTCCCAGACATGGTCTGCACCCCTGCCCCTCATTTCGAGGTACCAGGAGAGTACTCACCAAGGTATGTGACATATGAGGAACAAATGAACCAACAAAGAGCTGCACTGGGGCTCTGCCCAGTGTGCATCAGAAGATCCATACCTGTTGAAGCGCCCATAACCAGACAACCCTGGGCAGCACGGTACCCTATCAGACAGCCGTATCAGCCGCTGATACAAAACGAAGAATACCTACAGATGGTCCAAGAAGAGACCCAAAGAGCCCTAATGGAAGGCCAGTGGAAATGGCACAAGGACCTGAACAGACTTGTGAATTAACAAAAGCGACTATCGAAGACAAGCACGCCAGTGCGAGTAGTTACGAAAATAAATGTAATGGACACAGAGAAGAGACAATGTTAAAACGTAAGGAAACGTTGCTACGAGACAAGATGAAAGCAACCGACCAGTTAAAGTGTGTAAATAGGCTTGGAACGCAAGAGGCTAAAGAAAACGATACTGCAAGCGCCAACCATATATCTACCTCAATAAGACACATTATACAGGTGCGACTCCATTTTGTAAAAACAGAAATGTACCCAGGCTGCCAGAGGCCTAACAGGCCAAGTTTCATAAACCCAGCCAGAGGCAAGAGAAGGAGCGGAATCGAAACTCACCAAAGAGCGGCTCATGCCTAGGAAATCGAGGTCATCCAGAGAAGGGGAGGAGAGCATCAGCTAACAAGACTCAGACTTCAGAGTACCAGCCTGCCCCATGAAGTTCAAGATAAGGGGGGCCCATGCAGGTGGCGAGGCTGAAACAAAATTAAATTCACTAAAAGCTTGAAACTGAAGCAGATTCATGGTGAACTACCACTTGATCTGCCAGGCGCGAAGAGGTACCACCGCCTGATGTCACCCTGAGCCCGAGGATGCCATAACTTTTCCTGATAAGAGGCTACAGTTTTGAGGCCATACCCAGCCAGCTAATTGACACATAGCCCAAGATACTGATTGATGGAAGGGAGGCAGGGTGAAACTTGGGACACAAGGCACCTGGTGTCCATTGTGCATGCTGCTAATTAAAAGAGGAAATGTATGTCTAGGGTGTAACCTGCCCAATCACAATGGACCAATTTATCTGGGGTCCTATATATCGTAGAACCAATGAGACGTCGTACTTGCAGTGACGTCTATCACGTGTGATGTAGAGGGAGGGGCGTAGACGCCCACCCGCTAAGAATTATCCAATCCGCATGCTCTATTATCATATACAGATATACCACCTATACTTACGTTACCCTTCCTAACCAATTATATTGCATGACGAGTTTTGTAGAAATAGACATCAATGATGACGAATATTGCCTATAAGAATTGCTGTTCAACTGAAGTTCGAGGAAGTTGGAGCGAGACAGGTGATCACAACACTGAGGAGAACAATCACTGGTTCTGGAAGCACCATAAAACCTCACACTTTGCTTCTGCCTTCACCCCCCTCTCTCCTGCTGATTCGGTTCTCTCTCTGCACCCTGCACCTGGCCACCCTCAGTTTTCCGGGCCCAGGTACCTGCTCACCCTGCCACCTACCTGCACTGCCTCCTGGCCACCCTTTGCACTGGGGTCTGTATCTGTACCCATACAGCCCCCCTTTTTTCTTTTACTGCACTTATCAGACATACCCTGTCTGCTGCCTTAAAATCAGCACTTGCCACTTGCTGGCTGCAGTACCACTGTTTGTTGCCTTTACTTTTTTTTTATTATTTATCTGTTTTTCCTTTGCTTCGCACTTTCCACTTCTCCCCCTTCCATGCACTTTTTCCCTTCCCTCTCCCATGCACTTGCACGTTTTCAATGTCACTGGCCCTGGTAAAATCGTTGTTTTTTTCTCCCTTGTTCCCCTTCCCTTGCCTTGTCGCGCTCTGAAACACTTGTGTACGAGCGTGATACAAATAAAATATCAATATCAATACCCAAGGAGCAATCAAGAAAGTGTACGTAAAGCACCCTGTAGCTCTCCATGGCACATCCAAGAAAGTGTGCCTAAAACACTGTAACTCTCCAAGGAGCATCCGAGAAAGTGTGCCTAAACACTGTGCAACTCACCAAGGAGCATCCAAGAAAGTGTGCCTAAACACTGTGCAACTCTCCAAGGAGCATCCAAGAAAGTGTGCTTAAAACACCTTACACCTCTCTGAAGAGCATCCAGGAAAGTCTGCATAAAACATCCTGTAACTCTCCAAGGAGTATCCCAGAAAGTGTGCTTAAAACACCATGTAATTCTCCAGGAAGCATCCAATTAAGTGTGCGTAGAACACCCTATCACTCTCCAAGAAACATCCAATAAAGTGTGCGTAAAACACCCTGTCACTCTCCAAGGAGCATCCAAGAAAGTGTGCTTAAAACACCCAGTAACTCACTGAGGAGAATCAGAGAAAGTGTGCTTAAAACACTCAGTAACTCACCAAGGAGCATCCAAGAAAGTGTGCTTCAACGCCCAGTAACTCCGAAAGGAGCATCCGAGAAAGTGTGCTTAAAACACCCAGTAACTCTCCAAGGAGCATCTGAGAAAGTGTGCTTAAAACACCATGTAACTCTCCAAGGAGCATCCAAGAAAGTGTGCTTAAAACACCCAGTAAATCCCCAAGGAGCATCTGAGGAAGTGTGCTTTAAACATCATGCGCTCCAAGGAGCATCCAAGAAAGTGTGCTTAAAACACCCTATAACTCTCCAAGGAGCATCCAAGAGAATTTTCTGTAAAACACCTTGTAAATCTCCAAGAAGCATCAAAGAAACTGTGTGTGAAACACCCTGGGATCCGGCTCAATTTGAACATAACGTAAATGAATAAGGCTTTTACCCCATGTATTCACATTTCGGCTCATTTTCGATCATTTGTATGGCAGAGATGGGGCAGTGGGTGCAGAGTACTGGGAGACCTCAATTACTAGCTAGGACACTCCGACGACTATATTGCAGCTGAACGAGCTCAATCCTTTTCTGACTTGGGCTTTACACAAATGGTTCAATCCCCCACCCATAACCTGGGTCATACCCTTGATTGGGTTTCTGCCATCAATAGCCCTTGTCATGACGTAATGGTAACACCCTGTCCTTGGTCAGATCATGCCTTTCTCCACTTCTCAACCACAGTACCATATGTCACTAAAGCCCAGCTGGGCCATTCTGAATCGATCTCATTTCGCAACACTAAATTTTTGACGCTGGAAAAAATAGAAGCCTTGACATCACAGGCCATGCCGACTTTGGAGACTGATGACACAGGCACTCTAGCTAAGAAAATTAAGTCCTCTCTGAACTTGGTGGTTAATACCCTTGCGCCTTTGAAAAATTAAAAAAAAACCTGTAGAAACCAAAAGAACTAACTCATGGTTCTCCCCTGAACTTCAAACTCTCAGAGCTGCATCCATTAAGCTATTCTACATATGGAAAGCCAATCAATCGCAAATTAGCCCTTTCCAATTACATAACGGCATCCAAAGCATACACAACAGACATTACAGAAGCTAAGAAATCGCATCTGGACACTAGAATCTTACATGCATCCTCTGATTCTAGGGAACTGTTTAAAATTCTGAAAGAACAAGAGGTCGTCCCAGAGCCTGTAGCATCCACAATCACCAAAAATGCTGATTGGTGCCTAGATATCCAGAACGCCATGGCAAACAAACTGGTTGGAATCCGGGAAGGCGTAGCTGCACAAAAAAAAGTGCTTACGAGACCCATGGCACTCATACAGCCAGCAACACATTTACTAGGAGCCCAGATATTCCCATTTTTTATTTCACTCCTATATCGGAGGAAGAATTAGCATCTATTATTTCCAAACTGAAAGCCACCACCTGCACAGGGGATCCCTGTGCCTCTACTATCATTAAAACCTGCCCACCCACGTTGTTACAAGCTATATGTAAATTTGTAAACTCTTCATTTCTCAATGGCATTGTTCCAGACGAGATGATGCAAGCCTGGGTTACCCCCCTTTAAAAAAAAAAACAACCTAGATCAGACCAATATATGCTACCAATTATAGGCCGATAACCAACACCCCCTTTCTGCTGAAAACTTTGGACCGGGTTGCATATATTCAAATTGCTCAACATCTTAATGCACACCCTATCCTCAATTCCTTTCAATCAGGTTTTCAGACAAGGCTTCAGCACCGAGACCTCTCTACTGGACCTTAAATCCCAATCGCTCCAGAGACTGGATAACCAGCAGATTTCGCTGTATATCTCATTGGACCAATCTGCGGCATTTGACCTCGTTGACCATTCCATCCTGACAGACAGGCTTATGTCAGTTGCCAACTGCTCCCAGGCTGCCACCAAATGGCTGCTCTCATTTCTATCTAAGAGAGTCAGCAGGGAGTGTGCCAATGTGCCAATGAGGCAAAGGCACCGGCCATTCAGGTGCTCTTTGGAGTTCCACAAGGTGCTAGTCTATCTCCTTGTATTTACAATATATTCATGGCTCCCTTCTTCGCCCATCTCGCTCAAGAGGGTATTTTATTTTCTAATTAAGCTGATGACACACAATGTGTCATCCCTCTCACGGGTCAGTATGATCAGGACGAGAAGGAACTCAATGGCATATTTTCCTTTATCGAACAATGGATGATGTTAAATAACCTCGCACTCAATCGCGGTAAGACTGAACTTATGGTGGTAGGATCGGAGGGCATTTTGGCTAAACTTGATCCAGCTTATAAGCATTTTCAGTTAGGGGATGATCAAATCCCCACCCTCCCTAAAGTAAAAATCCTGGGTGTGATCCTGGATCAGTCGCTTAATATGAAGCCCTATGTAGCCAGTATAGTTTCATCTGCCACTTACTATATCAAATTGTTGGCACACTTGAGACTGCTCATCTCTCAACAGAATTCCGAGTCTATCGCCCGAGCGATTGTAGGACCCAAATTGGATTATTGCTGCAGTCTGCTAGCAGGCGCCAGTAAATCCACCATCAATCGTCTCAAGGTGGTTCAGAATGGCGCGGTCAGAGTTGTAGTGGGACTCTCATGTAGAGGCCATGGGCCTCATTACGACCCTGGCGGAACGGGTTAAACGGCGCCGTAAAAGGTGACGGCACCGTTCAACCTGTTCCGCCACATTACGAGGTCCCCTTGCGGGACACGGTAAGCACGCCTGGGAAAACCAGGCGTGCTTACCGGGTCCCGCGAGGGGAAGAGGAGCAAACAACGGGCCATCTTGTAATGGCCCGTTGTTTGCTCCCTCTCCCATCCCCATTCTGCCCTATAGGGCAGAATGGGGATGAGGAGCACGGCATTACCGCCACCCGCGAATGGGCACTTACCGGCCCATTCAACTCGTAATGGGCCGGTAAGTGCCCATTCGCGGGTGACGGATGCAAGTTCGGCGGTAGTCGTGTCTGTAATGCAGGCATGGCTACCGTTCAAACTCGTAATGAGGCCTCCATGTCTCAGAAGTGCGTCAAGCCTTGCACTGGCTCCCCATGGAGTCTCGGATACCCTTTAGACTTTGGTTATCACCTTCAAATGTCTTAAGGGAATGATGCCCCCTTACTTACAAAGGTATATAAGGAAAAAACCCTGCCTCAGAAATTTACGATCTAACAATCTTAACCTCCTTAACCAGCCGAGATCTAAAACCAAAAAAGCGCAATTGGGTGCCTTTGGGTTTGCAGCCCCGGCACTTTGGAATGCCCTGCCTAGTCACCTGAGTAATTCCTCAGTCTTGAGTAATTTCAAAAAGGGTTTAAAAACACTCCTCTTTAAATAAGCATCCATCTGATATCCTCTCTCCAGCAACTCTCTGACCTCAGGATACCTTCTGCCTGTTTTTTGTTATGTTTTTCTTTCTCTGCGCCCTCACACCTACGGGTCTATTGCTGCGCAATACAAATGTCATAAAGTAAAGTACAAGTGCTTCAGAAATTGCACTGACATGGATTTTCATGCCGGGGCAAATGCTGGAGGTCTGTATGTAGGTCCGCCAGCTTTATGCACTAGCATAAAGCAGGCATACCCCATAGGGATCCATTGTACATGCTCCCTGCCATGCTCGCATGTCAGGCTCGCATGTCCCTTGGTGCTCGCATGTCAATTACAATGAAACCCTGCTCGACCCACTTAATTTGAATTGTGAGCGCCGCTTGACATGCAAGCATGGCAAGCGGCGCTCACAACGAAAAGTAAACACTGCCTCGCATGCCAGCATGCCAAGCAGTGCCAGGCACAGTGGAGAGCAAAAGTGCAGGGCAAAACGTGTACATCCAATTACAATTTAACCCTTCTCGACGTGTTTAATTTCAGATGTGAGTTCTGCTTGCCTTCACAGCATGGAAAGCATTGCTCACAATGAAAGAGTAAAGACTGTCTAGCGTGCAAGCACTACAACATGCAATGGCCCTTCACTGCCAAATTGCTCATTTGTATAAAATGAACTCGCCTGTAACTCTCCAAGGAGCATGCGAGAAATTATTCCTGATTACATTCACTCGGATCAGCCAACGAGCCTGTTGAGCCCCGCTGGACTCTTTTTCAAGGCTTCGGTTATGAAAATATGAGTGGGTTGCTGGCTAGGAAGTTTATGGTTTCAAATGAATAAAGACAGCAGTAAGCCACTTTCCTGGTTTCCAAGTTTGCCGTGACTGCTGTTTTTTGGCACCTGGTTTCCTATTCAGAAAATCTGTGCTGCTTTAGTTATTTGAAGTTGCCAGTGTTCCAATGTCATCTCTGTATCAATATTTTAATGAACATCTCAAAGTAAGTCGTCTAAACCGATGACCTTTACTGAGGTCAAAGAGCATTTGATGTCGCTTCTGCTAAACCTGGAATGCTGTTGAATTGGCGTCCCTGACCATACAACGCACGGGATGAAGAGACATTTTGTTTTTGTAACTACAGTGCACACAGCGGTCTGGATGTATGTGCATGAAAGAAGGTGTGTAATGCAGGCGACGCCCTTTAACCCTCTCTCTCTTATCACCAGACCAGTGGGATTCCTGAAAAGGGCGGTGTGGTATGCCAATTTTCTACTGTTGTGTCGTTAAATATGGCAGCTGATGTGGGTCCAGGAGCACACCTTCTGAGGCATGGCGTGCTGCACGCGTGTCGAGCGCCGCACAGTGCAGCACCACACCCACTGCACACCACGGAAGCATTCCGCAGACGTAACGTCGCACGTTCTAAATAGACAGCTTTGCCTCCCTTGGTCAATAACAGAGCACTAATGACCTGCACCCCGGGACTGCTGGTAGATCAAGGTCCAGAGCCCCATTTCCCATGGGTGCCACATTCACTGAATCGCGTACATGGCACCAGATTGGTATGGAGTTGCCTCATGCCCACACAAGGGTTTTTGGTTATGGTAGACCATTTATCACCTGTTATCAAACTACAGACAGGAACATATCTCCTTCTTTGAGGGCAGGAAGCACCCATCGCCATTGGCACGCTGACGAAAAGTTCATTTCGGAGCAGCATCTTTGGCCGGGCAAAGTATGAGAACTGCACCTGTGGGCGAAGCACTCTCTAAACGATATGTGATGCATTATAGCATGGGCGCTGTTATCTAGATATAGTTCCCTGAACACAGCACACAGGTCTGGGCACGCTGGGCACGGTACACTCGTGAAGTTACTCTCAACATATTACTACCTCCTCGGTGCGTGAGTTGAGAGGTCTAGCTCTGGACATGGTACTCTGGGCACCATATTACATGAATAGCATTCTGTCACCGTAATGTGGGCAAAATATGCTTGGAATGGAATTCTGGGCATAGTATTCTAGGTGGATACTCTGAGATGTAAGTTTGAGCTTGGGAGGCTAGCACAGTATTCTGAGCGCAGTTCTCTGGTCATGGCAGCCAGGAATTGGTGCTCTTGGAACAATATCTGTAGTATGGTATTCTGCCTACATGGCTCTCTGGGCATCTTAGTCTGGAATAGTACTCTGGGTATGGTAGCCTTGACCCTGTACCCTGGGCAGGGTCGGACAGGGCCATAAAATTGTCTCGGGCACCTATGAAAAAGTGGCCCGCCATTGCAAATGGCAATTCATTCCTTTTTGTGATACTGAATAGCACCCAAGGGGGAGTTTTTGGCTACAGTGTGATGCAATTGTTCATTTTAAAGAATATTTATTCAGCAACACTGGTTAAAACTACTACCTGCAGAGTGAATTAACTCATCAAACTGGCTGAATTGGACAAAAAAGTGGCCCACTTGACCAAAAAAACTGGCCCACACCAACATTTTGTGTTTTTGGTTCGGCCCTGGGCCTATTGCCCTATAGGCCAGTCCAAGCCTGAACCTGGGACAGTACTCTGTGTTCTGGACACAGTACTCTTGGCACAGCATTCTAGATATTACACTTTTAGCATGGCGGTCAGGGCATCGCAGTCGCCTAGGCACATTACTCTGGGCAAGGAAGCCAAGGATCGTTGTTCTAGGCACAGGATTCTTGGCATGGAGTTTTAGGTCTGGTACCCTTTACATGGCATTCTTGGCATTTAAGTCTGAGACCAGCACCCTGACTCTGGAAAACCTATTCTGGGCATGGCAGTCTCTGGCCCTGGCACCCTGGAAATGTCTTTTTTATGTAAATGCATTTACAATTTTGATACAGTGCTCGTTATATAGGAACGGAAGAAACAAGGTGCTCTATAATATTACAAATTGAGAAAAACACTCACATGAGTGGTAACTAACAAAAGAAGGATAACATTTGAGAACAAGCAAAGAAACAATGAAAAGACATTCAATTAAGCAATATGCCCCTCGCGGCAGGGGCATTACCGACTCAGGTAATGCTTTGGGGCCCATAGTTAACGAAGGCCCAGGGGCATTACCTGAGCGGATAATGCCCAAGCCACGACGGGCATATAGCTTTTAGTACCCCAGCCAGCAATATCTGCGTGACCGGAGCACTAAGGGACACAAAAAAAAAGGACCAAGAAATTGGCCCATCGGGAAAGGAAAAACAGAGTCTGTTTTCCCTTTCCATGGCGGCCATCGGGAGCGGACGCGCTGGGAACAGAAGTGTTTCCAGAGCGTCCATTCCCGAAAGAAGACAAAGAAGAAGGTAAGTGGGTTTGGGAGGGCGTAAGGGAGGGGGAAAAAAAGGGAAAAAAAGAAACACACCTGGGCCTCTGGCGGGGACGATGGACGCCTCCAGCCGTGTGGAGGAGCGGAGCGGGAATGGCACCGCTCTGAGTCTCCACATGGCTGGAGGCTGCCATCGTCCCCCGCTGGGGACAAAGGAGCAAGAAGGTAAGTGGGGTGGGGAGGGCAGGGAGGAGGGAGGAAAGGGTAAGGGAAAAAAAAAAGCCTTACCCAAGTCTCCGGCGTGGAGCGAAGGCAGCCTCTCAGCCATGGGGAGGCTGGGAGCGGGGATGGCCCTGCTTCAAGCCTCCTCATTGGCTGAGGGGCTGCCACGACCCCCCTTCCCCCCGACGGGGTCAATGACAGTGGAATCCCGACCGAGGAATTCGCGGGCAGGAAATGCCTCAGCGAGGACCAATCAAAATGGCTCTTTCATTCTGATTGCGCCCTCACCGGGTACTAAAAATGCATATAAAAGTTAGAAGTTAGAGAAACAAATAACTGAACAAAGGACACATCTCTTTGATAGAGGACATTTGAGCGTTTCCAGAGCTTTAAGAAAAGTGAAGAGATCTGTAATGCGCCTAATGTGAGTGGGAATCGCAGTTCCACGGTAGTAGGCCAGCTGCTGGAAAGGCCCGATTGGAAGTACATGGAGTACATGTATACCTAGCACCACTGGAGCCCATCCTAAGCGAGAGAGAGCAAGAGAGAGAGAGATAGAGGAGAGAGAGAGAGAGGGGGGGAGGGAGAGAGAGGAGATAGGATAGAGAGAGCGAGAGAGAGAGAGAGAGAGAGAAGGAGAGGAGAGAGAGAGAGCGAGAGGAGAGAGAATGAGAGACAGAGAGAGGAGATAGAGAGGAGAGAGGTGAAAGGAGAGAGGGGGAGAGAGAGAGAAAGAGAGAGGAGAGAGAGAGAGGGAGAGAGAGAGAGAGAGAGAGAGAGAGAGAGAGATGAGAGAGAGACAGAGGACGGGAGAGAGGAGAGAGAGAGGAGAGACAGGAGAGAGAGAGAGAGGGGAGAGGGAGGGAGTGAGAGAGAGAGACAAGAGAGAGGAGAGAGAGAGAGAGAAAGAGAGAGAGAGGAGAGAGAGAGAGAGAGAGAAAGAGAGAGGAGATAGACAGAGGAGAGGAGAGAGAGAGGAGGGGGAGAGGAGAGATAGAGAGGATGGAGAGAGGAGAGAGCGAGGGAGAGAGAGGAGAAACGAGACAGAGGAGAGGGGAGAGAGAGAAAGATAGAGAGAGGAGAGAGAGAGAGAGAGAGAGAGAGGACGAGAGAGGAGAGAGAGAGTGAGAGAGGGAGAGAGAGAGAGAGAGAGAGAATGAGGAGGGAGAGAGGGAGGAGGGGGAGAAGAGAGATCGAGGGAGAGGAGAGAAGAGAGAGGGGAAAGACGAGAGAGAGGAGAGAGAGAGAGAGAAAGAGAGAGAGAAGGGAGAGAGGAGAGAGAGGAGAGAGAGACAGAGGAGAAAGAGAGTAGACAGATGAGAGAGAGGGGGGAGAGAGAGAGGAGAGGGCTAGGGCGATTGAGAGGAGAGAGAGAGAGAGAAATAAATATATATCTGTTAGGGTAAGCACCTTCAAAGTGATACAGCACATCCGGAACTGAATACGGAAGTGTGGGGGCACCAGTGCATTGGAGAGGGAAGCAGAGTGATGCGCTTGAACTTATGAGACCCAGAGACAAGTGGAGCAGCAGAGTGAAGGACAGACGAGGTCAGCCAGCAAGCAGGCAGGGGGGAAAGCAACCAACAAGCCTGGACAATACAAGAGTCTGCCGCATTACAGAAGTGTCGGGTGGAGGGCAAGATGGAAAAGGTGTCTTCCAGAAATCAAGGCTATATGTACACCAGCAAGCTTTGGAGATCAGAGAAATGTGCATTTGAAGATTCATTTAGGACTCAAGGTAGAAACCGAACGGTGCTGAAATACAGCAGCTGAAGCGAGACAGAGCCGTAAGGCAGTGGCGAAAGGGATAGAGCCGAAAGGCAGTGGCGAAAGGGATAGAGTGTAAGGTAGTGGCGAAAGGGATAGAGCGTAAGGCAGTGGCGAAAGGGATAGCGCCGTAAGGCAGTGGCAAAAAGGATAGCACCATAAGGCAGTGACGAAAGGGATAGAGCCGTAAGGTAGTGGCGAAAGGGATAGCGCCGTAAAGCAGTGGCGAAAGGGATAGAGCCATAAAGCAGTGGCGAAAGGGATAGAGCCGTAAGACAGTGGCGAAAGGGATAGAGCGTAAGGCAGTGGCGAAAGGGATAGCGCCGTAAGGCAGTGGCAAAAAGGATAGCACCATAAGGCAGTGACGAAAGGGATAGAGCCGTAAGGTAGTGGTGAAAGGGATAGAGCCGTAAAGCAATGGCGAAAGGGATAGAGCCGTAAGGCAGTGGCGAAAGGGATAGAGCTGTAAGGCAGTGGTGAAAGGGAAGACATGCAACAAAAACAGAGAATAACCTCAGGTGTGGCAGGGTTCGGTTATAAAGAAAAGAGACGCATACAGACTTCAGAGGCACCCCTCAAGGTGGAAGACGTCTGCTGGTGTGACACCCATTAGTGGAGCTGGGTGTCATCTGAATACTAAGGGGTGGCAGCGCCAATGGTATTGCTGGAGGGAGACTGGGGGTGGCTATAGTCCCAGGTTTATTGGTTGTATCCCTGCATAGAAACTCAGGGGCTACAACCAAAAGACTAGCCTGCCCGAGTCCCAATAGTTCCGATATTAGCATAGCCCCAGATATTTTCAGACCTAGCAACACCCCAGGGCAGTGCCTGAGCCCAACACTCCATCTACAATGCCTACGTAAATAAATAAATAAATAAATACATACATCTCCCAGCAGCTTCATGTTGATGTTAAAAAACATACACCTTGCTCTTCTTCTCTTCCTTCTCTCTCCCTCTATCTTGCTAACCTACCCCTCTGCTCTTTCCCTCTCCCCCTCCTCTTCCTGACAGCCTGCAGACTGGCTGCCTGGTGTACCTCAGAGGCACCCCGCCAGTCCTCTCTCGCACTTGCCTCAGGGTCCTGCACTTGCCCCACCCTCACTGCACTTGAGAAATGACTCATGAGAGTGGCTCTCTGTGCACTTACCCCTGACTCCACCGACTGGGTGCACTTGAACCTCCCCCTTCCTGTTTCCGTCTTTGCATTTGCACGATCTAAATTCACTGTGTCAGAAGATCGTCTGCTCTCCCTTGTCCTCATCCCTTAATTGCACTTGGTTAAACTGCAGAGTCGCTGCCAGGCCTATTTGCTGTGTCTCAACTATAACTGTATGATATGCACTTATTCTGCCGGAGCAGACTATTATCATCTCAGAATTTCAAGGGCTCTGATTCGACAGCTGTTTTTCCCATGTTCCCACCCTCCTTGAACGCTTTGAAACACTTGCCTTGTATATAGGCGCTTTATAAATAAACATTACCATTACCATTACCATAGGAGATAGGATTGGACCGACGGTAACACCACATGACATCATGAGAGTGTCAGACCTAGATGTCCCAATTTGGATGAACCATGCCCGCTTATAAAAGAAAGATTAAATACCCTCCAGGGCATAACCACCCAGGAGCATGTAGGCAGGCAAAGAGGGCAAGGTAGAAAGTGGCACCCCTGATATGATATGATATGATAGTGATATGATAGTTTATTTATATAGCGCCTATACACAATGTGTTTCAATTGTTTTCAAAACTGCTGAGAAACCAAGGAATTCAAGCAAAAGGGCATCGCTCGAATCCAGAATGTGCACAGCATCATCTAGACCCTGCGGGATGGCTGTTTCGCTGGTACATCTTGGATGAAAACTAGACTGATCAGGATACAGCGAGGAGTGAGAAAAGGGGTGCTTTGGAGTTGCTGCATGACACACTTTTCAAAGATCTTAACCGGGAAGGGAAGACGGGTTATTGGGCGATAATTGGATGCGGCTCCAGGTTCTAGAGGAGATTTCTATTTCTTGAGAATAGCCTAGATTTCCAGGTCTCCGGTGGGTTTCCATGAGCCAAGAGGCATTAATCAGAGGGAGCCACAGCTGGGGGATATAATTTGGATCATCTCTGTTCAGAGATACCGAGACGGGATCCTCTGCTTAACCCGTGCGCTCCATAGAAGCCAAATAGACATTTCTGAGGAGAAACTTGTCACATTCAGTGCCAACCAGAACGGATTGTGACAGGTTGACAAACAAGAATTAGGTGGCCAGGGAGTAGGATTAGTTGGAATATCAGCGTGAACTCTGACCATCTTGTCAGTAAAATAAGAACTAACAATAGAAGCACTTAGGGGAGGGTCAGTGGCAGGACCTTGCGAGGGAGGGTTTAGGAAGTAGCTAACCACCTTAACCCCTTAAGTGCTAAGGGCGAGTATGTTCATCATTGTAGGCGCCGCCCAGTCCGGCACTTACCCAATACCTATTTAGCCTGAAGGTTTGCAAACCCCAGTTGAGACTGTCGAAATGCAGTCCTTATCAGGACTGGCTTGATGCCCGGGCCACCCGGGCGACTGCCCCGGGAGCCACATTAGCCCGTTTGCCACGCCAGCTCGGGGGAATCTTTCAAGGTCCCCCTCCGAGCTGGCGTGGTGGGTGAAGGCGTGGCAGGTGCCCTATTGTAATGAAATGCGCTCCGCTCTCCTGCTGGCACTGGATGCGCCAGCAGGAGAACAGGAAGCTTTTCTTTATAATAGGGCGCTGATGCTAAACCAGCATGGGGCAGCCTTTGAAAGGCCTCCCAGTGCTGGTTTGATAACCGAGCTTTAAATACAGCGCCCCGGCTTGTTTTGCAGTGGTGCTCTATTTTGCAGAACAACTGTACATTCGTTGCCCCCAACCCCACCCCTTTGGGTGGGGGGTCGCTGCGGATGGGGTGCCAAGTTTTGTTGACTCACCATGGGCGCTGGCAGAGCTAAGGCTGGACACAATGTTGTACAGTGCTTTATAAGCAGTGTTCTGGGCATAGAGGCCTGGGACAGTCCGCTGCCGCGGTGTTCGCGGCTCTTATCTCTGCATAAACTATTCTTGCCATAATTTGCAAAGTCCCCTGTCTGACTCTTAGGGTGAAGGGAGAGGTAGGAGGTCCGGTGTCACAATCCACTGAGTGATGCGAGGCCTGGTGCAGGGACGTCATTTGGGGGTCGCCAGAGGTTGACTGATTGATTGATTCATTCAAGAACAGGGGCAGTTCCCATGAGCAGCGAGGCAGTGAGAGGCAGTGGTGGCATTTGGAGACTGTTGAGGTCTGGTACAGGAGGCCGGAGAAAGAAGGACACAGAAGGAGGCGAAGTTGGAGAGTAGAGAAAGATGCTGCAGAAAGGAGGATAGAGAGGAATAGGTGAATCTGGAAATACGGGCTGGAGATAGAAACAAGGAGAATGGGATCAATCTGGAAAAGAGAAGAAAGAGGCTGGACAAAGGTGGGGTGGAGTTCTGGTGAGAGAGGAGGTGTGAAAAAATGAAGGTGAGTTCATAGTTAAGGTGGATGTGGTGAGGACAGAATTAAGAAACATCCAGTGGAAGGAAAAATGTGAGATGGGGAGGGTAAGAGAAAAGAAAAAGTAACACCTGAGAAAGAGGGTCAGAAGGACCAGGATGTAAAGGAAAACTGGGAGGTATTGGGAAGACAGGAAGGGGTGTAGGAGGCGGGAAGAGAATATGGAGGAGAGGTAGCAAGGGCAGAGGAAAGGTAACACTGTTATGCTGTGAGAAAAGGAGTGAGGAGGGGAGGTTGAAGAAGGTCAGGCATGCATAGTAAATCAGAGGAAAGACAGAGGGTGCCCCCATAGGAATGGGGACAAGGAGATAGGGAAAGAGGGGTTTCAGGGAAGAGAAGAAAGAGAGGATTGAACCTGGGAATCCTCCAGTCCCCTGCACACTATCAGGCGTTGGTTAAAACCAATTACTCAAATATTTAGACAAAAAGAATACATAAGACAATAGACATTTGAAGAAGAGTTATAAAACTTAAGAGTTTATGAAAAAATACATGTTTGTATATTTTGATATATAAGCACACAATGTCAAAAAAATTTAAAGATGAAAGCAAACAATGAATAACTTTTTCAGCCGTAATTACAGAGCTTCACATTTCTTTTGCAATTGTTTGATTGTACAATGGTTGAATATGAAATAAGCATGTTCTTTACCAAAACAGAAATTTGACGTGTAAGCATGCTGTATTTGAAATGTTCTATATACTCTTAAGCAGTTGTAGTTCATTGAGTTTTTTTTGTCCAATTCCCCTTCAACAGTCTGTACAGGCCTTTGAAGAAGAGGACCAATTCCTCAAAACGCGTCGCTACAGAAAACAGACTACTATGTTTGCTTCCATCTGTACATTTTTTTGAACATTGTGTGCCTACATATCAAAATATACAAACATTTATTTTTTCATCAACTATTGAGTTTTGTAATTCTTCTTCAAATGTCTATTCTATTATGTATTCATTTTGTCTAAATATTTGAGTAATTGTTTTTTACCAACACCCGATAGTGTGCAGGAGACGGGAAGATTCCCAGGTTGAATCCACTCTTTCTTCTTGTTCTATGTAGGGGTTTTGTGCCAAGACCTCAGTTCCTCCATGCACCTAAAAACTGTGAACTAGCAATTATATATACAAAGCCATGTTTAAACTTGCAAGGTGTGCACCATTGACCCCTTCCTGTTTCAGGGAAGAGAGACAGCTTCCAAAATACAGTAGTGACATTAACTGATCAGGGCTACATCCTTAGTGGCTCAGAGCTTGGCAGCTACTTTGGGGTGTCACTTAGTTGCTGTTGAGCCCCCGTACACTCCGCCCTCTCGGACCTCCTCTCCGGCGCTATGAAAGCCTATGGTGCACGGCCATCTAGGCCTGGAAAACAAGTAGACACCAGAGCAGCAGAAAAGGTATGCCAAGAAGAAAAAGATGACCCCCTACCTGGAGGAGCCACGAATCAGGAAGTGTGGGGCCGCCTGAACCCTCAGATTGTTAGTGACTAAGTCAGTAGCTGGGCAGGTTCCTGGGGTCCGAGATTTTATGTGGCCAACTTGTATTTGTATCCTGATTAACTAATTTGATGAACATTATAATCTGGTGTCTCTGTCACCTATCCTACTCAGCTTTCCAACGCTTCATATTCTGAGTCCGGTATTTTTAACAGGGTGCTCTGGGCAGAATATTATGCAGATTACAGTAAAGTAAGAACAGAAATAAATCCCCAACTATTGCCATGCAAAATTGTCTCTGTGGAGTTGGACTACTTACTCTACAGCATCTTGAAGGTCCATGGCACACTATATCACAAAATAAAAAATAGCAAGGTAGAGAGAACAATCAGCTACACCAAACTGGAATGAATTATATCACAACCTATACATTTTATTAATAATCTCTAAAACACATCATAGAAAACTTCACAAATGTTAAAACATCATACAAAATAATAAAGTGCAAGTGACACCAAGCAAAATGCTCACAATTGAATTGTGACAGTTCATACCTAGTATTTAAATAAACTAGGACAACAACTCCTATTTACACCTCAGTGTGATACATACAGGAGAGGGAAATTCTTGGTCAATGAAGACCCAAATACACAAACCAGTGAAGCTAATAACTGGTGTTATACCTCGACATGTTTCAGTTTGTATATTTTCATTTGAACTTTCTTCAGGATGAGGTTTTGATCTGTCACTTTATCTTTATCATTCACTGTCACACATCAACATTTTAAAGTGCTCAGGGCAAATTGGTGCTGCTGAAAATCATTAAAAGCACTCTGTGAGTCTAAATATTCACTACAAAGGAAGCAGATTAAATCTGGTTTCGTTTAGGAAAAGAAGAACTAATGCATCTATTACCTAGCATCAGAGTGGAAGTAGTACAGGGGAAGGCTGAATAGTATTCCGTCTTCAAAACAAGTAGTAACCCCTTGGCAGGTTTCGACATCTGTGTGAATACATACACATCATATCAGACTACTGCTTGGAGCTAAAGAAGCTAACTGTTAAGTTTGTTTATACACCTTTGTCACAATAAACCTTATTCATCTTGCCTAAAGTGATAATTTAGTATACAATGCCAAAATTCATAATTTAAACAACTCTATCTGGTACTGTCAAAGAGAAGACACATATTAGAAAGATGACTCAATAAAAATTCATCTAGAGAGTGTAAGAAAAGAAGATATTGGGGCGTTTACCCTCTTGGTATCAATGTGGTACCATCAAACAATGTGGGCTCAATGTGCGTTGCGCCTGAGCAATTTCCAAAAGGGCTCATTCAGTCAATGCAGAGAGCAATACATACACCCAAGGTGAAGTGTGTATCCGCTAAAACAAATACATTGAAATCGAAAGGGAATGCCAGATTCATAATCAATTACTCAGCATAAAAAGAGTGGAAAATTATAACAGGCATAAGTGATGTCAATGGCATGTTACTGCCATAACAAGATCGTATTGTGCAAGCCCTCGAAATCGTCAGCTTACCTACCGCAGTGCTTCTCAACTCCACATCTGGCGGGGAAACGCAGCTTCAGTTGCTGCAAAGAGACCTGATCACACTGGGCAATGTAAATGTGTCCCTTTGTTGAAAAAGCAAAGCAGCGCGCATGTCAAATTAGAAATAATTCCCAACTACCCCAGGACTAGGAAGGAGTGTCTAGAGAACGTTGTCCGCCATCTTGGGGTGGTTAAGAACAAATGCAAAATGGACAGAGAGTCCCTTATTGCTGTCTATGCAAGATCGTATCTCCACTAGTGAGAATGCTCTCTAGTGGTGAGATAAAGAACTGCACTTAAAGTCAAATCTGCCTCTATAGGTAATCGAGTCAGTCAAAGTAGATTTTGCAACCCTGTTGTACCTATAACCAGCATCACTAGCCAGTGGGGCCTACCACCTGTAACCGGCCACCACCCTTGTGGTGGCCCATTACAGGAGTACAGTACTCCTAATGGGCCACAATGCTCCAGCTAATATTGCCAGTATGGACCACTTCACCCACCTCAGGATGGGAGAGGTGGGCTGTGAGTAGCTTGATAAGTAAGAGTAGGACTAGGAGTAATGAAGATTATCAGTAAATAGTACTGTCATTAGCTCCACGTCCCTCTCCCTCATCCTAGTACTCACATCTGAGGAATACCAAGTTTTAGATGGATTGTCCAAAGAAAGATACGGGCCACTAATGATGGTGCTAGTGCTGGAAATACCAGAAAAGATCGGGAAAAAAGACCATATGCTATATTTTGACAGAATTTAGGCTGTACGAAAATCCCGTACAACCAAAAATTCGATCAAATATGCCATACATGACCATTATAGCGAACAAGGGGAACAGGAGTTGTGGGGTGTCTCCCGCTCTCCTTGCTTGCCATAATGGGAACAGGGGTTGTGGGGGTGTCCCCCGCATAGGGGAATAAAGTTAGTAGAAAAAAGCAAAGGACCCTCCGGCACCGGTCCCCAAGCACCTACATGAAGGGAAACAGTGTCACAAGGAGTCGCTGGCACACAACGGGCCGTACCACCAAAAGGTAAGTAAGAGGGAAGGGGGGAGCGTATTTGTACGGCATGCAGAGGGAGACATTTACTTTGGGTTGTTTGACCGTAATGGTTATATTAGCTATGGTCTTTTTGTTCGCAAACTTTTCAGTTATGGGCAAATAACCCAAATCCCTAGTGCCTACCAACACCTATGTATTCAAACATGAATCAGTGCATACTTATTTGCAGATACTAGACCTCAATACCCCGGAATCAAATGCATTGAACCTCTGGTTATGAATGTTCAGGTGATTATGCTTGTATTTTCAGGCAATTATGCTATGTAGGGTCAGGTGATTATGCTTACCAAATGCGGTCTGGTCTGCCCAAGTAGCCATTCTATATCTGTCCTCAATGGGCACCCCAGGGGCCTCTGACCAGAATGCTCCTATACCCCTGGTTGACCCCCACCTGGATAGAACCTAGCATCAGGCCTCCTGGCCATGAATAGTCTGTATATTTGTCCTGTCTAATCCATCTGCTGATATACAATGGACGCCTTCCCCCATGGGCCTGCACCATCTTATCTAGGTATGTCAAGGCTGCTCTCTTGACATTCAAGGTGCGCCAACGCTCCTGCTCTGAAAAGTATGGATTATAAAAGAAAGCCAGTAGGACACTGTCCTGAGACTGGTGGAATTTCGAAATTATCCTGGGTGGAAGAGGAAGGATCGCATCAAAGCATTAAGGCCTGGGACTGGATTTGACGGAAGGGACGTTTGCACAGAAGTGCACTAATCTCACCTAAGGTCTGGGGGCACAAGTGGTTGACACCAGGAAAACTGATTTACGGGTAAGCATTTTGCAGTCAGTACGATATGATATGATATGATAGTTTATTTATATAGCGCCTGTACACAATGTGTCTCAAAGAGCTTCAAGGCAAGGGAGGGAACAAGGGAAAATACAATGACATTCTTACAGGCCATGAACAACAAGAATGTGAAATTAACTATCGTACTCGGCCTGGCGACATTTCGGATAGTGCAAGAGCTACGACACAGATAGGAAGGGAATGGGAAACAGACAGACAACTACCGTACTAGGTCTGACAACATTTCTGGTAGAGCTGGAATATACAAGAGGTGAGGAAGGGAGTGGGGGGGGGGAGGGAGAGGAACAAAACAAGTGATTATTGTTCTAGGCCTGATGACATTTCAGACAGTGCTGGATGGGGGGGAGAACAAGTATCAGACAGGGAGACAAACAATTGTGAGGTAAACTCTGGATGCTCAAATGCTATCCTTCCCTAAATATTATAACATACACTTAAAGAGTTGTTGTTTATTTCACAGAACTTCAACCTCAAAAGGGAAGCATGTACAAATATATAAAACTCAGGTGCCAACCATGAAGCTGTATTTCTGTGAGGTTCCAAGACATCTGAAATTCAAAACTGCAATGTTCAGCAGTGTGACTGCATCACTGTTCCTGGAATGGGCCTTGTGGAAGAAGTGCCTGCCTTTTTATCCCTTGAATGTGGCTCAAGGCACCAAACCATCAAGTAGCTCCTCCCATATTTTCCCCGCTCTTTTCTGAACTTGTCCAATGTAGATTTTGAAAGGACAGAGAGATGGTTTTCTGTCATGGAGTTATTGCAACAATTGCTTGCCTAACATGGAAGCACTTACTAACCAAAGAAAAATAGAAAGAACTCCTGTTAGGTGAAAACCTGATGCTCAAATGCAATCCTCCCCTGAATATTATACATATACTCCCAGAGTAGTTTTTTATTTCAGAGAACTTCAACTTCAAAAGAAAAGCACTTACAAATATATAAAACACAGATGCCAACCTTGAAGATGTATTTCTGTGAGGTTCCAAGACATCTGAATTTTAATTAAAAACTGCAATGTTCAGCCAGTGGGTCTGCATGTTCTCATCGGAGACTGTTCCTGGTATGGACATTGTGGAAGGAGTGCCTGCCTTTTTATCCCTTGAATGGCCCTCAAGGCACCAAACCATTAAGTAGCCCCTCACACATTTTTCCCGCTCTTTTCTGAGCTTGTCCAATGTAGATTTTGAAAGAACAGAGAGATGGTTTTCTGTCATAGAGTTATTGCAACAATTGCTCACCTAACATGGAAGCACTTACTAACCAAAGACGACAATGAAATAGAGGCAATGAATTTAAATTGAGGCTTCTGTGGGGACTTAAAAATCAAAGGACGATCCCAAGGGATTGAGAGTCTCTAAAAAATGGAATAGCTGGCCATAACCCCTAAGTAAGGATACTGCCAACCTCAGATCCAAAGAAAGGATCGCCACTAATGCCTGTCATAAAGGTTTAAGCTGCAAGTCTATTGGGGTTCTCAATTGCCAGGGCTAGTTCAGGGGTCAGAGATCTATCTTATAAGCTTTCCCTATCAATTTCCAGAGCCCCCCCATCTAAGACTCTGATACCCTAGAAAACCTTGGAGGTTTCCTGAATGGCTGTGGGGAGATCAGAAGGAAAAACATTGAAGAGACTTATAACTCTAACGGCAGGGGGAACCAGGATCTGCTTACCCAAACTGGAGCCATGGCCATAATCTCAAACTGTAAATCCCCTCACCTTTAAAATTACCTTGGAGGGTAATGACAGAGGAGGGAAGCCAGACATCGGACCTGGACACCACCTGATTGCCATGACATTCACCCCCTCCGCCCCAAGCCTCTGGGTAGGAAACCTTGGGCAGAACCTGGGGAGTAAGGTGTTTGGAGGCAGGACAAAGAGATTTATTGATGGGGAGTGTATCTGGGAATAGATCAGACTGACCATCTCTGGACTCAATCGCCATGATGCAGAAGGAAAGACCTGCGGAAGCCGTCTGCCCTCACATTGATCACCCCCTGATGTAGATGTTTTTTAGAGATAGGAAATTGCTTTCTGCCCAGAGACCCAATTCCAGAGCCATCCTGGAGTGAGACCCCAATGTCTGTTCACATAAGCCATTGCTCTTGAATTATCTGTCTTCATGATCACCACTTTCAACTGCAATCCAAAGAAAACCTTTCAGTGCCTGAACCTGAACTTGAACTTGGGTGACAGTTCCCTACAATTGGAGGATATGGATGTCTCTAGAGAGTCCCACTTCTCCTGGTGTGGCCAAGTTCTCTCCACATCCCAAACAACTGGCATCTGCAGTAATTGTAACAGGTAAGGGCTCCCAAAAGGGGAAACCTTTTAGCGGATTTGCCAGTCAAGCCACCACTACAATTGATTTGATGAATTCAGACTAATAAGAGACTGGGGCTCGAATTACTGAGAATTTCGAGCCCAATGCCTGTGAAGATGACAAATCAGAAGGTACATATGCAATATCGCCCATGGAGCCATGAATACACAGGCCGTTGTATGGCCTTTGACTTCTTTGACTTTTCGGGCCAATGAAAACTGAACAGATAGAAGATTCCTCAACAGGGCTTTTAGTCTGACTGCTCGATCCTCTGGGAGAAGGACCACCCCTTGTATGCCCAAAATCTGGCACCTATGAACTTCAGATCTTGGGATGGTTCCAGGGTAGACTTTTCCAGGTTTAGGAGCAATGCTAGAGAATCCAGAGTATGGCTAGATACTCCAACATGCTCCTCCACCTGCACTTGAGAAGCTACCTTGATCAACCGCTCATCAAAGAACTGGAAGGTGTGAATTCCATGTAGATTAAGATCTGCTGGCGCCAGACCCAGAATCTTGGTAAAACTCCTGGGAGCCTTCATGAACCAAATGGAAGAGCTGTGAACTGAAAATGAACACCGGAATGGAGAATCTTAGAAACTTCTGAAAGTTCTGATGGTTTGGGATGTAAAACTATGCGTCCTGAAGGTCCAGAGTTGCTAGACAATGTCGATGAGTCTCTGAAAACACTCAACCATGTAGGGCTCACAAATATTCAACTTTATTTAAGTCTAGAACTAATCAGAGGTTCCTCTTCTGTTTGGGAACCAGGACGATGATAGAATACAACTCTTGACTCCACTGATTCCGAGAAACTGGAGTGATTGTTCCCTTTTGAATAAGTCACCCGATTTCCTAAATCATTGCTATCCTCTTGGATTTGCCCTGGGAATCGGAGTCAGGGCCATCCCTGATTCCTCTGGAAAGGAATTCAACTCTATCGTGTAGCCCCTTTGAATTAAGTTCCCGGGAACCTGAAGAGAGCCTTTCCCATACCCTTGTGAACCATTTTAAACTGGCTCCTATGCCTTTGGAGTCAGGACTCTGATGATTTTGGAGAGGGAAGGGGTTCCCTGATTTTTATGGAACTATCCGTCCATTGAATCTGACATTGCCTTTCTGTGGTCTTGGAGGATAAATGAAGATGCACATATGGCTTCATGCCATAAGGCCTGTACTTCAGCCTCGCACAAGGCTTCATCCTGAGCTTATCCATTTGTTCATTGGCCTTGCAAGTCTTATGGATTTTTTCCTCTAAAAAATCACCAAACAGCTTCCCCCCCTCACAAGGAATGTGCATGGCTGTGGTATTTTAGTGCCCATCTGGATGGTAGCCTCTCAAATGCAGATGGTGGCTGATGCTGGCGCACTGAAACTACTGCTCCAGGTCATAGCTGAGGCGCATCTCCCCATGCTAAGCAGAATCCAACAGTGATTCTACCTGGGCTTTCATATCCTTCAGAATTGCAGCATAGTCAGCCAATTCCTCAATAGCTTTAGCCAGGCTTAGGTTTCTGCAGTGCAGGCTAGGGGGATAGCTCAGGGGCAACGTGTTTGTCTTGGAACACAGGTTTGAATCCCGATCCCGCGCTTAGAAACCAATCTCTGATATTAAGCGTGTTATAAATTAACAATTATAAATACATTATATACATAGGAACACAGGCAGAGGTGAGAAATGTTTTAAAAGGCAAGATCAGCCTTCTTGTCCGCCTGATCCCTCAGGAGTCGCAAGACTAGGAAAAATAGAGTAAATTCACAGTTTGAGGGAGGCCTTTCAAAGCCTATGCTTTTGACAGGAAAATGAAGAACATTGATCCTATGTGGGTCGGTCCATTCCTTCAAAATGTAATTTTATAATTTCTTCCCGGCGAGGCGGCGCGTTTGGAGGAGACCAATTATTAGGCTTGCCAACTTTCGTGGCCGCGCCTTGTAAAGAGCCCATGGAATCTGAGACTTCAATAAGAACCAGTGTTCATGTTTCTTTGTCCGCATTTTCCCTTTAGAGTCTCCTGCCAGAGGGGTTTCTGATTCTTAGGAATAGGAAAATAAGATTGTACGTATTTATTTATTTAATACACATTTAACAACAAGCTTTGTGTATACAACATAACAACAATATAGTACAATTTCCTATTTAAAAATACATACATAATGCATTGTATAATTAATTTCATCTCTAATAATTACCAATTTAGGAGTCTTAAAATCACAATAAGATAACTTCTAAATTAAGAATCACAATTCAAGTCAATGGGCCTCATTACGAGTCAGGCGGAATGGGTTAACGGGGTCCGCTAGTGGATGCGGACCCGTTATTCCCATTCCACCTGATTACGAGGTCCCCTTGTGGGACCTGGTAAGGACGCCTGGTGAAACCAGGCGGCGTTACCGGGTCCCGTGAGGGGACCAGGCAGCTAACAACGGGTCGGTCGTAATCGGCCCGTTGTTAGCTCCCTGCACCCATTCCCGTTGAGCCCTATGGGGGCTCGAATGGGAATGGGGAAGGTCAGGGCCCGGGTTCCCTGAAGGAGGAATTACCGGGCCCTCCTAACTCGGAATGGCCCGGTAATTCCCCATTTAGGGAACCCGGAACCGGTTTTGGAGGCAGCCATGCCGCCAATAGCGGCATGCCTACCGCCAAAGCCGTAACGAGGCCCAATATCTTCATAATTTCCATACAACTCCAATAAAATGTCACTATATAAAATATCAAGTTTAAATCACATCCTTGTAAAAATGCAGGCCATATTTTAGTGAGATCGTCTATACCAAAGCAACTCTGCTAGACTTTCACAATCGAATAAAAGATGTTCAAGTGTCTTAAGAATGTGAATTCCATACAGCCTGCAATAACGTTTATCACGTGGAGTCCCCAACTGGGCACCCTGGGTAGATAAGGCAATGCTCACGTTAAATCTGACCCTTACATATTGTCTTGCAATTGCACTATGTGGGTATGCTGTTATATATTGAGGCAGCCTTAACCTCTTAACAACATTGATTTCATCCTACTAGAAGTAGAAGAGACATAAGGGGGATGTCTCTTGCTCTTTTCTAGCCCGCCCGGTCCTCTTATTGCCTTAATGCATTCTTGAAAATACACATGAGCTCTTTCTCAGACATGGCTTGGGAGGAGATCTTTTCTTTGGAGTCTTTCTCCTCTTATTCTCCCTCTGGAATCTGTGAGTGGAAGATGAACTGGAGGACTCTGTCTCCTGCAGAACCAGCTTCCTTTTGCAGGAGCACTTGGAGGGGCTCATGCTGTCAGACTCTTGCTGGAGAACCTGTCATTACAACAATAAAAGGTGTTACTGGAATAGTTTACATACTAAACTCGTTGTGCATGCCCACTGCATGCATAGGTCTTTCCCAATCTAAGATGGCCCTTCCCCCCGATACTCCACAAAGGCCACGCCCCAAGGCTAGTGCTGAGCGCTTCAGCTAAACATGGCCTGACTCCTTTTCTGCCTGAAATGTCTTACTGTCAGAAGGTAAGGACATACCCTCTGCCCTGACAATGTACACATGTTTCAAAATTGTACCTGTGCCTGGGTGCAGTTGGATGGCCGCCCAGGGCTTAATGGGCACCCTTTCCTCAGTGGCAATGTCTTCTGGGATGCTAGGACCACCTCCTTTCTGGACGTGGAATCACTCTCTGCTCTGGCCCGGGTTAGCACAAAGTCCACTGAGGATCTTTCTGGGCTTCTGGGGCCTCCAGTTGCATACTCAGAGTCACCCTTCAGTAGGGACCCCACCGTTCAGTAGGGACTCTGCATGCCTTCACCCCCCGCGGATTTACCTGGCTTTATGAAGAGGAACAATGAGGTTAGCAATCAGAACTTCTGACTCTCTGAGTTCTTGCGCCGTGTAGTGAAGCTACTCGCTAAGTTCCTGCCTAGTTCGCCAGGATGAAAACCTGCTGGAGCATTGTGGGCCACTGGGAGTGTTGCACCCTCTATAGGACTGAGGCATAGAAAGGAAAGAAGTTAAAAGTTCCTGTTAGGGGATGCGGGTACCTCAGATGTGAGTATTAGGACGAAGAAGGGGGACGTGGGTGTAATAAAACCATTATACAGCACTGTCTGTCAACTGAGAAATATTTCTCTCTTCAATGCCTAATAGAACCTTGCGCAGCATCTACGATACGCTCCAAGGCAAAACGCTGTTGATAGATAGCATTTAAAGCGGCCCAGTTGACGCACGTTTTTTTGCAAACTGGGCATGTCCAAATTCCCTTAGGGCTCTCAAATGTGCGCAGTTGTCCTGTGTACAGTCAGGCGCAATGCAAACGGTTGGTAAATGTGTGCTTTAGGGGTGGGTCCATGGTTGTAGCCTGGTCTTTAGTGGTGGGTTCCTGGGTGTAGAATGTGCGTTTGTGATGTGTCCATAGGTGTAGCCTGGGCTTTAGTGGTGGGTCCATGGGTGTAGCAGGTGCTTTACAGGGGGGTCTTCAGTGGTGGGTCCATGGGTGTAGCCTGGGCTTTAGTGGTGGGTCCATGGGTGTAGCTTGGGCTTCAGTGGTGGGTCCATGGGTGTAGTGGTGGGTCCATGGGTGCAGCATGGGCTTTATTGGTGGGCCCATAGGTGTAGTGGTAAAACACATTGTGTATAGGCGCTATGTAAATAGACTATCATATCATATCATGGGTGTAGCCTGGGCTTTAGTGGTGTGTCCATGGGTGTAGCAGGTGCTTTACAGGAGGCCCATGGGTGTAGCAGGTGCTTTAATGGTGGATCCGTGGGTGTAGATTGGGCTTTAGTGGTGGGTCCATGGGTGCAGCATGGGCTTTAGTTATGGGTCCATGGGTGTAGCCTGGGCTTTAGTGGTGGGTCCATGGGTGTAGCATGTGCATTGTAGTGGGATTTGTGGAGGCCCCACACCCAGGTTGTCCCTCTAACCGCAGTGCAAGGGTCAGAAATAAACACAGAAACTTGGGCACACAAATAATTCTACTCATAGACAACATGCCTTGGGCCTAATAAATGTTGCTACCAGTCCATAATATTCAAATTTGAGCATGACATTATTAAAGGGTGAAATGCCCCTGAAGGTGACAACAGCTGCCAAGTGCTAGTGGCCACAGAGACAAGCTCGGGGCTTGTACCACTTGCTGCAATCCCTGTTATTTATTTTTATTTTATTGTTCGTTTATAATGTGCTTAATACCAGTGAGTGGTTTCTAAGTGCAGGATCGGGATTCGAACCTGTGTTGCGCCGCATTGCCTTGCTTCCAAGACAACGCGTTGCCCCTGAGCTATCCTTCCTCCCCTGGTGAGTAAGTCTCACATCTTCCTCTCTTGCCTGCCCATTCTCTCTGCTTTAATAATTTCTTGGTTCCAGGTCACTCAACGTGCCAAACCCTAGAAGGTGGCCAAATATAAGCTTTACCCACTCTGGATCAAATAGAGATTACTTGACCTCTCCCATCATGTTTGCACTAGGATCCTTCCCTAGTAGTCAGGACAATATGAGCAGATACTAGAGAAGTTGGTGTCAACGATGGTTCCTCAGCTTATACCACCAATGTACCCCCTGTCTGGTTTGGGCAATAGAAAGCACGCACAGTAGAGTCATAACTCTATCTAAGGAAGGTGGGTGGGAAAACATCCAGAACCCCAGCATGTGACGACACTCAAGTGCCCTTGTCAGCACACAGTGGGCCTGGTGTGAGCTGAGGATGTCATTGTGCTAGGGACGAGTTACAACAATATGTGCCCCTTTTCACTATCTCAATGATTGGACCTTATATCACGATTGCATACCTGCCAACATTACTCTTTCCACTCAGGTGAGGGTTTTTCAGTCCGTGTTCTAACTTTGCATTCTGGGATTCTCCATTCCTGGGTTTATTATGGGGAAATCCAGAACTGCAAGTCCAAGGATGTAAATTTAAAACCAGGACTGGACTAGCACCTCCAGAATGGAGTGAATAATATTGTCATGTATGGAGTTACACAAAACATTCAATAGAAATGTGTGAAACAAATATTCAATTACAAAGTTAAAACAGGTCGAAAAACAATTATAAAATGTACAACATAGCAAAGAATTAATCATTCACTTTATTCACTGTAGGCTAAGAACATACTGGGAAAACAATATGCTTCACAAAGCATAGTTGGACTATTTAAGCTCTTCAGCCTTTCTGTGGCATAGAAATAGGAGGTTTGCTAAAGACTGATGTGTTTTCCCTAAATCATGCGTTTAAAGGAATAGTGCGCTCAGAAATATTATTGTCCCGAGGGTTCGGGCCTGTGATTTTAAGCATACGTTGATCGATCATACAAACATTTCCTATGCACCTTACCGTAGTTTTCCTCATTTTTACACATGCAAAATCTGGCAGCAGGGCGCGGCCATCTTGTGCTAATTTTATTCGTTGCTGCATCGCCCTAAGGTGAACTGCCCTCGTGACACTAAATCATATCCCCAACCCCTGAGCCTGACATCACCTAACCTAGTGATATTCTCCACCTTTCTCCATGACGTTACTGGGCAGCGTAGCCAAACGTGCCCAGTCATCACCTATGTGACGTGACGCAGAACACGGAAATCAGCACACATCGTCTCACAACACACGGAATATAAAACTGTACTTTAAAAGGAAACAGCAAGACTGTACAATTTGTAAAGTACTTTTATTTCACAATAAACCCTCAGAGAACATCCGGCTATTGCCATATTCAATCAAATTGGAATTTTTTTTCTTTGCTCTCGATCCGAAAATGTTTATCGTGAGTCATGCGGTGTTCCTTTTGGGTACACAAGGTGTTCGTTTTGGGTAAAAGAAGCGCTTGGGTCGCACAGTGCATTGCAGGGCTTGTGCATCAACTTGGGGCTAGACCACCGTAAAGGATGTTATGTTGCTCCTAATGGCTGGTATCGCGTAAGGGCATATCTGCACTTGGCGATCATCCCAAAAAAGAGTCAAATATATCCATTTGTTGACATTTATCTGCAGCTGCCGGTTGACGAACCCATCAGTTGGCATCTGGAATCGATGACAATCTCAGAATGGCAGGATGTACCTGTTTGGAAAACATAATAGAAATGTGTCTCAGTAGCCGATCTTTATTACAATTTATCATTTGACTTATTAATTCGGCATAGAGTTAAAACTAACGATTAGCACAGATGTGAAACAATGTCAACAGAGAGAAAACAACGTGGAAAGTACAGCACAATTTTCTTCCCAGGATAGTGCTATGGAGTATGTTCAGCTCTAAACGGAATACGGAAGCTGACGCTACAATTCGAGGTGCACATAGATGGCATTTTAATGAAATATTAGCGTTGAACCTGGGGGGAATCGAGTGGTGGTCTACATGCATCTCGATGCTGGACTGCCCATGTGCCCGGTAGAAAGACCAGTAAACACAAAGGTTGTACTTGCGTTTCATTGCATTATGCCACACAGAACAAACAAGTAGAATGTAACCCAGCAATAACGGTCAGCTAATGATAAATTGATGCTTGTTTGGGTATAAAATAGTCGAAAGTCAAACTTACATTATATTTGGCATTTCCATTCTCTTGGTGTAACTCAGACCGTAACGCAGACTCCGTTCGCATCAACGATTTTTCATAAACTGAACTTACATGTTCCTTAGTTCAGTTTTGGAATGGAGAACCATATCATATTTTACATTATTACACCCCTCCTTTGATTTAATTCCTTTCGGAATGGTCCCTTTCTCTCAAGGGCAAAAGACAATTGTACCTTATACTGTGTGTGCGATGCGTGGGCTTCCTCAGCTCGCAAGCAAAAATTCAAAGCTGGTGACCTTCACTCAGAATGAAGATACATTCTTAGTTTGCAACATCTTGGCTCACTGCATCCATGAGAACTGTAATTGTGATGCACTGGCAGAGGAGGAGAAATGTGGGGGCTGTCCTTGCTCGATGATCGTGGTGCTGCTGAGGGGTAGGGGAAACTTGGCAATGACAGAATGCGCCCTACTCCAAAATTGGAGTCGAGGTTACACAAAAAGGAGTCAAAGTGTGTCTAGCAATAGCCACACCTCTGCTTATGTCACGGCCTCCTTCCCTTATGTAGCCTAGGTCATAACCCTTTTGTGGGAGTGTAAGGCAATTGTAAAAACTGCACTAGTTGAAAAAAAATTAAGAAAGAGGATACATTTTAACACACAAATTGGATGCTTTATTTGGAAACTTCATAAAAAAATTGTTGATCAAAAAAACAGATGGTAATCATTTGTACCTGGATTTGAACTGTTCCATGAGCTCTGCTTTAGGTGGACAGGGCACATTGGCAATGTTTTGTGGCAATGTATGTGTACCCGGAACAAAATTGCACGCAATTCCATGATTATGCATCTCCAAAACATTAATAATAAGATCTTTCACAAAATCAAATTCCATTTCCTCATATACCCATTTTTTGCTTCTTTTTGTAAAGGCCATAGTGTAGCGAAGCATCCCAAGGTTTCCCACAGTCCTCAATTGTTCATGGCCTACATTCTCGTTATGCGCTAATACAGCTAGTAATGTCCTATATTTCATCCCTTGAATGCCGAAATGCAATCTCTTTGGCCTGTACTTTAGACACATATTGTGGAACACCTCAAAATCTCCTGTGTGACAGAATGCTGTGAGTCCCTTCAGATCTCTTGATAGAGTTTTATCAAACACAATCTTCTCAAAGGCTTTGTGTGGAGGTGAAGATGGAATCAACCACTTCTTCTGTTCCTGCTCCAGCAACAAAGGGCCATGTTCACATTGGTGGAAATGTTGGTTTTCTGTCCAAGAGTGAACGTTGGAACAGTGGTGCATCAGTGACCGCCATTTTTCTAGTAGAATTTCCACAGACCCATCACAAGTTTTGGAGCTCCACCAAAGATGGTTGCTGAAAGACTGGGATCACTGTGAAATACCTTCGGAACCTATATTTTCCCTGCAGTTGAGATTTTTTTTATTGATGGATTTGGCAACGTGCCATACATCAAATTGATGGTGAATATTTGGAAACTTCTCTCTCATTGTCTTGGCTATTGAAACATGTCCATCCGTGGCTATGAGGTCGATTTGCATTCCCCTCGATTGTAGATCTTCCAGTGAGTTCTGAAAACCAAATTTCTCCAGGGCCACTGAGGATTTACATTCGGACACCTGCACGACCACCAAACTCACAATTTATTTACTTTCCATGTCCTGAAAGTGGTATGTGCAGTACTTTGCTGAAAATCCGGGGCTGTCACACTATCCAGCACCAGCTAGCCTGAACCATTTTTCAGAGAATGTACTTTGAATAGACAATTGTTCAATTTTCCAAGCTTCACTAATGGCAGGGAATAGATATTGACGTTGATATTTGTGGTACTGCATTTTAGAATTGAAATGGAGTCCCACAAATTGACAGAAACTGGAAAATTTAATGAAACTAGAGCCACTGAAAAGTAAAGCTGCTGCACACTGTAGATTGCCAGCTGGCATTTTCCCCTGTATTGGTTGAGTGGACCATGAACATTTTTCATGGAACATTTCACAGGTGGCATGTATTTTGAGGTTACTGCCTTGTGGTACACAAGTCACATTCACCAATGGCTTCCCACATATTTCCCCTCCACTGAATGTACACATTTCAGCATCTTTATAATCTCCATCAAGCTGCTGTCGAATACTATGTATTTGGCCTCCTTAATTAGACTGTAATCCGGTATTAATGTTGTTTCTGACTGAACTGTGTTTGACATATCAGCCAAACTGGACATACTGTAGTCGAGATCTTTGTCTAGTTCCTCGGTCAATTGTATTGATGCTGCAGTCTCTGTCATTTCACCGTCTGTTGCTTGAACCTAAATCGGAGAAAACATCAATGTCGACTAGTTTTTGGGTGCCCCTTTTTTGGCGGGTGTGAATTGTGTCAAGTGGTCTGCGACTAATTCAAAAGCATCTTCAATACATTCAGTTTCATCTTCATCTGGTGGAGCCGACGCATTGTAGCAATGGTCCAACAACACTTTGCTGGCTTCGCCGGTCACATTAAATTCATTTTTTTCTGCCCATTGGGAGTCGAGTCTGAACATGTTGCTCCATGGTGAAATCAGTTGGCAAGCAGCATCTCTTATTTGTGTCGCTGTCTGTGTCTGCATAGTCCGTACACCATCGGGCAACTATAAGACAGGTTGGAAAAAGATGTTCAATGTAAATATACAGGGGTCATTACGACCTGGGCGCAAAGGGATACCGGGCACCGGTAATGACACTGGTGCCGGTAATCCCTTTGCGGCCTATTCCGAGGTCCCTTTGGTTTTACCAGGCGTTATGAACGGGACCCGCAAAGGGATACCAGGGTCAATAACGATACCGCAATTTGCAGTACCATTATTACCGCCTTCCCATTGAGCCCTATGGGGGCTCAAATGGGAATGGGGAATGGCTCTGATAAATGGGGAACTACTGGTCCCGCCGACCTCGGACTGGACCGGTAATTACTCCCTTCACCAGACCAGAATCGGACCGATTTTGGAGGCAGCCATGGCGCTAATAGCACCATGGCATCCTCCAAACTCAGAATGAGGGCCACAGTATTGGACAGTTTACATTAAAAAAGAAACGCATATTATGAAGACCCCAGCACAAAACACTGGTTAAAAATTGAATTTGTTTATAAATTACCTTATTTTTCTTGCTTTTTCTTTGAAACTTTCTTTACTTTAACGTTAGCAACAGCAAGCTGGTCCACCGACTCGGATCCATGTGCCTACTCTTCTATATCTGGATCTTGAATACATCCCTAGAAAAGAGTATCCATTTAAAATAAGTCATTTGTTAAGTTATTTGTATTCGAAATCAAATTATTCCTTCGCACACATGGCTTATACAGATAAAGCCGTACATTGTGTATGTCATTTAGTCAAAACATATATTTGGGATTTCACCTGCTTGATGGCTAGTTTTCTCGATCAAAGTTGACTGCCTGAAGCACACTCTTTGAAATGTTGCACTCCAGCAATTTGCCAACTAATACTAATACTGTCACTGTCTAATAGTATCAGATCTAGGATCTACTTTCTATCATTCGAGGGAAATGTCAGTACGCATACCTCTGGCTCTGGATCAACTACAAGGGATGATGTAATTGTAGTTGAAGCTTCAGGATCTCCCTGAAACACAGTACTTGTATTAGTATGGATGAAACAATTGAAATTGAACGCACACAATCAAAAATCCTCAAAACGGAACATGTGAGGCAGGCTGCCCTGAAGTCTGGCAGCTCGGTAACGCATTGCGGCCATGGCTCGCCTTGCAATATGTATGACAAGCATATGTAGGACAAGCATCCAGAGTTTTCTTGGCAGCAGCAGTTCTCCTCCTCGGTTGGCATTAGCGCGCACCGATTGCAGGTACACCAGGTGGAAACGCCGTCCATGCGAATAGGACCAGGCTCTTCATCTGTTGAATCGTCCTCCCAACTGTCATCCAAAGCCCCATCGTTTCCGCATCTTTCTTTTTCGAGTAATTCCGCCTCGGAATACTCTGGCTCGTACTGGAAGGGCTGTATTGTTGCCATTGTGGTGGAAACAAACGAAAATAATTTATAGTAATGGTACTGGTATCTGTTTGCACGGGCTACAAGCAATGAAGGTAGCTGACCAGAGCACAGAAACGAGGCACAGAATACTCAAAGAAATACAGTGAGAGGAATGTAAAAGAAAATCTGATGTTGTCTGTTGTGAAGCGATCTTTTTATACTTATTGAGGAAAGAGGCATCCTGCGATTTCCATGGCGACACGTCATTAGTTGAGGCGCACAGAATGTGGATGCGACACGTGCTTTGGCGTTGTGATATGGGCGTTACGCGTCTAGTGATGTCAGGCTCAGGGGCGGGGGATATGATTTAGTGCCGCCAGGGCCGTTCACCTTAGGGCGATGCAGCAACGGATAAGATTAGCACAAGATGGCCGCACCCTGCTGCCAGATTTTGCATGTGTAAAAATGAGGAAAACTACGCTAAGGTGCATAGGAAATGTTTGTATGATCGATCATCGTATGCTTAAAAACCCATGCCCGAACCCTCGGGACAATAATATTTCTGAGCGCACTATTCCTTTAAGCATTCCAATTACTTCTATGTTTGTTGGGTATTTGAAGAAATCATATAAGCAAAAATTCAAAATGCTAACAAGTCGTAATGGCAAAGGGTTTCAGCAGATGTTGTAGTAATTTCAATAATTAATATTTAGGTATGTTGTACATTGTATATTTGTTTTTCGTCTAAGAAAAACTGTTCTAGCGGTGCAATTGAATATAGGTTTCACATGTTTTGATGGTTTTGTATAGTTCAAATAATAAACATGTAGTGAACATTGTGATGTAAGGGCCAATCCTTGAGAATCTGAAAAGGGGCCCATATTATACACTTAATGCATCAGTTTAGATTCACTCTGTTAGTTAAACCCTAGTAGGCTGCTTATGTGACAAAGGTACATTAAATATCACCCATCTTCGGCCCAGATGTGTTCTCGAGACTATGGTTACCCACCTGCTATGTTACCAAAGGTACAATATAGGGCATTCCCCAGAGCCCCTCCACTGCCCCCAGTCACTCTTCTGTAATGGAAACAATGGCAGACACACAGCGCCTCCAAACCTGTCGTATGTCCTTTACCACTAGCAAGTCAAGCCATCCTGTCCCAACACTGGCCAAACCCATAGGAAGCGATCCTCCATGCCAACCAACCCTGAGAGTAACCTGCCCAGGACCCACATATATAACCACAGATTTTTACAACCCACTGCTGTATACTGCCATCTGACCTACCTATTTTTCAGAGTGGATCAGCCATCTCGCAGAACCTTGCTCTCATTACAGCACGGAGGACCTCCCGCGTAGTTTTGTGTCAGGCAGGAGGAGAAAGCCCTGTCACCAGTCCCTCATGCATCCTCAGAAACGTTTCTACTAGTGCGATGGAACACAACATTGGAGCTCACGAGAACAATGTCTTTTCCATGTGTGAGGGGAAACAAATCTATTCACTGCTCACCTGAACAGTGGAAAGCTACTACACAGAGACCGGAGAACTGCAGCTATGCACCATGGAGCAGAGGTGTAGCCAGGGTTGTTTAACAAGTGGGGCATGAAGCTAATGTATTTGGGCCGATGACAGTGACATTAACATCTGTAAAGTCCACGCAACATTGCTGAGTGGGCATTTACAGATTTTGGGTGGGCCTTTCCCGCTCAGGTCCTACCCTGTCTATGCCTCTGCCATGGAGCGGCGAAGCAAGAACGCCAGTTCCACATCACTTCAAAATTGCAGATCGGCCTTAAGCCTACCACCATAACATGCCTTCTCATTACCTATTGCCCACTAAAAGATCATAAGGGCCTTCACCTGAAACACTTAGGAATAGAGACAGAAAACCAGATAGGAAAACTGGAGAAAACGGAATAACCTATCACGTTCAGGGATCAGGAGTGGTCCTGGAATTAACCAATCAGGACACTTTTGATTAATGAACACAAAAGGCAGAACTATAAAGGAGCCCAGTGCTCAGCGCAGGTCGTCACATACCCTGTCTAAAGACCTGAAAGCAGAGGGAGGAGAGAAATCACACAATAAGAGGAGCCAGCGAGTAGGAGAGACAAAGCTGGGAGAAGATTCCAAGAGCTTTCTGGGAGTTATATATCAGACACTGGGAGAGATCAGACTGGGAGAGAAACCTAAGAGTTTGCTGAGAGCTATATTTCAAAGACTGCGAGGAGCAAGAGGGAGAGTAGAAGTGCTCGCTTGCTGGTAACAATACGCCTAAGTGTACTTCTATTAGCCCAGAAGGGTGCCCAGCAGCTAGAAAATCGATGCTTGACGCAAAGCATGGGGAGAGAAATACTTGCTGGTAGGATAAGCAAATCGGGCACTCTATCGCTAGGAGGTAGAATAACAATAAGTTAACTGGGCGCTATATCTCTGAGACTCTGGGCTTAAGCCAACAAGCGAGCACTGGGCACTATATCCCCGACGCTGCATATTATATCAGAGACTTCTATAAAGAATAATATTTCTCCAGTAGGGCACTGAGGCACTTCATAGCTCACCGCTTCTTGCCACAGTATTCTTAAAGGGTTCTTAGAAAGGAATACCCAGCTTTGTGTGGAAAGATAACAAACCTCTATAAGAGTTTATACCAAACTCACTGTGACCTGCTTAATAAGCCTTGTGTGAACTTTATACATGATTCGCATTTGCTCTGTTGATCTTTCGTCACAGTAAATATGAGCTTAACCGACAACAGATAAGGTAGTGTTTACTTCACCGCTGAGTACAGGTTCGCTCTTTGGGTCCTTTCCTTGGTAAGCTGGCACATATGAGCTAAACCAACTCCAAGAAGGAGGTTTCACCAGGTACCACAACTGGCATCACCCTAGCTGTAAAGCCCCTTTACCCCCTGCCTGTGTGCTCCCTCCACCAACTGAACGGATAACACTAACTAACCATGCCACCCTACCAACTAAACATTCTAAGGCTATATCCAGCGCCATGCCATGTTGCGCTCACTGGGCGTCACCTGTATGTCCCGGTCCGACCCTGGCTGGTGTTCAAAGTTTCCTGACAGCTTTGCTGCCCAGGCCAGCTGCTGCATCTTCAAAGCTGCACTGATTCTGAAAGTGTGAGTTCCATGATTGGCTGTGCCCAAACCAATGAAACCAAGCCCACTAATCAGGATACAGCTTCATTGACGGACAGTCAACAAAGTTCCAAAGTAGGCCTCAGATGCGGGTATTTTCTTGCTGATGGACCTTCTTTCGTATTGGCCCTGAGTAGTATCCCATCCGACCTCCCACTCTGGTTGGCCTTAGAGAGAGGAATCTTGAAACCCATCCTATCTACTTCTTCACAAAAAGTATCCCTTTGGGACACTCGATTCCTATTTGCTGCTAATTCGCGCACACCTGTGGCTCCAAAACAATTAGTAAAATGGTGCACCACTTCAGACGCAGCCTTTCAGACTTTCTGTAAAGTCGGTAGGGGCTGCTCCGCAATTGCAATGACAGCCCTACCCTCATTTGCTGGTTCCTCTCAATAGACGTAGCTCAACCCACCATCCCCTGTTACTCAAGGGATGCATTGGCAAGACCTATCCTGTCCCTGTTAGGATTCCGTCTGCCCCGTGCATGTCCCAGATTTCCCACCTTCACGTGGCATTACCCTCCTGGTAAGGCGTGCCGAGTTGACGCATTGCTTTACTTTGGTTTCTGGATACCACCGCTCATGCGCGCGGATCTATCATCTGTACCAATGGGCCGCCATTGGTAGGGACCCTCTGCATATGCGCGCTACTCGAATAGTTTCCCGTCGTTATCGGGAGTACCACATATGAAGAGAACGGATCCTGTGCTTCACAGCAGTGGCCATCGCCCGTTATTGTCGCTGTGCCCTGATGTTCTGGTTCCCGCCTCGTTGCTGCTCCTGTGGCCACTAGTCCATCTTGCTGGTCTCCTGGTCCTTCTGCTCCTTGCAGACCTGGGCTCCTACTCCTACTGGCCTTCGCAGCGCCTCACCTGCTTTGGCTTCCCTGGGCGCTGTGCTCCACGGCCCTCTGTGTTTAGCAGTCCTCTTCTGCCAAGGTGCTTCTGCTTGGCAGGAACCTGACCGCCCCCCCACCCCTGGTTTTGCTATAGATGCCCCCGCTCCATGTTCGCCCCACTGTGGGTCTTGATAACCTTCATGAATACTGATCACCCCATTGGCCCACTGTGGTAGTGGAGTTGGGCTACCCAATAATTAGACAGCGGATGCAGTGTTACATTCTTGCAGTCTTAACACAATCTCACCACTTGTTTGAATGTTGTCACTGTGGCTGCCATGTATGATTGTTGTGTCACTGTGCCCAGCTCTATGCCTACGAATGAAAGCCACATGGTAATTCCATCACACATGTTGTGTGCTAATGATTCCCAGCTACTCTTCTAAAAGGGCACAGTAACCTTCTCTGAGTGTCCTCGCCTGCTCCACCCACAAAAAGGAGGTTTTCCAAATAATAGATGGCACGTGTGAATATGCTTGTACACCTCAAACATGCATAACAAACTGCGCAACTAAGAAGATAGCGGTCAGAGTTCACATTGTTGCTTTTAAAGCGCAATAGCGGGTAACTTTCTGGCTGAACTGCACACAACCTGAATGATGACTAAATACATGTCTGTTTTGGACAGAAGTGCTACTCACTCTCCCATGACCTTTGCTGCCTAAAATCACCTGTAAGACAATATACTGCCCCCTCTTTCTAGGGCAGTGGTCTTCACAGTATTAAAGTATGGGGAGCACCCAACCTCCACAACCCAATGTGGCTGTGATGACTACTTCTCTGCAGGAGAACAGGGATGAATAGTGGCAAAAGCGCCTACTCAGCCAAACAGTACTACTAAACCAGCAGTGTTCCCAATCATAAAGATGAAACAGGCACAGACCTGCGGGAGTGCTTCCTTTGCCATTTAAGGTAGTGCATGCCCAAGGCAGGCTACTCTCTTCAGAATGGGTGTGAGCTGGTACGGAAGCAGTCATAGAACACTATAACTGTGGTCTCAAAATACAAAAATGCCCGACCAAGGTTCTATAAACATAGGATCTTTAATTAAACTAACAGAAATGTACACAGCTAATATACATTCTATTGGCCTACTCCTGTACGGGAAGACATAGAGAAAGCATACTTCAAAGTAAAAGGGGACTCTGGATTTGTAGACAGGGGTGTTCAGGCAAAGATCTTAGCAGCACAATTTTAAAGTTAATGGATAATTCTGTAAAGTTTAGAGAATGGGGCTTGCAAGAAATCCCTTTATTTCTTGTTTTTGTGGCTCAACAGTGTTGGGCCAATGTTTTCGAGATTAAACTGCCAGTGTGGGCATTTTGGGCCTAAACCAAGGTAGAACTGGGGGAGCAGAGATGGGGTTCCAACAACGTGGAACCACTTCGATAGGGAACTGAGGGTTAACCCTGCATTGAATCGTATCTCATGGAATGGTCAAAGGTTGGCAGAGCTTTCCGCTGGCATGAAGGTTGCTTTGGCTTCCTTTGTTGAAAGTAGTGTGGGCAAGGCCTCTGATATTACATCCACCTCCCCGATTGATGCCATTAAGGATTTTGGGGCGTCTATTGCTGTGGTCATCTCTATCACCTTTGTTAAGAGAGGCACTAGAGCAAGAATGACTACATACCCAAATCCTCTCAATGACACCCATTTGATGGGTTAATTGTTACAAAAAGGTGGGAGTTGCATAAAACCTTACGCGATTAAGCCAGATTGGTCCTGAACTCAGCTGAATATGCCATGCGGGTTATTAAAGCTAAAGATTCCTACTACTAATGGTTGAGATTCAATCTATACCATTCTGAGTGCTTACGTTGGCACTCTTTGGTGCGATTTGCCTTAGCCAATGACTCTCAAAAATGTTGGATGGTTATTGATGGCTACTCCCCTGCGATTTGTGATATCATTGGCGACCCAGAATCTGTTTGGGTTGCATACATCTGTAAAGCCTTGGGAGGCAAGGATGTAACATCGTCTAGATTGGACGTGTCTTGGGCCAAATGGATTTATTCCAAATATCTCATTGAAATTCTTAGATTGATCATTGGAAGTAAATCCTCGAGGGCCTCCAACCCAGACGAATCTGAAGCTCTTTGATTAAATCAGAAGCTGCCCAATGGGTGACCACTTTAGATTGGCTCTTCCATTGGATTGGGGAATCACAACTTGCACCCCCTTCTTGTTGTGATAGTATTATAGTGGCCATTTGGAAAAAGGGCAACCATGCTGACCCCGGTAACTATCGCCTGTTGGCGATGTTAGATGCTTCAGCAGACATATTTGCCTGCCTATTGCTAAATGAACTATGGAACTGGGCAGAAGCGTCAAAGCTTATTCCGCTAAATCAAACAGGCTTCCAGAAGGGGCTTAGTACCACAACCAATTGGCTTGCTCTGTTGACGGTTATTCATCAGGCTCATTGGCCCTCATTACAACTCAGGCGTTAAGGGTTAACGCCACCGTTAACCCTTAACGCCTGATTCCCACCTTAACGCCTCCTTTTTGCAGGCGTTAAGTTCCATGGTGCTAAGGCACCTTGGTGCTAATTACGGCACCGTAATTTACGGTGCCGTAATTAGCGCCTTCCCCACTCCCATTATGCCCTATGGGGCAAAAATGGGAATGGGGAAGGGAAAATGGGAAATGGGGATTTACCGCCCCACTCACCTTGTAATGGGGCGGTAAATCCACCATCCACCATGGTGTAAACGTAGTTTACACCATGGTGGTAAAGTTGGTGCACTTAGCACCTTAGTTGTAATGAGGGCCATTGTGTCCGAGTTAGACCGGTATTTCTGGCATTTATTGACTACAGTGCAGCCTTCGATTCTGTTAATAGGAATAGGCTTTGGCATAAACTAGCTGATTGGAAGATCCCAGCAGGTTTGCTTTCAATGATAATTTCTTTACATGCCAATACTACAGAGATAAGATTCGGCTCGACCAATCGGGTAGGATGTCTTCCTGGATCCCTAATCAGCAGGGAATGAAACAGGATGTATCCTTGTGCCCCTCTTGTTCAATCTTCACCTGGCAAATATGGGAGTGGTGTTAATTAATCCAACGTTGATCGCCCCTAAACTGTGAAATGTTCTGTTATAGTGGATGGGTTACGCAGACCATATTATGCTATTGGACCTTACCCCGGCCGGCTTACAGGGTTCCCTACAGCAGATTAAAAAAAATTGGATTCTAATTCACTGGTTGTCAATATCAATAAAAACTAAAGTCATGGTTTTTGCTCCCCCATTTCGTTAAATGAAACAAGCACAATGGAGTTTATCGGGAAATGCCCTAGAGGTGGTCAGTGAATATAAATACATGGGCACATATTTTGATTGTGAGCTACTTGTACTTCGACATCTAGAATACGTCAAGTTTAACAGGCCGATTCATGTAATTCCTCTCAAAAGTGTCGCACGCGGCTGGCGCACAGCGTGCCCGTGCGAATGTCTGCGCCAGCCGCATGCGATAAAATCAATTCCCGCGCCCAGCGTATTCATTGATTCTCGCCTCCAAAAGCAGACGTGGCGCAGAGTGGCGCAGCGACCCTGCAGCAGCTCCAGTTACGTCCCCAAGAACACCCTCGCGCAAGGAAAAGCCATCAAGATCGCAAAACCATCGCAAATGGCTGCGCCAACACTGTACCAGTTTACCGGACTGGCAAAAGCGGGGAACGCGTATTACGGGTGTCGGGAACACACGTGCGCGAGAAGATTCACACGCGATCGGGCCAGGGGGAGCGTGTGCGTGTATTTCAGGGGTGCGCGAGAAGTTCTACACGCGAATGGCCTGGGTGCGTGTATTTCAGGGGTGCGCGAGAAGTTCTACACGCGAATGGCCTGGGTGCATGTATTTCAGGGGTGCACGGGAAGTTCCACACGCGATTGCCCTGGGCGCGTGTATTTCAGGGGTGTGCGGGAAGTTCCACACGCGATTGCCCTGGGCGCGTGTATTTCAGGGGTGCGCGGGAAGTTTCACACGCGACTGGGTTGCGTGCGTGTATTTCAGGGGTGCGCGGGAAGTTCCACACGCGATTGGGCTGCGTGCGTGTATTTCAGGGGTGCGTGGGAAGTTTCACACGCGACTGGGTTGCGTGCGTGTATTTCAGGGGTGCGCGGGAAGTTTCACACGCGATTGGGCTGCGTGCGTGTATTTCAGGGGTGAGCGGGAAGTTCCACACGCGATTGGTCTGGGTGCGTGTATTTCAGGGGTGCTCAGGAACTCCCACACGCGATTGCCCTGGGCGCATGTATTTCAGGGGTGCGCGGGAAGTTTCACACGCGATTGCCCTGGGCGCATGTATTACAGGGGTGCGCGGGAAGTTTCACACGCGATTGCCCTGGGCGCGTGTATTAGAGGGGTGCGCGGGAAGTTTCACACGCGATTGCCCTGGGCGCGTGTATTTCAGGGGTGCGCGGGAAGTTCCACACGCGATTGGGCTGCGTGCGTGTATTTCAGGGGTGCGCGGGAAGTTTCACACGCGATTGGGCTGCGTGCGCGTATTTCAGGGGTGCGCGGGAAGTTTCACACGCGATTGGGCTGCGTGCGTGTATTTCAGGGGTGCGTGGGAAGTTCCACACGCGATTGGCCTGGGCGCGTGTATTTCAGGGGTGCGCGGGAACTCCCACACGCGATTGCCCTGGGCGCGTGTATTTCAGGGGTGCGCGGGAAGTTTCACACGCGATTGCCCTGGGCGCGTGTATTACAGGGGTGCGCGGGAAGTTCCACATGCGATTATAGGGGTGCGCGGGAAGTTTCACACGCGATTGCCCTGGGCGCGTGTATTAGAGGGGTGCGCGGGAAGTTTCACACGCGATTGCCCTGGGCACGTGTATTTCAGGGGTGCGCGGGAAGTTCCACATGCGATTGGGCTGCGTGCGTGTATTTCAGGGGTGCGCGGGAAGTTTCACACGCGATTGGGCTGCGTGCGCGTATTTCAGGGGTGCGCAGGAAGTTTCACACGCGATTGGGCTGCGTGCGTGTATTTCAGGGGTGCGCGGGAAGTTCCACACGCGATTGGCCTGGGCGCGTGTATTTCAGGGGTGCGCGGGAACTCCCACACGCGATTGCCCTGGGCGCGTGTATTTCAGGGGTGCGCTGGAAGTTTCACACGCGATTGCCCTGGGCGCGTGTATTACAGGGGTGCGCGGGAAGTTTCACACGTGATTGCCCTGGGCGCGTGTATTACAGGGGTGCGCGGGAAGTTTCACACCCGATTGCCCTGGGCGCGTGTATTTCAGGGGTGCGCGGGAAGTTCCACATGCGATTGGGCTGCGTGCGTGTATTTCAGGGGTGCGTGGGAAGTTTCACACGCGATTGGGCTGCGTGCGTGTATTTCAGGGGTGCGCGGGAAGTTTCACACGCGACTGGGCTGCGTGCATGTATTTCAGGAGTGCGTGGGAAATTTCACACGCGATTGCCCTGGGCGCGTGTATTTCATGGGTGCGCGGGAAGTTCCACGCGCGATTGGGCTGCGTGCGTGTATTTCAGGGGTGCGCGGGAAGTTTCACACGCGATTGGGCTGCTTGCGTGTATTTCAGGGGTGCGTGGGAAGTTTCACACGCGATTGGGCTGCGTGCGTGTATTTCAGGGGTGCGTGGGAAGTTTCACACGCGATTGGGCTGCGTGCGTGTATTTCAGGGGTGCGCGGGAAGTTCCACACGCGATTCCATCAGGGTACGTGTATTACAGGGGTGCGCGTGGAGCACCACACGCGATTTCATCAGGGTACGTGTATTACAGGGGTGCGCGGGGAGCACCACACGTGAATTGCACGTGTGGGTCCTCCCAGGTGTTCCCTCTACACCCTCCACGGCCCCTGCAGGTGGCTCACACCACAGGGGCCTACCCTGCACATGTCCTGCAGGCACCCCATCCACCATGGCCATGCCCCCCAGCCAACCCACATGTCAGCTTACACTACTGCCCACCAACGCATGTCCCCCTGCACCCCCAGCCACCAGGGGCACCCTCCACCAGGCCCCCACCCATGTCCAACTCATGTTCCCCACCTCCCCCACCCCCAGCACTGTGGGGCACCTGCCAGCAGGCCCCCACCCATGTCCAACTCATGTTCCCCACCACCCCCACCCCCCAGCACTGCGGGGCACCTGCCAGCAGGCCCCCACCCATGTCCAACTCATGTCTCCCACCCCCCACCCCCCAGCACTGTGGGGCACCTGCCAGCAGGCCCCCACCCATGTCCAACTCATGTTCCCCACCCCCCCACCCCCCAGCAGTGCAGGGGCACCCTCCACCAGACCCTCGCCCATGTCCCATCCATGCCCCCCTGCACCTGGGTACCAACAATCCCCAATCATGTCCGTAATGGCCATCCCCCCCTGCCAAAAGGCCCAACCAACTATCACATCCACCCACATATCAAAGGCAATTACATGTTACACACCCAATGTAAATAATGCAAATGAAAACATGTCTGTCACACACAATGGCTGCAAGTGAATGTTAAAACACCCAACATGACATGCATGAAAGCAACGAGATGATACGACACATTGAAGGATGAAAATAAAAATGTATTGAAAATCAACTTGAATGGAAATTAAATGAGAAAAACCACAAAGCAGAACAACCAAAAGAAGATGAATGTCCATGAAAAAAATCAAAATCACAAAGCACAATCAAAATGAATGGTGTCCAAAGTCACAGTCAGAAAAGTAATCCAAGTGTAAATGATAAACAAAAACCATTGCTCCATGGCGATGAAAAAAATCCAAAAAATAAAAGAATCCATTGAAGAACTATTTACAAGATAATCCCGGGTCCATGATCCCAACCAAATGAAACCTAACTATGACAACTAACAAAAAACTGAACTATATACAAAAATGTGGCGCATTGTCCAATCGCAACCAAATAAAAAAAAAATTTAAAGGAAACCTAACACTAACTATATAACTATATACAAAGGCGGCGGGCAAGTCCAGCGGCTCACTCCGTGGTGTTCCGGGCCAGGGCATCATCGAACTCCTGTTCGATGTCCCGGAGGCAGTCCTGTTTCATGGCCCCGAGGGTCCGCAGGACGATGCCGTCTCCTCCTCCAACCCCCTGCGGATTGCCTCAAGGCACTCGGCCCGCCTCAGGGCCCTCCGCATGGAGTTCTCCGCCCTGACCATTGTGAGCCGCGCCTCTTCCGCCCGCCGCTGCTCCGCACCTATATGCTGGCCCAACCGCTGCCACACGGAAGACACTTCCCGTCCTGGGTCCTCCTGCCCTCCGGCCGATGCCTGCCCCTCCGATGTTGATGGCCCCGAGCCATGATGCCTCCCACGTTGACTCCGCTGCTGCCTCCGACGCCACTGCCTCTGCCAGCACGACGGCAACCAGGCTGATGGAATCCACCGACGCCATTGTGCACGTGCTCTGACGGATGATGCCGGCACATCCTCCATCTGCTGGGGTACAGTTGCTGTGGTGTCAACCCCTGCTGGACCTCTGACTCCCGACTGTGGCAGGGATGGGATCCCCACCAAGCTGGCTGCATTGGTCAGGGCAGGTCTACAGGGGGCCCTGGTGGCATCGGGGCCGGAAGACGGCAAGGAGAACGACTGGCGTATAGTCTCCACAGAGGAGGAGAGGGCCGCCAGATTGGCCGACACATGCAGGAAACCCCCGAACATGGACGATCCCAATTGGGCCACGTCGGTACGGTGCTCTTCGTGATGACGTGCGTGCTCCTCCTGGGAAGCACGCACGGCATCACGAATCACAGCCGTGCACATTGCGACCCCAATCAGGACCTTCTCCATACAGCCAGGGGTCCCCTCGTCCGCAGGTGGAGGGGAGTCAGATGACATGGACATCCCCTCTACCTGCGGACAGGCCTGGGACGGGGCATCCCTGCTGGTGCATGGTGGTGCACCCACAGGGTCAGGGACAGCGACATGCACAGGCCCCTCCACGGTGACCTGTGCTGCCTCCTGCCCCTGCCCCTGGACTGCACCACTTGCACCAGCAGGGATGCCCCCACCAGGCCCCATGTGCGCCTCAGTGGCGGCCTCCTCCTCCTCTGTGGAAACCACCAACCTGGATGACTCCTCACTGTCTTCCGCCGTAGCAGGCCCCTGTGGGGGCTCACCCACCCCTTCCGCTGCAGCCGTGGGGGTATCCCCGCCGCCTTGCTCCACAGCGCTGTCTCCGCCCTCTTCTTCACTAGCCGCTGCGTAGAGGGAGACATAGAACACAAGCATCAGGGTACTGTACAATGGTCCCCTAGACAGGAAGCAATAGCAGATGAGTGCCACTGTCAAAGTACACTTCCATCATGTCCCTCCACAACACATGTGTCAGTCCAGGCAAAACACACACAGTGACAGTCATGGTGCATGCCATGGACATTTCCATACATGTCCAATGGACTCTCGAAACATAGAATGTAATGGAACTCACATGCATCATGGGTCATGCCTATCACATGCACACACTTCACCTCAGTCACATCCATCTGGCCCCGTACACCCCAATCACAGTGGATACAATGATGACTAGGCTGCATCAGTGAATCTGTAAATTGTCACAGACATGTGTCATGCATCCATGGCATTCACAAGTCACAGACACACAGGTCAGGCACACAGACATGGATACCATATATGTACCTGGCATCAGCACCCATCCCTCACCCCCACCCATGTCCAGGAACAGAGACTGCCATGCTCTCATGTGTACAATCTGCATAGGGCTCCCCATGTCGCATTTAAACACATGCAACAACCGTGCGGTTCACACATTACTGGTCGCACATGCATTACCATGATGTCCCTGCAAACATACATGCGTACATGGCCTATGTCACACATACAGGCAAGTATCAGACAACCAGCACACTGCAACATGCCCTGTATCACACAGCAATGCTTGGCCACTTACCGCTCAACTCCAGACGGGTCTCCCTCTCAAGGACCTGGGCGTGGAGCGCTGGGTGTACGCGTTCCAGGACCCTCATCTGGATGGAACTCATGCGGCCCCGGCCCCCCTCCACGAGGCGCCGGGCCTTTATGAGGGTCCTGGACCACAAGTCCTCCCAGCGCTTCTTGACCTTCTGGATGGTGCGGGTTTCCACCCCCTCCGCGTTGATGACAACCACACAGTCGGCCCAGATCCTCTCCCGTCCTTCCTTGTTGGCGCGGGACGATCCGAAGAGGGCATCATACTGCCCCAGGACTTGCTCCACCAGGACACCAACTTCGGTGGCAGTGAAGCTGGTGCCCCTCTGCCCCTCTGGCCGGGGGTTGCCACTGGTGCCAGATGTTGATGTGCCCGACATGGCAACCCCAGGGGCAGGAGTGGGTGGGCAACTGGGTCCTGGGGCTGGGCTGTGGAGCGATGTTATCCGAGTCGGGAGTCTTCTGTTCCAGTAGGGGTGGACACAGCAACTGGACCCCTGCAGATGGCTGATGTGCAGGCACCAAATGGCAGGGCACGGTGGCAGCAGGCAGGCAGGCAGCAGCAGATGGCACGTGGGAGGCTGCTCGGGGCACTGGGGGGCAGTAATTCGGCCTTCTGGGCAGGAGCGTGGTCTTCCGTGTGTTTTCGCGTGGCCAGCTTGATACGGAGTGATTTGGCACGTGAAAATCCTGCACGTCAGCGTGAAATTCATGGAAAGGGGCTTAGCGCGTAAGCGCGTCAGCACGCGTACGCGATTACATTGGACCAAAGGCCCTTACAGCGTAAGCGCGTCTGTGACGTTTCGTGCACGGGCGTTGCCCTGGCAGGGCTTGGAGATCCCGCGTGCCTTTACACTGCTCTGTACGTGCTTTTCGTGCGGTGCGTGTGTTTTCCATTCGTTGGGGTTCACACGCTATTACTTCACAGCGGGTTTTGGCTACGCGTTCTTCTACACACAAGGCAGACGGTGAGTGGTACCCTACTCCCCCCCCCCACGCCCGATCACGTGAAGAACTTCACGCGAACCCCTGGAATACACGTACCCCGCTCCCCCAGGCCCGATCGCGTGTGGAACTTCACGCGCACCCCTGAAATACACGCACACGCTCCCCCAGGCCAGATCGCGTGTGAAACTTCGCACGCATCTCTGAAATACCCACACGCAGCCCAATCGCATGTGAAACTTCACGCGCACCCCTGAAATGCCCGCACGCAGCACAATCGCGTGTGGAACTTCTCGCACACCTCTGAAATACATGCACACGCTCCCCCAGGCCCGATCGCGTGTGAAAACACCTGCGAGCCCCTGTAATACACGTACCCCGCTCCCCCAGGCCCGATCGCGTGTGAAAACACCCGCGAGCCCCTGAAATACACGTACCCCGCTCCCCCAGGCCAATCGCGTGTGAAAACACCCGCGAGTCCCTGAAATACACGTACCCCGCTCCCCCAGGCCAATCGCGTGTGGAACTTCACGCGCACCCCTGAAATACACGCACACGCTCCCCCAGGCCAGATCGGGTGTCAAACTTCGCGCGCTCCTCTGAAATACCCGCACGCAGCCCAATCGCGTGTGAAACTTCACGCGCACCCCTGAAATGCCCACATGCAGCCCAATTGCATGTGGAACTTCTCGCGCACCTCTGAAATACACGCACATGCTCCCCCAGGCCCGATCGCGTGTGAAAACACCCGCGAGCCCCTGTAATACACGTACCCCGCTCCCCCAGGCCCGATCGCGTGTGAAAACACCTGCGGGCCCCTGAAATACACGTACCCCGCTCCCCCAGGCCAATTGCGTGTGGAACTTCACGCGCACCCCTGAAATACACTCACACGCTCCCCCAGGCCAGATCGCGTGTGGAACTTTGCGGGCACCTCTGAAATACCCGCACGCAGCCCAATCGTGTGTGAAACTTCACGCGCACCCCTGAAATGCCCGCACGCAGCCCAATCGCATGTGGAACTTCTCGCGCACCTCTGAAATACACGCACACGCTCCCCCAAGCCCGATCGCGTGTGAAAACACCCGCGAGCCCCTGAAATACACGCGCCCAGGCCAATCGCGTTTGAGAAACTTCTCGCGCACCCCTGAAATACACGCGCCCAGGCCATTCGCGTGTGGAACTTCACCTGCACCCCTGAAATACACGCGCCCAGGCCAATCGCGTGTGGAACTTCACACGTACCCCTGAAATACATGCACACGCTCCCCCAGGCCCGATCGCGTGTGGGCCTTCTCGCGCGTGTAGGACTTTGGCGCAAATTTTTTTCCTGCGCAGGGACGCTACCGCCTGCTTTCGTGTGGCGGACATTTATGGGCCTGTGCGCGTCTTTGGCCGTGCGCTGTTTTTCCCTATTCGATTCCATGAATACGTGTTGTAGGCGAGCTTGTGGGCATTCTGCGCACTTGCCTCCTGTACTTCCTCCGTGATGCCCACATTTTCACGAGTTGTTCCCCATTCTGCGTGTGACGCCCCGTGTTACGCCTACTTTTGTTATGTGCGCCGCGCTATGTGCGAATTCGCTGTGGCCTTATCGCACGGCGTTCGATGACCTGTGCGCCAGCGTGCGCCAGCGTGCGCCGTGCACTTTTTCAGCGCACATCCCACATTTCGCGCATGCACGGTCTTCCATGAATTGATGTGCGATGTTTTCTGTGCGATAATCGCACTTGCACTGCGATTTTCGCTATTTCTCCGCGAATCGCACGTTTTCGCACGCGTGCGCCGTTTTTTCGGCGCACATTAATTCCATGAATCGGCCTGTAAATATTCCCAAGTTATAGGGAGCCTTGCCAAACTGGCCCGTAATGGCAGAGTTTATTCTGTAGGGATATTAGCACAATTATATATGGCAAAGCATCTTCTGATTCTTATGTATGCAGCTGAAAGCTGGACTTTTGGTAACTCCATTTAAGTAATTAAGTTGGAGTCTCTGTTGTTAAAGAAACTGTTTCGACTACATGTACGAACACTGGTCGCGACTATTTACCTTGAATTCCGTATTGTTTCTTGTATGGTGAGATTTCAGCTCTCTTGCCTTAACACTAATTGGAAATTGGGCAAATCTCCGACTGCTGCTTTGAGTTACTTTATTTTCGAAGTAGCACGGACTAAGGCTGCATTCATGCCAATCAGTGATTTGGTTAATATAAACTCTCTCATTGACAGAAGGCTTGCCACAATTCTGGGTAACGCACTGAACTATCAATGTTTGCGCTTTAAAGTAGTTTATTGTCACATTACTATGAGCAGCAAATCGTGGATCTTTCTACGAAGATCAACAGTGGCCCTTTCATTGACTACATTCAGTCTCGGGTGCAGCCCCCAAAATGTATTAAATATTTTGGGGCCGATTCATGGAATCTTTTGCACGGTTTTAAGTGACTTTGCACTTCTGAAAAGTGACTTTGCACTATCGAAACAAACCCTGATTCATGGAACTGGGCTAAGTGCTTTTTTGCAGTGCAAAGTCAGTGCAAAGTTCATTTTGTACTGCAAAAATGACTTTGCGTGGCAAAAATACCCTTTGCACGTTTCCATGAATCAGGGTTTGTATCGGCAGTGCAGAGTCACGTTTCAGCAGTGCAATGTCACTTTAAACCGTGTAAATAATTCCATGAATCGGCCCTCTGTGTGTAACCCATTGGTTAGGGATTATTTTAGGCTTAAAAAGAATTCTGAAAGGACAATAGAAATTATTGGAGCGTGGGCTAGAATCCTGTCGGGGAGAAGCTGGATCCCCCCCCACCCCCAGGGCAGTGGGGGGCCAGCAGCCATACCCTCACCAGCTATGGGAGGCCCCAACACCTCCCATATGGCCCCCAGAAATGCAACAGAGTGCCAAGCAGGCAGCAGCATGTTTTCAAACTGCATTTATTTCTAGGCAAAAAAACACACAAAGCATCGTGCACACCGCGAATTCAGGCGCCGTCTCCCCCGGAGCTGTCTTGCAAGTAAGTTTTATAATCACACTGCAGGCTGACCTCACAGAATTGGATCAGCTCCCAGAAACCTATCTCCTCCTGTTATTGGCTGCAGAGTGGTGGGTTACATATGTAGCCCTTATAGAGAGCCTGATAATTGGATATTAACCTCCTGCGTCAGTGGGTTGATTTAGCTGTGCCAGCCCCCATTACCTAATTCTAATCTTGTTGCAATGTGACTTTGTTCCCATAACTTTTAGCTGAACAAGCAGTTCGCACCTGGGCTCTGGCTTGTTACAAGTTATGTTTCAATGTTGTGCGTGTCCTTGAGAAAATGTCTTTCTTTCCCAGAAAGAAAAAAAAGCACACTGGGTTGCCGTGATTTACTCGCATTTGTGGATAAAAAAAATGTCTGTCTGCAGAAAGCAATTTTATCTTGAACTTGCGGCCTTGGCAGGTCGGACTTGTTTTGCGAGGAATGTTGATAAGGCTCCCGCAGCCAGTGTTCAGTGTTCAGTGAGTGAAATGAACTTAGCTGTAATTTTCCTGAAACATAGCTTTACACTGTGCATTTAGACCATGTTAATTCATATAGGCATTTGCAAGCCTTTAAACAGGGATTTTTGTGTTTGTAGATTCTGATATTGCAGCATTGATTCTAATGTAGCATAGAAGTTGCACTGTTGGTGAAGTGGGTGTGTTTCAGCATATTTGTCACCCATGGGTGCGCTGGGGCGCTTGGGGTGCGGGGGCATGGATTTGGTCTCCATTTTCCCTCTTCAGTCCCCCCTCTGGTCGACTTTGTCGACCACACCACCAAGCAACATTCACCTCCTTCCGGTCTGCATATCTTTGCCAATTCCTTGAAGTGTCCATAATTTTCTGCATTGTTGTTGATCAACAGTACATATAGGAGTGTTCCCCTTCTGTGTTCCACCACACTCACTTCCCTTCGTACTTCCTCTGATCACAGGGAGTGGCCACCTTTATTACTGCTGGAACCATGTTGCGCACCGCTATCTTAGTCCGGCTCTTCCTTTCACCATGTCTCTTATTTGCATTCCGATAACTTCTTCTGTTGTTCTTTTGCAATGTATCTCTATCTTGCACAATGGTGCTGTGCTCGGTACTCGTCCTTCCGTTATCACCTTCAAGCAACCAGGCAGTCATGATGTCATCCATTACCATGCAAGCACTAGCTAGTTCTTTGCTTTCTCTTTTCAGATGCATTTTTTGCTGATCATTCTTTGGTATGCTGGTACTGCACCCACTCATTCTTCTTTCTCGCTCGAGAAGTAATTCCCCCCTCTTTTTACTTCTCTGTCTGTTTCTCTTCTTCCGTTGTTTTCCATCTAGGTGAATGTGTCACTCTCCACATCTTCCTTGGTCATCACCAACAAGGGCATGCTGATGCGCACCAATGAACACTCTCCTCCCCAATTCAGTGGTAGTTTCTCTTGATCTTTGGATGCATGTGCTCAATAGTAGTCCATAAGCAGTGATGTTCCTGCTCTCATCTCGCAACTTCTCTCATCCTTCTTGCATCCAGCATGATTGTCCACCTCTTGTCACTGTTGTGCTGGTAACATAACGTTGGTACCTTAACAGTATACGTCCTTCTTCAGTGACCATCTTTGCTCTTTTCTCCCACACTGTTAGGCACTTATCATATTTTTGTCTTTTTCATTTTATTTTTTCTTCTCTCTTTTTGTTTTTCTTTCTTCTTTTATTATTTATTTATTTATTTATTTATTTTTTTTCAATCTCAATGTTGCTGTCTTCCCTTGCAATCTTCTTCACACCTTGTCATACATGGCGTCGTGCTCTGCTGTAGTAAGTTCTGTTGTAATCAATTCTCTTCCGGCATATGTTAAAGAACAGTCAGGACAGCTCTCTCCAGTGGTGTCCCTACCAATTTTGTACATGTGTGCATGTTGTTGGTCACTTCTGATATGTGTGTTATGTGTATGTTTTACTCCCTTTGTGTCTGCCCTTAACTCTCTTTACTTTAGCAGCAGCTTTTCCTTACCCACTGACGCCGTAACTCTTCCTGCTTAGGTTAGGGAATGTTAGCAGGGAATACAGCGGTAATGCTCACTATTACAAATAATTTTCAAAGTACCACCCCCATAATTTCGTTCATCATTAATAGTCCCATCGTGAAGGTAAAAGTCCTTATTTGCGTGCCCATAACCAATTACGCTGCTGGGTCCTTGCAGCTGATGAGATGATAAAGTTGCCCGCCTGAAAATCGCAAGAAAAGCGTTAATACGTTAGTACATGTTAGTAACATCAAGCTCCGCGAACTAAACAATCACTAAGGGCAAAATCAAACCTCCCCCTGGACATTTCGTGTTTTCAAAATTTCTCAATATGGGTAGGGAAAATCTTGGGCTGTTTATTCAATGGAAGCAAGGAAATATACTTCAGGGAAACATGCTCTAAGGGGTCTGAGGTTCTTGATAGGGTGGGCAATTGAGTGGGGTATGCTACACAATGTTTTAATCAGTAGGCCTCACAGTTTCTAATGGAAGATAACATTAAGGAAATTTCCTACACATTTCTAACAGCATACATACGCAACAACCTGCATGTGCGGGGAAAGGAGAAGAAACAAAACAGTGTTACAGCTGTAGGTGCACAAAATGTAATATGACACTCAATTAAACTTTGGAAATGCATGTGTCAGTCCCTATTCTAGTTGCTAGTGTGCGTTGGACCATGGGATGGCCATGTTTCCCTAACTCGGGAGAGTTCGTGCTATTTTGCAGTTCATGAAAATCTCTTGCGTTGGCCCTGTTGATCGTTGCTCCCTCGTTGCCAGGGTGGCCACCGCTTTGTAGGGCTTGACGCCTTACACTTCTGACAAAGTCTGTCAGGAGGGGAAAATGTCCCACTGTAGTCCATAGCCATTGGGTGTTGGTTGTCCGTTGTCTTCAGGCCTGCCCTGGGTCCTTTGTATCTGGCGAGAAATGAAATGGAAGCGCTTGAGACCTGAGAATTTACATATTCTTCAATTTCTTGACCTAACCTCTCTGCACTACTCTCACACTATTCAGTGTCCTAGTGGGAGGAGCCAATGGTACACCTATGCACCATCCTGTCACCACCTGGTGGCGTTCAATGGCGGTCTGACTGTAAATTATTACACAATTCGGAATGTACCCAGAAAATGGGTAGGCACTTAATTTTTGTGAAGATACTCATTACACACTTGGATCATATATATGCAAATTGGGTGCTAGTGTACAAATGGGCCTTTGGATCTTTATATTTACTGTGCTTTTGTTATAAGTTATTTATAGTGCGTGCCTTTGTCCCGTGGGGCATCAGGCACTGACAAGCTAAATAGGGAAACATCAGGGTGGTAAATTTGTCATATAGGGTGGCTGTGTTTCTAAATTAAGTGCACCATGTTACTTAGTTAAAATAATCGCAGGGTTTTTAAATCCTTTATTTTTTTTTTTCTATGGCTCCTCTCTCACTTCTCAGGGTGTGCCTTGCAGTGAACTGCAGGCACTTTAAGCTGGTACTAATGAAATCCGCTACCAATTTGCTCCCATTCTCTCTATCCCACCCCATGTCCACTTTTTAAAGCTTACCTACTCTGTTAATTACTCATTTAGTCTAGTATTTTATTACTCCACTACTGTAATTACTGTTACATTTAAACAATATATATTTCTAATTACTGTTACATTTAAACAATATATATTTCTAATTACTGTTACATTTAAACAATATATATTTCTCCCCCCAATATCTGCTTTCAAATTTTAATACAACCATCATTCTCCAGTTCGTGCAGCAATGACCTCTTTCCCTATGTGTGATGGCTAATGCATTTGTGCCAGTGTTATTTTCAAAAGCGCTAGTGGCAGTACCACTTGCACTGTTATTTTGTCGCCAAATTAATTCTGTTGGGAACATGGATCATCCACCCTTTACCCCTATTTCTCTCCTCCTGTGGTGAACTGTCAATGAAATGTAGTCCTCCCCCCTCAAGTGCACCTTCTTCCACCTTGTGTGTCTCATTTAATTGTTCTGTGTTAATCGTGTATTCATGAGCCCAGTCTCCTCACTGAAAGATGTGTGCTCAAAATGTAGCTAAATGTACTCTCTTGTGATGCGCTATCATTATGCACCCCCCTCTGTATCGTGCACCCCCATTATTCTTAAACAATCTTCCTTACTTTCAACATGTGTATGCCTGGTGTTTAACAAGTTATGGATTTCTCTGTTAATAAGGTGGTCATATCCACATTGCTCATGATGTCACAAATGTCTCTTCCCTAATGCATGGCCTAGTCGCCCCACTGTCACCCAGAAAAGAAAATGTTTTGATACATATCACCACCCCTATGCAATTGACCTCTGCATTATTGCGTGTGCGTGAGTGTGTGTGTCGGCGCGCGTCTCGCCCGCTCTGTCGGTGAAGCGGAGCATGAGTGTGTGTGGCAGAGTCAGTCAAATCAAGTTTGTCTTGGGCTGTCCTATTAGCGGTATAATGTCAATCTATGTCCTTTGAAAGATTTGTTCCCCATCAGGAAGACCCCACCCAGTCATGTAACCGGTACCATTGCTATTGTGTCAGTGTTCTGTATGGGTGCTGGCTGCTGTGCAGTGCCCCTGTGTTGTTATTCTAGTCAGTCCTGGGGTAGTGGTGCTGTCATTTGTTGTGTCTGTACATGTAGTGGTGACAGTACCTGCATTGGTGCTTGTGGTGTCTGCTGAAATGATCCCATCCTGCCCCATGTATCCTCCCCACATGGGCGCTGCATATTGTGACGATTGTTGACACTGCTATTGTGATTCTTGTGCGTGTGTGTTGAAGCTGTTTTTAACTGCCCCTCCCATCGCATGCTTGAATGATTTATTTTGTGCCTACTTGTCCTCATCTGCCTTTCTCTGCCCCTGTGTCATCAAATATTACACTCCTGGAGGTTCAGAAGGGTGAGTCCCCTCTTCCCTATGCTCGCGCTGGTTCAGCATCAGCTGACCCCTCGCATTTTCCCTTTCCTTCGTGCACACAGTTCAACTGTAGCCATGTGCTTTTAAAGCTATTCCCGTGTAAGTGCTGTGTATGTGTGTCCTTAGCGATTGCTGCACGCTTCTGGAGAAGCCGCCTATGAGCAGCCATGGTCTTTTTAATTTACCTTCAGTACTTTTGAATCTTTGCACACTATGTTTTACTGACTTATTTCAGCATGGAAGCTGTGTGCTACACAACAAGTGAAGGGGAGTCATTTCTGTATTGTGTGATACATTTTACCTCTATTCAATTCGAAAATTTCGATAGTCCGCTGTTCAGGGAGCAAAAGTTAGAAGATAATTGAACAATATTCAACTTCTGTGAGCCTTCTTGGCTCTGCACCTTAGCCAGTGCACTCCACGTGCAATCCATCTTCACCAAACCATTGCCTTCTCCGGCACACTCCCACAATCTTGCGCATGTGTCTTCCACACACCGCCTCTGGGTCACCTATTCTCCAAATCCAAAACCACACCACTATCTCCTCACCATCAAAACTTTGTGTCCTTATACATCAATCTGAAGGTGACGTCACCAAACTAAAAACACAATGCAAATGAAAAGACAAATGTGCATACACAGAACAATAACCCATTTCTCCCAACCCCACAAAAAATCCCAAAATAAAACCCCACAATCCCCACAGCTGTCTTCCTGTCTCAACTGGAACAAGGTAAACCACAATAAACTCTTATAATTGGACTGCACACACTGCGTCGCCTAGTGCATGATACGCTCCTCACCAGGGGACCTTAACCAGCCAACTATCTTCCGCACTCGGGAACAATCTAGCTACCTCCTGCGGGAAAACATCATCCACTCACTGAACTAAAACGCTCAATTAGCAGGGAACCTCATCTACTCATTGATCTATAACGTCAATTCATAGGAAATCCAGACCCCGTACATGAAATCACCATCCAGACCAATCAGCGCGGCACTCCTGTTCTAGACCAATCAGCGCGGCACTCCTGTTCTAGACCAATCAGCGCGGCACTCCTGTTCTATGTGTAGGGAGTCACTACCCCAGCCAATATGCTAAAAAACACAAGAAGGGACCACTGCCACCACCCCAGTCCCAACTACAATTCACGTGCCGATCACTACCAATGCGCTGAATTTTGTGACAATGTACAATCACCCACCACCCAATTTACAATCCCTCCCTAAAAAAAAAAAAAAAAAAAACACTTTAACATTTCTACTTTAAACATTTCCCCCCCTCAGAGCCCATGTTCCTGGTTTACTTACATTTTCCTATGCTGCACTGGCAGTTGCACCACTGCTGGACACTCCCTCAATGCGCTTCACCGGACCCCTTCTCCTGCAGGGCTCTCACCTGCCCTCAAGCGGGGTATTTCCAAGTGGCCCCCGAAGCCTTTAGCCGGTTACGCGTTTTTCCGGTGGTCTTCAGGTGCAGGCGAGGGTCTCACAGCTTCCTTGAGTCGGCGGCAGGGAGCTCAGTCCATCGCAGAGCTTGCGCAGGCAGAGCTCAATTACCCATGTTACAATGAGCAATGAGCCTCACAGAGGGCACCAACTTGTCGGGGAGAAGCTGGATCCCCCCCCACCCCCAGGGCAGTGGGGGGCCAGCAGCCATACCCTCACCAGCTATGGGAGGCCCCAACACCTCCCATATGGCCCCCAGAAATGCAACAGAGTGCCAAGCAGGCAGCAGCATGTTTTCAAACTGCATTTATTTCTAGGCAAAAAAACACACAAAGCATCGTGCACACCGCGAATTCAGGCGCCGTCTCCCCCGGAGCTGTCTTGCAAGTAAGTTTTATAATCACACTGCAGGCTGACCTCACAGAATTGGATCAGCTCCCAGAAACCTATCTCCTCCTGTTATTGGCTGCAGAGTGGTGGGTTACATATGTAGCCCTTATAGAGAGCCTGATAATTGGATATTAACCTCCTGCGTCAGTGGGTTGATTTAGCTGTGCCAGCCCCCATTACCTAATTCTAATCTTGTTGCAATGTGACTTTGTTCCCATAACTTTTAGCTGAACAAGCAGTTCGCACCTGGGCTCTGGCTTGTTACAAGTTATGTTTCAATGTTGTGCGTGTCCTTGAGAAAATGTCTTTCTTTCCCAGAAAGAAAAAAAAGCACACTGGGTTGCCGTGATTTACTCGCATTTGTGGATAAAAAAAATGTCTGTCTGCAGAAAGCAATTTTATCTTGAACTTGCGGCCTTGGCAGGTCGGACTTGTTTTGCGAGGAATGTTGATAAGGCTCCCGCAGCCAGTGTTCAGTGTTCAGTGAGTGAAATGAACTTAGCTGTAATTTTCCTGAAACATAGCTTTACACTGTGCATTTAGACCATGTTAATTCATATAGGCATTTGCAAGCCTTTAAACAGGGATTTTTGTGTTTGTAGATTCTGATATTGCAGCATTGATTCTAATGTAGCATAGAAGTTGCACTGTTGGTGAAGTGGGTGTGTTTCAGCATATTTGTCACCCATGGGTGCGCTGGGGCGCTTGGGGTGCGGGGGCATGGATTTGGTCTCCATTTTCCCTCTTCAATCCCATGGACCCTTTACTTTTGACGTTTCTGCGGTGACAACCAACTTGAAACCGTCAAACATTTACCGACTGGCTGCGAGCCATTAGCGTCGATGAGGTCGACAGCCCTTACTGCTGCTGGACTTGGGTCTACCATTACGGGAGAGGCCTTGCTGTCCTTGGTGATGAGTGGTAATAACGAGTCTTGAATTGTCTTCTTTACGGTTTGGTGGAGAAAGATTGTACTGATTTTGGAGGACGGTAACATGTTTTGAGGTTTCTAGAACAATGGGCAAGGAAAGATTTGGGGAGGATGAGGTTTTCTTTTCTTCTTTTCTTCACATTTGTTGTGAGCCATGTTGAAAGGTTGTTTTGCTTTGTACAACTGTGTAACACAGTAATACTAAAACAAAAAGAAAATATGGTGCTGCTCAGCAGTGGAGAAAGCTTACATGTTGAAGACACAGGGAAACTGCAGCAGTGTTTGGTCAGCAGTATTGGAAGACTCTGCAGCCATGGGTGCAGAGAAGCAGAGAGTTGCCTTTGGCGGCGAGCGAGCTAACCTGTTTCAACAAGTTGTTGTGGTACTGCTGCAGTGATGGCTTCAAGCTTAAAGGAGTTGATAACTAGGCCAATGTTGTTGAGTTGGGATACTAGAGGAATTGGTGGGTCTCAAATGTGTAGACAGCAGAGCTTGATCGCTGTGTCTGTGTTTCCTGGGAGACCCAGTACGTGTTGCTAGGAGTAAGGTGAGTCCTTTCTTCTGCCCTTATCGACCATGAAGGTTTGTAGGGTTCTGTCACTTTGAGTGAGCAGTTTCCTTGGTAGCAGTGTCTCAGCTTCAGTAGGCCTTGACCGGCCATCTTTTAGTCAAGATAGGATGGTTAGTAAGAAGAGATCTCCTCTTCCTTAGAGCTCCTGTAGTCACCTCTCTGTCAGAGGACTTTGGAGTAAACTGTACCCCAATCAGGTTGCAGCAAATCCTTCTTCAAAAGTGTTTGATAGGTCAATCAACTTAGTCCTCCTTACATAGGAGTATAAGTAAGTAAGTAGTAAGAGGCCAACAGAAGGAGCACCTGGTTGGAGGTTGTTTTGGGTTGATAGGCCTACTGGCCCCTCCCCTCAATTAACTGATGACCACTACATTACACACATACCATAAACAAACAAATACACCCACCAACCTCCCCCCTACAGGTGGCCTACAACACTGAAGATGACAATGCTACAGATTCTGAGCCCAGTGTGACAGGGTTAAACCCCCTGTCCACTTTCCTTCCCCCACCTATGTTCCTGTGCCCAGAGCTTATCACATTTGAAAATAAAATCTTAAACGAGACAAAATAACTTGAAGAGAGGGTCCCAGGAATGCCCCTCCTCACTCCCAGGAACATGACGGCTCGAAGAGTCAAAAATGCACAAATGTACTCACTATTCGGCCAGGCCCCAGGAGGACCAGTGACTGACACATATACAGAGAAATATTCTCTCAGACAGCCATTTAAACCTTGTCCAGTGAATGTCTTTATGGAGACAGGTGCTTCAACAGTGGTCATAGACCCAAATGCCTTGATGGATAATGTTGATTAATGCTGAGAAACCACTGTGCTGACATAATTACTGACGCCACGACACAGCCACGTTAGTCATGAAGTGTACTCGCAACCATACACAATGTTACACAAAAACACACTTGTATACATGAAGAACATGCTTACAGAGTTCTGTACATAGCAGACAGATACATATATCTCATTAGCTAAGTGCAGAGACGCTGAACGCAAGGCAACAAAGTGATGCAGAGCAAGCTTGCAGCTGAGTCCTCCATTTGTTCTGGGGAAAGGGTTGTTGAACCCTTGGGAGCTGAACAGGTGAACTTGTAGTAACCCCCAGACATCTGGCATACCAGACCTCACCACAACCTCTTGGCGAGTAAGAATCGCACTAGAGATAGCCTGACTAAGGGAGAAAGAGATGCTGTCAAGGTTTTGGATACCCACCCTGATTTTATTTTTAAACCTGCAAATAAGGTTGGAGGCGTAGTGCTATGGAAAAAGAGACGGTTATAGAAACAAGACTTTGAAATGATTGTGTTACCTAGAACACCATTGCCAACTAGAGGTAGTTCCTACGCCAAGACTGAAAGAGGAAATTGATAATTTGACACAACATGTGGCTTTTGAAGGTTGGATAGAGGAAAAAGAGAAGTGATTCCTGAACAAATCCCACCCAGTCACATCGGACTTCTACATTTTACCCAAAATGCATATAAATAGCATGCATCCTCCGGCTAGACCTATTGTGCCTACAATTGGGTGAATACTTTTTCTTAGACCCTTTGTTTTCAAGATAATGTCTTGTATCTGTGACTCAACAGAAGTGATTAATCTATGTTCCAAGATCACAATACAGCAACACAATATTTTTTTAACGCTCAATGTGGAAGCATTATACACTAGCATACCACAACACGTTAGCATTGAAGTAATGAGGTATTACTTAGACATACGCATGAACACCAAGGATAAAGTATCAACAGGCTTCATCCTCAAATGTATTAGACTTGCCTTGACGGAATGATATGGAAAGGCAGCCTTGTTGAAATAGACAACTTCGGTATATGGCTAAATGCATGATGTGATCCATACCTAAAGTTTACTATGACATACGATGCACAGTCTGTGGCTTTTCTAGACTTAATGTTGAAGGAAAACAGCAGTGGTATTGTTGAGACAACATTGTATCCAAAACCCACAGATAAAAATGCATTATTGCACTTTAATAGCTATCACCCCCTGCGTTTAAAAACAAACTTACCTTATGGACAGTTCCTAAGAATCAGAAGGAACTGTATAAAAATTCACGAGTTTAACCAACACTCAGATGACTTAGAAGAACATCTTAAACAATGAGGTTGTGAAAGACATGAGAAAGTGAGCCAAGAACACCGCTAGCGAAATCTCCTTGACAAAACAAGTTGACTACAATAAGAATGCATCACGGGTATAACAACCTATAGTCCCAGCAGTAAGGCCCTAAACCTTTTCTTACAAAATTGGCATATACTTCAGGTGATTAGGAGATATATTGAGTATGCTCTATGAATTTGAGCATTTTAGCTTTTTGTGAAATTGTTTAAGGGTTGTATTGTCCAAATTTTTTTCTGGTGATGGTTTAGTATGATTTATTTGTAAATGTATATTTTGCGTTTTGACAACATAATTGTGGTTGCATTACACATGAGTACGACGTATCAATGGAATGTTTTACGAATGTCTGTTTTTGTGTTCTCTTAACAATGTGATATTAAAATACAATGTATGATATTTGTATATGAATTAGGGTTAATTGAATTATTTTTCTCTTATACTTGTTCTGTTTCGTGATTCTCTGTAAGTATAGTGAACGCCAGCATCCGGTCCTTGCATTAAAGTCTTTTTAGGTTGTTACCCGGGTTGACCAGATTGCTCACCACCCTTAAGTTCCCCTGTGGTATATTGGCATATACTTCACACACCTGATTTTACTCCTGATAAACCGTGTTTTGCCTTTAGGAAGGCCAACATTTTAAGACACATTTTGACTCACACACAAAAAACGGCCAGAATTGAGTACTGTTGTGAATGTCTGGGTTTGACACTGGCTGTGGGCCGCCAATAATTCGGAATTTGCTCAGTGTGTGAGCACACGCAAAACATCAAGACCATACATTTATATGGAACAACATGGGTATGCAAACAATTTACCAACTGCAAAACCACATGGGCTATATATGGTATTACATGCCCTTGTGGTCTGCTTTATATTGGAAAAACAAAATGTGAGATAACACAAAAAATATGCGATCAGAGATCATGTTTGAAAAATAAAGTAGCAGGTAAGCCCATGGTAGAACATAGTGTGACTAAAAACACAAACACACAGACTTCCTTTGGTTTGTTATTCAGATTGTGAAGTAACCAATGAGGGGGGTGACCGGGATGTTGTGCTGCGTCAATTAGAACAAAGATGGATACAACGTCTTGATACAGTTAGATCTGGGCTCAACACAAGTATAGAGTGGACTTTGTTTTTATAGTAAGCTAGCTGTTGTATCCGTGCCTCACACAGTCATTTCTAAAGAACGCTATATTTATATTTTATACATGTTACATTGTCTATACCATGTAACCTACCAACATGCCACATTTCAAGTTTGTAGCATGTTGGGAAATATGCTGAACATTTGAAACAGGACAGTTTAGGTCAGAATGGTGACAAGTAATGCATTGCTTCTTTACTTCATTGCAAATTCTACTTGTCAGATCATTTTAAACATAATTTCGAATTGGGGAGTGTATTAGAATCTCATAAGGTACACTATTGTGTGCTTATATCCCCACTGTGTTTTACCCTTTCCCCAATTCTTTGTTCCCTTTTTTGCATAGTGTTATTTTGAACTTGTTGTCATTACTGTTGACACTGGAGTGTGCTTTGTTGCACTATATTTCTAAATTGCATCTGCACTATGCACTTTACGTCTACCCTGGATTACAGGAGACTCATTAGATAACTATGCACCTTAATTGTAGATATTTGACACTGATTGTTTGTTTGTATGCTGTTTTACCATGGATTCAGCACTATATTTAATGTAATTTGATATGTGAACAATAAAGATTGATTGATTTTATATTATCCTTGGTCTGGCCTATCCCCTCATTGAGCTCTTATACTGAGAGCAATTTGCCCCGCTTGATTTGTTTAGTGGTGTGGGTCACGTGACCCCTTCTTTTCCTTGTGTTGCTTGTCTAGTTACTCCCCTGGGTCTACGTAGGTGGGGACGCTTATCCTTGATCATATATATGAACATTTGAAACAGACACACACAAGTGTTGACCTTTTGAAGGAATCGCGTCCTGAAGATGGCCTAAGAAAAGAGAGATCTAAGACACTAGAGATAGTGTCTGAAACAAAAAAACGGCCGAAACATGTCGACATCTATCTGTAATACCCTCCTGATTCAACTGTGTCATTCATATACAAACAAAGCATTTTGTGCCTGTTTGCACCCCCGTGTTTGATGAGTACTTTTGTACCTTGTTTATTCATAGTGAAACAAAAAATGTTTAACAAACTATGTCTTGTTCAATTGTTTAATTGTGTCATGTTGTTTGTAGGGCATTTGTCGCCCCCTGCTTTTATCCACACAAATATTAAAAGTGAATTTATTTTTTCTAATTAAGTGCCTGCATTGGGTTCATGATGTCCTATAGTCTAGTCTGTGAGCGTTACGCTGACACATTACGGCAATGGAAAGAGGGGTAATAAGACTCACTCTGTGTTATTTCTTCTTTGAATTAATTCCCTTTGAGTTCTGATCCCCCGAGAAAACAAGTTTGGGAATTTACCTGGTTTAAGTAATCACAACATCATGAAGAGACGTCCTAAAAAGTGAACATAGGAGACATTTAATGGAGCTTCAAAATGTAATTCATCTGGTCTTGTGGATAAGAGTGTTGCCTTTCAACCTCTGGTTTATTTATTTATTTATTTATTGGGTATTTATAATGCGCAAATGGTGTTTCAAGGGTTCAAGTCCCAGCCGTGTCGCTTTTCACACTGTGTGTAAAGAAAATGTTTCTTTTTTAAATAACTTTCAAATGCAGGGGCGGTGGTGTCCGCTTTCTCAAAAATGTAGGATGACGCCCTCCACCTGCGTGGTTGCTCGATTGGAGCCCTGCATCATCCATCCTTCTGCTGGAGCGCTTGGAACGTCCTTTGAGTGCTGTGTTCCCCAACTGAAGAGAGCTATTGGCCCTTGCGGCACTTTCAATTGAGAGAAAATGTGTTGGAAAATGCATTAGAGCAGCAGTAACATCTATGAGAGTGCCCTTCATTTAGACAACAAACCGAGTTCATGTTTAAATTACGGTTGTATACTAGTCTGCTTATTAATTTTAAGTACAATTGAACAAAACCATATTTAAATTACAATGCTTACATTATTTTGGAGAGGGAGTGAAGTGTGGTGTAACAGTATAGGAGCAAAGTTGGGCGGGGGCACATTCTGGTGTTTCGCCCGGGGCGCAATATTTTCTAGAAACCGCCCTTGTGGGATCGTAGGTTATTCCTAAATGACACCCATGAATACTAGTACAATAGGAATGCACTTTACGGTGACACAAGAGAGACGTCTTTTTAAACGGAGGCTGCCTTTGCACCAGGCTCTGTGTCAAATACTATCCCACCAGTCACTTAGGACATGTTGAGGCTACTCCCCCTGGTGAGAGATGGGATATTCTTTCGTAGGCATTGGAACGTTCTGGCACTGCAGTTGGGATCCTTAAGACTGGCACATTTTAACTACCGTTTGATTTCTTAATGTATTCGTGAAACTCGAAGCGGGTGGATTTTGCTGATAGAACAAGTTAATTGAAACTATCCCTGCATCTAACTGGACAATCTGCGGGTGGCATGTTCCTATATTCCGCCGCTGGAGGGCGCACGAGTCCACTATACTCCAAAGACAGACAGCGAGGAAGGCTTTTTCATATTTCCCACATGCAAAGCCGCCCTTCCGAAGTTGTGCTTAACTGTGCACGCTGCCACAAACCATGCCAGCCTTTCCCTTTTCATCGTTTTCATTCAGAAACCAACACGGCCGAGTTTACCTCAAAAGAAGGCGCGGCACGGTTTCTTGTTCCCGTATTATAAAGTGTAACCCGAGCGACACTCCTACATCAAATAACAGATAATACGTAAAATCAGCTTCCCGAAGAAGAGCACCGAGCAAAACAAATGAGTTTTCAGAGAAACAAAAAGATGAATCAGAAACAACGCTCAACTTTAGATTTCTAAATCTGCGCCATCTTTCATAAGCGAGACGTCCTCCGCCCCCCACACAGTAGCTTGCTTGTAATATTGTATTCAATAGCGAGGCAGGAATACTTTTTTTATTTTTTACAAAGCCCCTTCAGATTAGGTGCCTCCATTGTAAGCAGGTTGATGATAATTCCTGTCAAATAAAAGTCGCCCACCTTCGAGCCGGAAACAGAGCGGTGGTCGAGTGTTTACCTCAAATTATAGAGACCTGGAAGGCCTTAAGATCTTTTATTTTTCTGGCTTCATTTGACATTGTGTTCAGTTTGGATGCATTATTGGTGCATTAGTAGCCGCTTAGCACACGCGCAAGTCAAAAAAGCTGCTGCTTCTTCCGGGTGCACCTTCAAATGACACTTGACAATGATGTGCACTTTCCAACTTCAACAACGTTCCAAATTAGTTACCAATTGTGGACACGTTTATCAGCAAGAGTGCGCCTCAAGGAGGTTTGACCATTGCATCTAATTTGCTTCAAGCAAGTTTATCAACAGAAGACAGGGGTGCCGGGTTCCATGCAGACCAGGAGAGGGCTGGATATTGTGGTAGATGATCACCACAAGGTCAACCCAGAATATATAAAGTAAAACACAGGAAACCATATTCCCGGTGGCAGAATCCCACAAACTGGCTGAGCAGCTAGATCAAATATGAGCATTAGGTTTTTTTTATGTGCAATGTTCTATGGAAAGGATAGTGGTGGTTTTGTTTTGATGGGATTGCTTGACGAACATATCTACCAAATAAAGATTTCTTGAGCTGGAACAGAAACCAGTAGACTTTATATGTTGTGTGACTGGGAATTATACTGCGCTCCGCTGGTGTTTCCATGGCCTCTAGGCAGTCTGGTGCATCGGCATAAAAGGGGGGTGGGTTAGGTTAGTGGGGAGAGCGGCAAAATCTAAGACCTTAAGAAAGATGCTTTTCCTTTTTCTTTCCTTTACTGGGTTTATTTGAACAATATGAATAGATGACCACATTCCGCCAGAAACACAGTGTTCCAGTCCTGGGCTTCCATCTTGCCCTCCATTGTATTCCATCAGTTGCTTTCTCTGTTCTAGTCAATTCATCACTTACTATAGCAACGCATTTGAATGAAGTGTAAAAGGGAACCCCAGCCATGTGTTGTCCCCGGGACCTCTAGGGTCACCTGGTAACCCTATACGTGACGTGTTCTGGTACTTAGGTCCTGTACTAGAGGTGCTCTAAGGCTCTAGAACTGCTTATGTCCATATCCACGTCTCCGCTATCTGTAGTTGCCCCTAGTCACCCCCGAGTAGCACATGCAAGCTTAATATGAAATGCAAAACTACACGCACCACAATACCAAGCAATGACAAACCCAACAGTTTGGGATTTTGTGTAGGGATGGGATAGGAATGTGTCAGGCACTGCCATAATAAGGCCACCCGGCCATAATTTGGCAACAGCTAGAAAATGGTTTGAGTACCTGGACATATAATGCCAGCTGTGACATATGAATTATCTAAAACATGGATACAAGACAAAACGGTTTAATTTGCCAATGCTTGCTTTAGCAAACATCTGTACGAGGAAGGGGACACCGGGACACACATGTGGCTTATAAATCAAGAGGTACACTTGATTGAGTCATATTTATTACCCCAGGATCTCAATTGCAGTAGAAAATAAAGCAACTCTCAGAAGAGTGCTCCGAAATAACAATGAAGGCCCATAGCAGCACACAGTTTGATGTTACACTACGAGATTCCAGGAGGGTGTGTTCTGGGTGGGGAGTGGAATGTATATTGGGTGGGAATGGGTATAAGGATTAGAGTCGCCATGGGCAGTCAATGGGTGGATACAATTTCAGACAACACTCACAAGCTGCCAGTCCCTCCTGATGTCCCATCTCCCTCCTATCTGTACTCATATGCCAATAGTTTAGGCTCGTAGGTGACGAAAGGTCCTACAGCTAAAGCGCCACCTATTAGTCAAAACTAAAAACAAAATAAAACGAAGAATCAGGGTGTTCGCACCCCCCTGGGTCTTTTATACTTGTAGCAAAGTGTGTGTTCTGCTCTGGAAACGACGCTTGGTATGCCATGAGCACTATGAGCCACCATAACATAAATATACTAATGGAGGATGCAAACATAAAAAAAGACTCGGTTTTGCTGCTTCTCATGAGTAACCTCCGGTTTCCAAAGTCTTCCTAAGGAGTGTTTCATCCTCCTTCCAAGTTTGATGAGATGAGTACCACTGATTAGAGTCGCCATGGGCAGTCAATGGGTGGATACAATTTCAGACAACACTCACAAGCTGCCAGTCCCTCCTGATGTCCCATCTCCCTCCTATCTGTACTCATATGCCAATAGTTTAGGCTCGTAGGTGACGAAAGGTCCTACAGCTAAAGCGCCACCTATTAGTCAAAACTAAAAACAAAATAAAACGAAGAATCAGGGTGTTCGCACCCCCCTGGGTCATTTATACTTGCTGCAAAGTGTGTGTTCTGCTCTGGAAACGACGCTTGGTATGCCATGAGCACTATGAGCCACCATAACATAAATATACTAATGGAGGATGCAAACATAAAAAAAAGACTCGGTTTTGCTGCTTCTCATGAGTAACCTCCGGTTTCCAAAGTCTTCCTAAGGAGTGTTTCATCCTCCTTCCAAGTTTGATGAGATGAGTACCACTGAGTTTGGCACTAGGAGCCTGCACAAAGGTTTCTTTAGAGGACACATTAAACGTTACACAGAACTCGTATTCCTTTACAAGAGCGCCAGTTTGACACTGTACACACGTTTACAAAGTTCTATTTATATTTTCATTTTTTTATTTTATGTATATAATACATACAGCCATAAAATGACTTTTTATAAATAAATCACTGATATTTAGTCAAAAGAAATTGTCCAGGTACTTGGCACCCGCCGTTGCGGCATCAGCAATCAGGAATTATAAGGATCGGAGCTCTACAATTGTTTGATGATGTCTGCTTGAGGACAGTGACATTACCGCCACGCCCTAGAAAAAAGAATTAGAATTCAATCTAGTTCAAGGTGTGTTCACGCATAGCTCTCCTATGGAGCTGCAATTGAATATACTGTAACGGGTGCTATAATATCCGTTATAGCCAAATGTCAAAAAGGACAAGAAACTTTCTTGTATATAGTGCTTTCAATTTTTAATTGCTTGGCGGCAAAATACCTCCAAGAAAGAAGTATTTGCTTGGGTGGAAGAAAATGTCTCTGGGACATGATAATGCGTTACAATATTTGAAACACTTGCTGGCAGGCGGTAAATCTTAAGGGACCCTCTTCCAGTGTCTCCTTTCGGCCTTATGAGTGGGGCGCTGCACTGCAAGGTGCACTGAAGGGGGGGAGGGGACTTTTCCACGATGTTATCAGTGTCATAATGTGAGCGGGTGTGTGTGCAGTCCCTTGTCTTGTCAGTGTCAAAGAGAATGAATGGCTGACTCCCGTGTGGAAAGGAAAGATATGTAATATGAATCGCACACTCCAAGTGGTGTCAGCAGGCAAAACGTAGTTGCCATCTTGGATTGGGAGTAGCTCCACAGCCAGTAAGGCGAGGGGGAAGAGAAAACATACGATAATGCAGTGAGTTAGCTCTTCCAAAGGAGATTGACACTTCCTCTACTTAACCAAAAAGGAGAAAGAAATCAAAAAAACAAAATAAGGGCAAACCGTTCAACTACCATGAGAAGGCAATTGCTAGCAGACTTTAGGAGAGGGGAATGGGCAAGGGAGAAAAAAGCATATTTTCCTCCTCTGCCTCACCACAGCATCTTTCACCAGTGAATCAATGGGTCAATGATAAGAAGGGAAAGCACATCAACAGAGACATAGTGGCGAAAGTCCTGGAGGAGTTGGCAGAGAGCATGGCGTTTAATGCATCGGATGCCCCAGGACCTGATTATGGCCACAAGATACTGCACTTGAAACTGTGAGGAATTCGACCATCTGCACGGTGGGTGTGTGCTTGCCTGGACTTTTTGTGAAATGTTTAATTACACTGATTGATGGTACACCATCCTCAGCAAAATGTGCGGGGCTAATTCACAAACATTTTCCTATTCTCACGCATAGACCTGTGCACTCTGGGTGGACACAGCCTACAGGTAAAGCCCCCCCTGTCATGTTTAGTTGGGCTATGACAGCCAGGGGTACATAATACATCTCCAGAAGGGGGAGGACCAAATCTTCTCCCTGCCATGGCCAGCCGGATTAATTAACAAAGGCTTCATGGATGTGCCCTGATCTTTTGTTGGGCCCTGCAGCTGGTGGCAGCGATTTGCATACCAATAAGAGGGTAATTCAAACAAGCTCACGTGAGGGCTGTCTACAGAGGTTAACAAAGGAGACAGGAAACCGCAACAACCTTTCATATGAAACTGTGTCAACCTTAACCTAGCTCCCACCCTCAGTATCTATGTGTCATAAATCACCAATGTATCAACTGAAAAGGATACGGAAACCAATAAAGGATACAATTTGGTAGGGCTCTTCTGGATCCTATTTTCACACTACTTGATTGTAGGCAGGTCAAATTAGACCTTCCAAATGATACAACTCTCTGACTGGATAAAACAGGCAGAGAGATGGATCACTGGAAAGAGCGTGGGAATTGTGTAGGAAGTATGCCTAGGATAGATAAAGTATCATAAGAAACTGTCCCAATTGAATTACTAAGATAACACAGTTCAGCAATAATTCAGACACTGACCTTATGGCAAAAACTGAAGTAATCCACGAAGGTTCCTTGAAGAAAACCAGGAGTTGAACAAACGACAAAGGAAGGGAAGATTAGTAAGGGAGACTTATCCCAAACGGCACGAGGCTCTCGCTAGATACCGGGTTGGTGCACCACAGGATAGCATCCAAAGTACTGTGCACAATAACCTTCAAATAGTTCATGAAATACTTCCTTTCCCACGATGAACAAAAATTAGAATTTCACCTGTTAACTGTCACAGGTACCAAAGGTTCAAAACAGTTCAGAAAACCACGTGCAGGATTGCAAGCAATAGGATACACGCAGCCAGGCCAGCCGCGCTTGAAACAGCGTCCGCGTGTAGATATTTAGCATGCGAACAGGATACACGCAGCTCAGGACAGCCGCGCTTGAAAACAGCGTCCGCGTGTAGATATTTAGCATGCGAACAGGATACACGCAGCTCAGGACAGCCGCGCTTGAAGACAGCATCTGCGTGGAGATTTAACACGCAAACAGGATTCACGCAGCTCAGGACAGCCGCGCTTGCAGACAACGTCCGCGTGGAGATTTGACATGCGAACAGGATTCGCGCAGCTCAGGACAGCCGCGCTTGCAGACAGCGTCCGCGTGGAGATTTGGCACGCGAACAGGATTCGCGCAGCTCAGGACAGCCTCGCTTGCAGACAGCGTTCGCGTGGAGATTTGACACGCGAACAGGGTTCACGCAGCTCAGGACAGCCGCGCTTGCAGACAGCGTCCGCGTGGAGATTTGGCACGCGAACAGGATTCACGCAGCTCAGGACAGCCGCGCTTGCAGACAGCTTCCCCGTGGAAATTCGACACGTGAACAGGATTCACGCAGCTCAGGACAGCCGCGCTTGCAGACAGCTTCCCCGTGGAAATTCGACACGTGAACAGGATTCACGCAGCTCAGGACAGCCGCGCTTGCAGACAGCTTCCCCGTGGAAATTCGACACGTGAACAGGATTCACGCAGCTCAGGACAGCCGTGCTTGCAGACAGTGTCCGCGTGGAGATTTGGCACGCGAACAGGATTCGCGCAGCTCAGAACAGCCGCGCTTGCAGACAGCGTCCGCGTGGAGATTTGGCACGCGAACAGGGTTCACGCAGCTCAGGACAGCCGCGCTTGCAGACAGCGTCCGCGTGGAGATTTGGCACGCGAACAGGATTCACGCAGCTCAGGACAGCCGCACTTGCAGACAGCGTCTGCGTGGAGATTTGACACGCGAACAGGGTTCACGCAGCTCAGGACAGCCGCGCTTGCAGACAGCGTCTGCGTGGAGATTTGGCTCGCGAACAGGATTCACGCAGTTTAGGACAGCCGCGCTTGCAGACAGCTTCCGCGTGGAGATTTGGCACGCGAACAGGATTTACGCAGCTCAGGACAGCCGCGCTTGCAGACAGCGTCCGGGTGGAGATTTGGCACGCGAACAGGATTCGCGCAGATCAGGACAGCCACGCTTGCAGACAGCGTCCGTGTGGAGACTTGGCACGCGTACAGGAAACACGCAGCTCCGGAATTAGCGTGGGGAGGAAACACGCTCAAAATAGGCCAAAGAAGTTGCTGAAGGGAATGCGAGAACGCAGGTCCGGAGTTCAGCTACCAAAACGACAAAATTGACTTAATCAGAAGCAGCGATTGGAGTTTCCATGCTGCTTATGTACGCACTGCCGTGATACACGTGATGGACCTAAGTCACGTGAAATTTAACGACGTGAAAAATGCAGACGTCGTTTTCCGGGCAATGCATCGAACAACCTCCATTTTGAGTAGAATGGTCTAGTGGTTCTATGGGCGTAACTCATTTTGTATGGAGAAGTCATTCCTGGTCCAGAGGTATGTCCAGCAGGCATGACACTATGACAGTGAACTGTCATGTCTGCGACTGTGTGTTTGCTGTAGTTCACCGGATAGGGGGACTACATTCATAAGGTACAAAAATGTGGTTTGTAGGAGCCAGAGAATCTGGTCTCACCGCAGCATGAAGGGAGACCTGCCGCTGAAAACAGGAACCACAGAGAGACCATTTACCAGAGAGACTCTTTGCTCCACAACAGACAGGAAGATGAGTCAGACTTAGTATCACATTTTCACCCCTTTACCTTTCTTGCTGCGAAGCACTCTGGTTATTACCTCATGCATACAGGGGATTGTTGGTAGGGCCCTCAGGATTGGTTCATTAAGGCAGGCTTAGCCTACACCAATCACTGTGGCCCATTTAGCTTTAAAAGAGGGCTGAGCCCCTCTTTTGCCAGATCATCTGAAGACTTTGCAAGGAGTAGCAAGAAGAACTTAAGATTGGACCATGGCTGAAGGTCCAGTCTGCCTTACAACTTCCGCCACTGAAGGAAGGCCAGGACTTTCAAAGAGGGAAGGCAGATCCCTCCCTTAAACATCTACCAGGAAAAAGAGGGAGATATTGAATCCAGTGGACCTTCCATCCACCCCAGAACTGGTACCCAGCTAGCACACAGCGTGCCCGGGTAGGCTCTTCAGCAAGCTTCCAAGGTAGGAAGATCCAGAAGGTCTCTGAACCCGAAACCAAGGACAAAATAGCTGCCTGCAACACACTCTGCAGTTTTGGGCAGTCCGCCTTAAAGGATGAGAAGAGCCCGTTGAATAAACTGGGAGAAGTGCCTCAATGAGCATCTAACAATGTCCACCTTAAAAGACATTTTTCAGCCAGTGGAGTTCCTCGAGCTGCAACCGACTTCAACGCTGACCATTGTTATGCCATCATTGCTTAATGACATCCGAGACATCTTGATCAGTACTTCAGAACCACCAAACAGTACTGAGACGATTCCTGGCCCCAAGCCGCTATGTAGGCCAGCCTGCAGCCGTTTATCCAGCTTTGCTCACCGAACTGTCTTTCCGCCTGATACACACAGTGGACTCCCATCTTGAACTCAGCCACAGAAGCCTGCACAGCACATTGAAACTGATGCGTCCCTGTCGAGCACCGAGAACACCTACAGCATAGGTTACATTGTGGTTCTGTCCCTGTGGTTCTTCCTGGAAGGCCCCTGAGACATTGCTCCCGTTATGCTGAAGGCAAGTAACTGGACTGCAACTAATCAATGATCCAGGACCTTTCCAAGATAAGCCTGCCATTCCGTCCACGTTACCAAAATTGGAAAATTAGGTTTATAATTTGCTTGTGCTTCCAGTCTGTTCGGATCCCTTCTGGTGTACTAGAGGTGTGCGACTGATTGATGGTTTAGAAACTAATATTCGACCCTGGACCAATGGTGCCCCGGAAGTTGATTTGTCACAGAAACACACACCAAAAGGGGTCTGCTAGTCATGTCAGATATAAAAAGAAATCTTCAGAGAATGGAAGAAAACAGACATGGCTACGTCCCACCATCTGTCTAAAGTTAACATCTCACGGGAGACGAAAAATCCATGCCAGAGAACAGATGACATCCTGCCCATGTTTCTGAAGGATTCATCCATGGTGGGTAACGCCTAACGTGTAAAAAGGGTGGGTGCAGCCCAATGAAAGGTGTACTCGAGCCCATCTGAGGATGAAGGCAAACATATGCTTCATGCACCTCCTTGGTAGTGCTTAATGGCTTTCAGAATTTACAGAGACAACTCAACGAAGGGGATAACCTGGGGCAACGCAGAGGCAGTTCCAGCCTGATCATGCCTTCAACTGGGGTTCAATCTTCAGCTGGGACAATGGGTGCAACAGTGTCCGGAAGACTGGCATGTGAGACTGGTACAGAAAGGGTTACAAGAAACCTGCAGTCATGAAAATGCCCTCTGAAGGTTCTCTCTTTTTTGGAGACCATCTAGAGGAAAAGGTTCACACGGTGTTTGGCAATGAGGAGCACACTGACAAGCTGCCAAAAAAGAGCAAACAACCCCATAAGCCCAAGTCTGGGGTACAGTGTCCACAAGTATAACTTGAGAGCCAATGATGTACTCTGTATTTAATAACCATTGAAGATGATTTGCACTAGGGGTGGGCATAAGTTGTCCACCTAACTGTACACACCCAATCACAATCCCACCCAGTATGGAAAGTATACTTAGATGTTCCCCTTAAGCCAACCACAACCCCACGTAGGTTTTTTGTTTGCCACGAAGTGTGATATCACATAGGACAATTTTCTGCTGTATAAGAATGCCTTTTTATGAAAATTTTGAGCGAGCTGTTCGACATTGGTTGATGTCCGTTGTAACTCACTGTTTTAGGCAATTGAAAATAAAGCAGTCGGATGAGATGTTTTGCCAACTTCCTGAGTTGGTCTTATTATTTGGTGTAAGAGTTATTCTGCATCCCATCCTTCGTACGATGTGTTACCTCAATTAAAAGGATCATAAAGGTTCAGATCTCAGAAGGGGATCACCTGGTTTCCCTGAACGTATAGGATGCATACTTTTACTTGCCCATTCAGAGGGTCGGTCATGAGTACTATAGGTTTGCAATGGATGCAGCGCACTTCGAGTTGAGAGCCCTTCCCATTGGACTCAAAACAGCACCAAGGGTGTTCACAAAGATCCTAGCACTTTTTTTGGCAGCTCTGCATCTGGGGGGATTCTGGGCCTGCATGCACTCGGGTGACTGGATGGGCAGATATATTGGAATGAAGAATGCCCTCTGAAGGCTCTCTCTGGTTTGGAGACAATCTAGAGGAAACGGTTCACGCAGTGCTCAGCAGTGAGGAGCACACTGACACGCTCCAATTGATCGGAGACCTCTAACCTTTAAAACAGGGTTTGAAGTGCCTATCACTTAGGCCAGGTGCCTCGTGGAGATGGGGACCCTTTTCTTTCAGCACCCTTTCCCTACAGGATGAAGCTGTTATGGTGACTTAGGTTGTCTCAAAGTCCCATAGGTCCCAGGGTGTGGTCCTGTCAGTCTGTTTCACAGAACCAACCTCATCTGAAGAGGACATGTAGCATCTTTTGAATATTAAAAAGAGCAGTCCTTACTTATATGGACAATATCTTCTTTGAGAACATCGGACAATCTGGAACTTGGAGCAGTGTGGGTGGGCAAAAAATCCTTGCTGGCTCCATTGGTAGATAACCCACCCCCCCCCCGCCACAATCATCTTGGCTTACCAAGCCCAGGGTGTTTTGCTTCCAGACCGGATCATTCGGGCTACTCCCACATTCAGTACCGATCAGTTAAGACGTGTGAGTGTGTGCAGTTATAACAATGGCCGTGGCTGCGTTAGATCTCCTATAGATTGTGTTTCGACACTTCTAAATACATTGCATAAATGGTGTTTAGAAATCTGTATTCGACCTATCAGTGCATTATACCTCCATACGTGATCCCCTACACGTTATCTTTGTGATTTATTTTGTATACACGTGTTCATGTTTGGCCTGTGCCAACAAATCGTCTTTGTGTGTTGTTTTGTTTGTGATTTTTTTTATGTTTTTTTAAATGTATAACAAAATGTTTTTTACTGTATTTTTCCATTACAATACTCTCCGGTGAGAGTACTGTCTGTTGTTATGCTTTGCCTCCAGAAAAGATGCAGGCGATGCTCAAAGAATGATGCTGTTGGATATTTGCAGGACAGCTGCATGAGAAGACTCCAATATGTGTGAAGACCTGCAGTCTTAGTGTGAAACGTCATGCTTCATGTGCATTCGGCACAAGCTACCCGAGCATGGGCACCCTCAGAGGGAAGTAGGTGCAGGCGGTCTGATACTGAATAAAGATAATAGGGAGCACGCAGCAGGCTTTCGCGATTTGTCTGGATTATTTATTGGCACCACATCTCAGGGGTTTGGTACTAAGATGAAGACAGTAATGTTCTGATAACTTCCAATCCTACTCCTTCTCTTCCTGGTCACAACGCCTGCAACCTGCCTCTTCCACTTATTGGCATGGAAGGGCCCATAATGCGAGTGCAACAATGTAACTAAGGATTTTGGGATACTGGAGATGTTATGTAGCTCAGCATGTAAGGAAAAGTTGGTAAATGATACCTGTTATGGAGGTGGACACCTCTACAGTAGGCACTGTGACAAGGGTGAGTAGAACCAGGAGTATTGGAGATAAACAGCTTTTAAGCAGAGCATCATTCACTCAATACTATGTGCCAAGTTTCACATTTCCATTCCTGATATCTCGAGCGAGTCTGATTGTTGCTTGCAATTGCATGCTGGAACTTGTAGTTTGATGTTTCCGATAATAAGGGGACCTACAAGTCCCAGCATGCAATGCGGAGAAAAAAAAAACAGGACTGGCTCAAAGATTCTGCATGCAACTGGGAAATTTGGGAGCTATGCAATTGCCCCTTAAAATAATTGACTTCAGAAGCCATGGCTGCAAGGGATACATTTATTTGGACTGCTCATTCTATCCTGCTTTCGCAATGCCAGTGTCCATTCTAGTGCTGGCGTGGGGTGCAGTCTGAATGCTGGTGCGTGTCTGTACTGCAAGCTTTTGGGGGATGCGTAGCTATTTGCAGGAGATCCCTGGCACTGCCCACTCCAGACCTGCTGCTTGCCAGTGCGCTGCCTCCCACGTCCCTTCCTGGGGCACTTCGCGAAGTTTCCTGTACCAGGTTCTGCCCGCTTCACCACCTGCATGCATTCGCCAGGCTATTGGGAGGGCCGCATATTGCCACCCGGGGATCCGTTTACATGAATGTGTTCACCTCACAATGCTTGACCTAATCTCAACGTTCGACTTTATTTAGGTTGATGGGGGCATGGGGGGAGGGGGCATTGCGGCAGACCTGGGCCATGGATGGAGCTCATGTTTTGAAACTAGACGCTTTTCGTTCTTATACAGCACCCACACCATGAGGATCGATTTAGTGCGTAACACAGAACATAACAGAACACCTAGGATGTGACCTTGAACGCTACAAAACAACCAGTCTTTAAAACTAACGAGAATATTCGATGGGAACTGAACAATGCAAACACTATCCGGGAATCAAGATAACGCGACAACAATGCATTTAATAGTTGCAAAAAGATTTAAATTGCAATTCCAACGTGCTTTTACTTTTCACGTTCCCGCTTTTTTTACAGCTTCAGTCCTATTTCTCTGGAGGTTTTGTATACAGCAATAATCAAAGTAAGTATTGATGGAACGTGCACATTTTTTAACCCAGGGCCATTCTCGCTTTTCTTGTTTTTTGTGTTAATTTGAGGGACATTCGATATAGTTTGCGTAGAAAACCTATTCATTATTGAGAACATAACGGCACAATGCAGATGTATGGCGCAAAAAAAAAGCATCACGGCGGGGGGGCGGTTAAAACGTTCAGCGGGTCACATTTGAAAATGCGTCTTCTGCCAGTGTCACCGTTTGCACTGTCCCCAAATGCCAGAGTTCCGCTTTGAAGCTCCGGGGCCCGCCAGAAGGCGCCGAGAACTTCCCTCCTCTCGCGCTGTTGTGTTTGTGATTAGAGTGGGGGAGGGGCGGGGGCGGGGTGATCGGCTCCTCCCTCCACACACACTGCTCGCGCTACACCCTTGCTCGCCGCCGGCGCAGGGAGGGAGCCCTCCTTGGAACGCTGTCCCGGAGGGGGCGGGGCTCTCCGTGACGTCACGGACGCCGAGGCTGTGCCGCGGGGCTGCTCTCTGCGTGCTCTCACAAGCGAGGCGAGGCTGCAGCTGAGCGGAGACGGTGCGTCGGAGGCTGCGCCGTTGCAGAGCTACAGGGACGGACACTAGAGCTTGCGGCACTGGCACGAGCGGCTGCACCGATTTCACAGGTAATTGGCGCTACAAGCCTCAGTCCGCGTGCCACGTAGGCTCCCCCGGAAACCTTTTGTGGGGAGCATACGCTCGTTTAAACCAGCGCTTTTCTCTGCACGTTGTGCACCTGCAGTTTTGAGGGCAGCGAGACCCCGCACACACTGTGCACCCAGCGCTCATCAGATGGGAACACACATTGAAACGGATGCTTGATTTCAGACCATCTCTGCCCAGTCTCTTTCTCCCCCCCCCTCCTGGACACAGTACCCACGACCACTTAAGTTAAGGCGGCCGGTTTGGTGCAGTAAAATGGGACCCCCCCTCCGCCCCTTCTTTCTAAACCATGCTGTATGCGTTTACTCCGCACTTCCACATGCCCAATGGTGCCCCCTGCCGCGGGACTGGGCTGGCCGTGTAGTGCAAAACCGAAAGGCTGACCCGACAGGCCAGTTCGGCGGCTTAGAGCCCCGTGTGCATGTTTGAGCAGTCTGGTATACAGTGTATAAAACCGTCAATTCTAACAGCATGGCAGGAAAAGTGCAAACGTGGGCCGCTGTATTCGCCGCCCACATTAAATCGGCAGGAGCTTGTGGCATCCCTCGTGTCTGCAGGAAATCCCGGACCCTGCAACGTGGTACATCAGCCCCCTAGCCTACTGCCTTTTGTACCAAGGTGGACGAAACTCGCCCCCCGCTGAGAGTGCGTTACAATACTGTGCTGTTGGCAAGCGGTTTCGGCGTGGCCCCCTGACGGCGGTTTTACTCTGCATGTGGCGCTTAGTTGCGCATGCCATGATTGCAGTAGGGTAACTTGGTACATCGTTCCGACACCACCTCTGGGGGTGGGGGGGTCGTGCCCATTGCCAACACGATGCCTTTTGTGGATTGCAGTTCCCGTTACTCTCCATTCACTTGATAACAGTCATTAGGCTGGTGGGGATGGGGGGCGCTAGTGTTCTGCCCCTGGAGACCAGTGTCTGGGTCCCGCGCTCCGTTGAATGCTGTTGCCCCGTCCACTTGTTGAAATAAAGCTGCACCTCTGGGGTCCCCATTATTCTCCCTTAGCATTGTCAAATAATTGGTTTATAATTTTGGCTCCCAACCACATATACATGACTTGATAAATACAACTCCTAAAAGGTCATCGCATCTACGAAGGGCATAGTTTAACTGTGCGCAGCTGTGTCTGTTGGGTCTTTTTTTTAAAGCGCTTGGAAATATGCGGAATCGGGCATCGAGCGCTATATCCTGATTATTATCTTTTCGCATATGTGTGTGTGCGTGGTCGAGCGTCCGTACAGTCACTGTAGTGAAGGGCCATTTGTTGCAGGCCAGTAGCCACCTCTGCCCCCTCCCTCATGCCAGTGGGAACTGTTCACCGCTTTGAATCCTGCAGTCCTGTGAGCTGGCAGCTGGAACTCCCTGCGGGGACGCGCTCTGCCATCATTTTGTCATTACTGTTTTAGCCAAGTCAACAACCCTACCTCGCTCGCAGCTGAGTCAGTCCCTGCAGCTGCCTTCCAAGCGGAGCACCGCCGGTTGCCCAGCCTCCTCGCACTCCTGTTAACCTATTGTTTTCCGGACACTGTGTGTTTTGACATTTTGCTTTATCTATCTTGTCTGTGCTGCCCCTGTTCTATACATTTCCCCTAAGCACGCAACGACCCGCTTTTGGCATATGCTTTGTGTGTGTGTGGGGGGGTGTATCTCAGTGGGTGGCGCGCCTGCTGCATAGCTCTGCGTGCAGCCCAGGCCGCGGCATCGTAGCATCTCATCCCTCCCAGATCAACCTTTCCGAGGGCTATGAAATGGGCAGGATTGCTCGGGTTGGGGGTAAATGGGACCCGTCATATGTGTCAAAACGAACGAGGGCGTGCCGGCGTTTCGAAGCAGTGTAATATTATAGAAAACACATGCATTACTTTTTTTCTTTTTTTAAAGGCTTCTTAAATTCCCACAGTGATGGTAACGACACTTTTCTCCGCCTTTGAATGGAGGGGGAGGTGGCACCCCATAGTGCCTTGAAGCATCGGGGCTATTATGTGTATTGTTTTGGTTTGTTGAGAAATGGCCTAAGAACGGCACACGCCAGTAATTTACCGACTTGCTGGGAGTGGCTAGTGTTATTTTTGTGTGCTTAATAAAGCCACGAGGACGTGTGATGTCCCAAGCAGCATTTGGGCTCCGCTGTGTTTCTGGGTGCGGAGTGTTTCATCTCCCCTGTCTGCGGCAGGCGTGAGAACCGAGGGCAAATCAACTTAGGGAGAACCTGTAAAATGAAATCGTGGGGGGTGAGGGGTTGAGTGTCAAGCAGGGCCGCCCTGCCACATGTGTTGCCCACAAACACCCCAGCTGTCTTTGTCGCAGGGAAGGCGTCCAGCAACCCGCATTTACTTGAGTACTTAATGAGAAGGGGGGGGGGGGTACCCCCTCACCAAATCTGTGCAGTGCCCCCCCCTCCCGGATTAATGAGGTAGCGCCTATCCCTTCCCTAAATCTATGTAGTCCCCGCCCCCAACCTCCCTGGGAAGGAACTGCCCCAATAGTAAATTTGCGCAGAGGGAGGACATTGTATCCTGGGCGAGAATTGTGGCAACTGGAGGAACACAACTGGGCAGATAAAATGCCCCATGCACCCCCCTCCCTGAACACCCTGTCGTTGTAAAGCCGATGCAGGGGAAAACTCCTCCTCCGCCTGAAGCGAGTGGAACAATTAGTAATGGGTTTAGTTCCACTGCTTCAAAACCCCATCAAGTCTGTTGCGTTTAGGGCTGTTGTCCCCCTCTCTCGGCCAGTGATCAGGGCCATAATGGGATTCCCAGGAGTTAAGCCTCTTTGTCGGGCTCGCTGTTAATCGGCCCCACCTCCAGTTGAGGGGTTCCTAGCATAATATAATCCGTCGTTAACCCCTTCATGGTAGAGGACGGGAAATGTCCCTTGTGGGGAGACGGTATTTTTTTTTAAAAAAATGTTTATATGTAAGTTTACCCTCAGAAAACTCGCTCTGCAAAAGTATTTTAGAAAATGCAACACGGCAGCACTTCTATACGTGGCCACTGGTTGGTCGCCCTCCTTGCCTCTACAAAACTGTACAATTCCACAAAAAGAAGTCATTTGAGTCTTAATACCAGTTTTTCTAAACTGGGGCAAGCAGACGATTTTTGATGATAAACCGCACATCAGATCTGCACCGCGCGGTCTTTAACTTAATTACTATAGAACAAGTACATGACGCCTTGTTACTGAATGTATCGGATCTTGTACGAAGCAGTGCAAAAATAAGGGCGCGTATGGGGGAGGATTTATTTCTTGAAATGCCGTTTGTAAAACAGTTTCTTAATTTATATAGTACGGTTTTATGGTTGTAAAGTGGATGGTGACTTGTTGTAGTAACATGTAAATTATTGATTCTTGTAATTTAACCTTTAACTTGTTTAAACAATACAAACAAAAAACATATAGTACTTCATATCTGTGTCCATAATGACCATATTTATTTTTTCTTCCACAAATAGGTGAAAACTGCACAGCGGCTGCCCCAGAGACCCTGGTCCTTTTGACGATGCTGTGAACAGCCTTTGACCTTGAGGGGCCGCCATCAGTTGGGAGGACTCCTAGCATTGCCACCACTCTGTGGAAAACGAGCACAGTGGAACACACTGCGGAACACTGGTGCCATGGGCAACCACCTCACTGAGATTGCCCCCAACACGTCCTTCCTGCCCCAGTTCCAGACCCTGCACGTGGTTGTGATTGGGTTGGACTCTGCCGGGAAGACGTCGCTACTCTACCGACTGAAGTTTAAGGAGTTTGTGAAAAGCGTTCCAACCAAAGGTTTCAACATGGAGAAGATCAAGGCCCCGGTTGGCAGCTCCAGGTCCATCACTTTCCAAGTCTGGGACGTTGGCGGCCAGGAGAAATTGCGACCACTGTGGAAATCCTACACCCGCAGGACGGACGGGATGGTCTTTGTTGTGGACTCTTCTGAGGGTGAGCGAATGGAGGAGGCCAAAGTGGAGCTCCACAAAATCACAAGGACTTCTGAGAACCAGGGCGTACCGGTTCTCATCTTGGCCAACAAGCAGGATGTGGCAGAGGCTTTGTCGGTGGCCGAGGTGGAGAAACTGCTTGCCATGCACGAACTGAGCTCCTCCACCTTGAACTACATCCAGGGCTGCAGTGCCGTGGACGGCCTCGGCCTCCACCAGGGGCTCGAAAAGCTCTATGAGATGATACTGAAGCGGAAGAAGATGCTACGTCACAGCAAGAAGAAGCGGTGATCTGCGCCCGGCAACTAGTCATCTACCTACACAACTGAGGCAGGCGCATGATGGGCTGAAAAATGGTCATGTTGCTTATTAGATGCTGTTTGTTCTAGAACAACATTCTCCACATCCCCACCCCATGCTAGACAACACACTATTAAGAACCTACAATCCTGTGGGATTGGACATAACTCTTTAAGGAGAGGGGTGTACCTCATTTTTGGGGTCGGCCAAGTGGGAATGGACGTGAAATGCGATACTCGCTGCCTCCCCACACCCCCGCTGCAAGTTTGGCTCCATGCGCCTGTATCTTGGAGCATGCCACCCACCACAGTGCCGCATCTCAATATGCGTTCTTTTCATGACCATGGGTTGTTGCAGGTGGTCATGCGGCTGAAATAAAGTGGCAGCGGCTTCAGCAGGGCCCGGTTTGACAGAGGAGAAATGGAAACAAAAACACTAGGTGTGCAGGCGGTAGTCGTTGGCAATGCAGCTGGAGTGGACATTGTGAAGCAGGGACAGAATGGACCCAGGTGCTTAAGTGGCATTGCGTGTCTGCTTGCAGCACTACTATGTCGCGCAATGTAGACACTCTTCAGGAATCCACTTTTTGGAAGCAGTCTCAAAAATGCTACTACCGCTAAAGACACTGGGGCACTGGCTCGACCCACGCGCTATGTTTTTTTTTATTTGTCTTTTTACAAGCCATGTAAATAGAATTTGCACACCTAATTTATAATAAATCAACTGTAGCTTAAGGTTCTCTTTAATGTTCGTTGTGATTATTGGAATAAATGTTTTCCTTTAATTGTTTTCTTAGTATTTTTGTTCACTATGTCGGTGTACGTATTTGTGGATTTGAATGGTCTGAGGGCAGTGATCTGCTACCCGAGACTGTCGATGTTTTGGACTACAACTCCCATGATTCTTCCAACATTAACTATGTTGGCTAAAGCTTGTGGAAGTTGATCTAAAACAACGGGAGCGCCATAGATTACAGAATCCTGCTTTGTGACCTACAGTGTGTTATCCTTTGTGATTTCTCTACCTTTATTGAAAATTCAGTGCCCTTGCAATGTGGGGTTATTAACTCTAAAATGCTATGTACAGGTGGGGTGGGGGGTGGGGGGGGGTAAGTGGAATGCAGCTTGTCTTGTGAACTTCGTCCTCCACACCCTCCCACCAAAGCATCATATTTCCGCTGACTCGCAACATGCGTACCACTAAACGCTCTTAATATGCCCCATCCATGCCAAATTTTCCAAGGGTTCTGAATGCAGGGCCAGTGGTCCCCATTCCTTAAAAAGAAGCCAAGTCTTACATTTTATGGCCAACAGCGGTGCCCCCTTTTGAAATTGCCAGTTAATGCTTTGGTCAATTGGTTTTGCCTACACAGGTGTTGCAGACTGCATTGTTTACACCCTACTTTGGTCTGTTGCTGTCAGTTTTAGGTTTGGGGTGGGGGTTGGGATCTGCCTAAAATTCTTATACAGGACACAGTATCGTGCTCAATTAACTACAGTTGTATTCAAATTAGTGTTTGCCCTCGCAAAAAATTACTCAGTATCTTCCAAAAGTGGAAATCGCACTGCCTCTGTCGTGGGATGTGGAAGGGGCCTGGTGCGCAAGAAGAGAACAGATGTCCTTGCCTTTTGTTAATTACTTGCCTGCATTTGTTACAGAGGCCAGAAGAAGACCGTAACGTTCAACATAGTGCAGCAGTAATTTAGCAATTCCCAGCCTACATAAAAATCTGTGCCCTATACAACACACCCCACCTCCCAAAAGGTCAAACACGGCAAGCCCCCTACACCTTCCATGGGAATGCCACTTCTGTAAAAGATAATTTAATCAAAAACATTCTCTGCCCTCATCTTGGACTGGAGCGGTTGTGAACATTTCTAGGCCTGTGACCAGTGCACGAGTTGCAACTCTACTGGGTGCCAGCTCGAGTTCCTTGTGGACACAGAAGGCCAGGCCTGCAACTTTTCCCCCTGCAAATCCGAGTGATCTGCAGCCATGTCACATGGCTGGGGCAGATGGTACTTTGCCCGCGCGTCCATCACATTAAGTGGGTTACTAGTGATTGCATTGAATGCAAAACCATTGAGAAATGCATTTTTTTTAAAAAAGGGGGTGGTCCCCTGTTTTTACCCCTAAAAACCCATTATAGTAAAAAAAAAAACTTTACCTACGAAAAGAATGTATGTTTTTGATGTTTTTTTCGCTGCTTTTGCGTTAGATAACTATGTATTTGAGGCAATGCCTGGATACCATGCAGCCGTAACCCTCCTAAATCGTCTAGGGTGCCATCCTCACAAGCTGGTGGTTACAATCCAGACTACCTGGCAACTCTCCGTGGTCTATACAGAAAGGATCGGAACACCATTTTTAGACCAAAAAAGGACCCAGAACAGAGTTTGGACATACAGCAGTGTCGATAGGGCAGTGGGTGATCTCACCCACTGCCCTGTCCTTTCTAACCCCATCAATTCCCGCAGCGCACCTGAACCCTGTGAGGTCCATCGCACCACACTTCGTCGGTGGCACTGGATGACGTTTTGCCACCCCGCTGCGTGGATTCGCTGCCTGCACGCCCCGGCCCGCAGTAATGCTGCCCCGGGATTCCGCTGTAGCTTGCTCCCAGATCTCGCAGCACTACACCAAGAGTGATTTGTAAAAGAGTCACAACATTGAAAGACGACGCGGACACTTCTCTGTGAATCCAGGATCCCCTCTTCCCACTTGACCAAACTGCAGGATCCTGAGACCATCTCTTCACCTCGCCGCCACTTAGTTTCCGTAAATTAAAGTGGGTGAGCTTTGGAAAGGAAGTGTGGTACATGAATTAAATAAAATAATAAAAAAATCTGGCTTCGCCGTGGAAAATTAGGAATGATTTCAATGAAAACTGGTCGTTGAAAAAAAAAATATTTAGGGCGTGGAGAGAAGAGCAAACACCGCACACAATGTAGTCATTAAGAATACTACGATTGTTTCTAACTCGCTCTGTCTTTTATTTTTGGGAGATATTCCAATGACCACTGAAAGGTTCTGAATGTGGCTTCAATTTTTTGTTTTCTCCCCCAAATAATTACTGCATCGGTTTAAATGACTCCCTTTTGTAGGTCCTTCACTGACACGTCCCTTTGCAAGACTTCTTACCGACTATAAGAAAATGCTCCTGGTTTTGACTTCATCATGGCTGTGGCAAACTACACCCACAATGTATATATTTACAGAGAATTTACCACTGATGCATAAAGCTGTGTGTTAAGGACCCTGTTCTGAGCGTCCTCATTGACTGGGAGGCTGCCACACCCCTCTCGCCAGGTACTAATGACACATAAAACAAATGCAGGCTTGTTATTCTCTGGAACAGTCCTCGAGGGTTGCCTTTAAATTCCATTGGAGGAGGGTGTGGCAGGCACTTTGTGGACCCGTTGGTTGATGTGTACTATGCATTTGAGGTTTTGACCAATTCTTCGTGCCCCTCCCCCCAGGTGCGTTAAAACCAGTCACAATTGTTTTCAATATTGGCCTTCTTGTGCCAACATTTTGGTTGCAATGCAATTCGGGAATGGAGCCAATTTTCTCTTTGTGGGGCCAGGCTTATTTTATGGTGCTCGTACTCTGTTTTGAGGTTCAGAAGTTTGGTGACTGAGGCAACCAGAGACTCAGTAGTTTGTGACAATCTGGAGTGCTTACAAGGTGGAGTACTGTGAGCTCGATTGTGACGCCCCCCCCCTTCCAACCGTAGTAATTATTTTGCATTTGTAAGGCGTTTATACAGCATTAGCACTCGGGTGTGGGGAGCCACCCAGCCAATCGGATGGCTAGGAATGAGGGCTTGAACCACCGATACAAGTCTGCGTGCCAAGCCGCCTGGCGGCCGGCTCCTATTCTGCCATCTCTCCACCCCCCCACACACCAGCACTCTATTCCAACACCCAAACCTGCCCCCTTACTTTTTAGGCGGCAGCACTTGCCACATCCGCTCCTTTCCCCTTGCTGCCCCCTGGCCACCGTACAGAGCCCTGCCTTTCCTTTCCATGGTGGCCATCTTGTAAAAGGCTTTTACTTAATACAATGGGTTGCAGTGCATGTCGTTGGAAGTAAACTTTTTTTTTTTTCCCGCTTTAGCAACCCAGGGTGCTAATGTCATTCTAGCCCCTGGAACAGGGGATGAATGCCACAAGAAATTGTGTTTCGAAGATGTTGGAAAGGGCATGTGATGGCGACTAGCACCATTGGCATGCCATTTGGCCAGCTTAAACCCTCTGAGCAATGTTAGTGGCCCTGGACTATCTCGGTCCAGAGAAAGAGGCCCCTGCTAACTAAAATTCTGATTTATTCACTGCAACCCTAGCAGCAGCCGGTGAATACCGTGCCTTGGAACACCAGGGGGCGGGGTGCAGTGTTGATTTGTTTCCTAGTCTACCCAACCGCTCTTGGGCCTTCATAATGTACTTCTTTGCACATGTAAGCCAGGATTGTTTATCAACTGACCAGACATGAATGTTTATCACCCATGTAGGCCACATATTCTCCCATGGACCCATTCTGACACACCTTGTGATGCAGAACTGTCTGTGGTCTCCAGACTTTTCCCTATTTCCCTTCTCCTGAGTGGCCTACTATCTCACCTGCCTCTTACCTGGCCCACTTCTTGCAGCTCCCACACACGTTGCTTGCCTGTGGCATTCCCTTAGAAGACTGTGCTCCTGCACCCCCTTTCCCGGCCCGTGCTTCCATGTGCAATATCCATCCAATCTTAATTCTTGAGCAGGTGCTTCCTTTTTGCTGCAAGTCTATGCCACTTGCAGGTTGTTGAACTCTTGAAAATTAGCTTTCAAGGACCTACTGTATTGATTGTGCACTAAGTCAACATTTCTCCTTTTTTGGAGACGTTGCACACTTTGATGGCTCACAACAGGGAAGCTTGACCTCGTGCTTGCACGAGTGAAGGTTGCCATATTGTATGTGTTGAATCTGGGTGCACAGCCCACAAAACCTTTCAGTTATATTTTACACAAAACTGTTTTGAAGTCTCATTCTGAAATACTGTTTGGCCTAACACAACATCTGGGGAAACATTTGGGCAAGGAACATGCTGTCGGAAACCTTTGGAGACCTATGTCCAGAGTGATTCCATCCAGCGTGGTGGTCCACCAGAGAATCTTAAAAACTTCTAGGGAGTTTCATCCCCTCGTACAGTGTTTAGAAAGTGTCAGCAGTCTAGAAGTATTTTTGAGCAGGTGAAGAATGTAAGGACATCGCTTCCTTTAAAGACTTGCAAGGCCATGACTTCCCCTGATGTTTGTGTGGTAAGTACAGAGTGCTACAATTGCCCCCCTGTCGCGCGTGAGAAGGCTATTCTGTCCTGTAAGACTTTAGCCCTTTTGAATTTAGGATACCTGCAAGAATTTCAAGCCCAACCTAGGACTGGGTGGCCTTTTCAGGCAGGCAAGGCATGGCAAGTGCGACCATGAGAACTCTAGTAAGTATTGTATCGCAGTGAGGATGCGTAAACCCTTGCAAAAATGAACCTTATCTTGACATCCCACTTTTGTGCATCCCTCCTTTTTATTCTTCCATGTGGCTTTAGCTGAACAAATGTTAAAGGTTTTTGTACCGCGCACTGTCACCAGCGGAATTGGTCCCCAGGTTCATAACAAATGATACGGCAGGGCTCCAAGCAAGAGCGTTGGTTTCTTTTCTCAGCAGCCCCATCACATGCCCAGCAATGGTGATCCAATGCCAGTCTGTTGTGGGGGAATCCAGCTGATTTAAGGGCGAAGGGTGTAAGAGGACCTGCAAGACCACTTCTATTTTATAAATCTGAAAGTATTTTGCAAGGAAGCCACCAGGCCCAAAGGAGCATAGGGTATAGGGTGGACTTGGACGATGATCAGTGGTTAAAAAAAATCAAACGATTCCACAGCGGGAAGTCCTGTTTTAGCCTCCATGCAATCTACGAGAGTCTGCATCATGAGGGAGTCCGTAGACACAGTATTTAAAGAAAATGTGGACACTATTACCTGACCTGGACCGGGTGCTATTCGGAATTAAAAGATCCAGCGCTTTGTTATGAAGGGAGAAGCAAGGCCTCGTAGATCCGCCAAATTTAGTGTGAATTGGGTCAACAAGGAATACTTAGAACTTGAAATCGGAGAGGAGGTGTTAAAAATGGTTGTGTGCTGGTGTTGGGAAGGAGGCAAACTTAGTTTGGGCAAAGAGGTCCTACAATTCCTTGGCAAAAAGAATTGGAACTTTTTTATAATGTTTGGAGAAACCAAATCCCTTTCATGATATGATAGTTTATTTATATAGAACCTATACACAATGTGCTGATATGATAGGTTTATTTATATAGAACCTATACACAATGTGTTTCAAAGCAAGGGAGGGAACATGAGAAAATACAATGACATTCTTACAGGCCATGAACAGTAAGGATGTGAAATTAACTATTGTACTCTGCCTGACAACATTTCAGATAGTGCAAGAGCTAAGACAAAGATGAGGAAGGGAGGGGGGTTGTGGGAGGGAAATGGAAACAGACGGGTGACTACCGTACTAGGCCTGACGACATTTCTGGTAGAGCTGGAGAAAAACAAAAGGTGAGGGAGAGGGGGGCAGAAAGGTAGGGGAGGAACAAAACAAGCGACTATCATACTAGGCCTGATGACATTTCATATCATGCTGGGGGGGGGGGGGGGCGGACGAGGTTGCTATCATACTAGGTTCAGGGACAATTCTGATAGAGTAAGTGTATAGAAGAAAGTAAGGGGATGAGATAGGAAAAGGGAGAAGGGAAAGGAGGAGAGAACAGAGTTAGCAGTCAAGAGTGGAGAAGCAAGAGGGGAGAGTGAATACAATTGCAGAAGCCCGTTGTAACGCATAATGTTACAAGCCAGGATACAAGATGAAGATGGGAACAGCATGATTCAGGGCCACCATGAGTGCAAGATGCAAAGGAAGTCCAGCATGAGAGTTGAGAAAGGCTGACGCACTGTGAATGAATGAAGTCCATGAAATCCTGCATTGGCCACAAGACAGTGATGGTGAAACCAGAATTTATCAGGACAGACTCCTGCCGAAGTAGGCGTGAGAGGGGAGCAGGGTAGAAGAATCAAGCAAAACAGGCAACACCTGTGTGCGAGAATGGTGGGTGAACATCATGGGGGCATCCAGGGGGGGGGTTGGGGATGGCCTGTGGGGACAGAGGGAGTAACACATGTTGGTGCATGCTTACCTTTCATGCTTGCAATATTCTAGTAGTTTGGTCCGAAGCTAGGTTATGCATTTAGGTTCCTTGTGCAAGTAGAGGTGTCCCCCTTTACTTTGCCTGAAAAACACCTCCTACACACACACCTTTTCTAGGGTCACTTGGTCAGACGTGTACGTCTTCTTGCTGTCACATTGTCATGGTGGCAATACCTCTGGTAAGCTTAGCTGTAAGGATAGGGCCAAGGTGGGTAGTGGGAAGGGTATGGGTCCGAAAAGTAAGGGAGTTTTGGTGGTTCTCCCCCTGTAATGATGAAGTGAATGTCCGTAGGAGTGAAAGGTAGAAGTAAAGGTATACAGAGGGAAATGTGACCGGGAATGTTCAGTGAAGTCAGTGCAGAACGTTCATGGGTAGAATTCACCAGATCTTTTTTTTCTTCCAATCTGTGACAATTTAAGGCAGAGAAAAGAAATACATTTTAAATCTAGTCTAGTGCCTTCACTGTGGAAGTTCCAGACAGATCCCAATCCCTGCAAGTCTTCCAAGCTTATGATTTTAGATGTATGTTTAGGGGGCTGGGCTTGGACTTCAAGGCTTACAGAAGCACAGGTTTCAATTGGTGAACAAAAGGCATGTTGGCAGGATGATCTTCTCCTGCCAAACCTTGAGGGTAAAATCAGGAAGCTGTCTGGACTCACTGTATCGTGGGCCATTTTTCCATGATTTATTTCCGCTCCCCTTGCCACCTCCCCTGCCTTTCCCACAGCATCCCTTCTTGCTGTCCAGGAGGGTCGCTAGTCACTCCTCCCTCTCATTTCGCATGGGGCACCCCGACATAAGCTGTGTGTTTCCTAAATCTGGATGTGAGCGAATTAGGTGGGTCTCCTGTACAGAAGGCGAAGCTGACCTTTTCTGAGGTGGCAAGGTGTCCTATGTAGCTGGAGATGCTTCTTTCTGGACGTGCTGTACTTTGATACTGGCGGTGGAATACACGAACTACAAGTACCAGAATGCAAATAAAAAAAACAGGACTGATGGGCCTCCTTATACCGAACGCGGGATAACACTGACTCTTGACCGTAATTTCTACTCCACCCTGCACCTGCCTGCGTGTTTGCTGTGACGTGGAATGAAACCTTTGCCCCCTTAAATTTTGATGTGCAGAATTAGATTCGTGAGAAGTCAGTCGGTCCTTTTCAGATGCCTGCTCTTAACATGGCGGCCCATTCTTACAGCCTCATTTCATTACGCAAGCCAATTTCCTGCAGCGGTCCCCTATAGATGGACTCTTACGTGCTATGGGGTTCCCTGCATGCAATTTTAAACCTTCGTGAAGTGAGGGGGAAAGGGAAAATGTAAAAGCGAAACAAACTCCTTGCGCTTTGCTGATGGAGTGTACCGATAGACGCCTGCGTGAACACATTGTGCTGGTGTATAACCGTGTGCTCGCACACGATGGAGGACGTGAGCAAGGTGGCGATCTGCTCTGTCTGTCTCTGCCTTGTGGCTGCACCAAAATTGGGCCGAGTGGGAAATGGAGGCTTGCATGCTTCACGCCTCGCATTTCGGTTGCCTATCCTTGCTCGGCCCCATTGGAAGGGAAGTTGTTGGCTTGCAGCTTCAGCCTTCCTTTCTCGTTGCACCCCTGTGGTTCATGGTAGGGAAGCCCCTTTTCTGATCATTAAATCCAAGGAATATGTTTAATATGGTGACTTTGTAATTCTATTGGGTTATATATTGAGCACTGGTGTAGCTTCAGGAAGCAATGGAGAGCTTTACAATCGTAGGGGGGAGAACAATGTTGGGAAGCAGAGAAGCAAGGGAGTGGGGCAATTGTCAGCAAGTGATCTACACCCATTTGCACTGTACTAGGTATTCATACTGTTCCCGTTACCCGTGTAATGGTCTCCCGCCTCCAAGGCATGTCCGAGTGGATATGGTTTATTCTGCTTATACAGGGTCATCAAGCATTGGTCGAAGTGGTTGGGAGCGGTGCTCCCCCACTTTTAAAGTTTTACTGTTCTTCTAGTTTTATTTTAAAAAATAAAACGTTTGGGAATGGTTTTGATTTAAAATAAGTGTAGGAAGAAGTCAAAAGTGCACTGAACGTTCGCTTAAAGAGCAGGTGCATGTGTTTGGGGGTGGGGGTTAGTATTGTGCGTGGGAGGGGGCATGGTGAAGGAGTTTGTGGGGATTTGGGGCAGGCTAGTAGGGAACATAGTTCTCAGTGTTACCAGAGTTCTGCTTCTCCGTAGGTTAGACCACTGCAATAGCCTTCTCTTGAATCTACCGCTCTATGTCCCTTCCAGCTAATCCAGAATATGGCACCGAGACTTATCCTTGGCCTCAAGCCCAGGGACCACATCTCTCCACTGGCTTCCAGTTGCTGCGAGAATCAAATTTACATCCCTCTGCATCATCCACCAGGCTCTCTGGGACCAGGGACCATGCTATCTGCAACTTGCTCTTACTAAATATTCTCCCTCTAGACCTCTGCGCTCCTTTGGTACCAACTCTCTGTGTGTCGAGCATTTCGCTAAATGGAGGACCGGAAGCTGATCTCTTTCCTCAGCTGGCTCCCTCTTATGGAACAGCCTCCCCTTTCCTCTTCATCTTCATATTCATCTGAGTCGTCCTCAAATTCCAGAAGCGCCTCAAGGCTTTCCTTTTCACCCCCTCCCTCCCCTGCTAATCACACGGTCGCTGTGATTGGTGACTAGGGCCCTTATGTATCTTTCGGAGCCCTGACTTTCCGCACCCAGTCGCCTTCAGCCTCTGTCTACACAGACCACTTACCTTTGCACCAACCAGCCTTCACCACTGTAGGCCTGCACTTACCCAGTTTTTGTTAATTTTTTACAGATGGTTTCCTAGCAGGTCCTACTCTGGGCACCTACACCTGCTGCTCACTCACTGGCACCCCAGCCCTTACCTCTCTCTCTCTGCCCCCTTTCCCCCTATGCATTTGCACTCTCTGAATGCTCACAAGGCCTAGTCGGTTTGTCTTTATCTTCCAATGTATTCATTGTTTTCTATCCCATGTTCCCTCCCTGTTGCCCTGTGGGCATTTGAAACATAATTATGTGTTGTATAAACACCTAATAAAATGACCAATAAATAAATCGTTCCTCTACTCCTTTTCGTCCACTTCGACGGCCGGCATCCAGATTTTGCTCTGTGGTGGGGGAGAGGATGGGAGCGCGTTGGATGGCGAGGGAGTCGGAAGAAGATGGCACACCGTAAGAGCTGGGTCTGGGAAGGCAGAGAGGTGAGGGGGTGGGTGCTTGACTTAAAGGTTGGGTGCTTGTCGACTCAACTTCTAGTACGAGTGAGAGGATGTGTAGGAACCCCTTGAGCTCCATAAGTGACCACACCACGCAGCATATAGCGCCAACCTGCAGTGCTAGCCGTAAATGAACCTGACTAAAGTCACCCCTTGCCAGACCCCCCCCCATCCTATTCAGTGGACGTTTTTCTGACCTTTGGCATGGTCAAGATCAAATGATATTCCCAGTGAACCAGCAATTTGGCAAGAACCACCGGCAAATGCGGATCTATGTTATTTTCTAGGCTGCTTGTGAAATGCTCATCTCACCCTCGGACGGTGTCAAAGGACGATGAGCTGAGGATCCCATAGGCCTCAATTTAGACCCATGACAATTTCAGCAGTCAGTCACTGACACAGCTGTCTTCTCTGCCCCTGAACACACCGCTTTGCATGTAATTTGGTACCATTTTTTTTAACGACTCCTCTCTGCTAGTAATATCGGTTCCCCATGTTCTTATTATCGGCATGCAATGTAATGTTCTTTATTTTCATGTTTGTGCAGACTGCCGACTTCCACCCGGCAGCTCTTCGATGCCATAACAATGGCTGTGGGCGCTACACAAATAGAGCATGCGTCGGTGAAACTGTTTGTGAGGCACTCTGGGCATTAGTGATGGAGTGAGCAGGAGTGAAGGGGTGGCGCCCTTTGGTGGAGTGTGTGAAAGAAGCCCACGGTGTGGTCCAGTGAAAGGTAGTGTCCACTGTAGAGCCCAGCAGAGATTGGGGTGGGACAGCGTGGGGTTAGTGAAAAAAGCAGTCGCAGTGTTGGTGACAGCGGTGGAACGTGGAAGAGATCCGCGGTGATGGTGTGGGGCGAGCAGAGGGAATATGCGGGGCCTAGGAATTCAGTCTGTCCTACGGTGCTAGTTGGCACCGCTGAACTATGCGACGGACCTTCCATCGTTCGGCCCCAACCTTCTGGATGTGTGTGACAGTGTGGCCGGCAGTGCTGAAGAATGCAGTGTGCAGCAATGGCACTCTGAGGTTTGGTGACGATGTATGCAGCTGGTGGGTCAGGAATGTAAACAAAAGTAAACGTCATTGGGGACCCCTTCAGTGGGGTCACGGCAATCAATCTGTTGTTGGCTTTTGTTGGTGATCAGTAGCGGGTTTGCCTGGGTGTTAGTGTGAGGCTGCATTTGGTGGCCCATTGCAGAGCGTGCTGTAGCGTCTGGTTCAGCAGTGACAGGTGTCAGATAAAAACGTGATTGAGTGGGCACCGGCCCAACCTATAGTCTGCTTTCGTTGTTCATCCTTCGTGGCAAAGGCGTTGCTGGGGGCGTTGTGGGCTCCATTGCCGGGTCTTTTGGTAGTAGCCCCTGATAGACGCTCAGGGGCTACACCCAAAAGGCCAGCTAGCCCCGACAGTCCCGACATGAGCATAACCCCGGATCTTGTCCAGGTCTAGCTCAGTGCTGTGAGTCGTATTTGGCCTCTTATGGAGAGCGCAACAGTGGAGTGACAGGGCTGTTGTGATCCTGTGGCAGGTTGTGTGGTGGGTGGGACAGCAGAGACAGCGCGAGACGATGCTTCGCCCTGCAGCAGCGTCCCTGTGGACGGGGTCCAGTGTGACGAAAGAGCAGCAGTGAGTGACGCAGCCAGTTCGATTGCGTAAAGTGTGCAATATGTTACGTGTGCTGCGAAGCCGTCCGGATGCTGGCTCAAAGCGCTAGGCCACTTTTTAACGAGGATAAGCAGCACGGCCCATTTGTCATCTTTGCAATTGTGCTGGTCGCGCCGCGTGGCCGATGCATTATTGACTGTCCTCTTTTCTAACCATGAGCACCTTCTCCCAGCTGGTCACCTCTTCGTGAACTTGGGCAGCTGCGCAAGCGAAACCGCACGCGCGCCAGCAGTCCTGCAATTTAAGGTGCCTGTGTGTACTCTACGGTGGCCTACGCGCCGGCCATATCTGCGCCCCCCAGCAGGGGCTAACCATATGGACACAGGCTGCGCGAGCGGTCTTTGATCCCCTTTCAGTTGCACTGCTGGGTGCGTGGGGGGTTGGGCATTAGAAGTTTGCTGGCCCCTCCCAGTAACCTGAGGGAGGCAGAAAGTCGGGCAGACATGGATGCACAGATGGAGAAGGGATTCAGTCTGGCTTTCCACAACACCCAAGACTGTGCTTGGTCTCCTTCGTTTTCTTAGCTTTTTTAAAATGTATTTTGTAAGTATTCCCTTCTCATTGCCAGGCATTTTCAAATCATGTTACTGATTGCCTCCATCCCCTCCTGTTCAAGGGCAGGCAAACACCACATAGTGATCATTTTCTTCTTATGTAGTGCTTCACGCCTGATTCCTCCTGAATCCACGCGCGCTGTTGTTAGTACCCCATTTAATGGTACTCCAATTTATCGACCTTGGGAGGCTGCGTCAGTCCTGCCACTGGATTCAAACTTGGACAGTGCAGGCTGGGCCCGTGGGAGATGCGAGCACTTAACGTGTGCGCTTTCCACGCAGATGTTACCATACATTCTGTTATCTTGCATTTCTATAGCGCCTGCTGCCATAGTGCATGGCACTGAAGCGCTTTTGCCTGTCGGAGAGGCAAAGGAGGTAGAACATTTGATAATGGTAGGAAGGGGCAAAGTCTGGTAGATGGTTGGGATGAGGACGAGGGATAGATAAGGCACGAGAAGGAAAAGGTAGAGGGGCTATGTGTACAATTTAACCAAATCTAATGGGGGACTCCATTGTATTCTATGGGGCACAGCGCCAAGAGGAGAGATAGCTGGAGAAGAGGTGTTTGCTGCACCAGGCTAAAAATAAAATCCTTTTTCGATCAACATGACCGCACGAAACCAGCTTATACTATTCTTTTTAAAACACAAATGACTGCTAATTGTTTGGCCTCTTGGTGTTTCGTCACTCCTCATCCTCCACTAACCACTCATTGCTGGTTTTATTTTAAGTGTATTTATTTAAATGCTCTCCCTGTAAAGTGCTGCACTGCTCCTAAGAGGCAGGCTTATGCTAGCCCAAAAAGCAAGGACCACCCAAAAAAGAAGCAATGGAAAACAAATGTATATTGTTTAAACCTAAATGTTTTCTTCCTTGTCTTGCGACTGTGACATTTATTCATGCCATGAGCTAGCCCCGTTCATTACAGCATTCATAAATGCCTCTTTCAAGACGGTATTGTCCCCGACAACCTAAAGGATGCATGGGTTATCCCACTCCTCAAAAAACCCTCCCTTGACCCTAATATCCCAACTAACTTCAGACCTATCACTACGGTCCCATTCCTGCTCAAGATCCTGGACCGCACAGCCTATCTGCAGATTCAGGATTACCTCAAACTAAACAATCTCCTGGGCTTAAGACAATCAGGGTTCCGCCCTAAACATGGCACGGAGTCAGCTCTGATCGACTTGAAAACTCAGATGGAGTCACTGAAGGACAATGGGAAGCTAGCTCTTCTCCTTCTCCTCGATCTCTCTGCGGCTTTTGACCTGGTCAACCACCAAATACTCTGCCAGCATCTCAAATCCGCAGCCCACTTCTCCGACTCTGTCAATGCCTGGATCCACTCATTCCTGAGCAATAGATCCATGAGGGTCTTCTCACCGCTGGCATCAGCGGATCCCTCCCCCATTCACTGTGGCGTTCCTCAAGGCTCGTGTGTATCCCCTACGTTGTATAACGTATTCACCAAGCCCCTCTTCGATGTGCTTGACTATATGGGTGTCTCCTACACTAACTACGCGGACGACACCCAGATACTCATCCCTATCACAGGAGACTACACAGCTGACACCAAAGCCCTTAACAATGTTTACTCGATCATCCAGGCCTGGATGGCACAGCACGAACTCTGCCTTAACAATGATAAGACTGAGCTCTTACTTTTAGGATCAAATCATCGGCTCAACAAACTAGACCAAACCTACAAGTCCTTCATTATTGACGGCAATGACATTAAAGTCTCCAAAGATACTAAGACGCTAGGGGTCTATCTTGACTCCTCGCTTTCTCTGAACAGACAAATAAATGCAGTTAGGTCAGCTTCGGCCTATACCTGCAAACTTATCACTGCCTGTAGCCCCTTCCTAAACTCCACCAACTGTATCACACTCGCCAGAACTCTTGTTATGGCCAAAATCGACTACTGTAGTGCTCTCTACCTAGGGACCAGTCAGTCTAACCTTAATAAATTGCAAACTGTACAAAATAATGCCTTAAGGGCAGCCTTAAACATCCCGAGACACTCTCATATCTCCTCCGTCAGATTGGACTTACGCTGGCTCCCGGTAAACAGAGAATTGCCCTGAAAACCCTAGCTTTGACTCACAAATGTCTGAACAACAACGCCCCACCTTACCTGTCCACTCGCTTCTCACGCCACACCTCCACTCGACCTACCAGAGCAGCACAAACTCACAGCCTCATCGTGCCTAGATGCAAACTCCAAAAAGCTGGTGGGGTGAGCTTCCCCGTCCCGGCCTCCAAACTCTGGAACACCTTGCCCACACCTATCAGAATTGAACCATCATTCCACTCCTTCAAGAACAATGCTAAAACATGGCTGCTCTCCCAAGTCTCATGGACCTTGACACAGTCCAGACTCCATGTGGGGTACAGAACTGAATATACATTTTCTCTCTGCTCTGTCCCTGTATTATACGCTGTTAATGGTACCCTTCGGTACATGTATATATGCTGTATATTTTTGTAACTTCTGTAACTACTGCTTTTTGTAACATGTTTAAGAGTATGCGCCCAGTTGCCCCTGGGCCTGGTTTTTTGCGCTTGATAAATAAAATAAAATCAAATCAAATGTACATCAACCATATGACTATTTCTCTAGTATAGGTGAATATGCCATACTGTGTCACTATTATATTGTATTTATCATATATATCACCCTTTCCCCATTTATATGGCCTCCATGCGCTTTGTGGTTGGAACGCCCTGGGGACTGAAGTCCATGTGTTTGAGATTCTAAGAGTTAATTTAAAGATGCGTGTGTACATTTTGCCAGGTTGGGACTTTTGTGGGCTGGCTAGGCTCCAGTAAACATCCGGCAGTCAGGCACGTGTGCTGTTGGTGGTGGTGGTTCGGGACAGAGTACTAGTGCCAGAGACTTGATGTGTGCCCAGCTAGACTGACATTTGTCATAGGTTGTCGCTGTATACTAATGCCAGAGGTGTTGAGGTACGTCAGGAGTTTCAGTGTGGATGGCTATGCAAGCTGCTAGACCGGATTATGCATAGCCATAGCTGCATTGTATAGTGCATGGATGGGTGGTTGTGCCTGTGTCCACAGATGTGATGTAAGGCATACATACATTAAACTCACATGGAGTTCATCTTCAATGTCGCTTTCCTAGGTCCAATGCAAATTGGCTGGTCTTGCCAGTTTTGATCACCCTCGATTGAGAGCCTGAGCTGTGGCAGAGGGGCCCAGAGGAATGATGTATGATTGTCTGCGGGTGAGGGGTGAATTTATCATGGTGTGCTGTTGTGACCGCTGCCAGCATCTGTGGAGGTTTGGGTGGGTAGGTGTGTTTTTAGGTTTGGGTCAGTGTTTCTGTGCGGAAATAAACAGTACAGAGTATGAGAAGGTTGCTAAAGGAGGAAGGGAAGAGTCAGGTTTTAAGGGGCTTTCTGAATGGCAAGTGACTATCCATGTTGTGAATGTTAAGGGGCAGAAAGTTCCAGATGATAAGCGTTTGGATGGAGTAGGAGGATCCACCCAGTCTGGTGCATTTGTAATGCGAGACAACTAGGAGAGAAGCTGAAGAGCAGTAGACCAAAAGTGACTACTCCCCTCCTCTGGTAAAGGACAGGTGAACATGCCAATCGGGGCCCGTGCCCCGCTCTCCTGTCCAACATTGTAAAAGTGAGGAGCATTGTTCATTGAGGCAAGCACACCGCTCTTATTCCAGGCAGGTGCATCAGGGAATGGATACAATATAAAGATGGTGGATCGGAGTATATGTAGACATGAAGTAAATCACATTTATCATGAAGCTACATGAACAATGAGTTAGAATGCATTTGGACATGAGCAATGTTACACTGCATTCATTCATTTAGGAAAACGCATACCTAAAGCAGTGCATACATTTGCAAAGAACATGAATAACAAATGGATATATTTCATTAATATAGAAATACTACAGCAAAACGTGTCCGTTCCTTTTAAAATGGGTGCCATAAGCATGCATTATAAATGGATACAGGATTTAAGCCTGAGACAGGTTAGAAATACTGAAGCCGTAGAAATATTGGTTCAAGCAGGGTTGAAAAGGTAGAATAAGGGAGGGTCTGATCAAGTGAGGCCTGGCACACAAACTTGAAAGCATTAAATCAAATTAGCCAATGAGGATCCAACAACAAGCCTCATGTCCTTGGCAGAGTGGAGCTACAGCGTGCATCGTCAAAAAACAGCTTCCGTCCAGTTCATAAGTTGCTCCAATATGTTCTGTGATTCATTGAAATTGGGGACAACAAGTGATCTGTTTATCAGCAGAGAATGAGTAATTAGAGTAAGAAATAATGTGTTTCAGGAAGCATTTGTGTCCAATAAGAACAGGCAATGCGCTATACTCATAGAAACTTGACCAATTATATTGTTAAGGTTCATATTAGAAAATAACTGATGTGTCCTATGTTTTCTTTCTATAAATGTATACTGAATGTAGAAGAACTTAGAGACTTTTCTTGCCAGCTGAACCATCTTGTTGACCTTAGAAATGCTCCCTGGGCGACCATTTGGGAAGGATAAATAAAAGTCTGTTTCTTGCACTTTGTATGTCTTCATTCAAAGATGGCTGGAGTGGGTTATGTCTGAGAAATTACCTCCTCGACAAAATGGTTTCGGATCAAAGTGTCCTCGAGTGGTGGTAGCTAGTGAGTTTGTCTTGCAGAAACTCCATGGCTGGTGTTGTGGATGGCACCTTAATTGATGCACATGGCTTAAATGGTGTTGCATCGACCAATAGGGAGCCAATGGAGGACTCATAGGGCTGATGTGTTCTCTGGATGGGAGGCTAATGAGCACGCGGGCGGCAGTATTTTGGATTCTTTGCAGATTCCTTAGCTGAAACGCCGTCTTGCGCCTAGATAAAGGCAGTTTGCATAGTCTTAAGTGGGAGAGGATGATGGAGATGATGGCAGAGAAACAGTGAGGATAGGTGAGGTATGGGAAGATGCGCCTGAGGGTACATAAGTGGAAGAAACAGGTTCTGGATATAGAGTTGATGTGTTGAGAGAGGGATACATTTGTGTCCAGTGTGCATCCAAAAGTGTGCATCCAAAATGCACTAAAGCAGACCCGGGAAAGCAAAATCCAACAACACAGATTAAAAAAAAAATGTATTGTTTTCTTTTACATTTATAGAGAGCACAAGGCAGCCCTTGGTCATCGTGGCGCCGTTACAGACAGGCTTGCTTAGTTGCAGAAATGAAACCGACACATAAAGGAGTGAGCAGAGAACAGGCCAAGGTTCTTACGGTTACAGGCAAACCTGGTACTGCAAGCTAACTGTACATGAGTTAATAGTGCAATACATTTTCGAGTTGGCAAAGTGGTGCTGGGGTGTACGTGTTTGTCTTAGATGAATAACCTTCCAAGGCTTTGCATATGGCATAGTGAGAAGGTTCATTCCTGAGTGAGGGTGGCAGGGCAATGAAAGGGAAGCTTGCACCACCCGCTTTGGCATGCTTAACCCTGGCGGTGAAGAGCTGGTTAGCCTAGTTTGCCCTTGTAGGCCTGGTTGAGACAGCTCTGACTATTTTCTCCAACAGGTATTCTGGGTCTATGTGTGTGAGGCACTTGTGCATGATAAGTGTCTTGAAAATGATGCGTTCTTTTAAAGTGAGCCAATGTGAAGAATATCTAGCAGCATATGCTCCCTCTTTGGTATGTTGAGAACCGCGCCAAGAGCGTTGTTTTGAACTATTTGCAATCTGTTGACATTTTTGTGCTGAGGTGCCGGCTAAGACGACATTGCAGTAATCTAATGTTGATCCTATAGTGGCTCTGACAATGGCAATACAGTTTTGAGTGGGTAGGAATGGTTTGACCGCATTGATAAGCTTAGTGGAGTATGCTGCTGACGATGCAATAGCGTTTACTTGCTATGACCTGGAGAGTGTGGAGTCCAGATAGACGCCAAGTGTCTTGACTGACTTAGAGACCGGAATCTGAGTGTTGTCGAGAGTGAAGGAGGTGTATTGCGCGTTGAGTTTAGTGAGAGTTTCCTTGGGGCCCACTAGAAGAATTTTGGTTTTGTCTCCATTTAGGCAGAGCCTGTTGGCCGCTATCCAGGCCTGGGCTGTGCCGTAAACCGAATTAAGTGTTTTGGCTTCTGCTTCGTACGTGCCAGTGAGAGGGAGGAGGACTGTGTGTCATCAGCATAGTTCTTGTACGCTATGCCGAACACGTACAAGATATCAAAAAGTGGCTTTGTAAAAAATATTGTAGCGTGGGAGCGATGTAGGAGCCCTGCGGGACTCCACAGTGTATAGTTTTGTGTGCTGCACAGGCCAGGTTTGAGAACACTCTCATGGCTTTCCCTTGGTGAAGGGAGGAGATCCAGGAGTTGGCTTTAAGCGAGAACTGAGCTGCGGTAGTGAGGTGTTTGCAAAGGGTCTTATGGTCCACTAGGTCAAACCCTGCAGATAGATTGAGGAGTAGTAGTAGTGCTGGTTTCCCTTCATCGATAATTTTGCATAGTTGTTTTTTTAAATCTAGTAGGGCTGATACAGTGCCATGACCTGGGCGGAAGCCAGATTGACGCAGACGTAGAATGCTGTTAGTTTCTAGGAAATGGACCAGAGTGTATGCTGCTTCGTCCAAATTCTTTAAGAGGAAAGGCACTGTGGTTATGGGATGGTAGTTGTTGGGGGGTAGGGTAGGGTCAAGAGAGGTTTTTGTTTTTTAAAGAGCAGACATACCCAGGCTTCTTTAAGGCATGGCAGAACCATACCTGTTGCAAATGAGGCATTTATAAATGCGGTGAGGAATGGGGCTAGGGTGGTGTTAGGAAAGATTTCTTAATTGTGGGTAATTTTCCTTCCATGTGGCAACCCCTAAACATTTTGCTGTTGTTTTCACCATGATCTAGACTTTGCCAGAGAAGTGCAGCCTTCTGCCGCACTCCTCTGGGCTTTCACTCCATTCTTACGGGGAAACTGACATGCCCTTAAGACAGTCAGTACCGGGGAACGTTGTTTTCCGTAGTTCTTTTATCATGTTGCAGCTATCGTGCAACATGACACAAGAGGGCACTGTAAGCTAAGTTACTGCTCTCTTGGGTGTCTAGTCTTCTACAGGCCCTAGACACTCTCTTTGGATTGTTAATGAATGGTGCAAGTGAATCACGGACGGGACTGGTGGCAGCAATCGTTTCTTTGTGTTTTGAGCTCCTTTTGGCTGTTTAAGCACGTTTCTCGCGCTTAGCCCAAAATGGTGGCCTGGCTTCCAAAATGGCCAGACCACGAGGCTCTTTGTCCTGGCTGCTGACTGTCTTGCTCCCTTCACCTTCCCCAGGTTGAGCCGACCCGGGGCCTTCCTTATTTGGGCATGTACTTTCCCGCGAAACACAGATGCTTTGGTCCCAATACACATCCTGGGTGCCAGAGAGTCTAGTGTGTCGTGAATGCCTAGGACCACCGTGGTCCGTGATAGGTCCACGTATGGTGTGAGTGTTTTGTGAGCAGATCTTCCATTGGGTCCTCTCCGTTTTGGCGCAAAGGGAACCGTGGATAAGAGGAGGCTGGAAACACCACTACCATGTCGATCTTGTGAGTTCTCGCGAACGAAGGAATACAGGAGCCAAGTATCCTGCAACTACGAGGCTGAACCGAGGAATCGCTGGTGACCCGCTGAAGGACTGCTCCTCTGCACTGCTGTCGCTTTGTGAAACCCTTTCTACCTCTGATCGAACGAGAAGGCCTGTACTGGTGCTTCGACCCTTTGGAATAGAGGGAACAACTATTCTCGGCATCTTCACCATCTCCTGCACGTAAGCAGTTTCACCAACTGGACTTCTCGCCACCACAGTACTCTGACAGGGGCATACTTTTGTGTCTCCCTCTCTCTATATCAGTGGCTAATCATAAGCCCAGTTCCGTTTGAATCCGGTTTCCCCAGCACGGCCGATCTACACCCATTGGTGTATCTTTTCACACCACCAGACCTAGGATTTCACCCAGGTCTTTTGACAGCATACCGCCTCACTCCGGTCGGACGGTAAGCTGCGCTCTCCAATACACCATAGGTGTATTTCTCCAGCACTAATGAGCTGTTATTTATTAACCCTTAATTCATTATGTACTTTTTGAGATCCTCATAGTTCTCCTCCCCCCCACAGATCTTACCCACAGACAGACTCCTCAACTAGTCTCTCCTGATGAAGGCCCCCACAACTACAAGCTTCTACCAAGCCATTGTGGCCGAAACACAACTGTGTCGATCATTTGTGGCACAACTGTGAAAATACCCTTTGTTGTATGTTTCTAATTTCGTGTTGTGTACACTGTGTTTGTTTAAAAACCACACCCGGGTTGAAGAACAACCTCGAGCAGCACTGATCTGAGTTACTTGTGTCACCTACTTTGTATACTCATATGTGCTTGTCACTAGGGTACTCATCCTCTACATCCTGATGAGGGTGCACAACTGCACTTCCCTATGTTTTTATTGAAATCTGTCCGGTATCGCTTTCGTGCTTAGCGAAAGTTTGTAATAATTTAAGACACCGGTTTTTGAGATTGAAATAAATATGTCCAAAAACTGTGGATTTTTGTGAGGGTCTCGCATCCTGATTATTTATGTTATCAACATATGTACCCACCTGGGCATATCAGGTACCCGCCAGGCGCCCTTTATTTTCTTTCCTAGTCAGTACAACCCGTGGTTGTAGGGCCATTTTATTTGATTGGAGTATACACTACCATCCATACTCCCACACCCACGAACAATGGATAAAGTAAACATTGTGTCCTACACAGATGAATACTTTCAAAAACTGTTAGGCACCACATCAGTCTTCAGCTCAGAAGGAGGAGCGATAGTGCAAGGCTCCAATTAAGATGACTTCGACCTCATACATCAAAAAAAGAAAAAACCTATTCGCACTGAGATGCATGGCACTTTCATGCTGGAATATCTAAAGGCCGGAATTATACCAGAGGGACTGCAAGTCAAAAACATCCCCTGTGTCTTTACGGACAATACCAAGTTCAAGATCAACTTCAGTGGGGTCGGCAATAAATGCTGCAGAGCTTGGGTTATCCTCATAATTGATACAGCGGAAGAGGAATGCAAAAAGCAGGGCGAAGAATTAGCGGAGCTTGAGAAAAAATTCAGCGAGGACACCGCCATCACAGAAGCAAAAAAGAAATTAGAGAAACTTGAAGAGGAAGTGGCTAAGTTCAAACAGATAACTGTAGATCAAAAAGTGCAGCAATTCAGGAAAGGTTTTGCACAATACGCCGAACAAAAAACATACCCTTATCTAAAAGAAACATACTAGAGCGATCTTCAAGAACAACAGAAGACCAACTACAACAGACAGAACCGCATAGTCAATTTCTCTGGCAGCTCTGGATCAGGAGGCCTCCCCAGCCCCCCGAGTGGAAACAAGTCTGCAGGACCGCCCCCCAACACCCTTTTTTTCAAAGGGGAGGCCAACGGGGCAGACCAAGGAGGCGGCCGCAGCAGTCGGGCCAGTACATGCGGACACGCCAGTGGTACTCCAATCACCCTTGACTACCATCCCGATCTTCAATCTTTCATCTAGAATCTTGAACAACCCAGAACAAACCCTACTACAGAGAGGTTTGTCTTGTCCCTGCCACCAAAGCAGACATTTTAAAAACTGAAGCAGAACTCAAGAAATTCTTTCGCACCTTAAGACTGAAATATTTCTTTGAAATATACTCACCTGAAAAACGAGATTCGGAAAACATCTCACAGGACCCAGAGACACCACGCGAGAACACCAGTGGCCTCAAACCTAAATCGACTTTCATGCCACCCGCACATACCATCCCGGGTGAATTCGATACTTTCGAAAAAATAGTAACGCAAACTGTGACCACCAGCCTTATACGCAAAAACTTCTACCAAGAACATCTGAGTAAAGAAGAATGCGCAGCACTGAACATGGACAGATCTATCACGATCAAGCCATCTGACAAAGGCGGTGGGATTGTCATCATGAATACTACAGAATATAACGACGAATGCCTGCGATTGCTAGCAGACACTAACTCCTACAAAAAACTCCATGGAGATCCTACCAAAAGGCTACAAGACGAGATTAGCAGCTTAACCCAGCACGCAGAAGACCAAGGATGGATATGCGAGGACGAGCACAGGTTCCTTAAGACAACGCACCCAAGGATACCGGCATTCTATATCCTTCCCAAGATCCACAAGCATGCCACTAAACCACCAGGGCGGCCTATTGTTTCTGCTTGTGACTCCCTACTAGAACCTCTGTCCCTCTATACGGACCACTTCCTAAAACCATTTGTGGGCCAAATGAAATCTTACATTAAGGACAGCACGGAAACTATCAAAATTCTTTAAACAATGGATTTAACACCCAACTCCACCCTGGTCACTATGGATGTCGAGGCCTTATACACCTCTATTCCACAAAGCGAAGGATTAACAGCACTCGCAAAATGCCTAAACAAAAGAACAGACGTTACTTCTACTCCTACCAACTTCATCCTTGAATGTATCCGCCTGGCTATGTCAGAAAACTTCTTCCTCTTTGAACACCAAATGTATCAGCAAATCAAAGGCGTGAGTATGGGCGCAACATTCGCACCAGATGTGGCCAATCTATATATGGCCCAATATGAAGACGACCACATATACCATGAAAACAACCCGTATAAAGATCACATCAAAATCTGGCGGTGGACCATTGACAATGTCCTTCTGATTTGGGAAGGAAGCAAACAAGCCTTGACAGCATTTCACCTGTGGCTTAACCAACAGAACGCACACATCAATTAACCATTGAATGGGATTTCCAGGCCATTAATTTCCTGGACCTACACATCTACCGCTCTGGAAACCAACTCAAAACCGAACTTTTCCGGAAACCCACGGACAGGAACAGCCTACTGCATTTCACGAGTTACCATCCTACAGCCTTAAATACAACCTGCCCTACGGACAATTTCTTCAGATACGCAGGAACTGCACAGAGAGAGCCAAGTTCGAACTACATGCCTCACAGCTACAAACACGGCTAACTGAAAGAGGATACCCCAAGAAGTCCATAAAATCTGCTAAAAAAAGAGCCACCAACACCGACCACACCATTTGCCTCACCACCAAGATCAAAGATCCGACAGACAGAACAGTCTGTGTGACCACATTCAGCCCTGCGAGCAATCTCATCAAGACCACCATCAACAAACACTGGCATCTCATCAAGAATGAAGGGAGCCTCTCCAAAAAACCTCTGTTCACCTTCAAGAAAAATAAAAACCTCAGGGACACCTTGGTGCACGCCTTCCTTGAACCAGCTAAAACAGAACCCACCCTTTGGAACCTACCACCGGTCACTGGACATTATAGCTGCAGCCACTGCGTAGCCTGTAGATACACCAAGACCAGCAAAACCTTCAGCCACAAGGACTTCGAATGGACAATGAGGAATCACACAAACTGCGAGAGCAAGCACGTCATCTATGTCATCAGATGCCCATGTGATCTCATATACATAGGCAAAACAATAAGGCCCGTGAAACAAAGGGTCAATGAGCACAGATCCTGCCTCAAAAACTCAGTTCAAGACAAGCCTCTGGTGAGCATTTTTCCAAAAAAGGACACACACTTAGTTTACATGGACCGCCCTCCAGCAACTAACCCCGCAGAAACGAGGAGGAGATATCAATCTCGCTCTCACCAGATTGGAGCAGATATGGGTCCACAGACTTGACACTGTAAAGAATGGGCTCAATATTACAATAGAATGGAAACACTTCTGGGACTAGTCCCCTAGAATCATGACCAGTACCCCTTGTGGGGGACCCTTCACCAACCACACCACTTTGGTGGCATGCCAACAATAGGTTAGAGTTGTCACAAATGCTAAAAAATATGCAACAAACAAAAATGGTTTTATGCGCCCGAATGGTTCATACACGTTGCCAGCAAGAATCTGTGGTGTTGCACTGTTTTACTTTCTCTGCAAAATATGTACGTGAATACACATGTGGTAAAATCATACACGTGCTTGTTTAGTTTGCTCTGGTTTCCCTCAGAATGACATATATACGGATATATATGGAGAAAACGTGTAGTTATTGCTTGTGGCATCACTGTCCTCCCACCACACGTTACCACAGGGCCAGGTTTATTCACACGAGCCCCTTACCAGCGGGCTTGCTCGCCTCTCTTACCTTTCACCTATGCACTCCCAAAGACTACCTTTCCCATAATACATCCCAGTGTAGTTCCTTCACTCCATTCCACGCTGGATGCATACACCCCAGACACGGGATGGCTCTTGTTGAGTGACAGTACCAAGAAGCCTATCATAGGGTGCACACGACACCTTCACGAGTCCTCCACACACCCTCACTGGGATTGGCCCAGCACATGGGGGGCGGTCCCTCCCCCCAGTCATATCTGCTGATTCACGGCAGGCAGCCATTTCCATCGCCGCAGTGAACCCAGCAAGAACTAAAAGAATGTGAATCAGGTAAGCCAAGCCCCGGCTGGCCATAGAGCCCCATCACTCCTGTACATTACAAGACTGTTGCACTTTTGACACGTCTTGTTTCACCAACTGGACTTCTCGCCACCATAGTACTCTGACAGGGGCATACTTTTGTGTCTCCCTCTCTCTAGATCAATGGCTAATCATAAGCCCAGCGCCGTTTGAATCCGGTTTCCCCGGCACGGCCGATCTACACCCATTGGTGTATCTTTTCACCCCACCAGACCTAGGATTTCACCCAGGTCTTTTGACAGCATACCGCCTCACTCCGGTCGGACGGTAAACTGTGCTCCCCAATACACCATAGGTGTATTTCTCCAGCACCAATGAGCTGTTATTTATTAACCCTTAATTCATTATGTACTTTTTGAGATCCTCATAGTTCTCCTCCCCCCCACAGATTTTACCCACGGACAGACTCCTCAACTAGTCTCTTCTGATGAAGGCCCCCACAACTATAAGCTTCTACCAAGCCATTGTTGCCGAAACACAACTGTGTCGATCATTTGTGGCACAACTGTGAAAATACCCTTTGTTGTATGTTTCTAATTTTGTGTTGTGTACACTGTGTTTGTTTAAAAACCACACCCGGGTTGAAGAACAACCTCGGGCAGCACTGATCTGAGTAACTTGTGTCACCTACTTCGTATACTCATATGTGCTTGTCACTAGGGTACTCATCCTCTACATCCCGATGAGGGCGCACAACTGCACTTCCCTATGTTTTTATTGAAATCTGTCCGGTATCGCTTTCGTGCTTAGCGAAAGTTTGTAATAATTTTAGACACTGGTTTTTTAGATTGAAATAAATATGTCCAAAAACTGTGGATTTTTGTGAGGGTCTCGCATCCTGATTATTTGTGTTATCAATACGATTGCTTCTGTAGCTCACCTAGTTAATGTGCCTGCCACTAAAACGTCTTCTCCTCCAAGTTATGGGGCTGCCCAGGCACCTGCATGTGCTCTAATTATGTATTTATTTTGCAATATAATTTACATTAAACCTTCTGCTTATCACCACATCATTTCATCCTACAAGGTAACGGGTGACCCACACAAAGTTATCCATACCATCAAATAATGTCATTCTTATCCATCATTTTCAATAAAATCAATCCGGTAACAGATATTTGCTTAAATATTTGAAATCAATCTTTTTCCAAAATATTTAAATCGCAATTGGTGTTACACGTGCAGCGAGTTGGGCAAGTATAAGCGACTAACAGACCTAGCCATCTCCCATAAAGCTTTGGGGAACATGGCGGCGTATCTTAAGAAATGTCCTTCCTGGCGATTTGTCATTTTTTTTTATTCCTCTTAAATATCTTTGCACAAAAATGGGACTGCTTTCTGTGGAAGATTCAGGGATGTAATATACCTCTTTGTAGACACTGTACACTGGAAAACGATACTATTGGCCATCATGTACTTGAATGTCAGATACTACACAACTGGTATGTTTTGCAAAATGTGTGGTTGATATCAAACTAAATCATTGGGAAACATTATTTGAAACTACCTTGCATTCATTATGTAAAGCATTGATACCCTTTTTTTTTTATCACAGATTGATTTGATTGCATTTTTTTGATGCACGAATTTTTTATGTATTAGGATTACTAGACAGCTTTGTGAAATAGAGATGAGTTTTTGTTAGAATTTAATCATACTACATGTCTTTGATGGTTTCTTAAAAATCTGTAATTTTGTCTATGATATGTTATAGTTTTACATATTTTAAAGTAAGTAACATTAAAACAATCTAAATCGCAATGATTGAACTCTGATTTCACAACATGAATTTTTCCCAAAAAGTCAAGCGGCAAAAGATTAGAGACCTCTGCTTTTCCAGTGCATAGCATTGCTGAAATAAATGTCGCAGCATCTCAATACAGTTCTTATTTTTACAAATTCGAAATATTCGCAAAATATGTGTTTTTATTCCATGCACCAACTACATCGTATGTAGTGAACTTTTTCAATCTGAATGTCACAGGCATTTTCGCCACCCATTTAATAGGGCTCTTGGTACAATATTTCCGTGACTTTTATAGCCTGGAAAGGCCTTTTCAAAAAACAAATCACTCAAGGGCCGTTTTTCCTCCAATTGGAAATAACCACATTCCCGATCCCATTCATCTACTTTGCTAAACACAACTTTTCTGAAGACAGCAATATTCTCCATAGGGTCTTCATTTACGACAATCAATTCTAAGAACTCTGGACAGTCCCAGAGAAATTATGAATCACTTTATAGTAACCTTCTGTTATGGTAATACATGCACGAGTCTCTTTAGAACCTCGTGCATGTATATTCCATTTGAGAGTGCCTCGCCAGTTGGTGCCTCCACTGTGACTACCCCGGGGGCCTCGAATAAAGCTCTTACTCACCTCCATCATACGAGGCACCGTACCCCGAGGCCCCCGGGAGTGTATCATGCCACCTGACTGCGAGCACAGCCCCCCCCCCCCTTTCCCTGCCGCCGACTTCTGCTGACAGCTGACAGGCAGGCCGCTGCGGGCGCTGCCAAGAGAGGCCTCGACATCCTTTCCCCCCACCTTCAGTTCTACACTGTAAAGGGTGCCGCTCCTCCCCGCTGGGAGTTCAGAGCGGCACACATTGCACTCCTGCCCTACTCCAAAAGTGCTTCAGACAGCAGGAGCTGTCCATCTATCAGGTCAGAGGAGGGGGGAGGACGAAGTTAAACTTTCACTTTCCTTTCATTTGGCATTTTATGTGTAAAACGGACGAGGTGAAACGTGCGCTTTCCTTTTGATGGCATTTTTTTTGTGTAAAACCCTCACCGCTGCCCTGAGCAGAACCCTGCATCATTTTCAAAAGCTGCTAGCTGTTGCCCAGCAACGCACACACGGCATTAGCAGTCTTCATTCTCTCAATGGCTACCCTGACCTTCCGGGACTAATTACTCACTATCTTGGTCCATTGTGACATCACAACTGAACATTCCATCAGGTCTTCCCCGAACCAGCCAACCTGCGCTCCCAGCCCATTGTGAGGTCACAATCTGTACTAAGGACCATCCATACACTGAAGCCTAAAGACTCTGCAGTACAGATACACCTGGGCATTCTCTGAATGGGGTCCCACCCTGCCATTCAAGCAATTCTATAAAGACTGTATCCCAGCGCCTCCTTGCTAACTGCCAACAGTACTGCAAACCTCTGCCTATCACTACAGCAACTGGTGCCACTCAACGCCATTCCTCACCACTTACAACCTAGAATCAGGCACACCACCATGCAGGGCGTTCCGCCTCCCACCAAGTTTCTTCCATGCCCTGGGAGCCCAACCTGCCCATGGGAACAATGGATCGATGGATTCCACGTCTACCTCAGAGCCATTGGGGGCAGCAAATTCAATGATGACCTCAAGGAGGCGACCCTTTTGAACTGTATAGGGGCAGAAGCACTGAGACTTTTCAGGACCCTTCCCGAACCCGGCAACATGGGAGGAGATGGCAACCGCAAGTTTGACATAGCATTGGCCAAACTCACCAGTCATTTTGGCAACAAGACCAACGTAGTACTGGAAAGATACAGGTTCTTTTCCAGAAAGCAGCTCAAAGGCGAGTCTACTGATTCATACATAGCGTCCCTCAGGGTGCTTATGTCAACCTGCAGTTTCACAGGTGTCTGTGATGAGTATTTGAGAGACCAATTGGTGCTGAATGTGGCTGATCCACGCATCCAACAAAAATTGTGGCAAACCAAAAATCCCACCCTGGACCAAGCCACGGAGATAGCAAGGAGCATGGAATTGGGAGATCGATGCCTGAGGGAAAGACGTGACCACACGACCAGTGTGGAGATCAAATGTGTCAGCCCTGAGTCCGAGCCTTACGAGCCTCTAGTAGCAGCAGTAAGAAAGGCTCCGCCATCAAGGGGTTCGAAATTTGGCTCAAACAGAGCGAGGCCATACAACTCCCAGAATCCAACGCGCTGCCAGAGGTGCGGATGGTACAAGCATGCAAATCCTGACAAAGAATGCCCCGCCATCGCTATGGAGTGTTATAAGTGCAGCCAGATTGGACACTTCGCCAAAGTCTGCAAGAACACACGGGGAAAGACAACCAGATATGGCGATCTCACCAGGCGACCTTTCATCAGACCGTCCTCTGTGAGAGTCATTGAAAGCAACCAAGAGCACAATGACATGTTATCTATCAGTCCAATGCAACAAACGGTACAAATACTCACTGTAACATCCCAAAAACAGAGCAACGGTCCCTGGGTCAAAATGCAAATCAACGGCATATCATTACCCGTAATGGTAGACACTGGCTCCCCCTACACCATCGTGGATCACAAGACCTTTTTGAGTGTACTCTCTGGCAAGATACATGACCTGCGAAGAACTTGTGTAAGAGCTACCGGTTATGGAAAAACACCCATCGAGATAATGGGATATGTGTGGGTGAACCTCAAGTTCCATGACAGAGAAACATATTGCAAACTCTTTGTGGCCAAAGATGGCTCCTCCGTTGTGGGATGGGAAGAACAAGCCGCCCTTCGAGTAAGAATACACCCTGGAGAAGAAATCCCTGTACTGAGTGTGCTCAATAATGATATGGACATCAAATCTAATCTAGCAAAACAATTCCCCAAGGTGTTCTGCGACAAGATTGGACTCCTAAAAGGTGTCCAACACAGAATAATCCTCAAAAGAGGTGCTGTCCCAGTGGCCCACCGAGTCCGCAGTATTCCCTTTGGAACAAAAGAGGCATTGAAGAAAGAACTTAAGCGCCTCTGCGATGAAAATATCATACAGCCCATCGAGAGTTCAGAATGGCTTGCCCCTATTGTCTTAGTAAAAAAAACGGACGATTCCATAAGAATGTGCGTCGACTTGAGAGACCTAAACCAAAACATATGGGTTGACAGACACCCACTTCCCAATATATCTGAACTCCTATCGACCATGAAACCTCAAAATACTTTACAACTCTGGACCTCTCCTCAGCCTATCACCAGATAGCTTTGGAAGAGAGCTCAAAGAACCTAACATCTTTTTTCACACCTCTCGGTGCATTCATGTTTAACAGAATGCCATTTGGACTCACTTCAGCTGGAGCAGTCTTTCAGAGACTCATGTCACATCTATTTGGAGGACTTGATGGCATACACTGCTTCCAAGATGATATCCTCATATCAGCCAGCACAGAAGAAGAGCACAACGCAAAACTTGTGGGTGTCCTACAGGTCATACAAAAAAGTGGGCTCACACTCAAATTAGAGAAATGCAACATAAAGTGCGACCGAGTTTCATACCTGGGCCATTCCATTGACGCCAACGGCATCAGCCCCAAGAGGAAACTCATGGACACCATAATGAATATCGCCGAGCCTCAAAGTAAAGACCAATTAAGGAGTTTCCTCGGGATGACAGAATATTACTCCAAGTTTATAAACAACTATGCTGATAAGACCAAAAACATGAGGAACATCTTGAAGAAGGCAGCCAAATTCATATGGTCCACTGAATGCAAGAACGAATTCGAAGAAATCAAATTCCAAATTAACCAAGCTCCAGCCTTAGGAATGTTCGATTGTAAAGCCAAAACCATCATATCCGTAGATGCAAGTAAAACCGGACTGGGTGGTATCCTGGAACAGCAACAAGAGAAGAACATCGTGACGATCGCATTCGCATCGAGAGTACTCAGGGGAGCCGAACTAAACTATTCCACCATTGAGAGAGAAGCTCTGGGTCTGAGGTGGATTCTTCAGCATTTCAGGAACCTAATTTGGGGCTTACCCGTCATACTGAAAACAGACCATAAACCTCTAGTAAATGTCCTTCAGTCCAAAACCCCTCACCTTATATCACCGAGAATAAGACGTTGGTTCCTCGACATCATGCAATACAACCTCCAACTATGCTATACTCCTGGTCCACAAAACCAAGTAGCAGATTGTCTTTCCAGATTATCGACCAACATCGACACTGAGATTGCATCTCCAGATGAAGACATCATAGCTGTCGTAAACCCTGCCATCTCGAGAGATGAATGGAAAATTAATGCCAATACTGATCCGGAACAGCGAGAAATCAGGGAAGCGATAGCTAATGACTGGGTGCAAACGGGAGAGGCTTTAACTACCTTCATTCCCTTCAAGGAAGAATTATCAATGGACGATGAGCATATCTTCAGAGGCAATCGAGTAATCCCACCCACCCAACTCAGAAAAAAAATACTCCAACTGGCACACGGAGGTCACCTAGGAAGGAGCTTGACGAAAAACAAGTTGAGAAACAACTATTGGTGGCCAGGAATGTGGAAAGAAGCAGAAGAACTGGTCAAAAATTGCTCCACGTGTGCCATGAGTGACAAGTCCAAGATCTTAAGAAAGACCCCCTTACAGCCTATTGAACCTCCCAAACATGTGTGGTCTAAACTGGCAATCGACATCATGGGTCCATTCGAGAACCTCGAAACAGTCAAAGTATATATCATAGTACTTGTCGATTACACTTCTAAATGGACAGAATGGGGAATAGCTGAGGACAATGTGACCTCAAAGAAAGTCACAGATTTCCTGACAGAGATCTTCAACAGGGAGGGAGACCCCAAGGAAATGGTTTCGGACAACGGGTCTCAGTTCATGTCTATGGAATTTGGGGAATTCCTCAAGAAAAGGTCCATCAGCCACATAACAACATCTTTGTACCATCCATTTTCCAACGGACTTGTGGAACGCATGAACAGGCTCGTGAAGAGCGTAGTTCAACTGGCCACGGCCAACAACCTCCCGTGGAGAGAAACCCTCAAAGAAGCTTTACATGCGTATAGAACAACCCCACACACCACCACAAACATAGAGCCCTTCACCCTCATGCGAGGTAGGGTTGCAACCAACCGATTTAGACCGGCGTGGATGTTCTTATACACGGGAGAAGCAAGGGTGAACATGGATCTACTTCAAAAGACAGTAAGAGAAAAACAAGCAAAATACAAAAGACAATACGACTCCAGACATGGAGTAAAAGAGATGATGGTTTGTGAAGGAGACTGGGTATGTGTCAAAGAACAGGAGAAAACTCTCAAGGGTGAATCCATCTTCAGACCTCCACAGAGAGTTGTGAGTTGTCATGGGAAGTCTGTCATCCTCGATGATGGAAAGAGATGGTCTGGAGATGATCTCATAAAAGTAACAAAAGACATCCAAGAGACCAGCATATCTAAGGACAACAGTCCTGACAGACCATCACAACACACCTCACATCCCCTAAGAGAATCCCTCCGTGAACATATGGACAATGATAGACCTCACTCCATGCATCAAGGAGTCCCCACTGGAAGAATGTCCAGAAGGAACCGCAAAATCATCCAAAACTTCAACAATGACTATGGCTATTACTAATGTACCCCAGTTTACCCATCTTCCCTCTGCCTCTCCCACTTGACCCCCCTTTTTTCTCCTTTCACTTTCCTGTTTTTTCCCCCCCTGTTTTTCTTTTTTCTTTTTGCCTCAGGTGGGGGAGATGTTATGGTAATACATGCACGAGTCTCTTTAGAACCTCGTGCATGTATATTCCATTTGAGAGTGCCTCGCCAGTTGGTGCCTCCACTGTGACTACACCGGGGGCCTCGAATAAAGCTCTTACTCACCTCCATCATAGTGTGCCTCTTTATTACACCTTCCTGATATATCTTCTCCAGAATTCCACACATATTCGACCCATCCCACTCCTGTTTGCCACTCCTAGTCCTCTCCACCAAGTGGTGGGGCTGCACATGCACCTGCATTCGCTCTTGTGCATCGGGTTTTGTGGAAGCCCCCCTCGCTAGCCTAACACACACAAATGCAAATCCAGCGGGTGCATAGTGCCTTCTGTCACAGAAGGCACTATGCACCCGCTGTGGACTCCTCCCCACTAAGCGCATAAACTGGAGTTTTGATGTTTCAAAGCTGCATGGGCCACATGTAAGGCCACAGCAGCTCCATCTCCAATGCAAGGATTTATGGTGGATCCACCAGCAGCCTGTATGACCCCGCCCCCCGAAACTCACGGGGTTTTACCACAGCCCTGTGATTAGGCATTTCCAGGGAGATTGCTCTGCCATGACGTTCTCGTGCCTGGTGGTGCTAAGGACAGCTTCCAACTGTCTTACATTCCTTCCTTGGAATTTCCGTCCGGGGGTCGGGGGGGGTGGGGGGGGATTCCCCAAATTCCATCTGAATACCTTGGGACAGATTAAGGCCCTTCTGCAGAAGGCGGCTATTTATTGCTGCGCCGCAAGAAGGGCTTCACGGGGAAGTCCGGGTTGAAAGGTCATGTTATGGAGTCCAGACCCTGCTATGTGTCATTCAGTGGTGGGGTGGGAGTGGGGTAGCAATAGCAGCCGGAAAGGTTCCATGTCGTGCGACAGAAGCCCAGCCAGCCCTGGTTGTACACTTTGCACTGTGATAATTCTAAACTTGCCTTTTTGCATTCCAAAGGCAGGTCTAAAAATTCCAGACTGTTAAGAGTTAACAATGCTTGAATGAGGTGCTCGCGCTTGACGATTAACAAACACAGGGACATCTCTCCCGCCCCAATGTTGCCGATGAACACCCATGTGTGTTTTGTGAGGCCTTTGATGTGCGCAGTCTCGTGGCTGTTGTATGAAAAGTGAGCATTCAGCTTCTGCTCGTTTTAGGAGCTGGTTAGTTTTGTAGGCCTCTGAATATTCACAATCGATCTTTGTGTGATCTCACTTTCTGGATATTATCCTGGACAATGGGTGTGCGCTGTCCCATTTTCTACCCCTATACATCTGGAGAAATAACAAGATCCATGTTATCATTGCGACTTTGAAATTCATTATTTTTTTTTTCGGTTCACTCAATTATATCCCTCAATCCCCCCCCCCCACATTATATATTACCTTAACCCACGCCCACATATAATTGCGGTGAAATCCACATACAAACCTCTGACATGTTCAGAGTCGCAGTCTGCGTGTATGATCCCGAAATAACATACATGTCATGCCCTCTGCCATCCAGGCGATGCTCGTCCAGTCCACTTTTTTTCTTTGTGCCCTGAAACTTCTAGTCCTGGATTTACTGTGGGGACCACAAAACTACAAGTCCCAGAATGCACAGAAAACAAACATGACCCAATGAGTATCTCCCGTGTGCATGAGGACATTTTGCCATTAAGAAACAACGGCTCTGCCTGATAACTAAATGTTTGCGACGGGGAGTCCACCACATTTTATTATGACCATCACTGGCGGAAGAACCTTATTTTCATATTGTGTACCCAGAGAGTCCCTGAAGAAGGCCTCCACAAAATGTTTGGGCCACATCAGAAGACTTTGTGGTGCTCGGGTTGCATGAATATGCCCTGGTGTTTAATATAGCCCCTGGAAAATATTTAAAATGGTCCTATTCACACAGTGTGTGTTCGTTTGAGCATGTGGCATGGAATGCCTGCATTGGCCAAGCTGAGGGTTTGCAATTGTGGGGTCTCGCTTGGCCTGACGTAGGATAAGCAGCAGCTGCTCCTGGACAAGAGAAATGGCTATGAAGACATTTATGTTCCCTTCTGTTTTACATATGTGCCAATATGCTCAATTCTGTTCGGGAGACGCTCTTCCAGTCCTGAGATATGCATTCTGGGACTTGTAGTCCTGGATTGCCTTCATTATAATTTTAGGGCTACAAACCATAGAATTCCAAGGCAACATCATGACTGAGCAAGAGTCTCCCAGATGGAGTGGGTTGTTTTGGTTTGCGTGGGTTTACTGGGCCACACAGAGGCTAGGGTTCTCCAAGAAGACACAAGACGATCTTGCTTTGGAAAACATTAGGCCGCGTTTATTCACACAAATACAATATATTCGTCAAAATGTTCACATCAATCTAGTTATTCATAATTGTTTATTGCATACTATTAACAGCGTAATTCAGAACAATAAACAGCATAATTCAGAACATTTATGTATTTAGCGTGGCAGGGGTGTGGTGACCCCTCCTCCTGCCACACCCCCTGGGAGAGATACCAGGAGGCTGTAAACCCAACTATTTGCACCATCTGCCTCCTGATCCTGCTCCCCCGCCATGCCTGGGGCCCCTACCGACTTGGAACTCTCTGGCGTGTGCCGGCTTGACAACTTCACTAGATTCGCCCAAACACAGGGACTACCTATAGGGCAAATCCTGCACCTAAGCAATCCTTTTCGTGCACCCACATATGCCACGGTGGAACGGATCTACCGGCCATGCCAACATGTCAAAAGCTAACAGTCCATCCACAAAAATCCTTGCACCTCTTGCACAAGTCTGAAGGGTCTTCTTCAAAGGAATGGCTGACAATCCAAAACATAGGTTGTTCCACCATGATCTGTGCAGTGTAATCAACAAGATCAACATAACGATATATGTAATCTGGCACAAAAATAACAATACCCTAAGGTGCAACTCCCCCCCCAGGAGGTGAAGCCTATTATAGTGAATGAATTCTGCACAAAACTATCTCCCTATCCTCTTGACCTGTTCCTCCTCGATCCCCACTATGGCTGCCGTAGTGGCTGCACCAATCCTAAAAGAATCAAAAGAATGCCCCAAACCATCAAACCCAGCCCACCCAAGAGCCCGCTGGAACGCCCCCTTAAATTGAAACCGGGATAAATAGGTTCTGTCTCTATGCACCCAAAGAGGGCCCTCATTCCCCCCTGTACCGCCAAGTCTTCAGCCATTGCCCGAGCAGGACATATAGTCCGGTCCTCAGCCTGCCAAAGACACACCTGGTACAGATCCATCTTGGACCTGCAGACCCATAAATGCACCCTCATTCCATCCGTGATTCACACTTTGTCCCTCACAAGACCCCCCCGCCCCCCAATGTAGTCACATGTGTTGTGTGGCACTATCACCCCATAAAAAGCTGTCCCACACTCTGCCTTGAATTGAAAGAATGTGTACTGGTCAGGGCATATCTCCTGCAGGGCAGCAATAATCACAGCCACTTTCCTGCAATGCAGGGACTTCTTAGAATCCATCTCTGTGCATTGTAGCACCCCCCAATCCCACCAGCGCTTTCCGCACAGCAAAGTCTAAACCTGAGGTCTCTATTTCCACCAGCCCTGCGAAAAACCCTATTGCTGCCACATGCCTTCTATCCATCACCAGAGACCCTCCCCCCGTTTTTCAGGTGATCCAAATAAAACAATAGCATGACAGGGGCAAACCATGGAAATTGCCCATTCTCCAATCCCAAATTGCGAAACCTGTTAAAGGCCCCGTCATAGGCCAATTTTGTCTTGGCCGCCAATCACATGTGGGGGCGCTGGGCACCAAGCTTCCACAGTGCCTCCGGTAATCCGGTCATTTGCTCCTCTGCTGCTGGATGGCAACGCCTGAATTCCTGCAGCTTTCAATGAGCTAAAGAATCAGCATCGTTATGTTCTTGCCCGGTACAGGCTTCGCCTTGCATGCAAACATAGCAGCCCCAACTGCTTGAGTAAGCGCAAGACCATTATTCAAGATGGCCTCTCTGGGAAATTGATCACAAGAACCACTGACATGCTGTCAGACCACAACACCGCAGTCTTACCTTGCAAGTCTGACTGCCACACTGACAACACCACCGCTATGGGAAACAGCTCTAAAATGGTAATATTGCACATTAATCCGGCCAACGGGCCATACACCACTTCCTGACGAACATGGCCCCAAGATGAGTGTGTATTTAATCAAAAAAGAAGGGACATGTCCATATTACTTTAACACAACATGTTACCCACAACAATCTGAAACCTGTTCACATAGCCTATTCACCAAATAATGGCTATGTCAAGTCTAATGAATGACATGTGTCCAATGTTTAAAATATCATATTTAATTCATTTGCTAAACAGCACAAGTATCAAAAAACATTTTCATAAAAAATGCATTACATCACATAAAAAATACACAATGTTATAAAAGTGGTGATAGCACTACACATATTCAAGTTATACAACTACTTGAACATTCTCCACAGTAGCTAATTCAACTATTCTTATTTCCTACTGTGTACAACAACTTAGCCCAAAATGAGTGTGACCAGATATAAAAAGTAATAACCTAGGCAGAGCAACTAACATAAAAGTAGCACTAGCCCTTGAAAGTGGCTGTCAAGGCACTGCACTTCAGTAGCGTTTGGAGGAGAAGGGGGTTTAAGTGTTATTGTTCAAACAAACACCTATTATAATTAATTTATCACAAACTAACACTATCTTAAATTGTAAAATGCAGCATTTCTTCTGTGCGAGATTGTGCATTCATGCCTGCCAGCTATGAAGACCTACTTCAAAAAACCAGGACCACTGCAGATTCCAATGGGAACATAATCTTGAGAAAGTGGGACAGAGCACCAAATGCCGGGACAGTCCCGGCAAAACCGGGACGTCTGGTTACCCTACCCAAGATCCACACTCCCCAATGGCCGTAAAGAGGCCAGTTATACTGTTTGTCAAGTTAACTGCTGGCCACACCAGCGACGCGTTGCAATCCCCCAGAAAGCTAGTACACATCCTCCTCTGAGATCAGAGGCGTTGCTAGGGGGGCTGAGGGGGCTATAGCCCTGGGTCTTTTATTTGTAGCCCCGGATAGAAGCTCAGGGACTACAACCAAAAGGCTATAGCTAGCCCCGAATCCCACCAGTCCTGACATTAGCTTAGCCCCTGATCTTTGCCAGACCTAGCAACACCCCTGTCTGAGACCGATTCACTTCCCAAGAAACTCAATCTAGTCGTCGGCTCCCCATCTTATGCTGAGCAAATGGCACCCCCAAACTATCGGCCACCCTCTGTAAATCTCGAAGCGACTGATCACTTTCATGGGACTCTGAGGGGCCAAAGAATAAGAAATCGATGAGGTAATGCAATAACTGCCACAAGCTCTTGGTGACCTGTTGCAGAAACGTGTGAACTTCTTAAAGTACAAACATGACACAGAACAACTCATGGGCAGACATTTATCAAAATAATACTGCCCCTCAAACTGGAAGCCCAGCAAACCGTAATAATCTGGGTGTATTGGCAACAAGCGAAAAGCGGACTCTATGTCCCCTGTTGCCATCAATGCTCTTGCCCCCAATTTATGAAGACAAACCAACACCTGATCAGAATAAGCATACAGCCCCTCACCCAGCCCCTTACATCAACTGACCATTCACCGAACCACCCTCTGGAAAAGACCGCTTATGGATCGTTGAAATTGACCCTTCTCCTTCTTCAAGACAGAGCGTAACAGTGAACATACGAACAATTGTAAAGGTGGGAATGGAAAGGACCTGCTATTCTTTCCAGCGCTGCTTCCCTCAGTAAATTGTAATTTGCAATGCCAGGGCTCACCAGTGCCGAGGCCTAGTTCCATGGGGCCACCAAACGTACTGTGTGGATGCGAAACCCCAGAAAAGCATTGCTTCCTCCACCACTGAAGGGTACAAACTCAACCGCCTTGTTAAAGGTCCCATTCTCACGGTGTGGGCAAACTCTCTAGGCTTCTCTCCTGGATCTTCCGTCCAACCCCTAACAACACCATTGGCAGAACTACGTCTGCTCCTTTTCCTTATCCTTGTTAAGGCACGGACCCTCTGGGAGCGATCCGAGCCTGCAAAAGGAACAGACTTGCCGAAACATACAGGCTGATGCTGACCAGGCACAAGACTTCCTATTAAACTGCCAGGAGGACCCCTTCTTGTCGCGGGCTGCTGCTCCGAATGCACTGGCATGTTTGGGCTGCCCCACCACACTTACCATAGACGGCTTGATTGCCGCAAATTGAACCAGATAGCCACCACCTTCCTGCCCCAGGCTAAGTCAATGCTCCCTGTCTTTGCCCCACCCACCCACCACTCTCAGCACCCCGTTCCCCTTGGGGGAGACTTTCACTCAAAAGGTTAAATAAGGGCCATTGCATTGGGTGTACCAAAGCGCTGTGTGACATTTTGGTTTGTGGTGTGGGCTTCACACATTGTCAATGTTGCAGTAATGCCAGGAGCTGGCAGGGAACCTCTGCAGCCACATGTAGGTGACCAAGGTGCAGGAAGGGTTGCGTCAAGTTCTCATGAAAAGATGTTGTTTTCGGAGGGGGGATAATTTGGGGTGTTTTCTTGGGTTGGATGGATTCTAGGCCCCATCGTGAAAAATCATCCCGAGGTACTGCAGGTGTGATGCTGGGGTGGTGCCCACGGTCCTGCACCTCCCCCTTCCCCCCATCTTTCATTTCTATTCTCTCTTCTTTTTCTTCACTTTCTCCCATTTCCTTTGTGTATCTTGTTTGTGAGTTCCCCCACAAACACAATGATACAATGTAGAAGGGAAATGTCAGTTCCTTCTAGCATTTCATATCTTGTATACACCAGGCCTAGACACGTTTACTGTTATAGAACTGTTTCTCCTGCTTTATGCTCGTCCGTTTTTGCATAATAGCCTGGCACTTAAGGGGTTAAGATCAATACAATGTTGATGAATAAATACTATTTGATCATACACAGGCAGTGCAGACAGTGAGATTGAATCACTGTCCCAGAAAAGGGCTTCATTATTGTGGGAAAAGGTAAGCTGGTAAATTGGACACTAGAGTAATGCAATAGATGAACCATGACATTAAATTATGCAGCTGAAGACTTAAGTGAATCTTATGATGTTTAACCATTTTGGCTCTTTTTCGTGATTTGTCGAATGTATTACTCTGCATTAGCCACGATTTTTATTCTGGCATTTTATAAAGCGTCAACATTGCTGCCTTTTGGCTGCCTCAGAGCGAATTGCGTCAATGCAAAGAGGCCTCATTTAAAAAAAGAGGGCACTTTATGAGATAAGGACAGTGGCAGCAGAGTCTGCCACCCTGTGTGTGTGGGCGATGCAGGCGGCAGAGCCAGTGAGTAAACCCAGACACAGACATTCTTTGGAAGGCATTTGGCCGCTTTTATCACTACTATTATATCACCAATTGCGACTAGAAGCAGACATGCATGACATCATAGCAAACCTGTTAACGTCATTAGTTACATAATTAAGCGTGGGGGAGTGGCCATCACTCCCACGCCCCGGGAACAGACATGAGGGGATTAGGTGAGCCCTATAAACCGACCAGACCACCAGCCTCGTTTCCCCTTTGCACTTACCTGTGAAGACTGCTTAATGAGCACCTGGCATGACACCTCACAGTTCTGCACCTGACTTTGGACAATCAGCAAGAAATCTCCCCCACAGTGACCCCAAATATTGAGGCCATAATTCAGTTATGATATGATGTGTTACTTATAACGCGCTTAATACCCAGAGGTTTCTAAGCGCGGACCCGGGGATCAAACCTCTGTTGCTCCGTGTCGCCTTGCTTCCAAGGCACGCACGTTGCCCCTGTGCTATCCTCCCGAGTTCAATGCAATGTGATCCACCATAGCGCTCCCCTCCCCCTGACAATCAACCACCCTCTCAGACAATAATATACAGGGTGGGAGGGCTGGGAAACCAGCAGTGGTGCTGCCTACACTGCTCTACAGGCCTCGGCCATTGCAAAAGAGAGGTAGCGCACCACTCGCTCCCTCTCTTTATATACCGCCCGAGACCCTCAGTTTGTGCTTCTGGAGTCGAGCGCGGGCCCCGAGAATGGCATCATCACGCTGCTCTGCGCCTGACTGACCCCCGGGGTACCCTTTCTTCCTCAACTCACTCTTTTGGCCAGCCACCAATCCCCTGCCTGGCAAGGTGCCAGGGCGGCTATTGTGGGTGCAGCAGACGGCAGGGCCTATTAGTGAAACGAGACACAAGTTCCTTGGACGGCCTTTGGCCACATTTATTACATCACAAAATGCAACTGGAAGCAGAACATGCATGACATCACCGCAAACCTGTTAATGTCATTAGTAAACAGGTTGGAGATACCAGGTATGTGGGCGCTGTGGCTAATGGGTCATAAATGTGAAAAAAATATAGTACCAATGAGGTTTGCTGTGCCGACACGTGTTTCAGCCTTGTTGTTCTTTTTCAAGGCACGGGTTAGACCTAGGAGTGAACCGGAATGACTAAAGAATGTTCTACGGGACTGCAATACGTTTGCATCTCTACTTGAGGATCTGACAACACATGCCCAGCCACTTTTATAGGGACATGGATTTGTTGAGTTGCCTTGAAAAAGACCGACAAGGTTGAAACACATGTCGGCACATCAAACCTCATTAGTACAGAATACCAATCAGGAGCCCATGAAATAAAGTACCACTTTCCTCATACACTTGTGTTGGTTTATAATGTTATAATATCTGTATATTCATCTGTATCAGCACATGAACTTGGCACATTCCTGTTATTTGTTAATGTCATTAGTTACATACGCGAGTGTGGGGGAGTGGCTGTGCCATCACCCCCACTTCCCGGGAATGGACCTGAGGTGAGCCCCAGTTCTGTTCCCTCTCTGCACTTACCAGTGAGGAGTGCTCAATGAGTGCCTGGTATGACAACGCACTCTTCTGTGCCAGACCTTGGACCACAACTAAAATCAGCAAAACATCTCCCCTACATTGACCCCAATTGTTGAGCCCATAACTCAAATCAATGCAATGTGCCCCAACATACTGCCACTGGGACCTTGTCCTCGCTGTCAGGGGCACCCCCCCCTCGAGAGTGTCTATAGCCCGTTCACCATTCATTGCAGGCGACACCTAAAAATCTGTACTGAATAGGCTCCTGAATGACCCTGAAATACGCCTGTGGCAGCAACTCGGCGGGACCCACTAGCCCACTCTTGCTGACACAACTTTCAAACCCGTGCCTGCCTGTGGCATTAGCCAACCGGGACATGTCGATCTGTTCTCCACAGGGTTGGCTTTGTGCAGCGAGGTGGGGCTGGCCAGACCGCTGTCCCTCGCTTCCCTAATCCGCAGACAGGAAAGACTGCCATGCTACTCTCTCTCAACTAAGCAAGGAAAGACAAACCATTAAAACTGCACTGGAGACCAGCGCTCTAAAGGACCAGCTCCTTCCCCACTAGGGTGCCCCTGCCGTCATGAAGCCTGCACCCTAATGCCACCCAGCAGCTGCCTGTACTGCGCCAATCACTAAAATGTAATATCTTTGGAGCCAACCGGTGTCAGGAGCCAACTGAGATCTGTTTGCACAACCATCAAACCAGCACTGGACTCATAAAGGCCCTTATCTCCCCCACCCCCACACTCTGTGACTGACAGGCCCACAAGCACGCTTCAGCTGAAGGAACTGCCACAGACCATCTGCAGCAGCTGTTTGGGTCCTGCTGTACCAAGAATGGGCTGACCTGGTGTTCCCTCAGCTCCCATGCCTCATGCCTGAACTTTGCATTCTGGGACTTGCAGTCCTACATTTGAGCATTATGAACCCAGGACTACAAGTCACGGAATGCAAACTTAAAACCAGGACTGGAGAATCACCTCCTGAATAGAATGGGGGATTGCTAGCATGTATAATGCTAATTATTAATTATTTATATAACATTTTTGAAAAAGCGCTTTGCAGAGAACACATTTACCATTATCACCCAACCAAAGTTGGTGTTCTTTTATCGACCTCAGAAGGATGAAAGGCTGAGTTGATCTTGTGAAAGGTGCTGGCACCGAGCCATAGGGAACCCGGGCGGGCTTCCTATGGGTGGAAACCCTCTGGCGATGATGGCGGTAGATATAAGATATAAGTGAGTTGCAGCATGTTTGACGGAAGCTTGAGTCACGCGTTGCTAGGCGTGGCCCTCTGATGAGATCGGGGGTTGATTGTGTGAATGGAGATCCTGGACGGGGCGTGTGGCCAATTGCAGCGGCGATGCTAGATGTACACGCTCGGTCCCTGCTTGCGCAGGCGTATTCCATTCCGTGCTGTGCAACGTTCGGTGAGCGTTGCAACATGTCAGGGTGTCTCTTTGAACGAATCTGCCGAGAGAGGAAGCGTGAGTCAGCAGGCCAGCGGGCAGCTCGCTCGGTGCTGAGGAACAAACCTGCCCTCCTGACCCACATTTCAGACTTCATCTCTCCCTTCGGTATGGTCGGGCGGACTGGCAGGCCTAGGTACGAAAAAGAAAGTGGGCCACATTCGCGGATCCCAGTAAGGACCCAAGGTGCACTTTTGGGAACATTTGTTGTAAAAAGTGAATTTTAAAGTCCACTGGGCCAGTAGTAGCATTGGTCAAAACAACCAGCAGAACACTGCTACAAAGAAAGTGTCCCACATGACTGGCCCATAACAGCAGCTCTCACTAGTCTGCTGTACAGTTCCTTCACCTGGTTTTAACTTTGCATTCTGTGACTTGCAGTCCTGGGTTTCATCATTATAAACTCAGGACTACAAGTCCCAGAATGCAAAGTTCAAACCAGGACTGGACTATCCCCGCCCAAATGGAATGTGACATGTCAGTAGGCATGCATGGCCCCATTCGTGTGGTCCCAGAAGCCCTCCCGTAAACCTTCCATCTGCCGCCTAGGCCTGATAAGTATTTGTATCATCTGAGCAAAAAAGACTCAGCTCATCCAGGGTTGGACTGGGAACCAAAAGAGGCCATGGAAATAATGCTCGAGGTGTCCTCATATTACACATGTTCAGCAAGCACAACCCTTTTCCTATGAGAACATCTGGAAATAAAATAGGTTAAAAAGGCCCAGGGTGCCGAGGCCTGCCGGGAAATCTCCACAGTTACCTATAGACCAGTCGCCCCCTGCCCATGGTGCAGAGGCCTACCGGGAAATCTCCACAGTTCCCTATACACCAGTCACCCCCCTGCCCAGGGTGGAGAGGCCTACCGGGAAATCTACACAGTTCCCTATACACCAGTCCCCCCACCCCCCTGCCCAGGGTGGAGAGGCCTACCGGGAAATCTACACAGTTCCCTATACACCAGTCCCCCCACCCCCCTGCCCAGGGTGGAGAGGCCTACCGGGAAATCTCCACAGTTCCCTATACACCAGTCCCCCCACCCCCTGCCCAGGGTGGAGAGGCCTACAGGGAAATCTCCAGAGCTCTCTATAGACCAGTCCCCCCACCCCCTGCCCAGGGTGGAGAGGCCTACCGGGAAATCTCCACAGTTCCCTATACACCAGTCCCCCCACCCCCTGCCCAGGGTGGAGAGGCCTACAGGGAAATCTCCAGAGCTCTCTATAGACCAGTCCCCCCACCCCCTGCCCAGGGTGGAGAGGCCTACCGGGAAATCTCCACAGTTCCCTATACACCAGTCCCCCACCCCCTGCCCAGGGTGGAGAGGCCTACAGGGAAATCTCCAGAGCTCTCTATAGACCAGTCCCCCCACCCCCTGCCCAGGGTGGAGAGGCCTACCGGGAAATCTCCACAGTTCCCTATACACCAGTCCCCCCACCCCCTGCCCAGGGTGGAGAGGCCTACAGGGAAATCTCCAGAGCTCTCTATAGACCAGTCCCCCCACCCCCTGCCCAGGGTGGAGAGGCCTACCGGGAAATCTCCACAGTTCCCTATACACCAGTCCCCCCACCCCCTGCCCAGGGTGGAGAGGCCTACAGGGAAATCTCCAGAGTTCCCTATAGGCCAGTCCACCCCTGCCCAGGGTGGAGAGGCCTACCGGGAAATCTACACAGTTCCCTATACACCAGTCCCCCCACCCCCTGCCCAGGGTGGAGAGGCCTACAGGGAAATCTCCAGAGCTCTCTATAGACCAGTCCCCCCACCCCCTGCCCAGGGTGGAGAGGCCTACCGGGAAATCTCCACAGTTCCCTATACACCAGTCCCCCCACCCCCTGCCCAGGGTGGAGAGGCCTACAGGGAAATCTCCAGAGTTCCCTATAGGCCAGTCCACCCCTGCCCAGGGTGGAGAGGCCTACCGGGAAATCTACACAGTTCCCTATACACCAGTCCCCCCACCCCCTGCCCAGGGTGCAGGGGGCTACTGGGAAATCTCCAGACTTCCCTATAGGCCAGTCCACCCCTGCCCAGGGTGCAGAGGCCTACCGGGAAATCTCCAGAGCTCTCTATAGACCAGTCCCCCCACCCCCTGCCCAGGGTGGAGAGGCCTACCGGGAAATCTACACAGTTCCCTATACACCAGTCCCCCCACCCCCTGCCCAGGGTGGAGAGGCCTACAGGGAAATCTCCAGAGCTCTCTATAGACCAGTCCCCCCACCCCCTGCCCAGGGTGGAGAGGCCTACCGGGAAATCTCCACAGTTCCCTATACACCAGTCCCCCCACCCCCCTGCCCAGGGTGGAGAGGCCTACAGGGAAATCTCCAGAGTTCCCTATAGGCCAGTCCACCCCTGCCCAGGGTGGAGAGGCCTACCGGGAAATCTACACAGTTCCCTATACACCAGTCCCCCCACCCCCTGCCCAGGGTGCAGGGGGCTACTGGGAAATCTCCAGACTTCCCTATAGGCCAGTCCACCCCTGCCCAGGGTGCAGAGGCCTACCGGGAAATCTCCAGAGCTCTCTATACACCAGTCCCCCCACCCCCCTGCCCAGGGTGGAGAGGCCTACAGGGAAATCTCCAGAGCTCTCTCTAGACCAGTGCACCCCTGAACTCATGCCGGGCGAAACCATTCCATTCTTACTGTTCTGCATGAAATGTTGGTGCCACGAGTTAAGAATATGGACTGTGTTCCCTGTCGCCATTTGGAGCTATAGAAAGTCGCTCACTTCTTCAAAAGACCCAAACACACATTCACTCACAAGCAGATACAACTGTCTGCATCACAACACAACCAAATCCCGACCAGCAACAACCACAAGACACCTTACATTAAATGAAGAGAGGTTTTCAGGACACACTGATGGTTTAATTCTCCTTTGCAATTCATGACATATTTGTCATACATATGTATAGTTCATATTTATAAAACGGTCATTACTGTCCAGTTGGGTGGGTTGTCAAACTAAGGTCAAGTTTGGCACACACCTTTTTGCTCAGTGACCATTGATTTTAACACCGTATCTGAGCCCAGCCAGGCACTGTGGCAATGATGTCTGGTATTGGGGACCATTTGGCACCCCAACATTCAAATGGAGACCTAGGGCTGGCAATGGCAGGCTCTTGCATTCTTCTAGAATCAGTGACATAACAATGGGGTCCCATGAAAAATGTGAGGATAGGGCCCCTGACATCCCCTCCACTCAAAATCATACCAGGTGTTATGCCGGCATGGGGGTGGTGGGCTTAAACATGAGGGCCACCTTTATCGCATGGGTAGCAGGGCTGTCCAATATGCCATGCCCTGGCTAGACCCAGCACTGCATAGGGGTGAAGTATAGTACAACATCCGGTGCAACATCTCAGAAGTGACCAGTAGCACTTCCTCTGGGCGCTGTGTAATCCCTAATTAATGTCATTTCCACAACCCCCGAGTGAGATATTGTAATTACGTCCTCCTTAGCGGTTCGCATAATTGCCTTTCACATCCCATTTGCCGCTAGACCGGCTCCTTGTGTGGACATCACAATGCGCCATCCCACCAGCTGAGCCGCCATCTTGACACACTGGGCACAGCAGGGAACCAGGGCAGGAGGCCCCAGCCCTTTGAGAGGATCAAAACGGGAAGCCTATTACCGAAGCAAAATGGCGATTTAATTAACAGCCTGGCCTGGATCAGATTAGACGGCATGGCGGCGGCGCACAACTCGGAGAAGCGGCATGTGCTGACGTGCTCGCAGCATTTATGAAGAGATTTACCTAAGGATTTTCAAGGTGCCTGCTTTTAAAATGCAATTGGGAATTTTAACAGCGAAAAAATATTTTTCGAGTCATTCGGAACTGAAATTATAAAATAATTCTGTTACACAAATTGTAACTGTTTAGCTCCATTTTCTTTGTGCCATAACATCGGAGGAAGTTAGAAGTGCATTCCGGTGGGATCCATGCCATAACTGGCAGCATGAAAGGTTAGTGCATCATTTCTGGGAGTCTTTGCCAGGGCTCTGCCTTGGCACTTTATTTTTTTAGCCCCAGCACTTGTATACCAGAGACTCAGTTTAATTATGAAATGGTGCTAGTCAGTGCACCCATCAACCACAATGAGCAGGTGTGAGCTGTAGGCTAACCCCAAATATGTCGACGCTGTGGGAGCGCAGCCATGGCCGGTGGCAGCAGTGGTGCCCACCCTCAGTGTCACAGGAGTGCTAGAAAATATTTGGGCGCTGGCACTTATTTTTTTGAATCCACATTAAGCATTGAAGAACAAGCTGATTCTAAGGCAGCAGCACTTGTCAGGAGGAGCTGGACGTGGAAGCAGGCATGTCATGGACGCCCGCTCCCCAACTCCGCCTGACAAATGCACCAAAATGAGGCAGATCTAAAAAAAAAATGGCAAAAAAATGGCAGCGAACACTTTTAACGTCACCTTTTCTGATCCACTTCAAAATGAATATGACCGCCAGAGGTTTGCTAGATTGCAGCCTCTTTAAAATATCACTTCCAATGTAAAGCTTGAGAAGCATGATTGAATTGGCTGACGGACAGTTCTCATCAATTAGAATGTCCCCCCAAATCTCTGGCCTCAGTCCATGTACTGTGCCCAGGGTAGGACTGCCCTATAGAGAACTCGGGAGATTTCCTGGTAGGCTTCTGCACCCTCGGCCTCTTTTCTGCAATATTTCCAAATGTTTCCATAGGAAAGCTGTTGGGCAGGCTGAAAATGTGTAAAATGGGGCCACTTTGAAAATGATGATCCTGATTGATTGCTCGGCCTTCCATTTTGTTCTCAGACGAGATCGGAGAATGCGTTGCCAGTTTGTTGTTTGCCAGAAATAGGAGGCAATCTGGAATGTCCGTGATAGGTTTTTTAAGGCCATTTGGTAAACCTTGATCAGTTATTCTCATTCCATATTGAACGCATAAGGGGGTGATCCATAGTTTCATAGTCCAAACACTGAAAGCTTAAAGCTACGCTACGTTCTGCGCACTTACCACTTACCACTCAGTGGCTTCAAGGCATTATAGTTGGTATTCTCATAGTTGACCTAAAAATAGTTGATCAAATTATTTTTACCTTTTTTTGGTCACATTTTATTAAATATATATAAGGGTGGGTAAGGATATAGATTAGGTTGAGAGGAAGTGGGTGGGATTGCGGGGGAGTCTCCCTCTGCATTTTAGACCAAAAAAAAGGTCAAATAATTTTGATCAAATGTGATTAGGTCAAATGTTTTAGGTCAAATAGAGCCAAGCCTTACAATTGACGTCCTGGTCTGATTGCCCTGCCCTTTTAAAAAAAAAAGTTTATTTTGTTTTATTATACACATACAATAACACAACAGAATGCAACATCAACATCTTGTCATAATGTTAACTAGTGACTACATCACATTTCCGACGGTCAGCACCAAACATTCAAACAAAAACAAAGAAAATAACGTCTGTTGGCAATTTCTGTAAGTGCGGTTACATACAATTGCTAAGCAGGCGTCCCCACTGTGTTCCGCTCTGTGTGGACTGCCTCTCGGGGAAGGGGGCTTTCTAGCGCATTCTAGGACACCACATCCTCACTCACTTGCCGCAGACCCCTGGACACAGCCCTATACAAAACAGTAGTCTCTGCCGTTGCCCATCCCTGCAAATTTCCTCACCATCCCTCAATGCTGGGACCTGTAGTAGATCTCCAAGCCATGGCGATCCTGCGCTTGGCCAGTATGCAAATATGGGCCTTCATCCTCGCAAGGTGTGCCATATTCTTTTTATCCCATCCCCTGTGTGGAAACATACCCAATATGCACATCTCGGGGGTGGGTTGGGAGGGGGCATGCCCGCATTTCAACCCCACCCCGGCCCACTCTGTCTGCAACTGAAGACCAACATCGTTTAATCACTGGGCATGTCCAGAACATGTGTAATATGTCTGCGCTATCCCCGTTGCACCTGGGACAACCCTGTTCGTCCGCCACCCATGAACTGGGATATTCTATGGGGAGTCATGTACGCACGGTGCGTGAGGTACAGATGCATGAGCTTGAATCTAGCATTTCAGAGACCTTTTTAGTGTAGAGTAATAATACCCTTGCCCATTTCGCATCAGTGAAAGTCCAGATCTGCTTACCAACTTGCTTGTACCCTCAGGTTACTCAGGAGCAATTCATATAATATAGATACAACATGACCTTCCTCTGACATGTCATCCATGGCCTCTATTGCTGGGTCACTCTCTATGCCCTGCTATCAATCTTCCAGGCTAGGCCGATGTATGTTAAGAATTGCCCTATGTGTATACCGAAGTCCTGTGTCAGCATCGTGAAATACATTCCCAGAATAAGTTCCCCAGCAGGGGAAACCCGTTCCCTTCCGAGTGTTTCCTGATTTCTCCTTCCTGTGTTTGATCACCCCCAGACAATACTGTCAAGGGAATGTGAGGGGAGTAGGGATCTTCAATGCCAATAAGCTGCCAGACACTGCTCCAAATTCTCTTGCCTAGAGCCAAAAGGTGTTGCAATTGGGAGAGGCAAGTCTTGTGCACCCAGACCACCTCTTCCAAGTAATAATATCCCCTTCAAGGCAACAAGAGGATTGTGTCCAGTGAAGCCTCATCAGCTAGCCATCCCATTATGAACTGCAGTTGCCCAGCCAGATAATATAACTTAAATTTGGGAAGTGTAATTCCTGCCCCCACACCCAGCGTAGTCCCTCTGCAACATAATCAAAGCAATTCCGGTCCTCTTCCATTCCCAGTCCCACAGGAATTCTCTAGATATTGTGTCAAGCCGCCTGAAGAAATTCTGGGTATGCCTTAATGAATAATTGCAAACAGGCAGGGCGAGTGCCGCCATCTTCAGAAGGGCTGCTCTGTCAATCATTGACAGCATTAGGGTCTTCCAGAAGTGCATGGACTTCACAAAGCTATCTAATGCTGCCTGCGTGTTGTGTTCATGTGAGGCTCTAAAATCGTGCCACGTATTCACAACTAGGTAGCTAAACGTGTGCAGGGTCCAATTTAAACCCAGGTCAGGTAGCTAGTCCGGCCTCAGGCCCCTCATGCCACTCAGTGGAAACAAGCAAGACATATCCTGGCTAATTCTTATTCTAGAGAACTCTGCAAAGCTATCATTCACATCTAACATCTATGATAAATTGGTGTCCGGGTGTCTAACATAAAGCAACATGTCGTCTGCATACAATGAGATGACGTGGGGTCCCGTTAACCAGAATCCCTGCATCCACATATTAGTATCTCAAAAACGCTGCAAGCAGCTCGAGGGTGAGGATGAACAACACAGGGGACAGCTGACATCCCTGTTTTGGAGCCCTTCCTTAGTTCCCAGCTCCCTGAGATTTGTTTTCCTGTCCTCGCTCTTGCCATTGGTTTGGTGTAAATCATTCACACCCACCTCAGGAACCCAGGCCCAATACCAAAATGCCTCAGAGTTTTATACAGCCAGCACCATCAGACCTAGTCGGACACCTTAACGGCATCCATGGAGGTGACTACGCAGTGTTCAGGCAGGCATTTAGTGCAGTCTATGAGATGGTGAAGCCTTCTCAAATGTCAAGAGGTGTTCCTGCCCGGGATGTACCCGGTCTGGTTAGAGTGTACTAGGGAACCTACCACCCCTTTTAGTCTGTTCGCTAGGACAGCTGTAAGAATCTTATAGTATAAGTTTCTCATGGTGAGGGGTCAGTAAGAACTACATTGCAGTGGGGCCTTTCCTGGTTCTACGATTTTTTAAAAAAACATTTGTTTACATTTGTAGAGCGCTCTACAGCCCAAGGGCATTGAGGTGCTTAAAACGGATCGTAAGAAGGCATATTTAAGAGTTACAAAAGCCGCCCATCAAGTATTCTTGAAATTACATGTTACAGAACACATTGGTACATACATTAGCAGTAAACATACAGATTGTTTAGGATGTTCACATAATTGGCACTATGATGGACTCCCACAGACTCTGTGGTAATGATCCTGTCTTGTATGCTTCCTCCAACGCACTTAATAGCCTGGGGGCTAGAACATCGGATTACTCTTTATAAAATTCGGCAGGCAATCCGTCAAAGCCTGGGGTTTTACCTGTTGGCAGGGCTCTAATAGCAACCTGTAAATCCTCCACAAACAGTGGGGCATCCAGCGTATCCATCTGTTCCTTATCAAGTCCTGGAAGTCCGATCTGATACAAGGCCTCCTGGATATCCGACCTGTTCTCTTCCGCATCCCTATAGTACAGGGCCTCATAATAACTAGAAAATACCTCACTCATGTCTTCCTGCATTCTATGTGTGATCCCCCCCTACCCCCGCATCATTGATGGCACAGACATGCCAACAGTCTCCCCAGATTATCACCCTCCTCATGCAACCTCTCTGTATTCTTAACATAGTCAAACTTCAGTCCACCATGCATTTCTGCTGCAATGTGGCCAGGTCCCCCGCTTCTGTTTCTGCCCCATTGTGTCTGCTTTCCACCTGTACAATCTCTGCTGCAATGTCGGAGAGCGCCCGAAGTAGGTCTTTCTGGATGCCACACATCCTGCCTATAGCCTATCCCCTCATTACAATCTTAAAGGCCTTCCTCAAGGTGCATGCACTGTCTACACTGCCCGTATTAGTCTAAAAAAAGAAAAACTCCATTCTATCCACCACTCTAAATGTGTCACCAATAGTGCTTCAGCCCCCAGCCTCCAAGGGGGAATTGACTGCATATGCAATATCCTTTGCCACGTGGCTATTAGTGAGGCATGATCCGAGAGGACCCTTGGCATTCATTTTACATCTACAAATTCAGCAAGTGTCTCAGCTCAGGTGACAGAATAGTCCTTGGGTGTGTGCATGCCATGCAGGGCCGAATAATGTGAGTAACCGTGGCATTGGTCACGTGTGGATCTCCAAACATCCCCAGTGTCCTAGTAATGCCAGCAAGGCCTTAGCTGGTGGCACTGGCGTCTTCTCTATATCATCAGGCCTGTCAATGGAGGGGTCTAGGGTGCAGTTGACGTCGCCACCCCAGATCCACAAGGCCCCTCTAAATGACATCAGTCTCGGGTACAGTGAGTTAAAGAAACCTGTGGCATCATGGTTAGGGTGTAAGTGTTAATTATGCACATCTCTCTCTTCTCTAGGAACCCCTGCACAAGGACCATCCTCCCTTCCTCATCAGGTTTCGTCTTTAGTAATTTGAATGGAACAGATGGCGCCACCCATATGAGGACCCCTCTGGCATATGCTGAAAAGGGGGAACCAAAAAATGTCCTGCCCCACTTTGTAGCCAGTGTGTTTAGTTGATCCGCAGTGAGGTGGGTTTCTTGTAAGAGTTCTATCCCAATCCCTTTCCTATGCAGATATGAGTTTATTCTAAGTCTTTTTATTTAGCTGTGGAGCCCCCTGACATTCCAAGGGGCCACTTTCACATTACTAGCCATCTGCAATGACCACAGGGTCCAGTATTGCCCAACAGACCGGCAATGTCGCCCCAAGCCATGCTTGCAGGGCAGTGCCCACCATAATCTCGCCAATAAGAAGATGCAGAGCGATCGATAAACAGACCAAAAATAACAAATAATACAAACCTAGAACTGAACCCACACAAAAAGGGGGAACCAAAAAAACTCACGAGTCATAAAAAAGTGGCCCAATAGTGTGTGGCATATTCAGGCCCAGCTGCCTCTCCCACCCCCTTCCGGACTCCTTCGGGCAGCATGCAGCGGCAGGGTACCTCAAAAACTGGTACCCAAAATGTAACTTCAACAGGATTGTGTCTGAGACCAGGCAAAGACAGCCTTCCAAACAATGACCCCAAGGTCAGGGCTGCAATGGGCCATGATCCTGCCATGAATCTCTTCCCTCCCTATTTGTATGTCTGGCAAGGGTGTTCTTGATACTTCAGCCGCATTGCCTCAAAGATCAGTTGTTGCCTCTTCCCGAGAGCGGTGCGACCCCCCATTCTGTCTGTCCAAATGTGTGCTTCTGCTGTATCATCGAAGAAGTGTGACTTGTCATTGTACACCGCCCTGAGTCTGTCAGTGTGTATTTTAAGTTGGCGCAGCCTAGTCGTTCTTTGGTGGGGCCCAAACATGCCCTTCGCCTTTGTACCAGCAATGTGTATTCAAGGTTTCTGGCCAGTTTTGAGGATGCTCTCTCAATGACTGTCCTTGTAGTTCATGATTCTGCCAATCGGGGACCTGGGGGGGAACACCAGGAGGGGGCCTCCTGGACAAGGACCGATGAGTGCATCCTACTGAGAAACTTTGTGTGAGCGCACCTGCACCAACCTCCTGCAAGAGTTGGTTTTCAACATATGCTGTGTGGCTCAGCCCCTCCTCCCCTTCAGGTAAACCCAGGATACTGATATTATTTCTCATTGCCCATCTGTCAGCATCCTCAGCTCGGCGTTCAAAACATTTTACCCTCTCGGTCAGATCGGCTGCATTAGTACCCAATTTTTCCGTGATCGTATGGACATCCTGTCTCAGTAGGGCCATGTCCACAATGACTGCATCTATTATTTGCTCAAGAGACGCCTGTAAGGCTGTGATGGAGTTGTGCTTCCCCCTGTTGGCTCTTTGACAAGGAGGCCTGCCCTTCCGTCAACTCCGGTGCTGGTATGCTGTTGTTGCCCCCCTACTTCCTAGGGTAGGTATCCATTGTCCCAGTCTGCTGGATGACCTGCGTGTGCAGTGCACCAGCTAAGCTGATGACATTGAGGGCGTCCTCAAGCTCAGTGGAAACCACATACAGGACGCACGCTATTAACAAAGTCTATGATGCAGTTCAGATGTGGAGGGCCGACAACTGACTAGCTTTAAATAGTGCTAAGACTGAGCTCCTGATCGTACCATCTGGTCCACGACTTAAGAAATTAGATCCAGCCTATTGCAGCTTTTGTATTGCTGGCAACAACATCAACGTCTCTAAGAGTGTGAAGACATTAGGCATATTTCTAGACGCCGAATTTACCATGAAGCATCATGTCGCACTCATTCGATCCTAAGTGGCCATACCACCAAGCTACTGAATCATATTCGCTAATTTATCTTTACTTTACTTTAATTCATTTGTTCAAGCGCAGCCAAGAGGGCCCAGAGGCATACAGGTGCCTGGAACTAATGTCCCGACATAGATGGTAAAGGACTTTTAGCAACTGCTCTCTATTAGCCACAATGCTAGTAAACTCTAGGTTGGAGTATTGCAACAGTCTGCTGGCTGGTACTTTGCTTGCCAATCTCTACTCTCTTCAGGTTGCTCAAAATGGCACAGTTCACGCTATTCATGGTCTCTCAAGACGGAATGATGTCTCTGATGCCAGAAGGAAACTTCCTGGCTCCCTATCGGTCATCGGGTCACTCATGAGAACCTCACTCTATATTATAAATGCCAGACTAAGCCCAAAATATCTCAAGGATCGTTTAAAGGCCTACATCCCATGACACCAGTTTCAGTCCCTGAACAACCTTATTTTGCACCAACCCAGATACAAGTTAGTCAGGTTTGGTGGCACAATCTTCGATGTCCAGGCTCCGTTGTTATGGAATGCACTACCTGGACCATAAGATCGGCAGGTTCTCTTGTCCTCTTAAAGACATAGGCTAAACACTATCTTTTCAACCTCAACCCTGGCTAAATTGGCAGCGCTCGTAGTATTACCCTCCTCTGGCTTTGAACTTTGTTTGTCCTGTATTGTTTTTTTTTATGTCTTGTTCGCCCTGAGACCCATGGGAATGTGGCGTGCTACAAAAATAAAATAATAATAATCGTAGTCAGTTTGTTGTGCTTCTCAGGTATGAAGGACTGTGCCAGCGGTGCCAAGAAGCAGGTGAGATTTAGCCGACTTGAACTGCTTACTTTGGCAATTCCTGTGTGGTCCCCATTACGGTTCTCCTTAGGGTGGTGAGCATCCAGGGGAGGCCAGACGCAGTGCTGGCACCCCGCTGACACCTTCCTTACCGCTCTTGCAGCCTATGGGCTCCAGTCTGTGTGTGCGGCCCTGGCATCCCACTGCAGCGGTACGCTGCAATGTTCTAGGCTGTTGTGTAGGGCAGAATCTCTCCTCTCCTCGACCCATGCAACGCTGCCGTACCAGGCGTCCCTCACTCCCAGGGCCCCTGCACAGCACCAGTGTGCTTGCCCATGACCCCACTTTCCGGATCCTGCAGGGGCTACCAGTGTCAGCGCAGCACCAGGGGCCTCATCGCTTGTCGCTGCACCTGACAGAGCCCATTGTACACCGGGGCCTCACCCAGAGTCCTCCAACACTGCAGGCGCCATTTCGCTTCATCGGGTCAGTCTGTGATCCTTGCGCTAGCTGCTCCAGATGAAGGGTTTTGGTGTCGGAACTGCAGTGTTAAGCTTCAAGTTCAGACAATGTAAAAGCCATTTATTGCATATCATTTATCGAATCGAGTGGGAGCTCATGAGGTCCGCGTCCTCACAGCATGGCCACTAACCACACCCACCTGATTGCCCTGCCTTATGTCTTAAAGGTAGAGCAACATTTTTACAATGTATTAATTTTTTACATTTTTGTTGTGTTTATAGTACACAGAGTACCTTACACAAAGTAGATAAAACATATTCAGCAAGTTTAAGTATAAATCACACCTAGAAATTCTACATAAAAAGAATAATTTTATGAATCTCATACTCTAAAACAATCCTGAACCACTCTTCACATAAGACAAACAAACATGTGTAATACAGTACTAATCAATGTGCAGTAATGGAAATACATAATCCCCTTGACAAAGAACAAAAAAAGAGATGCTAACAATGTGTCCCCTTGATGTACTACATGCTAAAGAATTTCAAAGATTTTTAAAAGGAATTTCACCAACGCCAATGTGAGAGATATTTGGGAGCCCTTCATTAGCGTGATAAACCTGATGGTGTCTCCCTCACTAGTCCTTGGGTATCTGTCATCCAGGTGACCAGGACACGGCCATCGCTATTGGATCCAGTTCCTGCATTTGGACCAGTGTGGGAGGAGCACCTGGATGGGGGGGTCCTCGGGGAGTGGAAGTGGGACACTGACTGTTGAGACGCGGTATCCCCTTCCTTCTAACACCTTTAGCCCATCATAACCTGTAGGATATTTTTAAGCTCTACCCCCCACCCCCTTTTCCGACACAAACGCTTTCTTACGCTGTAATAGATAATGGACTGACACCAGAACCTTTTACCTGACATGTCCCAACACAAGGGTAAGGCAGAGTCGGGCAATTGACAATAATCTCACACACCTGACAGCCCTTTACCTTCCCCACCGGGATAAAAGGCAGAGCACGAGAGCACACTATGAGCGAGGCCGAACGCAAGAGGAGATGCCTACACCAAACCGGCAGTTCAAACGGAGGAGAAGAGCATCGAGACCTGGAAGGACGACAAAGGGGGAATTGCCCTTGCCCTTTTCAACTCAGACCCGCAAATTCTCCGAAAAGGGAATTACAAGACCGGGAAGTGCTGCTGACGTGTGGAGTGACTGATGTCAATGGTGCACAGCGGCCTCCTGCATTGATAACAGAGGTGGGGAGGCATGCTGGCTACCGGTGGTACCCTCCTCGACTTCAGAAGCTAGCCAAGTCACTGAACCCAACACAATCAGTGAGTGTGAGGGAGCTGATAGCGAGCCGAATAATATTGAGCCCAAGGTTGCAAGCAGCAACATTAGATGGATGCAAGAACTTGAGAACAAAGAACTTGTGTGTGTTTGAACTTTTGGGGGAAGCCCAGAGGATGGCCAGCTGCAGAGTGGTCAGGCCCCACAGGGGTGCTCATTCGAAGGTCTCTCACTGGCCCCTTTTTGTGTTGAAACTGCAAGTACCAGAATGCCCTAGGAAAGTGCAGCCTGAGGTGTCGGAGTGGTCCTACAAGGGTCACACCAAATCCCTTGTACACTCAAAAGTCTCTGACCCATTGCTAAGAGAAATCTAAAGGAAGTGAATCCCACATTGTGAGGACGTAAATTGAGCTGCATATTTGTCAAACGTAAAGCCTGGTTTGAAGGATGCCTATGAGTTGGGGCGAAGAATAATACAACCGTGAACATTAAGATAAGAGTGAACCCGGTCGAGGTTTGTCCGACAGTGAGAAGTTGCAAGTTGCATTTAAAAGGCCGTAGTGAACCCAACGGGGGGTGGCCCAAGTAGCAAGAAGGATCTGAGCCTGGCAGAGCTAGATCCAAGGGGCGGAGAGTAATTGCCCAAGGGATAAGATTACGGAAGGAACTTTTGTTTTGATGCATCAGGCTTTCTAACACAAGAGACTTGGCAGAGAAGAGACTTAGACCTTGAAGGTTCTGATATCATTGAACTGGAAGTGTGAGCCTAGTGCTGGAGAGGCCCATGAGTGTGCTCAGAAACCTTGCCTTGTCCGGTACTAAAAACATGGGGAAGGGCAATTCATCCATACCATCCTGACTATCATTTTGTGAACACTTCTTTCTTTTCTGGTGAACATTATCCCACACTCTTTTTGTAACTTAGTGGTAAGGATTGAGCATAGTTTTTTAAGTATAGGCCCTTTTATTTGACAAGACGCCACTAGGACTGCCTTAATATTATTTCATGGTCTTAGCATGCTCCCATTTTAGATTTTGGTTTAGATTAGGCGTTTATCTTACCCTTTATAAAGTTCAATAAACACTGTTGAACTGTGATCACTTGTGTCTGTCTTTACTGTTGCCACCACGAGTTCCTTACATTGGTCAATTCCATAAACTCTCAGACGACACCTCTGAAGTAGAATGCACATAAGGACCTAGGAGTTTTGTCCTTAACTTGGTACAACCGGTGCATTCAATGACAACATGATATAGGTATTCCAAGCTCTCAGTCTTGCATTTCTGCAATTTCTGAGTTCTTTTGAAATTCCCAATATTGGTCCTATGACTTCCAATGTCAGTAGACAATTTAGTTGACATTTTAGGAACCAAGTTCTTAAGACTTTTGACTGAAATTTCTGAAGATACAATCTGCTGCCACTGGTGGGCGTGTATTGAATGCTATTCTTAGCATACATCTTAAGCCTCTGCCGATCTTCTTGGTCTGCAATCTTATCCCATCTTTTAATTTTTATTTTTTATGACCACACAAGAGTCAGTGACAAGTATATCAACCAACTTGATAAAATCTGTGCAGCTTTTATAAACTCTACAAGGAAAAGAATTAGAAGCATGCTCAAATGTTTCCCTCAGACAGGATGCCAAAGAGGGCTTTTGTGCCTCAAGAAACATCTTGCTTTTTTTCAGAGAACATTGCAAACCTGTGGGAGTAAAACCCTTGTTGATTAATTAATCTGCATACCCGATGCAATATGTTTTTAAACTCCCACATTTCAGGGGATAGCCTCCCCAAAGCATGCACTCTCTCCAGAGGTCAGCAAAATAAAAATTAAAGAATATTGATGCAATCACACACCCTTGACATACCCCTTGACACAAGGAAATGGGCCTGGATAGACTACCCTCTGTGTTATATCAAACCCTTGCCCCATTATTATAGTAAAATAGTTCTACTATTCGCAGCATTACCGGTTCTATCCCCCAATCTACTAGCTTGTTCCATACACCGGAAAAATGTATGTTGCCGAGCGCAGAGGACAGATCTAAAACCGCTTTAAACTGCTCTCTCTCCGTAAACTCCCCCAGCTAAGGACATACAGGAGGAGAGTACTAAACCACTCTCTATTATTCCCACTCCACTTATGTAGCCCGTCCAAAGGGGGCTAAAGCAGTTGGTACTTTCTGACCAAGTAATTAAGTCCTTCAATACTATGGTAGCTAGAAGTTTGGAGGAAACATCAATCAGGGAAATGGGCCGATAACTACAGGGTTTGTTTCTTCTGCCTTTTTTAAAGATGGGAACTATAGTAGAGTGATTCCAAGAAGCAGGGACCTTACCAGTACTAACTACTTGAGTAAACAGACTTACTAGAATGTCTGCCCAAAGGTCTGAATTATTTTTCAGTAATCTGTTACTTGTGCTGTCTGCTACACACAACCTTGATTTCTTTAACTTATCAGGTCCTTTATTTCATCTGTCCAAAATGTATGGGACCACTTAGCCTCATGTCTTGAGGCACATTTCTCTCAATAACCTGATTTTGTTGACCACTGAATTTGGCCGTGAACTAACCCAATCTGCCTCAGTGATGGAGAAAGATTGACATTTAACTTGAATGTTTTCTTTGTTATTCAATGACCACCATATCTTTCTCACAGCCTTCTTAGTGATATCTGCTAGAAAATCTTGGTTGACCTTGATATCACTTTGAGCTCTGGTTAAGGTGACGTGTTTCAGTTTATAAAGCTTCCCAGTGGCTACATTTCAATGTATTCACCATCTTTATTTCTCTTCGTAACTGACGCTTCTTGTGATTATTTACCGGATCATACAACCACTCTCTATTCCCAACAAAAATACGTTGTGTCCAACACTCTTGCTTAAGTGGAGTTGATGAACAACTTCGAAAATTCCGCCGGAGAGGAAGAGAGTACCCTTTCTTCCTCAGTTAAGGTGATCCACCACGTCAACAGCTGGCAATTCACCTTCTCACTGTTTCTGCAAATTTGAGTAATTCTGTTTACTGAAGAGTTTGTAACTAAATGTGTACATCTGGACTGCTGAGAAGCATAGCCTCCAAATAAGGTGTCAAAGGAAAGTTCCAACTTGGTATGGTCGCTGACATTTGTCTTGGTGACCCAGAACCAGTTTATCTTAGTTGGATCAATATTGGCCAAGTAAAGGTAATCAATGGTCGAGTTGGAGGCAATTCTAAATCATGTGGGTTCCACCTCAGGTCCTCTCTTAAATAAAGAGTTAATCTGAAGAAAACCCCACCTGGTGAGGAAAGTTGACCAAATCAGCCCGTTTTGCTGCCTGGATCCTTGGATGTTAGAATTTTCCATCTCAAAGGTTTTATCACCATTATCCAGGTAGTTGAGTATCATGTTGGTCTCTGGGCAGATGGAATTGAAATCTCCACCAATAATTATTGGATATCTTCTGTCTCACCTGACCAAGATACCAATATATCCTCTATGTCATTGATTGCTTCTTCAACATTCATACGTACAGGATTGTAGTAAATGTTGAAGACGAAAATCCTTGTCTTATTACCTATGTAGGTCTCAACAATTTTGGTTGCTAAAACTGCTTCCGTCTTTGTATTAGTTGTTTTAACTGCACAGAGTGGTTTAATTGCTATGGCGCCAAAGAATGGTGCGAAACGTCCTGACCATCCCTCCCTTTTTGGCATTCTTTGTGTTCATTGCAAAACCATCAAAGACTGGAGGGCACTCTTAACATGACTCCTGGATCAATATTATGTCATAACAAGTAAGAATATTGTACTTTTCAAAGTCCAAGAAACTGGTGTGCCCCCATGTATTCCAACACAGAACCCTGTTATAATTTCTTTTCAAAACCTGACCTGCGACCTATAGCCATTGGGAACGGTGATGACAGCCATCCCCAGCTCCTTGTATCGTCTCCAAAGCACACCTGTCCCTGCCCATCATTATTAACTGAAGATTTCATATTTGAATAACCCTGGTTGACTTTCGAAAATGGCCTTATGTTAACTACCTCCCTCTCGTCCCGTTGAGCATAATAACTTTCAATGCCTCCCTTCAGGATTTCCTCATGATATTTTGCAACATGATCTATTACTCTAGAGTGAAAATGAACTGCACATTTACCAATGTTGATATAATCAAATAAATGTACAGAGTGAATATCTGAAGAGGAAATTAACGTTAAATCCGAAATTGTCACAAATAGAGACAATATTCTTGTTCTGTTGAGGGGGACATATTTCTCCCTCGCAAACACTGTTTCAAATATGATGGGAGAAGGTGAATCACTTCTATTGTTAATTGCATCAGAAATTGACTTTTCCCTAATCTTCTCTACAGCCACACTTAAAGAAGATACCAAAAAATAAGTTGGTTCTAGTGTGTGAGATAGCTAGGCAAATCAAGCCCTTACTTCGGATATTGTATATCTGTGTGTGGCCTGCAGGCCTAGTTCCATATCCCAGCATGCCCGATTTAGGGGTTGTTATGTGTTTGGCCGTAATGGCAAATCCACCTGCATTTGCCAAATGCTGCCGGATTTACCATCTATCAAATATGACAGTCATTATTCCACTGGAATACTACTGGAGTGAGTCATTGTAAGGGGGCAAGATGGCAGGCATCACTTATACTCCCTGTCTCATTGCCGTACCATTTTGCGTTACTCTCCTTGTTTGAGACCCACATTTTTGTGTGCATAACTTGCCGAATGGATGTACCAAAGGGTTTGTAAAAAAATGTCTGCAAAGGGAAAGGGAAGATTCAATGCTATGTCGTCAGATAAGTACTAGCTGGCTGGTTATCCTAGTTTACAAAAAATACAATTCTTAATAAAAAAGTGAAGGACAGTTCTTTGGTTGTTGATTCCTTGCGAGAGTACTTGAGTTGGGGGGGAAAGTGGGGGCACAGCTTGTTGGTCTTTTTGTTTGCAGCCTTGTGAGTATCTGGTACCTGGGATGGGCCTGCAGACGGATTCCTGAATGTATGTTCGGCAAGATTAAGAATTGCAACTCTGCTGCAATATGATCATCTTTGCTTGAAATACTTCTCGTGCACCTGGACCCCTGGGTTACATGCTCTCGGCCTGAAATATTTCTGGGGAGGGATGGCGATGCTTCTTGTTTGGATTGGATAAGTACAAACACTGAACCACTTTTCTCTTTATGTAAACAAAAAAAAAATGCCGGCATTCTTTGATTCTCGATTGATTGCTTGGGGATAGTATTTTGAGTTGGGGTGGTCAGGGCACAACTTGTTGGTCTTTGTGTTCACAGCCTCATGAGAGTCTTGTCCCTGCGATGGGTCTAAAAATGCTACGCTGAAGTTTTGTTTGCTAATAGTAAGAATTACACCAATACTGCAATATGATCTCCATGTTTGAGACCACTTGTCCGACAACCAGACCAAGGGTTATATGGCCTTGGCCTAAAATATTGCCACAAATGGGAAGCGACATTGCGTGGTTAGACAAGTACAAAAAACAATATGATTTCTGTTTTGTTTGGTTGTCAATTATTTGGGAAAGCGGTTGAGTTGAGGGAGACGTAGGGGTGCAACTTGTTGGTCGTTCTCACAGTCTTGTCAAATCTTGTGTGTTTCTGAAGAAGTCACTTTCCATAAAATACCAACATTTTGTTTCCGTGCTGCTTTCCTGTTTGCAAAATGTGAGCCATCTATTGCAGTTGTCTGCATCTCCTTTGTATGTGTTTGGTGTGCCTCTTAGTTTTTCTAATTAGAAAATTGCACACATCGATTAGTTTTGTTGTGGACAACAATGGAGTTGAGTGTGAAGATGATGAAATCAAACTTGATTTAGAGAGAGGTCGGAATGAAGTTGAAAGGACGGAAGATCGGCAATCTCTTTGGTGTCTTTTTACAGACCAATCTGACTTTAAAGTGGTGGCAAGCACCCCTAACATCAGTTAGTGCAGTGACTGCCTTATACCTATAATTTGCTTTCTTCTACTGCTTTCCTTTTTGAGAAATGTGTGCATTTTATGATCCAATGCAGCTAGGAGTAGAGAATGGAACGAGCGACGTATGTGGATGGAACGGATGAAGTACGTAGGTGGTACGGGTGAAATATGTGGATGAAGTGCATAAAACAACTTAGAATACACAGAACGGATCGGAGTAAATAGAACAGATTTGAATGCATGAAATGGACGGGAGTGCGTGGGGCGGACAGGAGTGCATACAGCGGACTGGAGTGCATGGAACGGATTGGAGCGTATAGAATTGCGTGACATACATGGAATGGTTTTGAGTGCATGGAACATTTGAAAGAGCATGTAACCCTTCATATCACATCACCACGCTTACTCTCTTCTTTACACCACCATTCAACTAGAACACAGAGATACTATGACACCATTCGGTATAACTGTTCTCATACCAACATCTGCCGCATACTCCCCATCACTCTATGTAAACACTGCTGGTTACACACCCCCCAGCCAGGCGTTCTCCTCAGGCCTAACGCAGCCACATTCGGTCTGGATAAATCCTGCCAGAACTAACACAAACACCTGATCTCTCAACCACCACACCTACCGCTAAGAAGCAGCTATTACACAAATGCCACACCAGCTGCACACATATCCGGTGCTCACAAGCACCTTTGACTCTCTCTACTCTCTCTACTGACTTGAACTCAGATTCCCAAGGGCGTCCAACCTACCAGCACCTTCAGACCATACCAATGGTACATAAGGCACTATATAAATGCAAAGTGACATAACATAACATAAAAGAGTGAACAGTGCATTAAACATTTACAACAGTGGTATGAGCCACTACTTACTACCCATTGTCTGTTCCATCTCATTGAAGGTGGAAATGTGCAAGTACAAAAATAAATAAATCAAGAAAAAAATATATTGGCGTTAACTACTGATGGAGGTGGTTTTTCTGGAATGCTGCCTGAACAGTCCCGGGAATAGCATCCCTGCATTGGTAAACTCAGAATTGGGTAGGTGACCACATGCAAAAGTCGGAATTACCTGCGGTGCTATTTCTTACTGAAAATACACACAGCTCATAATGAGCCCCATAGCTCTTTACTCTTTTAAAGGTCAATAAATTAAGTACCATTAACTTGGGTATTAATCACACCTCTATTACAACCCTTGGAAGAGGGAGGAATACAACAATTTGTTTTCTTGTTTGAAAATACCTTTCTCTTAATTTTCCTTTTTTGTGAATGTTTGTTTTTAATATTTGAGTGTTGCTCCAATTGATTGTTTTAATAATAACTTTGAGTAATATTGAATGTTAGACGGACCACCAAGATATTCAGCAGGAACAGTTAGCCCCAAGCATGCCTTCCTCATGAGCATGTGCTTATTGAGAGTATGGGTGGACATTATTCTGACAACTTTGGTTCCATGTATTCTATCCAGGTATGTTGCATTTTAGAACTTGGACTGTACACTTTTATTGTGGATTATGGCTTTAGTTGTATCTATTCTGATGTGGCCGCAGACATTCCAAATTGCCTACTTACCACATGGCATCCTTTCCAAATGCACTAAGCCAAAGGGCAAGTCCGGACTCAATCTGTAGCATAGACACAAAGCATTTCCCACCAAGCACAATTAGTGGTGTGGGGATGCTGTTTTGCAGCTCGCTCATTCTCAGCCCCTCCAGCACACTAAGCTATTTAACAAGGGGATTCAACTGCAAGCACTATGCACTTTATTCACAAATTTGCACATGAATAGGCTTGCTGGATCCATATTGACATTTACTTAGTTCATGATGCATTTATTTGCAACTTTCTGGCCTTATGTGACCAATTCAATTAACGTCCTATTAAGACTCTTTTACCTATTCAAAGGCACGGTGCACTTAAATTGCAGATTTGCACACTCGATGCTAACTAAGCTTGCTTACCTTTTGCACAAGTTGCCTTTGTCGGTATTCGGCCAGATGCATAAACTTAAATTAAAGTATTGTCCAATTCGAATTATGTTGGCCATAAAGCATGAAAACGTCAAAACAGCACTTAGTCCTACTTAGCCTCCAGCACTATGCACTTTAGCTTTTGTTATTGTTATTGCTATTGTGCTTATACCGCGCCAAAGCCCGTAGGCATCCAGGCGCAGAGAGAACAGAATATAGTGAGTAAAAAGATTACCGCGGAGGTTTGCACTAACACTGATTGAAAAGGTACGTTTTTAATTGTTTTCGGAGGCAAGAAGATCTTCTGTTTTACGCAGGGATGCAGGCAGTGCGTTCCATGCCTTAGCTCCCTGAGTGTGGAAAGCCCTTCCAGAATCTCGGGAGCGTTTCACCCGGTGCTGTACCAAAAAATAGCCTTCAGTCGACCTAAGATTCCTTTAAGGCTGGTAGATACCAATGACATCCTTCAGGTAAGCAGGAGCATTTCCAAAGATGCATTTATGACATATTGTCATCAGTTTAAATTGAATTCTGCTTTCCACGGGAAGCCAGTGCAATTTTTTCCTGGCCGCAGTAGTGGGTTCAAAACGCCTCATTTGAAAAATGATGCGGATAGCTTTATTTTAGATTTTTTGTAGATCTTGAATTTGGGCTTTACCTGCACCGCCTAGAAGGGCATTACAGTAGTCTACCCGTGGTAAGATGACAGCTCTCACAAGTTTAATATGGTTTTCAACCAAGACTAGTGGTGCGACCTGCCTGAGCATTTTAAAATGATAGTTGGGGCTAGTGCTAATTGCTGCAACATGGGCTTCACAGTCTAAACTGGTTTCCATGAAAGTGCCCAAGGTTTTAACTTTCTGCACGACGTTAATAAGACTGCCGTCAATCCTGAAGCCGGTATACTCCTGGCCCAACTTGATTTGTGCCCAACGTGGGCCAGAAATCATGAGCTTGGATTTTGTGGCATTCAGGCACAGCCAATTGGTGGACATCCACTGTTTTATCAGTTGATAAACCGCATTTACTGTGATTTGATCCATATCGTTATCGCCGGTGATGTTGAGGACCAACTGGAAGTCGTCAGCATAGTTACAAAAGAAGGTCTGAAAAAGATCTAATTCGTAGCAGAGTGGATAAATGTAAATATTGAATAACAATGGGGAAAGGCATGCCCCCTGGGGCACTCCACACGTTATCATTTTATTACAATAGCATCTAAATGTGGCCAATCATACTATATTTAATCTGTGTTCTTACCTCAAATGCCCTACCATTTAATGGTTTTGCAATTTTAAAAGCACCACATACTTTAAATTGCTAAGTTGCACAATTATTGCTAAATTTCCATGTCCAACCTATGTCCCATTTAAGCACTAGTGGTCTAACCCCCTAACATGTTCTTAGTCAGTATTTGCGTGTCCCTCTTAATCAAACACAACTAGAATTGCATTACATATTCACAAAATGTTTACAAATGGCTGAATGCATTAACAAAAACATTGCCTGTTGTGTTTTGGCTGTAGAAACCAAAAAGGGACTTTATTCTAATTACCATATAGAATGCCTACCATCTATTTAAGTGAACAATCAGAGTAACCATGTGAGTATACTTGAGCAAGTGGCCATTGGGCTACGAAACGTATAATTTCTTTGAATCCTGTGACCCCAATAAACTGGAATTGGTCCACAATATCTCTCTGGCTAGTGGAGGTCTGATTTACTGCCACTCTTATGGACTTCTGCGAGTGCAATCTATTAGCAGAAGTACCGTCCGTAGACAGACATGATAACACAGATCCTGTAGGCCGCTGTTAAAATTCGCTTATTGCTTGATATGCCTTGCACCCTGAAGTAAACTGCACTGAGAATGGGCGTGTGTGGCTGGCTGACATACCCTGGAGTAGCTGTTGGGGGCGGGAGGAGAGAGTTGATGTGCTGCTGCAGACTGGGGCCTTCTGTGCTCTCTCTCCCCATCTGTCTCCTCACCCTGGAGTGGTGCAGTTTGTTGCGGTGCATTGCAGTGCAAATATCTTGGAAACCGTGCATCCTAGGGACTGTATTTGAGTTTTGTTCCTCACATTCATGTTTCGCAGATTTCAGGCTACTGTCTCATGTGTGATGGTGCTGAAATCCAGGGAATGTGGTGGAGTGTCCAAATGTCATGTAGCCAGTAATGTCCATCCTAATAGGTAACTATGCAAAATTTGGTGAAGATTGGTGAAACAGTGTGGAATTGTATAAGCAACAACGCTGCGCTATAAACCCACAAACAAATGTTGACTTATGCTGAAATCCGGTGAAAGGGATGGGTTGTCCAAATGTAATGTAGCTAGTAATGTCTGGAGGGTCCTACCAGGCAACTATGCAACATTTGGTGCAGATTGGTGAAACAGTGTGGAATTCTGGAACAACGTTTCGACACAAATCCCGCTACAAACAAACAAATGCATTTTCCCGCTACAAACAAACAAATGCATTTTCACTTTTAGATATATAGATAAGATATACACCACGTGCAACAAACATCAGGGAATGGCAGCTAACGGGGAGGATGGCTGCCTGCCGTTGAACTCCCCTTATTTTCCTAAGGGCAATGGTACAGGTTGGTTGAGCAAAACAGCTTCAGCACCCTGGGATATGAAAAGAATGGCCCCCTCTGCCATTTTTCCTTCATTAGTATGCCTAGGAAAGGAGTTAGACTGAAAGCAATCTCTGAGTTCAACACACCTTTCACAAATGCTGTGCCCAGTTCGGCCTCTTGGGTCTTTTTTGCCATAAGGAAAATAATCGGTTTCATCAGGAGCTCATTAGCTGATCAAACAGAGGGCAACATCTTCAGTCATCATGGGCGTAATTCTTTTGGGGGAAAGGGTGTTTGTCCCCACCCCCTGAACTTTCGTGGCACACCATTTTGTCCCCATTCATTGGCAGGGACACAATTCCTTTAGATGTTGTCCCCCCAACATTTTCAACAGTTACTCCACTGTCAGTCATTTTCCAGAGAAATCAACCACGGTGCCTCAAACTGGCGGCATCTATGGATAGGAAGTCCTGCGAGGGCTATGTGCGAGTGGAAGGCTACTAGATGGGTAGAGACTTTGCCAGGCTTCGATCGCCAACTGGATTTATGGCGAGTGGAAGAGCTTGATCTTGGCCCATTGGAAGCATCAGAACATGAATGCTGCTCATTGGTTCAACCCAGATATCCTCCCCATGTGACACAGAAGACTCACTGTTTCCAAAATAATTGAAGGCACCTCCATCTTCCCCTGCTAGATGGGGTGAGATGAAGTCCAGCATTTGGTGGAAGAGAACCATTTCTCCCCACAACAACAAGCATGGACGCCAGATCCGGTTCAGTGCCAATCCCTGATAAAGGGTGCATGTAGGTCAAGCTACAGCTGCAGGTGGTGCCCCGTCCAAGGGAGCGATGGTGTGACCTTAAGGGCACTGTATTGCTGCCAGTTCAGATAGCTAAATAAAAGAAAGGGGAGGAGATGAAAGGCAGTGTGGAGCAGGGCACAAGTCGCAGGAGCATGTGGATGGATGGTGTCTGCCCACTTTTTTCAGAAGGCAGAAGCCATCCCCTGTTTTTTTTTCAAGGAATAAAAAAAAATGTATATCATAATTTGCTGCACCCGTTTGAAGTAAGCAATGCAACGGCTGGCATTCGTACCCGGGCCAGACACTAAAGTTACATGTCATAATAACAAATCCAAAATAACTAATACAATAGTAACAAACTCCCAAATAACAAATTCATTTTTTGTTGTTTGTTGGGGGTTTGCGCCCCAAGCCCGCCTTCTTTTGATCTTAATACTTTTCCACACTCCCAACCCCCTTTTTTGTTTTTTCCAAATTAATTATTTTGAAATTCGTTATTTTAGCTTTGTTATAGTTATTTTGATATTCGTGATAATCGCTGCATACCGACACTAAACCACAAGACCACACAAATCTCTTATCATGAAGATGCTATATGTCTCATAATGACGTTCTGCCATACAGGACATTAGGCCTCATTATGAGTCCGGCGGTAGCCGTGCTGGTAAAAACGTCACAGCCGCCACAGGAGTAATTTTTTTCCAGCACCAGGCAATGGGGACTTACCGGGACATTACGGCCCCGGCAGTTCCGGTAATTGGCCATTGCCGATTGCTGAAATATATTTATCCCCATTCGAGTCCCATTGGACTCAATGGGAATGGGGAGGATGTATGCACCGGCACCATTCGTGAATGGTGCCGGTGCATCCGTCAAGGTCTGCGAGCGGGTGTCGTTCCGCCTGCCAAGTCAGACCTGGCAGGCGGAAAGGCACCCGCTCGCAGAACTCGGAGTATGCCGGTCCGGTAACAACGGTGCTGGTAGCTTATCAGCACCGTTGTTACCGGACCGGCAACCTTGTAATGAGGCCCATTGTTACAGATTGTTAAGTATAAGAGGAGTGTACCTTTTTTGCTTAGCCAGCAATTTTATGGGAAAATCTGTTCTCGTGGCTTATTAAAGGCGAATGATTTACTGTTTTGTGCACTTTTCAGTTGGCAAAGACAAATTGCTACCAATTTGCATATTTCACTTTATGAGAGGCTAGTTTACTGTGATGTCACTTCCGATTGCATATGTCAGAATCTACTACCCCCTTTTTTTGTACTTGAGCCCCTGTATATGGAAATGATAGGATGGAATGTAGGGAAACTGTGCGACGGGGAGAGGAAAAATAAAAGGAGGATAACATGAAGGCGGAGGACTGTGTGCACGTGATTTCTATCAAACCCATCCCTCCTTTATTTCACCTTCTATTTCCCCCGTCGTCCAGTGTTTGTTCCCATGAGATTTCCCCATTTGTACATTCTAGTACAGAGTGAGAAAATCCCTTATAACTCCATGAAAAGGTTTAAGCCTGGATTGGAATGCCCTGTTGGGCAATAGAGCAATGCCTGAACTGAAAAATGCAAAATGCTGCTTTGAGGCAGCTTTTTGGGTCAAATTGGGCCACTTTTTTGGCCAATGTCGGCCAGGTTGATGAGCTACTTCACTAGGCGGCTCATGGTATTGACCAGTTTTGCTGAATAAATATGCTTTAAAAAGCATAATGTGCATCAAATTGTATCGAAAAACTCCCTCTTGGGCACTACTGATACAGTCTGTCACAAAAGGAATGAATTGCCATTTGCAACTGTGGGCCACTTTTTGATTGGGGGACGAGACAATTGTATGCCCCAGTCCAACCCTGGTTTAAACTTTTCAAAATGCTCCTGAAATACTTCTAATAACCCTGAAATATGTAAAAGATGCACCAAACCTTGCAGAAATGAAGTAGCCATGGTATAGGTATGGGATTGATTAAGCGCAAACCTAGTTGGAAAACATAGGAGCGCGCAATGAAGGGGCTGCACTCAGGAGGTGACAAGTAGGCTGTGGGGGTAGGAGAGGAACTGGGATGGACATAGCAGGAATGGGGGGTTCTTCAGAGGAGGAGAAGTGGGTACATTGGAGAATCTGCGATTGATGAGAAGTTCTAGGAAGGATAGGATCTTCAGGACTTTGCTGAAGTGTAGGATGGAGGGGGTCAGTCTTATCTGATCTACCCATCATTCTGGGTGCTTAGCCATTGTGGAGGGTGATATACGTTTTAAAGATGAGGATTTAATGTCCCTCTTCTATGTCTATTGTATTGAATATGTACATTTGCCCCTTGTGGGTTTGGAAAATCTGGTCCGCCCTAGTGGTAGGCCATGTTTGAGCTGTGCGATTGCTGGTGTCTATATAGTGTGCGGACTGTGCCATATATCCTTCCTTCACATCTCATTGTGCGGACTACCGTCCTCTGAAGGGCGTCCATCCCCACAGCGCTTCGAGGCCATACCAATGGCAGTAGGTGCTATATAAATGCCATAAAACATAACATAATATAGGGCATGCTACCTGCTGACACTCTTAAACAACCACCAGGAATAGGGAGGGCTGTGCTGGGCTTTCATTAGCTTCAAATCCACAGCACTGTACACTGGTGCCAACGTGTGTGGTTGGGCACATGCTGGCAGCTGTGGGAGTTTTCATCGTTTTCTAGAGCTGCCATTGGCTACCTTTGGCGAGATGCTAACACTCGCCTGGAAGGCTGGTTCAGACGCGTCATTGTTTCTCTGCCGTAACCTATAAATAAGACTCGGCGGGGAGCCTCCATGCATCTATGCTTAGCAACTGATGGTTAATCGCGGCTGACTTTCTTCTGATGCGTCTATAAGTGTCTATTTTAAAATATAATTAGGGGCTGTGGCCAGCTGGCTCCTCTGTGCAGGACAAACAGGGCTGCTGGGTGGAGTTCTCTCCTGTTCGGGGTGCATGGTTGGTTGGCTTGTCGGGGCTACAGCACTAGAAGTCATCTCAGCTGCCCCGCTTGATAGTGTGGGGGATGTGGGGTAATAAGCACAGTAATGACACGTTGTACTCTTGGCGCCTTAAGGAATGGGTGAAGCTTTGCAAGACAGGTCGTCAATCAGAATTCAGAAAAATGAAACCTTTTTTTCCTTCTTCTCTTTTTCACATAAATCATACAACCTTAATTGACCTTGCAATTCCACCTTGCACTTACAGATGTTCCAGGGTTAGTGTCTTTGGCCTGTCCCAGGTGCAAGGTGTCCCCAATAACGTCTTTAGCTGTTAGCAGTCTCTGAGCAGGCTCTTCTGCACAAGTGTCTCTCACTCTTGATGCAGAGGCTGTTGTAGGTTCCTGGATGTCCCGGGGCATGAGTGTGTTCGGTGGTTGGCGTGTGCGTGCCCGATCTCAGAGCTCAACACCTAGTTATGTTTCCACTCCACCGCTCTTTTTACTCTGCCCCTCCAGTGAATTTGAAGGGAGAATGCTGGACTTACCCCTGTCCCAAAAGGTTTTCTGTTTCTCTTCACATTCTTTCCTTCATGCCACTCTTCCAAGTCATTGTAATGACTGAATTGCAATGTCCACAATGCAATTCTACTCAACTCTGGTTGACCTTGTCAGTGATTTTGTATCAGTTTCAATAGACTTTGCCACCCTCTTTTTAATTGTCACTTGCTGCGCCTACTTGATTTGGTGTGTCTTTTCACCCTTGACTGCCTTCGTTTTCGTAGCACCCCATATATGATTACCCGACTTCCGCTCACGCTGGGGCACGTGATTCATGTAGGTTCCTTTTAAAGTTTGTCCTTTTGTTTCTCTTCCTTTGGTTAGAGCCAGGAGAGTATCCAACATTGTAAGGGTGGGAGGAGCCACGAAAAAAGTCCTGCTACTTTCCCCCCCAAATGCAGTACACGCGATTCCATACGGTCTCATTTGCGCCTCCCTCCCCCCACCGCCCAATCAACTTTTTGGGTAACATTAGTGGCAGATGGCTTTTTAACACAGGGGCGCTGTGACCAAAACAATAAAGCTACAGGACCTTTACAGATGCAGGAAACTCATCTATTAGAACTCTCTCCAGGCTCTGTCGGGTAAAATACATACAGACCTCGTAATTTGCACATCGGTTGCACCAACAGAAGTGACTTTACAGAAAAGGACATTGCAAGGAGCATCATCAGTCTTTGATACTTTGAGGCCCCATGGAAGTGACTTTAGAATAAGTTGCAATAAGTAAGGCAAGTGGCAAATAACGTGGTGGTGCAAAATACCTAAATGACACTATTATTATACATGGAGCAACTCTATAGTCATTAGGCTTTTTTTAATAATAGCATGATATGGTAACATAAGCTATGAAGCGAATTACTTACAGAGTGGCAGATAAAACAGTGTGATTGAATGATTTGCCCAGGATCACACGCTTCGGTTAAATGGTGAAACTGTGATGTGGACAATGTAAGCAACTAAGCACATCTTCCCTGGTTTAGTTGATATAGATAGATATTAAGGTGTTGCTTTGCATTTTATGTGCTTAAATAATACGTTATAGCAATGTCTTGGAAGCATAGCACATTACATAATAAACTAGCCTTTAATTTATTTATTTGTATTTGTATAGCGCACTACAGCCCGGGGGCATCGAAGCGCTGTCACAGGAAAATGAACATGGACTTGATTAAGGGTGCCAAAAGAGCTGCCCAAAAGTTTCTTAGTTACAGGATAACAACAGATATTACAAACAGTTATCTAGTGGCAAAAACAGGAGAAAGCTGACCCCAGTGTTGCAACAGGCTTGGGAGTCCGGCTAAACCGTAGGGTGCCAGGTACAGGTTCATTCGGAGTCAGACAAATAGCAATGTTTTGATTGCTTTTCGGAAGGCATAGTGCGTATCAATGAGCCCGATGTGGGGTGGTAGGGCATTCCAGTGGGATGCCGCCAGGGATGGAAAGCTCGTCCCGCCTGCACACACTCTCTGGGTTTTAGGCAAGGAGATCCTATTGGCGTAGGCAGTCCTGGTGGGCCTGGTTGAAGTGGACTTAGCTATTCTTTGGAGCAGGTAGGGTGGTACAAGGGCATGAAGGCATTTATGCGTGAGGGCAAGGGTTTTAAAAAAAATCTCTCTTTAACTGGGAGCCAATGAACTTGCTTACGCACCTGGGAGATGTGGTCCCTCCTTGGAGATCCGAGTGGCAGCCCTGAGGGCATTATGTTGTACCAATTGCAGTTTGGCAATATTCTTGCTAGAGGTCCCTACAAAGAGAGCATTGCAGTAATCCAAACGTGACCCAATTGTTGCCCTAGTAATGGTAAGGCAATTCATGTGGGAGAGGAATGGCCTGGCTCCATTGAGCAGTTTAGAGTAGTACGCTGAGGATGAGGCAACAGCATTCACCTATCTATCCATGTTAAGATTAGCGTCAAGATAAATGCCAAGGGTCTTGATGGTTTGAGACACCATGATGTGGGTATTATCAATGGTGAAGGAGATGTACTGTTTGCCCTATTTGGCGAGGGTGGCAGGAGATCCAATTAGGAGTAGTTCAGTTTTCTCCGTCTTTAAGCAAAGTCAATTCTCTGACATCTAGGGTTGGATAGTTGAGTAAATGGAGTTGAGGGTGTTCATGTCGGACTGGTAATCTCCCGAGAGGGGGATAAGCACCTGAGTGTCATCTGTGTAATTGGTGTACGAGATGCCCAGGGCATCCAGCAGGGTGAACAGCGGCCTCGCGAATAGTTTATATAAGGTGGGAGCAATGCAGGAGCCCTGTGGGACTCCGCACTTGAGGAGACTGGGGGTGGCAGAGGCAGAGTCCGAGAAGACATTCATAGCCCTATCTTGTAGAAATGAAGCAATCCAAGCACAAGCCTTGGGGGGATAAGTTAGCCGCGTTGGTGAGATGGTGACATAGTGTCTTGTGATCCACCAGGTCAAAGGCAGCGGAGAGGTCAAGGAGCAGAAGGAACGCAGGTTTGCCTGCGTCTTGGAGGTCATCAATTTGATTTTTCAATTAAAGAAGAGCCGTTTTGGTGCCATGACGCGGACGGAAGCCAGACCGCCGCAGGCCAAGGAGACGGTTGTCTTTGGGGAATTTTTGGACTTGCAGGGAGGCTGCTTTGTCCAAAATGTTTAGTAAAAAGGGAACAGTTGTGATTGGTCTGTAATTCCCTGGGACAGAGGGGTCAAGAGAGGGTTTCTTAAAGAGAGTGCGTACCCAGGCTTCCTTAAGGCTGGTTGTGACGTGGCCAGACTAGAAGGAGGCATTGATAAAGGCAGTGAGGAAGGGGGCAAGGGTGGTGGTGCAATCCTTGATATGCTGGGCAGGGCAGGCGAACTAGCTATACACTATGTACATTGTCATAGAAACATGTGGAGCAATAAGAGTATGGCTTTAGTTTTATTCTCCCCATCCTGCACGCAAAATCGCAATAGCATCATGCAGATTAATGTGAGTTTAACCAGTCCCTCTTGGATTGAGCACAGGCATAGGGGCTCTGAACTTTGTTGCAGTTTGTATGTAGTTTCTCTTTAAAAATGGTCTATGGTGACGCGACAACATCTGGATTGATTCAGCATGAAAGCGTTGACTCTAATAGTCACTTCTTCAGTTAAGCCCTTTTGGATGTGGGTATGTCTAAGGAAAGCTAAAAAGCCAGAAAAAATAAAAAAAGAATACCAGCATTTGGTACTTACCTTTACCGACAGCATTTCAGCCGGATTACGAGTGCTGGTGGTACGGTGTAAATCCCCATTCATAGCATCCCATAGGACGCCATGAGGGGATTTTCCATCATTAACCAGGGCTTTTTTTGGCCGGTAGGACCCCTGACTTAACTCCAGCATTTAGCTGGAGGTAACCCAGGTGCCGCACCGGCACTCCCGTAGTGGGGCTGTCCGTTACATTGCTGTTATCCACGGATACTGGCACTTTTTTACCAGACCGCCCGACTCGGAATGAGGCCCATTGTACCTATTGCACCGGCACTCCCGTAGCCGGGCGGTCCAGTAAATTGCCGGTATCCACCGATATCGGCACTTTTTTACCAGACTGCCTGACTCGGAATGAGGCCTATTATACCTATATTGAAACCATTGCAAATCCCATTGGCTACTCTGCCTTACGGTTTTCCCCAGACTTAGAAAAACAGCAGTCAGAAGGATTATAACCAGCTCCTCACTTAACCACTTCCATTTATTTAATTAATTCATCATTAACTGATAAAGTATACAGCACTTAAGTCTTCATTTCTAAAATACATGAAATTACTTCCACTTTTTTAAACACATTTTACGATAGCTCCTAACATGTTCAGAAAGCTCTGCCAATAATTAACACCAAAAATGACATACATGTTGTTACCTTGACATTTTTTTTAATCGTCTTTCACTTTTAGGATTCTTTTATTTGAAATGACACATCAGACAGCATTGCAAGGCAAGGGGGTGAAATAAATGACATGGGAACGATGTACGCAATCTGCGCAGCCCTTTCCACGAATATAAATGCAAGTTGGGGCGCTCCGAGCAATCCAGTTTACGAGGCCTGACGCGCACCTGTCGAAACGCCCCGCCTAAAATGCTTCCGGAGCACACAGCATCCTGAGTCACCGGCAACATTCTAGAACTCCCGCAAGGGACGAGCTGTCACTCAGGATGGCGCTCTAGGGGGATGACTGGTTTGGATTGGAGAAGGTTAGATGGCATGTCTTGTCTGTTGAGGAATGGGGAGGGCCGCTTTGATCGCAAATGCGCTAATTTATACTTTTTTTTTTAATGTTAGAGACGGACTACCCTAGAGGGAGACCTGGAGACACTCTTCTATTAGGGGTGGCAAAAATATTAGCCGATGAACGAGAATTGTTCAAATTTGCCTTCAATTCTATTGCGCCAGCAGTGGTAATTTCCCCCTAATGTATCCACTTAAGGCACATTTGAACTTTTGTTCTTTTTTTGTTTCATGCTCATGACTATTTCAGCCAATTTGGAGGGCGAAAAATCCTCTGTCCCTCTAATTGGCATATTGGTGCACCTGGAGCAAAAAACACCAAACATGACATTTTGTGTAAATCCCTTCCCCTCCAAAATTGCTGATCTCACTCACTGGAGAAAATGGCGAAGTGGGCAGATTCAGATCAAACCTTGCCATTATTTCTCTGGGGCGAAATTCAACCATTTTGCTCACCCCTACCTGTTTTGAATATTGACAAACCACGTTAATATGTGGTTTCTTTGCATAGTAGTGCATGACTTTTGCCAGTGATATTTACCATTGTTTTTCTCATGATCCAGGCGGGTGCTACCTAAAGACCAGTAGGCTTTGGAAAGAGGTAGATGCATTCCCAACACGAAGGACGTTTCTGAATCACACACCTACCACTATTACGATTTTAATAAGGCCTCTTCACAACCGCATTTAATTGACATCTTCAGGGCATATAGTAGACGAGGGTTGGACTATGGCAAGAACCGTGGCATCGGGGGAGGTGGACATGTCTGATAAAGGCCAGCCTGAGCATAGGCCTTGAAGAAAGGATGTGTGCTGTTACAAGCCATGCCCGCCCACCCCCCTCCTCCCCCCCCCAGCTCCCGGCGACAAGGTGGTGAAAGCCATTTGCAACCTGGGGTTCAGCGTACAAATGGTTTAATTTTTTCCAGGAGATTGACTGTGCGTACTGCACGACGCCAATCTTCTGAGAGAAAAAAGCTGGCCACTGCCATAGGAAAAGGGACTAAGTCCCTTTTCCATGTCTATGGTGGGCGTGGGTGGGAGGAGCACCGCGACCGGAGCACAAAGCTCTCGTCCAGCAGGTAAGTGGGGAGGGAGGTGGTGGGGAAAGGATATGTTTTGAGGAGTTGGAAGGAGGGTGGGAAGAATCGGGGGCCGGAGGGTGGGAGCACCCTGTTGCTTCCCCACATTAAAAAAAAAAAAGGCGCCACCCGGGGAAGGGCCTCAGGAGGCTGGAAACAGCGGGGGGTACACTATGTATTCTCGACTGCTGTCCCAGCCACCTGATTGGCTAAATGCCCTTCCCCTTGTTGCGCATGGGGTATAAAATGGAGTCAGGCATCACGGAAAATGTTGCCCACATTTTCAAATAGCTATTCCTTTTCGGGACAGTATTAGTAGTATCCAGGGATTATTTGTTCAGTAGTACGCATCAAAAATATCAGCTGCACAGAGAAGTAACTCATCAAACTGGCCCACTTTCACCCCCAAAAAACGGGCCCACAGTAGCACATCACTGCACTTTGGGTATTGCCCTCTAGACCAGTCTGTGCCTGCAAGGCAGGAGCGCAACACAGTAAAATTGTGTTTCAACTGTCTTAACACAAACATCATCAAATGTATATATGTTTACAGCTCTTTCTTTGTGTGACAACATTCACAAAAAGGCTAGAAAGGTTTTGTCCTCAATTCTGATTGTTTGTTTCACAACCCTATACAGGCGGAGTGCGGTGCGTGTGTGTACCTGTCTTTCCAAAATATGAGGGTGGCGTTGGCCTCAAAGGGCATCTCATAAGAGCCCTGATGCTGAAAATCATGCATCTCTCATCACTACTTTGGCATTAGCCACACTCCAGTAGACATGAGGCCACGGTTGGCAGGACATGCAGCCGGGCAGAGAAAGCCACGGAGCGGCTTCCATTCGCCCAGGAGGTGTAGCGAGGCAGGATAGGAATATCTGATGCCGGCCTGATCCAATGGGCGTATGCTTTTATACCGACCGCTCTCGAGCATGGCATGGATCTTGCAGGGCCTCTGATTTGTTCCTGAGACAAGAGTGGGTTATCTCTGGGCAAGGATGTGTGTTCTAGTTTTGCCACTGAGACCTACGTGTTGGCGCCCAGACATAGATTTTACATTAGGCCAGAGCGGGAGGGTGTTGGAGCACCAACCATGTGCGATTTCAGAGTGGGGAGGGTTGGCGGGACCACGCTAGGGCTCCACCAGAATTCATGCCGACATCGACCCGGTGGAGCCACATCTCTCTCAAACTGAGACTGGAATGAACACGAGGTTTGGTGGGCTTTGCCTAGCTGGTCAGATAGGACAGCAAGCTAAGTGTTTGCCCCTGATATCTGTGTGCAGCCAGCTGTGGTAGGTTCGAATCCCGGCAGGGTCAACTCAGCCTTTCATCCTTTCGAGGTTGATAAAATGAGTACCATTCTGTGGGATAGTAATATCTTCTGTTATTTGAGCGCTCTGAGACCTATGGTTGTGTAGCGCTATATAAGAAATATATTATTATTATTATTACCCTGCCTCAGCAGCAAGCAAGACATACCATTCTGTGAGTTGTGTTTCCTTTTGCAATGCACTGCATTGCATACAGACAAACACATACAGTAGGGAATGTTGGGCATGTAGGGTTTGGACTAGTTGATCTTCCTTGTCCTCTACAATGCACATGACACGAGCTTGCAATAGATAGCCGCCCCACACATCAATCAAAACGTAAAAACGGGTACAGAAGAAGTAGTTTACATTTCTTTCCATAATGAATGCAACGTGCATGCGTGCAGGGAAAATAACATGAAGTGAAGGATATGCGTGGAACAAGTTTAATGTTTTACAAAGCTGTTAAACTGAACCAATCTCACAACAAAAGACTCAGGGCTCTATCACACCCTTGGCAGGTTCCCGGTGGTAATTGTTCTGGGATACTGCCAATCCAAATAGCAGTACCACTACTCGCTCCGGTGCAATTTGTGTTGGATCCCGAGTAGTGGTATGGCTGTAAGTCCCCATTTTCTTAAGAGTCCTTAGGACTCTATGGGGATTTTCGGCACTATTACCACTATTGTGCCAAAAACAGGCAGAAAGTGTTTTTTTTTGCCTCCAGCAAAAAGCTTGAGGTAAAACTCCAACTTTCCACCCAACTCGTGATTCGACCATCCCTTAAATGCGGCGGTAATATCGTTACTTTCCCTGATTACTGTTTGATTACCCCATAAGTTTAAATACCTGCTGCACAGAGCGGTAAACATAGACAGACTAGAAGTCTTTGGGGGTCATTTCCTTATGGTCAGAGCAGGAACTGGAGGTGTAAAAAAAAAAAAAAAAAAAAGTAAGGCGTAGTGCGTTTCTGCCGCCATTTCCAAACTCTGGCCCATTTTTGTGTGCAGACAAGGTGGAGAAAGGACATGGGGAAGAGTTGAGATCTCTGTTGTGCTTTCCTCCTCTGTCTCGTGGGTACACTTTGTTTTGTGCTTTCAAGTGTTTTTATGCAAGCGTAAAATGAATGAGTTCCTGTGGAGTCCGCCAGCACCATTAGTAAACACCGTCTGCAAAGTGGAAATTGCAGGCAACATTTACTTTTTTAAAAGACACAAAGTAAAACTGAGGAGCAAAGGTGATTTTGCCCAGTTTTAAACTCCGCCTTTCAAAAGTTGGAATCTGCCTGCAGGAGAACTTATTGCATGGAAGTGTTAATGCTGGTGATCCTCTGAATGCAATTTAAAATGACCTCCTTTAGCTGACAAGAAATTCCCTAGGCAAAACCTATCATCGCTATTGCTTAATGAAAAGATCCTGGGACAGCGGCAAGTTTCTATGTCAAAATCTCAAAAGTAAAAAGATACAATGCATAATCAATTTTGAATTCAAAAGGTTTCAAGAGAAATTAAGATTGCTATGTTATATTGTACAAGTACAATCAAATCAAACGCATACAATTGAATGGTTTCAACAGTAGAAAATAAAGTGTGATGTATTTGGCGTTTAATACACATACTGGGTTTACTTTACTACCTCCTTGCTGACCTATAGCTCTTTTATAATTCCTTCTTAAACTGGGATAAACTTCCTGAGCCCTCAGTGATGCTGACCTAGCCAGTGGCATGAGGGCCCCCCTGCGAGCCATGCGAAGGGGGCCCCCTGATCCCCCAGCTCGGCAACAAATCACAGGTTGCACCACATTCTGGGCTGGCCTAGATTACCACGCATGCGCAATACGGACAAACGTGCTGCTGCAGGGGTACGCTACACACTGCACTAGGAGAAAGATATAAATATGTGTTTTAAACATTATACAGCACATTTTCTGAGAACAATTGGTTAAAAAGCCACAACATTTGCAATTGTTTTGTAGGGTAACACCAATCCAAAAATACAATACATGCAAGTCACCAACAGTGCACAGGAACATTAATGCTTTAATTTAACGATTTGCTATTAAAAATCCATGCCACAATGAAAACATGTCCAACTGGCTGCACAATGTAGACCAGTTTAAACACGTAGTAACATATTACAGTAAAACATTCCAGGCCACATTTAGACTGGTTGCACCAAAATGCCAGTAAAATCAATACCACTTATCATGCTTATTTTATCACAGATGCCCAGAGAAATATGCAATGCAAGAGTAAGAAACGATAGACTGGCATCACCCAAATGCCAATCTAGCAAGGTAATTACACTTAGCAGGACTGCTTTATGCCAAGTTAAAGAAAGTCAAGCCAAACTAAGAAATTACTAGACTGGTTGAACCAAAATCCCTCTCTATCAACTAATACCACATATCATGCCTGCTTAGCCTGGACATGGATGACCATTGTGATTTATTTCACTATCCTGCCCCACCCCGCACACATCCCCAAAATGTAGGTTTCATTGAACCCCTGAACACAAGCACACACACAATTCACCATACACACACACACACACACACACAATCACTCAGCCACCCAAACATTTAACAGGCACACCCAGGCAGCCACCCATACATTTAAGTGTGCACCCTGTCACCATACAGGCAGACCCTGGAAGCCACCCATACATTACGTGTGCACCCTTTGACCATACACTCCTATATGTACACCCAGCCACCCATTGTCACATCCAGATTTTGCCAACAGTCCATCTGGAACAGATGGAGAAGGATTAGCCTGATCCTGCAGACTCCTACCAAGATGGCACCCAGTGTTCCATGCAACAGTCTATTCTCTGGTTACTCTCTGATCTCCTTCCTGCTCCCGCACCAATTGGATTTCAACAGTGGATATATGCAACAGCAGACTGGACACCTGCGCGTTGCTACTCTCCAGAGTGTAGACGCTTCATGAGTATACACGCTTCCTTCTACTACCTCTCACTCATGACTTATCCTGTTTCCGATTTACTCAGACACATCCTTCATTTTTTAGGCTCAATGGGAAAACACAATTCTCTACTTTCCTTAGCGCTATCTATCAACCCATACCTTTTGACAGACTACTATTCACCCTGGTACATCGCTTTTCCCCATCCTTACATTTCCCAGATCCATTCAAACCGCAATCCTTTCACACGCTCGCAACATTTTCCTCCAGCATAGCAACCCAAACTCGAGATCTTCCAGACCGTTCCAGATTTCAGCCCATGCCTCCCTGTCATCAGAGAATCTTCCTGGTACATTAATTTCCTTTCCCATCGCCAAATACCCAAAACCCACAATCATCAGTAGAACACATTCTTACCTATCCGTTTTACTTGCCACTAGCACAGCAACTGCAACAACTGATTCTTCTTTTTTTTGGCGTGACCAAGCTCCCAAACTACCTCAACATACAAGACCCACTCAGCGACCTGCACACCAGGGTTTTTCCCCCAGAGGGTTTCCTTGGAAACTTTGTTTTCCCACTGGTTGTTCCACTCTTGTGACTATGGGGGAATCAAGGAGTCTATGGGGTGGTGGGGGGCGTCTCTCCTGCCATGCACTGTTGCATTTTATCAGGGCTGTGCTATCTTTTTGGCTGTTAGAAGATATTTTAAGCCTTAATTTATGATACCAATACATTTTAGTGTGCACCCTTTCACCATACACTCACATAGGCACACCCAGGCAGCCACCCATATATCATGCACTCACTCAATCATGCACATTACATTACATACATATAGACACACACACATTTACATGCACGCACGCACACACACATTTAAAGAAAATACATTCTCGTACCTTTAATCCATTGGTCTGGGGAACGAGGGCTTAAGTTCCCTGCGGCAGCCAGGAACGCTTGTTCCATCACCTGCAGAGGATGTGGAGGCCTCAATGTCATGAGGGGGAGGGGAGCACTATTACTTCAAAAAGAAATGGTTTCTTTTTGAAGTCACTCTGACTTCATAAAGAAATTATTTCCGTTAAAGGACCTGGAACGAAATCATTTCTTTATGAAGGGAGAGTAACTTCGAAAAGAAACAATGATTTTTTAAAGTCATAGGTACCCCACCCCATAACATGGAGGCCTTCAGTCTGGAGGCTCCCATGTCATGGGGTGGGGGGAGTCCTCAGACTTAAAAAATAAATAGTTTATTTTGTTAGTCACTTGGCCTTCACAAACACATTATTTCTGCTACGCTCTGATGAAGGCACAGTGACTTCAAACAGCATTTTTTTTTAAGTCTTAGGGGGGCCCCCCCTCCCAGGATATGTGGTTGTGGGCCCACCACAACTCGGGGTTGCAGGGCCCCCACTTCATCAGTGAACCTAGGCCCCACCCAACAATACGGTTCGTGGCACCCTCACTGCTTTTCCATCTTCATTCGGCTCTGAAAGGGGATTTTGAAAAGTTTCTTTTATGTTCATTCTGCATTTTCAATTCTAAGATTTTGTGTTTTCTAGATTTAATTTGTCACTTTGACCATTCAATATTTTTGTCATATATTTTGAAGAGATACCTCTTGGACAAATGAACATATATTGTGAAGTGATAGTTTCAACACACTGGACTCTGTTGAACATTGTCATTTCTTAGTTCGTAATTTGGATTTTTTTGTTGGCTTTGTCTGGCCTAAATGAAGCATTGTTGACACCCCATCAATGGGATGTGGTTGTTGCGTTAGTAAAGGGAGACGAGTATCATTAAGGCTGTACCAATGGCAAATGTGTGCTGTACAAATAGCCATAAGATATGATATCATGCCTCTCCAAGGAGGGTGAGGCCCGGGGTTTAAATGGTCAATATCATTAAAGTCATCTCAGGCAAAGATATTTTTGAAGCAGGACGAAATTTTGCTTAAAGGAAGATCCAAATAAGACCACAGGACTATATGATTAGCTAAGAGGTTGACTTGTATGTGCACGAGGGATGCTTCAGTGCTAGTGGCTGTCAGTTCCACAGGGAGGACCTGGCTTTCTCTTCTTAATTGCATAATAGAAGAATAATCAATAAAGGTGAAGTTCTCCAACATTTGTGGCAAGGACGGGCCTCTCCCACCGGATTCGGCTTTGCTCGGTGGATAATGGTGCCGCATAAATGAATACATTATTATTGCTGGTAATATGACTGAGATAACAATTAGCCTCTGCTCCAGGGAGGGTGAGCAATTAGCGTGTGCCCCATTTCTGAAAACACAAATTAAATTGACTTTTCATATTTGTTCACGAGGAGGGTAAATGGAATGGCACATCGAGGGAGCCTGGGGATTTGATGTGCCAAATTGGCTCAGCGTCAAAGCAGCTGCGCCCTGGGATGTATATATCGACGACACAAGATTCAGCGCACAAAGGAAACCAGCCCCTGTCTCCAGTAGGCCACTCCTGGCCCTTACAGATGTTCTGAGAAGAATAGAAATAGAGAGTAAAATCTGATATGCAGAGTGGGGGGGGGACATCCCCCTAACCCCCCTCCATCTTCCCTTCACAAAATTGAGAACATCATCAAAACCCCTTATTATTTATTTAAATCGAGCGTCTCATTTCAATACAATCAGCTGCAGCGATTTCTTGACGTTTTGCTGATTACTGGCTCATTTGGAAGCATTCACATCTCAGGCGCTGCGCCTTTATTCCTGTTCCCCGGGGAGGATGGGTAGTGGGGCTTCTGGTAAATTACCAGCCTGGATTAATCGCCCGCAATTAGAGGACAACAGGGGTCCATCAATGGAATTTCCATAATTGTTGCGTAAATCTCTGCGCCATTCCTCTGCCTCTTAAAATCTAGCAGCAAAGCCAGATCTTTCTGCGTTAAGTGGGCATCTGTAAACTGAATGCAGGAGTTTACAGGATAATCGTAGCTGCCAAGCATGCTGGGACATGTAGGCGCATACTTCAATGTGTAAAATGGATCTGCAAGTTCAATCATGCAAAGTGCAAAGCAAAGACTGGTAGGAGGTGACATGTATGGGTCCACTTGGCAGCTACGGGGGTATGTATTGCTCGCTGGCCACAGCTTGAGGTGTGTAAGCACTGCCAGTGGCAGGTGGAACAATTGCCAAACCTCATGGCACTCATTCGTTAAACCTCACGAAATGATTGTATAATTATTATTATAGGTTATTTATAACGCCCTTAATAGCCAGAGGTTTCTAAGCGCTGACCCGGGGATCGAACCTGTGTTGCTCTGGGTCGCGTTGCCCTTGAGCAATCCTCCCGATTACACGCGGAGTCTGTCATCATGGCAGTGCAACCTTCAAAATTGTTGATAACAAGTCGCAGAGGCACTAACTCAATGAGCTTCCTTAAAACCTTTGTACCTCAGCATTTATTGATGAATTGGGATATGTAAACAACAGAGTCTACCTTTTGGTTTGTTAATCTTTTAGTGGAGGTCTACTGAAATGTTTGACATTTTTTCTGTCATTGATGACGGGCCATTTTGCTCCGTTCGCGCTCGGCCTCGTTATGAGTTTGGCGGTGCAGTAAAAAAGTGAAGGTAACAGAATTTGCATTACTACACTGCCATAGTATATTGGGAGTTTCGAAGTGATGCGGAGGAAACACCCCCAGCAAGGTTCTGGAGGATCTTCCTCCAAATGACCTTAAAAAAATGGTGGACTTATTGTGGTAGCGGAATTACCGCTTGTGGTAAATAGCCCATATCCCTAACAGACTTCTCTGGGTCTCCAAAAAGATGATCATCGCCGCCATCCCACCACTTCTAATGTGGCATTAAGGGTAAATGCATATGGTGGTATTTCCTCTGAGCCCCATTGTTTTTAGCTTGTCTTTGATTTAAAAGTTGGGATTTAACCTGCGTTGTGCTTCAAAGGCGAGCTTAGGCAGCGCATTACATTGCGTCTTAGTGGGAGTCGGTAGTCAGAGCTCCCCTCCAACGCTCTGCGGTTACGTGTAGTGCAGTCTATACATTCTCTGACGTCAGCTTCTGTTGTCCTTTTGCAATTATATGTAGTCGTTTCTCATTTACATCTCCACCTGTTTTAGTGTACAGTTCTCCCAGGTGGAAGTTTTAATTCATAATATAAGATGTGTTTTACACTAAACTGTTTTTACAGTTTAAACAAAGGGCCAGATTCATGGATCATGTGGTGCAAAGTGACTTTGCACTTCCAACAGACAGGCCTCATTATGACCCTTGCGTTAACCATGGTGCTATTGGCGCCATGGTTGACGCTGGTATTTTTCCAACTCCGCCATGGTGAATGGCGGAATTACCGCCCCATTCCAAGGTTGGCGGGGCGGTAATTCCACATTCACCATGGGCCCTTCCCCATTCCCATTTTTGCCCCCATAGGGCTCAATGGGAATGGGGAAGGAGTTAATTACGGTACCGTAAATTACGGTACCGTAATTACCTCCAAGGTCCCTTTGCAAGTTCGTTTGTTAACGCCTGCAAAAAGCAGGCGTTAAGTACCAACCCGCAAAGGGAACTCGGAATAGGGCGGTAAGGGTTTAACAGCACCTGTCTCGTTACCGGTGACCGTTAACCCTTACCGCCCTACTCGGAATGACCCCCTGATTCACAGAGCGGTGCAAAGTGTGTTTTTGCAGTGCAGAGTCACTTTGCACCACTTTTGCACCAGTGCAAAGCATCTCTGATTTGCACATGCCACCTTACAAGCAAGTCGCAGACCGTGAAATTGGCGCAAATTTGGAGTTGGCTGCAGCATGTGTGGGAGGCGCTTGAATAGCATTTGCTAATCAGCACCTCGGAGATCCTCCAGGCACATCCAGGTTCACTCCAGTGCTAGGATGTGCGAGTCAGGGTCAAGGTAACAGGCGCACATCTGAGATGTTTGCTTCTGTGGAATTCTTCATGAATTAGGCCCCATGCCCACAAATAATTCTGCATTGTGCCACTCTCAAAAGGCAACAACTCACTTGAGTACTTTCTGTTAGATCACGTGGGTTTATGTGCATGGGCTTCTACCTTCGCTCTTCCTCCCCTCTTGCCACCTGATACCTGCACTACATGTTGTTGTTTTTATCCCATGTTCAGTACTTGTCACTCCTCCCCTCCCCCTTGCACTTTCCCCCTTCTCTGTCCCCTGCACTTGCGCATTCCCACTGTTACTGGGCCTAGTAAGATCGTTGCGCTCTGAAACACGTGTGTATGAATGTGATACAAATAAAATATCATATCAATGACCCCGACAATGCCATTTGCCATTTGCTATTTGCTCCTGTGGAATTCTTCATGAATTAGGCCCCATGCCCACAAATAATTCTGCATTATGCCACTCTCAAAAGGAAGCAACTCACTTGAATAAAGCTTTAATTTCAGTCAGTTCACGCGGGTTTATGTGCTTGGAATGACACCGATAATGCTATTGGCAGACAAATTAATGCCAACACATGTAAAACAAAATGGCAGCTCGCATACCCAGTGGTTTATTATTTGTTTTGGTCATGGAAGTCAGTTAATCCCAATATATGATTCAGGGAAGGATTTCCAATTTCCCAAAAATGGGAAATATGTAACTATGAATGACTTCCTGTGTATAACAGGAATATTGTCATTGTTGTGTGTTGCTGGTTTTAACCAAAGGAGTCTTAAACTATCTATTGCAAAAACATGTTATACCAGGAGACAATGCCCTTACCAATCCAAAGTAAAGTCAATTAAAAGATTGATTTGAACATGAGGAGGGATCTATTTACTGAATCCAAACACGCCCTCGCCAAAATGGAAGAGCTTCCTGGAATCTTTTAGTCTTCGCAACAGTGGTAGTCTACTTTTCGATCCCCAGTGAAGACTAAACAATAGAACACAAGTATTCACTTGGTATTATTGTAGTAATCATTCAGAATTCCACAAGCTAAAGAGTCTTCATACATTACCATTCACAAAAAAAGAATACAATGGAATAGTACAACATACTAAAAGTAGTCTCATAATACTATAAAAAGACAAATTAAACAATAAACATAGCTTTGGATTTTGATATGGGAGGTGCTGCCAAATAGTATTCAAACCACAACACACAATACACCTCTTTTTCAGAAGACTTCCTTTACCTAGGATATTGGTGTAAACTACATCACATGTAACGTGAATGTTTTTAAGTAGTCATATAGTTTGTAGTGAGATGTACTTTGCTTAGACTGGGGAAATAATGTTCATGGTTATTACTAAGCTTAACCTTTTCAGTGCCGCTAGAATTTCTTTTAAGTAACTCATCCTCTGTTTATTCGGGTGTTTCGTGTCATTGGCCTTTTAAACATGTGCATAGGTTTCTGTGTGCATTTGCCACATCTTTGTGTCTGTATGTGTGTTCTCCGTATCTGTTGACATGTTTGAATAATTGATATGACATGACATGCATGTTTTCGTGCATTCATTATTTGTCTTTTATTGCCTTGTCTGAAGAAGTGCGGTTGTTGGTGGGGTGTGTTTTGTGCATGCTTTGACTGTATTCATATGCATGTCCACTCAAGTGCATTTTTGTGTGGTGCGTGTGTTTTGCATATGTGTCATCCGCAACTATATGCTTGTCCAGACTATTCCAGTTGCTGTTGGCATGGGTGTTTCTTAGGAGCATGTGTTATTTGTATACTTTGCCATATTCACGCACATTAGGTTGGTGGCGGTACATAGGAATGTTTTGCTCATGCATCTGGGGTCAAAGTTTATTGATCCAGATGTGAGGACATGCCATGTAGCGGATTATGGATTTAGATGTACCCAGAGGGGATGAGGTTAATGAGGGCAGGGATATGTGTGTCATCTACATTTACGATACACACTCCTAATCATGTTTGTGTAACTTCTTTACTACGTGTGAACATTTGGAAACCACATTTGTAAATATTTCCAGAGGTCTTGTTTCTGTACACAGAGTGTGTATCGTGGGGTTAATACTGGATGGGGATTTTCACTGAGGAGACAAGGTTTATAAATGCAGGGGTGTGTGTGTGTTGTGCAGATTCTGGATGGACTCTTTATTCATAATCTACATTTGTAAATATATTTGTGTCAATTTGCCTCTATTGAGCATACGTGTGAGCATGAAAAATCCACATTCATAATCTGAATTTCGCAATCGTGTTTTTGTTTGCACGTGTGAATGTGATGAATTGCCATCTGGCAAGGGTGTGAAAGCGCTGGATTTTTTTAAAAGTTTGTATTAAATCATACAATTATTCAGATAATTCCATCTCTGAAAGGGAAATCTGCTAATCAGGTTCCCTTTCATAGGCTTCATGCCTAAAGCACGATGTGTGCTTGTGCCCTGCTGCATCACTATCCTGATTCGCAGCCCTGCTCTACCAGTTTAAAATGCACCCCAGCTCCAAAAACTGCTTTACTCTGGGATCCTATCCTGTTGGCACAATAAACTGTAAATATAAGCCATACCTGAGTTAGGGTATGGTGGCCAGCATCTCTCCAGTTATCGCAACCACAATACATTGATTTTGCACATGTGTGAGCCCTATGCGCCTGGTCCAGCTGTGGAGGTTATATGTGTATTTCTCCCAGACAAGTCCCACCCCTGTCCGCTGACAGGACTGTAGCCTTGGGGGATTGCTTCTCTTTGTTCCTTTGTAAGGGCGAGTAACACCCTTTGCCCCAGGACAGCCACTCCACATGATGCTGGCCTGGGTACAGAAACCAAGAGGCACACTCATTCACAGAGAGCCAGGCCTCACGCCGGGGGCTGCATTTCTAAAGGCCTTTGATCCTATAGAGAAGGAAAGAGGGCAGAGTTAGTGTACCCAGAGAGGGATCTGTACAGTTTTGGGAGCGTTCTGCCATCATGATTCTCTCTGCTTCTCTTTATCCTTCCTGTCACACCCACTTTCTCTGGAGCAAAATGTGACATCATACGGGCAAAGCCCATACATTTAGAAAGCAGTGATTGGACCCCTGAGGCACAGTGGCTTTAGTCCAATCACCTGGGGACCTTTGCCTATAAAAGAAGGGGTCTCCCACTACTTCTCTGAATCATCTTGAAGCATCTTTGGATCATCACTTGAGAAGATTTTGTTGGACTCTGCTGAGAAAGCCGTCCTTTCTAAAGTCCTCCAGTTGTGAGGTGAAGGAAGGTGTTCCAAAGTCAGAGGTACACGCTGTCCCCTAGCCCTCCCCAGGGATCATTGGGGGTGATCTGTTGCTGGAACAGGACCTGCCGCTCTGCCAGCCACAGTGGTACCTGGCACATCACTGTCTTAGAGGACCCTTGTAGTTGTGTGCTTGTCTCACCCATATTTGGGAGCCCGAGAACAAGGACCCATCTTGTCCCTGGATTTGGAGTAGGACCCACAGCAAACTAAGAAGTGAAATGCTGTCGGAACAAGACCACCTCTCTCCCAGCACAGCCTTACACAGGACCTCACCATGTTGGAGGACCCCTGCAGCTGTGAGCCAGCCCCCCATGTTTTCAAGTAAGAGAAAAGGACTAATCTTGTCCCTGAAGCCCTGGATTGGGACTTACAGCACCCTGCAGGATCCTCTATTGCTGCCTTTCGCTCTCTCCCGATATTCACCCAGCACCAATAAGTCTGGTTTGGTGCAGCTGAACCGGCAAGAACTTCAAAGAAGGTACTTTTAACTGCTAACTGTCCCCATGACCCATTGTTGGGCCATAGAGACTGGCTAGGTTACTTTGAACCCTTTTTGCTCACAAGTACCAATCCTTGTTCAAGAACATTGTTGCTTTTGCTTGCCTTTCACCCCTTATTCATTAGCCAGAGTGCTGCAGCAGCTATCTTTGTTTATTGTGTTCTTTCTCAGGGGTGAGTTTTGTGTGGTGTTTTTCAAGTTAGTTATTATTGTACATGGTGTGTTTAATTAAAGTGTATATATTGTTTTATAGAACCTATCAGACATTCCTTTGTTTTGGACTTTCATACCTCGCTGTTTGGGTTGCTACAGAACAAAATTCACACCCCTCTTAAGAGCACAGCCTTCCCTCGACCCATGTCACCACAAAATGTGAAGAAGGTTTATCTCTCAACTGTGCCTGTTTTACCTTTATGATTCTGTTGGCCCTTGGTTTATAGAAGTGTGAGGGCTGAGTTGGCATTGTATCCTTTACTTATCCGTGATCCTTGTACACCTGCAGGACAGTAAGCAATTTGTGAAAGTGAGCCTCTGTAACCTGTGTGCATAAACATGTGTGCGCAACCTGCGCTCTACTGCACGATCTTGGATTACAGATAGATTGTCTCATTTTTAAAAAGTGAATACCTCGAGTTTGCCTTATAATTTTCCAATGTTTTGTGGCTTGCACCAATTCCACTTAAGGGCTAGGTGTATATCAAACTTCTCGAAAATGGAAGTGGGTAAATATAAGATATTTTTCCAAACAAAATCATGTTTGTATGTAGGCAAGGGTCTCTGATATGCCCAATGCAAAACATATATTGCATACCCTTTTCTTCAACCTAAAAGCATTCCAAGTTCTCCACATTTGGCATGTGTGTATGAATGTGGACAAACGTTTTTTATTTATTTTTAACCAAATTTGACAAAGTTGCTTGGAAGAGGTGAACAGTTATAAAGGAGTAGGTTTTCACAGTTTGCTATGTAAAATGTCTTGCAACCAGAACTATGGTGTCCTTCTTGCTTGATACACCATTATCTATTCTATTCTATTATATTCTGTTTATCTATCTATTGGTCCATCTAACCTATCTATCTATCTATCTATCTATCTATCTATCTATCTATCTATCTATCTATCTATCTATCTATCTATCTATCTATCTATCTATCTATCTATCTATCTACCCATCTAACTAATCTATCTTCTATCCTATCTATATAATCTACCTACATATCTATCTTTCTATCTATCTAACTATCCCGTTTATTTCTTTATTTTTGAGAATAACATGCTGCCAGGCAGGCAATTGCGGACGCCCCATTCCTTCATGGGTCTGATGATGGGCAAATTCGTAATCAGCTTAAGCCATATTTAACATTTGTGATGGCATGGTGGCAGGGTCGGCCCTAGAATTTGCGGGCTGAGTGTGGGCCCCTTAATTAAATGTGCATCGGATGACTTTACAGGAAGTGACATCACAGGAAGTGAGGGTTACTTGTCTGCAAACATAGATTATAAACCTCCCTCACAGTTCCTCAATCACAATTGCCAGATATTTAGGTGCAGCTGCCAAACAGCATTGCCAGCTTCCCCTTCTTTCTACATGTATTGCAGCTTAGAATCATGGAAGCGTAGAGCTGCCGGGGACCCCATGGAACCTCAGGGCACACACATTGCTTCAATGTTCCCGGGGCACAATCCACTTGTACAATACCCCACACTTGGAGACCACTGCCGTGGTAATGGGATCAGAATAAATGCCTATTACAATTTATTCTATGTACTGCTTTCTGGCAGGGGAGAGTGGAGAAGTGACTGCACAGGCAGTGTTGGGGCTGGGAGGGAGGCTAGGCAGGTGTACAGGTGGGGACTTTAGACAAAAGGCAAGGGGGGCTTCAAGGTGCAAGAAAATGATGGATAGGGCTCGGGAACTGCATTGCAATTCTTGTGGTAAGCACTTTAAACACTCTACTATACCTTCAAAAGTGAAGGGGTTGTTCCAAAGAAGTGGCAAAAGAGCTGGATGTCATGAAGGTGGAACCTCAAAGGTAAGTACTGCATAAGGAAGAGTAGGACTAAGAATAATGAAGATTACCAGTAAGTAATCCCTGCCAGGCTCACATCGCGGCACACATGACAGGCGCCCCACTAAGACCCACACATGACCTCATGGCCTCCCATCTGATCCTTGCTTGCAACCAACACAAAGAAGCCTGTAGGGTGCATGCATGCACACCCAGACTGCTGATAGCCCCACAACCTGTAGCTATCCCATAATGGCAGGCAGAACCACAGATCCACATACCTTTGCAGACACTGACCGCTGGCAGGGTAAGGACAGCCACACCTATGGTTGGTGCCTGCATTAGCAGGTGCTGGTTACTTCTTGCAAATCCCACCGAAAATTCTTCGGAACACAAGCGGAAATCTGAAGCAGGGAAAATGTGCGCACGCAGCCATATTAGCCATCACCACCAACATGCCCTCGCCCTCGCAACTTGGGAAAAATCACACATGCACCAAAAAACATGGGAATCTGTACCCACAATCGGAAACACGCACGCCCTAGTTAGCAACAGTGAATGTGTCTCGATAAAAACGTAAATCACACAGAAAGCACACTGCTAAGAAAAGTAGGAGTAATCTGTGTTAAGAAATTAAAATACAGATGAAACATTTTTTCGACTCAACTCATCAAATAGTACTGCCCTTCTCCCCTCAGCCCCATAAATGGTGCTGCGCTGCTCCCTGTTAGTTACCACCCACAATACTTACGGGTTACCCTGAGCTAGTGGGAAGGCAAGAACGTTAAATCACTCACACCGCAAGACTATCACATTTGCAGTGACAAACTAAGGAGCTACAATATTACACCCATAATATGAAAGTGAAACCAAACGGCAACCTAACCTAACAACCTCAAACATTAGGCCGCAGTACCTCAAAGAACTCTGGCCAATCGTCTCGCCTTACATGCTTTAAGCCCTCACATGACACATCTCTAAGAAGTAGGTAGGGGAACCTTGCTTGCTGCTGCACGCCCTCAGCACGGTATGCCACAACTCCGACACACAACATCGCCTCTGCTCCAGAGTCCAGGCACTGAAGTCGCTCCGTCTGGCAAGGTGAGAAGTAACTGCCTTGGCTTTGCCGGCCACTGGTGACATCACGTGGCATCATGGTGGCACCGGCAAACTGTTACATTGTACAGTTCCACCCGCGCCACCTAAAAAGTGCCCGCTGTATCCCTCATGGGCCAAGGCCCGCCCCTCTCCCCCGTGCTGTGTTGTACATAACTTTGTTTTACCTCGCTGCTGCAGGTAGCATGGGCCGCCCGTGTCTGTGCCTGCAGCCTGAGCACTCACGACACAGGACAGGTCACAGCCCATGCTACATCCTGCAACAGAGGGAGGGAGGGAGTCAGTCAACGGCATCCTCTGCGCGGGGCTCCATGAGTGCCACAGGCACGGGGCCAAGTGTAGCTGCACGTGCTGCACACGCCCAGCGACAGCCATGGACGGTGGCAATGCCTTTAGGTGGGCGGAGCACACATGGGCCATCATGTGGCCAGGAGGGAAGTAAAATGGCCGGTCATAGGTATTTTACTATTGTGGCAGAATGACAATCAATCAGAAGATAAATGTGAAACACTTTATTTCTTGTCAGGTTCTGGTTGGGACTTGGGGTTTCTCTGCAACTGAAGTGGGTGTTTCAGTCTTGGAGCCTGCTATGGAAAAGATGCCAGGGTGGGTTAAATTATAAAGTGTCAGGATTGTCTCTCCACTATCTTTAATTGGGATACTGCTCTCCCTTTGGATTCTCACTCTAGCAGGAGACTCGAGGATGTGCCTCCCAGGACGCTTCTTTGTCACAATGCGCAGTCAAAGTGATCTAGCACCAAGTCGCTTCTTAGATGAATTGCACTGATCACAATTGATCGCGGGGGAATTGCTTGCAGGAAAACTGATCAATTTATTAGGTCAATTAGGACATATATGCAGGGGGAAACCCGCCGCAACCCCCTACCCAATCCAAAATCCCCTGCAACCCCCCACCCAATCCCCTTATATTATTTATTATTCCAAACCCACCCCACACATATATAAAAGAACTAAGATACAGGTAAATGTCAATTGTGCAAAAGTCAATTAGGACCACTATTAGGTCAATTTGAAAAGGTCAATTTGGGTAATACCCACATAGGGATATCGAACCGTGCTCCCCGAGGGAACTCATGCTCAGAAACTCATGGGTGTAGCACACAGCTCCCTCAGGGCTACAGTGCCAATCACATTCAGGGAGTCAGTGTCCAGCTCACTCAGATTTCCATCAGGAAGATTAGGATTTCCAGCCCCGCAGGTCTCTTAGTAGGTTTTTATCTGGGCTCCAAGCTTCTCTGGACTTCTCAAACACTTCAGCTTGGCCAGGCATCACAGACCCGTTGTCGTCCTTAGCTTTGCTCGAGTTGGGGAGTGCTTATTCTTTTCTCGTCACTACTGACTGCTCCTTTCATTTGCTATAATTCCCCGGCTTGTAGGCATCCCTCCTTGGGCCAAGACCTACTAAAATTGACATATACAAAAATTGGGAGGGTGTGAAGAGAGGGTGTGTAGAAATAATGAGAAGGAATATAAAATACTAACATATACAAATTGAGAGAGGGTCTGAGAGAGAAACAGTGAATGGTTGAGATGTGGTAGACCATGGTAAGAGCGATGGGAGACAGAGAAAGGGGCATAGACAGGGATGGAGAAACAGTGGAACATAGAGAGGTGGTAGTACTGGGGAAAAGTGATGGGAGACAGAAAACACGGCATAGACAGGGAGGGAGAAACAGTGGTGGAAGATTGAGAAGTGGTAGAACAGGGAAAGAGGGGGGAGACAGAAACAGGGGCATAGACAGGGAGAGACAGGGAGCGAGAAACAGTGGTGGAAGTGGAGAAATGGTAGAACAGGGAAAGAGGTATGGGAGACAAAGAAAGGGCCATAGATTGGGAGTCCACTCTCAAAAGAAAGCAACTCACTTGAATAAAGCTTTAATTTCAGTCAGTTCACGCGGGTTTATGTGCTTGGAATGACACCGATAATGCTATTGGCAGACAAATTAATGCCAACACGTGTAAAACAAAATGGCAGCTCGCATACCCAGTGGTTTATTTGTTTTGGTCATGGAAGTCAGTTAATCCCAATATATGATTCAGGGAAGGATTTCCAATTTCCCCAAAAATGGGAAATATGTAACTATGAATGACTTCCTGTGTATAACAGGAATATTGTCATTGTGTGCTGCTGGTTTTAACCAAAGGAGTCTTAAACTATCTATTGCAAAAACATGTTCTTCCAGGGGACAATGCCCTTACCGATCCAAAGTAAAGTCAATGAAAAGATTGATTTGAACATGAGGAGGGATCTATTTACTGAATCCAAACAGGCCCTCGCCAAAATGGAAGAGCTTCCTGGAATCTTTTAGTCTTCGCAATAGTGGTAGTCTACTTTTCGATACCCAGTGAAGATTAAACAATAGAACACAAGTATTCACTTGGTATTATTGTAGTAATCATTCAGAATTCCACAAGCTAAATAGTCTTCATACACTACCATTCACAAAAGGAATACAATGGAATAGTACAACATACTAAAAGTAGTCTCATAATACTATAAAAAGACAAATTAAATACTAAACATAGCTTTGGATTTTGATATGGGAGGGCCTCCCAAATAAAATTCAAACCACAACACACAATACACCTCTTTTTCAGAAGCCTTCCTTTACCTAGGATATTGGTGTAAACTACATCACATGTAACGTGAATGTTTTTAAGTAGTCATATAGTTCGTAGTGAGATGTACTTTGCTTAGACTGGGGAAATAATGTTGATGGTTATTACTAAGCTTAACCTTTTCAGTGCCGCTAGAATTTCTTTTAAGTAACTCATCCTCTGTTTATTCAGGTGTTTCGTGTCATTGGCCTTTTAAACATGTGCATAGGTTTCTGTGTGCATTTGCCACATCTTTGTGTCTGTATGTTTTTTGTCCGTATCTGTTGACATGTTTGAATAATTGATATGACATGACATGCATGTTTTCGTGCATTCATTATTTGTCTTTTATTGCCTTGTCTGAAGAAGTGCGGTTGTTGGTGGGGTGTGTTTTGTGCATGCTTTGACTGTATTCATATGCATGTCCACTCAAGTGCATTTTTGTGTGGTGCGTGTGTTTTGCATATGTGTCATCCGCAACTATATGCTTGTCCAGACTATTCCAGTTGCTGTTGGCATGGGTGTTTCTTAGGAGCATGTGTTATTTGTATACTTGCCATATTCACGCACATTTGGTTGGTGGCGGTACATAGGAATGTTTTGCTCATGCATCTGGGGTCAAAGTTTATTGATCCAGATGTGAGGACATGCCATGTAGCGGATTATGGATTTAGATGTACCCAGAGGGGATGAGGTTAATGAGGGCAGGGATATGTGTGTCATCTACATTTACGATCCACACTCCTAATCATGTTTGTGTAACTTCTTTACTACATATACGTGTGAACATTTGGAAACCACATTTGTAAATATTTCCAGAGGTCTTGTTTCTGTACACAGAGTGTGTATCGTGGGGTTAATACTGGATGGGGATTTTCACTGAGGAGACAAGGTTTATAAATGCAGGGGTGTGTGTGTTGTGCAGATTCTGGATGGACTCTTTATTCATAATCTACATTTGTAAATATATTTGTGTCAATTTGCCTCTATTGAGCATACGTGTGAGCATGAAAAATCCACATTCATAATCTGAATTTCGCCATCGTGTTTTTGTTTGCACGTGTGAATGAGATGAATTGCCATCTGGCAAGGGTGTGAAAGCGCTGGATTTTTTTAAAGTTTGTATTAAATCATACAATTATTCAGATAATTCCATCTCTGAAAGGGAAATCTGCTAATCAGGTTCCCTTTCATAAGCTTCATGCCTAAAGCACGATGTGTGCTTGTGCCCTGCTGCATCACTATCCTGATTCGCAGCCCTGCTCTACCAGTTTAAAATGCACCCCAGCTCCAAAAACTGCTTTACTCTGGGATCCTAACCTGTCCTGTTGGCACAATAAACTGTACATATAAGCCATACCTGAGTTAGGGTATGGTGGCCAGCAACTCTCCAGTTATCACAACCACAATACATTGATTTTGCACATGTGTGAGCCCTATGTGCCTGGTCCAGCTGTGGAGGTTATATGTGTATTTCTCCCAGACGAGTCCCACCCCTGTCCGCTGACAGGACTGTAGCCTTGGGGGATTGCTTCTCTTTTTTCCTTTGTAAGGGCGAGTAACACCCTTTGCCCCAGGACAGCCACTCCACATGATGCTAGCCTGGGTACAGAAACCAAGAGGCACACTCATTCATAGAGAGCCAGGCCTCACGCCGGGGGCTGCATTTCTAAAGGCCTTTGATCCTATAGAGAAGGAAAGAGGGCAGAGTTAGTGTACCCAGAGAGGGATCTGTACAGTTTTGGGAGCGTTCTGCCATCATGATTCTCTCTGCTTCTCTTTATCCTTCCTGTCACACCCACTTTCTCTGGAGCAAAATGTGACATCATACGGGCAAAGCCCATACATTTAGAAAGCAGTGATTGGACCCCTGAGGCACACTGGCTTTAGTCCAATCACCTGGGGACCTTTGCCTATAAAAGAAGGGGTCTCCCACTACTTCTCTGAATCATCTTGAAGCATCTTTGGATCATCACTTGAGAAGATTTTGTTGGACTCTGCTGAGAAAGCCGTCCTTTCTAAAGTCCTCCAGTTGTGAGATGAAGGAAGGTGTTCCAAAGTCAGAGGTACACGCTGTCCCCTAACCCTCCCCAGGGATCATTGGGGGTGATCTGTTGCTGGAACAGGACCTGCCGCTCTGCCAGCCACAGTGGTACCTGGCACATCACTGTCTTAGAGGACCCTTGTAGTTGTGTGCTTGTCTCACCCATATTTGGGAGCCCAAGAACAAGGACCCATCTTGTCCCTGGATTTGGAGTAGGACCCACAGCAAACTAAGAAGTGAAATGCTGTCGGAACAAGACCACCTCTCTCCCAGCACAGCCTTACACAGGACCTCACCATGTTGGAGGACCCCTGCAGCTGTGAGCCAGCCCCCCATGTTTTCAAGTAAGAGAAAATGACTAATCATGTCCCTGAAGCCCTGGATTGGGACTTACAGCACCCTGAGAGCCAAGGTAGCTGAGATCCTATTATTCTCACTATTGAACTGCTTGAAGTGTGTTTCAAGAACTGTTCAGCACGTTTGAACCTGCAGGATCCTCTATTGCTGCCTTTTGCTCTCTCCCGATATTCACCCAGCACCAATAAGTCTGGTTTGGTGCAGCTGAACCGGCAAGAACTTCAAAGAAGGTACTATTAACTGCTAACTGTCCCCACGACCCATTGTTGGGCCATAGAGACTGGCTAGGTTACTTTGAACCGTTTTTGCTCACAAGTACCAATCCTTGTTCAAGAACATTGTTGCTTTTGCTTGCCTTTCACCCCTTATTCATTAGCCAGAGTGCTGCAGCAGCTATCTTTGTTTATTGTGTTCTTTCTCAGGGGTGAGTTTTGTGTGGTGTTTTTCTAGTTAGTTATTATTGTACATGGTGTGTTTAATTAAAGTGTATATATTGTTTTATAGAACCTATCAGACATTCCTTTGTTTTGGACTTTCATACCTCGCTGTTTGGGTTGCTACAGAACAAAATTCACACCCCTCTTAAGAGCACAGCCTTCCCTCGACCCATGTTACCACAAAATGTGAAGAAGGTTTATCTCTCAACTGTGCCTGTTTTACCTTTATGATTCTGTTGGCCCTTGGTTTATAGAAGTGTGAGGGCTGAGTTGGCATTGTATCCTTTACTTATCCGTGATCCTTGTACACCTGCAGGACAGTAAGCAATTTGTGAAAGTGAGCCTCTGTAACCTGCGTGCATAAACATCTGTGCGCAACCTCCGCTCTACTGCACGATCTTGGATTACAGATAGATTGTCTCATTTTTAAAAAGTGAATACCTCGAGTTTGCCTGATAATTTTCCAATGTTTTGTGGCTTGCACCAATTCCACTTAAGGGCTAGGTGTATATCAAACTTCTCGAAAATGGAAGTGGGTAAATATAAGATATTTGTCCCAAAATCATGTTTTTATGTAGGCAAGGGTCTATGATATGCCCAATGCAAAACATATATTGCATACCCTTTTCTTCATCCTAAAAGCATTCCATGTTCTCCACATTTGGCATGTGTGTATGAATGTGGACAAACGTTTTTTATTTATTTTTAACCAAATTTGACAAAGTTGCTTGGAAGAGGTGAACAGTTATAAAGGAATAGGTTTTCACAGTTTGCTATGTAAAATGTCTTGCAACCAGAACTATGGTGTCCTTCTTGCTTGATACACCATTATCTATTCTATTCTATTATATTCTGTTTATCTATCTATTGGTCCATCTAACTAATCTGCCTATCTTTCATCTATCTATCTATCTATCTATCTATCTATCTATCTATCTATCTATCTATCTATCTATCTATCTATCTATCTATCTATCTACCCATCTAACTAATCTATCTTCTATCCTATCTATATAATCTACCTACATATCTATCTTTCTATCTATCTAACTATCCCGTTTATTTCTTTATTTTTGAGAATAACATGCTGCCAGGCAGGCAATTGCGGACGCCCCATTCCTTCATGGGTCTGATGATGGGCAAATTCGTAATCAGCTTAAGCCATATTTAACATGTGTGATGGCATGGTGGCAGGGTCGGCCCTAGAATTTGCAGGGTAAGTGCGGGTCCCTTAATTAAATGTGCATCGGATGACTTTACAGGAAGTGACATCACAGGAAGTGAGGGTTACTTGTATGCAAACATAGATTATAAACCTCCCTCACAGTTCCTCAATCACAATTGCCAGATATTTAGGTGCAGCTGCCAAACAGCATTGCCAGCTTCCCCTTCTTTCTACATGTATTGCAGCTTAGAATCATGGAAGCGTAGAGCTGCCGGGGACCCCATGGAACCTCAGGGCACACACATTGCTTCAATGTTCCCGGGGCACAATCCACTTGTACAATACCCCACACTTGGAGACCACTGCCGTGGTAATGGGCTCAGAATAAATGCCTATTACAATTTATTCTATGTACTGCTTTCTGGCAGGGGAGAGTGGAGAAGTGACTGCACAGGCAGTGTTGGGGCTGGGAGGGAGGCTAGGCAGGTGTACAGGTGGGGACTTTAGACAAAAGGCAAGGGGGGCTTCAAGGCGCAAGAAAATGATGGATAGGGCTCGGGAACTGCATTGCAATTCTTGTGGTAAGCACTTTAAACACTCTACTATACCTTCAAAAGTGAAGGGGGTGTTTCAAAGAAGTGGCAAAAGAGCTGGATGTCATGAAGGTGGAACCTCAAAGGTAATTACTGCATAAGGAAGAGTAGGACTAAGAGTAATGAAGATTACCAGTAAGTAATCCCTGCCAGGCTCACATCGCGGCACACATGACAGGCGCCCCACTAAGACCCACACATGACCTCATGGCCTCCCATCTGATCCTTGCTTGCAACCAACACAAAGAAGCCTGTAGGGTGCATGCATGCACACCCTGACTGCTGGTAGCCCCACAACCTGTAGCTATCCCATAATGGCAGGCAGAACCACAGATCCACATACCTTTGCAGACACTGACCGCTGGCAGGGTAAGGACAGCCACACCTATGGTTGGTGCCTGCATTAGCAGGTGCTGGTTACTTCTTGCAAATCCCACCGAAAATTCTTCGGAACACAAGCGGAAATCTGAAGCAGGGAAAATGTGCGCACGCAGCCATATTAGCCATCACCACCAACATGCCCTCGCAACTTGGGAAAAATCACGCATGCACCAAAAAACATGGGAATCTGTACCCACAATCGGAAACACGCACGCCCTAGTTAGCAACAGTGAATGTGTCTCGATAAAAACGTAAATCACACAGAAAGCACACTGCTAAGAAAAGTAGGAGTAATCTGTGTTAAGAAATTAAAATACAGATGAAACATTTTTTCGACTCAACTCATCAAATAGTACTGCCCTTCTCCCCTCAGCCCCATAAATGGTGCTGCTGCTCCCTGTTAGTTACCACCCACAATACTTACGGGTTACCCATAGCTAGTGGGAAGGCAAGAACGTTAAATCACTCACACCGCAAGACCATCACATTTGCAGTGACAAACTAAGGAGCTAGAATATTACACCCATAATATGAAAGTGAAACCAAACGGCAACCTAACCTAACAACCTCAAACATTATGCCGCAGTACCTCAAAGAACTCTAGCCAATCGTCTCGCCTTACAAGCCCTCACATGACACATCTCTAAGAAGTAGGTAGGGTAACCTTGCTTGCTGCTGCACGCCCTCAGCACGGTATGCCACAACTCCGACACACAACATCGCCTCTGCTCCAGAGTCCAGGCACTGAAGTCGCTCCGTCTGGCAAGGTGAGAAGTAACTGCCTTGGCTTTGCCGGCCACTGGTGACATCACGTGGCATCATGGTGGCACCGGCAAACTGTTACATTGTACAGTTCCACCCGCGCCACCTAAAAAGTGCCCGCTGTATCCCTCATGGGCCAAGGCCCGCCTCTCTCCCCCGTGCTGTGTTGTACATAACTTTGTTTTACCTCGCTGCTGCAGGTAGCATGGGACGCCCGTGTCTGTGCCTGCAGCCTGAGCACTCACGACACAGGACAGGTCACAGGCCATGCTACATCCTGCAACAGAGGGAGGGAGGGAGTCAGTCAACGGCATCCTCTGCGCGGGGCTCCATGAGTGCCACAGGCACGGGGCCAAGTGTAGCTGCACGTGCTGCACACGCCCAGCGACAGCCATGGACGGTGGCAATGCCTTTAGGTGGGCGGAGCACACATGGGCCATCATGTGGCCAGGAGGGAAGTAAAATGGCCGGTCATAGGTATTTTACTATTGTGGCAGAATGACAATCAATCGGAAGATAAATGTGAAACACTTTATTTCTTGTCAGGTTCTGGTTGGGACTTGGGGTTTCTCTGCAACTGAAGTGGGTGTTTCAGTCTTGGAGCCTGCTATGGAAAAGATGCCAGGATGGGTTCAATTATAAAGTGTCAGGATTGTCTCTCCACTATCTTTAATTGGGATACTGCTCTCCCTTTGGATTCTCACTCTAGCAGGAGACTCGAGGATGTGCCTCCCAGGACGCTTCTTTGTCACAATGCGCAGTCACAGTGATCTAGCACCAAGTCGCTTCTTAGATGAATTGCACTGATCACAATTGATCGCGGGGGAATTGCTTGCAGGAAAACTGATCAATTTATTAGGTCAATTAGGACATATATGCAGGGGGAAACCCGCCGCAACCCCCTACCCAATCCAAAATCCCCTGCAACCCCCCCACCCAATCCCCTTATATTATTTATTATTCCAAACCCACCCCACACATATATAAAAGAAGTAAGATACAGGTAAACGCCAATTGTGCAAAAGTCAATTAGGACCACTATTAGGTCAATTTGAAAAGGTCAATTTGGGTAATACCCACATAGGGATATCGAACTGTGCTCCCTGAAGGAACTCATGCTCAGAAACTCATGGGTGTAGCACACAGCTCCCTCAGGGCTACAGTGCCAATCACATTCAGGGAGTTAGTGTTCAGCTCACTCAGATTTCCATCAGGAAGATTAGGATTTCCAGCCCCGCAGGTCTCTTAGTAGGTTTTTATCTGGCCTCCAAGCTTCTCTGGACTTCTCAAACACTTCAGCTTGGCCAGGCATCACAGACCCGTTGTCGTCCTTAGCTTTCCTCGAGTTGGGGAGTGCTTATTCTTTTCTCGTCACTACTGACTGCGCCTTTCATTTGCTATAATTCCCCAGCTTGTAGGCATCCCTCCTTGGGCCAAGACCTACTAAAATTGACATATACAAAAATTGGGAGGGTGTGAAGAGAGGGTGTGTAGAAATAATGAGAAGGAATATAAAATACTAACATATACAAATTGAGAGAGGGTCTGAGAGAGAACCAGTGAATGGTTGAGATGTGGTAGACCATGGTAAGAGCGATGGGAGACAGAGAAAGGGGCATAGACAGGGATGGAGAAACAGTGGAACATGGAGAGGTGGTAGTACTGGGGAAAAATGATGGGAGACAGAAAACACGGCATAGACAGGGAGGGAGAAACAGTGGTGGAAGATTGAGAAGTGGTAGAACAGGGAAAGAGGGGGGAGACAGAAACAGGGGCATAGACGGGGAGAGACAGGGAGCGAGAAACAGTGGTGGAAGATGGAGAAATGGTAGAACAGGGAGAGAGGTATGGGAGACAAAGAAAGGGCCATAGATTGGGAGTCATGTGGATGGAAAAAGAGTGGAAGAAGATTAAGACGTGGCAAAACAGGGAAACGGATGGGAGACAGAAAAAGGGGCATGGGCAGGGAGGCAGAAACAGTGGATGACAGAGCGGTGGTAGAACATGGAAAGAGGGATGGGAGCCAGAGAAAAAGGTATACATAGTGAGAGGCAGCGAGGGAGACACTGTGGAAGGTGGAGAGGTGGTAAAACAGGGAAAGTGGGATGGGAGACAGAGAAAGGGGCATAGATGGAGGAGACTGGGAGGGAGAAACAGTGGAAGATAGAGATGTGGTAGAACAGGGAATGAGGAATGGAAGACAGAAGAAGGGGCATAGACCGAGAGGGAGAAACAGTCGTGGGTGATAGAGAGATGGTAGAACAGGGAAAGAGTGATGGGAGACAGAGGATGTGGCATAGACAGGGAGAGACATGGTGGGAGAGACATGGTGGGAGACACAGTGGTGGAAGACAGAGGGGTAGTAGAACAGGGAAAGAGGGGTGGGAGACAGAGCAAGGAGCATAGATAGGGAGGGAGAAAGGGAGAAACAATGGAAGATAGAGAGGTAGTAGAACAGAGAAAGAGGGATGGAAGACAGAGAATGGATGTACAAAGGGAGAGACAGGGCGGGAGAAACAGTGGAAGATAGAGAAGTGGTGGAACAAGAAAAAGGAATGGAAGATGGAGAAAGGGGCACAGATATGGATAGACAGGCGGTAGAAACAGACAATAGAGAAGTGGTACAACAGGGAAATAGGCATGTGAGGCAGAGAAAGAGGCATAGATAGAGTTTAGATTGAGGGAGAAACAGTGGTGGAAGAGGGAGAAGTAGTAGAAAGGGGAAAGAGGAATGGAGACAGAGAAAGAGGCATAGACAGGGTGAGACAGGGATGGAGAAACAGTGGAAGATAGGCAGGTGGTAGAACAGGGAAATAGGGATGGGAGACAGAGAAAGGGGCCTAGATAGGGAGGGAGAAACAGTGGAAGAAAGAGAGGTGGTAGAACAGGGAAAGAGGTATGAGAGGCAGAGAAAGAGGCATAGATAGGGGGAGTTGGAGTGGGAAACTGTGGAAGAGAGGTGGTATGACGGGGAAAGAAGGATGGAAGACAGAGTTTTGGGAGGCAGATGAATGTCATCCATAGCTTCTGCCCCTCGCCTGCATCAATCCCGCAAAGGTGAGAGACATTACTCACTGAGACAGCCGTTCCACACTTATTCCCCACAGGTACAGCAAGGTTGGGAACCATGTGAGCGGAAGATGGCAAAAACATTCAAACTAACATTGTTAACAGTTGAAAAACATGCACCAGATAAAAGCAAATATGCACTCCACATGAAGAACATGAACAATAGGTTATATGTGCATTAGACATGAAGAAAATTAACATAGCATGCACAGACATGAAGAACACTAACATGACCAATGTATAAGGTGAATGCAACATGAACGACACGCAGATATAGCTTGTTAACACAGAATCAAGAGTGTAGTTGGACAGCCATCTTATTAAAAATGTAAGCCACAACACGTCTCTGAATTATCACAGGCCTTAAAGCCTCGGGAAAACACGAAGGGCCGAATCCACAGATATACTTATCAGTGCAGACCTCAGACAGTGACTAACAACTAATGCAAAGGTTAAAGTGAAATTAAGGGGATGGAGTGAAGGCACAAGATAGCAATTCCCAAGATGCAGGCAGTATACTTGCAGATTAAGTAAAGTTTTATCACAACACAACCAGCTTTGTTTACCAGGTGCAACAAAACAGTAAACCAAAAGACTCCATGAAGAGTAACTCAAGAGTGTCCTCAGTGGTAATAGAAAACAGGACACACACATTAATATTAGCCTAAATCTCAATAAATAAGAGGTCAATCTATTCCTAACACGCTCCCATTGCTTGTGATCTATAATTGGAGAACACTGGCCATTCATTAGAAGCGAAAATGGATAGGACACCTGCCGTACTCCATAAATGCACATGTAGAAATGAGGCGCCACTCAAGGCCAAGTACAAAGGGATTCCCCACTCTCATGGCCTGAGAATGAGGGGTGGTAACCTTTAATTGAAGGAAGAATGTTCCTTGGGCTTCTCTCCCCCTACTCTATATCTGACCCATATCCTGACAACCTGCCAAGTGTCCAAGTCTGGTAAGCAATGTGCCAACCTATCAAAATCTTCAAAGACTTATCGCCCATCAAGAAGTATGCCAACCAACTCCTTGCCGTGAAGATGATGTATTTTATCCTTTATTTAAAAACAGTTGGTTCCAGGTGGAGTATTCAGATACGTATAACCCAATTAAACGTTTAACCCGTATGTCATCTATATGTGCCAAATGCACTAATCTATCCCTCTTCCCCATCGGTTTTGTACACTGATATTATGATGTCATTGATGACACATTTGTAGTACTTGAGCAACTGTTTTTGTAGTAAGGCAAGAGCAACAACATTTTAATGCTTGTATGCTGTCCCGGCTTGTTTTGACAATTCTGAGTGTGCCACATGGTAACTTTCAAGTTTCATATAGGCGCGGGCATGCTATCCTTCAATCAAAAGCTATCTAGATGCGACGCAGACCAACATTCACAATTCTATCCAAGTGCAGGCAGTATGGCAAGAGCAACAACATTTTAATGCTTGTATGCTGTCCCGGCTTTATATTGATGTGAATGAAGTTGGGTTTTGCCCTGCACTTTGTCTACTCCTTCATTGAATCTGGTTTGGATCGACTCAGTTTCTTGTGGGCCTATCTGGGACTTTTGAGCCTCCTTAACAAGAGAAAGGGTCATGGAGAGGTCGAGACAGGGAGGGAGAAAGAGTGGAAGATAGAGAGATGGTAGAACAGGGAAAGAGGGATGGGAGGGAGAGAAAAGTGCATAAATATGGAGCGATAGGGAGAGGGGACCAAGTAAGTTCTTATGGGGGAAAGATAGCAACAATCATCTTCATACGGGGGCCCAGGTAAAAGCTTGAAGTGGGAGCATTTTACTCAGTATTTTGTCTGTTTGGGGAAAATGATAGTTAAGGAAGGCACAAAGTAATTACTAGTCCCAATTGATTTAATTTTGTTGGGAAGTCAAAATATATTTGAATTCTGAACCAGATATCTTTTTGTAATCCTTGCTTATGGTACTTACCAACTGATTCATACAAATGAAAAGATGCACTTTGACCTTAATGTTCCTCTTTAGAGCAGAGGCATCTTGCTGTGCCACTGCTCTGCTGGTGCCATTGATGAGGGCATATTTGTGGAGCTGTGCGGGTGGAAGCAGGGCAACAGATCCTATGTGGCCCTTCTTTCTTAATGTGAATGTTTTTTACTCCCTATTTTTTAGTTGGGAGTATTTGCCTCTTTTTAGGTTGTAAAATTGCTTGGCACGCCCCTTATCTGTAGGACTGGTACAGGGACAAGTGGTAAGAATAGAGTGGCGGGCTAAGCAGTGGCAGGATAGGAAGGCAGAGTCTCAAAAACAGCTGGTTATTGAGGAATAACTTTTATAGACAAGGAATCTGTCCCGCCCATTAGATAAATGTATTCATCTTGGTTATCAGATGACGGTCTGTGCTGGAATTAGAAGAATGCCAACAAACCGCTTCAAGGAGGATGCAGGAAACGCTGCTGGACAGATCAGCCTTGCTCATCAGCGGGCATGGGTGCGCCCACCCTGAATGCCAGCATGCATGGCTTCTGTTTACACCCTTAATAATACTGCATGTCCTGCCTCTCTTTTTTAATATCTATGATTCATTTGTGTGTATTTGGAAAAAGGGAAACGCCCAAAAAGACTGAAAGTTAAAAAAAAACTCTATAGTATATTTGACTGAATTTAGGCTGTACGAACATCTCGTATAACCTACAAATTGGAACAAATATGTCATACAAACCATTACAGTGAAGAAGGGTTCAGGGGTGTTCCCCGCACCCTTCTACACTGTTTTGTGAGCAGGGGCTGCAGGGGTGCCCCTCGCTCCCGTCTCAAAAAAGTTATAAAAAAATAAAAATAAAAGCGGACCCTGCAACGTCAGTTCGCACACACGCAAGTGAAGGGAACTTGCCGCACACAAGGAGGTGTGCCACCCACAGGTAAGTAAGAGACTGCAGGGAGGGCAAGGGTATTGTCAGAAATGTAGAGAAAACCAAAAGGTATTTTCGGTAAAATAACTTTTGTTCTTTTCTCCCTGGAACATTTCAGCTTTGTGAAAATCGCGGTAGATCTGGAAAACGTGGTGGAAGAGGACGTGTTTTTGCTTTAGTCTACTTTACATGGAGCACATATTCCAGCTGCTTGTCACTGGCTTGAGATTCAGCCAGATCTATTTTTTTGTTTCGGCTGGAAACTGTTGCATTGGAGTACAGATAGAACACAGCCTCTGTTATTTCATCAGGGTATTTACATACCCGTTGGGCACCCAAGGCAATGATGCTCCTTATGGTCAATCCCCCCGTTGGGCACCCAAGGCAATGCTGCTCCTTATGGTCAATCCCACTGACTATCTGCCTCTTCCTTCCCATTTGAACTATCTCTGTTATGAAGTACCACCAAACTCTGCGCTGCAGAGGGCCATAGGGCCTGCCAGTGTTATTTTTTTAAGCAATCGTCTGAGAGTTAATGGCTTCATTGCCACTTCATTCTGGCAGTAAATGCAATACTTAAGCAACTCCTTTTGTAGTATGACGAGAGGGACGAGTTTATAATGCCTGTATGCTGTCCCGGCTTTATTAGCTGTAAATAAAGTTGTGTTTTGCCATGAACTTTGTCTACTCCGTCATTGAGTCTGGTTTAGATTGACTCAGATTCTTGTGGACCTATCTGGGACTTTTGGGCCACCTTAACAAGAGAAAGGGGCATAGACAGGGAGGGAGAAACAGTGGAATGATGAAGAAGTGATAGAACTGGGAAAGAGGGATGGGAGACTGAGAAAAGGGCATAGATGGGGGGATAGGGAGGGAGAAACAGTGGACTATAGAGAGGTGGTAGAAGAGGGGAAAGAGGGATGGGAGACAGAGAACCAGGCATAAATATGGAGTGATAGGGGAACAAGGAAACTCATATAGGTGAAAGATATCAACACTCAGCTTCATACGGGGGCCCAGGTAAAATCTTGAATTGGGAGTATTTTACTCAGTATTTTGTTTAAGTTTGGGGAAAATTATAGTTTAGGAAGGCACAAAGTAATTACTATTCCCAATGGACTTAATTTTTTAGGGCAGTCAAAATATATTTGAATTCTGAACCAGATATCTCTTTGTAATCCATGCTTATGGTACTTACCAGCCTGATTCATACAAATTAAAAGATGCACTTTGACCTCACTGTTATTCTTTAGAGAAGAGGCATCTTCCTTTGGCACTGCTCTGCTGGTGCCATTGATGAGGGCATATTTGTGGAGCTGTGCGGGTGGAAGCAGGGCAGCAGATCCTATGTGGCCCTTGTTTCTTAATGTGAATATTGTGTACTCCCTATTTTTTTTTTTTGTTGGGAGTATTTGCCTCTTTTTAGGCTGTAAAATTGCTTGGCACGCCCCTTATCTGTAGGACTGGTACAGGGACATGTGGTAAGAATAGAGGGGCGGGCTAAGCAGTGGCAGGATAGGAAGGCAGAGTCTCAAAAGCAGCTGGAGCTATTGAGCAATAACTTATAGACAAGGAATCCGTCCCGCCCATTAGATAAATGTATTCCTCCTGGTTATCAGATGACGGTCTGTGCTGGAATTAGAAGAATGCCAACAAACCGCTTCAAAGAGGATGCAGGAAACGCTGCTGGACAGATCAGCCGTGCTCATCAGCGGGCACGGGTGCGCCCACCCTGAATGCCAGCATGCATGGCTTCTGTTTACACCCTTAATACTGCATGTCCTGCCTCTCTTTTTTAATATCTGATTCATTTTTGTGGATTTAGAAAAAGGGAAACACCCAAAAAGACGGAAAGAAAAAAAGAAACGTTAGGTATATTTGACCGAATTTAGGCTGCATGAAAATCTCATATAGCCTAAAAATTTGAACAGATATGCCATACAAACCATTACAGTGAAGAAGGGCTGCGGGGGGGGGGGTGTCCGCTGCAGCCTTCTTCACTGTAATGTGAGCGGGAGTCACAGGGGTGTCCCCCGCTCCTGTCTCAATAAACTAAAATAAAAAAGAAAAGGAAAGCGTTCCCTGTGGCACCGTTTCCCATACACGCAGGTGAAGGGAACCGGCGGCACACAAGGAGGTGTGCCACCCACAGGTAAGTAAGGGGTCGGGGGCAAAGGGATAGTCAGAAATGTTCGTGGGAGAGAAAGCCAAAAGTTATTTTCAGTAAAATAACTTTTGTTCTTTTCTCCCCGGAACATTTCAGCTTCGTGAAAACCACGGTAAATCAGGAAAACGTGGTGGAAGAGGACGTGTTTTTGCTTTAGTCTACTTTACATGGAGCACATATTCCAGCTGCTTGTCACTGGCGTGAGATTCCGCCAGATCTATTTTTAGTTTTGGCTGTAAACTGTTGCATTGGAGTACAGATAAAACACAGACTCTGGAATTTCATCAGGGTATTTACATACCCGTTGGCCGCCCAAGTCCATGCTGCTCCCTATGGTCAATCCCACTGACTATTTGCCTCTTTCTTCCCAATGCACATCCCCTGGGGATCTCTTTGAACTAGCTCTGTTATGAAGTATCACCAAACTCTGTGCTCTAGAGGGCATTGGGGCCATAGGGCCTGCCAGTGTCATTTTTTTAAGCAATCAGAAAATAGTTATAGGTGCCCCTCTGCGAGAACGAACACGGCTAAACGACCTGTTCTTTGGGAAGGTACCCACTCGAGAGTCCGCAGCCACACTTTACCTCACTGTACCTTTCACAGAGGGAAATATCCATTTGTATATCAGTCTTTGTCCTGCCCTAAGCCAATCCAGTACCGAAATGCTATGCAATTCTCTTCTGAACAAGAATACCAACAGCAACCCCAGACACGTGTTTCAGCCTTGTTGGGCCTCATCAGTGAGGTGGAGCTGTGCTTCTCTGAGCACAGTGAGCAAGGGGCCCACGCCTGGATGACCCAAGGAAACTTAGGGTGACTAAACCTACGTCCCTTAAGCAATCAGAAAATAGTCATAGGCGCCCCTCTGCGAGAATGGACACGACAAACTGCCAAGTGTCCATGTCTGGTAAGAAATGTGCCAACCTATCCAAATCCTCAGAGACAGACCGCCCATCAAGTAGTATGCCAACCAACCCCTTGCCGCGAAGATTATGTATTTTATCCTTTATTAAAAAAGGTTTGTTTTCAGGTGGAGTATTCAGATACGTATAACCCAACGAACTGTTTATCCTGTATGCCATCTATATGTGCCAGATGCACTAATCTATCCCTCTTCCCCATCGGTTTTGTTAACTGATATTATGTTATGTTGTCATTGATGACACACTTGTAGTACTTAAGCAACTGTTTTTGTAGTATCGCAAGAGCAACAAGATTTTAATGCTTGTATTGTCCCGGCTTTGTTTTGATGTGAACAAAGTTGGGTTCTGCCCTGCACTTTGTCTTGTCCGTCATAGAGTCTCGTTTGGATTGACTCATATTCTTGTGTGTCTATCTGGGACTTTTGAGCCTCCTTAACAAGGGAAAGAGTCATAGATAGGGAGAGTCAGAGAGGGAGAAACAGTGGAAGATAGGTGGTAGAAAAGGGAAAGAGGGATGGGAGACAGAGAAACAGGCATAAATATGGAGCGATAGGGAGAGGTGAACAAGGAAATTCATATAGGTAAAAGATAGCAACAACCAACTTCATTTAGGGGGCCCAGGTAAAATCTTGAAGTGGGAGTATTCTACTCAGTATTTTGTTTGAGTTTGGGGAAAATTATATTTTAGGAAGTAACAGTAATTACTATTCCCAATTGACTTAATTTTTAGGGAAGTCAAAATATATTTGAATTCTGAAACAGATATCTTTTGTAATCCTTGCTTATGGTACTTACCAACTGATTCATACAAATTAAAAGATGCACTTTGACCTCACTGTTATTCTTTAGAGCAGAGGCATCTTCCTTTGGCACTGCTCTGCTGGTGCCATTGATGAGGGCATATTTGTGGAGCTGTGCGGGTGGAAGCAGGGCAGCAGATCCTATGTGGCCCTTGTTTCTTAATGTGAATGTTGTGTACTCCCTATTTTTTTGTTGGGAGTATTTGCCTCTTTTTAGGCTGTAAAATTGCTTGGCACGTCCCTTATCTGTAGGACTGGTACAGGGACATGTGATAAGAATAGAGGGGCGGGCTAAGCAGTGGCAGGATAGGAAGGCTGAGTCTCAAAAGCAGCTGGAGCTATTGAGCAATAACTTATAGACAAGGAATCCGTCCCGCCCATTACATAAATGTATTCCTCCTGGTTATCAGATGACGGTCTGTGCTGGAATTAGAAGAATGCCAACAAACCGCTTCAAGGAGGATGCAGGAAACGCTGCTGGACAGATCAGCCGTGCTCATCAGTGGGCACGGGTGCTCCCACCCTGAATGCCAGCATGCATGGCTTCTGTTTACACCCTTAATGCTGCATGGCCTGCCTCTATTTTTTAATATCTATGATTCATTTGTGTGTATTTGGAAAAAGGGAAACACCCAAAAAGACGGAAAGAAAAAAAACGATAGTGTATTTCACCGAATTTAGTCTGTTCGAAAATCTCGTAGAGCCTAAAAATGTGAACACAATGCAATAGAAACCATGAAAGTAAAGAAGGGCTGCAGGGGTGTCCCCCGCGCCCTTCTTCACTGTAATGTGAATGGGGGTTGCAGGGGTGTCTCCTGCTCCCGTCTCAACAAGGTTATAAAAACAAAAAAAGGAAAAGCGGACCCTGCAGCACCAGTACCCATACACGCAAGTGAAGGGAACCGGCAGCACAGAAGGAGGTGTGCCGCCCACAGGTAAGTGAGGGGTGGGGGAAAAGGGGATAGTCAGAAATGTTCAGGGTAAAGAAAACCATGAGTAATTTTCGGTAAAATAACTTTTGTTCTTTTCTCCCTGGAACATTTTAGCTTCGTGAAAATCGCAGTAAATCTGAAAAATGTGGTAGGAAGAGGACCTGTTTTTGCTTTAGTCTACTTTACATGGAGCACATATTCCAGCTGCATGTCACTGGCGTGATATTAAGCCAGATACATTTTTAGTTTTGGCAGTAAACTGTTGCATTGGAGTACAGATGGAACACAGCCTCTGGAATGTCATCAGAGTATTTACATGCCCGTTGACAACCAAGGCCATGCAGCTCCCTATAGTCAATCCCACTGACTATCTGCCTCTTCCTTCCCAATGCAAATCCCCCGGGGTTCTCTTTGAAGTAGCTCTGTTATGAAGTTCCACCAAACTCTGTGCTCCAGTGGGCCATAGGTCCTGCCAGTGTTATTTTTTTAACAGTCTTATGAGAGGTAATGGCTTCATTGCCACTTCATTCTGGCTGTAAATGAGTACTTGGTGAAAAATATCTTCAGCATGTCTGCCTTAAGCCACCTGATTTATAATCAAAGTGTGTCCTTCCATCTGTTCCCTGCACTGAATTCCTGTTAAAAATAATCATTGGCAAAGCCAACGATTTTGGCTTGTGTAAAGCTATAAGATACATTTGCCAGGAGCTGACATTCTAGGCTAAGTAGTCAAACCATTTTCCAGCTGTTGCCATCTTTTGGCTTGGTAACACCATTCTGGAAGTGCTTGTCAAATGCCTACGCTGTGCCTACACAAAAGCCAAAACTGTCAGCTTTGCCATTTTTTTATTTTTTGCATTTTTAAAGCGCTCGCACAGCCCGGGGGGCATCGAGGTGCTGTTACAGGAATATATTTCTTAGTTGCGTATTTATAACACGCTTAATACCCACAGGTTTCTAAGCACGGACCCGGGGATCGAATGTGTGTTGCTTCGTGGCATCTTGTTTCGAAGGCGAGCATGTTGCTGCTGTGATATCCTCCCGGGACAATGCTTTTTTGAATCCAACAGCACTCTACATGCTGAGACAAATATGTACATAATGACAATGGTATAAGTAAAACTACAAGTTCCATAAACCAAGCTGTGGTTCACTATACATTGAGTACTGGCTGATGGATACTCTCATGACATAGAGTGCGGAAAGTTGATAGCTGTGAGCCATTTCTCAAAGACTCTGCCACAGGTCTGTTGAAAATACTTGTGAGCACATGCATAGTCACAGAGCTACTGAATGAAAAGATACTCTGTGTGATTTCCTGTGGCTACAGAAGACTGAAGAACTTCTGCCCTAAGTTAAAGCCAGCACTGAGCAAGCCAATAGTTGTGTAGAGTGAAAAGAATGTCCCTGGTGGGAGGGCACAACATCATCTGACACTGTGAGTGTGTAGAAGGTGCCCAAAAGGAGATCATTTGACAGACAAATTAATACCAAAACTTTTATTTTATTTTATTTGTAGAGCGCAACCAAGCCCGGAGGCATGTGGGCGCTATTCTTATAAGTCACAAAGACAAAAAAACAGATCTGGCATACAATAATGATACGCATAAAGGTTACATACAAAGATTTACAAAATATACATCAGCAGAATTGCAAAAATGGGGAAAGGTAACACATGTACAACAATAAAAGATTGCATCTAGTTAGTCTAACTATTATGCAGCTAGGTTAAGGTCTTGCTCATGGAGCCAGCCTTTAAGCTTTTTCCGGAATAAAGGGAAGAATGGCTCCTCTCTTAATGATACAGGATGTGCGTTCCATTTCTTTGCAGCGTGGACTGGGAAGCTAACCCCACCTGCACGTTGTTGTTTAAAGCGTGGAATGGAAACACAATGCGACTGAGCAGTTCTGGGGGGTCATGTAGAGGAATGATGTGAGATACTGTTTGACAGGTAGATAGGCACTTGGTTGGAGAGGCACTTATGGGTGAGGGAAAGTGTTTTCAGGTCAATTCTTTGCTTGACGTTAAGCCATTTTATTGTGTGTCTGGTTGTGGTAATATGTTGCTTCCTGGGAATGTTAAGGGCTGATCTAATAGCATTATTTTGCATGACTTGCATTTTGTTGAGGTTTTGTTGTGATGTGCCCAAGTATAGCGTGTTGCAATAATCAAGCTTTGATAAGCCTAATGCTCTCGCTACTGAGATGCAGTTAGTTGAAGTCAGATGTGGGCGGCAGGCTGTAATGAGCTTACAGGCGTGAGCTGTGGATGATGCCAGGGCTCTAGTTTGTCTCGTTAAAGTGAGAGTGGAGGCAATGTAGATTCCCAAAGTTTTCACAGCGTTGGCTACTTTAATGATGTTGCCATCGATATTGAATGAGGAGAATAGGCACCTAATTTGTTTAGTTTGACTGATGACCCTAAGAAAGCAGCACAGTCTTCTCGTCATTGAGGCAGAGCCCATGCTTCACCATCCAAGTTTGTATAATACTGTAGATGCCGTTAAGGGTCTTACTGTCTACAATGTGATTACCAGTAATAGGGATGAGTATCTGGGTGTCATCCGCATAGTTGGTGTACAAGACCCCCAGATAGTCGAGCTTATCAAAAAGAGGCTTGGTGAACACATTGTAGAGAGTAGAGGGGCACACAAGATCCTTGTGGGACCACACAGTTGAATGGAGTGGGCGAGGCAGAGGCTGAACTGGCAAAGACCCTCATGGATCTGTTGTTAAGGAAGGACTCAATCCAAGCATTTGCTTGGTCCGAGAGGTGCGCAGCAGATGAGAGGTGTTGGCATAAGATTGTATGGTTCACCAAGTCAAATGCCGCTGATAGGTCGAGTAGCAAACGTGTAAAACAAATGGATTCTGCATGGCCGATCCCATAGCCAGGGGTTTATTATTTTTTCTGGTCATGGAGGTCACATAATCCCTGTATATGATGCAGTTAAGGCTTTAGTATTTCCCAAAAAATGGGAATGATGTTACCATAAATTACTTCCTGTATGTAACAGGAATATTGTCATTTGGACATTCAACTTGATGTTTAATGGAGACACTTAAATGTACTGATGCAAATAATATGTGCCATTTGTGCCATGTGCCATTTGCACAGTTAAATGTATATAATATCTTGGAAAGGCCTTTGTAACCATCAAGAGAATGGACCATCCTACAGATTTGGTTGGACATTGGAAGTACACTATCTACAGTGTATAAAGCACTTACATAGCACACACATAACAAGCATGCAAAAGCAAGCGGGTGGCAGCCAGTTCAACCCTGAATGAGGGGGGAATAATAAAGTTAGAGGTTAGTTTGAAGTAGGAGCAAGGTGTGGAGTGGAGGAAAGAAATCCTGTTACCAAGGCCGTGGTGTGCATGTGGATACAGTGATAGTGCTTTTACAACCTATGTGCACTGAATGTGCTCTGTGGTCGAGTGGAGCCCGTGTGTGGGATGTTGATGTATGTAGCGAAGCTGCAGGGCGCAATATGTGTACAGTTTTGTGGCTTGTTTTGCCCTATGTAATATAACATGGTGGTATCGTCATTGGGTGTTTGTACGTTGGAGATGCTGGTGTGAAGTGGTGCTGGCGGGCGACACTTTTTCTTATGTTGTTGCGGGGTGTTGGCTTGTGTGTACACGCTGACTTTCAGTTCACTGGTGTAATATGGAAGCTGAGAGTTGGGGTGCATATTTATTTATTGTGCATTTGTAATACGTTTATACATCAAGTAAATTTTGTTTCAAAGCGCCCAGAGGGCAACGGGGAGGGAACATGAGAAGTAAAGGAAAATATAATAACAATGAAGAGAAAGAAAGAAGTGTTCCTACTAGCCTTGTGAGCATTCAGAACATGCAAGTGCTGAGAGAGAGAGAGAAGGGACGAGGTAGGGGGGTAAGTGCTAGGAGTTCCATGGAGGGAAGTGCTAGGGAGTACGTTTGCAAGCAGCTGTTAAGTGCCTGGCAGAGATCACTTGTTAAATGTGGTCAACTGCCAATACAATAAGTGCAGGCCTGTGAGACAGCACAGGCCAGTGAGCGCCCAAAGGCAAGTGCTTGGAGTGGGAAGAGGCTGAAGGCGATTGGGTGGGGAGGGGGAGGCCAGGACCCCGAAGGACACATAAGGGCCCTGGTCAACAATCTCAGCGACTGAGGGATTTAGCAAGGGTGAGAGAGGGGGGGAGGAGGAGGCTAAGAGGAAAGTCTTGAGGAGCTTCCGGAATTTGAGGAGATCCGGGTCAAGACAGAGAGGAAGGAGGATATGCTGGTGCGAATTTATGTGGATCTCCTTTCCTCACCCAAATCTGGCACTGCCCAGAGGTTTCCATGGAGTGTTTGCTGTGGAGGGTGAGGGCAGCTGCTCTGCCTGGTGAGTATGGCTTCCATTTTACAAGGTAGCTGACATGTGTTTTTCTCCTCTTCAGAATTTCTCACAGCTACGGAACCTGCAGAGATCGGGCATGTTCAGCATAGATGCCCTAAAAACTGACAAATACCCTAAGGCATATCCATCTGGGGCTGTAGTACAGAAACCTTGCACCAGTGAAAGTGCAATTTTGTTTGGTGTGAGCGTAAAAAATATATTTGCTCAATGCATTTTTTCATATGAGCAATACCAAGGTACAAACATGCTCTGAAAGAATATGTTTTTTGCCCTAGGACAAGTGACTGCAACTTTTGTCTCTCTAGATATTTTGGACTACAACTCCCATCAGCCCCAGCCTGTCTGGTCAATGGGGAGGGCTCATGAAAGTCGTAGTCCAAGACATCTGGACAGAATAATGTGCAGACCCCTGCACTATAGCAATGTTTGCCCAAGGGCTAATAGTGTGCACATGTGCACTTGCACCAGTGCAAAGTTTCTAAAATACGGCTTCAGTTGTTTTCGGTTAGCATCTTTATTCCTTTAAGCCAGTGGTATTCCAACTTTTTATGCTGAGCACCCCTTGAGTGAAAACATTTTTGTCGAACATAAACCACCCCCCCCCCCCCTTGAGAAAACAGCATTTCAGGGCCCCCTAGATGGCATATCCGCTTATATTTTCTATTAAAAGCAGTCACCACACTCCATTTTGAAGAGCCCTTGGACTCTCTTGGCCATCCTTTGGGCCCCGCAAGGGTGGCCAGCCACACAGTTTGAATACCATTGCTTTAAGCAAACAACCTACTTTCAATTGCACAGGGTAATCCTAGACACCAGGGTAGGCCAGAAATATAAATTGTCCCCACTCACGTGGCAATTTAAGTCAACTTTTGTTGTACTTCTTGCCCCTGCTTTTTTTCCACTCGCTTTTCCACCGTTGCCCTATAAGAATAAGACTGGACATTTATTTTCAAATGAGCAAATCACAAATGAATACAAAGTCACGTGTTTTCAGACTAACGACAACCAGAAAAAGAAGTCAAGACCCTAAATGCGTGCTATCAGTAAAGTATTTGGGGTGATTGAAGTTTCTGGGCTGGTTTACAGCTGGTTTTTCCATGAGGGGAAACATTCTTGAGTTATGGTTTTCCTGGAAAGTTGATGTAAACAGATACTGGCATCGAGCACGATCGATACTATCCAAGTTGAGTCAGGGTTGAAGAGAATGACGGGTCATCAATGTTTACATCCAACGTCATCATGAAACTTCTAGAAAGAATCCAGTTCATATTTCCTACACACGGAGGAGGAATAATCTTTTGGTTGGGTTTGGCAATCAGGCTCACATATCTGAGTAATTGATGTGTAACTATAAAACTATTTCACATAGTTAAACGTTATCGTGCATCCGATCCAAGACAAACTGAACTGCTTACAATTACAAAACAATAGACGATATTTTTGGGATGGCTCCAGCTTTTACATTTTGCCAAGCAAGTACATTCTGTATTTTACAAAAAGGGTGGTTAGGTCCAAAATAGAATGTGGTGGGGAGGGTATAATGGTTATAATGGTGTTCTATGGAATGTGCTGTAAAAGGAGGGCAATTTAAGGGGGGGGGGGGGGCGGCTCGTGTTCCATCAGGAGTTTTGCAAAGATCAACATGTATAGAGTCAGCTCACAAGGGTCACCCGCCAACCACCAAGGGTCTTCTTTAGACACCTGACAAATGGAGTACATTCATGTTGCAAGAGGGGGGAGGGGCTCACCTGGAGGATTGGTTACAATTTTTCTTGTTGAATGTTGAATGTACTGAGTTTGTCGGTGTACATGTTAGTGTAGCATGTATTTTGGATCGTACTTTTGGTTCCTGTTGTCTTGGTCGTATGCATTGTTCTAATTGTGCTGCTCATTCTTTCATGTTAGGAACAGTGCTTCGGATAAAAGCGCTATGGACAGCATGAAAATCATTTTAAAAACATAAGATCTTGTGACATGGATGGGTACAGAAGTAACATATGTCAAAAAGAAGTATACATTTAGGATGGAGCTACATAATGATGCAGTGACAAAGAAGAAATATTAATAATTATTGTATTTACACACTTCCTCCTGTAGGACTGAGCTCGACTCTTTGTGCACATTTTCCAGAATTCTGGCCGCCAGTGCCCTGCTGTGATCAGGCATTTTGAAATCAGGGCAGTGCGCAGTAGCCCTTTTTGCAGCGTGTCTTTGCACAGAATGGGATTACCACAATGAACAGTCTTGGACCCAAATGACTGGACAGACTCAAAGAATATGGCAAAGCACTAACTTATTATCAGTTCAATAAAGTAGGGCAATCTGGCATACAGCGGTTCGTAGTCCACACACTCACAATGCAGATTGGTTACACAAAGGCTTTATACCTCAAAGTGGGTCAGCTATGACGTCATCTTATGTGGCAAATACTAACAACTATCAGGTTTAGGAATTGGTTAGGGGAACATATCTACTTATAGAGTCTATAAGTGTTAGTTGCTTTATTGGCTGCTCCATTCTGGTAGGCAAGCATCAAGCATCCTTCGAACTGCATATAATACAGATTATAACAGTATAACCATAGCAGAACATTACATGCTCATCGTTGCATAGGCCCTCATGATAGGTTGGCATCCTTTCCCAAACTTGGACACTCGGCTCACTAGCAGCATGTAAGCAAAACGAAACTCGGGTGCAGAGAACAACATCAGACTACTACCCATTTGCCCAATTATTCCTCATCAGCTCTCATCAGCCACGCCTTCTGCCAAGGCCTCTTCTTTGTAGTTGACCTTGCAGGCTGTTCTTTTATCTGAGACTTTTACGGGAGTGTATGTACACCATGCTAAGACGGATTTCTGAACTCTGTCCTGGAGGGGCAGAGGTTCAGAAGTCCAGCCTAGTTTCTTGGAACAGGGTAACCTCTGGACAAGCCAGACCAATGAGGGTAGCGATCGCGGCGGTCAAGACTAGGTCTCAAGAGGGGTGAGGGTGACTGAAAGCCCGCAATGAGCGCACAAAGCAAGGACACTTACAAATGACTCCAAGCAGGTGTTATATTAAAAATATATACACATTTATTACAAGGCCTTTGTAACATTGACCGTAGCGAGAAATCACAATAAAACTCAGGTAAACCAACACATACCAAACCAATACAATATATATATACAAATACAAACGAGTCTAACAAGTTAGACGCACGAAATGTGTAGACCACCTAGATGGGAAGGAAAACAGGCAGTGCGAATAATAATTAGACCCAGTCCGCCTTCAGAGGCACCTAACTAAAAGAAGTCCAAGCCCTACGAAGAGTGGAGCCTTGTGCTCAAAAGTACCTGCACGCTGGTGCCAACGGGCAAAAAGGGGAGTCTCTTCGAGGGAATCGGGCAATTTAGTTCGGTGAACAAATGAAGATGAACAGAGCTCCGCGACACGAGCGCAGCCTCCACTGTGGGCAGAAGCAGAGCGTGAGTATGGAAAGGCGTGCTGTTAGACACAGCAGCGAAAAGCTATGGGCTCCTGCAGGAGGGCGACCAGTTCCTAGCGATGCTACTCACCGGTCCCCGATGCAAGCAGACCCAGGCTTCTCTGCGTCAGTTTCAGTGTTGGCAGGTTCAGATACGAGCAGGGGACGTCTCGGTGTCGTGTAGATTCCGCAGCAGCAGAAGTTGAGTTGAGGATGTCCCAAACGCAGTGAACCCGCACAGTTTGTTACCACAGCAGGGCAACGGAGCGGCCGGGTGTATTTCAGCCAAATGTACACTACTCACTTCAGACCTGGGAATGCCAAGTGTACGAATCGTGTGAGAGTGACAAGGACTCGTAATACAACACAACCTGACGGCGGTTACAGAGCAAGACTCCTGGGTAGGCTGGTCAGTCTGCTGGATGGCCCAGAGACACTTCCGAAGGCTTACGTGCAGGAGATGGTGAAGATGCCGAGAATAGTTGTTCCCACTATTCCGAGGGTCGAAGTACCAGTACAGGCCTTCTCGTTCGATCCGAGGTAGAAAGGGTTTCACAAAGCGACAGCAGTAGAGAGGAGCAGTCCTTCAGCGGGTCACCAGCGATTCCTCGGTTCAGCCTCGTGGTTGCAGGATACTTGGCTCCTGTATTCCTTTGTTTGTGAGAACTCAAGAGATCGACCTCGTAGTGGCGTTTTCAGCCCCCTCTTATCCACGGTTCCCTTCGCGCCAAAATGGAGGGGACCCAATGGGAGATCCGCTCATAAAACACTCACACCATATGTGGACCTATCACGGACCACGGGGGTCCCAGGCATTCACACCACCCTAGACTCTCTGGCTCCCAGGATGTGTATTGGGAACAGACATCACAGCCCCCATCCTGGAGGCACACACAAGGCCTGTAGAAGCCAGCGAAAGCATCTGTGTTTCGTGGGAAAGTACATGCCCAAATAAGGAAGGCCCCGGGTCGGCTCGACCTGGGGGAGGTGAAGGGGGCATGACGGTCAGTGGACAGGACAAAGAGCCTCGTGGTCTGGCCATTTTGGAAGCCAGGCCACCATTTTGGGCTAAGCGCGAGAAACGCGCTTAAACGCCAAAAGGAGCTCAAAAACACAAGAAACGATCGCTGCCACCAATCCCGTCCGTGACTCACTTGCACCGTTCATTTACAATCCAAAGAGAGTATCTAGGGCCTGTAGAAGACTAGAAACCCAAGAGAGCAGTAACTTAGCTTACAGTGCCATTTTGTGCCATGTTGCGAGAAAGCTGCAACATGATAAAGAAACTACGGAAAACAACGTTTCCCGGTACTGACTGTCTTAAGGGCATGTCAGTTTCCCTGTAAGAATGGAGCGAAAGCCCAGAGGAGTGCGGCAGAAGGCTGCACTTCTCTGGCAAAGTCTAGATCAGGGTGAAAACAACAGCAAAATGTTTAGGGGTTGCCACATGGAAGGAAAATTACCCACAATTAAGAAATCTTTCCTAACACACCACTATCTTTGTCTGGAGCTTCGTGAATAGGCCTTGTTTTCAAGTTCTGAGTCATTTGTGAGGAGACCACGATTTTGTCAATTTTGACCTTTTATTTAGTGCTATTTAATTCAATTAATCTGGGCGTCATTACTCCTCTTGGCCTCTGGAGACTTGGTTGCTCTACCTCACATAGGCTTTTCTACATCTTTTATTGTCAATACTTGGCACTTGCAAATGATCGCTCATTTACTTAATCTACGAGAAATATGTCCTGCATAAGTTGTTTATCCTCGTTACCTCCCCTTGTACCCTTAAGTAGCTTCTCGCTGTGGCATCCTTGATCTCTAGCCAGCAGCTATTCTTTGTTCATGCATGAATTTGTATTTCCAGCCTCTGTGAGCTCTGCAGCTCTAGTCTCTCTCCTTCGAGCTCTTTGCTTACTATCATTGAGAGCCAGCGTCCATCTTTTCAACATGGCCCCTTCACCCATGTTATGTCATCTACTTCAGCAAGCTTCTATATGGCTCATCTACCTTGCGTTTCTCCTTATAAACATTCACTACTCATTTGGTTACTTATCTTCTTTGTATATATGGTTTCTTCTTACTTGTATGTATTCTTACTTTTGTTTCTTCAGTTAGATCTTCATTCTTAAGTATTCTTATATTGTTTCAGTGCATCATTGTATCTTCTCCTTATGACAACTCTTCGCACCTGTCAGATCTTCTTTACAATTTCTCAATCTTTAGTGGTGCCTGCAAATCTCCTGCTACCACCTCAGTGCGAGGGTACATTTGATACAGTTGTCTGAGCGCATAACGTCTCTCAGACACTCAATGCAGCATTGGGATGATAGCTGGTGTCATGCAAGGTGTTTTCTTGTTATTCATCCAGTATGACGGAGGTGAGGGGGCGGGATCTATTAGTGACGTACATGTCTGCTCCTCTACATTCCCCTCTCTGGTAGAGTCCTCAACCACCTCTTCTTCAATTCTCTTCATTCATCTTCCACAGAATGATTTCTTCAGAATCCATATCTTAGTCAACCCCCCCTTAGGTCACCTGCATTCTTTACATGTTATCCACACTCCAGGTCAGGTGGCAGCACTCTCCAGTTGGTTCACAGAACACCCAATGCCTTACATAATTCTTATGATCCTTGGGGTAACAAAACTTTGTTCCTGGTGTGCTAGAGGACTTTCTGTTAGGTGCTCACAGGTAGTGTTTTTAGTCTGTTTCTGCTCATCAGTCACAGAATTCACATCAATCATTATCTTCATCCCAATTCATTTCTTTGCTGTCTTATTGCATTGTCCAATTAATATTTTTATAAGACAGTATCCCAGGAATACGAACACTAGTATTGCTTCAAGTAGTTTGAAGGCATTTGCCAGCCAAGTTGGAACCCATGAAAACAGGGACAAAAAAAAATGTTCATCCTCCATATCGTCTACTTCATACACCATTTTCGCATGCAGGGTTGACAGCATAGTTATTGCTTCGGTCAGGGTTCAATTTTCACCATCATGGGCCGGTGTGAATGTAGAGCAAGAAGGCCGGATCTTGACGCACACGCCTCGTTCCATTGCTGTAATTAATTCTAGGTAATACCTGTTCTGGAGGGCCATGAGCCTTATTGCCCTCAGTTCGTCCTTGATAGCGTTAAATCCTTTTATTGTGTTGATCATTTGGAGCAGTTCCCACCTAGTGATCTGTAACCACTTGGTGTTTACTGCAGTTTGAATTCCTAGCATGAATATAGCTGTGAATATCACTGCCATTCTGCTGAACAATGTATGTTAATCTGGAATGTCCTAATAGGCATCTGTTGATTTTTTGGTGAGAAATAATTCTCCCTCTTTCATCGTGTGAGACTAAGCGATCTCAGGAAACTGTCAATATGGAGATCACTTTGGGGAATCACCAATGCAGAAACATGTTGGATCACCAAAGAACTGTTACGCTCACCTGGTCTCTGAGGAGGCGTTGGGGCACGGTTGCAGCCCTCTCTGAACTTGAATCACCCCCTTGAGGCCTCTCCCTTAGTAGAAAAGCTGTGAGTGGTGGTACGTGGTGATACTGCTCCTGTGAATTATGGAAGATAAGCTCTCCGTCCTGCTACTTCCGGCAGGGGCACGTTCAATGGGATCTTTTTCCTTCACTGATCCCTGATAAGGATTAATCCAGTCCAGCTGTGACTATGCTTCTCCTTATGATTGGTAAGTCTTCCTTGAGCTCTTGTGATGCTGTTCGTTCTGTTTAATGTCTTTATATGTTGCTCCTATTTATACCCGCAATAATGTCTCTCTTCTGTTTCCTTCCCTTAGATGGAAATGCGGCCTCAATGCAGCTGTGAGATGCGAGACATTTCCAGATGGAAGATAAATACTTGGTTCGCTGAAGAGATGTACAGGTAAGAACAGCTTCCCCCAGTTAGTGAGGATGCTGGCAGGAAGCAGGATGTCCAGGAAGCAGGATCGTCAAAGGTAAGTCTGACCTCAGGCGACATTGAGCGTTACGCTGCGGGCAAGTGCAGAATAATGCGAAGTGTCTGTCTTGAGGATCGGGGCAGCTTATATAGCTGAGATCATGGGCACGCCCATTAGGGCCGGCTTACCAGCCACACCCTGCCACTCCTAGAGAGTGAGCTTGTGCGAAGGCACTCCATTAGCAGCCACACACAGGAATACACTTGGGGCTGCTTAATGAATGGAATGTTCAAGGTTAATGCATCGTGCTTAATGGATGGAATGTTCAAGGTTAATGCATCTGAAGTGCTATGTCCATAATAAAAGCTTTTTGGTGTTAAATGGATGTTCTTGTTTGCTTTTGTTCATGAGTCTGGTGCCAAAGGCGCCAGGACAGTGTCCACCCAGGTCTCCTGTGCATGCGACCCCTGCATGCCTGTGCCCCTGACTTCATGACCATGACAAGAACATGTTCCTCCTCGGTTTTTAGGCAGCTGGATATAGGCCTTGCATCCAATAGCGATCCATTAGCACGGCAGTTCCACCATTCATTCCTGGTATTTCGAGCATCTGCTTGCATGCTTTATTTTCTCCAACTAGAAACAGGCCTTTGTTCCTGAAGCATGTTGTCACATTCTTCATTGGTATTATGGAGACTGGTCCTGCTTCATTTTCAACCCATTTTAGTAATTTGAAATACTGCAAATACTGGGCCCATGACTTTAGGCATCCGTCGTTTACAATTTGCACTATGTGTACTGGTTCTTTCATCAATAAATGTGCACTGCATGTTAAATTAGCTTCTTCCCATCCTGTACTGGTGGCAACTCATCCACATACCAGTAGCTGAGGTCTCTCCCAGCATCATGGTAATCGTGGTCTTTCCTGTACATCTACACATCGCAGCCTCTTCTGTTCGGCAACCCTTATTTATTCTGCAGTGAGGGATGAATATATCAGCATTTGCTCAACCAAAGTATATTTATTTCTATTTTCTGTGTTTTTACATAAGCATCTTCATATGGAAATGATTTCTTTGATCACCATCGTAGGGTTACCTATCTTCCTTCGACTTTTCCTCTTGTTGTGCATGCTGTTAGACGGCTGAGGCACTTTGCATCGTGTGCAGATATTTTTCTTGTAATTAATGTTCTGGGTGCATTCATGGCATAAGGGATGTGAGAGCATACATATCAGCTTTCATCTGATGTTCTCTTCCACACTTCTCTCATATGCTATTTTTTAAATTTGCCGAATAGTCAAGATATGAAATTATACCTGCATTATCTTCCCCAACAACCCTTTCATATCAGGCAATTTGTTTAGAAAAATCAGAAAAAATATCACTCGTGCCTTTGGCAGGGATAGAAAGAGATGTCTCATTCTCAGGTATTTCACCTGAATTATAAAACAATATCTCACAAAATGTAAAGAGCATAGGAAAATAAAAACAACACATAATGCGAAATGTAGTTGTGAGAAGTATTTCCATAGTCTTCAAATGCCACATGATCTCTCTTGGAGTAGCTACTCAAGAAGACCAGCTTGTTGGAGTTCATTTTATATACTGGAAAATTCCCATTTTTACTTTACCGTGTTCACCTTTAGTTTTTTTTTTTTTTTTTGAGTTTGTACATTTTTATAACAAAAACTGGATAATGATAGCTATAATAACTCTGCGAATAATAGGACTGTTTTTAGGATTTCCAAAAACACAACATCTATGTGTCATTGCACTAGAGCTGGATAGGTCTGTAATATGTGAACCAAAACAGCATGCAAAAATGGGTGCAATGTATCAGGCAATATAGAAGGTGTTCTGCAATTTTTGTGTCATGTTGTTCAATGTTCAATTTACTTTTAATTCAACTGAGAAAGCTCAACAGCTGCAGGTCCATTCATTACCTATTAGACGTATGGAATGTGAATTTTGTTCCAGATTGTTTTTTAATCCATTGACTCTTTATCCTTGCCCTTGGTAGTCGAGCTGGTCATCATGCGTGGAACTTCTTCTCTTGCTTCACTGTCACCCGGTGTTGAAGGGGTCAGGGTCTTTGTTTTGCAGAGCTTCAAGTCATTCAAATGCAGCCAGGCTCTCCTTCCTTGTAAACTTACAGTCATGGGGGTGACCTCCTCTACTAGGTACAGTCCTTCAATACAGGGCTTGTTCCAAGTTCTAACAACATTCTTAATAAGTACTTGGTCTCCTGAGTACAAACTAGGCTGCTTAAGAGAGTCAATTAAATCAATTGGTTGGTTGCCTTCCTCAATCTTTTCTTACCCTTCCCTCCAATTGTTGATCTGTTGAGAAATAAAAGAAGCACTAGCGGTCATATTTATTAAGTAATCATGCATCTAATCACCTAATGTTTTTGCTACTCTGTGAGCATCAGTTTTCCCTCTAGTGGGAGGAGCAAGAGGGTCTCATGTGTTGTCCAGGCACCAATGCATGAAGAGTTAGGTGAAGATCTGAACCAGGTTGTTTTCTTACGCTAAATAAAGCAAGGGGTAGGCAATGTAGCCATCCCTTCTTCAGAGTCATCTTTATCTCTGCAATTGTTTCTTTAAGAAGCCAATTAAACGTATGCTTTATTCCTAATAAAAGAACTATCTGTTCAAACAACTCATTTACAAAATGTGGGCCTTTATCGGATGGCAGGAGTTTGCACTCGCACCATCTAGGGATGCCCTCACACACAAGAAACTTAGCAGCGCATTTAGGATCTGGGTGCATGCATGCACCGGCTTCGATCCATCTGGAAAGGGATATATTACTACCAGCATGTACCTATTTCCGTTGCATACTTACATATGTAGATGCTGTAATGGACCATTGGGCCTAGGGATTGCTCCTCTCACTGTTCGCAAGGTGTGTCCTGCTTACATGTTTGGCACACAATGCAATTTTCAAAAAACTGTGCCACATGGTTTAATATATTTGGTGCAAACCAGTCTTCTGTGATTATTGCAGCAAGATTCTCTCTAATGGTGTGCACAGGGTAGTGAAGCTGCTCCAGTGCCACCTTTAATAATGCTAGTTACTGACTTTCTAGTGCTATCCTGTCTCCATAAAGCCTCAGTGGGGGATAAAGAACACCCTCATCTTTTCCATAGGTCCTGCTCTTCCTGTGGGACTCAACCTTGCAGCTCAATTAACTCTATGGTGGATAACATATTAAATCCCTCCTGCATCAACATGCATCGCTCTGATCCTTGCTTAACATCTTCTAATTCAAAATCATAAATGTTTGGAAAGTATGCTGCTCTTTTTGCTTCTCAGTCTGCGACTTAAATTCGCAAGAAATTAGGTCCGCCCCTTTAGTATGTGCGGTACACTTCATCTCAGAGACAGCCAATGGAAACTTTAGTACTTTAATCGGCTTGCCAAATTGAGACACATTTTGCACTTGAGTGCCGTCTGCGTTGAGGAAACCCCTCCTTTTCCAACGTGACAACCCTGCATGTACGGTTGCCGTCACATAGGCGGAGTCAGAATACGCCATCACTTCCTCATCCTCAAATCTCTGAAGCATGGCGACAGGTGCCACTAATTCTGCAGCCTGTGCTGAACAATGTAAAGGTAAGCATGCACTCGTTACTACTTCAAATTCACCATTATTTTTAATTTTACTATTGCCATCACAGTATGCCTTTCACCAGTCGTTTGGTCAATTTTTGAAGAAATAATCAATTAAAGAGAACTGCCCAGCCCCGAGAGCATTTTCTCTAACTTGAGTAATATCTTCATAAAATTCAGTACATGTTGTGGAGTCGTGTACATAGTCATCCTTTCCTACTGGTTCTGCTATGAATGTTGCTGGATTCACTATTCTGCATCTAACAATTTTGACTGCTGGACTGGAAATACTCACTTTGTATCCAGACGCTCTGTGTGTAGTCAATGTACTTTTGGGTTTCTGCAAAATGATAAATAGGGTGTGCTTGACAAATAATGTTATTGAGCTTCCTAATATAATACTGGTAGCTTTTTCAATTGCGAAAGCAGCAGCTGCTAAAGCTTGTTCTCAAGAATAATGTCCTTTCATTACTGGGTCTAGAATCCCACTATAATGGGCTAGTGGTTTGAGTCCATGTCCTAAGGTTGTCTTCTGTGTAAATACTGCTGTCATCACTTCTCCTTTTTAATGTGAGAATAAGTAAAATGCTTCACTATAAACTGGTATTCCCAACACTGGGGCTTGGCAAATCGCCCTTTTTAATTGTTTGAATCCTTCAGTCATGTTGTCTCCCCATACTATTTTACTTTTTCTTATTTGTGCTTCCTTGAGTCCTTTTAATAGTGGTTGAATATATGTACTGTAGTCAAAACGCAGCCCCGCCAATATTTACATAGGCACAGAAACTGCTGCATTACCCTTACTATGTCAGATTTCGGAGTTCTCATGATAGCTTCTGCTCTTTCAGGTGTCACTTTTCTCCCCTCTTGCAAGATGAGCTGTCCTATGTTCAGGACCTCTTCCTGACAATATTATAGTTTTTCTTTGTCTACCTTATTTCCTTTTTCTGCTAGTACTGTGTAATTAGTCAAAGTGAGTTTCCGTGCACCTTTCCTTTGTCTCACTGCACACCAAAACGTCATCCACATACTGAATTATTGTGCTCTTGAGTTGTATATTGCCCAAGTCAATCTGATGGACTCTATTAAAGATTGATGGAGACTCACGGTACATCTGAGGCAGTCTCGTGTGTTTTAGTCGCTGGTTTCTATACAAAAACAAAGTCAAATCCTGTGAGTCTTCATGAAGGGAAATTGAAAAGAAGGCATTCTTTAAATCTATTATGGTAAAATATGTGGCTTTAGCTGGGATGTTAAATAATATTGTAGCTGGGTTTGGGACCAAAGGAAACTGCTTCAAAAATATTGTTTAGGTGGTGGAGATCCTGAATAAATCTCCACAACCACTAGGTTGATTTCTTCACTGCTTACACAGCTGTTACATGGGGATTCTGATGGCACTAATATTTCCTGCTTTATCAAAGCAGAAATGATTTCGAATAAGCCTTCATCTGCTTCTCTAGACATAAGATACTGTTTTGCACGTGTCAGAATTTCTCAAATTTTAAGCTTGATCTTCACTGCACCTGCTCCACTTAAGAGACCCACGCCATGTAGACTATTAGTTCTCAAGATGCTTGGCACCTTCTCTAAGTCTTCCTGAAATAATAACAGTTCCTTTATTATCAATGCCATTCTCTGTTGTATTTCTCTATTCTCAATTCTCATCCAATAAGTAAGACTTATGAAAAACAATAATTCAACATCCGAATATTCATCTTTAAAGAAGTCTTTGTCTGTCAAATCTGTCAGTCTGCATCCTTCCTTAAGGGCTATCAATGTTCTCCATGATCTTCCCTCATCATCTGCCCATTAACAACAACCGTCTCTTGATTTACCATTGCTGCTTCCAGATCTATGGGAATGACCTGTCCCTTCTCATCATCCATTGGTATTTCTGGTCTAAAAAAATAACTCATCAGGTATTCTCAATATTTTCCCTGTCAGTCCAGGAAGCCATGTCAACAAAATATGTACTCCATACAAAAAATATTTCTGGTTCTAAAGGAGCCCCTCATAATGCTTTCTGACCTGTAAAGGCTAATATCACCCTCATGGAATGTATCCCTGAAGTTGAAAACACTATCCATTTGTCAGGAAAGGATATCATTATGTTAATTTTTTTCATCAAGTCACTTCCTCATATGTTAAATAGTGTCTGCAAAGAGTATAATAGTGGCAATGACACGTCATGTTCACCTATAGAAAGTGGCAATTCATCAGGAAAAGGAAACAAACATCTTGCCCCAGAAAATCCCTGTGCATTCATGGCAATCCCAGGCATTGGGTATTTTCCCTCTCTAACACAGGAACTAGTTGCTCCCATGTCCACAAGGACCAAAAATGTCTTGCCTCCTATCGTCACCCTGACCCTTGGTTCCTCTTGTGGGTCTGGTGTCACAGAAAGTACTGAACACATCAAATCGCTCTTTGGGCCTTCCTATTGTGGGTATACATTCATCCCTTTACCCATAAAAGGACCCCCCAACTACTGTCACACTCCCTATCCTGGCTGTGGAAGCTTGTGGAGCTCTTGTGTTTGTGTTCCATTGTGACACTGTTGCTTGCTGCACCGGTGTGTACAGTGGTTGCTGTGCTTGTGCTTGTTATGTGTATATATGGGTGCTTGCTGTGGTTGCCCTTGTGGTAATTGCATTTGGTGTGGGACCTGCTGTGCTTGCTGTATTTGTGGCAAACGTATCTGATACTGTGTGTGATCTGGGGCATAATATTCCTGTGATTCTGTATTGAACTGCAGAAAATAGCCCACCCCCCCTCTTGGAGTTTGCCAGTTCTATTGCATACCTCCTCCTCCTCTACTTCTACATGTTCATGCAATATGTCCTATTCACCCACAATTCCAGCATTGCTGTGGTTGTCCCCCATTAAATCATCCTCTCCTTTGAGGGTTTTGAAATCCTCCTCACCCTGTAGGTGCGTTCCTGCTATCTCTTTGCCAAAGGTTATTTGCTGCACCGACTGTGCTTTGTGTGTGGTCACGCGTTCAGCGCTCATCAATATTGCTCATTCTATTGAGAAATTTGACAATTTCTTCTGAAATAACTTTGCTTCCACCTGCTTTCTATTCCCAGTTTTCTTCTTATTTTTGTCTTGCAACAATCGACAATGGTGTACAATAGTCAACTGTATTTATGGCCATGGCTTCGCTTTGATCCCTACCTGTTTCTTCATCTGACCTTGCACTAGCTCGGGCAGTCACTGACATAAAATATGATCAAATAATGCTACTGTTTTATCCCATGGTTCTCTCATCTTAAGACCCCATTGCTTTTGAATCTCTTGAATAAAGGCTGCAGGATATTCACCCAAAATGTGTCAGGATGCTTTACTCTAAGCACCCTCCATATATCTTCCCTGCAATTATTAAATGGCGCTCCATCATGTGTCATGTTCTGTGCAGTTACACTTGTATACTCTGCTCATCTCCAAATGTTGTCAGCTCTCTCCCCTAGGATGGCTGCCAGTAGGCCTTCTCTCTGTCATTCTCTCTTACTCATAAATCCATTTTCTAGCACCTGTAGTGAAACTAGGCAATTAACATTTTAGATTTTCCTTGTTCATTTGTGGCCATGTCATATATTGTGGTCATCCTCTCATTTCTATAATAACATGAATTATGTAAATCCTCGTCCAAAATGATATCTCCCTACACTTCGTGTCTTGCACGTGGTGCTAGTTTCTGTCCATTCTTCTTCCTCCTGGCAGCGATCTTAGCCTGCTGATATAAGGCAGGTGCATATCCCCTGCACTGCGCGATCATGCTGGTGGTCATCCATAATATATGTGTGTTATATATAATAAATATGGTGTTTTCTCTTTAGGGTCTTCTAAATCTGACCATTCCACCCCTCTCTCTATGTTCAGGTCTATCGAAAAGCCACATGCGCCTTCTCTTCGCACTTTTTAATTCTCCTCCGTTTCTCCATCTGAAATCCTAATACCCCGACTGGAATGACTATCAACTCTTTCCTCGTCATCAAAATCTAGTCTAATGAGGGACAACTTTTTATGCTCATCCATCAATGTATTATCTGCTCTATTTCCTGTTCCCTTCGGTGGAGATCCTGCGATGTTCCCCATGGCCCCGTAGCCACCTTTCTCTTTCATTTGTCTATAAAAATCCCCAATCATTTTCCCTATGTCTTCTGCCTCATGCTTGTCGACCCATGTCTGTAGTCTCGATATTCATTACAGCTCTTTGCGGGGCTGTTGTTGTGATCCTCTCTTCCTTCCATCACTCTTGTGCTTCAATGGGTATTATACTTCTATTAACAATATGATTTATTTCATCATTTCTTTGTCCCCCAATCTTTCTCATTTCTTCTTCCCTTCTCCTCATCTCCCTGTTCTCTTCTTCCTCTCGCCTTCTTTGCAACCTATGTTCTTTCAATCTTTGGGTTTCTACTACTTCTTCTCGTTTCTTCTCTTCTATTCTCTTTTTTATTTTTTATTTTCTTCATACCATTTCCATTCTTCCATTCTTTTCCTTTCCTTTTCTTTCTCTTCCTTGTATGCCCTTTCTTGTTCCCTTTTTCTTCTTTTGACTTTCTTCCCTTTCTTCCATTTCTTTAACATTGTCAGTGCCGTTCCCATCTAATTTCAATAGTATCTCCCCTCCCATCCACTTGTTTTGTACTATTGTCATTCCACTTGCTTGTCTTTCTCTCTTTTTTGTCTTCTGGCTTCCTCATCTATTTATATCTGTCTATCTTTTCTCTCATCACGCTCTTTATGTTCATCACATGTAGACATATATTTACATTCATTATTCTTACTTTCTTCCATACTGTCTTCGCTATTATAAGCTGGAGTGCGTTTGCTGGATTAACATACTCTGCTGCTGCTTTTAATTCCTTTAGAGGATAAATCCCCTGTTTGTCTTCTATTGTGCTGTCATTCTTAGGAGGAGAAAGAGTATCTGAGGGCATTACGTCCTCCTCTTTCTGCTGATTAAGCATCCACTCCTTCTCTGGTGGGTCTTCTATCTCACTCTGCTACATCATCCAGAGTTCTAAATTAGCTAACCTTTTCTGTAGCTTCTTCCCCGTGTATTTACCATGCAAGTGTGTTGTCATGTGTCGCAGCACTGCCTTTGATAATGAACCTTCTTGAGGCCACGGCATAAGTGTTTTATTAGTCGTACCCTTCTTCCACTCAGCGTGGTACTTCCTGATATTAGGTGTGTATCTTGGTAATGTTCTGCATAGATGCAAAAGGGAAGTGTACCCCATAATGACAAGTCACTTTTAATTGTCAGTACTTACCAGTTTTTTTCATTTATCTATTTATATATTTAATCACAATTCAACAATTACTTTGGCCAGCACCATCACCTCTGCCCATCTCCAACTAACCAATGTCTTCAAAACAATTTACAAACCTATACAACAATATCCAATTGTACCCGTTTTGTTTATAGTTTTTGTCAATTTGTATTATCCTGTTATTATTTTGATAATTTTAAGTATCTATTTTATCTTATTTTTTCCAAATATTATCCCTCCTGGGTTGATTGGCGCCAATCGTTTGCTTTTCTAGGGCCTAATAATTTGTCCATTTTTTATTTCTTTTATTCTTATCATTTTTAATCTTTCAATTTATTTCATCACCCTTAAAACAAAACATGTCAATATATTTTTTACACACACATTTTTTTAAATCCCCCAGAACATGTGTGCACACTTTTTCTACGATCGCTTTGTCCCATCTTCCTGGTTAAAGTATCATCTCTATTTTACTCCATTTAGGAGTGTGTCACACACCATTCCTTGGCTGCAGCCACATGAATCACTTAAATAATACTCTGTTCCGGAGTATGATGCGGTCCCTTCTTCCTCCTTGAGGAAAGGTATGGAGATATCTCCTTTTCCCTAACAAATCCTGTTACTTTCTCCCGTTATATACATGCAATATGGCTCCCCCTTTTATATGACACTTTCAATGTTTCTACTTACATCCGTTATTCAGCTCGAGGCCTTCAGTATCGACTCTTCCCCAATCGACCAGTTTGCTTTCAGTCTAGGGTGCGCCTGCAGGGACCGGACAGGAATTTCTTCAAAGGGGCTCCTGCCAACCGCCTCAGATTACACGTGTTTGTAGTGGCGCTCTCCGCAGGAAACTCTGTGGTCTTCTATTTAATGGTGGAAGATGTCGAGAATCTGAGGGTCTGGATCAGAACCATCCGCACAGCTACCAAATGTGCAGTAGAACTTTTTGGGCGTATCCATGCATGCCCAGAATGTGATTACCATAATAAACAGTCTTGGGCCCAAATGACCAGACAGATTGAAGGAATATGGCAAAGTAGTACTTTATTATGAATTCAATACAGTAGGGCAATCTGCGAACAACGGTTCATAGTCCACACACTCACAATGCAGATTGGTTGCACAAAGGCTTTATACCTCAAAGTGCGTCAGCTATGACGTCATCCTACGTGGCAAACATTAAAACTATCGTGTTTAGGGATTGGTTAGGGCAACATATCTATTTATAGAGTCTATAAGTGTTAGTTACTTTATTGGCTGCTCCTCTCTGGTAGGCAAGCCTCAAACTATCTTGTATCTACGTATAATACCGATTATAACAGTATAACCGTAGCGGATTGGCTCATGCAACATTTTATGCTCATCGTTGCATAAGCTCCTATGATAGGTTGGCAACCTCTCCCAACCTTGGACACTCGGCTCACTCGCAGCACGTAAGCAAAACTAAACTCAGGTGCAGAGAACATCATCAGACTACTACCCATTTGCCCAATTTGTCCACCATCTCTCATCAGCCAAGACCCCTTCTTTGTAGTTCACCTTGCAGACTGCTCTCTTCTCTGGGACCTTTAAGGGAGTGTAGGTATCACCACTATCTTCACCTGGAGCTTAATGAATAGGCCTTGTATTGAAGTTCTGAATCATGTGTGAGGAGACCACAATTCTGTCCATTCTGACCTTTTATTTAGTGCTATTTAATTCAATTAAGCTGGGTGTCATTACTCCTCTTGGCCTCTGGAGATTTGGTTGCTCTACCTCACATAGGCTTTTCCACATCTTTTTTTGTCAATACTTGACACTTGCAAATGTTTGCTCATTTACTTAATCAAAGAGAAATACGTCCTGCGTAAGTTTGTTATCCTTGTTACCTCCCCTTGTACCCTTCAGTAGCTTCTCACTGTGGTATCCTTCATCTGTGGCCAGAAGCTATTCTTTGTTCATGCATGAATTATTATTTTTAGGAGGCTAGGTGTGCCATTGGTAAAGATGGCTCCCTAATTGCCTCTGATGGAGTGAGGGCAACAATCACAAAGTGCCCCTCACCAGCTGACACAGAAGTGATCTAACCAAGGATCCGACCTACAGCTGGGAGTTTTTCTTACTGCAAACGATGGCTGCAAACTGAGGATCAGCCAGGATGACATGCTGGCTGCTTACCCGCAAAATTGGGCTCAGCAGCTTCGCCTTGCTATAGAGGGAAGTGCTGTACCATTCGGGTGACTCTGATGGTGGTGTGCTGCGGCAGAATAGTGGTGCTCTGCTGCGTCTGGCCCACAGCTGGTGTGCGGCCGCTTGTTGGTGAAGGCTTGTGCGGGGACCCAGAGATGCAGAGGACAGAGACGTCATTTCACCAAAATGCCAGGAGTAGCGCATCACAAAGCCACCCCCCAAAAGTGACATCACAGGAAGTGATGTCATTTGACCACGCCCCACATGACATCACGGCAAGTGGCCTCATAAAGCATTATCCCTCAGTACACTAAGAAAAATATGGTTACGATATCACTGTATTATGACATTTCATACAAGAATGGATCATTGTATGTAGTAGTGTCAAGGTCCATGTTGCCACGGAAAGTGTATGAACCCAAATCCCCCTGTTATTTCAACAGGACTACAGAGCGAAATCACATTCTGGGGGGGCAGGGGCGGATGGGTGGGGATTGGGATAGCGGAAAGCCAGGATAGCCTACTAGCACCTCATTTATAAAGAAATCAGGAGAAAAATGACATATCTGGGAAATAATAGAACCTGAAACCTTATGGCAAAAGCACAGCATCGCCATGCCTTCTTTGTATGCAAGAACAACAAAGCATAACACTGTCTGTCCATGGCAGCTAATCCATATATCAACTGAAACCCTAAAAAGTACAGTCAGAAAACGTATAGGTCATATAACTCATGATAAAAAGCACACAGCAGCCTCTAATCAAGGAATACCCAGCACCAAAAGCAGCCTCTAATCAAGAAATACCCAGATTCCGCATAGCAGCCCACGGTCCCAGAATACCCAGAACCTGCAGCAGTCTCTAATCCAGGAATAACCACCGCCTTCAGTGGGCTTTGGTCCTGGGGCACCTAGAACCTCCAGCAGTCCCTAATACATTTGCAGAACCCCTAATCCAGAAATATCCAGAACCTGAAATTGCCCGTTTGCAATAATCTTTTGGGTAGGCAGCTGTCCCTTGCTCCGGCCAAGGAAATCCAGATCCTGCAGCAGCCCATGACACAGTTATCCCCAGTTCTGCAGCAGCCTGTGCTCTGTGACACAGGAGTCCACAGGTCCGCAGCAACACTCCCGAGGCAGGGGCAGAGCTGCACACATTAACGGGTCGCACACTCAAGCAGCGGTAGCCCAGGCTCTGAGCCCCAGCATTGCATCCAGCATTGGTTACACAGCACCTCCCCCAGTAGCATAGTCACTTTCTGAATGGGCACTTCTTGCGTCTATAATTCTGCCTACAGTGTTTGGGACAGCCAGGGTCGGACTGGGCACCAATGGAAAAGTAGCCCACAGTTGCAAATGGCTATTCATTCTTTTGTGACACTGTTTGAATAGTCACCAAGGGGGAGTTTTTTATTAAACGTGATGCAAATTGTGCATTTTAAACAATATTTATTCAGCAACACTGGTCAAAACAACTAGCCGCAGAGTGAAGTTACTCATCAAACTGGCCCAAATTGGCCAAAAAAGTGCCCACTTTGACCAACAAAACGACGTCCCTGTGCCTTTATCTTACTCAACAGAGCTTAAACATGCAACATTTGGTAACAGTACACAGGGAGAGTTTGCATCAGGAAGAAGGCCCTTTTCCCTCCATTGATTTGCATTGGGGGACATCAGCGTTTAGGGATGAGAAACAGGGAGCTTTGGGCCTACGGAACAGCGCTCCAGCAAGAGCTTGCGAGAACGCAGCTCCGTCTTGTTCTGGCCCAATCCTTCCCTGGAAGTACCCACATCTTATGGCGCAATTGTGTCCTGCATTGAAAGCGGAGGAACCCGCCTATTCGGGAAGAAGCGGTGCACGTTGGCACAGGCCCCCTTTCTGTCCCCCAGGGCTCAAGATGACACACCTCAGCCACACGGCTGAAGGTGAGCCTTGCCCAGGGTTGGCATGAGAGTGACTCATTGCCAGGAACAAGATGTAACACTGACCTTTGTGCCACTATCGCACACTCAAGCAGCAATAGCCCAGGCTCTAAGCCCCAGCATTGCATACATGTGCTGGTGCTGCACCACCCCCCCCTGTTCTCTCTCTGCCAAAGCCGGGGGAGGGTGTTACAAACACAGCACGCTGTGGGCATACACCAGTTACTGGACTGAGGACTCCAGGCGCCTGCCGATTGCCGGAATAGCTTCGGCACTCAGCAGGCATGCAGCGGGCGGGCCAGGAGTAGTCCTGCGCTGCTGGCTGCCGTGGCTGCCTGCTGCTGCGGCCGCTGGCGAGTTGGTGAGGCGAGCATGTCGCAGCCCACAACTCAGCCTGGGCCTGTGGCGGCTGAGCGGTCATATCGAATTCCGCCGCGCTACGGCTCGGCAACTCAGCATTAGCTGTGCCGTGACGTCCACAACCCATCAGCATCCCGACCCACCTCAGCCATGACACACACACTGACACACTTACTTACTGTTGCTTTGCACTTGCAGCAGTGTGAACACAGGATAGCTGCGCGCCGATAAACCAAACACACGTGCAGTGCCGGTTGCTCTCCCAAAACGGAGGAACCAGGGCACGCAGCAACGCTGCGTAGGTAGCTGTGGCCACGCCCCCTTCCTCTGATTGGAGGAATGCCAGAGGTCACAAGAGATTGGCAGAGGCCGCTGGCCAATCGACAGCGATCACTCTTGCGACCTCTGGCGACCCCAAATGACGTCCATGGCAGAGGAGGCAGTGAGTCGGGGCCCGTAGCACCTGAGTACAGCGACAGCCAAACTGTTGCAGTGAGGTCTGGGCAGACCTTGCTGCTTTGTCAGGATCTTGTAAGAGCCACTGCAGAGTGCAGCATTCATCGGATGAGCCCTTCGGTCCTGCGGGAGTTGTAGCAGTGCCTGCGGTGGAGCCAAGCACTTGCACTCGGGGGACCTGGTGCGCAAGTGCGACTGAAGGTATGAACTGGCCTGGAGCTGGGGGGTCTTTGGGGTGGGCCATGGACTCCTGTGACAGCTGAGCAACGTGCTCTGGCCCCCATGGGGTTGAGCCATCGGCCCCCTTTGATGCCATGAAAGGCCCCCACCAACAATGACTGGCAGAACGGTATGTAGCCCGCTCTGGCGGAGCTCGCCTGGGATGCAACACCTGAAGAGGAGATAGCCTACTAACATCTGGCCAATTATGCAGGCTTCTTCCAATGTGCAGCGGATGCACATGTTCTGACAAGCTATCCGTCTTGACTCCAGTTGCAATGTTTAACCCTCCCTTGTTATGAGGCAATCTAAAATGGACTGCCATTAGCTATATGCATGTAATCTCTGTGAAGCTTTATGTTGCCCAAACAGGCTGTAAATCAGGGAAGTGCCCATGAAAAGCCCTTTACCACTGGCTGTGGCTGCATCTGCTGGTAGCTGGATTTTGGAGTACATTGTGAAACAACTTGCCTTGAGCTCTCTCTGAGGAAAAGTCTCTTCTGCATGGCTCCGACACAGGGGTTTGCTGCTCCATTGCAGGTGAAGCCAGGGATGCTGACAACTGAGCCGCCCCGGTGAAGGGATAATCTTTTCACAGGCTTTGCACACAATAAACGCAACTCGTGACTGGGCAGGCAACGCACTGCAGGTAGCCTGCATGTTGCTCTCCTGGCAGCATGCAGAGCAGTGATAGCAGCAAGCTTGCACAACATCATGTCTCTCAGCTACGTCTCAAGTCTCCTGGGTGCGTTGTTACGGGTGGTCCATAATTAGAGCCTGTGGCCCTACTGGAGTGGGTAGGTGAACAATTTGGCCTGCGTCCGTGGTATATCCCATCATCTTCATTCTTCGCAACTCTCTCCTCTGTAAAACACCTGGAGGACTCCTAGTGGCTCCCTCTCCTGCTGGGTGGTGTTCCTGCAAATGTTGGCGACCCCCTGGAGACTGGGATGGGGGGGTCTGTAACAGCTCCATCCACACTAAGGGCTGCAGGTGGCGCACTATTGTCTGTGTGCTAGGAAGGGACAAGCTGAACTATTGAGATGGGACGAACCCGGCAGGAGTGTGTCTCTGGTGTCTCCACGCTCAGAATCCCTGGTGTTAGGCCCAAGGGCTAAACTCAAAAGTTGTGGCTTGACACGTCATGAAGCAATTGAGTCTTCCTGACAATATACCCCTCAAGAGTACAAAAGGACAGATTGAGGTGAGTATTGCCCGAAAATGTTTGGTACACCCTGGTACCCACACAGCTGGCTGCAAAAGAAAAAAAACAAGGATTAATGCACAGTTCAAGGCAGTGGCGGAACTAGACGAGATTAATAGCCGTTACTCACAAGTGAAGAATGAGAGATATGACTAAGGTTTTCCAAGCTAGGATGATGAGTACCCTGGGAAAAACAGAAGTAGCAATTACTGGGGGCAAAACAAGGTAGGGAAGAGCAAAAGACTCAAACAGTATTTGGCTTACCGATAGAAGGATGTTAGGTGTCTTGGAGTGTTTCTGAAGAGAGGAATCGCGGAAGCACAAAAGTCTTGTTGATTATTCCCGCCGGCACGAGGACACCTAAACACAGTATTTTGATCCTTGCGCCATTGCGCTAATGACCCCTGAGTTCTTTAAAGTCTTCAGACAGGAGAAGAAGCGAAGATGTGAAGAACCGTTGAATGTTCCAGATTAGTGATGATACAGTAAACGTATGCAGTCCAATAAGCTTTCCGAGTTGGCAGCAGGTAGGCGAGTTGTAGAGGGCTTTAAGCATGTGCAGTCCAGTAAACGTTCCGAGTTGGCAACAGGCAGGATAAACGTGTAGCAGGTTTAATTGAGGGCAGTCTGGTAAGCGTTCCAAGTCGGCAACAGGCAGGTTACGTGTAGCGGGCTTAAGCGGATGCAGTCCGGTAAGCATTCCGAGTTGGCAACAGGCAGGTTACGTGTAGCGGGCTTAAGCGGATGCAGTCCGGTAAGCATTCCGAGGTGGCAACAGGTAAACAGGTCAAAGCAAAATCAGGAGACGAAGCAAGGAAGTCGAAATACAGACCAGAGGATCAAAAACCAGGAAAACAAGGTAACAGCAAGACGTAGAGCTTTCAGAACAAATTCAGAAGCAGTGCCGTGCAGAGTGGGCAGGGTTTATATAACGAACAGCTGACTGCACGCACATGCGCTGCCTTAATCTTGAAGGCATACACGTATGCAATAGAAGCCAATGTTTCCATGACGGCCCATAGCGTTCTCTGAAGGAACGCGTGCTTCTGGATGAACGCGTTTTCTGAGGGCTTAATTTGAGTCCCAAATTCTTAGGAATACAGGCACATTTGCTGGAGGCAGGGGAGTGTTTCCTCTTGTGTGTACCTGGTACAATACATGACCAGGAAGAACTGAACGGAACCCTGACAGTTTCCTCCCCCAAAGATAGATCCCCGGAGTTGAAAGCAAGACACTTGGATATGAGAACAGGAGCATGCACATTGGACTCACGTTCCCAAGTACGCTCCTCAGGGCTGTACCCCTTCCAGTCAATGAGGAAATAAGGAACCCCACATACCATCTTAGTGTCCAGAATAGCCTTAATCTCATACTCCTCAACCCCCTGGACCATAACCGGTGCCGGACGAGTAACAAGGCGGGTCGCCGCAGGGCATGGTTTCAGAAGAGAAATATGAAAGACAGGATGTATTTTCCACTGGGAAGGTAACTCTAAACAGACCACCAAAGGGTTGAGCACTTCTTTAATAGGAAATGGGACCACAAAATGAGGCAACAAACACTTACGACCAGGTATATGGAGATTCTTGGAAGCCAACCACACCAACGTACCAGGTCAATATTCAGGGGCAGGAGCCCGGTGTTTGTCAGCATAGTTTTTGGCTTGCCGTTGAGCGGCCTCAAGATGGTTAGACACTTTCTCCCTTAAGGTAATGAATTCACAGATGCATTCCTGAACTGCAGGGTTGTCAACCGTAGGTATTACATCCAATGGAAGAGACCTAGGGTGTAGACCATAAAGGGCAAAGAAAGGAGTGGTGTTAGTGGAAGAATGGACAGAATTGTTATACGCAAATTCTGCTGCTCCCAAGACTTCCAACCAAGATTCCTGATGTTGGGCAATTAGACAGCGTAAGTATTGTTCCATAGTGGCATTCGCCCTGTCTGTCTGCCCATCAGTTTCAGGGTGATAAGCCGTGGAATAACGTTCATCAATACCCAAGGCAGTGACGAGGTGGCACCAGAAACTGGAGGTGAACTGTGAACCTCGATCAGTGATGGTCATTTCTGGTAGGCCAAAACGACGAAACACGTGATGCAAGAACAAGTCCGCTAAGACAGGAGCAGAGGGTTGACCTTGACAAGGTATAAACAAAGCCATTTTAGAAAAGTAGTCTATGACAACCCAAATGGTATCACAGACTCTGACAAGAGGTAATTCAACCACAAAGTCCATAGATATCATAGCCCAAGGTTTCTTTGGTATAGGCATGGGTTGCATCAATCCCATAGGCTTGGACATAGTGCCTTTGCACTGGGCACAAATCGCGCAGTTCTTGATGTGATCTGACACATCCTTAGTCATTGTAGGCCAAAATGCCCATCGTTTTAGTTGTTCGAGAGTCTTGCGCATACCAGGATGTGCTGCCATTAAGGCATCATGACTCCACTGGAGGGCCAATAGGCGGGTCTCGGGTGTAGGGAGGGAATTTGCCCTTGTACATACGGTAGAGAATGGAGGACTTCCATATCATAGTCATGGAGTTCAGGAGGATTTGTAGACACCCAACTTTGAATAAGCCCTTTCAAGGATGAATCAAGAGTACAAGAACAAATGACATGAGATGGCTATAATACCTTCCCTTCCCAGGTAGGCGTCTGGTCTTCTCCGTTCAATCTAGACAGGGCATCCGCCTTGGAATACAAACTTTGGGGACGTTAGGTAATTTGGAGTGTTGTACATTGAGAAGAATTCATGCCAATGTGCATTTGTAAAAGCAAGGAAATATCCAGGCTGAGTACCACAAAAGGAAATACACCAAACACGGGCTATAAAGATTCACAGATCTTTAATACTGCGCAGTTGCAAAGAAACATAGATCTGATACAGATAGCTATCTGGCTCTCGACACCCCGCAATGAGTACCAGCCCGTCAGAGTGAGGAGGGAGAGTGCTGGACATCTAAAACATCTACATTTTTATACATTTCCAACAATATTGTATAGCCCCTCTACAGGTTAATTATCTGCGGTCTAGAGTTCTTGCCGAGTTCACACATAGCTCATACAATAATATGCACTTGGATTACGTAGGTTTGTGTTTCCAACAAGTTACAATGACGAAGTGTATTCCTGGATTTAGCAGTGAGCCTTAGTACATATCCCATCACAATGTAGTTTTGCCAGTGTCCACGCTCAACATTGTCCTCGATGTGTATTCGTGGATGAAGCCTGTTAGTGCAGACGATCCTTTGACAACAAGTCAAACTTGGTGCAAGGTCGCATTACCTAGTCTAAACAATCGGCCCTCAGACAGTCTAACCATTAACAAGGCTCAAACTTCGGTAAGGATCGGTTGCAAGTTAAACACAGTCCACCATTTTAGAACAGAGAATTCACATACAAACAGAAATCAAAATGGCGGACGATTCTAAAATGGCAGCGAAGTCGATCCAAAATCGGAACTTTGCTACGCGGTTTTCTTCGCAGAGTGACTAGGCTTAGGCCAATATAAGTCAGAAGGAGGTACGATATGATTTCCCATTGAACAAACCCTCCTTTTGGCCTAAGCCAAGCGCTAAACTACAACTAGTCACTTTACGAGTACCGCCACGTCTCAATGTTCATACAACCTGAATCACAATCATCAGAGATATCAATCGCCAGAAGGGCTGTAACAGAAATTTCTTTCAACACAAATTCATTGGTCATTCTTTCCGGTGCGCGTACCTTTTGTCCTAATGTTCCAATAGTCTGTGCACGCCTTCCCCCTAAAATTGATAATATGGCAGGAAGACATTGTATACAGCAACAGCAAAACAACAGAACACCCAGAATAATTAGTAAGACTGAAAGTAGCTTCCATCCCCAAGATCGTAAGAAGTCCCAGAACCAAGCGCTAAGATCCCAATTTCCCTCGAGAACGTGCACTTCTGAACTAAGGACGTGCAGATTTTGTGTAGCCTCAAAGATGGTTGGGGAGGAATCTAGTACGAAAACGCAACACGCGGACCCCACTAATTTGAATACTCCACCACGCTCAGCCAGGATGACTTCTAACGCCATCCGATTCTGTAGTGCCACTAACCTTATTGCTTTCTGTTCTAAAGTCATGTTATAGAGTATGTCAGTGTTCCGGTTGATGGTTCTCCTCATTACTCTCGCTATTCTACCAATATCCTCGGAATTTAGTATTTGCCCCCAGAAAGGTACAAAGGATTTCGCTACGTCTCCCAGAACTTGTGACAAAGTATCGCCATTCTCATCCCGCCTTGGACGAGCCCTAGAGATTTCTGTGGTACTAGCTATAAATACCCCTGGCAACAGCATCCCTAAATAACAGGTTCCCTGCCAATCCCTAGGTAGCCATGGGAAAGCTTCATTACCGCAAACGAAATAGACGGGTTCGCCTACATACAAAGGTCTGTCCTCACTGGTGAAGTTTGCAACATTGGTGCAACCCTTGAAGTCACCCATTGACTGTGTACCATTCCTCTGTATGCAGAAATAAACAGAGTCAGGGCTGTGGTTAACCGTATAGGAAGGTGGCGTGGCATCCCTATTTCCTATAGGAGCCATCTTGAAGGAGATCAAGATTGGAAAGGTCGAGACAGTCTATCAGAAGGCCTAATGGAAGCAACATTAAGCTTGCTTCTATTTGCGGAAAGTGAACATCCCAAGGGCGTTAGAACTCGTCTTTCAAATTCGTTCCATCAAAGTTCCCCGAGATACTATCATTCCATCAGCCAAAGAATAGTGCCCTTAGAGAAGCATAACATGAAGTAGTCAGAGGCAAAGGATGAATATACCAGCCCACCCCTTTGTCTCCATGTTGCGATAAATGAGAGCAGACCCAACAATTAGACCTGTTCAAAATGGCATGTGTTGCATTCATTATAAGCAGTAATGTGTTATTGTGATAACTCTGTGCTGAGCATCTCTAGGAGATAGAGTGTGCAGACGCATGTAAGGTGTAGATACAGTAGGTATATTTTCAGTAGGCAAAAACTTTTCAAACGGACGTATTTAAAGCAATTACTATTGTGAAACCGGTTAACATGATTACAAGAAAGCAATACATTTTAAAAGACCATGTATTCGATTGTCCATTGTTTTTACTGGCCACAGAGTCGCTTATTTGTTCCATACGGGTAGAGGCGATAGCAGGCATTGTTCCTTTGAAACGAAAAGCGCCGCAGTTCATGTGCTGGTGATCTCCAGATCACGCGTTTTCTTAGTCTTTCCCTATCCCTAGCCAACAACTTTCCTTTGTATGCAAAAGATAGGGCAAAGGACAAGCCCTATGATGATTTTCCTGTTGGCAAAGCTGAACCGTGCAGTAAGTCTAGCTCCGTGGACGCAGATTGTACATTGTGACTCCTGGTACAGTGTGATCTGCGAACAACGTGTCGTTGCTTCCTGATGGAAGTGATGAATTTGCAGGAGAACCAGACAGAGATGCAAAAGAATATGTGGGAGAGTGTGGAGATAAAGCAACTCTTTCCCCAGGCCCACGGGCTCAGGGAGTGTCTCTGAAGCACTCTCAGTACTGCTCAATGCTGAGTGATCGTTGGGAGCAGAGCAGGTAGGTTTCTCCGTATCTTCTTTATCGTGTGGCAAAGGGAAGGGTATCCTCTTGAAATGCAACGCATGTATCCAGTGCCTCTTGCCTTCCACTCGAATCGCCGTCTGTGTGGCCAGGAGAACCTGGTGCGGTCTGCTCCACCACGGTGCGAGACAGGATGCTCGTTGAAATGCTTTGACGAGCACCCACTCCCCAGGTCGGATTCTATGACCTGGCCCCTCGTATTTTACTGGAAGGGCTTCTCGCACCTGTTGGTAAATCAAATACAGATTTTTAGTTAACCGGTCACAGTAATCAGAAAAAAGTACATGCTCAATGTCCCTCAGGGCCCGAGGTTTTGGGCGGTTCCAAATATTAGCTGGCCTACCCATGACCGCTTCATATGGGGAGAGCCCAGTCTTAGTCTGTGGGGTGGCACGCATTGACAGTAACACTATCGGCTAGGCGTCCGGTCATTTCAATTTGGTGCCGGCACACGTTTTAGCAAGCTTGTTCTTCAAAATTCCATTGTGTCTCTCTATCAATCCAGCACTCTGAGCATGTCTAGCCGAATGGAACCGTTTATCGATCTGAAATCCCGCGCATATCTGCAGAATTACAGCAGCGATAAAATGTGGACCATTGTCCGACCAGATTACCCTTGGCAAACCAAACCGAGGAAAATATTCTTTAGGCATGGTTTTCGCCGTTGTCATTGCTGTGGCATCTTTTACAGGAAAAGCTTCAACCCATTTGCTAAAGGCGCAAATAACAACCAAAACAAATTTGAAATTATTACAACGCTCCATTTCAATAAAGTCAAAGTGGATCACTTCAAAGGGGACAGAAGGTGGACCAAGACTATCCCTTGGTGTCGATGTGTCCTTTCCCATATTGTGCTGTAGACAGATCATGCAACTCTGGACAAAACGCTCAGCTGTCTTTGAGATATTATCGTTCACCCAGACATTTTCTAACATTTTGCAAACCTTCCTGGCACAGATGTGGGTATGCCCATGAGCCATTGCGACCATCAAAGTAATGTACGCATCTGGCAGCATCCATTTTCCCTCTAACTTATCCACCCAACACCCATCATCATCCAACCTCGCAAAATACTCAGCCCATTGCTTAGCTTCTTCTAAAGTGGCATCGGCTTGGATATTCTTTACAGATTCAATACCTTCATCTATGGTACAAACATTTGTGGCTTCCCTTGTAGTGTACATATCTGTATAGAGATCACTAGCAGTTTGTTTGGCTATCTGGTCAGCAAAAGCGTTCCCTTTTCCTACATCATTTATGATTTTCTGATGTGCTGCGCATTTCATGATTGCTAACTGAGTGGGAAGTGCAAGCACTGAAAGTAACCGCACTATCAAGGAGCCATATTTAATCTTCGTTCCATGTGAGGTCAAGAAACCTTGTTCTGCCCAAAGTCTGCCGAAGTTGTGAACTATCCCAAAAGCATACTGACTATCAGTATATATGTTTACTCTAAGCCCTTCGGAAAGTTCACAAGCTCGAGTCAATGCAATAATCTCTGCAGCCTGCGCAGAGTTATGCGAAATTCTTTTGGTTTCCACAATCGTGCTTAGTGTGGTGATGGCAGAAGCAGCCGTGGATGTACCATCCGGAAGTTTGAAGCAAGAGCCATCGCAAAACAGCTCCCCTTGTAGGTCGTTCAAAGGTGTATCTTTCAGGTCAATCCGACCTTTAGTCTCTTGTTCTGTGGTATAAAGGCAGTCATGTGACATTTCCTCACTGTAAGCAGTATCTTGCTGGAAAGGTAATAGTTCAGCCGGATTCAATACACAACACCTCTTTATTTTTATATGCGGTGCAGACAAGATCAATTCATATCTCGTTAATCGTGTGGAGGTGAGGTGTTGTGTTTGTGTTCTATTTAATAGAACATCTACAGAGTGAGGTACCAACAAGGTTAAAGCATGGCCTAGGACCATACCCTCGCTCTGTTTTACAGACGCAGCAGCAGCAGCGACAGCTCTCAAACATCTTGGCAAAGTGCATGCGACAGGATAAAGGGCGGAAGAAAAGTAACCACACGGCCTATTCTTCCTTTCATGTTCCTGCGTTAATACAGCCAAAGCACATCCATCACGTTCATGCACATACAACTCGAAGGCCTTTTCATAATTTGGTGTGCCCAAAACTGGTGCGGAACACAGTGCAGTCTTGAGCAGATCAAATGCTTTCTGGTGTTCCAAGTTCCATGGCAATGGCAAAGAAATGCCCTTCTTTGTCAAAGCCAACATTAGTTTAATCACTAGGGAGAAGTTCGGGATCCACTGCCTACAGTAAGATGCCATTCCTATCAAGGCTCTGACTTCCTTCTGTGTATTTGGAACAGACATGCTAGAAATGATTTTAATTTGTTCAGGCGTCAACCTTCTTCCCTCCTTTGACAGGAGATCGCCTAAATAGTCGACCTCCTGTCGACAATATTGAAACTTTTTTAGTGAAGCTTTATGTCCATGCTTTGCTAGGTGAATAAGCAACAACACATTTCCCTCCTTACAGGCACTTTCTGAATCAGCAGCTAGAAGAAGATCTACATATTGAAGCAATGTACAAGTGGTAGGCAACTCGAGTGTGTCAAGCTGCTCTTTCAAAGCCCTACTATAAATGCTTGGACTTTACATTCACCCGTGCGCCACAAGTATACATGGAAACGAGCGTCCCCCTAAGGTGAACGCGAACAGGTATCTGCTATCCTTGTGTATAGGAATACTAAAGAAAGAATTCTTAAGATCTACGACACTAAAATGGGTAGCAGAAGCTGGGATCATAGTTAATATCATCGTTACATCAGGCACAATAGGAAGGGGCGTGGCTTGGTGCTCATGGAGTGAGGACGCGGAACTTTCGAGCTCCGGCCAAGCCCCGTAGTCTGATCCTGAATTAGGTGCTTCATGCTCGCTGGGCTGCCCTTCCGACAACCTAACCGAAGCTGAGGCGAAGACCCGTGCCCCGCAGCTGTTTTCGACGAAAATCGGAGCCCGGGAGCCCCGATACGGCGCTTTTACCCGGCTCCCCCCCTCTCCGAGCGGCACATCCAAAATGGCGGCCTCGATGCCCGGGAGAGCCTGAACCTCCTCTCCCCGGGACCTGTCGGGCACTCACACTTCCTGCCGCTCGAGTGAAATCAGCCGAACCGTGTGGCGCCGCCCAACAGAACATCACTGGGGGGCCCAGGACCCTCCCGGCAAGACTCTCTATCCACGGCGGACGGCGCACGGAGCTGCTCCCGCCGAACCCGAGGCCCTTCCGGATCGTAGCGGGGGAAGTTGTGGGGACCCCCTGAACTGGCATATCGGGCCTCCTGGCACTCGAGGCCCACTGCAACAACACGCGGGGGACCGCGCTCCGGAACCAGCACTGAAGACACCGAAGACGCCCTCCGGCTTGGCCCGACGCCCCATCCTGACGAACATAACAGGCGGATTAGCCTGCTGAGGCACCCCCCCACTCCCCCCCGCGGGCTGCAGGCTGGGGAGAGCCACACGACCGGGCACTCACAACAGGCAAAGGGGACCAGAGGCTCTGTAATGTCTACCTCAAGGGGCAAGACCAAGAATGCCACTATGGATCCTTTCATCACCCCGAAACCCCACCCGGGCGCCCAGTCCACGCCTAAAAGCACAGCTCCGCAGACCTGCCCAGAGGAACGCGGCAAGGACAACCAGGTACTCGAGGCGATTGCTGCCCTAAGGACATTTATTGACACGAAAATTGGCGAGGTGAAGGCTGACATCCAACTTATAAGACAAGATGCCCGAAATCTGACGGAACGTGTCACCAACATGGAAACCACCCAGAAGGACATCGTCGAGGACACACAAGACCTCAAGGCTGAGGTGGCGGACCTCCGGAGGAAGGTGAGCTACTTGGAGGCAAGATCGGAGGAGGCAGAGGGCCGCGCTAGGCGTAACAATATTAGGATACTGGGTATTCCCGAAGGAGCCGAGACTACGGACCCGACGGCCTACATAGAATCCCTAATACAGCAGGAAATTGGGGCGGAAAAACTTTCTCAGGGCTTTGCCATCGAAAGGGCCCACAGATCGCTCCAGAAGAAACCCCCCCTGGGCTCCTTTCCTCGCCCCATCATAGCGAAAGTCCTCAATTTCCGGGACCGCGAGGTGATCCTGAAGTTTTCGAGAGAGGGTGGAGAGATAGAGCGGGATAACTCGAAAGTCACTATTTACCCCGATTACACGCAGTCAGTACAGCGAGCAAGGAACTCTTTTGTCCCAATCAAAGCTAGATTGAGAAAACTAAATCTAAAATATATGCTGCTGTATCCCTCCAGACTGAAAGTGATTCATAAGGGGAGAGCGATATTTCTGGAGACTCCAGCCGCCGCCACCATGTGGCTGGAACATAATAATCTGGCGGACGCCCCCCCTGAACCCACCCACGAGAACTGAACCGAAAGCACAAGGGGCGACAACCCCGACACCTTGGCACCACTGCCCTTGACCCAGCACTGTACACCATCACAAGAGTATACATCACCACCGAGGAAACTACATTGAGGACATCGAGTGACTACGGGGCCCACCCGGCCTCCCGCTCATGGGCGCCCAGCACACACCCACGCAAGACCAGTGCTGGCTAGCTGCCGGCACAAACCCACTCGTGCTAGAAACCCGGACGGGGACAGACAGCACGAGAGCCCCCGAGCACTGCCCCTCCTTGGCAGCAGCTGGGTGCACCAGTTATGGTTATTTTTGTTCAGTTTTTGTTATGACTGCACTCCTCATGAAGACTGTCCCCCAATTTATGGAGGATCAAAGGCCGGAAACTGGAGCCCACCACCCCACGCAAGCAAATCGAAACATGACACCCAGCAGTGTATGCCCAGCCCAGAAAATGGGCGGAGAGCCTCCCCCATCCATGATTAAAACCAAGCAGTGGCAACACGCTTCAGAATAATCACATGGAACGTCAGAGGGATGGGATCCTACCTGCGGAGAAACCGAATACACTCCTACTTGAAGAGGAAGAAGATATCGTTTGCCCTCTTGCAGGAAACGCACCTCACATCCGACACCGCGAACAAATTGGCAGACTACTGGGGCGGCCAGGGCAGCGGCTCCTCTTACTCGAAATACGCACGCGGTGTATACACGTGGGTGAGCCCTGACACACCCTTTCACCAGATGGGGATGGAGACGGACGAAGAGGGCAGGTATGTGATGATCTGGGGCATGCTTGAAAACTCCCTGCTATGCATAGTCAACTCACTTCCCGCAACATGGCATACCCTCCCACCTCAGGCAGATATGCGCCAAAATCGCACCCCACAGGGAGGACGCCCTCTTGTGGGGGGGAGACTTTAACTGCGTGATGAACGAAGACACAGACAGATCATTAACGCCGCGTACCCCCAACGGCCCTGCCTCTCGCGCTCTCCGCACTGCGGTCTCGGACTTGTTCCTGGTTGATGCCTGGCGAGACCTACATCCTATCGACAGGGCCTACTCGTTCTACTCAGCCCCCCACGATTTACACACCAGGATAGACCACCTTTTCGTCGATAACGCACTGATACCGCTGGTTGAGTCGGCGAACTACCTGGGAAGATCGATCTCGGACCATTCTCCTCTCCTGATACAGCTTCACCTGAGAGGCCCGCGGCCTCCTATCCCAATGTGGCGCATGCCAACTGAAACCTTAACGGACCCTGCATTCAAGGAAACCCTGAGAGGGAAACTAGACGAGTACGTACAGATCAACAAAGGATCGGTCCAGAAGTGGAGCACATTCTGGGAAGCCATGAAGGTGGTAACGAGGGGTGAGATAATAGCCGAGGCCGGTGGCATCAGGAGGCAACTGAGGAAGGAGCTGGAGGACAAGGAGGATGAGATCAGGCAACTGGAAGATGCTTCGCCTCCGACCGCTGCCAGGGAAGCCAAACTGAAGGACATCAGGGAAGAATGCAGGACAGCCTGGGAGAGGCTGTCCAAGTTCGACTTCTCCACACGGACCCTGCGTGCACACAAGGAAGCAGACAAGCCCGGCAAGATACTTTCCTGGTTATGTAAGAGGGAGAACCCAAGGCAGGCCCTTAAAGAGATCAAAGACGAGGGAGGTACAACACAGAGGACGCAACTAGCAATAAATGAGGTCTTCTCAAGCTATTACGCCAGACTCTACGCCCACAGCGAGAGAATCCCTGAGGAAGACATAAGAGACACCCTGGACGAAATCGGACTACCCAACCTGAGCCAAGAACACCGCGCCAGGCTGGAGGAGGCTATCACATTAGAAGACATATCGGAAGCGATCAGGTCCCTCTCCACCGGCAAGACACCCGGGACGGACGGCCTCACTCCAGAATTCTATAAGGCTTACGAGGAGACCCTAACCCCGATATTGCATGAAGTCTACTCGGAGGCTTATGAGTCTGGAACCTTGCCGAGCAGTATGAGAGAGACTCTCATAATACCAATGCTCAAGCCGGGCAAACCATCTGACGTGTGCGACTCGTACCGCCCCCTGGCTATGCTGAACTATGATGGCAAAATCCTCACGACTATACTAGCCAAGAGGCTCTCTAGGGTGATAGGGTCCCTAATACATGAATACCAGAACGGCTTCGTCCCAGGACGCAACACCACCGCCAACCTGAGGAGGCTTCAACATGTTGTGGCACAAACAGCAGAGAGCAGGGAGGACCTAGCGGTACTCTCGCTCGACGCTGTAAAAGCTTTCGATTCGATATATTGGGAATGGCTGATCCTGACCCTGAGAGAGTTTGGCCTAGGGGAACACTTCATCCGATGGGTCGAGATACTCTATAATAACCCGGTGGCCCGGGTGAAGACTGGTGGCATGGTATCAAGCGCATGGCCCATCCAAAGAGGAACCAGGCAAGGGTGCCCTCTATCGCCGATGTTGTACATTCTGGGCCTGGAACCAGTGGCAATCTATTTCAGGAAGCAATTGTTCGACTCTGGCATCAGCATTGGCGGAACATACAACATCATTTCCTTATATGCTGACGATGTCCTTCTATACCTCAGGAACCCCCGAGAAACTGCCCCCACAGCACTGGATGTCCTCGATAATTTCGCCAAATACTCGGGGATAAAATTTAGTAGACAGAAATCATGCTTCTTCCCCCTTGCGGGACTCAGAGGACTGGACACAGAGGAACTACCCGGAATGGGGATCCAGTGGCAACCGGAGGCCTTCCGCTACTTGGGCTTAACCATTATGCACACGCCAGCCTCCACCCACGAGCGCAACACCGAAGCAGCAATGTGCGGGGTTCGAAGGTCCATTAAATTCTGGTCAAAGCTCCCCCTCTCAATGATGGATAGAGCTGCAATCTCCAAAATGATTATACTCCCAAGACTCCTCTACTATTTCACCAACATCACTCACTACATCCCCCCGCCTTTCTTCAGGAAACTGGAATTGCTGGTCAGGGACTTCCTTTGGGGTCAGTCCAGACACAGGCTCGCCCTGAACATCCTCACGCTCCCCCACACCGAGGGCGGCATCCAACTACCCGACTTCCAGAGGTACTATCTCGCATCACAACTGACACACGTAACGAAGTGGCTCTCAGATGAACCCTCCGCAGAGACTGGCCTCCTTCGCCAACTGACCGGGCCTACGCACCCTAAGGAGATAATATGGGGCTCGCAGGTGGGCCCTCCTGACCCGCCCATGATAGTAACCTTGGGGAGGCGGGTCTGGAACAGGGTTAGAACACTACTAGGCCTCCATCACCCGTACATGCCCGAAATCCCCATGCTGACAGACGTGTGCAGGACCCCCATCGACCTCCCAGTAATGAGGAACTGGGAGACTTGTGGCCTCTACACATGGGGAGACATGTTTGACGAGGGAGCCTTTAGGGACTTTGATTCGCTGCAACTAAAGGATGGACTCTCTTCGGGACAATTCTTATTTTACCAGAGGGTGAGGCACGTAGCCAAGACCAAATGGAACACATGGCCTGAGGAACCAGAGACCCACCCCCTTGTTCAGGAGATGTACAACTTGAGTGACGGCTGGAAGCCGACATCGAGGCTCTACGCCCAGATAAACGACCGAATTAACCCCAGAAGAGCGCGCCTGAAAGAGAAGTGGGAGACCGACTTGGGGATTGAAATCACAGAGGAGGAATGGGCAAGAGCTCTGTTGTACCCGAAGGAGGTGTCACGGAACGCCAGGTTCAGGATGATCCAGCTGAATGTCCTTTACAGGACCTACATGACCCCGCATAGGATAGCCACCTTCAACAACAAAATCCACTCGACATGCCCATGGTGCTCCTCCGAACAAGCTGACTTGATCCACATGTTCTGGGCTTGCCCCAGGTCCCAGAAGCTCTGGCTTGCTGCCGAGCGAACCTGCAGGAGAGCTGGACTGGAAAGGTACGAATGGACACCTAAGGAGTGTCTCCTGGGCACCCACCCGAGACTTGGCAAAATCAAACATCTAGTGAAGCTCATGGACATGGCATCCATTCTTGTGAAAAGAACAATAGCGATGGCTTGGAAATCGCCCGCAGGCCCCAGATACGGCCCTTGGATCAGGGAAATGGAAAGATGGACCATGGCCGAAACCTGGGCCTGGGAGGAGGGAAACAAAAGAGGCGGGGATGACGTGAGCTCAACACTGGAGTCCTGGAAAGCCCTCATGAGGGACATGATCTTCTCGACCGACTTCAAACCTCCCTGAATAGCCCAACAGGACACAAATTCCAGGTAAAATACCACGATCAGACTGATGAGCCCGAGTGCGTTCCAAGTGCCGTGCCCTGAAACGGCCACGAAGAGGGGTGGCCCTGGCTCTGGGCCAAACACGCAGAATAAAAACCACGTTACGATTCCATGGGAGTGCACAGTCAAGGTTGTTATCACTGTTAATTTTGTTTGTTAGTTTGTAGTTATTTGTTGTTCTCTTGGCAGACACGACACATGGTCAATAACATAAAGCACACCTCGTGCTCTACTGCTATGTATATTATTGCAAATGCCAATAAAAACACTTAAAAATAAAAATAATCAGGCACAATAGGAAATTGTGGAGCAACAATCTTATTGATAGCGCATAAATCAATGATAAAACGAAAAGGAATTGCATTATCTCCTTACTTATACACAGGCAAAATCTGACTATTGCACAAACTACCTGCAATTTCTACAATTACCCCATGGTGTACAAAATCAGAAAATATACACTTCAAAGCTTGCTCACCATCATCCAAGATCTTATACTGAGGAATACGTGGCAACTTTACTCCAAGTTTCAAAATTATTTTAACAGGCTCAATTTGTAAAACACTGACATCATTGTCATCAATCGCACATAAACACTCCGGAACATCACTAAATTCCGGTGGCAAAGGTCTAGTCAGAAACTGTGAGGCAGAAAGTTGCTGTGGTGAAATCGTCAAACACACTCCACCCGAAGAACAATGAATTACCGCATTTAATTCCTTCAACAGATTCAACCCCAACAAATTCTCTATGCAGTTTGTTGTCAAAAGAAACAGACAGTGATCCGTGACTGGACCCAGTGTAATCGGTACCGGCGAAGAAACCAGACTAACCACTGGCGTACCAGAAAATCCTACAGAAACATTGGTTTGTCCTGACAGTGGAATGTTTGGAACCAGTGAATGATCAATGGAACACGTCTGCGCTCCTGTATCTATCAAGAATAGATGTTTCCTATTTCTCACTATCATTTCAACAAAGGGACCTTTCTGATTAGGATTTCCTGCTTCGGGCAATCCTAGCGAAACAATATATCGTCAAAGGGAAGGTCTTCAGAGAGATATGCAGTAGAAGGATGATCAAAAATGTTCTATTATCCACATTCGGTGACTGACTATCTTGTGAAAAAGGCTGTAAATTCTGAGAAAACTGACTTCTACCAGGACCCCCTGCCCCAGGGCAGCCTCTGGATCATCTACCCATAGTACCAAATGTGTTATTCGACCTCTGCTGGAGGATCGGGCATTGTGCTCGCCAATGACCCTCTTGTCTGCAATAAGCACATTGGTTTGCGTTTACAGGACCCAACGGCGCAGTGCCCTGTGGAACGTACTGTCCCCTAAACTGTGTACTACCCCCTCTAGGACCTCTAACAATCTGTTGCAACAAAACCTTAGTTTTCAGGTCTCCCTTTCTCTTTTCAATCCTCTCTTTTTCATTATTGACTCGGTTTTCATAATACTGAGCCATATGCAATACTTCAGACTGAGACTTAGCTTGCCAAGTGCTCTCAGAAGTCATAATTTGCGACTGGGTATCAGGTAACAATTCACACACAAATTTGTCTAGAAATAATCATTTTCCAGACTGTGCTTAAATCTTGTTCACTGAAATCCGAAAACACTTGTTCAAGCCGATTAAAGAATTCGGTAGCACACTTAGACTTTCCTTGGATACAAGAAGTAATTTTGTCCCAGACAATCCTTCTCTCAGGAATTAAAACTTTCAGTTTTGTCACTATTCTATCAGGCAAAGTCAGTATCACCTGTGGCGGTCTCTCGCCAGCTGGTCTATCTCTATCTTGGGAGTAAAAATGGGTGGTCCCAGATTTTTTGTTTATGGGGGATTGAGCAAAAATAGGGACTTCTTACATAGTGTAAAACAAACAAACACAATGCTCAATTACCCCTCTTTTGGTCCACTATAGAACCGGGTCACTGAGCAGAGAGAGGAGTATTGATAGATTCACTATTTCATCTATCTACCATTCACGTGGAGCACAAAGATTTTTACCAGAGCATAAATAAAGTAAAAAACACTCATCAATTAATTTTCAACACACAGACAGATATGGTGGGTACTTTCCGCAAGACACCACCTACATTTGGAAAAAATTCACAGTTTAAAGAAACACCAATTATAAAAAGTCTAGCAAAATCATGTGTTCTACCAGTGGTGTCTAAAGTTAGTAGAGTGACACTTATGACAGATCACCTTAACACATTTTTTCTCAATATATTTTTCGTATTTCAATTTCGGGGGAGCAAACTATCAATGTACAGCATAAGAAAAAGGTACTTGTATTGCAAGAAAAGACACAGTTGTTTCAATGTCTACAGGATGTCTACATATGTTTCGGCACAGAAATTACATCAACACCATCCTGATGTTCTGCTGTTTTATTTGTGGCCCTCTTCAGGACGATATATTGCTTGCTCAGGTTGACTGAAAGTTCAAAATAAATCCCCAGTTTATCCGCACATTTTTTATCGGGTGCTGTAAGAAATGTGAAATGAGTATTAGTGACTGGTCTGGTGATTCGATTTCTTAGACTCGCTAAAAAAATTACAATGTTAAAAATATATTAAAAAATCTTTTGGCAACGTTTATGTTTTGAGGGCTGTATTGTTGCCCTTTTCCACTCTTTTCACTGACCTTTATGTTCTATCATAGTTGGACTGAAGCATGATTTCTTTGGCTGGAAAATGGAGATACACTTCCATTTCGTGTGTTGCGCTATGCAAACAATCTTCTTTTGTACTGCTTGTCAATTTAGCAGAAGTTATTTGGCCGGCCGTGGTACCGAAGTTGTTATTTTCTCAAGGATAGGTTCACTGTTGGCCATGTCACGGAACCTGTTTATAAGCACAATCAGATTTCAATTTTTTTTTTAAAATGTTGACCTTTTTACTTGCATAGTCTGTACAATAACACAAGTCATAAGACGTGTGTACTGAGCTTTCATTTCTTGGTCGATTTTTGATGGCACTGGGAAATGGACTTCGGAGCAGGCTATAATCGACTTTTTGGTTAGTTGCGGCTTTGTCTTTTTCATATACGTCTCATCCACCAGCTGAAAAACACAAGCGGTGGGTGGGACGTTAGGATGTTTTGTTATTTCATAGCATTTTAGCATTAGTTTTGGGGCGTCTGTGTCACTTTACATTCCCTCATGCAAACGCTTTTCGAGTCCCAAAATTCCAAAACGAAGGGGATAGGTGTCTTTACCTTTTCGAATTGCAGACATTTAAGGGTGCGGACGTCCTCTCGGGTCGCAGAGGTTTTGCAGCCGTGGCGCACGAATGCCAGTAGTCTTGCGCGTTGCTGGGGAGTATTTTTCTTTCGTTCCCGTGGTTGCCAGTCACGTGATTCTACGTATTTGCATTTAGACCGCATTGTGTTTTCTTTTGTGTTACGTCAGCGTCTTGTTGGCGCGGCCATCTTGGAAGGGTGGCAGAGCATAGAAAAAAGGCTTTTTCGTGGGCACTGTTCATGATCATGGTCATATTTCCAAACGGCCACAGTTCCTCTTTTTCTTATTTCTATACTGAGTTTTTGGGAGATATTATTTCCACGGAATATACGTGTTTTCACAGTCTGAACATGTATGTGAAGGGTTCCTCCTCGGGTGCCATGGGTTGCTTATTATGATGGTACCCCCTTCCTGAAGGTGTGACTCTGGAGTGCATTTTGTAAACACACTCATGTATTGATCTCATTTTCTCAGGCCTCATTTATGTCGGTGTGCGAGGGATTCTCAGTGTGAACACCATAGTTACGATGCTATTATTCTAAAAAAGTGATGTGCTAGATGAATTCATTGTCTGATCAGTGCTGGTGTGGAGAGTGTCCTCTTTGTGGACGATATCCATGGCAACTATCAAGATTACATTCCTGTTTGTCCAGTTCTAATATCGGTGGAATGCAGCACCTCATTATTTAGGTTGTTTCCGACATCTTAAAAGAAAATGCCCCATTCGACCACTGTATTTAGGCCATTTTTCACTGTGTCCAAATCGAAAATCCATTTCTGCTCGCATTTTCGAAGTGCCAGATCTCTATCTTCTCCTCTTTTTGAAATTTGGACCGTTTGGATAATAAACCAGAAAATTTCGCATGGTTTATGTTTCAGATGTAGATAGTGAGCAACCAACGGTTTATTTGGCGTTTGGTTTCTGATGTTGGTTCGGTGCTCACCTATGCGTGTTTTTATGTGTCTTTTAGTCTTTCCAATATAAAGGAGTTGGCATGGATACTGGATGGCATAAACTACCTATTGTGAGATACAGTTAGTGAATGACTTCAGTTCCCACTTTCTTCTTTTTAGATAGACGTTTTTCATGTTTTTTGATAAGGAACAGACTGAACAGGTGCCACATTTGAAGTGTCCAGTTACTGGTGGTAAGTTCCAGAGTGTTCTTTGTGTGTCCACTTTCTTTATTGCATGGGGGTACGTGTGAACTAAGTTGTCTCTCAGATTTTTTTGTCTTTTGAAGGCGAACCTCGGGGGTGCTGGGTTAAAGTCCTCTGTTTTTATAATATGGCAATTTTTTAGAATCAGTTTACGTAAGTTGTGGCTTATGGGACTGAAAGTTGTAACACATGTCATCTTCTCCAAGGTTGTTTTCTTCAATGGATTGAAGCATGTTTCGCGGTCTCTATTTTTTGCCCTTTTGTATGCCATGTTGATTTGTTTCTTGGGGTAGCCTCTTTGTTCCAGACGTTTCTTAAGTTGTTTTCCATGCATCTTATAGTTGTCCAGATAGGTACAATTCCGGCAAACTTTTAGAAATTGGCCAATCGGGAGGTTAGCCTTCAAACTTGCTGGATGATAGCTTTGGTACTCCAGTAGTCTGTTCTTATCCGGAACAGATTTGTGATCAAAGACCCATTTCTTTGGGTTCTAATTTACAAATCAAGAAAAGAAATCATTTCTGTGTCGTACGACATTGTGAAGTTTTTGTTAATGTTGCATTGGTTTAACCACTCTTGGAATTCAAGCAGGAGTGGAATAGTACCTCTCCACACTAAAAAACAGTCATCAATGTACCTATGCCATGCAATGATGTTCATTTTGAAAGGGTTGTCAATGTTTTATATAGAACTGATTTCTATCTTGTCTAACCATGTTATCCCATGTGTCCCCTAACCCTGCTGCATCATCTACTGTCCTAATCTGTTTCCACAAATCAATGGGTAGGAGCATGGGAAATAACAAATCTAATCACTCAGAGTAAATACTGACGACTGCAAGACTGCAAGACAGATTCTATCACTTTATAGAACCCTGTTGGATTCTTTCTAATATCTGGGATGGATTGTCTAATAGTGTTCACTTCCTGTCTCGAGAACGGGACGTGAACAAACTGTGATACATAATGTGCAGGAATGTCGTAAGGAGCAGTACCTGCTTTGCCATTAGCTGGAACCTCAAATTTTGGGACAAATGTCGGAGGAACCTCTCTCATAGGCAACTGAGAGATAGGAAACTCTGAACGCTTACTGAGCAACAGAGCTGAATAGAGCGCTAAAGCATCTGAAGGAGTGTCAGACGAAAAAGCTCTCTTATAGATATTCAATAATTCTGCGGGACAACAAATCTTTCTTTTTATACATTCACCCTGTAGGTATTCTACCATAACCTGTATCACTTTCCTCTGCATTTCTGGCATATACTGACTATACATGTCATATACTACTAGGGGAGGTATCGATATGTCTTAAACCCATCTAATTGCATATTTTGTGCAAATTCGTGTTTCCTCACTCACCGACTTACAAAGAGGAAGGAACCGTTTCTGTACAAAAATAGCACTCAAACTATCACCATCAGTTTCTTCATTCTGTAACTAACTCTAACTCCCTTCTATACTCAAAAACCCTCTCGAAGTGCTCATATACTTTCTCCGCAGTATCTCTTGAATATGCTAAAACATTCAAATCCCTCAACCCTTGTGGGAGATCTACATCATTCAGTCTGTTCCACAATACAGATAAATGAATTCCTAGTCCTTCGATAAAAACATTTTTCTCAGGAAAACTTTCTAGATTAGAGAGTGTGGCAAAAACATCAGATTGTTCACCCTTCTCCATGCACTGTCTAGCCCATGCATTCAGAAAGCGCTTTCTCTCTTTAGACACTGTGTTGCGAGTTACAATCTTTGATTCCGCTCCCTTATCAACTACAAGTGGAACAGAACCACTTGGAAGAGAAAGAGTAGAAGAATTTTGTACAATCGGTAACAAAGGTACTATCACTGGTGCAGAAGACAAATCTACCAGACCCGTAACAGTAGGCAAAGACGAAGGTACAGGTGGAGGAGCAGCAATAGGAGGAATAACAATAACCGGAGGAAGAGGTGCAATAGGAGGAATGATAGGAGGAGCAGGAATTACTACAGGAGTAGGGACGACAGCAGGAAGAGGTAAAGCAACAGGAATAGGAACATACAGAGGTGGCGCAGTGGCACCAGGCCTTCGTTCATTTAGAAGCTTATCAATTAATTCATCAGGCACATGAAAATCTTTAGACGGATGTATTTTCTGAATACCAAGTTGAAAAGCCCTATCCATATTTCTAACTGACTCTGATTGGTTGTTTTGATCATACAATAACGCTTTCTCTGCGTTGGACGTATGTCAGCGTGCATGTTTCTCTCTACTTTTAAGTTGCTGCATAGCTTCTTTCTTCCAATTTTGTAATACATCAAATGCTGCAGGTCTCGCTTTTTTCTTCAACAATATAGACTCTAAATATTCTATACGAGGAATCTCAAAGCTACCATTGATTGGCCACTGAAGTTCGGAAGCATGTCTAGTTTGTCTGTGCCAAATATAATTAAACACTATACTCCCAATGCCGTGCTTACAGTACATAATATACGCCGGCGACCCCTCCTGTGGCGCCGGACTGCAAATTCCAAAGATTGTCTGTCTGCGGAATAATGATCTGAAACAGGCAGACAATTTCTCAGGCATATCAGATTCCTGGTCTTACCTGATCAATAATTGTGCCCGCGAGTACAATACGCCAAATCAAATTATCAGGATACTTAAGAATCGAGTCACTACTCACATGATCAAAGAAATAAGGGAGGTCCGATCAGATTACAAAGGACAACAAAGGACCCTCCTGGTTGGTGATTTCGGCAAAACTGCTGAAGATTATGGTGGTCAGTATAAACCTGTACTGGAACAGCAGTACCCAACAGATGATGCCTCCACACCAGGAAAGCATCACGTACTGCTAGCAGCTCATGTTCAGTGATAGTATAGTTCATCTCATACTTGGTGAGCTTTCTTGAATGATAGACCACCGGATGAAGAAGCCCTGTGTCTTCACAAAATTGGGAAAGAATAGCCCTGACAGCTTGATCAGAAGCATCGGCTTCTACAACAAATGGACATGTTTGGTCAGGGTGCTGGAGTACCGAGGCTGATGTAAAAGCGGATTTAAGCGTGTCAAATGCTTCTTGAGCTTGATCAGTCCATATAAAACGATTCTTGGAGCTAGTTAGAGTGGTCAAGGTAGCTGCAAAAGCAGAAAAGGAATGGATGAACCGCCTGTAGAAGTTTGCAAACCCTAAAAAGGATTGAAGGGATTTCACAGACGTTGGGACAGGCCAGTCCAAAATCGCTCTGACCTTAGTATTGCTCATTTTGACACCCTCACTGGTGATGTTGTAGCCCAAGAACTCCACCTGATCAGTGTGAAACACACACCTTTCCTATTTAGCATAGAGATTGTTTTCACGCAATCTCTGCAAAACAGTGGAGATGTGCTGAACATGTTCTTTGTAGGTAGGGGAATAAATGAGAATATCGTCAAGGTAACAACCATGAACTGGTCCAGTAAATCCTTGAAAACATCATTAATGAAATACTTTAACGTAGCTGGGGTGTTATATAAGCCAAATGGCATAGCCAAATATTAAAAAAGACTGTATTTAGTCTTGAAGGCTGTCTTCCATTCGTCACCTTCTCTGATTCTTAAGAGATCATAGGTACCCCATAAATCCAGCTTGGTGAAAAACTTCGAAGAACCCAGTTGATCCAGCAGGACTGAAATCAAAGGTATGGGATACTGATTCCGGACTGTGATAGCATTCAGTTCTCTGTAATCAATACAGGGACGTATGTCTCCCTCTTTTTTGAGAACAAAGAAAAGATGTGACGCTGCTGGAGACCTGGAGGGATGAATGAATCCCTTACTTAGTGCCTGATCCAGATACTCTTTGAGAATTATATCCTCCTTTTGATTAAGCGAATAGATCCTGCCAGAAGGAATATTGGCCCCTGCCAGTAACTCAATCGGGCAATCATAGGGATGATGCGGGGGTAGTTTTTCTGCCACTTTTTTTATCAAAAACATCCCGAAAAAAGAATCATATTCCTTAGGAAGGCTCACTGTAGTGATCGCCCCAATAGTCAAGGCTGCATCTAGGATCATGGAACTGGGATTCCTTTGTACACCCTTAGATGTATGACAAGACTCATGACAATAAACTGAGGTAAATTCCACTGACCGTGATACCCAATCAATGACTGGGTTGTGTTTCATTAACCAAGGAAGACCCAGTATGAGGTTAAATTGTGGAGCAGAAATTACGTCAAAACTGATGATGTCGTAATGCCTGGCACCAAATGATAATACAAGATCAATGGTTTGTTCAGTCGCCAGGCCAGAGATCAGAGAAGTACCGTCCACTGCGTTAACTAATTCTGGCGTTTTCTTGGAAAGCAGAGGAATGGAATGATCAAGAACGAATTGGGCATCCACATAGTTACCTGTGGCACCCGAATCAAGGATGAGTTCAACAGACCAGGGTTCCTCTGATGGATAGGACAAGGTAGCCAAAACAGAAAAAGGAACCGAGGCTCTGGGGTCCATGATGACCTGACTCTACAAAGGGACCCCGTCTATTGTCGAGCTTTGGCGTTTCCTGCGTCTTAGGTTTCTTGGGACCATTTTTTAGAAAGTGTTCTGATGACCCACAGTAGAAGCATAAATGATTGGTCCTTCAAAGCTCTCTTTCTGTGGGGGTAAGCGGGCCTCTAATGGCACCGATTTGCATTGGTTCAGATGTCGAGACAGGGGTTAACACAGGAGGAACCACTAGGGATGTTCTCTTTTCGCCTTTTTTGTTCTGCCTTACGGGTGTCTATTTACAGTACAAGGTCAACCAGCTCTGGGAAGCCAGTAGGCACAACCAGTACCGTTGCTAGGATGTCCTTCATGTTTTGCGAAAGGCCTTTATAGAACAAGGCCACTTTCTTTTCATCCGGCCAATCGGTTTCTGTGACTAGCTGATTGAACCTTGCCAGATAATCCAAAAGTGAAGATTCTCTTTGTTGCAAGGAAAGCAATTCCAGATCCATAGCCTGTGACTTATATTGAGTATCAAACACACGTGCCATGGCCGTAATCAGTGCTTCACTGTCATAAAGGAGGGGACTGCTTTGTTTCAGTAGAGGATTGGCCCATACTGCAGCAGTACCACCTTGGTTGGACAAAACAAAAGCTGCCTTTGTGGTAGCATCTGGAAAAGTAGGCCTACACAAGAAATGTAAGCGACACTGATGGATGAAAGTTCGAAAGGTCTTAGGATCCCCTAAGAACCTTTCTGGTGGGGCCAAAGGAGATTGTGCTGCCATGTAGACAGAGCCTGACTCACTTCTAGATTGAGTCCTTCCTGCAGCAGTATCCGGACTGGGGTTTGATGTCCCAGCCCCTGACTGCAAGCCAGCATGTAACTCATTGATACGACGTTCAGTAGCATCATGTGCTGCTGTCATGTCGGCCCTGAGGTTAGCCACGACTTGGGATAAAGCTGCCAAACTTATCAGCAGCTTCTTCCATTTTATAAGGCTTCTGAATATGTTAGGCCCAAGGGCTAAACTCAGAAGTGGTGGCTTGACGCGTCATGAAGCAATTGAGTCTTCCTGACAATATAGCTCTCAAGAGTACAAAACGACAGATTGAGGTGAGTATTGACCGAAAATATTTGGTACACCCTGGTACCCACACAGTTGGCTGCAAAAAAAAACAAAAAAACAAGGATTAATGCACAGTTCAAGGCAGTGGCAGAACTAGGCGAGATTAGTAGCCATTACTCACAAGTGAAGAATGAGAGAAAAGACTAAGGTTTTCCAAGCTAGGATGATGAGTACCCTGGGAAAAACAGAAGTAGCAATTACTGGGGGCAAAACAAGATAGGGAAGAGCAAAAGACTGAAACAGTATTTGGCTTACTGATAGAAGGATGTTAGGTGTCTTGGAGTGTTTCTTAAGAGAGGAATCCCGGGAGCACAAAAGTCTTGATGACTATTCCCGCCGGTACGAGGACGCTTAAAAACAGTATTTTGATCCTTGCGCCATTGGGCTAATGACCCCTGAGTTCTTTAAAGTCTTCAGACAGGAGAAGAAGCGAAGATGTGAAGAACCGTTGAAAGTTCCAGATTAGTGGTGATCCAGTAAACGTATGCAGTCCAATAAGCGTTCTGAGTTGGCAGCAGGTAGGCGAGTTGTAGAGGGCTTTAAGTGTGTGCAGTCCAGTAAACGTTCCAAGTTGGCGACAGGCAGGATAAGCGTGTAGCGGGTTTAAGCGAGGGCAGTCCAGTAAGCGTTCCGAGTCGGCAACAGGCAGGCTACGTGTAGTGGGCTTAAGCGGATGCAGTCCAGTAAGCGTTCCGAGTTGGCAACAGGCAGGTTACGTGTAGCGGACCTAAGCGGATGCAGTCCGGTAAGCATTCCGAGTTGGCAACAGGCAAACAAGTCAAAGCACAATCAGGAGACGAAGCAAGGAAGTCGAAATACAGACCAGAGGATCGAAAACCAGGAAAACAAGGTAACAGAAAGAGCTTTCCGAACAAATTCAGAAGCAGCGCCGTGCAGAGTGGGCGGGGTTTATATAACGAACAGCTGACTGCACGCACATGCGCTGCCGTAATATTGAAGGCATACGGGTGTGCAATGGAAGCCAACGTTTCCATGGCAGCCCATAGCGTTCTCTGAAGGAACGCGTGCTTCGGGATGAACAAGTTTTCTGAGGGCTTAATTTGAGTCCCAAATTCTTAGGAATACAGGCCAATTTGCTGGAGGCAGGGGAGTGTTTCCTCTTGTGTGTACCTGGTGCAAGATATGACGAGGAAGAACTGAACGGAACCCTGACACCTGGTCACCTACTGCCGTGATGGCTAAAACACCAAAGCCGGGTAAACAGGGTGATATTTCCACAATGTTGCAACCTGCTGACAAAAATACATGCACTGAAGTGGCGACTGTCCAGGTCCATGGTGTTGACCCCATTCCCGCTATACTCACGCACATGTCCACCAAGTCAGACCTTCAGGAACTACTGGCAGAAATTCACAAGGAAATCCATGAGAGTACGGAAGAACTTTCGGATAAGATCCTGGCGCTGAATAAGAGGGTTTTTGAGGCTGAGCAGTGGGTGTCCGAAGTGGAAGACACACTGTGTGAGCAATCGTATGAGGTGGGTGAGTGCTCTAATAGACTGGTAACAGTGGAGGCGCGCTATTAGGCCCTGGAAGACAAACAGGAGGATGGAGAGAATCGGTCCAGCATAAATAATATTCTGATCCAGGGTGTGTCTGTGGGGATAAGAGATGATGCGCTCCCAGACTTCGTGGTGGGCCTCTTTTGATTCCTACTGAGGTTACCTGAGGACTCAGCCATCGAACTGTATAGAATTCATCGTACCAGAAACAGAATTCCCTCGGCTCAAGGTAGACCCCTGTATGTTCTCACAAGAGTCCTTTTCTTCCAGGTGAAGCAGTGCATAAAGTCAGCGGCCTGTCCTTTGGCAAACATCTCCTTCCGGAATGTATCAGTCTTGTTCCAGGACCTGGCCTCCAATACCTTGGCGAAACAAAGAGTGCTCCAGTGGCCGAGTGGTTGCGTAGTAGGGAGGTGTCCTATAGGTGGGGGTTTCCTACTGCGCTCCAATTTGCCTACCAGGGCAGGAAATGTATTATCCGGACGATGAAGGAGGCCGAGGGTCTAATGAATCCCAGGGAGTCAAAGGAGGATGCACCTGAGGATGAGGCTTTGGGTCCAAGTTCTGATCCTGGGACATCATGAAAATTGATGAAGATGGGAAGGGATAGGAGGCTGAGGGGGGCAGTCAGGAAGACCTGATCTGTCCGGCAGAGCTGTGGGAATGCTGGAGCACAGATCTGGCGTGAGCTAGCGGGTCATAGTATGGGAGTGGGTGTTGTGTCCTGAGCCTGTAAAGAAGCCAGGAGGTTTTGTTGGCAGCAGGACAGGGGTGGGGGGAGGTGGGGTACGTTATTTGGGTGTTCAGATGCCTTCCAAATCGGTTTCCCCGTTAGATTTGGAGATGTCCTATTTTTGCTCCTGTTTCAGCACAGTTCATTGTTGGGGGGGATGTGGAGGTTAGTAGGGGGGTTTTTGCACTGGAAATATTTACTGTGGGTATGATGCTGGATCACAAGTGCAATTGTGGGATGGGTGGATATGGCCTGACAGTATGATGTGTCCTGGATGAGGTAACAGCCGACCCGGAGGGGGAATTTGATGGTCATGGCCATATGGAATGTTCAGGGGTTAAACTCCCAGATGAAAAGGAAATCTGCCCTGCGTAAACTTGGGGGAAATATCTCTATCAATGGTGTTTCTACAATAGACACACCTGCTTGCACAAGATGATAAGAGGATGCATCTTAGAATGTTCCCACAACAGCTTTTCGACTCTGGAGGTGAGAAGAAGAGGGGAATGGCGATACTAATTACGGAACAAGTACCAATATCCAAGGTTAGGGTTTTACAGCATCCCCAGGTGAGATTTGTATGTGTGCGGTGTGTGCTCTGGGAGCATCCTTTCACTTTAGTTTCCCTGTATGCCCCAATACTGGGCAGGATAGTTTCCTCGAACAGTTTCTCCCCCGGGTGCTCTTCTTCGTAGAGGGACACATCTGACCTCACGATGGATAAATGTCTGCCTGCTACCAGGCTGTATTTCAGGAATATATTAGCCTTTGAGTCTCTTCTCCGTGAACTGGGGGTGGTAGATGCCTGGTGATTGTTCCATGGGGGAGAGAGGGACTACTCTTTCTATTCTCATGTGTATAGGGTTATCTCTAGGCTGGATCTCCTGTTGGTTCCCAGTGCTGTATACCCATGTGTCCGAGGGGTGAAGATCGGCACGCAAACATTATCGGACCTTGCCCCAGTATCTATCACTACATCCATTGTGGGTATGCCGGAGAGGCAGCAGCACCCGTAGAGGTTGTATGATCCAGTGCTGAGGGATCCGGTCATATGCTGTGAACTAGGTGAGGTAATCACTAATTATTTTCAGGGAAATAGGAACTCTAACCCTTCCCTATTGTGTGGGACGCAATGATGGCTGTTGTTCGGTGAGCGCTAATCGGCAAATCAGCGGCATACACTAGGACGCAGCATCTAATCCGAGGGGAGTTGACGAGGCGGATCAGGAACATAAGAGAACACGGTTGTGTCCGCTGCACGCATATTGAGGATGGCATGCAAGGAGCTGGAGGAGAATTTGGCAGATATGATGGCCCAGGCTATGTTAAAAACCAAACAATTTCATTATGCAAATCGGAACCTGGCCAATCGCCTCCTGGTGGCTCAGCTCAGGAAAACTCAGAACCGGAACACAATGTTGGCCCTATGGGAGGGGTGCGCTACAGCAGGGGGAGCCAGAGAAGCTAAGAATATTTGAGCATCACTTTTGGGAAGTGTTTTGGGGAGTAGGCGACCAGCCTGCAGCCCAAGCCCAGTACTTGCAGGGGGTGACCCTGCTAAAATTAACAGCGGAAGAATGCAAGACCTTGGAGGCCTGATTGTGTTGGGCGAGGTTGAATGGGCCATTAGGACATTAAAGAACAAGGCCCCTGGTCCGGATGGGTTCACCACTCCCTTCTATAAATACATCTATTCTCTCCCTCCCCCTAAGCTCCCTCTCTGTTGGATCTCTTCAATTCATTTAAGGTGTCTGGTAAGGTGGCCCCTACCATGGGTACCTCTATGATGGTACTGCTCCCCAAACCAGGGAAACGCCTGACACTATGTGACTCATACAGATCCATCACCCTTACTAAAATAGATTCAAAGCTCTTCTCCAAGATCTTGGCCCATCGCATGATGGAGATTCTCCCCAGAATTATAGCCGCTGATCAAACAGGGTTTATTGTGGGTCACAGTACCCATGAGAATGTGAGAGCGGTCCTTGACCTGTTGGAGGTGGGGAGAGATTGGGAGTTGGAATGGGAATTGTCACACTAGACTCACATAAGGACTTTGACGGGTTAGCTGGGGTTACTTGGGTGGGGGAGTCTTGGAAGCTTTGGGTTTGGCCCCGGATACATCAAATGGGTTATGGTTTACCAGAGCCATTCAACTTCTCTTTGTGTTAATGGGCAAATGTTGGTCAGGCTTCTGATTACCAGCGGTTAAAGACAGGGGTGACCTCTATCCCTGTTAATGTTTGCATTGAGAAGGGAACTGCTGGCCTGTTGTATTAAAGCTAATGCAGGCGTAGAAGGTATAGAGCTGGGGGGGTCAGATATAAGGTTTCGCTCTACGCTGATGACATTTTGCTCATTCTATGAAACCCCTGCACTTTCTTGGCATGACAACTAGATGAACTGATGAGCTTTGGCCAGATCTCAGGCTTCAAAACTAACTTCAACAAGTTCAATGGTCTGGATGTTTCTTTGGGTGTCCAGGATAGACCTGTCATTGAGGCTCTGGCACTGATACAGTGGTCCCGGGAATCGCTCCTCTACCTGGGGGTGTGCATCCGTAATAGGGTGTCTGAAATCTGCTGATGCGATTTCACATCTCTGCTCCTCCAAGCAATGTCTGATGATTTAGGTTGATGGGATAGGGAAGAAATATAATGGTTTGGAAGGATTGTAGCAGTGGAGATGAATCTCATACCTCGCATACTATATGATTTTCTACTGCTGCCGATCAGGATTCCAGACTCGGAGTTCCACACATTGCAGGGGAAGATTCTCAGATTCATATGGAGGAACAAATGGGCAAGAATTTCCAAGAGGGTGTTAATGAGGACTACAGGGGTGGGAGGCCTGGGAGGCCTGGATGTGTTTCAATACAACTTAGCTACGTAGGTCTCCCATATGGTCACCTTTGGTGATCCTTCTAGGCAACTATGCAACCGGCATGGAAAGTCAAAGAGCAAGTTCAGTCAGCTGTGGAGCTAAGTCACCTCCGATATGTTGGCCAGGGATCCCTGGTTTCAGCACATGGTTTCTTGCTCCTGACTGCCACCAGAAATACATTGTACTGTATGGGTCGGGATGCTTTGCAGGTGGGGTGTGGCAAAAAGGTCTGGTCCACGCTCATCTGTCTGGAATAACCCAGAGTTTCGACCAGGGCGTAATGGTCAGTGTTTTGTCGCGTGGATAGCCGGTGGGTTGGCATCACTACAGCAGCTGTACAAGGAGGGGCTCCCACTAACATTCCAAGAATGTAAAGACACTTTTACCCTGCCAGAAACGGAGTGTTTTCGATATGCACAGTAGAGACACTGGGCTTCTTACCCTCCCACGAAATCTGGGGCCACTAAGCCCTCAAAAATGCTCTTGAACTGGTCGTTCAGGGAGGGGTTTCCTGGGGCAGTCTCACACAGATAAACAGGTTATTGGACACAGGGGACTCAGTCTGCCATACATGAGTAGGTGGGAGTAGGTTCTGGAGGGGCCAATAGAGGATGAAGCATGGTTGCAGATAAGGGTGAATATGCATAAATCCTCCAGATGTGTCACTGACACGGAATGTGCATACAAGTTTTGTCACAGGTGCTACCTGTGTGCACATTGCACACCACATCTGCGCAGACTACTCGCCGAATTGTTGGCGGGGCTGCAGTGCAGTATCTCTCTTCCATACGGTGTGGACGTATGCAAAGGTTGGGCTCCTGTGTAAGGAGGTGTTGTCCAGGATTAAGGAAGTCACAGGGCTGTCTCTTCCTACGAAAACCCGGGGTGATATTGCTGGGTGACACAGATGATGGGCTGTTTCCCCTGTCTAGTCCGATGGCTACGACTATCGCACATAATTGGAAAAATGTGTAGGGCCCGCTGGTCCAGATGTGGTGGGTTAAAATGTAGGACATCCTAGTGGCAGATAAAATGACAGCACCCTGTCAGGGGAGATGCAACACATATTTATCCATCTGGAGATCTTTCATTGACTTCGCAAAAAACTGTCCAGCGATAGTGGGTAATCCTCGGCTGATGAGAGACTTTGCTAGCGTAATGAGACTGGACGAGAAAGTTGCTCTGGGGGTGCAGAGTTGGCCAATGGCACCTGCGGATGGGACTGAAGGTCCTGCTGCATAGGAGATATGTCTTCTGGTATCCCCGCCTGTTTACCGTCTCGCAATGTGATATGGGTCATGAGATCATATTGAAATGCAAAGTATGTACGCATGTATACTCTTTTCCCACTGTATGTTAAAGACATGTTTTTTGAGGAATTTGTATTTCCAGCCTCTGTCAGCTCTGCAGCTGTGGTCTCTCTCCTACCAGCTCTTCGCTTACTCAACATGGCCGCTTCACCCATTTTATGTTTCCTACTAAAGAAAGCTTCTATACATTCACTACTTATTTGGTTACTTATCTTCTTTGTATATATGCTTTCTTCTTACTTGTAGGTATGTTTGCCCTTGTTTCAGTGCATCATTGTATTTTTTCCTTATTACATCACTTTGTACCCGTCAGATCTTCTTTACAGCTCCTTGATGGTCAGTGGTGCCTGCCAATCTTCTGCTACCACCTCGATATGAGGGTACATTCGATACGCTTGTCTGAGCGCATAACGTCGCTCATACACTCAATGCAGTATTGGGATGATACCTGGTGTCATGCATGGTGTCTTGTTATTCATGAAGTATAATGGAGGTGAGGGGCAGAATCTATTATTGATGTACACGTCTGCTTCTCCACAGCGGTAACCATTGTGCTTCACTAGCACATATTCCAAATCTTCGAGGCACTGAACACCACCCCCAACTCCATCCGTGAGATCCCTAGACCGTGTAGGGGCTCCCTCTCCTCAGATAGTCCTTATTGGTGTGTTTATGATGGAAGGGGGCACCATGTATTTCCGTGTACTTCCACCTGATCACCGCCCCAGTCTGAATAATGCTGTAACGAGCAGTGTGAACTTTCTTTTAAGCAGTGCCCCTTTTAATTCCTAAACATCACGGACTGTCTGTTACATTCTGCACTAGGGTTATACTATCGCTATGCAATCCAGTGCACAAATAGATCAAAAGACAGGTAATCGGTTATTTATGGATATTGGTCATGCAACAGGTTACACATCATACCCTTACCATTCGCATTGGCATTGGTTAACTAAATGTTACCTTTTCAGTGTTTGAGTGAATTGTAATGGACACCTATCTTGATGCCTGAGTGAAGTAGTAGCACACTACATTCAGAGGGAAATGTACTATCCTGGCATAAAAGTCACCCCTAGCATGAAGGCCAGATCTCAACATGCATACATCGCACCATTCCTTATTCACCAAAAGTTAATCATCAGTCACCAATGGCCAATGCTGTGTGGACATTTTGTGGCTTGCTGAATTACATTTTACACTTCACTGTTTTTTAAAGCTTTTTTGAATTTTGTAAAGGCGCAGAAGTTCGAGTTGGACACAGTGGTGGCATGGTGATTGGCAAGGACTTTTATTCAGGCAAAAATAAAGAGGAAATCTATCTCTTGCTAAGTCCAAGAGGGGTTTCCCTGCCTCTAATAAGGAGCTAAGGAATCAGCCAGAATATCTGAGTAAATAAAAAGAGTTCACCATCGTGCCAAAATGCATCCTTCTATCTCTCACACTTGTAACTAATAAGTAAAAGGGTAATGGAACTTCTTGGTCCAGAAGACAGATGAATGACTCCCTTCTTCTGGACAGTAAGCCACAGTTCCAATCATAAGGGGTATTTCACACGTGAGAATGACTCCCTTCTTCTGGACAATAAGCCACAGTTCCAATCATAAGGGGTATTTCACCCGTGAGAATGACTCCCTTCTTCTGGACAATAAGCCACAGTTCCAATCATAAGGGTCATTTCACCTGTGAGAATGACTCCTTTCTGCAGGTCTCAGTTCCTTTCCAAGGAAACAAAGTTCGAGCTTGTGGTGCTACAAAGGTTACGTCCTGATTCAAAAGAAAAGGTTCAAACTCAAACATTATTCCTTATCGACCATAGTTTTGCTTCACTATTGGGTTCCTGGAGAATGCCTCCCTTCTCCAGGTACTTGATCTCAATGTCTCCACAATGCCATGGGATTGACTCCCTTCTGCGGGCTTTTTTCCTGATTAGCTTTACACAATACTCAGAAAACACCAGGAGGTTTTGCTTCCTTCTCCTGAGGTCTTGTGCCTTCACAGTTCACAAAGGCTGGGCGGAATGATTCCCCATGCCCTTCTTAGACTTTAGTATGTAGTACACACTGCCAGTGGGAAGGCCTCCCTTCCCCTGGCTTGCTATGCCCTTTTTGCTTTCACAATTCACAGTTCAACCTTTTCAGGGGCGATGGCTCCCCTACCCATGCTTGCTTTGCACTTCAAAAGTTCACAGTTTACATGAGCTCACAATTTTTTGGGTGCAGGTCCAAGACCTGTGCATTCCTCTTGTATTTGTGCAGTAGTCCTGGTTCACTATCCTGTCAGATACTGTGAGCATGATGATGACCTGTATTGATTTCATAAAAGAGTGCAGGCCCCATGATTGTGGGATTCTTCCCTTTTGGTGCTGCAGACCTGGTTCACTATCATGCCAGGTACTGTAACTATGAAGATGATGTAGGTTATTCGTCATAATAGGGATCTGACACTTGTCAGTCCTAATGCAGGCCCAGCAACCATCCCAGAAACCCAGGCACCTGAAAGGGGCTTGCTGGTGTTCTTTGTTCGGTTGCGGGCTCTCCTCTGTGTCCTTTCAGGCCTCTCACGGCCCCTGCTGCTTTCTGGTGTGCTGCAGTGGCTCTGCAGCATTTGGTTCCTCATGGGCTGCGCGTCTCGAGTCGACAGTGTGTTCCTGCTGCTTCTTTGTCTGGACACCTGCTTCTGCATAGCTCTGCTCTTCTCTCCACGCAGATCGGATAGTGACAGCTCTGCCTGCAGGGCAGTGTCCCCGGCATCGACCTCCTCTGGTCTCTGCTTCCTGTCTCGCTGTTCCTCCTGGGAGGGCTTCTCTCTCTTTCCTGGTTTGCCTCTTCAGTTTGGAATGGGCTCTGCCCAATCAGGTTTCGAGAGAAACTAGACTGTTCATTCACATTCTCGTAAGTGCTCTCTATGCTTCTGCACTTCTCCTTCGTCCCAGTACTGATCTTGAGGTCCTCCAGGGTGTCAAGTAGTTTCTCATCTCAGTACTCAAGGGATACATGTCCCTTGAGGAGTTTAAACTTTTCCTCGTCCCAGTACTTCCTATATTGTTGGCATGGTAAAAACACATAGCAACACTAGGGAAATTATTGGTGGGAGGGGGGTAGGAAGGTGTGGTGTTAGGGTTAGGTGGGCTATGGAGATATCATGTTCTCCGCAGGTCATCACTAATCCCAAAGGGGGCCTCCCTGCCCACGAGACCCACCCTCGGTGTACCAACCCCAGGAGGACATCGGGTAGCAGCCTCACGGCATAGGGGAGACGTCTCGACATCCAGGGATTTGTCACAATTGGCACAAATATTTTAGATACACAAAGCATACATATATGTGAAAAGGGGAAGATGAAATGAAACCATACAACATCTAACAATTGTATTCACTAATCTAAAGGATAATAGGCTTTTATTCTCAAACTAGGAAAAAACACAACTTTATATAACTAATTAAAACACACATTTTTTTTAAATAATATTCAGGAGTGGCCGTGGGGATGTAAAAAGTAAAAAACTAATACAAAAGATTGGGTCAGGACACATTTGAAAGGGGCAGTTTTTGATAGGACAGATTTGGCAGGAGGGATATGGATATGACAGATTTACATGGGAAGCATTTGGATAATACAGCTGTGGGTGGAAGGGAGTGCATAGGACTTTCCTCTTTCCTCCTCACAGGGTCCCTTGCCACCTGCTCCTCTGGCCCTCCAGGCTCTCTTGCCAACTATGGCCACCTGGGCTACCATGCCTCCTGCCAACCTCAACACCTCCCTCACAACTCCCCACTTGTCACTTTGAACTGTACAGTCTCCCTTGCCTACTCGTACTACACTGACAACCTCGTCAGCCTCTTCCACCCTGCTTCCCCGGCCACCCATTGCCACCGCATCTGGAGCTCCCTTGCCTCCTGCGGCCCTTCCCACACTGGCTCCTTTGCCTGGGCCCTCCTCAATGACTGTCTTTCCTTCCTTGGCTCCCTCTACCTATATCTCTCAGGCACTCTTGCCGCTTACGGGTTTGCGGGCTCCGTCCCCTGCACCCCCTAGCGGCAAACTCATAGTTTGGTGTTCCCAGAAAGGGTGCCTGTATGTTGCTACCGGCACCGTCATTTCCAGACTGCCAACCTTATAATGAGGCCCAGAACGCTGTGGCTAGTCACTGGATACAATGATTCACTCTTTTTGTTACGGGGGTAGGGAAACAGTACGTTAATGCCAACCTTCGTCTTTTGCTTTTAAGTTGTTTTGAAGTGGGGTAGAAAAAGAAGGTTTCACAGCCAGTCTTTTATGAACTTTCTGCTGAAGGGGGGAAGAGCTAAAGTGCATTCCCTCATCCATAAGATACTTGACCCAGCATTCCCTATCCACTGGGAAACCCTCCTGGAAGCATTCCATTCCATCGATGTTTATCACACTCTCCAAGATGGCCAATACCACTCAAATCAGTCTTTACCCAATGCCCAAGGGAAAAGTTGAGTCCTAACCCCTAATCCACATCCCTTTTTCAAGGGACAAGCTACTCCATGTACCCATATGACTCATCATACTGTTTCTTGTATTTTTGCTTGTTTCAGGGTGGTGGATATGTCACTTTGGGTGGATTGGGGGAGGCGGTAGCATATACAACCCCTACTATTCTCCACGTTCATATTGAGGGGAATTTGTTTTATATGGGTAGAAGGTTAAAACACCAAATCCCTGATTGTATGTTTTCACATGTTGCCATAGAGGCTGGGAAACACTTCACATCCATCCTTGTAAAATCTGCTGTTGATGGGTGCTGTGTAGAGTGCATGACAAACCAGCCCAGTGGATCGAACCCCAATTGAAAAGATGCGTGTGGGGCATGTGGGCCATGGATTTGAATTCCAACAGAGCAACTTATTGTTACTATTATCTTTAGGGCATTTATTGTACGCTGGCCTAACTTCGGGGAGTAACAAAGTACTTTACAAGACATAGCGGAAAGTACACGACGAGGGAAACGGGTCTTAAAGGAATGAACTACGGAGCTGGGGGCTAACAACAGGGGAGGGCGGGAAACTAAGCAGCAAGGGATCCACAAGCAACCAGAGGAGGAAACAGGGAGGAGCGGATTACCCATTATCAGGTCAAGGTGAGGCGTAGAGGGGGCGCAGACCTATGTGTTAAGGAGGAGTCATTCCTTGAAGAGGAGAGCCTTGAGCTCAGCCTTTTCTCTGCCCAAATCTGTCAGTTGAATGGTTAGAAAGGGCTCCTCCTGTATTCAGTTGTAGCATTTGGGTGTTGGAGGTTGAACTATGAACGTCCAGGTGAAAAAATAGTGAATATTGTACTGATGAAAAAATAATAATGCCAACAGAAACCGATAGGTACCAACATTCAGATCCAGGATGCTATTTGAATCCACTGGAAATTTCTCCATAAATTATGTACTTGTCCACAGACCCATTTGTAACTAAAACACTGGGATTTTTACCAAGGAGGTTAAATAATTACCATTACTTTTTTATTTTTTATTGCTTATTTATAACACACTTAATCCCAGAGGATTTTAAGGGCGGACCCGGGAATCGAACCTGTGTTGCTCTGTGTAATCTTGCTTCCAAGACGAGCATGTTGCCCCTGAGCTATCCTCCAAAGAAGTTGAGCAATAATAGCATTTATTAGCACACTGATTCTATTATAAACCTTCTCTCAGGAATACCCCCCCTCCTAAATTTACAGCTCCTGGCTTAGTCTTTGGCAAAAAGTTCGGGGTGGGTCATTATCCCGGTATCATAACCTTAACCTCAGTTTATAAAACGTAATTATTTAAGCTCCAAGGAACCATGCAGAGCGTGGTGGGCATTACATAATTGGCTAGTATTAACATTATAGCATTAAAGCCTGCTGCCTACGGCTACACCAGCAGTTAATGCCCAAATTACGAGCTATATGTCTTTGCCGCAGGCCATGGCCTTTAACAACGGAGAGACATTAACAGCATTTACAGTCTGTGGTGGGCGGGGTAGAATACATTTACAAAATTGCTCCCATTGGGGCTTGAATATTCTGATCAAAACAGGGAGAGACAAACATTGAAAAGTTGTGAGAAAAGGCGTATAACAGACATTCGCACCCATGTAAAGGATCTGACCAATCACATGGCCCAGGACATGGGCAGAGTCGGCCATTACCCGTCTGCGTTCTGTCGGCCACATGTGCCTCTCCGCCAGCTCTCTGCCATTTTTTTTCTCCTTTTTAGCCCTGGGTCCCCAGTCCCCTTTTCCTGTTGCCCCTTCCCCAACTGCCATCCACGCCCCCAACGTCCCCAGGCTCCCAGAGTTCTGCACTCAAGCACCCCACTTATCTGATCTTCCTGCACTTTCCAACGCCACCATGGAAATAGTAAAGATACTCCCTTTGCTGTTTCCAATGGTGACTATCATTGTTTGTACATTTCTTGAGGAAAATTGGGCACGCACAGCATGATCAGTGCCCATTTCCATTAAAAATAGATGCTAGATACTGTTAGCGCCTTGAAGGGAGCCCTGGAGCACCGATAGCGTTCACCCCTGTGTTTAGGGGCGTCTGGGCCGACAACGGCCCTGAACCCTCACAGAGGCAATCACTTTGCTAAGGCCTACTTCGGCTTGGACTGGCACGTTAATGCCTGTGCCACCCACCCCCCGAATTTGGGGGTTGTCACTGTGTTTTTGACCTCTGCTAGTCCATTATGTACAATGGAACTGGCAACATTCCAATGCTCTAATATTATTAATAGGCACTCTGGGGAGAGGTGCAGCAACATCCCATTGGTCGCAACGCAGGCTTTATTAGCCACTATAAGCTGAGTTCTACTGTGGGCTGCTAGCACCTCTCCCTGCTTTGCTATTTTTTTCTGCTACTTTCTCTCCCCTGGCCCCCCACTTGAGGCCCCCACGTGCCCCCATGGACAGAGTCTGCCATTCCCCTGATGCCCCCATCTTCCTCCCTAAAACTACTTACCTGTTGCCTGCTGCTCGGTCTCTCGCCACCTGCTCTGACCTCCTGTGACAGCCGGCAACAGCATCAAAAACAGATCTAGGCCCTTTTTGTTACATTGCTTGGCAGCCTTTTTAAAAAAAAAAAGAGAATTGGAATTGCGCTGTCAGTATGCACCAAATCCCCTTTAAGAAATATATATTAGCACCACGGACAGAGCCCCAGTTTGCTAATAGCGTTAAGCACCGGGTTGGGGGAGCGCTTGGCCGGTAAGTACCTTAAGCCCTTTCAAGCCCTCGCTTCGCTCTGGTCAACCATGACTCGGCTAGTAGATTGTTACTGGGCAAGCCCATTTCTCTAAATGGGCAGGCAGGGAGGGTATCGGGGACTTTCAACACTTTCAATTGAAAGGGGCCTCGAGCCCATGGGGGGGGGGGCAGCAACTGTCCCATGTTGCCAGTACGCTTTGCGGTGCTCACCTTACAAGCTGCATTTGCTGGAGCCCTTCTAGCTGTCACTTCCCTCGGGGTGTACAGAAGTGCCATCACCTCATTGCCTTTTAACATCAGCCGCTTGCAGACAAAAGAGAATCTATAGCTTTAAGTGCTTTTAGTGTTTCAGCTCCCTGCTGTCTGGTCGTCTCGTGATAATCAGTGGCTATTTTGCCCTGCTGTATTTGTCTCCATTATGTATGAACTTCACTGGAGCCTTGGGACCATTTTTCCACTCCAATCAAGGGCTGAACCCCAACCATCATGTTGAAATGGGCCTCCTCACATCTTCAGTCGGGTCTGTGTCCGGTACTTGCTAGCCCTGACTACCTGCACTGCTTTTATTTGAAAGACATAGTACCTGCACTTCTTAGCAGGAAACCAATCCATTTAAAGGAGGATTACCGGCACTTCTCAACAGTAAGCAGGTCCTCTGGGATAGTGAGTACCTGCACCTCTCTCTTTTCATTTCAAGCACTGGCCAAGTACACCCCCTAAACAAGTACTTAACACAAGATTAATTGCCACAGTGATGATGCCATGAGGCTATGAGCACCTGCACTTGTGGTTTTTATTTTATTTTATGTGCTGCCAACAACTACTGCTTGCAAAGTCATCTATTTCAGAGTGAACTGGAGCTGACGGTGCAAACGTGCCTCTGCAAGATCGGTGTGTCTTCCAAAGACTCTGACAAACCTGCCCGCGGGAAGGACATCCTGCTTGTACTGTGCCTGCCAACAGTAGTGTCTGATTCACAGTGAGATTTTACTAGTACCATGAATCACTGTGCACACTGCTTTGGGCTGCTGCTTCCCTTTCTGGCTGGTTACCACTGTTTTGTTACACAGCAACCAATGAATGAATGAATGAATGAATGAATGAATGAATATGGCTTTCATACCCACGTCGGTCGGTGGACATGGCCGGTAACGGACAGCCAGCCCGAGCCTGTGCAGGTCTGAGTGAACTAAGGTCCTCAGCTGGGGCTATTACTGACAATGTCCACCACCCACATTGGGTTGCAAGCCATTCATACCCCAGGGTTTATCCGGGGGAAAAATGTTTTTGTTTTCTTTCACTGGAGATTAGCTGGGCTTAATGCGCAATGCCGGCCGGGCATGGGAGGAGCGCTGGTACCGGAGCACAAAGCTCCGGTCCAGCACGTAAGTGGGGAGGGAGGGGTTGGGGAAGGGTTATGGTTTGTTTTGGTGGGGATGGGGAGGCAACAGGGAGAGGCTTCATTTTGCCCTTCCTAAGTTAAAAAACAAGAACTGATGTCTCTAGCTGGTGAAGGGCCTTGGGTGGCTGGAAACAGCATGTAGGGAATGTGTATTCCCGCACACTGTTCCAGCCACCTGATTGGCAGAGCGCTATTACGTGGGTGTGAATGACTTATTTGGCTCGAGTAGTATGTTTGCCTCTAGACATCTGGGCATTGGGAGAACGGACAATGTTCATTGCATGATTTAGTAAGCAGGCAGGAAAAATCAAAGCACAAAGTCTGTTAGAAGATAAAATGATTAAAAAACATGTTACTAGAGATGGAAAAAGTAAACTTTCCCAACTGAAGTGGTCTGATGGAAGAGTGAAAGGTCCACCAAAGTCTACGGGAGATGCCCATAATCACAGAAACACTGGAGCCCTGCTAAGGTGAACAAAAGTCAGATCAGTGCTGCTGAGAAAGAGGACCTTCCTAAGAGCAGCCATAGGTTATATTGCGAGGATGCCTGGAAGGTGTAGGGGTGGTGGTGATAAATCATCCACTGGAAGACACATGCTGCAAAGCTGTCCCTGGTTGGTCGCACACCAAATTAGTAGCCAGCGAACAGCCACGGATGGACACTGGCAGCAGGGTGCTAGAGTACCAAAGCTGCACAGTGGAAGGACAATTCCAGAGCAGCCTTTTATGTGGCCGAACACAACATAATGGAATGACTTTCCTCCGCCACCGTCCTGCACCTCTGCTATATATCATGTTCGATGGCTGCACTGCGCAACATGTGCTCCTATGACACAAGCTGCTACGACACAAACTGTGATGATGCACGCTCTTATGACACATGCTCTTACAAACACTCTCCCATGACACCAGCTCTTCCATGTCACTGACAGCGAGCAACACTACTGATGCCTCCATGTTAACAGACTCTGTAGTAACGAGACCCAAGTCTCTTGTGCTCTACCTATTTATGCATCCCCTCCCCCTTCTACTGCATGTAATATTATTAGGCTTTTATACTGTGACAAATCACCACTGTAGTCGATTCAGAGCACCTACGCGTGTCTGCAGAGTGGTGTAAGTGTTAGTGCATTATCGTCCCAATACCATATTGAAGGTATGAAAGACGTTATGCGCTCAGACAACCGTTCGGTATGTACCCTCAAACTGAAATGGTAGAAATGACTCTGCAGACACCACTAGACATAGAAGAACTATGAATTAAAGTCAGACAGAAAGAAGCAACATCACAAAAAGAGAAGATACTTAGACGCACTGAATCTGATGAATGGATATCCAAAAGAATGAAGGATGTAACTGAAGCAACAAAGTAAAATATATGCGGATATGATGAAAACCATATACATGAAGAAGCTAAGTGATAAGAGGTGTAGATGTTTCCTATCAAAGCGCTGCAGCTAGAGGATTCCACTCCCCCTCTCAGCTACACTGCCCTAGTCCATGCCCAATGAGGCAGGAAACAATGAAACTAAGGCATGCTGGGATTTTGGGGTTATTATAATCCTGGGTGAGGGCGTGTGGCATGAGGATGGAAATGGGTTCCTGCCATGGAGGTTTGGTACATTCATAATTAAGTAATGAAACGAGTAAGGTGGAAGTGGAGGAAAGGCCCCCTTCCTTTCTGGAGATGGTGGTACAGTCCTCCTATTTTCTGTGCATTCTGGGCATTTTAGGTCTGGATTTATAAGGAGAAAATCCAGGATTGCAAGTCCGAGAATGCAGAAAAACAATGCAGTACTGAACGAACATCATCGTGTGCAATGAAGCATATTGGCAGGTGCCAGCATGTTTCTCTCGTCTCACAAAGTACAGGCAGAGGTTCCTTTACAAATCCGCAAAGAAGACCCAGGCGGGTGACTCTGACAACATTGTCTCTGTCCTTGGGCGGTGGGGGACGAGTAGGGGCTGGGAGGCGCGGGCGCGGGAGCTGATTGGACACAATTTGCCGCTTAGGGCTAGGCCCCGAGAGTTCCCATGCATGAAAGAGGTGTACTTTGACTGAACAAGTGCGTCGTCAGCAGAAAGCCAGGCCCAAAACCGCAAGGAGCGGCAGGTTTTGGCAGCCTGCAAGGACTCGGTGTCCCCAGTGCAGGTGGGGAGGGCCAGGTTAACAACGTCGGTTGCGAGCGAGAGATCTCTTCACGCTGCTGACGTCTGAGGACTTCCCTCTGCCTTGGTGGAACATGTAACCTTGAAAAAAGGGATTCTCTTGGTCTTTGGACTTCTTGATTGAATAATGCGCCGCAGGCTCGTCTGACAGGCTCCATGCGTTGGTTATTTCGTCTGATGGTTTGTCTCCGCCGGGGAGCTGCAACGTCAGGAAAGGAGGCTGGAAAGGGGTGCTGTGTGCTGGTGATTAATGACACCAGCATGATTATGAGTGGGGGGTGAGGTAGGGTGAGCAGACGTCCCTGTTTTTACAGAACCGTCCCGGAATTAGGTTCTCTGTCCTTCTGTCCCAAGAGTGTTTGTAATTTAAAAACCGCATGTCTCAGTTTATTTACAGGTGGAGTGCTGGACATAGTTATTTTTATTGAATTACCCAAATTGATCGTTTACAAACGATCGTATGGTAAATCTGGCCGAATTCGGCCAGTACCATTGGATCGTTTGTAAACGATCAAGTTTGGGTAATCACAACCAAACACGAGGAGCGGCTGTTGCGGTAGTGTGCCCGGCTCCCCGTGTTTGGTAGTGATGGCTTTTGGGGGCAGCAGGGGTGTCCCCCGCTTCCAGAGGTTTGGAGGAGGTGGTTGGATTTGACGCTGCAGGGTCAGTGAGAAAGGGGCCGTGAATAAGGTAAGTAGGGAGTGGGTGTTTTTTTTTTTAGTTTTTGCGGATTTGGCTGCGGCAAAATTGGCTTTGCGGCCCAATGAACTACAGTCAATTCGGCCGTGACCAATTGTGCCACAGTCAAACCGTGTGCAACCTCTTTTATGCGTGATCCCGTGGGAGGCTGGGAAGTTTGAATGGGCTGGTAGTGCTGGTCCTACTATTAAGTTTTTGGCCTGTTCCGTTTTCTTATTTTCAAAATCTAGTCACCCCAGGGTGAGGCAGTACCCTCATCCCGACAGCCACCAGAGAGCGCTCAAGTTTCTCATGGCCATGCTGGAGAAGGCCTTTCAGTCCTGTACTTTTCCCCCTTTGGATTCTAGGATTTGTAGTTTTTTCTTAGGTGTAGGAATACGTTGAAACTTGCGCTTTCAGTGCACTGCACTGGATGTTCCCTTAAACATCAGGCGCATGTGCTTTGGGGTTTGTATTGTGCATGGGATGGGGTGCATCAATGGGGTTTGTGGGGAGCGGTGCAGGCCAGTAGGGAACATAGCTCCACTACTTCTTTTCATACACTTCGACCACTGCTACAGGCACCACAATTTCAAGCAAAACCAGGACTGGATGGCCTTCTCACACATGGCCACAGGAAACTTGAGAGCACTGAGGCACTCAAACACATGGCAGCCAAGATGTGAAGGATCTGGAGAGATCTTGTTTTGGTCATTGAACTCAAGCACACCATCACCTCAGAGCATCCACTCACCCGACCATCCCATGTGCATAACTGCCAAGTGGCTCCATGCCAAGACGGACACCTTCAGACAAGCCCTGGTATTTACTAATTGACATTGCATTCTGGGACTTAAAGATTCTTTTTCCCCATTGAAAATAAAATATACCTTTCAAGTCCAAGCTGCAATGTACAAAGCTCTACTCAAGGATTCACACTTAACACTTGGGGAGCAGGCACGGATGCGCCTACAGTGCTGGGTATTTGTGGGTCCTCAATGGATTGGGGTCTGAAACCCCACTTCTGACCCTGCATGCGCTGATGCTCTCTCTGTGGCTGTTTAATCCATGCAGTGATCTTATATGTATCAGTGTGCCTAGAATCAGCCCCAAGGCGGTAAATGAGGATTGGATAAAACACCTATAACCAGAAGTATCCAAAAATGGAATGAACTACCAACTCCACTGAAGCTTGAATCCAACTATATTCAGTTCAGGAAGAAATTGAAAACATGTTATTCAAATAAATCTTGGAATTACGTCAATCCTATCACGATGAAATAACGGCCCGGTTCACATCTATGTCCCGTCTTTGATCTTTATTGTCTTGTCTTTTTGGAATGCGCTCTGATGCCTGCAGGCTTTAGCGCTATATAAAAAAATAAAAAAAATAAATATAAAACGTCCGTAAAAAATGGTTGCATGATGCAACATGGGCCTGAGGGTAGGACGATTATTTGAAAAGTAATCCTAGAAGAATGAAGATGGCAAGCAGATTTTTTTTGCTGAAAATGTGGGATTATAATGGTTACATGAGAAAATGAGAATACTTGCAAGCCTGTCACAGTGAAATGTGTCGGGAAACAAATAGAAAGTCTATCCCTGTTCGTGGGGTAGCAATGGAAGTGGGACAGCAGTGCGTCATACTGCTGCTGTTCAACTTAAAAGAAAGGCACAACAGGGTTGGGAATGACCCTGTTATCTGATGTGCATCTAACTGTGCCTGTTACAATCAGATGCAGGGGATGCCTTTGTTTTTAGTGTATCTTAAAGTGCATCCTGTTATTAGATACAGGAGGCACTCTAAAATGTGCTGAAATGCCCCCTGATTGGTTCTATTGAGCATTTGTTGGGCACTTATACAATACGTCAATTCTGTTTCAAAGCACCCCACAGGGCAACAGGGAGGGTACACGGGATTGAAAACAATGATTATAGCGGAAGATAAAAGACTATGCCTTGTGACTAATCAGAACGTGCAAGTGCAGCAAGAAGAGGGGAACTGGGGAGCAGGGCTAAGTGCTGGAATGTTCCTGTTCCTAGGTGAGCAGCAGATGAAGTGCATAGTATGATAAGTGCAATGCGGCTTGGAGCCGCATTGGGTAGAAAGTGAAAGCCTACAGGAGTGAGGTTGGTGGGTGACGAGGCAAGTGCTGAGAGGTAGGCAGAGGCTGGGCAATTGGGTATAGGAGGCCAGGTCCCAGAAGAGATACATAAGGGCCCTGGTGACCAATCACAGCAACTGTGACATTAGCAGAGGAGAGACGAAGGGTAGGAGGCAGTGAAGAGGAAAGTCTTGCGGAGCTTCTGGAATTTAAGGAAGTCCTGCTCAAGTCGAAGAGGAAGGGGAGGCTGTTCGATAAGAGGGAGCCAGCTGAAGAAAGTGATTGGCCTCCGGCCCTCTGTTTAATGAAACATTTTACACATAGAGAGTTGGTGCCAGAGGACCACAGAGGTCTAGAGGGAGAGTATTTAGTAATAGAAAGTTGCAGATAGCGTGGTCCCAGACCCACGATAGCCTTGTGGATGATGCAGAGGGATTTGAATTTAATACATGCCATAACCGGGAGCCAGTGAAGAGATTTTAGCACAGGAGAGATATGGTCCCTGGGTTTAAGGCAAAGGATAAGTCTTGCTGCCCTATTCTGGATTAGCTGGAGGGGCCGTAAAGTGGAAGAAAGGTAGATTCAGGAGAAAGCTATTGCAGTAGTCCAGCCCAGAGAGAACCAGGGCTTGGGTAACATTGAGCTTCTGGAGGAAAATGAGAAAAGGAAGTCTTCCTTTGAGAAGGAAGAGCTGGAAGTGGGAATTCTTGGCAATGTCCTGAGTGTGAAGGAGATAGGAGAGAGAGGAGTTGAAGTTGACTCCAAGGTTTCTGGCTTCATGAAGAAGAAGAGGGAGAGCCCATGGAGGATGGCCAGACTGGGGGAAAAAAGAGGGACCAGGGGTTCTAATGGGAATGATCTCAGTCTTGTTTGCATTGAGACAGAGATCGTTGGAAGTATTCCAGGAATGTATGGCAGATAGGCAGTCAGGGATGATGGAAGATGCAAGAGGGTCAGCAGGAAGTTTGAAAAAGAGTTGTGTGTCATCTGCATTGCACTGGAAGTTGGCAGAGAAGGAGGAAATGAGAAGTGCTAGCTGAGCAAGGTAAGTGTTGAAGAGCCATGGGAAGAGGTTTGAGCTCTGGGGAACACCACAGGTGGAGAAGGAAGTAGGTGAGGAGAAAGTGCCCAAAGTGACTTGGGATGAAATGTGAGTTAGGAAGGAGGTAAGCCAATCCAGTGTCTGCTCCGAGATACCAAGGGTATCATGGAGCCGTTTTATGAGGATGGAATGGTTAACCGTCTCGAAGGCAGAGGAGAGCTTGAGTAGGATGAGGACAGCTGGAGAGTTAGAGTCCAGAGAAGCAAGCAGTTCTTCATGGTTGTTCAGAATACACTAAGCTGGCTAGGGATGATGGGAGTTGTCATCCAAAAACTCTGGAGATCCAAAGGTTGCAGACCACAGTGTATCTGTATATTTTGTATTCTCTGTATTTCTTAATAATGTGTGTTTTAGGAAATTAGAATAAGTGTGTGTGATGTAAGAGCATGTTGCATAACAGCACATGTCTATCTATCTATCTTGAACTTGTGTAGCGCAAAACCTTCCCCAAAAAGGCATCATGTCGCTTACAGATACCAGCAGGTTAACAAAAGAGTTAAGCAAACAAATAGGTTTTCAGATGGGCCTTAAATTGATTGAAATCTGCTTCTACAATGTGGTTAAGAGGTCTTCAGTCCTGAATGAAATGCCATGACCTCCCGTTGGCCTTGCGCACGGGGAACACTGCTGTATTGCATGGAGATTCTGATGGTACCAGAATGCCTCTCTCAATGAGGGCATTGATTGTCTCATAAATGCCCTTGTCTGCCTCCTTGGTTAGGGGATACTGTTTTACTCTTGGCAAAATTGCTCCTGGTTTCAGTTTAATCTTCACTCCCGCTATGCTCTTGATGAACCCTACTTTTGTAGTACCCCTCTAAATCAACATGGACTTGTGGTCCATAATCTGTCTGGTACCCTGGCCATGGCCTCTGCCCAGAATGGGGGATGGCACTTCCAGCACCACTGCCATTCTCGGTGGTACCTCTCTGTAATGGATCTGTAACCAACATGTTACACTTATTTCAAACATCATCTCCACTTCCAGTCTCTCTTCTCCAAAATGTTCATCATCTGTCACTGTTGTTAGCTTGCACCCTTCTGCAACTGCAATGATTGCTCTCCATGCCCTCCCAGTGTCCTCCCTTGTCAATACTGCCTCAATCTCAATGGACACTATTGTTCCTACTGGTTCATCCAGTGGTGTCTCTGGCCTGAACAAATACCTGTTTGGTATTCACCACACTTTTCCTGCGATGCCTGATATCCATGCAATGGTGATGTCTATCTCATATTGAAACATCTCGGGGTCCACTGGCACCCCCCTCTGTACCGTACGCTCGCAATATGCCTGAATGATCTGTTTTAAATTCAACATACATATGCCTGGTGTTAAGCATATTATGCCGGAGTCCGGCAGAGAGTCCAGTCTGCCTGAAACTCTGCTTGTGTGGAGAGTCCAGTCTGCCCAGTCCACCTCAGGACGCCCTCAGAACACGTGAAAGATCACCGATGGGACTAGCCCCAAGGGACTTTGAAGCGACTCTGATGGGTGTTGGACCGCACACTCGCAATCGCCTGCTTCAGATGCGGAGGCAGCATTCTAAATCAGCAAAACCTAAGGTTAGCGAGTTGTGCCCAGCAGCTTACGTGCCTCTGCCTAAAATCAAGTCTTTAGTCAATATAACAGTTGGCAGTGATTGTCTGTGGCTGGTCCTTCCGAGTCACCTAGCATCATTACAGCAAACATGTCAGCTATCCCGGCAGCGGAAAATGTAAATGCCGCGACGGCAGCGTCCAAAGATTCACAACAGTCAGTTTTGAATATATTGATCCCCGCACCCCAGACCAACATATTAGAACAGCCGCTGAGCAATGGCAGAATGTCTATTCCACTGACTGTCTCACTCAAACAGCCAATGAGTAAGTGCGAAAATCATATTTCTCCTGAAGACCAAACACCCAATAGTACGCCGCCACCTACAGTATATTTGGATGCTTCAGACACAACCTTTTCTTTTGATATAACTGACGCTAACTTGCTGGCGATGCAGTCACCGTCAGTCGGAGCGCTGAATTCGCCAGTGCCGCAGGCAAGTTCCATACAACCACAAGACCTGGCACAAGCGCAAGAAGTGCAAAGAGAATCCACCAAAGAAATAGAGAGCTCCAAAGTCGTCAAGTCAGCCAATAAGGCACAGAGAGTACAGGGCGACATTCTACAGCAAAATACCCAGAAAACGAAGGCAGTGAGCATCATAAAAGCCCCTGCAGGTAATTTAGGAGCTGCAGGCAATGAAGTACTGACGCTCGATGAAACCAAAAAAATGGATGAAGTGGTGTTGGCTCAAGTACCCTCTCCAACAAATAATGCAAGCACCTCAATGAATTATGACGTTGCCATCCGCGAAGCACGGCTGACGGCACGTTTAAAAGCAGACTTCCTCCTTATGCGAGAGCGTCTCAATGACAGTTTCATCAACAGTCATGACAAGAGACGTGCATCTGCTCAAAAAGTGAGTACCATGATGAAAGAACCTAACCACGCTACTAACAAAACAGCCTCCTTACTTGATCCAGCAATTACAGTGGGATCCATCAATCTAGACTTATCAGATGGCTGTCAGCCATCTGGCTCCTGCAAACCAATTACAGATAACGCACACTTTGACGAATTTCGAACATCGCTGGCTGAAAATGACTCAACAGGTAGCAGATCACCTCAGCCGAGTTCAAGCAATCAAGCAGAAGACCCTATAAATACCAAAGGGAACATTTCCATTGCAGCGGGCATCCAGATTCATAATAACGTTTTAGCGGCCACCTCTATTGCTTTAATGCCGTTTATGAAGCTGTACGCGTCGTTGAACGACGCGGTGCGTGACCAGAATTCTATATTATCCATAGTGAACAGCAAACTGACATCTCTGGAAAAAATTCAATGAGCATTTAGTCAATCGTTTGGATTTGGAAGCTGCAACTTTATGTCAGTGGCATTCTCGCCTGAACGAGATAACCAAACGTGAGGCCCACAAAAAAGTTGATCTTGCAGAGGCCTTAGTGGAATGCACAAAGTGGATTAGACATAATGTTGCAGTGCAGCCTCGTGGGTGCCCAAGGAGAGAGATTTGCACCTGCAAGCATCTCAGCAATGACCCGGAAGTGGACAAACCATGCAATGTCCCACTAGGTCAATTTGCAACGCCGGCCCCAGTGATTGGGGTAAACTCTGCAAAAGAGTCTCATATAGGCACGGAGAACTCCGACGTGAGAAACAAAAACAATGAGAATGCAGGGGCTCCAAAATCTCCCACACAGATGTTCAACAGGGTAGCAACGGCTGCGAGCTCGACTATTCTCACTGACTTGCAAACTAATGACTCGGCTAATACGGAGGCATCAACTATACAATCTAGCAAGTCAATTAACGATGGTAAGTCCACATCCCCGAAATCTCAAAAGAACATCGCTATAGCAGTGGACCAAAAAGCCTCATTTGGAATTTTCTCTGGTTTGGCCAAATCAATTAAATCTACAAATGTAAATCCAGCACTGCTGAAGTCCAAGCAATCGAAAGCTGCGAGAACTACGAGGAAGGGCCCAGCTCCAAAACGCCCTTGCACTAGAGATGCGAAAAAGTTTAGAAGAAACTTGACCATGCCACCACGGCTGAAGTCGCTAAAATTAACCCGGCGGTCAATCAGCCAGAAAAGCAAAAAAAACAACCGAAGGCACCAGTGATTATCTCACATAATGTATCAAACGCGAGCGAGAAGACACAATTTAATCAGTTGATCTCACCGCAAATGATTCAATAGATCTATGCGATCTCTCAACATACATGGTAGATGAAGATGATTAATTAGAAAGTGTAATGAATGAAGGCGAGGGCCCGGAAACGAAGAGCGACGAGAAACCAGAACAAGCCATCACTGGTAAAATCGTGTGGAGCGATCGTTACCCGCCGGGGCTTTCAGGATTGCGGCCATCTGTGTGCGACAAGTGACTGCTCGCCATTCCCAATGATCGACTTGGTGCAAGAAGTAAAACTTTTGGAGCTTCAGTGAACTCTGTACTGAAGTTTAACCCGAAATACACAAATGCGCAATCACAAAAACGAAAGCAGCAAAGAAGCGGAGAAAGACCAGAGCAGCAAGTTCCAGTAAAAAGCTGGCTGGTGTAAACTGGAACTGGAAAACATCTTGGAGGACAAAAATGAAGTAAATTTAAACAGAGCAAATGTAATGAGGCTGCTTCATTATGTTCCTGCACTACGAAATATAAGATCAGACAACATAGCAATTGTAGAATACAAAACGGAGTCAAGATCCGACTGGGTAATCCTACATATGAAGTCAAAGACCATAGCAAGAGCACTGCTGGATGCTAAAAATGACTTACTGTTCTTCGGATTTGATCTATCGGTCTGTGAAGATCAGCAGTCCCTCCAAAATCCCACAAATGAGAAAAGCCAGAATCCTTCTTCCAACAATGCTAAAAGAGAAGTGCTGTGGAAACAACTCAAACAGTCCTCTCACCCAGCCGAAATACAAAAACAAGTGAGAAATGTCTAGGACCACGCAGGGTCAAGAGAAATGACCCAACTGTTAACATCATGGAATATGCAAGGCTTTGCCCATTTGTTTCAAGATGGCGGACCTCAGGAAATAAAAAGTTCTTTCATCTACCTACAAGAAACGTGGCTCCGCGAAATCCCTTCATGTGATGGCTATACGCTATTCTTAAATGCGGCTGGTAAAAATCTATTGGGACGTCCCTATTCTGGCTTATTATCAATGATAAAGAACTCCTCAGGCTGGGAAGTGCTAAAGACTCAAAACCCCAATTTGTATGTCCAAGCGCTCACTCTCCAAGTGTCCACAGTCGACCAGCCAGGAAATATACAAAAACAACAACTTTTGTTAATAACACCTACTGGTATCCTGCAATTATCTCAGAGTCGGATTACTTGGCTTCAATAACACTGCAAATAGATAACGGCTACGCATCTTTTAGTGATCCATTTATTCTAGTGTGTGGTGATCTAAACTACACATGGTTCGATGAAACAAAAGTGTGCAACCACTGTGACATGCTCAAAATTCCAACTGAATTTTCAGACTGTGGCACTAAATGGGAATATGAGCTAATGTTGCGTCACTGTATAATGCTAAACGGATGCACCAGAGGTGACATCCCTGCAGCCGACACTTGGCATCGAGGTGAGCTAAAGAAAACTCTGGATTACATTTGGGTTTCAGAAAATTTACATTTCCATATCTCAAACTTATCAATAAAGAAATCAGCGACAAGTGATCACGATGCACTTGTGCTATCTTGGGAGAACTCATATAAAAGATGGTAACCCAGCTATACAACACCACTAGGCATCAATAGCTCCCAGAATCAACTGCGAATAAACAGTAAGCAGATTGACAATTTGACAACTGATTATATCCACACATCTACACAGAGCCCGCAAGTGGAATATGTGTCTTTATTAAAACAATTAACTTGTACGCACAAGTAGAAGACCATAAGCAATAAACATCCATTCAGCCCAGAACTACGAGAAGCAAAGAAAACACTACAAAAAGACCTGAAACTGTTAAAGAAGGCTTGTGGGAAAAATCTAAATCTGCTGGTGGCTAAGAGACGTCAACCCTACCGAAATTGGCTAAAGTCATTTAACATCATACGGGTGCAAGAACAAGCAGAATTGATGCTTCGCCTATTGATCCAAAAAGACAGCCGAAACATCTGGCAAATCATAAACTCTTGTCATCTAAATCAGATGAGTACTCTAGCAAATGGAGTGAATGCCGCTAGCTGGGTGAAGCACTATACAGCAGTCTTTAACAACCACAACGCAGATAATCTAGCCAATCCTGTACTAGAAGCCTGCGAATGGAATGTTATCGAATCTGTCGAAGATATTGAAATTGCAATTCAAAAATTGAAGACCTCGCGGGCCGCTGGACCAGATGGGATCTCAAACTATATGCTAAAAGCAAATAAAGAAAATTGGGCGCAATTTATTAAAGTGTTAATCGACCACATAGCCCAAACGGCGATGATCCCAGATTCCTGGACTTGTACGGTGGCAGTCCCAGTGTTTAAAAGAGGCAACCGGGATGACCCAGCAAATTATCGTCCCATAGCGTTGTTAGACACTATGGGGAAAATATTTGCCACCTTCCTCCAAAGAAAAATCTCCATATGGGCAGAAGGCTCCAAGTTATATGATGTAAGCCAAAAGGGTTCACAAAAGGAGTTGGAGTGGAATTAAATCTGATGCTATTTTATTTGGTCAAACTAGACACAATAAAACACAAGAAAAGACTGTTCTTAGCCTTTGTCGATCTGAAACAAGCTTTCGATAGCATCAATTGTCAGCTCTTGTGGAAAAAATTAAAGACCTGGGGATGTCCAAATCAGCTACTGTCTACGCTGATGGCACTACACACAAATACTAGCATCCGGGTGCGTGTAAATGCTGAAGGTGAACTATCGGAAGAAATAAAAACCACAAAAGGTGTGAAACAGGGTTGCCCTCTGGCAGCCCTGTTGTTCAAACTCTTCATATCAGCTCTTCCAGCAGCACTTGCACAAACATGGTCATTTCCCCCCAAAGTAAACGGAAATCATTTAAGCCACGCAATTTATGCAGACGATGTGGTGCTTCTGGACAGCACTGAAATAGGTCTACAAAGACTGCTGTCAGCTCTGCAAGACTATCTAACGGCGAACCAGTTGACCATAAATGTGAAGAAGTCGCAATGTTGTCGCTTTGGGCCCAAAAACCAAAACGAAGAAAAGGGTTTTCAGGTGGAAAGTGTATAATGAGTCAAAACAATGAGTCAAAATAGACGCAATTCGTTACTTGGGAGTCTCATTTAATATCTCAACCAGAGAGTGGAGCTGGACTAACGAAGTCTCATCTCGCATGAGAACGTTTGCATTGCACGGTCTAAAACTGCATGCAAAATATGGGAAATTCTCCCTACAACCATTAATAACCTTTTACCAGCAAAAAGTGACCCCAGCAGTATGTTTTGTTTGCGATACCGGATGGAATATCGACGCCAACTTCTGGTTGCAATTGGAAGGGAGTTTTTGGCGTAAAGTACTCAAATTACCACAGTGTGTCTCAATGGTGGCAATTAGGCACGAGCTGGGACTTGAATCCTTATATTCCCTTGTACTGGGAAATCGATTACAGTCCTCCGAAAAAATGAGACTAACACCCGTAACAAAAGCATACCTGATCTTAAACAACAAAATTCATGAAGCATCAGCCTCCCTACTAAATAGTTGGGAAGAGAAATTGATGGCAATTCTGGACGCAGCAGATGTAAATATGTCCTTGGTGCTACATATTCCACAATTGACGAAAGAAAAGTTCAGACAATGGAATTGGATAATCAACACAGACAAACGAGCTTCATTGGCAACAGCGATAGACTTGGGATTGACATCGCAAAAAGTGGGCAAATTGCCAAAGTATCTTGCCAAATTCCCGTCGAATTATCGTTGGAATCAGTTTTTGAGACTACGCCTTAATCTATATCACACCCATGAGAGGTTGATGAAAATAAAAGATCCAACGACAGAGAGCAAAACTTTTAGTTTCTGTCAGACAGAGGCGGAATCAATTAAACATTTGATAATCGAGTGCCCTATCATCGCTGTCCAGCGCTCCTTGCATCTAGCATGCTATGCTCCAGAAAATGGAAATATGATGGAATGGTGGAGCTATTTAATAGCGGGGATAAATGTCCAGCTAACTTGCGATGTTATTAACTTCATAGATATGATTCTACCATGAACAACTGAGTTGCCTGATAGCCTCACATGAGGACATGTATGCATGTGATAGGAATAGATGACTGGCACTCTTTTACACTACAAGTGTTAGCCTGTTATATAATGCTGAAGAGATGAAGCGAGAAAGTTTTCTTTTCTTTTCTTGTGACGGAATAGATGAGGAACTGGAATGGGAATGACAAAAAGTTTGTTTTCTTTATCAAACTAAAGTCAATAAATAAATTTTAAAAGATATGCGTTTGTCTGTGAATTAAATGGTCATGTTTAGTCTTCTCATGATGTCTCATCCCAAAATGTTTACAGGTGTCTGTCTAGAGTAAAGTAAAGGTAGTGATAAGTCATTATCTCCTATAGGTAAGCAGATGTTATCAGTAAAAGGAACCACTTCTCGAGCCCCAGAGAACCCTTGAGTGTTTATGACATCACCTGACAGCGCAAATGTCCCTTGCTGGATGCATGATCTAGTCGCCCAGTGTCAACAAGAAAGGAAAAAGTGTTGTCACCTATCACCACTCCTATGCGAGGTTCCTCCGCAGGGTTGGGTTGATCGACAGGATGGGACACATCAAGTTCATCTGTGGGCTGTTCTATTGAGGATAGATAGATAATCTGTTCCCTCTGAAGGTGTTGTTCCCCCACTATGGTAACCCCTCCTAGTTGTCAAACTGGTACTTTCGCCATTGTGTCCATGGGATCTTGTGTGTTATCATCTTGTAGTTGTGATAGCTGCTGGGTGTTTCCCCTGATCTGTGGTGTCAGTAAATGCAGTGGTAGTGGTGCTGCCATCTGTGGTGCCTATGTCTGTATTTGTGACTGTGCTGATGCCTGTAGTAGTGCTTGTGGCATCTGCTGATATGTACCCTGCATTTGGCCCTGTGGTTGCTGGTTCAGTATATAATAATCATCTTGTCCCCCGTGATAATGCTTTTAGTCTTTCCCTCCCCAATGATGTGGTACCCCTCTAAATCGACATGCCTGTGAGCTATGTCCTAGCTGCCCGCAGGTCCAACATTGTGGTGGCTCCCTCCCTTGTCCTGGGAAACCCCCTGGAAATCTCTGGTCCCTTGCTGCACCTGTTGTCCGTATCTCCAAACCCCTCCCTCCCTTGATTGTTAAGGGTTCTGTGGCCCAAAGCCATGCCCCCTTTGAAATCCTCCCTTTCCTCAGACCCCTGCTGGAACCCGCCCCATGTATCCTTCTCCCATGGGCGGTGCAAACTGCTGTGATTCTTGATATTGCTGCTGTGTGTGTGGGGTGGGGCTGGTTATAACCACCCCTAGCATCACATACTTGGATAACTTCTTCTGCACTCATTTTGCCTTGTCTGCTTTCCTCTTAACCTTCTCCTGCCACAATCTGCAATGGTGCACCATTGTGAGCTGTATTTCTGGCCTTGCTTTTGCCTCCATTCCCACTAATTTCTTCAGGCTCTTCTGTACTGGCTCTGGTAGTCCCTGCACTAGGATATGATAAAATATTTCTATAGTTTTGTCACAAGGCTCTCGAGTTTTGAGGTGCTAAAGCTCTTGAATCTCCTGAATATACTGAACAGGGTCTTCATCTTCCCTCATTTTCCATGATGTAATCGTCCCGATGTCTGACGTGTCTGAGTATTGTGTTCATAATGCCTGCCATAATGCTGCTGTGCAATTTGCAAATGGTGCTCCATTGTGTGCTGTGTTCTGTGTCATCACCCCTGTGAACCCCGCCTTCTTCCATTTGTCATCAGCTTTATCCCCTAGTATCGATACCAATAGTCCCTTTACATCACCCACTGCCAACCTGTAACCAGCTGTCAATTTATCTGTCTCACAAATCCATTTCCTCACACCCCCACTCAATGATGATAACCTACACTTCACGTTATTTTTGTCTGTGTGCTTCCAAGGCACATACAGTGGTCTCGTCCCTCTTCTCTCTAAATGAAGCATCTGTGAATATGCTGCTCTTTCTTCTGGTGTTTGTCGGTGTAGTCTAATTTGTTGAGGCCCTCTCTCATCCTCAATGTGTGTGCAAGAATCTGCTGGTTCCAAACTAGGCACTTGTTTGCTGTCGTCATACGCTCTAGACAGTCGCCCACTTGAACAAGCTCTCCCTGTTTCCTCCCGCCTTCATCCTTGGTGATCCCTTAATCTGTTAACATATGTGTGGTGCATATATCGTTCGTCTGGTGTGCTTGTCCTCCTGACCCGACCCCTCCTTCTCCTTGTCTGTCTGTCCTACATTCCCATGACGCCCTCTCATCTTTTCCCATAGACTATGGCCTGCTTTGTTCCCCCCTCTCATCCCCACTGTGTTTGTTGTCATTGTCTGATCCTGTGTCCATGTTGCTACAAAAATCATTGGCAAAACTTAGTCTCCTCGATGTTGCGCCTTTGTTGGGTTTCATGCTAAGATCGATGTCAATCAAATTATACCTACTGCCTCCTGTCCATGTCCCCAAGCCTGCTCCACTCCCTTCTGCCGAGCTCCTGCATCATTCATTTTTGCTGTCTGATTTTACTTGTCTTTCTTCCTCATGTTTGTTTCTCTCCCAGTCCACTGCTACTTGTGTCTTTATCGCTCTTATTGCTTGCTCATCCTCCTCCTTATGTGCTTGCTCTCTCGCCAGTCTATCCAACTGCAACTTCCTCTCTTCTATCTCTCTCTTCCTTTCTGCCTTCTCCAGCTCTCTCTCCTTTTTCTGTCTCATCTCCCTTTCCACTCTCTTCCTTTCCTTCAGATCCCTCTGTATTCTTTCTTCACTTTCCCTTTCCAAATGTTCCCTCTCTTCTTCTCGTCTTCACTCCCTTTTTTCCGCTCCAGTTTCTCCTCTCTCCTTCGTTCTCTATCCTCGAGCTCTAACTTTACTTCCTGATCCTTCTCCCTCCTGTCCTACTCATCCATCAGTTATGCCCAGTCGGTCGTGTCCCTCTTTACACTTTCTATGGCCTCAGTTGCCCCTTCTGCCTCCCCAGTGGTCTTCCCCTTAAGTTTTAGGAGCACCTGCGCTGCTATCCACTCGTATGTGCTTATGCCCTTGAATTCTTTCTGCTCGCGTTGTAACCTCTTGTCGCATCCTCCTGTACCACTAGCTGGTTGTCTTGCGCCTTTTGCCTTATCCTCTTTAGAGTATGGTGGTGGCTTATATGTTGGATTTGAATATCCCTCTGCTGCCCTTTGTTCCCTTATTGGATACATTCCCTGTTCATCATCTGTATCATCAGATAGTACACTTGGAGGGGAAGGGTGAGGTGCGGAGGGGTGTGTCCCCTCTTCCTTCAAATCATGCTGGCTTAGCATCCACTGACGCCTCTCTGTTTTCCCCTCACCCTCCTGAAACATGGTCCACAATTCAAATATGGCCATGCGTTTAGTCAATTTCTTCCCCCTGTAAGCACCCTGTATGTTTGTCAATAGCAATTGCTGCACATCTTTGGAGAAACTGCCACAAGGTGGCCATGGCTTTGTTAATTTACCTTCTGTACCTTTGGACCACTCTATGCTATATTTACAGATCTTCTCTTTGTAAGGTGGTAACGTTTTACAAAAATGTTGAAGGGGGTAACTCCCCCACTAGTACCCTGGTACATTTCAATACCTTTTACCTAACCTCAAGTTGAGGTTTTCGATAATCCGCTGTTCAGGGATAAAAGCAGAGGCGTAGCCAGGATTGTCTAGCGTATGGGGCCTGATGCTAATGTAATTGGGCCCACTGCACTGACAAAAATATCTGTAAATGCCTACACAGCGGTGCTGAGTGGGCATTTACAGATTTTGGTTGGGCCTTGCCCCTCAGGCCCTACCCTGCCTACGCCTCTGGATAAAAGGTCACAATGCAATCATGATATGCTCCAATTAGTATCATCCTCTCTGGCTCTGCACCTTACCAGGCGTGCTCTGTGCACCGCCCCTCCTTCACAATCACTGCCTTGTCAGGAACACCACCACAATCCTGTGCATGCGCCTTCCGCGCACCGCTGCTGGTTCACCTCGTCTGCCAATCCCAAGCTCACAATACTAGCTCCTCACTGTCTCAAAATCCTCTGTGTCTTATGTGCAAAACCTAATAGTGACATCACCAACCTATCAACACAACATAAGTAAATTGAGTTTTGCACGTGCACAAAACAGCCCGTCACTCCCTAGCCCACACAAAGTCCCCATAGCTGTCTTCCTGCTCTCCAGGCAGAGTATACTAATATTCTTTCATGATCAAACTGCCCCCGTTGCGTCCCCTAATGTGTGAAACATCTTTCTCCAGGAGACTTAACCAGTCAATTCACCTTCCGCAATCTAGGATAGCTCCAGCTAACCTTCACAAGAATGCCATCATCTATGACTCCAGCTAAAACACCCAACCCACAAGATTACTTCATTACAGAACGCTTGTCATCCGAGTCCTCTCCGCTACTTAGTCCATATCGCTCATCAGAACCTTTTACCTTGAAGTCCGAATATGCCCTAGGCAGAGAAAAAGGACTTCTACCTCTGCGCCAGTCCCTACTTATTTATTTATTTAAATTTATATAGCGCGCAAGTAACCCATGGGCATTGAGGCGCTGTTACTTGCAAGAGCTTAGTTACAGGCAAAGAGGCATTCAGCAGTACATTATGTATTCAACAGGCATAGAGCTGCTATTTTGGTTGGTACAGTTGGTCATTAAAAACAGTTTATGCACTGGAACATAAGAGATGTATTCAACTGGTGCGAGGAATCTTATGTGAATAAGATGGTTTTTATGGATTTGCGGAAGGTGCAAAGGGAGGCCTCACCTCGGATTATAGGAGGTAGGGCGTTCCAGTGAGTGGGTGCGAGATATGGGAAGCTGGAACCGCCAGCTCTGGCTTTTTTTACTAATGGCACAGAAAGCATGTTAGTATATGGTGATCTGGTTGGCCTCGTAGAAGAGACGGGGTGGATCCTTTCGGAGAGGTAGTCGGGGGCAGTAAGGTGAAAGCACTTGTGAGTCAGTGTCAGCGTTTTGAAGATGATCCTTTCTTTTATTGGGAGCCAGTGTGCTCGTTTTCTGGCTTCCGAGATGTGTTCTCTTTTGGCAATGCCTTGGGCTGCCCGGAGAGCGCTATTCTGCATGATTTGTAACCTCTCTAGGTTTTTGTTGGATGTACCTAGGAAGAGTACATTACAATAGTCAAGCCTAGATCCAGTGATGGCTCTGGCTATGTTAGTGCAGTTCTCTTTGGAGAGAAAGGGCCTGACTGCGTTGATTAGTTTGGCATGATATGCAGCTGCAGAGGCTTTTTATGCTATATGAGCAACAGTCACAAAACTGTCAACCTTTAAAAGAAAACGTTTTTATGGGGGACTAAGCACTCTAAGACTGTTAAGACTGATCTAAAAGGGGAATTGAAAACATGCAACACATGGTGTAATCCTATCAATGGAGGTGACCTAGCAGCGACTTAAATGGAAAACCAATAACAATGCAGTACCTACTGTGAAACAGTACAGGTTTCCTATATGGAAGGGCTCTTGGACTGGAAATAATGCAGTCCCAGTGCGATTTATGTTGCTGAAGGAGGTGCACATTTAATGAACAGGTTAAAATTGTGCAAGTAGTAGAAGGAACCAGCTAAAAAACAACTGGAATTCTTTCAGATATAGCAGCAAATTTGAAGTTGCAGGTAAAGAGGCACACATTGAAAATAGAACAGAATTATGTTACAAAAGGCCTTGTCCACATTCCAATCACCATGCAGCAATCGCAACGAATCATATGCAATTATCTTTGTGTGTAGTTTCCATTTAATTCTTCTGGCCAGTATTTGTCTTCCATAAACTCCTCATTATCAGAGGTTTCCACTGCAGCTTGGCAAGGGAAATTGCCCATGATGTCCTGCTCCCACTGGTCTTCAATAAGTCGGTACAGCTCCATTGCAGCAAAAGCATCTTCCACTGATGAATGCCCCTCTTTGCCAACCTGAATTCTTTTGTGAAGGAGTTGCAATGCTAGAGTTTTCAGGGAAACAGTAGCTTTCACAGGAAGTCCGGCTTTCCGGTTCAGCAGTGGCATTTTACTTGTGTCCCTCGTCTGTATACTGGGATGGAAGTACTTCAGAACTTGAAAATCATGATGGAGAGCGTGTCCGATCACAAGCTTGTCTTTCAATATTGCTGTTATCTCTTTTCGGGCAATAATGAAAGGAATGGCTTCTTTCATATCCTGCTGTGTAATGCCACTCCAGCGGGTTCGGTAATCAAATATTGGCATCTCTGGCATAATATATTTGTCATATATAACATCACCTGCATAGTTCACCACACTGCTATGACACTACTAGACAATACTTTGATAATGCTTGACAATACTAGACTATACTCCACAATACTCAATACCCTCCCTCACACTCACCATTGCTGTCAGTCTGGACCAATACTTATGTTCTGTGCTGCGCTGACACTGCTCGGCTGCCGAATGCCCGTCAAGGCGCTCGGTTCCCTGTCCTGGACTGCCTGGACAACTCGCTGATCTCAGGCGGGATGATTTCCAAATGGCTCCCGATGACCTTTAAACAGGCACGCATATTTCGTTTCTCTCGAAATATGCGAGGGTCCCACAGCCTCTCAGGTTCAACAGCAAAGGGGTCGGCTTAGTGCCGGGCTGGCGCAGGCAACCATCATCTGACTACCAACATGTTGTGATAAACTCACAGGTAGGTTTGGGGGCTAGTAGGAGTTCACAGACTAACGACTCATAGAAGGCCCAACACCGGGAGGATAACTCAGGGGCAACACGGTCACCTTGGAAGCAAGACGACGCAAAGCAGAACAGGTTTGATCCTTGGGTCGCACTTAGAAAGCTCTGGGTATGAAGCACGTTATAAATAAACAATTACAATTACAAATACAATTACCTTCCCCCAAAAGGAACGCAGGTCCAGTCAGACAGCAAGTTCAAACTGTGGTTTTCTACAGCGAAAACCAACAAGGATCAGTACAAGGATAGAAGAAAATCCTGGGACATATCAGCGCTTTCAGGCTCGCAGGCTAGTTTTGTGGTCACATTACGTCATAATGATGTCACAACCTGGGCCCCTCTCCAGAAAACCTAACGCATGACTGGATTGTGTGCCGAGTAACAGTCTACCTATATCAGACCCTATACATGTTAGTTTACTGGCTCTACCATATCAGGTGTCAGGCATGGCCCATCCCACTATTGCTATTACTAAACAATGTTGCAGTGAGAGGGTCTTACCATTGGTTCTTGCCCGTTGCTACCCATCACTGGGATGCTGAACTGTGGTTGGCTAGAGCTGACGTCCCCGGGCCTGGGATCCAAAATGATACTCACCTCAAGCTGTACCTTCTCAAGGTAATAAGTATAACTATGTGTCTGCATTGTAGAGTGTGTGTACCGCCATAGTCTATGAGAGGGCCTGTTCACATCGTGCAACACTTGTCTTCTCATTGTAGCAACTTTGTTGCAGGTTTTGGGCTTCTGGAGCTCTGAATTACAATGAGTTATGAGGAATTGTTCGCCTTTATTGCAGCTGGTGTTACTGCCGTTCAGGGAATGGAATATCACTCGTATCTGGTGGCATTGGCAGCGGGCCTTGTTTCACACGTTAGCTCTTCTGTTCAGCCTGATTTCAACTTAGCTCCACTCCTACCGAGGGTCTGTGGCCTGAGGTCATTTCCCTAAACCATAACATGGCTTCTACATGTTTGTACTAGTCTATATCCTCCACATGTTAGTCGTACATGGCTCTATCAGATCCCATAGGTGCTCCCGCATCTCCATAGGGTTGATAGCGTGTAAGCATCTGCAAGCTTGCTTAGGATCTCTTGCTTCTTGCGGTTCCTGCTTTGCTGCTTTAGCTAATACGCATGTGTTCTTCATGTATTTGGGTGTGTGTCTGTGTCCCGATGTGCGGATGGCATGTGTGCTGTCTGTATAATGCGGCTATGTCATGGTGTCTCTAAAGATGTCAGTGGCTTTGGCTTCTTGGAGCTTTAGTCCATACTGTTAATTAAAGACTCTCTACTTGCATCCTGAGGCTCCTCGTCCAATCTGGGTAGCGCTTGCACGGCTCCTGGGCAGTAGGGTTGGCTGAGGGGGTACCTCTCAACATATTTGTCTATCATAGGAGCACTAGGAATCGGTCTGAAAATGTATGGGTGATCGCGGTATCTCCTGTTCTTCTTCCGGGACATGTATGTTATGGGAGGGGGAGCAGGGGTGGGATTCGTCCATTCCTCTTCAATGGGCTATGCTGACAAGGGATGATAGGAGTTGTAGTCCAAAACATCTGGTTGCAGACCCCCGACCCAGATGGAAGAGGTTGTGACAGAGTGAGGTGGGCTGCTCCCGGCTGAGGTAAAGGGGGTCATGGAGGCAGGCCTGGGTAGAAGTGAGGAGACTTTATGAAAGGGTTGTAGTAGCATCGGTAGGTGGGTTTAGAAGGGGGTTTGCAGGGGCCTCCCCCGCACTCACTGAGGAAAGTGAGAGAGTGGGGGTGAGTCAAGTGTCTCCTCCCATATGGCAACGCTGGCAGTAGGGCTCGAGGGAGGGAGAAAGCCGCTTTCTGACCTTTGTTTGCGGTATTGTCCCAAAATGCTGGAAATAAAATGCAGAATGCGCGTTTACTGCGGATTCGGCTGGGACAAAAACATTGAATCCCATAATACTGAACATGGGGAGCGGGGGTGTCCCCCGCGCCCCTTGTTTAGCATTATGGGTTTCGGAGTTTCTAGCGGTGTCTCCCGCTTCCATGACATTGGAAGCGGGGACAGTAACATTTAAAAAAAAGAAAGAATATAGAAGAAAAGACCCTGCTGCGCCAGCTCCGAACCACGTTAGTGGGAGGGAACTCACTCTGCAGGGAAAGAGGGGAGTCGGCGGCATGCACTGAAGTGTGCCGCTGAAAAGGTAAGTAGGGGGGAAGGGATAGAGGGATGCACAATGCCGGGGAAAGTGATCTATGTGATCACGGCGTAGCGCGATTTGGGAATTCTATATTTTAGGATTTGCAATTTCGCAACGCACAGTAATCACGTAGATCCTTGTGGGCAAATGTTGTGCAAGCAGTGACAGCAAATTCAGTGTGGGACCAGCGTACGTGGCAAAGGGGGCATGTGCGTAAACATAATGGAACTGTGTGTCTATATGTGGGTTTGCTAAACATATGTTTCTATTTTATATTGCTGAAAATAACCAGTCGTACTACTGTCTAAGTGAATGGTACTCGGTGTATTGACATCAAAGGCATAAAAAGTGAACAGCCTCACCAGTTTTCAACCTTGTGACTGTGATGTAATGCAAAGCGCCGGAGGGGACACGTTAGGCCACTGAAGCAGTAATGGTAATGTCGCTATTTGCAGCTGTATTCTTTTAGAACGAATATCACTAATAATTAACGCAGTTGTTTTTTAACTTCTGCATACTTTGTTCTTTTTTTTCTATTTCCTCTTTTTTTCACTTGCAGATATGCATCTTTTTAAGTTTGTTTTGTAGCTACCGAATATTAATAAAGCATGACAAGCATGATACTAATGTCGCAGGTCAGAGTATTTATTTATAGTGGTTAAAAAACTCCATGGCAACAGCACCGAGTGTCTGATAAGAATTAACAAGTTATCTCTCTGGCAGCGAGATCCTGGTTAATAATGAGGGCGTGGGTATATTGTATTGCACTGTGGGTTAAAATACATGGAACTTGTTGGCAGCCCATGGAGTCTATAGTACTCAAGATGAGGCTCAAAGCAAAGGTTTTTTCCACTAAAGATGTATTTTTTGGGGAATTGTAAGCTGTGAGAAATTGCATGTTGAAAATAGAAAAAAATGTCAAAAATAAATAACTGACCAAATACGTACTATGCTTGTCTGCATGGTTCTCCTTTGGACAGTCGGGCAGTAGAGTTCACCGAACATGCTTTCTCTAAACAGAAAAGCAAAGCTACTTCTAGAAACTAGCACAAGGGTAAAGCATATCCACACATATTCGGACTGCTTCCACCCTCAAGCATTTAGGAAGGAATTTAAGACACTACTCAAGGGCTCTGTAACCCTTGGTTCACCAGCTGTTTTGGACTACAACTTCCATCAGACATAGCTAACAAAGTTAATTGTGAGGGATCTGGAGTCATAGTCAAACACATATGAGGAGATGCAGGCTTGGATCCCTGCTCAGCTCTTTTTACAGAACATCTCATCGGCCAATGAGCCCAGGATCTGAGAATCACGCCTGACTGGCCCCTCCATCGAATCATACCATTGTATTCTCACTCTCCACTGTACTGAGAGTAATTGCTTCTCAGCTAAATCTGTACAGTAGACATCCCCTACATTCATACTTTTGAATAATCCAACTGATGAGATGACTGTAAGGAGTCCAGAAATTACCAATGCCTACAAGATATCCTAGAAAATAAACAAATCCCTACACAATATCCAGAGGTCAATTGGAGAAAATATCCTAGAATGCAACCACTACAAGACCAACCTCCTGATCATGGGGACTAAATCACATCACCAAATGTGGAAATCCTGCTTGTTCATCAACTGTTAGAGACATCAATCAAAAATCCAGAAATAACATTATTTTTTCTATTTAAGAATAGCCTAATTGCAAACAGCAAGGTTACCTTCCACCCTGGCTGATACATCAAATCCTAATCAAGTTTCAATCAGAATGTTAAACCTTAATAGAGAAATGTCAAGTTCAGAATGAAATAGACAATATAACATCATGTTCATAACATTACAATTCTAATGATAGATCTGCAAGTAAAGCAAGGGAATTAAAAATATGCAATTGTAAAGAACTTCTCAGCTATCCTAGATAGTTTTGCAAACTCTTTTTTTTCAAAAATAAAGCTGATATCCCTTGACTGGTCGATTATTTTCTCCATAGAGACCATGGAGGAAACAAACTCAACTAATTCCTCAAAACACAGTTTCAGACAGATTTCCTATTTCAAAATGAATTGTTTTGTATGCCTTTTCCCAACAATGCCTTAATTCAGCTGCTTGAATAGCATATCAGTAACTTGAATTGATGGTATGGTTTGACAAATCAACGAAGAGTATACATATAATTTTGGGTCTGAATTGGTGGTCCATTATCATATTGATCATCTCAAAGGATATAAGAACTGGTCTTCCTATCTCACTACCAGCAGACAGCCCCATCCAATAATATGAACAGAACGTTTTAGCAGGATTCCAATATTCTCTTACAAAGATCGTCTCAAACTAATGTGTGATGTGGAATTGATGATGAGAGTAATTCTGGTGTTTCTTATACCACCGTTCTCACTGAGATCAAGGTTCAGAGTGCTTGGTAAATGTTACTTATTACCATCACGATTACCCACAATGTGGTACTCAACTTATTACATGGGGCAGAGGCTGATGAGGAAGGCCGCAGGGACATGCGTGCATCAAGTTAAAGACACTATGCATCAGGCCTGAATGTTTTTTAAACATGTCTCTGCAAACCTTCCTGAAGGTATCCAGCCCTAGACCCACGAGTATTGTACATCATCTGCATGCTATTTGCCTACCTGAAACTCTCCTGCCATTCAATAATGGCTCTAGTTTCTTTGCGGCAGGATCATCACTATGGAACAACTTTGCACTCAATCTCCTGCATCCCAGAACTGCCTACCCTGTCATAGCAATTGGAGCATATCTTTGCCATAGACCATACTAAAATGATTTTAGAATCTCCCCAACCCTTCTGTCTTCAAAACACCACTAGCTTGAACTCTTTTCACTCCATGTGAGTGGGTATGCAGGATTCCTTTTTGCAGCTTTACTGATCAGAAAATAAGTCAATTGAAGACCAGCTGAGGACAGTGCTTATCATTCAAGTGATCTGCTGATGGGCATAGTCATTCTGGGTCTGGATCCTTTGTGGTCTAACTTTATAGTAAGAGGTATTCTTCATATGCCTCCAATTATATTACCCCGTGTGCATTCTCTCTCTTAATATTCCGAATGGAATTTGAGATGTCTTCTTCTATCTCCCTTGAAATAGGATTACCTAGGTGTTCCTTTATACACACAAACTTCCTGTTACCCAACTTATTTTCATAAAATATCACAATGCCGCCCCTTTATAATGCCATTTGCCTTAGTCTATTTAAATCTGTTTAATCAACATGACGCCTTTGGTATTGACTCTTCCTCCAATCCGACCACTTCGCCTTCTGTCCATGGAGCACCCATGGAAACCGAGCAGGGATTTCTTCAAAGAGGGACCTGCCCACCATCTCGGATTTTCTTACAAATGTATTTCTATCGGCCGCTTTCCACAGGAAACTCCACAATCTTCCAGCTAAGGACGGAGGATGCCGATCGTCTGAAACTCGGTAGTCAAACTAGTTTAGATCGAAGCCATCCACACTGCTACCACTTCTTTCTTGCACATTAACGTGAGCGGATTCATCCTCCGCACACATGTTCCTCTTCAGCGTAGATAGCTGATCTCAATTTCTCAGTTCTTGACTCAGGCCAGACAGCCTCCCAACACAGCTCCAACAACCTGTTATTCTACTGTGACACAGCCTTTCATTTTCTCTTCATGTTTCTTTGGCTTACTTATTTCATGATACCAATGTCCAGTTTCTGTATAATGGCGGCTTTGCCTGCATTCTATTCACTACTTGTAGCTAACCAATGCGATGACTTGATCTATCTTACGTTTCAGCGTATGTACATGCTTTATACTTCTGATTTCTGCAGCACTTTCTAACGTGTAATCTTTTTCTTTTACACTTTTAATGTTCACTTGATTGTTTACTTCATCATTTCTCCTCTTGGATTCATACATTGTATTCATTCAGTATTACAGGACTTTGTGCACACTTTCTTATGACGTCATCAGTCAAGTTTCTTAGCTCTTTCTCATATTCCTTCAGGAATCTCCTCCGGCAGGATGTCATCAACTCAAGGGTACATTCGATATGGTTGTCTTGATGGATACCGTCTTCAAAATGCTCGGTGTTAGATAGGGCACTGTCTCATGTCTCCAATAGAATGTCCCCTGTTATAAAAGTTGTGATTGTTATAAAGAGTAACAGGAGTTATGCATTGTCTTTATTTCCTCATTATTATAGCATTTGGCCAAATTATGTTTTATAACACAAATGGAGTGTTTAGCGATGAGGCATTTATTTCTATCCGTAACAAAAGCATGGGTGATATTTTCCCTGATATTTACAAGCAAATTACCCAACATAAGAAGGATGCTGAAGAAGATCATGAAGATATAAAAACATATCTTGATAACTCGGAACATTTAAAGAATAACATGTGGTTTCAGCACATGAAGGAAGTGGAGAGAAGACCGTCAGATGAGAGGTGCTATGTGTCTTCTCTCATCCCTTATCCCATGAGCACAGCCAGAACATTTATAGCAGGAGAAATACCTACACATGATGCAAAGTGTATGTCATCTAGCAGCATGCATGACAAAAGGACAATTTGAAGGAAAATTGGCAACCCTACAATGGATGTTGAAAAACAGTTCCCATATGAAGATGCTTACATAAAAAACAAAGAAGATGGAAAAAGATCTGAGTTGGAAAAGCAGAATGCTCCTGTACTCATTCATTCAGTAGTATGACTGGAAGAGAGATGGAGGATTGTTGAAAAAAAAAGAGACTGGATTGAGCAGATACATGGGGAATACCAGGATTTCCAGGATGCCTGGAGAGACCTCAGCTTTTGGTATATGGACAAGTTGTCACCAGTACAGGATGGGAAGAAGGAATGATAGGATGTAGTGCACGCCTATTGATGACAGCACCAGTACAGATAGTGGAAATAGTGAATGATGAATGCCTCAAAGAATGGGCCAAGGTTTTGAAACTATTCACATGGGTTGAAAATGAGGCAGGAACTGTGCCCATACTTCCAATGAAGAATGCAACACTGTGTTTCAAAAACACTGGTCTGACTAAAGTCGGAGAAGAAAAAGGATGCAAGCAAATAATAGATGTGCCAGGAATGAATGGAGGAAGTGCTGTGCTAACGGACCACTGTTGGGCCTGTGGATCCAAAGCTTATTTGAAGAGGAATGTGCTCTATAAAGATAATACATGTTCCTGCATTAGTGATCCCTCAAAATGATCTCCACATGGACAACGTTCCAAGAATTGATGCACATCAAAGGAAGAAGAGGTCACTAAACCTTATCCGACAGAAGAGAGAGAACTATTTTTTGGCAAAATCCATAGAGGCGTATCACAACTTCCCAGATGAACACACATTGTTTAATAGAACGCCAGTGATACTTCCAGCAATATTAATGACAGGAATTCAAACTGCTGTGAATTCCAAGTGGTTACAATTCACTAAGTGGGAGCTACATCAAACAATGAACACATCAATAAAAGGATTTAATGCGATTCGAGAAGAATTGAGGGCCATCAGACTTAGGACCATCCAGTACAGGTATGTCCTGGACTTAATTACATCAATGGAAGGAGGCGTGTGGGCCAAGATCAGGCCTTCTTGCTGTACATTCATTCCTGCACTTGATGGAGAACACAGAGCCCTGACAGAGGGAATAAATATGCATTCGATTCTGCATATGAAGATGGTGTAATAAGTGGAAGAGACCGAAGATGAAGATTGGTTTTCATTTCTATCCTCGTGTGTTCCAACCTGGATGGCAAATGCCTTCAAACTAATGGGAGCAATAATAGTGTTGGTGTTGCTAGGATACTGTCTTATATAAATAGTCATAGGACATTGCAAGAAGACGGCAATGAAAGCTATTGGGATGAAGATAATGATCGATGTAAATGCTGTGACTGAAAATCATACACAAACCGAAACACCACCTGAAAGGAAATACCCTGGCACCCTAAGAAATGATATTTTACTATCCCAAGGATAATAAGTACTATGTGGGACATTCAGTGTTTTATCAGCCGACTGGAGAGTGTTGCCATATGACCTGGAGTGTGGATGAACATATAAAGAATGCAGGTGACCTGAGGGGCGTGACAAAGATATGAATTCCGAAGAAACCACAGTGTGAAGGAAAGGTGAAGAAAATCGAGGCGGTGGTCGAGGACTCAACCAAAGGGGGATTGTAGTTAGGCATATGTACATGTCATCTATAGAACCTGCCCCCTAACCCTGTCATATTGAAAGAACAGCAAGAAAGCACTGTGCATGACACCTGGTATCATCCCAATATCTTGAAGGTGTGGGAGACGTTATATGCTCAGACAACCGTACCAAATGTACCCTTGAACTGAGATGGTAGACATGAGACTGAAGACACCACCGGACATAGAAGAACTATAAGTAAAGTCAGAAAGAAGGGAAGTGATGTCACAAAGAGAGAAGATACATAGACACACTGAATCTGATGAATGGATGTCCAAAGAATGAAGAATGTAACTGAAGAAATGACGGATATGAAGAAAACCATAAAGAAGAAAACAAGAAGAAGATAAGTGATAAGAGATGTATATATATTTACAGAAACACAAGGTAGAAGGTTTGGGTGACAACTATCCCACTTCACATATTTTACTTATGTTACTTATGCCCCTTATCCCAGTATTGTGAAGACTTTGAATGTTGTATTATGTTACGTGATGGTATAAAGTGAAATGTCGGCTATTTTCATGGCTTCTTTGGTGTGTACGGTTATCTCGGTACATAAGCAGTTTCTTGTATGCTAGTAGCAGGTTAACATACATAAGTGGAAAGGCACTTGCGACCTTCTCGAACACCCAGGTGCTTTCAGTCACGTGGTATATTTTCTGGCATATGTGTCAGTTCACCAGCGATGAATGTGCCATAGAGGGGGCCACGTTCTGTAACCATCCTCAATGCCAGTGAATGTGCAGATAATTGAATCCTAGGCACTTTCTGTATGGTCATCTGTGCCATGGTGATGTGCGGGGATGGACAGAATGGTTTGCCAGTTGGCAGCTCAGGGTGGCATTCTTGACTGGGTATTTTAGCGTGATGCTTCCATGCGAAGGTTTGAAGTAGGTCTAGTGGGTTTTGGCTTAACCCCTTGGTGTCCTTATTTTATCTATCTATCTATTTATTTTGCCAATAGCACATCAAGCCCAGAGTCATCTAGGTGCTTGTAGCTTAAGATGTTGGTGCTTGCAGTTACAGACATTACTATACAATAGGTACATGAAGTTACACAGATTACGGTCAATCTGAAAACGGGTCAGTTACATGTGTTACAGACATTGGATGTACAAAAGGTGCATGTGGTTATACAGGTTACAGTCCTGAAGCATCGTGAGATGTGCAAGTCTATGTGTCTTGGGACTCCTTCTGGTTTGTTTCTTAAGTGCCCACATTGTGCATCCTAGATCTACATACCAGTTCTTGTTGCTCGGAGCGAGGGTAGAGCATAATAATGTGTGTTGTTATGTGATGTCTTTGAGTGTTTGTTGTGAATTATGGAAAGGTTAGCCTACGAAACAGAAATGCTACACATCGGAATAACAGCGGCAATTGGAGGAGCCTCTTCTCAGGATGTTTTACAAAAGGACCGAAGGATAAATGAGTGGGTTGTGAACCAGTTGATGCCGGGAGGTGATAACTGTGGGGGATACAGACTGGAGACCGCATGCATTGACACCATACGTTGTGTACAGTATGTGGAAGTAGTCCGATATATAACGGAAATTTAAATATTCAGCAGGTACAGAAAGGGAGTGGGGGAGATAAGTGGAATGCCAGTATCAGGTGGACTATATCTCATGGTCTTGGTGTCGACCAGTCTAGCTACATGCAGAAAATAGTTTCCAATGTCCAGGCCATCCATCGGCTAGGGCCATACATGGGGGCTTAATGTAACCTCTTCCTTGCCAACCCTTGCTTTCTGGCCTGAGCACATTGCTCTATTGCCACATTTACTAAGTCCTGGGGCAGATGTGAGCCATGCATTTTCCAATGGGCTTGGTGTGTTGTGGAGGCAGGTCAGAAGTCACTGCAATAACAAGTGTAAAGATCCCACTCCACCAAGCTTACCATAGAAATGCAGTAGAATTGTGCAGACCACACTTAACCTCAGGGAGGCTTTGCTATTTTCTATTTACTGAAAGAGCCTCTGTGGTTGCTAACTCACGCTTATCCAAAGGAACCATGCATAGTGGGCAATTGTTGCAGGGGCTGTCTCTTTAAGACAGATCCAAAAGTTGTGAGTCACACCAGGACGTGACGTGGGAAAAGAAGGGGGTTGTGGGAGGCAGCAGGAAGCAACCGACAGTTCCAGTTTGTATTTAAATAAAGAAGGTTCCAAAGTCCACTGCTAGTGTGTGCCTCCTTAATTTCAAGAGGTTATAGGCTCTTAACAACTGGCGACGAGGCTGAATCCGGCCCACCAGCGTCCTCCCACTTTCCATGTGCATGCCGCGTGTACATCCATTCATCTCTGTGATCCCATGGTTGCGAAGCGCAGGGCTGTGTGCCCGCGCCTCCACACGCAAGCTATCCCGCTGTGTGCTACATTCACAGGAAACTGACGTTCTCCTCCGCCAGCGATCCCTCTGTGCAACTCATCCCGGCCGATAAGCCCCAACATTCTATATTGCGTACCAAACCTCCTGCAGTCAACGCGTGGCGATCCCGGCAGCAATACATGCGCCCTGCAGTCCCTTCTTGCGTGTTAGGCCGCCCTGCCTAAATTCGCTCCAGAGACACATCCAGACCGCATATCTCCCAGTAGAAACCTTGATTGCTGAGCACCAGCAGAACACACCGATTTCGCTGCACTAATAACGGCCCTAAACAAAAGACTAGTTCTAGAACCCAACAGGGACTATGAACGATATTTGTTTAACCAATGTACACAACGCAATGATGAGACGGTGGATGAGTTCATCACCAGACTTAAAATCAAAGGGGCCTGTTGCCAATTCCATGCTTTTTCTCTCGAGGAAGCAATGCACCTAAGAATTATAGAAGGATGTCTATCGCTGACCCTGAAAAAGCAGCTACTCAAGAAACCCCTCACCATTGAGGAAGTAAGCAAAATGGCCAGGATCGTTGAACGAGTTGACAAGCAAGCCACGCAGATGACCAGCACAACGACCCTCAAGCAAGAAAATCATGAAATGATAGCAGCGTTCCAAACCCCCAATGTCAGACTTGGTGAGAGGCCTGCCAACCCGAATTACTCATCAAACCCAAGGTTGCTAAGAAAATGTTATAGATGCGGAATGGCTTTCCCCCATGCAGGATCATGCCCCACACTCATCCAGAAATGTGGGAACTGTGGTAGAGAAGGCCACTTCCAATCTGTTTGCAGAGAAGGAAAACCTTTTCCCACGCCACGACCAACCTCCTCCCCGGAATACAGATCATATCAAAGGCCCATATCAAATCTACCATATCAAGCACGCCCATACCAACAAGGGCCGAGAAGATACGTCAGGGTAGTGGAAGAACTATTTGTTTGTTTGTTTGTTTGTTTATTTATTTAGTATAGCGCGCAAAACCCAGAGGTAACAGGGCGCAACAGAGGTCAGGAAGATAGGATTACATAAAAACTTGGTTACAGAATAAGATAGGCATGAGAAAAAGAGCATTACATTTACAGTTACATTGTGTGGGATGTGCATATATACATATAATTGAGTGAAAGCTTACAAATTTACATAATTAGTGCTGTGCATGGGGGCAGTTCGGTTGCATTTACATATTTACATATTTAAGGCTGTGCATGGTAGTCAGGTTATAGCACTGGCATGATCAGATTAGATGGCAGGGTTAGTCGTGAGGATCATTGGCCCGCAGCCAAGTGAGGGTGTTTCGCCTGAAGCTATAGTAGGATTGGTCTGTCCTAATGTAGAGTGGGAGGGCGTTCCAGTGTTGGGCTGCCAAGACAGGGAAGCTGCTGCCGCCGGTTTTCTTTTGTCTGAAATTGGGTACCTGCAGGCAGTAGGAATTAATCGATCTGGTGGGGCGGGTGGACGTTTTTTTCTTTATTCTGGATGCGAGATAGGGGGGGGCTGCGTTGTTTAAACATTTGTAGGTGAGTGATGCCGTTTTGAGGGAGATGCGGTCGTGGATTTTAAGCCATTTGTGTTCTCTCCTTTTGTTGGAGATGTGTTCCTTGGAGGGTAGGTTGAGGGCTGTTCTGAGAGCGTTGTTTTGTAGTGTCTGTAGTTTGTTGGTTATGCATTTGTTGGCTCCTAGGTACATGGCGTTGCAATAGTCCAGTCTGGATAGTATTAGGGCGTTGGCTATGATGATGCAGCTAGCTTGGGTGAGGAAGGCTCTACTTGCCCTAATTAGCTTGCATGTGTAGGCGGTGGAGGATGCTAGTGAGTTAACTTGTTTTTTTAGTGACATGGTTGCATCAAGGTGAAAGCCTAGTGTTTTCACTGTTTTGGCCACTGTGATGGTGTTGCCATCAATGTTGAAGGCCTTATAGTTGGAACTGAGTTTTTTGAGATTGGTATTGGATCCGAGGAGCAGGATTTCGGTTTTCTCATCATTTAGACATAGACCGTGTGTGGCCATCCATGCCTGAATGATGAGATATATTTTGTTTACCAAGGCCGTATCTGAAGCGTAGTTGCCTGAAAGGGGTATGAGGATCTGGGTGTCATCTGCATAATTGGTATATGAGACACCCAGTCTGTCCAACTTGTCAAATAGGGGCTTGGTAAAGATGTTGTAGAGGGTGGGAGAGACGCAGGAGCCTTGGGGCACCCCACAGGTTATTTTAATGGGGTCTGCTGAGGCTAGGGTGGAGAAGACCCTCATAGTTCGGTTGTCCAAGAATGATTGGATCCAGGCTATGGCCTCTTTCGAGAAGTGGGCTGCTGAGGCCAGGTGTTCGCACAGGACTGCGTGATCTACCAGGTCAAATGCTGCCGACAGATCGAGGAGTAGTAACATGGCAGTGTTCCCTTTGTCGTTAATCTCATTGATCTGGGTTTTAAGATCGATTAAGGCTGTTTCGGTGCCGTGCTTCGGTCTGAAGCCTGATTGGTGGGTGCCTAGTAGTTTGTGAGTTTGACACTTGACTATACCCTGAGGAGGAGATTCAAGACTATGAAACACATGAGCTCGGCTCACGTATCCGGGATGAATACGACAATCCACCACCGCAGAGGCCAAACTATCACACCATACCTCAAACTGCTCAGGACTATGAAGGCGACCAACGTCCACTGCTGGTGTGTGCCTCCTTAATTTCAAGAGGTTATAGCCTCTTCACAGCAACCACCATACTCTAATTCTACCATGCCGGTCAAGGGGGCGCCCAATGATATGATATGTGACTCGAGAGTCAAATGGACAAGTGCTTTTTAATAGAGAGCCCTAAGATGCTCTTAATGATCCATAAAACATGCGGTACTCATGTATTTTGAATATTAGATGTGCAAAACAATGTTTTTTGGATTATCAATGTGTAATTCTTTGAAATTTCATACTTGCTCATTGTGGCTTTTGACACCATAAGTGTGCATGAAATAACAATAGCCAAAAGAATGTGACTTTTTGGATTTGGTTTTGAGTATCACGTGTGTATATGACGTAGGTGTTTGTGTACATTACATATGTGAATCTGTTATTGCACAAAGAGGATTTCGAATTCACAAGAATGTCATATCCCGTTATTTTCTTACTATAATTAGGTAATTATCCAAATTCTTAAGAATTATGGATGTCTACCACTTCAAAGCCTAGATGTTTACGTTTATTAATATTCTCCATGTGAAAGTATGATATGATATGATAGGTTATTCATAAAGCGCTCAATACCCAGAGGTTTCTAAGCGAGGATCCGGGGATCGAACCTGTGGTGCTCAGTGTTGTCTTGCTTCCAAGGTGAGCACATTGCCGCTGAGCTATCCTCCTGAGATGATAAAAGTAACGGGAAAGTTGTAATATGCAAGGTCACCTGTTATCAGTACTCGTCGGGGAGGCAGCCAATGAGGAGGCTTATAACGGGGTGCTTACTACACAGGGAAAGACCCTACTCTGAGCCTCCTCAGAGTTGAGGCCGTTATCTTCCCTCGCCGAGAACGAAGGCAAGTGTGCTCCTCTCGTCCCCTGCCGCTTCGTCCACACCCTTTTCCACATATCCGCTCGCCTCCCTCCAACAACCCTACTTACCTGCGTTGCTTACTCCCTCTATGGCACCGTGAACAGTACTTTTCGCATCTCTGCCGTGAGATTAGCCGCCATGGAAAGAGAGAAGGGACTACACATAGTTCCTTCTCACGGTTCCCTGGCGGCAATTTTCTTTGTCCACATTTTATCATGCTTTTTTTTTTAATACCCACCATGGAAAGGGAGAAGGGACTCTTGTTCCATGGTCACCGTTTAAAAAAACAAACATGTTCTGGAATTGAAAAACGGCTTTCACGCTGTTTCGCAACTCGAGAAAAATTACTATTAGTACCGGCTGTGCAAAATGCCAGGGTACTAATAGCAATAGAGCCCTCGTGGGGGGAGGCATTTCCGGTCTTGTTAAAGCCATTGCTTTGCTCGGGCTTGTTACTGACGCCCGCGGCATTGCCAGACCGGTAATGCCCACCTCCTCAGGTTATATTGCTTTATTGTCTATGTGTCTATCTGTCCATGTCTCCATCTCGTCTGTCTCATCGTGTATCTTCCTATGTAGCAGTCCATCCATGCACAATAATGTTTGTATACAACCTGCGTAGGCCCAATAAACGCACATCGTTACCTCTATTGTCACAATATGGCTTACTTTTAATAAAGTAGTTCATAAGAAGCATGAGTACAACTTCAATGCATTCTTTTTACGAACTCTGCTGTTTTCCTAATTTGCCAACCGCCAAACCTATCTGCTCTGCAATACAAATCCCATAGCATCCTATTTTGAGGTGAGTGGTGATTATATCTGTTTCCTTGGCATTGGGAAGCTTTTTGCACCAGGTTAATATTGGTTATAATTATAAATGTAATTATAATGGTTCTTTTGTAAAGCGCTTAATACCAGCAAGTGGTTTCTAAGCGTGGGATCGGGATTCGAACCTGACGTGCACTGCGTTGTCTTGCTTCCAAGAAAAACGTATTACCCTGGAGCTAATATATGCATTTTCTTTTCAATAGTTCACTATGAATTAGTGCAACATCATAGTTTTAAACATCGTTACTATTCTTTTCACTTTTTATTTGAATAAATATCCCCCTGAGGAGTCTGTATTATTTTTATTGGAGAAGCGCATGCCGGGTACAAGCATTAATGTCGGGGTCCAAGCACGGATGTCAAAGGTATAATAATTGATATAACAAATAAAGGAGCAAAAAGGAAATCCAGAGTATTTTCGTGGAACCAAGTACATGCAAATGAATATAACACCAGTAGTGACCAATTACAGGCAGCCTAGCAGAAAGGCTCATATATGATGCATGCAGCCCAGCCTCGAACGAGCTACCTTTCACTGAGCCGTTTAGTAAATCACACGCGTCAAATCGTGCATAGTGCTTTTACACGTGTGACTTACTTCACAGCTCTTTTTCAAGCATGTGTATGGCACAGAGCGGGGCGAAACGGAACTGGCCCTTCTGCCTCTTCCTTTCCGCTCCCCCATGCAAATGCTGCAGCTTTTGCACTGCATGCACGTGTATGCAAACGATGCCTGCTATGTGTGCACACATCCTGTTGCCCTGCCAATTTGCACTCCGCTGTGCAAATGGCGAAAACTTGCCAGTGGGCAGCCGCCTATGTGCATGTTTATACATTCCACTCTCCAGCAAAATGACTTCTAAAACAATGATAACAGATAACCGCGTCGATAAGCTCATTTTCTGCAGCTCTTTGCAGTCCAATTCCAAGGGAACCCATGTAAATGCACAACCTAGCACCAAAATGGCAGGAAGCATTTATACCTGCATGCACTATGGATTGTACACATGCATGGAAACTGGAGTCTAGCTGCATTTGCGTGCATTATTCCCACTTCGTACTGCAAAACGAGGCGGTCCCAGCCGTGCAGTAACCGGGGACCTGCAAAAAGAGCCACCGTGTGAACTTCCAGTTGTAGTATTTCCCTCCTGCACACATGTCACATTGATGTTCGCCGTTTCCTTTCGGCCCCAACCACCTTATGCGTGCTGCGTCACCCCACGCTGTCCCTCGCGCCCCCTCCTGAGATTACACTGGGCGCAGGCCTCTGACAGGAACAGCTTCCATGCAAAGTTGTGTTGACTTTCCAAGCGTTCGGATATTTTCAGCGCCAGTTGTGTATTTCTGGGCTCGGAAGCCCTGCTGACCTCCCTCGTGCCCGCATCTATTTTTAGGAGTAGATAATAGGCTCAGGAGGTGTTATCCTCTGAGAGAATGGAAATGCCGAGCAGGAGGGACGGAGCTTTCCTTCCAGCCAACAATGCGAGAAACGCTCCCCTGAGAATGATCAACAGCTAAAAGCACTGGTTCTCTGGGCGACAAACCAGGATCTCAATCACATTTCCGCTCTCTGTGCCATTCTACAGGCACCACCATGGGTGGACTGGCCTACAGGGAACTCTGGAGATTTCCCGGTAGGCCTCTGCCCCCTGGGCCTCTTGTGTAGGTATTTCCAAATGTTCTCATAGGAAAAGGGTTGGGCTTGCTCAAAATGTGTAGTGTGAGGCCACTTTGAAAAATGTTTCCAGGGCCCCTTTTGGTTCCCACTACACCCCTGGGCACCACTTCGTTTTAGGCTATTATTTTTGCTGATTATAGGCGGTAAAATAGCTCAGCTGGTTCAGTGCTTGCTGCTGCCAAAAACGTCAAAGACGTCTATTTTGGATTTCTCCATTAACAATAAAATCAGATAGACAATAACACTCATAAATAAACGATAAAACTTGATTAAAATCATCACCCTCAATCCATAATAAATAATAAAAACAAACAGGTCAGCTCTGATCTATTGTACTGTGCTGTGCATGATGTATAATCTCAACCTTGGTAATTCATGGATTATTTGCGCTGAAAAAAACGGGATTTGTGCGCCATTCTGCCCGCAAATCCCTCGTGAATCAGGCCCCTAATGGACTTTGGAAGTATGGCTTTAGCCATTCCTTCCCCTCTTTATGATATTGCAGGCATTTACCCAACCCCTTCAGCCAGCTCGTCCTTTTAAACAGGCAAAGTACATTTAAATGGAACAAGATTAACAACCTCCTACCTGCTGGTGAGTTTAATTTGACAGTGGAAAAGCACCAATACATCTAAAGGCCCGTACATTCCTTTAACAGCCCCAACAGTGCCCTCAGGTCGGCTAACTCTGGAGCAATTAGATCTCTTAGGGTTAAAAAGGCAGGAGAACCTGGTAGGGCCTTCCCTACGAGGGCTTCCCATGTGTGGAACTCACTCCCAAGTATGCTTCATTTGGAAAACCCTGCTTTTCAAATAAGCCAATTCTAGCCAAACTCAGAAAATCTAGCTGTGTATTCTTTCTATGTACGTCCTGTCTTTAATTTGGTGTCTCGCGTGTAAATGTTGGCGCCCTGATGCCTGAGGTTTTTCGGTGTGCTATAAACAAAGACATACAAATAAATAAATAAACAATATGGCCCAGACCCATGTTAAAATTCTTTAGGTCTGTGGACAAAGCCAAAGAGATTCCGTTTTTCCGGCATTGGACTACCAGGCCTTTTTCACTAGTACAGGTTTGGATATGTGCCTTGGCTAGCTTCAAGGTACGCCTCACCAGGATTTTTTCGGATGCTGTCAAGCACTCCTGCCAAAGTCTACACCGAAGCCTGTACCACTCGTATTTGGCCATGCTTTCCGATGCCTCCATCTCTGAGAACCCTGCAGCCACATTAGGGTTATCTTCAAAACTTAATGAAAGATTCGCCCAGTAGGAGAACAATCTGGACTCTGCTAATAGTTCCACTCCCTGAAGCCCAAGCTCAATCCTTAGTGCACTGCTTGGGCTACCGGGACGTGGACCCAGTAATTGCCTCAGAAACCTATTCTGTACTACCTCCAGAGGTTTACAGCCCTGATGGCCCCACACCTCTCTTCCATAAAGCATTAATGAATGCTCACTGCTGAAATGTTTGTGTAATCTGCAGGATCCCGGCCAGTCCAATTCAATTTTTCATCGTTCTGAGGTCGATAAATGAGTACCAACTTATGTTGAGTAGTAATAATAATAATTATTATTGCAGGATCTTTGGGCATATACTTAATTACAGTGGTTCGACCTTGCAAGACATTTGTTAAATTACTTGTTCATTGTTTTTTCCACTTAGTTTTATTAAACATTTTCAAACAACCAATGCATAACAATAACACGAATAAAGCCCACTAAGAACCGCCCATCACCCCCCCTCCACCTCTTCCCACCCCCCACTCATAAACAACCGAACCCATAAGGAAAATGGAGACTATGTGTCGAATAAGTCGGGACCGAACAAGCTGTATCAGCTGACTCCTTGGGCTCGCTCAAGCGCTACCGGACAAAAGGCATCATTAAAAGGCAAAACTGAAAGCATAAATAATCCAAGACCACAGTAATCAAAGTCTCATAGATTCACAATCCTCGTGATGCAGAACAACTGTCCAATCTAGGATAAAGGACTCTATGGAATCATGAGTCAGGGCCGAAAGTTTCTGGTAGGTAAATATCGCCCAGAGCTTGGCCAACCAGTCTGACTTAGAGGGCACTGCAGCACTTTTCCACCTTTGGGCAATGGCCAACCTTCCTGCTCGTAACATAGCTTGTACCACCCTCGGTAAGGAGGTCGAGTCGTACTCCGGAGATGGAATGCCAAAAAGAAATTCCAGGGGGCCTAAGTTTAGGGCAGCACCTGTGATCTCTTTAATCCAGCTTTGCAGATGTGCCCAATATGTCTGAATAAGGGGGCACTCCCACCAAAGATGGAACCATGTACCGCTTTGGCCACATTGCCGAGGACAAAGAGGGTACACCCCTGGCAACATGTTTTAGAACCTTTCTGGTGTGAGATGCCAAGAGTGCAGAATCTTAAAGTAGTGCTCCATAGCTGCAGTGTATAGGGAACCCGAGAAAAGGGATTTAAAAATAGCATCCCAAGTAGGATACCCCACTTCCTTCCCCAATCTTGCCTCCCACTGCTTCTTAAAGCCCTGTCTCCCCTCCACGTTCGCTGTGATTAAGGACTTGTAACATTTAGACAGGGACCCCTTCCTTGATGGGGACTCTACGATGACTCTCTCAAATGGCGGAAGGGGACGGACCAGACCTTCCACCCATTGGGTGTCAGTCAGAATCCCCTTGATTCGGAGGTAAAGATAGTCATCAAGGCTTTCCCAATAGTTTCTGCCAAGCTGTCATAATCGATGAATACACCTTGACGGAACAATTGAGCCACACGCTCTAGACCAGCGTCTGACCACCCCTTGGTTCCTCGCAAACCCCTTCCACCCAAATCAATGGGGGGACCCCACAGGGAAGACAAGGGGGAAGGCCAAGAGGAGAGAGAAGAGTTTTCCCTCCCCTCCCTCCATAGAGCCCACAGAACAGACAAGGTGGGATGATGCCTCATGTTGCTTGGGAGGGAGCAGTTCGGGGCCCGTAGTAGGTCCCGCACTTTTCTAGGGTGGGCCTGGACATCTTCAATATAGGACCAGTAAATTCTCGTATCCTCTCTTAAGTGCTCTAACATTACTCTTAATTGCGCTGTCTTGTGGTAAAGGGCCCAACAAAGCAAGTCAGCCTTTATCTTGCTGAGGATAGGCGGGAAGTTCACTTCAAAGAGACGGGTCAAGTCTCTCGAGAGGAGCAACCCCAAGTAGGGTGTAGCCTTGCGCTCGATTCTAATACCTCTCAGTGACTCCTTCCCCTCCACCCCAGCTCCGGGGCCTCCCATTGGCATTAAACAGAATTTAGCTAAGTTAATTTTCAGACCTGATAAGACACCAAAAGTGTGGATAAGCTCTAGCAGGTTAACGAGAGAGCTCTGAAGTTTAGTGACATACACAAAAACATCGTCTGCAAAAAGGGAGAGCTTAGAGTCAATTCCCCCGCAGCGGACCCCTGTGATCTCTTGATGAAGTCTTATTGCCATAGCAAGGGGCTCTATCGTGAGGCGTAGAGCACGGGCGAAAGTGGGCAACCCTGCCGGGTCCCGCTGAAAAGCAAGAACGGTGCTGAGACTACCCCATTCACTGCCACTCTGTCCGTAGGGCCGTTGTACAGTGTCACTATCCACCTACAAAATCTGACCCCTAGCCCCATCTTCTGCAGGACCTTGCCCATGTAGACCCACTCAAAGCGGTCGAAGGCCTTCTTCAAGTCTAACGACAGGAGGTAGGCCTCCTCATTTGTAATGGCTGCTTCGTGCATCAGATCTAACGACTTCCTAATGTTGTCTCCCCCCTGTCTCCCTGCGATGAAGCCCACCTGATCACCATGAACCAGCGAAGTGAGATTAGGGGCTAGTTTATTAGCCAGCAGCTTGGCTAAGAGCTTCATGTCCGTGTTGAGTAGGGAGATTGGTCGATAAGACTGACTATTTCTCGGGTCTTTGCCATCCTTAGGGATCACTACAATTTGTGCAGATAACATAGACTTCGGGAGACAGCCACTGCCTAATATTGTATTGAAGAGCTTAGACAAGAAAGGGGCAAGGGTAGAGCGGAAGGTTTTATAAAAGAGTACTGAAAATCCTATCTCTCCAGGGGTTGTACCCACCTTCATGGCACAGATGGTGTCGATTACTTCCGGTGGCATAATGGGACTTTTCAGGAGGGCTGCTTTCTCGGGAGGGATGCCTGGGATTGGCATGGAGTCAAGAAAGCAGTCTATGTCCGCTCCATCCCCGGAGTATTCTGTCCTATATAGACGCTCATAGAACAGTCGAAACTGCTCCGCTATCCCTGGGTCATCCCTACATCTTCCCCCGCCTGGCAGGAGTAGCGAATCTACCGTTCGATTGTTTCGGAGTTCTCGTAGCCTCCATGCTAGGATTTTATTGGCTTTCTCCCCTTTTCCATGTACCTTTGCTTAAGGAAGGACAGTTTCCTCTCAGTTTGTTCCACTAGTAGAGCAGCGAGTTTCGCCTTTAGTTGTTGGAGCTCGGCCCACTTGGCCGGAAACATCTGGTATTTGAGTTTGCCCCCTGGCTGGATTGACTCAATCTTGTCCCTTAGAAGCCTCTCCTCTTTACCCCTCTCACGTTTCCTCGCTGCTCCCATCCCTATTAGGACACCCCTGATAGTAGCCTTAAAAGCCTCCCAGACCCCCACAACCCCCACTTGTCCATCGTCATTAATTACAAAATATTCCTTAATGGAAGCCAGGAGGGACCGGGACAGCTCGTTGTCCTTGAAAAGGAGATTGTTACAAGTCCACCTCCTGGGGCCGGGGGCTTTTAGAGGGATCCCCAACTGAACCTTAACCAGGTCGTGGTCAGACCAAGGAGTTGGTTCCACCCTCACTTCCGAAATATGCCCATGGAGTGCACTATCCACTAAGATATAATCAATTCTGGAAAATGAAGCATGAGCCCTAGAGAAAAAGGTGAATAAAGGTTCTCGGCCCTCACTTGGCTCATGGGCATCCCTCAGTCCCAATTCGCTGTTAATGCTCTGGAAGGCTGACGCCAATCGCTTTTGCAATGACAAGTCGGTAAAGGGACGATCAGCTTTTCTTTCGCGCTCGGGGTCAAGGACCATATTGAAGTCCCCTCCCACCACAAGAGCGCCCTCAGTAAAGGTTATGATTTTAGATTTCACCTCAAACCAGAAGCAGTCCTGGGCTTCGTTGGGGGCATAGATAGCCACCCGAGTCACCTTGGAGCCCCTCATTTCACCCTTAAGCATTATTTAACAACTCTCTGGGTCCCTGCATTGGGCTGTCGGGGCAAAGTGTGTATTCGGGGAGAGCACTATCGCTACCCCTGTTTTTTTTAACTCGATACGAGGCATGAAACACCTTCTGGATAGATCTTGCTTTCAGGGACAGATCACCCCCCCTCACCCAGTGTGTTTCTTGAATAAACAGTAAGTCAAGCTTCAACCTGATGAATTCCTTCACAACTAAGGACCTCTTATGGGGCAAATTGAGACCACGCACATTCAGTGAACCCATAGTCAGCTTGTGAATCAATTCAGTCATCTAGGAGCGAGGTACAAGCTGTAATCCCCTCGGAGGACTAACTCCCCCAGAGCACTCACTCTGACTGTTTCTTCTTTGGTCTCCCCTTAAACTTATCGCTCTCCCACAAACAGAGCTTTCAAGGGGTTGCGGCGAACATTCATAAGCACCCTCAAGAAGTGAAATCCCCATAAACCCCCCTCCGACTGCCCTCCCGAGCGCCTGGATTACCTGCGACATTCAACTTGCCGCACAATCAGGCCACCAATAGCTACCTCCACCAGGGCAGCAAACCACAAAAGAAACATGGCATTCTGAGCCCCTCCACCCCCCCACAAACCAAAACAAACACAACTGTATCTTTCAACTCTTCCCCCCTCTCTTCCCGGCAAAACCTATGAAAGAGTAAGTAACACCCCCCTAAAAGGGGTCTTTGAACAGCAGATCCCCCTGATTCGCCCCAGGAGAGCGACCGGGTCTGACCTCCGCTCCCAGACCTTAGAGAGCCGAACGCAGACCGGGTCGAGTTAGGTGACTGGCCTCTCCGTGGAAGACGGAGAGGACGGAGCAATGTTCCTGAATTTTCTGTGGCCCCGGACACAGCATCTTTCTACAAAACATTCTGTACGGCGGTGATCCAATACCGCCTTACTCTTGCACTCTCCGCCGTCTCCCGGGGGATTTTCTCCCAGTAGCTCCTGAGTCACTATCTGTATGTCATCCTCTGAGGCCAGGGAATACTTGTACCCCTCAACCTCAAACGAGAGAGAAAAGGGGTGGCCCCATCTATATCTCACACCCTTGGATTGGAGCCATTTCGTCAACGGACTGCAAAGCTGCCAACGCGCTAGAGTAAGGGCTAAGATATCCTGGTAGATCGTGACCTTGGAACCTTCCCATTCTATGGACCCTTCCTCCACGCGAGGTCCAAGATCTTGGCTTTTTCGGAGTAATAGTGAAATTTCACAAGGATCGATCGGGGGCCTGTGGCAGGAGCCCCAGCTCTATGGGCTCTATCAATCGTCGGCTTGTTGGTGTTCTCCTCTTCAAACAGTTTTCTTACGACTGCGTTAATAACTCTAGTGATGTCTGCCTGCGTTTTCCCCTTCCTGATCCGGAACGCCTAGGAATCTCAGATTGCAGCACCTCTCTCTGTTCTCTAAGTTGTCAAGCTTGAGAGTGACTTTCTCCTCCCTCCGCTCCAGTTCTGAAAGGAGCATATCAAGGTGGGTTTCAAAGATGTCTACCGAGTTTTGGTTGGCTTCCAGTGCTTGAACTCGGTCATCCACGGCGTCCACTTTTTTGTCTAAAGAGTCCAGTCTCTTGCTAATGTCTGCTCTGAATCCACAAACCTCCTCCAACAGGCCAGCCATACCTCTGCTCATTGCTTGAACATCCATAGCTTTGGTCTGATCAGGGTAGGCATAGTACACTCTTCCCTTGGCTCTACTGCCGGACGGCGAAATCTCTGCAGGGATTCCACCCAGTCCATCGGGGGTATGGAGGGATCCTCAAGGTTTGCCTGCAAACAGACAAAGGCCGACCCCCGACAACAGGGCCAGACGGCAAGAAAAGACTTTCCCCCAGGGCCTACTGCAGGGTTCAGGAGCCTCCCAAATGGAAATTCACTGGAAAAGAGAACCCCCCGGCGTGTGCGGGCCAAGAGATGACTCCACCAACTCAGGACACGTGCACCAGTCGCCACTAATTGTTCCACTTTCTCTCTTTCACACCTTGGTGTCTATTCACAACCAAGGACCCGTGGACGGGAGGTACCAGGAGGGTAGCTCAAACAGAACAATGGATCATTGGACCCGAAAATAGATGATTGTAACCATGGGGCAAGCTTCCGACTAAGCAACACACAAGATCTCTCACCTGCCCAAGGAAGGGGGGCACCAGCGGGCTCAGGGTCCTTTCAAAGAGCTATGCGGAGAAATTGCAGCGAGTCATCAGCACCCCCCCGGTCAGGGTGTTGGCGTCCAGAAGGCAGGTTCGAGGGAGACCGGGACCCTGGCGGGAGGCGTAAACTCACTCCTGCACTTGGTGGATACCAGGATTATGTGGCAGCGCCTGAAGAGAGTACCCCCCTCTGGAGGGCGCCGTATTGAGGGCAGCGTTATGCAAGTCCACGCTCGGCACAGCTGGAAAACCTGTAATGGACACTAGCCAAAGACCGGCTAATGGTCTATGGGGGAAACCAAACTTGAATGGAAGGACCCAGTGAAGTCAGAAGCCCATTTCGTCTAGAGGAATCCCATATGCAGGAAGGACCCCCGGGACAGCCAGATGAGTTTTGACCTGAAAAGGCAGAGAGCTTACACACACCTTCCGATCCTCGCAACGGATCTCCTCCTCAGTCCAGACCAATATTGATAAGAACTGCTGCACCTGAAGATGAATGCTTGCAGGCTATTTTGACCCCATAACACACTTTTTTTCAGGGGAGATCCGTGACTCTCACTCAAAACTCAGCTCCCAATTGCGTGGAGGGGGGGACGCCTGCTCCTCCGTGCCCGTCGCTTCCCGCGCCGCACAGTTCGGTGTTCAGCCCATCAGCAGATTAGTGGAGAACCACCTGTCCCTCCTCACCGGTATGCGGGACACTCCTTAGGCCAGCACTCAGACTCCAGCGGCGGGGGGACCTAGCCGAATCTTCCCACTTCCGACAGCCCCGGCGGAAGCACATCACAGGGCCCGTCTGCTCACAGCACGGGGGTCTTCTCCACGGCTCCGACACCCAGCACAATGGTTCCTCGGACAGGAGCACCATCGTCGAACAGCAGGAGGGGCTGGGGGTTCACCACTGGGCACACCATCGTCCCACTGTTCCAGACGCAGCCCCTTTCGGAATGCGGGCCTTCCTGGCACGCAGGCCAGCACGCGGAGCAGCTGGACTCGCTCTGTGCTCGCAAAGCAGCGTGTCCAGGCAAGCGGGCTCTGCGGGACACCGATCCTTCACGCAACTGGCTCTCCACTTCTTCCAGGGGCACTAACAGGGGGCAGAAGGTCTCTCTCGGGGTTTTTAGGGGGGGATCAGGCCTTTAAATTCGCCCTTGTGAAGGGGAGTGGCTTAGGGACGACTACACATCTCAGCACCCCCTGGTGGCTCCCCCTACTTGTTCATTTTTAAAGCAAATAACCCAACATAGATAAGTATATTTATTAATATTATTACATTATTAGGTTTCTTATTAGTGTTGTTAGTATTGTTATAACTATTTCTTTTATAATCAACATTTGTATTAGTAGCATTGATATGTTAATATTGTCGGTACTATCACTGTTCTTAATATAAGTATTATCTTTCGTGTTATCATTGTTCTCAATATTTTATTAATTGATAGTATTGTTGTCATCAGTATTATTATCTTTAGTGCAATGTTTATACTTATGGTGGCTAATATTATTACTAGTATTATTTTAGGAGCAGACTTTTAGCACTTCCATTTGCAGGCCACAGCTCCAAAAGAGTAAAGACAGTGCAGCTAAAGGCGATCGAGGTTCTGCGCGGAAAGGAGGGGGGCATGTGCATGATGAAGACTTATTTATTTATTTTACATTGTTAAGCGCACAAAACCCTTAACTTGCCTGTCTGCATAGAGGAACCGTAACTCTCCTGACCTAGCGGAGCACTACACCCACCACTCCCTCAAGGGCGGGAACTACCTCTGCCTATATTCCATAGAGTCTTCTGCCTGTGCAGTGCAGTGCAGCCCCTTTCCCGTCCAACATCACATGCCCCCCTCAGCCCCTTAAATCACAAAGTACCTTGACATTCTGTTTATTGCAGCTCCTTCCTCTCCTTAAATCACCCCTCCTGCTATTCCATGCAGATAAGCCCCTACCACTCCTCCCATCACATAGACCATTACCATTCTGTGAAGAGCAGCCCCTACCTCTCCTTGCATCACATAGCACCCATCCATTCTGTGCTCAGAAGCCCCTACCTCTTTCTACTCAGCACCCATGCCTACTCAGCACCCATGCCACCCCTTCCTCTCCTTGTTGCATCACATGCCCCCAGCCATTCTGTGCACAACTCTTAGCCACCCCTTCATCACCAAGCCCACTACCGTTCTGTGCTCAGCTCTCCCACAGAGCACCCTGCCATTTTGCAATGAGCAGACCCTACTTCTCCTTGCAGCACATAGCTCCCAGCCATTGTGTGCACAGTACTCCCGCCTCACCCGAATTCATACTAGCTATTGTATACAATTCTTGTCCTAAATAAAACAAGGAAGAAGGATTGTATTTATTTGAATATATATATATATATATATATATATATATATATATATAGCACAGAAAACCAAGAGGTATCTAGGCACTTAAAACTTACGAAATTGGTTACAGGCATACATTACAACTTAATCAATGAAGCACAGTGAAGCAGTTACAAAGTAGGGTCCAGTGCGAGCAGGTGTGGCACCCCCCTAGTTTGCAAACCTGTCATATAGTATACATCATAGGTAAGGTTTGCATTATTTACAGCAGGCAATAATGTTTTTTCTAGATTAGCAGGCATCTTGATTGAACATCAGAGTTTTTCATTTTTTTCGGAAGGACCATAGGGACGTGTCCATTTTTAGTGAAGGAGGCAGAGGGCCTCATTACGACCCAGGCGGTAAGTTACCGCCTGGGCCGTGACTTTACCACCATGGCGTAAACTACGTTTACGCCATGGTGGTTGGCGGACTTACCGCCCCATTCCGACCTTGGCGGGGCGGTAAGTCCCCAATCCCCATTTACCCTTCCCCATTCCCATTTTTGCCCCATAGGGCATAATGGGAGTGGGGAAGGCGTTAATTACGCCACCGTAAATTACGGTGGCGTAATTAACTCCATGGTCCCTTAGCGCCATGGATTTTAACACCTGCTAAAAGCAGGTGTTAAAAGCTCCATGGCGCTAAGGGACCTCGTACTCAGGCGGTAAGGGTCGGCGCTGTTTACGCTGCCGTAAACCCCTTACCGCCTGGGTCGTAATGAGGCCCAGAGTCTTCCAAAGTTGGGCAGCAACCACCAGGAAGCTAGATCCTCTTGCTTTCTCTCTCCTGAATCTCTGCGTGGATATTAGGCTGGTGTGGGAGTAGCGGGTGGGTCTGCTGAATTGGGTTTTTGCGGTCAGTGAGAGGACTTTGAGCATAATTCTGTCCTTAACTGGTAGCCAATGAATGTTACGTTGTGTCGATGAGATGTGTTCATGACTGAGTATGTCTAGCGTAGCTCTGATTGCATTATTTTGCACAACTTGACGTTTGCTGATGTTTCTGGTATTGGATCCTGCAAAGAGTGAGTTGCAATAGTCGATCCTCAAAAGGATGAGTGCTCTGGCCAGGGCAATGCAGTTCTCAGGTGAGAGGAATGGTCTGCTGCTCTGATTAGTTTGGAGGTATATGCCGATAAGGAGACAATGGCATTGACCTGTCTTGTTAAGGATAGAGTAGAGTCAATATAGATGCCTAAGGTGTTTATTTTTTTGGCAACATTAATAGTATTACCATCAATGTTGAAGGATTTATATTGTTGTGATAGGTTGTTTAGTTTTGATTTGCTACCTATGATGAGTAGTTCTGTCTTCTCATCATTCAGACATAGTTCGTTTTGTGCCATCCAAGCTTGGATGATGAGGTAGATTTTGTTGATGGTGTCAGAGTCAGTGTCATAGGAGCCTGTGATAGGGAGGAGTATTTGAGTGTCGTCCGCATAATTAGTATACATGACACCCAATTTGTCTAGTTTGTCAAAGAGTAGTTTGGTAAAGGCATTATATAGTGTGGGTGAAACACAATAGTCTTGTGGTACACCACAAGAGACTAGGGCTGGGGTAGCAGCTGAGAAGACTGAGAAGACCCTCATGGTACGGTTGGAAAGACACAATTCAATCCAATTTATGGCTTACCGGGAGAAATGGGCTGCCGATTTGAGATGATCGCAAAGGATTTTGTGGTTGACCAAATCAAATGCTATGGACAGGTCACGCAGGAAGAGGATGCATAGGTCCCCTCTGTCCTTAATCTGATCCATTTGTGTTTTTAGATCCAGGAGTGCAGATTCCATTCCATGACCTGGGTGGAAGCCAGATTGTCTAAGGCCTAGGAGGTTGTTTGCATCAAGAAACGTTAGAATCTGTAGATAAGCTACTCGATCTAGAATTTTTAGTAGAAACGTCACTGTGGTGATGGTTCTGAAATTGGTTGGGATGTTTGGACCCAGTGTGTTTTTTCTTTTGCAATTGTAGTAGCCAAGCTTCTTTTAAGTCATCCAGGACTTTGCATGAGACAAAGGGACTGTTGATGAGAGAGGTAAGGAAGGGGGCCAATTCGTTAGCACATTCTTTAATGAAAGTGGGAGGGCAAATAAGGCAGGTTCTATTTGGGACCTTCGGCTGCCCTTAGTATTGATGGCCATTAGATCGACCCCCGCTAAATCAACAAATCTCCCTCCTCATGAAATACTGACAGGGAGAAAGATGGTGTTGCCACACCATTTATTGTACAGGACCCATGAGCAAACACTTCTAAATGTCTCTACAATTCCCAAATATGTGGAAGAGTTGAGGAAGCACTTCCAACATGCATTTGCGTTTGTGCAGCGGAATCTAGAGAGGGCTGCTGATAGTGCAAAAACATATTATGACAGGAAGACATTTGTAAGGGAATGCAAGGTAGATGATCAGGCCCAGTTCCATTTTGGGAAAAATAAGAATAAAAACTGTTACGTTTCTAGCATTGTGGCAAGGACCATTTGGAATATACAAGGTGTCCCCTGTGGTGTACAAAATAGTCAAATAGGAGGGTGAGATGACAATGGAGCAGTTTGTCCATGTAAACTAAATCAAGTCTTGTCACCCGAAGCATAAGGTTAGGGGGCTTGAACAAATTGAGACTAGTTGAGGGAAAATAAGGGGTGCAAAGGGAAGAGTGAAGTAACAGGGGAATCAAAGTGAATGCACATGCCTGTCAGTGAAATTAATGGAAAATGTTAAAGGTTTCCAATATACAAATATATGTTCTATAAAATGCATGCTGCTGGGAATGTTTTAGTCTTATGTTTTGAGTTGTGTAATGATGAACTTGTTTTCAGGTGTTCCAGTGTGGCCAGTGAACCCCATGGAGCCGCCATAATAATAGCATTAACCCAATTTTATTTCAGACATTGCAGCAGTAGAGGGATAGAAAATGGTGTTATATCAGGTACTTAATTTGTTTTGTTCCTTTTACTCTAGATGACTAATTCCTTGCCCCGGCAGGGCCGGATCCTTGGAGTGCTGGACCCTTGGAGGACGCCATTGAATCAGAGTCCCTGAGAAAGCCCCCGGTCTGAGAGAAGGGGGTGAAGATAAGGAGCCTGAGAGGCCATAAAGATGACGCCTGTGGAGAAGATTCCATGGAGTGCCGGACTGGAGGAATTCTGCTGATGACAGCATGACGTGCAGTGCTAGTGCAAAAACAAATGGACAGGACATTCCAGAGATGTGGTCCTGTGTATTCTGAGTACCAGGAACTAAAAATGACATAATCTTCACTTTTATTTTAATTTCCATTTATTGCATATGGAACATATGGTGGTGCTATGCTCCACCAAAATGGAGATTGGACTATTGATAGAAGATGAGATTTATTTTAAAAAACATTTCTGAAAATGGTATACTATTTATTGATGTGCTGAATCACATAACATAACATATGATGCCTGGAGTCCCATGCATATGGTGTTTACCTTAGATATGGGTATTTCATTTGTTCCAAATATGGACACTTCAGTTGGGAGTACACACATACTTTTTTTGAATTTCTATTTTTGATAGGATGTTTGGTTTATCCTTCAGTGATATCACAGGTGATCGCAGCATGAGAAAAACGAGGGAGATATATGAGGAGACACTGGAGATGCGTAGGGAGAGATAATGGAGATGTAGTGACACTGTACATGAAAGGCAGTAAGTAGGGCATGACAATACTTTCAGTGGAGACAGTAAACTGAATGCAAAATATAGACAGCAAATGGAAATGCACATTAAACAGATTTTAAAATCATTCATTTTAGGGTGACTAGGTTATCTGTCCAGCTTTCACCGCATACACATATTTACACAATTAACCACCAACTAACAATTCCCAGTAATTAATAATCTACCCTTAACAAAGCAGTGCAAGATGCGGCAGAGGAAATGTCAAAATAATGTGCTGCTTTAACGTGCAAGTGATTTGCTGGCTGTGTTTCAGTGCACAAACTATGAAAGGAAATGTGGGCTCTGAACAGTCCCATTGTTTCAAAGGAAGTGTTGTTGCAAGTGTCTTTTATGAAGCTTGGATGATATGTATACGTCAGGAGAAAGGGCAGGTTTTAGATTGAGTGACACGGCCAGGCTATACATTTAGGAGACAGATTAGGTGGGTGCAGTTGCAGTTGCTGTCCAGGTAGTGCAGCTTTCAGCAGCCAGAGAGCAGAGCCATGCAGTCCAAATCTTTCCATGAAGCTGGGGCATTTGGCTGTCCTTCGTGGGTGGTGAAGCTGTGCAGAATGGTGACACTCCTGTGTGCTGATAAGTCTCTTCAGAGAGGGCTCTCCGTGATAACAGCGAAGACATTTTATACACTTGAAGTGAGTATTGGTAAAAGGTGAGGAGCGTGCGGATAACTGTTTATCTTTCCTGTCAGTCAGTCCGGATTAAGTGGTTGTTTTTGAACATAGTTTTTTTCTTTCTTTCACATTTGTAAATGAGAAACACTGAAGTGCAACAGGGAAAAGGAAAATGGCATGCTGCTGTGTTATTTGCTTTTGTCTCTTCTTTTAGATGGTACATTCTCTCAACTGTCTTGGGGTTCAAGGTCTGGGTAAGAAATAAAAAGTGAATGTTTCATTATGAACACAGGCTGGTTATGTATCTAGTGAAGAAGAGTTCATTTGTATTCCTGTGTATACCACATAATGTGTTTTCAAACACTAGCGCATATAAAAAAAAAAAGCATTTTTAAAACTGAATCAGTGGGGTTGAGTTTTCTGTGCCTATGTGTATTCACTGACAAAGAGGGGAAATCACAGGGAAGCGCCCCAGTGTATCAAAAGTGGTAAAACACTTTACAAAGGGTGGTAAAGTTGGAGTTAAAGTTTGGAAACTAGCTAGCAAGTTAGAAAACGTATGCTGCATGTGTGGATTGTGAATCATTGCTCATAATGAAGAGTGCATTATGAACAAATCTGTCCAGGACAGTAGTCCAGTCTCATAGATAAGTGACTGGAATGACAGTTAGCACTGTTAGATTCCAGCAGGTACAAAGTCCTCTATCTTGCGCTTACAGTTGACCCTAAGTATAATACAGGGTTCAGAGGGGAGTTTTGTCACATTGTATATGGCATCACCATAAACACGCTGTGCCACCAGGTTACCACTATTTTACCATTTTTACTATTTTTATTTTAAGTCTTTTGATAATTTTGATGGTTTCAGAGGTAGTCAGGGGGATGAAGGCGAATTTGTTTGTATTTTGCTGCCTTATGGGCGGGGTGTCTTCAGGGGTCAGGTCCTGGTGAAATAATACTTTCTTAGTTTCAATTTTATTTTGCATGTGGGTGATCTTGTCCGCCAGAGATTTTTGAACGCATGACGAACATTGCTGGTCCTTGATGCAGTGGTCAGGGGTAGGGGCAGGTGATTCTAGCTTGCAAAGTATGGTGAAGAGTTCTCTCGAACTAGATTGGGCATTCTGGACTCTCAGATTATAGGATTTTCCATTGGTTTTAATGGTGGCTGCCTTGTATTCCTTAGTTAGGGCAAGGAAGTGAGCCTTATTCTCCAGTGATGGTTTTTTCCCTCAATTACATTCGGCTGTCCTTTTGGTAGCTCATAGCGTATGTAGGTCTGCTGTGAACCAGGAGTTGGCATGTGCCATAGGCTTAGCTTTCCAGACTCTTAACAGGGCTACTTTGGCAATAGCTGCTAATGTGGTTGTGTTGTAGAGAGTGACTAGGGATGTAGGGTCTGAATGCCAGTGTGGAGTGTTGGTTATTGGGAGCAAGAGGGGGAGCATATTGTCTTTATTGATGCTTTTCTGATTATTTCTAGATGGTAGTGATGATATAAGTAGAGTGGGTTTAGCCATTTTAGAGGTTATCGCTGTTGAGAAGAGGATGGTGTTGTGGTCAGATCACGGACACTGGATATTGGCGAGGATGGCAGTGGCGCAATTAAGATCCGCAAGCCAGTCTAAGGTGCAACCTTTTTCATGGGTGGGGTTGGCTATGTGATGTTTGAACCCTTGCACAGTCATTGAGTTGGCAAGACAACGGGCTTGCAAGTCAAGGGGGTCATTTGTGCCAAGGTTAAAGACGCCCATGATGATGATCTTCGAAAAGGGTTTTGAGTTGGAGGCTAGTAGAGCAATAATATCAACTTTGAAGGAGGATATCGTGCTTGGGGGTATGTACACTATGCGGAGAGTCAGGGTCCTAGTTTGTGTGAGGGCCATTTTCAGAGTAATTACTTCCCCTGAAGGGAATGGGTGTTCTGCCGAAATCCTAAAATCAAATGTTTTTTTGCAATGAGGGCTACTCCTCCTCCTTTAGTAGTAGTTCTATCTTTCCTGTAGATAGTGTAGCCTTCTGGGATGGCTAGGTAAATGGTCGGGTCAGGATATTAAGAAATTTCAATGGCAGATTAATGACCCAAAACTAGAGCAAGTTTCTTTGTTTAATTACCTTGGAACTTTCATTTGTAATAATAAGACATTTTATAAACAATGTTCAGCTATTAAGACTGCAATGATTCCTTCGATAGTACAGGTAAAACAACTTGATAGGAAATTTGGACAGTTTTCCATTCTGCCATCATTGAAATTCTATTGGCAAAAGATCATTCCTCGGGCCATCCATGGCGCTAAGGTGGGTGTTAATGATGTACATTGGTCCATATTCGAGGGCAGGATTTGGCGCAAGGTACTTTCTTTGCCCCAAGGCACCCCAATGTCTGCTGTAAGACACATATTAGGTCTTACTTCAATCCGGACGATGATCGACTGGAGAAGCTTAGAACTGTATAGACGCTTTTTGGTGACTCCAGCCAGATCCCTATTTGTGGAGTTACAAGGTGTATTACTTTTAGGCAGCTGTAAAACTTTACACAGATGGGTAGAAACTGTATAAATATTATGGCACGTGGTGGCATAACAGAAGAAATGCTTTCATGTAGGACAAATACAGCCAAGAAGCGCCTTTTTGAAGTAGATTGGATAGATGATAGGTCTCAGATAATTTCTTATGGAGTCTTCGATCACTTTACTCATGATATAAGATCAGTGCGCTCCATGAATGCAACATTACATAAATATCTTTCTACAAAATTGAGGCACGCTTGATTGTATTTAAAGTTACTTTTATTCATGGCTGCAGAAGTAAAAGGGGCGCGTGAATGAATTCCTCGGTCGTAGAGATTGTGTTGGTTTTGCCTTAAAGAACTAGGAACCCTACACCACTTGGTAATATTATGCCCTCAACGTTCTGGTGTACGGGTAAAAACAATGGCTAGATACCTATCTGTTGTAACTCTTGAATTACCTAAAGGAATTTGGCACGCTCTGCTTGGAGACCCAGCAACAGCCTTGAGGATAGCTGCTATGTGATTTCTAGATGTAATTTTCCTGTTCCAACTGGGCTACTATAATAACATGAATTGAGAGTGAACGTATCATGATTCTTATCTCATTCTATTATAAATAATAGGAACATATGCTGATTTTATTAACTAGATATGTAGGTTTTGAATTTCAGTTATCCAGGATGAATTTGGGTGAACTAATACTGCTACCCACCTGTATGATGTATTTGAATGTGCTTCTTAAACCTGTTGTTTTTTTTCTTTCTCTTAAAATTGACATTTTATGCTTGTTTTGTGATAATGTTTTATCTTTGGGACCAATTGTAGTATTTGTGATTGTTTCCTTGTTTTAGTGTGGTTTGTGTGAAAAGTTTGATTTTAAATTGTAACACACATTAATAAATCAATAAAATAAATAAAACTGTCCTTATTTTTAAAGAAGTCCATACCTCTCCCTACCTCACACGCCCCCTGCCATTGTGCGATGAGAAGCCCCCACCTCTTCCTAGACAGGAAGGGACTTCCTGTGCATGGAGGGTCGTTGAATATACGTTTCCTTTTTGAAAAGGTGGACATTTTGAATGCTATAGCCACCCAAGGAACAGAGTTCCAGAGCCGATGCTCCAGGATGGAGGGTAGAGATCGTTTGGGCTGCAGAGTTCTACAGGCGCTGGAGGTGAGGAAGGTGATGGGCAGGGGTGCCCAGGTATCGGCTACTTCAATAGTTGGTATCAGGTACTACCATCGCAACATCCATTGAAATCTTCTTCCAATGTTCCAAAAGAGGGAACATCTATTGTAGGGTCCATGGGGGGAAGCGCCCCACCTCGGCAACTTCTATGATCTGGTGAGGGGAGTGGTCAGTGAAAAGTCTTTATTGAAAAGTACACCGATGTTCCGGCAAACCTTAGTGGGAGAGGGCCACTGGCCCGGATCTGATGGCAATATCAATATGTTCACAAGGTGTGTGTGTGGAGCCCTACAACCAAAGGTTCCTATTTGGAAGCACTCCGTTTCTCTAAGTTTTGGTTCACCAAGGAATTTATAACAAGCAGGGCAGTGAAAACTGATGGTATGTGCTATTAAGTTCTGGTAGTTTGATAGCACGTTTAGTATCACTGGGATAATTGTTAAAATACATAACGTGAGTTCTAATGAGATGCAATAGGGTGAACATATATGCATTTAAAAAGGAAATGGATAAGCCAGACCTTTGTGGTACTCCAGATGTAAAATGGTGAGAATCTTATTTTCAAGGATGAAGGTGACTGAAGGTGTTTGTTTTTTTTTAGAAAGGATGTGACCCAATTAAAGAGTGAGCCAGAAATAACAATAGAATGTAGCCTCCCCTTGAGAATTGCTTGCCCCTGTATTAAAAGCAGCAACGTTCAGGAGCAAAAGGGCAACTGTACTGCCCCAGTCCACCTGGGTCTTAAGAATCAATATCTTGATTTGAAGAAAATCCAGGATTGACACAAATACTAGTCAAGTGCCTGTGTAGGATGTAACACCTACTTGGATGAGTCCAGTATGCCATTCATTTCCACAAATCCCTGCAAACTGGCATTCAAGTACATGCTCAAAAGGTTTTTCAGGACATGTTGTATTGAAATGGATCACTACTTGGCCAGATGACCTGCATTAGTCTTCTCCCACACAGTCTCCCCCTGATGGCTATGCCAAGACACTTTCCTGATGGGCACATTCTGGGTCCATGAAGCCATGGCCTACATTACCCAGGATGCACAATGCTGAGCTAATGGAAGACCTGGATCTGGAATCTACACTTGCCAACCTTCCTGATGCAGAATGAATGGCTTTATCTTCAACACACTGTGATTTGGGAGATCCCATTTATTTCCTGTATGCGCCATCATGAAGGTTAAAAAGTGCTGATTCTGATTGCAGATCTTCCAGGAGCTCTGTGAATCATGGGAGGTGTAGTTTATGGATGCATGGTTTGCAGCAACACACCTACAAAGTGGGTGTCAGAGGATGTATTTTTTGGATGCAAGGTAACCAGCTTCAAAGAGTTAGGAATACATATAAAGTGCAGATTCCTGTTTCATTTGTAAATGGCGCATTGTGGAAAATGCAGCACACTATCTTGTGAATACAAACGAGGTATTCAGTCAAATGAACTTTTAATCGTGCCAAAGAGGTGGCACGGGGTGGTAGGGAATGTCTTGTGTTCACTTTTTTTTGTAGGCAGTTTAAAATGGGCATAATGTTAGGTGACCTACACAAAGCGAAATTATGACATAGAACCATACAATGTACATGTTTACTGATAGTCTTCTGAGGAGTAATCATTACAGAATCCCAGTTCTCAATGCTTAAACCTGGATGCCCGCCTTGTAGCCACAGGCGGGATCCAGGCGCTAGCCCACGCCTATCGCTCATCTGGACTGGGAAGCTAGAAAGGAAAGAAAGATTTATATACTTACCACAAGCTGTTGCTTTCTGCTGCACAGAGCGCCTGACGATCCCGGTACTTTAGTTTTGAACATGTAGACCCTAGGGAATATAAAATGTGAAGAAACAGCACTGTTCCTTAGAGAGTCTGCTAGCACCAGTCACTGCCTGGCAGGGGGTATATTTTGCTTCAGCCCTGGCTGATTGCATGATGCTTCAGGTTGGCTGTGGAATCTTTGGAAGGTATGATTTGAACTCTGGGGGTTCCTAAAGCCCAGCACAACGAAGCTGGTGATATGTAACTTCTGGCTTTGTTGTAGGCAGCATCAGAATGTTTGAAAAGTGATATTCCTTGGTCCAGGTAATTCCAGGAGTTTACCACAGCGCAATAGAGCGTAAATGTGACCACTGCATACTGGAACCAGGAGAGAAAGTTCCTAGAGAATTATAGAGACAATAGAGCGTAAAGAGAAGCACTGCATGCTGGGACCAGGAGAGTAAGTCCCTAGAGAATTATAGAGACAATAGAGCGTAAAGAGAAGCACTGCATGCTGGGACCAGGAGAGAAAGTCCCTAGAGAATTATAGAGACAATAGAGCGTAAAGTGAAGCACTGCATGCTGGGACCAGGAGAGAAAGTCCCTAGAGAATTATAGAGACAATAGAGCGTAAAGTGAAGCACTGCATGCTGGGACCAGGAGAGAAAGTTCCCAGAGAACTATTGAGACAAAATAGTGTAAATTGAAGCACTGTATGCTGGGACCAGGAGAGAAAGTTATCAGACAGCCATTGAGACTATATAGCGTAAACGTAAGCACTACATGCTGGGACCGCGAGAGACATTTCCCAGTTAGCCTTTGATGATGATGTACTGTAAAGAAATCATAGTTCCCAGCAACCGCACTGTGGCAAAACAGGACATGGTTCAGAGGTCTGGACCACCTGACAAAACCTTTCAACATAATCAAACATTTGAAGAACTCTATTCCTTCGTTTGAGTGTCTAATTTTAAGAAATCTCCACACCTTTAACTCTGTAAGGTGAAAGCAAACCCCTACACTCACACAGTAAGAGAAAAATAATGAGATTGTAGTTTATCATATCTCTTTGGCAATACCGAATTTTGGCAGTTTGAAAACCGTCTATCATCATAAACAATTTAAGTAGCGTCAAATAATCTCTTATAAATCATGAAATGAAGATCCCAAATGATCAATGGAACCCAATCTCCTTCCCAAGAATGGGTTACTCCTTTCTCCCACATATTGCCCCATATCACATCTTCAATTACATGGTAAACAAAGACATCACATAAGAAAGTGTGGCTGAGCTCCTGGGCATTATAAATTGTGACATCAAATGCAAAACAAATATTATATCACTTATTTCCCATGTGACAATGCCGGTAGAAATTGATTGAATTATTTTCCCACCATCCATGAAATAACAATATACATCACCAGAAATTGTGCCACCAGACACACCATGACACACCATGATAAATAACGTGACCGGCACCCTAGCAACTGATTGCGTCAGACGGTACTCCTGCAACATTGGCAATCACTTTACCCTTTACCCTTCGTCTTATAGGGGAGGTAGTTTTATATTCCTAGAATTGCAGAGAGTTCTAGTCAGGGGTGTTGATAGGTCTGGAAAAGATTTGGGGCTACGTTAATGTCGGGCTCGGGGCTAGGTAGCCTTTTGGTTGGGTTGCCAGACATTTGGTCGAAAAAAATTGGTCGACCAGACAAATGGTCGAACCAATTTGGTCGAAAACCAAATGGTCGAATTTTTTTTTTTTTTTTCACTCTTTTTTTTTTTTTTTTTTTTGGGGGGGTCCCCCCCAAACCCCTTTTTTTTCTAAAAAAACCCTTTTTTTTTAAAACGAAAACCCGAAAAATAAATATATAATAAAAAAAAAAAATTCGACCATTTGGTTTTCGACCAAATTGCGTCGACCAAATGTCATTCGACCAGTTTTTCCTCGACCAAATGACTGGACATGTTTTGGTTGTATCCTCTGAGTTTCTTTCTTTCTGGGGCTACAACCAAAAGAACTGGGCCCACTAAGCACCCCGCACACCCCAGCCACGCCTCTGGTTCTAGTCATGATGATTGTATGACAATGCTATACTGTCGTGGTGCAGTACTTGACATGACCTAGTCCCCCACAGCCTACCTGGAAGCTTAGAATAATGTGGGTCTCACCTCGCCAGGTATCCGCCTGCATTCAGAGCATTCTAATGTCCAAAATACCCCTGTCTTTCCAAATAACAAGGGGGCCCTGGGAGACTCTCTGCCAGACACGAGTCCTGGGGTTGCTGTTGGTACTCTTGTTCAGAGGAGAATTGCCTAGCATTTCGGTGCTGGACTGCCCCAGGGCAGGACACAGACTGATATGATTGGGATACTTCTTCTCTGTCAAAGATAGTGAGCTAAAGACTCTGGGTAAGGAACCAGGACTCATGTCTGGCAGAGAGTCTCCCAGGAACCCCCTTGTTATCTGCATATTTCAAGTGACTTTGGGTCTCACCCTAAATTACTAGGGGAATCCAGACGTGGACCCCTTGCTCACTATTCTTAGAGCGGCACATCTACACCCTACTGATGAGGTTCAACCAGACCGAAACACGTGTCTGGGGTTGCTGTTGGTACTCCTGTTCAGAGGAGAATCGCCTAACATTTCGGTTGTGGACTGCCCCAGGGCAGGACAAAGACTGATATGTTTGGGATATTTCTTCTCTGTGAAAGATAGTAAGCTAAATACTCTGGGTAAGGCTCTTGTAACCAGGACTCATGTCTGGCAGAGAGTCTCCCAGGACCCCTCTTGTTATCTTAATATTTCAAGTGACTTTGGGTCTCACCCTAGGTTACTAGGGGAATCCAGATGTGGACCCCTTGCTCACTATTCTTAGAGAGGCACAGCTAAATCCTACTGATGAGGCTCAACCAGACCGAAACATGTGTCTGGGGTTGCTGTTGGTACTCTTGTTCAGAGGAGAATTGCCTAGCATTTCGGTGCTGGACTGCCCCAGGGCAGGACAAAGACTGATATGTTTGGGATAGTTCTTCTCTGTGAAAGATAGTGAGCTAAAGACTCTGGGTAAGGCTCTTGCAAGCAGGACTCATGTCTGGTAGAGAGTCTCCCAGGACCTCCCTTGTTATCTACCCCTGTCTTTCCTACTGGCTCCTGCTGCTATTCACCCAAACCCCCCAGTGAATTATCTCCTCTCCCGCTGCCTGATCCCCTCCTTATTGCATCAGCTTACATGAAATCCACCTCTCTGGGCCCCCATAACCTCCAACATCTCCCTGCCGGGCCTCCTCACCACTCTATTGCTGGTCGCAGCCATGAAAAGAGAGAAGAGACAAGGAGTAGTTCTATATTGGTTTGCCTATATTGGTTTTTCATAGCAGCCATTTTATTTTGTAATATGTTTTAACTTGTAAAGTGGCCAGCAACTCGTGTATGTGTCTGTTTGTTTGCCATGTGATCACGGCCTGGTATAGCAGCCTGGGTGCCCCCAGATCCCAGGGGCAGTTGATGTAATGTTGCTCTGGAACCCTGGACGTAGCCTCAGGCTGTTTACCTACATCCAGGGTTCGAGTTCTGTTGTGGGGTGGTTGGTGAAGCTACCTGTGGGAGCTGCCTGCTGGGTCTGGGGTTTGCTGCCAATAAATCACTTACCTTACCCCAACGTGCCTACCTCTCATTACTACAGTGGCAAAAAGGTTATGGGCGGCAGACCCCGTGTGCAACCATACGTGCGAGCGATCCCCGGTCACCCGGAAAAGACGAGAAGGGAATATCGGTCCAGCAGTGAGCTCAGCAACCAGCAGTGGAGTACGTCTGCCTCTTCCCCTGTGCCGGCTGAGGGAGAGACAGCCGGCAACGCGGAGGCCAGGCCAGCCTGCGTCCCACCCAGCGCCTGTGGCGGTTAAGCTGCGGGCAGGCCAGCCCCGCGGGCCAGGGTCCGCAGCCTCACTTAAACCTGTCCGAAGCACTGGCCGCCCCCGATGGGGAATGAGTAAGAAGGTAAGAGGGGCCTGACGTCACACAGCGGGTGTGTTTCCAGCAATTTATAAACAGGAGTGGGACAAGGAGTGCACTGCTGACGTCACTTTGGCAAAAATTAGAGACACGCTTAATCATGGTGCCATTGACAAAGACTTGGACAAAGCATATGGTCATGTGTGGGATGAGTTGTCAGAGGGCCTGTGGGGTGTTACTAGAGCTTAGAGGTGGCTACCACCCTTAAACTTGCAGTGCAAGTTAGTAACTCTGGCCCGTGAGGGGCACTTGGGTAGATCATTAACGAAAAGGAGGCTGAGGGAGTTGTACTGGTAGCCTGGAATGGACAGCGATGTGGAGGCAGTTATGAAGGAATGCGTCACGTGTGTGGTTAGCGACAAGAGTAAGGCACCCAGGGTGCAACCTACATGTCCTGTGGAAGTACCTGGAGAGGTGTGGTCAAAAGTGGCGGTTGACATTATGGGACCTATGGACATGTTGGGAAATGGCTTTAGGTTTTTAGTGGTTCTCGTCGATTACACCTCAAAGGTGGGTGGACGCAACCACATTAGAGTGTGTGGCGGCAGAGAAGGTGGTGGCATTCCTTAGCAAGGTGTTCAACAGGGAGGGAATGCCTGCAGGGATTGTAACTGACAATGGGGTGCAGTTTGTCTCTGGGTATATGCAAGAGTTCATGAGGAAGCTGGGGATACGCCATCATAGAACTGCATTATACAACCCCGCAGCAAACGGATTGGTAGAGAGTATGGATAGGTTCATGAAGGGTGCTCTGCAGTTAGCTTTGTCGAATGGTCTGTGTTGGAGGGATGTTTTGTCAGAGGCTCTCAAGGCCTACAGGTGTGGGCCTTTTCTGGTTATAGGATGTTCACCGTTTGAGCTGATAAGGGCCAGGAAGCCAGGTTCTAAATTGAGGGTGCTTGCTCTGGGTGGAGGTGTGCATTCTAATGTAGACAGGCTTGAGGTGTTAACAAGAGTTCGTCAGAGACAGCAGAAAGTCAGTCAGGCATGTGGAGGTGGGAAACCTCTTTCTGTGTCTGTGGGCGACCGTGTGCAGATCAAAAATCCCAGGCATGTGCCCAAGGGGGCCAGTGTGTATATGGATCCCCGATGTGTTGTAAATGTGGGCCGGGGATACATGAAGTTGGATGACAGGCCCAGGTGGAGCAAAAAGCGAGTTGTTGTTGTAGGAGGGGAGAGGGAGGTGAGGCCGTGCAGCGTGGGTAACATGGGACATGTCCTTGACACTTTTGTGTGTGGGAGTGAGAAGAGGCGCGATGCCAGTGGCAGTGAGTGGCAAACTGGGCCTGAGAGAGGTGATGATCTGTGAGTGGATGTGCAGTCGCGGTCCGATAATTGTGAAGAGGTGCCCGTTAGCGGTGGGGGCTATCCCGTGCGTAAAAGGAGGATGCCTGTCAGGTTCAGGGATTACGTGTTGGTGGGTGCTGTAATTTGATCTGACTAGGGGGTTTCGTGAGTGTGGGTGGGGTGCGTAGTGTGGCGCGTGTGTGGAGTGCCTGAGTGGATCCAGATATTCCATTTCATTGTGTTTCCTGCTATTGTTCTGTTCCTTGTTACAATTAATAGAGTGGGAGAAGTGTTGTAATGTTGCTCTGGAACCCTGGACGTGGCCTCACGCTGTTTACCTAGGTCCAGGGTTCCGAGTTCTATTGTGGGGCGGTTGGTGAAGCTAGGTGTTGGAGCTGCCTGCTGGGTCTGGAGTTTGCTGCCAATAAATCACTTACCTTACCCCAATTCGCCTACCTCTCATTACTACAGCAGCTCTCTGCTGGGTGCCCCCAGCCAAGGGAACACATCCGGTGATCCTGACGCAGCAGGGTGTCCCCTGCTGTCGGTACACTCCGTGCCCACAGTTCTTTGGTAATCCAGTTGATCCCGGCTTCTGGTGCTGCCCGCCATGGTGATCTGTGGAGGGCCGCTGACACATGTGAGTTATTGATTAAATATGCTTGATGTATGGATGCATGGTAAAGTAAACTGTGACACGTTGTCATTGGTAGCCCACTTTCTAAATACTAACACCGGCCTGACAAAGTCTTCAGTGAGTGTCGAAATATATTTCGATTTCACGTTAGTTGAAAACTACCTGTGCAGTCTCAACACATGCTTGGGAGATGAGTGGGCGGAGTGAAGATTCCATTGTCCCCTTACTATCGAGGACTTAAAATGACTTTTGATATATTCTTGGTTTGTATCAGCAAATATTTTCATATTAACACAATTGTTAGTTACATCAGTGATTGTAACCTTAAATCTTTCTGAAAACCTGTTTTCAAATAATCTACACATAGGTGCGTGCGCGCCTGCACACACACACACACACGCACGCACGCACGCACGCACGCACACACACACACACACACACACACACACACACTCTCACTCACTCTCTCTCCCGCACCCTGTTTATATCCATGTCACTAGAAGTCCCCCTGAATGCGATTATAGGAGCCTAATTGACAGCATCCCATTATATTTGCCTCTATCCATCTCTCCAACACTGCTAGATCTCGCAGTGTACTGGGCATCCAGGGAAGAACGACTCTTTATTATGATCCATTGGAATCTCAAATCCCTGGCACACTTCCTTCCAGAGTCCACCACCGCCCTTTCATATGATGTAAACGTGTCGCTTTAATCTCCTTTTTGCTTGCAAAGAAATGTTCCTTTTCATGGGAAGGGCTGGATGTGGTAGGCGGGGAGCTCGTTATGCGATACCACAGTTGCGCTCTTAGGTGGGGTACCGGTATTCATTTCTTGGTAAAGGAAACATACGCCCCGCCGGAATTCCCTTGATTGTCTCACTTCCTCTTTCTAGCCCCATTTCCGGCTGGTCGGAGACAGAGGCACCTTGCACTGCCTCGGCGTTCATCAGATGAGCAAATAGTGCGGTCTAACCGTCTGCTGTTTTTCTCACTGTAGTCTGTTGGCATCTGAAGTAGTTCCCACTGTCTGAATGTGTTACAATAATTAAATGAACACATTCATAACTAGTGGAACAACCATCAGCTGCACAGTACTTGCCCTGTGCTTAAAATCCTAATCATGTATGTCTTCTCTATGTAAGATGACTAGGTGACTTCATGTCTTGGGCACACCATCTTTCCACCCCTAGGCTTTATTCGATAAGTAAATGCATTCTGGGAGGTGTAGTCTTTTCCATCTTTAATTGAACAAATTGGATTGATGCACGAAGGGACCATGGAAGGGACCATGAAAACAGAAGCTGTTGTGCTGCATAAAATCCAATGGCACAACATTGCAATTGCCACATATGATTTGTAAAAGGAAAGCCCAGGACTGTACATGTTGTGACATGGTTCCATCTTGGCCACTTATCATACCGCCCAGGATTTCCCTGTGTTCACCAAAGATGTGGCCCCAATTGCCAAGTCACTGCTATTTTGACCAAGGCCCATTTCAGAGTTCCCCGCCCTGACTCCACCAGCCTTATCCTTCCTTTATGTTACAGTAAGCGTGTTGGCAGTGATCGTGCATATTAGTGATTGCGGAAGCCACTCTTGGACAGGATCCTGATCTGGATTCCTCTTGCCGCTGCCTCTTGCAGAACGCACAAGGAAGGCCACCAGCCTCGCCTAAGGACATCTTGCAGGTGTCCCATGAAACTCCAGGTCGGCTCTTCCCTGTTGCCACGTTTGTGAAGTTGGGTTTGCAAACCTGTGTACACCTATTTGCCATTTAAACATTTGCATGTTGGCACCTCTACAAGTGACTGCACCCTACTTTTCGTCGCTACGACTCACGCTGTTCCACAAACTCATTTGCAAGTAAAATGCCCGTCAATCTTCTCGTTTAATGGTGTGCAACCTTTTCCTGCATTGCCCTGCAACCAGCCGGCTTGTGATTTGCCTAAATCATTCTGAACTCTCATTAACCATATGTTTGCCTGTGCCTGCCATGTTACCAAATGTACTGCTCCCGCTGAAGCTGATGCCAGGGTTTTGGGCAATGGTTCTGATGATGGATCCATGTGTTCCACGTCCTTTTATTTTTTTATTTTTTTTTTATTTACTTGTTTTTAATCCAAAATGAAATTAACGATTTTTACAAGAACCCTTTTTCTTCTACAGATGCGCGAAGGCGCTTTTGACAGTCATTTTTCTGATGTTGACACTTCTAAGTTCATATTTACTTTCCGCCTTCTCTCTCAGGAATTTCGCTGTTATTTGATTGTTTCTTGGATTTGGCTTGCAATGGGCAATTTCATTGTTCCGGCCATCTCTGCTATTTTCATATGGGCCTGTATGTTGGAAATCTTTTCGAAGGCAAGGTCTATCAATTTTACTGCCGCTATGGTCCATCTCGTTGTTTCTCCGGAGATTAGCCTATTCCAGACCGCCTCTTCATCTAGCGTCGTCGCCCCTTGCAGACATGGTTGTATATATCTGTCTCTAATTATGCTGGTTTTTGAGCATCTTAGGACTAGATGTCGCAATGTTTCCACTTCTTCTTTATTTTTGCATAGGCGTCAACTTTTATCCATTTTTGATGATCTAATGGCTAGGATTTGATGCGTCATCAGCAGGTTTAGTCTTGCCTTCAAGAATGTGCTCCTCATCTTTTTGTTCGGGAACTTTTTGCAGTAGTTCAGTGGCTCTTTCACCCTGTTGAACGTCGGTGGAAGGTGGGTGAGTAGCTTATTTGCTCTCGCTGTGTCTACAGTGTGGATCCAATCCATGAGTTCGATTTTTATCTTTACTCGGTCTGGGTTTTTTTTTAGATCTTCTTCTGTGCATGATATTTCGTTTAGTGTTTCTTGTATTGTTGTTGCCCAATTGTTGAGCGCTTTACAAGTGCCCGTTTTCAATTCTTCTGCTATCACCGCGCATATTGGCAATGAATCGGCCATTATGATTTTTCTATAAAGTCTCAGCTTGCTTTGCTTGACTGATGTAGCTAACGAGACCAGGCCCAATTCCCTTCTGATTGCGGGCATGGAGGTTGATATCGGTAGGCCTAGTACTGCCTTCCACACATGTCCTTCCAATTTTTGCCATATTGAGTTCGGTAAATTGAGCGCGGCTTCCATACCATAGGTGATAGATGGCACAACCTTTGCCTTGTAAAATTTTATTGCCGGAATAATGGAAAATTTCCCAAATTTGTTGTTGACCAGTCTCATTTGTGCCGTAAGTCTTTTGACTTTGTCCCATAACTGATCTTGTATTGCGTTGTCACATGCTGATCCGTCTAAGGTTACCCCTAGGTATTTGAATTTGTCAACTACTTCCAGTTTGGCGTTTTCAAAATGCCAATTTGACTGCTTTGTATTTTTGTTTGCGGTTTTTTCAAAGACCATCACTTTAGTTTTTGTTGTGTTAATTTCCAGATGGTTTGTTGACATATAATTTGCCAGGTTGTTCAGTTTTCGTTGCAGCCCAATTGGTGTTTGGTCAATAATGATGGCGTCGTCTGCGTACCATAGTCGTGGTATGATTTCCTTTCCTATTTTTGGTGGTAAAGCTCTTATTTTTTTTTCTTCGATCTGGTAGTCCCCCAAGAAAGCGATGAACAGGGCTGGAGCTAGTGGGCAGCCCTGCTTTACACCTCTCTGGATTTCAATCTCTTCCGACAAGGTGCCTTGTTTATTCAGTTTTACTCTGATTTTTGTGTTTTCATGAAGCGCTTTTATTGGTGCCAGGACGGACGTTGGGCATTCAAACTTGCTCAGTTTCAGCCATAATTTTTCTCGATCAATTTTATCAAAGGCTTTTGATAAGTCTATGAATGCCAGGTAGATTTTTGGGGCACCTTCTTTTACTTTCGCTTTCAAGATCTGAAGGATCAATATATTTATTGCCGTGCCTCCCTTCTTCTGGAATCCTGTCTGAAAAATGTCGAAGCAGGGTGCAGTCTTTGCTCATGACCCAAAGTGGAATAACAACTGGGTTGCGTAGATTTTGCCCACAATGTCTAACAGTGCTATGGGCCTGTAGCTTTCTGGGTCTTCTCTATCGCCTTTTTTATACACTGGCACAATTATGGCCTTTAGCCATGTTTCCGGCACCATTTTTGTCTGGGCGCAATGTGAGAAAATGTTGCTAATTAGCACTGCCCATGCTTTCGCAGATTGCTTTAGGTCGATATTTGACAACCCGTCCGATCCGGGGGCCCTTGATGTTTTTAAGTTTTTGATGGTTTTTTCAATGTCTGTGATGTTAGCCACGTTCACCCAAGTGGCTGTCGTGTCTAATAATCCTTTGGTTGTTTGCGTTTTTGGTCGCTCAAATTGTGCCATTAGATATGATTTCCAGTTTGACTCAGGGACTTGGTTTATCAGTTCTGGAGGCTTCGATCTATTTGTTTCTTTGATTATTCTCCAGAAATCGCTTGTTTTCTTTGAGCCAAGACTTTTCAACATTTTTTCCGCATCTTGTTGGTACATCCATAGTCTATGTTGCTTTAGCCAATGGTTATATTTCTTAGCCTCCATCTGCCAGTTTTCCCAGTCTTCCTGCTGGTTTCTTTTTGTTGCAATTTTCCTTAACCTCCTCACCACTTTTCTTCTTTCCACCACCAGTTTGTCATATGTGTGTAATGCGTTTGATGTTTTCTTCTGTTGACTCCTCGCTGGTTTTTTGTATGGTATTAGCAACGGTATGTAGTTCGGTCGAGTTTGTGGGGCTTTTTCTTGAGCTTCCTCAGAGAGTCTATAACTTGCTGTTATCGTTTTTACCTCTTCTTCTGTTAGACAGACTCTAGATTACTGGTTGTTTATTTCGAGATTGTGTTTATACACGTGATTTTCAGTTTGTGATCCTGTCCATTTGCATATTAGCAGATTGTGATCACTGTATGTGGTTCTTTGAACTTTGTATTCTTCAATTCTGGGTATAAATTCTGTTGACACAAAGATGTAATCTAGGGTAGCTTTTGCATTCAAACTCTCCCAAGTTGGAATGTTCTTTTGTTTTGGAAATAGAGCTGCGATGTTATGAAGATTTCTTGGTTTAATCAGGGTCTCCCATGCAACACCTCTCTCGCGGGTCGAATCTTGACACTTTCCCAGCTTTATTTCTTTGTTCCCCTCTCTGCAATCGGCGTTTAAGTCGCCACATATGATGATGTCCGCATTCATGTGCTCTATTTTGATTTCGTCTATCACCTCTGCCATTTTTGCGCAGTACGTTTTATTTGTCATCTTTTGGGGGTTCCAATACGTGTTTATTATGATGATTTGGTTGCCAATCCTCTTGCTAATTTATTTTCCTTCGTTGGTCCAACTTCTCATATGATTCGTGCAATTTTTTCGGTGTTGCCAGGCCTACTCCCATTTTAGTTGCTGTCAACAGGCCTGAGGATGGTCGGCCTAACAATACCTTGCTTGCAGGTGCTATTTCCACTACATAGCCGTCTAGGCCGGGTTTTTCTTGTAGCCAAGTTTCTTGTAGGCATATGATGTCTAGTGCGCCTAAGTCCACGTCGCCCGGTCTGGTTAAATGCATGTATCCTCTTGTGTTCCATGACCCCAGGATGAAACATTTCTTGGTTTCTTTTTGGTCACCACTTCTTTGTTCATCCCACATAGGTGCTGGTGACCGTGTTAATTGCTAATTTTCTGTTTTGCCCATTAAGGCTGCTTTTAGCCATGCTAGCGGGCCTGTGTTCGTTGGCGTATCTTTTGTTTGTCTCGGGGGTGATTTCTTTGCTCTCTCGTTTCTACTGTGGCGGCCAGTTCTCTCTGGGCTAAAATGGCTCTGAACGCGCCTTGGTTCCACTCTCCTGTTTAGGTTCTGATATTCTGCTCCTGTGTCCTGGTGCTCCTTCCTTGATTGCGTGTTTTGTTTTTCGTCCTTATGGGATCTTCGGTTCTCTTTTCTCTCTTCCGTTCGTCCATACTTCACTTCCCAATCGATACCCCTTTCTTCTCTCTGTTTTCCTAGTCTATTAGATCGATACCGCTCTTCTGTCCGTGAAGTGAACTGGTATGGTCTTCTTTCTTTTTCACCGTACTTAGTGTCTTTCTTTTCTTTTTGTATTTCTCTTTTAATTTCTGTCAGCCCAAACCCATTTTGGAGCATTTCAGTAGCTGCGTTTACTTCTGTTTCTTGCCGGATTGGTTCTTTCACGTGAATGTATGCCTTGGCGATCTTTCCTCTATGATAAGGCTCTATTAACGTGATGTCTTCTGTTTTTATCATTTTCAACGCATTCATTTTACTCATTAATTTCCAGATCGTCTTCCTATTTAGGATCATGTATCCACTTTTTATATCTAATTGCTCAAGTTTGAATATACGTTCCTGTCTTTCCGCTTTCGACCTACCAGTTCTTCTGTTTTTCTCTGGGCTTTTTATCTCCTGTTTTCCGTGCTTTGATGACCACTCGCTTATTCTTTGATCTTTCGAGGGCTTTCGTTCTTCTTCTCTGTTCTTTTTTTGTGTTTCCGTTGCTCTTCCCTTTTGGATCTCACTTGCCTCTCGGCTTCTTTTTGGTGTTTGGGGTTTCATATTTTGTCTAATTTCTAATTCTTTCTCTGGTTCTTTTTGCTTTTGTATTTGCTGATCTGTGTTCACCTCCATCACTGAGTTGTTGGAGGCGGTCTCCCAATGCTGGGACAAATTCATCAGGTTTGTTTCGCTCATAAAATCTTCGACCGAGAGGGGTGGACTTCTCATTTTGTCTCTTTTCCTTTATTTCTGGCTTTTTTCGGAACTTTCCTCTCTGATTTCCTCTTCTTTTTTTTTCCTTTTAGTTTTTCTGTTTCCTGCTGCTCCGCCTTCTCTGTCGTCGGGTCTTTGTCAGTCTTGTCATTTTTCTTTAGTTTCAATATCACTGGTACTTTATTCTGGGGATGATTATGGAGTCCTGATTTGATTGGGTATGTTTGCGGGGGTTTGGACCTTTTCTCCATCACTTCCTTTATCTCATGGTCTCCTTTATGTCTCTCTGTTATTGCTGCATTTTGACTTTCCCGCTCTGATTTTTTGGTTTTCTTGTTCTCCTCCTCTGTCCCTCTTTTTAGGCACTCAATTTGTTTCTGTAAGTCCTCCAGTTCTTTTTCCCACCCTGTGTTGTAGGTGTCAGTTCTTTCTTCTACAGCTGTGATGTATCCTTCTATATGCGTGATTTTTGTGGACATTGAAGCCAGAATTGATGTGTTGTCTTGTATTCCTTCTTTTATTGTTTCGTATAGTTTGCAATATGGCACCAATGCTATCGTTATTGCAGACATGATTGTTAGTAGATCTGGTTTTTTGCTTGGGGACTCCTTTTGTGTCGGCGTGCCTAATTCACTTGTCCTTTTATTTTTCGGCGATTTTGGAGTACTGGCTATTTTTCCTGGCATAGCCATTATTTCTGTGAATAGGCTATCGCTTAACCTGGGTCTGTGTGCTTTTTCCTCCAACCTTGTGCACTTAGGTTTTTCTTTCTGTGTTTCTCTTTGTTGGGTCTCTCCATGTAGTTCTCTTACTTTCTCCGGGGTACGAAGTAACTGGTCTGAATTCGGGTGTGCTTTTGCCCCATCTGGGCCATCCACGTTTTGTCGTTGATCTTTAGGTTGGGACACCCTCTCCCGGGCCCGGACCTGTCTTTGGTTGTCGTCTTCAGGTCTTGCGGTATTTCCCCCTCCTTCAGGCTGCTCCTCCTGATGTTCTTTTAAAGCGCTTTGCTTCCGTCTTTCTTCCCTTTCTTCTATTTGTCGCCGGATTGCTTTCGCCGCATTCCTTTTTTCTTGCAGGAGCTGCTGCAGACCTATAGCTGGCGATCCATCTGGCCCCGGTGAGACCCAGGGGGTCTGTTGGCTATCTCCTCCTGAATTTATCTCAACCGCTTCCAGCAGTTCTGCGTCAGATAGATCGTTTTCCGATTCTAATTTTCGTTTCTGCTGGTTAAAGAAAAATGCTTTCAATGTTCCTGACAAGGATACTGGCAGTGGTCCTTTTTGCATTCCCTCATTTTTTTTTTTGCGTTTTTTTTTTTATATTTTCTAATGTCGTTTTCGTATTTCCTAGCTGTTCACAGCCTCTTTCTTTATTATTCTTTGTTGTTTTCATTTCGTTTGTCTTTTCTTGGTTTTTTCTTTGCGTTGTTGGTTTATTGGTAGGTATCCTTTTTTTCTGTTTTACTTCTAACGCTTTTTTTTCTTGTTCTATTTCGGAATCTGAGTCTGACGTCCCCGTTTCACTTTCATTCCAAATTTCTTCCGTGCTACTTGCTTTCCCCTCGTTGCTGATGAATTTGCTACTTGTCACTTGCGTCCGATTTTCTTCCCTTTGTTTTATCTCTTCTTCTATTACGTTCTCACTTATGCCTAGTTCCTCTTCAGTATCAGCAAACTCTGGTTCCCTGTGTACATTTGCTTGTACGACTGTTTTGGGAACCTTCTCTTTTGGCCAGTGTAGCCTTCTTCCTTCTTCGTTTTCTTGTGGTAAACTGTCCACCTCCACTCTTTCCCTTTCTTGAGTGGCGGTCAGCTTGTTAGCCTGGCTCTTGGCCAGTTCCGCTAACTGTGTCCCTTTGGTGTTTTCATTTGGGCTGTCTGTTTGACCTCAAACTTTCTCACGGCGTTTCTCTAGACCACTCCTCACTGTGTTCTCCATCCGCGTGGGGCTCCTCCTCCTAGCCCGCCCTGAGTCAGGTGAGGCAGGCAGGGCTGGGTGTCCTGCTCCGCGGTTTGTTGTCTTTTCCGATGATTTCTTCTCCCTCCGTTCCCTCCGGTCCTCGCCGTCACAGCGCTCCTGCTGGGGGTCCGTCATCGGCTGCCCTCCGACTGCCGTTTCCGGAAACCCACTCGCCTTCGGTGCGGTGTGCAGGGCGCTGGCCACCTCAGATCCCGGTAGGTCTTGTTTACTTTCGCCGCTTAGATTTATTTCTGGGGCTTGTGGTTCTGTTGTTACTGGTTCTGTTGTTACTTGTGCGTCTTTCTCCTTTGGTTCAAAGACGCACAAAGTAGACGTCGTGCCCACCTCTCTGAGCTCGTTATTCGCACTGTTGAGACGAGACCTCGGCGTATATAGCTCTTTTTTCCCTTCGTGGGCGGTTTCTTCGCTGAGAAGCGTCTTTAATTTCAGCCGAGTGGCTGGCGATTTCACACTCCTTAGACGCCGTTTATTGTTGTCAGTGTTGTCAGTGTCCGAAATCGCTCCCACCTCGTCCGGTTTTTCATTTTTACTATTTTTTCGCCCTTGCTGTAATGATGGTCTCTCATATTTCTGGGCTGCCTCCATATTACGTATACCTCTGCCTCTGCCCTCGCGGGCTCCCGCGGACTCCAGCAGACTCAACTCTCCTCACCAACTCCGCTCACCGCTCCGCTCTGGTGCAGGGTTTTTAAGCCCTCCCACACGCTGTAGTAGACAGGGGAGAGAGACTCCAGCAGACTCAACTCTCCTCACCAACTCCGCTCACCGCTCCGCTCTGGTGCAGGGTTTTTAAGCCCTCCCACACACTGTAGTATCAGTGCCCAGATTCTCTGTGCACTTTTCTAAACGTAACATTGTAACTTTGTTATGGTTTCTAATTGTTTAATACGAGGGAGAGCCCGGCATCTCCCCCTTTTCCTTCACTTTTCAGTTCCCTGTAGCACTTGCTTATTTTAGGTTTTTTTCCTCGTTGCTTACAATTATCCGCTTTACGAAATTATCTTGGTATATTTGCAGTGATAAAAAGACATATCTCTGTGATAATTACAGTGAAATTAGCTTCTATATGTCCACCCTATTATGAGCATGGTTGAGTATCTGCTAATTGCATTATCATATGCTACGAAGCCTAGGGGATAACTCCGGGGCAATGGGTTTATCTTGAATTGGAGGATAGCTTAGGGCAAGGCTTTTGTCTTGGAACCTGCGGATAGCTCAGGGGCAATGCCTTTGTCTTGGAACCGGAGGATAGCTCACAGCAAGGTGCTCTTGGAAGAGGAGGATAGCTCAGGGGCAACACGCTTGTCTTAGAAGAGGAGGATATCTCAGGGACAATGCTTTCATCTTGCAACTGGAGGATAGCTCAGGGGCAATGTGTTTGTCTTGGAGGCAGAGGATAGCTCAGGGGCAACGCGTTTGTCTTAGAAGTGGAGGATAGCTCAGGGGCAATGCTTTTGTCTTGTAACCGGAGGATAGCTCACGGCAACGTGTTTGTTTTGGGAAGGAGGATAGCTCAAGGGCAATGCTTTTGTCTTGCAAGCGGAGGATAGCTCAAGGGCAATGTGTTTGTCTTGGAGGCAAAGGATAGCTCAGGGGCAACACGTTTATCTTAGAAGCAGAGGGTATACAAATATAAATGTAAAAAGGAGTCGCCATGCGGGTAAAACCTTCTATCACACAAACGGGAGATTTCATAGTGACCTAGAGATCCAGACACACCAGAGCTCTGGGAAGAGGGTCCTTAAAGCAAGACGACAATAATGCTGAAATAAAGGAGATCGGAAAAAAGGTCAGTCAAAGAAAACTGCACTCAAGCTTAAACAGAAGAAACGTAGGCAAAAATAATTACCCAGGTCTTCGAGGAAGCAGACGCCCAACCGTGGCAAAAGTACTAATGCAGTTCAAGCAGCGGTCGACAGGTACATGAATTGTGCATGGAAAGAAAATTCAGAAAGGACCTGCACCGAAGTTGGCTCCCTAGCTAAAACGCTGAAGGCGAAATCAATCTGTGAAAGGGACCTGCCTCTTCTTTGTGTGGAGGGGGTCTGAGGATACCCCGAGAACCTTTATAGACGGCTAAACCATCATCATGTACATTTACAATGTATGCATCATGCCAACAGGAAATACATTCCTTTGTTGGACCTGCTGATAAGACATGCTCACGCAAGATTTACACCACACTGACATCTTAATGCAGTCCTAGACTCTTTTGGGGTTCTAGGTTTGTGTTTTCCTCCTTGGATAGTGTAGTGTTTACTTTGTGATGTCACAATTTTCTTTGGTGGTGGTAGCACATTTGGCGTTGTTCTTCAGATGGTCACACATTATTCTGTGAGGACTCGTGATCCCGGGTGCCTTTCTCAAGTTTCAACGATTCTTCAGAGAATATCATTTTATGTTTGCTGTCTTTTAATTGTTTATTGTAATTGTGTATGCCTGTTTTCTCATTGTGCCATACATTAAAACTCTCTACAGGGTGATGCACTGACTGATCTTAATGTCGTTTTGATTGAATCCTAAACCATACAAGGACCTCTCCTTGTGTTACATATGGTTCATCCCACTCTTGGTTCCTTGTTTGATTCATGTGGATTTCCTCTTCTTTGTGCTGTTGGAATCAAGACAATGCAGATGAACATAGGCCGAATCCTGCTCCTGTGTTTAGATGTTGTAAAATATTAAATAATTAATTAAAGACAGACCTCAGGTCGCTTCAAACTTGACCACACAGATGCCAGCAGGACCCTTATTCTAGAATACATTTACCTTTCAGAAGATTTTCCCCTTGCATGAACTATTCCAATAGTTCGCCCCCTTGCTGTTGATTAGATCCCTTTTCAAGTACTGTGCGCTGCTTGTCACCCAGCCTAACTGGCATCTCAAGCCTGCTCTGCTTGCGTGGAAGTCTTCTGTGTGTGTGCAACTGCATAACAAGGCTTCCCTGTCAGATGGCGTCTACCTTGATCTAACTGTAATCCAGGCAAAATGTTCAGGTAGATTGGTCTGACCTGTATATCGCAGTTTTACTTCCTTTATAACGGATTCTGATTACTTTTTTTATTTTATTTTGTAGGCCAGCCTTTTGCCTGCTCCCACTTTTGTGTAATGGGACTGCATAACCTTTTGAATGCCTGCACCACCTCCCACACACATGGTGTCCCAGAAAAATATGCCATGGTGCTTTTCGGCCTCTCTTTCCCTAATTAGGGCATATGTCATGGGCCTTGTGGCAATACAAGACCCCTTTTTAGTGCGTTTGTTTGTTTGTTTGTTTGTTTGTTTATTTATTTATTTGTAGCGCGCACCAGACCTGAAGGTATCAGGGCACGGGAACAAGAATAATTTAGGCTTACAAGTTGCTTATAGTTACATAGGTTATAAAGGCAAAAAGGCAGATTAGTATGAGTACAGCAGGTAATACATATGCATTAGAAATGAATATTCAATACAATAGGTAGTCGAAGTGCAGTGCAGGTGCGGGTCGCTCACGAAGGTCAAAAGTCCAATTTGTTTGCTAGGTCAACTAGGTCGTGTGGCTGGGCTATCGGTCATTTTCTTTAAGCCACTTAATCACATTCGTTCTAAAATATGGGTATGATTGGTCCGTCCTTAATGAGGTGGGAGGGAGTTCCACAACTGGGCAGCTTTGACTGGGAAGCTGTTTCCTCCAGTTGTGGTCATTTTGAACAGGGGAACTGTATAGGCAGCTCCCGTTGGTCTAGATGTAACTCTTCTTTTAAATCTCTCTGTTAGGTAGCTTGGTGCTAGGTTGTTGAGACACTTGAAAGTTAGAGAGGCCGTTTTTAATTTGATTTTGTCGACTGTGGAAAGCCAGTTAGAGTGTCTCCTAGTCGATCATATCTGAGCTCTCTTGGAGATTCCTAGTGCCGCTCTAAGGGCATTGTTTTGCAGTATTTGGATTTTTTGTGTGATGTACTTATTAGACCCCAAATAGAGGGTGTTGCAATTATCCAGTTTGGACAACACGAGTGCTCTTGCCAACGTGGTGCAACTATTTGTAAAGAGGTAAGGTCTAGCTGATCTGATCAATTTACAAGTATAGGCTGTGGAGGATGCCATAGCGTTTACTTGCTTAGCCAAAGTGAGGCAGGAGTAGAGGTAAAAACCTAGTAATTTTACCTCCTTGGCAACTTTAATTGTGTGGCTATCTATGACAAAAGGTGTGTAATCTTGGCTAAATTTCCTGATGTTCAGTGTAGTCCCCAGAATGATGAGTTCCATTTTGTCATCATTCAGACATAGACCATGCGTGTCATCCATGCCTGGATGATGAGGTATATCTTATTCACCAAGGCCAAATCCTGTTTGTAATCCCCAGAAAGTGGGATGAGAATCTGGGTGTCATCTGCATAGTTAGTGTAGGTAACACCTAGAAGGTCCAAATCATCAAACAGGCCTTAGTAAAAATGTTATACATAGTAGGGGAGACATATGATCCTTGTGGTACACCACACGTAATAGGAGCGGGGTCTGAAGCTGCTGAGGTGGAGAAGACCCTCATGGTTCTTTCACTTAAGAAGGATTTGATCCATGCTATAGCCTGGGTTTAGAAATGTGCTGCAGACTCTCGGTGGTTGCAGAACACTTTATGATCCACCAGGTCGAAAGCTGCAGAGAGATCCAGAAGGAAAAGCAGGGCCGTTTTCTTTGGTCTCTCAGCTTGTTGACCTGTGTCTTAAGATCAATGAGTGCTGTTTCGGTTCGTGCTGTGGTCGGATGCCTGATTGCCGCGTGCCTAGGAGTTGGTGCAGTTCTGAGAATTTTTGGATCTGTAAGTAGGCCACTCTATCTAAAACCTTTAGTAAAAATGGCACCGTGGTGATGGGCCTATAGTTTCTGGATATGGCCGGGTCTAGAGTGTGCTTCTTGAGGAGGGGGAGGACCCAAGATTGCTTAAGATTACTTGGTATAATACCTGATGAGAATTAGGAATTGATGAGTTTTGAGATAAATGGTGATAGGTCTCTAGCAACATCTTTTATTATTTGTGCCGGGCAGTTATCGCCTCGACAATTTGATGGTTTAAGTGATAGGATTATTTTTTCAACCTCTAGTATGGACACTTGGGTGAAGTTGAATCTTAGTTCAGGTTTGGCCGTAGTGCAAGGTGTGTTAGTTTGGGTGGTTGTGGGAGGTAAGTTTAGTTTTTTCTTGTCAATTTTAGTTAGGAGTATGGCGATTTTGCCGGCCAAGGATTTCTGTATGTTAGAGCACCATACCTTGTTTTTGACACAGTTATCAGGTACCGGGATCGGGTTCTCCAGTTCCTTTAGGATTGTAGAGAGCTCCTTAGTTCCTGATTTGGCATGCATTATTCTATTGTCAAAGCTTTCTCTTTTAGCTCGCTTGATTTCAGATTTGTATTTTGTAGATATGTCGGTAAGGGTAGCTTTATTCGCTTCTGAGGGGGCTAGTCTCCATGAGGATTCGCACTTGCGTTTTTCTAGCCTTAGTGATTTCAAATAGGGAGTAAACCATGCATTTAGGTGTGCTCTAGGTTTGCTGTTTCTCATTTTTAGCGGGGCAATATTGTCAAGGGCATTGACCATAATTGCGTTGAATTCGTTGACTAGCGATGAGGGATCTCGAGCAGCGAGTTTAGGGTAGGTAGAATTAGCGGTAATAACCTGTCTGTGGTTATAATTTTTCCACCAGGGGAATTAGTTCTGTCTTCCCTGAAAATGGTATAATTAGTGGGCACAGTGAGCATTAGGGCTGGGCCGGCTGCTTGGTGTAACCAAGATTCAGTAATGGCTAAGAAGTTGTACTTATCTATTTCTAGAATGTCGGCAATTTCTGTGGCATGGGCTATTAATGACCTGGCATTAATGAGTGCTCCTTTAAGGGTGGGGCTGGGTAAGGCAGATCTATTGTGATTGGATAGGCTGGTATGTCGTTTGTGGTGTTTGTCTGTTTTATCTTTGTAGGGGGTAGTACTATTTACAGAGGAGAAGTTTAATTTAGCAGTATCCTTGTGATTATTCCTATCATGAGCACTGGTAGTAAAGTATCTAGCAGGCAGTTCGTATATCTTCGGTAATCTCGAGTGTAGTTTAGAGTTCCTTTGTGTGAGGTCACATGCAATGTTAGTTATAATAAGTTTAGGCGTAAGTTCCTTTCCTAAGGTCTGTTCCATGCTTAGGGAGGTCCCGTCTAGTCTAAGAGTACATTTGGGGATTTCAGTAGGCATATTTAGGGGTGGGGTGTGTTCATAGGAGAGATTATCAACCTAAGGGCAGTCAGGTGAAGGAAGATAATAAACATTGTAAACATGGACCAAATTAGTAATTCAGGCATGCACGCTGGTAAAAACTAGGTTAAGTCAATGAGCTGATCAAACTAAACAGAAACTTTAACAGTGCATAGGCAGTTGCAATTGAGTTAAAGGATGTCTAGGGTAGCAGGGTATAGTTATCATACAAAGAACATTGTAGTAGAGCTAGATAATGTAGGTAAAGATTGCCAGTATTAATGAGTCAGATATAACTATATGTAATAGTATTGAAAATCAACAAGGGCGATCTGTAAATGCAGGCATTCAATAACAGTGGATAGACAGCAGGTTATGGATGTCATACATGTGCTAATCGTATAGGCAGTGTGGTGAACACATATTTTCACACGCTAATGTGTAAAAGCTAAGCGTGGTGGACACAGTCGCCAATGAATGTGCTAAAATAGGCGTATAGAGGCAATTTGTTATCAATGTCCATAACGCAGTGAGTGTTATGCGAGTAGCAAGATGGAAGTCGGTAGATTTAAAGGATTTACGTGGTAGAGTTTGTAGTTATCTATGCTGTAGCGAGCATGGGCTGCACTCACCTAAGTAGTTTTTGCAAGGCAGTTCAAGTGCAAAGAGAATCATGGCACCTGGCTCCTGTGGCGCTCTGTCTGCTTCGTCAGCACAGGCCTTCTTTCCTAGGCCTTACTTCATAGGCTGGCTAGAAGCCTGCCGGCTATTGGGACAAAGTAAAAACAAATACAGCAGCCAATCTGGTGCGAGTGAGGACAGGTACACAGTGCTACAAGATCAGGCAAAAGTTCAAATCTGGGCGGCGGCCATCTTGGAAACTTTTTGCTTCGTGGTTTCTAATGGATTGCATCTACTGCAATGCAGGTAGCTTGTTTAAGACTAGAAGATTGTGGATGTCAGGGAAAACCTAATAGCTGGTAGCGTGGATCGGGCGCGGATCCATACTACCTAAGGATGCTCAAAGGGTTAAAAGAGTTCACTTCAACTTACCTTTCTATAGGTAAGTTGATATTATGTTCCTTATTTGTCAGGGTATTGGTTCATATGCCAAATACCAATCTCAAATAAAGTACACGACATGTGAGAAATCCTCAATCAAAAATGATCCAAAAAATGCTATAATCACCTTTTCTCTCGGCTACGGCCCACTTGTGGGAGTTTGAATCATGTTTAGCTCTGGGTACCTTTTTACAAAGATGAATATCCCTTTACAAGCCTTCTCTGCATACGCCCCAAGACTATGGGACCTCCTCCCCGTCAGCATCGGACTCACCTCCATGCTTCTACAATTCAGAAAAGAACTCAAGACACAGCTCTTCAAGAAGCTCTCTTCCTCAACACCCAGACCATCACGTTTCCCCTGTGGCAGCTGACTCGCTAGACACTGCACACCTCTCTCCTCCCTCCCACCCAGCCGTACGCCTCTTATGTGCCCCTCTGTATCCCACCCATTGCTGTATATCTGTTCTGTTCTTACCTCTTGTTGTTGAAGCTAGGTCTGTGCTCAATAAATGAAATATTATCATTATTATTATTAATAATGATAATAATAATAATACATATCAGACTGGTCCAATCCACAAGGGCACTGCAGCACCAAATTGCTAAGGAACGTCCTCTGAACAAGAATACAACCAACAACTCCATACACATGTTCCTGCCTGATGGACATCGTCACTACTCTCAAGTCACTGAGAGGATGGGGGCCCAGATGTGGACCACCCCAAGACACTTAGGATGGAACACTAGGTGCTACACATAATTACATAAACTGTGAGAAACTCTGAATCATGAAAGAGCAAAGTCTGTAATTTCTTGATCTTTAGGCTGAGGCCCACTCGTGAGAGTCTTCATCACCTTTCAGCCCTCAGTACTCTTCCCGGAGGAGAATATTTGCATATCAAGCTGGCTCCACCCACAAGGGCTGACCAGCACTGAAATGCTAGGTAATCTCCACTGAAGACAACCAGTGACCAAAGACACGTGCACATTTAAATGGATAAAGTGTAGCATGCCCATTAGAATTACTTTTCAAACTTACCTGGATGGTAGCAATGTACATGATGTACATGATGTACATGTATAATCATTGTGTGGAATAATTGCTCCAGTATTGGCGACCATATAATGTGATCACCACAGTTGAAATAAAGGTTTCATGTAACGGCTACCAAGGCTGTGATGCCGCTAGATTTACAACAACTCTTGTAGATTTTATACAGTGTTATATCTGCATGTGCACTTGTTTTTAGCCGAAAATACTCTGGATAGAATGCATTTCTAAAATGCATCATTATATCAACCTGTTCTGTTGAGTGTCCCCTGCCCTTTGGAACTCAATCCGGAAGATGTGCAACTTCTGCAAAGTTATTGACATCTAAATGTCCTATTTATAGAGTCCCAAAATCTGTCTGTACCCAGAGCTCCCAAAATCATTAAGATGGCTCTACTAAGGGGGGTGAGGGGGGTTTAATGTTAGGCCTCCTCCACCCCAAAAATGCAGTAGGCTCTCCTTTTCTCCCTGGTTCCGCCTCAGGGCTTCTGCTACTGATTGCTTGGTGATTTGGGATAGGAGCTAGTCCAACATGTCCCGCCTATTCCCGTTAAGCAGAAGGATAACCCGAGCACTTGCTTTGGCGACGGGGTCCCTGGGCCAGGAACTCAAACTTTACGGTGTATTCAAACCCTTTGCTTTAGGGCACTTGAGCATGCTGAAGAAGGGTTCCCCAAAGCGAGTACTTTATATGAGGATGTTTTGGTCAAGGCACTGTTCCCCCCTAGTTTAGGAACAGTTCACTACACCGTTGTCTCTTACGGTTTCCTGATGTCTTGGAGCGTACTTGGTGGCAGAAGGTTTGGGTTTGCCAGGACTCAGCTGCTCTTTTTATTCACCTAGATTATGAGTTACCTGCACACTTAGTTTTTTCCTGATGGCACTATACTAGCAGCTCTCAAGAAGTGGTATATGGTATATAGATTCCATATGGTTATGGATAGTATACATGTGTACCCCGCTCATGTCTGATTTTGCTAAATCGGCCCTCCATACCAGATATACTGAAGGCCAGTCTGCTGTTGTATTGTTCTGCACACGGTTGTTTACTGTTTGAAAAATGACTTTGCAAGCGTTGGGGGAGGAGGAGGTTTGTGTTTGCCTGAAATGTCATTCAGTCGGTCATATATATGATACCTCCTCGAGATAACATCTAGGCACCTCCTATTCCCGATTTGTCTACAGTATGCATAGAGACCAATCTTGGTGGGTGGTAGGAGGCGGGGATGGAATTATGCTGGATCGGGGTTGAAAGCCTGAGATAGGAATGTTCGAGGGAGAAAAGACCGAAGATTATTTTTCTGAAATAACCTTCAGTCTTTTCTCCCTTGAACATTTCCGACTTGGCACCTGCCCCCACCCACAACCCCCAACCCTCTACTTATCTTGCTGCTGACTCGCTGTGTCCCAGCAACGCCTGTTCCCTCTCACTTCTGTGATCGGGAACTGGCACTGCAGGGACCTTTCATTTTTTTCCTTTCTTTTTTTTCGGGACTGGCAGTAGGCAACACCCCCGCAACTCCCACTCACAATATAGTAAGCAAGGGTGCGGGGGACACCCCCACCACTGACTGGGAGATTTGGTTGAACTTTCCAGCCGTTCGATATTTTCGAACGGCTGAAATTCGGCCAAATCACCCATTGATTATTTTAATCTCGGTCTTTTTGGCTGATTCCATTATGCTTTCGACTCATTGGCCCTCATTACGACCCTGGCGGAAATCGAAAAACGATGGCGGAAATGCAATACCGCCATCGAATAGCGCTCGGTGCGACTACGACCCGTCACCGCAAAGTACGATGCCATTAGCGACACCGTAGTGAACGCCAACGCTAACTGCACCAAGTACGCGCGCGCGCGACATGCCAAACCGTAAATACCACCATGGCGCAAGGGTACGCGAATTCCGACCCTAGCGGACATGTACCTAACGCCATCAAGCACGGCGGAAAGTACCAATCCGCCATGGCGAGAAGTACGGCATCGCGAATCAACCGTAAACGGCCCCACTGAGTGCCTGTACACCGCTCCCTGCCCACAAAGTACAACTCCCCGTAGGTGCAATGAAGTCATAAATGCAACCAGTGAAATGCACAAGTCACCCATGCATGCCAACGAACAAAAGATTCACAAGAGGGGCCAATGGGAGCTGCAGGGCACAGATGGCACGAATACAGAAGCCATTCCAATGGACATGACCACAGTCCCCCCCCCGAAACGCACGCAAACACAGGCACCTGTGACCAGCAATATTCCGAAAATCGCATCAGTCCACCAGTCCACCTGGCTGACCGGCATCTGTCACACAAAACCCAAACCCCCGCCCCTGAGCATGACAACATTCAAACTGCCATATTGGCAGCCCCCCATCCCTGACCTCACTGGTCTTCGCAGGCAAACGCGCCCAGCACAGTACCACGCAACTAAACTCCGAATCTGGAACCCAATGCAGATCTCCTCACAATACATCGCTCCCCAAACAGGAATATGCCACATCACTCTCAAAGAAGAACGCAACACGGCCCATATCAGAATCGAAATTTAATGCACAACAAAATCACCAAGCCCATACAGCCATTAGGCCATGAACTCCAAAACACATTACACCATTGTGGGCTGCATCCGCAAGAAATGACCAGCTACTACTTGTGTGACGCCCTGTTCCATCATGGTACACAGAGCCACATTCACGTACGAAAAGGCAACATGGAAGCGCACAGAACCGCAGGGCCGTCCCAATGGGGAGGCACTAGTCCAGCTGAAAGGCCGAAATGTTGCTCCGAGCCACTAGTACTGCGTAAGGGCATGTGGCCCATTGGCGATCGTCCCATAAGATCGTGATGCTGCTCCACTGATTAACACGAAGCAGCAGGTGTCGGGAGTAAAAGCCATCTGCAGGAGTGGCATACAGATGGCAGTGGCAGAAGGGGAGGAGATACCTGTCAACCAAAAGAAAAGAAAAAGAACAGAATGGCCATCAGAACTACATTCGAACAACTCACTTCAATGATCACACTAAATCCACAGCCATATGCATGCTAGCCCACTCCAATGGATCATCACCACCCCAAAACCACTTGCGACTCATAACCATCTATATCGAGGTGTAAACACCATCACGAACGAGTGTACCTGTGCATGCGTCTGTCAAAACAGAATCCATCAGATGGGAATGTTAACGTGCATGGACACAAGTGTTTGAAGGCGCGTCGAGAAAGGGAGGGCTCAACAAGGCCAGAGAGACGATGGTCCCACTATGGCAGCCCTGCATCACATAGCGCAGGGGAGGCAGATAGATTCCAAGAAGCCCTGTACATGGCAAACTCTGTATCAAATCATCTGCCCATGCATCCATTCATCATTCCCTCATCCCGGTATAAAAACGCCTGAATATTTACTCACATGACATTAGAAATATCCATTGAGTCTGTGCGTTATGCAGCCTGCTAAATCCACAGTGCCCCAGCCCGTAATTCCAGTGTTGTGAAGTAACATGTATTTGGGAACGACCGGCCTCATCGCCCACGTCGCTATTGCGCATCCCAAACTATTCATATCAATCATTGCACCCTCGCCATGGCCCCTGTCTCAAGGACATTGAACAATAGAACGTTATATTTGCAGTCAGACCTGTGGGCATCTCCTCGCCGCTAGCTGAAAACCGAAAGCGCCGCCCTTCGAATTCCACATTTGCAACATCACGTCGGAAAGGCATCTGTGGCCGTTTGAAATCACAAATTAATCCATCCAGTGCGGCTGTGTGTGAAAATGGCAACTGCCTTCACCCACAAATGGGACGCCCCGCCCGTCGGTGCAACTCGGTACAGTGATGCATGAGGGCCCACCGTTACTCGAGTACTACGTTCCACTGACCCTTCACAAGTCTGTTCGCGACTGCAAAGATTGTATGTGAAACAATGGGACCATAGCCGAATGTACATATCAACAAATGTCACACGGCCATCGGGTACAAATACATGCCATTACTCGAATTGCAGCGTTGTGTGCGGGACGTGCTCGGCCAAAGGGGAGAGCAGCTTGCACAGGTGGAATGAATCACCACAGGTGGAGGCCATACAGCCTGGAAACACATAAATTGCACACCCAGTCACCTCCCACAACCACACCCACTCCGAAATGCTACCGGCAGGACTCGCGATGTTGGCCATGGGGGACCTGATAGCACTGCAAGTACTACAACTTCAAGAAGAAGACGAACGCCAACCACTACAACAACCGGCCGCACGGAGGAGACGCAGGAGGAGGAGGAGGGCAAGGCAGGGCCAGCAAGGGCCGCCAGCACAGCCACTACCACCACGCAGGCAGCCCGCAATCCCACGCCTCCGAGCACATCCGTTCGACCTCACTGCTGAGCAGATCCACACCCTCTACCGTTTGGACCGGGACACCATAACCGCCATTGTGGACATGACACAGGCTGACCTTGTCAGCATGATAGATAGCCCAACCGCCATCCCACCCCTACTGAAGGTGGTGTCTGTACTCCACTTCCTGGCCACAGGCACCTACCAGCACACAGTCGGACAGTTGCATGGCATTTCACAGCCACTGTTCTCACGGACACTATTGCAAGTGCTCGATGCCCTCCTGCAGCACGCAGACGACTACATCTCCCTACCACGCTCGGAGCAGGAAATTACCAACACAAAAGTGGGATTCCATGCACTTGCCGGCATACCGGGTTGCATTGGTGCCATCGACTGCACCCATGTGGAACTGGTCGTCCCACATGCCATGGAGGCCCAGTACCGCAACCGAAAACAATTTCATTCCCTGAATGTACAAATGGTGTGTGACTCCAACAGGATCATTACACATTGTTGTGCCCGATTCCCTGGATCAACCCATGATTCTATGGTCTTGAGGAACTCTACAATACCACGCTACATGGAGCGACACGCAGGGAACAGATCCTGGCTACTCGGTGAGTCTCATTACATGCATGATGATGTGGGGTATGTGATTCGGCAATGACCTGGCAGGAAGGGGAGGGGGGGGTGCGTACGTAGCAATGGCATTCCACATAATCCGTTTATCGTCCACATACAGGTGATGCTGGATATCCACTGAAGAGATGGCTCCTCACACCAGTCCGGAACCCACGGGACCAGCACGAGGAGGACTACAACCATGCCCACTCACGTACCCGTGTAGTCATTGAACAGGCATTCGGCCTACTGAAGGGTCGTTTCCGCTGCCTCAGCAGGTCTGGCGGGGCACTCCTGTACCGCCATGAGAAGGTTGCAAAGATGGTCATGGCATGTGTCATGCTCCACAACATGTGCGTACGTAGAAATGTGCCCATGCCCCCTGACGCAGAACTGCAAGCACCTGAAGATGGTCATGATGAGGGTGGGGATGTGGCAGCACCTCAAGGAGTCCCCGAGGCACAGGAGGGCCGTGACATTCGTCAGCATATCATAGATGCATGCTTCTAGCACTCACGCCTGGTGGCTGATACATGGACACGGTACTCATGGCACTGTGTGCGTCTGGGACATGCACAATATGGACTGTACGCCTATGATGGCCTAGTACACAAAGATCATTGTCCACACATCTCATTGGTTGTTCGTGCACTGTTTATGGCATGTGTGATATCATATTGAACACCCTATCGACCCGCCACCCAAGTGAGCCCAACACACCCCCTCCACCCTCCTGCCTCCCCCCCGAACACCAGTGTCCAAAGATGCTCATTGTCAGTGGGCTGTCGCTATTGCAAGCCCCCTCTCCGGGTATCAGGGGCACCCCTGGCTGTGGAGCGCAGGTTCCTCCCTGATCTACGTTGGGGGCTGCCCTGGACGGAACTTGCGACGGATGACGTCTCTGCCTGCTCACGTCCATGCATGTCCCGGAGTGTTTGTGAGAGCTCAGTGAGCACACGGCGCACAGCGGCAAGTTCGGCACATACGTCTTTGGACGTCGCATGCAGTTCCCCCCTCAGGCTCTCGGTGCTTCTCTCCATTTGGACTCTCAGGCTCTCGGTGCTACTCTCAATTTGTGCCCTTAGTGTCTCGGTGCTTCTCTCCATTTCTGCCCTAAGTGTCTCGGTTGATGTTTCTATGTCTGCCTTAGTGCCCCCACACTCATCGGCATGGTCCTTGAGGAGCGTGGCCAGTTGCTGCTGTTGCACGATTAACTGGTCGAGGGACTGTTGCCTCTGCTGGGCCATGGCCATTTGCGGGGGTGTCACAGAGGGGCTGTTGTCCTCATGTTGCCTTGCCACAGGGCTTGGGGGGGATGGCCAGTCGTCGTCTTGTGGGTGCCCCTGCGTGGTATCCTCATGTTGTACGGGATGGGACAGACAGGGGGATTGGGACAGGTCATGGATGGATCTGACTTCGACATCCCCGTTTTCTGTGTCGGAGCATGCTGCCATCAATGGGGTGTCACCTATGGTGCTGCTGCCACCAGAGGCAGTGCCTTCTGTGGCATCCGTTGGGGGGACCTGTGGTGGTGGTGGTGTGGCCATGCTGGCTGCTGGGGTGCCTGTTGATGTTCCCTCCTCTGTGCTGCCACCTGATTTGTGCTGCTGCCGTGTCTTGATCCGTGCACCTGAGGTGGTGGGTCTTTGGCCGTTGGTCTTGGCCCTCTTTGCAGGTGTGCTGGTAGGGGTGTCCTGGAGCTCGTCGTTTGGATCGGACCCTGTGGTGGAGTAAAGGAGGGCGAGGTTATTGATGGGTCTGTGGGTATTGGAATGGCATTGTATCACATGCATTGGGGTGGTACCTGAGGGTGATTTGGGTCGGGGCCTTGGAGGTGGTTTCTTTTGTGTGTGGAGTGAGGGTGCAGTTGTTTGGCAGCCTGCAGTTAGGGTGTGCCTGCTGCACGTGTAGTGGGTGTTTTAGGGGTTTTTAATTATTTATGTATTTATTGTGGTTTTAAAGTGCGCTATCAGGCCGATGTGTGTGGACGTTCTCCTGGACATGTGTTTCTGTTGCACTATGTGGACACATGGTACTTCAGATGATTGGACATTGTGGTTTTAGCATTGTTTTATTTGGGACACCTACTTGATTCTTCGGATGTCTGCACTCCTTTCTCCATCCCTCCGACTCCCTCGATGCTCTCCATTCCGATGGTGGAGGCACAGATTTCTTCCCAGGGGGTCAACTTGATGGGTGATTCAGGACCTCCCCCGGTGGCTGTGGCAATGTTGCGGTTGGCAGAAAGTATGCTGCGGACGCGTATCCGCAGGTCGTCCCATCGCTTTCTGCATTGCTGTGGGTTGCGGGGTGCGGTCCCCACCGCACTTACACGCTGTGCCACCAGAGCCCATATGGCCTTCTTGTTCGCAAGTGCCGTCCTGGTCATTTGCGTGGAGAAGACGACGGCAGCATTCTCCTGGAGGGTCTCTGTTAGCACGGTGAGTTCCTCACGGGAGAAGTGGACCTGCCGCTTGCGGTCGCACGCTTTCTTCGCTGCTTTTCCCATTTTTCTAGGTTTCGCTAGGGTGGATGACGGGTTGGGGTGTGTCTCAGGGTAGTGTTTTTAGTGGTTGTGTGGTTTTAGTGGTTTTATAGGTGTACGGCGGGATGTTTCCCGTTCCGGGCCCATGTTTTTACTTCCGTTTCCGTATATTTACGGTCACCGTACTTTCCGGTTGGCGCTCACTGCGGTGTCCGCTAAGAGGGGTGGCGGTATTGCACCTAGGGCGCCGTACGGCGGCGGTGTGGGCCGTTTTGGGGTCGTTTCTGCCATCGCGGACTTTCCACTTCCGCCATGGCGTGGTGCTCGTGCCCGATGGGTCGGAATGGGCCGGACTTTGCTCCATCGTGCAATGGCGGAAACGCTATTTACGCTGTGGCGTTCCGGTCAGTCACTTTCCGCCAGGGTCGTAATGAGGGCCATTGTATGCTCCATTTTGTAAATCGTCCACAGATCTAGAAGATGAACTTCATGAGTTAATACTTGCAGTCAGAACCCCTGCAGTGGAGTTCGGTTACATGTCTGCTGTTCTCATTGGCATGGTGCCTGAATTTTATTCTAATATTTTATTTATTTAACTACTGTAGAGGAGCAGCTGCATGCCTCTGCAGGAAACCCCACCCTCCTACCTCCCATATGTTGGAAGCCTGAGAATGTGCCGTGTTTGACACCAGAGGTTGTGCCAATACTGCAACGTATGTTCGAAAGAAGATACCCATTGAGACAACCCTATCGAATGTGCCCCCAAAGGGACGACAATTTGGGGGAGGAACTCCCTGAAGGAATATAATAAAGAACAAAGAAAAAAAGCCTGTGACATCATAAGAGTATGAACAGCGTCTTGGGATACTGGTTGAAGAGGACGTATGGATCCTACAGAAACTAATGACTGAGTAAAGAATCAAATGAAATTTTAAATATGAAAAAGATTACACGTGCACAAAGTGCTACAGAGAATCTACCATAAAATAATTGTACGGACGCTGAAATGCAAGTAGACTAAGTCATCATAGAAGCTGGCTATATGTAGTGAATAGAATGCAGGCAAAGACACCACTGTATAGAAGCTGGAACTCGGTATCACAAATTTAGTAATCCAGGACCCATGAAGAGCGAAGAGAAAAACTATGTCGCAGCAAGAATAGGTTGAATCGTGGAGCTGCTTGGCCAGGCTATCTGGCCTGAAGTCAAGATTGAAGCAGCCAAAGTCAGCTTGATATTCTGGAAAGGCACGACAGTACAAAGGATGAATCATCCCTCGTTAAGTTGCAAAGAGTAAACGCCAAGAGTGGCAAGTTTAATTCATTTAAGACATTTAAAAGCTGCAAAATGGACCAAATCATGGTCTCCTATCACATGTCCAAGGATGAAAATAGAGTTTGAGCTCGGAATCCTAGAACAACGATAGTGGGTGCCTGCACTCCCGTGTATTCTCAAAGACCAGATATTTTGCAAGGCCAAGTTCAAAGACAATCTTCATGGCAGAAGGCTTGGGTGATGAGAGATGTTGGGCTAATTGGTTGGGGAGCTAGAGTCAGGCCCACCTCCTTGCACCTGGGTCTGGGCTTACATGCTGCTAAGTGAACTGAACGTTCCAGACATGGCACAAGCGTGCAAACCAATTGTAGCGGATATAACGAAGGACCTTATAGTTTGAGAAACCACTAAGAAACCGTATACCTAAAGTTTTTGAAGATTACATGTTTTAGAGGTAGGCATATGTTGTCCACCTGACAGTGGGCAGCCAATTACAATCCTAGCGCCTACAGATAGTATACTTAGATGTTCCCCTTAAGCCTATCCCAATCCCCAGTAGGTTTTTTATTATTTGCCATATAGTATGATGTCACCTCTGACGTATTTTTAGTATAAAGTCAATATTGTGTGAAAAGACCACTTAGAGAAATCGAGCGTACGTCTGTTGATATTCAGTGTAACTCCCTGTTTTAGATCATTGTTAATAAAACAGTACTTTTCCATCTTCCTGAGTTGGTTTGTTTATTTGGACTCGGAGTTAATCTGTGTGAACCCATCCATTACATGTATGCTCATGAAGGGTCCTAAGCTCACTACCCCTGCCCCTTCCCTTCTGAGGCCCTCCCCTGTGTTCTTACACTTTACCCCCACCACATCTATATCACAGCCACCCACTGTTTTTTCTGACTGGCATGCTATTTTACATTTAGAGGGAATTTTCTCTTTTTCACACACCTTTTTTTTCAGAGAATAGACGCATACTCATGGATGTTTTCCTCCCCACCTTGCATGGGATAGACGGCCTAAGACAGCACCCTATGACTAGAAGGGCAAGCCAATCAAATGATGCATTTCCCATTCACACTCTGAGCTGGGGTGATTCCAATGCAATCGTCCATTGCTGACAGTCAGTCTCTGATCATAGGACCAGTAAACCTATGGGAGAAAGATGTGGTGAAGGCCTCACCTGAGGAGAAAATGACCAGGTACAGAGGTGGCATAAGCTTAGCCTGTTGTGATAGTTCCTGGTATAGCAGTACCTAGGGCACCAGGTAAATGACATACCTGCTGTTTCAGACGTTGTTGAAATCGACTCTGGTGCAGAGAGTAGGACCCATGCCTCTACCCTGTTTCTTCTCTAGTGCAGCTACAGTGTGACGCCTTGGTCACTGTTTGGATAATGCAGCATATCCACAATAGTTTTGTGTATTTTCATATTTTTAAATTGGTTAATTGACATTTTCAGTGTGTAACAAATGTCACGATGACTGCTTGGGACGAAAAGGAACTCCAGGTCCATACCATAAGTTGTAGTTCAGTATTTTTATTTGGGTGTTTGTTACAAAAAAGGGGTCAAATAAAATGAAAATACAATCTTCCCAAACAGAACAAGGGTCAGGATGGTTCCCGCCAACATGGAATCTGGCCCCGTTCCCCCAGAGACCCTCCGCTTGCACAGTCTCTCTTCCGCTGCTTGAGGCTTTCTAGTCATCCCTTTTCTCTGGAGTAAGGTTCGCAGTTCATATATTCCAAGAGGGATTTCCTCACCCCGTGCTGGTGCTCAGGCTTTAGATTGACCCGAATCTTTCTTCTGTGTTGGCCTAGATGCAGGCTTTCCAGATTCCAGATTCCCGAACCCCAAGACTCGTCTTAGCATGACGTCTTTGAAGCAGATGGGTCAGAAGATATAGCCATCAGGGAGAGCTGGAGAGGGGTTCCTGGGTTTTGGCCTTGCCTAGGCTTCTTCCTGATTCACCTCCTCTCGCATTTTACAATAATCTCCTGGACCAAGAAGTGTTCCTGCCCCCCATCATCTGGTCCTGCCTACCGACAACCAAGACAACGGTAAACTTCCTGCCGCCTGGAGCTCCTGTCTCCTCTTCGCCCCAGCTTCCTCCACCTCCTGATTTTACTCTGTCTTTCTCCTCCCAGGTTCTCACTAGATGATCTGTTCTTATTTTTCCACTCTCTACTACTATCTCTAGCCCTACTGCTCCTCTGGGCCTGGTCTCCTCTGATGCTACATTTCCAACCTCCTCCACGCCAGCTTTACTCTGACCTCCACCACATAGTATTCCTTCTTCTACCTCCTCTGTGTCATTCTGTCCCTCTGATGTTACCTCATCTGTGTCATTCACAGCTTCCAATGTTATTGCTGTCTCCTCTCCCTGGAGGTTTAGCACCTCCTCCTGCACACTAATTCTCACCACCTCTGCTTAGCTTTCACTCCCCTCTCCGGATGTGAACAGCCCCTCCTCCACCTGCCCTCATTTTGTTGGCCCCACCTCTTCACTTACCTTCCAGGCTCTCACAAACATCGTCCTACCCTCTGATACAACCACCTCCTTTATCCTGATTGCTCTCACCACCTCTTCCTGCACTCCACTACTGCCACATCTCCACTTTTCTTTGTCTCTCCAGCCTCTTCCTCCCCCAATTCTCTCCAGTCTCCAGGCACTGCCAAATTCTGGGATGGGATCGGTTGTTGTTCCTAAGTGGAATCAGAGCTTCTTTATGCTTAAAGGACTAGATCAATCCTGCAAATGGTCTGTCCATCATCATGGAAGGTGGTTCCCTCATGACTTTGCCTGGTGCTGCGTGTGCTGAGGTTAGATCTCACGCTCTTCCAGTATGTGAATTATGTGAACTCAATGCTGAAACCTCACTAGGTAAGCTGTTTACACCCTTTGTTTCCTTGAGAGAACCGTGTCTACATTGACAATGAAACATTGTATCATCATCAATAAGAACTTTCCACCTGGCAACAATGCTTTCGTAACTCCTTGTTTCGGAAGATGCAGACATGCAACACTGTATCCATGGAACTTCTGAGTTCACAGCTGGTCCTCCAAACTCTGTGAAACAACTTCTCTGATGTTGTGCGAGGTTATAACTATATCCAAATATGGAATACTAGTGTCAAGTGAATGTAATTTCCGTCAAAGGGAAGGTTATCTTTTCTATGCTGCAACCTTGGGTCTGCTCAGAGAGAATTTAAGCTCTCTCAGTGGGGGCAGGGATGCACTAATGTTGGTCTGCATGATCTGGAAACAGGTTTGAAAAGGGTCCAGGCTTTTAGAACTGACCTGCTCTAATGACTAGTGGAGTTGGCAGAATCCAGCCCCCCCAGAACCGGCCTGTAGTGAGGCACTGGGATTCTTTTCCCTGTCATGTCTTGAGGACCAAGTGAATCATCCCCATATTGCCCCCAGGCCAAGCATCCACTGGCTCAGGTTGGCACCCGGCCCTCTGAGTCACCACCTTAGTGTTTTCCAGAACCAGGCATGGAACTTCAGCTTGCAACATTTAGTGTATAAAGATAGTAAAGGCGATCAACCATCTAAACACCATGAATACACCATCAGTGCTAGTTGTCGAATTAGATTCCTTGTCTGCATATTGGGAAATCATTCTGTTTTATCTTTAATATTTGCAAGAGTAGACGTGTAAGTAGTAAAAATAGATCACGTATGTTTAGGACAACAGCACATCAGCACTTCCACTGAGTGTCTTTCCTTGCATTTGGTAATCTATATCATTTCTTTGAGCCTGGCCACTTCTGTAGGTGAGGTAGTTCTCATCCTTTGTAAAGTGACATCCTTGGTTGTTATCAGCAATGTGAGGGTAGAACAAATGCTGCACTGGCCGATTTAAGTTAAACATAGGGCTATTATCACAGAAAGGAGTTACTGACAAGAACCTCCCCAATTATAGTTACTTACTTCTAAATCACTTGTGATCAATGAACCATTACATTGGACAAGTCAATCCCAATGAAGGCAGTTCCATCTTCCTACTTCCATCTGGGACATACCACATCATCTGTTGGCTGAAACCCCTTAATTTTACGTGGGTTATAATACATTTGGCTTATAGATTTGAAGTATAAGGGTCTATGGGCCTCATTACGAGGTATGCCGGTAAGGCAAAAACGATGCCGGTATGGTAATAACGGCATTGTTTACCGTCCCGTCGCATTCCGACCCGCAAACCCGGTATTAGCGGCACACTGAACAACGGTGCCGGTAATAGCGGCATAGGCGCGTACACGCGCACCTTCAGAGAGCAAATACCGGCATGCCGGAAATAGGGGGTAATTCCAACCCACGCATACATGCAAATACCGGCATCACAAAGCCGGTAATCACGGGCTGCATGATGCCGGCCATACAGGCATCGCGGACCACCCGCAAACAACAAGCAGGATACAAGGCAGCTGCCACAGGTGCACACAATCCTCACAGGTTGAATCAATGGAGGCTGTGCCAGTATAAACTGAGCACACCCACACACCACAACCCCCCCCACAGGTGTAGGCAATGTTGAGTGGCCCAGAACAAAAGGAGAACAACTACACACCACCCCCCTTCCTACACCAAGATGCTACCACTAGCAGTTGCAATCATGGCGCTGGAGGACATGCCTATACTGCTACAACTACAGCAACAACAGCAACAACTACAGCAGCAACAACAGGCAGCACAGATGAGACGCAGGAGGAGAAGGAGGGTGAGACAGGCCCAGCAATTACCACCAGCGCAGCCAACAATCCCTCGCACCAGACCCAGCCCATTCAACCTAACCCCTGAGCAGATCCACACCCTGTACCGGTTGGACCGTGACACCATCACCACCATAGTGGACATGATACAGAACAACATTGCCAGCCACATAGAAATACGCACTGCCAACCCCCCACTACTTAAGGTGGTGTCTGTGCTACACTTCCTGGCCACAGGCACCTACCAACACACAGTGGGCCAGCTGCATGGCATTTCACAACCACCATTCTCACGCATGCTGGACCACGTGCCTGGCTGCTCGGTGAGTTGCACAACAGGCCCATGGCCATGCTGTGGGGTACTGATGTGTGCGGATGCAGAAGGGGGGGGGCTACTGTACCCGGGTGGGAAAGGGGGGGATAGTTCACCAGGGTGGGAAAGGGGGGGACTAGTGCTCCTGGGTGGCAATAGCCAGTGATTGGAAAATGCATGCAGATCTAAACACACCTCACCTGCACTAGCCAAACGGAACATGACATATTACTGGGCCACATATCCCAAATAATGCATATAGATGACTACAAGTAAGTGGCACAACCAGGGCACCATGGTGATGGCAAGCAATGCATGACTGAATAGGATGGCAACTGTGGCAATGCGGCTAGTGTGAACATGCATAGTAAAGAATACACATCATGAATTGGAGGCTAAACATTGTTGCACTACCACTGCACATCTGTCAGAGCATGCATGATTACACCCTGCATCATCTGTTGAACCCCATCCAGTGTACCGCACCTCTTTACAGTATACATTGCATATAGGTGACTATTTTGTACACGTACTGGGACATGTGCATGCCCACACCAAATAGCTTCTGCCATGACTGTGCTCCCTGAAAGTGGCAGTTCAGAGTGACACACACCTATTTGTATCTGCTTGCAGGTGATGGAGGATATCCCTTGAGGTAGTGGCTACTTACCCCTGTGCGGAACCCGCAGAACAGCCATGAAGAGGAGTACAATCGTGTGCACACTCATACCCGTGTTGTGAATGAGCAGACCATTGGCCTGTTGAAGGCGCGGTTCCGCTGCCTAGCAGGTCTGGTGGGGCACTCCTATATAGGCCTGAGAAGGTGGCAAAGATCACCATGGCCTGTGTCATGCTGCACAACATGTGCGTCCAAAGGAATGTACCACTGCCACCTGACATTGACATGCATGGGCCGGGTGAGGATGAAGGGGATGGAGACTGAGGCGAAGGAGCCCCTCTGCCAGTACGAGATGCATGGGATGGCCATGCTGTACGCCAAGCACTAATTGACGAATACTTTTGAAACGCAGGAACCATGAAAGTAATGTGCCTGTGACTCACTGGCTGCATGTGGACATGCACACTTGTTTTGTCAGAAGTGCCCCACTGTACACCATCACACATTAAATGTACATGCACAAAAAGAAGTATGTCCAGCCAATGATTTTCTTGCACACAACGGGTGTATTTTCCAGACACGTGATAATGTGAACATAATCCCCTCACAACCCCCAGTGAACTCCCTCACTCACCCTACAAACCCCAAAAATACCCAAGTAAACTCCCTCACCCACCCTACAAACCCCCAAAATGTCCCCATATGTACAACAAACACTGGTCCCTTGACCAACGTACATTTTTCAAATGTCATTGTCTGCCCACTCTATTTCTTTGTTTTTTTGGGACCCGGGGGTGCCATGGTCAAGCGCCGTGCACTCCTCCGCGTCATCCGCACGGGGCTCGATTGGGCCGAGGTAGAAGGGGTTGGGGCAGTGGAGGTGTCGATGGTCAGTCCCATGCCTGTCCCAAGGTGTGGGCGCTGCATATGAGGCAGGTTTGCAAGCAGGGCCTGCGTAAGTGCCCCCAGACACTCCCTCATGGCACTTGTGGATGCCTCAACAGCAGCAGTGTTGGCTGCGATGGCTGTGGCAATGGCCCTCATGGAGTCATTTCCATCTGATATTTGTTGCCGCATCAGTTCAAGCATCACCTCCTGTTGTGCCTCAACCCTTGACAGGCGAGCCTCGAAGGAGTCGTTGGCTGCAGGAGTGCTGGTGACCGGGGTGGTGGTAGGCAGGGTGGTGGTAGGTGGGGTGGTGGATGGCACTTGTGTGGTGCCCACGTGCAGGGCACACTCTTTCTCAAAGAGGCATATGTCTGACTCATCAAGGTCCGAGTCGTGGAGGCAGGGATCGTACATGCTCTCTGCCTCTGTAGGGGTACGGATGCTGGTAATGGGGTTTGGGGTGGGTGTGCCGGACATGGTGTCACCCTCATTCTCCACCTCTGCATCCACAACGTCTGCGGTGGTTGGCAGAGCATGAATAGAAACACCTCCCACTGTTGTGGGTGGCTGCTGCTGGACAGTGGGTGCAGGTGTTTCCTGCAGGGTTACTGCTGGGTGGTGGCGGTGGCCCTGGTCCCTTGCCGTGTAGTGGATGAACTTGCACCCTTGTCCTGCATGCCATCTTCCTCATCGGTGCCTGGGGGATAGAAGAGATGCAGGTCATCAGTGATGGTGTCACATGGCAGCGATAATCCATTGCGCTGTGATATGTTCATACATTCATGCATGAAATTATTTCAGGGGTGTGGCAGTTGGTGTTCTGAGGGGGCATGTGGGCAATTAATGCATGGCTGGTGGCATGGCATTGGTATGGTGGATGTGTGGTGAGTTCCATGGGCACGGTTGGGTCATGTTGCACTTGTGTTGGGATTGGGATTGGCACTCAGCATGCGTGTGTAGCAGGGTGTGGCACACATTCTTGACTGGATATGTTGATGTGGGCCTGGGACATGCATTGCCTTGGCTAGTCTCACTTCCACGTCACTTGTGCCACATCATGGTTTAGCCTACAAGGATGTGATGGGTCACTCACCTTCTTCTGTGGATGATGCGGCGCCCACCTCCTGGACTCTGATTCCCTCTATGGATTCAGGATCTATAAGGGTACTGGCTGTCTCCTCCTATGCAGTCAACTTCACTGGGGAGTGTGGGCCTCCGCCTGTCGCCATTGCGGCCCTCCTGTTCTCCGACAGGATCTTCCTCACCCTGAGGCGGAGGTCATCCCACTGCTTCCGACAGTCCTGCACACTCCTTGGGGTGGTTCCCACTGCCGACACCCTCTGTGCGACCTCCTGCCACACCTCCTTCTTTTTGGTCTGGGCCGCATGCTTCATGTCGGTGCTCCTGATGGTGTCCGCATGCTGGGCCAGGGTGTCAGCGAGCATACTTAGCTCAGCGTCTGAAAAACGCTGTTTGCGCTTTCTGGGGGTCGCCTTCCTGGTAGCCTTGGACATCCTGCTTCTATTCTGCCACAGCACAACACAAAAGAACTGGTGGTTGGGGAGGATGGCAATGGATTGTGTTTTTAAAGATGGCCGCCGGCCCATTTTCCGTTCCTGCGCGATGATGTAATTTCCGGGTCCGTTTTTTGCGAACACGGTATTACCATGCCGGTATTACCATGCCGGTATTTAGGGGTTGGTATGAGGCGGTATCGCATTACCGGCATGGGGGCTCGCGTGTGCTCGCGCACTCGTAATCACCCGCTATTAGCGGGTTCATACGAGCACGGACCCGCTCTTACCGCCATGCCGGTAATGAACCCGTTTTTACCGGCCAACTCGTAATGAGGCCTTATGCTTCTGTTTTGGTGAGATGTGCTTCATTAAAACACAAATCCCACTCCAGACTCATCGTCTATCACCCACCTCTGAGTTGCCTCCCATTCACACTTATAGATTTGTACTTGATTAGATCTCCTTTGCGTTACCATCTGGTACATCGGGGAGATGGCCTTCCATGCGATGACCGTTTGGGTGGTAATGTGGTTATCATGCTACATGCTGCAGACTTAGGGAAGGAAGGGAAACATGACAAGATCTCACCTTTCAGGTACAAATATAAAATGTCTTGATTAACTTTGGTACTTCTGAGATAATGTAGTCCAAAACATCTGGAGAGCCGCATGTTTCAGACCCCATGTCCATTGGAGCACTCAGCAGATCCTTATGTGAATCCATCAGCCAGACCACAGTGACCACAGTAACCACAGTGACCACAGTGACCAGGGCTAAATAAGTCTCAATATGTGCAGTAGGAGTGCTGGAGTATAGATCTCTTTAGTACAAAGTGAAAATCTCAACACAAAGTATACCTCTACCTTTTATCTCGAGGTGGGTTGTCCAGGATAACACCCTCCCCAAAGTCTAGCTCATTACTCTGTGAGACACAAATGTCATGTCACGGATGCCATTATCGCAAAATTGCAATAGTTTAATGATCGGTAGGGGATCGTCTCTGCCTCACATATCATATTCAATCTCCATTTTAATACGTTCTTTTTAATAGTTTGATGTATAAAGAAACTGGCCTGACCATGTAGGGGAAGGTGCACATTGTTGTATCCTTTTTATCTATGTGATTGGCGCTACACCTGCCACTGGGGTTCCCTTGCACCTGGAGTTACACATCACCTTGTCGGCATAAGAGGATGGGTGACGGCGTGATTGGGAATAACAGTGAGCGACGGGAGGTGTGACTGGGATGCACATTTGGAATAAATATGGCCACCTAACCACAACCATTTCATCTACCCTTTCAAAATAATATTCATTACAGAACACTCAGGGGATCATTGGCTTTTACTCCACTGTGCAAATCTCGTGCAAATCTTAGCAGTGAGGATCAATCAGGGTTGTTTTTGAACATCAGCAAATCTCGTGACTTGCCCAAAAGGTTGTCAGACTAATGCAGCTCTAGATCCAATAGTTAAGAATAATCCCTCTGCACTGCTTCATTGCTCAGTAGCTCCAATGCATAGTTGCCAACGTGACCCATTCCAATCTGTAGGTGCTTATCCAGTCCTGGTTTTTTTCTTTGCATTCTGGGACTTGTCTGATTTTCATAAAGGGAAAAGTAGAACTACAAGTCACAAAATGCAAAGAAAAAACTAGGTCTGGATAAGCACCTATAGAATGGAATGGATCATGTTGGCAACTATGCTGAATGACTGCACTACCCAATAAGCATTCAGCGCAGTACCTTTTAAAAGTCCAACCCCTGCCCCCTACAAGCACATGTTTAATTTGTTGGTGGATTGTTTGTCCCAGCATGAGATTTGATTATTTTAAGAGCAATTCTCTCTGCGCCCATTAAAGCTGAAACGTGTCTGCGACTACTTGTGTTTCTGTGTACGAGGAACTTGAACTAGCAGTTTGGGCTGAGCTGATCCCATTGGTGGCAGGACCTAGACTGATTTGCATATGTCTGGTCCATTTCAGTAATGGGGCAGACATGCAGAAAAACAGTGTGCAAACGGATTCCCAGTGCTGTTTCAGTGGCTTGGATTCATTTAAAACCTTCCACCCATCATGTTTTTTGCTCACTGATTTCCTGTCTCATCATACATTTAAACTATTCCAAAAGTGAAGATAGGGGTGGATTGGGAACCAAATGAGGCCCTAGAAATAATGTTCAAAGTGGCCCCATTTTACACATTTTTAGCAAGCCCAACCCATTTCCTATGGGAACGTTTGCAAATATCACCCAAAAGAGGCCTAGGATGCATAGGCCTACTCGGAAATCTCCAGAGTTCCCTATAGGCCAGTCCACCCCTGAGTGCAGGACCCTGTGTGCTGGACTTTCAAGTTCTCCTGAGCTCAGTATGCCTGACACCATTCCACTTATCCATTAGGTTTGCTGGAGGATCAGCAAAAGTAGGGGGTTGTCATTATCCAACCTCATGTTGTTAATGTGAGGAGTTACTTTAAGCCCAAGGTCGAATAAGAAGAAACAGATTTCATAATACGGTGGGAATTATAAAACCTAACAGGATGACATTTTTGGTGGCTGGAATATGAACTACTTATGTAAAATTTGATGAGGTCTGAAAATGGTTACCTCATTTATTCCCTCCATTGTCGCAACCAGCATTGTGCTATCCAGGTTCTTTTGTTTTGGAATTAAGTTTCAATGTCAGATTTTTTATTTATTTTTATTGACATTTGTTAAAGTCAGGAAGGATTCAAAACAAACCATATGGGGTATCACACCCCTGTACATTTTAAGTTATGGTTCCCAAAATGTTATTACTCCCCCATCCCCTCCATCCTCCTCCATCATGGGTTGGACAGATCAGGAAGCGCATGTCGCTCTACCATCCGGGGCCCCAAACCGGCATTCTGTTTTCAATTGTGTGGTGATACCTCCTCTACATGGCTCCCTTATCAAAAGTGTGAGTCTGGTGGGGCCAAGTCCGTGTTCCTTCGGCCCACTACTCTCTATTTTCGGTGGTAAAGAAGTTATTATGGAACTGCAGCCATTCTGTCTCAACGAGTGCACTGCTCCCATGGATTGCCGCTAAGATTTTTTCCATAAAATATATGTCCTTGGCTGTCCATGCCCACTCCCGCACTGTGGGGAGGTGCCCCCTTTTCCAGTACCTGGCTCTGCAGGCCCTTGCCGCTAGGAATAGGAAATGTGCCATTGTGGGGAGCGTGTTCCACTGTTTGTCTCTTTACTCCAGCCCAAACAGCACCAGGACAGGGTCCAGTGTGCATGACCCACCCCCTGCATCTGTGATCACGCCCAGTACCTCGGTCCAGAACACCTGTACCTTGTGACATGTCCACCACATGTGCCAATAGTTGGCTCTTTCTTCACACCCATGCCAGCTGTGAGGGTCTACTATGAGAAACATCTTGGAGAGTGATACTGGGTCATATTGCCACCTGTGTAACAGTTTTATGGCGTGCATTTTATATTGGCAGGAAATCGAGGTTTTAAAAGCCCTCCCACAGAGTCACAGCCAGAGTCAATCTCCCAGTTCGAGACCCAGTTCCCTCTCCCATATTGCCCTAAGACACCTGGTTGCTTCTCCTATAGGATCCAGCAGGGCCCGATAGAGAGGGGAGATGAGCTCTTTCATGTCTACATGTGTGTCCAGGACCTTCTCTACCGGGGTGAGGTCCCTTCAAATGTGTGCCTTCCATTTTTCTGACATGAATACTCCCTTCAATCTCAGGAATAGGAGTGGAGACAATGTACCAATACCTAATGCATCCTCTAGCTCTTGGATGATTATGAACCTATTTTCTCGCATCAGCTGGCCCAACCAGGTCCGATAATGCCCAACTTCCGAGATTGCGTCTCTGACTGGTGGTGCTCAGATACGGCTCATCGGTGAAGGCCATGTGGTTGCCTTCTCTCTCTTGCCTCCCCCGGCCAGCGCTTTCCACATGGTCCCCAGAAATGGGTGTTTCCTGATCTTCTTCGGGAGCCTATTTTGCGGGACCCAAAGCCACTGCCCCACTGTCGCTGCACTCAGGTGTTGGTTCTCCAGGTAGACCCACTGTTTATCCATATCCTCCCTTAGATGGGGGCCAGAGCCCTAAGTTGGGTTGCCCTCTAGTACACCTGCAGATCAGGGAGGCCTAACCGCCTTTATCCTTTGGGAGGTTAAGTGCCTTATAGCCCACCCTGGGTTTCCGGTCTTGCCAAATGAATCTCATAATGCATCGCTTGGCTTCCTTCAAATGCTCTTCCAGAGCCTTGATTGGGAGCATTTGAAAAAGGTATAGTACCCTGGGGAGGAGGTTAATCCTGACCGCATTAAGTCTCCCCATCCATGACAACTGCCCTTTGTTGCACACATCCATCTCTGTAAATAACCTGTCAAACAGTGGGGCATAGTTGGCCTGGCCCAGATCCTCATCTGGTCTAACAATATTTATCCCAAGGTATTTCACCCCTTCCGTCTGGATTCGCAGGCACAGGGGTTCCAACTCTTCTATGTTGCTGATTGAGTCTGGGGCAAAGGGAAAGATCACAGATTTACTAATGTTTACCCTGAAGCCGGAGAAGCGACCAAAGGTCTCATAACCTGCATTGCAGCTGGGACCGATTGGGTGGGATGTCTCAGGTGCAACATTATGTGATCGGCATAGAGTCCGATTTTAAAGGTTTTTAACCCCACCTCGATTCCCCTCGCTCGACAGCTCCTCTGAGATATTCTGCGAGTATCTCCATCGTCATGGCAAATAACCGAGGGGGCAGGGGGCATCTCTGTCGCGTCCCACCGTGGAGCCTGAACGTGCGGGAAAATCGTCCATTGACAATGACCCTTGCCGGTGGATCCACATATATGGCCTTAATGGCTCACCGGAGTCCTTCGCCCAATCCAAATTTCTCAAGTACCTTGTTAAGGAAACACCAGTCAACCTGTTCAAATGCCTTTTTCGGCGTCTATTGTTACCAGGACTGGGTGGCCCCCTCCAGCCACTGCTTCCCTCATGAGGTGCAGGGATTTTCTCATGGTGTCTGCTCCCTGTCTACCCTGCATGAAGCCCACTTGATCAGAGTGGATGAGCTTCGGCATAAGACTTTTGAGTCTTGTGGCGACTATCCTAGTGAACAACTTTGCGTCGACGTTCAGTAGGGAAATGTAGGATCGGCAGTCTGCTGGGTCCTTCCCTTCCTTGGAGATTACCATAATGAATGCCCTTCTGAAGGACTGTGCAGCTCTCCCGGTTGCCATGATGTTCAAAATTAGGCCTGCTAGAAACCCAACCAGTGGACCCGCAAAGGTTTTATAAAAACCTGATGTAAATCCATCTTCTCCTGGGGCCTTCCCTAACTTTAACCCAGATATCGCCATGAGAACCTCTTCTTTCATGATAGGCACATCCAATGCGGAGGACTCGCTATATCTAAGTGTCTGTAGGGTCACTCCCTTTTGATAGGAATCCATTGCCGCCTGTCAGGTGACCCCTCAGTCCCATACAGGGTCTCATAGAAGTTGGCAAATTCTCCTGCTATGACCTTTGGTTCAGACCCAACGTGATTTCCCTCTCCCCTCAGCCTGTCAACCCATCTATCCACCCTTGGGCCCCTAAGCCTGGCCACCAAAATGGCATCCGCCTTATCCCCTTTTTTGTAGTATCTTTGTCTCAAATATTGGAGGCTGGATATCACCTTTCCTAGTTCAATTCCTTTCAACTCCTGTCATTTCTCCCAGCAATCCCCAGGTCCCTTTCCTTCTCTTCTTCCCCTTTCCCCTCCACTCTTTCCAAGAGGCGTATCTCCCCCCTTAAATTCCAGGCTAGGAGGGCCGGGGGTCTCTTCTTCGTTGCCCCTTCCATGATCAGTGTGCCCTGCCAGGTTGCTTTAGCTGCGTCCCATACTATCCCCTGTTCCACTTCTCCCGTGTCGTTTATCTCGAAGTATTCCTTAATGGCCTCTCTCATTTCCTCCCTAAAGACCCCATCTCTCAGGAGTAGGTCATTGCAGTGCCAGAGGGATTCCTTGGGTTTAAGCCCAGACATGGTAATGTCCGTCTAAACATTTCGTGGTCCGACCAGCTGATAGGTCCATGCTCACAGTTGTCTCCTCTACTAGCATGTTGAAGGTCCGTGAAGATGTAGTCTATTCTAGTCCTAGAACCGTGGACTGCTGAGTGGAATGTGTATCCCTGCAAAGCTGGGTGCATCTCCCTCCATATATCAACCAGCCCTTGGTCCCACATGTAGTCTATGAACCCACGGTTCACCAGCCCCCCTCTACTCCTCATGGGGAGAGCTCACCGTTGTGATCTAATTCTCTGTCGGCCCACATGTTAAAGTCCCCTCCCAAAATGAGGAGCCCTTCCGACCTGTCTAGGATCTCACTCATCGTCTCCCTCAAAAATTGTATCTGGCCTACATTTGGGCAATTAAGAGTCGCTTATGGTTATCCTGCTGTTGTCCAAGTGCCCCAAGACCACCAGGGCCCTTCCATCAGCTCTACTCCACACTGTCGGCTCTGCGAGCCTGCGTTTTCTGTGGATTATGATCCCCACTCCCCCTTTCTTGGAGGGGCCCGACACCCAAAAGTTCTGGCCAACATGGGGACCCGGAATCCGTCTCTCCTCCCCCACCAATGTTTGAGTCTCCTGCACCATGAGGACATCCAACCCTGAATTTCTCATCACCTTCCCCAGCAGGGAGCATTTAGTGGGCAAGTTGAGGCATTTTACATTCAGTGAACCTAACCTAAGAATCTCAAGCCGGCCCCCTTTCTCAGGATTTGCCATCAGGTATCACCTTTTTTCTCAACCCACCCCCAGTATTACAGGCCCTTACCTGAGCTCCTACATGCCCCAGATCTGTTCCGCACCAAATGAACTTCTTCTCTCACCGCTCCCCTGCCCCCATATCCCTTTGGTTTGAGACACCTGCCCAAGGGCAAGCCACTATGGGATAGAATCGTTGGTCCTCCGTTGTCACCCTTATTACCTTGCCTCCCCCGGCAGTGGTCCAGTAATGTCCAGTGTTTCTACATCGCTCCTCGTGGTGCTCAGTCTATCATGTTTAGTTCTCATTTTCACTGAGAATCTTCTCTTCCCCTGCATGTTCTTCTTCAGGGCCCAGGGGCTTTAGGGTTCTCTCGAGTATTCTGTGTGTGGCTCTACTCCTCCTTTCTCCTCGGCTGCGGTGCCCTCACCCTTGAGGATCTGGAGCACCTGGAGCGTTTCCTTGCCGCCTGTCACTCGATAGTCCACTCCGGTTAGTTCAAACAACAGAGCAAAGGAGTAAGACCATCTGTATCTAATGTCCTGCTCCGTGAGCCACTGTGTGAGTGGTCGACACTCCCTCCGGTGGGCAAGCGTCAGGGCCGAGAGGTCCTGAAAGAAACTGACTGTGTCCCCCTCGAAGATGAAGTTCCCCAGTCTTTTCGCCTTCTCCAGCACCTCCATCTTGTCCCTGTATCAGAGGAAGTGCACCACTATGGATCTTGGCCCACCCCCTCCACCACCTCCTCCTCTGTGGGCCCTCTCAAACTGTACTTCTTTGCCTACTTCTAGGGTGAATAGTTGATTTATTAGGCCTTGCACTTTCCTCACAACCTCTGCCACCGTTCTCCTCTCTGTTGAGTCACCCCGAGGATTCACAGTTGTGGTGTCGGTCTCTATTTTCGAGAGCGTTCATTTTTAACAGCATATCTTCTTCTCTTGTTTCGAGGTCGGTTATTCTTGCCTCGTATTTCATGTCAAGGAGGTCTGCCTGCAAGGGGTTGTTTTCCATCCCTTCCACTTTCTCTTCCAGTGTATCCACTCTTCCTCTAAGGTCACTTATCGAGGCCTGTATGTCTGTCCTGATGGCTTTGATTTCTTGCAGTATGTCTTTGAGGTCTTCCTTGGTGAGTGCGGGTGAAGGGGAGCCCTCTCCTGAGGCCATTCTGATTGTGGCTGTGTGGCTAGCCTCTCCGGTGTTCTGTTGTGGTCCCTAGAAGCGCTGTAGTGACAAGAGCGCCTGGGTGGGTGCCCGAGTGCACGGGGGATCTCTGATTGTTTGCACCAAGGTCACTCTTTGGCGTCTCTCCGGTCTCCGGGTATCAGGATCCAGTGACTGATCACTGAAGTTTGGTACGGTTCCACTGACCTTGTGCTCCTTTCCCAGTGGCCTCTGTGTCCAGGATCTCTGGTCTAGCCCTTCTGTGGATGGACCTCCGTAGCCGTTGGGGGAGTCCCTGGTGGTCGTCTTGTCGCTGGCTTGGGAGTGAGATTCAATTCCCTCTCTGGAGGGATGGCCTCCTTCTCTGGGGTTTTATCCCCTCCTTCAGGGTCCTCCTCCTTGTTGTGTGGGCCCTCGCCTTTGTCCTGGGCCCTCTTTCAGGCCCCCCGTTTCTGGTCTGGAGGGCGTGTGTCAGGGCAGCTTCAGTCCACCTCTGGTTGCAGGCACCCCTCCTTTGTGGGGGCTCCCAGGTTGCGTGAGTGCACCGGGTCTCTTTTTCGGCGTCTCCGGGTCTGTCGCTCACAGCCCGTAGTCTCCCCACCTCTTGTGTGTCGATTGGGTGTCGGGTGGTGGGAACTTTCTCCGGGGCTTCCCACCGTCCGTGTGCAGCCGCGCTCCCACAGCAGCCGCCTTCGGGGGCCCGCCTCTTTCCTCTCACCAGTCCGGTCCGGCAGGGGCCTCCACTCGGGCCACGTCCATCCTCTATTTTCGGAGTGCCTTACTCCACGTTCCTTGCTGGAACACACTTCTAACAGGGGCCGGTCGGCTCTACTTGAGGTCTCTTCACTCTGTCGGGCCCCTTGCGGGTGTAGATGTTCTCATTTGTACCTCGAGGCACTACCTATTTTTGCCGTGTCTGGCCGGCCTCTGGATTCAGCCGTGAGGCTCCCTCCTCTCCGGGCCCTGGGCTCTCCCTGTTATTGTTACCAGGGCCTCTTGGTGTAGTTGCTGATTCACTAATCCGCTGTCACTTTCTCCAAGGGGAGCGCACCAGCACGTCCCACTGTTGAGTCGTGGGTCCTTGGTCGCGGCAGGCCCAACGGGCTTGGACAGAGCACGAGCTTCACGCGTCCACCATGGTACGCGCCCTCTAGCGGTCTCCCAATGTCAGATTTTTAAAGTTAGTTTCATATGTGGGGTCTGAGGCTCAGTGGACTAATGCATCCACTACATGGGCCTGAGTTTGACCTCATGATCACAGGTTCGAATCCCAGCAAGTCCACTCAGCCCTTTATCCTTCTGAGGTCGATATAATGAGCACCATTAAGTTGGGTAGTGATAAACCTCTGTTATCTGGCTCCCAGCTGCTGAGAAGATGAAGTTCAAGACCCTCTGCATCATCCACAAGGTTTTCTGGGTCATGGGACCCCACTACATGCAACTCTCGCTCCCTAAATAACTCCCTGCTACAGCCATTCAGTCTGCTAGCCCCAACTCTCTGCAGATTAGATGATTTTTACAAGCAGAGAGTGGAGGTAGATATCTCTGTTCCGCAGATACCTCCCTCTGTAAGAGCCTTGCTCCCCCTCTCAGACTTGCCCTGCAACTCCTTAAGTCCCCCTCTGCCTCTTTTGATAGGCTGCCTGGTTCCTTCAGATTCATACAGGGTAGCAGGCCCTCCACGACCAGTCTACCCCTGCACTTGTTCTCCTCTGACCCCCCCTTACCTGCACTTGCCCTTCCGGGCTCCCCCGCCTTGTCCTATACTGGCTGGTCCTGCACCCCTTGAGCCCATCCAGCCCCTTCCTCCCACTTAGCTCATGGACCTTCTTTTCCCCTGCACTCTCTGCAGCCCACCTGGCTGGTCCTGTACCCCTGGAGCCCATCCAGCCTGTTCCTCCCATTTAGCTCATGGACCTTCTTTTCCCCTGCACTCTCTGCAGCCCACTGGCACTTGTTCACCTGACCTCTCCCTAGCACTCGCCTAACCCATGGGCCCTTCCCCCACTTAGCCCCACTGCTATTGCACGCTCGGCACTCCTATCTGCACTTCCTTTTGCCCCTTAGCATTAGCACATTCCGCTCTGACCGGCACTCCTCTCCCTTCCCTCTCCCCCCCCCTCTCCCCCCACACTTCTTGTGACTGCACTTGCACGATCCGAATGACACTAGGCCTGGTAGGACCGTTTTTTGTTTTCTTCATCCCTATCCCTCCCCCACTCCTTGTCTTGTTGCACCTTTAAACACCAATTGCCGTATAGGAGCATTATAAATACCCGATAAATAAATAAAATAAATAAACAGCACCAAGATGTCCCTCTGGGGGTGAACGTGCACTCATACACCTGTTATGTTATACAAAGACGAGTATTGTCAGAACTGCATCTAAATCAAGAATGTAGATAGTTCAACGTTTTTGTTCTACCTTTTCCCCCAAAAAGCATGCACCACCAAATACCTGCGAGCAATTACCGCTAATAAGGCTTGTACGTGCCAGTCGCTGAGCTGCCAATCCAAAATCCAAATATTATTAATTGTAAGACCTACTATTGTTTTTCAACCTTTACTGTAACAGTGGGAATCTGCGTATTGTGGCTTTAACATAAAATGTAGATTGGATGCATACATTTTTAAACAAACCCATAAGCACTTTTTGGGGGGGGGGGGAACTGTATTTTTAATCTTTTTCTTGTTTTACCCAAATGATCTTGCTCATTAATAAGCACCCTTATGACATAGATAACTTGGACCTGTATGGTTGCACGCTGCCTTTATGTGATGTATTGTAAGTGTAATGCCATGTTATTGGGATCGATACCGTGCTCTGTTGATATTTGCATGGTCTCCAGGCGCTCTGGCTGAACTGAACCAGAAGGGTGTGGGCGGCGTTAGTGGAGAGAGCGAGAGGGGAAAGGAAAGATAGATTTGCTGTTGTGTTGATGTGTGCAGAATGGAAGGGTCACTCTGCGTGAGGGTCAGTTTTGGGGTGTTCAGTGTCCGGGGCAGAATGACTCCAGTGCCCATGGTGCCACGATGCATTGGCCCGAGGTGTGGCATGTAAGTTGGTTGTAGAGGTGCAGTAATCTGGAGCTTGATGTCTTTTTGGAGGGCTGTTCAATAGTGCGTGGCTTAGTTGGATTCTATGTGAAAATGTGCCCAGGAAAATGTAATCAAGTGCAAAAGTATTCCGCAAAAGGTAGTTTAAGAAAATGTTGTCATTCAATACAAACCATGCAAAGAGTGAACATGGTGACAGTAATAAGGTCTTAAACAATACACAATGTTCACTCGGTCCCTTGCTTCCCCAAGTCCATATTTGGTTGAACCTTACTGTATGAGGTTAATAGCCATTAGATTCTCATACTACACCACATTGTATCAAAAAATAGTATTTTATTTTTCATATTTCAACAGTAAAAAACTTTTTTTCTTTTATCTTTTCTTCTTCACAGTTCCAATTTTTTAATCTTTTTTAAAAAGGAGTATTTCTGATAGTATGCAAATCACAATATCTGCACCATTACCATGCAATATCGTTGTAATAAGGTCACCACAATTAGCAATTTTTTAGTAGACGCAAGTACAAGGCTGTAACCCTAACAATGACCCACATCTCTAATAAAACTTCCATAATCACTGTGAATCCATTTCTAAACCTTAGCCTAACTCCCATTACAACCCTTATTCTACCCTGAGCCCTTACCTAACATTAACCCTTCAGTGCGCTTAAGCTTTTAATTTGCATGTGACTCAATACAAATCGCCAAATAAATAGAAAATGAACAAGGAACCTAATTCCAACCCCATCACCAGCTTTACACAAATTCCATAGCCCTTGCCCTAACCCAAACCCTTACTCTAATCCTAACATTAGCCTTAACCTAACCGCAACATTAACACTTACCCTAATGCTTACTCTACCATAACCCCTATGTTTATTCTAACTTCTATCCTACGCCAATATCACCAGCCCTCACAACCTCTCTATCCCTTTCTTTAACACTTTACTATGCTCATAACCCCTATCCTAACCTTAGAGCAGGCAATCAAAACCCCACTTAACCCTTCTTAACCTTAACACGCTACCAGCACCACAATGTTGGCTACTTTTCAGCTGCATTTTTTTGACTACTTTTTGCTTGACAACATTTTCACTGTAGAGGTGTTTTTGCCACGTTTTCTTCACTAGCTACATTTGTGTTTGCAACACTTTCACAGGATTCCTTTGATGGATGTGTGTATTGTGTGTTTGAATGTAGAATGTGCACATGTTAGTGTGGGAGCACAGTCAGACTTTGGCAAACACATTTTAAGTAAGCCATATAGCAGAACATAACATTGGATTATAAGGTATGAGAAAGGCATGACACTCATCACAAGGCATTGGAAGTAATCTAAACACACGAAAAGCCCTTATAGAAGCAGTATCCAAACTTCCGATGATGCATTACAAGCATTACAACCTGGTGTTCCCCCCATGCTCCTACCACTGGCCTCTTACAGACAGATCCCATTTCACTTTCTCACATTGCCACTATAAGATCTCTCTCCTCTCAACTCTCTCTCTCTCTCTCTCTCTCTCTCTCTCTCTCTCTCTCTCTTTCTCTCTCTCTCGCTCCCCGTCCCTCATGGATTTTGGCAGATATGGGAAGGAGACAGTCTGGAGACTCCACTCATTACCATAAGCTGCATGCTAAGGTTTATGGATGGCAAAGCCCTTTGATTCAGAGAAATGGCTGATTAAGAAATAAGACCTCAGGCACCAATTTCAACTTCCTTTGTGTGTAAGTTGGCAGGCTGAGCTGTGTCGGAAAACTCACCCTAACTAACTCTGGTGCTGTCATCGTTTGCCAGCTGGGATTTTTGACCATCAGGGCAATGCTCCTCGTGGCGTCAGATGCCGTTTGACAGGCAATCGGGGAAGGATATTGAATCCCTGGTTGTTTCTCCCACAAGTCTACACCAGTGTCTCCCACCAGCCTCATGCTCCTCTCATACAGGCCAAACAACTGCAGGCCAAAAGGAAATCCCTCCCACCCCTCACCTGGGTTCACAGCTGTCCTTAACTTCAGTTTCAGAATAATGCAGAAGACCTGCAGGGGGTACTTCATGGAGTAATGAGGAGCAGGAAAGATACCAGGTGGAGTCTGGATTCTGCAAAGTGACTCATTTTTGTAAAATGTATGTTGTGCTGTGGAGTCTCTTTCTGACTTTGATTTGAATTTCAGTACAGATTCCTCAGATTATCTGAAAGATCTTCCAAGACAGGGAAGATCAATGCCTGACCTTCTTCTGCTATGGGGTGGCACCCACCAGACATACAAGTGGAGAAGGACATAGGTCAATTGAAAGTGGTGAGTGTATGTAAATATGTGTATTAGGTGGCCAACGGCTTCGCCGACAGTCATCCCAATTATTCATGGAACCTCTTAAGCCATGGTCATACAACTGTGTGTTATATATGTGCTCATACTTGTGTGCGTGTGTGTGTGTGTCTCCATCTACAAGGCTTTTAAGGAGCTCACTTATTTCACACTGGACTGATGTGCACTGACTCGTTATTGGGAGATCTATGCATGCAGACCAATCTGGGACAAATTGATCACTTCTCATCCACAGTGCCTATATAAGTTATTCATTTACAACCTTTAATAATCTTCAGATCACTTCACCGGGCAAAAATGAAGCTCTTGGAAAAGCAGGACATCTTAAGTATTCACTTGTGAAATGCCTTATCTGTTTGTGTCTGTGTTTCTGATGTGTGGTTCCTTCACAATGAGCTGTATGCTTCAGAACTTACTCCCACCCACTCCAGTCTGAAAGATTTAAATGGAGCAATGCAAACTATGTGCACACAGGCAAGAGATAGAAGCACTGCTGAGCTTCTCTTACAGAGGCTTTAAGGGATGGGGTAATGTTAGTCATGACATGTGCAGACCTTCCGAGGGTAGGTATATTTTAGCCCGTTGCGTGTCCCTCTCAATTATTGCACACCATGGCAATCTATGTTTAAGCTTAGTATAGGAATCACAGTCAGTCGCAACCAAATCACACCCATGACTTCAAAATTGCAGTGCTAAGGGTAACTTTAAGAAAGAAAATGAATGACAATGGTATGAATACAAATGCATGAAGATTCTCATTACACTGGAACATGGTTGGAAAAGACATTGCCGATTCGTGAGTCAATATCCCAATTAACAAAGGTGCACTCTTTGCACAAATAGAGAACCAGTGGTCACAAAGGCTAGACCTGTTATTTCCTTCTTATCATAATTTCTTTGAGAGTGGATGGCTGTCTGAAAGCAAGGAGTGGCATGACATAGATGACTGTGGCACCACAACGCTCGCTAAGCGATTAGCCTGACAAATAGCGTTCTCTATTTCATTACAGCTTAAATAGCTCCTTGTGCGGAGTGCAATGTTTTTCAAATGCTTAATTCCATTTCTGCCTGAGAAAGTGGCCAAGAAGACCACAAAAGCTCACACATATAAGTGACTAATAGAGGTATGGACTTGTTTTCTTTGGTATCAACACATATACATACACAAAAATATGTATTTCATTCTGTTTTCTATAGAGCATATACCCACACACTCCTTGCACCCATTAAAAATAAACAGAGGGAGGCTACCAGGGGGCGCACAGGTAATGGCTGCCTGATCTCTGGGTTCCTGCCGAGGCTGCGCCTTTTCAGGGGAGTGAGCCCCCCCTGGACCCCCAAGGCGGATTCACTTGACAGGCCCGCGCCAGTGACCCCCCCGTGACGCACCTGCGCAAAAGAGCGAAGCTCCAGGACCCCGGGAAACCCGTTTACGAGCGGTGACAGAGGAACGGCGGGGTGCGCTTCGGCCCCGTCGCTGGTAAAGGAGGAGCGGCCCGCCGTGGTGAGGAAGTCCGGGCGGAGGGCCCGGCCCCCCTCATCCACCTGCTGATGGGAACCGGGTGGCCGAGGCATCGGGGCCCGACGCCTTCCGGAGACGGTACGAGAAGACAAGCGACTTCGGGAACGAGGGCCCCCCGCAACGCACCACACCACGGACGGGCGGAAGTGGCGCAGCCTCATCCCTGCGGTTGCGGTCCCCCACCCCCCCAGCGCAGGGCCGCCATCGACCGCATCACCCTGCAGAAGGCCCACACAACACCAACGGACCACGGCAATCCGGCAGTTGAAGGGGAAGCGTGCCCCGCCCCCCCCCGCTTCCAAGAGGGCTCCAGGGCCTCAGAGGCCGCTACCGTCCTGAAGACAAGCGAGAAAACAGCGCATACCCACATCCAGCCCCAGCAGGTGGAGGCCCCTGGGCTCGGCCTCAGGGCGTGTGCCCGCCTGGCGACGAAAGGCTTCGGCCAGAGGTAGCGGAACGGCAACAGCGACTCACTAACCTGGAGAAACATCACCAGCGCCGAGGCGAGAGACAGGCGAAACCCAGGTGAGAGGCCCCCATCCAGAGTTGGTGGGGCGAGTGCCCGCCTGAAGACTGCCCCCCCACCCGCAGAGGAGCGCATACCATTCATAAGCTCCCCCGATACGCTCCATCCAGGTTCCTACAGGGCGGGGTGGTACCCCCCCGTGGGTCCCCCAGCCCGAGGCAGACCCCGAGGTGGTTGTACAGCACGACTATATGAACTGGCAAGAGACTCTGCATGTTTTCCGCTACAGGGAGACGGAGAGCAACTCCAGTGGCCCTACTCGCACCAGGGACATGGCTCACCCAGAGACCTCGACACAGTCCGCAATGACGATGGAGAGGGGCTTCGCCTCCATTCTCCAGGAGATCAGGGAAATGCGATCTGACATCGGCCATAAGTTCGAAAAGATGGACCAAAGGGTGGACAAGGTCGAGGACAGACTCCTACAATTGGAAACCAACCAGTCTTCCTCGGCTTCCCAGGAGGTTCAATTCGATGTGCGGCTAGCGGCCTTGGAGAAGTGGGACGAGGAAAGAGCCAGGCAGATGGACGACTATGAAAATAGGGAAAGGAGGAACAACCTCAGACTTTTTGGGGTGCCGGAATTGGAGGGCGAGACGGAGAGAGATTTGACCCGAGTCGTGAAGGACATTGTTACTCTACTGTTTGCAGAGGAAATGACAACTGAACCCACGTTCGACCGGGTGCACAGGGCAGGGGGAAGGGCAGGGAGCCCCAGATCGGTACTGGTTCGGTTCCACTACTATGCCGAAAAAAACTAAAGTCCTGGAAGAAGCTATTCTTTTTAACTGTACACTTCCTTGGAGTGCGCTTCCGGTATTCCTTTTCTGAACTTTAAATCATACAAAGATACATCTTTGATTGGTTATGCACATCTTTGTTTTTTATTTCCTTTCAAACAAACTTTCTTCTTCAAATAACCATATCCCTTTTGTCTCTCAACACGTGTTTCTCCACGTTTAACGCACGTGGTTCATCAGGAGAGTTTTCAATTTTTTCAAATTCGATAATATTCTCAACTTTTAAATCCTTTTGTTAAAGTTATTTTTTTCCCATTTATAGCAAACATTTATCCTTTCTTATCTTCCAGAAAAATTATATGGGATTTTTTCAAAATCGAGGAAAAAATTTGGCCCCTGTTCAAGATCTGTGCAAGTCAACACCTTTAGAAGATTCCCCATGTTAAGGTACCTACAGCCAGTGCTGAAGTTGTTTGTGCAGCCTCCCACATGCAAATATCACTATTTTGTTCAGAAGGCCCAATCAAGAAAAAACATTTTAATCAATATATACACCAGTAGATATTTTCTTTATCTCGTATTAAATTCCAGATTTATATCACTGCGGATCGATGTTTGTTCCTGCAGATCATTCAGACTGCAGAATGTTATTTTGAAACGGATTCTGGCTGTGCCCGGGCGGCTCTGCACTGACGCCTCTGCCAGCAGCAGCAGTAGCAGGTCTGCTGATGGAATGGAGGCGGGCGGCTCAGGATGCTGGTGTACATTCCATCAGCAGAAAGTTTGTTTGAAAGGAAATAAAAAACAAAGATGTGCATAACCAATCAAAGATGTATCTTTGTATGATTTAAAGTTCAGAAAAGGAATACCGGAAGCGCACTCCAAGGAAGTGTACAGTTAAAAAGAATTGTTTGTTTAATATTGCAGCAGCCGCAATATACACTTCAACAGGTGCAGCATCCAGGTAACAAAGAAACCATGAATTACTGCACAGTAAGAAATCGCCAATTATAGGAAATCAAAGCCGCAAAGGACTGCAAAATTTATACAAAAATCCTGGAAGAAGCGAGGAAGGCGGGGGTGATTACCTACAATAACGCCCAGATCTCCATTTTTCAGGACCACTCCGCCTATAACTTAGCCAAACGAAGAATGTGCCCCCCCCTAACACAACTACCGAAGGAGAAGGGAGTGCGCTACAGATGGGGATATCCCTTCTCCCTGGCCTTCGAATACCTGGGCCAACGAATATTGCTGGTTACAGAGGAGGACATAAAAGGAGCCATCCAAGATTATGTGGTGGAGCCTACCCCCCGGAGGGGCCCAGTAGGCCCAGAAGCTCTCAGTAGGGGCACCCCTGGCCAGTCGGGTGCCAGGAGGAGGAAAACCAGTTCGAGGAAATTCAGAAAATTGAACACCCCGCTGTCTGCAATGGAGGAGGAGCATATCGACTCGGAGGGCTGATGACCAGGGCTCCCGGATCTGCAGTGGAGCGGAAAGGGAAGACACGAAGGACGCTCCGAGGACAGTTTCTCCATGAACAGCAAGTACAATGGGGGCAATTGAAGGAACACAGCCACGGGGAAGAGGGGTCATGATATACTGAGGTCCTAGCAGGGGAAGGAAGGCTGAAAATCCGGCCCTGAGGAGTGGATGACCACAGAGGCACGGGGAAGTCCTGACCATTCATAGATCGGGACCCGAAGAGTCCGGGGATAAGTCAAACTTAGAGTCCCTATGAAAAGCGATCAATGCGGGGTGGACCGAGGGGACAAAGCTGGGGGGAGGAGGGGCTCACGAAATCGAGCTTGGCGAACAATGCCTGGCCGAAGGGGACAGGCTGGTGGTCCAGCCACAATGCCAGAAATGGCGGAACTAACTGGCTGGACGCCAGGAAGGGAGGTGGTGGGTCATGAATTAGTTGGGGTTTGTTTGTTTGGGAGTGAGTTAGGGGGACAGTTGGGGAAATGTTCTAAAAGTGTCCAAACGAGGAAACAGAGGAGGCAGGGAGAGAGTAACGATGCGATGTTGCTGACCACCAAAAAGGGAAACATAGATTATGGCTGAGACCGACCGGCCCTGGGAGTGGGTACCTTGAATGTGCGGGGTTTGAACACCCCTACGAAAAGGTACCTGATTTGTAGGGAATTTAGGAGGGCGAAACTAGACTTGCTCTTCGTGCAAGAAACACACTGGGCGCGGGGTGTCCCCTCCTTTTCTTATTACTCCACCATCCACAATGCGTTCTCTAGGATACATTATATTCTGGTGGATGAGATCCTTCGCCCATATGTCACAGGCTACAGGATAGACCCGGTCCCTTGGTCAGACCATGACTTGGTCTGAGTCGCCTAAGTGGTGGGCTGGTGTAGGGAACTCAAGGGTCGATGGAAATGTAATGACGCCCTATTAAGAGATGAGGCCCACGCCGAAGCTGTCCTGTACGCTATAGCGGAATTCTTCAATCTCAATGATAACGGGGAGGTGGGCACGCACACACTCTGGGACGCCTTTAAGCAACCCTAAGAGGAGTACTTATAAAAATGGGAGCCTAGAAGAAAAGGGAGAGGGAGGCCCAGGAAAAAACCCTGCGGGAGAAAATAGCCCGTCTCCAACCGGGGGCCTCTCCGGAACAGGCTTTGGGGAGCGACCGGGTGGCTGCACTGGAGGACTACAGGCTCCAGCTAAAAGACCTACACCTACACAAAACGGAGAGGAGCCTCCAAATGGTAGAACAAAAATACTACGACAAGGGGGACAAAGCGGATAGTATCTTGGCCTGGAAGTTGAGAGAGGTCCAGAGAAGCAGAATGGTGAAGGAGGTAAGGGACAGCCGGGGGGCCCTTGGCTCTGACACCCCCCACATAGGAGAGGCCTTTCGCCAATACTACGAGTCACTATACTCATCTGAATATAACAGGGGCGATTCCCAGATAGAGGACTTCCTGAATTCCACACAAATCCCGTCCCTGTCGAGAGAGATGTCAGAGGGGTTGGAGGGCCCGGTCACGGAGGAGGAGGTGGATAAGGTGATCAGTGGAATGAAGGTGGGAACCTCCCCCGGGGAAGACGGCTTTTCAGTCTATTTCTATAAGAGATTTTGTTCCTCCTTGATCCCTTACCTAGTGAGAGTTTTCAAAACCGTGCTGGAGGGGGGAACCCTCCCCGACTCCATGATGGGGGCCATAATAGCTGTTTTACCCAAGGAAGGAAAGAACCCAGAAGAGTGTGCCTCCTATCGGCCCATATCGTTGTTAAACATTAATGTCAACATCCTGGCCAAGGTGGTGGGGAGGCGGATGGAGGGGATAATGCCGAAGCTAGTCCACGGGGATCAGGTGGGCTTCATCAGGGGCAGACAAGGCTCAGATAACATCCGTAAAACATTAGACCTGTTCCACTTTGCCCAAACATCAGAGCTTAACGCGTGTGTCCTCTCACTGGACTCGGAGAAGGCCTTTGACAGGGTCGAGTGGAGATACATGGAACTCCTTCTCCAGAGAATGGGCTTCGGGACACACATCATGAGTTGGGTGGCCGCCCTCTACAGAGCCCCCACGGCAAGGGTTCAGGTGAACGGGTCGCTGTCCGAGTCATTTCCCCTCTCACGGGGGACAAGACAGAGTTGTCCCCTCTCCCCCCTAATCTATGTCCTCACGATGGAGGCACTAGCCATAGCTATTAGATCCCACCCAGACATCAAGGGAATCAGAAGGGGGGAGGTGGAATTTAAGCTTTCCCTGTTTGCGGATGACATCTTGGCTTACTTGGTGGACCCCGGCTCCTCGATCCCCCCTCCTGGCCCTGATGGACACTTTCGGGCGCTTTTCGGGGCTGAAAATTAACAAGGCTAAATCTGTCCTGCTCCCAATTAGACCAGTGGACCCGGTGTTAGACCCCTTGAGCAGGTTTCACAGGATTGCGGTGGAGACAGACACCATAAGATATCTGGGCATCCTCCGAACTAGGGACTTATCGAAACTAGGACCCACCAACTATGACCCCATAATGGCAGGGATCACATCGGACCTGAGGAGGTGGGGCAAGATGATTCTCTCGTGGTACGGCCGGATGACTGCAGTAAAGATGAACATATTGCCTCGGCTTCTGTACCTCTTCACAGCGCTCCCAACCAGGGTCCCCGCTCAGACTTTCAGGGACCTTCAAAAGGGGGTCCGGGACTTTGTGTGGCAGGGGAAGACCCAGAGAACTGGGAGGACCACCCTGACTCTACCGAGGGAGGAGGGGGGATTCGGGCTGCCTGACTTTCATTTATATTTCTATGCCGCCCAATTGCGCGTTCTCTTAGAACATATGAAAGAGGGCCTGGGAACGTACTGGACATACTTAGAGGATATGGATGTCCACCCTTTAAAGGTTTGTGACCTCCTGTGGGCCCCGTGCAAGACAATTCCAAAGCATGTGAGGTCCCACCCGACCCTGGGAGTTCTCTGGGACATCTGGAAGGAGGGCCCCTGGACAGCACACCTAACCTCTTGGCCGTCCCCGATGACCTCCCTATGGGGCCACCCCCTCAACCTGGGTGGCAGGGGGTTCCGGCATTCCCAGCAATGGTCGGACATGGGTCTGGAATGGGCAGGCCAGATGTTCAGGGAGGGCGAATTCCTATCCTATGAAGACCTGAGGGAAGCTCTGGGGGTGGAGCGCTTTCCATTTTTGAATACCTCCGCCTTAAGGGCATCCTCTGCGAGCAGTCATGGGGACCCAATCTGAGGAGACAACTGATCCCCTTCGAGAAGCTCCTTGACTCGGCGACCTCCAGAAAGGGTGCGGTGTCCAGTATGTATAAAATCCTAAACACTTACGACCTTCAGGGTAGGAGGAGCTTCCGCACGTTCTGGAGCGACCTGGCAGGCGAAGAGATCCAGCAAAACTGTCAAAGATGTTCCCGAGGGTGTCTCCAAGGTACCCTTGGGGATGCGGCCAGACAGGCACCAGAAGCCACATGTGGTGGCACTGTCCGAAGGTCCAGGCCTACTGGGGGTCAGTGAGGGGCTGGATAGCGGAAGAAACGGAGGAACTCCTACCACACAATCCCCTGACCATGTTACTGGGACTCCCCCCGGAGGAAGCGGAACTACACCGTTACCCAAGGATGTGGGAAACCATGCTGAGGGCAGGCAGAGTGGCCCTCTCTCAGAAATGGAAGAGCCTGGAAACCCCCTCCAAGGAAGAGTGGATGAAAAAGGTGAAAAACATGTTCTTGATGGACAAACTGACGGCTATGGTGAATAAAGACACAAGCTCATTCCTCGCGAACTGGTATGGGGTACAACAAACTTGGGGTTGGGATGTGCATTGACCTCAAGGGTAGGTCCCCGAACTGAGAAGAGTGCCTATGGCCCCGAAAGGAACAACAATGCACCAGGGGTCCCACGGCCTGGGGTAAGTCGGCACAAAGTGAATTGGTCACCCGTCGCATCGCCTCCGAGGCACAGGGAACGGAGTGAACATTATGAGTCTCCTTTGTCGATCACTTTGAACTGGACACAGGGAAGGGGGGAGGGTCGGTGTTGGGGAGGGAGGTCAGAGGGGGGCAGGGGTTTTTCTAATGTTCTGTTTTATTACAAAATGCTAATAAAAACTAAAGTTAAAAAAATAAAAAAATAAACAGAGATCTTACGGAGGACAGAAAATGCCTTACCTCAATATTGAGCTGTAGTGAAGTGAAAGAGCAAAATGGAAACTGCACGCGGAATGGTACGCGATATGGGAAGGGCTGGACTGTGGAAATGGGCGCATCCTCTATGTTGGCCCACATAAACCTTCATCCGGATAAAGTACCAATTCTGCTCTAGATTATTGTATGTATGCATGAATGTGGCATTGCACAACTGTTTCTATTCTATAGAGCAATGAAAGTGTGAAAGCAAAAATATGTACTGCGGATATAGTCATCTGTGTATAATGTGAAAACAAACAGAACATATGTCCAGCATTTTTACTTAGAAGGGTGTATGTGTACTGCAGATTTGCTCCCGTAATTAGTTTTGATTACATGTTCTTGTCTGGCTTTGCACTAAGTCATGTGCCCTCAGCGTGCTCGAGAAGACTGACTGTCTGCTGCAGTAGTCTTCAACGTTAAATATGGCAACCGATAGCTACTGAACTTCTTTCCTCACACTGAAGCCCTTTTCTATCGCTCTCTTCCTTCGCCCTCTCCTTTTCTTGCTGATCTCTATGGTCATTCGGTGAGGACAGGATAATGGCAAAAAGTGCCTCCATCTTTGAATAGTATGTATGGCTGCAGATGCTAAAACATTTACTAGTGGTCTGTGTGAATAACAGCAATAAAATAGTGGATTAATTACCCATCAACTGAATTTAGATCTATTTATTGATAACGCTTCTAAATCCCTCTATAGCATTGCCTTCGATTTATAAGTATGTTATTAAACGTTTACAGTCTCTTCGAATTATGTATTAGAGCTCTGTATAGAAGACAAACTGGAATGAGTGTGCCTGCTTCGAGCTCTTGAATACATGAATGAACTTTAAAACCTGAATCACGTCATTTCACGTAGGTTTTTTTTCTGAGGTGTAGTTTGCAGATTCCCCCATTCCATGGTTCTCTACCACATGATGACATGTACGACTGCCCTCTCTGTGTGAGTAAACAAGCATGCCTGCTGTTGTGTGCCCACTCGTGGGTGGATATGTGTGAGGTGAGCTAGTGACCGACTAATAGTATGCCCGATTTATGACACATCCCTCTCCCGAAGTTCTCTGCTAGCGCAGTGCCCTAACCAGGAAATGTCATACTTAGGACATCGCCTACTCATCAGTGACCTAGCCTTGATGGGCCCTACTCAGGAATGTGTTATATTTATGGAACGCCCTACTCATGTGGTGCTCTACTGGTGACTTGCCCTAATCATGACTAGCCTGGCCACCAAGTACCCTATTCAGAATAGGTCCTATTTACATAATGCTCTACTCATGATGTGCCCAAGCCATGACGTGCCATGAAGGGCCCTGCTCACTATTTGATCTATTGCTAAAAATGCACTACTCATGAAGTGCCCAACATATGAAGTACACCACCCTTGACATGCTTGCAATATGTTCTCTAATCATGGAGTGCTTTATTCCTGCAGGTCCTTCCTTATTGATGCACCATACTCATTAAGTGCCTACCCACAAATGGTCCTTCTCATGGGATGCCCAATCCACTAATAAAGTGCCCTATGCATGTCATACTTTAACCGTGAAGTGCTCTACACATTGAATGTCCCATTCATGAGGTTCCGAACTGGTGAAGAACCACACTTATGAATTGAGCCAATTATGAGGTGCCCTAATCATGCAATGCCATTTTACTGAAGGACCTCCTACCCATGGAATTTCCTGTTCACTGAGGGTCCTAGAAATGAAATGCCCTTTTATCGCAAAGTGCCTTACGCATGAATTGCCCCGTGCATGCTCAAACCTTTCATGAGCTTCTTTAATGCCCCATGAAAGGTGTTCCCTCCTAATGAGGCCTCCAAGTCATGAAGAGCCTTGCATCTCGAGTATCGTATTCAAGAAATGTCCTACTGCTGAGATACCCTTTATCACAAACGGCCTTACTCATGAAGTGCCGCATCTGTGTTGAACTCTTTCATTAATGATCTCAACACCTGGCTATTGATGTTGCTTACTGATGTAGCCTCCCACTCGAGCACAACCCTACTGAAACGCCAGGAGCAGTACTTCAAATGGAGTGCTGTTTGGTACATGAACCCAGCATTGAAAGACTAGTATACCCTTCCAGTGCGTGCCATTCCCGAAACCTACGGGCTGTATTGAGGTGGACTGAGGACCGAAGGGGAATATGTGGGCGAGGAGTCTTAAAACTGAAACATTGACGTGCTCAGAATGCCGGAAAGGGGCATGCATTGTCACTTTGTTATGTTATCTTAATATGCTTTTATACTGTACCAAATCACCAACCTAGTACTTTGTTGTACCTGGGCTTGTCCTTAGGGTGGAGTACTGTGCCCCTCCCAGGTGTATGAGGACCTTAGTCTGCTGGAAGAAAGTAAATGAGCAAGGAGAAGATAAGAGGATGGTAAAGTGGGAAATAGGTTCAACAAACAGAGGGCGGGAGGGATGCAGCGGCCTAAGAATGTTTTGTGATGGCATGGATGCATGCCAGCCCTCTTAAGGGGACCATAGTTCTGCAAAAGGGAGGAGATGGATATGCCCTAAAGTGTCGTAATAACTGGCTCACGCTTCAAAGTAGGTTTTGGAGAATTGTAAATTAACTAAGCAATATGCCCTGAGCTGGGGGGTGGGGGCATTACCACTTCAGGTAATCCCCCGGGGCTCATGGTTACAGGCCAGAGCGAAGCAAGGGCCTTAATGCAGGACCCGGGACATTACCTGAAGTGGTAATGACCCCCCCCCCCCCAGTGAGGGGATTATTGCTATTAGTACTCCAATACATGAGACCGTGGTACGAATAGCATTTTTTTTAGTTGCAAGACGCTCTGTGTTTAGCAACCAGAAAAGGAAACAAAATGAAAAATGGGCCACCATGGAACTGGATACGATGTCCCTTCTCCCTTTCCGTGGAGGCCATTTAAATGACTAAATAAAAGGTTAAAAAAAGTAGATGGTCACCATGGATAGGGAGAAGGGACATCGTATCCAGTTCCATGGTGGCCAATTTTTCATTTTGTTTACTTTTCTGGTTGCTAAATGCAGAGCGTCTTGCAACTGAAAAAAGATGCTATTCGTACATGCAGGCTCTGCAGCCATTAAAAAGATATAAAACAAATATATAAAATGGCCGCCATGGAACGGGGCAAAGGGACTACATGTAGTCCCTGCTCCATTTCCACGGTTGCCACTCGGGGAAGGAACACAGAGCGACATGGCGCTGACCGGTGCCTTGTCGGGCTGGTAAGGACCCGGCGAGGGCTGATTAGATAGTTTGTAACAGAATCGTGCATGCTCTTTGGTATCACTCAAATACCAAAATGCAGAGTCACTGAACAACTGACTTCTTATAATTCGCAAAGTAAACAAGACAAATACGTGTCTTACAGAACCACACCACGTAACATTACCAAACATATGCTGACATTCATTTCCAAATTATGAAGTATAATAAGGTAAATGTAGCCATACAACGCAAAATGTTGTAGCACTTACGGTTAATTAAAATAATCATATCTATCTATCTATCTATCTATCTATCTATCTATCTATCTATCTATCTATCTATCTATCTATCTATCTTTCTATCAACCAATCTAGATCTGCCTATATATCTATAAAGATATATCTGTTGGGACATGGTTCCATGTTTGGGGTTAGTAGATAAGGACGACGAGGTTGTGAGGGAAGGGTACCACCACCAGCGAAAGGATGCAGGGTGCAGTGCAGCAGAAGGACAGGTGCTTAGGCTCCAGAGTCCATCTCTCTTTACCTTTGGCAACAGTCCCATCACCCAGACCAGGCACCGTACTTTTGCCATCCATTCTCAAGAATCATGAACATCTGCTACCCCAGCCCTGCTGCTCAAAGACCCACGCCTGACTTTACAGCTGCCAAAACTGCAGCAGTCCATGCAAGTAGGCACTTGTAAAATATACTTGGTAATAAGTCAGAGTTGAAAACTGTCTCATCCACTTGACAGGCAACTGGAGAGAGCGGGACCCACGAGGGAGTGCATGGCCGCAGCACCATGCAGCCTGCAAGTGCCAAACATTCACAGCTGGTTTCATTTTGGAAAGACTTGCATTGGTTCACTGAGGTGGGAGATTGACTCGTGAAGCAGAGCAAACCACGTGCAGAGACTGACAACAACCAACATCAGGCTCAAATGGAATTGAAAATGGCGGACAACCTTTTTAAGGGTGCTGTCCACAGAACCGCACGAAGGTGCGAAACTCCATGCAAATGTGAAGAAACAGTCAACATGCTCAGAGGCGTAGACAAGGTAGGGCCTGAGTAGGCAAGGCCCAATCAAAATCTGTGAATGCCCATTCAGCAACACAGTGTGGGCATTTACAGATGTTAGTGTCACTGCGGTGGCCGAACATTAGATTAATCCCCCACTTGTTAGACAATCCTGGCTACGCCTCTGAACATGCTCAGCACATGAAGTCACCTGCCTGAGCGTGGTTTGTCATGTGAAGACCCCGGAGCTAGGCCAATAGTCCAACAAGAGCAGTCCTCATTCAGTGCTGGGTTTGGAAGTTGAAAGACAGACAGACGGTGAGAAAGGGTTTAGGAGAAGGGCAAGAGAGGGGGGGGGACAAGGGAATGAAGGAGGTAGATAAGTTGCAGAAGCATTTCGACGGAGTAGGAAGGAGACAGCAAAGGTAGAAAAAGGGAATTTGTATAGGAGAATAGGAGGAGGAGGTGGAAAAAAAAAAGACCCTGAGAGGGGACTATAAAGGAAAAAGGTGGAGAACAGTAGACAGTGAAAGGACATGGGAAGGATGGAGAAGAGCAAGAGGAGCAAAAAGATAAGTGAACATAAGGGGGTGGGAGAAGATGAGAGTACAGGCTGGTAAACACACAGAACCACTAGGGGTTGAAGAAGAGAATCTAAAAGGAGAAGTCAAGAGAGCCCAATCATTGTGGGGCATTGAGCAGGGGGGAGTGCAGAGAAAGAGAGAAAGCGAAACAGATTAGGTGCTTGAGGCGGGGTTTAGAGAGGGGCAGTTGAGTGGGCTCGTAACCACCCCACACTGGTGACAACTGTGGAAGAGTTGGTCGCCTGTAAGTCTAGCCTCACGTCGAAAGCACCTGGGAACGAACGGGTATCCTGCAAAGCCTTTTCAGGTGTGGCATCCCCTCAAGCAAGCCCAGACTGCTTCAGTCCGGCAGGTTGAGAGGACCACCTAGAAAAATGAGTATCTGAATGACGACAACGACAGATGGAAGAACTGTAAAGGCAAAGACAGAAGTGCAGGGGGCATGTAGAGGAGGAGGTAGATGCATTTTCCCTAGCTCCCGCCCCCCAACCACCATCATATTGGAAAAGCAGGAGAAGAGCTATATGTGGGACCCCATGTATTGTCCCTCTACTGCATTGAGTGTGTGAGAGACTATATGCACTTAGGCAACCATACCGGATGTACCCTCACACTGATAGAGTGGAAGGATGTCTGCACGCACCTTGGGACATTATGGAGCGCTGAGTGAAATCTGACGAGGGCAGAGTGATGTGATGAAGAAGATATAGGAGGACATACTGAAACCATATGAAAATACTTAAGAATAACGATGTAACTGAAGTCACAAGACAAACATGTACACAATGATAATGTAATCATATATAAAAAGAAGATAAAGTAACTTGTTGACCAATAAGAGTAAATACACAGTAACACAAGGTAGATGAAACCTATAGAAGCTTGTTATAGAGGAAAATATAACGTGACCAGGAAGGCCATAATAGGAAGATGGGCTTGGCTCATGTCAAGACTCAATCCAGCTCCCTCAGAGACAGACCACAGGTGCAGATTCAGGAGACGTTGGTAAAATTGCTTGGTGTGCAAAATAAAGAGTAGTCTGTGTTGCCCTAGGATCAAGGGTGCTGTTTTAAGGAATAATTGAAAGGCACACAGGGAGGCAGACGGATAAGCTGTGTATGTAAGAGATATTTCTCTTAGATTAAAGAAGAGGAAAACATTTGCAAGAGCCAAGCATTGGACAATTAACAATGGATAATGTCTATACAAAATGGAGTAACAAGTCTCTAGAGGCCAAAAGAAGTAAGAACACTGAGTATAAGTAAATCAAATAGCAGTAAATAGGAGGTTGAAATGGACAAATTTGCAGTCTGCTCACACGTGATTCAGAAGTCGAAAACAAGGGCTATTCTTTAAGCTTTGGATGAAGATAGCAATGTGCTTACACTCCCTCAAATGTTCCAGAATAGAGAGAAGACTAGAAGTTCAACTACAGATGGGAAACTTTGTCTCCTGTCCGGACTGATGAGTGATGATGGATTAATTGGGAAAGTGGGGAGTAATCTGACATGACTCAAGCACCTGGGTTTCGTTTTGCTTACGTGCTGCTAACGAGCCGAAAGTTCAATGTTGGGTGAGAATGCCAACCAATCAGAGGGTCTATGGGGCAACATGCTATACAATGTTGCAAAGACCAATCTGATGCCATTTTCTCTGCTATAATCAGTTTTATACGTATTTAGAGGTAGTTTGAGGTGTGCCTTACAGGTAAGGGGCAGCCAATGAAGTACTAACCCATATGAATACCATAGGTACATATGTGCCTTTAAAACATCCTTCCCGTCAATAGGTTTTGCAGTTTGCCATGTAGGATGAAGTCATAGATGATGCATATTGGGGTATGTAACCTTTGTATAATCAAGTTTGTGTGTGAGTGTGCAAACATCAGTCCAATGTCTGCCAGTTTGCCCTGCTTTCTTCAATTGAGAATAAAGTAGCATTTTGCCATATATTCTGAGTCTGTCCAGTTATTTGGTCTGAGATCTTTATTGATAATTCCATCTAGCACAAGAGATGCTTCAAGGTGCTAGAGCACCTTCACTTGAGAGCAAGGAGGCAGAGGTCCCCCAGGAATTAAGGGAAGCACTGACAAACTGCAGTCTTCAAGCCAACTAGATGTGCTCCTTTTTGATGTCACTGGAAACCACACATTCATTTACCGGTTGATCCAAAGCCAGGGGGCTGCTTTATTTTTTTATAAAGTAGAGCAGATTGAACTTTACTTTATGAGTATCTATCTATCGATCTATCTATCTCTCTCTCTCTCTCTCTCTCTCTCTCTCTCTCTCTCTCTCTCTCTGTCTGTCTGTCTGTCTTGTCTGTCTATGTATATATGCACCTCTGTATCTCTGTATCTCTGCATGTATCTAGTTATCATTCTCAGTCTGCCTTTTGATAGTACACGTACACACAGGATGCTCATTTAGATTGTGACAATGGTGCCTGATCTGTTTGAAAATTACACAGATGTTAAGGTACATGTGCCAGATGTTATGCTACTGTATTTTTGTCAACGTGTTTATATTATTCTATGTTTCAACGTCAGGGCTTCTGAAAAGATGAAGTCATATTTATCCGTTTGAACTGCAACAACGGGTGGTCTTGGCTCCTCGCCGGGGACTGTAAGATAGCTCAGCAGGTTCGGCGCAGCAAGGGTTTTTAATGAGGGTGGGAGGCAGTTAAGACCTGGTACGGCCACCTAACTAGCCTCTATGGCTCTTAGCCCCTGGCCTGATCCCTGGGATTCCGAGTGCTGCGTTTTCCATGAGTTAAAACAGGCCACTATGAGAAATGCAATGCTTTATTACTCACAGAAGAACTACACAACTACAAAAGCAAATGGCCGTCATGGAAATAGTGAACGGGTGCTCAGCATAGAGCTCCTCCTCAATTTCCATGGCACCCATATACACTGATCAGTATGATGTGTGCAACGGAAATGGGTTGTGTGCAGGGATGGAAAGTGGGCAGTGTGAGCGCTGTTTGGAGGCAGTGCGGGCTAGTGGAAGAGTCAACAGGGAAGGCATGTTTGAGCTCTGGTAGAGCAAGGGGCAATCATAGAAGGCAGGGGGTGGGGCCAGAGGTCAGGTAGAGAGCCAGGGTCCTCGGAATGCTGGCATGTTTGTTTGTAATCCCCACAATTTGAGCTACCTGATTGGCTGTTTGGCTGCTGTCTGGTACTAATAAACACTTCTAGAATCTGGACGTTGGGTTCCCTCAGACCTGCATTTGGTACTTACCACATTGACGCATTATGCACCCAAATACCTGCCAGGCTGTAAACCGGAAACCGGACTTGTATATTATAGTAGTGTTTCCTGTCATAGATGCAAGGAGGAAGGGGTTAAAGAAGTAGGGCAATGAGATGGGAATAGATCTTGCTGAAACAGCCATGCTGCAGAACACTAGAAGCACATCATGCATGGCAAACACGTAACATAGTTATTATGCAAACTGCATCATCCCTGTTAAGGCAAAACAAGACTTTTCAATTATATCTTCTCCGCAAACTTGACTTTATCCTGCATAATACTGCAGAGAACATGCTTGCAATAAGTAGGCACACTTTCCCTAAGAGCCAGCACGGCTCCGGTAATAGCTAACAGTAAGCACCAAAGAGAAACGTTCTGTATGCTACAAGTGGGCTTGTTCTGCGCCTTTTACATGGTGAACAGGGTCACTCTACTCTATTCTACTCTCCTTCCTCTGCAACTAATCCAGAACAGGACTGCAAGACCTATCCTTGGCCTCAAGCCCAGGGACCGTATCTCCTCAGCCCTGAAATCTCTCCACTGGCTCCCCGTGGCTGCAAGGATCAAGTTCAAGACCCTCTGCATCATCCACAATGCTTTCTGGGACCGGGGCCAGCACTAGATCAACTCTCTCTTCCAAAATACCTTCCTTCTAGAGCCCTTAGCTCAGCTACCTCCAACTCTCTGAGGGGCCGACGCTTCTCCGGGCAGAGAGTGTGGGTAGATCTCTCTCCTCTGCAGATGCCTCCCTCGAGAATGGCCTCCCTGTCCCTCTCAAACTTGAGCTGGACCACCTGAAGGTCTGGAAGCAACTCAAGACTTTCCTTTTCTCCTCTGCTTTCTCTCTTTCCCCTGCTGCTGACCTACCTGTCTGCTGTGATGACTGGTTGCTTAGCTACCCTCAGAGTCTCACTGGGTACCAGGCTCCTCCATGATCTGTCTCCCCTGCACTGTCTCCGGGCCTACCTCACACTTAGGGGATGTAACTGTAACCCCTTCAGTCCCCTGCCTCCTTGCACTTCCCAGAGCCGTGCTGCCCTGGCTGCACTTACTCAGACCATTGCTGCCATGATTGCACTTCCCCTTTCCCTACCTGCGGCACTTCCCCATCTCCCTTCCCCCTGCACTTTGCGTTGACGCTCTTGCGCGATCTGCATGACAAAGGCCTAGTAAGATCGTTTGTCTTGTCCTGCCTCTGTCTTTCCTCCCTTGTCTTGTCGCACCTAGAAACACTTGGGTACCGGCGCGTTATAAATGACATATCATATGAATACCTCTTGCGCATCTCAAAGTTTGCTTCTCCTTCTTGAGTCTTGTCCATGAGCGCAGTGCCTTCATGAAAACAGCAATAAAAGATTAACCCAGAAACAAGAGCGCCATGGCTCAAAACATGGAAATTCCAGAAAAGATTGTGTGGAGCAGATCCAAAACATTCTTCTTAATGTCCTTTTTAAAGAAGCATTGGCAAAGTCAACCGTTTAGGTTTTTGTGTAGGCATGAGATAGACCTTTGCCATGCACTGACATAATGCTTCTACCTTGCTATAGGATGGCAACAGCTGGAAAATGGTGTGAGCACCTGGGTACATGATAGCAGATAACTTCAGTGCTTCTCAGACAATTATGTAATAATGGCGTATATGATACCTACATGCAAACTAAAACTGTTGGCCTTGCAAAGGCTTGTTTTCTAACAGGACCTCGGCACAAGGAACACAATTGAGGACACAAACGCTGCTTATAAATCAAGTGGCGTAAGGCACACTTGTTTGCAACATTTTTATTACACCATGAGATCATTTACAGCTGCAACTAAGCCATCAACTCTCAGAAGATAGTTCATAAAGAACACTGGCTGGCCATATACAGCACAAAGTGTCATATTATTTCTTGACAGAGCTAGCTCAAAGAGATCCCATAAGGACGTTTTTTTATGGGGGGCAAGGGGTGGGAGGGGCCATTGGGATTAGCATGGCTAAATAACACCCACAAGCTCTATCTCCCTTATCAAATAGTATATCTCTCCTATCTTTACTCCAATGCAATAGATTCGGCTCACCACCTATTAGACTAAACTAAAAAGGCAGCAGCAAGTCCCAAAAAAGGGACCCTGCTCCAAACAATGACCGCTTGATTATGGTCAGAAAACATGAATGTTGTCACATGTGAGAAATTAATATGTTTTACCTCTTACAATTCACTGTGGTGGAAATCTCCACTCTTATATAGGTGAGAAGGACCATCACATCTGCATTCAGACAATTGTCAATATAATGTTAATATGAACACATTCATTAGTGAGTATTGCATCATTTCTGCATGCTACAATCAGTGCTGCATGTATTGAATTCTGAGGTTTTACAGAATAAAGATCTTGGTTGCAGTTCATCATGGAGGCATTGGCCCATCATCATTTCACTGCTAACCTGCTTGAGCGTGGACCCCATCTGACTAGCATGGAGCTAGTCTCTGCAGAGCTCTCTTTTATTACTCCGAGTCCATAATCACTGCCATTGTGCACAGCCTTCTGGGAACAGACTCTGGCATCTTTAAGGGAAAGCACCAAGTAGGCAACAAAGAGAAAGGATCCCCAGGGTGGGTGAGGTTTGCAGGTGAAACAGGTGATTGGGGTGGGCGGGCTTTAAACTGGGCTCGAACGCAATAATGGCGCGCGTTACGGGTACTAGTATACAATTGTTTGTTAAGAAGGGATCACTTTTTCTCCTGTTGAATGTGGTGTTTGCAGATTTGTCCCTTTGGCTACACACCACTTTCTTCCTCATTTCTTTAGAGGCGGAGACTCCGTCACAAACAGGCTGAGCGCGGCCGCTTCCATATTGCGGCCAGTCCCCAACAGATTCCTAAATCAGGAACAGAACTCTGGGTGGAGCGCGTTCCCGTGTCTACTTCCGTGTCATGCAATGAATCCACTTTGATCTCTGTCATTACGAGATCAGTACTAGGAGCTACCTTGTCAAAACAACTGGTTAATGTTGTTCACGCTCGTTTTTTGCAGGTGCTTAGAGGATGTGCCCCTCAAGCCTATCTTTGGGGATCAGAATATCGATGCCCACGGATAGGCGTTGTTTCCCTGCATACTTGCTCCAGGTAGGCTGAATCTCGCACAGTTTCCCGCTGGGTTTTTCCACATCCCCCTCTTATAAAATGGGTCTATCTGTCTCCTTCCCTAGTCTTTGGGACAGTAGAGTAATGCATGGCTGACAGCCTATACCCACTCGGCCTGTATATAATGATGGTTACATGGGTTTAAGTTAACTCCTGAATAAAATGTTGGCTGGCTAGCCCACCCCCCCAGTGAAACACGCATTGGCAACGCCAACAGTTTTAACTTGTGTATAATCATTAGGCACTTGCCAGACACTGCCGTAGTGAGTATTGTATTGTATTTATTTATTTATTTATTTAATTACTTATTTTGTATAACATGCCATATAATGTGAGTTTGCTTTATTAGCATGGATGCTGGAACCTCTGTTGCTCTGCGTGGTCTTGCTTCCAAGACCAGAGCGTTGCCCCTGTGCTGTCCTCCGTTCCCATTATTTGCCCATTGATGGTAGCAGCTGCAAAATGGAGCAAGTACCTCGGCAAATAACATCAGCGCCTGGTAAATGGCTAATAATAATACACAAGCTAAAACTGTTGGCTTTGTCAATGGTTGTTTTTAACAGGGCTTCAAAGAAGGGCATGCATAGTGCTTATAAATCGAGTTGCTAAAGGCAAAAACCTCGATAAGACATTTTTGTAACACCAGTTGGCAGCTCCAATTAAGTTATTGGACCTCATTACAAGGTTGGCGGTGCAGGAAAAAAGTGGTGGTAATTCTGTTACCGCCACTATCGGTGCAACATGAGGAGCCACTGGCAGACTGGGGTGCCTGAGGGACCCCACAGAAGAGATGCAGCCCATGCTAGCAGTCCAGGGAGAGCTGGTTGCAGAGTGCACCTCATGTTCAAAAGCATATAGTATGGTGGACATAGGGGCACAAATAAATACTCCTGCACTTAGAGCATGGAGAACCTTGAGGGGACGACCAACCATGGATTCATGATCTAAGGCCTTTGGGGAGTGGAGTTTCTTGTCCAGAAATGATGGGTGCACAGGTGGGTTCAGGTTCTGGGATTGGGTCTAAGTAGCTGCCAGTTGGGGTCTTTGGTTGGTTTGATTTGGACCCCACTTGCAGGCAGGACCCAGACAAAGGGATCTCAGTAAAGAAGGAATTGAGGAAGATTTCCCATGAGGCAGAGAACACCAGAGCATTGACAACAAAAGGATGATCACTCAGGAGGTCCTGGAAAGGGCTACAAGCAGCTCAGGGGAGTATCAGGGGTCAAGCCAGCCAGCTAGAAGGCACTCCCACATCAAACACAGAGTTTGGAGGTGACAAAGACACCCACAAAGAGCTGAGACAGATTAGCAGGCCGCCAGTCGAGTTCCAGGTCATCACAGGAAAGTGGAGCTCCTACCATTAGATACCATGACTAGAATGAATTCACAGGAAGAGCAGGAGGCATGTGACAGGAGGAGTCCTGCAAGGCTGATCATATTGTGAGGGTTCAGAAATGAGAGGCAGACCACTTTGTGAGGTTTTCTCAACAAATGCCATTTTATTATTTTAACACAGATTTCCCTGCTTAAAATAACTAAAGGAAACACTCTAATAAAGGATATCTGTCCCTCACACTTATACATGCAACAAATTAATAAGGACATGCATGGCAGTTCAAAACAATAATGATTGTAACCACAGTCTCTTAGAATCTGGGGATATTAACCCTCCCCAGCTTTCTGCTTCAGAGTTCAAGAAATGAAAAGTAGGAAATCCTTGTCTGCAACAAAGTTCCAACACAGTTCTTTGCAAGTTCATTTGTTCAACAAAACGTTCCAATACTTCAATGTTTCAACAAAGTAAATAAAAGGCTTCAGATAAAGAACAACTTCACAGTTCATCAATAGCAACAATAATTGTCTTGGTCATGATGATTTGCCACAACGGATAATTTTAAAGAAACACAACTTCTTAGCTTTACTCAGCTCCTTTCTTCAGTAGCACAAGCACATAACATGTCTCTGTTAAAACCACTTTGTAGCACTTTTTCAACTTCCACCTGGTCTACTCTCATGCCAGACCCAATACCTCCAAAGGGTTTTTTCCATCCAGGTATACCTCCCTGCCCGAGCATCCTTTCACGGCTGAGTCAACTGACAAGAGGTTTACAACTGCTTTGCAGTATTCAACAAATTGCAGCTTCAAAATTCTTAACTCTTTTGGGAAAACAAGGTTGACAGTTCTGTTCTTTAATATTCTTTGATAAACAATGCTTCTCTCCTTCTGAATATCTTTCCCAGAAGGGCAGCTCTTGTTTCCCCACTACATCGGCAACCAAACAATGACAAGCAAAGGCTCTTTCTTTGTCTCTCTCTTGGCTTTGGCAATGTGAGTCTACACCAACATTTACTCTATGTTGTATAGAATATGGACAACAGGTATCACCACTTATAGATCTTTTGTTTGCCTCTTTCTATTGTTGGCAATATTGGTTAGTTTGTATCTGCCTTGACTTCAGTAGCTTTTGGCTTGGGCTACACTTGTGGGTGTTACCTTTCAGCAAAATTTCCCCATCGGGTGGTTGGGTTTTCCATACACTCACATGTCTAGAATTATAAACAATTTACTTTATTTCAAAGGACGTTTGCTGCTGCTCAATGTTTCGGTATTCAAAATTGCTTTGGGGACCTCTTTTAGACGGGAGTGGTGCGTTTGCTTCTTTTAAATTATGCGATATTCAAAATTAACTTCAAGGTTACTTTCACTCACACACGAGTGATGCTCTTCAACTGAATGCCTGTCTGGGATACATGAACGGGTAAGGAGCGCTCCCAGGTCACTTATCAGTGGGAGACCCTGGCCCTTCCACAGAACTGTTCCTGAACTCACCTAAATATTGCTTAACAGATGAGCTGCTGCTGAGATTGTGTTGTGGCAATTTCTGGCTGGGTCCTGGATAAGCCAATCCATCAATCCCCACCCAGGCAGAACACAAAGGTTTGGAGGTAAGCCAGACTGCTCATAAAATAAAAATAAACATGCAGGCACTCCCACACAGCATGTTGTTGGGGATGCCTGAGGGACACTAATCCTGTGTACAATTGCTTAACCCCAAATCTCGGGAGGATAGCTCAGGGGCAACGCGCTCGCCTTGGAAGCAAGATGACGTGTATCAACACAGGTTTGATCCGTGCTTAGAAACCTCTGGATATTAAGTGCGTTATAAATAACCATTTACAATTACAAAATTACAAAATCAAGACTGCCTTTGGGGACCAGGATGACTCTTATTTCCCTCATCAACTTGAACAATGAAAGACCACAACAAATTGGCTGGGGGTAGTACTTAAAAAATACAATACTCCTCAACTAGCCTCCATATAGGTGCATTTGGCTACTAATGCAAACTGAAAATGCTACATTTGTAGTGCAGCCAAAACATACAGACTACTCCCCAAAACAATTTCAAGATAGTAGAAGCATAGAAGTGGGGGGAAAATGTGATGTTTAATGGACAAAAAGGTGCCCACTGTGCCCCTCTGATCCTGGGGCCGTAGGGACGTGCCTACTGCCTAGACTTGCCTTAGTGGAGCACCAGATGTGCATGTATTAATGAAATGTGATTTATTCAGCGTGCATGCCGAAAAATCGGCCCATTGCCAATAAAAGCAGATAAAAGTCTAGACATAAAGAGGGTTGGCACATTGAATAAATGGACTCCATTTCAGGTGTGCGGCTTCAGCAGTAGCCCGGACTTTCCGTCTACGAAGACTCCGATGTGAAGTATGTATTTTGGAACTGCCAATGCTGCATTGAAGAAGAGGGGGGGGGGTAGATTTGCAAAAAAAAGAAAGAAAAAGAGAAGCGCTCCCTGGAAGCTCCACGTCAGCCGCCGAGAGCTAGGGGCCAAGCTCTGCCAGCGCAGCAGTGCCTTCTGCTGCAGACTGCATTGCAGGGTTTCTGCCAGGGAGTCTGCAAAGCAGAGGCACTGCGGGCTTCTCTGGGCAGAGATGGAGCAGAAATGTGCACGAGGAAATGTTTGACTTACTATCGGGTTAGTGTAGCAGTCACTAACCAATACGTGCAATCTCCATGCTGTAAAACCTGTACATAACATCCTTAATACTGGTGCAGAGATGCTGGATTGCAATTATTCATCGAAGATCACTGGCTACACAAATAGTGATAGAACTAAACATGCGTTCAGCCCCCTTACGAATTACAACAGAACGCTCAGATCATCATGGAACAGCAGTGTGCTTGCAATGTGGGCGTGGGGGTCAAGAGACCAGGCATGTGTTGTGTTGGTGTTTGGGTGGGAATAAAGAAGGCATCATGTATTATCAGGAATAAAGTACCCTGACACCTGTATATCAACGCGATCTGATGGGTGGTGTCACCTGCGAAGAGTGTTAAGTTAAAGAACATCTTTATTGCGTACTTTTTTACCTCGGTGTTTTTAGGCTGCTAGGTGCTGCACGGGTGACTTGTTACACTTCTCCACAAAATGGACGATAACGACGGAAGTTTGGACCCATGTTGAGCAGCAATTCTGATTGACAGACCAGCAGAGAGGGGTACTTCATCTAGAGTTTGAAGGAGCTTGACCTGTGAAGTGGTAGCCAATGGATAGTGGCCCTTTCCTCGATCGAGGTGGCGGTTGGGGTCTCGCTCCTGCCGGGTGAGGGGTTAGGCTGTGCCGCAGTTAGGAGTCCTTAGGGCCAGGACAGTTGAGGGCTATCTGAAACGTGTACATGTATGGGCATCCCCAGGTAGCCAATGTTTTCCTAACCTCATTGTAGGAATCCACGAGGCCAGGCCATGCCGTTTGCACAAAGTTGATGTGCTATGCTCTGGCAACACCTATGTGTGGGTAGGGCAGGGTTCTTCAAGTTTGTTCCTCATGAACGAAATCCACTTCCTGCTTTCAGGATATCGGCACAAAATATATGTGATAACTGCGAGTCTGAAGTATGCATTCCAACCCTGGGGAGAGGGCTGTAATGAGGCCATATTACCCAAGGCGATGGGCCAATCCTGTCGGTAACGGCACCGCCGCCCGCATTGAGGGAGTCTCGCTTCGCTGGAGCCCTTGACTTGGGTGGCGGTGCTGTTACCAACAGGGTCGGGCCGCCGCTGATGGTAATATTGCCTTTAATACCCATGTAGTTACCTAAACAGGTGCTAATGTTGTTTATTATTTTTTTTAAAGAAACTTACATTTTCTGTCCGGTCCGGACCGTGTCCTGGTTCACAGTTCATTTTTAATGTTGATGACTGTGACATCGTCACATTGAAAAGTGACTCCGGGAACCATGGAGCGGTGTCGGGCTGCACGGAAAAGGTACTGTAGAGGAGCAGTTACATGCCTCTATATATATGTTGGAGGCCTGAGATGGTGCAATGCTTGACACCAGCAGTGGTGCCAATATTGCAGCGGATTTCCAAAAGAAAGTATCCACTGAGAAAACCCTATCGAATGTATCTCTGAAAAGGCGACAGTCTGAGGGAGGAACTCCCTGTAGGACAGGGTCGGACTGGAACAAGAAATAAGCCCGGTCACCCAGAATAAAGTAGCCCACCCCTCACCTCAAAAAAGTGGCACACCCGTTGCCTCACAACCGTTGACCTCTGATGACATTACCAGAAGTGATGTCATTTGACCCCACCCCAAAATGATATCCCGGGAAGTGATGAAACATGACCTTCCACCCCTTAATAAAACAGGAAGTGGCATCAAATAGCATTGTTTCTAAGTACACTAAATTACTGTGAATCCAAGCAGACATCCAAGGCCAAATGATAATATGTTATTGTATAGGAATTACGCCTAAGCTCTTTTTTATAGAACAAATATGCATACAATATCACCCAACCTGTGTTGGTACAGATTTATCAACCTAAGAAGGATGAAAGGCTTTTTGAAAAAACAAATATATATTTTTCAAACCGGCCCAGGCAGAGCCACAAACCGGCCCCCACTCCACAGGGACATTTCAGAAAATCAACCGTTCAATAATTGTACAGATGCTGAAACGCAAGTAGACTAAGTCATCATAGAACCTGGCTATAAGTAGTGATTAGACTGTAGGCGAGGCCGCCATTGGATAGGAGCTGGACATCGGTGTCATGAATTTAGTAAGCCCAAACCCATGTAGAGGAAAGGTCGAGAATTGTGTTGCGGCAAGAATAAGCTGAGACCGTGGAAGCGCATGGCAAGGCTGTCTGGCCTGGTATCAAAAACTGAAGCAGCCAAGGTCGGTTATCTATACTTGAAAACAGTGAATGTGCAAAGGATGAATAATCCCTTGTTAAGGTGCAAAGAAGGTACACCAAGAGTGTCAAGTTGTATTCATTTAAAACATTTAAATGCCGCAAAATGGACCAATTCATGGTCTCCTGTCAAGTGAGCCAAAGAAGGAAATTGAGTTGCGTTTGGAGTCCTAGAACAACGATAGTGGAAGCCTGCACTCCCATATAGCCCCACAGAGAAGGATACTTTGCAAGGCCAAGTTCCAAGATAATCTTCATGGCAGAAGGCATGGATGATGAGAGATTTTGGGCTAATTGGGTGGACCGGTAAAGTCAAGTCCACCTCCTGGCACTTGGGTCTGATCTTACATGCTGCTAAGTGAACCGAATGTTCCAGACATGGCACAAGTGTGCCAACCAATTGTAGAGGGCTGTATAACGAATGGCCTTATAGTGTGAAGACCAATGATAAACTGTGTACTTAATAGTGTTAAAGATGACATGTTTTTAGAGGTAGGCATACATTGTCCGCCTGACAGTCGGCAGCCAATCACAATCTTAGTCCCTATACAATATATAGATATTCCCCCTAAGCCTATCACAGCCTTCTGATAGGTTTTCTATTATTTGCTATGTAGAATGACGTCACCTCTAACATATGTTTTGCATATAGTATGTTTTTATGGGAAAATCGTTGAAAGCCTGAGCGAACGTATGATGATGTCCGTTGTAACCCCCCTGTTTAAATAATTGTTAATAAAACAGTACCTTTCCCATCTTCCTGAGTTGGTTCGATTATTTGGACTCAGAATTACTCTGCGATCCCATCCATTGCATGCACATTACTAAAGGGGCATATGCTCACATGGTAGCAGATGATGGTTGAAAAAGATCCAAACTAGTTTGTCTCCAGTATTTTGGACAATTGGGCATCCTCCTACATTAGTTAGATGATCGCGGGGCTTCCTGTGGAGAGTGCCAATAGACATAAACTTGCAAGAAGAACGGAGACAGTAGGCAGGTCCCACTTTGATGAAATCCCTGCCATGTTTCCACGGGCGCTGTGCGGATGGAAGGCGAAGTGGTCGGATTGAAGGAGGTCTCGAGTCGATTAACGAATGGTGAGTAGACTAAGGGGAATAGCAGATAAAGGGGATGGGATTGTGATAGTTTTTGAGTAACATGATATATTGTGAAGAGAAAAGGTAGTGCCTAGGAGACCTGAATCAAGGGAGTTTCAGACAGAGACATCTCAAATCAGGATTACGTAAGATGAAGTCTCAAAAGCTGTATAGGGTATAAAATAAAGGTGAGAGAGATAAGGTGATCACAGGGTTTATACATATGTACATTCAACTAGTTTGAATGTTGTTTGTTTAGTAAAAATATCGAAGAGTGATAGAAGTTGTGAAAACATTGCAACAGTGATTGTTGCTTAATGACGTGATTGGCGCCAATCAAGAATACATATATATAGCCAGTTAAAGCAATAGATATTTTGAATAAGAAAATAGGTAAACTGATGAAATTAGAGGCTTGAGCAGCGATTGATGGTGCATGCTCATATTTGTTGTTTTAAAATGTTGAAAAGTGGTGATTCAAGCAAAAAATATAAAGGCTAGTTAACAGTCTGGTAAGTATTGGCAGTCAAGTGAGACTTGTCATTATGCAAGACACTCCTCTTATGCACTTATGCAAAACATTACCAAAGCACATGCTCAAGCTCAAACAGTATATTGAGGAATGGGTGAAAGGTACGGCAGATACAATTTTCATGCTGTGGCCACAAGGGGGATTTTTTTCAAAAGCTGTATTGCAACACATGACCACATACTTGCATGCTACATACATGCAAAAGAAATTGGAGAAAAGATTAGCAATTCTAGAGCTCCAGAAGAAGTACCAAAAAGGAAGAGAAGATCTGCTACCTGAGGAGTGGATGTTTAGTCAGCGCAATAAGAAAGGTGCTGAGCACTCAGCTCCCCTTACCTCACACGAAGCAAAAGGTGCTAGTATGGAAGAAATAGGGTTATATCCTTCAAAGGAGTTGAAACAGGTATAGTAATCCGATATACGAACCCCCTGCTTACAGTAGTGACAATAACCCAGAGGAGAATAAGAGAAAAGAAGAGATCTATAAGGTCATACCAGACAAAGAAGAAAGGAGTGAGCGGTCGAATCTGTCGACAGAGATAGACAGGGAGATTAAGAGATGGATAGGAGAGAATGATAAAGTTGATGAGATAAAACGCTCGTACAGAACTAATGGATGGTAGGACACATATTACTTAAAATAGATGGGAAAGTTAGGCAAAGAAAAGATAAGGACGAACAAGAAAGAAAAGACAAGGAACGAGTGAAGAGATTGAAAGAAGATGAGCAGAAAAGAAAGAGCAGCAAGCCACGAGAACAGATGTATCAGGAGGAGCAAGAGAGAAAAGAAGAACAAACAGAAGAACAAAGAAAGTATGACAATAGACAGAGAGCGATAGAAGATAGGAATACAAGAGAAAGGAAGAGAAAAGAGGAAGAAGCACAAAGATTAAGGGACAAAATATTACAGAGACGATGGGAAGAAGAGAAAAGAAGGGAAGGAATAAGGAGAGGAGAAGAACAAAGGCAAGAGGAAGAAAAAATTAGGATGCGAGAAAGAGAAGAGAAATAGTCGAAGAAATGGTCCAAAAAAGGAGACATCAAGGTCTTGATACCATTCTCATTCAAAAGTAATCAATAGGGCCAAGCCCAGAAATACAATGAGATAGAATAGAAGACTTTCTTGCGATTAAGAAAGCAACACAAATGGCATCTAGAGTAGTATAGGAAGAAGAAATATTTGAAATGGCAAGCATTGGCGAAAGGATCGACAAGGTTTATCAACAGTCAAGGATGGGATTCAAGGGAAGGGTGATCAATCCCTAGCATTTCAATAACGAAGCGAAGAACAACATCTGTTTCATCATGGACGTAGAGCATTGTCTTTAAGTAGACTGAATCTAGATAAGGGCGAAGGGGATGATAGTCACACTAGATGGGGAATAGACATGTCGGACGAGGAAAGAAAGTACAGTCTTGGGGTAGAAGGAGGGAGAGCGTGCACCCATGAAGGAAGTCTGGAAATGGATAAAGAAGTGAGATGGTCGAATCTGGAACAGCCTAAAAATAGGATGCCAGATCACATATCATACCTGGACCGTCCCCGAGGAAAATCATACAGTGAGAAGGGAGAGTCTGTTGGGGAGGAGCTAGCGCGTTGGCTAGCACCTTCCTGCACCCCCAAGTGCTTTACAATTAGGCAAGAATTCTCTAAGCACTAGAGCACTGAGAAAGCTTTTTCATGCAAAAATAATTACATACAGGCATGGCCAGCCACGAAATGAAAATAGTTAGTATATAAATATAAGGTGCAAATAACTATATTGCTGAATACATTTGTAAAACTGTTAAATTGTAGTTCGTTTTTCCCAGGGCACTATAAAGAGCTCTGTGCCAAAATGAATTCTGGCAGAGCACACAAAGTGGCTGAGCAGCTGTTTCCTGTCCATCAAAAGTCAATGTATACTAAGAATAGGAGTGTACATGCTTAATGCACAACATACAACATTATGGAAAAACAAGGTTTTTAAGCAGAATTACATTCCTAAAACACCCCCCTCCCTCACAAATCACCATGACCCACTGAACAACTGCACCTGGGTTATGTAGCCTTCATCCTTGAAGTTCACCTGGCCACAGGATCACCATTCCCCTTTGTCACTGTCGGGGGGAAATTCTCCCGGGGTCGGCTGGGCCGTCCGCGGACCTCCGGGCAGGGAGGCCCCAACTCCTCCCGTATATCCCAAAAAATGAGTATGAGGTGCACGCAAGAAGCAAGGTGATTCTGCTGTTTATTAAACAAAACGGCAGGGATGGGTCAAGGATCGTACCGTCCGTGCTGACACTCTCTCTCCAATCGTGGGGCTCGCAGGCACTTTTTACCTTAGTATGACGCGCTACTTGCGTCATCTGGGAAAATTTAGCAAAAAACCTATCGCCACTCTGGATTGGTTCCTCGAGTGGTAGGGTTAGTATAGCATACTTATAGAGAGCGTTGTTAGTGGTTGAGGATCAGTCAGGTGGTATACTTGGGTTGTCCCTTCAATTTGATACATGAAAATTGTTACATGAAGACCCCTTAGGATTGGCTTATGTTAATGGCGTCAGTGATAAGAGCCCCATGTTCTGATTGGTCCACTCGCGACCCCCCCAGTCTGGGACAATCGCTGTTCCCAGCTCGCGGTGCACCTGTCATTTGCAACAACGTATCACTATGGGTATGTGCAGATAATGTGAGGATTTATTCATATGCTGGAAGGCAGACTACTCCCACCGCGGCAGATGTCCATTGAGTCGCTTAATTGTATCTGCCTGTGTCTTGAAACGTGGGATCCAGGCGCCTCCCTCCTCCTGGGCCTGGCACCCTGTCAGGTTCGGCTTGGTCACGTGAGGAGAGACCGTGGTTGAGGCAGAATTCTGCACATTTAATATTGCATTTTCCACTGTGTGCCTGGCTTAATTTGCAGGTGTGACCTTGGCGTCGGCTTGCGGCATGCGAGTTTGCAACATTGTGCCCTCGACTGTCTGCTCTCGCCGGGCTCATTATGCAGGGTCAGCAACTGTACACTTGCTCGTTCAATGTTCATGGAAGCTCTTGCATTGCGGCCTACTTGGGCCTGGTGCATAGGTGGAGGCGTTTGATGCACGGCGCTTTAGGTTATGGTATCATATTGCTTTATCCCCAGTATCATGTCTTCGTTATATTTCTCATTGCAATGCATGGGTTAAGGAGAAGCGTGAGCAAGCATTTTAGATGAGTTCATTGTGCGTCTTGCGTTTCTGCATTTTGAAAAACCTATGTGAAAAATAATAAAGATGCGCGTCAGTGGGTGTTTCCGTCACCTACGTCATAGCACTGAATATGTTCTTCATGTGGATTGGTGTGGGAGTGTCCAGTGTGCATGTTTGCACGGGTGTGCTGACCGTTGGCTAGGTCGTCATGGCATCTCTAACGATGTGTTCATTTACTGTTGAATGGTTCAGTCGAGTTCATCCATGCCGCAGGTGTCGGCATGGGCAGGGCAGGCTGGTGGGCAGGCTGGTGGGCACATCCGTATGTTCCTGTACCAGGGTATTTGGTTGTCTGGTAGATGGGCAAACTCCTCTCATGGGGGTACCTGGACCGCGATCCTCTAGGCCAGGGGTGTGAGGGGATTGGTGGGAGTCTTTTGTTCCATTCTCCCACTTCAGTCCCCCCTCTGGTCGACTTGTCGACCACAAACATATCCTTTTCCTTATCTCCTCTCACTCTCCAAATGTCCATAGTGGTTGACATGGTCTTCAAATGGCCAATACATATATACACAGGTTCCTCCAGGTGTGTAGTATACCCATTTCCCTATGTAGCTCCTTGGGTTTCTTGGGTTTTCGAGCTTCACAGATGGTGGGTCCAGGTGGTTGGTGATGATCTGTTTGCGCAGTTTTTATCTCTCTTTTATTATTGTGCCTGTGTGCTGGCCATCATCTGCCGGCATCAAGGGGTGCATACCAACCATTTCGATCATTTCATCTGTGGTGCGTGCCTTCCGGGCCTTCAAAAATCTAATTAGGATCAGTGTAGCTCCAGCCAGTATTATGCTTCCAACTATAATCTTCAGTCCGTCCGACAGCCAAGATGGCATCCATGACCATAATAGTGAAAACCAGCTGTCGTCCCTCTTCACTCCTTTACTTTCATCCATCATTTTGGAGTGCATCTGGGCCAGTTGTAATACTGCTTCTGTCAGTGTACCATTTTCAGCAACGTTAGCAGGAATGAATGTGCAGCATGATTGTCCTATCTTTGCGCAAACTCCTCCTTCCATTGCTGTGAGGAGGTCCAGTACATATCTGTTCTGTAGTGCTACCATCCTCACTGCTCGCAGTTCCTCTTTTATTGCTTGGAATCCATTTACTGTAGAATTAATTGTCATCATTAGTTCCCATCGAGTTATCTGGAGCCATTTTGCGTTTGCGTAAGCTTGTAGTCCCGGATGTATTATTGAGGAGAAGAACATTGCTGCTCTGCTGAATAGTCTGTGTTCTGGTGGGATTGAAGTGAGTGCTGTTTCCGACCTTCCCCATAGGTATTTTCCTGTCAGAGGTTCTCCTTGTCTTTTCTTTCTATTCAGGACAGTGTTGTTGCTGTTGTTTTGGCACTCTGGCCCCTTCTGAGGTGGTACAGATCTCTTCTTCCTCTTGTTTCCTTCATCCATTTTAGGGAAGTTCGCCACGTTCACATGTTTCTGGGGCACCACTAGTGATGGTACATTAGCGTGTACCATTGTGCAAACACCATTCCACAGAGGGGGCAGTGTGTGGTATGACTTGTCTCCTCAGGCCCAGTAATGGTCCATTAATACTGCTGTCCCTGCTCCCCCCTCAGGTAACTCCATCACGCTTGCACAGTTGGTGTTGTATCCCACGTCCACTTCTATTCTATGTAGGTAGCATACTTTAGGTGCAGACAGCGGCAGTATTGTTATTGGGTCTTCATCCTTCTCTATCCACGTTAGCATGGGTACGTACTTGACCCAAGTCATCCAACATCTGTCATTGTGTTCAGCAATAGTTGTAAAATTTTCTCCCGTTACCATGTTGCTGCCAACCACTCCTGTGTCCCATTTGTTGTCCAGGTACACCTTCCCTGTTATTATTACCAGTGGTCTTTCCCAACATCCTTGTTTACCAGGAACTTCAGTGGCGTACCAATCACATGGTAGGTATTGTAGTGTTACTTTCTTTGTTTCTCCTTTTTCAGGGCCACTTGTCATGTATCTGAATGCTTCAGCATGCAAACTGGTGTTGTGGTAACTCAAATAAGTCTTGAGGAAGTTGTTTTCGTATGGATATGTGTCTCGCGTTTTCCATACCAGGTGCACCACCGTCCCTTGAAATCTCCCTTTCGTTTGGAACAGTGCCAAGTATACTATACATCGTGCTGTTTTTCATCTATCTCCGTGGCAACGAAAGTTCGAGAAACGCTCATGGCGTATGGGATCAATGAGCAGACGTAGCAGCTGTCTTCTGTTGTCTGCTTACCTATTTGGGTCATGTGTTGGTACCACATGTTGTTCGAGACGTGTGCTGAATCTTGTATGTAATTGTCAATACCTTTATTATCTGAGTATGTGCTGCGTTTAACTCTATTTCCCTTGTGTGGGATTTTGCTAGTACCACCTGACGTAACACCTGTTGCAGCCGTGGGTGGGGGTATATTAGGTTTGGGTACAGCCAAAATATTGATAGCATAACTTTCCTGCCATACAGAGGCAGCCAAAAACCCGGTGATCATCAAAATCCCTATCATCTTTATTACAGAGGCTAGTCTCACCGGCATTTTGCTCTTACCTTGCTGCAGTCCGGCAGCTTATTCTTGTGACGTTAAAGTTGCCCGCCTGAAAATTCTCAATATGCTTGTTATTAGTGTTAGTTGTTGTTTTCAAGCTCTCCCTATCAAGTAATCGTTCAGTGCCCAGGCGAAGAGCTGTTCCCACGCCAATCTAAGCTATCTATCTCTTAGGGCAGGCAAGTGTTGGTGAAGATGGGGCATTGATTGTTCTATGGCCAAGAGAAATGCTGTGTAGTAGACACGTACCCTCCTTCTTTTCAGGTACTTTGGCCTTTTTATGTGATAGACAAATTGGTGTGAAAGCTCTTCAGGGTAGTTATCATCTGAGGGTAGCATCTACTCCTGGGCAATGAACTTTGTTAGTTATCTGTTTTCTTAGCAGTACAATAATACGCGGTACCTGCATGTGCGAGAAAGAAAAAAGAGAACATTCAAGTGTTTACATGTGTATATGTGCAAGACAATGTCCTTCAGTTGGTTGATTACTGCAGTGGGTTGGGAGTCGATGGGCAGAGGGTTTGGGGCTCAACTGGCGGAAGTCTCTTTACTCTTTGATCGTGTGACCATGGGGTGGGCGGTATGGGAATTACCCTTTTCTATTTCAGTAGTTGTCTCTGGGGAATCTGGGGGGTGGTAGGGTATGGAGGCACTTATGTCGTCAGCTGTGGTAGAAGTCTCTTCCTCCGTGGGTGACGCTGTTGCTGTTCTTCCAATGGCCCTGTCGGTGACGCTAGGGCGGGTCTGGAGTTTGCAGATCTTTACGTCGTATAGGTGATTCCAAGCACGTTTGTCCTGCAACTTTACCGCTCTCGTAGATACCTCCTCTAGAGGTGGGGGCCAGTGAAGCGTGGGCTGTTTCACTTTCTATTGAAATTGCGGAGTAGCACGTGGTCACCTTTAGCAATTTTGCACAGTTTTTCCTTTTCCAATTCTTTATCCGCGTCTTCTTGTTGATCACTCTTAGACCCACCCCGCGTGCGCTCGAGCTGTTGAGACACAAACACTACACTAGTAATCAAAGAAGACACATATTGGTATATTTCATCACCAAGAACAGTTGCAGTGTTTTCATAATCTGTGAATGCTCTTGATGTTGGCGTTAGAGGAAGGCGCATTTGACGTCCGGTCACCACCCCGTGAGGAGTGAGGTGGTGGTCAGAGCCTGGTCTATTCCTCAGCTCAAATAGAGCTAGCGGAAGGAAATACAACCAACTCTTCTTTGTTGCTTGCTGTATCTTTGCAATTGCCTCCTTCAGTAGGCCATTCAGGCATTTGCATATACCGTTGGCCTGTGGGTGATATGCACATGCAAATTTATGCTTGATGTTCAGTAAGGATGTGATGTGCTGGAACATTTCATTAGTGAAATGCGGGCCATTATCTGACCGCAGTACCTCACACACTCCCCACCTGGGGAAAACCTCCCTCACTAGAAATTTGGCTGCTCTGAATGCATCTGGGTGTGAGCAGGGTCCTGCCTCAATCCACCTGGAGAATGGGCATACTACTACAATCATATACCTATTTCCTTGACATGCGTTGATCATATCAACATAGTCAATATGGATGTGCAGGAAGGGTCCCTCTGGCCGGGGTATAGTACCTTTTATCACCTTCAGCGTGTGACCGGCCGTGAACTGTTGACATGTGAGACAATTGCTGATAAAATTTGTCACATGGGAATTTAACTCGGGACAGAACCAATCTTCCCTAATTCGTGCTGCAATAACTTCCTTGCCTGTGTGGGCTGGGTGATGGAGTTGGCTCAGGGTGGTGTCCAATAGTGCCAATGGCATTACCATCTTTCCAGTGTTACCCTGGTGCCATAGTGCGTCAGTTGGTGACATTGTACATCCTCTTTTTACCCATATTTCTTTTTCTGCCATTGGTGCAGCCGCTTGTAGCTCCATTATCTGTGTGGCTGGGAGATGGGTGTACCCTTCTCTTACCAACATCTCTTTAGCTATCCCCCTCCCTCTCCCTCTCTCAAACTCTGGGGGGTTCCATATCTCACCAAAATATGCAGCATACTTCGCATGTGCGTCTGCTGCTGCATTTCCTTTTGAGATATGATCTTCTCCATTAGTGTGTGCGGTACATTTGACCAAAGCTAATTCTTGGGGGTCATTTATTACTTCAATTAGTTCAGCTAATAAGAGAGCATGTTGCACAGAGGTGCCGTCAGCTCTCCTGAACCCTCTTCTCCTCCATTTGGACAATTCTGAGTGGACAGTAGACGTGACATATGCGCTGTCACGATATATAGTCACTCTTTTGTCAAAGCTTTCCTTCAATGCCAAGATCAGTGCAACCAGTTCTGCTGCTTGAGCAGAGTAATGCTGTGGTAATTGTACGCATTTCACCGCCACACACACCGGTTCCTCGGTCATTTTTACCACTGCTGCCCCAGTTCTCCTTATCCCATCACTTTGGTCTATTGTTGATGACCCATCAATGAACAAGAGCTCTCCTCCATCTAGTGTGTCCTCTTCAACTTTTCTAGTACACGAGTACATTTCGGTAGTCTGTGTACAATCATTTGCATAGTCTCCTTCCTCAATTACTTCTGCTATAAACCTTGCAGGATTAACTGTGCTGCATCTAACAATTGATAATTCTGGTCTAGATAAGATGATCTCATAACCTGACACCCTCTGCGTGGTTAGTGTGGACTTGGGCTTGTTCAATATTGCAAATAGTGCATGTTCCACAAATAGTGTGGTTGGGCACCCCATTGTTATTGATGATGCTTTCTCTACCGCAAAGGCAGCTGCGGCGAGACCTTGTTCGCAAGGGAAATGTCCTAACATCACAGGATCCAAGTGGCCGCTGTAAAAAGCTACTGGTTTGTAACCCATGCTTGTTTTTTGAGCCAACACTGCTTTCATTACTGCTGAGTCGCAATGTGATAATATAAAGAATTGTCGTTCATAATCTGGGGTGGCCAGTACCAGAGCAGTTGATATTGCATCTTTCAGTTCATCAAAGGCCTCTTTCATTTCCATTGTCCACCCCAACTTTTTCTCCCCTTTGTTAGCTTCTTTTAATGCCTCAAGTAGGGGTCCTATGTATGAGCCGTAATCAAATACCCAGGCTCTACAGTAGTTGCACAGTCCCAGGAACTGCTGCAGTTCCCTCACTGTTTGGGGCAGCGGCGTTTTTGAAATGGCCTGTGCTCTTTGTGGTGCAATCTTTCTTCCGTATTGGGATATGAGCTGACCAATGTAAAGTACCTGTTCCTGACAGTACTGTAACTTTTCCTTGTCTACCTTGTAACCCTTTTCAGCCAATATTGTCAGCATCTTCAATGAGTCCTCTCTGCATCTTCTTTCACTTGTGCTGCAAATTATTATTCCATCAACATACTGCAACACTGTGCTTTCCACTTCAATGTTACCCAAGTCCATCTGTATTACTCTGTTGAAAGTTGAGGGTGACTCGCAGTACCCTTGTGGCAATCTGGTGTGTTTCCATTTTGTGTTTCTGTACGTGAAGCTTGTCAGATCTTGTGAGTCTGGGTGCAGAGGTATTGAGAAAAAGGCATTTTTGAGGTCTATCACTGTAAATCGTGATGCCTCTGCTGGAATGCCACACAATATTGTGGCCGGGTTTGCTGCTATGGGGTATTCTGCTTCCACTATGTTGTTCAAGGGTCTGAGGTCCTGGATGAAGCGCCAAGACCCCCCTTTAGCTTTGCGCACTGGGTATACAGCTGTGTTACATGGTGATTCTGATGGTACCAATATGCCATTATTTATAAGGGCAGTTATTGTTTCATATATGCCCTCATCTGCCTCTTTTGATAGTGGGTACTGCTTCACTCTGGGGAGTATTGCACCTTTTTTCAATTTTATTCTTACTCCCCCTATACTTTTTATGCACCCCACATCATAGGGACTAGTAGTCCAAAATGATGTTGGTACCTTTGCCATATCCTCCTCAAAGAAGGGAACTGGGGTGGATGTGGGTGCTTCAAGTGCCATTGCAATTTTCTGTGCCACTTGTTTGTATGTCACTCTTAGCCATATTTCTACACTCATCATAAATACCATTTCACCTTCTTCCTTTTCTTCTGAGAAGAGCTCCTCGTCTGACACCTGGGTGAGCCTACATCCCTCTGCTAGGGCTATCACTGCCCTCCATGCTCTTCCTTCTCTGTCTTGGGCATGTACTGCGATGTAATCAGCAGTTGCTGTAATGCTTTCTATGTTCACTGAAATCACCTTTCCTTCTGGTTCATTGGCTCGTTTTTCTGGTCTAAACAAATAGGCTGCTGGCCTCCTCCAGATCTTTCCTTCTATTCCTGGCATCCATGCAAATGCCATGTCTGTCCCGTACTGGAACAGTTCACCATCTACTGGCTCAGCCCTAATCACTGTCTGTCCACAGTATGCTTGCATAATTTGTCGTGCGGTGAGCATGTTTATTCCTGGAGTGGAGCAAATTATGCCGTCCTCCGTAAAGGAGATCGTCATATTCAACCTGCTCATTATGTCTCTCCCCAGTATGTTTACTGGTGAGGCCCTAGAGTATAAAAGCGGAACTGACACGTTATAATCCCCTATTGATAAGGGAATGTTATCAGTAAAGGGAACCAACCCCCTAGCCCCAGAGAATCCTTGGGTGTTCATGGCTTCACCTGACATCTTAAATTTACCTTCCCTTATGCAAGACTGGGTCGCCCCGGTGTCAACAAAGAATGATAATTTTTTGTCACCTATCGTTACCTCTATGCGTGGTTCCTCCGCACTATTAGGTGTTACCGAAAGGATGGGACACACCAAGGCCGTCTGTGGGCTGTCCTATTGTGGGTATAATGATTGACCACTTCCTGTGTAAGGGTTGTGTCCCAGGACCGTCACCCTTCCCAGTTGTGTTTGCTGTAGTTGTGTATTGGTAGAGGTTATGTTATGGTCTTGAATTTGGGCAGGTTGCTGTACTTGCTGTACTTGGGGTTGTTGTGTTATCGGTACCTGTTGTTGTGGCAGTGAATATGTCTGTGGCTGTTGTTGTGTTACTAGTTGTTGCTGCCCATTTCCCTGTTGCGATGCCTTCTGTTGCTGGATGCCCTGCTGTTCCTGTGTAGGCCCTTGTTGTCCCTGTTCTCCCCATGATGGTGTGCCTGGTCTCACTCTACACGTGTGTGATATGTGCCCTACTAATCCACAAATCCAACACACCGGTGGTTCCCTGTTCTGCCATGGAAAGCTTCCTGAGTTGTCCTGGTATACTGGTTGCCGGTGGGGTAGAAATTTCTAAATCCTCCCCCTTGCTGTTGTGTGTGATATCCGTTTCCTCTCCCCCTCATCATTCCTCCCCTTCCCCTTTTGTAATTATAATATCCAGCTCCTGGCGTTGAGTATCCTCCTCCCATGTTAGTCGTGTATGGTTGGAGTGGCAGCAGATGTTGTGTTACAATCTGTGATGATTGTATTTGGGAGGGATCTTGTACAGCCACTACTTGTGTGGGGTTTTGAGTCATTGTTGCAGGTGTAGTTATTAGTGCACCTTCCATCGTGTATTTAAGTTTTTTCTGTACCAATTTAGCCTCTTCCGTTTTTCTATCCTCTTCCTTTTGTTTCATCTTTTCTTGCCATGTCCTACAATGATGCACTATCGTCAGTTGTATTTCTGGCCATGCTTTTGCTTCCATCCCCACTACTTTCTTTAGTTGTTTCTGAACTGCTTCTGGGAGCCCTTGTACTAGTATATGATAGAATATTGCTGGTGTTTTGTCCCATTGTTCTCTAGTTTCCATACGCCACTTCTCTTGAATTTCCTGGATATAATCGACAGGATCTTCGTTCTCACGCATCTTGCGTGAGGTAATTGCTCCTATGTCTGATGTGTCTGGGTACTGTACCCTCAGCGCTTGCCATAATGCATGTCTGCAGTTTGCGAATGGTGCCCCATCGTGTGATGTGTTTGTTATTGTGACCCCGGGGAAGCCTGCTCTCTTCCAGATGTCATCTGCTGCATCCCCCAATATTGATATTAGAAGGCCCTTTGCATCCCCCACTGCCAGTTTCTGTCCTGCGGTGTGTTTTTCCATTTCATATATCCATTTTCCCGCACCTCCACTTAATGATGGGAGCCTGCACTTTATATTTTCCTTGTCTGCATGCTTCCAGGGGACGTATTGTGGTCTAGCCCTTCCCCTCTCCAGAAGTGGCATTAAGTTGTGTCCTGGGTGGCCCCCTGGGTTCCACATAATCGAATCCGTACACCCCTCCTCTTCTTCCCTGTCTTCTACATTGTCAATGGGGTCCATATTTCCCCTGCTCGTAACTGTTTCTCCTCCATCTCTTCCCCTTCTTTTATCATTTCCTTTATTTAATGTGGGCGTGTGTATTCGTTCTCCCTGCCTGCGTCCAGGTAGGTCTCTAAGCCTGCCTGCATAGGGTGTCAGTTCGTGGAGGAAGGGCGCGAGTTTAGATGGGCATGTTGCACGTAATGAGCGTGAGGTAGTGGAGCATATTGGACGGGATGGTGAGGGTGTAGCTGCACGTGTCTGCCTTTCCGCCATTCCTTGCTCTTCCTCCTCACTTCCCTCCAGTTCTTCCTTTCTCCTGCAGATCCATGGTGATTCTCCATTTGTCCGGGTGATGTATAATTTATCTAAGCTTTCCCTTTCACTGTTTCTTCCTTCCTTCTCCATTCCTTCTTCTTCCTCACTGCAAAAGTCCTCCATTAATGGCAACCCCCAATCTGTCTTTTTCCCCCTCATCGTTACTGTTTTTAAGTCTATTAGATCCGTTCCTCCATTGTCTTCTTTGCCAATTGCTCCCCTTTGTGCTGATGTTGTTGCTACTTCTGTGTCTCTGTATACATACCCCCTTACTTCACTCTCCCCTCTCCTATCTTCTCTTTCCCCTTCATTTTTCTCCGCTATTTCTCTACCAATTTCCTCTCTTTTCTTTTTCAATTCCTCCATTACTTCACTACTCATCTTTTCCATTATCCTTTCTTCTTCTTTCTTCCTTTCCCATCTCGCTCTTTCCCGCTCTAATATACCCTCTATCATCCTCCCTTCTTCGTATTTTCTTGTCGTTTCTGATAATAGTCTCCTCTTCCATATTTCCATTTCCTTTTCTTTCTCTTCTTCCTCTCTTTTCTTGTCACGCAGTGCTGCTCTGGATACCCTTTCTGCTACTGCCTTCACCCTTTCTGCTTCTCTCTTTTGCTCCTCAGTTCGTTCCCTCATTTTTTCCAACTCATTCTTGCTTTCTTTCCTTTCCCGTGCTCTCTCTCTTTCCTCTCTCTCGAGCTGCTTGATCAGTGCATTCTGCTCATCCCTTAATTCTGCTAATCGTTCCTCTAAAATCTCTTCCTTTTGTCTTAACAGCTCTTCCCCCTTTTTTTTCCCCTCTTCCCCTTTCCTTTCACTCTTCCTGGTGTTATCCTCGTCCATTTTCCTTACTACCTCCTCCTCTTCTTCTGTTAATGAACCTCATAATTTTAATAATACCTGCGCAGCTACCCACTCATCCTGTCCTATTCCTGCGATCTGCTCTTCGCCAATCCCCCCTTCCCCTGCGGGCATTTTCGTACGAGCTGGTCCCGTCGTACTAGTCTGCTCCCTTCCCGTGTGGCTACCTGTGGCTGTATATGGTGGCGGGCTGTATGCCGGGTTCGAGTACCCCTCAGCCGCCCTTAATTGAACCATGTCTCGTAGTTCTGTTAAAGGATATAACCCCCCTTCCTCCTTTTTCACTACCTTCGCTAGGGGTATGTTGTCGCTCTGTTCGTTTTTTATTTCCTTTTTGTTTATGTTGTTACTCTTCTCTCCTCCCTCTTGTCCGTTCCCCGTGTTCTGTGTGCCTTCACTCTCTTTTTCCCCATTCTCTCCTTCCTCCTTAATCTTCTCCTCTTCCGTTGTTCCCCCCATAATGAACATTCCGTTTGGTCCTGGTCGGGACCCTTGGAACATCCTCCATAAGTTAAACACCTCCACGTGGTGTATCAACTTCTTCCCCTTGTATGTGTTATGCAAATGGGTTAATAGTGAATGTTGGGTATATGGATCGAAACTGCCATTAGGCGGCCATGGTGTTGTCATTTTGTTGTCCGTCCCCTGTGTCCATTCTATGCTATACTTGATCAGTTTCTCCCTATGGGGTGACAGTGTTTTACATATGTGCTGTAGCGGGGTAGTGAGGGTGTTCCCCCACCCTCCCGATCCTGTCCCGTATGACATAGTAGCGCTTCACTTGTTATCCTTCCCCTATTTGGTAGCGGTTATCTTGCTAACAGTGTACACTATACAGTCTTAGATCTTTACCTGGCCCCATAATTTTGCGGACTTGTGATTGTCCGCTAAGGAAAAATAATAAAATACATCATTTGCATTTGTATATTCTTTTCTTTCTTTTCTCCCTTTACCTAACACCTTTACAGCCCCCTGCGGCCGAGGCACACGTAGCCCCCTGCGGCTGCGTGCCTCGTGTGACGTTCTTATACAGCCATCCCACTTTCTCTTATCCCTCCTCCCCCTTCTTCACTTGCCGTGGCCGGTGTTCTCTGTGCGCAGCCACGTCCCCCTTTTCACCTTCCCCCCGATCAACTCGTTACCGTTTATCTCCGTCTCCACTCCCTTACCATAATTCTCTTCCCCACCACTCTCCGAAAGAAAGATGCCTTGTATTCGAGATATCCTATGAAAGCCCTACTGGTGACGTCACCGATCTCTTCAAAACTACTGGTAAGTTCTTCACATGTTTTTAAAAGTTCAAAATACGCTTGCAATCTACCCCTCTTAACCCCACAGCTGTCTTCCTGTCACGCCTGGAACAAGGTAATCAACAATATAATCGGACTGCGCACACTGCGTCGCCTCGCGTGTGATACGCCCCTCGACAGGAAGGCTTAACCAGCCAATTATCTTCCGTATTAGGCAACCAGCTAGCTACCGCCTACAGGGAAACGTCATCTATCTATTGAGTTTCCTGCTCGATCAATAGGGATCCTCATCTACTCATTGATCAATAATCACCAAATCGTAGGAAACCGCACACACACACACATCCTTACACGTGGTCGCGACCTAGGCCAATCAGTGTCTACGAGCGGCCGCACGTGATGTTTTCGTGCTCCGCCCCCTCCTCTTCCGTAACGTAGCGGACTGCTCTCGCACTTGTCCAGCTACCATTCACTTCACCGTCAACACTAATTTATTAAACCTTTGCCGCGCACCAGTGTAACACCTCCCGTATTCAATTCCTCCCCCCTCCCTCACAATTTCACATTGTTTGTTGTGCGTGGCATACTCACCAAGTTCTCTTGATGCGGGGCCGCTCGACTGCGTGCACCCCTCCAAGCGGCTCGCCACCTCCCCTCGTCTGGACCACGTCTGGACACTCGCCAACCGCGGGTGGGATACTTCTCAACCGGCTCCCGAAGGCCAATATCCGGATTGCGCTGTCCGGTCTTCTCACAGTTCCGCGATGGTCCTGTAGTCCTCAAAAGGGGGCAGCGGCAGAGGGGGCCGCGCCGCCGGGCCTCCTCGCAACGGGAGTACTCGGAAAAATAAAATAAAAGCAGACCTTAAACAGATCTCAGCAGTGCCTCCAACTTGTCGGGGGGAAATTCTCCCAGGGTCGGCTGGGCCGTCCGCGGACCTCCGGGCAGGGAGGCCCCAACTCCTCCCATATATCCCAAAAAATGAGTATGAGGCACACGCAAGAAGCAAGGTGATTCTGCTGTTTATTAAACAAAACGGCAGGGATGGGTCAAGGATCGTACGCGTCCGTCCTGACACTCTCTCTCCAATCGTGGGGCTCGCAGGCCCTTTTTACCTTAGTATGACGCGCTACTTGCGTCATCTGGGAAAAGTTAGCAAAAAACCTATCGCCACTCTGGATTGGTTCCTCGAGTGGTAGGGTTAGTATAGCATACGTATAGAGAGCGTTGTTAGTGGTTGAGGGTCAGTCAGGTGGTATACTTGGGTTGTCCCTTCAATTTGATACATGAAAATTGTTACATGAAGACCCCTGAGGATTGGCTTATGTTAATGGCGTCAGTGATAAGAGCCCCATGTTCTGATTGGTCCACTCGCGAGCCCCCCAGTCTGGGACAATCGCTGTTCCCAGCTCGCTGTGCACCTGTCATTTGCAACAATGTATCACTATGGGTATGTGCAGACAATGTGAGGATTTATTCATATGCTGGAAGGCAGACTACTCCCACCGCCGCAGATGTCCATTGCGTCGCTTAATTGTATCGGCCTGTGTCTTGAAACGTGGGATCCAGGCGCCTCCCTCCTCCTGGGCCTGGCACCCTGTCAGGTTCGGCTTGGTCATGTGAGGAGAGCCCGTGGTTGAGGCAGAATTCTGCACATTTAATATTGCATTTTCCACTGTGTGCCTGGCTTAATTTGCAGGTGTGACCTTGGCGTCGGCTTGCGGCATGCGAGTTTGCAACATTGTGCCCTTGACTGTCTGCTCTCGCCGGGCTCATTATGCAGGGTCAGCAACTGTACTCTTGCTCGTTCAATGTTCATGGAAGCTCTTGCTTTGCGGCCTACTTGGACCTGGTGCATAGGTGGAGGCGTTTGATGCACGGCGCTTTAGGTTATGGAATCATATTGCTTTATCCCCAGTATCATGTCTTCGTTATATTTCTCATTGCAATGCATCGGTTTAAGAGAAGCGTGAGCAAGCATTTTAGATGAGTTCATTGTGCGTCTTGCGTTTCTGCATTTTGAAAAACCTGTGTGAAAAATAATAAAGATGCGCGTCAGTGGGTGTGTCCGTCACCTACGTCATAGCACTGAATATGTTCTTCGTGTGGATTGGTGTGGGAGTGTCCAGTGTGCATGTTTGCACGGGTGTGCTGACCGTCGGCTAGGTCGTCATGGCATCTCTAACGATGTGTTCATTTACTGTTGAATGGTTCAGTCGAGTTCATCCATACCGCAGAGGTCGGCATGGGCAGGGCAGGCTGGTGGGCAGGCTGGTGGGCACATCCGTATGTTCCTGTACCAGGGTATTTGGTCGTCTGGTAGATGGGCAAACTCCTCTTGTGGCGGGTGCCTGGGCCGCGATCCTCTAGGCCAGGGGTGTGAGGGGATTGGTGGGAGTCTTTTGTTCCATTCTCCCACTTCATCACCATCTCCCACCTTGTGTGTAAAAAGTGTCCAGCACCCTCAGAGGACACCTTGACTTGCCAAAACAACAAATCAAAGAGAACACAAAGCAGGCCAACACAGAAGCCAAGCAGAAAGCCTGCAGGCAGCAAAAAAAACCAGAAGAGCCTCCAGTAGATGACTTGAAGTAGCAGTACGTCACAAAGCCCAAGTACTACCACAATGACGTAACAACCAAGGTAGCACAGTAAAACAACGTCACAACAGGATGTGTACCATGTGTGGTACATAACACATAATGATGCACTATGAACTGATGTGTACTGTCACAGCTCCCGTGTACAGGCGCAGGAGTGGCACGAACCAACCACCCCCACCGTGGTCTGGGTGCCTGCAAGGTCAAACTCACACAGGCCTCTGAGACCCTGATGGGGAAGGAGGGTCAGGGATATGCAGTCTGGACAGGCATTGCAATACTGGATACCCGGAATGAGGGGCAGGAGAGGGGAGTAGGATTGACACGGGAAAGTAGGAAATGCACAAAACTGTACTACTCACATTAACACATACACAAGTACACCAAACTTGATCATCATGCGCATAGTAACAAATTACTCAAATGGAAGACAAAGAGAAACTTATCTCTGGGGTGAGTGCTGGCCTCCTGCCTGCGCACTCTCAGGTCCGGTAACAGGAGCAGTTCAATGTTGCAAAGAGAGCCACAGTTACTAATCTGTGCATGCCCATAACACACAACACACCACCATATATGCCCCAAAGTAACAAACTACTCTATAAACAAACAATCTGGTGTGGATGCTTCATACCCATACGTAGCATTACCCCTGTGATGGATCATATACAGTCAATGCAGTAAGTCAGGCACCCGTGGGTGCGTGGCAAATGGAAGACCAATGTGTCACGATTCACACAACATGCAATGTTCCCTGGGAAAGCACCCAGACGCGTATAGCAAGGTATGACTTCAGAACAAGTCGTGTTCCACCATGACCGAAATAAAGTATGTAGTGCATGTGTCAAATTCTACATGGGAATGAAATGCACTGCACACGAGTCTGTCCCTTGCTGTCTGTCCCTGTGAGCTGTTTCTTTCCATGTCTTAGAATGCTACATGGCTAATACAAGTGCCTCAATGGACCATGGTGGACCGGAGGGTATGTGCCACTGCCCCTGCAGGTGCCCCAGATAACTTTCCCATCAACTAGCCATTAGTCCACCAACTCATCTCAGCTGTATTGTGCGCTTCAACACCAATATTTGTCCAAGCTCACCGTCAGTGCTGCTACTAAGCATGCATATGCAACTGGCCTGGTGAAAGGTTTGCTGCGTTGTGGCCCCCCTGTGCTGCTCACCTTGCCTGGAGTCCCTTGAAACACGTCTGCTGTTTTTGGATGTTTTTGGATGTATGAGTGCAATCCCTGTGGCTCTGCTTGCGCACACATGCGCATGTCGGCACCACCAAACGTGTCTAGCTTCCAGACGTCCAATGGCCCATGTCCGCTGGCAAAGGTGGTCTGGAAGCTCATCCCCCTGCAGAAAGGGCATGAAACACATGATTAATGCTTTAAAATCATCTGTGTGTGTCTCTTCAGGCATTTCATGACTGGACCATGTCAGAAACGTACATCAGAAATCACACCATCAGTGCGTCTTTCACAGGCAAAGTGTGGAACACACTATCTACGGCATGAATTGCAACAAGCACATGTACAGTAAACATAAGAAACATACTACACAATGCATAGCAATTACTAGGGATGTTAACACAAGTTGGACAGCAGCAGACATGCCACAGATATGACAGTCCAAAGCCCTTGTGTAATAGGCTGTTACACCGAACCATCCTGGCGAGCCCATGGATAAGGGAAGCAGGAGTGGCATATGTGAGTCAAGGACCCCAAGCTGCAAACACATACACAAGACAAGCTTGAAGGGCCCAGCTGGAACAGAAAGTGGATGCTTTCGAAAGCCACAAAGTACCACACCGTCACATGAAAGCACAATAGACAAAAATGTTAAACTCTATTAACTAATTACATTAACTATGAAAAACCTACATTACCTAATTAAACTAACTATAAAATTGAAACTAAACTAACTAAACTAAAAGAAAAATCAAAAATGGCCACAAACGACCCGGGGTGGGGGAGGCACCCAGGAGGGGGGAGGTACAGGGTGCTGCTCAATACCCACATGCGATGATGTTGAGGAAAAAAAAAACCTCCATGGGCTCAACGCCTGCACAGCCCGACCTATGTGGGAGATACATTGTCGTCCGAGTCTGGCTCTTCCTGGAAAGGAGGACGTGACACAGGAGCGTGACCACGCCTAGCCGCAGCTTGCCCCTCGTCGGCAACAAGTCTGCCGGACGGTGAGCCTGATTCTTTGTGGCAATCACACGTAGGTCTGCATGCAGCACCTCCCGTGATACATGTGCTTCCTCTTGCAAGGTAGCACGTGTAACACGGAGTTCCTCCTGCAAGGCCTGGCTGGACAACTGCTGCACCTCCCGGCAAGCATGTAGCTCAGCCGAGATGGTACGCTCAAGCTGTGCAATCCTCTCCTCTGCCCGCCTCCTCTGGGACATCAGAAGGACACCCAGAGTGGATCTGAGGGAAGCATACTCCTGCCTCAGGGCCTCCATGTGTGCCTCTGCATGAGCAGCAATTGCTTGACGCAGAGACAACATTTCAGCCTGGCGTGCACTGTCTGAGGCCGCCATGCCCAGCCTCAGCGAGCCGTGGACCGTGCCGCCTGCCTAGCAGGGGGGAGCACAGATTGGAGAAGCACCTGCCTAGCAGGGGGGAGCACAGATTGGGCCACACGCTCCATGCTCTCAGTGATGTTCTCCATTGCTGCCCCCTGCCGTTCAGAATTGGCAGTCATGTCTTGCTCCCACTCAGTATACTGCTGTTGCGTGCAGCAACCGCGTTGCTGGACTTGACCCCTGCGGGACCCAAGGACCGGGCGTCCTCGTTGTGTTGGCACCACCTGTGGCTGCAAGACTACATGCCCCCATCGACGTGATGGCCCAGGCACATCAGTGACTGGTGTGGAGGGTGACCCTGTGTCCGATCCACCACAGGCAGAGGTTCCAACACTGTCTGACCCCTCAGTGCAGGTGTCGCGGACAGAAGAGTGCCCACATCAGAATCACTCACCCCTGACATATGGACCTGATGCACATCCAACTCGACATGGACGTCAGAGTGTTCATCAGGTCTAGACTCATTGCCAGCCAGAGACAAGATGGACTGTAGCACATGTGGGTTTTCGTGGCCTACCACCCCACGACCCCCACTTGTGCCGGGTTGCTGTAGTGATAACCCTGTCCCTGGCATGACAACACCATCCTCTGGCTCCATTGCATCATCATCTGAAAAGTAGAGAGAAAAAAGGTCACTACTCATGTTAGAAGCACACAACACACACACACACAGACATCACACCGACACCAAACACATCAAGCAGACATGTCACACACAAAATAGAACCTGCCATGCATGCGGGGTCAACTTGACATTGCTTCTGTGATTAGGCATGTAGAATGGTGTCAGTTTGCACAGAAGTGGGTCGATGCAGTGCAGCAAATTTGTATGTTACTCATTATCTACATGTACAAGTACTTCATGATGTGTGTCAGAAAATGTGAAGGGAGTGCAAGGTCAACTTCAGGCATCACGTGCATTGTGCATTCAATGGGTAGCATGGCTACATGCAAACCACTCCTCCCCCAAGTGCAAATGCAGGGATGCCTAGCATGGTATCAAAAGGCTGACCATAGACCTGTGTATTGACAGACAATGTTGACTAGCATCAACTGCATCATGTGAGTCAAGTGACAACACAGCAAATGATGATGGGACAGTAAGCAGGACACATGATGAAACCTCTGGAGTACACCCACGTGTGAAGAAGACACTACACCAGTTGGACAGAGTCATTGGCCATTAAACAGGCTGAGACCTGTGACCCACAAAGATTATCACACCCTAAACATGTGTGCGACGCAGGATGAGCCACAGTGGACATGGGAAGGCTGATGAAATGCCATGCAATGTAGGTCACCATGGACTTGTACTACAATGATCATTCAGTCAAGGACACATAGGGGCATGCGTGGAATACACATGGTGCATGAATGGACACTCATGTCCTTGCGGGGCATCTGACCTCTGCACAGTCCAAGTGAGACACCCTGCATCAAGTACAAAGGATGTACCACACAGCATATGTCTGGCAGATTGGCAGCTGGAAGTTAGCATGTACACAGGACGCATGAAAAGGGAAGTACTCAACGGCAAAATTGAAGCAGACCAGTGCAAAGGTGGTATTGGGGTGCAGAGCGGGGGGTGGAGGGGCAAGGGAGCATGCCTACATGGAGTACCCGCATGCAGGCAGAGGACACATGCACGTCAGTCATGCTATGACATAGTCCCTGGGCTGAGAGGAAGGTCACCCCACGCTACATGCAGAAGGGCCTGTGAGCTGGAACATGGACTGGAGGGGCATCCTGGTGACCAGCATGTGAGTAGGGTGCAATAGTGGTGATGCGGACAGTCTCCGACCGCTCCACATGTCCACCATCCAGCAGAGCAGCCATGCATCAGGGAAGCATTGCAATACTTGCATATCAGAACCAAGTACACGTGACATGTAGTGGCAGTCATGAAAAACACATCACACAAGTAAAACACACATGTCCTCGACAAACACGCAGTAACACTCACTGGACTGGGCATCAAAGTCCGGCATCTCTCCCACTCCTTCGACATATACAGATGGTATGAACTCCGCAACGAGTGACTCATGCGGAGTGAGGTCTTCCTCCTCAGGTGCAGGCCCACTGCCAGTCACCAGAGTCAAGTTGTAATTTGAGGCACGCTTAGCCTTAGCGCTGCGTTTGAGGTAATTCCAACGCTTTTTGCACTCTTGCACCGTGCGCACCTCATGGCCGAATGCACTCACATGTTCCGCAACTTGCTTCCAGTGGGTATCACGGTGGGCAGCCGTAGTCTGCCAATTAGGACCCACTACCATGTCACGGCTGTGGTCCCGCACGTAGTCCACGAGGAAGTTCAGTTCCTGGTTGCAGAAAGGCTTCTTCCTCGACATGCAGGAGGTCATGGCTGTGTGTGGGGTCCCAGCCTGTGCTTCAGGTGCAACCTTCCTCCTCTTGGATTGTGGCGCAGATCCTGGCTGGCAAATGCCGCCCTGATCAGTATGGCCAGTGGCACCGGTGGATTGAGCCAAGGGAGTGGCAGGTGGAGGGACGACCAAAGGCCTGACTTGTGTCAGTGGTAGCTGGGTGCCGTCTAATGGACCCTGCGCAGCAACATCCGCTGTGGCAGGGTCATTGACCGCGACTGTCCTGGTTGGCAGACTCACAACTGGGGTGTTGTTGGCTGCATCTGCCCCTGCACTTGCCAACACCCGGCTGTTCGGGGCAGCAGATGACATTACTGCCCCAGGGACACGTGTCTTGGTCAGGGCAGCCCTGCGTGCAGCTACGGTTTCCCTCCTGGCCTGTTGGAAATCTTCCAAGGACTCTTCAAGTGCCAATGCTGCCTGCGCTGGCAGACCCTGAGCCTGGGTGGTGGTGTCCACAGCTGCACCTGCAGCTACCACTACCCTTGGGCCCGTGGCAGTCAATGAAACGGACTGCCGGGTCACACAGCACCAGTGCCAGATGCAGAAGCTTCATCTCCCGGAACCACAGGAGGTGGTGGCATGACTGCACCGACAAATGGCACAACATCATGCTCAAGTGCCGCACCCCTGCCTCTTCCCCCTCTGCGGCCACCCTGGACACCCTGGAGTCCCCCTACTCCCTGGTCACCTGGCCACATCCCTGACCACGCCCACCACGAGGAGGACGCCCAGCTGAGGCGCCCCTCACCTTTGGTGGCCTCCCAACCATGGCACAGATGGAGTAGTGCCAGCACAGGTGGAGGAGTGCCAATGGGAGGTGTACACCACAATTGTCCTGGGCAATTGGGGCGAAGGAGGTGGGATGCAAGATGTTAACAGCCCCCCTGCACCTGCAAGGCTGTATGTGACCCGGTGATGTAGTGACGGGTCACACAATGCTCAGGCACCCCAAAACTGCAGTAAAACAGTGCACGCAACCCTGCAGCCTACGTGCGTGGAATTAACCTCTCGCAGTACGCAGTGGCACCCAGTAACACGAAAACGCGTACGCGTGGGACACGCAGGCTACTATGACCTCGAAAATCGTTGCGATACACAGAGGCACCCGCAGTGAGAAAAATAGCGTGTGCGACTCACCGTCTGACTAGCGTGATAATGAAAAACACACGTAGCCAATACCCCCGCCAAAACAAGAGATACGTCCTTGATCCGCTGTGAAGTTGTGATGGCGCGCAAAAGAACATGAAGTAGCAACACACGCCGGTCTCCACGAAAGGCACGTACAGCGACCTGCTGGCCCCGCTCACCTTTAACCCGTGCTGAGGGAAACGCCCGTGCACGTCACTTAATGCGGGTAGCCCCTTTCCTCGGATTACATGCATTCACACGCTGACATGCAGTTTTTTCATACGCGCGCTGAACCGCTATGCTCACGTCACGATGGAAACGCCCGTGCGTGCTATGTCACAGACGTGCTTACGCGCTAAGGTCCTTTCCTCGAATTACACGCTGACGTGCAATTTTTTCACGTGCCAAATCACTTTGTATCAAGCTGGCCACGCGAAAACACATGGAAGACCACGCTCCTGCCCAGAAGGCCATTTTCCTGCCCCCAAGAGCCCCGAGCATGCTCCCACCAGCCATCTGCTGCTGCCTGCCTGCTGCCCACGTGCCCTGCTATTTGGTGCCTGCATGTCAGCCATCTGCAGGGGTCCAGTTGCTGTGTCCACCCCTGCTGGAACAGAAGACTCCCGACTGGGATACCATCGCTTCACAGCCACAGCCCAGCCCCACAACCCAGTTGCCCAGCCACGCCTGCCTCAGGGGTCGCCATGTCGGGGCAAACACCATCTGAGACCACTGGTGACCCCCAGCCAGAGAGGCAGAGGGCCACCAGCTTCAGTGAGAAGGAAGTTGGTGTCCTGATGGAGCATGTCCTGGGGCATCATGACGCCCTCTTCGGAACATCACGCACCAACAAGGAAGGACGGGAGAGGATCTGGGAGGACGCAGTGGTTGCCATCAACACGGAGGGGGTGGCAACCCGCGACATCAAGCACGTCAGGAAGCTCTGGGAGGACTTCAGGACCAGGACCCTCTACACGGCCTGGCGCCTCGTGGAGGGGACCGGGTCAGCATGAGCAACATCCAGATGAGGGTCCTGGAACGCGCAGGCCCAGAGCTCCATGCCCAGATCCTTCAGAGGCAGACCCGTCTGGAGTTGAGCGGTAAGTGGCCAAGCATTGCTGTGTGAGACAGGGTATGTTGCAGTGTGCTGGTAGTCTGATACTTGCCTGTTTGTGTGACATATGCCATGTATTGATGTGTGTGTGCAGGGACATCATGGTCATGCATGTGAGACCAGTAATGTGTGAACCACATGGATGGTGCATGTGTTCCAATGCAACATGGGGTGCTGCTCTCATGTACATATATGGTGCACATGTGTGTGTGTCTGAGAAGTGTGTGTGTGACTTTGAAACGCCATGGATGCATGACACATGTCCATGATGATGTGTAGATTCACTCATGCAGTGCCATCACCGTTGTATCCACTGTGTCTATCCACTGTGTCTGTGGTGTACAAGCCATGATGCATGACCCTCCGGTGATGTGTGTGCATGGGATCAGTGTGAGCCATGATGCATGTGAGTTTGAAGGCAACTTTTTGGTTAAAGGAGTCCCTTGTACATGGATGCTGATGTTGATTGCAGGCGCCGTGCCTGTTTGTGCATGTGTGCTGCGTGCATTCACCCATGTATTGTGGAGGGACAGGATGGAATTGACATTTGACAGTGTCTTATTGCTTCCTGTCTAGGGGAATATTGTACTGTACCCTGATGCTTGTGTTCTATGTCTCCCTCTACGCAGCGTCAAGTGAAGAAGAGGGCGGAGACGGCGCTGTGGAGCCAAGCGGCAGGGATGCCTCCACCGGGCGGCGACGCAAGGCCCAGCCAACCTCACAGGAATTGCCATCATCCGGGAGCGAGGGGACTGGTGCCGCGTCTGCCACTACGGCTGTAGCGGAAGGGCCGGGTGAGCCCCCACAGGAGCTTGCAATGGCAGAAGACGGTGCAGAGACATCCAGGTTGGTGGTCTCCACAGTGGAGGAGGAGCCCGCTACTGTGCCGCACATGGGGCCTGGTGGGGGTAGTACCACTGGTGCAAGTGGTGCAGTCCAGGGTCAGGAGGCAGCACAGGTCACCACGGAGGGGCCTGTGCATGTCGCTGTCCTTGACCCTGTGACTGCACCACCATGCACCAGCAGGGATGCCCCATCCCAGGCCCATCCACAGGTAGGGGGGAGTGCCACGTCATCTGCCTCTCCACTACCTGCGGACGAGGGGTCCCACGACCGTATGGGCTCCGTCCTGGTTGGTGTCGAGTTGCGCACACTTGACATTCGTGATGACGTGCGTGCTTCCTGGGCGGAGCATGCACGCCATCACGAACAGCAGCGTTGTGACGTGGCACTGTTGGGAGGGGCCCTGGTCGGTGGGTTCCTACATGTGTCACGCACTCTGGCGGACCTCTCCTCCTCTGTGGAGATTATGCGCCAGTCGTTCTCCCTGCCGTCTTCTGGCCCAGATTCCACCAGGGCCCCCTGTGAACCTGGTCTGACCAACACACCCAGCTTGGTGGAGATCCCATCCCTGCCACAGTCGGGAGTCGGCCGTCCAGCATGGGTGGACACCCCAACAACTGGAGGCCTTCAGATGGAGGATGTGCATGCATCATCGGACAGGGCACATGGACAGCAGCAACAGCAGCAGGCTCTAGGTGGGAACAATGATGGCTCCGGGCTATTGACATCAGAGGGGCAGGCTTCGGCCAGAGGGAAGGAGGACCCTGGAATGGGTGTGTCTTCCGTGTGGCTGCGGTTGCGCCAGCGTATAGATGCGGAGCGGCGGCGGGTGGAAGAGGCACGGCTCACCATGGTCAGGGCGGAGTTTTCCATGCGTCAGGCGTTGAGGCGGGCAGAGTGCCTCGAGGCAACTCGCAGGGAGTTGGAACAGGCCATGAGTGCATTCCTGCAAGACCTTGGGAACAGGGCAGAGTCCCGCCTCCGGGACATCGACATGGAGTTCGATGATGCCCTAGCCTGGGACATCACAGAGTGATCCACAGGACTTGCCCACCGCCATTGTATATAGTTAGATAGTGTTAGGTTTCCTTTCTGTTATTATTTATTTTGGGGCGCTTGGACAATGCCCCACGTTTTTGTATATAGTTCTTCATTAGGTAGGGTTTTTTCTAGTTTTCAGCTGAAAGGTTGGGCTCATGGACCCTGGATTTGTATTTTGTAAATAGTTCAACACTGGATTTAACTTTTTATTTTGATTTTTTTTTCCCATGGATCAATGGTTTTGTCTTGGTTTATCACTTTGGATTTGTTTTGCTGGACAGTCACTTTGGACGCATGTGCATTTGGATTGATTTCGATTCTGCGTTCACTCATTTTCTTTTTATATTTTGGACATGCAGCTTTTTCTTCATCATTTCCATTCTTGTGTGTTTCATTTCATTCCCTTGCTTTTGTTTTTAATACATTTTCATTTCCTACTTCAATGTGTGGTATTCTCTCTTTGGTTACATGCATGTCAGGATGTCTGTTTTCTCAATCTCATGCACGCATTGTGTGGGTGTAACAGAACTGTGTTGATCTGCATACTTGCCATTTGTGATGTGTCATGTGATAGGGATTACATTGTGGGGTGGATGTGATACCTGGTTGTGTGTTTGGACTGGAGTGGCGTGGGGTGTGATGTGGGTGGCCATAAGGCCCATGATTGAGGATCATCATGACGTGGGGGCGGGGGGACATGAGTCGGGGCCTGCTGGCAGGTGCCCCTCCCTGCTGGGTGGGTGGGGGTTCTGGGGGACATGAGTCGGGGCCTGCTGGCAGGTGCCCGTCAATGCTGGGTGGGTGAGGGTGCTGGGGGACATGAGTCGGGGCCAGGTGCCCCTCATTGCTGGGTGGGTGGGGGTGCTGGGGGACATGAGTCGGGGCCTGCTGGCAGGTGCCCGTCAAGGTGCAGGGGGACATGAGTTGGTGATCACTAGTGCAAGGTGACATGTGGGCTGCCTGCGGGACATGAACAGGGGTGCAGGGTAGTCCCCTGTGGTGTGGGTTGCCTTCAGGGACTGTGGAGGGGGTAGAGGGCACACCTGGGAGGACCCACACTGCCAATTCACGTGTGGGACTCCCCACGCACCCCACTGGATACACGTACCCCGCTCTGACAGTGAAATCACGTGGGAAACTTCCAGCGCATCCCCCAAATATACATACCCCGCTCGCACAGGGCCAATCGCGTGTGAAACTTCCCGCGCACCCCCGAAATACACGTACCCCGCTCGCACAGGCCCAATCGCGCGTGAATCTTACCACATGCCCCCGAAATACATGAACCCCGCTCGCACAGGGCCAAACACGTGTGGAACTCCCCGCGCACCCCAGTAATACACGTATCCCGCTCGCACATGGCCAATCGCATGTGAAACTTCCGCGCACCCCCGAAATACATGTACCCTGCTCGCACAGGCCCAATCACGTGTGAAACTTCCCGCGCACCCCCAAATTACACATACTCTGCTTGCACAGGGCCAATCGTGTGTGGAACTCCCCGCGTACTCCCGAAATACACGTACCCCGCTCGCACAGGGCCAATCGCGTGTGAAACTCCCCGCGCACCCCAGTAATGCATGTAACCCACTTGCACAGGGCCAATCGCATGTGGAACTCCCCGCGCACCCCAGTAATACACATACCCCATTCGCACAGGGCCAATCGTGTATGAATCTTCCCGCATACCCCCGAAATACACGTATCCCGCTCGCACAAGCCCAATCGCGTCTGATTCTCCTCGCACAGGGGTGTACGTGTATTCGGAGGGGTACATGGGGAGTTTTACAGGCGTTTTCGTGGTTGGGGGCCTGTATGCTGGTCCACTGGCCTGTGCGTCGTGTACAGGATTTGTGCGCTATGTATGGCGCACGGGGAGGGGTTGGGGGCGTAACTGGTGCTGCTGCAGGGTTGCTGCGCCATTCTGTGCCACGGCTGGTAATGGATGTTAAAATCCATGAATACGCTGTGCATGGAAAAGGATTTTGGCGCACGCGGCTGGCGCAGACTGTCGCACGCGCACACTATGCGCCAGCCGCGCGCGCCACTTGTGCACTGAATTCTATGAATTACCCCCTTAATGACCAAACTAAACATGACAATTCCATTCACTGATCAAGGAATTGTGTGCTGCACTCCAGGAATCCACTATTTAAATGTCGGAGAAATTATACTGGCATTCACAGGGCGAGTGGCTCTGCAAGGCATTCCAGTAGATCCAGAGATGTTTCTATATGAAGTGAGCATTTTACTGACATGGATACCTGGCTTGGTGGAAAAGATTGTGAGAATACCTGATGAGTTTTTGTTCAGACCACGAATACCTATGGACGAAGAGAGGGGACAGACTATCCCTATAGAATTGGAAGCAGACATATTTGACAAAGGGAAATGGCAATGCTCGAAGGAGTAGATGATGAGGGTAGACCATGGAGAACAGTAAATGCAGGGTACAGATTGACTGACATAACTGGTGACGATATGTTCAGGGAAGACCGAACAGACGATGAAGTGGTGTTCTTCATGAGCATCACATACTGGATAAGGTTACAAAAGAGGGAAGTCCCACAGCAAATGGCGATAATGCGGCAATGTCCAGCATTTTTTCCGGAAGACTTAGAAAAAGTGCCAAGCATTCTTTGGACCCCAGGCCCTTATGACGTAGGTTTATTAAAGGCAATAGGAGAGGTTTAAATAAAGAAATTTTACCTCAAGCAGAACAGTACCCTATGTCTCAAATAGCTGATGAAGCCATATTTCACACCATTTCAGCACTGGTGAAACAAGGGATTCTGGTGCCTTCAGAATCATTGTGTAACACTGCAGTGTAAAAAATCTAAAGGAAGATCGTGGAGATTTATACAAGATAGTAGACTGATTAACCAAATTGTAGATGCAGAGTTTCCTTTTCTTCCTGGCGATGATACTGTGCAGTATCCCGGTGAAAGCTTGATGTTTAACGGTGATCTATGTGAAGAATACATTCTTCTCGATCCCGTTGCATAAGGACTCACAAGACTTGACTTCTTTTACGTTCTGCCAAACTCGACTGAAACACACTAGACTGCCCCAAGGGCACTGTGAGTCCCCATCAAACTTTAATAGAGTTTTACAGATGGATTTAGGCAATATTGATCTCAAGAGTGCAGTGATACAGTACGTAGATGACATTTTAATTTGCAGCAAGATTGTTTTCAGTGAATGACCATTCTAGCAGACAAGGGATATAAGGTAGACAAGGAGAAGTTACAATATTGTCAAGAAGAGGTGCTACATATATAGGTCAGTTGATTTCACAGGAAGGAAAGAAAGTGGTGCCTGAGAGAGTCGAGGTGATTATGAAAACCTGCAAACCAAATACAGTGAAACAGATGCAACAGGTTTTGGGGTTATGCAACTATGTTAGAGCCTGGGTGTTTGATTACAGTACATACACAAGACGACTTCTGCAAGCTTTAAAGAAGGCACAAATGGAGAAAATAAGAATAGAATGGACTGAAGAGATGGAGGAAGGGTTTGAGGATCTTAAAAAAGCAATTTGCACAGCCCGTTTTTAGGAATTCCCAATTATGCTGAGGAATTTTATTTGTTTTCGCACACAAATGGAACAGTCATGACAGTAGTGCTCACGCAGAGAACCACATTGGGGTATAAACCTTTGGCGTACTACAGTGGGATTCCAGACCGAATTATGATTGGACACTTCCCTTGTAAAGAATCTTTGCCTGCTGCCACATTCGCAATTGAAAGTCTCTAAGTATTGTCATGGGCTGCTCCATGACCCTTGTCGTGGAGCATGCTGTATTTGCCATTTCAGAGAAACCTAAGGGGACATTGACATCCCAAAGAGCTTCAGCTTATGAGGTAATGATTTTGCACCCAAAGATTAAGACTGTAATATGTAAAATAGTGAATCCTGCCACGTTTATAGCTGAACCAATAGAAGGCAAACATGTGCATTACTGTGCTAATTATGTTGAATTTTATGACGATATACCTTGTGTGAAGGAAATACTTTAGCAGGAGGGGAAATCCTCTTTATTGACGGTTCTTCATAAATTGATCAGAATAGTGGTGAAAGACACTCAGGCACCGCAGCAGTGAGGCATAGATTAAATGGAGAATTTGAAGTTGTAGCAAGTGCAAGGCTACCATCTCACTTTTCAGCGCAGGTGGCAGAATTAGTAGCGCTCGTTGTCGTGCTCAAGAAACATGAAGGGCAGGAAGTGACGGTATACAGTGACTCCACCCACGTGACGTCGACGGTATATGCATGGTTAGCACGTTGGAAGAGGAGGGGCTACTTCCACTCAGATGCTACTCCAGCGCAAAATGCATCCTTATTGGATAGGCTTAAGGCACTACAACTCCCAGTGGCCATAGCGGTCGTTAAATGTGCAGCGTATACTAAGCTAACAGATTTGATCTCTTGTGGGAATGAAGCCGCATGCGAAGAAGCCAAAAGGGTTCCATATTCCCCAGGCATTTTAAGTTTTGATACTGCCAGCATTAAAAAAAAGTAGTCATAACCATGCTAGTGCAAGAATGGTTTAATAAATGATTAATAAGCCAACTAATGGAGATTCAAGGGAGTGCACCACAGGAAGAGCAGGAATTGTGGAAACGAAGAAGGTGTTCTTTATCCCCAACAGAAGCATTATGGTGACAAGACAGCACTGGAAAGCCAGTGATGCCATTAGCATTGTTAAAGGTTGCGCTTGAACAGTTGCATTACCCCACGCATTAACCAGGGAGAGTCTTGCTGCTACAATTGTAGAAGACTGATTCATTCCTGATTTGTTAGAGTACGTTACACTGTTTATGGTGAACTGCATTGTGTGTCAAAGGTTTACTGCAGGGCATACTCTGAAGACCATTAGATGGGTAATACCTCGACCAAATAGTCTGTTTCAACATTTACAAATCAACAATGTCGATATGCTGCAATTATATAATACATATAGGTATCTATTAGTTTTGCTTTGTCCCTTCTGTATGTGGATCGAGGCAGGTCCGTGTAACCACCCTGATGCCACAGGCACATCAAGGATTTTAGTATGCAAAGTCTTCCCAACTTGGGATGTGTGTGAAGTTCTGAGATCTGATAATGGGCCCCATTTTGTTAATGAGCTATTCAAACAGATAGGGCTTCTATTGAGTATAAAGCACAAGTTTTCTTCTGCTTATCACCTGCATGTGAACGGGTTATGTGAGAGATTCAATGGCCTCCTTAAAGAAAGGATTGCCAAGATTAAATTGACTTTAAAGAAGGGTTGGCTAAAACATTAGGTGATGAAATGCACAACTATTTGACATGTATGACCTCTAGCATTTCTTCCATTTCAGATCAATTCAAGCGCAATGGGGGTTGGTCTCAGAACACAGAAGAAAACAATTCAACCACCAACCCAATTGAACTATTATCAGCACCTAAATTATATGTTGGAGATCTAGTTCTCATCAAGAACTTTACTAGAAGGTGGCCTGAGCCATGTTTGAATGGTCCTTTTTGTGTTGAGAATATAACCCCTTCAGCTGTGAAGGTCCAAGGGAGATGAGCTTGGCTTCGCCTGAGTGACATAAAGGCCTATAAAGGTGAGCCCCACCCTCCCAGCATTGCTGATCTAGAAGCAAGACAAGAAGAAGAATTTCAGCATGTCCAGACTCGATCGAGGATGAAGAAGAAGGACGATAAAGAAAACAACAGTTAATACAGATTTTGTATTGGACTAGAATTCAGTGGACACTCCTCATAGATATTTTAGCAGAGAGTGCAAAGACTTGCAGAGAATTCTAGGAATTTTGAAATGAACGTTTAGAGATATATTGAAGCATAAGATTTATGCCTAAATGTCAGTTCTTGATTAGAAATAGGAAAACGAGATCAGTATACAGATTCATTTCTTGGAGAATACCTGTTCTAAGACGTTAAACATATAGTACTTACTGATAGTGATGTTCACTGACTTGTGCTTGCTGTTTTTGTGTTTATACTTGAAGCTTACACTGCTCTTGTAAGAAGAGATGTTGATGTTCGTACTTTCTTCCAGGATCCTAAAAATGGCCCACTGATAAGAAGGCTTCTTATTGCAATTATCAAGCAGATTTTACAGTTGAAAGTATAAAGACATTTGATGATTGGATTAAAAATGATTAAAGAAGAAAATGGCATGGTTCTAGGCAAAGAACACATGCAACTAGTAGTAATGTGGTGCGAGAGATGGATGCCTATGTTCTTATGCATAATATATGCCTGTACAATTACTTTCTTTGTCTTTCTGTTCCTCATCTTTCACAGTCTTCATAATGTTAGTACTTCCACTGAGGCACATGTCCCTGTGGTTCTTCCCACTATGGGAACCTCTTTTGACATACTTCATGAATGGTACAAGGCTTTCTAAAAGACACAAGAGAGGTGCAGAGGTAGATAGTGAGGGGATAAATGCTTATCTAGATAACGCAGCACACGTGGGGTATAACATGTGGTACCAGCACATGAGAAAAGTGGAGGAGAGAATATCCAAGGAGAGTTGTTACATCTGCTCTCTCGTGCCCTATGCCATGAATGCAGTGCAAACCTTCATCGCCAGAGAAGTCCCAGAGCACAATGCAGGGTGCCTCAGTCATCTTGTAGCATGTATGACTAGAGGACAATTTCAGGGAAGTTGTGCGACTCTACGATGTAGATTGAAATTGTCATTTCGATACCAGGATGACTATAGCAAGACCACACAGACGGAAAAGTAACCCGGATGCAAGAGCAAGATGCTTATGTATCCTGCATCAGGACAGCACAAGGTGTCATTGAAGAGATGAAGAAAATGACCCGCCCTGATGTGACAGAAATAGCTGGATCACCTGGATGTTGGGAGCGAACTGAAGTCCTAGTCTGTGGATGAGTGAAGTCCAAGAAGGGATGGGAAGAAGGATTGATGTGCTGTGCAGCTCATCTATGTAAGCCAGAATATGTACAGGAGGTGAAAAGGGTGAATTATGGATATTAGAAGTCAGGGGCCTAACACACCAAACTACTGATATGGGTAGAAGATTAATCAGGCCCATTGGTTGTAATCCCATTGGCGAATGCAATATTGTGCTTTCTAAGACACAGAAAGAATCAATTGGGAGATAACAAGGGATGCAGAACTACAGTTGCATTTCCAGGATGGGAGAAGGGACAGCCATCCCGATGGATCGATTTTGGGCTTGTGGGTCTAAGGCATACATGAAGTTGCCCAAGAATCGGGGTGGAGTATGCTCCTTGGTGCTCATCCATGTTCCAGCATTAGTGATCCCTCAGAGTGTCCTGAACATTGGAGAATTTACAAAAGCAGATGCCCATTTGAGAAAAAGAAGGTTGCTTGAATTTCTTAATTGGACCAGAAGAAAGAATGACTCCTCGGCCAAGTCAATAGAAGTCTATGACTCATTCCATGTGAACACAGGTTGTTCAGCAAGACTGCCTCAATAGGTACGACTACATTCATGCCTGTGATCCAAACGATGGCCAATGCCAAGTGCCTGCAGATTATGAGATGGGAGCTGCTGCAGACAATCAGTACCATCATTAAGGGATTCAAAGCTATCAACGAAGAGCTGAGGGCCCTACGACTAATGACCCTGCAGAACAGATATGTCCTTGACATGATCACAGCGATGGAAGGAGGAGCTTGCGGCAAAATCGGGCCTTCATGTGGCATGTTCATACCTTCTCGTGATGACGAGAATGGGACTTTGACAGAGGCCATACCGTTAACAAACCTGCATAATAAAATGGAAGACGAGACAGAGAACATTGCGGATGACAGTTGATTTGCCTCCATATTCTCACGGATTCTGCAGTGGTTGGCAAACATATTCAAGATTTTTGGAGCAATATTGGTGATGGTGATGTTTGGATTCTGTGTGATCAGGATAGTGATCGCCCAATGCAAGAAGACAGCAAAGAAGGCGGTAGGAAGGAAGACCATGATCGATGTCGAATCTAGGTTTGGACCAAAGGAATTGACAGATAAAGATGTCCAAAAATATATAGAGGCCAGCTTCGTAGCACCTGAAGGAACGAAGTTCCTGTATCCTAAAAACCACAACAAGTACGTTGGATGAATCGTCTATTGTAATCCGAATAGACAATGCCAGTACATAACCTGGAGTGTAGATGAGCATGTTAAATCAGCCAGCACCCTGAGGGGGTGATGAAGATTTGGACTCAGAAGAAGCACTGCTTCAAGAGAAAGTATCAAGATTTGGAGACAGTTGAGGGGGTGGATGAGAACTCGACCAGAGGGAGGAATGTAGAGTAGCAGTTACATGCCTCTGCAGGTAATCCCGCCCCCTACCACCTATATGTTGGAGGCCTGAGATTGTGCCATGTTTGACACCAGCAGTTGTGTCAGTACCGCAGTGGATATTCCAAAGAAGGAATCCATTGAGAAACCCCTATCAAATGTATCTCCAAAGAGACGACAATCTGATGGAGGAACTACCTGAGGGAATCTGAAAAGAAGTGAAGAGAAGAAACAATTGATGTCACAAGAGACATGCGTTACGCCCCGAGAATACTGGCTGGAGAGAATGCATGGATCTTACAGAAACTGTTGACGAAGTTAAGAATCGAATACATTTTAATATGCGAAAAGAAGATTGCACGTGTGTGAAGTGCTGCAGAAAATTAACCGTTCAATAATTGTACAGATGCTGAAACGCAAGTAGACTAAGGGTGTCATTCTGACCCTGGCGGTAAGGCGTCAACGGCACTGGTAAAGGTACCAGAGCCGTAAACCCCTTACCGCCTCATTACGAGTTCGGCTCACGGGACCCGCTAAGGATGCCTGGTTTTACCAGGCGGCCTTAGCAGGTCCCACGAGCAGCCCAGCATGCTAACAACGGGCCCGTTATTAACGGGCCCGTTGTTAGCATGCTCCCCATTCCCATTGAGCCCTATTGGGGCTCGAATGGGGATGGGTTCCTTGAATGAGGAATTACCGGGCCCTCCAAGGTCGGAATGGCCCGGTTATTCCTCATTCAAGGAACCCGGACCCGCTAATTGCGGCATGGTTACCTCCTACCTCGTAATGACCCCCTAAGTCATCATAGAAACTGGCTATAAGTAGTGATTATATTGCAGGTGAAGCTGCCACTGTATAGGAGCTGGACATCGGTGTCATTAATTTAGTAAGCCCGGACCCATGGAGAGGAAAGGCAGAGAATTGTGTTGCAGCAAGTATAAGCTGAGATTGTGGAAGCGCCTGGCGAGGCTGTCTGGCATGGTATCAAAAATGAAGCAGTCAAGGTCAGTTATCTTTTTTTGAAATCAGTGAATGTGCAACGGATGAATCATCCCTTGTTAAGGTGCAAGAAAAGAACACCAAGAGTGTCAAGTTGTATTCATTTAAGACATTTAGATTCTGCAAAATGGACCAGTTCTTGGTCTCCTGTCACCTGAGCCAAGGATGGAAATGGAGTTGAGCTTGGACTTCTAGAACAATGATAGTGAGAGCCTGCACTCCCATATATTCCCAAAGAGAAGGATACTTTTCAAGGTCACGTTCAAAGACAATCTTCATGGCAGAAGGCTTGGATGATGAGAATTTGGGCTAATTGGGTGGGGAGGTAAAGTCAAGTCCACCTCATGCCACCTGGTTCTGAGCTTACGTGCTGCTAAGTGAACCGAATGTTCCAGACGTGGCACATGCGTGCCAACCAATTGGAGAGGGCTGTATAATAAAGGGCCTTGTAGTGTGAAGACCAATGATAAACTCTGTACTTAATAGTATTAAAGATTACATGTTTTCAGAGGTAGGAATAAGTTGTCCGTCTGACAGTGGGAATCCAATCACAATCCTAGTCCCTATGCAATGTATACTTAGATGTTCCCCCTAAGCCTATCACAGCCTTTGATAGGTTTTCTATTGTTTGCTATGTAGTATGACGTCACCTCTGATGTTGTGTTTGCATATAAGGATGTTTTTATGGGAAAATCGTCGAGAGCCTGAGCGAACCTCCATTGATGTACGTTGTAACCTCCCTGTTTTAGATAATTGTTAGTAAAACATTGAATTTGCCATCTTCCTGAGCCGTTTCGATTATTTGGATTCACAATTACTCAGCGATACCATCCATTGCATGCACGTTACTAAAGGGCCATATGCTCAATGCGTTTTTTTTTTGTTTAAAAAAAACATACACTCTTAGTGCCTGCTTAGGTAACTACATTGGTTGCTATGATGTGAGGTGGAGGGATGGCAAAGGACGGAGGAGCAGGGCATTAAAGGAGGTTCTGGCCAGCAGCAACCAGGCTGCTTGGAACCCAGACAGTTTAGCCCACGTTCCGAGCATCCTGATTGGCCAGCACCCACCCGCACGGTGCAAATGAGTGTTATCGACCCATACCCAAGTTATGAGCCAGAGGTGAAGTTGAGGCTGGATGACAAAGGTAAGGGATGATAACACCTTTTACAGCTCTCTTTCCAACGCTGTAACATCCTTAAAATAGGGCAAAATCACAAAAACAGGTTATACACAAAAGAAAACCGTTGTGGGGGGTTGCTCAGAATCTTGCAATGTCCATTGTCCTTGTGGAAGGGGAGGAATTGGGCCAGAACAAGATGGTGTTGCGCTCTGGCAGAACGTGTTTTTTCGAAGCATCTTTCTGTGTAAACCCGAGGCCGAAACCCACCGCCCCCTCAAGCTGAGGAATCTCTCTTCCCCTAAGTTTCCTGAAAGTGTTTGTGTAACTACTTGACAGACTGCATCTGGAAGGTGAAGCTGAGGGCGGATGACAAGGGTTATGGATGATAACACCCTTTTCAGTGCCTACTTCAATGTAAAAATGTGTATCTTTGGATTTCTCTGTCTCTTTCTATAGAATTTCCATATTAGACGATGGTGACAATATCAAGATATGCCGGAAACCGACATATCAGTTATGAATATCATAAAGGTGTATGGGAAGAGACCACCTTGTGCCTCTGTTCTTATGAACAGGAACAAGACTTGAATCTGTTCAGTCTCTTTCTAGTGTCTCTACAAAAGCCGAGAGACTGGAGAGTAAAAATGATAAAATAAAAGAAATCGGTGCAAAGGAAAGAGAAGCGTCTGAGCAGAAAGCAAACAAACATTGACAAAGCTAGCAGTTTTGGCTTTTGTGTAGGCATGGGATAGGTATTTTCTAGGCACTGCCGTAATGATACTAACTGGCTATAAGATGGCAACAGCTGGCCTCAAAAAGTGTTAGAACCTGGACATATTATGGCAGTGCCTAGCAAATGCCATATTAATGCCTATTTAAGAACCACAAATGTTGACTGTGCCAATGTTTGTTTTTTTAATAGGAATTCAGTGCAGGGAACTGAACACATATATATATATATATATATATATATATATATATATATATATGTGAAAGTGAGTGCTAGCATTGCGTATGATCCCTATAAAATTCCACACTGGTTCACCAATATGCACCACATTTTGCACAGTCACCTGTTAGGACCCTCCCGACATTACTGTCTACATTACATATGGACACCCCACCTCTTTCCATGGATATCATCAAATGTGAATGTTTGGGTGGTGGTTTGTGGGTTTGTGGTTTTGTGTGTATTCCTTATAAAATTCCACAACGTTTCACCAATCTGCACCAAATTTTGCACAGTCACCTGCTATGACCCTGCAGACATTACTGGCTACATGACGTCTGGACATCCCACCCCGTTCCTTGAATTTCAGCAAAAGTGCACATTTGGGTCTGGGTTCGTAGGTTTGCGGCTTCGCAAATGTTCCCTATACAATTCCACACTGTTTCACCAATCTGCACCAAATTTTGCAGTCACCTGCTAGGACCCTCCAGACATTACTGGCCACATGACATCTGGACACCCCACCCCATTCCGCAGATTTCAGCAAAAGTGCACATTTGGGTGTGGGTTTGTAGATTTGTGGCTCCGGGAATGTTCCCTATACAATTCCACACTGTTTCACCAATCTGCACCAAATTTTGCACAATCACCTGTTAAGACCCTCTGGATATAACTGGCTGCTTGGCATTTGGACACCCCACCCCTTTCCTTGGATTTCAGCAAAAGCCACTGGGTTTGTGGGTTTGTGGATTTGCGTATGTTCCCTATACGATTCCACACTGTTTCATCAATCTGGACCAAATTTTGCACAGTCACCTGTTAGGAATCTCTGAACATTACTGGCTACGTGACATTTAGACACCAACCCATTTCTGTGGATTTCACCAAAAGTGAAATGTGTGGGTGGGTTTGTGGCTTTGCGTATCTTCCCTATACAATTCCACACCATTTCACCAATCGGCACCACATTTTGTAGAGTGTCCTGTTAGGACCCTCCAAACATTACTGGCTACATGAGATTTTGATACCCCACCCCTTTCCCCGGATTTCAGCAAAAGTCAACATTTGTTTGTGGGTTTGTGGCTTGGTGAAGCGTTCTCCCTTATACAATTCCACATCGACCAAATATCGCACAGTAAGCTATGTGGGAATGAAAGCCCAGGCAATGACGGGTATATCAGCTAGTTGCTTATTAATCACACTTGGTAATGCCATTTTTATTAAACCTGGTTTACAGCTATGAAAAAGTCAATACCTTTCCAAAAACTGCTTATAAATAATACTGAATCCTCTGGAAATCACACAGCTGGCTCAAAGAGATCCCAGTGATTTCTTTTTGTTTTTTTTTTTCTGGGGGGCTGCTGAAAGGTAGTCGCTAGAAATAGCCACAACTAGCATGGACATGGGTGGTCAATGGGTTAGTCCGATGTCAAGCAACAACCACAGAGTAGTCCTCCCTTCTAAGATCTCATCTCTCTCCGATCTTCACTTCCCATGCCAACAGTTTTGACTTGTGGGCAGCATTTACAATGCCACCTAATAGCTAAAACTAAAAAGGGTCAATGTGGCACAAGAAAGAAGAGCAATCTAGGGGGAATGCATGTGCATACTAGCTGTATGAACATGTCCCGGGAGGATAGCTTAACGGCAACGTGCGCCTTGGAAGCAAGACAACACGAAGCAACACAGGTTCGATCCTGGGTCCGCGCTTAGAAACCTCTGGGTGTTTAAGTGCGTTATAAATACGCAACTAAGACAACAACAAAAAAAAAAAACAATTATGCAACTGAAAAAAAACAATTCCTGTAACGGCGCCTCATTCCTGTAACGGCGCCTCGATGCCCGCGAGCTGTGTAAAAAATACGTTGTTTACTTTCCACGTAAAAAACAGTTTTCCTTTGAATGGTTGGGTCCACTCTCAAGTGCCGCTTTGAAGCCTTACTGCCTGAGCTTGCAAAGTAGCGCCATGCGCAATCACGAATAAAGCGCTCCCCCATAAATAAGTGCTATCCAAGGTGTGTTAGTTTCCAAAGTCATGTCGCCAGGTGCAAGGGTCCTTAGATTGGGTCACTTATGTGGGAACAGAATCAGACGCTTGCTCCTGAGTATCCCTGGAGAAGCGGCAGGTGAGGGTGTGAACGCCGTCATTTGTACAGAGCACGCGTTGCGCTAATGGCCTCTCACCGCTATTTTCCAACGTCTGGAAACTGAGGAGGAACGGGCAGGGACGGACGGACGGACTGGGGCAATAAAATGGCTTGGCCCCAATGAAAAAGCGTCCCAAAGTCGCAAAAGGCAATTCTTCTTTTATGACGGACTGACTGAGTAGTAACAGGGGGACTTTTGGGGTAAAATGTGTTGCAAATTGCACGTTTTAAAGAATATTTGTTCAGTAACAAAGGGCACAGCTACTAGCTACACAGTGAAGTAACTCATCAAACTGGCCCACTATAACCAAAAAACGCGCACACGCCTTGAAACACTTGTATATAGGCGCATTATAAATGCCATATCATATCATCAGATCAGATCTTATGTTGGGCCTGCACACCAGCATTGCTAGTCTATAACCTTAATGGCGAGCCGGATCACGGGCACTGAACATTCTATATTGAGGAATGTTTGGAGGTGGTTGGCTTTTGTAGACGAGTGTCGCTGAAGTTGTGCTTCAAGTAGATCCAGCAGACTTGTCTGCTGTTGCCGAGTCACACCTGTCCTGAGCGCCTCCTCTGATATGGAGTTTTGCCTGGGAGCCATTTTACCTAACACGGGCATTCCTTAAAGGGATAACATCACGTGCCTTTTATCTTTAGGACACAGACTCGCCCAAGCGTGGCAGTTTTGTTTTTGCTTTTGAAGTATTTCCTCACCATAGATCTGTTGTGGAATACAGCAACCAGGCTTTGTTGTGGTCAGGCCCTCTCTATGGGCCAATCCCTGCCTAGATGTGCAGGTATCATGCAAGCCCCGCCCCTCTGAAGCAATCCTATCTTCAGACCAATACCTGAAGGACTGACACTCTACTCCCAGAGGGCCCTTGATAGGTCTTTCAGAAATTCCCCATTTGTCAAATTCTGGAGAGAAATGTCGCAATCAGCTGTGTGCCTGCATCACTTCCTTCAGGTCCTGATTACTCGACAGTAAAAGGTGTGTAGGGCACTCATGCTTTCAGGAAAAGGTAGTGCGCTGACACCAAAGCATGTGCCTACCTTCAGTGTTGGTCATTGGGCCGGCTCTCGCCAGATCCGAAACCGGCCAGAGTCAGCCACAAGAAACCCCAAACCCATTCTTTGCGCTGGGTTACAAGGAAAAACTAATTTGAAGAAAGAAAACAAATAATAAGTAAAACGCCCATGACGGCAGAGCGATAATGGTGGCAATGAGCTGCTGAGCTGCTCCGCCCCCCTTACAGGAGTTTGATTCAGGTCAGAGCTGCAGGACAAGCAAACTGTAACTTCCTCTGATGACCCGTACGAGGGGTCACCAGGGGAAGTTACAGTCCTCGGCCACGACCCGGTTTATTAATTTACTTATGTAATGTTTGCCCGATCTATGGACCCAGATTATTTACTTGTTTATGCAAGTTTTGTCGGATACTTGTATGCGACTTGATATATATAATGTAATTGCGCTGTTTTAAACTATTATTTTGGACATTACTTTGATCAGAGGTCAACTGCCAGCTCCGCCCCTCAACCCCACCTCCTCTGGCACTGCCTTTCCAAACTCTGCCCCCATCCGGACCTTGAGGGATCCCCCACCACATTTTTTCCATTTTCACCACTTTCCAGGTGTTTTTAGATCCAGCTGCAATAAGGCTGGTAGCTGCCTCGCAAGGTCGACATCTTTACTGACAGACTGGGGGCCACAAGGCTAGCACAAGTTGGCCAAGAATTGTTAGGATGACTCCTATAGCTCTACGTTTCCTGATCATCACCTGTCCCAGGTGAGAGCACTGTCTGCGCACATATAAACATCACTATTTCTCTTTAGAATCCTGGATTAATTGTTTGCCTGCGGCATGCATTGTTTAATCTTCTTTGCTCACAAACACAGGATACGCAGACTAAGTGTGACACTCACACACCACTAATTATAATCTGGGCATCAATCAGAATTCTACACTTCTACAACCAACTTTGATACCCCCCCCCCATGCCCCGCACCCAGTGCACCGTAACACTTCTGGCACACAATGCTCCCATCTTGACAGAAATGCCTCTCTGCCCGTGGCGGTCCCCTGTGGCCCTCCAGATGTTTTGGCCTGCAGCCCCCATTAACCCTACCAAGCATAGTCAATGATGGGGGGGGTCTTGGTGGTTGTGGGCTAGAGTGTCTGGCATAGGCCGTCAGCTTGCCCATCCCTGCTCTGTGCCCAAAACACAGGCCACCTAGAAGCAAACCCTCTCACCATTACCATTACACATTCAGAGCTTTCAGGACTCCCTCATCCACGCACCCAAAGCATACGCTCTCTCATTCACACGCACACCCACACAGCATACACTCATTCATTCCCACACATCAACAGTTGTTATCCTCACCTGCAGTCCCTGTCCAGAATCTGCTCTGCCTCAGGCCAGGCTCCTACAACAGCTCCCCGGCTCTTTAGGTCCAGTGCAACATGAACAGGAACCAGGAAGAAGGGAGAGCTTCCTGCTTCCTGCACATGCACCACATGCACAGAGGAGCCAGATCACTCCCTGCACCATTCCCTGAATGTGCAGGGAAGGTGCAGTAGTGGACTGAGAACTCAAAGATGCCCTGGAAATAATTACTGGGGACCAAAAGAGGCCCTGGAAATAATTTCAAAGTGGTTCAACAGACACATTTTCAGCAAGCCCAATGCTTTTCCTATGAGAAAATTTGGAAATACCACACAAAAGAGGCCCAGGGTGCAGAGGCCCACCGGGATATCTCCAAAGTTCCATATAGGCCAATCCACCCCTGGGGAGGTGGATGATTGATTCCTATCCGTATTCAGAGCTTCGGTACCCCAGCCTGCATCCCCAGTGGGCCAAGCAAGCCTGGGGGCGAGGAAGCAAAACGCCCCTGGCCTGGCATGGTTCCCTGGACATGCATGCTGGGTATGCAAAGGGAAGCCACGTTTCCCTTTGCCAGTTAGGTCCAGTGGAGAAGCACTCCCTCCGCTGCTTGCTACAACTGAGGGAGCGTTTCGTGCTTTCACGCGGCTGGCTTGGCAGCTTGTCCAGAAAGGGTGGGTCGACGCCCCATCTCTCATTATGGACCAGTGCCCCCTGGTTCCCATCCTCTTGAGGTCCTTTTCCTCTTTCTAGATATCCAATAAAGTCCAGGGGCGGGGTAGAGTACGTGTCTCGGCTGGGTGCTGTATCAAATCTGTTAAATTGTGCACATACAAGGATGTGCACGATCCCAAGATGGATGAGTGGATTAATGATTGCTCTCCAGACATATGCGTCCAACCTAAACGGAATACTTTCCAGTCTTAGTGGACCAACTCAGCCTTTCATCTTAGTGACAGTTATTTGTCACACTCTGGAATGGCTCATTTCTGGGTAGCAAGCGCTACAAGAGCACAAAGGCCACTATGATTAGCAGTGGTACTTTTTGCCCGATGCACAAATGATTTCACTGGTTACACATTATCCTCCAACTGCAATCGAACAAAACATGCATTAGCGAAGGGCAAACAGATTAAGATACGCCAGCATTACACATGAATATTGCTAAGGCAAATTATGCGTGCACAAGGTACACTATGTGGAAGGTGCACCTGTGCACTGCTAATGTTTTTTATTAAGTACATTCATTTTCATCCACATCCTGTGTGTGTAGTTTGTGCAACATTACTATTACATTTTTGCAGCTCACCAAAATATTCACTTTTTATGTGTAGGGGTAAGTCATAACTGTGTTGTCGCATTTTACGCAGAATAACAGATTGAAGAATCAGGGATTAAACACCATCTATTCCCATTCTTGTGGACATAAGTGAGGAGTCTGTTCATTTTTCAACTGTATGCATATTTTGTCCTCCCCACCCATTACTCATTTTAAATGTTTATTGTTTCGATAGATCAGTGAGCGGGCATTTGCTCAGAAATGACTTTTGGAGGAGGGCAGTTGTGGTTGTTTCCCATTGTGTTGTGAAGGTTGTTTAACCTAGAGTGGTAGACCATTCTAGAGCCAGTCAGTCACCAGGGGAAGACATCCAGGAACTCAATCCCTCCTCAGAGATCTAACTCTGTTAATTAAATGTAAAATGTATATAGCGCTCACTGCTGCTAAAGGCGCATTGAAACGCTATCAGTGTGTGCGGGGTGGGTAGAGCACTAGAATTCGTAGATCACTGCGCCAATCTTATTAAAGTAAGTAGAACCTGCTGCCGGTGAGGGCGTTCTTACAAGACAGTGCTCTTCTGTCTTGGGGAGGCTGAGTGTATTAAAAAATCACCAACAAATATCAAGCGACAAGACTGCTCCAATTCTTTGTAAAATCTGTATACAATCCTACAAAGAGTCATTACTTCAATGAACCAGCTATCAGTGTATGGTTTGTGTGTCACTTCCAAATCTATGGAGGCCCCATATAATCATATAAGGACCATTTTACAAGGGTCACAGAAAACAGCTGGATTCCCGACAGGTAGCCAAGCACAGAGTTTACTGATGTGCCATATTAGAAAATCGCATGTTATGTTAATGGAATTTACACTACGTATCACTGTCATGTGCATGGTGTCCAGCAGCTCGGGCGGATCCGAAAGAGGGGTGGGTTGGTGGCGCTAGAGGGGGGAGAAAGGGAAATGAAAGATGGCTTTGCTGATGGTTTGATGCTTGCAGTAAGAATGCAGCTGGGTACTGTATGAGGGTTTGCTTCTAGGTGGCCTGTGTTTTGGGCACAGAGCAGGGGCGGGCAAGCTGTTTGCCACTGCCAGACACTCCAGCCCACAACCACCAAGACCCCCTATCATTGACAATGCTTGCTAGGACTAATGGGGACTGCAGGCCAAAACATCTGGAGGGCCACAGGTGACCACCACGGGCGGAGAGGCATTTGTATCAAGATGGGAGCATTGTGTGCCACAGGTGTTGGGGTGCACTGGATGGGGTGCGGGGGCGGGGTATCAAAGTTGGTTGTAGAAATGCAGAATTTTGTTTGATGCACCAGATTATAATCTGCTGTCTGTGAGTGTATGTATCGTGTTTGTGAGCAAAGAAGATGAAACATTTCATACTGTGGAGAAACAATTCATCTAGGACGCTAAGGAGAAATATTGGCGTTTATATGTGCAGAGACAGTGCTCTCACCAGGGACAGCCTAGATCAAGTGATGATCAGGAAACGTAAAGCTATAGGAGTCATTTTAAGAATTCTTGGTCGTCTTGTGCTAGCCTTGTGGCCCCCAGTCTGTCAGTAAAGATGTCCACCTTGCGAGGCAGCTACCAGCCTTATTGCAGCTGGATCTAAAAACACCAAGGTAGGCACACGCTTTGGTGTCAGCGCACTACCTTTTCCTGAAAGTCTGAGGCTTACACTCGCAATGAGTGCCCTACACACCTTTTACTGTCGGGTAATCAGGGCCTGAAGGAAGTGACGCAGGCACACAGCTGATTGTGACATTTCTCTCCAGAATTTGACATATGGGGAATTTCCGAAGGACCTGTGTAGGGCCCTCCAGGCGTAGGATGCCAGTCCTTCTGGTATTCGCCTGAAAATGGGATCGCTTCAGAGGGGCGGGGCTTGCAAGATACCTGCAAAGCTCGACAAGGATTGGCCCATAGAGAGGGCCTGACCACAACAAAGCGTGGCTGCTGTATTTCACAACAGATCTATGGTGAGGAAATACTTCAAAAGCAAAAACAAAACTGCCCCGCTTGGACGAGTCCGTGTCCTAAAGATAAAAGGCACGTGATGTTATCTCTTTAAGGAATGCCCGTGTTAGGTAAAATGTCTCCCAGGCAAAACTCCATGTGAGCAGAGGCGCTCGGGACAGGTCTGACTCGGCAACAGCAGACAATTCGGCTGGATCTACTTGAAGCACAACTTCAGCGACACTCGTCTACAAAAAACAACCACCTCCAAACATTCCTCAATATAGAATGTTCAGTGCCCGTGATCCGGCTCGCCTATAAGGTCATAGGGCAATGCCCGGTGTGCAGGCCCAACATACTAGCGTGTGCCCGTTTTTTGGGTATAGTGGCCCAGTCTGATGATTTACTTCACTGTGTAGCTGGTAGCTGTGCCCTGTGTTACTGAACAAATATTCCTTAAAATGCGCAATTTGCAACATATCTTACCCCAAAGCCCCCCTATGTTACTACTCAGTCAGTCCGTCATAAAAGTAGAATTGCCATTTGCGACTTTGGGAGACTTTTTAATTTGGGGCAAGCCACTATATTGCCCCAGTCCCTCCCTGCCCGTTCGTCCTCAGTTTCCAGCTGTTGGAAAATAGCGGTGAGAGGCCATTAGCGCCACACGTGCTCTGTACAAATGGCGTTCACTCCCTCGCCTGCCGCTTCTCCAGGGATATTCGGGAGCAAGCGTCCGATTCAGTTCCCACATAAGTGACCCAATCTAAGGACCCTTGCACCTGGCGACATGACTTTGGAAACTAACACACCGTGGATAGCACTCATTTATGGGGGGAGTGCTTTATTAGTTATGTGCATGGCGCTACTTTGCAAGCTCAGGCACTAAAGCTTCAAAGCGGCACTTGAGAGTTGTCCCAACCATTGAAAAGAAAACCGTTTTTTACGTATAAACACCGCATATTCACACAGCTAGTATGCACATACATTCGCCGATGATTTTTCTTCTTTCTCTTGCCACATTGACCCTTTTTAGTTTTGGATATTACGTGACAGTAGATGCTGCCCACAAGTCAAAGCCGTTGGCATGGGACCTGAAGATCGGAGCGAGATGAGATCTGAGAAAGGAGGACTACTCTGTGGGTGTTGCTTGGCATCTGACTAACCCATTGACCATGCTAGTTCCTACGCCCATTTCTGCCCACCACCTTTCAGGCCCCCACGCCCCAAAAAGATACCACTGGGGTCTCTGTGAGCCAGCTCTGTGATTTCCAAGGAATGCCAGTATTAATTCTAAGCAGTCTACTGAAAGGTAATGGCTTATTCATAGCTGTTAACCAGGTGTAATAAAACATTCTTTACCAAGTGCGATTTACAAGCATAATAAGGGCATGGCTGCCTCCAAACTCGGGTCCGGGTTCTTTGAATGAGGAATTACCGGGCCATTCCAACCTTGGAGGACCCGGTAATTCCTCATTCAAAAAACCCACCCCCATTCCCATCTAAGCCCCCATAGGGCTCATTGGGAATGGGGAGGGAGCTAATAACTGGCCCATTAATAACAGGCCCGTTATTAGCTCCCTGGTCCCCTTGTGGGACCAGCAAAGGACGTCTGTTCTGACCAGACGTTCAGAATGGGTCTCGCAAGGGAACCTCATAATAGGGCGGAATGGGTTTACAGGCACCGGCACCATTCCTGGTGCCGTTAAACCCATTCCGCCCACCTCGTAATGAGGCCCATAGTGTTCTTTTGGATGGAGTGCCAGAAGAAATTTGCATTTGAACACAGAAGGAGACTGACTGAAGACGTCATGCAAAGTAAGAGCTGATGCACCTGAAAAAGATGAATGAGGTGGAAGAACATAAAACATTCTCTAAGACCTTAAGAGGAGGTGATGAAGATGAGCAACATTTCGGGCTCGAGATGAAGATGCTTATGCTACAGAAACATTGAAGAAAATGCAAAGTCATTTTACACTTGTTGTACAGATGCAGAAATGCAAGTAGGGAAAAGTAATCATAAAGGCTGTCTACCTAGTGAATTAGATTGCAGCGATGCGCCAATGTATACTTATAGGAATGTACAGCACCTGGATATTCCACGATACACTTTAGCAAGGCTTGAAACCCCATGGTTGGAAGGGATTTCAGTTTGTGGAAATGACTGATGGCAGGGCGAATTTCGAGAAATGCTTGGCTGTCCCAGCACCAAGAAGTTGAGGCCACAGCGAGTTGCGTGCCTGTCAAACGGCTACAATGAACGTGAAAAAAGAAAACACTTTTGTTTGAAGCAGCATGAAAGAACACTGGAGGTGTCAAGAGTTCATCATTTAATGGAATTAAATGCAGCAAAAAGCTCAAAGCAGTGGTGTCCAGTCACATGGGTGAGATCAAAATAGCTTGGGTCAAGCTACACCAAAACCAGAAGACAGAATGATGGCACACTCCCTTTATTTCTCAGGCGCAAGCAGCTTCTGCAAGGACAAGTTCAAAGCCTTAATTGACTGGCATTCTGTAGGACTGATGATAGATGTCGGGCTAATTGGTGGGGAGGCAAGACCACGCCAAACCTCCATGGACCTGGAATGTTAGCCTGCGTGCCGCTAGCGTGTGGAATATTCTAGAGGGTATAAGAGTGCCAAACCAATCATAGAGGGCCATGTAATAGAGAGCCCAATACTTTGTGTAACCAATCAATCGTGAATTTAGTGATGATGATGATGACCACTTATTTGGGATGGGCTTAGTTGCCCAACTGACTTAAGATACCCAATCATAACCTCTTGCTCGATAGAACTTATACCTAGTTGTTCCCTGAGAGCCAACCACTGTTACTCATACGTTTTTTTAGTTTTCCACGTAGTATGACGTCAGTAATGATGAGTTTGTGTTATAAAAGTACATTTGTTTCTGAAATGTGTTGAGATAGTTTTGTGCGATGTCGGATGATGTCTGTTGTACTCCCTGTTTTAGACAATTGATAATAAAACAGAAACAGTTTTGCAAACTTCCTGAGTCATTTTGATTATTGATGTTTGCGAAACTTCTGCATCCCCATCCGCCTCTAAGTATTGCTACCTCATCTTAAAGGACTCTGGGGTCTATGAGTTCAAGGGGTCAGACATGTGAGACAGACACACAGGTGGAGTTTTCTCCCAAGTCACCATTTTATTAAATAATAAAGGGTGAGATATACGCCTATCTTTCCCAAACCTAACAAGTAGTTCCTTACCTAAAGGTAAAGGAAAGTGACCTAATGTCCAAAGGTATCTGTCCCTCACACTAATACACACAGCAAAATCATAAGGATTATTTGGTTGTTTAAACTTCACAAAATAACACATGAGCTCAAACATAAACATTATAAACAGAAATCCTTGCGTCCAGGGTTGGATCCACTTCCCCTGGAGCAATTGACAGTGTTTGAAACCAAAGTTCATTTTCAGGAAAGTTCTTTTCACTAGCCAAGTTTCATCCCAGGTACAATACACAGTTCATTTAATCCAATATCTCATTTCCAAAAAAGGTTTCTCACTGTAAGACAATTGTTAATGTTTTTAAAACCTTCTGATTGGCAAATCAAAAAGACTCTCTCTTCCTACTTCAAGTTTGAAAGTCAATGTAAAAGACTTGTTCTCAGAAGACCTATCCCTGTTCATCACATCACATTTTCTCTTCATAAGCACCACCTTAGACAGGATGGTTAATTTAGAAAGTTATACTTTAGTTAGGTAGGTTATACAACAGTTCATCAAAATGCAGTAGTGGAATTGCCACTTCTTTTCGACTACAGCCTTCCACTACATGCATAGTACTTAAAATCAGCTTCTTCCTGGTCCACTCGCCTGCCAGGACTAACCAAGACTTATTCCTTTCCTGTTGTAGTCGCCTGCCAGGATAAAACTCCTGCTAATACAACTTGTACTCTTGTGGTGAGGCTTGTGCCAAACTGTCCACATCTAAATCCTCAATCGGGAAAGTTGAACCAACAATAGCTTCTTGGGTAAGTCTTTTGACTTGAACACACAATTTGCTTACAACTTCTTCCACCACCATGCTGTACAAAAGGTCTATGATTCTCACATTTATCTGTTTTCCATATGCAATGCAGGTTACAGTTTTCTCCCCCTTGATCCTATTTACAAGAAGGGCTTTTCCTCTGCAGTCTATGATTTCTTTCTACACAGCCTATTGGCTGGTGGCATTTAGAGTACAACTGTGTGCATTAGCACTTTTTGGGCGTTTATATGCGCAGAAATGAATTACCATAACAACTAATCTTTGACCCAAATGACCGGACAGACTCAAATACTATGGCAAAATACTACTTTATTACCAGTTAAATAAAGTAGGCAAACCTGGTGAACAACAAATTGCAGTCCACACACTCTTAGTTACATTTCAGGTAAACAACGGCTTTATGCCTCAATGTGCGTCAGATATGATGTCATCCTACGTGGCAAATAAATAAAAAAACTATTGGGTGGAGTGATTGGTTAGGGGAACATATCCATTTAGAGGTTCTCTAAGTGCTGAGGTCTCTACCAGTATCCTGGTAATCCTGGTGTTCCCATGCCTCTGCACAATTCAACCTTTCTTGTTCAGCAATCCTTATTTGTTCTCTGGTCAGAGATGAATATATGAGCATTCTGCTCATCCAACCAATGTCTTTTTCATCTTCTGCATTTTTATGTAAGCATCTTCATATGGAGAAACGATTTCTTCAGTCGCCCATCTTCTTTCAAATTGCCATCTCGTTGTGCTTGTTGCTAGATGGCTGAGACATTTCGCATCATGTCTGGGTATTTCTCTTGCAATTAATGTGCTTGTGCTCTTTCACCTTGAAGCATCTCATGGTCTTGATGGAATTACCAATAATGATCACAGACCCAAATAACCGGACAGACTCAAAAAATATTGCAAAATACTACTACTTTATTGTTAGCTCGAATAAGGTAGGGCAATCTGGCAAAAAACAAACTGTGGTCCACACACTCATGCTTCAATTTTGATTACACAAAGGTTTTACACCTCAATGTACGTCATTTATGACGTCATCCTACGTGGCAAACTATAAACCTGTTGTAGGGAGGGATTGGTTAAGGGAATAAATGAGCCTATATATCATATATGTATTAGTAATGTTACTGGATACCCCTTATCTGGTAGGCACACCTTGAACCACCTCTAAATACGTATAATACAGATTATAGCAGAAGAACAGCAGCGGGTTGGCCTGTGTAACATTGTATAGCATGTTGCTGCTTAGACCCTCTGATTGGTGGGTATTCTATCCCAAACTTGGACTTTATGCTCGTTAGCTCGTTGGGCAGCACATAAGCAAAATGAAATACTGGTGCAGAGAGAAATGTCAGACTACTACCCACTTGCCCAATTAGTCCATCATCTCTCAGGCCCCAAGCCAAGGTTTCGGCTTTATAGTTGACCTTGCAACCTGTTCTCTGCTCTGGGACATTTCAGGGCAGTTAGGCATACCATTATCTTTGTCTGGAGCTTAATGAATAGCCCTTGTTTTTGACTTCTGAATCACTTGTTAGAAGACTACGATTTTGTCCATTTTGACCTTTTATTTACTGATATTTGATTCAATTAAGCTGGGTGTCATTACTCCTCATGGCCTCTGGAGACTTGCTCACTTCATCTTGCATAGGCTTACACATCTTTGATTCTCCAATACTTGGCGCTTGCAGATGTTTTCTTCTTTGCTTAATCTAAGAGAAATATGTCTTAGGTACATGGCTTAGCCTCTTGACTCCCTTTGTACCTTGCCATTATTCCTTGATATAGCATCCTTGATCCCAGGCCAATAGACTCCTCTGTGTTCCTCACACAAAACTGTATTTCCAGCATCTTCTGACTCTGCAGCCCTGGTCTGTCTCTGTGGTAGCTTGCTTGGTTTCAAAATGAGTCTGGTGTCCATCTTTTTCTAATGGCCGCCTCAGCCACATTATGTTTTGTTCTGCAGCAAGCTTCTATATATCTCAACTACCTTGCATTTCTGTGTATATACATTCACTTATCTTTTCTCACTTATTTCTTTGGTGCATATCATTTCTTTGTCTTTGATTACATTTTTCTCTCATGACTTCAGTTACATCTGTATCCTTTATGAATTTGCATATCGTTTCAGTGCATCTGTGTCTTGCTTTCATTTATTAATTTATTTTTAATTTTTACCACACGCCCATAGGCCTCAGAGTGCTAACACAGAAAGACAAACATACATAACATAATAATATACATACATAAATGAGTGTCAATAACCAATCTCAATTACAAAAAGTAATACTAGTAAAGAAATTGAAGCATTATTAAACAGATGAATAAGCCTACTTCAGGTCGACTCTCAGTCTCAGATTAGAAGGGCCCCTTGATAAGTGTTGATACATGCTTAAAATAATGGCAAATTACTGGTCCCAGATCCCACCAAGACCCAATCCCTTTCCTTATGGGCACACCAGTCCTGAACCTCAATCCTGCGGAGGACCTTCAGGTCAGAGGATCTAACAACCCCCGGCCAGCCCTGTTCTCTGACAAAGCCATGCCAGAACTTTATTACATAAGTCTTCTTTGGGTTCTTTCCCTCCTAGCTTCTCAATGTTAGTGATAACAAAGTTTCTATGGTCCATAAAACAGTCTCTTACAGTTTTATCTTTTATCACTGACATTTAGGACTTTTCTATTCAAAAACTTCAAGGAATGCACAAGTTATTTTTAGCAATCACTAAATGTGGGGGACTGAGTGGTAATGGTGTGGATTTATCCACAGCATTAGAGGACGTAAGGTGTGAAACAAATGATTGTTCAGTAGTAGCCGGTAATGAGAAGGATGTAACTAACTTCAATTTAGGCATGAACTTAGATTTCAAACAGTCATGATCAGTCTACATGGTCTGAGGGGATTGGTCCATTCCCTCGGATTGTAAATCAATGGCAATGTTTATCTTTTCCATCAGGATGACTTTGTACCATTGGAGATGGTGGTGAGTCTGTTTGACAGGCATTATCCATACTTGCTACAGGATGTTTTCCAGCACAATTTTCCAGCGAGTCAACTCACGTACACAAATAAGAGACACTGATACAGAATTTCAATTCCTTGATTAGATTGTCCCTAAATATCATCCACTGAGCAGGAGTAAATGCAAGGAAGCCTATATCATAGAAAGTACCATAGGGTCTTGAGTAACCTTTTTTACTTCTACACCATTAGGGTGGAATACCCTATGGGAGGGGCTGGGTTGGTCATTGTAGGTTTCCAAGTTAGTTTCTTGACAGGCCAGTGCCTCACTTGCTTCATGAATACCGGGAGCCACTTCAGAGACGTTATACCAATACAAGGGCATTTCTGAGCTTCTAACCTGTAGTTTCATTCTACTATGTGTGCTAAGTGGCAGGACCTCAGAGAGACGGTCTCTGTTTGCCACTGGAGATTTGGCCATGGTGCCTTGCTCAACTGAGATCATATCCAGACTTATATGATGAGAAAGAGACTTTTTCATGACATGTTTTCCTTTTACAGTCAACTGCAAGAACGTTATTGAGCTCCAAATTGTATAGTATACTTTGGCATGAACTTACCAAATCAGAGACTGTACCAACTTAACCCCCCACCCTCCTTCTTCCAAACACTGGCAGTATCATCAACTCACTAAGATAATGGGAGGAGGCAAGGCAGCCAAGATACAGGGTTCTTAAATGCCAAACCGCTGAACGGCAGACAGCACACTGCCATGGCGCACCTGGAACATCACATGAACCACAGAACCGAAGACCTGCGGTGCTACGACTCCAACTGTGAGACTGAACACACCGCCAAACTCAGCAAGGAAGCAGGAGCAGGGTCATAGGAGCAGACCCTATGACATCAGAGGGAATGTCAAGCCACACTAGCAACAGAAGTTGCAACTGCTTCCGACGTTCAGGAAGAATGCATTGTGCGAGCCCAAATTGCCTGTGAAAAAGAAAATCATGTCACTCTGCCCTTGTCTGATTTCACTTACAGCTCTTCGATGTGCAATGGTGTGTGCAGACATCCTTCCACCATTTCAGTGCGGTGGCACATTCGATGCAGTTGTCTGAGTGCATATTGTCTCCCATACAGTGGTACCTAGGTAAGATCCTTAAAAACTGGACTTTTTCCAAGTTCTAACAAAGCTCTTTATGAGCACTTGATATTCTGGTTACAGCTTTTTGAGTGAGTCAGTAACATTAATTTGTTGGTTGCCTTCCTCAATCTTCTTTGACACTTCCCTCCGATTGTTGATCTGTTGAGAAATAAAAGAAACACTAGTGGTCATAAATAATCATGCATCTTATCACCTAATGTTTTTGCTACACTGTTGACATCAGTTTTAACTCAAGGTATGAGGAGCAAGGGGTACTCTCATACAGCGTCCAGTCACCAACTCATGAGGAGTTAGGTGGTGATCTGAGCCTGGCTGGTTCCTCCAGGCAAACAAAGCAAGGGGTAGGCTATGTAGCCATCCCTTCTTTATAGTCATTTTTATTTTTGCTATTTTTGATTTGAGAATTCAGTTTAGCCTCTCACAGGCACTACTTTGGCCGTGGGTGATAGGCTGAGGAAAATGTGTGTTTTATCCCTAAGAGAAGAACTATCTGTTAGAACAACTCATTTACAAAATTCAGACCTTTATCAGACCACAGGACTTCGCACACACCCCTTGTAGAAAACCCTTCACGCACAAGAATCTTGGCAGCGCATATGGCATCGGGTGCATGCATGGGCCTGCCTAGATCCATCTGGAAAAGGGACATATTACTACCAGCATGTACCTATATCTGTTACATACTGGTAACCTATCCACATAATCTATATGTAGATGCTGAAATGGACCAGTTGAGGCAAAAGGGTAGAGAAGGGTGTTTCAAAGAAGATTGGAGGTAACTGGTCTACACCAGAATGAGCAAGCAAATGTTGTTGTTGTAATGTTGGGAGGTTGAATGTTAACATCAGTAACAGCATTATATTGTTCGTTGTCTAGTATGTATGGCTGTGTGTATGCAATGTGTGACCAAGGAACAATAAACATATATAAAAAAAGACTATGTGGCTATTCTCCAAAATTGTAATGGCTACCATTATATGATAGTGGTAGTATGCCCCTTTTGTCGCTGGTTAGAAGCAGGGCCATGTGCACATTCAGATGCCATGTTGGCTGCAAAATTCCTCGTACGAGAGGTCTTTCTTAGATGGAGAGTATGCGAAGTGCTATGTTTCCGACAATGGACCCCACTATATAAATTAAGTGTTTGAAAAAATGACATCTTTATTGAGAATGTGAGGAGCCGGGAATGAGAGTTTGACACAAAGAATTAATGGTTTTGGTCAAGGACTTTTATTAAAATAAAAGGGATTAGGGCAATGACTCTCTGTCCCTGCACCAGAGGTGTTTCCCTGCCGAAAACAAAAACTAAGGGTCTATCGATGTCGCAATGTCCAAAACAAAACTATCCCGTGCCCAAAGTACTATTCTGGCCCTCACACTCTAATAAAATAAACTTTAAGGTGAAATAGGTAATATCTTTGGCCTTGAGTGGTTTATAAATGTTGAAAGGAAAAATGCGTAACTCCAAAAAAAAAGTTCCAGAAGGATAGAGTTCCTTGATCCAGACGGTGTTTCCCTTTACCTGGATTTCTCTTCCCTCTGTTCAATATTTCAAAAAGAACAGTTCCTTGGGTTTCTCTCCATTCACACCACTACTTATACACAGAACAAATGGTCTCCTCATCCTTACCCTGTTGTTAGAAAACCCTGCCAGGTTTTCGCTTCTCTTCTTTTTAGCTACACACAGCCTTTGGCTAATACTGATATATCCTTCTCAGGATCCCCTTAAGCGATGCACTTCATAGGCACTGTTCAGTTTGTCCTTGCCTGGAGTATTTCCCTACCAGGACTTTTTTTTGTGCACCCACTTGCCGTTGCCTGGTGTATTCTCCTGCCAGGTCTCTCTTTAACACACTTGTAACTGCCTAGTATATTTTCCTGCTTCTCTAGCCTGGGCTTTCTTAGACACACTTGTAACAGCTATGTATGTTTTCCTGCAAGGGCTTTCTTTAAACACACTTGTGACTGCCTGGTATACTCTCCTGCCAGGACTTCCTTCCTATGCGCTCTGCACCCACTCTTGAATGTGACATCTTCTTGGATCTGCTTTATCTAGTTCTGTGTCTGCCTGATACACTATCCTGCCAGGGCTTTTCTTAACTGTGTATTGCATAAACTGACATTCCTGAAAGTTTCTTACTCTTCGCTTATTTGCCCATATGCGGTGTCCCTGCTTCCCTTCGGGGGATTTACCGGTTCTTGCGGGCGTGCTTCGTTCCTCTCGTGGTAAGCTGGTGGCTGGCTTTTCTGCCCATACTACCACCTTCATTCTTTGGCTTCCCTATGTTCCGCTGTCCCTGCTGGGCCCATCAGCTTCGTGCTAGGCTCTGTTAAGGCAAACCCTGCTGATTCACACCTGCAAACCCCCGGGAGCCCTGTATTGGCTCCTGGCGTTCTTGCAGGGTGCTTTCTCTTGCAGTCAGCTTTCCTCTTCTTCCTCTCTGAGCTGGATGGATCAACAGAACTCCTTGTAGCCCCACAGTCTCCTGGTCCTCACTGAGAGAAGCAGCTTTCTCTCTCCAGCAGCTCTCTGCAGTCAGCTTTTGCTGCTGTTTTAAATCTCCAATGTATTGGTCCGTGCACCCAACGACTAGAGCTCAGTTTGTGTCCTTGGTCTTTTCCGCTCTGCATCATTTCGCTCATCTTGCCCATGCCAATATTCTTGCAGTTATGGGAATGGAAGTCCATTCTGTATGTTTCACATAGAAAGTCTAGGTGAGTCCTCTCAGAACCCTTTAAGTGTAAGTTAGTTTTAAATAACTTGTAGGCATAGTTTGAGGAGATATTGTAATGGGTTTCATAGGGTAAATCAGATCTTGATGGCTTACAAACAGATCTTGTTAGAATTCCTTTAGTACTGTCCTAAGGCGATGAGGGAAGGTGGAACTATATGCCATTAGTACCCAGGGCTGGGGGAGCAGCCTATTAGGTTCCATGAAACATAGGCTGAAAACACTAATCTCAGCCCACATTCCATGGAACCCGCAGGCTGCCTCCCCCGCTGTGGGATGCCATCTTCCCCTCACACTCCCCTTTTTCTTTTTTTACTTCTCCCAACACCCCTTACCTGATTGTTGTGGCTGAAGCACCCACTACCGCCAATGCAGCTTCCCTTCTTGCTTTTCCGGTCGCCATAGTAATAGAAGAGGAGCTACGCACGGAGCCCCCCCTTCTACAACCATGGTGGCCATTTTGGATAAGTATTTTCATTCATTAAATGGGACACGCATGGTGTTCCGTTCAATTAATGGAAATACTTATTTTTTTCGCACCCTGGGTTACCGGTTTGGTAACCCTGGGTGCTAATGATGTTAACTCATGCTGCCGGGCCATTACCCCGGCAGCAAAATCCCCTGATGGCCAACGTTAAAACACAATACAAGGTAATTAAATATATACTGTCAAGCCCGAATAGGAGAGAAGTTAGAACAGAAGACCACAAACTACTGCTGTCACTGGCGCGCAAGGGAAGGGAAGACCTGGTTGACGGAACAGACTCCAGTTACTCATAATAGTTTACTGCAGAAGGATGGGTCGATGGAATGATGGGTTGCAAAGCACAAGCACTCACACCAGCATAGAGGGAGGTTGTGCAGAACACAAATAGAGTGTGCTTTAAAGAATGGACTAAAAATTCCAAATTGCCTACCTGGGTAGAATATGAAGTAGGGCCAGTACCAATAATACAACTAAGAAAAGCAACCCTGTGTTTCAGGAACAATGGCTCAGTGAAAGTAGGGATTAATAAAGGTTGCCAATGTATTATGGACCTACCAGGCATGAAGGTGGGCACAGCTATGTTAATGGACCACTATTGGGCTTGTGGTTCAAAAGCACACATGCAGCGTATGAGGTGTAGTTTGGTGATTTCCCCCTGATGAGCACAAAAGCCAGAAAGAAAACGTCTCTTGACTTTAAACGTACCCGAAGGGAGAAGTATTTTTTGGAAAAATCAATTGAGGCCTACGATGGCATACCAGACAAACATAATTTGTTTGACAGAACTGCAATGTTCTTTACTTCCTATCTTGCCCATGGGCTGCAAGCAGCAACAAATGCCAAATGGTTACAAATTACCAGATGGAAGTTGCTGCATATGATAAATACAACAGTGAAGGGATTTAATGCAATAAAGGAAGAGTTGCGAGCCGTCAGATTAATGATTCTCCAAAAAAGGTATGTCCCTGACCTTATAACGACCATGGAGGGGGGTGTTTGTACCAAGATAGGATCATCTTTGTGTACATTTACACCAGCAAACAATGATCAGAATGGGTCCCTTACAAAGGCTATAAGGACACTACAGGAGCTGCACACCAAGATGGTGTTAGAGGTGGAGAACATCGAAAATGATGACTGCTTGAATTAATTGTTCTCATGGGTACCCACCTGGTTGGCAAACACATTTTAAATTCTATTAGCTATACTGGTACTGGTCCTGGTAGCTATTTCTGTCCTAAAAATAGCACTGAGCCAATGTAAAAAGGGCTGGAAAGAAGACACTGGAAATGACAATAATAGTAAAATATGGGTTATAAAATACATAAGTGTACTCAAATAGATGAACCGCCCCACGTGTACGCTGTAGACCATCCTGTTGGACAACCTGGGACATTGTTCGAATGTCCCAAGGAGTAGCTTGAGGGAGGGGTCACAAAAATATGGCTGCCCAAGGATGGCTATGATGTACAGGGCATAAGTACAGGGTTGGTCGATAATCAACCAGAGGGGGTAGGACAATGGTGCAGATAAATGTGCCAGTATCAACCTATTCCCATCCTCCAACTTGTTACTCTAGAGGTGAGAGAGAGTACATAAAGGTCTTGCCGCCCCATGGTTACAGGGATGAAAAACAATACAAGCAGAGGCAGAATCCATAAAACAATTAAACCATTAGTGAATAGGCATCTATCATAAATAACTAGTTAGACTGCTTGACATTAGCAGGGATTGAAGCAATGGTGTAGAAAGCACAAGTAGTGTGCTGTAAATATCATAGAAGGAAGTCAAGTTCCAGTGTACCAAGAGAGGGACTCACTACACTGATAGGACAGAGGAAATTATAAGTAGGCACAGATGCAGCATACATGGGCAGGGAAACCAACATATGGCAGATATATAAGGTCACGGTAACACAAACGTATGCAAATATAAGTCGGCAGCATGGAGGCAGGAGTGCAGAAATACAGCCATTTTCCTAACATGGAGGTCACAGCATACCCAAGAATTAGCAAAACATTAGAATTCACACAACACATCTATTTTAAAAGCTTTTTGAAGCTGTCCAGACAGTAGTTCACAGGGATGTCAAGGTCAGAATGCCAGGAAGGGAGTGGTGGGTGAGCAGAACGCAGAGGAAAGATAATAATTCCCAAGACCCGAAACAGTAGTCCCCAAGTTAATTAAATGAATAAGAACCCAAACCGCCAATGATGTCCATGTGCAGGAGATCAGCATGCCAAAAACTCCAGAAAGATGTCTCAAGTAGTCACAAAGAATACAACAAGCACCACAGAATTAGTTGAAAGTTCAATAAATAAGAAGAAATGTATTCTCCAACGCGGTCCCCTAGCATGTGATAAGGACAATATGAACACTGGATATTCGCTATGAGCCAAACACAGAGAAGACACCTGTCGTACCCCTTAATACACATACACTAGATGATACACAAGGCCAAGAAAAAAAGAAAAAGATAGGTCTTGTCGCTTTGGAATGACAAAGTGGAGTTGCTTTTAATTGGAATTATTGCAGACCATGGACTTCTCTCCCCCGACCATATGTCTCACTCATATCTTGACATCTCATCAAAATATCCACAGTTGCTGAGCAAATTGCCAACCAATGGAAATCCCTTGCCTCACACTGCTCATGAAAACAGCACTGGCCAATTAATGATCCATGTGATGATGTATTGAAAATATGATCTGAAAGTAGGCTTGGCCCAGGAGCGGCTGTCAGAGATTTGTAAGCCAATGATAAAACTAATACCTATATATTCTATATGTAGTTTGGGATACTAAACGATCAAAATACTGTTAGGTTTGTAATTGATATTGTTTTAGGATGTCACTGCTAATGCATTTATAGTACAAAATCCACTCACAATCATCGTAATTTTGAGATCTGATTCTATGCTGTCCCGACCAAGTTCTAATGCTTTGAATAAAGCTGGGCTTTTCCGAGCACTTTGAGTACTCCATTATTGAGTATTGATTTCACTGGGGTGACAAATTGGGCCCATCTGTACAGTGAGTTATTAATTAATTGTATCTCTACATTTATTCAGCATTTGGTCATTTTCATTTTGATTTCTTTCCTCAAGCAGGTTTCATTGTTATTTTGTTCTTCAATCGATCAAGCATTCCAGAATCCAATGACTGTATTGTACCACTTATATTTTGACCCAGTCTGGGTCCCTACCATTTCATATAACCCTGCATTCACATTCCCGTTAGTGCAGCGTCCCATATTAGTCTTTAAGAAATAAGGGAAAAATCTTGAATTTGCCTGTTGGGGTATACTCGATTGTCCTAGTTCTAGTCTCAGTGCCCAGTCGAGGTTCTTCATCGGAGGACAAGTAACTGCCTTTGAGATTTGTTGAGAAAAGTCTTTGACCATTTCAGGAGCAAACGCGTTTATAGGAACGTAAGATGTGTTGGCTGCGAAGGATTGCTACTAATTCAGTAGGAGAGGTAGGGAAGAAGTAGTTGAGAGTAGAAGAGGTGGGGGAGAGGTGTTGGACACAAGGGGTGTTGAGAATGAGAGAGAGGAGGGCTGTATGAGTGTCATGAATGTTAGAGGAGAGGTAGTGATCAAAATAATTAATTAGGAGTCAGTGAATATTAGCTTGTGAGGAGTGAAGGGTAGATGAATGTTTGTGGGGGTGATTGCAAAGGGAGCAGTTAAGTTTGTGAAATAGGAGGATTTGGCAGAGTCCAGTGCACAGTTAAGACAGCAAGAGTTTGAGGGCTAGGAATAGGGCAGGTGCATATTTGTTTTGGAGTCTGAATTTCAGAGGTGATATGGACGGGAAGGCGTGAATGTGTGAGAAGGGTATTGTTGGTCAAATATAGTCATAAGTGCACCCTCTGCATCATCCACAAGGTTTTCTGGGGCATGGGACTCCTCTACATCCAACTTTTGCTCCCTAAATACCTCCCTGATAGAGCCCTTCAGTCTTCTAGCTCCAACTCTCTGCAGATCGGGTGCTTTTCCAAGCAGAGAGCGGGGCATAGATCTCTCTCTTCAGCAGGAGCCTCTCTCTAGAATGGCCTAGGTGCACAGTGCCACTCCCAGGCTTGAGCCGGATCTCCTTAAGTTCTGGAAGCTTCTCAAGACCCTCCTTTTCCCTCTCCACCTCCCCTGTGGATGCCCGCCTCAGCCACATTAACTGGTTTCCTGGTCCCTTCTAAGTCCTACAGGTCACCAGACCCTCCTCGCCCAGTTTACCACAGCACCCCAGTCTCCCTGACCCCCCTCCTACCTGCACTTGCCCTTCCAGGCCCCCTTCACCTGACTAGCCTGGCAGGTGTGCATCCCTACCGAGCCTGGTCTACCCCTGTCCTTGCACTTAGCATGTGGTCCTCACTTCCTGCATCCACTGGCACCTTCCCACCTGGCCTCCCCTTAGTACCTCCTCCTCCCCCTTTTGCACTTGTATGCTAACATCCTGCCCCACACTTCCCTCCAACCCTAGCATTATCCCTTCTGCCCCTGCTGGCAGTCCCCCCTCCCGACACATGTCCCCTCTGCACTTCTTGTTACTGCACTTGCACGATCCGAATGACATAAGGCCTAATATGACCGTTATTGTGGTTTTCTCCCCTGCGCCTCCAGCCCCCACTCCTTTTCTATCCTGTGGCACCTTGAAACACCATTGGCTGTATTGGCGCTTTATAAATATCCAATAAAAAAAGGAAAAAGTGTCTAGTGGAACTCAGAGAAAACACAGGCAATTAAATAATTAGAGGAAAGAGACAGGAGAGAGGTCCTCACATCATCAAGGTAAGTGGCAAGAGAGACTGGCCTGAATTTCTTCTTAATCATTGAGGAAGGGAGATGAGGAGTAGAAGGTGGAGGGCCCGACATTTTAAAGTGAACAATTAATGGTCAGAGGGAGAGGGGTCAATGGAGAGTTCAGAGGAGGTGGGTGAATTCGAAAGACAAGGTCCAGAGGGTTCCCACAAGAGTGGGTAGGCTGGTCGTGGAGGGAGTAGAGAGAGTGGCCACATAGGTGGGAATTATGTTCAAGCCAAGAGACTGAAGAGGGTTTGGGAAGGCTAAAGACCCCAGCATGACAATGGGGATGTCAGTAGGAAATGACTCAAGGAAAAGGGTCAGATTAGGGAAGAAGTAATTGAAATGGCCACGGGGTCGATGGAGACCCAGAACATTGAGTGGAGTAGGAGGGAAGAGTTAAATAGTGGCATATTCAAAAGAGGAAAAGTTGATGTCAGAGGGGGGTCGAGGGGCTGTATAGAGGGTCTTATTAATCAGGAACCCCACACCACCGCCCTTCCCAACAGGTCAAACACAGTGGGAGAAGTCAACAGAGTCAGTGTGGAAAGCTGTTAGAAAGAGTGAGTCATGAGGGTGATTCAGGTTTCTGTGATAGCAAGAAGTGAAAGTTGAGGGTGATAAGAGTGAAAATGGTCAGTGATGTAAGAAGACTTGTAGAGGGATTATGCATGCCAGAGGCCAAGTGAAGGAGTGGTAAGAGGTGGGGGAGAGGAGCAGGTGCTTTACAATAGGTGAGGGGGATACGTGAGTGTCTTATTTGAGGAGTGGGGTGCAGGAGGAGAAGGAGAAAGATGAGGAGGCAGAGAGTGATGCAGAAGTTACACCAATTTGAGGCTAAAGCTATGAGAGAAGGGAAAGAGAAGAGGGAGTAGAAGGAGGAATGGAGCGAAGTCAAGATGCAAGATGAAGAGTGGAAGAAATAGGCAAGTGACGACAATGAAGAAAGGGAGTGCCCAAGAGAGGATAAGTGGATGAGAAAAAAGGGAAGGGGGTGGATGGTTGGCTGAAAAGAAGCAGGTGTAAATTGTGAATTGGGCTATAATGGGTATATGGGTAACCAAAAGACAGTTAACAAGCCCAAAACAGCTTGGCCATGTGAGGTAACATAAGCTCCATGGTGAAAGGATAGTCAATGGATGGAAGGATCCCTATGTGTGAAAGCAAAAGGCAGGTAAAGGGAGAGCTCAGCAAGTCCTTGCTTGAACAGGGATTTTGTCCCTAGGCCCATTTTATGGCCTCAACAGGCCCAAACAGGGAGCGTCCCCTTGCTCTGTTATATGAGTTACAGTCCAAACCATCTGGAAGGCTGCAGATTGCCCACCACTATTCAAACGCATAGCCAAAAGTTGCACTACAAATAACGTGGCCAGATATTTTTTTTCCTTCCTAAAAAGACCAACAGAGGTTAAACTTTTATAAGGTCACACCGAAGAATTAAGTATTATCTGGGTATGTTCCAAGTTGGATTCGGGTATCTCAGACTTCAATGCTAAACCCAGGAGCACATGTCCTGAGCTCTATATTAATTGAGGCCCTGTCATGCTTGGGAGTCATTGGACTCAAAGCAGGCATTCCTTAAAGAAATGCCATCTCCACCTTCATTTTGGCTTAGGTCACAGGGTTCTGCAACTTTCGGCTCTCCATATGTTTTGGACTACACCTCCCATCTGCCCTAGCCAACATACTCAATTTTGAGGGGTCATGGGAGTTGTAGGCCAAAACATGATGAGAGCCACAGGTTTCAGACCCTTGTTTTAGGACAATAGACTCGCATGAGTGTGACAATGTTTTCTGCTTTATTTTAAAGTATTTTCACTCCAGTAAATTGATTGTGATATAGTACAGTCGAAGTGCGTTAGGTTGTGGTCGAGTTCTAAGATGAGTTGCTAGACCAGAAAGTAAACTGTATTTCCTGCCTTCCTGTAGGGCCCTTCTGAAGCAACCCGATTATAGGCTGGTTTCCTGAAGGGTTGACATTCAAGCTTGGAGGCAGTGGTGGACTGGGAACCAAAAGAGGCCCCGGAAATAATGTTCAAAGGGGCCCCATATTACACATTTACGGCTAACCCTTTTCCTATGAGAACATTTCTAAATAAAACAGATTACCCCACGAAAGAGGCCAAGGGTGCAGAGGCCTAGTGGGAAATCTCCAGAGTTCCCTGTAGGCCAGTCCACCCCTGCCTTGAGGGCTCTGGAGAGCTCCTTCAGAAATCTCCCAAATTTCAAAATACGCCGAGAACTTTCACAGTCAGTTGCGTGCTTGCGTCAAATCCTTCAGGTGTGTGATTACAGGTTCACTGATTCCCACTGCACTCGCTGCCTGGGGCTTCCAGCAATAAGCATTGGACTGGAAACAGAACCTTTGCCTGCATTGCTGGTTTTACAAGTGACTCGGGAAATCTCCTAACAGGACAGGCGGGTTTGATGACAAACCGTTGCACAGAGCACCTGCAGCAGCCAGCATCCACGGGCTTTGCCGGTAGTGGGCCAATGGGTTTGATGGCACAACAGGAAACCTCCCTAACTGACGACCTGGGCTTCAACCTTTCCTGGTTAAATGGTCCGACATGATAAAATGGCGCCATCAGGATAATTAAAGTTGCCCTCTCATCCACCAGCTTTTGGGGGGAGGGGTGGCACAAGCATTACATTGTAAACAGAACCTTTCCTACTCTATTCTACCTTTCATTGTCCAGCACCTTAAGGTTATTGGCAAACGTGCATAAGAACCGCTTGAAAATGGGTGTGAAGCCTCTCAATTGTGCACTTGAGGCAGACATGTATCTTGTGTAGGTCTGACCCCTAAAAAGGCTTTTCAGAATATTACTTTGCAAGGTTTTTCATGCTACAAACTGTATTTTTCTGGGTAAAGGTCACCTTCGTGAATCGTTGTATTAATACAAATGTATTTATTTTATTTATTTATTGTTTGTTTATAATGCACCCATACAGCAAATGGTGTTTCAAGGCGCCACAAGATAAAGGGGGCGGGGAACAGGGATGAAGAATAACAAAAACAGTCCTACTAGGACTTGTGACATTCAGATTGTGCAAGTGCAGTAACAAGAAGTGCGAGGAAGGAGCTGGATAAGGCTCAGTAGGGGTGAAGGTCCCACCAGGCTAATGCAGGGGAGGGGGGCCGGTAGGGCAAGTGCAAGTTAAAGGGGGGGAGTCAGAGGAGAGAAAAGTGCTGGGGTATACTAGGCAAGGAGGGCCTGGTGCCTTGTAAGACTCAGAAGGCCCCAGGCAACCAGTCAAATGCAACAGAGGGGGACATTAGCAGGGGAGGGGGAGAGAGAAGGAAAAAGAGAAAAGGAGGCTCTTGAGAAGCTTCTGGAACTTAAGGAGACCCGGCTCAAGCCTGAGAGGGACAGGGAGGTCATTCCAGAAGGAGGCTCCTGCAGAAGAGAGACATCTACCTTCCACTCTCTGCTTGGAAAAACATTTGATCTGCAGAGAGTTGGAACTGGCAGCCCAAAGGGCTCTAGAGAGGAGATATTTAGTTGAAGGGGGCGAAGGAAGGATTTATGCAGATTGAGGAATAGGCTGTTGCAGTAGTTCCAGTCTAGAGACGAACAGAGCTCTGGAGACAATTTGTTTCTGGGAGAAGGTGAGGAAAGGGAGAATGCCTCTGAGGAAGTGCAGTTAAAAGTGGGCCTTCTTGGAAAGGCGCGCAATGTGACGAGAGAAGGAGAGACAGGAGTCGAAGATGACACCAATGTTTTTTGCCTTACAAGATGGTGAGGGGAAGGGGTTCATGGAGGGTGGTCAGAGAATAAGAGGGAAGGAGGGAGCAGGGACGGAATGAGAAGGATCTCAGTCTTGCTGGGATTAAGGCAGAGATCGTTAGCAGCGCACCAAGCCGGAATAGCAGTCAGGCAGTCAGGAATGAGAGAGCAAGAAGAGGAAGAAGAGGAGGAAGTGAAGGGATGCTTGAAGGAGAGCTGTATGTTGTCTGCATAACACTGGAAGTGAGGAGAGAAGGAGGCAATCAAATAGGCTAGAGGGACAAGATAGATGTTGTAGAGCCACGGCGAGAGGATAGAGCCCTCGGGTATGCCGCAGGTGGAGAGAGTGATGGGGAGAGAAAAAAGCCCATTGAACCTGTGAAGGACGGTCAGAGAGGAAGGAGGCCAACCAGTCCAGTGCCAGGTCCGTGATGCCAAGGGTATCTCAGAGACGATGTAAGAGGGTGGCATGATTGACCATACCAATTGCAGAGAAAAGGTCAAGAAGGATGGGAACGAAGGAGAGTTGGAATCGTGATTTGGAGCAAGTCATCATGAGTGTTCAGGAGTGCAGTTTCCGTGCCTCTGGCTGCTCTGAAGCCAGACTGGTGGTCGTGGAGACAACCAACATATTCAGTGTGGAGATCAGCAGGGAGATGACCAGCTTCTTCAAGAACTTGCCCAGGACAGGGGTAATGTAGGTAGGGCGGTAGTTAGCCAGGCAGGAGGGGTCAGTAGAAGGCTTTTTGAGGAGAGGGTGCCCAAGGGAGTCCTTGAGAGGTATCGGGAAGGAGCCAGTGTCAAAGGGGTGATTGCAGAAATTAGCCAAGGCTGGAGCAAGGGATGCAATGTTGTCCTTGATAGTTCCGGAGGAGCAGGGGGGCTCCTGTTTGAAGGAGACTTTCATAGAGAGGACTTGTCTAGAGAGCCAGGGGAGAGGACAGGAGGGTGTGGTCAGACCAGGAGAGGGGTGTAGTGAGTGGGTTGGAGATGGTGATGTCTGCTTAGAAGAGAGCATCCAAGGTGTGTCCGGTGGAGTGCGTCGGATCAGAGGGAACAATGGTGAGAGAAAGAGAATCACAGAGGCTGCAGTAGAGTACAGAGGCTGCACCTCGAGAGTCAAGGTGAATATTGAAGTCTGAGAGGAATAGAAGCTCGGAGGTGGAGGCCAGGAGAGGAGAGGCGAGGTCAGACAACTCTGAAAGGAAGAGGGAGACAGGACCATGGGTCCTGTAGATGGGGGCAAGAGTCAGTGAGAGGATTGGAGAGGCACGCAGTCTGCAGATGAGGCATTCGAAGGAAGAGTAGGTCTGGGTGAGTAAAATTGTAACAGGGACCCATTCAGGTAAGATGAGGGCCACTCCTCCCCCAGCAGGTTAGGCTTGGGCTTAGAGAGGATCTTGTAGCCCTCCGGGAGGAGTGTGTCGAAAATAGTGACAGAGCTGGCAGTGAACCATGTCTTAGTGAGAGCGAGGACATCAGGTCAAAGTCTTCGAGGAGGTAACAGATGTCAGAAGAGTGTTTAACGCAGAGCGAAAGTTGAGGGTAGTTAAGTGGAGCTGGTTGCCACCTTTGAAGGTCTTCTCAGGAGGGGTAAAGGTGTGTGTTACGCCTGTTGGTGGTGGCGAAGGGCCCAGAGGGGTGGCAGGAGAAGTGTGGGAGTTGATGAGAGTCTGAAGACACCTATTAAGAAGAAGGAGTTTCGGCTGAGATCCCTGGGCCATGTCAGTGGCATTCTGGTAGACATTAATGATGCTCCTAGAGAATGGGACGTGTGCCAAGAGTACTTCCAATCGGGTACCACCATCAATGGCTGACGAAGAGAAAGGGGAGAGGACGGAGACCAAATAGGGAATCCAAAGGTCTGGGGAGGGAACAACAAAGAGGATGTCAGTGATAGTCTGCCTGGAAGAAGTGTTGACGCAGGTGTCAGCGATGGACATGCCTGGATTGGAGACCATGAGACCTTTTTTGAACTTTTTTCCTTCCAGACATCGAAAGAGAGATAGGATAGGATAGATCATAGAGTAGCAATTAGAGCAGATGGAGGAGATAGAGAGCAACATAGAGGAGGGAGAGCAGAGAGATGGAAAAGGGGAGAAAGAGAGGGATGGAGAAACTGCACAATGCACGACAAACTCATCAGGCGGCCTAGCAGCAAGACAGGCCCAGATGAATCCGGTGCCTTTGTGCTCCTTCAGTTATGTTAAGCAGTCACACAATCATCCACCAATCACATCCAAGAACTCTACATCTAACTCTATCATCACAGATCAGCACTTTAGATGTACTATTGATCACTCTCAGTACAAATCGGCTGTGACTGCAAACGACCTGCAGCAACAAATACTATAAAACTCCCCAAGATTTCTAATTGCAGATTCATGCACATCCACATGCATGAACACAGACTACAGGTATGAATATTTTCAACACAGTACATGTACACCTCTTCTGGGAATACAATACACTCCGGGAGCATACCTCAGCGGCAACGTGCGCACCTTGGAAGCAAGACGACACGAATCAACACAGGTTCGATCCCCGGGTCCGCGCTTAAAAACCTCTGGGTGTTTAAGCATGTTATAAATACGCAACTAAGACAAAATAATTACGCAACTAAAAAACAAACAGTTCCTGTAACAGCGCCTCGATGCCCACCGACTGTGTAAGCACTTTAAAAATGTAAAATAAAATAGATAACAATATGAACAGAGTAACTGCCACTTACCTTGTATAAACTGTAAAATGAACTTACTGTTATTTCTCCCATCTGCTATGATGAAGTGTCAATTGCAAACCTTTCAGCTCTCCAAATGTATGTTTACACACACTCCTATCTAAAAAAATATTGTTTCATATTATAAGATGGGAAAATAACAGTATAATTATGAAAAGTGCTATAAACACACATATTCACTAACTTCTTTCTTTTACAATTGCAGTGAAGACCACTCTCCTGAAAAGCAGCAGCGTCGGAAATACGAACAAGGACTTAGAAGAAACCTACTCTTTCCATACAAAAAAGTAAGTACAAAACTAACATTATGTTCTAACTGTTACTCAAACACACTAGCATTTTAGTATTGTAGAAGAAACAAGTATATTAACCCTTTACCATTAGATGTACTATTAGTGCTTCCCCTTACCAGTTGCATACTTTATATTCTCATCTGAAGCCCAGTATAGTAACACTCAAATACAAGAATAGCCTTCCCAACTTGATGTAGCTGCCCACTGCACAATCACACAGCTCCACAATCATACTTACCATCATACTCAGACACTCATGCACAAAGCACGCATACACAGCACAACAGCCCAACCCACACTTTTTTTATTTTCTCCAGCAGACCCCAAAGAATGCCTACCAAAAAGCAACTCTGTAGAAAGCAACGCAGAAGTAGAGCAAATCAAAATAAAAGTGTACAAAATAAGCATCCATCTCTAGCATATTTTGTAGAAAAAGTTCAAACAAAACAGCTAATACAGTCATTAAGCGGAACAGAACACACTTCCAGTACAGAAACTTCCCCTCCTCTATCAAAATGTAAAACGAAACAGAAAGTGATTAACAAGACTTCAGCTACCACTATTGCTAACGCTGCACCTATAGAGCTTGATGAAGTGGCAAGTAAGCATTCCAAAAAAAATATTTTACAAAAAATGTTCTGCCACAGAGTCCTTCAGAACCTTTTAAAAACAGGAGAGAAATCATGCACAACCCTTAAAACCTACCATAGAAAATGATTCCTAGAAGCTCTCACAGTCAGTGCAATCCTTCTCAAAAGGAAGTTATTTATTTTAGTTTTAAACAGGATGAAACCGCTTACAAAACTAACTACTAAACTACAAAAAAGACTTCTCAATAAAAGATATATCAACAAAAATAGCTTCTTAAACATCTGTGGAGGTGACTGGAGTCACACCACGAGCACAGAACTATATTTTAATGAAGAAGCATATAAACAAAAGCAAACAAACCCAATTGCCATACATAGCAGCTGACGAGGATATGAAAAACCTAATAACACCATTATGGAACAAGAAACTCTGCTCACAAAAATATCCCCAGAAAACTCAGTATCATCCCCCCATTCTACTGAACCAAAACGTCCAGTCTACAAATGGCCATGCACATCAATGTGTAACATTGCCAAAAAATCTTTCAAATCTTTACGCCAGTTCCTCACTCAGTATGTAAAAAGCAAAGACAAATTCAAAATGCAACTACTACAAAATATGGATGCCTGTCCAATACGCAAATACACAGGACTACCAGGACATTCATTAGCCTGCATTTCAGGACCTATTTGCAAAAGCACCTTCCATCATATCAAAATGATATCAACACATCATTCAACTATAAGAAATATGGTCCAGAAACTCTACTATGTTTAAAGTCCGGCTTTAGCACTAGCCAATTTAAATAACAATCTTCTACATGGTACAGCCAAACAACTACTCAAAGAAAGAGAGCATATAAAGAGAAAATATTTTGGAATTGAAAGCCACTTACAAAATGCCATAGATGTACAACAAACTAGCAACTACTGTACAAATAGCAACCTTCTATTAAACACATACAAAAAATAAATACTAAAGTTTAAAAGTACCTCCGCTGAAGTACTAAACCATGTGTGCGTGTGTTGCCACAGGACTTCTTATAAAAGTACCACAAAAACCATAGACATAACATACAAAATAGAAGACAATCAAGATTCCAAATGGTTCCAATTAGCTCTCTACCTTATAGCAGAAAACAAATACAACATTACTGACCGCTTAATACTTTGCAATTACTGCACTGCAAAACTTGACAATAACCAAACACCTTCACGTGCTATCACAAATAACTTGGAATTATTCCCACTACCAAAACCCCTGCAACAACTAAATTCATATGAGAGCATCATAATTCAAACAGTGCACCCATTTCAAGCAATAATACGCCTCCAACCAAAAAACAGCAAAATTACCTCCCTCTGAATTAGTGAAAGGCATTTGTGGCAAAATTGTTTATTGTTTATTTACCATTAGATCTCAAAGAAAATGTACACACTATAGGAGTGCAACGGCAAATAGATCAATCTTTAATTGTCTTAGTAAATGGTGTACCTAAAAAAGCCCTGCAATATCTAAAAAACAACAATGAATACTACAAAGAAATTAATATTGAAGAAAACCTGAGAGAAATCATTGAAATAATTCAAGAGTCACCAGAAACTGGTCAATTTGAACTTCTAAATCCTGCTACAGAATCCAATACTTTATACCATTATACATGTCATCCTTTAAACTCTAAAGACACTATAGATGATGCACTGGAAACGTTCCAAATACGACAAGCCAAAGGATCTCCAATCAGCATATGGGAAAAAAGGATAGAAGCTCAGGCCTTTCCTCTAGTGTTTCCTACTGGAAAAGGAGGGAGGTACGATGATAGACCCACACAGATAACAGCATCAGAATATCGCTCTCTACGAATGTATTCTGATGACCCCAGATTCAGACAAAACGTGGAATACATATTCCACCTTCTCTTTGAAAGTGAACTAGCAACTCTATGCTACAGAGTTGCACACACATTAAAATCAGGTACGCATCTTCAAAATATGTCAGCTATGCAATTATTACAAAAAGTGCAAGAAAAAGATGAGGTTTTACAGTCAAGTATTACAAATCGTTTAGCAAACACGCGTGGTATAAAAGAATACTGGTTCCGACATCACGGAGATGTACGTTGTATGATAAGAAACCTTGGCCCACCCACTTGGTTTGTTCATTAAGCTGTGCAGAATATACATGGGAAGATTTACACGATTACCTACGCATAGCAAACAAAAATAAAACAAACATAAAACAAACATAGATATAGATATAAAAAAACTCTGCTCTCTAGATCCTGTAAATGTATCAGGATATTTCCATCATTGCTTCATTGCTTCATTGCTATGCTACACTTTATTTGTAATAAGACTGTTCCTCCCCTCAGAGTAGTTCAACACTTCTTTTGGAGAAAAGAACACTAAGCCAGAGGAGCACCAAACATCCACATGCTATTATGGATTAAAGATGCTACTAAATTTGGTCAGGACAGTGATAACACTGTTTTGCAGTTCATCCAAAAATGTGTCACTTGTGAAATCCCTTCACAAACAACACATAGTGACCTTCATGCACAAATTTTACAATTCCAAAGACACAAATGTGGGAAATATTGTCGCAAATATTTTTTTAAAAAAGGGAAATACTACACCAAATGCTGCTTTGGTTTCCGTAGACGAGTTTCAGCAACAGGTCAAGTAAACAACTTCATGTCTTCAGTCAGACATAGTGTCAAAGGTAAATCACTTAAGAGTACATATTACATAAAAAGAACAGAAGAACCAAAATACATCAATAATTACAATGCAATCATTGCCCTACTATGGAATGCAAACATAGATGTGCAGTACATTGCAGACAATTCCACTGCAGTTGAACGATATGTCTCAGCCTACTTAACCAAAGCCGAGAAAACAGAGCTTCAGGACTCTGGGATGACATATCATCTGACAAAACACTATCACAGAAATTGTACAGCTTAGGCATGAAAATGCTCTCTCATAGAGAATGTGCCTGCTATGAAGCTGCAGGCTGTTTAACCGGTACTGCCTTGTATGGAAAATCTGACAATATAGTATGGCTAAGTCTTGGTCCTGCTAAATCTAGATAAAGAGTTCTCAAATCATATGAGGACATAGAAACAATAGCCAAAAATGATCCCAACAGCCAAGACATTTTGAAAAACAAAAACAATTTACTAGACACATACTACCCAAACAGGATTACCACTTTGGAAACCATGTGTCTCTACCACGTAGCCCAAAACATCCCATACAAAAATAATGTTAAACCAGATGAAAAGAAAGGTAGATACAGAGTGGTAAATTGTGAAGGCAGCTTAGTGAAACTTACCAAACACAGCTTAATTAATCATATCAATTTGTCATTAAAAACTCCTCAACATAAAGAACTGTATTACATGTCCCTGCTACAACATTTTAAACCATGGAGAAAAGAAGAAGAGTTACTGGATACATATGACTCCTATGAAGTCGCTTTCAAAGCAAATGAAAGCAGACGTAAACTTTACACAGTACCAAACAATGTTGCACAATGAACAGCAACACAAAGAAGAACTACAGGCCCAACTACAACTGGACACTCCTGACAGTAGTGAACCTTCTGTAACAGGAAGCCAAGAACCACTTGGACAGCCACTAATAGCATATTAGGTAGAATTAGCCATGATAGAAGTAGAAAACACCATGTGTCAGTATGAACAAGCTACTGAAATCACAGCTGAACAATGAGCAGCATAGCATTTTCCAAGAAATAACAAAACAAATTGAACATGGTGTGGAACATGAAAATAAAAACTGTACCTGCCAATACTACAAACCTACACTGCTATAAGTGAGTGGTGTGGAGCTGGTTCAGGCAAAACATTCTTAATCAAAATCATTAGCAAGTTCCTCCAACAATTGACAAATAACAAACTGTCCACTGTTGTAACTGCCCCCACAGATTTAGTTGCCTACAACATAGGCAGTGTCACTTTACACCGATTACTACTCTTCTAGTAGAACCCCAAAACAAATTAGACTATTACAAACTTCCCATAGAAGCTGCAATGGAACTACGCAGAGTTTTCAAACAAATGAAAATGCTGCTAATAGATGAGGTTAGCATGGTCTCCAACCTAATGTTGGCTTTGATTCACCTCAGATTACAAGTGGTCCTCAAAACAGACTACGAACAGCTCTTTGGAGGAAAACACATTATTGTTTTCAGAGATCTTCTTTAATTGACACCAGTGAAAGCTGATCCTATTTATAAAACCTTGGGACACAAACTGTGCTGTAAAACTCTGGGCAGCATAGGAACTGTTAACCTTTGGCAACATTTCCAATACAGAGAATTAACAGAAAACATGCGCCAGTCTGCAGACCTCACATACGGCAACATTCTAAAAAGTATTATAGGTGGTGTACTATTTCAAGAACCACAAACAATATTAAAAACCAGGCACATCCATGCACTCTATGGCCATAACTCATGCGCTACTGATGTCATGGAAAAATTAGCACACAAAAATGTCAATTGTATGTCCTTGATGGCAACTCTTGCAAGCTTAATGTTGAAAGAAGAAATACAAGCAATAATTGAAATGTGCTCCACAGATAAACTGGACATACATGGTATGACACTACCCGGTTTATGGTCATAATAACGAATTTAAAAATCTCGAAAAAATAAATCTCGAAACAAAAAGGCCAAAAAAAAAAGGTCGAATTTTTTTTTACCGTGGTGGTCCGTCAAAATCTCGAAAAAATAACCTAGAATAACAATAAGGTCGAAAAAAAAGACCGAAAAAAAAAGTCGAATTCTTTTTTTTAATTATATATTTATTTTGGGGTCCGGGATTCAAAAAAAAAGGTTAAAAAAAAAAAAGGGGGGGGGGGTTGGGCAGAGAACCCCCCCATTTCGAATAAAAAACGTCATTAAAAAAAAATCGACCTTTGTTTTTTCAGCCTTTTTGTTTCGAGATTTATTTTTTCGAGATTTTTAAATTCGGTATTATGACCATAAACCGACCACCGCACTACCCATGTGTCAACAAGCCACAACAAGACTAAATACCCTACAAAACTCTATCTCCAACACAGCTGGTTTGGAGAAAATATTAAAAGTATCTTTAAACTGTAGAGTAATGCTTACACGTAACCCTGACATTCAGCAAGGACTAGTTAATGGAGCACTCGGTACAGTTGTTCACTTTCAAACATACCCATGTGACAACAACATTCAATTTCTCTTTGACAAACTATCAGAAGTTAAAAGGACAGGACGCTCAACAGCCCGCTTCCTTCTTTTCAAAGACATGTATGTACGCAGAGAACAATTTTCACTAACTCTAGCATACGCAGTTACCATTCACAAATCACAAGGTCTAACCCTAGATAAAGCATTAATAGATATTGGTAGCACAGTCTTTAAAGAAGGCATGAGCTATGTAGCAATATCACGCTTACGTACACTTGACGGGCTATTTCTAATCAACTTTGATGCAAGTAAAGTAAATGCAGATATTCCTTGCATTCTAGAATACAATAGGCTGCGTTCACTCCCACCCCCCATCTAAAAATCTATCCTGTTCCACAAAAAGCAAAACGTTGTAAAAGAAAAATACTTCAAACTGAAATGATACAGGATATCACTACAATTCCTCCAAAGGAAAAAAAAAAGAAACTAATACTTCATCAAGTACCACAACCAAAGAATAATATACTGCTCAAAGTAACTCAACTACTTCTTCAAAGAAGCAACACACACTCTGAACAAATGACTTCGACACAGTACTGTCAGGTCCATTCAAAGGTTCAAACATAACTGCTGTAAATTGCTACGCAAATGTAGCAATAAATATACTACTCCAATTGGCACCAATTATTGAGAACATTTACTTACACAATACAGACCAATTTTGTTTGAAAATGTTAGTCCTTCATAGAAATGCAACCAACAATCCTGACAACACTTACAGTGTTCATGGAATAAGACAAGAATTGGAATACTGTGCCTGAATTGTCAAATTCACTATAAACTCACAAGAAGATCCACAAGAATTTCTAATGTACTTACTACAAGTACTAGAAAACAAAAACATACCTATAAATGAAATATTTCAGATTTCATACATGTGGAAATATACATGCACTCTCTGCAACCATGTGGCACAGGAAGAAGTCCCCAATGAACGCTTTGTGTATGTATCCATACCTAACTGTGAATACATTCCATTTCAGCAACTTGTACAAATTGCAAACCATAGCAGATTATGTACTACCTGCCATTCAGATAATCGCTCCACCTTACAAATACAGACACATCGTAATTACGTAATAGTAATGCTTTTACGTCACAATGCAGATGGTACCAAAAACAACTGGAAGCTGACTCGATTCACACATGGTCAAGTATCACTTGGTAAGAAAACCTTCACAACAATAGGTATGATCTACCACGCAGGAGCCACAACCAATGCAGGTCACTACACTGCATATATAAAAAAGAATTGTGGATGGTTTGAATGTAATGATAGTACCATTACTCTAAAGCAGAGATTGCCAGCAAATCTTGTAAACACTTACTTAATATTCTTAAAACCAAAATTTAATATGTAATCTGTGTATGAACATAAGCAAAACTTCAACTTCAAAACTGTGCACAGTTAGAGTACACCAACAGGTATCTAACTGCCTCATAAAATCTGCAACAAGCAAACAGATAAACAAATACTACTAAAATCAAACAAGAAATATACTGTTAGAATACGCCAATAGGTATCTATCTGCCCCCAAAAATCTGCAACAACCAAAAAGACAGATGAATAGCTTAAAAGTAGAAATAAACAATTAGAATACGCCAACAAGTATCTAATTGCCCCATAAATCTACAACAAGCCAACAGATAGAAGATTAGCAAGAAACAAGAAATAAACAGTAAAACAATTAAATAAATATATTATACCACAACATAGAAGGTTTCATTTTTAATCCAGCATGGATTTTTTTCCCACAGACCCAATTATTTAGAAAACAAACACAGAAACTGAGCAAATTGCACAGTACACTGGTTTGAACTATAGTACTTATAAAGTACTAAATATGAGGGTGAAAGAAATACAGAAATATCTATTATGCAATGCAATAACTCATTATGATCTACCTGCTCTAACATATGATCTTTTCTTTAATCACAGAGATCGAAAAAGTCTGTCTGTTCCAGTTACCCATGTCATGAAAAAGCTGCATAAAACCACAAAAAAACTCAACCAGTAAGTATACAATAAATAGACTCAGAAACACTGCAGTCCTTGTTACAAACTCTACAATCTTAACTGCATAGCATAGCCAAAACTTCACATACAAACTCTTCAAATGAAACAGTACACAAACTTTTGGGTTGTGCATATTTGATGGGTGTTTGTTTCGATGGGTGTGTTATGCTGCGGTGGTTGTGGCCAGGGCCTAGAGTCTTGGGTGCATGACCTACGTCCTACGGCCTTCGGCCATGCACCCAAGACTCTAGGCCCTGGCCACAACCACTGCAGCATAACATACCTATAATACCAAACATGTTGACTGTGGTATGTGGGCTGCTTTTAGGGGATATTAATTACAATCAATCCTCTACTAACAACCCAAAACCAACATCATAGTAAAGTAAAATTGACAGTAGTGCATTTATTATGTCCGCGGACAGCCGTGAATACCGCAGACATGGCGAACACATCAGGGGCACCTGCCACCTACACAAATACAGTATTTGACCCATCTCTTACTCCCAAACTCTCCCCAAGCACTTCTGCACACCAACACACTCCCCAAAATTGCATTTTGCCTCGGTTCGCTGGCGTGCTGTTAACAGATCCAAGATGGCGGGTGCATCGAAACAATTTGATGCACCTCACGCCTCATCCCAGCCAATCGAAGGACACGTCGCATGTCCGCGGACATGACGCAAGTCTATTAGCCAATCGGTGACCTGTCTGAGGAGCGAACAGGCAAGTGTGTCCACGGAGCAGACATAGATATCACTCATTTTTTGCCTTACATTTTGGCCATTTAAAAAAAGAAAAAAACTAGTGCATGGATTTGCACCAAATTAACAAAAGTACACTTTCGGGATTAAGCCGCCACTCCTGCCGCAAAGTTTTTTCCCATTATGTCTATGGGAAACAAAGAAATTTTGGGACCCCCCTATAACTTTGCCCCCCTGACGTGTCTTCTTGAGTCCAAATATTTCTCAGGAATATTTAGTTCTACAAGAACTTTGTACCTTCTATTCCCTTGTGTGCCTGATTATCCCATTCCAGTCACTAAGCTGTTTCTATTGTTTTGTTGGAAAAAATCCTTAAAATACAATCAGAACTGATCCTAGTTGCAAAAGAAGGTCTGGGAGTCCCTCTACTGGTACAAGCACAGCCCATTGACCTGTTCTTGGGTGGATGGCCCCCGTGAGAGTCTCAACCACGCTTTATCTTACTGTACTTTTCACAGAGGAGAAATGTCCTTATGCATATCAGTCTTTGTTGCACCCAAAGGCAGTCCAGCACCAAAATATCCTCTGAACAAGAGTACCAACAACGACCCCAGACACGTGTTTCGGCCTAGTCGGGCCTCATCAGTGAGGTGGAGATGTGCCTCTCTGAGCACAGTAGGAACCTAGTTGCCCCTCACTAAACTTCAGAGTGGGCCATATACTTTTTTTGCAAAGTTTGGTGAGGATTTGTCCAGGGGGAGCGAAGTTTTAAGCCACCCAAAAAGTGCTCTTCCTTTGGGTTTAGCAACTTAACCATAACTACACAGCCACTACAATGGGCTGTGTAATATATGTTATGTGATGTTATGTTAAAGGTATTTAAATAGTGCACCGTCACCAATGGAATTGGTCCCCAGGCGCTCTATATATATAAAACACAAACACATGTTCATGTACAATATCAAACTTCCAAACTTTTAACAATCAAATAAAATAGGTAACTTGGCAAAGCATATATGGATCCCTCATTCATACACCCACTGCCTTTCCCTGCTCCTACGAGAGAGAGGGGGGAGGAGAGAAAGAGCGAGAGACAGAGTGCATGACAGAGCAAACAGAAAGACAAATCTCACAGAGAGAAAGAGGGACAGAACAAATGGGAGGCAGAGTGCACAGAGAGACAGAGCACCAGGGTATATATAGCAGACAGAGAAACAGAGGAACAGGGAAGACAGGGAGGCTGAGTACACAGAGAGACAGAGCACCATGGCATATAGCGCAGACAGAGACACAGAGGGACAGGGCAGACAGGGAGGCTGAGTACACAGAGAGACAGAGCACCATGGTATATAGCGCAGACAGAGACGCAGAGGGACAGGGCAGACAGGGAGGCTGAGTACACAGAGAGTATACATAACAAGGCACATTGGTGTGTGAATATGTCACGAACTACACCAAGAGACCAGTCATGTGAACTGGAGAACTTTACAACACTATGGTTTATAAAACATCGTAGCATCAGCTTTGATGTCAACATTATGTAAAGACAGATGATAATACATAATAACACACACACGCCCTATCAAAGGCGTCGCAGTTTATGCTTGTTTGGATCCTCTAGCACCCCCTACTGCCCTGTATTTCATTAAGTGCACACAGATCTGGAAGGGTCGGCTCGAGGCTTCAAGGTTTTGAAAGTAAATATCTGCGGTGGTTTAAGAGTAAAACCTTCTTTTAAGCGGTGTCTTTGAAATGGTGCAATTACAGATTAACCAGAACATCAGGATGTTCACCACCTGGCCATAAATACTAAAAGATACCAGAGGTAGCAATTACTGTTATTTAATTGGTCATAATTACACAAAATGACGTTTAGGCAACAGTGAGTAAACCCTTATCTGCCAGAGGCTCATTATGTGCACACGCACACACAGTATGTTCACCACTGCTAAAACACTTTTCCAACTACGGGGATACTGTGTTCTTCTTAATTCATGATGGAACACATATTTAGGGCAGGGTGTGGTGCTCCAGCATCCACAAGGGAAGGAGGCAAGCAACCCAAGTCAACCTGAATACGACCACTGACGAACATGCAGCGCACAGGGGCTCACACACACAGGCACGCGCACATACACGCACGCACACACACACACACACTGTTTTGTACAACATAGGTTTAGCCCTCCTTGTGGGACCAGCCTCAGACTGAGCTGGCCTGTAGCCACACTCGTAAGGGTAAGCCGTGGGTCTGGAAAATGAGAGGTAAACTTTCCTGTACTTATGTAACCGGGGTGTATAGCATCTCACCTGTATTTCACCATAGGATCCAGTGTAGTGTCCAGTGTTTGTGCAAGAGGAGAGGACCTAACGCTGGGAGACAGAGGAGTGACAGCTGGCAAGACCAACCCTGGAGTGAAAACTGAGAAGTGGATTGCTGGTGTTTCAAGAGAGCAGACTTATTTCAGGGAAAGTTGTCCAGCAGAGTGTGCCCACCATCATTCCAAGAGTAAAAGCCATAGATCCACCCACCCCCAACGCCTCGCTACACTATCTCTCTACCATTTCAATGCAAGATCAATCTGCAGTGAACCACCATCCCCAGCAGCCATTTTGATTGTCTCTCCCACTTTGCATTCCATTGCACTGAGCAGAAATCTGGACCCCGGCAAAGGCCCCAGCTTGCAAGCAGCATTCCATATCGACTGAGCTACCTTCCCTCATTCACCTGCACTCCTGGTAGTGAGAGGGAAGATGTCCAGTTAGTTGTAGTGATCGTCCTTAGCAATCCATGCTCCTACAACCGTATCCACGTCATCCTTAGCCCCATTCAAGCCCGTCACCATATCCCACCTGACCACTGCTGAACTTAACCTATTCCAACCTGCAGTGCCCCACGTGCCTGAAAGGACATGTTCTTTGAGGAAATGGAAATGGTTGTTAAATCCTTCCGGCTCACCGACCTCATCCTAGTGCTTGGGCATCTCGATCCCACTAACCCAACCATACACCTTCAAGCTCTACATACACCTTTCAAACAGAAAATAATCATAGCCTTCTCTCTGCACAGCAGTCCTGCACGCACTTCACCACACTGCAACAACAAACCAGCCACACATAGCCCTGCACAACAGCACATGGGAGCCAACCAAGCGTAAATCGGTCCGAAGCTCAGCGTACAGTGCAAACCGAACTGAAGCTGTCAACAGGACATCGCAACTCTCAATCTACCTCTTCCCGCTATGCCCTACTAACCCAGCACCCACAATCCTACCTTTCCTATCTGCCAGAGCGCCAGGAGACCACTCTGATGGTGTTAGTGCGCAATACAAATGAACTTTAACATTTACATTTGCTGCCTTACCCATAAGACCATACATAGCCACAGTGTTAGACCGTGCCTGCAGCATACAGGGATTTTCCCCAGAAGGCTACCGGGGATGAGGGCCGGTTTGGTCTACTGCCAGGGCGACGGGCCTGGAGAGAGGCCAGCTCTAGCAAAAAACTAAACTCACTTTTTACTTTTCCACATGCACATTTTTTACGAAGTTGATCAGGGGGCAGAGCGTCTGGGCTCTGCATGCAGCTTTTCTACATAGTGGATCTGGTGTGGCAGTGGAGCGCTCTGTGTTGCTCAGGGATGCCAGGGGATATCTCTGACTGTCATTAAGAGGTATGGTTGCTACTAGTAGACACAAGATGCGTAATTGTGCTCGCTTATTGTAACTGCCACAGGCTCTCAAGCTATCCAGAGTCTCACCGGGCCGTCCAGCATACTTGGGCTGTGCCAGATCTACAGAATTATCCATCACTGATGAGAAACCTCAGGTGTCACCAACAAGGGACCTTCCGGGTCCAGTAGCCCATGGGAACTGATAGTGAAAAGTCTCTTAACCATTCAGTTAGAATCAAAAATGAAAACAGCATGCATGATAATGGCACAATTTGCCTTCACTACCACCACCATTGCCAAAGAACCTAAACACAAATCTGGGAGGAAATTGTGTATCACAGCGACTGCTTTTCAGGAGAATGTTGGAGTATAACCACTTCTTGAACGTCACCACTCCTGCGCCCCATCTTTCTCTCTCTTCTTTTCCACCACTGTACTTCCTCCTTCTTCGCGCTCTAAGTTCTTAAACTTCCCCCGTTCTTTCCCGAGTACCCTCCTTCTCACTTTTCCCCTCTATTCGTGGCCCCTGCATTTTTCCCTCTCCATTCGCATATGCCGCTTCTCTGCTCTATCCCTTCACACTGCTCCTTAGTGTTTCCAGTCTTGCTCTTCCTTCATGTTATATTACCACTCTCTCCAGTTCCAGCCCTTTCCCTTCCCTTTCACCCTCTGCAGTTCCGAGTTTGTTTCATCTTTGTTGCCCTCACTCCAGCACCGTGCTCCTGCTTCTTTTGACATTACTGCAAGTGGTGTCAGTCAAAGGATGGATGGCCCCTGGGAAAACTTGGTGAGGGGGCCCTAATGTTTTCAGCTGTCCAGAGATATACAGTGACTTGAGCCAATAAGGGTTCATTGAATAGTGGGGGTTTCCCTTTACTCCGGGGACTGCATGTGTACTCCCAAGCTAAACCTTCTGACAATCCTGCTCCACTCTAAACGCTCTACTTCTGATAACTCCACTCCATTCTGAGCTCTTTATTTATTTATTTCTCTATTTATTTATATATATATGAGGAACAATACTCTTTTGATCACAAAAGAACATACAATTGATAAGAAATCAGATTTGACAGGAAACAGTGAGCTAGAGTGAGTTGTTGATTGGAGTAAATGGCACAGTAAACGGGGACAATACGTATATGGACATACATAGATTAAGGATAACCAACATTGGACTTTTTTAAGTGGAGGTAGGCGATACGGACAGCTGTGCTTGGGATGTGACCATGAAGGGTGAAGTGCTGGAGTGGAGAAAGAGGAAGCGAGGGACAGAGGCAGGTTAGAGGTGAGAGATACATGTTAGCTAGCAGAGAGATGAGAGAGGTAGGTTAAGAGGATTACTTTTAACCTCCTGCCTCCAGGTCATTCCACCCCATTTTGCATTTTCTCCTTCTGATAATCTTGCTCTATTCTGAGCTACCTCCCTCTTCTCTTTCCCCATTCCTGTGTCCTGTCCATGTATTTGTTATTTCTATTCCTCTCATCTGTGGGGTTTGATCGAAGGCCCCAATCCAACAGAACTGAAGTGCCCAATGGGAAAATGACCTGCCGGCATTCAAAAACCTGCACGCTGAAAATGGGCCTATTTAGACAGACTATGTGGGTGTCTTACTGCATTTGAATTCCAGAGAAAGCTAAAACAAAAATGTAATCCAAGTGTAGATTGGAAAATCACATCACTTTGCTGCCTGAGAAATAAATGCAGCATGTCCACTGAAACTGCCATCCAAAGGTGGAGCACTGTGACGATTCAGACCCACTTTTCAGCATAAAAACAAACAGCAGATAATTAAAAGTCTATTTTAGTAAAGACTGAAAGAAACAGCCATGTACTTTCAACTGTCATATTTAAAAAAACAACAATGCTGTGTGAAAAGAAATAAGAAATACATTGATACAAAAGCAAAGTGAACCCTGAACCCTGATAAGTAAAACACACAGTATGTCAAAGAATAAAGGCTGATGTTAGAAAATGCAATATGTGAGTTCCTTTCAGCCAAGGACAATCAGTGGGTCTCTGGGCAGAATGCACAAATTGATTCCTCCACTGCATGCCTGGTGTGTGCATTCCAACTATTTACAACTGCCATAAAATGTGGCCTGCCTGAAGGGTGTTGAAAATAAAGTTTCTCCAGACCGGCTGTCACTGAAGACTCAGTTCTGTGCCGGGCAAACGTCCTATCCAGTGCATGACTGGAATGTGGGAGGGGCTGCGATTGAGGGAAACTGAAAGTCTGAAGAAAATGCAAGAAAATAGAAGCTTTTCAGATCAAAATGGTGGTTCACTACAGATAACAGGACAGGATGCCAGAAGTCATCAGGGCTTTGTGACATCACAGGGCCGGCTTAGCTAATTATCTGAAGTGGGGGATCTCTGTGTTGCCAAGGCATCCCGAGTATTTACGGCTGGCAGCCTATCAACTTCAAACAACAGAATGGCAAATGAGCGGAAGAAAGGAGAGAACATTTGCAGACTTATGAAGATACCCCATTAGTTTAAATGGGATATCACAATTGTTGCATTATCTCAGCAATCTCAAGTCGCAATGCATACATCTATGTTTACATTTTTTAGATAATTTCAAGGCAATTTGTTGAAATAAAATATGCCCACCTGTGATTTAGGGAAATGTAATGGCAAGATAAAATATGTTTCTGGGTGTTCTGAACATGTCCCAAATTTCAGAATTGGCGTGCTGGTGGAGGATAAAATTAGGTATGTAGAGATTAAGTTGAATGTGCATAACTATTATGCTTTTTTATTGTGTTATAGTCAAGAAAAAGACTTTTCATAAATATTTAACAAAGAAAAGTATTTACTCAACATACAGATTTAAACAAACAGAATCAAATTCAATATTCTAAAGAAACAGAACAATCTAAAATAGAAAATTAATAGTTAACACAATTCCACATGATAAGTACCTCTTAACGTTACAATTTGATAAAACCTAGAACATTTCAAAATCTGAGTACCTCCAATACCACACTTAGTTCATACCCAAGGCCAATCTCTCCCAAAATTGGAGGGACGTAAGCAACTCATCGGACAGCACAAAATGAGAGCAAGGTTTTACACGCATGAATTGAAGCGCACCACAATCTATGAAAATATATTTCAAAGTTTCCACCTGCTGAGAGCTTCAAAGTCTACACTCCTGTGACAACTTCTCCCCCTTACATCTTGAAGGGAACCCCCTTATCTCCCCAGTAATTATGACATACATCCTAAATCTTAGGAATTACATTCTACACCTAGAGCTAGGAATTCGCAAGAGATAAGCTGGTAAGGTGCCTTTAGGCTTATCCTTAATTGAATGGGATGGTGCAATAGCTGAGGAGCGCATTATATCTACAGTTCTGGCCCAATCGCGGCACAATATTGCTTTCTAACGGCCATCAGATTTAATTTGACATTCTCTATAGGCCTATCAACATCACACAGTATCTTAATTACAATGTCATGCAATTGGGTTAGTATGGTGGATGTCCCCAACTGCAGATGTAGATGTAGGCTTATATCCTCAAACAAGGACTCCTTCTCGGGGCCAATAAGTGTCTATAGTATAGGATGAGTCTGCTAAAGATGTTAGGCCCAACTCGTAGTACAGACTAGCCATTGGGAGAGATGCTGGCAGATATAATACTCCCTTCCAAATGCGTCCCTCTATCCTCACCAATCTACTGACCATGAGCATGGATAAATCTCCAGGAAATTCAGGATTTGTAGTATCAGTTTACTACTGTAGATACAGATCAAGGGAAGTATGGAGAAACTACAATATCGTGCACTTAACCTCTTCATTTGAGAATAGAGCTGGTCCGCAACACAATCCAATTTATCCACAAATGGGACCATTGCTGGGCTCAAGGTGTGTATAAATACCAGATATTTTACCTCTGTGTCCACCGGGACTGCTGTTACATTGAATTGCCAGTCAAATTTTGCAACTCGTTTCCCTTGTGTGTATAATCTAACTACATTAGATTTGGTAGGATTTATGGTCAATTCATTTTGCTCTGCATATTTACTAAATGCATCCAACTGCCTCTGCAAACCCACGGGCGTATAGTCGAATAGGACTATGTCGTCCACGTAAGCCAACCATGATATATTCCTATGTCCGATCTTCGGGCTAGCCAGTCCACTTGAGGATAATGCTGACTCACATCCGACCTGTACCGGTTAAAAAGACAGGGAGGCAATCTGCATCCCTGCCTTACACCCCTGCCTGTTGGAATTGGACTTGAACGATGCCCCTCCCCTTCCAGGCGTATCTGAATTTTAGAATTGCCATGAAGGTGAATCAAAATGGTTAACAGGTCCGAGGAATACCCAAGGCCTGCAATTTACTCCAAAGTCGTCCTCGATTTATTGTATCAAAGGCCAGGGAAAGATCAAACCACGCCCTGTAGATAATTGGACCTCCTTTTTGCCATGATCTTCCTATAGCTTGTAGAGGAAGTCCCAAGTACAGCCCGTACTCCAACCGTCCTTTTTGAAGTACCGGGAACGTTCACACCAAGGTATGTGAGGTATGACAAGCAAATAAACCAGCAAAGAGCTGCAGTGGGGTTCTGTCCAGTACCCATCAGAAGAACAACGCCTATTGAAGTACCAATACCAAGGAATCCATTGATACTAAGGTACCCATTGAGGAAACCATATCAACAAATGAAACAAAATGAAGATCGTCTAAATACAGTCCCTGAAGAAGCTAAAAAGGTCTTAATGGAAGACGAATGGTGACATCACAAGAACCCGGACTGACTCACATGTAGAAGATATGACGTCCAGAGAATGACGTAAAGAGACAAAACGCCATGGTTTAGGGACATCGTGAACCTAAGGTGAAAGGACGATGCCAAATGTAAGAAACTCATGCCATGAGCATGATAAAGATATTCAACCAGTTTACGCATGTACATATGCTTGGAACCACAAGAAAGCTAAGAAAATCGTGCAGCTTGCTATGCTTAGTAGAAGACAGTTTGCGGCAAGCGCCACCAGCATATTATATAAGTATACTTCCACTTTGCACAAGAAGCAGAATTAACCAAAGGTTACTAAAGGCCACACGAGGAGAGCTTCATATTTAACAAATCGAGAAGAAACGGCAGAAACGAAACTCAGCAGAGGCACATTGTGCCAAAAAATCCAAGGTCTTATGAGTTAAGATAGACAAACAGTAGCTACAATTAATTGAAGCAAAGAACAGAATATCCTGCATCAGAAAGGTCAAGATAAGAAACAGAAGGCAGGTGGTGGGTGAAAACGAAAATCAAATACAAGAATTACATGAAGAAGAGGCAAATTCACGGTGCCTGAATCACGTGAATATCCGAGCAAGAAGAAGTGAGACTTTCACAACTACGCATGGCAGCGGGCCAGGCGAAGATATCAGAACTTTTCCAGACAGGACATGCAGTCTCGCAAGACAACAGTGAAATAATTGACACATGGCCACTAAAGTGATGATTGATTGTAACAATAATTGGAGGAAGGCCAGGGGAACTGGGGGCACCCTGCACCTGGCCAAACATTCTGCGTGCAGCTAGGCAAAGTGGAGAAGTATGAGTGCGGTTGATGCCAACCCAATCATAGTGGACCAAGTAATCTAGGGTCCTATAGTTAGTAGAACCAATGGGACGTCGTACTTTTGGTGACGTTTACAGTAGCCATTTTGAAGGTAGGGCTTAGATGTCCCACCTGACAGTGTTTACCCAATCCCCTTACTCAGTTACCATATACAGATATAGTACCTATATTAAAGGTACCTTTCTAGAACCAATAGAATTGCATGCCAACTTTTAAGCGTTGAACATCAGTGAGGATGAGTTTTTAGTATAAATGATGTGTTTTTTATGAAGTTCGTTGGAGTTGTGAAGCGAGAGAGAAGATCACGCATCCGCTGTTATTCATGAGACTCCCCGTTTTTTCTACCAGTCATTAAACGGACTCCCTTTGCAAAACCGTTGAGTTGTCATTATTGATTTGGTGTTGGAGAATTAATCTGCACCCCCATCCATCTCACGGGTGCTGCTATCTTACCTTAAAGTGCTATCAGGCAAACCCCAGATCTATGGGCCGGTTGGGGGTCCCAGAGTACACTTGGTAGCAGAGATCGGATGGTTTATCGATTAGATAAGAACCCATTGACCATCGACATAAAGTAACTCTAGGTCCTCAGCAATATCACAAGTCCTTTGCCATCCGGCGGAGTAGACCGTGAAGCTCCCCGTAGACAGTGGTTAGAGTAAAAAGCAGTACCTGCAGGCAGAGATCTGAAGGGACCTGTGTTTCCCCATGTAATCCCTTCCCACTCCTACGGGCAGCTGAGCATGCGAACGGCAGGAGAGGCGGTGATGAAGGCGGTGATCCCGAGCATCCAGTGAGGAAACATGCCATCGGTGAGTGAAAAAGACTAAATGCTTTGGCAAAAAGTACATGCCTTAAGAACAAGTAAGGGAAAGGTAACGGAGGGAGGCAGGAAAACAAAATACAGCCTGATGTAGAGTAGAATGTATATATATATATATATATATATATATATATATATATATATATATCTATATATGGGGAAGGAAATAGTGACCAAAAGGGTGACTAAGTAGCAAAAGAAGATACCGGGGAGGACACCCGAGAAGAGAGAGGATACCAGGGGGGACACCCGAGAAGAGAGAGGATATACCTAAATTCCTACGCTTTAATATAGCGGCTAGAAGAAACTTGCATCCATAGTCCTGAATAAAATAGGAACAAATAGGTCACGCTTGTGAAAGGGATGACTTTACACTCCATGTCGGGGTAACATTAGGGGCAGAGGTCTGTGTAGCCACCTGGAGTTTGTCTAGTCTGTTAACGTCTGTTTTATGTGTTATTTGTTGTGACGTCATAGGACGAAATGTTTTCCTTTGAGGAACTAGCATAAAAATTACGCGATTGTAAACTTGAAATATTGTAGAATACAACTTGATGTTTAATGATTAAAATAGAAGTTACAAAATTCTGTGGAAAAAACGGGATTGGAGCTTGCGACGATTGGTGCACACTCATATTGTTGAAGTTGTTTGAAGAAACGAAAGACATTAACAAGTGTTATATAAAGAGAAAGTGAACAGATTTAAGCATGGAAGACATGACTCCATTAGTACACCTGTGCAAACAGTTGCCAAAACATGCACCTAAGCTGAAAAAGTACAGTGCAGAATGGGTTAAAGGAACCGCAAACAAGATGTTTATACCATGACCCCAGGGCGGATCGCTATCTAAAATGGTCCTACAGCACATGACGACATATTTGCACGCCACATACACAGGCACAAAAGTTAGACAAATGCCTAGCTAGTCTAGAGCTTTGGAAGATGTATCAACAGGATAAGGAGGAGGAGCTGCCATTAGACTGGATACTTAATGTATGCACAGAGGGGGGTGAGATGCCTTCAGCGCCACACGCCCCATCTGAAATGAAAACTGAAGACAGTAAGGACGAAGGGTTTTACCCGCTAAGAGAACTTAAAGCAGCTACAGGGTATAGCGATCCGGCATATGAGTCATCTACGCAAAGTAGTGATGAAAACCTAGACAAGGATAAGGATGGAGATCTCACCTCCAAAGTCCAGAGGGACAAGGAGAGATGCGAGAACGAGAGAAAAGACCAGGCACAAGCGAGTACATTGCTCAACACGGAGAGAGAAGGCAAAAGGTGGAAAGGAAGTGAGGATATGATATGATATGATATTTTATTTGTATCACGCTCGTACACAAGTGTTTCAGAGCGCGACTAGGCAAGGGAGGGGAACAAGGGAGAACACAGCACAACATAAAAATGATCTTACTAGGCCCAGTGACATTGAGAACATGCAAGTGCATGGGAAAGGGAAAAGGGAAAAAGTGCATGGAAGGGGGAGAGTGGAAAGTGCAGAAGCCGAGGAGCGCAGATAAATAAAATAAAGAGAAAATTGAGGCAAACTGTGGTAGTGCAGCCAGCAAGTGGCAAGTGCTGTGTTTAAGGCAGCAGACTGGGTAAGTCTGAATAAGTGCAGAAAAGGAAGAAAAATGGGGGGGGCTGTATGGGTACAGATACAGTCCCCAGTGCAAGGGGTGGCCAGGAGGCAGTTCAGGAAGGTGGCAGGGTGAGCAGGTACCTGGGCCCAGGGGACAGAGGGTGGCCAGGTGCACAGTGCCGAGAGAGCAGATCAGCAGGGGAGAAGGGGGCGAAGGCAGAAGCAAAGAGGAAGGTTTTGAGAACCGGAGATGGTTCTCCTCAATAGAACCAAGGATAGAACTGATGAGATAGCATTCACACAGAACAAATGGATGGAAGGGCAGATTTTATTGAAACTCAATGGTAAAAGCATAGATGACGTCAAACAAAAAGAGAAGTTAGATGGTTTACAGAGAAAACAGAAGGAAAAAGGATTGAGAGATGAAAGAATAAGGAAAAAAGATAAGCAGAGACAAGAACAGTTCTATCGCGAAGAGCAAGAAATGTTACACGATCGTAAACATAGAGCAGACAATGATCAGGACAGACAGAAGCAGCGAAAGATAGAAGAAGAACAAAGGATATGGGAGAAAAGAATAATGAGACGAAGGGATGAGGAAATCCGAAGGGCAAATGAACGTAGAGACGCAAAGAAAGAAGAAGAAGACAAGGTCAGAGAAGAAGTGAGGAAAAATAGAGAATTCGATGACGATGTAGAACGTAAGCAAAGACTAAGAGCATGTGATCTTGAATATCTGGAAAGGGATGTTAGAAAACAAGATTCAGTAGTAGATTGGGAAGATATAGAAGAATTCTTTCCTGAGTGCGATTCAGTACCAGGCATGTCTAGGGCATATATTGATGATGACTTCGACACCAGAAGCATCGGAGAGACAAACGCCAGAATATCGGATGAAATGGGGCTGGAACAAGTACCTCAAGGGGAGGGGGAAGACGAGCGCCTAGAGAGCACTCAGCTTTACGACACGGAGAACGCTTCCTGAAGTAGTAGGAACAGAGAGTTGTCCCTAGATAGGTTGGAAATCAGTAAGAATAAGGGGGATGCGAGACGTTGCACGAGTTGGGCACAGACAATGTCAGACACCGAAATAGAGGAGCATGAGGAAAAGGAGGAAGAGAGGAGATGCAAAAAATGATTCTCAGGAGGGAAAGGGATAAGATGGTCAAGATCTAGTGGGTCTGCACCGAGGGCATCAGAGTCAGCCACACAGTCAGACCGACACAAAGAAGTACCTCACAGTCAGAGGGGGGTGTCTCCACCACCCTATGTGAGCCGGCTAAGGACATTGCCAGGTAGGCGGCGATGTGGGAACATTACTCCTGAAATAGACAGAAAAATGATGAGAAAAGAGAGAGAGGGCTATGCGTCCCAATTCCCGATGCTCGAGAAAGGTGGAATGAGACCACAGTATATTCCATAGCCACACATGGATCGGGAAAACCTGAAAAATAAGCTTCCAATGTTGACATTGGGAGCCGGAAAATGGATTCACGAGCTAGAAAAAATTACGGGAGGGAACACGTTAGCTATAGGGGATATCAAATGTCTCTTAATCGCCATACTTGGTGATAGAGCAGACGATGTGTGGACACTGGCAGGTTACCCTGGTGTGACCACAGTTAATACTGCACATGACGGAGCTCCATTTAATAATTGCAGAGCCGCGGTATGGAAAGCATTACAATTGCTATATCCAGATACTTCCGAAATGGGAGCTATAATGACGCGTAAGATGAAGGAGTCAGAGGACCCTTTGCTTTACATCCAGAATTTCCAAGACGCATGGGTACTCGAGACTCGTGAATCTTGGGGGAAATCTATACCCGTGTTTTACCATATGTTATGCCAAGGGCTTCCAGATCAGGTAAAGAAACAGCTCAAGAAATTGGTAGGAATTGAGGCCAAACCGTGGTCTGAAATACAGTTGACCATAGCGCACTATTGCAGGATGCTGCAAGAAAAGAATCGCAAAAAAGAGGCTTCACGAAAGGGTGAAGAGGCAAAATTAGTACAGAAGAAATTGTCAAAATATGCCATTGAAGGGGCAATGATAACTAGCACAGATGGGTCGAGCATGCAGCAAGTCAATAACCCACAACAGAATAATAAGGACAATACTGGGTTTTATCGAAGGGGAAGAGGATTCAGGGGAAGAGGATGGCAGAGTAATCAGGGACGTTTTCTGAGTAATCAAGGAGGCTTTCAAAACATGCCAAATGGCAATCAAGATATGTCAAATGGGCAAATAATCAGACCACCGCCAATATGTTGGTTGTGTGGGATGACAGGACATTTAGCACGCACAAGCAGAAGTCAAGGCATGATGCAAAACGACCAAGGAACAAGAGCAAGTATGGTGAATCCACCTGCGTTTTTACAACAGGGAGGAAATGGAGTTGCACAGAATCACACGGTGCAACAACAAACGCTACGAGCACAGCAAAGCTTGCAACCTCAGAATTCAATGAGTTTTCCACAAGGACAGTCTTGAAATTGTGGCTGATGAAACTGTCACAGACAGTAAGTATAGGTCAGGCTGTGAACCCTGGAATGAGGAGTCAAACTGGTGATGGGGGAAGTCCATTCGCACAAGGTGGGACAAAGTTATATATGGACTAGGACAGCTCACTGGGAACCCTGATGTGTTCTATCCTATCAGTGACACCAGACCCTCACCACGAACCAAGGGTGGATGTCGTTATAGGGGATAAAGAATATTCGTTCTTAGTTGACACAGGTGCAACACGTTTGTGTATATGTGAAGGCAAGTTTTCCTTGTCCGGCAATGCTATAAATACTCAGAGTTTCACAGGAGCTACAAGTCGTGTTCCTTTTACAGACACACTTCCGGTCTCTATAGGAGAATATGTGATATTAATGTACCGCTATTATATTCACGACTAACCCTAGTAAACATCTTGGGTCGAGATCTAATGGCGAAGTTAAACATGACAATCTTGTTCACGGTGGAGGGCATAGTATGTGCAACCACAGGAATGCACTATTTGAACGTATGTGAAATGATTAGAGCATATGCAGGACACACAGCTATGAGGGCTGTACCATTAGAGCCAGAAATATTTGCATATGGAATATGCATGCTAATGGCGGGGCTGCCAGGCCTTGCAGACAAAACCATGAGGACCCAAGAGGAATTTCTATTTAGGCCAAGAATAGCTATGCATGAGGAAAAGGGACAAGTATTTCCCTTGGTGATACACACAGCCGCAATACGAGGGAAAATGGCACTGATCGATGGTTGTGATGATGAAGGCAGACAATGGTTCACAGTAATCGCCATTGAGGAAGGGTACAGATTGACTGACGTCACTGATGATGACCTGTTTGGCAAGCAAACAGATGTTGAGGAAACAACAGTTGAGGTAAATCTCATTTTTTGGGTGAAAATGATAAAAAGAGAAGTGCCTCAGAGAATGATGTTGGCACAGAACCATCCTGACTATTTTGACAACGATATGGCCCATGTGCCTGTCTCAGTGTGGACCACAGGCCCTTATGACGTAGGCTTATTGAAAGGAGTCAGAGAAGTAAAAATTAAACTGAAGCCAGGAGCAATTCTACCAAAAGCACGACAATATCCCATGTCCAGGGAGGCAGATGAAGGCATTTTTTAAAACAATTTCGGCTACGATGGAGCAGGGCATCTTAGTGATGTCAGATTTGTCATGCAACACTGTAGTTTACCTGATTAAAAAATCAAAGGGAGGTTCTTGGAGTTTAATTCAGGATTTACGCCCAATAAATGATAATGTTGAGGCCGAGTTCCCTTTAGTCCCTAACCCGGCTACAATCCTATGTAATATACCTGCTGAGGCAAAATATTTCATGGTGATTGACTTAAAAAATTAATTTTTCTCAATCCCATTGCATCGAGACTCACAAGATCTGATGTCATTCACGTTCAGACAAATGTGTCTGAAAAGCACGAGGCTACCCCAGGGGTACTGTGAGTCTCCTTCTATTTTTAACAGAGTCCTGCAGATGGACCTAACCAATATTGCATTAGAAAGTGTTGTCTTGCAATATGTGGATGACATCTTAATTTGCAGCACTATAGAGGAGAGATGCAGACACGATTCTGTTCAGCTAGTGACCATATTGGCTGAGAAAGGATATAAAGATGACAAAGAAAAGTTACAATATTGTCAACCAGAAGTGCTATACATAGGTCAGCTGATCTCAATGAGGGGAATAGGGTTACCCCAGAAAGAGCTGAAGCCATACTGAACACGGCTAAGCCACACACAATAAAACAGATGCAGAGATTTTAGGTCTTTGCAATTATGTCAGGGCATGGGTCTTCGACTAGAGCTCATATACCAAGCCCTTGCTACAGGCCCTAAAGAAGGCACAGGTGACGAAAGAAAAGATTGAATGGTCTGAGACTATGGAGGAAGAGTTTGCTGAACTCAAGAGAGCCATTTGCACGGCACAATTCTTAGGGATTCTCAATTATGCAGAGGAATTCTACTTGTTTTCACACATGAATGGCAGCGTTATGACGGCAGTGCTCACACAGAGAACCACATTGGGGCACAAGCCCGGGGCATATTATAGTGGAAATTTGGACCCAGTGATGAGAGGTAATTTCCCTTGCGAAAAAAGTTTAGCTGCCGCAGTGTTCGCCATAGAGAAGGCTACAACCATTGTGATGAGATGCTCAATGATGTTGTACGTCGAGCACTCGCTATTTGCTATTCTAGAGAAACCGAAGGGCACATTGACATCTCCGAGAGCTTCTGCTTATAAAGTGATCATATCAAATCCATTGATTATGGTAGTCCGATGCAAGATAGTGAACCCAGCCATGTTCATAGCAGAGCCAGTTACTGAAGGAGAGCCAATACATGACTGTGCAAATTATGAAGAATTCTATTATGAAATTCCCAGAGTAAAAGAAAATGCATTGGCAGAAGGAGAAATTGTCTTTGTTGACGGTTCCTCGAGAATCGATCAAAACGATGGACAAAGATATACAGGCGCTGCTGTGATGAAGCACACAGCAAATGGAGAATTTTGAGTACTCATTAGTGCACGATTACCATCACATCATTCAGCACAGGCATCAGAATTATTAGCATTAATACTCGTGATTGAGAATCACGTAGACCAGGAAGTAACGGTGTCCAGTGACTCTGCCTATGTGACATCAATAGTGCACGCAGGCTTAGTGTGCTGGAAAAGGAGGGGCTACATCCTAGCGGCCAGTACAGCACGCAGCAGTGTTGGATAGGCTCATTAAGGCACTACAGCTCCCAGTCGGCATAGCGGTCGTGAAATGCCCCGCCCACATGAAAGGGACAGATTTTATCTCACGAGGAAATCAAGCAGCAGACTCAGAAGCCAAGCGTATGGCATCCAAGGGCGAGACAATCATGGATGTGGAAATCACTGATGTGAACAAAAAAATGATTGTTGCACGAAGTGAACCTGAGGGTTATAGTAACATGGGATGGACCCAGTTAATGGAACTCCAAGGGGAGGCACCACAGGAGGAGAAAAATCTATGGCAGTGGCAAGGTTGTTCTTTAAACCCCTCCAAAAGCTTGTGGCGACAAGACAGCACTGGTAAACCAGTAATGCCTATAGCCCTGTTAAAACTAGCATTGGAACAGTTACACTATCCAGCACACATGACAAAAGAGAATCTCGCTGCAACACTCACAGAAGACTGGTTCAAAGCGAATTTAGCAGAGCACGTTGCATTTTTTATGATGAAGTGGAAAATTTGCCATCAGTTCATGGCTGGGCACACACTAAAAGTAATTAGAGGAGTCATCCCAAGGCTCAATGGACCTTTTCAGCACTTGCATGTCGATTATGTCGATATGATTCAAGTATCTAACGGGTACAGGTATCTAATTGTTGTGGTGTGTCCATTCTCTAGATGGATAGAAGCAGGTCCATGTACACACCCAGACTCTACCTATGTGGCCAAATTCCTAGTGAGAGAGGTATTTCCCAGGTCGGGAGTATGTGGAGTCATGAGATCAGATAATGGGACTCACTTTGTCAATGAAGTTTTTGAACAGATTAGCTTGTTGCTTGGTATAAAGCACAAGTTCTCGTCGGCGTATCACCCGCAAGATAACGTATATGTGAGAAGCTCAACAGCTTTTTAAAGGAAAGGATAGCCAAGTTGAAGCTTACTCTAAGAAAGGGATGGTTACACTGCCTTACTTTGGCACTGTATGCACTCAGAAATCAGCCTGGTTCTGACCATCATCTTACGCCGCACGAAATAGCAACAGGTAGAAGGATGCACGATCCCCTGACACCCCGAGACAGAGCTAGATATGATGCCCAGCCGACAAGAGAAATCGTAGAGTCTGAACTGCAAAATGACTTGAATTGCATGACATCTTGTCTTACTGTAATTTCACACCAGCTGCAGTGACAACAAAAAGGGTGCAGGGCAGCACGGAACACAGAAGGAGATACTACAAGTGACCAAGTTCAAGGACTACATATTCCATCAATCTTCCCTGGAGAACACGGGTTGTTCAGCCTCACTTCATCAGTGTTCACGACAATCTTCATGCCAAGAATTCAAGTTGGAGCAAAACTAAATGGTTGCAGATAACCAGATGGGAGTTACTGCAAACCATCAACACAACCATAAAAGGATTCATGATCACAGCTATGGATGGAGGTGTTTGTGCCAAAATTGGAGAATCATGTTGCACATTTACACCATCTCATGATGAAGGAAATTGAACTTTAACAGAAGCCATAGGTATGCTGACGAAACTGCAGAATCAAATGATTTATGAAACTGACGAAGTGGACGATGACAGTTGGTTTGGATCATTATTCTCATGGGTTCCACAATGGATGGCAGGTGCATTCAAATTCGTAGGAACCCTACTAAGTGGTTATATTGCTCGGATTTTGTGTTATCAAGATAATAATCTCTCAGTGCAAGAAAACTGCAAAAAAGGCCATAGGGATGAAGATCATGATTGATGTCGAGCCAGATGGAAGCTCAAAGACCTGACTGACAAAGAAATTTGAGATTTTGTGAAGGCCAGCATTCATGCACCAGAAGGAACAAAGTTTCTATATCCCAGGAAGCATAGAAATTATGTGGGAAGATGGGTTTACTGCAGCCCAAATGGACAGTGTTAACTAATGACATGGAACAAGGAAGAACACGTGAGAACAGCAGGAAGTTTAAAAGGAGTCATAAAGATATGGACCCCAAAAAGACATTTCTTCAGACCATCATGTACAGACACAGAAGATGAAGAAAGAATGGACCCAGGTGATGAAATAAAGGTGAATACAGAGAAACCAAAGAAGATGGATCCAAAGGAAGAGATGAAAGTGGTCGATGAATCACTCAGAGGGGTGAGTGTAGAGGAGGTCCCGAGTACAGCCCGCACTCCAACTGTCCATTTTGAAGTACCAGGAACGTTCACGCCAAGGTATGTGACGTATGACAAGCAAATAAACCAGCAAAGAGCCGCAGTGGGGCTCTGTCCAGTACCCATCAGAAGAACAAAGTCTATTGAAGTACCGATACCAACGAAACCATGGACAGTAAGGTACCCATTGAGAAAACCACATGAACAAATTAAACGAAATGAAGATTGTCTAAATAAAGTCCCTGAAAAAGCCAAAAAAGGTCTTAATGGAAGATGAATGGTGACATCACAAGAACCCGGGCTGACTCACATGTAGAAGATGTGACGACCAGAGAATGACGTAAAGAGACGAAACGCCATAGTCAAGGGACATTGTGAACCTAAGGTGAAAGGACGATGCCAAATGTAAGAAACTCATGCCATAAGCATGATGAAGATATTCGACCAGTTTACACATGTACATATGCTTGGAACCATAAGAAAGCTAAGAAAATTGTGCGACTAGCTATGCTTAGTAGAAGACAGTTTGTGGCAAGCGCCATCTATACATATCTACCTCAAAAGAAGCACGTTATATAAGTATACTTCCACTTTGCACAAGAAGCATAATTAACCAATGGTTACTAAAGGCCACACCAGGAGAGCTTCATATTTAACAAATCAAGAATAAACAGCAGAAACGAAACTCAGCAGAGGCACATAGTGCCAAAAAAGCCAAGGTCTTATCAGTTAAAATAGACAAAGAGTAGCTACAATTAATTGAAGCAAAGAACAGAATATTCTGCTTCAGAAAGGTCAAGATAAGAAACTGAGGGCAGGTGGTGGGTGAAACGAAAATCAAATACACGAATTACATGAAGAAGAGGCACATTCACAGTGTCTGAATCACGTGATCAGCCGAGCAAGAAGAAGTGAGACTTTCACACCTACGCATGGCAGCGGGCCAGGCGAAGATATCTGAACTTTTCCTGGCAGGAGATGCAGTCTCGGGTCCAACCACAGTGAAACAATTGACACATGGCCATTAAAGTGCTGATTGATTGTAACAATAATTGGAGGAAGGCCGGGGGAGCTGGGGGGCACCCTGCACCTGGCCGACCATTCTGCATGCTGCCAGGAAAAGTATGAGTGGGGTTGATGCCAACCCAATCATAGTGGACCAAGTAATCTAGGGTCCTATAGTTAGTAGAACCAATGGGACGTTGTACTTTCAGTGATGTTTACAGTAGCCATTTTGAAGGTAGGGCTTAGATGTCCCACCTGACAGTGTTTACCCAATCCCTTTACTCCGTTACCATATACAGATATAGTACCTATATTAAAGTTACCTTTCTAGAACGAATAGAATCGCATACCAACTTTTAAGCATTAAACGCCAGTGATGACAATTTTTTAGTATAAATGATGTGTTTTTTATGAAGTTCGTTGGAGTTGTGAAGCGAGAGAGAAGATCACGCATCTGCTGATATTCATGAGACTCCCCGTTTTTTGTATTTGTCGTTAAACTGACTCCCTTTGCCAAACCGTTGAGTTGTCATTATTGATTTGGTGTTGGAGTATTAATCTGCACCCCCATCCATCTCACGGGTGTTGCTATCTTATCTTAAAGTGCTATTGGGCAAACCCCAGCTCTATGGGCCGGTTGGGGGTCACGGAGTACAAACTACATTCACAATAGCTCCATTAAAAGAGGTGGAGAGGCCTCTCCTGAAGCCTATCTGCTGTTTATGTAGGATGTCCTAGCATCCACCCACCCCTCGAGATCACTATGAACTACACCAGAAAAGATTTTACTTTCCGCATTATAGTTGACCGGTGAGGACCAATCCCCTTTTTTATAAATAGGAATAACAAGTGCGGTTTCCCATGAAACTGGGAGCTCTCTAGACTTTAAAATGTTATTGAACAGGTCCCACAGAATCCCTGACCACAACAGTGATTCTGTTCTCATAATGGAGTTTGTCAGCCCGTTAGGCCCTGCGGCCCTCGAGGAAGATGACTTCCTAATTAGGTCTTCAATGATTTCCAGGGATAAATTAATATCCCATGAGGCCTGTTTGTCCCAATCAAACTGGCCACTTTCCGATATCCTACAGAGTTGCATACATTGTGCCTTCCAAACTTCTTCGGGAATAACATATGCTTGAATCACAGCCTGATATCTCCCCTCTCGATTTGCCAGTTCTAAAAAATGACATGAGGAATGGTTTCCTAAACATTTAAGCAGAACCTCAGCATTGTTTTGAAGATGAAAAAATCTTTGTGCCCGGGACCACCCTTTATAGATATTCATAATGGCTACATGTTGTTCTATGAGGGAATTAGTGGGGATTTGGCTTTTCTCGAGAGATCTAATCTAATTCCTCATTGCTTTTTTGTGCATGCTAGTAGCCACATCAATTTCATGGGTGTGTGTATTCTCCTTCTGACTGCTGAAGCTTGAACGGGCGCATCCAGAGACCATAAAAACTCCCTAAAGAGTTTTGGGTTAAAACAATCTTCTTGCCCCCCATCCTTGATTATTTCTTCCACTACACACTGCAATTTTCCATTAATAACTTTCCCATTCCCTTAAAATGTGGATATTCAGGAACCCTGTGGGTTCACCGCCAGTGTTGGTTGCACCATCTTGACTGCACTTTGGCTATACACACCCCCACAGTAAGGACCAGCATATCATGATCACTAAGTGCTGTTGTTAAAACGTCAAAATTAATGCATTGACCAAATCGTTCTGGTGAGAGGAAAGCATAACCTATTATAGACCTTTGTGTTTCAGATCTCCTAGTAGGTGTGGGGGGATATCTCCACCTATAGAGCCATTAGCCATATTCAGATTCCTATTATGCTTTTTGTAAAAACGGCAGGAAATTGCCAAACGCCCGTGCAACATGGTGCGACCCTCCTGTTGTTTTATTTAATTCCCCATGATTAGCTGAATCTGAAATATATAAACATGATGGCAGTTACTAGTAAATCACAAAGTCTTGCCATATAGATACTTTTTTGGCTAAATTTGACATAAGAAAAACAAATATTTTCAAAGGGGAGTTGCAATATTTCTGTTCTAGGCTCCTGAACCAATTATTAGACAGGGGATGGGATGGGGGTTGGAGAGGAATGTGAAGGACAGATCAAAGGCATGGGAATCCTTGTAGGGCACCGCCCAACATTGACATTTTGATGGTATATAAAGTGGATGCACTAGGAGAGAAGGGGAGAGCTGCTAAAAATGATCATCTCACAGCTGCAAGGAAACACCAAAGGAGACTGCTGAAATTGCCTCTGGGTGGAGCTGTCTTTTGTTGGGGAGGCCTAAAACTGACTGGGCCCTATGGTGAAGAGCTGGGGGCCATCCTTGAGAGTGGAGTGGCCAGACCCCTGCCCTTTTCTGAAATGCAGCTGTCTTTCCTGAACTTTAAACAGAGGTTTTAAATGTAAGTAGAATTGAGCAATTTGAAACAAAAAAAGGTGGGGGAATCTGCTTGCCTTAAATACTTTCCCTTAATAGTAGGCACATGGGGCAAAACTGTCTAGATCCTTAGCCTATTTAACTAAAAAATATTAATTTAATTAATTCCCCATTTGGTGGAACACTGCGGGGTGATTTTTATTAAAATTCAAAATTAACAAAGCTCATTCCCAGTGTGGACTGAAAACAATAACCTGTAATTAAAATTGGGTAATCCTGTTGGTACAGCTTCCCCAACACAGGCTTTTAAGTGGAAGGGGGTCTGAAACTCAAACTTCCCAAAATCATCAAATTTTTTCTGCCCAGCTCCCCCAAAATACCTTCAGCTATCCCTCGGCAAATACCCCCCTCTCGAGGTCTGTGCTCCTCTACCACCAACTCCCTCAGGGTCAGTCATTTATCAAAGAAACGAGCTGGGAGTAGACCACTGTCTTCAGCTGGGGCCTCCTTCTGGAACAGCCTCCCTGCCACTCTAAAACTTGAGGAGAGCCATCTCTGGTTCCGGAAGCACCTCAAGACCTTCCTCTTTTCTTCTGCCTTTGCTCCCCCTCTCCCCTGCTGATCTGTTCTCTCTTGGCACTGTGCACCTGGCCACCCTCTGTCCTCCAGGGCCAGGTACCTGCTCACCCCGCCACCCTCCCGCTTCTGCCTACGGGCCACCCTTTGCACTGGGGTCTGTATCTGTACCCATACAGCTCCCCCCCCTCATTTTTTTCTTCCTGCACTTATCAGACCTACCTTGTCTGCTGCCTTAAACCTAGCACTTGCAAATTGCTGGCTGCACTAGCACTGTTTGTTGCCTTTATTATTTATTTATCTGTTTCTCTTCTGCTTCGCACTTACCACTTCTCCCCCCTTTCATGCACTTTTCCCCTCCCCTCTCCCATGCACTTGGGCATTCTCAATGTCACTGGGCCTAGTAAGATCGCTGTTTTGTTCTCCCCTGTACCCCTCACTTGCCTTGTTGCTCTCTGAAACACTTGTGAAGAAGTGTGATAGAAATAAAATATCAATCAATCAATCAAAACGAAGGCCTTTCAGTGGAGGGTGGGCTGAAATCCTAAATTCCCAAATCGTTCCAATGTTTCTGTCCTACTTCCCCTACACAGATCAAAGTAGGGGGGAGTCTGAAAAACAAAATGATATATCACCATGTGTTTATTTGAAAGCAAAAGTGTGGGAGAAATATGAATTGCCATATGCATTGGTACAAATCGGTAAACCAAACTGCTAGCCTTTTAAGCGTGCAGGAAAATCAAAATTGTAAATTGTAATATGTAAATTGATTTTGTTCACTGACCAGTGCTGATTATTTCTTGACTGAAACTGGGATAAATTAACAAATTGTGATTTGTGTTTTTCCCAACCAACTTGTGTGATTTATTTGTGTAATACGTTTTACTGTGAGCCACAAAAAAGGTGGCGTGTGTCATTTTAGTGTGCTCTCCATTATCTATTATTCAAATAAATAAAAATATATTTCCTGTACACCAACCTGGTTCTTGGCTCATTGCTAGCTCAGGGGGAGGGGTACCAGGGGCATTACAAAAGTCTAAAATAGGGCAGAATAAAGAACTGGCATTAAACAGTTTATTGTGCAAAACCTGGTGAGGGGAGGGAAGGAACTCCCCATGTAGAGGGGGGCCTCTCAATACACTTTTACAGGTCTTCCTCCTCCGTCCTAGGACGGGCTTTGGTTGAAGACACTAGGTAGTCCCACTGCCATCAACTAACTACTTCTGACCTCAACTAGAATTGGCACAGACAGAACGGAGGATGCCAATGGCTGCCCCAAATGTAAATCACTGGACCTCAGGTGTGGGAAAACAGGACTGAAATATTCTGATTTTCAGAGGGGAACTCTTGTTGCTGCGAATATCAGTGGAGACAATTATACACTCGGGAGCATTAACTTTGCTATTAAACATGTGGCTACGTGCTCAATAAATATGCTGTGTGCCATGCGATTTGTATAGCGCCCCCTACCATCAACTCAACCGTGTGGCGCTATGTTTGTAAAGGATGTGCCTTCAAATGTTTTTAAAACCTTTCTTGGGTTGAGAACACCCCCAAATCCCCCCATTTAGGCAGTGTTTCTGCGGCGCTCACCACACTGTCCCGCTCCCTGTAATATGGGACTTGATTGAGCACAAGTCCAATCAAGTCCAGGACTGACACCTCCCCAAAATCAGATCCCTTGCCTGAGGATTCCTGTGGTCAGTTTCAAGTTTGCAAATTGAGCAAAATAACACAAATGAGATCATCCAAGGCTTGGAATGGAACACCTGGACATCTGGGGAGAGGGGGGGAGGGGTGGTAGGAGCATAACCTCTCTGCTGCAGCTCACACGTGGGCTACGTGCCTTTCTCACTTTGAAGGCGGGTCTCTGTGAAGCCAAGAGGGGTGCTGGGGAGGAGGGGGGATGGGGAGGTTGGCTGCCCATTGTTGACACGGGGTTGTCCACTGAACAGCCCCTCGTGGTGACGGATAGTGATTGACTTTCTTTCAGGCTTTGATAAAACGGAGAGAGGAGGAGGTGGGGGCGGCTTCTTGTTTTTCTTGACGCAGCCCCCTACACCAGACACAGACATTTTGGTGAGTCAAGTGGTTTCGCTGCCTCCTTTTCAGGGGAAAATTGACACCTTGAAAACAAATGAAGTGCAGAGGGGGAGAGCAGAGGGGTATACTGACAACTTTTGGCGATTTAAGACAAGACTTGTAACAAAGAAAGCAGTGAAATACGATCATTTGAGTGGTTTCGTTGAGGAAGACCCTTGCAGTACTGGAAAGGCAAGTTTTTCTTTCAGTAAAAAAGGCTTTTGTCTTGAAAAGATTATTCTGCCACCAGACCTTGTGTTCCTTCTGCCTGCATTGAAACTATACAGTAACAGCATTGTAAGATTTATATACAGCGCCTAATGCTGGCTTCTTCTCACTTTGAAGCGCTATAACAACAACTGTTATCATTACCCAGTTTAATAGCACTCAACATATCTACTTTGGAAGGATGAAGGGCTGAGTTGGCTCTGCTGCAATTTGAACCTGCAAATCGGAGGCCTACTCCATGCCAGACGCTATCACTTAGCTGTGAGCCATCCATCCACTCGGACATACATAGTGGGCACTAGATATTGGAATTGCCTCTTGAGGAATGTGTGATATTACCCAATGTATGGGTACTCCCTTTTTCATCCTCAGGAAGAGCCAAGGCTAAAGTCATTATTTCAACGACGCAAACCTGCAGTACTCAATGCAGGCACTCAACTGCCTTACTGGCAGCTTGTGCAGGTGCTCGGTGATGGAAACAGCCATTTCCAATCCAGGGACGTGCACAGGTAATGTGCGTGGACATTTATCAACGCTCAGCCAAATGCCTTCATTTGAAACCAAGGCAGTTTCCAGAAAATATTGCGTCCAGGGCTGAATATTAAAATGCATACCTGTACTGCGAATCCTGCACTGCAGCTCTGCCAGAAAATTATACAATCATTGCAATATAAACAAAGGTAGATTGTGAACTTGTAATTAAAGTACTTAACAGCTATAAGTAGACACAGCACATTAGACAAAAACATGTAAACTATGAATTCACTTTCATTACCTAATGCACGTATGTTCATTGTCTAAAGCGTTTATTGCTGCCTAATGTATTTTTTAAAAGAATATCTGGTGGCAATAAGGAACGTAAATATGTCCTTTCTCCAATGCACGCGAGTTTGACACACGCAGAAGCATTTCACCAAAACAACACATGGATCCCAGATGTACTCTGCACTGCAATAGTGCTGGATGATGTGGGAACTTCACACAACAGAACAGCATGATCTACTCACTAGTGTAGCTACAGCAAGAAGTCGCAACTTTACGCAAGAGAACAGCATGTCCTACGCAATAGTGCAGCTACAGCAAGAAGTCGCAACTTCACGCAAGAGAACAGCATGACCTACTCACTAGTGCAGCTACAGCAAGAAGTCGCAACTTCGTGCAAGAGAACAGAATGTCGTACCTGCTAGAGGAGCTACAGTAAGAAGTCGCAACTTCATGAAACAGAACAGCATGGCCTACTCACTAGTGTAGCTACAACAAGAAGTCACAACGTCACATAACCAAACAGCATATGGCCTACTCACGATTGTAGCTATAGTAAGAAGTTGCAACTTCACACAACAGAACAGCATGGACAACTCGCTAGTGTAGCTACAATAAGTAGTCAGAACATCACGAAACAGAACAGCATGACCTCACTAGTGCAGCTACAGTAAGAAGTCACAACTTCACAAAAGTGAACAGCTTGACCTGCTCACTAGTGTAGCTACAGCAAGAAGTCACAACTTCACGCAACAGAACAGCATGGCCTACTCACTAGTGTAGCTGCAGTAAGAAGTCGCAACTGCGTGCAACAGAACAGCATGACCTACTGACTAGTGTAGCTACATCATGAAGTAGCAAAATCACGCAACAGGACAGCATGAACTCACTAGAGTAGCTATAGTAAGAAGTTGCAACTTCACACAAGAGAACAGAATGGCAAGAAGTCACAATATCACATAACAAAACACCATGGCCTACTCACAAGTGTAGTTATAGTACGAAATTGCAACTTCACACAACAGAACAGCATGGACAACTCGCTAGTGTAGCTACAGTAAGAAGTCAGATCTTCACACAACAGAACAGCATTACCGCACTAGTGTAGCTACAGTAAGAAGTTGCAACTTCACACAAGAGAACAGCATGACCTACTCACTAGTGTAGCTACAGCAAAAAGTTGCAACTTCATGCAACAGAACAGCATGGACAACTCGCTTGTGTAGCTGCAGTAAGAAGTCGGAACTTCACGCATTAGAACAGCATGTTATTTTATGTTATTTGGCATTATTTGTTATTATGTTATATAGCGCTCTATATATCATTGGTATGACCTCAAAGTGCTTGTGGGTTGAATGCCCTTGGGGACCGTAATCCAGGTCAGTTGAGAGAGTAGGGTTAGCAGAGGGTGCTTGGGTGCACTCTGTGAGCAGCTGATGCGATTGTCTGATGGTAACTGCATAATAGCATTAGGTGTGGTGGTATTGAGAGATCAGTTGAATGTGTGCAATCCAGTGGTTGGTCTCTGCGATTGCGTTCTGGTGGCATTAGGCCTGGGTAGAATTTTTATGTGTGCAGCCAGGCCGATTTTTCATGGGGTATAGCTGCGTTCTAGCAGGATGTTGAGGTGTTCATGGAGTATTGTTCATATGTGAGCAGCTAGGCCGTAATTGATCGAGGGGTGTAGCTGCGCTATGTTGTGTGTTGGTGTAGAGTAGAGAGTGAGCATAGTGAAAGGAGAGGTGAGTGTTTGGAGTGGATGTGTTATTCTTACCAGCCCACTGTTCAGGATTACATTCACGCATTTTGCGATAGCTGCACTCAGAGGGAGATGGCACAGGAGGCAGCTAGGCATGTGTAGTAGACTCAGGAAGCGGATAGTCAGCAGTCATATATTTAGCTCCTGCAGGGCGCTAAGGTTTGTCATATATGGTAACCATTTCCTGATTCTGTCTTGGTGAATTATTAGTGTTTTAGTGAATTAGTTGCTTTCAGTGGTGTAATTGCTTGGTATCTCCTTGAACATTTGTCCGCAGGCTGTGATTACTTCCAGTGTAATGTCATTGAGGTTGTGGTCTATGGTGTTGTAGGGTTTCAGCTGCCTCAGATGGTCTTAATCAGGTCTACGGAAAGAGCCAGGTTTTTAGAGCTTGTAGTCTTTGGTGTGTAGAATTTGTGGGGGGAGCGAGTTCCACAGAGTTGGTGCCAAGGTTGAGAAGACGGCTCCTCCAATCCTGACTGAATTGGAGGTTGGCATCACTAGTGAGAGGGCAGTGCTTGATCTTAGGGTGCGTGATGTGAGGTTGGATTTAATCTTCTCTTGTAGGTATGTTGGGGCGGTCTTGTGCACTGCTCGGTGGGTAATGCATAGAATTTTTAAAGTGGTTCTTCGTCCTACAGGGAGCTAGTGAAGGGTGCGGAGAGCGGGGAGATGTGGTCTCTGTGTTCCAGGGCGAGAAGGAGTTTGGCGGCAGCCTTTTGGTTTCTTTGGAGTTTTTTAAGTTGGTGTGTTGTGTTCCCAGGTATAAGGTGTTAGCATAGTACAGTCTTGAAATAACAATGGACATAATCGCGGCGAGTCTGTTGGGATAGGTGAGATAAGGCAAAATGCGTCTAAGGAGTTTGAGATGGTAGAGACAGGATTTTGATACATTATTGATCTGACGGGAGAGGGTTAGGCCTGAGTCCATAGTGCAGCCAAGGTTTTTGACTATTATGAAGGGAGTGGGGGGTGCCAAGGGATGGGGGCCATGGGAGTGGGTGCGGGAGAAGGGCGGTATTGCCACACACCATGATTTGAGTTTTATCTGGGTTCAGAAGGAGGTGGTTTCTTGTCATCCATCGGTTAATATCACTGAGGCAAGCTTCAAGGTCGGGATGAGGGTTGGTGCTTGTTTTGGGAATTGTTTGGATAATTTCGGTATCGTCAGTTGTAACAGGAGTGGTTGTGCACGCAGATGATTCCTGGTAGGGTGATCAGATAGAGGTTGAAAAGGAGAGCTGAGAGGCAGGCGCCTTGAGGTACTACAGTGTTCACAGCACAAGCAGTTGAGACAAAAGGGGAGAGGAAGGAGGCAATCCATTTGAGTGCTGAGCCACGGATTCCTAGGGAGTGGAGGGGGTCAAGGAGGATAGAGTGGCTAACGGTGTCAAAGGCTGCTGACGGATGAAGGAGCATCAGCGCTGCACAACTCTCAGAGTCTGCTGCGACCTTGAGAACATCCCAGATTGAGATGAGAGTGGTTTCTGTTCCATGGTGCGGCCTGAAGCCTGATTGCATGGGGTCGAGTAGTTTGTTGGATTCTACAGAGCGGATGAGCTGGGAGTATGCAGCCCGGTCAATGAGTTTTTCGAGAAATCTGGTGTTGGAGATCGACCTGTCATTCTTAGGGTCAAGGGGTGCCTTTTCTAGAAGCAGTTTGACCTGTGCTATTTTATAGGCCTCTGGAAAGGTGCCAGAGGTAAGGGAGTCGTTTAGTATTGACCTTGCATGTTCTTTGCGCAAGAAGAGGAGGATATTTCTTTCAGAAGAGAGGCGGGACAGGGATGAAGGGCGGATCCGAAGGGTCTGCTGCTGGATAGTAGATCTAGGAACTCGTTTCTTGAGATGGGTTGGAAAGAGTCGAAGGCTGGCATTGCGGTCATCAGGACAACGTGATCGGGAGGGGTAGACGTGGGGCAGGGGTTGAGGGTGGAGAGTTTGATGTTAAGAGTTGTCTTCCTGTCAAGTGCAGTGTTGTAGAAATGTAGCGAGAGGGAATCGCAGAGCGTTTGCGTGGGGGTGGTTTGGGCAGGGGTGCAATTAGGTTTCATAAATTCAGAGATGATCATGTGGAGTTCTTTGCGTCTGCTGCCACATTTCACAATTTGTTTATTGTAATAGTCCTTTTTGGCCTTTCGGATCTCGGATTTGTAATTACAGTGGTGGCGGGCGAACATAGATCTGTTGAGAGCGGTTTTAGATGCTCACCATTTGTGCTCAAGAGAGTTATTTTCACATTTGAAAGTCTTCAGGTGGGGTGTGAATCATTTGGGGGACGGTCCTTTGCGTGAGGCTGCGGGGCGTGAGAGGATGAGAGGTATTAGTGATTCTTTAATCCAGGAGTCAAAGGATTCAATGGTTAAGGGTCTACCACAGGTCAGCATCACCTGGGGGCAGAGTAGCGGGGCTTCGGCTAGGTGAGGGAGTACCTTGACTTTGGTTCAGCATTTGTGATCAATGCCATGGGAAGATGGGCTGGTGTGTGGATACAGAAAGCGATGGCAGAGTGGTCTGTCCAGATAAGTGGTTTGAGACTGGATGTAGAGACAAGGTCATAAGTGCTGAAGATTGCATCAAGGGTGTGACCACCTGAGTGACTTGCACCTGTGGTATGACGGGAGAGGTTGAGTGCCTCTAGACTGTCAACCAGGTGTTGTGTCATCGGGTTGTTCGGCATATCGAACCATTTATTGAAGTCTCCCAGTAGTGAGAGTGTTGGGTGATTTACCTGAATGGTAGCTATTGAGTCACAGAGATTGTTGGCAAAATGTCTGTCATATCCAGGGGGTCTATCTATATACGAGTAGAAAACTGTGGGTGAGTGTTGATGATAGCGAGAGTTTTACTAGAAGGGATTCACAGTTAGCATTGCATGTCTGGGTTTCAGTGAGTTAGATGGAGAAATGTGGTGTGTAGAGAATTGCCACTCCAGCACCTCTGGAAGGTCTGTTGTGGGAGATAAGTGAGCAGCCAGCGGGGGAGGCGTTGTACGCGTCTGGTGCAAAATCGTCAGAGAACCAAGTTTCAGTGATAAAGGTGAGGTCAGGGTTTTCAGAGTATAGGAGGTCAAAATGCTGTGTCTGTTTTTCGCCACGGAGCGGACATTGAAGAGGAGGCATGTGATTTCATGAGGTGAAGAGATTTTCTAGATGCTCTTGGCAGGGAGTGTTCGGTCTACATAGGTGCCCTTTGCGATGTTGGGATTAGTAGGATTAATCTGGCAAATTGAGACTGACAGAGGGGTGATAGTCACACATAACATCCGAATATACTCAGAGTTTAAAAATGTCATTTTGTCTATATGTCACCAAAAGTCTGACGCGTGGTGCCCAGGTTGTTAGAGTGAAGAATCAGGTGTTCCAATGTTTCAATGTTCCAATGTTTCAATCAATTTGACTCATAGCAGTGAGTCAATGACACTAAGATTAAAGTGCTTCTGAACTTCCCAAGTCCTGTAAATGTTCCATCAAAATCTAACAAAGTCTTTTCTAATTTTTGGACATGGAAATAACCTCCAAAAAGGGGCCAGTGTGCCAATCACGGTGTGCTCATGGCAAAGGTGGCTCATGCTCACCTGGCCATGAAAATCATTAGTTAAGGTGCTTCAGTCAAAGTTCTTCAAACTGTTCTTCACTCTTTCCGGAGTACATTTTAGATCTTCTATTGTGTGACCCAGTTCACTTAAAATGCTGCAAAGTGTTGGCTAAGTGGAGTCTTTGGTCCAGTGTTTTTTCCTTGTCTACTGCTTTGTGTGTGTGGCTCCTACCAGGACTGGACTTAAAAAGTCTTAAAAGCCCCAGAGTAGCCACGGCATGTGGAGCGGCAAAGTGGTGGCTAAGTGGTGTCTTTGGTCCAGTGTTTTTTCCTCGTCTACTGCTGTGGGTGTGGCTCCTACCAGGACTGGACTTGAAAAGACTTAAAAGCCCCAGAGTAGCCACGGCATGTGGAGCGGCAAAGTGGTGGCTAAGTGGTGTCTTTGGTCCTGTGTTTTTTCCTTGTCTACTGCTTTGTGTGTGTGGCTCCTACCAGGACTGGACTTAAAAAGTCTTAAAAGCCCCAGAGTAGCCACGGCATGTGGAGCGGCAAAGTGGTGGCTAAGTGGTGTCTTTGGTCCAGTGTTTTTTCCTCGTCTACTGCTGTGGGTGTGGCTCCTACCAGGACTGGACTTGCAAAGACTTAAAATCCCCAGTGTAGCCACGGCACGCGCAGCAGCAATGTGGTGGCTAAGTGGAGTCTTTGGTTTTTGTCGTCTTGGGGGCTGTGGGAGCTGGACAAACGAACGGAGGAACTTTTCCCAGGCTGTGGGGAGTAATTATCAACAATGTGACTGTGTGTCTGGGCCCTTTGAGCCTGTTGCTACTTATCACATAATAGAACCGTGCAGCAATAAATCTATGTTGAACGCAGCTCTTTGCTAATCACGTTTAACGCAGTAAGAGATGACTACGTAGATCAGAACCTTTTATTTCACTCTGGTTGTTGTGTGTGATTAACGAGTATATTGGGAGGTCCGCCTGAGCTTGCCATTAGTATAAAAACCTGAGTTTGTCTTTAGTGAAAAAACCTTAAGGCAACTTGGTTATTTGCCTCAGTTACTCATTTATTGGAACCGGCTGGCAATACAAATGAAGCAGAGTGCTTCGCGCAAAACCACACTGCAGATTGCAAAAACCTGATCTACAGGAGAAGTTAACAAATCAACCCCAATCGCTAAAAGCAAGTTAAAATCAGACCAAGTAATGCCAAATAGCATTATTGATAAAACTCAATCTGCAATTAAAGGATTTTGTACATCAAAGCATGAAAGAAAGGGGAAAAGATACAGACCCTCCTCTGTGTCCTCTACTGATGCATTAGATCAAACACCTTCTAATACTATCGACAACAACAATTTGTTATTGAAGTTAGTGGTGGGGATGCAAAGAGCACCCCTTGGCGAAGAACAAACTTTAACCACAGAAAATCCCACGGAGGATATATTAGATATGAACCTATCCAACTTTGGTTGCTCTTGTGTAATCATCGGATTCATCAGAAATTTAAGAAACCAGTAGGAACAGCGAAGAATCCATCACTGAAGGGGGGGGGGGGGTATCCTGGCATAACAACAAAATCACACCGAAATATATAGATCCTTGCAAAAGTGGATGCTCTAACATCTATGCTGGCCACTGTGGAAAAGATCAAATGGGCGTAAAAGCAATATTGAACAGACTGCTAGATATAACTCAGGAGATGGCTACAAAAACACCCCCGCCTCACAATTCAATTCAGAGGAAAATCGGGAACAAACCTTTAAAGAAGAATCTGCTGAAATAGGCACCCTTACAGACAAGCGGAGGGTTCAGTATGCACACGGTTTCACCCTTCCCTTTTATCCATGATACCGTCGACCCGGACGCCATTTGGGACTATGAGGAGATCCACATTCCACTGGAACAGAGTAAATGCTCTAATATGGAAAAGACTAAAACAGCAACTACCAAATTGGTCACAATTGAAAACAGTGACAATCAAAATCCAGTAACTGCAATCAAAGTGAAGAAAATGTTGTATTACTTATTTGAAGCCAAACTCCAGTCTCAAGATAAGAAATACACAGTTACTAATAAGTTCCCTAATGGCTTGATGTGCCAAGTCCAGTTGAATGGCTACACTCCTATATCAAAGACGCCCAAAAATGTAACATCTTTTTTAAACGACAACAGTGTTAGTCAAAACGCTGAAATAAGATGTGGCTGCCACAAGGAGCAATCCCATAAACATTTAATAACATTGGATCCTAATAGTATGAGTAATCAGTGATCTATCCAACAACCGGGATTTAATTGCCAAATTGATACTCACTTACCAGCAGATAAGACGGCCACACCATTGATCAGCTCTAAAGATCTAGGGAAATGGATCATATTAGAAGAAACAAACCCAACAGCCTATTGTCCTTTTTCTAAATAGGACTAGACGTTTGCATTTGTTTGGGCAATTGCCATACTTTGAAAATTATCCTTTCATCAGAAATATTGAAAATAGAGCTTCCAGCCGTGGGCAGCTTAAGCAACTGGGCTCTGTTGGAACTCTCGTCACCTCTGATTGTTTCTCTTCTCAGGGTGCATGCTGGTTCTCCTAAACAATTGGAACTTTCCATGATCATCTGCCATACGGTAAAGTCAGCAAGCCCTTTTGTGAACTCTTCCACACTTACTAAACATGGCTACTATGATGAGGGTACCTCAATCTTCGAGAGAGCAACATGATGAGATCTCCAAGCAAATTTTGATTTGGGAAACAATGGATCCCAAGCAGCACAATTTTGGAAACCTGAATGAGCAACTAACGGAGCCAACTGACTTATCTACAAGAATGATTGCTTAAAATGGCTAAACTGGAACACTTGTGGTCACCGCTCTTTCTTATTGCATCCAGTGGGGGTTAAGATGTTATCTTTAACAGACTTTTATATTGCAGGAATCATGATGTACTAGTGAATATGAAATTGACGGTTTTCAGGCCATTCACAATACCGCTGCCCCGTCCATCAGTTTACCGTAACGCAGTTCCCTAAATCCCTACTCTCTCTCTCTTTGTTTTATTGGGAATGTTAAAGCCCTTTTTTAATGTTAATGTTAATGTTAAAGGATATTTGCACCGTGCACTATCACCACCGGAATGGTGCCCTGGCACTCTTGCGGATCTGAAAAGCAAAGGGGGTCGGGGGTGAGTTAGTGGGAACGAGCGGGATAAGTGCAAGAGAGCAGTGATGTGCTGTTGGCAGCTTCAGTTTGGTTAACACCGTTCGCTGAGCTTGGGGGTGCTTTCTGGTCAGTAGCCCTTGTGTGCTGTTGTGTGAAGCTATGTGTGGGTTGTTTTGTTGTTGCAGTGTAGTGAAGGTTGTGCGGTTTGTTGTGCTTTAGGGTTGTGGTTGTGTTTGGTTAGAATTTGAGAGGTGTGTGCAGAGGGGTGAAATTGTTTGTGGGTTCGTATTGGCCTTGCTATCTTGAAGTGATATGTGCTAAATTTCCATAATCTTAATAGATGTCGCGCGTGAATATATCTGCATTTCTATCTAGATCCGGCACCGGCTAATATTCACAATCCTGTCTATATATGACACAAGCCAATATTCACAATTATATCCAAATGTGGCACTGGCCCACCTTCAAAATCCTGTCTAGATGTGAAGCAAGCTAGCATTCACAATTCTATCTAAATGTGGCATTGGTAACATTACCAATGCAGTCTAGATGGGGCAATGGCTAATATACAGCATGACCTACTCACTAGTGCAGCTACAGTAAGAAGTTGCAACTTCACACAAGAGAACAACATTGACAACTCACTAGTGTAGTTACAGTAAGAAGTCAGAACTTCATGCAACAGACCAGCATGTCATCACTAGTGTAGCTAGAGTAAGAGATTGCAACTTCACAAAAGAGAACAGCTTGACCTACTCACTAGTGTAGCTACAGCAAGAAGTCCCAACTTCATGCAACAGAACACCATAGCCTATATAGCATGGACAACCCAGAACTTAACGCAACAGAACAGTATGACCTACTCACGAGTTAAGCTACAGTAAGAAGTCGCAACTTCAAGCAAGAGCAAAGAATGTCCTACTCACTAGTGTAGCTACGGCAAGAAGTTGCAACTTCACACAGCAGAACAGCCTGGCCTACTCACCAGTGTAGCTACAATAAGAAGTTGCAACTTCACGCAAGAGAACAGCATGACCTACTCGGTAGTGTTGCTACAGTAAGAAGTCGCAACTGTGTGCTACAAAACGACATGACCTACTGACTATTGTAGCTACATCAAGAAGTAGCAACTTCACGCAACAGAACAGCATGGCCTACTCACTAGTGTAGCTACAGTAAGAAGTCGCAACTTCACGCAAGAGAAAAAACTGGCCTACTCACTAGTGTAGCAACAGCATGAAGTCACAACTTCACGCCACAGAACAGCACGGCCTATTCAAGAGTCTTAGCTACAGTAAGAAGTCACAATTTCACACAACAGAACAGCATGGACAACCCGCTAGTGTAGCTACTGTAAGAAGTTGGAACTTTATGCAACAAAACAGCATGACATACTCACTAGTGTAGCTACAGCAAGAAGTAACAACTTCATGCAGTAGAACAGCATGGCCGACTCACCAGTGTAGCTACAGTAAGAAGTTGCAACTTCACACAACAGAGCAGCATGACCTACTCAGTAGTGTAGCTACAACAAGAACTTGGAACTACACTCAACAGAACAGCATGCCCTACTCAATAGTGTAGCTGCAGCAAGAAGATCCCCAAGATAAAATTCACTATGAGCAGCAGCTACGTCTCCAGCAACTTCCTGGATCTACCATTTGGAAACAAGGAGGGCAAACTGAATTGCACTCTCTACAAGAAAAGCACAGACAGAAATATGTTACTTCACTTTGACAGCTATTGTCCCAAAAGCCTCAAGGAAACTCTGCCTTACGGACAGTATTTAAGGATCCTGAGAAATTGTTCGGAACTCTGAGAATACCAACGCCATGCAGACCAACTAGAAGGAAAACTAAAGGCAAGAAGCTACCCCAGGAAACTTCTCAGAACTGCCAAAACAAGAGAAAAGTGCACCCCAAGGGAAATGTAACTTACTCCTTAGACCCAAGCTGGAAAGGATAACATTATTACATGTGTAATAACGTTTGGTCCTGACACAGGTAAAACCAGAGTTATAATTAAGAAATGTTGGTGCCTGGTACAACTGAGCATGCCAGAGAAAGCTCTACCGAGGGTGGCCCTGAAGAGAGCCAAACACTTAAAACAACATTTAACACATGCATGTTGTGGCAAAAAAGAAACAAGAAGATGATCTCTCTTAGATGATGGGCCGCTACCTGTGTGGTTACTGCAAGGTATGCCGCCTCACAAATAGACCCTAAAACACTTCTCCAATTGCAAGACAAGCAAAGTAATCTATGTAATTGAATGCCCACGTGGCTTGCGATATGTGGGGCAGACCACACGCCCCATCATCATAAGAATTGGAGAACAACGCTTGAGGACTAGGTGCAAGGTCCAAACAGCTCCCCTGGTCCAACATTTTACTGAACTACAACATGGTCCAGATGACCTAGTATGGTGGGTGGTGGACACAGTATGCAATAACACCAATCTAAAAAATGCACTAACATACAAGGAGGCCTGGTGGATATATAAACTACAGTCCAGCAAGCAAGGCCTGAATGAGATTGTCTCTTCTCTTCTCCCCCTATGTTCTATGGAGGATTTATGTTGGAATTGTATAGTGTTCCTGCCTTGCAATTCTTGACTGTTTGATGTGATTATTTTAATATGTCTTGTTACTTAAATAAATAAATAGCGATTTTTTTAAAAAGGCCAGATTTCAGAAACCCTATTTCTGATAGTATGTCTAAAAACCCAACCGTTTCCTTTAGAATAGTCACTTTTTTGTACATGGCACTTTCTACTACTGGTTTTACTATTTTGGAGTGCTTTCAATAACCAACAATATAATTAGAAAATGTCTTAAAGCTCAGTTTACCAACATTGGATGGATAAAGGATTGTGTCATTGTGTCAGCTCAGTGGAGACTTACAACTGTGACCTGCATGATGCCACAGATCGCAGAAGCAAGAGCTAACTGACTAAGCTATCTGACTGCAATAAGGAACATTCTCTCTTGACCAGAAGAACATTGCACTATCACTATGGATCTGGAATGGAGTGTGGAACAAAACAAATGAAAATGCTTTGCATAGATTAAAACTAATCGGTTAGATTATTGCATATGTTGATGCTCTTTTTTAGAGGAAAAGAAAAACTCCTTAGAGAGAAGTTTCGCCAATGTTTGTCTTTCCTTTGCATTCGGGGACTTGTAGAACTAGGGTTGGATGACATGTTCATGCTTGACATGGGGCAACTAATGTGCCATTTGGGGGGTCATGGCTCAAATATGGTAGCATATAGTAGCTGCGGTGTTCTCGGTGCGGGGAAACTGTTGATTGATTGGTGGGTTGCAAGGAAATATACTTGATTGTTCGTGAGATGAGAAGCAGGTCAATAGAACAATGATCTCAATAGGGAAAATAAACCCAGGGCTGCACTGAGACATTTCTCATGGAAAATAAACCCAGGGCTGCACTGAGACATTTCTCATGGAAAATAAACCCAGGGCTGCACTGAGACATTTCTCATGGAAAATAAACCCAGGGCTGCACTGAGACATTTCTCATGGAAAATAAACCCAGGGCTGCACTGAGACATTTCTCATGGAAAATAAACCCAGGGCTGCACTGAAACATTTCTCATGGAATAGCAGGCCTCAAAGATTAACTTGATTATCAAGAATGGCTGGTCTATATCACATCACACTAGATCACATTATATTTCTCCAGGAAATATGAACAACCAGCAAAATTGACTTACAAGTCCATTCATCCCTTAAGACTCAGGCCTGCAAAAAGATACTAGGCAGCGTGATTCGGGGTATGTTGAACTCCCTGGCAGTTATGACTGGTTTTACAGAAATAGTTTAAATAAAAAACACTGTGAAATGACATCTCTTGATATTGAGAGATTGGCAGACTTGTCTATGCACGATAGTCAATGTGTATAATGCTGACCATGTCAAAGACGCCGGTAAACTTATCTCGCGATTAGTGGTGCTGCTTATGGCTATGCACTCTTAGGCAAAAACTGCCCAGTTCAACTTAACTATGCTGGCTGGGAATTATAACGTGGGTCTTGGGGACGGCTGAGAAGTCATGCAGGATTGGAGGCTGAAGCTAAAGCTTTTGATGCCACTCTTGCCTTCCATTCTGATCCTCCTCTAGCTAAGGAGAATGATGTGGCCATATGGTGCTTCTTATTAGAAGGGGGTCTACATTCTGTGAATGGCTGCTTTAGAGTGGACAGGCCAGGTCATTTTACTTTTTTATAATAACATGGCAAGAAGTACAATAGAAAATAGATAATGTGTTGGCCCTCTTATCACAGTAGAGGGTGATTGAATACTTGGTTGTTGAAAATAGAAGTCGGAGGGACATTAATCCTTTTACATTTACATTGACAGTGAACTATAATTTGTATTACTGATGCTCTATTATGCTTTTTTTATATATCATTATCTGAAACTAAAGACATAAAAGCTATTAACACAAAAAACGAAGATTTAACTCGGAAACTGAACATGTCCTTCTAGCCTGTTTTAACAAATAATAGGAAAGATATGAAAAGGACCATTGGAAATTAAGACCAGCTACACACTAGAATAGGGAAGGGCAATCTGACCTTATTACCAGCCTGCTGTAAATGGACAATAGAGGGAGAAAATGTTTAAAGGCACTTAGCGCATTGATTCGTGCGGCTGGATCTTTATTGATTAAGGGAAACAGTACACATCAATCCCAAGGAATGAAATCTTGGTTAGATTGTAAGAATGAAAAACGGGCTCTGCTGGCAGTACTGAAGGTGTTCTCAGAAGACAAAGAAAAGGTGAAGGCTTGAAGGAAGAGCTACAAAGAAAGGAATCTGTCACGATGAACAGTGGGTCAAGAATGCAACGATTGCTAGGATACACAATTCATCTGCCTTTTGGAAATTGGTAGCAATAAAAAAGTCAACCTCAGAACACCCAACATATATGATCCCAGAGACTTGGGTGCCACACTTCGTCAAATTTCAGTTTGTGAGGCATCGGGAGTCAGAGGTAAGGCAAAGCACAACAGACATTGCTGGTGGTACCCTGGTGAGGGCGGAGTCTGTGCCCTGGTTGGCATTCATTTTGAAAATGATTTGTGTGTTATTCGTGTAGTTGTGACAGGTGAGGCCATGCCTTTTGATGAGTCCCCTGATCAGAGCCATGTATACATGGAAAAGCAGGGGAGATAGGATCGATCCGTGCGGTACTCCACAGGATATGTTGGGCGAGTTTTATGTGTGGGGGTGCGGCCAGGTTGTTTCTGTTCTGTCTGTGAGAAATGTCTGCTCAAAATGATTCACTATTATTCAATAAATACCATAAATGAGCACCCGATGTGGGGAGAGCCACCAATCAGGTTGCCCGGATCTCAGGCTGAAATCCTCGATCCAAATCTTGCATTCCAAGCAAACCTAGTGGCTACTTCCACTGCCACACCATCTTTCCCTCACCTTCCCTTCCATTCTTCTTCAATTTCCTGTCCCACCCCCCCACTTACCTCGTTAAAGGCCCTCATTGTCACGTCCCCCATTATGGCTGCTCGCCCCTCCTTACACTTACCTGCAAAGGCAGTCACGGCACACACACCAAGGCGGCAGCATCCTACCCAACGAGCGAGAACACCAGCATGTAATCCGGGTGTTTTCTGTCCTTCATTTTGTTGGCAGTTGCCATGGAGACTTACACACAGCTGGCAACGTCTCCGGTCTTCACGGTCATCCATGCGGCACATAGAGAGACTCCCACAGCAACCTCGATCATCCTGCATCAAGTGATTAAGATCACGTGACAATCCTCACGCTGCATGCTTCCGTGGTTCACATCACGTGACTGCCTCAAACGAGTTCAAAAGCATCCGAAAACACGGAAGCAGTGCTTCACAGCTGATCTCGTGAGGATTGTTTGGCGTTTCTTGTTTTCCCTTCGAATCATCGATTACTACGACCTCGGACTGCTCAACGGACCAGATTTTTGCCTTCTCCCTGGATTTTGGAACTGTTTTCTTTACGACCTCGGATTGCCTTACGAACTCGATCTTTGTCTACTCCTCAGAATTCGGAAACTCCTGTCCCTTACGACCTCGGACTGCTCAACGGACCTGATTTTTGCCTATTCCCTGGATTGCCTCTGATCAATCTCTCTGGAGCTTTGGATCTTTGAACTCTGTATCTTGGAACTTGTGTTTTCGGGTCTTTGCCATCTGACCCAGGTGTTATCCTCCTACAAGCCGTGCGGAACGCCTGGTCTTCCCGCCCTCGACCATCTGTTATCCACTACATTCAAGGCACTACTGTCATACACTGGGGTAAGCCCTATTCCAATTGGTGATTACATTGTATTTTCTTAGTACTGCACCTGTTTAATAAATCACCCATTGCCTTACAGTGGTCTGGGGGTTCTTCTGGTGTTCCTGGTTCCTGATTGACGGCTCACAACACCTGTGGCCTCAAAGATTGCACAGGCACTTTATTTCTCATGCCTGTGAGGTACTTGGGGACGGAGGTACAATAATCTGCATGACCATCAAGTTCAGAACACTCACTACGCTCAGGCCTATTAACTCAGGACTGGGCCATTACCACCTGTTACAGCCCGTGGATCGGGTGATTATTGCTTAATTATTGACTTCATCATCCTTGTAGGATGGTGTTGCACAGTCCTGCTTCATCCATTCTCATTATTAGTGATGTTTTATTAACAGTATCCAAAGATGCTAAAATGTCTGTGACCATCAGTGCTGTCTGAGGTGATGTTGGCACCTGTGTTGATCTTTAGGCCGTGCTTGGTGGATAAAAGTGTAGATTCTGTTCCCTTGTGGTCTGAATCCTGCTTGTGCTTGGTCCGTGATGTTGTTGATTTCTAACGCGTTCCAGGATTTCATCAATATTTTGGGATTTTAGCTGGGAATGGAATGGTGGCAGTCGGTCTCTACTTGGTGGGGTTTTCCAGGTTTCTAGTGCTCTTTTTGATGAGTGGCTTACTATACACCGTCTTGAACTATCACAACACAAATGTTATCACCAGTGATGAGTTCGTAAGTTCACACTAAGAAAGAGATGGTGTTACCTTGCTTAGAATATTTTTGTAGATGTCCGGAGGACATGGGTATGCAAGAAAGTTTACTCCCCTTGAACTGTTAGGAGAAGTCCTCTTTAGAGATGGACTTAAATTATTTAAGCGATGCAGTTGACAGACCGGGTTTATTGCAGGGAATATTATCAATACTATCTGTGTGTGCTGTGTCTATGGCTTGTTTGATGTTTTTGACCTCGTTTTGTACGTGATTGGTGAGGTCCTCAGTTTCTGGGGGAGTGCAGGTGTTTTGTTGAATGACCTTGGATTTCTCATCTCCTTTTCGACACTGAACTTCTTTTTTGGAAGATGAGTTGAAGATGAATCTCCAAGAATAATTCAATGTTTATGTTCCATCATGAGGTTGGCAACTTCGTTTGAGAGTCTTTCTGCAAAGTTGGGGTTGTAAGGTGGAGAACTCTATGTGGTCAACAAGGATATGTTAGTTCCATCATTTTCTACAGCTCTATGGTCTCCAAATTAACCTTTTATTTTCAATCAAAGCAGGTACCTGTGCCACAACCTTTGACAATCTACTCTAACGATCAATATGTGTCAGCCTGCAATGAATATTCTCCAAATTCAAAATACTGAGGTACACAGGCCTACTTGAACACTAGGTAGTCTTTCAGAATGACTACTATGCTTCTGTGGCAATGGTAATGAACCCACAGTAACTTGAAATGGGTTCAAGTTAGCACACAATATCCCCAACATAGCTAACATTTCGACCTAGTTAATGCAAATGGACACTCCAACATGTATTTTAAGATATTGGGATGTATACAATGCTTCCAGGTGACTATGTGGATCTGAAAGGGAAGGTGTGAGGGGGATGGTCAGTGTTCAAGAAGGAAAAAAACAAGGCATTGTGCTTAGCTGTTGGTCCGTGTAGATCCAGGAGCAATAGGCATCTGTGCTTTCCAGGTGGGTTTTGTTGTGTTAGCCAGAGGTGTTTTGTTTCCAGGTAGAAAGCCACAGGTGTATGAGTTTCCCAGGTGTTTAGGTCAGCTGGTGACCTTTGCAAACTGATCTGAGAAGAGTAGAGACTTTGAGTGTTTAGGTCAAGGGAGATGGTTTTCACTAGCCATTTGTGTTGGTATGGTTGGTCAGTATGTGGTGAATGGGGTTGGTTGAGCATGAGGTTGCTAGTGGGATACTTAGGGATACCTAAGTATGAAGCACATCAGGGCACAATATAGCAATTCAAGTTTTCTTTTAGGGATTTAGGGATGACTATGTATTCGGGGTCCTCTGTGAGCACGCAATCAGTAATTTACCAAAAGTAGTCCAAAAAGGAGCATACACCAGGCAAGAAGTAACACTGTTTATTACAGCTGGGCAACCACAAATCAAATAGCACAGTGGAACAGAACTGGTTGATGAGAGCCGACAAAACCACCCACTACGTTTGGATCTTTTGTAGAGAGAAAATAATATTAGCTCAGTGAGACATAGTATCACTTAAAGTTATGAGTTGTCAAGTGTCCCACGAAGCTGATTGGTGGGGCTACGTCAATCACCTATAGCTGCACATAGGTTAATAAAAAATGATTGGAGCAAACTCCCACCGCCCTCCTGGTCCGGTACCTCCCTTGTGGTGCCACATTCCTTCCCGCTCCACCCTAAATGTTAGTTGTTACTACATGCTATGTAATCGTGCTGACCTCTGGGACTGTATTAACCTGCCATTGCCAGCAGGCATTTGAGAAAAAACACAACATATCCTGAGCTTGTGGGAAGAGAGACATTCACATGGCATCCGACCAATGAGGTGTCCCGCTGACATTGGCGAGAGAACAAGATACTTGTTGCTGTTCAGGGACACCAAAACTCACCTGCTGATTGACTCCTTTGCGCATCATTCCTCACCCTGTATCCTGCTTCCCTGGTCCACCCGCCAAGGGGCAATTTAAAACAGCTGAGCATACTTTGACTGTACCTTCTCAGACATATTTCTGTGAGCTTAATTTCTGCCCAGTCCCGGCAAGTGCCCCAGGGTTTGCTTCACCGTCCTTCTATGTAACAACTGGTTCTGTCCCCAGTGACTGTTGCCTCCTGGGAACATTCATTTTTTTGTGTTTCTTCCCCCACCCTACTGCTGTGAGCGGTCCATACAATTGTGCAACCCTACACATAGCATGCCACAAGGTCCCCCCCTCAAGCACTTCCACCCCCCATCAGTTCCCTAGCACCTAGTGCTCTGTGCGTGCATGATGCACCTAGTGCCCAGCCATCAATGATGCCCTGTCTCCTGCTGCCACGAATGTCCCTCCCCTCATAAAACCACTCCTTTTATTCCTGCAACTGGTAGATGTGCGGCCCTGGGCAGCGCTGAATCAGCACTTTCATTGCATTCCCCGCTTTGATTGATCTATCTATCGATCAACACTCTTTTCCCCATCATTTCTTAATCACCTTTCTTGGGCATCCACATTTTTGTCACCCTATCTATGTTCCCTCTTACTTCTTCGTCCCCCTGCAGAGTGTTCCCTATTACCAAGCAATCTCACCCATCCTGTGAACAGGCCACCCAAAAAGGTGTCCTAATCTTCACAGTTTGCTGGTGCCACTACAAAGGACACCGTACGCCACTCTCCCCACCATTCATTCTGTGATGCTGATTCTTCCTTGTATTGCCCTCCTTCCTCACCTGATTAGAAGACATTATATATCAAGCCCTTTTCTTTACACAATCACAGTTTTTGATGAGCAACTGTCCTGCACAGATGGCAATGAGCATCACGATGAGCATGGGGACAGTTATCTTAAACATGGCGGACAGCCACTCGGCACCCAGGCAAACAATATGTTCTGCCAACTGTCTGATGTTATATCCTGTGTCTCTTTAATCATTTTCTCATGCAGTGTACAAATCTCTTTGACCACCTCTGTAAGTGTCCCATTGGTGGCATCATTAGCAGAAACTGCTGAGCAGCAACTGCTGGTGATCCTATGGCAAACAACTCCTTACACGACTGTCATTAAATCCCGAACAATCCGATTCTGAAGTGCTACTAAACACAGTGCCTGGAGTTCTGTCCTGTTTCGGTCGCCTTTGCCAGCTGTATCACTTCATACATGGTGTTCTGCAGCCAATTGGCATTCACTGCTGCTTGCACCTCAGTTAGCAACAATGGGCCTCATTATGACCCAGACGCTAAGTGTTTAACGGTGCCGTAAAAGGCTGCGGCGCCGTTAAACACTTAGCGCCTAATTACGAGGTCCCTTTGCGGGACCCGACCTTAACGGCTGGTTTTACCAGCCGTTAAAGTAGGGTGCGCAAAGGGACCTTGGTGCTAAGTACGGTGCCGCAATTTGCGGCACCGTACTTAGCGCCTTCCCCATTCCCATTGAGCCCTATGGGGCAAAAATGGGAATGGGGAAGGGCCCATGGTGAATGGGGAATTACCGCCCGCCAACCTTGGAATGGGGCGGTAATTCCGCCATTCACCATGGCGGACCCCGGCATGGACCATGGTGCTAATAGCACCATGTTTTAGCGCCGGGGTCGTAATGAGGCCCAATGATGTGAAAAACACTGACGCCTTACTAAACAATCTTAAGTGCTGCAGGATGGCATCCAAACTTTGCGAGGATTCTTCTGAATTATAATAAACTTTGCGAGGATTCTTCTAAAATATAATTGCTAATTCTTTTCCTCCTTGTCGATTTGCTTTCCTCTCCTTCTTTTCTAAGTTCATTCCCCATTCCTCTTGTCTGCAATATAGAGGGGTTGTTAAATGGCAGTAAGATTGCTCAAGGCATGACCAAAGCAGCGTTGTGTAGCTTGACAAGGGTTCACAGTCCATCCCAGGCGGAAGGCAACTGGGCATATGGCTTGGACCCACAGGCCTACCACGATCCATTATCACCGTCATCCCACTCTGCAGTGCTGAGATGCTCATTGTCTTCCAGCAGCCAGTGTTTACCCCTAGCACGGTTGCCCCCTTGCTCTGAAACATAAGCAAAGGTGTGTAAGAGGCTTAATACAGGCCGGTTGATGTCTCTCATATATATAAATCTCATATATAAATGCCTTATCATATCTCATCTATCCATGTCAAACCATGTACATTTATCTTCCACACTGCCTGGCAACTTTCATTTATTTTTATAGCCACTGTATTTTCAAATCCCACTAGCCACTCTGCACAGCATTGCACCATCCCTCTTTCCCATTTCCTGTTGTGAAACACTGAACCCCATATTCTCATCAGGGGTCTGGTGAGGCACCATGGGATATTGTGTCACGTTGAATTTTTACAATATACACTCTGGTCCGTGAACAGCATCTCTCCCCTTTGAGCTCCTTCGATAACATTCTAGGTTTATATGCTTTGTGGTTTCTTTTTTGCACCTGCTTTCTAGTTTTTTTAAATTGTCAGTGTCCACCTCTTCCCCATCTTCTACCCACCGGACCTCCACCGTCTGTCCTTCGAACAGCCCACAAGTCCTAAACAAGGATAGGTGAATCAAGCATCCCCCCTCCCTCTCAGTTAGTTTTTGAGGCAGGAATTGTCTTGGTGTTCCTGTAACGTGTGTGATTAGTGAGCACACATAGCAACTGCCATAAGCTGTCTCTCACCTCGCACGTTTCATCTCATCATACCAGATGTTTCCAGATGCCATGTCTCACCCCCACCCCAATTGCAACATAAAACATTCCCGCATTGAATATACTTCTTTTGGAATGCGTGCCCTTTTCATTTTATTTGACCAAGCTACTGTACTCTTTGTGCAATAAAAGCCAGAAAGGAAAGAAAAAAAATGAAATAGCACAAAACAATCCTATTGCTAGTAAGAATGCATTATTTTTGCATCTCCTCCCATTCTCCCCTATGTCAGTTTGCCCATCAGTCTCTGTCTATGTCACGACCCACATCCAGAAACCCCTCTGGCAAGCCCATGGGCCAGGAGGGGTCTTGGCTCGGGTCTCCAACAAACTTAGGCATCCATTGCATAGGCCCTTTTGGGGCCAGTCCGGGCGCCTTTGGCACCAGGCTCATACTTAATAAAGACTTGTGTTTAGGGAACTACTTTATTTCAAGTGCCAGCCAACATGGAGGCATCCACATAGCTTGGTTCCTTGGAACCAAGCTATGCGGTATAGTGTTTTGGGTGTGGTAGCCTAGTAACTACTTTACCTGGACTACTTTCTTGAAGCTATTTAAACCACACCCGACTTGGATAACACGCTTCGCATTACTTTGCAATCCTGCAACGTGACGTTCACTATGTTCAGCTGTACCCGCGAACCTCGGAAGAACAGCATCTGTAAGGAGACTAAAGGACATCGTTACCAGCAGCAGCTTACCTGTAATTTCATCGTTAGCTGCCCACAGCTCCTGAGAACAGCTTCCTAGGATCAGCGCATCTCCCGGACCGATGGATCTGCAAAAAAGGAAGAAACAAGATATTGGAAACTTTACAACATAACGAACTGTGCCGAAAGGCTTACCTCGCAAGTCACCCCTCAACCAGCATCGCCTCGGAATTCCACACACTGGGTGAGCACCGCGATCTATGGGAAAGAAAAGACAACAAGTTAGCAAAGGCAAGGCATCACAGCGCTGCGCATAGCGCCTACTTACCGCATCATAGCGCTCTTTACACGCCATCATTTACCGGCGAGACCCAATTCAGCCAATGCATCACACTGGACTTCCGCACACCTAAGGAAGAGAAAGAGATATTTATTAAACCAAGAAAGACATGCAAGAAGAACAACAATATACAACAGCAATAAGACCTACCTGAAAGAATCCAAACGGGCCGGCATCAGTGAAGTAACTAGATTGCATTCACCCACAAAGGACAACGCGCCCCTGCCAAGAAGGCAGGACGGAGAGCACACCTGAATTAACAACAAGGTGAGGAGAGGCCCAGAGAGGCTGCAGGCATGCGGGGTGGTGGGGGCTGATTACCCCAGTTGGCCAGTCTTGAACATAGCCCATCTGTATTCCAGGCAGAACTCCCCCGCTAGTCACACCTGGGAACCGCAGAGAAGGATACCAGAGTCCCTCCGGCTGGGCGGTGTCCCCGTGGATACCAAGTGAGCGTAACAGTATGCCTGCGCCCTCCGTACAGTCGTATAGCAGAAAAGAATGTTAATGACAATTGTGCGATACTTCCCATCATGTTCGCCCCTTCCCTTCTCCTGAGGGGGTAGTGCTGTTGTCTTTGCGAATGTCGGATATGTTGATCGATGCTTTCTTCTCTTTCATTTTTACCGCTCTGGGAGTTGCATACACTGCGACGTAGGGCCACGTAAACCTCAGCTCCTGCCACTTCCACATGAAATGGCAGATGAAAATGCATCTCCCGGATAGAGGGCTGTAGCTTGTGGAAATGTCTCTGCATCTTGCGCAGCTGTGGGTGTTTCGTCGTATTGTTGCTTACTTGTTGAACGCTGGACCTGGCAAAACACATATTTTAGGTCCTTGGTCAGTTCAGTCAAATACATTTGCATTTCATCTCCTAAAACCTGTGCTACTTTGTGAGCATTAGAAATTGTACGGGCAGGAGGGACAGGCCCATGCATCCTCCTGCCATTGACAATTTTGTGCGGAGTCAAGTGATGGTCCGAGTCAGGAGAATTGCGTAGAGCAAAAAGAGCAAGAGGGAGGCAATACAGCCAGTTCTTGCATGAAGTGGATATTAGCTTTGCTAAGCACTCTTTATGCAAACCATTCAAATGTTTGACAACTCTATTCGCTTGCGACCAGTACACTGTGCAGTGTTGGTGCTTTATTCCCAATAGGTTAGTCAGTTCCTTAAATAGGTTGTTTGCAAAATGTTGCCCATTATCCAACCTTATTTCATCACATATCCCCCATCTTGGAAACACTTCCAGCACCAAAAATGTTGCAGCAGACATAGCATCATTGTAAATGCAGGGTCCCGCCTCAAGCCAACGTGAAAAAGAACAGACAACTACAATCATATACCTATAAAAGGTAAATCTCCCTTGCATGTCGATACAGTTGATTTACCAGTGCCGGAAGGGCCCTTCTGATCACAGTAAAATTACACAAATTGTTTTAAATGTATGATATGATATTTATAACATGCTTAATAACCAGAGGTTTCTAAGCGCGGACGGGACCTGAGGTGCTCTATGACATCTTGCTTCCAAGGCGAGCACGTTTCCCCTGAGCTATCCTCCCGAGACTACAGAAGTTTATTGCATTTATTTTTGCTGCATCGTGCTCTTTAGAGACATGGGCAGGAAAATGCAATTGCTCTAGGGCAACAGCTAACAGTTTTCCAGGCATTACTGGTTGCCCCATGCTATTTTGCCTCCAAAGCAAGTTGGTGGGTGAGAGTGAGCACCCCCTCTGTATTCATAAATCTTTATCCTCCTGGGGTACTTCTCTCTGTAAGTCAACTATCTGTATAATCGGTAGGGAGTTGAAGGGTTCTGCTCTTCCATATTCTGTGTGTCTTTTTTGCCCTGCAACCATCATTGGTACCCTCCCCCATGTGCCTGGGTATAACCAGGTTGTCCCCTCAGGTAGATAGGCTGCTTCCTTTGCTGCCTGTTTTAACTTCACACCATTAGGTGTTAGCTTTGACTTCACACCATTAGGTGCTATCTGAGAGCAGCCGTTTGACGTCTCACGGGGAATGGCACATCTGATAAGGATTCATGAACAGAAGCATTGTGCACATTTGCACAGTTAAGGCCCATAAAGTGCCATACAAAGTACTGAGTGACAAGTGAGAGAGATGTCTCTTGATAACAGATAACCGACTAATATAGCCCGCAGAAGCATACCATGCGTAATGCTGCAGAGCTTCACGAATGCCATACAGTGTACAGTGAAGGCATTTACTAAACGGGTTCAGAGATCTCGCTGTGAGGTGTAACAACCCACCTAATGTAGTTTTACATAGGAGGCCTAAGTCGAACAAACACAGTGACAAACTAGCTCTAGCCCTCACTGTACAAATAGCAGATATGATTTATGTATCCTTCCGCAAAGACCCCAAAGAGGCCCTATTCCCCAAGGCCCACCAGGGAAAGTCCTGGTGTCCCTATGGGCCAGTCCAGCACTGTCTGTGTTCCAAAATGATTCAAAATTGGGCAGGCACGATTCAGCCCTTCCCCCTTCCAAGATCGATTAATTGAGTTCCTTTAAATCCAGTAGTAACATCTATTAGACACTCGCAGGAATTGTTGATTGAAGTGGTGGGGGTGCAGCTTCTGGCACTTGTGTGGGCAGTAGTTCTGATGATGCTTTGGTTAGTGCGGCTGCTTCTAACAGCGCATTGGGTGTTGGGGTCTTTACCTGGTGCTTTGAGGGCGTCTCTGGTGCATTTGTGGAAGTGAACGAGGGCCTGTGCTGTTGCTTTGATGTGGGGGCAGGGGCACTGCAGGGCTTTAAGTGGGCCTTGGCTAGCCTCCAGAAAGGGCTCCTGAGCCGGGGCCCTGCTGGGCCTACCCCGACTAGCCCCACCCATGCCAATACCTCCAGCAAGGGTCATCATATAGAACAAATCCTTTTAAACTAGGCTTCATGGGTATCAGGTAATAAAATTGGGGCAAAAATATCGCCGGTAAAAATAATTGCGGCAAAAGTGCTGAGGTTTGACCTGGTAAAGGTGTACCCCATTATACCATTTAAGGAGTGCAGGGGTTGCGGGGGTCTCCCCCACTCCCTTTAAATGGTACAATGGTCCGGGGGTTGCAGGGGTGTTCCCCGCATCCTTTACATTATTGTGGCACTTAAAACCACTGCATTTTTGCAGCGATATTTTGTATTTGCGGCCATTTTTGCCACGATTTTAAGACATGGGACTGGCTTCATGATGCGTGATGACTCTTTATTCACAAACAAAAGGAGAGACTTGGCCTCCAGCCCTGCTCCTGTTTTGGAGTACAGAGTCATCACGCAGCGGGCAGCCTTTTCATTCAAGGAGCCTGTGTTTTATATCCACACAGCGCCTTGAATGAAAGGGCATCTTGCTGTGTGTGAGGGCTGGGACACACTGGTGTCACACCAAAGGTAACAATGCTAGTGTGCCCCAGCTCCCCTGCTTTCACCTGCCCCTTCTAACCCCATTGGTGAGGGGGGGTCTTTAAGGGGGTGTGGCCCTCATGGGGGGCATGGCCTCAGGCCACTCACCCCCACCCCCGGTTTAGCATCCCACTTAATCCACTGGGGCGCAGGTGCCTCTGTTACTGCTCCAGGGACGACACGGGTGCCAGTACTCACAGGGAGAGCCCGTCCGCCCTGTCAGTGTGCTAACACAGTAAAATAACTTGCTTAAGGTTATCACATTATTACGGCTCTTAGAAGTGGGTGGGATCTGGCATGAAGCACTATGTCAAACCGTGATATTATGATATCCATTTGTATAGCACCAGACCTGTGATAGGATCTTTTCCTAAATCTGTTTCCTGTCTACACACAAACACACCTCCCAAGCAGTCTTTACAGAGGCAGCCGCATTGTGTAAAACGGCTGCTGCTGAATAGTGAGCTGTACAGTACACGGGCCCCCATGCCCATCCTCAGCTAATATTTCAGCACCTGCAAAGGAAAATCCTACCCTCAGGGCCTCCAGGATGAGAAAATGCGACATTTGCACTCCTTTTCAGCAAGGTCAATGGTGCATTTTCAGAAAAACAACATTCTCTGAGCTGGGGCCCCTCCCTCAAGAGAATCTGTCTCAGAAACATTAACTCTTTACCCACCCTGCCGGTGCAGCAGCGAGTGCAGGAAGAGCTTGCCCTTATGAAGCATACACTATGGCCTATGCACTCGGAAGTGGACAGAATGTCCCACGCGGAAGCTCCCTTTTTAACACTGACTCAGTCAGTATATTCACCTACTGGAGATGATAAAATGAGTACCATTCAGTCAGGTGATAATAGCACTTCTATCTGGGACTGCTTTGTCCTAGTATCTGTCTCACTGCGCTCCCTCACTTTAATCTCATTTTGATTCTCTTAAGGAACACCCCCCTCCCCCGCCCACCATTAAATGCGTCATCTAAGTTCAGACCCCACCTCCCTCTTGCCATCGGTTTTTATGACCTTTTCCCTATGTCCTATTACCTAGAAGCATTTTGAAGTGACCTAAGGGTGATATTACAGCTGCTGCCAAGTGAGGAAAAAAAAAAACACAAAACAATTCCCTTTACCTATTCCTGCAAGGTAAACAATTAGTTCACGTGGCAACAACGGCAGCCAATCAGGATGCTCAGACGTGGGCTATATCTGACAGTAGAAGGCCACTTCAAGTTTACCAGCCACTCCCTTTCAGTCTTAGCACCCTGGATGTTAGGGTAGGTGTGATAAAGGTGATGTTAATTGCTTTGGGCGTCGTACCAGCCAGTAACGGTGCACAGGCCTTCATTAAAAGTCTCTCGCTGTTTCCATGTACTTGCAGGTCATTGCCAGTCGGGTGGCCTGCTGACATGGTCAATATCGGCTAGCAATAATAATTGCAGAGTGTCCATTTGTGGCCGGATTATCATAATTGTGCCCCAGTGCAAAAAAATGGAGCAACTTAATTTAGCACCAATTTTTCTCCTTAGATAATAAGGAATGGACTAAACACATTTTGCCCCAATCTGTATTAATTGAAAATGTAATCACTGGGCCAAAAATTAAGCAGGCTGTATTATTTATTATAGCAAAACAAAAGAGATGATGGCTGGAAGGTTTAGAATTAAAATTCACCTCTGGCACAGCTCGGGGCAACCCTCCAGACCATCGTTCTTCACCTACCAAGCCATTACAGAAAGGGGAAATGTCATATGCAAATAAGGCTTGGCCCCACCCCAAAAGGGGCAGTCCAGCCCAAATGGCTTGGTAATCTGCATGAGACCACAAGCATTCCCAGTCATGCTTCAGCCTCGTTGGACCTTATCAGTGAGGAGTAGCTTCGGTCTCTAGGCCCAGCATGCTTGGGACCCACATCTGGGCATACCCATCCCACTAGGGTTGACTATAGCAAATCAAAAGGGGTGATGGCTGAAAGGTTTAGAATTATTCTTAACCTCTGACATTGCTATGGGCAACTCATCAGACCATCCCTTCTTAGCCTGGCAAGCCATTAAAGAAAGTGGAAGGACCATAACCAAATCAGGCTTGGTCCCATCCCCAAATTGCATATGATCTTTTTTTTCCTGTAATGGCTTGACAGGTGGAGGACGATGGTCTGGAGGGTTGCCCAGAGCAACTGTGGAGGTTTAATATAATGTAACATATGTAGTATGGCATTTGTATAGTGCCAATTCCCATTGGTATGGTCTCAAAGCGCTGTAGGTGAAAGCCCTCGGGGGACCAAAGCCTATGGCATGGGAGGTTTGTCAGAGGTGTTTGCGTGTGTGCATTTAACCAATACGAAGGAAGGTAGGGATGGCCACGTCCCTGCTAGAGACCCATGATGAGTTGGCTTGTGGATGGGTGATGTAAGGTTGTGGTGAGAGTATGCAAGTCCAGGCAACTGAATATGTGTCCAGCTAGACCACATTTTTGCAGTGGGACCTAGCTGCATTCTAAAGGCGAGGCATTGTGCCATGTATCTTCAAGTAGCGTATGGTTGCATGTACGTACATGTGGGTGGCTGTGCCTGCAGCTGTCGGCCGACGACATGGAGTGTGATACCTACCCATCAGTCCTGGATGGTTTCCTGTGTGGTTGGCATGGCGTAGATCCCGTCCTGCGGTCTGCAGGAGTCTTTTCTCTGCGTCGCTCAGTACATTGATGCCCCGACCTATCTGGAAGGGGATGTAAATAACCTGAAGGGCAGGATAGATTGTTTAGGGCGCAGGGGGAAAAACAGGCCTTGAAGCCCTTCCGGAAGGCAAGGTGATCTTCTTAGTGGTGGATGATAAGGGGAAATCACGTTCCATATTCTGTGCTTGGACGGAAAAGGAGATTCCCTCTATTCTGGTCGATTTGAATGGAGGAATGACTAGGAGGAGTGTTGTGCTTCATCTGAGGTTCCTAGTGGGTTTGTAGGGGTTGAGCTTCTGTTGTAGGTATTCTGCTAGGTATCTTGTGCAGAGCACTGTGGGTGATGTACATGGATTTGAAAGTGGACCATCGCTCAGCAGGGAGCCAGTGGAGGACACGGAGGGCAGGTGTGATGTGCTCTCTGGGGCTAAGAGGGGGCTAGCTGCAGTGTTTTAGACCCTTTGGTGTTTTCAGAGTTAAGATGCAGGTGCACCCAGTTATAGGGGGTTAGCATAGTCTAGGTGAGAGGGAGCAATAGTCATGATTGCTGTGACTCTGTGAGAGTACGAGAGGTAGGGGTAGCTGCGTCGGAAAACGCAAAAGTGTAGATAGAACAATTTACAAACAGAGTTGATGTGTTGTGAAAGTGTCAGGTCTGAGTCCATGGTACATCCAAGGTTCTTTACTAAATTGGATGTAGTGGGGGGATGAGGGGGTCTGGAGAGCAAGGCCAATGGGAGGGCTGGGGAATAGGGCCGTCATTCCAGAGATCATGATTTTGGTTTTTCTGTGGTTGAGGAGGTTTAAGATTAATTCTAAACATTCCAAACATCACCTCTTTGCTAGATGTTGTTTATTATGTCTACTATGCAACACAAAAAGAAATGTTATGCCATAAAACAATGTACAAAAAACAATCTGAGTCATTTTTACCCTAGTGCCCTAGTGCCAACATTTTTAGGTATAACGAGTTACGGTTGAACCTGTTTGCCCTATTTCGTATTATCTAATCATTGGCTCCATTTTTAGCACTGGTGAAATTGCATGATAATCTGGCCCCTGTTTGATAAGGCCAGGTTGCGCGCTGTAACGCCATTATTTAGAGGTTGTGTAATGCTTAGGCGCCAACAGGCAACTCGTTTTTCGGTACGCAGCAAATGTGTTGATTTTGGGTAGCATGATGATGTATGCAGGGAAATAAATTTGAAAATGTGTTGGTGATTGAAATGTTTAGTTGAGGATTTTGTATGGGAATTGTATATTTCAGGGATTTCTATACATCATTTGATGGCTAGGGAACCTATTGAGTGGTTTTTGACTCTGCGACTGTGTAATCAAGCATACATTTAATCATCAAAAATTGGGACTGCTTTGATATGGGTTAAAAGGCACATTTAAAGGCTCCATAAAAATAGAAATTTACACATTGGCCACAATAGTCTGTGTATGAAACAAATCAACAGAGTGACTGAAGCCAGAGAGAGATGTTCTGATAGATAGGTACTTCTGTGTAACATATCTTTGTTGTCCGCTGCCAATTGAAATTTTGCAACTTCCTTTGCAACAAGTTGATGTTTTATGATATCGGCACATGCATGGCCCTTCAATACTGTTTTCTCACACAGTGGCTACCTAGTTTTGGCCTTCAAACAACACTAGCACAGGAAATGGCTGGACACAGCCATTCACATGCGGCTGACTCTTCTTTAACTCTACCTGTGACTGGCTTATGACGGACTCTTCTGCCATTCAGAGGCATCTTCATGCTGGGAAATCTTTAGTCTTCTGTGCAAGCATTTCCACTTCTGAATACTTCCTCCCAGAGAATGGGGTTTCATCCGGGATCGCACAGAGTCCTTAATTGTAAGACTGCAGCTCACATCTGTATGCTGCTTGTTCATGGACACTTTAAGTGAAATGCCAGCCTGGAGAGTGATATGAGAAACTTTCCTGCTGGCTGGCAGGGCGTTCAGCAGGTGACCGACTTTTCCACTTGGAAAATAAATTGTCTCCACCACAGGCACGGTGGTGGCGCGTTAATGCAATTGTAACTGTTTTTAATCAATAGCTCCAGTGGGAAGCTGAGCGGATCATCCTGGCTCACCACAGGTGCCTCTCATTGGATGCCAATTAATAGATTTCAATCAGTTTTAGTGGATTATTTTGACTGGACCTGGTGTCGCAAGCTTAGCAAAATCAATGCCATCTGTCTAAACGGGCAGGTAGAAATTGCATTAATGTCAAGATGAGTTACAGAAATTGGGAACGCTCCAAACAAAACTGCAGAGGAGGATGTTTCAGAATAAAAGAGATTTTGTACTGCTTTTTTCTGCTCTGCTTTTGGCATGGAGGTATAATGAGGAAAACAAACACAGATGATTGTTTTTTCTGTTTTATGATAATATATATTTATTTTATTTTGTATTTTATTGTTTAATGTAAAGTACGGACCTAGCTTGAGAGCAGCGGAGAATTGTACAAAGTTTGAGTATCCAGCATTTGGCTGGCATTTTTTTAACAGTAGTGCAGTACTGTGAGTCGAGGTCTGTGCATTCAAATGTTCTTGGTCAGATGTTGTGGGAAAAGCCCTGTTTTGAGAGATTTGAGAAATGGGAGATTTGTGGGGCATTCTGAGCCGACACCAGGGTTGAGTTCTAGAGGGTGGGTGTGTGACAACAGAAGGACTGTTTGCGAGTCCTCTCTTTGCGGACGAGTTGTGATTCAAGCCAGTTGGTCAAATATGCCACCAGATATGTGGAGCTTAGCCGCCAGGTACGTTGGTGTGCTATTCATGAATGCTTTGTAGATGATCAATAATAACCACCTTCCTTCAGGCATGACAGTAGAGTTTGTTCAACATTTTTCAATCAATTAAGTTCTCAGGTCAGTAATTTATGTTGACTAAAAGCCATTGTTGCAGATCAATCAGTGAATTTAGAAATGTTATTGGTTATGTATACCATTAATGTATGTCATTGCTTTGTTCCTAAGGCAAGGGCATTCCCCTGAGCTATCCTCCCAACCTCAGTTTATCGTTTGTTACCATGCACACTAAACATTAAATGGTTCTAAACACTTTATAGAGGAAAATTGTGTGCAGGAGAGGTATAACTACCCTGACACAGGATAGTAATCGCAAATATAAATATATGAGCCCAATTTATGGGCCCTCCCATCCCCCGCACTCTGTTTTACACAGTATACCGCAGCTTAACGAGGAAGCAGCGTTCCTCCAGCTACTCTTGCCGGGGCTCGCAGTGTCCTTCACTTAGGTAGGCTTGATAGTCTAACCTGATAAACGAACATTAGAGACGTTGCGTGTGGAATTACAGGGCTGTACTTTCTCCCTGCAGGTGTTGTACATAAGGACACTTTGATGTTGAAGTGGGATAAAGATTTATTTCCCAGTTCTATTTACATTGACTATCAAGGCTAGGTATGTAGACAAATATTATATATATATATATATAGGGCTTTGCATGAGACATGTTCCTCGAAATTACCTTAGGTTAAATGTAACATCGTGTGTATAGCCTGCAGGGTTTTGGATGTCAGTTACTAAATAAACTATGACACGGTGTGGGCCACAATCACCTCTTAGTGAAATTAGACGGCACCATGGATTTCCTTTCAATCAAGATTAGACTTAAGGACACACTGGCTAGTGACTCTGACTCTGTAAATAGTAGAATGTGAACCCTTGGCACACAATTTGTTGCTACTCACAGAGTATGGTGGTGGAAATTTGCTAATGATAGTACATCTCAGTAAATCTCATTATCGTTGTATATTAAATTTAGCTCCTGAAGAAGGAGAGTGTGTCCCCGAAATGCGTAGAGCAAGATTGTTTGGAGATAACACATAAATCATCCGGGTGACGGACGAATACGAATAAAAGTGAAAAAGAAAAAATGCGCTTCGAATTTTTGAACATTGTATCACATTTAAGAGTTGTTATATACTCTCAACATTGTTGTCTACATAATTTCATAAAGCCATTTAGCTGGCAAAACCTTGTGAGGCGGACGGGAGGGACCATAGATTGGGCTCATATCTTTCAATCTTCCCAACCTATCATGACTCGCTTATTGCGCAGTCATTCTGAATCAGTTATGTTTGTATTCACAGGTGCACGTGATTCTTGACCTTTATGTCTTTCTGTGGATGTCCATGGAGATCCTGTTCTTCACAGGTCAGCCCCCTCTCATTCAGGAAGCAAACACCTTAACCTGTGGCAATCATAAACACTGTATACATGTACATGGTTACCCATTATGTTGCCCTCCAGATGTATTAGACTTCAACTCCCATGATCCCTAGCTGGGCGTTGAAGTCCAAATCATCTGGAGGGCTGCATAATGAGTAACCATAAAACTGAAACAAAAAACATTTCTGATGAAAGTTTGGAGGATGACTGTTTTACGGTTAAAATGGTTCAATTCGCCATCCGAACCTTTTTGCCTCTTTCGCTAATGGACTGCGTGAATGAGTGTGTGGGGAAGAACTGGGCGGGAAACCGGAACACCCTATCCTGGTGTCCTTGTTTCATTCTGACCTCCGTTCTGAAGCAGACTGGCCTACAGGGCAATCAGGAAAGTCACTCAATAAGTCGAAACCTTTGAACGTAGAGATGGACTTAGATAGAGTCAATCACATAGCAGGTGATCCTGACATGAGACTGCGGCTGCCCCAGCCATCCTGGCCTTCAGCGGCACTGACTAGCCTACCTGGAAAACTCCTCATTCCTTATGAGCCCAGTCCTCCCCTGCTAGCAGACATTTCTGGAGTAGCTTCTGCAGCCAATGTCGGTGAATGTGGAAGACATCTTTTTATTCTCAAGGCGACAACATTCACGTTAGCTGGCAGAATATCTCTATTTTTAAGGGGGTTTTGCCCATCTGGTAGCTCATAGTGGCACTGTAGCAGGTAGGCCTGGGCTTTGGACCATAGTCTCTGCAATCATGCATTTTGCAATGTTTGCCTACAGTGCCCCCAGGTCATGGGTGCACCTTTCAGTCAACCACTGCTATTCACTTTACATTCTGGGACCTGTCACCATACATTAGTTATTGGAAACGCAAAACCTACAAGTCCCGGAAAAACAGGACTGTCTGGAGGTGTCACACATAACATGCAGCTAATTGGCAGCTATGTTTGCCTCTACCAATAACTTGCTTTGCACAAACAACACCCAATAGCAGCTTTTTTGGAATGCTAGACAAACACGTATGCACAATAATGTCCCAACACATATATGTGTACTTATGCAACATTAGAGTGAAATTCAGTAAACAATCTCTCATATCTGTACCAGGTCCAAACATCAACCTTTATAAACTGTCATTTATGAAGCCCTTTCACCAAAGTGCTTTACTTCGAGTAGCGCTGTAAACGATACGATGCACAGAAGGATAAAAGGCTGAGTTGAATTTGAACCTGTGCCCTGCAGCTGAAACTCCGATCTTATAACTGAACACTTAAACTGCTGAGCCTTTTTACCAGCAAGGAGAGACTTGTGTGTCCTACTTACATTGAACCAGGGCAAAATAATAATTTGATATTTATATAGCACTTTGATCAAAAGCACTTTACATAGCTCATATTTGCATACATTATTATTACCCAATCGAAATTAGTACTCACTTTATCAACCTCAGAAGGATAAAAGGCGGAGTTCATCTTACTGGGATGGGAACCTGCGACCAGCATATAAACCACAGATCACAACAACAAGCGCTTAACCCGCAGAGCCATTTTACCAGCTAAAAAAGCCGCCCATCATAAGGACTGTCTTGATGGTTATTGTTAATGTGAGCGTTTACTAACATAAGAGGTTAAGGAGTGGTTGAAATTCGCAAAAGCAGAGCCTCTTAGGAGGAAGAGTATTAATTCGGGAGGCATGTGAGGAGGAAAGGCAGGATGCAGAGGGAATCTACCATTAAAAAAATGATACAAAGTAACGCAAAGGGTGCAGGGACCACTTCTTCAGTGGTTACTAATTTAGAATTACAATTAAATAAACAGAAAGGGGACTTTGGGGACGCCGACTTTTCGCGGCTCACATTCACATGTGGCAGCTGAACACTTAAGATGCTGCAACTTGGATTTCCCATTATAAACCTGGGCCTACAAATCCCAGAATGCAACAAGAACTTGGCTAGAACGGCAGGACTGGATGACATGGCCCAGATCGCCCAGTAGGTGGTTCATTCAGTGCTGCTTATTTCCTTTATAATCGTGTTTTAGTGGTTGAAGCGCCATCTCTCTTTTTATTAGATCACCAGGTTGACTCCAGCCGAAGAGGAAAGAGAGTCAAATTGACCACCATTTGACAGTGGTGGGTGGGCAGGCCTAGAGCAACCAGCCCAAAAAACGACATACCATTTCAGCAACATTAGAGCTGCCAATTTTCCCCACCTTATGAGGAGCCTCTTCATCCAGGCCTGGCTTTTACCTGGCAGAGCTTTACATCCGAGGGTGTGCAGGACTGTAGGTCTAAAATGAAACTACAAAATCAGACCTGCAGTATGGAGCTTCCTACAAAGCAAGGACTGGATTAAGGCATGCAAGCAAACTTGCACCATTACATTCGGGAGCTAGTAATCCAGTCCTGCTTTCAGTTTTGGCTCTGAGGTGGCGCATATGCGGCACCTGTACACCAAAACTATCTTATAGGAGGGAGATGGGACACACAGCTGGCGGGTGCTGTTGGGTTATTTACAAATCCAATGACTGCCCATGGACATTCTAATACCTACGACTATTCACTCCCACGACCTGCCCCTTCCCACCCAACACACCCCCTCCTGGGCTCTCTTTAAGTTTGCTCTACCAAGTAGTAACATCAACATATGTCCTGCCAGTGGTATTTCTAAGCAGTCTGTTGAGAATTAATGGTTTAATTTCAGTTGGGAATGCCCGACTTGTGTAATAAAAATGTCATAAACAAGTGTGCCTTGAGGCACTTGACTCATATCTGTTCTTTGCACTGAAGCCCACAAGACAAGCAGTGACAAAACCTACAGTGTTAGCTTGTGCATAGGAATTAGGCATTTGGCAGACACTGCTATCATATGTTGGTGCATACGATAACAGTCCTTTTGATATCGCACAATTTCCCAGCTGTTGCCATCTTAGGGCCAGGTAGTATCATTATGGCAGTGCAAACGCCCAAACAGATGGATTTGCAAATGCTTGTTTTCTGTGAATAGTCTGGGATTAAAAAAAAGGAAAGCCCAGAACTCCAAGTTCCAGAATGCAACATAAAAGCCAGGTCAGGACTAGCATCTACTGAATGAAATGGAGCAGTTTTGGCATGACTATAAAGATTGTCCTAGTCACGGGAGTGCAGTTGTCAATTGTACAAAATGACGTATCAAAAAGGGGGCTGTGTAGCTGCACGCAGCTTTGATAGGTCGGCCTCTTTTCCCAGGGAAGCAGTAATTGAGAAGACTGGAGGGAAATGCAAACAATGTGTAATTAGGCGTTCAGTGGGGAGCGCAGCTTAGACAGATGGGATTTTAGACAATGTTGAAAATCCTGTAACAAGTTTACACAGCTATTAGTGCTCAGTGCTTACGTCAAAGCTGCACTTTGGTAATCCATGCGTGCTTAGCTCGGACACCTGTGGGTGTTGAACAGGATGACAACGCAAACCCAAAGGTCACAGTGCATGCAGCGTGCACCTTTGTGAGAGGCCCAAGAAAGATTGCCCTACGAGGCTTGACTTTCTAGAACCTATGTTCTGAAGGAAAAGGTTGTTTGTGAAATTCAAGGTCTGGGCGTTAACGGCAAACATTTTTCTAGTTCTGAGAGAATCGGTTCGTTTGAAGCAAACCTAGCCTACAACTCCCAGAATGCACTGATTTTGTTTAGCTAGCCGAGCAGGTGCAGTACCGGAGTCACTACAGCTCTTTGACGTTACATCTGGTTACCCAGCGAGTTCATGGACTGGAGGTCCTCCTGTGTGTGCAGATTATTGGGTATAAGTGTGTGTGAGTGAAGAGACCGAAGCTTTAGATTGAAGTCCACTTTAAATTACGGACGGCACAGAACGGGAGCTTTGATGGGATGGGGAAGGCTAGAAAATACAGCTATCGTGCAACGAAATAGAAAGTACAGCGAACTTTCTCGAAGACCTATCCAACCATGAGGTTGCATTTTAGTTCCCGTTCCTTTAGTTATCTGACACCTGTAAAGTGCCTAGCTGATTTTGTTATAGCTTCTAAGCGCGGTGGTTGTCTGGGAATTTATTGGACCATAGTCTCAACAAAAGAAGACAAACTGTGCATTCAATTGCAGGAAGATGATAATTGCTTTGACAGTGATGTCTATTACCATAATATTGTATCTTACAGCTGTTATGTGTTGGGTGATGAGTCCTGTGTGCGTAACTAACTCAGTGAATTGGTGATTGCGAGCATGGGGACAGCATTTGGGGTGTGTGACTCTGCCAGCCATTAAGAGGCACCGCCATGAAGATATGGTAGATGAGGGAGGTTTTCTGGAACTTAAACTGTTTTTTGTGTGGCTTTTATGCTGATTTCGTCTATTCCAGTCTCTGATCCGGGGTGTTCCCAAGGGTGGACTGGGAACTAAAAGAGGCCCTGGAAATAATTACTGGGGACCAAAAGATGCCCTGGAAATAAAGTTCAAAGTGGTCCCATATGACACACTTTCAATTGTCAGCAAGCCCACTGCTTTTCCTATGAGAACATTTAGAAATACCACACAAAAGAGGCCCAGGGTGCATAGGCCCACTGGGAAATCTCCAGAGTTCCCTATAGGCCAGTCCACCCCCGGGTGTTGCCCCGGAGTGCATTTGGCTGACTTATGAACAGATGGGGCTACCGCTAGTCTCCCTGTCACGGCCACGCAAGCTGGCGCTGGTTTGTGCCACTACCGCGTGTGATTCAACACGGCTCCCTAATGACCTGGATTTGTCTTCTTAGCTTAGTGCTTAACCCACAGCTCAGTGGGGAACATGCTGTTTTGGCCCTTGTTGGATTTTGCTTATCCTGCCCGACTTCTGCAACTCGCTTAACTTTTCTCTTAGCTCACGCTAATCCTATAACCGACCCGCAACGTATTTTACGCTGTTTCTCTGCCCTACTGCTCATGTCTGGTCACATGCCTGAAGTAGCCCCTTGTATCACGAGGCAAGGCTTTTCCAGAATGTGACTTACTTTACCTACTTGTCCCTGCATATTTGATGTAGCCCCCATACCACGAGGTGAGGGTTTTCCATTTTGTGCACTCATCCTAATGTTGCATCTTGCCCATTTGATGTAGCCATCATACCATGAGTTGAGGCCTTCCCAAGTATTGCACCCATTATTTTAAATATTTTATTAAGATCAGTGAGCACCTATGGTTCACTAATAACTACAAGAAAAGATCAAGATAAGCAGATGATATAACATATAACTTATTCAAGGCAGATTAAACAGCAGTATAACCTCATGCAGTGTTATATACATTTTTATATCCTAATGTTTAAGAATGGAATTTAAGATAAGTTCATAGTTTTGTAACACCTGCATCATAGACTTAAACACACAAAGACACACAAGACAGACATGTACACAAGGAGGGGAGGGTAAGGTATATCAAGTGTTGCCTGTTTTGCTTGATTTCTCTACCCTGCTCCCCCCTCACCTCCCTCAAGCCTACTTCTGCAGGAGTCTGTCCTGATAAATTCTGGTTTCACAATCACCGTCTTGTGGCCAATGCTGGATTTGACTTTTATGGACTTCATTCATTCATGGTGCGTCACCCTTTCTCAACACTCATGCTGGACTTCCTTTGCATCTTGTACTCATGGTGCCCTGAATCATGCTGTTCCCATCTTCATCTTGCATCCTGGCTTGCAACATTATGTGTTACTACTGACTTCTGCAATTGTATTCACTCTCCCCTCTTGCTTCTCCACTCTTTTTACTGCTAACTCTATGTTCTTTCCTCCTTTCCCTTCTCCTATCTCCTCCCCTTTCCTCTATGCACTTACTCTATCAGATTTGTCCCTGGACCTAGTATGATAGCAACCTCGTCTTTCTCCTCCCCCTTACTAGTTTTTTCCTCCCCACCACCCCTCCAGCACTATCTGAAATGCCGTCAGGCCTAGTAGGATAGTCGCTTGTTTTGTTCCTCCCCTACCTTTCTGCACCCCTCTCCCTCACCTTTTGTTTTCTCCGGCTCTACCAGAAATGTCTTCAGGCCTAGTACGGTAGTCGCCTGTCTGTTTCCATTTCCTTCCCACTCTCCCCCTCCCTTCCTTATCTATGTCTTAGCTCTTGGACTATCTGAAATGTCGTCAGGCCGAGCACGATAGTTAATTTCACATCCTTACTGTTCATGGCCTGTAAGAATGTAATTGTATTTTCCCTTGTTCCCGCCCTTGCCTTGAAGCACTTTGAAACCCATTGTGTATAGGCGCTATATAAATAAACTATCATATATCATATGCATTAGCAACAACAGTATCTTCTCTAGCTACTAGGGGTTATGCTTTCCAAAAATTCTAAAAACGGCTGCCATATTAATTTAAGTTTGAGCTGGAAAGAAGGAGATGTAGCATTGCCTTTTTCCATTCTATGGATATTATAAACAGAGTTCCACCATCTTAAAATGTAGGCCTTAAGATCTTCCCAATGTGAGGTGGTAGCTTGAAGCTATAAGGAGATCAAACAAATAGCATTTATTTTTGTCAATTGCTGGCTGAGTAACTGCACTACCAAAGTAAAGAAAAGTAAGGCAGACATCTTGTTGTAAAAGAAAAATGTTTGAGAGTTTGCCAGATCCTTTCCCAAAATACTTTAACATGGGTACATTCAAAAATCATATCCTTAAAGGAACCTTGAGTATGACGGGAACTCCAGCAGTTATCATTTTGTAGGATTCCACCTTTGAAGAAAATCAGTGGGGTAATAAAAGCCCTATGATGGAAGAAAAACAATGTTTGGAGTAAACTTGCTGAAACAATAGCTTTGGATATATTTTTCCACACAGATGGCCACGGTTAATGGCAATCCATTAGGGAACAGTCTCGATTCCATGCCACTTACGCTTCCATGGATTGTCCTTAAACAGCATGGATAACCATATCCTATAGAAAATAGAAGCTTTACAATTTGAGTTAGCCATATGTTGTAATCTGTCAGCTTGATAAACGTTAGCTTTGCATATTAATAGGTCAAACATTTCCACAATTGCATCAATCAATCTTAAATAGTGCTGCATAAAAAACATCAGTATATGATATCTGGTTATCATTTCATTGAAGGTGAGTGAAATACCTTGAATGAATCCAATAGAGAGCCATGGTTTCCAGCATATGTTTCTTTTGTTAACATTTATCAAAGGATTTATCCAAATATATTGTGAGACAAACGGGGTCATTTTAGTAATAGAAGGGAATAAATAGGATCAAAGAGATATGACAGATATTAATACTAGCACTGGAAAATAATCTATGTGTTTCCCTTAGTGTAAGGGCAATCCATGAGGATGGGGCGGGGGGAGGGAATCCATCACTCACTCTCTAAAAGAAACCAATTGGGCATATTAAGATTGGTTTGAGTGAACCATAACTGAGCTTGGTGTAATAAGAAGGCCATATGGTATTGTTTGAAATCTGGAAAGCCAACTCCACCATTCGCTGTGAGCTTTTTGAGTTTACATCGTGAGATTCAATGTTTCTTTTTCCCCCAGAGAAATTTGAGAATGCAGGAATGCAAAGATTTAAAGAATGAAGTAAGAAAGGAAATAGGGAGTGTGTATAAAGTATGCTAGGGGAAATCACATTGACAGATACAAGCCTACCCCAGCATGATAGATAAAGTGGGGATCATGAACTAGTAAGCTCCTTTACTCTGGTTAGGAAGTTTGCAGTATTTTCCTTAATAATATCCTTAATTGAGGATGATATGTGAATACCAAGATACTTAATACCTGCGAGGCACCACTTCGTTCCAGAGCTTGAACAGTGATGTTTGGTACAATCTATATTCAATAGAAGGATTTCTGATTTGTCATTATTAAACTTGTATTCTGAAGCTAAAGAAAATTGTGTGATAATGTGGAGAAGATGATGTAGACAACTGTCTGTTATATTTAGAAGCAGTAAAACATTATCAGCATACGCCGCGGTCTTGATCTGAACACCCCCATAATGAATACTGGTTATATTGTCTTCTTGTCTAATCACTTCTAGGAAAGGTTCCAATGCTATAATAAAGGGAAGGGGGGAAGAGGACAGCCTGGACGAGATCTCTGTAAAGAGGGAAGAAGGAGGACATTTGACCATTTATAAAAACTGAAGGTTTTGGCTTAGAGTAAAGTGCTTTGACCATAGATATAAAAGGATCAATAATCCCTTGCCATTTTAGGGCCTCAAACCTATAGTTCCACTCAACTTTATCAAAAGCCTTTTCTGGATTAAGTGCTATTGCTCCATATGGGTTGGTAGAATTCTGAATGATGCGGAGGACATCAGTAAACAGTGTGATATTGTCTGACAACATTTGTGCTTTAACAGAGCCAGCCTACCTGATCATTTTAATTAAATTTGTAAGAAAGGCAATTAGTCTATTAGCTAGAATCTTGGCAAAATGTTACAATCGGTATTTATTAAGGAGATGGGTCTGTCATTTTGGGTTACTTCAGGGTCCTTGTTGGGTTAAGGGAATACAATAAGCATTGCTTTCGAAAAAGTTCCCATAGCTTTCTCATCAGCAATGAAGGAAGCATATAGTTCATTAAGCTTAGGAACTAAAAGGGCATTAAAGAGGGCTAAAATAATCAACTGGAAAGCCATCTGGCCCAGGAGCTTTACCTTTTTTGAGGTCTTTAATAGCCTAATGTATTTCACTTGAGGAAATGGGAGAGTTTAATGTTTGGATATTTGTATTTAAATATGAATTACAATGTATATGCTTAAGAAAGTCATTAGCATGGGAACTGTTGGGTAGTGTTTCAGAAGAATACAGTTTTTGGTAGAAAGTGGAAAAAACATGTAAAAATCCTTTATCAGTTAAGACTCTATTTCCATTATGATCTCTAATGACTGCAATCATGGCTTTATCCCTCGTCAGTTTAAGCTAAGATATTAAAGATTTGCTGGATTTATTTGAAAATGGATGAATCTTCAATTTGTATTTTAGGAGATTGGCACATGAGTATTGTGTAACCAGGTTATAATACTGTATTCTAAATGGTGATGCATTCGATTTTGGCATCAAGCAAACACTTGGTCATGGACCAATAGCCTCCCCCTTCCTCTTCGTCTTGACCTGGATCCCCTCGAATTCCAGAAGCTCCTCAAGACTATCATTTTCACCTTCTCCTTCCCCCCTCCTCTTTTAAATCCCACAGTTGCTGAGATTGGTGAGCAGGGCCCTTATGCGCCCTTCCGGGTCCTGGCTGTCCAGACCCAATCGCCTACAGCCTCCACCCCTCCCAGCACTTCGCCTTGGCATCCACTGGCCTATGTCACCACAAGCTTGCACTTACGTATTTTGGCAGCTGACCACTCCATCTATGCACTTATAGCTGCTCACTCCCTTGGACTTCCCTCTTGGTACACCTAGCACTTACCCTCCCCCATTCTCTCATAACTTCACTCTTTCTGCACTGCAGGTTCTAAACGTTCACAAGGCCTAGTAGGTTTGCCTCTATCTTTCATTGTTGTATTTGTTCTTCATTCGCATGCCCCCTCCCTGTTGCCCTGTGGGAGCTTTGAAACACAATTTACTTGACGTATAAGCGCCTTACAAATGCACAATACAATCTTCTACAGATGCTTGGGGGCCCTGAGCTCAAAATGGCCTCATTCTACGCATAGTCTTGAAAGTGACCCTATGCTCGATTAGCAGGCAATATAGAGACGTAAAGCTAGTGTAATGGGATCTGACCTTTTTAGACCAATCACTAACCTTCCTGCTCGGTTTGGAATCAGTAGCACTTGTTTTGTATTCCTTCTGACAATCTTGGAAATTTAAGGACGATCAGGGCCAGAAAGCTGCCAGGATGTATCCATTCTACTCTGCAGCCTGATAACAGGTTCTGGCAATTCATATTTAATTGAGGGGGAAATTTCTTTGAAATGGGCAACATTCACATCTCTGGCATGGCTTAGGAGGGCATCGGATTCCAGGGTTTTTAATCTTATGATGTGTGGATTGTGAAGAAAGCTTAACTGACATTGATATGACCACGAGGTGCTTGTTCTGTTAGCAGTGCATTTAATAATAACACTAACAGTTTATGTATTCAGAGAGAGAGAGTAGGCATGTGATGGGTTGTGGTTTTGCCTGTTTCTTTATGATGGTTTTGTATGTGAGGAGTTGCATAGAATTCATATAAGGGGAACCTTTTGAACCCATCATAGAAGTAAGGTTAATTAACATGTAGCGGAAGGCAGCATGCATCACTCCAGATGTGTTGGCCTGTGACACCCATGCCGCCTCACCATTTACTGCATTGGCTATGGCTGATGTCAGTTGTAGGCTAAAGAATGTGGAGTGCCAAAGGCTGCCTACCTCATAGCTTGAAAACACTGGTCTCAAAGGGATACCATGTGTGAGTACACATTTTCATAACATACAACATTCAGTAGTCAACGTACACACTGGGTAGTAATAAAATAAATACATAGCAGATGTATGCCAATGTTCTAAATATGTATTGTGACAGCTGAACTGGGTGTCCTCCAGTCCTTTAAGACGAGTAGCAATACCCTTGAGATGGATGGGGATGTAGACTTTATTCATACATCAATAATTGAAACAACTCAGGTAGTTGGCAAAAATGATAACTGTTTTAATATCAATTATCTAAAACAGGGAGTACAACGGACATCAACTAACGTCTTAGCGCAAATTCTCTCAATCCATCTTAGAAAAAAGCATTCTTTCATAGCAAGAAATCGTCATAGGTGACGTCAACCTACATATTTACTAACGTCATCCTACGTGGCAAATTACAAAAACAAATTGAAGAAAGTAATAGGGTCTAAGGGAATATCTAAGTATATGTTCTATAGTAGTATGGGACGATGAGGGAAAGTCATTGGCTTTGTAACATCAGATGGGGCAACTAAGCCCTCCCTTCAAAATGTCCACTATGAACGTCACTAAATACACAACGTCCCATTTTGTTATACAACTATAGGACTTTTAATTACATGGTCCCCTAAAATTGGTTGGCACTCTAACCTCTGTCAGTACTTTTCCACCTATGTCTAGAAGCATGCGGGCTGGGATTCCAGCTGCTGGTGAACTAGTCTTAATCATGGCTTCCACCAATTAGCATATGCATCTATCATCACCTCAGTAGTCTGCTGTCAATTAGGACTTTGAACTTGTCCATGGGAGTGTTCTTAGCTCTGGAAAATTCAGGGGAGTGAAGGCACGCTCTGCCCTCATGCGTAGGTGTGACCATCATATTCGTCCAACTTTATCCTTCCACATGATTGAAGACCATAATTTCGAGCCTCTGGTGTATTAAAAATACTATTTTCTAATAGGCCTCTGACGTCTTCCTTGTTTTGTTCATGCCTTCTGAACATGAGTTTTGTTCTTTCACACGATTTGTATCCAATGTCAGCCCACCCTAGCCTGATAAGACCTTGGCTTCTTGCACACATCCAGCCTGGCCTTTCTGAGATTCACTTTGCAATTTAATTGTTTTTAACTGCGACACACTGGAAAAGGCACCTTCCCTTTCTAGTCCAGCTCTGCTATAACATGTAGTGAAATGATCCATCTTTTACTGACTACAATATATATGTATATGTTGGCACTTGCCGCAATCTATTCACTATAAAGCTAGCCTCAATAATACTTTGTCTGCTTGCATTTCTTTGCATCTGTACATGGGTAAACTGGCTTGATATCTTCATCAGTTATGTGGCATAAGCTTTGTCACCTTGCTCCCAAGATGTCACTTATCCTTGATACTTTCTTGATGCTTCATAGAATGTCTGCATTCTCTAGTCTCTGCATCGCTTCTATATACGTCAGCTTGTCTCTGCATGGCGTCACCAATCGTCTTGGCCATTCATTTGCTCTGCTTCTTCCAGTATTTCATTCAAATGGCCATCATGTTTTCTCGTATGCAAGCATGGTTTTCTCTATGGGAACCTTGCTTCCAGGATTCTTTTTGGTATCAGTATTCTTAGTGGTACTGCATGTGTCTCACACTCTGGTTCCCAACATATAGGTAATATAGGTGATGTGGTTGAGGTGGGGCTACTTAGCTCCTTCTCTACACAGCGAATTACCAGAATGCACATGAGTCATAACTGTAAACATCAAAAAACCTTTCATTTTGACAGGATGGGTAAAATTAACACCTCAAGTGCACATGGGCATTCATTTGGAAATAAGTAAAGGTCACTCTGCCTCATTTCAAGTTTGGTGGTAATTCAGTGGCAAAGCCACTGCCAAAATTGGTTACTGTTATCACTACTCAGCCCCATGGACTTTCCACAGGATTTCAAAAGTTGGTGGTAAGGGAGTGTTAGTCCCTATTTATGGAGTCCATAGGACTCTATGTGGACTTTGGTGGATTTAACATGAGCTGTAAACCTGTGTAATGGTGCAGATGAGAGATGCACCAGGTCTGGCCATGCCACCACCCGCTCCTGGGAATGAACGAAGTACGAGCTGAAAAATGTTCAGTAAAACACCAATGGTCACAAAGCCGCCATGAAGAGTAGAATAGGTTGTGCGACACATCTAGGGCAAGAAGTAGTTTTCATTAAGAGAAGTAGGGAAAGGTTGAAGAATACCCACCCAGGGTTATACAAGTCGTTTGGAGATGGGCAGCTAGGGAGAGGTTGCACCATACACGGCAGGGTATATTGAATGGTGGTATGCAAGACATGAAGAACAGTAACATGGAAGACAAAGAGCAGAAGTACCGCCATTAGACCAAAACATGCAAGCCATCAATTCTGAAATGCTGCATCCTGATATATAGCCCAAGAACCAAGGGCAGTGTGCAGAAACATAATAAAGGACATTGAAAGAGGAGTGTATGTGAGGGAAGGTCTTGGAGGTGTCAGCAACATGATGATGGAAGAGATAGAACGAGAGGAGGAAGAAGAGTGGGAATTTAAAGAAGAGGAAAAGGAAGAAGAGGCAACATAAACTCCTCAAGAAAGCAAGCCTGAAACACCAGAATAGCTACTAATAGATTTGCAGGGATTACCAAGATAGCCCAGAGCGAGGGTCCATCGCTCCCAGGACTTCTGCCAAAAAACACAGGGAGAAAAACACCTTATGGAATCAGATTAAGGAATTTGCCCGAACGGGAAACGGGCCACATGATAATAGTATCAAAAGGGAAGATGGGTGCGGTTTCCCCTGTATGCAAGGAGGGGATGACACAATTACCCTTACTCCTCAAGGGGAGGGCTCTGGTTTAGTATATGCTGTGGTCACACGCAGATAAGGAAAATGTCATTGCTAATTTATCATCATTGACAGCAGGGGCAGGAAAGTGGATTTATGAGTTGCAGAAAAGAATGGCAGGAATGACATTGACACTAGGGGATGTGAAAAGTTTATTTGCTTTCATATTGGGAGAACAATCAGATGATGTATGGAAAAGAGCAGGGCATCCAGATGTGACGGCACAAAATACTGCAATCATGGTTCACCTTTTAATAATTGCATAGCAAACGTTTGGAAGGCATTGGAGGTGCAATAACCAGATACAACAGACATGAGTACGATTATATGCAAGATGAGGATAGATGAGGATCCAGTGGCATATATACAAGAAATACAAGAGAAGTGATGTTTGGATAAAGGGGATGTTGGGACAAAAATATATCTGTGTTTTATTACATTTTATGCCAGGGTCTTCTCGAAGAAGTGCAGCAACAGCTAAATAAAATTGTAGGGATTGAGATGAAACAATACAGTTAATTATTGTCCATTATAGTCGAACGAGACAAGAGACGGAGAGAAACAAGGTAGAAGAAAGGCAAAGAGAGAAAGCTAATTTGGTGCAAAAGAAATTGTCAAAAAATAACAGTAGAAGGAGAAATGATAACAAACGTTGGGGAGAAAATTATGAGCAAGAATATCAACAGCAGGGGGCAAGCAGATATTTGGGCGGGAGAGGAGAAAGTAACTATTGCCCCAGGGGCAATGGGTATGTAGCGAGGGGAAGAGTGTATGGGCTTGCAGATGAATATCGAGGAGGGTTTGAACGGATGAGACCACAATTTGGAGTGTTTGAAGGTTTTGGGGACAATTTTGGATGTGCGTGTGGACAGGGCATTATGCACAAGCGTGTAGAAGCAGAGGATCAATGACCCAAGTATGGCAATTCCCTGGCTCAAGAGGGGGTCTTGCATTCCCCCACCATATTATACACAGGCACAGCAAGAACAGAGCACATTCCAATACAATCAACAGCAACCATTTCCATAATATAACGCACAGCCACAGACGCAGACGCAGATGTACCGGACACCACACCAGAAGACGCCCCAGATACAGCAGTCACAAGTACAACAACAATCACTGTATCCATTACAAATGTAAACACAACAGTTCAGACAGTGGGACAGGAATATATTGCAAAAAACTCACATGTCCAAGACAGGGGCTGCAGCAGTGGTCATAGGGAAGCCCTTTACAGGAACGGGGATGCGCCTCTACCCCTAATGGAACAGCGAAGCTTGATGTGTCTGATGCTATCAGTAATTCCCGACCAAGAAGAGGAACCCTGGGTGGGGGTGACAACAGGGGATAGGACATTCTCTTTTTTAGTTGACAAAGGGGCAACAAGATCTTGTGTCAGGGAAGGAGGGTTTTCACTGTCGCAAATAACAATGGACACACAAGGGTTCTCTTGGGTTATGACAATGTTTCCAATCACAGAAGAGCTACCCATAACAGTGGGAGAAGATACTGTGGCTGCGCCATTGCTGGATTCTCAAAAACCATTGGTTAACATATTGGGAAGTGATTTCATGAGTAAATTAAATATGACGATTTCATTTACTAAGGAAGGGATATATGCTTAACACCAGGCATCTATTATGCAAATGTAGCAACGTTTATATGAGTATTCTATGGTCAGAAAGCATTATGAGGGATGCCTAGAATTAGTCTTTTACAGGGTACATGTGTTGCTAGGATGGCTTCCGCGAATACAGTTTAAATTGTTGTGGTTACCCATAGAGTTTTTGTTCAGAAGAAAAGTACCCATGGATGTCGCAGAAGCGGAGATATTAACAATACATTTAGAAGAAGAGGTGGTGCAAGAGGACAGAGTAGTTACACAGGGCAGACGAGGTGTGTGTTAATTGGCGCACAACAATAGCACTAGACTCAACACAGCGGATGAGCAACATGATAGATGATGAGCTATTCGAAGACAATGATACAGATTACTTTGGGGGCCTCAAGCCCCTCCCCTACCCCCAGCATACCACCAAGATGACAGATGCCACCCACTGAAGTAGCCCCACGGACCATAACTGGATTACATCACCAAAGTAATCATGAACAGGCAACATGGCTGAACGCACATGTAGAGGCATCAGCAAGTTGCTAAAGAAAACACAAGAACTTCTTGCTGACGCCTAAAAGCAACAAATGTTAAGAGGCATGAAAATGCAGATGGAAGCCACAGCATTGAAATAAATAGGAAATGCTCAAAATACAGGGAGAGGCCTGACACACTGATTTCCCTTAGAAATGCAGACAGAGCAATCAGTGCTGTTACTGTGCCCAACCTTGCCAAGGACGCTGGGAGAGTGTTTCATGTCAACAGAAAAGATAAACCCCTGCAAGGGTTCGGAGCTGAAATTCTTCATAAATGCAAGGAGAGAGCTCAAGTCCTTACCCACGTGATCTGAACATGGGGAACAAGGCCCATTCATCCGAGGCAGACAGGAACTGTTGTTCCCATCAAACTGAAGACAGAAGATGCAAAAATGTAACACAGCCTGAAGATGGAGCCTGAAAAGTCCATGCCCAGGGCCAGAGGTGTCAGGGAAGTGGTAACATTAGTGGGAAACATGCAGTCCCTGAGGCCATTCGCTCCACCCATAATTGTGCTTATATACAAGTGATTTTCCCCAGCTGAAAAAGCCAATGTTGGCATCTTGTGGGCAGTCCTAGGAGGGGTTACCTGATATGTGTATGTCTGCCCATGCTGTTCAGCCAATCCCATTTCATCTAAGATCCAGGAATGTAACCTTTGGTTGTGATGTCATTGTTGAATAAAACCATGTTCTGAGCCTGTAATGAGTGAAGAATGCATTGGAAGCTGCAGAAATCTGTGCGCCTATCCCTGCTTTTGAAAATAAAAGCATTAATGTGTCACATTTCTGGACTCCTTTGTTTCTTGGGCATGGTAGACTTCCCTCTGGTTGTTTACTCAGCTTCAACATGATGAAATACTTATAAAAATTTCTATTCAATGCCAATTGCAAATACAGTACAAGAAAACGTCTCCGATAACACTGCTGGCTAGAAAAGTACCATCTTTTCTGCAAGCAGATTTGGCAAATGTACCAAGTCCATTATGGACTAGCGGCCCTTTAGGATGTAGGCCTGCTGAAAGCAATTGGAGCAGTACGAATAAAATTGAAGGAGGGAGCAATCTTACCACGAGTTAAACAGTATCCCATGTCAAGGGAGGCAGACATAGGCATTTATGAAACAATTGCCGCCTTCATGCGAAAGGGTAGCATTGTGCCATCTCAATCCCTATGCAACACGCCAGTGGACCCAGTGAAAAGAGCAAAAGGAGGACATTGGAGATTTATATGATATGATGTGATATGGCATTTATAATGAACATATACACAACTGTTTCAAGGCGCGATGAGACAAGGTTCTACACCACGTAAACAATATTGTAGAGGCAGAATTTACAATTGTGGCCAATCCGGCTACAATTTTGTGTAACATACCGCCTAATGCTACACATTTTGCAGTGATTGACCTAAAGAAAGCTTTATTTTCCATTCCATTGCACATATAATCCCAATATCACAGCATTTACATATCGTGGGATTAGGCTCAAACGCACAAGGCTCCAACAGGGGTACTGTGAGTCCCCCAATGTCTTCAATAGGGTGCTACAGATGATTCAGGAAATAAATAGGAGGCTAGTAAAATTATACAGTATGTTGACGATTTGCTAGTGTGTAGCACCACAGAGGAAGAATGCAGAACAGAACTAGTGATGTTGTTAACATTATTAGCTGAGAAGGGATACAAGGTGGACAAGGAGAAAGTGCAGTATTGTCAGGAAGAAGTACTATATTTGGGCCAGATAATACCAAAGGAAGGGGGAGGGTGATGCCTGACAGAGCAGAGGAAATTGCCCAGTGACAGTAAAAGAATTAGAGCAATCCCTGAGGGAATGTAACTTTTGTCGCTTGTAGGCCTTTGACTACAGCACCTATGCTGGGCCCCTTTTTGAAGGATTGAAGGAAGCACAGAAAGACAAAAGCCCCATAATGTGGACAGACAAGATGATCAATGTATTTAAGGAACTGAAAGAAGTGATAAATACAGCCCCCATGTTGAGAATACCAGATTACAAGGAAGAATAATATCTATTTTCACACACAAATGGAAACGTCAAGATGACTATTCTCACGCTAAAAACATCAATGTGGCACAAGTCATTGGCATATTAGAGTGGGATCATAGATACAGTGATGAGAGGGCATTTCACATATGACAACACACTGGCTTCAGCAGCCTTTTCAATAGAGAAATCATCCACAATAAAGATGGGATGTGCAGAAATATTGTACGTAGAGAATGCCCTGTTTTCCATTCTTGAAAAACCGAAGTCCACGCTCACTAGACAGCGAGCATCTGGATATGAGGTCATACTGTCCAATCCATCAATAAATATTGTCAGATGTCACACAGTGAATCCTGCAAGATTGATTGCTGAACCAGTGGAGGGAGGAGATTTGGTTCATGCTTGTTCTACATATACAAACATACATGATGACATAGCCCCAATAAAAGAAACAAAGTTAGAGGGGGGAGAGGTGGTCTTTGTTGATGGTTCGTTGATGATAGATCAGAGCACTGGATTGAGGCATTCAGGCACAGCAGTGGTAAGGAGAATGGGTAATGATTTTGAGGTTGTGACAAGTGCCATATTACCAGCTAATTTTTCAGCACACGCAGCTGTGTTAGTAGCAATGATGATATCATTCGAACAGCACGAGGATCAGGCAGTGACGATATATTCTGACTCTGACAATGTGACATCTACAGTACACTCAGAACTGTCACAGTGGAGAAGGAGGGGTTTTCAGTGCACAGATTGCACACCAGTACAGCATGCCCCATTATTTATTAGGACGATTACTAGATGCACTGGCATGTCCTACAGTGGCAGCCATTGTGAAGTGCACAGCTCACATCAGGGGCACAGACTTAATGTCCTGTGGTAATGAGTGACAGAAGCAGAAGCAAAAAGGGCACCATAGTTCTCACAAATTGCAGAGAAAACAATTGCTCCACAGGGAAAGATGCTCAACAGGAAGATAAAAAAAGGGCTATAGTGCATTACCCTTGACACAAATAGTGGAACTGCAGGGACACACAGCACAAACGGAACAGCATCTGTGAATAAAGCAGGGATGTTCATTATTCCCCACCGACCTGGTGTAGCAACAGAATAGCACAGGAAAACTTGGAAGGCCCCTTGAGTTACTTACAGTAGTGTTAGAACAACTACACTACCCAGCACCCACCACAAGGGAATATGTGGCAGCAGATATTTCAGAAGAATGGTTCGTCCCCAACCTGCATGAACATGTTGTGAACTTTATTGTTAACTGTGCCACATGCCAGCGATATACTGCTGGACATACCTTGAGAATGGTGAGAGGAGCGATACCCCGCACTACAAGCCCATATCGGCATATGCATATAGACTATGTCGATATGCTACAAAGTTGAAATGCATAACAATACATGATTGTGGTAGTATGTCCCTTTTCACACTGGATAGAAGCAGGACCCATGCAGATGGTAAGTTGACTACAGAGTTCCTCGTACGTGAGGTGTTTCCCCGATGGGGGGTGTGCAAAGTGCTGAGGTCAGAAAACGGATCACACTTTGTAAATGAGTTATTTGTTCTGCTTATCATCCTCAGGCCAATGACGTTGTGGAACGCATCAAAGGCCTGTTGAAGGAACGCATTGCAAAATTGTGAGAAATGTTAAACAAAAACTGGTTGCACTGCCTTCCCTTGGCTCTCTTTTCCCCATGTAATCAGTCAGGCTCAGATCACCACCTCACTCCCCATGGGATAGTGAGGGGCAGAAGAATGTACATCCTCATTGCGCCTCCCATGTGTGCTCGATTGTATGGAGAGAGTTCTGCGACTGTGTTAGGAGGTGAAATGTATGATTATTTAACTGCTATGACTAAATGTTTAAAATGCATTTCTCAGCAGATAAAGGTGCTGCAGTGGGGCCAAGAAATAATCATCAACACCAGAGAGGGAATTGTAGATTTAAATGCTGTAATATCACACTTATGATTTTTTCTAGGTGATTTGGTGTATGTGTGGAATTTTTTCCGCAAGTGGCACAAGCCCCGATTTAAGGGCCCATATTCTGTCCAGTCTGCAACCCTCACTTTGGTAAAAGTGCACGGGAAAAAAAGCATGGATGCATAGAGGTGATGTGAAAAGATTTACAGGCACGAGCCCCCATGTCGAACAAAGAGGAGCAAGAAGAAGAAGAGGTGACTAGACCCTGGACGCTGGCGAGAGTGAGACCTGACCAGCAATGTCACATGTGATGACACACTATGGGAAAATGTGTTTTTTGAAGAGCAAAGGATGCAGTCTCTCTGATATCTCAACATGTGAGGAGGAAGAGATATATGTAGAAAATTGACTCTTTGGCTATAACGATTGTTGCTTTTTTCTTTTCCTTTTGTTTTTTTTTTCTGGTTTGCTTACAATATGGCAGTAACATTTATTTTGTGATAATAGTATTAATGTAGCTGCTAACATGAGTGAAGGAATGCCATGAGTTGAGTGACATGTGATCAATGACGAACATCTCCTGAGACAACACTTTGAAGGTTATACTCACAAAATTAATGACCTATGGTATAGGCATATGACTTAGGGAGCAAGGGAGAAATCGGATGAAAACTGCTTTGTTTGATCCCTCCTTCTGTATGCCTTTAGGGCCTCCATATTGTTTGTGGCCAAGGAAATACCAGTTAATAGGGCACATTGATTAACTCACATTGATTATGCAAAACAAGTGGACACTTCCAGGGAAGTTCGTCTTATTTAAAATGGGTAACAATAGCAGAATCCCCTTATGAAGATAACTTCATCAAAGAAAAGAAACTGATTAAAAAAAGTGATGAAATATATACTGTGGGCCACAAAGGGGTGAAGTTACAGTTGGTGAACATCCATTGTTGAAATGTACTGACCACCAAGGAGATACTGTTTTGCTGGACAGACCACAGTTACACATAACAGGAGATGTTTTGACCTCTCAAGGTTGGGTGGAAAAGATGGTGGGGTGTAGAGTAGAAGCACTTATTGGATATTGTTGGGGCCCTGTAGAAAATGCTAATAGGATTTGCATAGAAAAATGGAACATGCATGCCAGATTGTTAAGATGGGTGGAGGACAAAGAAGGGCCAGTGCACATACCAAGGATAGAAAATCCATCACTGTGTTTCCGAAACAATGACACAGTGCAGAGAGTGGGACAATGTAGGATGGAAACACATAATGGGTAAGTAGGCACAGCAGTACTAATGGACCACTATTGGGTCTGTGGTTCATGGGCTTAAATTCAGCTCCTGCCAAATTGGTTTGGCACATGCTCACTACATGCACCAGCACTGGTGGTGCCTCAAAGTTATGTGGCTCAAATAGGAGACTACCCTATGATAAAAAGTGAACAGAAAGAGAAGGGATACTAAAGATTACAATGCATAAAAAAGAGAATTATTTTTCTAAAACATCTAACAATGCATTGGACAGTATTCCATCAGAACAAAGGCAGTTTAGCAAGGCATTACTGTTCCTTTCATCTCGTCTTGCCCTTGGCTTGCAAACTGCAATACATGCCCAGTGGTTGCAGAAAACTAGATGGGAGTTGCTGCAGACTGTAAATGCCACTGACAAGGGGCTAAATGTCATTAAGGAGGAGCTGAGAGCTATCAGATTGATGACTCTCCAATATAGGTATGTCCACGCCCTACTCACCGCCATGGATTGCGGCATGTGTGTAATAATTGGCTCAAGTTGCTGCACATTTACTCCAGTACACGCTTAACAGAATGGGAGCTTGACATAAGCAATAACAAATGGCCCAGAAAAATAGTGAAGATGAAGATGAAGACTGGTGTAATGCTCTGTTCTCATGAGTGTCTGGCTGGCTAGGAAACACGTTTAAAATAATAATAGCAGTTCTGGTATTGGTACTTACAGGTCTCTGCATCTTGTAAATAATATTAGCACAGTATAGTAAAATTGGGGAAAAGTTTGCAGAACAGCACACGATGACAGTAATATTGGGCTGAGATCATGTTGTACACACAAATGCACACAAACAGATAAAGCACCTCAGATGCATGTCATCAAATTTCCTATTGGACCCCCCTGGCAAGAGGTTGATGCCCCTTTCGACCCTGATAGTTACACACAGCACTGGGTTGATTGTGAAGGAGATGGGGATTGTTGCTTTATGACATGTGGGCCAGAGGAAAATGTAGAACAAGGAGATAGCTTGAGGGGGGTCTGTAAAGTATGGATACCTAAAAATGGGTACGACTGGATGAAGGAGAATGAAGGTGTGGTCCATAAATTGACCAGAGGGGGGAGTGTGATGGTGCAGATGAGAGTTGCACCGGGTCTGGCCACGTCCCCACCCATTCACGAGCATAAACAGAAGTACAAGCTGGGAAATGTTCACTAAAACACCACTGGTCACACGGCCAACATGAAGAGTAGAATAGGTTGTGCAACACAAGTAGGGTGAGAAGTAGTTTGCATTTGCAGACATAGGGAATGGTTGCAAAATACACAGCCATGGTTATACAAGTAGTTTAGAGCTGGGCAAGTAGGGAGAGGCTGCAGCCTATACGTGCACGGAATAATGAATGGCGGTAAGCAAGACTTGAAGAACCCTAACATGGCGGAGAAAGGGCAGAAGTACCACCATTACTTAGACCAAACCCTGCAAGGTCTCAATTCTGAAATACTGCATCCTGATATAAAATTGCTTAACACAAAATTCCAGGCCTCATGATGCTGAGACTGTAGTCCAAGCACCAAGGCCATCCTGCAAAAAGGAGTTCTGTCTAACAGTTGAAACCACACCCTATAACTTCTCCCAGGGCACAGAATGCAATTATTAATTAGCACCAGAGAAAAAATGGATATATCCTTGAATGCCAGGTGCAAGTAGCTATCGTGCCATTTGATCCCATAACGAATGAACATAGAGCGCCCCAAGTACCCGCTGAAGGAAAGCACACAGATGTTAGGACAGCAGGAAATCCAATAAATGAGTGAAATTGGTTTAAGAACAGCGGTCCCTCATCCCGTGGTCAGACCAGTGACCATTTATTCCATGGCCAAGTAGATAGCACACCTACTAGGCTTATTGCGTATCTAGGGAGGAGGACCACAAGCCAAGGCGACAAGCATGTCGGGAAGAGCGAACCTCAGCATGGGAACGAGGCGGGAGTAACTTCTTTAAACTGAATCATAGCGGTTCGCCCATCTCTCCTTCCCCACTATGTAACTTGGCACTGCATAACATATCCCAAGGCTGGAGGAACAAATAATTAACCAAAAATAACTTTTTTCACCTTATCGCCTAGTGTAGTAGAATGCCAACCAATGACAGGTTATATAATTTTTAGAAGGATGAACCTAGGAAGAGTTTTTAGTTGTAAAGGAACCAATAGTAGAAGTTTTACTTCTAAATAACTCTACGTTCTATACTCTACTGAGCAAGTGAATAGACGTTTTATGTTAATTACTAACCAAGACATCAGCTATGATGTTTTTCTAACTTAAAACCTTATTGTTCCTAACACCATTTTGAGATTGTCATTTGTACACTCCCCAGTGGCCGTTTGTATCTGAATAAAGCTGGGTTTTCTCATGCACTTGGAATTACTGTGTCATTCAGTTTTTTTCTTTATTGGTATACTTGTGCCTATCCTAACAACCACTGCGGCAAATCAGATGATTTTTGGTTTTAAAGTGGAGGGTTTACCTCCAGTATCATGCAGAATAATGATCCCTTTTTTTTTACAGCAGTGCCAAACTTGTACTGAGGCCAGGTGTGCTCAAATTGTGAGGATTGGGGGAAGCTAGGGGTTTCAATGCTGACCCCAGGGTTCCATAATTCAATACATACAGTTTCAGGGATATATAGCACCCAGCTCTCTTCTTGGCAGCCTCAATCCTAGAGATATAGGGCCCTGCTCACTTCTTGGCAGTCTCAGTCCTAGAGATATAGCGCCCTGCTCACTTCTTTGGAACTCTCCTGCCAGGAAATACTTCTCCCCCACCCCCCTTGCTTAGGGTAATTGTCCAGTGTCAACATTTTCACATTCTGCCTGCAGGTCCCCCTTCAAGAGTGGCTGTACCTTTCAACACAACAAATAATCAATCTCCCAGACTGCTCAGGGCTTTTGCCAGGCTGTGATACTTGGGACTTTCCAGGCAAAGGTCCCATTCATGGGCAAGGTGTTCATGGGCAGCTGATATATCACAGTGCTGAAAGGCTGTTAATAAGATTTGACCAACCACACTTGCGAAGCTATATATAGTGACTCCCTGATTAATTACTTTCCAGATATTAAGTGGGGTCAGCGCATTTACCCAAGTATAAGAAAAAGGAAATTATGTTAGCTGAGACCCTCTATAACCTGGACAACATAGCCCTCGAAGAACAGCAGAGCTCGAAATATGTGTCGGCTTGTCAAAATAAAACTTACCATGTGCTGTAGTATTGACTAGTTACACGTTTATTGAATCTGTTAAGCAGAATCAAATCAATTTTTCAGGACATATGTACAGTGTGACTGTGTCATCCCGTTGTTCTCACTTTTGCTATTGGAGACTTGAGCAGAGGATCCACTGCAGGATACGGTCACCTGCAGCTCGTCCCTCGATATTTATAGTGGGATTTGAATTACTGGGTTTAAGCGCTTTGGCTATTAGGTCTTATCTGCTCTTGGGATACATAACAATAAGGTTGGTCCAGGTTTGAGAGAGTAGCAATGGGTGCATTGTAGTGGGGGTGCTTATAGCAAATCGGCAGGGTAAGAGTCTGTGTTTAGCTAGAAATTCTATGGGAGAAGAGATGGGCTTCTGGACAAGTTACCCCATTATTGACATTGGGTTCCTCGAATGGGATGTACCAGCAGGACAGTCTCGATTGTAGAGTGATCTAGTTAGGTCAGCTATGTGCCTGGCTCCTGTCTGAGAAGGGACAAAAGGAACCATAATGTTCCTGTGGTTTCATTCTTGATGCATTGCACTTATTAAATTCAGAGAAGTGAAGAACTGTTTCCCCGAGTTGTTTCCTGAATGTCAGGTGGCTTACTTTCATGCGAACATCCTTGGTTTGGGAGTTCCATAGTTTGGCAGCCAGTGGGGAGAATGAGGATCATCCCTGTCTTTTCTCATTAAAGTTAGTTGCTAGTTCTAGAACAGCTTTACTTGACCTTAGTGTTTAATGCAGGAAGTTGGGTCCTCTCCATGGTAAATGCTGTGAGCGATGAAGAATGTTTAGAAATTAATTCTTTCCTTGATAGGGAGCCAGTGGAGCAGGCAAAGTGCAATGGTATTATGTTTGGAACTTTTCATCCTGAAGAGAAGTCCATTTACCATGCTTTGGACTATTTGTAGTTTTTCCATGAGGTATTGTGGGAGTCCATGATAGACGCTATTTGCATAGCCCTGTTTTGTTAGGACTACTAATAACATGCCTATGGTTCTATGGGTAAAGGATAGTGTAGGTAAGATGCATCGGAGAGTGCAAAGTTGATCAAAACAACTTCTGATAACGGCTTTCACCTGTGATTTGAGCGTGAGGCTTCTGCCCATTGAGGTGCTAAAGTTGTTTGCCGTGGACAGATGGGCATGTGCCAGGCTTTTTCAGTCAAGGTTTTAAGGTGATGCTGGAAGGGGCCGAGGCTGGTTTTGTTTGGGTTGGCCTTCAGTCTGTTTGCTGTTATCCATGTATCTATGCATGCAACCTATGTTTTCAGGTTTGGTGAGTTCATTGAAAGGCATCTTCAGTATGTAGATTATTTGTTTACAATCTGCATAGCTGTAGCAGTTGAGGCAAGACAGACTGTTGAGGTGCATTAGGGTGTCATGTAAATGTTGAAACATAGCGGAGCCTTGGCATACTCCACAGACCGAAAGGCATGTCTGGCATCTGTAGGGGGCCACACTGGTGGTTTACATTCTGCCTGTGAAGAAAGGGGTGATCCATCGTATAGTCACTCCTCTCATTCCAATGTCTCTCAGTCTTTTAGAAGAATCTCATTGCGATGTCATCAAAAGCTGCCAAGATGTCCAGAAGGATGAGAGCATGCTCTGTATTTCCATCCACGTTGTTCTTTGGTGAGTTTCATATTGAGCACAGAGCTGACTCTGTACCCTTGATTGGTCTAAAGCTGTGCTATGCATTATGAGGATCATCTTATTGAAATCATGGGGTTCACTGTATATTAATTTTTCTCGTACTTTTTTAATGAACACTGTGTTCAAGATGGGGCAGTAGCTTGCTGGGTTGTGTGGGTCTGCTTTTAGCTTTTTGAGGAGTCGTCTGATGTAAGCTATCTTCGGGAGAAGTAGGACACTCCTGGTAGTGAGTGGGGCATTAAGGAAGGATAAGAGCACAGATGTCATTTCTGGATGTTTTGTGATTTTTGTTTTATAAATTAGAGGGCACAGATCTTCCAGAGATCAGGCTGGGTTGCAGGAGTCGATGGTGGTATTTAAGTCCAGCAGGGAGAAGAGGCAGAATGTGATTAGGGAGGTGTGATTTGTGCCAAAGGTGGTGTATCCCTGGTATGGTAGGAAAGTGTGGTCCTTTATTATCCAGGTGTTCTTGGATTTGAGGTATTTTTTTGCTATGTGTAGGGAGTAGTGTACCTCTTGGCTTTGATGCTTCATGCCTTATAGAAACGTATTTGTTGGTGGTAAAAAATGTGTTGATTGCAAATTGGTTTTCCTCCCAATGTTCTCCAGTTTTCGGTTTTCTTTCCTCACACAGTTTAGTTTGGGTGCCAGCCATATAGCAAGTCCCCTCTACTGTGAGTTTTTAAATGGTTTTTTTAGATGTGATGCCATCCAAGGTGGAGTTCATCCCAGTTATGAAAGATGTGAAGTTGCTCGTCTGGTGTATTTTTGGGTGAATCCTGTGTAATGATTTGTTAGGTTCCTCCAACAGAGTATTGATGTGTGCTTCTTTTCAGGGCCTGGGCAAGTTTGTGGGTCCTGTAGAAGCTTCCCTGAGCAGCGGTGCCTCTGTACGTTTGTGAAAGAAATTGATAGGTGGTCTCCCCAGGGAATATGTACGGGGACCACACCGTGATTAAGTTCTCATTGCAGATGATGCAATTTAGCGGGTGGCCCACTCTGTGGGTGGCATCCTTAATCATTTCTTTGAGAAGTAGTGTGGTGAGATTATATGTGCGGGATCTTGTAAATGGCTTGTATTCTTCCTCGAGCCACACATTGAAATCTCAGAGTATTGACAGATATTAGCAATCCATGTATAGGCTTGTGGTAGCCTCATCCGCAAGTTTGTCAGTGAAGATTTGACTGTAGCATGGGGCTCTATATATCAGGAGGGATCTAAGGCAGGCAATGAATCTTTCATAGGGTCTCTGTGGACCAGTGCTATCTCCTCTCCTTTCCTATTGGCATGATTTGCACATTTGATCTTGCAGCCTGTCAGGATGCCTTCATGGAAGACTGGCGATTCATCATCCGTCAAGTTTCCATAATGAAAAGTAAGTCTATTTGGTCCTCAAAGAGTAGATCAAATATACCCAAGTGTGCTTGGCCATTGAGCATGAGTTGTTAGCTAGTTACCTGGAGGAGGACGATTGGTGAATGAAACAGAATTTAGTTTATTAAACATGTTATAACAAATTAGTGGTGTCATTTTACAGAAAACCTACGAGTAAGTGATATGACTTGACCTGCCTTTGAATCCTTCTCCTTATAACATCATACCACATGCTGCTGTCCACGCTTGGACAACGAGGACTGGCCAATGTATTTTGTTTAAAAAACGATTTTATTGCATGCAACAGAAACATAACAGTTGCTACGGTTTTATGAAATTATTTCCTAGGAAAAAATAACCAGGACTGAAAAGGAAGCAGAAAAAACTAAAGATAAAAATGACTAATTATACATTCAACGAAATACAAACATTAATAATAAAGACATATTAACTGAAGAAAATAAAAAGAATTACTTTTATCATATTATGTGGTGTTCTAAAAAAGAAAATTGTCTCCAACTATATGCTTATGTTGGTGTTTTGCCGATTTAGTAGTACGGAGGCAAACTCCCTGGACCCACGTGACCAGAATCTGCACAGTTTCATGGTAATGGCCCAAAATGTCTCCCTCACAATTACGACAGATGAAAATGACGCCCCTTACACCATATATATATATATATATATATATATATATATATATATATGTGGGGGGGTGTATGTGATATATGTATTTGGCGTAAAGGTGTTTTAAATAAAAAAAAGTCGTAATTATTGGGGGTTGCAATAATCACATTGATCCCAGTTTCATCCGTGCTTCTCTACTTACATCGTATTTATACTTTCAAAGCAAACCTGCAAACATATTTCTAACATCAACTACTCCCGTACCTGCACAAAACTATGCTATTCAGGGCCAGATATGTTTTTCTTTTGATCAATTTGATGAACCTTTAAATATTAAAGATGGATTCTTTTTGTTTTCTTCATTTTAGCTTAGTTATTTCCAGTAAAATGTGTTTTTAACATTATAGTTTCAGTATTCTACAGGCTTCCAATAAGTGTTTGCCTTGTATTTGTTATCTCTGGCCCCCACAATGCTGCAAAAACAATTGATAGGGTTAGGGAGTTGAGCTTGTCAAGAGGGGGTGAGGACCCTTCTCATCCTGGGGTTTGGGGCCTACCAGGGTACTTGCCAGAGCCAGTCCTGCCCCCGAGGCATGTTGAGGGAGTTGGGAGGAACCCAGTCTCCCTTCCTTGTGCCTGTAGCCAATTACAGTTAAGACTTATTGCTACTACTTGGTCCGTAACTATTGTGCAATATGCAAACCAGTGTTGTCGGTTTTTCCTCCTAGGGCACGATCACCAGCATGGCTTGCAACAGAGTCCCAATCTACCAGCTCGGTGGTGAGAGAGGGGGCTAAGCGTGTGGCAGCAGTGGTAGTCTACACAAATAAAACCGTCAATCCAGATGCTCTAGGTAATCCAGAGATTAACTCTAAAATAGACTATCATTTTAGTGGCCAGCTATTTCGGAAAGCTGGTGGACCCATGTATGAAAAAGAGAGTGGGACTTAAAACCTGTTTTATGCTCTTTGATATCTGCAACCTGGCCCCTGGTCAAAGTGACAGCAGCTATTGCTCTGTGTGCCAACTAACAAGGAGAGAAGGCCGAATCGAGGGGGAAGAGGGATGATAAAAAGGTGAAGAAAAGTCATGGTGCTGTAGTTTGTTTGGGTGAGGTCAAGGAAGGCGAAGGTGGTCCAAGAGAGCAAACGAAGGAAAGATATTGCAGTGGAGGATGGAGGATTGCAGAGAGCATGTGCAAGGTGAGGCATTAGCTGGTGGGAGAAAGTGGTACTTGGGTTTGATAATCTGTGTAAGCTGAGTGAGTGAGGCTAAGAGAGAGCATTGGGGGTGTGAATGAGATTGGTTGGGAAAGGTGACAGGGAGAGTGAAAGGAGGGTGACTGTGGGGGAAGGTGTGAGTGGAGTGGAGTGTAGAGTAGTGAAGAGTAGAAGTAGTGGAAAGTGGTAGTTGTGGACAGTAGCAGTACTGAGAGTAGTGGTAGTAGAGAGTAGTGGCAAAGTGGTAGTAGAGAATAGTGGTAGTGGAGAGTAGTTGGAGAATAGTGATGGAGAGTAGGAGGATGGGAGAATAGTGAGAGAAGGGAGTAGTAGAGTGGTAGGAGAGGAGAGTAATGTGAGGTAAGGAGTAGCGGACAGTGAGAGAGAGAAGAACATTGGAGGACAGAAGAAGGAAAGGGGGAGAAGGGAATGACAAGGGAGGAAGAGAAGGGAGGAGAGTAGAAAGAAGGGAACGAGAGAGAACATTTCAGGACTAGGAGTACAAGGGCATGATAAAGAAGGACAAGTGGCACCTGGGCAAACGGAAGGCACTGTGAGGAACCTGATGTATTCTCCCACCTACTACCAAGGGATTTTCCATTCAGGTGGCCTGGGAAGGGCCATCGCTTTTGGATCCCGACCCTGGGGTGGAAAAGAGAGGGAGGATCACCTGAGGGTCATGAGGGACTGGGAGGAAGATACCCAAGGGTGAGACATGGTATTCCCCCAGTCCGAATAATACCCAAAACCTACTCTCCCTCAGCCTTTATGGGTTATCTCTAATCTCAAACCATCTCCCCCTCCCTATTTCCAACAAATACTGAGACGAGGAGGAGGCAACTAAGATCAGCAAAGATTACCCATAGGAATAACATGTGGAAAATAAGGGCAACCTACCCTAGAAAGAACTCAAGTTGTCATACTAATATAGTCAGGCACAGTCGGCATTTAATGTTGACCATTTGACTCCACTTGGCTGGTTTTCTCACTATAAAAGGTGTGGTCTTGCACAGATGGATGAACGAGCTGGGGAGGCGTACTGAACCAGAGAAGCCACAAAGCTGGGAGCTTTTGGAAGAAGGATCCAGAGGAGAGCTGCATGCCGTGATGTTGGCCCGTTGTGTGAAAAGGGCTGAAACATGGCTGAGGAGCCGTGTTTCCTGAGAGCCCGAGCGAGGCAGCTGGGACTCTGCTGGTGGTGTTCATGCAATTGCTTGCTCCCTTCGGCCGTGTTCCAGGTGCAAGGGTGCCGGAGGGGCAGGTGGTGAGACCCTGACATCGACCCAAAGCATCCATGAGAGACCGCTCGCCAGCGCTACGCTACCCGCCGAGTTTCGCATGAGAGAGAGAGAAACTCAGGAGTGTGCGGGTGGCTGGGACGGGAAAGGGAGGAAAAAGCAAGATTTGTAAAGCGGCAGCATGAAGCAGAAAGCGAGAAGGACAGTTTTAAGAAACAGAAAGTAAGAAAGCATGCAGCTGGTGGCACAGAAGGAAAAGTGAAATCCACAGTAAAAGGAAAGGGCACACGTGACCTGGAAAGAAAAAGACAGTGCAAGTGTGCACAGCAGAAGGAGGGGAGCATGGAAAATGCACAGCAGAGAGGAAGAAAAAGACAGTAAAACTGTGCACAACAAAGTGAATGGAATAAAAGACATTGCAAGTGTGCACGACAAAGGGAAAGGAAATCATGAAACTGGTGCAATGAGCACCTGAAGATAAAAAGTACAAACTAAAGCATGTGTAAGAAATAAAGAGAGGGGCAAAGGATCAGAGTGGTCACGCTTAGGAACGGCAAAGAGCTGGGCGTTTTCTAAAAGCCTCTGATTCTACCCCATGAGAGGATTGTACATAAGAAAAGTTGTATATAAGGAAAAGGCACATTCTGACCGGCTAAACATGTGTTTGGAACTAGAAGAGCCTAAGCTTGGGATGGGTACCCTGAGAAACCTAAAAGAAACTGTGACCTTTTTGTTTTGTGTTGAGAGCTGGGAAAGGCCTCAGCTTGGGGAAGGGAACCCTGAGAGGCCTACTTAATAAATCAAAGTGTATCCTGATAAAAACTGACTTTGTGTTTGAACGCTGGAAGGGGCCTGAGCTTGGGGAAGGGAACCTTACGGGACTCAAAGACACTGAAGGTTTTTGAACTCACTGCAAGGGCCCTCTGGAGAAGGTCCTATGAACAGTCCTTTTGATTGAATTCCGTTTTGTGACATTGACCAAACCGAATCTGATTAAAAGACCACCTGAAACCAACTTTGGTTTCCCACTTTTTGTTGAACCACTATATTTTTCTTTTTAAAAAGACTTCCTATCACATTTTTGTAAAGAGAGAAGGCTAGCATAAGTTTAGAAGCAGACAGGCTTTTATTTTGGACCACTAGACAGCGATGGCCATTACAACCATCAGTTAAGGGATCCATCCCTTTAGAGTTAGGGCCAGTCAGGCATTACAGCAACCCAGGAACCTTAGTACAGGTTTTAAAAACGAACACCTTTGAGTCTGTGTCTCTCTTGATACAAAGCCTGTCAAAATCATACTTGTACTTGGGGGACCTCTTGACAGGATTCACCTAGAAGACCCCTAAGGTAGTCAGCCAGATATGGTATTTGCCTTTTAACGCTCACGCTCAGCTAGTCAGCTATTAGATGCTGTGGGTACCAATCTCTAGTAACCATTTTGGGGATTAGGGCTGGGCTAGGGAAGGCAAACCCCACAGGAGATGATAGAGAGAGAAGATAACCCTTAGTGAAGCCCTGGTCCAAGATTTCAATAAAATCACTTGAACGTCTGTGAGAGTTGATGTGTTTTTGAGGCCATCTGTGACAAATAATAATAACAATAACATCAGGTTGTGCTGTAATGGAAGCTGTTATTATTACTGAATGTAATGGTGCAAATGAGATGATAATCATTGGGCTGTAAATCGTGCCTGAATTATTGTAATGCTCATGGGTAGATGCCGTATAATTTAATTGGCCTTATCCTGCCTTTTCTGGTACTCTGTTTCCTTGAATCTGAGCAGTTTGTCTTTAATAATCCTTGTGTTTGAACTTACAGTGCAGGTGAAGAGTCCCTGAGTAGTTCTTGGCAGTGCCCTCTGTATTCCATGGTTCGAGAGCTGTTTGTTTTTAGGAAGTTTCACTTTCTGAGAACTGATTTTCCAAGCACTCCCGGGGTGACTCCGGGCTAATGCTTCATTAGCCAAGAAAGACAAAGAAAACAAATGCTGTTTATTTAATATTGTTTAAATTACTATTTACTTAGAGTCATTTTAGGTTCTTGCTACTCCAGGGCTCTTGCCTGATGCATGGACCTGTCCCCTGGCCGTTGTTCTCAGTTCCAGTCATGGTTGCATTCATTCTAAACCTTCCAGCCATCACCTCTTTGTTTTTGCATTGGGGATCAACCCTTTCTCTTCTCAACCACAAGCCAGGAAACTAGGCAGGTAAGGCAAGTTGCTGAGATATACTTTGGGCTCATGTATGCAAATTTACTTGATAGAGGGAATGGTGCTGCGATTGAATCACTGTACATCAGGGTGAATAGCGAGATTGGAGCAATCCACTAAAAAGGCGCTTTACATTTAGTCAGCACAATGGTGAGAGCCTCACAGTTTGTGAAGGTGTGTGAAAAGGGACATACAATGGAGGCAAAATGTGGACATCATAGCATTGCTACAGTAGAGGTATATTTTAATTATTTACTGGTGTGACTACATGGTGCATGGGGGGATGGCTCGGGGGGAGGCCTGGTGTTGCAGATAAAGGCCGGCCCTCCAGCAAGAGAGGTAATGCTGTTTGCAGGAGATTTTGAAGGGTTGGATACTGGTTATGTTCTTGAGGACGAGGTTGCCAGGTGAGGACTTCCAGTGCATGGGAGCAATGAGGGTGAAGGAGCAGAATAGGAGGCATCAGAGGGTGGGCTGGGAAAGAGATAGTGAGTTGGGCTCGGAATTGAATGGGGCGAGAGTGGAAGTAGCAAGATATAGACATGGCCGGGCTGGGACATGAGATTGTCTCGAGCACCAATGAAAAAGTGGCCCACAGTTGCAAATGGCAATTCATTCCTTTTGTAACAAACTGTTTGAGTAGTAGCCAAGGGGAGGGGGAGGGTTGATGAAATGTGATGCACGTTGTGTATTTTGAAGAATATTTATGCAGTAACACTGGTCAAAACTCCTAGCCGCTCAGTGGAGTAACTTATCAAACTCTCCCACATGGGCCAAAAAACGGGTCCACTTGGCCCACACTAGCGTTTTGTGATTGTGGTTCGGGCATCGCCCTGTTGCCCTATTGGCAATTCTGACCCTGAATATAGAGGAAGCAGGGTATGGGACTCAATTCCATGGATGCAATTGCATAATAATAAGAAACATTGGAAGAGTGCATAAAGGAGCATGGAGGGCCATCCAACATGGATGCGTGGGAGGTTGTAAAAAGAGGTTACAAAGTGAATTAGTTTGCGAAGTGATCAAAAGAGCAGAAAGGGTGGCCCAAGCATAGTCTTTTGGGCATTAGTCAAGGCTGACGAGGATAAGACTGATAATCAAGGTTTTCAATGAATGGTAGGTAAGGTAGGGTAGTTTTGCTCGTGTTTGAGTTAATTACCAAAGAGAACCCCATGGCTCTGAGCCTTGGGGGATGGTATGGAAACATCATACAGAAAAACACAGGGTTCAGGTGGGGTTCTACTACAGGAGCCAATAGGCAAATGACTCCTAGTTTGGAGGAGTTGAACATAAGCCATGAAGAGCCATTCATTGGTGGATGACGGAGAACCGGTTGGATATCCAAGATGAGAGATCAGGGGCAAAGGAGGGAAAGTAGAAAGCCTGGTTGTCATCGGTGAAATAGTGGTGGGTGAAACCAAAGAAAGGAGACGGATAGAGTAAGGGGAAGCAGGCCTATAACAGAATCTCAGGGGTCGGCATCTAATGCCATACCATCTAAAAAAAAGCATCTAAAAAAACATTTAGTGCATTTTGTTTTTCTTTTTTTAATGGGGGGGTTCCCCCAACCCTTCTTTTTTTTTAACCTTAAAAACCAATTTTTATTAAACTAAACCCATTACCATCTAAAAAAAATGCATTAGATGCTTTTTTTAATGTTTTTTTTTAGATGGTTTGGCTGTCGATGCTTTGGTTGTCAATGCAATGACTGGATACCTATAGGGTGAATAATAACATAACAATGGTTGGTAATTCGAAAAGTTCTCTGAATCTCTCATTACATTTTGCACTTGGTAAGGTGATCAAAGAACACATTTTTTTATCTGCAACCATTGCTGTATTGGATTTGGCCTTAGTATTTCCCTAGTCTCTCATTATGGTGAAGAATTGATGGCCATTTCAGACCTTGGTGCATGTATGTAAAGTAACTACTTGAATACATTGCTGTATTTTAGCTTTGGACTATACTTACTGCTATAACTGCAAATTGCTGATGGTGGTGAAAAAGCAGTTTAACAGGGGGATGCTAGCGGATGTTATTTTACAGGCATCCGAAAGCTGATATGTTGGTCAGTACCCAAAATAAAAATGATATCCTTGTTTTGAACCAAAACTTGTCTGCCAGAACTGATGCTTGTCTGAGTGGATCTGGCAAATCTTGTGTCCACGTTTGAGTTTCCCGACCTTGGCCTTTCGTGGCAAAATGTGGAGGTGGGTTGAGAGGGAGTTTTAGGAAGTGGACCAGGAAGAACACAGTAGGAGGTAGGTACGGAAAGGAAGCAAGGACAGGGATGTCATTTGTGGGTTGCTAGGAGTTGCAGCTGCGACCCCTGCCGATTCTCCTGCAACCCCTGGCATGACCTCTGCAACCCCACGGAGAAGTTTGTTGTTTTCAACAGGGGTGTTGCAGAGGCCCTCTGTGACTCCTGTTGAAAACAACAAACTATTTCAAAAAGACGCAAGCTCCATGCCAGCGCCTGGGCATGGGCGCCACTGTGCCTCAAGTGTTCTGTTTAGTATTTCTTATCAACCATAAACTTATTTATTGGCAGCTGACCAATCCACCTAGGCACTTACAGCTGCTCACTCCCTAGCACTTCCCTCTTGGTACACCTAGCACATACCCCCCACCTGCCCCATCCCTTCTCTCTCTCTGCACTTGCACGTTCTGAATGTTCAGAAGGCCTAGTAGGTCCGCCTCTATCTTTCATTGCTCTATTTGATTTTCTTTCCCATGTTCCCTTCATGTTGCCCTGTGGGCGCTTTGAAACACAATTTACTCGATGTGTAAGTGCCTTACAAATGCACAATAAATAAATAAATACATAAGAGCTCGTCCAGCGTCAGGCATGCATGTGAAAGCATGAGCACTCTCACACCTGCGTTGTAGAGGTGGTCCAGACACTGGTCTCCCCAAAGTCCAGTTTGCCAAAGGACAGCATCTCTAGGTGGGCAGCTGCCCCCTTGAATACCTCCTAAGAGCTCTGCAACATGGCACTTTCGATGGCCTGTACCCCAGGGCTGGCTTTGTTCATCACATGGGCTAGGCTGGTGCACTGCCTGTGCCATGTTTGGTGCGGAGCATAGGCAAGCATGCCACCTGCCTACCGCCGCCCTCATCCTCCTGCCAGAGCCTAGCTGTCTGCAGGCAGGGCCAGGGCTCCCGGGGGCACCATGCGGAGAGGCCGGCGCTGCTTTCACTCATGTTAGTAGGAGGTCTTCCTCCCCTCTACCTCATGGCACTGCGCTTTCTTCCCTACCAGAGACAGCAAGGGGTCTCCTGCACGATGCGATGGCCGGACTGCAATGCTCACAGGTGCCAGCAGACCTCCTCGGCTGGTGCAAGGTGGACAGTGGAGAGAGGGTGAGATGTCTGGGTGAGACCGAATGGGGCTCGGAGGACAAGAGCACACATGCCATTGTGGCCCAGGAATCTTAACACCATCCCTCGGGTGCCAGGGCAAGCCATGCTTCATCTTGTGCTGGAGGGCGCTGGGGCTGTTTCACCCACCCCGCCTGAGCCTACCTGACTAGTTCCGGGGGCGGAGAGCAGACCCGCTGGAGTACACCAACGCCAAGGAAGCAGCCGGGAGCCCCGAGATGAGATGACCGTCACTTCACTGCAGCATAGCAAGCCAAGTTCAAATGAAAAGAAATGTGTGTGCGTAGCACGGTTTGTTGTATTGTGTATGACAGCGCGGACCCGGGGGATCGAACCTGTGTTGCTTGTTTTGTGTCGTCTTGCTTCCAAGGCGGGCACTGTTGCCCCTGCGCTATCCTCCTGAGACTATGGAATGAACAATTAAATAGCTAAATCATAATGCCTCGTGCAGTGTTGACTTCACTGAGCAACAAACCAAAGCAGGTATTATTGGGAGACCTATAGCAGCATTGATTGCTTCACAAATGTGAAAGTTACACTGGTTAAAACTGAACTGAGATTGAGGTGGTAGTGCCAGAAAGAGAGCAACAGCTCCCATCCAGTGTGTCATTAGGAGTTGCATCCTATGCAGTAATGGCTCAGAAACGTGCTGCTTCTGGACCCCTTCTGCTAAGCCTGCCTGCTATTGACTTGCTAGCAGTGGACTGGGCCAATCTTCGCAATCCGACGCTTGTTAGTATGCAGCGGGCTATCTGAGCAGAATCCTATTTCACAATTGAGGGGCTTTTCAAGGATGCAGTCTGTTACCTGTAGACCTGATACCTGATACACTTCGTACCAAAATAAGCATTTGTTATGAGTGCATACGTTTTGAAAGTACAGTTTCAAAATCCACAGGTCCTTTTTTCGCCTTCTGCTGAATTGCATGCTGGTATTTTTAGTCTTCCATTCAGCGCCTCGATGCCTTTGCGCTGTAGTGTGCTATACAAATCTAAATGAATAAATAAATAAAGGTGGGGGAATAATGCCATCATTGTACATTTTTACCTAGCATATTTCTATAAGAGTGTTAATATGTGTGTGAGTACTTTACTATGGTTTGTGTACTTTTCAACAGAGTGTTGTCGAAAGCCTTACATGGAGGTGAGAAGAGTAAGGATGAGAGGGCAGTGAGTCAGGATTATAAGCCCAGGATGTGGCAAGAAAGGTTGAGGTCCTGGACTGGAGGGGTTATTTTCTCTGGTTCTGGCCCCGTGCTGATTTTCAGGGTCGAGGATACACATCGCTGGACAGCATCTGCCCACTTTTTTCAAGGGGGAGAACGCATTCTCTGTTTGGTATTTTTCAGGCCAGCATTAAAAAAAGGTTTGACTGATCAAGTGTTCATCTACATCAGAGGTGCACAACTGATTTTGACAGAGGGCCGAAAGTACCTTACACGATGGCTATAGTGGGCCGAAAAGTAAATGTGGATGGGGCGGTAGGCGAGGCGGGGCAGGATGCTTTTTCAACCCCCAATTTTTATTAAACACATGGAAAAAAAATATGTTTTTCAAGTGTAACAATTTTTATTTGTATTTCAAACTTGCATTTTGTACTACACATTTTCCATTGTTATCATTTATTTCTATTTAGTTATTGCATATCATCTGTTTAATTAAATGATATATATTTTATTGACCCTTGATTGGACATTCTGTTATTTTGGAGTGCTATACTTTGCTGTTTGGGTTGCCCAAGTGGAGTAGGAGTCAGGTTTCCACAAAAAGCAAAGGATGTACATCTTTTAACTGTGCCTGTTTTAGCTTTATTATTGGGTTCACTCTTGGGGTGCGACACTATGCCCCATGGCCCCACCCCCCCAACCAAACACTATGCCCCATGGCCCCCACCCCAACCAAACACTATGCCCCATGGCCCCTACTCCCAGCCATTATGCCCCATTGCCCCCGCCCCTCAACCAAACACTATGCCCCATGACACCCACCCCTCAACCAAACACTATGCCCCATGGCCCCTACCCCTCAACCAAACACTATGCCCCATGGCCCCCACTCCCCAACCAAACACTATGCCCCATGGCCCCACTCCCCAACCAAACACTATGCCCCATGGCCCCTACCCCCAGCCATTATGCCCCATTGCCCCCGCCCCTCAACCAAACACTATGCCCCATGACACCCACCCCTCAACCAAACACTATTCCCCATGGCCCCTACCCCTCAACCAAACACTATGCCCCATGGCCCCCACGCCCCAACCAAACACTATGCCCCATGGCCCCACTCCCCAACCAAACACTATGCCTCATGGCCCCACCCCTCAACCAAACACTATGGCACATGGCCCCTAACCAAACCCTATGCTTCATGCAACCAAGCATGCACCATGCATACATACCCATACAGACCCCAAACTCCCACTCCCACCACAGACCCCAAACCCCCACTCCCACCCCTGCATACAGACTAACACGCATACACCATGCACCCATACAGATCCAAACCCCTACCACCAACTCAGCATAGAAACTCAAAAGCATACACCTTGCACCCATACAGACCTGAGCCCCCCAACTCAGCATACAAACTCACAAGCATACACCATTAAACCATGCACCAATACAAACCCGAGCCCCCCAACTCAGCATACAAACTCACAAGCATACACCTTGCACCCATACAGACCCGAGCCCCCCAACTCAGCATACAAACTCACAAGCGCACACCATTAAACCATGCACCAATACAAACCCGAGCCCCCCAACTCAGCATACAAACTCACAAGCATACACCTTGCACCCATACAGACCCGAGCCCCCCAACTCAGCATACAAACTCACAAGCGCACACCATTAAACCATGCACCATTACAAACTCGAGCCCCCCAACTCAGCATACAAACTCACAAGCATACACCAATACACTATGCACCCACACAAACCTGAGACCCCAACCCCAACTCAGCAGACAAACTCACAAGCATACACCAATACACCATGCACCCATACAGACCCGAGCCCCCCAACTCAGCATACAAACTCACAAGCATACACCAATACACTGTGCACCCATAAAAACCTGAGCCCTCCAACCCCCAACTCAGCATACACTCACACGCACACACCAATACACCATGCACCCATACAAACCCAAGCCCCCAACTCAGTATACACACTCAGAAGCATACACCAATACACTATTCACCCATACAAACCTGAGCCCCCCAACCCCCAACTCAGTATACAAACTCACAAGCATACACCAATACACTATTCACCCATACAAACCTGAGCCCCCCAACTCCCAACTCAGCATACAAACTCACAAGCATACACCAATACACCATGCACCCATACAGACCTGAACCCCAACCCCGCATCTCAACATACAAAGCACTTCACAAAAACACACACTCAGGCAGACCCGACACCCCCACCAGCTCCACATCTCAACATACACAGCACTTCACAAGAACACACACTCAGGCAGACCCGACACACCCCCAGCCCCACATCTCAACATACACAGCACTTCACAAAAACAAACACTCAGGAAGAGCCGACTCACCCCCCACCCCCGCATCACAACATACACAGCACTTCACAAAAACAAACACTCAGGCAGACCCGACACACACCCCACCCGTGCATCTTAACATACACAGCACTTCACAAAAACAAACACTCAGTTAGACCGACACAGCCCCTCACCCCCGCATCACAACATACACAGCACTTCACAAAAACACACACTCAGGCAGACCCGACAAACCCCCACCCCTGCATCACAACATACACACATAAACATACAGTCAGGACAGACTCGACACACAAACAAGCAAACAGCGCACCCCCCCAACCCACCCACTTACCGGACGTGCTGGAAGGCAGGCTAGCTGTAACACTGGCAAGGTCTCTGGCACTACGGCTGGCGTGGGCGTGGTAAGGATGAAATGCCTTGCAGCATCAAGCCTTACTGGCCACTCCAGCCATAGTGCTGGCCCTCCATTGGTGCAGCACATACACACTACGTGACTCGTAGGAGCCACGTGGTGCATGTGCCCTGAGCCAATGAGGGCCATAGTTTGGTCCCACCCAGAAGAGTTACAAAGACGTTCCTGCGGGCCGCCCTCCATTAGGAATGTCTTTGTTTCCCGCGGGCCGGACAAAACTGCATGGCAGGCTGCAACTGTCCTGCAGGCCACAAGTTGTGCACCCGTGATCTACATGGATTTTGCCCCAGGTTGTCATGTTTCCAGTGCAAATGCGTACCCACAAGACCACATAAAAGTGCCATCAAAGCCCACATCTCCTGTTTGGATGTTCTTTTCCTTGGAATATTTAATGATACATTGTTGGGTTTTAAAGGTGGGCACGTTTTATACTTTGCGAGCATAGTTATTGGAAATTCTCCCCTCTCAGGTTATTTTTCCAGTGTTGATTACCTTTTTTGAAAGGCAAATATTGTGCACTTTCTTCTAAAGGGAATGGTCAATTGGACTAAATTTGTATATTTCACTTTAAGCACTTACTGTACATATATTAATCAGTGGCAGCTTTTGTTTTTTGCTCTGGGGCAGATGTTCCTACACTGAGTGACACAACGGAGCTGTACCCATCCCCAGGTAGAAACAACATAAGTTACAGCACATTTTGCTGCAGGAATAGAACACATCCATTATGCTTTAAACTCTCTAAGCCATCCAATTGCTACACAATATGCTGTAGAATCAATTGTGCAGTTAAAAAGAAAGATTTATGAGGATATCTACCCACCAACCTCACGAGTCCTTTTAAAAACAATATAGCACTACTGTTATCAGGTTTACTAGTGCACCATGACATATCCCTGCTGCTTCTAAGCACTGCAATATTAAGTGGTATGTTAATGAGAAATGTAACTCCCACAGCCAATACATTACCAAATGTTGTGGTATGCACATTTAAGGATAAATAGCTGGTAAGATAGCTCAGTGAGTTACGTGCTCACTGCTGGGGTCTATGTGTGTTCTGCCAGTCATAGGTATGAATTCTAGCAAGGTCTACTGAACCATATATGCCACTGACCATATAGCTCTGACATGTATGGTTAATACAGGTTTTCTATTTCATGATATTTAAGTTTTTGTGTGTTTTTATATCCGTCCATCACTTTAGGTGCTAACAACAGGATTAAATGTCATGTGATGGCATTGAGGTCAAAGGTCATATGACATCACTTCCTTTCATGTCATCGGGCGTGTGATGTCACTTCCGCTTACCCTGGTATTTTGGGGGAAATTATGTCCCTGAGCAAGGAGCAGGTGTGTATGTTTAAGTTTGTGTGTGGACTCAACTTATCAAGTTTGAGTGAGAGGAAGTGCATAAAATTAGCTTTTTAGCCCATTACATTATGCACACTTATCTGTGGCACCCATCCTTATGACAGACAAAGGCCCATACATGGACTTCATAAAAAAGCCTGACTGTCCCTCACTTTAGAGAGCCTATATCACATATAAGGCAAACACTGTCCCCCTAACTCGCAACATTTTCCACCGGCTTAGGTGACAAACACACCTCCAAGAATTAGACCATCACAAGACTCGAGACAAAAATGACGCACAAAGAAAGAAACAGGAAACAAGCTAATTCTTGCTACACACCAGCCCCATGAACACTATCCCTGTCACATTTAGGGCTGCTTCAAAGCTCTTCAGTTCATGAAGGACCTTCAGACCCTGGTCTTAAGGGAACCCCCAGGGAACACCTATGACCCTCAGCTCTTTGCAGAGGAAAACCACCATTGTGCGCCGGGGCCTGCCAAATCCAGGGCCGGACCCAGTACCATGTGAGGCCAGCTGAAATTTTTGTCGTGATCCTCTTCCAACATTGTACGGTGTTCCAAAGCTCCATATCTAGGTTTCCTCCATATACACCCAAAAACAAATACAAGACGTGAGTACTTTGTGACTTTTTAATGCCAGTGCAAGCAGGGATCTGAAAACTTTGAATCTCTAGATGTTTTGGACTACAACCCCCATCAGTATCACATAACATTACCAATGGTAAGGGTTCAAGTGAACTGTAGGTTAAAACATCTGGCAAACCACAGGTTCATTAGAGGCACATGCATCTGTACTATGACATTTCAGATAAATGTGACTCTTCCACAACATGACATATCATGTCATAAATTACTGAGATTAAACAGCATGGATTTGTCATCTCACAGCAAAATGGCGCCCATCTTCAAGCCGGTCTTCAAGAAAATAAGTATTTAGTTCAAGGGATTTTTGTGGAACTTTAACAATGGAAACACTTTTTCTTAGATTGCGCCTGTGTTTTTTAAAGTGATATTTTGTCTGTCCTTCACCAATTCATTTTTCCCATCTCAAGATTGTTCAACTATTGAATGTTCCTTATTATTTGGCGGGCAAGCAGGCTGCTCAGGCTCTGGGAATGAGATATTCTCCCTTACATTATGTTTCCCATCTGCTCGGCGAAAGATAACCCGTTCCTTCTGTCCCTCTGACACGAAGATTGCCCCCGAAAGCATGGAATATAAGGAGAGCATCATCTATTCCCTTTAAATTGCGGTGCGCAAGATCAAAGAAGAAGACAGATGAGAGATCCTGCCGGCTGCTGTTGGAGCTATTGTATAAATTAGCACATCTGCAACACATTATGCCTTCACAGACATGCACTGCACCCTCAAAGACTGAGTATAATTTCTGTGCACACAGGCACTGGTCCAAATATGATGCAGGCAAGATGGGCCGGCCTATGTTCTGTGGTGGACTTGGTCTGGAATATTCTGCATGATGGTGGTTGGGCCGGCTCCAATCTGATTCAAAGCAAAACAATATGTCTTCGGGCTCTTAAATACCTAGTGATTAGAAAGGTTCTAAAGCAGATTCTGAGCAGCTCAGAGGGTAAGTTGACTTGACCAGACAAATGTTTTTGTCCCATTTGTTTCTTTTCCTGTACATTTCTAATGATTTTGTTTTTATTTGATGATTCGGATATGAGGCCTTTTTCAGGTCGGATTGATTGAAAAGTGGTTTGAGGAATTAGATGTTGATTTTGAAGAATTTATAACGCGCTTGAAATGGACCAAACCGTATAATGGCCCAGGTGACAACCAGCAAAATTAGTTACCAGAGTTATTGAGATACTATGCATCCCATCCCAGGGGCCAGGTAGTTACCAACAGGCCCGAAGCTGGCAAAAACTTTATTTAAATAAAAACGTTTTTAGGGCCTTACGGAACATGAAAAGTGAATCGAGGACCCTAATTTCCCTGGGTATACTATTGCAGAGTCTTGGGCCAAACACCGCAAATCTTCTGTCCCCCCCTTGATACCAATGTAGAGGGAGGGATTACTAACAAAGCTTGGGCCCTTGAACGTAGACATCTGGAAGGCTGATATTGATTGATCCTATCCTTCAAATATTCCGGTGCTAGATTATTCAGGCACTTCAACACCAGGCATGCCACCTTGAACTTGATGCGATCCTCGACTGCTAACCACTGAAGTAATCGATGTGAGGGGGAGACATGAGAAGTTTTATTCAGTCCACAGGCCAACCTGACTGCTGCATTCTGTGTCTTTTGGAGTCTATAAAGCAGTTTTTTTCGAATGCCTATCAATGGGCTGTTGCAGTAATCTAAATGGGTATTTGTTAGTGCTTCCACCACTAGAGCATGGTTCTCTTCCGGTCGATGTCTATGCTTGGAACGGATTTCAAATTGATGTGACCCACATATGAGGCTGATCACCTATCTGAAGGCTTTGTTTGAATCTCGCTGTGGGCAGCTCTACATGGGATTGTGTTATTCAGGCTATGGTGACCCATTAATGAAAGCTCATCCATATCTAATTCTATAATTCCATAGCACGCAGGGCGTAGACACGCGTGGAAGTGTCTATGCCCAGTGTATCTTGGTATCCAGTGATTTTAACTAATAGAAAATGAAGAATACACTTTCAACGAAAACAAAAAAAACGAAAAAATACAGAATTAAAAATATATATATGTGTGGGGGTGGGGTAAGGGGCTTAAACTGGTGTGGAGGGGATTGGGTTGGGGCTTTAAAAATGGAGAAACAAGGGGCTTGCCCCCCCCAAAAAAAAAGAATCTATATTTCTGTCATTGTTTTTGTTTCGTTAAAATTGCATTCTTTATTTTGCAATTCAGTGAAATCAAATAGAACCGTCTATCTTTACTCTTTGCATTCTATGTCTTATTCGTCTGCTTTTCGTTGGATTTGTCTCCCAACATGTTATCCCTTGCCTGCTCTAACCTAGATCCCTTGTTCCCCTCCATTTCCCGGCCTACTTCATTGGTGGCAGGAAGTTGTTTGTTATGCCCCATGATTTCACACCCCAGGGTCCTAGCACCTGGCTGACTACATGGCACCTTCAATTAGCGAAATCAGGTGAACTGCCCAAAGGGTGCCTCTGGAAGAATGGTAGGGCTGATGCAGTCATTTCATAATGTTATGTATGTTTATCAGTGAATAGTTGCCAACTGACCCCATCTGATCAGCCTGCTAAGCATTCTGCTGTGTTCTTGTGATGTGTGATGCTTTTGGAGGGTGGGGAAGGATGGCTCGGAGGTAACCCCATTGAAGTCTATTGCTTGAAGCAATAGAATTCAAAAGCATTTTGCTTGCTTGAAGAGTGTAAAAGAGACAAAGGATGGTTAACTATAGATATGGATCACCTTTTTAAGGTCCTGACTTTTTAGACAACAACCTTCCGCCTGTTCCGATTCATTGGTTCATTGTTATAAGCAGACAAACTGTGAGTCCCATCATGCAAATTGCTATTGACTAAAACTGGACTGGAGCAAGCTTACTCTAATGTCAGGATAGCGGTGCCATTAATGTGAACAGTGCAAAGCACTCACACGGTGCTCCCGCTTTTTGTGTTAGCATTGGTGCATATGGCTAGTATGTCAAAGTAGTCCTGTGTTGGCACTGTGAAGTGCTGAAGATCTGAAACCCAATTGGACAGGTGTTGTCAGATGTCCCTCGCCATAATGGAACGGTTTGGTTCACACAAATGGATACTTTCTTACAAGTCAAACTACGCAGGGTTCAATGGCATCTTCATGCGGTGGGCATCTTGAACAATGCATGAATCTGTTTGGTGTTCTAAGCCTTAAGTATTCACCCAGTCAGAAGAGCATGACCATTAACTTGGCACATCCTAGTAACTGGCTTGTATGCATGAAAACATGTCCTTTGACAGTCAGGAGATGCTCATCCAGGCCTCTTTTTTTATTAGTGATCTGTGGCTTGTAGTCATGGATTTTGGATGCTAAAATCGAAACAACATGTGGAACAGAATGCAAATGCAAACCCACAGTGTATTTGCATCTCCAGAATGACAGAGGGCGTCTCGACATGTATGGCTTTCTGTCCCAATGCATAGATCATCTATGCCATGCTTTACCTTGTAAGGGAGATCATCAATTCCCCTGTTTTAGGGTTGTGACGAAACAACTTCCAGGGCACCACTGGTCCAGGGATGAATATCGGTTTCTAAACCATCAATCCACCCCACACCTCTAGTACACCAGAAGAGATCTGAAAAGATTGGAATTTAAGTGAATTATAAAACCTCCTTGTCCAATTTTGGTAACATGGACGTAACGGCAGGCTTATCTCAGAAAGATCGTGGATCGTTGGTTAGTTGCAACACAGTGAAAATACAATTATTACCCAATGATAAAAGGCACTGTCCAGTCAAGGTTGTATAAAAATATCTACTTTATTATTGCTACAACAGACAGTTCTAGCACACTACAAAATACAATCCACCCTGTAAAGGAACACAAAGGACAGGCATTTTCTCACAATAAAGGGATGCAAGCTGGATACTAACAGGAGGGTAGTTTGTAAAGTGATCAGTCTTACAGTTCAAGGTTATTCAATTCCAGCACCAAGGGGGAAAAGGGTCATAACTGTCTCTAGTGGCCTTCGGAGAAGGACAAGTGCGGGGCAGAACCACAATGTACCTGGTTCTGAAGAAGTTCTTGGCGCACAACAGCATTGAGATGGTTGCAGGGCACTTCAAAGCCCTTGAGACAGAGTTAGTGGCAGGAGACAGCTGCGGGTATCCAGGCGGCAGGCAGTTTGCCAAGTGGGGCTAGACGGATGTCTGCAGTCTGTCCGGCGCAGCGGCTCAGGGCCAAGAATCGTGCTGGTTGGCGGATCTGGAATGCCGGTGGAGGTGGCTCGGACGGAGCTTGTGACTGCGGCATGACAACAGTCAGTTGTGCAGCCAGATGCAGTTCAAGGACTCGACTGTCTCGACAATGTCCTTAAAAGATGGACGCTGGGTGATGCTTGTGTGGCACTCCTCATACACTCGTTCCTGGGCTAGTATCATCCTTTCAAGGTGGATGGCCCAAAGCCCAGGAGAGTGTTTGCAGGCAACAGCCTTGTCCTTTGTCCAGAGATTCTCCAGCACTTCCCACCTAGGAAGCTTGCTGGCAGAACCTAGCAGGGAATACTGTGTGCTGGCTGGTTACAGGTTCTGGAGCTGCTAGGTGGGTCCTCTGAGACCGGTATCTCCCTCTGTTCCCTGGGAGATGTTTAGGGGAGGGATCTCGCTTCCCTCTTGGAACTCCTGGCCTTCCTTCAGTAGAGGAAGATGTAAGGTAGACTGCACCTTCAGCCTGGGTCCAAATGAGTCCTTCTTACTCCTGTTGAAGTCATCAGATGATCCATCAAGTAAGGGGTTCATCTGTCTCTTAAAGCCAAAGGGGCCTCAGTGATTGGTGCAGGCTAGGCCTAACTTAATGAACCAATCCTGGGGCCAACACTTTTCTGTTATGCATGCGGTAGGACCAGAGTGCTCTGCAACAGGACAGACAAGGGGTGACAACACATACCTATGTCCCACCCATCTTCCTGTCTGCTGTAGATCAAAGTGTCTGTCTGGTTATCTGAGCCCTCTCTGACTCTTGAATAAAACACAGGTCTCCCTTGAGGTTTATGCTGCTACAGACTTCCTGTCTCCCCTAAATCACATGCTTCGTTCCTCTGAAAGGGGTCTGCTCTGCAGGGACACCTGCTGTATTTGCTGGACCCAGACAGGCCATACACTGCCTTTCATACAGAGAGGTGAGAACTAGCTTCAAGTTGACACATTGCTTACCAAAGGGGCATTAGTCCCGCCTTCATGTTGCCTGTCCCGCAATCAAGCCTCTCTTCTAGGCTTGCTTCAATTATCTTGTTAGTATGCACTGCTACCAGCCAGATTAGACAAAAGGAATGCAGATCCATGGAGCCTTTTATATTTTTGATTAGGCTGCCCATGGCTGAAGGAAGGTGTGCCTTCCCCCTAATTGAGATGCTTTTATGTACTCGAGGCTGTCACCTTCCAGCTGAATATGACAGAGGAAGATGGCGGCTGTAGGCTGTGTCTTCCCAGAGTAGACATGACAATGCGTTTTGAGCAGAAGCAGATGAAATGTGCACAGAATGGCTTCACACTTTTCTCTGAGGCTGATCTCCCATCATTCATTTTTATTATTAAAAAATTCAAATAGTCCAGGCGAGCGCACTCTACCTGTGCGGATGGTCGAATGGTCTATTGAGTTTTTTAGGATAACCCACTGAAAGCAATTCCCAGACACTGATTCTTCTTTCACTTATAAGTGGGTTAAATCGAGGTTACCTGGTGATCCCATTTCAAAAGGACACCGTTATTCTAGTTCTGGGGTTGCCTTTTTAAAAGTCAATGCTTTTGCATGATGTTAGAAGCATTATCTAGACCCCTAAGTTTAAGGTGCAGGAAAATCAATCCACACTGCGGCTCTGAATATACCTGAAGCTCCAAGAGCGAACATGGCTGAGACATCAAAAGTATCCTCAACTTTTAAAGTTGGTGACTTCTGCAGAAGTCACTGAAAATGTTTAAGTGTTCAATCTTGGGACCCTTAAAGAGGGTTACTGGTTAGGGTTTCATGAATTTAAGAAAGCTCAATCCTTTACAAATGAGCAAAGCCAATAGCGAAACCCCACAGTTATGAGATGGAGCAGCTCTAAGTTTAGGCAGAATCAGTGCAAGTCTTGGTTGTGTTTCGCTTGTGCCTGCTAGTTCTCTGTGGCCAATGGTATTCACTGCAACAAAGACGAATGCAGAGCCTCTCGGTGAAGGTAAAGGGAGCTGTCCTAGTCACAATACAGCTGAGAAGGTTTAGGGTGTGCAGCTGTTAGCCCCCATCGAAGGAGTATGACCGAAGGTCCTTAGACGATGTCGCTGATTTTGCTGGAGCAACAAAAGTAAAACCAGGTTTCTGGGGCTTGGGCAGCCAATCAGGAAACCAGGATTGCAGTCTCAGTGTCCAAAGTGGTGCAAGCGGTGGCATACAACTTCTAAGATAAGGTGCAAGTACTTAAAAGTAGTGTGGTGATCTGCTGACTGTTCCTAATGCCAGACTTTTGAACAGAATCAAAGTATGCTACATAGGTGCTAGACAGTGCTGTTTAACGGAATCCAGAAGCTTTGAGTTAAGTAACTTCACTCTATGTGCCGAGGAAATGGAAGGGAGCATCACTGTGGTTCCTGCTGGTAGCATGGAGTGCAGTGTGGAGCATGCTGGAAATACTTTACCATTAGATTGTAAATTCAGGAGCAGTTGCAGTTGGGCAACCTTTGTCTTCCGTGGGTAGGTCGTCCAATTTTACAGATGCTCTAGTTTGAGTCCCAGAGAACGAAAGCTATGGTGCAGAGACTCCTTTTCTTACAGAGTTCTTAGGGGATGAATGTCCACTCAGCCCTTGATCAGGCATCCAGCACCATTCAAACATTTGGAGGGGACCAAAAAGGTAATGATTGCCACATTCAAACCTTCATGCCCGTCTTCCCAGAAAACACTGAGGATATGGATTCAGAACATCAATTCATGCATCTGGCCAGATCGGGCATACCTTCCAACTCAACTGAATTTGGAAGATGACATTTGCCATGGACACAGTTCACCCTCATACTATGCCCGGTTTCCCTCTTTAGACCTCAATGGGCTCTCACCTATTGAAAATATTACATCTGCTTTCACCGGTTGAGTCACCGGAGAACGGAAGCTTCTGCTTCGTCCAGTCAGTGTTCGAGACTGGTGAGTCAATAGCTTCCAGCAGATATAGTTGGCATTTAAGTCAGTTGCTTCCACAGAGTCGAGACTGTGTTCGGGGTTGAGATGCAGTGGTCTGCTTCTTTGGGTCGAGTCAGGGTCTGGACAGCTCAAAGAGTAGGAAAGTTGTCTGCAAAGCGAAGAGTGCCAAAAGCAGCACCATGGGTCCTGTAGTGGCTCGAGGGGAGTTGAACATGGTCAAGCCAGGTCAAATCGGTCTTGTGGCAATAAAACATGGTGCTTGTGGACTTCTGGGTTGCCGAACTAAGGACAAGACAAGTCCTTAGTTCTGCACTTCCACAACTGGAAGTTCTCTGGTACCTACAAGAGGTCCTTCACCTCCAATGAACAGGATCCTGGTTCTGGGCACACCGAACAGAGAAGCCTTGGTCCACAGCATTGTCAACCCAAATATGCCCTTGGGATGTTTAGGGAACAAAGCTTGCCTATGCTTGGAGTCTTCTGTCTTCACATCTATGCCAAAGGACGTCAGTAGACTGAATTCCCAAGACAGTACCAGTGAATTCTTTTCCTCCTGAAAGTTCAAAGCGGAATCAATTAAGATGATTGGTCCAAAGCAAGCCTGTTGTAAGGGCTCAATTCAGATAATTGCATAAAGTGTCCTTTGCCTTCTGACATCATAACCAGAGTGTTTTGGCTGCAGGACAATGCGACGGGCAAGAGGTTATAGAGAGCCCTACTAGAAACCAAGATGGTGGAACCCCTCTGCTGGCCTACCCATGTATGCTGACTTGAAAATGACTCCTGTAATCAGCACTGTGCTGTGAGTGTGGCTTTAAGTCAGGATTGTCGCGTTGAAGCAATGATTCCATGGGTATCTCCGGTGGAAGGTTCCTGTGCCCTGGGAGGAAGGTGTTGAGCTTCCTCCAGGAGGATCAAAAGGCAGCGTCCTAGCCATTATCCCACAAGGCTGTTGTGGAGAAACCCTGCCCAGACAGCTAATACACATCAGCCATTTCATATCTGAGCACTGTTCACCGAGCTGCCACTAATATGATATTAAATACTGTGGCTGTACAATTGTGTGACCCTATTAGCGCCATGCCATAACGAAGCATGGCATATAATTACAGTTTAACTTGCCACCAGTCTGACTGGGATGCACAGTTATAATAGTTTGAATCAGAGTTGCAGATTCTTACAAACCCCCCTCTACCTGTTGACACTTTGGATTCTAGCAGCTGTCAGGAATTCAAATGAAGCCTTTGTATCTGCCTTTCTGTTGCTGCAGGGCTGGTGCTTGCAGATGACATCCCAAGATGTGTCAAAATATGCTATTGAATTATGACAGAAAAAGTGAAAATAAAAGGATGTTCAGTATGTGCCACAGATTGGAATAGTGAAAGCAGTTACTGTACTCCATTTTTGAAGAGCCTCAGGCTCCCTCCCTCTTCCCCCTTAAAGCCCCCCCGCCACATTTCGGGCCCCCCTAGGGATTACAAAATGCGTCCTAACACCTGCTTAAATTCAGCTGAGGTTTAACCAGAACACATCGACCAGAAATAATTTGTTTTGTCAAATGACAGCCGGGAACTGGAAATGTTGGGTTCTGGTATCATGGGCCCATCCCATTAGCTTACAAAAGTCGAACGTTTTCAACGCTGCCCTGAGCCCGAGCCTATTGTGAGGACATCACACCCCAGAATCAAGGCACATGTAAAGGCTGCAAGTGTGCTCCCTCAGTGAGGATAGCATCTTCAGCACTTTGAGGAATCTTAAAGGCACTACCTATACAAGCAGCCCAAGGGACATGGATTGGCAATTGAGTATTCACAGTGTAAGTGCGAAGAGAGATCTGGAGAGTCAGTAGATTCTATGATGCTGCAGCATTCTGGGACGAGGATGGTAAAAGCAAGTCTCTGCCTTCAATGTCTGTGTATCCAAGCGTAACCCACGCCAAACTTTCACTGCCCACGTTTCACCCTGTCTGAGCAGATGCATTCAATTTAAATCCAAGGTATTTCTAAAGAATTGTTTTCTTTTTTTATTTCAGCCTTTCACATGGATGAGGTTATCTTGTCCAGGTGATGAGACAAAGAGACATAAAGAGGGAACACACATTCTGTAAAAAGGCGGCCTTGTTAATCGGGCCATTATCTCGCTGGCTATCTGTGTCCCTCCTTCAGAGACAGAGAGGCTAATCCCTACCCCAGTCAGGGGTAGGCCTGGGCTGCAGGGCATGTTAATAGGGCAATCTCTGGCGACAACCCAGCCACATAACCTTCAGGTGCTCCTCCCCTCGCCTACGGGCAACAGCACATTAAATACACACATGCATTCTTCTACAAATCAGACCCCTCCCTCTGCAGAGCCTGGCCCGGAGCAAAGCGCCCATCAATAAACAGCAGATGTGCCAGGAAAGACTCGGCAGATTGAAGCGAATCTACCCTGGAATGCCTCCCCGATAGATTTCCTTGTGTGGGCGAAACCACGTCAAGTTAAGGGAGAAACCACCCTATTAAAAAAAGTACATGTTTTAATGAAGCGCTTGCTGAAAAAATAGTGGCTTCATAGACCTGCACATTGAAGGTGTCGCTCTTACCACATTTAGTGTTATTCATTTTTAAAGTATCAGATGGGTGAAAGGCTGAGCGGATCCCAACGAGGTACAGCACTGACGTTCACATAGATCTCTGCAGCAAAAGCATTAGCTCGCTGAGATAACACAAACCCATGCCAAGTATGAACCCAGCCCTATCCAACGCAAATCTCAGCGCCTAATGAAAGGAGAATTGATAAAGCCAATAGGTAGGGCTATACTAAATGTCACATGCATCTCATCTGCCAAGTGGCCTTCATAAGCCTAGAGCAGAGGTGTTCAAACTGGGTGCGGCAGCATCCCCAAAGGGTGCGGTGGGGGGCCAGGGGCACAAGAGCCCAGCATGAAATGTTAAAAAGATAATAATAATTAGATTGGATGGAATGGGCAGGGGCACATCACATGTCGTGGAGCATAAAACTGTCTCAGGCACCAATGAAAAAGTGGCCCGCAGTTGCAAATGGATATTCATTCCTTTAGTCACAGAATGAATAGTAACCAAAGGGGTGTTTTTGTTAAAATGTAAGCAAATTGTGATATTCAAAGAAAATGTATTCAGCATCAATGGTCAAAACTACTAGCTGCATAGTGAAGTAACTCATCAAACTGGCCCACATTGGCCCACACTAGCATTTTGCATTTCTGGTACAGGCATTGCCTTATTGACCTATAGGCCACTCCGAGCGTGGCGGCTCATCCATAATGGGCGAGGGGGCGTCCACCCAGTGACCCCATCACCCATTATGGAGGAGCCGAGGAACCAGCCCAGTGAAACACTGAACATTTCCAAAGCTGCTTTTTCAAGCTATGTGAGTGCTCCTTGGGCTGGCGGAACTGTCAAAGGGAAACACTGTTCCCTTTGACAGTTCAGTGCCCCAGCTGCATATGCTCACTGAGCCATGTAAGGCTGTGGGTGTTTTGCTTTGTCAGCCTTGCATAGCTCATTGGAAATGCTGGCTGGGGCACTGCACGTATGTATGTGCGAGGAGGGGCTTCTGTGCCTCCTTACACATAAGGATGCAGCAGGCTGGAGCGGGGCGTTTCAGCACCGATGCGCAGGCCCCTGCCGAAGGTACGTTTGTGTTTGTTTCTTTTTTTATTTAAATATGTGTTTGAATGTGTGTGTGCTTGTGTTATGAGCGAGTGTATGGTGATGGACGCTCTTGTGAATGATAGAGTGATTACTGTGTGAATGTATGTGTTTGTTTTGGTCCGTTGAGCTGATTTTGGTGAGTGGAGGGTACAGGGGGAAGGAGGGTTGTACAATAAAGGCATTTTAAAAATGACTTTGTTGCACAATCCCCCTACCCACCTGCCAAAATCAGCTCTCCTTCTGAGGCACTGGGGAGCCCAGGGGACAGGGATGGAATGTTTTCCTTTTCACTGGATATCTATCATAGATGTCCAGTCAACCATACCATCCTTTCCCCCTTTGCCTCCCCAGCGCCTTGCATACACACATAGTCATGTTGATTGTGTTAGGCAGTATGGGGCCTAGGGGACAGGGATGGTATCTTTTTACTGGACATCTGTGGTATGGTAGGCTCAAGGAAGGAAGGAAGGAACAGGGGGAAAAAACCACAGACATTCAGAGCCCTTGAATTTCGGAATGATACAAGTCTGCATAGGCAGAGTGAGTGCATGGAACAAGTGCATATAATACAATTAACGGTGTAGATAACAGCAAATAGGTCTGATGGCAAGTTCTGCAGTTTTTCCAAGTGCATTGAGGTGCCACCATGCCAGGCAGGGAGACAAGGGAAAAAACAGGTAGCCGACCTTCAAGGCATGGTGCATTCAGATCGTGCAAGTGCGCAGACAGGTGCAAGAGAGGGGGGACAAGTGCAGAGGGTGGTGGGTGAGAGAGGGGTCCAAGTGTGCCCAGTCAGTCAGAAGCTAGGATAAGTGCTGCAAGATGCCACTCCCATGGGTCATTGGCCAAGTGCAGTAACAATGAGGCAAGTGCAAGGCCCGGAGGCAAGTGCGAGAGGACTGGCGAGAGTGTCAGGGACCTGTGAGACTCTGAGGTAAATCAGGCGGACAGTCAGCAGGCCGCGTGGAAAAGGAGGGTCGAGAGGGATAGAGTGGAGAGAAAGGTTAGCAGAGTAGAGCGAGAGAGAAGGAAGAGGATAAGAGGATGTCTTAAGGTGTTTCCCGAATTTAAGGAGATCAGGCACAAGGCGGAGTGCGGCAGGGGGGCTATTCCAGAGGGAAAGCCCTGCAGAGGATAAAAATCTCTGCTTGAAGAGCCGGTTCACTCGCAGAAGGTTGGAGGTAAATGAGTGGAGGGCTCGGGAAAGACATGCAGACAATGCAGAGGGTCTTGAACTTGATCCTTGCAGCCACAGGGAGCCAGTGGAGGGATTTCAGCGCTGGAGAGATGCGGTCGCTGGGCTTGAGGCCAAGGATAAGTCTCTTGGTTATGTTCTGATGAGTTGCAGAGGGCATAGAGTAGAGGCAGGGAGTCTGGGAAAGAGGCTGTTGCAGTAGTCCAGCCTTGAGAGAACCAGGGCTCTGGAGACAGTGAGCTGCTGGGGGAAGGTGAGAAAAGGAAGAGTACCTCTGAGGAGGTGTAGCTGGTAATTGGACTTTTTAGAGATGTCTGAAATGTGAGTGGAGAAGGAGAGAGTGGAGTTGAAGAGGACTCCAAGGTTTTTTGCCTCGCAGGTGGGTGCGGGTGCAGGGCCAAGAGAGGCCGTCCAGAGTGAGAGTGGGAGCAGGAGTCCTAAAGCAAATTATCTCAGTCTTACTGGCATTGAGGCAGAAGTTGTTTGCAGCACACTATGACTGAATTGCGGACAGACAGTCCAATATGAGCAAGGTAGAGGAGGTGGCTGAGGGTAGCCTGAAAGAAAGTTGCGCTGTCATCCGTATAACACTGGAAGTTAGAGAGGAAAATGGCAATCACACGTGCAAGGGCAGCCATGTAGACATTGAAGAACCAGGCAGATTGGTTTGAACCCTGGGGAGCGCCACAGGTTGAAAGAGTGATAGTAGAGAGAAAGGACCCAAGTTCCATTGGCGGCCAGATAGGAAGGAGGTTAACCACGCCAGAGCCTGACCTGTGATTCCCAGGGTGTCATGCACACGTGCGATCAGGATGTTGTAGTTTACCACTTCAAAGGCAGAGGAGAGGTCAAGAGGAATGAGGACAGAGGGAGTGTTAGTGTCTGGATTTGAGAGCAGGTCTTCACAGGTGGTCAGAAGAGCGGTTCCCATGCCTCTGGATGCTCTAAAGCCAGACTGATGGTCGTGGAAGCAACTAGCAGTTTCAGTGTGGAGGGTGAGCTGAGAGATGGCCAGCTTCTCCAGGAGTTTGCCCAGGAAAGGGGTGATAGAGATAGGGCAGTAGTTTGCCGGAATGGAGGGGTCGCCAGAGGGCTTCTTAACTAGAGGGTGCACAAGAGAGTGCTTAAGAGAAGTTGGGAAAACTCCAGTGGCAAAAGAGAGATTGCAGCGATCAGCCAAGGCTGGAGCAAGAGAGTCAATGGTGTTCTTGATGGTTTTGGAGAAGCAGGGGTCCACCTGTTTGGATGAAGCCTTCATAGTGTGATGGGAGTGAGAGAAGAGAGAAGAAGTGGTGAAGGGGCCAAGAGAGACTCCAGATCTATTGGTAAATGAGGTGGTATGGAGAAGAGAGGAAAGGATGTCTTGGGTGTTTGCGGTGATGTGTGCAGCCAGGACCGAGCAAAGGTCCTGTGTGGGCGTGACAGAAGAGGAGGCTGCTGCACGATCGGCCAGTTCCTTACAGACTTTGAAAAGTTTGGCTGTGTTGTTTGATGCTACGGAGATGCAGGCTTGAATAAAGACTCTTTTCTTGTTGTGGATGCAGAGTTAATATTGCCTTTGAAGGAGGCGGCAGGCCAGAGGGTCCACCCGACGAATTCCATTTCAGCTCAGCTGCCCTACACTTGCATTTAAGGGCAGCCAGATCAGAGTCGTACCAAGAGTTGCACTTTTTGGAAGGCTTCAGTCGGAGCCTCATGACAGGGGCATGAGTATCAAGGGTGTTAGAGATAGAGAGATTGAAGTTAGCGAGGTCTGTGTCAGGGTGGGAGTCAGCCACAGGAGTAGGAGACAGAGGCAAAGGCAGCTGCAATCATTCTTTTAATGGGTCTGGTGATTTTGAGATGAGTGGCTGCGCTGGGTGTGCCGATGCATGAGGAGAGGAGAGCTTCAAGTGTGATGAGAGAAGAGAGTGGTCCGTTCCAGAGAGAGAGAGGTAGTGAGAGGGATAGAGAGAGGGATGTCAGTAAATATGAAAGAATCCAAAGTACAGCCCACTGTGTGCTTGGAGCCAGAGGATAAGATAGAGAGGGAGAGAGAATTGCATAGGTTGCGGATGGGTTCTGGGGAGTCGGGAGAGTCCAGATGGATGTTGAGATCACCCAGCAGGAGGAGTTGAGAGGAGGAGGAAAGTAGAGAGGAGGCCAGGTCAGCCCATTCCGATAGGAAGAGAGTGGACTATCCTGGTGGCCGATATAAGATGGCCACAAGGAGAGAAGATTTAGGAGAGAGTGAGAGCCTTCCGACTAGGCATTCGAAGGAAGAATAGGCCTGAGTAGGGATGATGGACACAGGTATCAATTCTGGGAAGATCAGGGCCACTCCCCCTCCTGACCCCTTGGGCCTGGGCACAGAGGATCTTGTATCCTTCAGGGAGGAGTGTGCCAAAGCTTGTGACAGAGCTGTCCTTGAACCATGTCTCTGTGACGGTGAGCACATCAAGATCCATGATTTCAAGGAAGTTGCTGATGTCAGACGAGGTTTGATAGCAGAGTGAGAGTTAAGTGTGGCAATAAGTGCCATCTTTTAAGGTCTTATGCGAGGGGCGCAGGGGAGGGTGGTCCCCCCGAGGGTGGCAGAAGAGCCAGAGGGATAGTGGGGGGTGGCAGAGGAGCCAAGGCCGACAAGAGAGCCGGGACAGTGAGGAAAGGCGAGAGAGCCTGTGCAGAGGGAGAAGTAAGGTTTGAGAGGCGAGGTAGGAGCCTGTTAAAGAGGAGATGGTTGGCTTAAGGACCCTGAACCATGATAAATCCATTCAGATATACATTAATGATGACCCTCGAAATGGTTAAGAGGTCAAGGAGGACCTCCCAGTGGATGCCACCATTAATGGGAGAAGAGGCGATAGGAGAAAGAAAGGCGACCATGTGGAGAGTCCACAAGTCGGGTGAGGGAATGACAAAGAGGATGTCTGTGAGAGTCTCTCCGGCGGAAGCCGTGAAATAGGTGTCTGCAATAGGAAGGCCTGGGTTGGAGCTCAGTATATCCTTCTCAAGTTTCTTCCGGACAGATTTAGTGATAGTAGAGGGATATGGAATAGAGAAGCAGTTAGGGAAGATAGGAGAGATACATGGCGACATGGTAGCTGCAGTGGTGAGGAGGACACTTACCAGGCTGATGTACTGAGGCACAAGGAGGTGGGGTGGGTGGGGGAATAACACAGGGGGTGCAGGACAGTGGGTGGGGGGAGGCACAGAGGATAAGGTAGGATGTGTAGGATGTTAATGCAGGATGTACTAACAGCAAACACTATTTTTAAAGGTAGTAAAGCAACAGTTGTGCACCCAGCAAAAAGCATTTTTTCTTTTTAATTTTTTTTAAAATGGTAACAGCAAGTACACATCCGTGTTCGATTTTAGCTAAAGCAGAATGAAACGCAATGCAGCATGTTCACACAGCCAAGTTCGATATCAGGCACAGCAGAATGAAACATAAATGTCCAGTAAAAAACATTGTGCCTGCCCCCTGCACCCCCCAGCTCCAATTGCAAACTGTTTTGCTTTTTACCCAGTTTTTCTTAATGTATGCTCTAAAACCCAACATGTTAACATATTATTGAAATAAAAATCTCCACGGGAAAACCCCTGAATCCCCCTTGATTGGTTTGGGCTCCCTCGCTGCACTCAGTCGCTGTGGCATATCTGATAGAAATATTTATGTCCCTTCACTTCAAAAATTCACCAGCCACCACTGGCCCTGGAACTGTACTGAGAGCAAGATGGGGGAGCCCAGGGACTGTGATGGGAGCAGGATGGGCGGGAGCAGGTTTTGGAGGGCCCAGTTTCTGTGGTGGGGTGGGGAGAGCACAGGGACTGGGCTAGGAGTGGGATGAGGAAGTCCAGAGACAGTGATGGGAGCAGATGGGGGAGCCCATGGACTATACTGGGAGAAGGGTGCAGTGACGGCGCACAATAGTTCATAGCCATTTGGACCCACAGTCCATTTGGCATTTTTGGGGTGGCCCGGCCTGCCCATATTTTGCTCGGGGGTGGGGGGCTCAGGCCTAATATGTTTGAAGACCACTGGCCCAGAGACAGGCTATGCAATAATAAGGCATGGCATTCATATGGCATGAGTAACCACAAATTCACATATCTGCCCATTATGTGCCAAGTTAAGCCATATATGTTCATCTACAGTCAGTGTATGGCCAGGTCTAGATGAATATGCCCACCCAGGTATAGCTGATATCCCAGATCCAGATACAGGTAATTTGCAATGGCACAATCTCGAGGGTATTATTTGTTTGGCATTTGTAACAGCCTCATGTAGAAAATGTCAGTTTAGAGCATGGCATTGCAAGAGACAGATGGCTCAAATATAATTCATGAGTGGGAGAGGGGAGGAGAGGGAGGGGGAGGGGTGTGGTAACAAATTAGTGTTTCACAATTGCATTAGGGTTATTATGCAAGAAAGGACAGGCACCATTTTATAATACATCTGAAACAAGGGTATTTTTTCTATTTGAAGGGGTAAGAACGTTGAAGAGTACTGGCTATTGCACTGTGAATAAGTGACCTCCAAAGGGTTGTCTTAGAAATCTTGGAACAGAGTGAAATAGCGGGGACCTAGACGATCACAAAGGGTCCCTGAGGGCTGTACTGGTATTCCACAAGACAAAGATTCTCAACCACACGTCAACCTTAATTCAGAACAGCGGCCTCAGAGGACTGCATTTCCCAGAATTCACTCTGACTCATTCAGTACTGATGTTCACATGGGAATGTATAATCTACATCATACACTTTTCTTGTAGGATCACATCTAAGGTAATTCCAACTCTAAGCAGACAACAAGACCCAGGTGCCTCTTAAGCCAATACATGACTCAGAGACAGAATAAATGTCCCTTGACCTCTTGGCACATATTCACCAATGGACATATTTAAGTTGTCTGCTCCTCAATGGCTCAGCAACGGAGATTCTATTGTTAGGCTGTGATGAAACCTAATTTGCCCTCTTGGTTGGGTGACACCCTTAAGCCTGCACCCATGGTTAGGAATCTGAGCATCCTTTTCCATTCGGGGCGTACCTTCATATCAGATGTACTCAGTGAAGGAGGAACCTCGCAAACTAAATTCAGAGAATCGAATAGAACATATGGAATCACTGGTCCTTTCATGGTTAGATACTTTCTGTACTATTTACTTCAATCACTCCAATTTCTAGATTCTAAAACTAGAACTACTCCAGAACGCGGGAACTAGAGCATGTCTTGATCCCCAAAAATATGATCACATGTTCCTATCCCTAGCAAATCCAAAATGCTCCCAACGTACCTAGAGAAATCTTCACAATCTACAAAGAATGCACGAAACCGTGCCAAGATTCCCCCAGTGGAAGAACCATGCACAATTTAAACAATAAACTAATTGTGTTCTCCAAACCCAAGGTAGGCGACATCAGATCAGCAATCCAGTCTTTCTGCAAAGCACTTCCCTTCCCATTTGGAATCCAAGTCCTTCACTGAATTTACAGCAGTTCTGTAGTCAGACAATGTACAAGTAATCAGCAGCATGAATAAGACCAAGTGCACAGACAATGTCATGATCAGTTTACCTGGCCAGAACTCTTTGCCATTCCTTGGTTGCCCCAGTCACAGGCAATGACTCCCTGTTATCTGGCACAATGCCTCTGCCCCTAAAATAAGTTTTGAAAAATCACTTTATGAAGAAAATAAAGCAGATTCTACCGATCCAATGAATTACTTGACCATCACCAATCTCACCTCACTGGCACCAGTCAGTGAAGGATTAGCAACAAAACAATCCCAATCTTCAGCCAATCCAACCATTTTTTGCATGGCAGACAGTGTGGTTTTCACCCACAAAGAATTACAAAATGGTCTTGAATAGACACCAGAGAAGGAACCCTGGAGAACCTGAAACAAAATCTACCAGCTGCTAAACCCCTCCTACACCGCTCAGCAGAGAAGGACACTTTTTTTTTTTTTTTAAACTTTTATTTATTGGCACAGAGGTCAAGACAGGCACATTTCAACTTACATAGTAATAAGCTAACAACATAATCGTACAATCGGCACCACACCATGGTCAGGGTATACATCACAGGCTGATAATAACTGATATCGCGGGGAGGCGTTGAAAAGCAAGCGAAATAGCTAAAACCAATAGGAAAAGTTAGGTCATCTGTGGCATGTCGGGTTGTCCTGGCAGGGGAGATGAGGTCAGTTCCACTTCATCTCTGCCATTTAGATAGCTACAAAATTCTGACCAGACGTTTTTGGGTCGAGATGTCGGGGGTAGGGATCCAATGTATTCCTCCTCGCACATTTGTGTCCAGGTAAGGGCTTTCAGCCACATCGTAAAAGTGGGAGGATTGCGGCGCTTCCAGTATTGCAATGTACATTTTTTGGCCACCATAATATTTACATTTACAAATTTTGCCATTTTCCTTACATTCTCACCCTCCCAAGTACCAAATAGTATGGCAAGTGGGTCCATAGACACCGGAGACCCCACTATTTCAGAGAGTGCCTCTGTCACGGCCGTCCAGAACGTGTCGAGGGCGGGGCAGGCCCAGAACATGTGTATATGGTCTGCCTCACTGGATTTACATTTGGGGCACACAGGGGTCTGGGTTCCTGTGAATGACGCCACTCTATGCGGTGTATAATAGAGCCTATGGAGGAGCTTAAATTGTATGCAGCGGAATCTGGCGCTTAGGGAGACCCTACGTGTGTGTGTACACATTATGCCCCAGAGATCGTCGGTGATTGCAACTCCTAGTTCCCTGGCCCAAGCCTCGCGTGGTTTAAGAGAGTTGTCCGCAGTGTTATTTAGTTGCATTTTATACAGATTAGAAATTATGCTTTTGGCACCTCCGGAGTTTGCTATATATTGTATTTCGGGAGAATCGGGGGGTTCAATAGGGCATGAGGGCCACATCGACCGCACTGCAGCTCTAAACCTATAATACTGCAGCATTTCGAGTGGAGAATTGGAGTGGTCATGGCGCCATGTTTGGGGGGTAATGAAAACACCATCGGGGAAGAGATCCGCAAGGGCACGGTATCCCATGGTTTCCCAGTGGCGTATGAGGTTTAGGTCATGTGTGGGGGGGAGTCCGGGGAACTGCCACAGGGGAAGCCACTTGTAGTATGGGCGCTGTTCCTGGTCAGAGCCTAGGATGCTCCCCCAGGCTCTAATCGTAGCGGACACCGGGTCCGCATGAGCATCTGTTTGGAAAGCTCGGTTCAGTAACAGGGACATGATATTAGTTCCACCTCCCGCCAGTTTCTCAAATTTTATGTGTATAGGCGGATTCTGGAGCGTGTACCAATGGGAGGCATGATGGGCCTGTGCAGCATTCCAGTATAGGCGAAGGTCTGGGGCCGCGAAACCCCCTTTGTCGTAAGGCAGCGTCATGTGTTGCCACTTCTTGCGGACCGAGCCTGGATGCCAGAGAAATTGTGCGCACTCCGAGTGGAGCTTCTTAAAGTATTGGACCCCAGGCCAGATCGGCACGTTAGCAAAGACATACAGAAGTTTGGGGACCACTACCATCTTTATTAGAGAGAGTCTGCCCGCTAGGGATAGAGGTAGATTGCGCCACCTGGAGAACTTGGAGATGACCAGGTGGGCCACTGCCTCGTAGTTGTCCGTCAATAGAGAGGCCTTGGTTAATGATATTTGTACCCCGAGATACCTAACCCCACCCGGGGACCAGCATAGAGGGTACTCACAAGACGGTCGTTGGGTTGCCACAGTAAGGGGGAAAATTTCTGACTTGGAGTAGTTGATTGTGAAACCTGAGAACGTACCTATCTTAGTGATATCACGGATGATCGGGTCCAAATGTGTGGAAGGATTTCTGACATACAAGAGCACGTCATCTGCATATAAAGAGATGATCTCTGGTGCATCTATTATTCGTATGCCTTTATTGACGTGTATGGTCCGCCATGGGTTCTATGGCGAGCGCAAAAAGGAGGGGCGAGAATGGGCATCCCTGACGAGTGCCCTGTGTAGCGTAAAGGGAGAGGAGGGAACTGAGTTCACAAGAACTTTAGCTTGTGGGTCCGTGTATAACAGTTTTATGTAAGAGGTCATTTTGGGACCCACACCCATTTTTTCCAACACGGCCCACAGATATTGCCATGAGACCATATCAAAAGCCTTTTGGGCATCTAGTGTTACCGCCACTGCGTCCGCGCCTGGGTCAATTCTGGACATCACATTAAACAGGCGGCGGATGTTCAGAGCTGGGGATCGACCCGGGATGAAACCGCATTGGCCCTCGTGTATCATGTGGGACATGAATGGGAGAAACCTATTAGCAATTATCTTGGCGAAGATTTTCGTGTCGGTGTTAATAAGAGATAGGGGCCTGTAAGACCCACATTCGTCTGGGGGCTTTCCATGTTTGGGGAGGACAGTTATTAAGGCTTCCCTAAGGGAGGGGCGGAGGCAGTTCAAACGAAGTGATTCAGCCCAGACCCTGTATAGCACAGGCGCTAGTATAGCCACATGCTCCTGGTAGAACTCGGAAGTGAGCCCATCCGGGCCAGGCGCCTTGTTTTTGGGGAGGCCCGATATCACCTGAACTATCTCCTCCAGGGTGAATGGGGCGTCTAATATTTCCCGGGTGTCTTGGGAGATAAGGGTCATAGGGATGCTCTCAAGGAGGTTGTCCAGGTCTTGGGCGGAGTGTTCTGGTTGGGGGCCATACAGCGTGGCGTAGAAGCTAGCGAAAGTGTCTAGAATGGATTGGTCTGACCAGTGCCTCACCCCACTGCCATCTATGATATTGTCAATGCGGGTCCCCCCAGTCTCAGCACGCACTAGCCTGGCCAGGGTTCTACCCGGCCTGTCTCCCTCCCCATATCTGCGGGCCGCCACAGGGCGTGTAAAGTATTGCACCTCCCTCATAGCATGTGACTCAAATTTTTCCAGCTCTGATCTGATTGCAGCTAGGGTCACTTGGGACTGCGTGATCAGGTATTCCTGTTCGAGTGCTTTGAGCTTGGTCTCCGAGTTGGTTAAGGCCCGCCTTATAGTCTTCGGGACCCCAGCTTCTCTAGAGATACACATCCCCCTGATGTAGACCTTGAACGCCTCCCATCGAATTCCCAAGGGTGTATCAGTTGTATTGTTCTTTTCAAAGAATGTAGTTATATCGGATAGAATCTCGGCTTTAAAGACAATGTCTGATAGGGCGGTGGATTTGAAGCGCCAGTGGGGTCTCAGCGGCACTGCGTCACCGAGTTGAATCTGTAGGAGTACAGGGGAGTGATCGGATAGCGTACGGGCCAGTATCGTGACATCTGAGACCTTCCCTACCAGTCTGCCAGAGAGTAGAAATAGATCTATTCTCGAGGAACTGTCATGTACAGTGGAACAGAAAGTGTAGTCTCTGTCGTGGGGGTGGAGCGTTCTCCATATATCATGTAAATTGAGAGAATCCATATGTGAGAGGAGACGTTTGGTCGCTCGTGGTGTGGGTCTGCGACTGGACGTCGTCCTATCTAGTAAACTGTCCAGTGCTAGGTTCATGTCTCCTCCCCATATTATGGGGACGTCAATGTATCTCATGAGTATGGCCGTCACTCCGTCGAAGAACTTGGGGGAGTCAATGTTGGGCGCGTATACGTTGACCAGTAGGCATTGTTCGTGAGCCAAAGTGCAATGCAGGATCACATATCTGCCTTCTGCGTCAATGTGCGATGAGTGGAGGGTAAAATGGATAGACTTGTGGATGAGAGTCAGGACCCCTCTGGCTTGGGTGGAGTATTGGGTGAAGTATCTATTAAGACCCCACGTTTGTGCAATGTTCGATGATAGGTGTTTAAGGGCATGTGTCTCTTGCAGTAGGAGAACCTTGGCCCCGTGTCGTTGCGCGTAGGCCGCAATCCTGCGAGATTTCGTGAAATTTGTCAGGCCATGTACATTCCATGACATCATTTTAATCGCCATGTAGGCAGCCTACGGGACATCCCAAGTAAAGGTGCAGCCCTCGGTAATCGCCATGAGTGCTGCCATGTCGCACCGTTGCCATCGTGTGTGACCCGCCCTAACCCCTGCGCCATTTTGAATGTAACCATCCCCAACTTTCCAACCCCCCGCCCTCACCGCCCTGTCCCAACTAGCAGTGTGTAAGAACCCACCCTCGAAATGGACCACTGGATGCCAACCCCAACTTGGCAATGCATGAACTAAAGCCCAACAGGGGCGCAAACACAAACATTTCGATTCTACAGGAATTGCAGCTGCAGTGGGGGCTACCGCTGCCGTTCCGCCCACCAGTTTGGATACGAATCTTGAATAAACCATAAAATCACAGGTTCGGCTAACATACATAAGGTTACAGAGCTAGGATGCACGTATTAGCGGGTTTCAAGACTAGCTCGTAGAGAGAGGACAGCGGCCAGTTCTAGTTGTTGTCCATCGGGGCCTCAGGCGGCTCCGCCAATGGAATCTGTGCCTCTATGAACTTAACGGCCTCGTCCGGGACCGTGAAGAAGTAGAGCTTGTTACGATGAGTGAATTTAAGGCGTGCGGGGAAAAGCATAGCATATTCAATCTTCCTATCGCGTAGCATTTTCTTCACCCCAATGAATCTGCGTCTCTCCGTTTGCACTCCTACTGAAAAGTCGGGGAAGATCCTAATTACTTGTGAATCCAACCTTAATTCCCCCTTCTCCCTGGCCAGGCGGAGTATATGATCCCTGTCCTTGTAGCTGAGCAGCTTTGCTATGATAGGTCTGGGGAAATCCCCTGGCCGTGGTCGAGGTGCCAAGGAGCGGTGAGCTCTTTCGATCGTGAAGAATGGCGAGAGATCAGGGTCATCCAGGAGATCTCTGATGAGTTTTTCCACCGCTAGTTCCATTTGCCCTTTGAGTGCAGTTTCGGGGACCCCGATTATGCGAATGTTATTTCTCCGTGACCTCCATTCGAGGTCATCGCATTTAGATTTGACCTGTTTCATGTCTCGGACGAGCTCTGACACTGTGTTTTGCAGAACATGCACGTTGTCTTCAGTGGTGCCAGTCCTTTGCTCCACTTCGGTAATCCTAGCCCCGTGCTGGTCAAGCTTAGCCCTTAGTGACGCCACATTTGCGTTAATATCATCCAGTTTTTCATGGAATGCTGCAAAGTTTTTAGCCATGGATTCCATCATAGTGGCCAAGTCCGGTTGAGGGGGGTCCGGCAGGAGGTCGCCTTCCTCCTGGACTGCAGCGGGTGATGCCTGGTCACCCCTGGGTGTCGCCCTGGCGAACTTGTCCATAGCCCCGGCCTTGTTAGTGGCTCGCGATCTGTTAGACATTCTTCTGGGGGAGAGTCAGGGCTAGTACAGCGTTGTAGGTGGTGGAGAAGGCCCGGATCGTACCGTACTGTGCCGGACCGCACTGAGGTCCCGTCGCGGCCACAGGCGATGCTGGCGGATTGTCACCACAGGGGCCGAACGGGCGAAATTGTTCAAAGCTACTTGCGTCTAGATAGTGGGATGATTTCCCCCTTCTGCAGCCTCCTGGAACCAGCCGTTCCGAGTGGGAGATTCCCAGCGCTTGCGCATGTGGAGTCCATTCAGCCAGGGCCCCTCCAGGTGGCCATAACAGCGAAAGGATAGCAATTCCCGGTGGGATGAGCGCGGAGGGCCCCAGGCACCGTGGGACAGAGAGTTGGGGGAGCGTGGAGCAGGCTTGTGTTTAGGCAGTCCCCCCCGGGCTGTACCCCAGCACCGTGGGCACAACACTAGTAGCGGGGTGGATGGGGGACCCCCGGCGGTGCATATAACAGGCACAAACACCCACCTTATAGCCTGTAGGGTGGCTGGACCCATATGTTCCTCGGCGCAGGATTGGGGCCAACAAGGTGCGGGAGCTGCGGCCAGCCAAGGGGCAATGTCGGGATCTTCATGTAACAGGTGAGTGTCCCAAAGTCGGCACAGGTGCGCCACAGGGGGGGGGAAGCGCCGGTTGCTCCTCAGTGGGTCGAGGGGGCCAGTCCCGTTTCTTACTGCAGGCCGGAGACCACGCTGCGTGGGTGGTGGGCGAAGCAGGAACGCTCTCACGGTGTCTCCGTGTTGTCGGGCCCCCGAGCGTGTGTCCCGCCGCCTCTCCGCACAGTCCAGGCAGTCCGGGATCTCCCAGTCCGGGGGGGGGGCGCACATGTGTGCCAGTGGGCGCCGGGGCTCCAGCCCAGCCCACGGCCGCAGGAACGGCCCGGCAGCCGATGGAGCCGCCGCGCCGAGCGGGCGAGCCACACGCACACGACCGGGGCTGCGGGTGTCTCAGGCCCCGCCTCGCCCGGCACGCGCGGGGGAGAGGATCCAGCCGATGCAAGGGGGCCGCAGTAACCAGCCGATGCGAGGGGGCCGCAGGCAATCAGCCGATGACGGTGCTCAGAGATGGAGCGCGGCAGCGTCCCGGCAGCCGACGCTGCAGCGGGCAAGAGCGGCCACTCGAGGAGGCCGGATGCCGCCGCAGGCCCGGGCGCCCGATACTAAGGACGCCAGCTCCGATTCCACCCCAGATTTCAGGCACGAGGAGAGGAAAGTAGCAGCAGCAGGATCGTGGCCGTGGTGGTAGGGGATGATTAGGATTAGCGCCGATAAAAAGCAGATTCTGGTGGACAGGAACGGAGCTCGCTGGCTAGGCAGCCATATTGCTTGGCTGCTCAACAGCGCCCCCCAGAGAAGGACACTTTTGACCACAAAATCCCGATTACCTCAAAGCTTCCCTGGGAATCGACAGAACAGCCTTGAAATTGATCAACTTCTTCCTAACAGATGGGACGGCACAAGTGAATTTAGGCCAATTCCTTTCTGGAACCCACATCCCAGGTCTGCGGGGTAAAGACGGCCCTCATCTCATTGACTGTTCAATGCCAACAACAACATCTCTCTTGCTGCACTCATAGTCCCCTTCAGCCTCGTGAACCACATATAAACTGATGACACACAAGTGAGGATCAACCTCCGGAACAGCTCATCTGACGTCTCCAGATCGCGCCTTTCCCTATTGCTCCACGACAAATGATGAAGGGCTATTGTTTATTTTTGAATATCACAAAACTAGAAATCCTGCTCTGCAGTTCTGTTCAAACATCAGACATCCCTCAGATTTTCGCCATTATCCTTGAACCTACTTCTTCCCACAGGTCAGAATCCTGGAGTAATATTTGACCAGCAGCTTTCCTTCATGCCACCAGGAATCTGCCCTCCTTCCAAGCCTAATTTATCAAACCAAAATGACACTTAGTGACCCTCTCACCAACTCGTCTGCTCACGGTCACACATTCACCTACTCATTGCATCCACCACAGGGACCGCCTCCACTATCAGTGTCTCGTCCTACGTCACCATTACTGGTACAATTGGCATGCCTGTTATTCAAAAAATACAAATACAGAAATATTTAAGAGAACAAAATATGGAGGAAGACAATTGAGCACCTGGCGGGCACTATTATGGAACAACCTACCAGACGCCCTGAGTTCACAAGAGAGGCGCCAAAGACCGTGTTCGTGCAAACGTTCAGCTGATACCATGCAGCATTTTCATTCTAAAGGCCATGCTTCCCAAAATGCCTCGCACACCACTTCCTCACTAGCCATGCTGACCATTAACAGCTGGTGGAAGCGGCCCACCTGAGCCCAGACGGCGCTTGTTATGATGAAATCTGAGCCCGAGGCAGGTGATTATTAGGTGTCGTTAAGAGCCTCCGTTTGCTTAGTCCAGGCAGCTGTGGCCATTGATACAGCGAGCCTGTTGGGCCTGACCTTCCGGTTCCCAGGTCCAGATTTTCGAGTTGTGCATCCTCTGCAGAGTTGTCTCGCTTCTGTGGCACCCCTTGATAAGCACGCTCTTGTTCATGTGCCCACACCAACACAGTGCCCCATATTCCTGGATCTGCCCACGTTTGCAGGGCATCTAGTTTTTGACTTTGTACTGATTTGCAGGGAGTCCTGCACATATAATATTCCTCTCTCTAGCACCCGTTTATTTTACTTTTCCTTCCCTCTCTGAGGATGGGAGGGGGTTGGGCTTGGTTCTTGATCTTTCCCCTGCTCTTTGCTTTTTAGAAGGAGTATGAGATGTCTGTTCTCCCTCTTTTCTTCTCTGCTTTGCTTCCTTGGCCTCCTGTTGCTGTTTGGCGCAGTGTTCCTGCCGGCAGCTGTGCACTTGCCAATGTTTACCTTGCTATCCTGTAAGCGCTATTCCTAATCTGCTTGTTGCCTGCAGTGTTCAGCCTTTGTTGTTATAGTCTTTAGTGTTCCTGTTTTAGTGACAGATTCTACAGGCACTGCTGCCAGCCTAGGTGGTGTTTCATGTCCTTGTGAGTACTGTCTTTAAGTTGCCTTATATAACACTGCCAAGTTAGCAGCTCACACGGCCTACCATTGATTGCTCTGCGACAACAATTGTAAATGAGGACCTTACTGAGCTTTTACATAATCAGGAGTTTCTGAGTGTTTACCGACCCACAGGGCACCCAAGACAGGGGAGCACCCTACTTCTTCACATCCCGCACCCCCTGCACGCTCCATCACCACTTTCAGAAAGAGTCTCAAAACATACAAGTTTGCCCGCACATAGCCCCACCCCTCCATCGCTCCAGCTTCCACTTGTCAATCATAATTTTCTATTTGATCCTGAAACATTTTGCATCTTCTAGTTGACCTTCCACGTTTTCACCTTTTAAGGTGCGCCAAGACCCTCTGGGTAGGGGCAGGACTGAACAAAATAAATAAATAAATCCATAAATAAATACAACTCCCCTCTACGCCCCTTTGTCCGCTTTAGAATTTCTACAAGAGCCTCCTCATCGTTCACAAACTGGATGTGTATGTGGTATTGGTTATGTAGTTATGGTTAAGTTGGTGTTTCCATAGGAAGAGCACTTTTTGGGCGGCTTATAACTTCGCTCTCCCTGGACGAATCCTCACCAAACTTTGCAAAAAAAAAAAGTATTTGGGTCACTCTGAATTTCTTTGCAAAGTTTGCTGAGGATTCGTCCAGGGGGTGCAACGTTATAGGGGGGGGTCCCAAAACTTCGGATTTACACCAAAAGTGTGGCAGGAGCTGCGGCTTTGTCCCGAAAGCGTGCTTTGCTTTATTTGGTGTAAATCCGTCCAGTAGTTTTTAAAAAAATGACAAAAATGTAAGTGAAAAAAATTAGTGATATCTGTGTTCGCTTCGTGGACACACTTCCCTGTTCGCTCCGTGGACAGGACAGTGATTGGGCAAGCAGCTTGCGTGATCTCCGCGGACATCTGACGTGCTCTCTCATTGGATGCGGTGAAAGCGTGCAGTGCGTCTGGCTTCAGAGACGCCCGCTATCTTTGTTCCTCGCCGCCTGCACAGTAAGTCTTGTGTCTGTCTCCTGTTCCTCCCACCCCCGCTCATGCCCCGTGTCCTACTTGTCCCCCCCAGCCCCACTCATGCTCCGTGTCTACCCTGTTCCTCCAGCCCCCCGCTCACGCCATCAGCACACGGTGGCCAGCGAAGGGCCGAGGAGCGGGATCTGCCGCCTGCAAATGAACGCCGTGTGTCTCTCTCCCTCCCCTCCACCTCCCGCTCAAGCCCCGTGTGTCTCTCTCCCTCCCCCCACCCCCCGCTCATGCCCCGTGTGTCTCTCTCCCCTTCCCCCACCCCCCGATCATGCCCCGTGTGTCTCTCTCCCTCCCCCCGACCCCTGCTCATGCCCCGTGTGTCTCTCTCCCTCCCCCCACCCCCGCTCATGCCCCGTGTGTCTCGCTCCCTCCCTTCCACCCCCGCTCATGCCTTGTGTGTCTCTCTCCCCTTCCCCCCACCCCCTGCTCATGCCCCGTGTGTCTCTCTCCCTCCACCCCACCCCCACTCATGCCCCGTGTGTCTCTCCCCCTCCAGCCCACACCCCGCTCATGCCCCATGTGTCTCTCCCCCTCCCGCCCACCCCTCGCTCATGCCCCGTGTGTCTCTCTCCCTCCCCTCCACCCCCGCTCATGCCCCATGTGTCTCTCTCCCCTTCCCCCCAACCCCCGCTCATGCCACGTGTGTCTCTCCCCCTCCCGCCCACCCCCGCTCTTGCCCCATGTGTCTTTCGCCCTCCCGCCCACCCCCGCTCATGCCCGATGTGTCTCTCTACCTCCCGCCCACCCCGCTCATGCCCCGTGTGTCTCTCCCCTTCCCCACACCCCCGCTCATGCCTTGTGTGTCTCTCTCCCTCCCTTCCACCCTCGCTCATGTCCCGTGTGTCTCTCTCCCCTTCCCCCCACCCCCTGCTCATGCCCCGTGTGTCTCTCTCCCTCCCCCCCACCCCCGCTCATGCCCCATGTGTCTCTCTCCCCTTCCCCCCAACCCCTGCTCATGCCTCGTGTTTCTCTCCCCCTCCCGCCCACCCCCGCTCTTGCCCCGTGTGTCTTTCCCCCTCCCGCCCACCCCCGCTCATGCCCGATGTGTCTCTCCCCCTCCCGCCCACCCACGGTGTAAATCCGTCCAGTAGTTTTTAAAAAAATGACAAAAATGTAAGTGAAAAAAATTAGTGATATCTGTGTTCGCTTCGTGGACACACTTCCCTGTTCGCTCTGTGGACAGGACAGTGATTGGGCAAGCAGCTTGCGTGATCTCCGCGGACATCTGACGTGCTCTCTCATTGGATGCAGTGAAAGCGTGCAGTGCGTCTGGCTTCAGAGACGCCCGCCATCTTTGTTCCTCGCCGCCTGCACAGTAAGTCTTGTGTCTGTCTCCTGTTCCTCCCACCCCCACTCATGCCCCGTGTCCTACTTGTCCCCCCCAGCCCCACTCATGCTCCGTGTCTACCCTGTTCCTCCAGCCCCCCGCTCACGCCATCAGCACACGGTGGCCAGCGAAGGGCCGAGGAGCGGGATCTGCCGCCTGCAAATGAACGCCGTGTGTCTCTCTCCCTCCCCTCCACCTCCCGCTCAAGCCCCGTGTGTCTCTCTCCCTCCCCCCACCCCCCGCTCATGCCCCGTGTGTCTCTCTCCCCTTCCCCCACCCCCCGATCATGCCCCGTGTGTCTCTCTCCCTCCCCCCGACCCCTGCTCATGCCCCGTGTGTCTCTCTCCCTCCCCCCACCCCCGCTCATGCCCCGTGTGTCTCGCTCCCTCCCTTCCACCCCCGCTCATGCCTTGTGTGTCTCTCTCCCCTTCCCCCCACCCCTGCTCATGCCCCGTGTGTCTCTCTCCCTCCACCCCACCCCCACTCATGCCCCGTGTGTCTCTCCCACTCCAGCCCACACCCTGCTCATGCCCCATGTGTCTCTCCCCCTCCCGCCCACCCCTCGCTCATGCCCCGTGTGTCTCTCTCCCTCCCCTCCACCCCCGCTCATGCCCCATGTGTCTCTCTCCCCTTCCCCCCAACCCCCGCTCATGCCTCGTGTGTCTCTCCCCCTCCCGCCCACCCCCGCTCTTGCCCCATGTGTCTTTCGCCCTCCCGCCCACCCCCGCTCATGCCCGATGTGTCTCTCTACCTCCCGCCCACCCCGCTCATGCCCCGTGTGTCTCTCCCCTTCCCCACACCCCCGCTCATGCCTTGTGTGTCTCTCTCCCTCCCTTCCACCCTCGCTCATGTCCCGTGTGTCTCTCTCCCCTTCCCCCCACCCCCTGCTCATGCCCCGTGTGTCTCTCTCCCTCCCCCCCACCCCCGCTCATGCCCCATGTGTCTCTCTCCCCTTCCCCCCAACCCCTGCTCATGCCTCGTGTTTCTCTCCCCCTCCCGCCCACCCCCGCTCTTGCCCCGTGTGTCTTTCCCCCTCCCGCCCACCCCCGCTCATGCCCGATGTGTCTCTCCCCCTCCCGCCCACCCACGGTGTAAATCCGTCCAGTAGTTTTTAAAAAAATGACAAAAATGTAAGTGAAAAAAATTAGTGATATCTGTGTTCGCTTCGTGGACACACTTCCCTGTTCGCTCCGTGGACAGGACAGTGATTGGGCAAGCAGCTTGCGTGATCTCCGCGGACATCTGACGTGCTCTCTCATTGGATGCGGTGAAAGCGTGCAGTGCGTCTGGCTTCAGAGACTCCCGCCATCTTTGTTCCTCGCCGGCTGCACAGTAAGTCTTGTGTCTGTCTCCTGTTCCTCCCACCCCCGCTCATGCCCCGTGTCCTACTTGTGCCCCCCAGCCCCACTCATGCTCCGTGTCTACCCTGTTCCTCCAGCCCCCCGCTCACGCCATCAGCACACGGAGGCCAGCGAAGGGCCGAGGAGCGGGATCTGCCGCCTGCAAATGAACGCCGTGTGTCTCTCTCCCTCCCCTCCACCTCCCGCTCAAGCCCCGTGTGTCTCTCTCCCCTTCCCCCACCCCCCGCTCATGCCCCGTGTGTCTCTCTCCCCTTCCCCCACCCCCCGATCATGCCCCGTGTGTCTCTCTCCCTCCCCCGACCCCTGCTCATGCCCCGTGTGTCTCTCTCCCTCCCCCCACCCCCGCTCATGCCCCGTGTGTCTCGCTCCCTCCCTTCCACCCCCGCTCATGCCTTGTGTGTCTCTCTCCCCTTCCCCCCACCCCCTGCTCATGCCCCGTGTGTCTCTCTCCCTCCACCCCACCCCCACTCATGCCCCGTGTGTCTCTCCCCCTCCAGCCCACACCCCGCTCATGCCCCATGTGTCTCTCCCCCTCCCTCCCATGCCCCGTGTGTCTCTCTCCCTCCCCTCCACCCCCGCTCATGCCCCATGTGTCTCTCTCCCCTTCCCCCCAACCCCCGCTCATGCCTCGTGTGTCTCTCCCCCTCCCGCCCACCCCCGCTCTTGCCCCATGTGTCTTTCGCCCTCCCGCCCACCCCCGCTCATGCCCGATGTGTCTCTCTACCTCCCACCCACCCCGCTCATGCCCCGTGTGTCTCTCCCCTTCCCCACACCCCCGCTCATGCCTTGTGTGTCTCTCTCCCTCCCTTCCACCCTCGCTCATGTCCCGTGTGTCTCTCTCCCCTTCCCCCACCCCCTGCTCATGCCCCGTGTGTCTCTCTCCCTCCCCCCAACCCCCGCTCATGCCCCATGTGTCTCTCTCCCCTTCCCCCCAACCCCTTCTCATGCCTCGTGTTTCTCTCCCCCTCCCGCCCACCCCCGCTCTTGCCCCGTGTGTCTTTCCCCCTCCCGCCCACCCCCGCTCATGCCTGATGTGTCTCTCCCCCTCCCGCCCACCCACGGTGTAAATCCGTCCAGTAGTTTTTAAAAAAATGACAAAAATGTAAGTGAAAAAAATTAGTGATATCTGTGTTCGCTTCGTGGACACACTTCCCTGTTCGCTCCGTGGACAGGACAGTGATTGGGCAAGCAGCTTGCGTGATCTCCGCGGACATCTGACGTGCTCTCTCATTGGATGCGGTGAAAGCGTGCAGTGCGTCTGGCTTCAGAGACGCCCGCTATCTTTGTTCCTCGCCGCCTGCACAGTAAGTCTTGTGTCTGTCTCCTGTTCCTCCCACCCCCGCTCATGCCCCGTGTCCTACTTGTCCCCCCCAGCCCCACTCATGCTCCGTGTCTACCCTGTTCCTCCAGCCCCCCGCTCACGCCATCAGCACACGGTGGCCAGCGAAGGGCCGAGGAGCGGGATCTGCCGCCTGCAAATGAACGCCGTGTGTCTCTCTCCCTCCCCTCCACCTCCCGCTCAAGCCCCGTGTGTCTCTCTCCCTCCCCCCACCCCCCGCTCATGCCCCGTGTGTCTCTCTCCCCTTCCCCCACCCCCCGATCATGCCCCGTGTGTCTCTCTCCCTCCCCCCGACCCCTGCTCATGCCCCGTGTGTCTCTCTCCCTCCCCCCACCCCCGCTCATGCCCCGTGTGTCTCGCTCCCTCCCTTCCACCCCCGCTCATGCCTTGTGTGTCTCTCTCCCCTTCCCCCCACCCCCTGCTCATGCCCCGTGTGTCTCTCTCCCTCCACCCCACCCCCACTCATGCCCCGTGTGTCTCTCCCCCTCCAGCCCACACCCCGCTCATGCCCCATGTGTCTCTCCCCCTCCCGCCCACCCCTCGCTCATGCCCCGTGTGTCTCTCTCCCTCCCCTCCACCCCCGCTCATGCCCCATGTGTCTCTCTCCCCTTCCCCCCAACCCCCGCTCATGCCACGTGTGTCTCTCCCCCTCCCGCCCACCCCCGCTCTTGCCCCATGTGTCTTTCGCCCTCCCGCCCACCCCCGCTCATGCCCGATGTGTCTCTCTACCTCCCGCCCACCCCGCTCATGCCCCGTGTGTCTCTCCCCTTCCCCACACCCCCGCTCATGCCTTGTGTGTCTCTCTCCCTCCCTTCCACCCTCGCTCATGTCCCGTGTGTCTCTCTCCCCTTCCCCCCACCCCCTGCTCATGCCCCGTGTGTCTCTCTCCCTCCCCCCCACCCCCGCTCATGCCCCATGTGTCTCTCTCCCCTTCCCCCCAACCCCTGCTCATGCCTCGTGTTTCTCTCCCCCTCCCGCCCACCCCCGCTCTTGCCCCGTGTGTCTTTCCCCCTCCCGCCCACCCCCGCTCATGCCCGATGTGTCTCTCCCCCTCCCGCCCACCCACGGTGTAAATCCGTCCAGTAGTTTTTAAAAAAATGACAAAAATGTAAGTGAAAAAAATTAGTGATATCTGTGTTCGCTTCGTGGACACACTTCCCTGTTCGCTCTGTGGACAGGACAGTGATTGGGCAAGCAGCTTGCGTGATCTCCGCGGACATCTGACGTGCTCTCTCATTGGATGCAGTGAAAGCGTGCAGTGCGTCTGGCTTCAGAGACGCCCGCCATCTTTGTTCCTCGCCGCCTGCACAGTAAGTCTTGTGTCTGTCTCCTGTTCCTCCCACCCCCACTCATGCCCCGTGTCCTACTTGTCCCCCCCAGCCCCACTCATGCTCCGTGTCTACCCTGTTCCTCCAGCCCCCCGCTCACGCCATCAGCACACGGTGGCCAGCGAAGGGCCGAGGAGCGGGATCTGCCGCCTGCAAATGAACGCCGTGTGTCTCTCTCCCTCCCCTCCACCTCCCGCTCAAGCCCCGTGTGTCTCTCTCCCTCCCCCCACCCCCCGCTCATGCCCCGTGTGTCTCTCTCCCCTTCCCCCACCCCCCGATCATGCCCCGTGTGTCTCTCTCCCTCCCCCCGACCCCTGCTCATGCCCCGTGTGTCTCTCTCCCTCCCCCCACCCCCGCTCATGCCCCGTGTGTCTCGCTCCCTCCCTTCCACCCCCGCTCATGCCTTGTGTGTCTCTCTCCCCTTCCCCCCACCCCTGCTCATGCCCCGTGTGTCTCTCTCCCTCCACCCCACCCCCACTCATGCCCCGTGTGTCTCTCCGACTCCAGCCCACACCCTGCTCATGCCCCATGTGTCTCTCCCCCTCCCGCCCACCCCTCGCTCATGCCCCGTGTGTCTCTCTCCCTCCCCTCCACCCCCGCTCATGCCCCATGTGTCTCTCTCCCCTTCCCCCCAACCCCCGCTCATGCCTCGTGTGTCTCTCCCCCTCCCGCCCACCCCCGCTCTTGCCCCATGTGTCTTTCGCCCTCCCGCCCACCCCCGCTCATGCCCGATGTGTCTCTCTACCTCCCGCCCACCCCGCTCATGCCCCGTGTGTCTCTCCCCTTCCCCACACCCCCGCTCATGCCTTGTGTGTCTCTCTCCCTCCCTTCCACCCTCGCTCATGTCCCGTGTGTCTCTCTCCCCTTCCCCCCACCCCCTGCTCATGCCCCGTGTGTCTCTCTCCCTCCCCCCCACCCCCGCTCATGCCCCATGTGTCTCTCTCCCCTTCCCCCCAACCCCTGCTCATGCCTCGTGTTTCTCTCCCCCTCCCGCCCACCCCCGCTCTTGCCCCGTGTGTCTTTCCCCCTCCCGCCCACCCCCGCTCATGCCCGATGTGTCTCTCCCCCTCCCGCCCACCCACGGTGTAAATCCGTCCAGTAGTTTTTAAAAAAATGACAAAAATGTAAGTGAAAAAAATTAGTGATATCTGTGTTCGCTTCGTGGACACACTTCCCTGTTCGCTCCGTGGACAGGACAGTGATTGGGCAAGCAGCTTGCGTGATCTCCGCGGACATCTGACGTGCTCTCTCATTGGATGCGGTGAAAGCGTGCAGTGCGTCTGGCTTCAGAGACTCCCGCCATCTTTGTTCCTCGCCGGCTGCACAGTAAGTCTTGTGTCTGTCTCCTGTTCCTCCCACCCCCGCTCATGCCCCGTGTCCTACTTGTGCCCCCCAGCCCCACTCATGCTCCGTGTCTACCCTGTTCCTCCAGCCCCCCGCTCACGCCATCAGCACACGGTGGCCAGCGAAGGGCCGAGGAGCGGGATCTGCCGCCTGCAAATGAACGCCGTGTGTCTCTCTCCCTCCCCTCCACCTCCCGCTCAAGCCCCGTGTGTCTCTCTCCCTCCCCCCACCCCCCGCTCATGCCCCGTGTGTCTCTCTCCCCTTCCCCCACCCCCCGATCATGCCCCGTGTGTCTCTCTCCCTCCCCCCGACCCCTGCTCATGCCCCGTGTGTCTCTCTCCCTCCCCATACCCTGCTCATGCCCCGTGTGTCTCGCTCCCTCCCTTCCACCCCCGCTCATGCCTTGTGTGTCTCTCTCCCCTTCCCCCCACCCCCTGCTCATGCCCCGTGTGTCTCTCTCCCTCCACCCCACCCCCACTCATGCCCCGTGTGTCTCTCCCCCTCCAGCCCACACCCCGCTCATGCCCCATGTGTCTCTCCCCCTCCCGCCCACCCCTCGCTCATGCCCCGTGTGTCTCTCTCCCTCCCCTCCACCCCCGCTCATGCCCCATGTGTCTCTCTCCCCTTCCCCCCAACCCCCGCTCATGCCTCGTGTGTCTCTCCCCCTCCCGCCCACCCCCGCTCTTGCCCCATGTGTCTTTCGCCCTCCCGCCCACCCCCGCTCATGCCCGATGTGTCTCTTTACCTCCCGCCCACCCCGCTCATGCCCCGTGTGTCTCTCCCCTTCCCCACACCCCCGCTCATGCCTTGTGTGTCTCTCTCCCTCCCTTCCACCCTCGCTCATGTCCCGTGTGTCTCTCTCCCCTTCCCCCCACCCCCTGCTCATGCCCCGTGTGTCTCTCTCCCTCCCCCCCACCCCCGCTCATGCCCCATGTGTCTCTCTCCCCTTCCCCCCAACCCCTGCTCATGCCTCGTGTTTCTCTCCCCCTCCCGCCCACCCCCGCTCTTGCCCCGTGTGTCTTTCCCCCTCCCGCCCACCCCCGCTCATGCCCGATGTGTCTCTCCCCCTCCCGCCCACCCACGGTGTGAATCCGTCCAGTAGTTTTTAAAAAAATGACAAAAATGTAAGTGAAAAAAATTAGTGATATCTGTGTTCGCTTCGTGGACACACTTCCCTGTTCGCTCCGTGGACAGGACAGTGATTGGGCAAGCAACTTGCGTGATCTCCGCGGACATCTGACGTGCTCTCTCATTGGATGCGGTGAAAGCGTGCAGTGCGTCTGGCTTCAGAGACGCCCGCCATCTTTGTTCCTCGCCGCCTGCACAGTAAGTCTTGTGTCTGTCTCCTGTTCCTCCCACCCCCGCTCATGCCCCGTGTCCTACTTGTCCCCCCCAGCCCCACTCATGCTCCGTGTCTACCCTGTTCCTCCAGCCCCCCGCTCACGCCATCAGCACACGGAGGCCAGCGAAGGGCCGAGGAGCGGGATCTGCCGCCTGCAAATGAACGCCGTGTGTCTCTCTCCCTCCCCTCCACCTCCCGCTCAAGCCCCGTGTGTCTCTCTCCCCTTCCCCCACCCCCCGCTCATGCCCCGTGTGTCTCTCTCCCCTTCCCCCACCCCCCGATCATGCCCCGTGTGTCTCTCTCCCTCCCCCGACCCCTGCTCATGCCCCGTGTGTCTCTCTCCCTCCCCCCACCCCCGCTCATGCCCCGTGTGTCTCGCTCCCTCCCTTCCACCCCCGCTCATGCCTTGTGTGTCTCTCTCCCCTTCCCCCCACCCCCTGCTCATGCCCCGTGTGTCTCTATCCCTCCACCCCACCCCCACTCATGCCCCGTGTGTCTCTCCCCCTCCAGCCCACACCCCGCTCATGCCCCATGTGTCTCTCCCCCTCCCTCCCATGCCCCGTGTGTCTCTCTCCCTCCCCTCCACCCCCGCTCATGCCCCATGTGTCTCTCTCCCCTTCCCCCCAACCCCCGCTCATGCCTCGTGTGTCTCTCCCCCTCCCGCCCACCCCCGCTCTTGCCCCATGTGTCTTTCGCCCTCCCGCCCACCCCCGCTCATGCCCGATGTGTCTCTCTACCTCCCACCCACCCCGCTCATGCCCCGTGTGTCTCTCCCCTTCCCCACACCCCCGCTCATGCCTTGTGTGTCTCTCTCCCTCCCTTCCACCCTCGCTCATGTCCCGTGTGTCTCTCTCCCCTTCCCCCACCCCCTGCTCATGCCCCGTGTGTCTCTCTCCCTCCCCCCAACCCCCGCTCATGCCCCATGTGTCTCTCTCCCCTTCCCCCCAACCCCTTCTCATGCCTCGTGTTTCTCTCCCCCTCCCGCCCACCCCCGCTCTTGCCCCGTGTGTCTTTCCCCCTCCCGCCCACCCCCGCTCATGCCTGATGTGTCTCTCCCCCTCCCGCCCACCCACGGTGTAAATCCGTCCAGTAGTTTTTAAAAAAATGACAAAAATGTAAGTGAAAAAAATTAGTGATATCTGTGTTCGCTTCGTGGACACACTTCCCTGTTCGCTCCGTGGACAGGACAGTGATTGGGCAAGCAGCTTGCGTGATCTCCGCGGACATCTGACGTGCTCTCTCATTGGATGCGGTGAAAGCGTGCAGTGCGTCTGGCTTCAGAGACGCCCGCCATCTTTGTTCCTCGCCGCCTGCACAGTAAGTCTTGTGTCTGTCTCCTGTTCCTCCTACCCCCGCTCATGCCCCGTGTCCTACTTGTCCCCCCCAGCCCCACTCATGCTCCGTGTCTACCCTGTTCCTCCAGCCCCCCGCTCACGCCATCAGCACACGGTGGCCAGCGAAGGGCCGAGGAGCGGGATCTGCCGCCTGCAAATGAACGCCGTGTGTCTCTCTCCCTCCCCTCCACCTCCCGCTCAAGCCCCGTGTGTCTCTCTCCCTCCCCCCACCCCCCGCTCATGCCCCGTGTGTCTCTCTCCCCTTCCCCCACCCCCCGATCATGCCCCGTGTGTCTCTCTCCCTCCCCCCGACCCCTGCTCATGCCCCGTGTGTCTCTCTCCCTCCCCCCACCCCCGCTCATGCCCCGTGTGTCTCGCTCCCTCCCTTCCACCCCCGCTCATGCCTTGTGTGTCTCTCTCCCCTTCCCCCCACCCCCTGCTCATGCCCCGTGTGTCTCTCTCCCTCCACCCCACCCCCACTCATGCCCCGTGTGTCTCTCCCCCTCCAGCCCACACCCCGCTCATGCCCCATGTGTCTCTCCCCCTCCCGCCCACCCCTCGCTCATGCCCCGTGTGTCTCTCTCCCTCCCCTCCACCCCCGCTCATGCCCCATGTGTCTCTCTCCCCTTCCCCCCAACCCCCGCTCATGCCTCGTGTGTCTCTCCCCCTCCCGCCCACCCCCGCTCTTGCCCCATGTGTCTTTCGCCCTCCCGCCCACCCCCGCTCATGCCCGATGTGTCTCTCTACCTCCCGCCCACCCCGCTCATGCCCCGTGTGTCTCTCCCCTTCCCCACACCCCCGCTCATGCCTTGTGTGTCTCTCTCCCTCCCTTCCACCCTCGCTCATGTCCCGTGTGTCTCTCTCCCCTTCCCCCCACCCCCTGCTCATGCCCCGTGTGTCTCTCTCCCTCCCCTCCACCCCCGCTCATGCCCCATGTGTCTCTCTCCCCTTCCCCCCAACCCCTGCTCATGCCTCGTGTTTCTCTCCCCCTCCCCCCGACCCCCGCTCTTGCCCCGTGTGTCTTTCCCCCTCCCGCCCACCCCCGCTCATGCCCGATGTGTCTCTCCCCCTCCCGCCCACCCACGGTGTAAATCCGTCCAGTAGTTTTTAAAAAAATGACAAAAATGTAAGTGAAAAAAATTAGTGATATCTGTGTTCGCTTCGTGGACACACTTCCCTGTTCGCTCCGTGGACAGGACAGTGATTGGGCAAGCAGCTTGCGTGATCTCCGCGGACATCTGACGTGCTCTCTCATTGGATGCGGTGAAAGCGTGCAGTGCGTCTGGCTTCAGAGACGCCCGCCATCTTTGTTCCTCGCCGCCTGCACAGTAAGTCTTGTGTCTGTCTCCTGTTCCTCCCACCCCCGCTCATGCCCCGTGTCCTACTTGTCCCCCCCAGCCCCACTCATGCTCCGTGTCTACCCTGTTCCTCCAGCCCCCCGCTCACGCCATCAGCACACGGTGGCCAGCGAAGGGCCGAGGAGCGGGATCTGCCGCCTGCAAATGAACGCCGTGTGTCTCTCTCCCTCCCCTCCACCTCCCGCTCAAGCCCCGTGTGTCTCTCTCCCTCCCCCCACCCCCCGCTCATGCCCCGTGTGTCTCTCTCCCCTTCCCCCACCCCCCGATCATGCCCCGTGTGTCTCTCTCCCTCCCCCCGACCCCTGCTCATGCCCCGTGTGTCTCTCTCCCTCCCCCCACCCCCGCTCATGCCCCGTGTGTCTCGCTCCCTCCCTTCCACCCCCGCTCATGCCTTGTGTGTCTCTCTCCCCTTCCCCCCACCCCCTGCTCATGCCCCGTGTGTCTCTCTCCCTCCACCCCACCCCCACTCATGCCCCGTGTGTCTCTCCCCCTCCAGCCCACACCCCGCTCATGCCCCATGTGTCTCTCCCCCTCCCGCCCACCCCTCGCTCATGCCCTGTGTGTCTCTCTCCCTCCCCTCCACCCCCGCTCTTGCCCCGTGTGTCTTTCCCCCTCCCGCCCACCCCCGCTCATGCCCGATGTGTCTCTCCCCCTCCCGCCCACCCACCGCTCATGCCCCGTGTGTCTCCCCCCTTCCCCCCACCCCCGCTCATGCCCCGTGTGTCTCTCACCCTCCCCCCCACCCCCGCTCATGCCCCGTGTCTCTCTCCCTCCCCCCCACCCCCGCTCATGCCCGATGTGTCTCTCCCCCTCCCGCCCACCCACCGCTCATGCCCCGTGTGTCTCTCCCCTTCCCCCACCCCGCTCATGCCCCGTGTGTCTCTCTCCCTCCCCCCCACCCCTGCTCATGCCCTGTGTCTCTCTCCCTCCCCCCCACCCCCGCTCATGCCCCGTGTGGCTCTCCCCCTCACCCACACCCCCTTTCCTGCCCCGTGTGGCTCTCCCCCTCCCGCCCACCCCCCGCTCATGCCTGTGTGTCTTTCCCCCTCCTGCCCACCCCCCGCTCATGCCCCATGTGTCTCTCCCCCTCTGACCCACCCCCTGCTCATGCCTTGTGTGTCTCTCGCCCTCCCGCCCACCCCCCGCTCATGTCCCCACTCATGCCCCATGTCTCTCTCCCCCTCCCGCCCACCCCCGCTCATGCCCCGTGTGTCTCTCTCCCTCCCGCCCACCCCCCGCTCATGCCCCGTGTGTCTCTCTCCTTCCCCTCCACCCCCCGCTCATGCCCTGTGTGTCTCTCTCCCTCCCCCCACCGCCTGCTCATGCCCCGTGTGTCTCTCCCCCTCCCGCCCACCCCCCGCTCATGCCCCGTGTGTCTCTCTCCCTCCCCCCACCTCGCGCTCATGCCCCGTGTGTCTCTCTCCCTCCCCCCACCCCCCGCTCATGCCCCGTGTGTCTCTCTCCCCTTCCCCCACCCCCCGATCATGCCCCGTGTGTCTCTCTCCCTCCCCCCACCCCCCGCTCATGCCCCGTGTGTCTCTCTATCTCCCCCCCACCCCTGCTCATGCCCCGTGTGTCTCTCTCCCACCCCTCCACCCCCGCTCATGCCCCGTGTGTCTCCTCTCTCCCCTTCCCCCCACCCCCTGCTCATGCCCCGTGTGTCTCTCTCCCTCCACCCCACCCCCGCTCATGCCCTGTGTGTCTCTCTCCCCTTCCCCCCACCCCCCCGCTCATGCCCCGTGTGTCTCTCTCCCTCCCCCCCACCCCCGCTCAAGCCCCGTGTGTCTTTCCCCCTCCCGCCCACCCCCCCGCTCATGCCCCGTGTGTCTCTCCCCCTCCCGCCCACCCCCGCTCATGCCCTGTGTGTCTCTCTCCCTCCACCCCACCCCCACTCATGCCCAGTGTGTCTCTACCCCTCCCGCCCACCCCCCGCTCATGCCTTGTGTGTCTCTCCCCCTCCCGCCCACCCCCCGCTCATGCCCCGTGTGTCTCTCTCCCTCCCCCCACCCCCGCTCATGCCCCATGTGTCTCTCTTCCCTTCCCCCAACCCCTGCTCATGCCTCGTGTTTCTCTCCCCCTCCCGCCCACCCCCGCTCTTGCCCCGTGTGTCTTTCCCCCTCCCACCCACCCCCGCTCATGCACGATGTGTCTCTCCCCCTCCCGCCCACCCACCGCTCATGACCCATGTGTCTCTCCCCTTCCCCCCACCCCTGCTCATGCCCCGTGTGTCTCTCTCCCTCCCGCCCACCCACCGCTCATGCCCCGTGTGTCTCTCTCCCTCTCCCCCACCCCCGCTCATGCCCCGTGTCTCTCTCCCCTCCCCCCACCCCCGCTCATGCCCGATGTGTCTCTCCCCCTCCCGCCCACCCACCGCTCATGCCCCGTGTGTCTCTCCCCTTCCCCCCACCCCCGCTCATGCCCCGTATGTCTCTCTCCCTCCCTCCCACCCCCGTTCATGCCCTGTGTCTCTCTCCCTCCCCCCCACCCCGCCCATGCCCCGTGTGTCTCTCCCCACCCCCACACCCCCGCTCCTGCCCCGTGTGTCTCTCTCCCCTCCACCCCACCCCCGCTCATGCCCCGTGTGTCTCTCTCCCCCTTCCCCCCCACCCCCCCGCTCATGCCCCGTGTGTCTCTCTCCCTCCCCCCCACCCCCGCTCAAGCCCCGTGTGTCTTTCCCCCTCCCGCCCACCCCCCCGCTCATGCCCCGTGTGTCTCTCCCCCTCCCGCCCACCCCCGCTCATGCCCTGTGTGTCTCTCTCCCCTTCCCCCCACCCCCTGCTCATGCCCCGTGTGTCTCTCTCCCTCCACCCCACCCCCACTCATGCCCAGTGTGTCTCTCCCCCTCCCGCCCACCCCCCGCTCATGCCTTGTGTGTCTCTCCCCCTCCCGCCCACCCCCCGCTCATGCCCCGTGTGTCTCTCTTCCCTTCCCCCAACCCCTGCTCATGCCTCGTGTTTCTCTCCCCCTCCCGCTCACCCCCGCTCTTGCCCCGTGTGTCTTTCTCCCTCCCGCCCACCCCCGCTCATGCACGATGTGTCTCTCCCCCTCCCGCCCACCCACCACTCATGCCCCATGTGTCTCTCCCCTTCCCCCCACCCCTGCTCATGCCCCGTGTGTCTCTCTCCCTCCCGCCCACCCACCGCTCATGCCCCGTGTGTCTCTCGCCCTCCCCCCCACCCCCGCTCATGCCCCGTGTGTCTCTCTGCCTCCCCCCCACCCCCGCTCATGCCCCGTGTCTCTCCCCCTCCCGCCCACCCACCGCTCATGCCCCATGTGTCTCTCCCCTTCCCCGCACCCCCGCTCATGCCCCGTATGTCTCTCTCCCTCCCTCCCACCCCCGTTCATGCCCTGTGTCTCTCTCCCTCCCCCCCACCCCCACCCATGCCCCGTGTGTCTCTCCCCCACCCCCACACCCCCGCTCCTGCCCCGTGTGGCTCTCCCCCTCCCGCCCACCCACCGCTCATGCCCGATGTGTCTCTCCCCCTCCCGCCCACCCACCGCTCATGCCCCGTGTGTCTCTCCCCTTCCCCCCACCCCCGCTCATGCCCCGTATCTCTCTCTCCCTCCCTCCCACCCCCGCTCATGCCCTGCGTCTCTTTCCCTCCCCCCCCACCCCCGCTCATGCCCCGTGTGTCTCTCCCCCTCCCCCACACCCCTTCTCCTGCTCCGTGTGGCTCTCCCCCTCCCGCCCACCCCCCGCTCCTGCCCGTGTGTCTTTCCCCCTCCTGCCCACCCCCCGCTCATGCCCCGTGTGTCTTTCGCCCTCCCGCCCACCCCCCGCTCATGTCCCCACTCATGCCCCGTGTGTCTCTCTCCCTCCCGCCCACCCCCCGCTCATGCCCCGTGTGTCTCTCTCCCTCCCCTCCACCCCCCGCTCATGCCCTGTGTGTCTCTCTCCCTCCCCCCACCCCCTGCTCATGCCCCGTGTGTCTCTCTCCCCTTCCCCCACCCCCTGCTCATGCCCCATGTGTCTCTCCCCCTCCCGCCCACCCACCGCTCATGCCCCATGTGTCTCTCCCCTTCCCCCACCCCCGCTCATGCCCAGTGTGTCTCTCTCCCTCCCGCCCACCCACCGCTCATGCCCCGTGTGTCTCTCCCCCTCCCGCCCACCCCCCGCTCATGCCTTGTGTGTCTCTCCCCCTCCCGCCCACCCCCCGCTCATGCCCCGTGTCTGTCTCCCTCCCCCCACCCCCGCTCATGCCCCATGTGTCTCTCTCCCCTTCCCCCACCCCTGCTCATGCCTCGTGTTTCTCTCCCCCTCCCGCCCACCCCCGCTCTTGCCCCGTGTGTCTTTCCCCCTCCCGCCCACCCCCGCTCATGCCCGATGTGTCTCTCCCCCTCCCGCCCACCCACCGCTCATGCCCCATGTGTCTCTCCCCTTCCCCCCACCCCCGCTCATGCCCCGTGTGCCTCTCTCCCTCCCGCCCACCCACCGCTCATGCCCCGTGTGTCTCTCTCCCTCCCCCCCACCCCCGCTCATGCCCCGTATCTCTCTCCCTTCCTCCCACCCCCGCTCATGCCCGATGTGTCTCTCCCCCTCCCGCCCACCCACGGCTCATGCCCCATGTGTCTCTCCCCTTCCCCCTACCCCCGCTCATGCCCCGTATGTCTCTCTCCCTCCCTCCCACCCCCGTTCATGCCCTGTGTCTCTCTCCCTCCCCCCCACCCCCGCCCATGCCCCGTGTGTCTCTCCCCCTCCCCCACACCCCCGCTCCTGCCCCGTGTGGCTCTCCCCCTCCCGCTCATGCCCGATGTGTCTCTCCCCCTACCGCCCACCCACGGCTCATGCCCCGTGTGTCTCTCCCCTTCCCCCCACCCCCGCTCATGCCCCGTATCTCTCTCTCCCTCCCTCCCACCCCGCTCATGCCCTGTGTCTCTCTCCCCCCCACCCCCGCTCATGCCCCGTGTGTCTCTCCCCCTCCCCCACACCCCTGCCCCGTGTGGCTCTCCCCCTCCCGCCCACCCCCTGCTCATGCCCCGTGTGTCTCTCTCCCCTTCCCCCCACCCCCTGCTCATGCCCCATGTGTCTCTCTCCCTCCCCCCACCCCCTGCTCATGCCCCGTGTGTCTCTCTCCCCTTCCCCCACCCCCTGCTGATGCCCCATGTGTCTCTCTCCCTCCCCCCTACCCCCCATCATGCCCCGTGTGTCTCTCCCCCTCCCGCCCACCCACCGCTCATGCCCCATGTGTCTCTCCCCTTCCCCCACCCCCGCTCATGCCCCGTGTGTCTCTCTCCCTCCCGCCCACCCACCGCTCATGCCCCGTGTGTCTCTCCTCTTCCCCCCACCCCCGCTCATGCCCCGTGTGTCTCTCTCCCTCCCCCCCATCCCCGCTCATGCCCCGTGTCTCTTTCCCTCCCCCCACCCCCGCTGATGCCCGATGTGTCTCTCCCCCTCCCGCCCACCCACTGCTCATGCCCCGTGTGTCTCTCCCCTTCCCCCCACCCCCGCTCATGCACCGTATGTCTCTCTCCCTCCCTCCCACCCCCGCTCATGCCCTGTGTCTCTCTCCCTCCCCCCACCCCTGCTCATGCCCCGTGTGTCTCTCCCCCTCCCCCACACCCCCGCTCCTGCCCCGTGTGGCTCTCCCCCTCCCGCCCACCCCCCACTCATGCCCGATGTGTCGCTCCGCCTCCCGCCCACCCACCGCTCATGCCCCGTGTGTCTCTCCCCTTCCCCCCACCCCCGCTCATGCCCCGTATGTCTCTCTCCCTCCCTCCCACCCCCGCTCATGCCCTGTGTCTCTCTCCCTCGCCCCCACCCCCGCTCATGCCCCGTGTGTCTCTCCCCCTCCCCCACACCCCCGCTCCTGCCCCGTGTGGTTCTCCCCCTCCCACCCACCCCCAGCTCATGCCCGTGTGTCTTTCCCCCACCTGCCCACCCCCCGCTCATGCCCCGTGTGTCTCTCGCCCTCCCGCCCACCCCCCGCTCATGTCCCCACTCATGCCCCGTGTGTCTCTCCCCCTCCCGCCCACCCCCCGCTCATGCCCCGTGTGTCTCTCTCCCTCCCGCCCACCCCCCGCTCATGCCCCGTGTGTCTCTCTCCCTCCCCTCCACCCCCCGCTCATGCCCCGTGTGTCTTTCTCCCTCCCCCCACCCCCTGCTCATGCCCCGTGTGTCTCTCTCCCTCCCGCCCACCCCCCGCTCATGCCCCGTGTGTCTCTCTCCCTCCCCCCACCCCCTGCTCATGCCCCATGTGTCTCTCTCCCTCCCCCCACCCCCACTCATGCCCCGTGTGTCTCTCCCCCTCCAGCCCACCCCCCGCTCATGCCCCATGTGTCTCTCCCCCTCCCGCCCACCCCCCGCTCATGCCCCGTGTGTCTCTCTCCCTCCCGGCCACCCCCCGCTCATGCCCGTGTGTCTCTCTCCCTCCCCCCACCCCCGCTCATGCCCGTGTGTCTCTCTCCCCTTCCCCCCACCCCCCACTCATGCCCCGTGTCTGTCTTCTCTTCCCCCGCTCATGCCCCGTGTCTGTCTCCTGTTCTCCCCACCCCCCGCTCATTCCCCGTATCTGTCTCCTGTTCCCCTCATGTGCCGTGTCTGTCTCCTGTTGCCCCCCATGCCCCCCGCTCATGCCCCATGTCTGTCTCCTGTTCTCCCCACCCCCCGCTCATGCCCCGTGTCTGTGTCCTGTTCAGCCCCACCCCCCGCTCATGCCCCGTGTCTGTCTCTGTTGTTCCCCCACCCCCCGCTCATGCCCCGTGTCTCTCTCCTGTTGCCCCCCCACCCCCCGCTCATGCCCCGTGTCTGTCTCCTGTTCCCCCCACCCGTTCATGCCCCGTGTCTCTCTCCTGTTGTCCCCCCGCTCATGCCCCGTGTCTGTCTCCTGTTCCCCCCTTCACCCCCCCGCTCATGCCCTGTGTCTCTCCCCTGTTGCCCCCCACCCCCTGCTCATGCCCTGTGTCCGTCTCCTGTACCCCCCACCCCCCTGCTCATGCCCCGTGTCTCTCTCCTGTTGCCCCCCACCCCCCGCTCATGCCCCGTGTCTGTCTTCTGTTCCCCCCACCCCCGCTCATGCCCCTTGTCTGTCTCCTGTTCCCCCCACCCCCCGCTCATGCCTCGTGTCTGTCTCCTGTTGCCCCACCCATGCCCCATGTCTGTCTCCTGTACCCCCCACTCCGCGTTCATGCCCCGTGTCTCTCTCCTGTTGCCCTCCACCTCCCGCTCATGCCCCGTGTCTGTCTCCTGTTGCCCCCCACCCCCTGCTCATGCCCTGTGTCTGTCTCCTGTTCTCCCCAACCCGCTCACGCCCCATATCTGTCTCCTGTTCCCCCACCCCCGCTCATGCCCCGTGTCTGTCTCCTGTTGCCCCCACCCATGCCCCATGTCTGTCTCCTGTACCCCCCCACTCCGCGCTCATGCCCCTTGTCTGTCTCCTGTTGGCCCCCACCCCCTCGCTCATGCCCTGTGTCTGTCTCCTGTTCTCCCCACCCCCCGCTCATGCCCCGTGTCTGTCTCCTGTTGCCCCATCCTCTGCTCATGCGCCGTGTCTCCCTCGTGTTCCCCCCACCCCCCGCTCATGCCCCGTGTTTCCCTCGTGTTACCCCCCACACTCCCAGCTCCTGCCCCGTGTCTCCCTTGTGTTCACCCCACCCCCCGCTCATGCCCCTTGTCTCTCTCCTTCCCCCACCCCCGCTCATGTCCCGTGTGTGCCCTGTACCCCCCCGCTCATGCCCCGTGTCTCCCTCGTGTTCCTCCCCACCCCCCGCTCATACCTCGTGTCTCCCTCATGTTCCTCCCCACCCGCTGCTCATGCCCCGTGTCTCTCATGTGTTCCCCCCACCACTGCTCATGCCCTGTGTTTCCTTCCTTTTCCCCCCCAACCCATGCCCTGTTGTGTTCTTTATACACCCCACCTTCCCTTTCCATTGTGGCCATCTTTTTTTACCACCCGGCGTTCCCACGTTGAGGACATAAGATGTTAGTGGTCTTCATCTATTGAAAAGGATGTTATGGTGACGTTGCTACTAAAAACCTATGAAATCCAGTGAAAAAACGTTGTTAAAGGGACGTTATGGTTCCAAGTAAAACCGAAAAACCCTTGAAATTCGCCAGTTATGGTAAACTAAGCAACCATAACTCGCGCCACCACCGTGCACTGCTAAGACTAACACCCAGGACATCAAAGATGACATCACAAATGTCATTGATGACATCACATGTGTGGCTCACTCTTTTTTCTTTTGCTGACATATCTAGGCTAGATGGTTTTCTTCAGTAACAGTCAGAAACTAAAAAATGTATTTTATTTGTAGACGTATCCTTCAAGTAGGTTCTTAATAGTAATTCCATTAGAGTCCAGTCACATCATATGAAACATATACATACGGGAAGACACAAGCTTGAAAGACAGCAATCCTTTTTGTGCATAAAGATAATCAATAGACTTATGAGCACTTTCTGATAGTTCTGTTGTTTTTTTTTTATGGCTGTGCTTTCCCTGTATATGGACATATTTGTATACATTGTACTCACACTACTTTCCTTAGGGTCCAATCACATCAAGTGATACATATACCTTACGTAAATAGCAGCTTTGAAACAGTGCAATCATTTATTTGCATGAAAATAATCAGTTAAATTATGAATTGTTTCTGCTACTACTTGTGCTTTTTTGCTAACTTCACTTTCCCTGTATATACCCATATTGGTATGTGTTCTTGTGTCTTTGTGTTTTGTCTATAGTAATGCAATTATGTAATACATGTGTTGTATTAGCTACTTATTACATATTTCACAGTACACAAAAATCTATTAAGAAAACAATTATCATTTCATTATTCAACATATTAACATTACGAATATTATACCTTCATCTTGTACACTGCACACAATGTTATGTTTCTGTATGAGTAGCTTAGTATACTAGATAGAACCCCATAATAGAATGCTATTTATATCAATGCATCGTTCAATGCACTAATTAGGGTATGATATTTATTACAATGATCCTTGACACTTGTTTGGCAACATTATAATAAGAATCCCTTGTACACATATTTCATGAAAAGTACATACACATGTGATGTCATCGGTGATGTCATCAATGACATTTGTGATGTCATCTTTGATGTCCTGGGTGTTAGTCTTAGCAGTGCACGGTGGTGGCGCGAGTTATGGTTGCTTAGCTTACCATAACTGGCGAATTTCAAGGGTTTTTCGGTTTTACTTGGAACCATAACAGACAGTCTGTAGGATTCTGTCATAACACCACATGTCACAGGACGTCTCAGTCCTGGTTTACACATGTAGACAGGCCCTCCTTTCCATCTCTCATCCTCCCAGCAAGGTCAGTCACGCCAAAAACATTACCGGCACCTGACATCACTCTCAGGATGCCCTAAGGTATACACAGAACCACGCCCCGTACGTCCCACAACAAACAATATAACAAATGCAATTTCTTACTTGAGGCCCTGCATTTGCTTCACACTTGAACCCAGATCAGGCGGTTACTCGCACGCCACTTCCAAACCAATCGGCAAAGCTAGACACGATAGTATGGCAAGACTAGAATTGTCAGTTCCTTTGACCACTAGCGTTGTCTGTTTCCCTGACTATGCTCCTTAGCAAATCCTGATGCACGTCACCACCCACATCGTTTCGCACGTTTGCGCAGATCCAATCAGCAAAGGACAGGTCAGAGCGGTCTCCATAACTACCTGCCTGTGTCCCAGGAAACAGCATACACCTCATAGGTACCTAACAGGTATATTTTTGATTTTTTCGTTTTTTTCTATATATGTCACTGTAAATATGTTATTGTAAATAATTAGGGCTGTACATATGTCTTTCTTTTTGACTACACAATTGAGTACAAGAAAATTAATGTTATTTTTTTTCTCCACACTCCATCTACATGCCATTGTTAATAATTGTTATTTCACCACCTACTTTGACTGCTTTGATCTCTTTTTGCTTTACTTTATTTATTTGCATATAAAGCACATATTATTATATGTTTGGCTGAACTTGTTTCAATTAGTAGACTCAGACTTAACAAATACATAGAAGTGTGACTAGCTCATCAATATTCCCCTTGCCCATTACTGCGTGACGGTCTAAGCAAGGGTAAGGTAGGAACCAGCTTGTGCCCCACCTAATCAAAGGAAGGGCACCATTAAAAATCTATATGGGAAAGGGGACAACTTGTTTTGTTTAGACAGAAGGCTTCTAAGGCAGAGGAGAGCTCTCTCTTCTAACCATTCCCAGGAAACAGTGGTGGTGAGTGATGTTGGGTCAAGAGCTCACTGTTTGCTGCACCAGAACCAAGTCCCTGTTCATTGGAGGTGAAGGAGCCCCGCTAGGTGCAGGCCAAGCACCTTGAAGTGGGAGTGCAGAAGATAATTCTTATCTTGTTCTGGAAGCCCTCGATTTAATCCTGTTTTCAAACCTTGAGACCGCTTTGAGCTGATTCAACCACAATCGACACCTTTGAGCGGCTACAGGATCTGCAGGTCAGTGTTTGGTCTCTACACCACTTCAAACGGCTTGTGCATTTCAAGCCATCCAGATGCTGGTTTGACCCATTGCCACGGTCCGTCTGGAGAAATCCCACTGCAGGCTGGACCTTAGTGGGAGCAACTGATTAAAGAACCGACTCAACCTGCTGTAAGACAGTGAACTCGCCATCACCAATGCTGACTCGACCCAGCAGACGCTATTGATTCACCTCCGACTTGACCCTTACCTGTACCGTTAAAAGACATTGGGCCTCATTACGAGTGTGCCGGTCGGGTAAAAAAGCAGAAGAAAATGCCAGTAATACCCGGTCCAGCATTTTTACCACACCGGCACACACCGGGTTTGCCGGTAGGGGCAGTAAACTACTGGCAGGCATGACCTGCCGGGAGTTCAGGCCCCTACCAGCAAAGAATTGCCTTAATCACTGGCACTGGTACTACTGGTGCCGGTGATTGGGGCAAACCCATTCCATGGAGCCCTATGCAACTCACTGGAATGGGAATTTACAGGCGTTGCTGGCACTCATAATATCCCGGTAGCATCGGGATATCGGGCGGCGGTAACGTGAATTTGCTGGTAACCCGCCGGTACCACTGGCGGGTTACCGGAAAATTCTTAATGAGGCCCATTGTCTAAACCATTGAGAATGCTGACTACACCCTTCAAAGAGCCTGCAACATCGAGCCAACACGACACTGACGCCCAGTGGGATTTTAAATGATTTAAGATGTCTCAACATCGGCCCGACTGAAGCTAAAATGCCAAGAAGTCAGACTCGACACAGTTGAGTCTCCAGAGACAAAAATAAAGGTGCTGGGAAGAGTTCTGCCCCATGTCCACTTTTAGGGACATAGTGACTTTTAAGCTCCCTTCTCTGCCTTTTTCTTCCAAGAAATAACCTTGAGCAGTGACATTGTTGCCCATTGATTGCCTGATAACCCCTGCTCATCTAATCAGAGTTCCCCTCTCAAAAATCTGCATTCACTGTGTTTTCTTTTACCATTTATTGCTTGTTTAAACATTTACATTCGTGTAGAACCTTGATAGGACATTCTTTTATTTTGGAGCCGTTGTACGTAGTTGTTTCGGTTGCTACGTTGTCAGCTCAGACTTCTACTGAAAATATAGCTCGCCTGTGGCACCAAATATGGCAAAAGAGGTATACCTTTTGGGCTGTACCTATTTCAACGTTATGATTGGGATCAGTGCTGATATAGAAGTAATAGTGTGGGGCTGAGTAGGAGGTTAAGCCATTACTCATCCTTGACCTCCACCAGAGCAGTAGTCATTTCATCACTGGGACACATATTCTGCTTTTAAATCAAGTGGCTGAAAGCACACTCGATTAACTTGGTTAAGACAGCTTTATTGTATCAGGAGATGCTTTTGCTGGTTTATAGCTGCAATGAAGCCATTATCTTTCAGAAAACCACTCAAAAAGCACTGAGCAAGACTCAAAGGGCTCTCAGGGTGGATCTGTTCTGGCAGGAGAGGTTTGACTAGTGGATGGGTATGGCCACAGGGACTAGCATGGCCATGGTCAGTCAATAGGGGATGGAAGGGTAACTAACCAAACAACTCTGTGTCCCTCCTCATCTCTCATCTCTCTCCTACCTGTTCTTCCCATGACAATAGTTTTGGTTAGTAGGCAGTGTTTTCAGGGACACCTAATATCCAATACTAAAATAATGATGATTACAGCACCTGAATTATCTCAATTATAAGGTATGCCTTTTAGTTAAATAATATAGTAAAATACACCTTGTTTTGACTTCCAATCAAAGCCCCTTATTATGCAGATAAATAAGCAGTGCTTTGTATATGTGCAAATGGCACTAAACACAATTGTAAGCCAATGTTTCCATACTCCTTTTGTGAGAGGAAGCACAAAGAATCCTTATCTACCAATATGCATATGGTCATTCCATTGGTTGGTAAATCAACATACATGAATGCTTACATTTCTGGGAGTATTTGACTTTCGTGATAAAAAAATGGCAGTCAATATTTGGACAAGAAGACAAGTAAAATAGTCCTGCCTTGTGTTTTTCGAATCTAAGAACAAAATAGTAAATGGATGTGTACAAGTCCAAGTCTAGCCAGCGCGAGTGGAGGGAGGGACTCCAAGAGACACTCGAGGGAAAGAAAATTCCCATCAGCAAGTTTAATAACACCACTGAGCCTCAACATCTAGAAGTCATATTTTAAACACATTGCCATGTATGGAAGTGTTTCTGGTCTTTTCCGGGACTTACAAACATCTAAAAGGTGTCTTACCTGAAGCACTGATCATAAGCCTTATGACAATAGTCGTATACAGAAATTACCAGTGTTAACCATGCCCGCTCACTTCGGCCACTGGAAATTACATTTGAAATAAATTCCAGATATTAGTCTTTGATTAGTTTGGCATGCTTATGGATTGCAAAATGTGACATCTTCATGAGTCCCTCTTTGTACAGCACAACATATCAAGCGGTGCAGCCCAATCCTATCTTTCCGGTATATTCATAAAATCAAGTAGATGAGCAAAGGTGACTTGCACGTCCTCCCCTAGGAGATTTGCACCTGTACATCCGGGTATATGCAATTGTGCTTTGGATTTTTTCTGGTATTGCTTATAATGCAAACCTAGCTTGAGAGCACCGGTGCTCTGTACAAAGGGACGGTGCCAGCTTTGGGCTTGCCATTTTATACAGTTTGCAAAAATCGTTGCATAGCGAAGACAGGATTCTACTTCATTAGGCAGGCATTGCTGAAGAGTCATGTTTTTAGTATTTTGCAAAACTGGAGGATAGTGATGGCATTTCAAGCCACTGCTGAGAGGGACGAGGCATGGCAGGAGAAGGACTGTTTGGGAGTCTCCTCTTTAGAGGCTAGCTGAGACTCCAACCTTTTGATAGTTTTGCTCCGGGAGGCAATGGAGCCTCCTCCAGAGGTGTGAAGTTTATCGTCCAGATATGTTGGTGTTCCGTTCGAGACTGTGTTGTAGCTGATGCAAGCTGTTTTGAATATGATCCTGGCAGGGAAGTGGAGCCAGTGAAATGTATGTATTATGGGAGTGTCTGAGATTGCGGCTTTGAGTATTTGTGTACAAAACGTCTTGATGTGGGCATGGTGGAATCCAAATGCACTGGCTTCATTGTGCGCTAGGGGTGCACTGCAATGTGCAACCCCACATCTCGCATTCACATTTTGATATTCGTGTTTCAAAAGAATGGCCAAAGGACATTGGTGTCATTTCTGACGCCTGGTACTCTGTTGCCACACCGTGAAGCTGGTCGTGTTGTGCATGGACTCAGCTTCACATCTTTCAAAGTTTTTAATTTTGCTATTTGAAATGGATGGGTTCTTTAAGGCTCCTCCTGGCAAGTTTCCCCTCCACGGCAGATAAACAGGGACCTTCTGGTGCCGTGATGACATCTTTCCTTCACTTTTGACATGTTCGCAGAGTATGATATGATAGGTTATTTATAACGCGCTTAATACCCAGAGGTTTCTAAGTGCGGACCCAGGGATCGAACCTGTGTTGCTCCGCTGAGCTATCCTCCTGGGACATAGAGTAGCTATGGTTATGCAGAAGACAGGCGCCACATTCACAATTCTCTCATATTCTTTGCTGGGTATGATGCACAATCTTGCACGCCAAGGCGACCACTGACAAAATTACCCAAGGCCTGTTAGTGATTTAAAATGTGTAGACGAATTTGTGATTTGCACTGAACAGCGGTGTAGCTAGCGTCGTGTCCCTTTAACAGACACACGCGTTAGAGTGACGCGTGTGGAAATCAATAAATGGGGCACGTCAAGGGCACTTGCTAGAGCATGCATGGAGCCTGGTTGGGAAGCAGTCTCATGTTAGCGGGGGGGGGGGGGCGCATTGTGCAACAGGAGTCCTCATAGTAGGAAGCCCCTTTCAACATTGGCAACAAAGTGGTCATCCATGCTTGTATGGACCTGCAGCGCTAGGCAGCGGTGAGATCCGAGCTACGGCTCCAGGGATGACTTCTTCTCATGTCACAGAGGTGCTGCATGCAGCGTTTTCGGCTGCCATTTTGTGTCATTCTTGCTAAGGGGTTTGCAGCTCCCTAGAGGAGTGCTTGTGCATCCCAGGCCAAATTTTTGAACTTCCCACTGCTACGTGGATGAATTTCCCACCAACATGGCAGACGACCAAAATGCAGAAAGCGCCCATGCTTGAGCTGCACTGCCTGTGCCGGGGGGTGCTCGAGTCCCACGCCAACAGGTGCGCTGGCCCCAATGCCTAAGTTTGATGTCTTATGGGCACCATCCAGCCTGGGTCTGAGGTGGAAATCATGCATCGACCGCATGTATATGTATTTCAAAGCAACTGGGGAGACTGATGAGGAAAGTAAGGTGGCTACACCTTTGTAATCAGCTGGCCCGGCAGTGCATCAGATTTTCCAGTTGTTGCAACCAGTGTATGAATCCTATGTCGAGGTGAAGAATGCACTATGTGAACATATTGTGCTTCTCGCGAACAGGGACTATGAGAGGTTCATTATGTGTAGTGCAAGGCAGAATGATGATGATTGGATGGATGCAGTGTTCGCGCCGGCAAAACTGAGGAGGTGTGTGCCATTGGCCATGGGCAAGGAGCAAGAGGGGCCCGGTGGCCCACTGGACCGCAGTGGGGCAGAAACAACAGGCTGCCTGACTCATGCCTGAAGTGTGGGTACGACTTACCACACCCTGTGGAGTGTCCATCAAGAAGAAAAGCCTGCAGAAGATGCATGACTGTAGACCATTATGGATGCATGTGCAGGGCTCCATTATCGGTGGTAGTCCAGAGAGGCCCCATTCGGTCCGGGTTCTTCAGACAGCAGCACCCACCGAATGTGGCCCTTGTGGATCAGGAGTAGGAAGGATCCACCCAGGACCTGGAAGAAGAGGAAGATGACGAGAACATTTTCTTTATCTCCAGTGTAAGCGTTTTGAGGGCTAAGGTCAGGAGGCAGCCAAACTGTATGATGCAGGTGGATGGGATGTCGGTGCCGGTGCTGGTGGACACGGGAGCCTCAGTTAACATCATGGCTAGGGTGCATTACGAAGCCATGAGAGATCCCCGACACTGCAATGTTCAAAGGCACACATTTACACTTTTGGGGGAGATCAACCCATCCGTATGCGAGGGTGTTCGTGTCGAAGGTGGAGCACGGCAGCAGTTCTATTAAGGCACTTTCTTTGTGACAGATGTGAGTACCAACACTCTCCTGAGTTCTGCGGCGGAAGCACTGCGAATCCTCAGCTTTGCATATAGTGTGTATGTGGAGGATGTGCAGGCGGTCCTCGAAAGATTTGCTGAGTTGTTAGTGGGGATCGGCCAGATGGTCTGTGAGCCAGTGAGACTGCACATTGACAAGTCCACCCAACCAGTTGCCCTGAAGCACCAAAGAGTCCCATTTCACTTACGAGAGATAGTGGACAAGGAACTGGAAAATGTTGTGAACTTGAATGTGATGGAAAAGGTGGAAGGTGCGACGCGCCCTGGGTGTCACCCCTCGTGACTGCTCAAAACCCAAACAGCCTGACTCTGTCAGAATCTTTATGGACGTGCGGTTGCCCAATAAGATGATAAAGAGGGGGAGACACCTTACCCCTATGATTGATGACATCATCTCAGAGCTGCAGGGTATGAGGTTATTTTCCAAGCTGGACCTGAGGGATGGATACCACCAGGTCGTGTTACACCCTGAATCCAGGTACATCACGACATTCATGACACACCAGGGGCTATATTGATATAAACGGCTCAGGTTCGGTGTGTCGTCAGCTGCTGAAGTGTTCCAGAACTTGATAAGAGGGGCTCTGGCAGACCTTGAAGGTATCTTGAATATCAGAGACGACATCCTAGTGTTTGCCAAGTCAGATGTAGTGCACATGGCACACCTGGGGGGGACCCTGAAACGCATACAAGCACTGGGCTTAACTCTGCATCGGGAAAATTGGGAGTTCCTCAAGACAAGCATTGAGTTCTTTGGCTTTGTGTTTAAAGAAGGAGGGGTGTCCCCTGACCCCTGCAAGGTCAAGAACATAATGGAGGCAAAGCCCATGGGGAATGTGACAGAAGTATGCAGTTTTCTGGGAATTACTATGTACTGCGGGTGGTTCATTAGGAACTTGGCCACATGGTCGGAGCCCCTGAGGAGCATCACGAGGAAGGATACCACCTGGCAGTGGGGCCCTCTTGAGCAAGCAGCATTTGAGGATGTAAAAAGAGCCCTCATGGCTGAAGATATAATGGTGTTCTTCGACCCATCTCTTTCATCTTTCTGGTGGTGGTGGACCAGTGGTCGAGGTACCCGGATGTTGAATTCTTGGATTCTGTGTCATTCGACAATGTGGCGTGGTGCTGCAAAAGATCTTTGCAACCCATGGTCTGCCCCAGACCCTGTGTTCTGACAATGGACCGCCCTTTCAAGGTAAAACCTTTGGCCAATTCTTGAAGGAGTATGGAGTACACCATAGGAAGATCACTCCAGTCTGGCTACGGGCCAATGGAGAAGCAGAACAGTTCATGAGGACCCTCAGCCAGGTGTTTAGGATCGCCCTTGGGCAGGGACAGTGTCTTTGAAGGGCCCTATACGAGTTCCTAAGGGAATATCAAGCAACTCCCCATTCCTCGACCGGAGTAGCCCCAGCGGAAGCAATGTTTAAGAGATGCCTGAAGAGCCTCTCGCCGGACGCAGGAGCCCGGGAGCCGGCTGTGATTGGTGGCGCCCAAGTGGAGGAGGAGAGGTGGTACAGAAACGAGGGTGAAAATATTAGAAGGGGCTTAGACGACAATAGTTAGCCCTGGGGGACAAGGTGATAGTAAGAAATAGGTGCCCCCAAGGGAAGCTGTCGTTGACATACGAACCGAGCCCCATGGATGTGATTGCAATGAAGGGGTCTATGGTGACAGGCTCAGATGGAAACGCCATCATTACCAGGAATGCCAGTTTCTTCAAGAGGCGGGGAGATGGCACACTCCTGGGGGCATCCCTGGGTAGGGATTGTGCTGAAAAACCTGGTGAAGCTGGTGGTACTGGCTGCTCGCAGGTTGCCCTGGACTGAGGTGATGCAGGTGAGGAGAGGTCAAGCTGCAAAGCAGGCTGACGGTATCTTCAACGAGCTGGGAGGGGGAGACCTGCCCGCATGTGTGACTATGTACTGGACCCCTGAGTTGAGCAGCCGGTAGTGTGCTGGAGACTGTTTCATCTGTTCAGTTTGAGGATGTGACTTGCCATGTGTATGTGTGGGTGGTGGTTTTGTGATGTTGTTATTGTCATAAAAAAAGAGCAGTGTGGTGTCCCTTTAACAGACATACGCAGCGGAGTGATGTAACTCTGTCGCGTGTGGAAATCATTAAAAGGAGCGCATCAAGTGAGCTCGCCCAAGCACGCATGGAGCCTGGACGGGAAGCAGAGTCTCCTGTGTCTTCTGTTGGCCGGGGGGGCTCACAGTGCAGCGGGAGGCCTCATAGCAGGAGGCCCCTTTCCACAGCTAGGGAAGCATGAAAAGGTGGGGCTCTACCATATGCACCTGGGCCTAGTCCAGGAGTCCCTGCATTGTGCTGTGGCCTGGTAGAATTCAGGTTGAACCCTGGAGAAAAATTAATGAGGCTTGCCACGATTACCACAAATTAATTTCGGGTTATGGTCTATAAGGGGGGTAGGAAGGGGTTGGGGTACGGTTGGCAGTGAAGGGGAAGGGGGTGACATGTGAGCGGCCCCCATAAAAAAACATGACAAGAAAATTACAACCAAGCAGATTATCACAAAGTAATTTATTTCGTTGTAATAACATAAAACTTTCAGGCCATACCATGTTTATGCCGTTGGTCTTGTATGCACATAATTTTGCTGGAACATTCCAGTACATCATTTCTCTTCTCTTAACTATAGAAGATTAAATTTACACACATGCACACACACACATACAGACACAGTCACTTATGTAAACATATAAAGGCACACTGGCATGACCCGTGCCTGAATGGAAGAGCTCTGCGCATGCACACACACACACACACACCGACACAGTCACTTAAGTAAACATATATAGGCACACTGGCATGACTCGTGCCTGAATGGAAGAGCTCTGCGCATGCACACACACACACACACACACCGACACAGTCACTTATGTAAACATATAAAGGCACACTGGCATGACTCGTGCCTGAATGGAAGAGCTCTGCGCATGGACACACACACACACACACACCGACACAGTCACTTATGTAAACATATATAGCCACACAGGCATGACTCGTGCCTGAATGGAAGAGCTCTGCGCATGCACACACGCACACACATTGTTCTGGTTGCTCATTTCTCTGTCCCAGTTTCGTGCTTGCACAACATGTTAGTTCATCCACATTGATTCCACAATAAAACCTGTTGCTTTGCATTGCATAATGGGGAGTGTGCTAACACAACATGTTTTTAATGGCTGCATACATCTCCACCCTGTTGTATGACATAAGAGGCAATGCTTACAACTATTCAAGTATTCATATTTAGTATTAGTAAACTGTTTTGTAGGTAACCATGACAGCATCGTCCCACGCATCCCAAAATGAGTTCTGAGGTTTGGCTTTGAAATATTGTGTCTTGGCGCCTCTGAACTTTTCCTCTTGGGCTGGTGCCTATTTTTCATGCAGCTCTAAAAAACTGGTGGTCACACTGATCTGAGTGACCCCTCTCTCAATAGATGTGGGGAAATTGATTTGATGAGGATCACACAAATGTGGCCAAGCAGGATAGCACGGAGTCCAACTTTGGTATTCCGCTTCCACAGCGGAAAGATGTGTTCATAGACTGGAATTCCATAAGCCCCCCTGTGCTTTCAAACGTTTCCATCTCATGAATGTCTAAGGGGACTAAATTGGCATCAAGACAGAGCTAAGTCAATGTTCTGATATTGACCCAGATTCGAAGCAATGACCTACTTTTTTCAGGGAGTTGGAAGAAGGGAGCATTATTGGAAGAGTCTGACTCAGGAGACGCGGGAATGGTTGGAAGGATGACACACATAATTGTAAGGAGGGTATAGAGCCACCCACAGTCCTATCATCGCATGTTTCGAAATCTCTCTCTCATCTGGTCCGTAGCCACCATATCAATACCAAAGTTGTGTAATTGCATTAGTATTAGAACAGATCGCTATATCTTGTAGAGTTTATGGGTTCAAATTTGAGCCACACTTTCATTCCTACTAACAGCTCTGCTCAGGATGTGACCATGATGGGTGAAGTGCTAAAGTGGAGGCAGAGGAAGTGAGGGAAAGAGACAAGTTAGAAGTGAGAGAACATGTAAACTAGCAGGCAGATGAGCGGTAAGTTAAGAATGTAACTCAGAGGTGAGGAGGTAGGCATATTAAGTGGCATAATGCTTTTGATTAAATGCGTTCTCAAAAGTAGACCATCCAAAGAGTTACAGGCTGGTATGATGACGTGGCTTTTGGTATTTAAACTTTGTAGGGATTGGATTCCAAAAGGAAAATGTCAAATGTTAGGCAAGGATGCATTCCGGGACACCATTTCACCAAAAGGACTGGGGTAGCGGAAGTGACATCAAACGACACTTGACCTCTCATGACGTGACAGGAAGTGATGTCATTTGACTCCACCCCCAAGTGCCATCACCGGAAGGGATGGCACACAACCTTTCACCCCTTGACAAAACAGCAAGTGGTATCACATAGCATGGTCCCTCAGTACACTAAGAAAAATATGGTTATGATATCACTGTAATATTTTATACATTTTATTCAAGAATGGAACACCATATGTAGCATTGATATCAGTGTGTATAGACCCAGATTACCAAGTTACTGTGAATGTACGCAAATGTCCAACTCAATAACCTGGACTATTGTACATCACTCGAGTTAATCTGTGAACATGCATAGCATCTCAAAGAGGCCAAAACTCCAAAATGCAGATATCCAGTGCCTGCCAAGTGTCCGGCCATATACTGGAAACAACAATTGACCAACACAAGTCCATCCAGAAGACCATCAGAGTCTGTATCGCTTCATGTTTTTACACTTGGACAATATGCGCCTGTGATGCAGGTCTGGTAGATCTGGGTCAGGTCAAACAGTGCCTAGGCAGGATTGGTGGCAAAAGCCACTGAGGCACACGCCTCTCATCACAGGCCCAGTGGTGCACTGGATGTGCAAAGCAGACAATGAGAAACACTGATGAGATGTGCGTTCATGCTGTGCTGTCACTGAGGACTGCAAGCTGCTCCTACTCATTCCCAGCTAGCTACACCCAGCCCCCATTCCCTTCCTGTTGCTACAGTACCGGGAATGAGCTGCACAGAGAGCGCTGCCTCTGAACCCAACCATTTAGGCATTCTTCACTAATGGATTGCCAATCTGTTAGTGATGGTGGCTTCATGATTTTTCCTGTATCCCTGTTATTTCTCCAGCTAACGAGATCTAGATTACAATTGACAAAATCACTGGCACATTTAGCTGCATTTACAACCGCCTTTTTCAGGTGCAACACAGATATCTGCTCTTGGCACAGTCTCTTTGTCCAGTGGTCCAGGGGTCGCAAGAACAGGTCTAGAGGTAGCACAGGGGGACCCAGGGGTAGCAGCTGCTACCCCAGGCAACCCCTAAATGATGTCCCTGCGCCCACCACAGGTTTTATTCTGTCATTCTTGACTTCAGGGCCCTTTGTCTGAAATATGTTACTCCTTACTATTTACAAAACATGTCAACACAGTTGTTTCGCCCGATAGATGCCCAGGATCCACCCATCCCTAGTGTCCCCAAAGGACAATTCCACGGTCTTCATCAGCACAGGAGTATCAATTGTGTTGCATACATATTGTGAGCTTTTCTTTATTTAGTAGAGGTCTTCGATGGATAACAGTCTTCCCGATTAAGTACTAGCAGTGCTTGCCGAGCACAGAGAGCTTCAATTTATCTCCAACCTCACATCATGAAGCTCAGAGCTATGCTGAAGTAACAGCACAAAGCCTATCTTTACACGTGCCAGCTCTGACAATATTTCAGCATCCCAATTCATCAAAAGGTGAGTGCTGTGTGGACAAAAAACTCTTCAAAACGCCCAATGAAAACATTTGGGGTCCCGGCACCATTGTAAATGTTCCAAAATGACTGAAAAGGGTTTGTTGAGTGTGAACGCCGGAGATTACGCCCCAATTGAGTTCTCCTTGGGGCTGTGCACTGGGGAACTGAACAGAGCTGAGTCACTTTACTCTTTCTCTCTAGAATCTCAAATAAATAAATAGTTCCAGTGGTTAACATGCTGAGTGCCTCCAGATCTTCCCCATTTTATCCCAAATTCAGGCTGAGTGAGCACAGCCCTACAACGGAAGGAACATGCAAATACTTATGTGGTGGAGGACAGCCAGGTACCAACATCTGCCCAGCAACAAGACATGACTATGGTGGGAACGTGAATTCGGGCCAAACAGCCCCTCTTCCCATTTCCAACCAGTTCATTGCACAATAATCACTGACCAGGCTTCCTTTGCAAAACCCACACAAGTGTCAAATCTTATATGGCTCTTTTCGTTCTGAGAGAGCAACAAAGTATATACAGCAAAAACAAGGTTTCAAGCACAAAAACCAGCCATTTTGAGCACAAACTCAAAAGGCATCATCGTGACAAAAATAATTGTGCACAGTACGGCGCTGTTAACCATTCTTTTCTTTTTTTATACTTTGTAAGTGCAACCAGCCTGTTCAGGGTGCCCAGCAATTAGTAACAGAAATGGAACTTTCAGCAAAGAGGAGACATCTGGGGGAACAGTATGACAAGCTCTCCTTTTTGTGGTAACCATAGGGACTGACCAGTGCACCTCGAGGATGTCAGTTGAGCAGATGAATTAGGCCTCACTTTGTGAGTAAGGGTCCAAAAAAAGTAGATGTGCTGGGGATTTAATTGAATTCAATGAGGAAACAATGCAAAAAGAAAAAAGGGTTCATAACAGAAGAGACACAAAAGGAATGACATCTTCGCCCAGCACATTGCCTTTAGGAAGGGAAAAGTGTGGAAGGCAATCCATCTTCTTTTTGGGCTTACCCAAATCAGGATCAGCCATGTTTATAGAGTAAAAAAAGGAAGAATAAGGAGAGGTTTTAACTGGATCAGTATTCGTTGTGCACTGAAAATGTAGCCTATGAAACCTGAGAGAAGCCATGATCTGGTTTTCTTAAGTTCTACAAGTGGTCACCTGGGGGCACAAAAAACACAAAAACCCATCAAAATGAAGGTCCTAGCTGATTACTTTGTAAGATTGAACAATAGAATGATGTACCGTCCAAACACCAAAGTAGGACATCAGAAGATATGCAGGAGAAATCTGAAGCTGGCCTTCTTGCGTGGCACCAGGGGTAACCCCTTCATTGGCACAGGGAAAATGGCCCAACAGAAGATGGAAAGTATACAATTAACAAAAATATATAAATATTTTGTTTTGCCTGGGGTAGCAAGGGAGACGGTAGGGGTAGCAAGGCAGATGGCAGAGGTCGCAGCAGTGACCCCTACCAATCCCTAAATGACATATCTGGATGCATTCAAACGTTAATTGGTTTCGGATAGTTCCTTCAGAATTCCAACACTTCCATTGAAATTCAAATTTCTGAACTGCTTATCCAAATGCACGTTTACTTTATTTTAATTTTTTATTTGATCATTTATAGCATAGCCCTAGCTTGAGAACAGTGGAGCGCTGCACGATTTTTGGAAGCCAGGGAGTCTTTGGAGAGTTAAGCATTACTGTTGGGGGAAGGGCAGAAAACCGTGGATGTAGTGTTGCACCAGGTCCTGATGGAAGAGCCACGTTTTTACTTGAATTTTCCATTTGTGCCGCTCTCCAAATCACAATCCTCGCGTGAGCCTGACTAATGAGTCGGAATTCCCGTTGGCCAACTTTGCAGTGTAAACTGAAATACATGTCTATTAGCTTTTAGTTTTCAAATTTTCTTTTTCTAGATTCCGAATTCCGAATTCCGGTGACCTTTCAAAGCATTGGGCATTTCTGATCAGTCATTAGGAAATACAACTGATCAGTCGGAATTTCCACCCCTGAATCTGGAAAATGGCAAATCTACAGTTGTCTTCTAGAGAACTCAAAGCATGCATAGGAGCAGGCTTACAATGTGCTTCCTCTATGATGCAGATCACTCTTCTGGAGCCCCAAACACACCAGATGTTCAGGTCACCCAGCGATATTGCCAAAAAGTACCATTCACATTTAAGATATTGAAGAAGGTGTAGCTATTGAGCTATTGACGCCTGAATTTGGACAACCTAGTGAAAGTCATGCCACTTCTTAATTGCTAATAATATAAAATGTTGTCAATAACTAACTGACATTTCAAATGAAGACTATTGTGTGTCTTTGTCTACTTGCCTTTGCATGTTTATATGTGAAGGTAGTGTTTTTTAAAGGTGCTGCTTGAATTACGTATTGAAAAACACATTGACATCGAATGTCATAACTTGTTAGCTACCATTATGTGAAATGGCTTTTGCTGAAATGGTGAGACAAACCTTTTTGGGTAGTTGTATGTGTTATGTTTTGTGAGGTTATGTTTTCTTACGTTATGTTTTTATGTTATATTATGACGAGATGTGAGGTTATGTTGTGTGGATTTGTACTTTGTCCTGATGAATTGTCCATGGTTTCCAGTCTTGATATTGTTTTGTGTTAACACACAACCTCCTTCAATACTGATATTCAATATTGTGTCGATTCACACATTTTACATTGATTTGAAAAATAGGATCCACAAACAACACCACATAGATGTCATACAGAAACTAGCCTTCACCTGTGAGCTGCACACATCAGAATCATATTTGGTTTCAGGAGTTGCACAATTCCTTGCAACACAATCGACAGCACTGGCTCATTAACTCAAATATATGCAACGTCACATTTAATTTGTTTTTGCAGCAAATTGCATATTGAACCTAGGTATTCACAGTGACTACACATTTGGTTAATCACAAATTAGGATTGATTGGCATTTAGGCTTTTATTGCAGTAGCATTATTTTCCTACGATTTAGGGGGACATATACAAAATAGGTAAGGGCAAATAATTAAGCTGATACAAAGTAAAATTACATACATTGTGTACACGCTTGCCTATCCTTTTATTCATTAAGTAAATATGTGAACACAAAACTTGGAATCTGTTTCTTCACTGTTGTCGCCGTGTATTTTAGGGTAATCCTGTTTGGAACTTGAACACCACTGCACTGGTAATGTGAGCAGTAAATAAAAAAAAAACGAATAACATTAAAAACTGCAAAAAATAAATAAATCTGGAAAGCTGTAAAATCCCGGGCTGGATTTCTAACCCTGTCACTACTGCACACACTAAGAGCAGATTTCCAAAATAATTTACCAGGCCAATAAATGGCTGCACTAGCACAGCCTCTCCTCTTTCTATAATAACAGTTGAACTTGATTCGCCGAGTGACGTGCACTTTCAGATGCTCTTTTAGCTCTCGTGTTTTTGATTGCTCTAACTGTGGGGTGCAAAGGGTATTCCTACACATTTCAACAGCACAGTATTATTCAAGAAATGGGTGCGCTATGAAAAGCCTACTACCTGAGGTATTCCCTTCCTCAGCCTCTCTAAAACAGGCACACTGTGAAGCACAATGCCTAAGAGGACCATTTATGTTCCTTCTTTGCCTTTTTCTTCAGTGGGGCTTTTGCAGCATAGACCACTGTTTTACCTGCTGCAATATTATCTCTTACGCAGAGACAGAGATATTTTTATTTTTTTGGATACATTTCAATGTGACAGGTCCTCTCAGGCCCATCATGGGGAAATGGACTCCCGGCACACCTATTTGGGTGTTGACAGCCTATGGATTCATTAGAGTCAGGCACTTGTATTCCACAGGGAATCCAGTGCCTCATTTGCACGGACGCATGACCCCAAGTAATACTCAGGTCTCTTTCTTGAATATGGTGGGTGAATCGCGCATTTTAGAGTATCGGCCATCTAGAACAAGTCCATCCTCTGTAATATTATTCGATGTCAAATTCTGTGTTATTTGGGCCTAATAGGTTTTAAACGATAACATTTAAAACACTCTGGAAAAAGCACTGTGAAGTGTATAGCAAATCTCCTCCTTGGTGTTACATTTGTGTCTGCCTGTATGAGGGAAATGGTCTAGAGCCAGTAACCTTAAAAATAATGTAAATCCTGTATTGCTGCTATTTTTCTATTGCTTGCATTTTTATTATCTTTTAGAAAAAAACAGTAAACTATACAACAATAAAACAACAATTTTGATTACAAGCATGGAATATGAATAATACCTATAGTATGCAAAAAAATAATACAGCAATACAGAAAGAGAAACGAAAGTAGAAACAATGAAACACGAACAGAAATTAGATAGTATAGATTACCAAGTGAGAGAAGAAGGAAGAAGTATGTGTCTTTTATCAGATTATTAAGTGGATGAATGAAGGAAACAAATGTGACTTGTCAGTTAGGGGAAATGTTAGGGGGTTGGGTACGAGATAGAAAAGGTCACAAGGGGTATATTTTGCGGTATGAATGTATTAGGGTATCATGCCAGGTCTACATGATAACATTCCTGGGGATTTTTGTTTTTGTATCTAGAGCGAATGCTAGGCATTTGCATTGATAAGAGACCCATGCCCAACAAGTGTGACGTGAGAGATGTCATATATTTTTCAAACTTGACATAATTGTTTTATTACCTTTAGCTAAAAGAAGGTCCAATAAAGAGGGTATCTGTCAGGCTGCTGGTCCTGAGGATAATCTGGTAGAAGAATTGGAAGTGTTGCTGTAGAGTTCTTCCTACCAATGTACCCCTTTGTATTTCTAATCAAACTACAAAGGGATCAATTAGCCGAATGACGGAGATCACTGCATCTGTAGTTTGGCAAGTTCAGCAAGTTCAGACACCGTTGTTAGCCTCGGGTTGGAAACTCCAATTCTGATGACTGCCTAAATGGAAAGACCTGAGTTCAAAACAAGGTAGTCTCCAAAGAACTATAACAAGAACATGAATATCAGAACCAAACAAGAACATGAAACAGCAAGGAGCAAGAAGAAACGAGGAGATGAAATGTAGCACACTTACCACTAGGTTCTATGGTGAAAACACTACCGAGGAACTCGTACACTATCCAACCTAACTCTAACACCTCGCCGACAAGAGGACGCCTATGCGGAAATAGTATCTAGTCCAGGGTACTATCCCAACAAAACGAGGACGCCTAACGCCTCATGCGCCAATCATCACAGTCTCAAGTCCAGGCACCTAGAATGGGATGGTGTAGGTTCGCTCTAGGCAGTAGTGGAGGCAAAGAAAACACGGCCACCCAATCAAGCGTAGCGGATCGGAAGCTGCTCCCCAGTTGATGCCGTGTGATGGATGCAGATGATGTCCAAGAAGAGGAAGCAGGTCGTTGGATGTTCCGGGGTCAGCAGTGGGCGAGCAATGCAGGTAATATCCGAAAAGAGGAAGCAAGTCGTTGGGCGGTCCGGGGTCAAGCAGTGTGCGGGCAATGCAGATAATATCCAAAAAAAGGAGGCAGGTCGTTGGACGGTCCGGACTCAGCAGCATGCAATCAACAGAAGGTAAGACAAATACACAATACAGGTCAGAGGAACAGTCCGGAGTCGAGAGCCAGGGGGAGAGCAATCAGACAAAAGAGGGAAAGAGGGGGTCAAGAACAAGAGCAAAGGTACGAACAAACTAGCCTTGAATCAGAATCAGAAGCAACGAGTGCAGCAACCCGGAAGGGATTATAGCGGGTGAGCGCGGTCTCGCTTTCGCTTGACTCCTCCCCTGTGGAATGCAATAGCGTTACGCTTGTGGAGGGGATGCCACAATCACCATGGCAACGAAGCTGTATGGGTCCTGAAGTGGTTGTGGATGTAACGGGAATTTGAACGTGACGTGAGTTTTGAAAGGGTTCTGCCGGGGATACTGCCGGGTGACAAAGAGCGCAATGAGTGTTTGTGGCCGATCCTGACAGTTCCCCACCTCAAAGAAGACCTCCCTCTCCGGGACCAAAAGTCAGAAACCAAAAGGGGAGCATGGATGTTGTTTGTAGGCTCCCAAGTTCTATCTTCAGGACCGTATCCCTTCCAATCCACCAGATACAACCGAACCCCTCTCCTGACCTTAGTATCCAAGATACGACTGACCTCATACTCATCTGATCCTTGCACTTTGAGCGAGGAAGGATGCAAAGGTAACCTACTAGAGGGAAGACAGGGTTTCAGTAGCGAAACATGGAAAACCGGGTGGATGTGCCAATTGTCCGGTAATTTCAAACGTACAGCCACTGGAATGATAATGGCTGTAACACAGTAGGGACCAACAGAACGTGAAAAAAGGAAGCGCCGACCTGGTATATGCAAGTTACGTGTGGCCAACCAATCCCGGGAACCCACTTTGTAAGCGGGTGCAGAACTCCTATGCAAGTCAGCCTGTATTTTATGTTGCAAGTTGGCTTTATGCAGTTGAGCAAACACTTCATTCCAAATCTTGTTCAGGTCATGCACACTGGAGAACGATAGGTCAGGTTGTGTGGGAAGGGTGCGTGGATGCCAACCGTACATAGCGAAAAAAGGTGAAGTTCCTGTAGAGGTATGGAGTGAGTTGTTGTAAACGAACTTAGCCACATCTAACAAGGACAACCATGAGTCTTGGTATTGCACAGTGAGACACCGCAAGTATTGTTCCAGGGTGGCGTTTAGCCTTTCAGTCTGACCATCCGTCTGTGGATGGTAGGCAGAGGAAAAACGATCCTCGATGCCTAAAGATGTGGTCAAGGCACGCCAAAAACGAGATGTAAATTGGGACCCACGATCCGAAACAGTAACATGAGGCAGGTCAAAAAACCGAAAAACATGATGCATGAAGAGCTTGGCCAAAGCAGGAGCCGTAGGCAATCCCTTGCAAGGAACAAACAGGGCCAGTTTAGTGAAATAGTCAATAACGACCCAGATCGTATCGTACACATGGTTGCAAGGCAATTCCACTATGAAATCCATCGATATCATAGTCCGGGGTTCTTTAGGAACTGGCAATGGTTGTAACAAACCGAGAGGTTTCGACAGAACAGTTTTGCACTGGGCACACGTAGCACAAGAAGCCACATAATGCAAGACGTCTTTAGACATCTGAGGCCACCACGACCATCATCGTAATAATTCCAGTGTTTTCCGAGCTCCAGGATGCGCTGAAAACGTGGTGTCATGACACCAGTGCATAGCAGTATTACGGGTATCTTTATCAGGAAGGTACACCATTCCATTATGGTAAGGAAGACTATGCAGCAAGGTCAAATTCATTTCGTGATTGCTTTGTGGGTTTACTTTAACCCAATCTGCTAGGGCACAACATAGAGTGGAATGAATACCACAAGCACAAATCACTTGAGCAGGAAGAAGAACGGTGCGTTCGTCCATGGGAGGTGGGGAGACGTTATGCATCCTAGAGAGAGCATCAGCTTTAGAGTGCCGTGCGCCGAGTCTGTAGGTTACATGAAAGTTGAACATCGAGAAAAACTCATGCCAACGAGCATGTCTAGCAGTGGTACAATTCACTGATTGTAACGCCAGAAGGTTTTGTTGATCTGTAAAGACCTGAACCGGCACGGCAGTCCCTAGAAGGTGGTGGCGCCATGCAAGGAAAGCATCCCGGATGGCCAATAACTCCTTCTCTGTGATTGTGTAGTGTGATTCGGAGGTAGTGAGTTTTCTAGAATGAAAAGCTACACAGTGGAGTTCCCCGCTGTCTCTACACCGCTGAGAAAGGATAGCGCCGACTGCGATATCCAAAGCATCCGCCTCTACCACAAAAGGCGGATCTGGATTAGGATGCATCAATACCGGCGCTGCGGTAAAAGAAGACTTGAGACTTTCAAATTCTTTCTGAGCAGTAGGATTCCAACCAAAAAAACGTTTTGAACTGGTCAGGGAAGTGAGCGGGGCAACAATACTCAAAAAAGACTTGATGAAGCGGCGATAATTGTTTGCAAAACCCAGGAATGATTGCAACTGTTTCAGATTCGTAGGCGTTGGCCAGTCCAGGACTGCTTTAACCTTGGTGTCGCACATTTGGATGCCTTTGTCTCTGATATCATATCCCAGAAACTCAACTGAAGTGACATGGAATACGCATTTCTCCAGTTTAGCGTACAAGTGATTGTCACGAAGTCTCTGCAGAACCATAGACACGTGCTCTATTTGGGCTGATTAAGACGGAGAGTAAATCAAGATGTCATCTAGATACACCACCACATAGGTATCTAAGAGATCCCGAAGACATCATTGATGTAGTGCTGAAAAGTAGCAGGAGCGTTACATAGCCGAAAGGGCATGACGCAGTATTCGTAATGACCGTAATTGGTTTTGAATGCAGTCTTCCACTCATACCCTACACACATCCTAACAAGGTTGTAGGCACCCCGCAAACCGAGTTTCGTGAATATCTTGGAATTGCCTAATTGATCCAACAAAACCGAGATCAAAGGAATAGGATACTGGTTCCTAACAGTAATGGCATTTAACTCACTATAATCGATACATGGACGAAGAGCCCCTTCCTTCTTCGGTACAAAGAACATAGGGGAGGCCGCAGGGGACAGAGACGGGTGGATAAAACCCATACTGAGAGCCTTGTCAATGTATTCTTTCAGGATGGCGTCTTCTTTGACTGTCAAAGAATACACCTTGCCGCTTGGTATCTTAGCACCAGGAATCGGATCGATAGGGCAGTCATAGGGTCGATGAGGTGGCAAGACCTCAGCTCCTTTTGCATCAAAGACATCTTGATAATGGCAATATTCCTTGGGTAATGTGGTAGAAACCAAAGCCCCCACTAAGGGTGCAATGTGAATGAGAGCACGACATGGACTTTCAACAAGACCTTGATTGCTTTGACAATGTACACCACAGAAGGTAGATTCAAAAACTACAGTCCCCTTGACCGAGTCGACAGTTGGATTATGCCGCTTAAGCCAAGGTAAACCCAAAATGAGCCGAAACTGAAGTGCAGTGATAACATCAAATGTAATGACTTCCGTGTGCCCGGAATCCGTGATCATAGATAAAGGTATTTTTTGCTCAGTAACCAGACGAGACAAGAGAGGCGTTGTATCAACAGCATTAACTACCTCAGGATGACTTTTGGCATGGAAAGTAACACCGTTTTCCTGAGCGTAGGAAATGTCGATGTAATTCCCAGTGGCACCTGAATCTAGTATTGGTTCCCCAATCCAAAAGGGTCCTGACAAAGGCTGAAAGGAAGCCTTTAGCGTGACTGGATTAACAGATACGGGGGCCTGAGCGGTGTGACTCAGTAGCGGAACCCCATCTACTACCGAGCCAAGGCGTTTCCCGACTTCTTGGGCTTTTTTGGGCACATTTTTAGGAATTGTTCAGCGGAACCGCAATAGAAACATAGATTGTTCAGACGTCTCCTCTCCCGTTCACTTGATGTCAGGGGTCGTTAACGGCCCCTATTTGCATTGGTTTGGGAGCATTGTATGAGGCAGGAGAGGGAGTGACTAGAACTGGCATTATGCTCCTTTTTTCGCCTTTCCTTTCTGCTCGCCGAGCATCAATCTGTAAGACAAGATCCAAGAGTTCATGAAACACCGTTGCTACCACTGGAACTGTACTTAAGGTGTCTTTAAGGGAATCAGACAGACCCTTGTAGAACAGTGAGGCTTTCTTATCCTCAGGCCAGCCTGTCTCTGCAATCAATTGATTGAACTTGGCTACATAATTCAAGAGGGGCGAGTCGCCTTGTTGGATTGCCGGTAATTCCAACTCAGTTGCTTGGGTTCTGTAACGAGTATCGAACACACGACCCATCTCCTCCAGCAAGACATCGCAATCAAACAACAAAGGGCTACCGTCCTCCAATAATGGGTTAGCCCAAGTACCTGCAGTACCGGCAAAGTGGGATAATACAAAAGCCGCCTTTGTGGCTGAATCAGGAAAGTCCATAGGACGACATAAAAAGTGCAAACGGCACTGATTCAAGAAGGTGCGATATAATCTGGGGTCACCTTGAAACCTCTTGGGAGGGGCCAACGGGAAATGTGTGGCCATAACCACAGATGGTTGGGTGGCTCCTTGGGGATTAGGAGCAGTAGAACTGGGCCAGAGGAGGGGGTACCGGTGCAGGAGGTGAGGCCTGAGCCTGTATCTCATCGATTCTCCTTTGAGTAGCAGCATGTGCGGCCGTCATGTCGGTTCGCAATTCTGCCATGAGTTGCATGAGGTTAACCAGGGTATCATTAACATCCATCTTTCAGTATTTGTGGCTTCTGATTATGTCAGGCTGCTGGTCCTGGGGATAATCTGGTAGAAGAACTGGAAGCGTTGCTGTAGAGTTCTTCCTACCAATGTACCCCTTTGTATTTCTAATCAAACTACAAAGGGATCAGTTAGCCGAAAGACAGAGATCACTGCATCTGTAGTTTGGCAAGTTCAGCAAGTTCAGACACCGTTGTTAGCCTCGGGTTGGAAACTCCAATACTGATGACTGCCTAAATGGAAAGACCTGAGTTCAAAACAAGGTGTTCTCCCAAGAACTATAATAAGAACATGAATATCAGAACCAAACAAGAACATGAAACAGCAAGGAGCAAGAAGAAATGAGGAGATGAAATGTAGCACACTTACCACTGGGGTCTATGGTGAAAACACTACCGAGGAACTCGTACACTATCCAACCTAACTCTAACACCACGCCATCAAGAGGACGCCTATGCGGAAATAGTCTCTAGTCCAGGGTACTATCCGACGAAACAAGGACGCCTAATGCCTTATGCGCCAATGATCACAGTCTCTAGTCCAGGCACCTAGAATGGGATGGTGTAGGTTCGCTCTAGGCAGTAGTGGAGGCAAAGAAAACACGGCCACCTAATCAGCCGTAGCGGATCGGAAGCCGCTCCCCATTTGATGGCGTGTGATGGATGCAGATGATGTCCAAGAAGAACAGGCAGGTCGTTGGACGTTCTGGGGCCAGCAGCGGGTGAGCAAAGCAGGTAATATCTGAAAAGAGGAAGCAAGTCGCTGGGCGGTCCGGGGTCAAGCAGCGTACGGGCAATGCAGATAATATCCGAAAAGAGGATGTAGGTCGTTGGACGGTCTGGAGTCAGCAGCGTGCATTCAACAGAAGGTAAGACAAATCCACAATACAGGTCAGAGGAACAGTCCGGAGTCGAGAGCCAGGGGGAGAGCAATCAGACAAAAAAGGGCAAGAGGGGGTCAAGAACAAGAGCAAAGGTACGAACAAACTAGCCTTGAATCAGAATCAGAAGCAACAAGTGCGGCAACCCGGTGTCACACCGCGGCCGTGGAAACTCTGGGCAAGATGGAGGCGATATTGAGCCTCTCTACCGGTCCGTTTGACGCTCTAGTCGTCTTGGACCGGCAGGTATAAGAGGAGACCACGCCCCCTGCAACTCGCGCTGCAACTCGCATTCGTCGGTCTATTGACTTTCGCTTTGCTGCAGTGCCTCACTTACGAGTTTTTCCCTTGAATTTGCCTGTGCCTTCCCTGGTTATCCCCTCTCGTTCAGACCCCTTTTTCTCCTGTCCAGCCTCTTTCACGAGTTTCTCTTACCTTCGGTCTGCCTTTCCGCGGCTGTTTGTTCCCGACTAAGGCTAACTTTTCGAGTGCGCCTTCTGGTTTCTGTTCCTTTAATTTCTACCTCGGGGTCTAGTGGGCTCTGTTTACCATCCGCTGTGTTTCTCGGGTCAGTCACATTCTTTTCTGTGTTTCACCCACCTTCTATTCTCTCTCGCTATCTCTCTCTCTCGCTCTCTCTCTCTCTCGCTCTCTCTCCCTCTCTCTCTCTCGCTCTCTCTCTCTCTCTCGCGCTCTCTCTCTCTCTCTTTCTCGCTATCTCTCTCTCTCGCTCTCTCTCTCTCTCGCTCTCTCTCTCTCTCTCGCTCTCTCTCTCTCTCTCGCGCTATCTCTCTCTCTCTCTCTCTTTCTCACTCTCTCTTTCTCTCGCTCTCTTTCTCCCTGGATTTCTCGGGTACTCTCACCTGCTTGTTATCTTCATCTCTTCTTGTTTTCTCCAGATTCCTATTGTGGCTATCCTTACCTCTTTAGCCTCCTGTATCCTTTTCCATTTGCCTCCTGTTTGGAATAGTTCCTTGCTTCCAGCGAGCTGCCGACCCCCATTCTCTCACAGAGCATCGCTTGGAGCGAACCCTTATCCAGGAGGATCAGGCCTTCGTTTAACTTGCTGTTTCACCTGATACGGGACTACACCAGCCTCTCCAGTCTTCCCATCGGATCGGCCAATCCCATCGACTAACACACAGGGTTTTTTCTGCCATCAGGCTTTTTCCCTGTTTGAGGAACAGACTCCCCTGGGTTCACCTGACTGCCAGATCCATAGGCGGGCAAGGTGGCCTCGGGAGGAGAACGTCCCTATCTCTTCGAACGCAAGAAGGGAAGAAGGACTATCAAGTCAAGTGACGAAAGAGAGAGTCCCCAGACGGAAAGAAGAAGGAGACCGAGGCCATCAAACCCCACTGAAGACCCAGGTGAGGAGTCTCAGGGGAAAGGAACTTCAGCATATTCTGACAGATTGCAACGCCCCACAACCGGCATGGCCTCCTTGGAACAATACCAGGAGATGATGACTGCTATTCAGGGCCTTCAAGCCGAGGTTCGGAATCTCCGAACCGAGAACGCTAACCTACGCCAACAAGTAGCGGCACGAGAAGAAACCCGAGGCGATCTACCTCCCCTGACTTTTTCTTTTGGGAAGTATGATGGCAATCCGAAACTCCTAAAGGAATTCCTGAACGCTTGTATGATTTATTTCACGTTTCGACCAAGGGCATATGAACTGGATAGAGCTAAGGTAGGGTTTCTTGTTTCCAACCTTGCTGGCAACTCATTGGCTTGGGCAACTCCACTGATAGCACTCGCAGATCCTGCCATAGCGGATTACTCTCAGTTCACTCAACTGCTGCGTTCCAGATTTGAGAGTCCAGAGGTCCAGTATTCTTCCTATGAAGCCCTTCTAGATCTCCGTCAAGGCAATCAAGATGTACAGACTTATGCCTCTACTTTTACCAAATTGGCCACAGACTCAGGATGGCCAGATTCGGCCCAGCAGACCCTTTTTCGTCGAGGCTTACATGATGAGCTCAAGGATGAGCTAGCCAGGATGGCGCGTCCTACCTCCTTTCAAGAATTGGTTACGTTATCCCTGCAATTAGAGTACAGACTGCAGGAACGGAGGTTAGAAAGAAGGAGATTCAGACCTCATCCCTCAGGAGGGATTCCCACTGCTAGTTCTTCTAACCGACCCCAACAGGAAGAGCCTATGCAGATAGGGACAGCCCGAGGCCCTTTGACCCCCGAGGAACGCAAGAGACGCAGAGACCTGGGTCTTTGCCTGTACTGCGGATCTCCGAAACATTTGCTCCGGAATTGTCCAGAGGTACCCCCGAGACGCCCGGGAAACGCGCCTCCCCGGTCTTGAGCAGGGAAAGGAACCGGGCAGAATCGAAGAATCCCTGCAATTCCACCCACCAGGATCCTTCTGCGGATAATAACAGCCTTATGGTGTTTTCTGTGCGCCTTACCTTTGATTCCTCTCCATCTGTAGAAGTCTTAGCCATGCTGGATTGTGGTGCGGCCGGGAACTTTATTGATATCCAGTGGGCTCAAGAACAAGGCATACCCCTGCGTCGGAAGGCCTGCCCTTTGCCTGTAGAAGGGGTAGATGGAGCTCCCCTTTCCTCCGGTCCCATCATTAAGGAGACAGTTCCGGCTAACATGTCCTTGTCTCAGCACCAAGAACAGATCGTCTTTGATGTTATAAGAGCAGCTCATTTCCCAATCATCCTGGGCATACCCTGGCTACGTAAACATAATCCCAGGATTGATTGGTCTGCGAATACTGTCTGTTTTTTGTCACAGTACTGCTCGAAGGAATGTCTACCACAACCCCCTCCTTTGATGAGGAAGGGGATAGCACTCTCGACTTTCACGACAGTGGTCCAAACGATTCCACCGCGTTATCAGGAGTATGCTGAAATCTTCGAAGACAGACTACCTCGTACTCTACCCCCACATCGAGCCGAGGACTGCGGTATCGATCTAAAGCCTGAGGCATCTGTTCCTTTTGGTCGTATGTACCCTATGTCACTTCCGGAAAGAAGAGCATTGAAGGAGTATTTGGATGCCAATCTGCAAAACGGTTTAATACAAGAATCCCATTCTCCGGCAGGGGCCTCAATGTTCTTCATTCCTAAGAAGGGTACTACGGAATTAAGACCGTGTATAGACTACCGTGGGCTGAACAACCTGACTATCAGGGACAGGTACCCTATGCCCCTCATAAAGGAGGTACTTGAAGCAGTGGAAGGAGCCTCAATCTTTACAAAGCTAGACCTTCGAGGAGCCTATCATTTGTTGAGAATAAGGGAGGGAGATGAGTGGAAAACGGCTTTTAGAACTCCCTTGGGACACTTTGAGTATAGGGTAATGCCCTTCAGACTAGTGAATGCTCCTGCCGTGTTCCAACGTTTTGTAGATAAGATCTTCTCAGATATGCTATATATCTCGGTGGTGGTCTATTTAGACGATATTTTGATCTTCTCTTCCTCCCTCTCTGAACATCGAAGGCACGTCACGCAAGTTCTTCTAAGGTTGAGAGAACATCAACTACTGGTTAAACCCGAGAAATGTGTTTTTGAAGCCTCCTCAGTATCCTATTTAGGGTTCATTCTTTCTAAAGAGGGGGTACAGATGGATTCGGAGAAGGTTAAGGCAGTTCTTCAATGGCCCACTCCAAGGAATCCCAAGGATATACAGAGATTTCTGGGACTATCTAACTTTTACAGAAGATTTATTCCTAGCTTCTCGGATATTGTTCTACCTATCACCCGTTTGCTTAAGAAGGGTCAGAAGTTCGAATGGGATAAGGAGGCGGATCAGGCCTTTCTATTACTTAAGAGGACATTCACCACCGCTCCTATCCTAGTGCAACCAAATCAGTCTCTTCCTTTTGTGGTGGAGACGGATGCTTCCGGAGGTGCCATTGGAGCTGCTCTCCTACAATCAGGCAAAGACGGAGCAGAACATCCGGTAGCATATTATTCCAGAACTCTTACACCTAGTGAGAGGAACTACTCTGTGTTGGAACGAGAATTACTGGCGATTCGTCAGGCATGCATTGAATGGAGGCATTTACTTCAGGGGGCTGCCCATCCATTTCTGGTTCGCACTGACCACCGGAATCTTAAGGTTTTGCAACAGATGGAATGCCGCAATTCTCGTCACGCCCGATGGGCGTATTTTTTTTCCCAGTTCGACTTTGAGATAACCTACCTTCCAGGAAAGGAGAATGCCCTGGCGGACGCTCTGTCCCGCAGTCTGGAGCCCAAAGAAGATCAGGGCCTGGGTGAGATGCTCTCTGGTAAGAGAATCCTAGGTATGGTCAACTCCTTCATACAAGAAGTAGAGCGCTCGACCAGTCTCTCTGAAGTCTCTCCCGACCATATGACCCTCATGGAAAGAAGAGGGAAGCTATACTTTCATCGAGGATCACTGTATTTACCATCGGAGAAACTCCAGACGCAAGCCTTATTCAGGTGCCATGACCTTCCTTCGGCAGGACATAAGGGCCATGGGGCAACACTACATCTGATATCCAGATATTTCTGGTGGCCGACTATGGACCAGGACGTCAGAACATATGTGATGGCTTGTCCGGTATGTGCGGCTAATAAACCCATTACTCATCGGCCCATGGGGTTGCTCCAACAAGAACCTCTACCATCACAACCCTGGGAACACATTTCCACTGATTTCATCGTGGATCTCCCTCTCTCTATGGGATCCACAGCAATCATGGTTACGGTGGATACATTGAGCAAGATGGCTCACTTCTCTCCCTTGCCTGGCTTGCCTTCTGCATCCGAAACCGCCGAAGTGTTCCTGAGAGAAATAGTAAGATTGCATGGTCTACCTCGGACCATAGTTTCCGATAGGGGGTCCCAATTTACATCCCGATTCTGGTCAGCTTTATGTAGTGCTTTGGGTATAAAGAGAGCCTTATCCTCTGGTTATCATCCCCAAAGCAACGGACAAACAGAACGCCTAAATTCCACTCTCGAACAATATCTCCGTTGCTTTTGTCATCAGGAACAAGATAAGTGGAAGTCCTTTCTAACTTTAGCAGAATTTACTTACAACAACACCAAACATTCGGCAACTGGCTTCAGCCCCTTCTACTTCACCTACGGATATCATCCGAGGCATATACCTCTCTTTGGGGTTCCTCCAACTTCAGTCCCTTCGGTAGACCATCGCCTGTTTGATCTTCGATCCATCCAGAAGGAAGCGGCTCAGAAGCTGGAGGCAAGTAGGATTCGATACAAGAAGTATGCTGATAAGAAGAGATCTCCTAACCCCAAATGGGAAGTGGGGACTAAGGTCTGGTTGTCAACCAAATATCTCCCAAGTTGGGTACATCCGGGTAAATTCTCAGCCTGCTTTATAGGCCCATTTCCCATTTTATCTCAAGTAAACCCAGTGGCCTTTCGATTACGTCTGCCTTCCAGTCTGAAAAGGATACACCCTGTTTTTCATACCTCCCTCCTGAAGGCTTATCATCCAGATCCCATGGGCCGTCGTATACCCTCCTCTATACACCAAGATCCCGAACCGGAAGAATATGAAGTGGAGAGGCTGGTTGATTCACGTTACAAGCATGGAACTATACAATATCTGGTCCAGTGGAAGGGATATTCTGTAGCAGAACGGTCTTGGGAGCCCAGATGTCATATCCACGCCCCACGACTTCTAAGACAGTTCCATCGCCTACATCCGGGAAAACCCGGGGGAGAGTCGATGAAGAGAGGGCATACTGTCACACCGCGGCCGTGGAAACTCTGGGCAAGATGGAGGCGATATTGAGCCTCTCTACCGGTCCGTTTGACGCTCTAGTCGTCTTGGACCGGCAGGTATAAGAGGAGACCACGCCCCCTGCAACTCGCGTTGCAACTCGCATTCGTCGGTCTATTGACTTTCGCTTTGCTGCAGTGCCTCACTTACGAGTTTTTCCCTTGAATTTGCCTGTGCCTTCCCTGGTTATCCCCTCTCGTTCAGACCCCTTTTTCTCCTGTCCAGCCTCTTTCACGAGTTTCTCTTACCTTCGGTCTGCCTTTCCGCGGCTGTTTGTTCCCGACTAAGGCTAACTTTTCGAGTGCGCCTTCCGGTTTCTGTTCCTTTAATTTCTACCTCGGGGTCTAGTGGGCTCTGTTTACCATCCGCTGTGTTTCTCGGGTCAGTCACATTCTTTTCTGTGTTTCACCCACCTTCTATTCTCTCTCGCTATCTCTCTCTCTCGCTCTCTCTCTCTCTCGCTCTCTCTCCCTCTCTCTCTCTCGCTCTCTCTCTCTCGCGCTCTCTCTCTCTCTCTCTCTCTTTCTCGCTATCTCTCTCTCTCGCTCTCTCTCTCTCTCGCTCTCTCTCTCTCTCTCTCTCGCTCTCTCTCTCTCGCGCTATCTCTCTCTCTCTCTCTCTTTCTCGCTCTCTCTTTCTCTCGCTCTCTTTCTCCCTGGATTTCTCGGGTACTCTCACCTGCTTGTTATCTTCATCTCTTCTTGTTTTCTCCAGATTCCTATTGTGGCTATCCTTACCTCTTTAGCCTCCTGTATCCTTTTCCATTTGCTTCCTGTTTGGAATAGTTCCTTGCTTCCAGCGAGCTGCCGACCCCCATTCTCTCACAGAGCATCGCTTGGAGCGAACCCTTATCCAGGAGGATCAGGCCTTCGTTTAACTTGCTGTTTCACCTGATACGGGACTACACCAGCCTCTCCAGTCTTCCCATCGGATCGGCCAATCCCATCGACTAACACACAGGGTTTTTTCTGCCATCAGGCTTTTTCCCTGTTTGAGGAACGGACTCCCCTGGGTTCACCTGACTGCCAGATCCATAGGCGGGCAAGGTGGCCTCGGGGGGAGAACGTCCCTATCTCTTCGAACGCAAGAAGGGAAGAAGGACTATCAAGTCAAGTGACGAAAGAGAGAGTCCCCAGACGGAAAGAAGAAGGAGACCGAGGCCATCAAACCCCACTGAAGACCCAGGTGAGGAGTCTCAGGGGAAAGGAACTTCAGCATATTCTGACACCCGGAAGGGATTATAGCGGGTGAGCGCAGTTTCGCTTTCGCTTGACTCCTCCCCTGCGGAACGCGATAGTGTTACGCTTGTGGAGGGGATCCCACAATCGCCATGGCAACGAAGCTGTATGCGTCATGAAGTGGTTGTGGATCTAACGGGAATCCGAACGTGACATGAGTTTTGAAAGGGTTCTGCCGGGGATACTGCTGGGTGACAAAGAGGGCAATGAGTGTTTGTGGCCGATCCTGACAGTATCTTGGAAATTAAGCTTTGAAGGGATTTGAGTTGCAAAAATACCAAGGCAGAAAGCTTGTTCAACTAAGATAAAATCTATCTTAAAGACTTTTTGGAGTTGTTGTTCTATGGAGACTTAAACATTGTGGAGAAGAGCACCAATCATAAGCAGAGCCTGAATAATACTTAATATCACTGGGTTTTCATCCATATTATCCATCATATGACGTAGAAGAAAGAAGGATTTCAAATTCAGGGGTTCTGGCAATTCCCTTACTATTTGTATACAATGTGGTTCTAAAAAACCTGGTGGGTCTACAAGACGCCATCTACAAATATGTGACCCTATAAAGGCCATTTTATAGTTAAAAAATGTGCCTCCTTTCTTTTTATTATATTTCAACTTTTGGATAGCTATCCTTGCTTTTTTTGGTAGACCATAGGTATCGTTTTATAATAGTGGCCATTGATTTGAAGAAGTCATTATGAAATCTGACAGTAAATATGCAGAGCAACCCGTTTTTCATAGGGGTGAGTATCATTTTGGGGGTTTGCACTCTACCCCACCAAGAAATGTGTTTGGGGCACTATCTTTCTATAACTGTAGTCATTTTCTCAATTAATGCTTTCGCATGGGGTTCTTTTGTAAGGAGTGTATCGTCTACGATGAACAGTCCTAAATGTTGCAATTGTTTGAGTTGCCATTTCAGGCAGCAAGTGAAATCACGTCTTTAGTACAAAGCATATTTCATGGCTTGACTTCAGATTTCACAGTAGTTAGCGTGTAACCTGAGATGGCTGCATAGTTGTTAATTTCCTGAAGCAGGGTCAAAAGGAGAATTCTTTTTCTGACAGAAATAGAATAATATTATCAGCATAAGCTGCAGGTTTTATTATTATATTACCAAATTGTATGCCATTGATGTCCTTGCCTGATGGAGCAAAACAAAAGAGGTGATGGCTGGAAGGTTTTGAATTAATTTACATTTCTGGCACAGCTCTGGGCAACCTCCCAGACCATCGTTCTTCACCCGCCAAGACATTGCAAAAGGGGAAAGACCATATGCAAATCAGGCTTGGTACCACCCCAAAAGGGGCAGTCCAGCTCAAACTGCTTGGTCACATCCCTTCTGAACGAGACCACAAGCATCCCCAGACATGTTTTGGCCTCATTGGGCATCATCAGTGAAGAGTAGCTTGGCTCTCTAAGCCCAGCAGGCACGGGACCCACATCTGGCATACCTGTCCCACTCGGGGTGGCTAAAACAAAACAAATGAGGTGATGGCTGGAAGGTTTTGAATTAATCTAAACCTCTGGCATTTCTCTGGGCATCCTTCCAGGCCATCTTTCTTCACCTGCCAAGCCATTACAAAAGGGGAAAGACTGTACGAAAATCAGGCTTAGTGCCACCCCAAAAGGGGCAGTCCAGCCCAAACTGCTTCGTCATATCCCTTCTGCACGAGACCACAAGCATCGCAGGAGATAGAGTAATAGAGTAAAGAAGGGTTTTCAGGGTCATCACAAAGAGTAGTGGGGAAAGTGGGCATCCTCATCTCGCATCTTGAGCTACATTAAAAAAAAGGTGAGTTGTAGTTATTTACTCTGGAATAAGCTTTGGGATGACTGTATACAGCCACTACATAACTGATGAATGTGTGATCAAAATTAAATGTACACAATGTGGCTTTTTAAATTGACCAATACAAGTTGTCAAAAGCTTTTTCCACATCTACGCCTAACAATGCTGATCAAGAAATACATGCTTTAATTGGGATAGAATATGATACACCATGCGTGTATTATTGCTAGCAAGTCTGTGTTTATAAAGCCTGATTGAAATGGATGAATTATTTTCTGAATTACTTTTTTTTTTAAAACTTTGTTTTATTGACATTTTCATAATATAACAAACGGGCTGAAAGCTTCACCAAAGAGTATACAAGTCACAGGCCCAAAAAAGAAGAGAAGAAAAAAAAAAAGAAGAAAAAAAGGAAAAGAACCCCCCCCTCAACCTCCCAAGAAGACAAACCCTCCCCCCCAATAACTTAGTCCCAGTAGAACCCCCTTTACGGGGAGACGGGTTGCACACTTTGTGTGACCGGAGCTCGGGAAAGAGCGAAAATTTCGACTGCATGTTTGGCTGTATGTCGTCCGCTGTCCCCTGGGCCGTGGGTGCCCTTTTCCATCCATATTCCCACCCGGAGAATCAATTGATCTCCCATCCCCAGATCTGCTGCAGCCCGTACCAGTTAGCCTGGAAGGAATTCATGTCATTGTTCATCATCGCCGTTTATTTGTCCATCAAAAACATGTTCTTAACCTTTAGTAGCCAGTCCTCCTTTGCGGGGGTCTCCTTGCTTTTCCATTTCTGGGCCAAGGCCACCCTCCCAGTCCTCAGCATTGTTTCCCACATTCTCGGGTATCTGTATACATCCATGTCCTCTGGGGGAAGGCCCAGCAGCACTGTCAGGGGATTATGGGGAAGCAGTTCCTCCGTGACTTCAGCGATCCAACCCCTTACCCTCTCCCAGTATGCCTGCACTTTCGGGCAGTGCCACCACATGTGGCCCCTCGTGCCTACCTGGTCACATCCCCTTGGGCAGGCGGGGGATATTCCCGTAAACATTTTTGACAGTTTGACGGGGTCTCTATGCCACCCCTGTAGGATCTTAAAGTTGTGCTCCATGTCCGCTGTGAACAAGTTCCTGTGGAAAGCTATTTTAAATATCCTCGACCAGGAGTCCTCCGAGATTTCTTCCCCAGCCAGTTTGTTCCAAAAAGTGTGGAACCCCCTCCTTCTCCCCAGGTCAACAGTGTTCAAAATGTTATACATTGCAGATGCCGCCCCCTTCCTGGAGGTCGCAGTATCGAGTAGTTTCTCAAAGGGGGTCAGCTGTCTCTTTAGACTTTGTCCCCATGATTGATCACATAAGATTCCCTTCAAGCGGAGGTACTCAAATATGGAGATTGACTCCCGCCCGAGGGCGTCCCTCAAATCTTCATATGGCAGGAATTCCCCCTCTTTAAACATTTGTCCAGCCCATTCCATCCCTGAGTCTGACCAGGACTGCGTTACAGAACCCCCTGCTTCCCAATCTGAGGGGATGACCCCAAAGGGATGACATCGGGGACGGCGATGATGTCAGATGTGCCGTCTGGGGGCCCTCCCTCCAGATTGCCCAGAGAACTCCCAGTGTTGGGTGGGATTTGAGTCTGTTCAGGATGAATTTGTGTGGGGCCCATAGGAGGTCGTGTACCTTGAGTGGGTGCGCATCCATGTCCTCCAGGTACGACCAGTATGTGCCCATCCTTTCCTTCATGTGTTCCAGGAGGACGCGCAATTGGGCGGCACGGAAGTAAAGGTGGAAGTCAGGCAGCCCGAACCCCCCCTCCTCTCTAGGTAAGGTAAGGACGGCCTTCGCGGTCCTCGGGGTCCTTCCCTGCCATACGAACTCGCGCACCGTGTTCTGAAGGACCCTAAAGGTCTGGTCGGGGACGCTGGTGGGGAGAGCAGTGAAGAGGTATAGTAAGCGCGGAAGTATGTTCATTTTCACTAACGTCATACGGCTGTACCAGGACAGGATCATGGAGCCCCATCTCCTTAAATCGGCGGTGACCTGTGACATAACGGGATCATAGTTAGCGGGGGCAAGATTGGTTAGGTCCCTGGTTAGAAGGATCACCAGTTATCGAATAGAGGCCTTCCCCACCGCTATCCCCCCCAGACTGTCCCGGGAGTCCAGGCCCAGGTCCCGAGTTCTCATGGGGAGCAGGACTGATTTAGATGTATTAATCTTTAAGCCCGAAAAGCGCCCAAATGCGGTCAGCAGGGACAGGAGGGGGGGGAGTGAGGATCTTGGGTCCACCAGGTAGGCCAGGATATCGTCCGCAAACAGGGAGAGCTTAAATTCTACATCACCTCTCCTGATCCCCCTGATGTCTGGGTGTGTTCTGATTGCTATTGCCAGGGGCTCCATAGTTGGGACATAGATCAGTGGGGAGAGTGGGCATCCCTGCCTTGTTCCTCGTGATAGGGGGAATGGGTCTGACAATCTACCATTCACTTGGACTCTGGCCTTTGGGGCCCTGTATAACGCGGCCACCCAGTCCCTGATGTGTGTCTCGAAGCCCATCTTCTGAAGGGTGAGTTCCATGAACCTCCATTCAACCCTGTCGAATGTCTTTTCCGAGTCCAGGGAAAGGATGCTTGCGTCTAAGTCCGACACCTGGGCATAGTGAAACAAGTCTATAGTTTTACGAATATTATCTGAGCCCTGTCTCCCCCTAACAAACCCCACTTGGTCACCGTGGACCAGCTTCGGCAGGATCCCCTCCACCCGACTCCCAATAACCTTGGCCAGGATCTTGACATCAATATTCAGCAGGGAAATCGGGCGGTAGGAGGATCACTCCGAGGGGTCTCTGCCGTCCTTGGGGAGCACTACGATGATTACCTCCATCGTTGAGTCCGGGAGAGGACCCCCCTCCAGTACCGCTTTGAACACCTTAACCAGGTGGGGCGCAAGGGCCGACCGAAACCTTTTGTAAAAGTAGACTGAATAGCCATCTTCGCCCGGGGAAGTGCCCACCTTCATGCCACTGATCGCGTGTTCCACCTCCTCCTCGGTCACCGGACCCTCCAACCCCTCCGCCATCTCCCTGGTCAGGGACGGGATCTGTATGGAGTTTAGGAATTCCTCGATCTCCCCCCGTCCCCCTATGGCCAGTGACAAATGGATACAAGGTCTCGACCACCAGGACATAGTCTATCCTGGAAAATGACGTGTGTACAGATGAGTAGTAAGTGAAGAGGGGGGTGTTCATTCTAGGGGTCGGGACCGTGTCTACCAGGCCCAGCTCTGAGTTGACCCTCTGGAAGCCACGTGCCGTGATCTCATCAGATGCCCTGGGGACCAGCTCGTTTCCTGTCCCGGGTTGGGTCTAAGACCATGTTAAAGTCCCCCCCCACACCACCGTCCCGTGGACAAAGCCTTTGAGTTTGTCCCTCACCTCCCCCCAAAACTGGATTTGGCCTTTGTTTGGGCCGTAGACAACGGCTAGGGTAAGTGAGGCCCCCTGCAGGGATCCCCGCACCAGCAGGTAGCGACCCTCTGGGTCTTTCAGCACGGCCTCTTTCTCGAAGCCCACATTCCTCGCCACCAAGATGGCCACCCCTCTCTTTTTATTTTTGTGGGATGCACTGAAGACCTCCCCAATACCTCCTCCCCGCATTTTGGGCTCCTTCCCCCGTGGCCAGTGAGTTTCCTGCAAAAAGAGGAGGTCGAGGTTGGCCCTTCTAAACTCTCTGCAGACCAGGGATCTCTTTGTGGGGGTGTTTAAGCCCCGTACATTAAGGGAACCCACTCCCAGGGCAGGCAGACTCTCAGCCATAATCCCAGATTCCCTCCCTCTCGGTCAACGCCCTCGTAACTCTTTTCCTCGCGTGCTCCCTAGGTTCTACTTTGTGGTCCCCTTTGCTCCCTTCCCCTCCCCCCCGGGTGGGCTTAGAACACCCCAACTGCCCCCCGTACCCCAACCATATCTGAACAACCCCAACTCCCGTAAACACCCCCACCCCCCTCCCCGGCATCCAGCCAATTAGTTCCGCCATTGCTGGCTTTTGGCCGAACCACCAGCCTGCCCACCTCGGCCAGGCAATTCACGCATAAAGCTCATCCCCTTGAGCCCCCAATGTTCCCACCCGGCTGTAAGCCGTCCGTATGTCCCCTATACTTGCTGTTCGTGGGGACGATAGTGGTGGTAGAGTCTCCGAATCTGCGCACGTCTGTCCCGGATTCAGCGGGTTGCCCCCGTTCTCAGTCCTCTGGGGCGTTTCGTTCTCCCGCTTTCGCTGGGGATGGAGTGTTCATTTTTCGAAATTTCCTTGCACCGGTTCGCCGTCTCCTCTCTCCGGACAGGCCGGGGCTATTTGTTCTGAAGTTCTCTGGTCCCACCGGTCCCCTCCGGGGGTACGGGTCCACCATGTACTCTTGAATAGCTCCCCGAATGTCTTCTTCCGTGATCAGGGTTGAGTGTTGGCCCATGTATTCAAAATTCAGGGAGAAGGGGTAGCCCCATATATAGCGCATGCCCTTTTCTTTGAGTAGTAGCGTAAGGGGTCGGCACATTCTGCGCTTGGCCAGCGTGTAGGCGGAGAGATCCTGATATATTGAGACCTGGGCATTATTGTAGGTGATTTCTCTGGTCTTTCGGGCCTCCTCCAGCACCTTTGTCTTCTCCGAGTAATAGTGGAACCGGACCAAAATTGACCGGGGGGCCCCCGCTCTGCCCCCTGCCCTATGCACTCTGTCAAATGTGAGCTCGGTTGTCATCTCCTCTGCGAATAGGAGGGTGATGATGTCCCTCACTACTCAGGTGACGTCCCTCTCCGTCTCCCCCTCCGCTTCAGGTACCCCGAAGATTCTGAGGTTGTTCCGCCTCTCCCTGTTTTCGAAATCGTCCATCTGTCGGGCCCTTTCCTCGTCCCTCTTCTCCAGGGCCTCCAGCCTCATACCTAGTTGTATGTCCTGGGCTGCTGATGAAGATTGGTTGGCCTCCACTTGTAATAGTCTATCCTCGACCGTGTCCACCCTCTGGTCCATTTTCTCAAACTTCTGGACTATATCAGAGCGTATGTCCCTGATTTCCTGCAAGATCGAGGCGAAGCCTCTTTCCAATGCTGCCGAGGAGGGAGCCGCGTCCTCAGATTGGGCCATAGTTCCTTTGGGGTTCATACCATTGTTACCTCTGGGGGTCTCCTGGAAGCGGTATCCCTGTAAGGCTTCTCGCCAGTTCATCTGGTGTTTACCTGCACCTCGCCGTATCGACCCCCGCCACCCCGGCGGAGGGCGGGGGGCTCACTCTGGGTCAGTACTCGGTTTCCCTCCCGGGTGCCCCAGGGGGGCAGGTGCAAACGGGGGAGGCCAAGCGAGGCCACCCCACTCACGAATCGAATGATTCTTAGCTGTTTCTTGGGGGCTAATATTTTCTTGGGGGTGCGGGCACACGCCCCACCAATCCCTGGGTGGGGGCCTCACACCCCGCTCGAAGTCTGCCACAGTGGTCCAGGGCTTCTCCTGGCCGCCCCGTGGGAGGGTGTCGGGTGTGGCCTGGGCTGGCGGGGGTGGAGGGCACTGTGACCCCGACGCCCAGCCTGAAGGCTCTCGTGGTGTGGGGGGGGGCGGGCACACGCCCCACCAACAATGGGTAGGGGCCTCATACCCCAACTACCCCCAGTTCTGGCGACGGTGCTTCTGTCCATGGGGGGGGCCGGCACATGCCCCGCCAACAATGGGTAGGTGCCTCACACCCCAACTACCCCCAGTTCTGGCGATGGTGCTTCTGTCCATGGGGGGGGCCTCACACCCCGATTGAAGTCTGCCACAATGGTCCGGGGCTTCTCCTGGCCGCCCCGTGGGAGGGTGTCGTGTGTGGCTTGGGCTGGAGGGGGCGGAGGGCACTGTAACCCCGGCACCCAGCCTAAAGGCTCTCGTGGTATGGGGGGGGGCGGGCACACGCCCCACCAACAATGGGTAGGGGCCTCATACCCCAACTACCCCCAGTTCTGGCGACGGTGCTTCTGTCCATGGGGGGGGCCGGCACATGCCCCACCAACAATGGGTAGGGGCCTCACACCCCAACTACCCCCAGTTCTGGCGACGGTGCTTCTGTCCGTGGGGGGCGGGGCGCCCAACACTGGACCCTCCTGGCCGGGGCCGACACGGTCCGGGGGCTCCCCCGCGCTTAATCAGGACGTGCGGGGGATCTCCCCACCCGCGCCAGAGGGGGAGCGGGTCCGGGACTCACCCTGTCGCCGCCGCTCTCTCCTCACCTCCTTCCTCCGGGGCCCCGAGGACCGCGGCAGCCCACCTCGGGGACTCCTGATGGGGGCGGGGGACGTCTGCACGCAGGCCCACTTCGCTCGAGCGGTTCCGACCGTGAGCACTCCGGGACGGTCTCCCGGGCCGGGGGCGTTGCTCCGTCGCCTCTCTGATCCAGATCTCGGGAACCCTGGGGTCGTCGGACTCTGCTCCTGCTCTCATGGGGTGCCCAGAGAGTTCACCCGTCCCAATCACCGCATTGAGCCCGCCAGGGGGGTCTCGGGGGGGGATCAATTCCCTCTAGACGCCTGGCTTCGGGGAGAGCAGTATGTTCAGGCAGCCATTGCCTGCGCGCCCCCTGGTGGCCTCCCTGAATTACTTTTGACAATTTATTAGCCAATATTTTCCAGTACAATAAACAATCCACTTTAAGGAGAGAGATGGGTCTATAATTTGCTCTGTTTTGTACACCTCTACATTCCTTAGGAACTATCTTATTAAAAGCATCAGCCATAGAGTTTTTTACCTCATCTGATTGTGCACAATGATGGAAAAGATCCAGTAGTTGATGCACAAGTATGGAGAAGAACTGTTTATTAAAATTGGTTGTAAAGTCATCAGGAACCAGAGCTTTATTTAAGGACAGACATTTTCCATCTGAATTGACTTCTTCAAGTGTGACAGTAAAGCCCAGACATTCCTTGTCTATGTCAGATATGCTGGGCAATATACATTTTGTAGATAATTGCTTAAATGCTCTGCGGTGGTGGTTACTTCAAGATCATACAGTTTGGTGTACAATGAACAGACTGTTTCAGCTAGTTCTACATTTTTGGATGAGATAGAACTATCTTTTTTTAAGAGACAGAGCACACTTCTGCACATTTTATCTTTAAGATAATTCCCCTTGCTTCGGTGACTTGAGCATTCTGGTCCTTGCATATGTAGACAATATGGTGCTGATTGCACAAACTTCCATTTCACTTCAGCTTCTTATCACAGCTTACTCTAAATTTATGAACAACCTTGTCCTTAATGTTAATGTTTCTAAACCAGTTGTTACAGTTTGTTCTAAGAGTAATAGATATAATAAGTAGCCAACATTTGCTGTTGGGCAAGAATTTATACTCACTACCACATTTGAATAATTAGGTATTTCCTTCTCATCTAGGTTTGTTGCTGGAAATCGTATTAAAATGCAATCAGTTACAATTTCTCCAGATTTAGGGGGAATTTTTCAGTTCGGAAATGCATGTCAAGCATGCCCAGTTGACTTGATGCTTAGCGTGTATTCAATCAAAGCTAAATCAGTATCCAGATACAGAGAAGGGATGTGGGCAATAACTAATATTTCTATACTTCAGGTACAGGAAAATACTTTTTTGAAAGAAAAGCTTTGGTCTTCTGGACCCTGATACTAATTTTGCTACACATAGTGAGGATTAGCTCACCTTATTTATAAAAATGAGCAAGTTTATTCTCTAGAGTGAGGCTTAATTTGATTCCTTTGAGATCATTTACAGCTGTATGGTTTAACTCATCAAATTATGCTAATTGCACAGATATTAGAGAAGATTTGATGCATTTTGTATTATTCTGGCAACTTATTTTCAGACGAAATGAAACATGGTTGTGCCCTTATTTCGAAATCAGGGCTTTTCTCAATGTAGTTATCTGCCTACTCTCCTCTAGTGGCTTGGACTCTTTTGGCCTATATATGGACGGCATTAAGATGGAGAGAGTGTCTTTCAAAGAAACGTTCTTATCCAACGTTTATGGGATATTTTTATTGCAATGCTTATAATTAATTAATTTAAACTTTTGATAATCAAGTGTTGATATTAGTTTAAAATGGGCATCTCACGTCAGGTCCCATTTTCAGGATCTTGATTTGACTGACGTGTGGACACACCCCCTAACTCCAGGTTTTCCTTCGATCGTGACCATCAAGAAAAGAGTTAAGCCGAGAAGTAACGATTGCCTTTTGGTTGATGCCTCAAGCCTGAAGCTGGGGCATGGTTACCTTGATTGGAGGCATCAGCCGGGGTACAAAATATATCTGGATGTGATTTACCCCCCCATACGAAAAGGCTATGTATCTGCGATTTCGATTGGGGATTCTGCCGGCGGCCTCCTTTACCCAAAACTGGCTACCAACAAATACATGCAAATGCCCCCTATGTGACGAGGGCAATGAGACAGTCACGCATTTTCTGTTGCTCTGCAGCATGGCCCTGAAGCTGAGGAAAATGCATTTGAAGCCATTATTGAGAGAGGCAGGATCAGCCATTTGGATGGCGCCGTGAAACTCCTGGGTCAGTGTATACATGCAGGTGGTCACGGCAACGGCCCATTACATTCACAGAGCATGGTTACTCAGGGCGAAAGCTTAAGTATTACAGACAAGCCCAGAACTAGATAATTGACAATGGTAGTTGAGGCTGCGAGCTGTAGACTCTCCTCATCTCACTATATCTCTATACAAACTTGAATTGAAAATGTAAAGCACTTGCACTTTGTAACAAACATTAATTATATATATACTTTTATGGTTTATTAACCAAAATATTGTTTATGATGATAATATTATTCTTATTCATATTGAATTTGTTATTGTTGTTTAAAGTGGACCTTTTATCTAGAATTGTGAATTATTGCATCTGCTGTTTGTTTTGTACTTTGATGGAAATTCTTTCCAAATAAGGTTTCTGATGATGATGATAATGTGCTAGTGTGCAGCCTGCTTTGCTGTTAAAACAGAGGGATTTGCTTCTATGAGTTTGCACCCATAAAGGATTGTGTTGCAATTGTATTTTAGAATGTATTGTTTGGATAATATTGCATTAGAAATCTTAAAAGATTAAGAGGATGAAAGTTCATAATCTAGTTTCTTAATATCCCTTTTTAAGTTTAAGAGATCATTTTTGCTGGTTTTGCTTCTGTAGGCGGCTATGTTAATCACTGTAAATGTCAGTGTTGCTTTTATATCATCTCAGGCAAGTTCACCAGATTTGGTTATCGACAGTTTATTTTCAAAATACAATTAAATCTCACACTTTTAGGCAGAATCTTTTAGCATAAAAGCATGACGTGCTGAAAGCAAAGTCTGACACCTATCCCCTAGCTTTTTCCAATCTTTTCCAATTTTATGGTATAATGTAACAAGCTTTGGCTGGGCTTCCTTCAGCATTTTTGAAGGAATATGTGTGCCGCATGTAGGTAACTTTTTCCCCAAGCATATGCTTTCAAAACTGCTCAAAGAATAATAGCGTGTTATGTTTATGTGATGGGAATATAATTCTGATTGTAAACGTAGCACAAACGTTGGAGTGCACTTGTTTTAGATAAAAAATGTATGTCATGAGGCAGGGGTGCAAAAGTCCCTACAAGAGCCCCTTCAATGGAGGGGATACTTCACTATTAAAGGGGCCAAATTCCCCAAGGCCTGTGTAGCTCTTTTGATGGCAAGAATATCAGGGGCCACAACACCATATTTTGCTGGCCTGCGGACAGTGCATCTTCTGGTTATGTGATGATAAAAAAGGTCATATGTATACAGCATCCATTTAGTGAACCCTCTGTTCCCTGCCTCACTCCTCCACCTTTTTCACGTTTCCTGCTCACTCCTAACTCATCCTCCACACTAATCAGCATCACTCTTTACTCCGACTCATCACACCACTTTCCCTCACTCATCCCACATTGTACATTTTAGGTCATTAGCCTTCATCCTGCACACTCCTCACCCATCATCCTTATTCATTAATCCTCCTCATCATTACTTACTCATTCTCCGTAATTATTTCAAAAAAGAAACATCATATCAAACTTATATGCAAATGGATATTTCCCATCTGTGAAAGGTACCGTGAGCAAAAAACGTGTGCTGCAAACTCTCATCTCAGAACAGGTTATCATGCCATGTTCTTTCTGGAGTGGAGCGCCTGCTACCTTTTTTGAAATGTTTGCAAGGAGCTTGGGGTTGGTCACCCTGAGTTACCTGGGGGCAACCAGACATGGACTCCCTGCTCACTGTGCTCAGAGAGGCACAGCTTCACCTCACTGATGAGGCCCAACAAGGCTGAAACACGTGTATGGGGTTGCTGGTGGTACTCTTGTTCAGAGAGGAATTACCTTAGCATTTCGGTGCTGGACTGGCCGTGTGGGCGGGACAAAGACTGATATGCAAATGAATATTTCCCATCTGTGAAAGATACAGTGAGCAAAAAGCTTGTGCTGCAAACTCTCCTCTCAGGACAGGCTATCATGCCATGTTCTTTCTGGAGAGGAGCGCCTGCTACCTTTTTTGAATCATTCTCCGTAATCTCCAGGCATCCCCATTACTCCCATATTTCACTCATTCCACATCATCCTTAGTCCTCATTTATCCCAATCCCACCACCACTTCCCCTACCTGGTCATACATTGTACATTTGTGCATTTTAAAAAAAAGATTGTTCGTCCTCCTTGCTCCTCACACACTATCCTTATTCCTTAATCATCCTCCTCCTTCCTCATCCTTAGAGTAAATCTGCGCAGTAGCCTTTCTCGCCTCTCAATTCCCATCTTTAAGTTAATTTGTGATTATGTGGATGAAATCATCTAAGGTTTTTCAGTTAACTAATTAATGAAGCTAGCACTTCTAAATGCTGAAGTCTTGAAATTCATATGCTGAAAGAGTCAAGCAACTCGGGGCTCTTGCCTTTTGGAGAGGCATCATACCCGGAGACAGTAGACTGGGGTGTGCCATTTATGGTTGCACAGTGGCCTAGTGCATTTCGTACATGTTCCATCATGTACACATAGAAAATCAATGGCAATATATGCATACTTCTGATGATGTCTTGTATACACAAAACATGCTGAAGATCATAGAAACTCTCACATTGGGATGAGTTACTTTAGAATGTACAGATATGTCCTAAAGTTGGCCTTGGTTTGCAAATATATATTGTTTTGCCCCAGCCCTCTAGTCTCCCAAGATAGGGAATATGAAGAAAGGTCAAACGGTCATTTTACAGTGCATATATCCAAGGACTTACATTCTGTACATTAATTGGGTTGTAAGTCTGCTATAAGCAAAGCATAGGAGTTGTGGTGCAATGCAAAGGCCACAAAAAACCTAAACTCTTAGCAATATGATATCACCAGCAGTGGCAAGAGCTCCTCGTTTTGCATTTTAGCATTTGAACTTGAAGATAGTTTACCCTTTGAACCCTATTGTTACTTAAGCTGAGCTTTTTTCCATTTCACTAGGTATATTACATTTTCATCACTACGATTTGTATTTTGTGGGCTTTACTGAGAAATACCAGTAAGGAAGAAGAGCATATGAGTCGTGGATAGTCTCATCAAAATATTTGGTTCTGTGGTCCATCACATACAGAATACTTAAGTATTTGAAAACAAAAATACCATTTCATCGATATATATTTACTCCTTCTGCAACTTACACATTGTATTCTGAAATCCTTCTCCAGTCCTTAGCTTTGAAATGTGGTTTTGCTTGTATTTAAAAACAGATATACTTTTCGTAGTGACCACAAGCATCACTCAGCAAGTAGGGCACAGTCCACCATGCCAGTCTGGGGTACAAGTTGTGAAATGGTCGAGACTGGGCAAACTGGTTGGACTGGGGATCTCTTCCAAGTTGGATGAGCTAAGGTTGTCTATGTTGCCCTGCAGCCACCACAGATGCCCTACTTCCAGTGGTGTGCTTATAATAGCTCTCTAGGCCTTGATGCAATTGCTGGTGCGCCCCATGAAGATTCTGGACCATCGCCCACTCTTTCTTCCTTGTTTACCATAAGTTACTCCCTTTCTGCTGGCATAAGTCGAGCAAGCCTCCGCAGCGAGACTCGGCCCCGCCTCTGCAGCGAGACTTGGCCCACCTCAAGCTTTATTTATTCTATATTTAGAATCATAGTAAAAGAACACAGACATATAAAGTCAACAGTCTTCCAAATAACAGGTTGAAGAAGAAGCACGAGATACCACAAGTGAATGGCGATCTTCAAAGCACGAACTTCGCTGACAGCTGAACAGATACAAGGTCCCCCTGGAAAACACACAGACACTCAAACACACCACTATGCTAACTCTTGCCTCTGCACAAACAAACAATTAGAAAGCAGCTATATCCCTGGAATAATTCAGCCTACACACCTCCACGTTCACCTCAACAGCCTTTAAAACGCAGCTATACCCCTCAAATTCGGCCTTGCTGCACACATAAGGTCACCCTCAAGCACCAGTGCTGTCAAAATGCAGATACCATATTCCATTGGTCACACTGGACACATTTTACTGCCCTTATACAGCCGACACCCCACAGCTAGCGCTAGTATGCAGCCACACATCACCTATTGCACACTGGCTGCACACATACTGGGTGCATCCATGCACATTGTACCTACACTACTCTCTTCACTGACCTGGACTGCGGTCCCCGAGGGCGTTCAACCCACAACGCTTTGGAATCATAACAATGGCAAAAGGCACTGTACAAATGCCAAATACCATAACATAACATAACACCTGCAGGACAAAACTCCCACCATTAGAGGGCATCGGCACTTCTCCACAGGGACCACTGCTATTGTATACTATTCTTTACTTCTTTAATTCCTTGGTCGCTTTGCTGACACTTCACACAAATTGATTACAAAAAGGGGCATTTACCCATCTTTAGGAGTACAGTGGCGTTACTTTACCAAAATCACAGCGTTTGCAGAAGTGACATCAGGTTCTTCGACCGAATAACATCACCAGAAGGGACATGATCACATGACCCTGATGATGACCATCTTCCTGTTTTGTTTCATATTTGTTTTTGCACATTCGTGGGGCAAAGCGAATAAGCAAAATTGTATGCAGGCACAGAAAACAAGATATTAAATCGAGCATGAACTCAGGCGTACTTATATTTATTTAGTCGGTCATGTATAGGTTTGGTTAAGGTGATGAGGTTGCAAAGCAGTGTACATGAGCTGGAAGAAGGGGAGGCTGCCCGTGCCTACTCTTAAGTGATGGCTCTCGGATAGACAGATGGTGCGAGATTTGCTTCGATGACTCTTGTGAGATGTGCCTTGAAAGTAGCCATAAAAATCGAAATGTATGGAATAACAAGAAAATGTCGATCTTTCTACATCTCTTGCTGACGGTTTATAGTGATGCTTTTATTAAAATATGTGTCATTTAGACTTCGAAATTAGAATAAACCATTTGAGCCAAGTCACATATGCCACAGAGCCACCTAGAGGCCATCACTGGAAGGTCACCTCCGATTCAAAGCCACATGAGCAAAGCATTGTGGCCATGCACGTTATCCAGTGCAAGTCTTTAACTTCCAGAAATTTAGAAATGTGTCTTTGTCTTACACTTTGTCTTATTTTAAACATGGCTTCTTCAACTCAAGACAAACAGCTCTCAAGGCTTCAGAGAGACAGGCTATAAGAGTGAAACTGCATCTGCAAATTGTGATATGTTTAGCTTTGCTAATATCAATAATATTATTTTATTTGACGTACATGTTGGCTCTCCATGCCAAATAACTCCCTAATTAAATTCCTTCTTCTTTTCTTTACATCCATGCATTGGATACTCCTCACCCCGCAGCTGGGAGAATCTGTCTCTCACGCCCGCCCACCCTCCACTTTAGGCTCCTAAGCTCTCCTAAACTGTCCTTAGCCTGCCCATTCCTCGGGCACCAGGGGCAGCCTCCCGCTTTTGTTCGTTCATAGTTCATGCTCCCCCTCGCTGGAACTACATGCCGACTGACATTAAATACACTCCAACAGGAAGAATCTTCAATCCTGCCGTTTAAGGACCAGCTTCTCTCCCAAGAGGAAGGCCCACTGCCTTGGAGTGTTATCACCCCCACCCCCCACGCTTCCTCATGATCATCTCCCACCCTGCCTTGTGCTGGCTCCATTTACTGTTTTAACTCTTTCCACACCACCATCCAGTTTAATGTAGTAACTGGGTACATATGAATTCCCCACAGGCCTGTCTTGCCGCATCCCGGTATCCTGCATCCGGCTTTGGCGTAGGAGGAAACAGTTTGCCATGGACCAATGCTCAGCCCTGTCCTCTTTTCTGACGAGGGGGACACTCCTACAACTTTGTACGTGCCCCAGCCCATTTCCATCACCCAAATCCCCTGTCACATGCTGGGGCACACCTGCAACCCCGAGTCTTATGCCTGTCCCTGCTGCTCCTCCCCCTGCCTCCACCCCTCCCAGTCATCCCCCCCATCCTCACCATCCACACAAGCACCTCACTTAGCCTCCCGCCCCTGCTCCTTACATTGGCGGCCCGCTGCCGCAAGTGCTTTCTAGTCCGCACCACATGCAGGAATTTGGGCATGCGCTCTTCCCGACAGGCCGCCATTCGGGGAAGGTGGACCGTTGTAAAGGTACAATGCCACAACACAAAAGCATGTGACAGCCACGCCACTACCAGGGGTCTAATACCTTGCTAAAAAACGTATTCTCAACTTATAGTTGTGCACACATTTATGATGTTGGATTTGCATAATGATACTGTTGTGAACTTTTTTTTGGTTATATGCGATCTTACCGACCACAATTACAGAGTGGCAAATTTCATTGTGGACAAAACACTGACACAGATTTTTTTATTTTATTTCGGGGTCGGGGGGTCTCCTAAGTGCCCTATTCCCCCCGTTTATTCAACCTTTTAACACCACCCCAACCCCATCGTGACCCATTTAACCCCTTACCCCACTACCCTTTATTTAATTAATGTTAACAGTGTTTTTCTGTGTTTTGGTCCGCTCTGAAATGTACCACTTTTTGTTTTGTTTGCAATAAAATGACTGGATACACTTTTTTTATTTTTATTTAAGTGGGTGATACTTTATTAACTAGCATATGAAGACTTCTTAAAGCACCCAGCAATGAGACCCCTCCAGACATCTAAATGACCCTTGCACAGTTTCTCTTGGCAAAGGACTGCTCATTTTTAATTCATAAATCCCAAATTAAAAATATTTCAAGTGAATAAATGAGAATCGTACTGATGCCTTCCCATGATGCTGAATCCTGCTGTCCAGGTACAATACAGGACTCATCAACTCATCAATGGCGCCCATCACTAATAGATGCTACAAAATGGAGTATCTGGTAAACGACGGCACTGGCCAGCAGATTTCCTAAACTTGCTCCTTTCCCTGTCCCCAGCACCCATTGAACATGCCACCCAGGGGAGTGAGAATCTCTAACAAGCCACGCACAGGAGAACACTCATGGCCACCAGCAACCCTTGAGATTCTGTTGCATGATCTGTGCGTGTGATGTATTAAAGAAGAAGATGTTTCCATTCGACACACATATTCAGCCCTTGGTGTATTGCATCTAAAACGTGAATCCATTTTTTTTCAATTTTACAAATCTGTTTGTCAATGTTGCCACCTCTTGTGTGGGATACAATTGTTTGTATATTGAACCACTTGATATCTTTACCTGTGTGTGTCCATGTGCCTGATAGGGACCCACAAGAGGTGTGTCTGCAACTTTGTTTCAAATGCACCATCTGTTCTCCGAAATACGGTGTTTTATGGGTCTGAGTCTTGCCTACATATAATAAATGCCGAGGGCATTCTATGACGTAGATCACATCCTTGCTGTTACAGTTTGTATGTGATGTCAAGGCCCACTTAATGTCCTTGTGGTCAAACACTTGTCTGGTCTCTGTGAACTAACAGGCAAAACAATGTCCACATGTATAATGCCCCTGGATCAGCGAGAGGCTCCAAGTGGCAAATAGGGCTCGATCTTGTATGGGGCTCCAACATGTTTGTACCAGTCTCTGTCTTACGGTGCAACTTCTTTTGAAAGAAAAGGTTTCTTTTTTAAGTTCCCTGGAAACTTAATCAAATGCCAGTTTTTGTTGTACAATACATTTATTCTGTTGCTGATTGGACTGAATGTAGTAACACACACTAGTCTATCAACAGTGGGTTTTTGTCTAGTCATTAAACAAAGTTCCCTATACTGTATTCACTGCTCTTTTGCCTGTGTTTCTAATGACCTTGTCTGGGTATCCACATTGTTTAAGCCTCTTTTTCATGCTTCATGATATCTGTTTTGTCTGTACAGTTGTGCCTTGCTCTTAAAAAATGTTGTATGGTAAATTCAATCCTAAACCCATGCATGGAAACTACTAAAGTGCAGTAAACTATTCCTATCCGTTTTGGTTTCCTATATCGGTCTGCTTGAAGACTTGGATCTTCTTTATGAACCAATACATCATTTAACTTTTTTTTTCCCAAGTGATAGTGAATTTTATATTCATATCACATTGGTTCAACCAATGGTAAAATTCATCTAACTGCAGTTGGTCTCCTGTCCACATCAGAAAGATGTCTTCTATATAAAGCTTCCACACAGCAACGTGCTGTTTGTGTGGTTTGGTGTTAGAATAGATGAAACATATTTTCAAAAGAGGCCATTTAGCGATTGGCTATATTGGGAGCAAACGTAGCCCCCACCCTCACTCTTTTCACTTGTTTGTATATCTGCTTTTTGAATAGAAAGACATTTTCCATCCTAGCTAATCATGTACATTGCAAGATGAACTCCGTTGGAACTGTATGTAGATGTTTACGTTCATTCAACAATTCTCGTAATATCTGGGGGCAGTCCAATTGTGGTATGGATGAATATAATGCCTACACATCTAGTGTCACAAGGATGTCTGTTGTCTGTGTAATATATTCTCGAATAATATGTATCATGTCTGTAGAGTCTTTCACAAACAACAGCATAATCTTGATGAATGATTCTCTACATAAACAGAAAGGGGTTCAAGGACTGAATCAATGGTGGACACAATGGGTCTGCTGGGTGGATTTACATAGCTATTGTGAATTTTGGGAATTATATAGAAAGCTGGAATCATGGGATTTGACTTATTGAGAAATTGCACCTCCTCCCTGCAGTCCCAACCTTTGTGTTCAGCATGATTAGCCAAACTCTTAATCTCAACCTGTAGCCTCGTGTGGGATTAGTGGCTAATTTCTGATATGAGCAGGGGTCTGAGTGTAACCTCAGACATTCTGCCTCATAATTGGCTGTGTTCATAAGCACCATCCCCCCTCCCTTGTCAGATGGTTTGACAGTGATGTCCTCCTCAGTACTAGGTGTATTAGGAGCCTCATACTCACTTTTGCTAATATTGCACTTATGATCATTCTCTTTGTGAATAGATTCTCAAACCTGCTGGAGTAATCTGGTTCTCAAGGGTGATTAACTCTGCTGGTATCACATTATTTGGTGGAAAAAACGTAGATTTGGGTTTCAGTCGCGGCAGATTTTCCAATGGTGAATGGCCACCATCGTTGTCTAGTGTAGCATCTTTTTGTATTGGGATGTGTGCATCAAAGAAGTATTTCAAATTCATGTTATGGAAAAATCTCCTTAACTCAATCTCTTTGTTGAAAGCATCTGCTCTTGTCACAAGAACAAAAGATAGCCCCTTGCTTAGTAACTTCATTTCTGATGTTGTCAGGTTGTGTGTTGATAAATTCACTATTGAAATAGCTGTGTTGTCTATTGGTTTGAATACCACTGACTGGTCCTCATCCTCTGGTCTGATGGTTGGTAGTGTCTCCTGTTCAGTCCTCTTTGGTTGCCCCTGGGAAAAACCTGTTGATGTTGGGACATACCCCTCATTCCAGAAGTCACACCCCCGGATGTCTATGGTTCTTGATCGCTGTCTCCGGATGAGACTGAGGTATCTGAGAATGTTACAGATCTATTTCTTTTATTTGGAATGTTCATTTGTCTTTGCTCAGTATAGAATACTTCTCTAAAATGAGGATATTGTGTTCTCTTATCTGTAGTTGTTTAAATCCTTCTTTAGTTTCTGTATTTTCTTATCCAAATTGTGCTGGTTAAATTTCGCTCTATCTTCATTTAATTTTTTCATTCTCTAAGAAACATTTCTCTAGTGCCGCAGTTTTTTCCCCTTGTACCTTGCACTCTTCTTCTGCTGTCTCAATGATTAAAATTATCCAATTCCAACTACATTTATTTCTTACCCCACTCCAGTTGACCTTGAATTTGGGATTGTCTAAGAAGACTTGCAGGTTATTACTTAAGCAATAAACCCCGAGCGGGGGGGGCATTACCGCTTCAGGTAATGCCCCGGGGCACATTGTTACAGACCTGAACGAAGTGAGGGCCTTAACTGAGGCCCTGGGCATTACCTGAAGCAGTAATGCCCCCCCTGCAAGGGGCTCATTGCTATTAGCCCTGGCCAGTAAGACCAGGGTTCTAAAAAGGATTTTTTTTATTGTTGTGAAAAGCTTTGGAGTTTTGCAACTGAAAAAAAAAAAAGAATAAGAAATAGCCGGCGAGGAAGGGGGAACATAGTCTGCTCTCCCTTTGCATGGTGACCATTGTAGTAAAAATAAATAAACATATGAAACAAAATAAACAAAAAAATGGCAGCCCTGGAAAGGAGAGAAGGGACTGCAGGTAGTCCCTTCTTTCTTTCCATGGTGGTGTGTTGCGGTTCGGGAGCGGACGTGCTGAGGACAGAAATGTACTCAGTGCATACGCTCCCGAAAACCAGGTAAGTGTGGAGGGGAGGGAGGGAAGGAAGGGAAACCTTGGAGGGGCTAGGGAGGGGAGCATTACCCTCTTTCCCCAGCTGGGGAAGATGGTGGCTTCCATCACTGAGGAGGCTCAGGGCAGTGAGATTACCGTTTGGTAATCCCCCCGTTCTGAGTCTCCTGATGGGTTGCAAGGCTGTCACCCCCCCACCCCACTGAGTACTAATAAACTGTAAATCTTTGAGAATAATGCCAGCCTTAAAATATTCCAACATAAATTTACTGTGTAACTCTATTCTGATTCATTTTTTTTTCTTTTATGATTAATGAGTTCTAACTCATCTTGAGAGAGGCTTGACAAATTAATGCCTTGATTGGAGAGGCATTAATCAGTCTTTTGTAGTGCTCGTTCGTGTATGAAATAATGTTCACATTTTCCATTTTGAATCTCTAGTGGGATAACCCAATCTATTTAAGAAAACCCCGCAGCCACGGGCTGCACTTATCAATAGCTACAAAAAGCGAGTACCTGGCTAAGGCCCTGATCTCCCAGGATCTTACGCGATCAGGGCCTTCGCCAGGTGCCCCCATTTTTGAGATATTTCTTTGCTTTAATGTATTGAGTTGATGGTATTTCAACTCACGCACAAACACCCAGCGCAGAGCAGCAATACCAGCTGCCATGGTAAGCATGGTGGCTGCGTTGTCTAGTCAGTTCTAGCGCCTAAACCTGCTATTTAATTTTGACTATTAGGTAGGCGATTAAGGGCCACATATTACCCAAAGCTATTGCAGTGGTCTACAGATAGGAGGAAGAGGGCATGTGAGGATATGATATGTTATTTATAATGTGCTTATTACCCAGAGGATTGTAAGCGCAGACCCGGGATCGAACCTATGTTGCTCTGTGTTGTCTTGCTTCCAAGGCGAGCATGTTGCCCCTGAGCTATCCTCCCGAGCTAGGGACACATACATTTTTATTTTAGAAAGCCATTGACTGCCCATCACCATGCTAATCCCTGTGGCCTATTCCATTTATTAGCTACGTCTCCATGCCCAAAACAGATTATTCTCAGAACTCTTTGAGCTAGCTTTATCAAGCAGTAATATCAAACTTTGTGCATCATTACAGGTTTGACAGTAAATTGACAAGATGTTTAATTACTTCGGGTTTCAACCTAAATTACCCAGGGTAATCCAGACGTGGACTGCTTGCTCACTGTGCTTAGAAAGCCACAGCTTCACCTAGGTGATGAGCCCAATAAGGCCAAAAAAACACGTGAGTGAGGTAGTGGTACTCTTGTTCAGAGGATCATTGCCTAACATTTTGTTGCTAGTCTACCCCGTTGGGTGGGACTAGACTGATATACAAAATGGCTCTTTCTCCTCTGTGAAGGATACACTGAGCTAAAAGTGGTTGTAGACCCTCAAAAGATGGTACCTTCCGACAGAACAGGTTATTTGGCCGTGTTTTTTCTTGGTAGAGTGGCTCCCAGACCAATTTGTGATTGGCACAGCCAAACTCATTTACTGTTAATGCCACTCGGCCCCCTGGCATTACGATGGGATACGAGTGATGGTATTGCGGTATAAATCAGATTGTTCTAAGGTGAGTGCGCACTACCTGTTGTTGGTAGATTGATCTTCTTGATCATCAACTTACTTTTACTAAATTCAGGGTGCAAACCCGCTGTGAGGAGTGCCTCCGTGGAATGGCACTGTGGGAGACTGTGTTCAATGACCTTGGCCGTGAAGCCAGCAGTGCGGGCTGCACTCCTATAGCCACTAGTAAGTGGAGTCTTTAAACTTCAGGTACGTAATCTTTCAAAAAGACAAACAAAAAGAATCTCTTTTCAAGTGTGGCTGTATTTTATTCTTAACTCTCACGAGATCTTAGGTCTCTTATTCCTGCAGATGCCTATACGGGTGGCCAATGCATTTCGGAATAAATTCCTTCATCAGGGCCTGGTAAAAATCAATGCAACACCCATTTAAGTTGAAAAATCACCAAAGAGTTAAAGAGAACCCCCATTTTAGACCCAATGTTGTGTATCCATTATGCACCAGATTGAAAAGAACCCCATACATTTCACATATAAGAGCACAGTTCAGAAATGCGCGTGTGTATATATATCATTAGATAAAGCATTCCATAGAAATTACATTATATCAGCATGTAAGTACAAAAGAAAAGTACATACGGTTAACGGTGGAAGTGTGTAAAGACAGCCCAGCGATTTGGAAACAATAAGCAAGATCAGAAAAAACAAAACGAAAGGAAATCAAGAGTTAGCAATCACTCTTTACATTAAACGCTATCTGTGTTTATCTTCCGTTCTAGCACAAGGAAAATTAAATCTGACCTGGTTTCCTTGTGAACTTGTATGTCAGCGTTTGTTTCGCTAGTCGTGTAATCACTCAGCTTAATCTGGTCTGTGAGTACGTGCTAGACTCGTGCTCGTCACAAATCCTATAGAAGACATAAGAACGAGTATCTTTAGCCTATCTAATGGCTCAGCGTTACAGAACAACGCGGAGCGTTGTACTTCGCTTACCTTGTGTCAAATCACAGTGCCACGAAACTTACAGAGAATCGCGGGTACGCGCGTTCCTCTGTATGCTCAGTTGTTAAAATTTACCATGGTAACTTGATCATGTTAAACAAGGAGGAACCGCCGGTGCACACGGCGGCCATGTTTTAATGGACTCGATCACTTAAACGGTCAGTAAAACAATTGAGCACAGCAGCCTAGTGATTACCTTTCCACTATTGCAGGTCGCTCTATATTTAAATGAAAGTATGCAACATGTCATTACTATAAATATAGTGACCGGTACTGTGATTAATTTCTCTAAATAACTTCTGTTAACAATGTGTATGTCTACACTTTTTACGTTAATTTATGTCACAAATCATGCTTCAAACCTTTAGTTTATCTGATAAATTTGGTTCAAGCATATTCCAAATCTAAATACCCTATATTTGACACGTGGTCTACTCCATTATTGTGTAGAATGCGGTTCTGCATAATCTGTCATGTGAATGTACATAATGAAAGAAAAATTAGTCATGGATACAATTACAAAAAACAACTCAAATCAAACTCTTCATTAATTCCATCCGGTGCTAGGGAATCCAGTTTGTCAATCCAAAAAGCTTCCTGTTGAGCTCTCCATTTCTTCATATCCTTGTCACACTTCCTGGTGGATTGTAGCTCTAGTACTGCGAATTTCAATTGCGTCACAGAGTGCCCTTTTTCTTTAAAATGTCTTGCTACTGCTGAAGTCAAGTTGTTGTTTCGAATGCAGGACTTATGTTCGTTTATCCTCACTCTTATTTTCCGTGATGTCTCTCCCACATAATATACCGCATGGGCACTTAATTGCATATATTACGTTTTCTGATAGACAAGTAGCATGGTACCTAAGCTTGATTTTGGCTCCAGGTTTGGGATGCGTAATGCAGTTGCCTTTGATCACGTTATTGCAATTGCTGCAACTCATGCAGGGATACGTGCCCGGATGTTTGTCTGGTTTTCTATTAGAGTTCTTGTCTCTCGTATTCACCAACATGTTGCATAGGTTTTTGCTTCTCTTGTAGGCAAAGACCGGTGGTTGGGGAAACAGATCCTTGGTTCGTGCATAGCTTGTGAGTATACTCCATCTATTCCTGATAATATCTTTGATTTTATTGCTTTGTATCGCATATGTGGTGATAAACACCAAATCTGGATTTTTTCGTTCGGTTCTTTTAGTGAGCAGTTGTTCTCTTGTCCGTGTACTAGTCTTTTCTCTTGCTGTTTGTAAATCAGTTTGAGGATAACCTCTTACTTTCAACCTTTCTTGAAGTAGTTCCAATTGCCTTTCACAGTCTTCGGTGTCACTAACGATCCGCTTTATTCTCAGCATCTGCCCGAATGGTAAATTACGTAACAGATTCGGCGGGTGGAAACTCATGCGGTGTAGTAGGTTGTTTCGATCCGTTTGCTTTGTATACAGTGTAGTGTTTATCCTGTTTCCATTGATTACTGTTTGCACATCTAAATAATGTACGTTAGGGTCACCAACTTCTAGGGTGAATTGTAACCGTGCATCTATCCCATTCTGGTATATCAAAAACATATCCAATTCTTGTCTTTCTCCAGACCATACTCCAAAGATGTCGTCAATGTACCTCACCCATGTTTTCAAGTGAGGCTTCCATCTGGCATTTTCCAGGATGTATTTACTTTAAAAAATATACATAAAGCTGTTGGCATACGCGGGTGCCATGGTAGTTCCCATCGCTGTCCCAGATATTTGTTTGTAATACTTCTGACCGTACTCGAAAATAGAGTGTGTGGCGATAAATTTCAGTAGGATCATTAGAAACTCCTTATTTGCTCCAATCTCCCCAGTTTGTAATAGGATGGTTTCTACTGCCTCTTGACCTTGTTCGTGAGGTATACTTGTGTAGAGGCTTACGACGTCTATAGTGAACAAAATATCATGTTCATCCAATACAATTTGATTCAAAATTTGTAGAAAGTGTGTGGTGTCCTTAACAAAGGTGGATGTTTTTTGTACAATGGGTTGCAAGAAGTAATCAATGTACGTCCCTAGTGGTTGAAGTATACTCTCAGTTGCTGCCACTATTGGTCTTCCTGGTTGTATAAATCCCCATAGGACTCCATGGGGATTTTTGACAGATTTACTAGATTTTTTAAGGTAAAGTGAAGTATTTACATCCATCTTTTTACTGGAGGTGAAAACTCCAATTTACCACAAAACACAGAATTTAGTGCAGTGGCAAAAAAGTGACAATAACAGAATGACTGGCACTTTTTTATTTCATTGTCAAACTCCTAATGTGGCCCTTTGTGCTTTACATTGCCTGCTGGTGTTTTTTCTAAACAGTCTTCTGAGAGGTAATGGGTTAATTGCAGTTGTAAATGGCTACCGGTGCAATAAAAATGTCTTAACCAAGTGTGTTGTTAGCCATTTGATGTATAAGCAGCATGCACGCCCTTGCACTGAAGTCCTGTTAAAAAAAGCATTGGCAAAGCCAACAATCTTGGCTTGTGTACAGGTATTAGCAGTGTCTATCATATGGCCAGGCACTTTCCAGCTGTTGCCATCTAATGTGGCAGTGCCAATGCCTACCTCATACCTCACGCAAGCCAATACTATTGGCATTGCCAATGCTCGTTTCTGATGCAGGATAAGTAGGCAGCCTCCACAAAAATCAAGGTGCTCCATGGGGCTCAGAATACTGATCCTCGGGAAAAGGCACGAGGACCTGCACGTTTCTGGAACCGTGACGGGAACTGTGGGGCTGAGTTGCCACGTTCAATTCCAGCACCACAAGGGTGAATATAAGTGCTAAGGGTGTCTATGTTCGTCCTGAATTCCCATAAGGGATCATTCTAGGCTCTCACCATGTAACTAAGCCATTTACAACTTTGATGAGCATCCAAGTTCATGATGCCTTAAACGAAGAATTGATTTGGTAATGATGCTATCTCCTACCGTTTGTCACCGCTTTTGATTTGGTAATTATGCATCTCTTACCACTGCCCCCGCTTTTGATGTGGTAATTTTACCATCTACTACCGTTGCCACAGCCTTTGATTTGATAACTATGCTATCCCTACCCTTGCTTTTGATTTGGTAATTATGCCATCTGTGCCGCTGCCACAGCTTTTGATTTGGTAATTATGCCATCCCTGGCCCCGGCCCTGCTTTTGATAAGTCCCCCACCACCCACCGGAGGAGCAGGCGCTCCAGGCTATGTCCCTGCAGGAGAAGCGGACCCACGGAGGAATCCACATACCCAGCTGTATTCTACATGATATCTGGTAAGCGCTGATGTCCTCTGCGCAACAAATCGAAAAAGCGTCACAATAGCCCCTGTTTTACTGCAGGCGAGCTCCCACTGAATTCGGAATGCAAAAAGGCTTTATTTGCATCATTTTTCCCCTGAAAGGCTAAAGCGAGCCCCTCGCCGCCATTAAGGTACACAAGGTACCTAATCACTTGAAGATGGCCGCCCGCCCGATGCCTGCTGCCCTTTCTGCCTAACCAGCCTTCCAGTAGCCAGCTGATTGGCTTACTGGCCTATCTTTACTCCCATTGGCCGCCGGCAGGCGAAGCCGGCCCACTCCCTCCAAGGCCCACGGGAGGCAAGGCTGTTACCTGTTTCGAGCCTGTTTGGTGCCGTGACTGCCGTCTGCCAGACCCCCTGGCCCTCTTCATACAAGGTACACTTCCACCCCCCCAGCCGTTGCGCTGCCATAATGGTCTAACTCTGCCTCACTGCACGTATCTGTGACCACTTTTCACAAGAACTATTGGTCTATGCAATGACTGTCTGCTCTGACCATATCTCCAGCCCGAGCTACGAGCACCATCACCCCTTCCTTGTTCATCCACCCCCACTGCCTAAAAGTGCATGCACAGCCCCCCTCCACCATTACCTCCAGCGACCAACTAGACTCTGAGCACAGTGTTGCTTTTGCTTTTGATTCCCAATTCGCGGCTCACTGTGCATGCATCTGCCGTTTGTACCTACGTACGCCATTATGTGTCAAATGATGTCTACTGCGTGATTTACATAGACATATATTGCGTTTTGTACTCCTGCATCCAACTCAACGTGCCCATTCTTGCATTGCACTAGCCTCCATTGACTACTACCTAGGAGTAAATACACCCTATATGTGCACTATTTCTATATCCATCTATAATGCTCCTCAGCATTATTATACTATGTATTCCACCTAATGTGTCTTACTATACTCAATTGCTGTATCACTGCATTTCACCCAAAGGAATAATTTCGAATTTAGGTGCTACCCATTACACTTTACCTAACTGTGCTCTCTCAAACTCATGAATTACGCCTTTGCATTTTAGCGAAACTGTGTAACCTCTAATATAGATGCTACCGTAGATGTGCCCTGCGCCTACAACTGCATTTAGCCTATCTGTGTTTCGCATTGACTAGCTTAGATGTGCTCTACGCCCACAATTACATTTAGCATATCTGTGTTGTGGACTGACTAGCTTAGATGTGCCCTGCGCCCACAGTTGCAGTTAGCCTATCTGTGTTTCGCATTGACTAGCCTAGATGTGATCCAACTACAACTAGCATCTATTAGGTATAGCACAGAAATCCCACCCCTCCTTCATCTACACTGATCTAATCACTTAGATTTTAGTATGACCTCAGCATAGCCTGACAATGACCTCTGCCTATTCGACTAAACTAGCCCAAACGTCACTACTTACCTGTGCCATCATAACTATTATGGCCACTACCATCTTAACAAACCCCCCTAAGTATAGAAACCTGAGACTTAGGTCTAGAATGTCTCCTATCTACGACCCCTATAGAAACGTACCAAGTAACGCCAATAATCTAACTATTACCCGGACCAAGAAACCCTCTTCCACATTAACGCAAACTACCTATACCACTGACCAAACTCCCCCCAAAAATCACACCTCCCGAGATACCCTTTCTCACAAAATATCACCAACTGCCAACCCTGACAGTACCCTAATGCTAACAGGGTCCCTCATAAACTCTAGATCAGTGGTAGCCCATGCTACTGAAATTGCAGACATCCTAAATAATGATAATCTCGATTTACTGGCCATAAGTGAGACTTGGCTACATGAGGCCGCAGGACCAACTCTCATGTTAGCAGTACCTGACAATTACTAAATCATTAGAGTGGACCGGCCTAATGCCAGAGGTGGTGGCCTAGCCATCATCTTCAAAACAACCCACCCCATTCGACATACTCTAACTATCCACTTGATATATAGACCCCCTGGGCCTCTAGGCACCTTCGAAGATGACCTAACCAGCCTTCTAGCCGATAACACGAAAAATCACTCTCAAACACTACTGTTGAGAGACTTCAATCTAGGCTTTAATGATACTGACAACAAACATGCTGAATCTATTGCAACTCTATTAAACGACCACGGCCTTACGCAAAAAGTCCTCTCACCAACGCATATCAAAGGAAGAACCCTTGACTGGGCATCCAAACTAAACTGCAACATCAGCATCACCGATATTGTCCCACAATCATGGACAGATCATCACTTAATAAACTTCTCTGCCGCATTAGACCTCCTCAGCCCCAAGCCTAATAACATGGCACCACCTCACCCTACCAGAAGAAGGATATTACTGCTGAAAAACGTATCCCCCTTCTCCTCCCTGCCATCTCTGGAATGGAAAACAGCAACCCCGATGCATTGGTATATACCTTCAACAATGCTATGACTAAGGCACTGGACATAGTCGCTCCTGTCAAACTGCGCAAAGCTAGGCAAGTAGCGCACCTGAATGCCTGGTTCACCCCCCAATTTAAATTCTTAAGATCACAAAAAAGGAAACTCAAATCTACTTGGCGCCACTGCCCCTCTGAAAATAACAAAAATAACGGAATTTGCAAAAATGTACAAAAAATTAATAAATAAAGCCAAAAAGAACACCTTCAATGAGAGGATTGAGAAAGCTAAATCCAACACTAAAGATTTATTCTCCATCCTCCGTGAACTAGAATCCCCTATCCAACCGGCGGACAATGCCCCAAAGGATAAAGTATTGTGTACTAACATACAAAATGCTCTATCGAATAAAATTTCATTACAATGCAAAATTGCTAAAGAAAGGCCTCACTACCACTCACTGACCAACAAACGAATCAACCCTCGGTGACTAGGACAACCACACCCTTTAGATTCAAGACTATCTCCATTATTGAAACAGAAAAAATAATACTCTCCCTCAAACCTTCTAACTGTAAAGGTGACACTTGCCCAGCACAGATAATAAAGGATGCAGCTAGAGACCTAGCCCCTTTCATCTCCAAGTTGATAAATTCCTCAGGACAATGGAAAAATAGCTTTGCTACTCCTACTGGACTTGTCGGCAGTGTTTGACTTGGTGGACCATGCAGTGTTATGCAACCACCTCCAATCGGCCGCCAACTTCACCAAAGATGCAATAGCTTGGGTCCAATCCTTTTTAGCTAACCGGACCATGAGAGTCTTCTCTACTTCAGCCTCTGCCGACCCTATCAAAATAACCTGCAGGGTCCCACAAGGTTCCTGCGTTTCCCCTACTATGTATAATATCTTCACCTAACCTCTGTTTGACAAGTTGGATAGACTGGGTGTCACCTACACTAATTATGCAGATGACACACAGATCCTCATACCCCTTTCGGGCAACTTCGAGGCAGACTCAGCCTTGGTGAACAAAATATACACCCTCATTCAGGCATGGATGGCATCCCACGGCCTCTGCCTGAATGACGAAAAAACCGAGTTACTAATCTTAGGCTCTGAAGCCAATGTCCAAAAACTCAGCCCAAACTACACCTCCTTCAACATTGATAACAACCCTATCAAGGTGATGTCTGTAGTTAAAAAAAGTTTAGTATTCTATTTGGATTCCTCTCTTACTATCAAAAAGCAAGTCAATTTCCTTGCCTCATCCACAACGTACACCGGCAAACTCATCAGAGCCTCCAGACCATACCTCTCGAGAGCGAGCTGAACCACACTAGACAATGCCCTTATTATGTCAAGATTAGATAACTGTAATGCCCTATACTCAGGAGCCAACAAATATATTACAGACAAAATTCAAAGACTGCAGAATAACACCCTGAGGGCAGCATTGAACATCCCCTACAGAGAGCATATTACCAAATTCAGGAAGAGATTAACTGGCTGAAAATAACGGACAGAATTCTCCTCAAAACAGCATCCCTCCCCTCCAAATGCCTGAATAACCTAGCACCTCCTTACCTAATGGATAAAATTACTAGGAGAACAGCTACCCACCCTACGAGATCCGCCAACTCATTTGTGCCGGAGATTCCTAGGTTCAAACGCTCGACAGCAGGAGGAACCAGCTTCCCCGTTAAAGCTGCACAATGTTGGAACAAATTACCAGTCGACCTCAGACTAGTACAACCCTACCCTAAATTCAGACATAAGATACTCAATTGGCTACACACCAATGACACCTAACTGACGAACCACACTTTCAGCCCCTCTCCGGCCCCTACACGATCCTTTGTTTCCACCAAACCACACCGTAGCCTGGTTAACTGTGCATGTACTGTATATGTAGGTGTGCATATACTGATACTCTTGATAATTGCTTTCTTGACTTACCAAGACTATTGCTTTGTACTTAATGTATCTTGTACCTTGTATCCTGTTCCTATTGCAATCACTGCTCTATGTATTGCTACCTTTGCACTGTAACTAAGTTTTAAGATTTCTTGTCTCTGTTGCGCCCGTCTACCCAGGGGCTTGGTGCGCATTACCAAACAAATAAACAAACAAACAAACAAATCATGCTATATCCTACTGCTGCCCCAGCTTTTGATTTGGAAATTATGCCATCCCTGCCCCTGCTTTTGATTTGGTAATTATGCCATCTCCTACTGCTGCCACAGCTTGTGATTTGGTAATTATGATGTTATCTCCCCCTCCCCCAGGCAAATGTCTCACTCTGCCAGCTTAAAGTATACATATTAATAAGTATTAAATGTGCTTCGTGAAAAAAGGGCAAAGCTGTATAACTTAAGCCGTAGTAAATTCAGCATTACACGTCTGTCAAACGAGTCTTCCAGCATCGATACATGCTCATGACATTCTTCTGTGATCTGCCTCAATTGGGGTGGTAATAACCTGAGCGCGCGCTAAGTGCATAGTGGAGGAAAACAGTGGCAAAGAACACACCTGGACAATAGTAACTGTGTAAGGTGCAAATAAAGACCACCACAATGTATCTATTTGTTCAAATACAACATACGGAACCTGCACATTGAGGAGTTATCGGAGCATGTTTCAATTAAGGGTAGCTGATCTCCTTCAGGGCATGGTTAGATTCCTGCTTTAATTTGCAACTCTCTATGGACCACCATTTGTAATTTACTGATAGTCCTTAGATATCCAATAAATCTGCTGCACATATACGCTTGATTAGTGTTACATGCATAATACCCCCAGAATCCCACATATCACACCAGACAACACATGGACATAAAAAACTAAAGTCGTTTGCAATGGCAGACTAGGCAGATAACAGGTACAATCCAACCATAAAACACAGTTCGTTGAGACAATATCACAATAAATGGAAAAAGGCAACTCCCTCCTGTCGAGACAAAAGATAGGATAATACACGATGCTTACCAACATGCCCCGTTCCATTCAGGAGATGTTAGTCCAGTCCTGTTGATTTTGTTATGGCACTTGTACACCAGAATTTCCTAATTTTAATTCCTGGACTACAAGTTCCAGAATGCAAAGAAAACACAGGCCTGGGCTTGCATATTCCGAATGGAGTGGGGCATGTTGGCATGTATGCAGTACCCTTATTTTTATGGTACACACAGGCCACAGGGAATGGCTCTCTTTATGGCTGAAAAGCCATACAAGGAATAAGTTAATGTAAACAGGTCCCACGAGCATGCTTGTGGCGCGTGGTGGGGTAGTGTGGAGCCGGACAAGCAAGGGAGTTGAGTAGTGTGGAGCCGAACAAGGAAGGGAGTTGGGTAGCGTGGAGCCAACCATGGAAGGAAGTTGAGTAGCGTGGAGACGGGCAAGGAAGGGAGTTGGTTAGCGTGGAGCTGGTTAAGGAAGGGAGTTGGGTAGTATGGAGCCAGTCAGGGAAGGGAGTTGGGTAGCAAGGAGCCAGACAAACAATGGAGTTGGATAGCATGGAGCCGCATAAGGTACGGAGTTGGATAGTTTGGAGTGGGACAAGGAAGGGAGTTGGGTAGAGTGGAGCCGGTCAAAGAAGGTATTTGGGTAGTGTGGAGCCAGGCAAGCGTGGATCCGGTTAAGGAAGGCAGTTGGGTAGCGTTGAGTAGGTCAAGGAAGGGAGTTGGGTAGCCTGGAGCCGGACAAGCAATGGAGTTTGGAGACATGTTCTGGTTCTCTATGGTGGCATGATGAGATCCTTATTGAGGTGCTTCCACGTGATGCCAGAACTGGTGCGAACCCCACGCCGAATCTCGGTCCTGCTAAGAACTGAATAACCTTTAAGGGCCCAGCGTGAGTGGTTTCTCTTCTTTGTTCTTGGTACTCCGCCAGTCTCTTATACGCACCCCCTGATGTGTTAAATATAATGTTTATTCTAGCAGGGCTGGGGTCATGTCTTTTTTCATTAGGTTTTACTAAGATGATGGTTCGGGGCAAACAGCCAGGTTTTTAGGAATTATATTTCAAAGGCAAGCCCCCTTCTAAAATGGAGGGGCTGTCGGGGTTGGGTGGGACGGGGTGGAGGAGCAGGTGGCAGCTGAGCCGCCTGCATCTGGGTGATCTAGGGAGCCCTGAGGCGGGGTGGCGGAGCCGGACTCCATTCAAAGGCTCCAGGGTGGGAGGGTAGTTAGGTGGACCAGCAGCAGAAAGGACTACCATTAAAAGGAGGAAAGTATGGAGGGTGAGCATCGGCTTCCCCTCCTTCAGACTCCACCGCCACTGGACTCCGCTCCGTGACTCTGCAAAGCACCACTGAGAAAGAGAAGAAGTTTTGCCACTGCCAGACCCGCCTGCTTCCTGCTTCCTTTTCTGAGTTGCTGCTCCTTTTCCTGGGGGTGTCCTTGGGTCAGTGAAGTGAGGGTTTCGAGAAGCCTAGGAACCTCTACCGGGGTGACAAGGGTAGCTCAGGAGGGTGCAGCATTAGAGCACGGAGCTCGAGCGAGAGGGAGGGCCCTGTTTGTGAGTGTGGTACATCGCAACGGGGAGGGTGGGGATGTGTTTGGAGTTTGGCCCGTGTAATATATGCATTGCTTGGTGGGATGGCAGCATTATTGTCTTCTGAAACTAAGGGGTGGTCCTCCCCTCTGGAATTTAAATCTATGCAATGATTAGATGCAGTTAGGTTCAAACCCTAGTGAACACACATCTAAATGGGGTTACAGGCATTTTTCCATTTAGCAAGCTACTTGTGAAAACACGTATACTTTCAAATGAATTAACAGAGCTTTTTATTATTTAGCTGGGTATTTGACCTTTTTTCTTTTTTTTTACAACAAATCAACAGATAAACAGTAGTGCCCAACGTGCAAACCACAAAATTATTTCAAGGCTTTATGACTGAGCATAAGCATGTAGACAACATGACTCATCCATAGGTGGGAACATAATAAAAAACAATTCAATGAACTCAGAGTATGAATGAGATTTGTGAGTAGGAGATTTGGGTTCAAGATCTCCTGTGCCCGGCTGAAAATATGACCTCGTGCTTGGTCGAATGTAACCTCATAATAGCATTATTGTCTTCGGCTTTTCACCAAGCGGATTTCGGATTGCCAGTAGGGTTTCTGCATTTTTGGCATTATTTACGGGCAGCAGTGAGCCGGGTGAAGGGAGGACTACCCCCAGGGCCAGGGGTTCTGAGCAAAGTGGGGGAAGTTCTCCTTAGAGTACGCTTAATATGTAGGGTTTGCTGTGTGAGGAGGGTATTGATTCCCGTGAGGCTGTGCATATCCGGCCAGGAAGAGGAAGTCCTCTAGGGGATTGTACTACCTAGACCTCTCTCCGGGGGATCCTAGTTTGGTGCGTCGTGATAGTCTGCCGAGTGTAGTGGGATGGATCAGGCAAAGTCGCGGCTCTCTTTGCTATGCTGCAAAACAGGGGCTTGGGTACAGTGATGGCACAATTAGAAGCAGCAGAGGGCTCTAGACCTGTGCAGGTCTCTCAGCTTGTGGAGCCGGTGGTAGCTGACCAGGTGACTGGCTGCCTTAGAAGAAAACATATCCCGCCCAAGAGGCACTCCCTCCTGTAAAAAAGAGAAAAGTGGGAAAAGAGGGGAAGGACTCTGTGACGGCCCCTACACAGTCGAATGAGGGGGCAAGCGTGATGCACAGGCAGCCAAACATCTGGGGGCAGCACCCCCACAGCAGGCATCTGGGGCTTGGGAACCGGTGATGTGCCCCCCGTGCCCCCAGTTCTCTGGAGGTCAGAACACAGAGACTCGGTGTGGGGGGCCAATCTGCTGCTCGGTTAGCCACTCATGCCCCAGGTTTGGGCCAGACAGGAGTAGGGTTGATGCAGGGTGGTCACTCAGGGCTGTGGTTGACACAGCAGGGTCGGCAGGGTGGGGGGCATTGCAGCTTTCTTCAGGGGGGCACATATATTAATACTGGGGCATCAGTGACTACAGCTGGGCCGCTGTCTACGGGGAAGTGTATGTTTTGGGGAACGGTGCCCTGGCAGGCACCACTGGTATGTGTATCCGCTTGCCAGGCATTCAGGAGGGCCTTTTGTGGGGGGCGGGGTAGGTGGGTATGGGGTTTGGAGCATAGAAGCTACAGATGCAGGAGTGCAGAACGTGTCTGCTCCTTGGGCCTCTCAGGGGAATGGAGACCTGGGCACCAGGGAAGGGTGGTACAGGGGCCAGGACAGCAGCAGGGGGGCACTGTCGTCATGACCAGGGGTCAGTTCAACAACGTCTCTCAACTGGTAACGAGTACGGCCCCCGCCCAAGCAGGGCTAGCAAGAGTGGTGGGGACTCAGGCGGTGTCGAATCATTTCAGCATAGCGCCATCAGGTTCGGCAGCCGGGGATGCGAGGGCTCACCTTGCCTCCATCTTGAGTCCACCAGGTATGCTAACATGGCACGTGACACCAGAGGTAAAAGAACACATTTGGAAGGATACATTTGTGGATGTGCTTTCACTGTTGGATTATACCGTGACGGAGGATGCTAAGGAAAATAAGGCTGAGGGGAAGGATAAGAAGTCACAGGTCGAAAGATCAATAGTGAATTGGGCCACGGGTATCACAATATTTTCCACAGTAGTGGTAGAAAAGTATACGGAATTAAATCCGAAGCCTTTGTCCTACATGCCCCTAATTCTTTCTATGTGTGAGAGTGCATTTATGGGGCGTGGTTGAACTGCGATAAACAGTTGCAGAGTTCTAAAGCGGGGAGCGTTGAGTAGGACTGAGGGTCAAGGGCCATGGTCTTGTGGTCAGCTGCACAACGGTACGACTGACCAATAACAGAACTGCGAATATGGGTCAAGGGAGGGCTGGGAAGTCCTCTCGATGGTCCTTTCGGACTGGCTTCGAAGCCAATGATACAAAGGGGACGTTTTGGGCATTCAGCAAGAAGGCTTGTACCAGGCCTGTCTGTAGGTTCAAACATGCATGTGATTTTTGCAGGATGTCGGGACCTAGAGGGTGTCTCAAACAAGCTAAAGATGTGGGGCACAAATAGAGAAAGCAGGATTGTGCTTAGTGGTGCGGATTTCGCCACGCCAGTGTGACAGGATATTTTATGGGTATGGGCAAATTAACATCCGAAGGTGGATGATGCTAGGCTGTCAGTGGAAAGCTTTTCTTTTGGATTCCGAAGACCGGTGCAGGTTTTGAGCGTCCCCTCAATCCCCAAAAATCTGATTTCACCCATGAGCCAACCTGAGCTGCTGATGGAAAAGGTGGAAAAGGAGAGGAGGTTGGGGAGGATTGGGGGCTCCTTCTAGCATCCCCCTTTCCTGTCCTTTGCATATTAGCCATTTGGTGATGTGCCTAAGAAAGAATCGGCCACATTCTGCATGATACATCATTGAAGGTTCCCAAAGGGTTTGTCGTGAACAATGCAATTGATGAGAGGGTTTGCTCGGTTAGGTATGCCTCTTTCGCCCGGGCACTCAGACAATTGCGAGTATTGGGGAATGGGGCATTGTTAGCTAAATCAGATATTGAGTCAGCATTCAGATTGTTACCTGTGAACCCAGACGATTACCATCTCCTGGGATTCTGGGCAGGGGGTAGTTTCTACTTCCACAAATGCATTCCTATGGGTTGTTCTATCTCCTGCAGTTATTTTGAAACTTTAAGTACCTTTTTGGAATGGGCTTCCAAGAGAGAGTGTAAAGGGGCCAGGAGCCTACATTACTCGGAGGAATTTCTGTTTTTGGGTGAACCTAACGTGAGCTAATGTGAGGAGGCACTGCGTGCGTTCCCAAGGGTGACCAATAGGCTGGGGTTCCACTGGCCAAGCCTAAGACAGAGGGCCGAGTGACCACACTGACATTCCTGGGAATCGAAATTGATTCAGTGCAGGGCACATGCCGCCTACCGGTGGTCACAGTGCAGGAATTCAGGGACGCCGTAGCTAGGTGCTTACGAGCAAAGAAGGCGACCCTGAGGCAGTTACAAAGCTTGGTCGGGCAGCTGAATTTTGCACTGCGGATAATCCCAATGGGATGACCGTTCTCGTGGGCGATCGCCGGGATGATGTCTGTGATGACAGAGTAGAAAGATGATGCTAGGTTATCCAGGACTGTGAAGGAGGATGTGAGGGTGCAGGATTCCTTTTTTTCTGATTTTAACAAGGTTCAGGTTTGGCCCGAGGAGGTCAACTGAAACACTCAGATCTGACTGTATACCGACACTGCAGGCTATGTACGCTTTGGAGCAGTTTTTCGGGAACAGGTGGTGTGGCCAGGTCTGGGCCGCTGAGTGGTTTCACAGCGGTTTGACACAGAACTTATTCCTTGAGTTGGTCCCTCTTTTGATGGCTTTGACAATTTGGGTGAATGAGTTGTGGTGGAAAGACATGGGGGTCGATTCATGGAAATAATGTGCGAAGAAAATTCCCACGCAGAGGTGCCAAAACGTGCGAATCGCAGGAAAAGTGCGAAAATCGCAGTGCAAGTGCGAAAATCGCAGGGAAACCAGCGCACAGCGATTCATGGAAGTCCGTGCGCGAGAAAAACATTGGATGTGCGCTAAAAATGTGCGCCGCGCACGCCGGCGCACAGGTCATCCAACAGCGTGCGCAACGGCCACTGCTAAATCGCACATAGCGCGGCGCACATCACAAAAGTAGGCGTAACATGGGGCGTAACACTGGGAATGGGGAACAACGCGTGAAAATATGGGCGTCACGGGGGAAGTACAGGAGGCAAGTGCGCGGAACGCCCACACGCTCGCCTACAACCCGTATTCATGGAATCAAATAGGGCAAACCAGCGCATGGTCAAAGACGCGCACAGGACCAAACAAGTACGCCACAAGAAAGCAGGCGGTAGCGTCCCTGCGCCTGAAAAAAATGTGCGCCAAAATGTGCGATAACAAAAAGCACCCATATACAGCCATGATGAATGGTCCATACAGTGACCCTCTAGGATAAATGAGGTGCAAAGGGGTACCGACCAACACGGACACCCGCTGTGTGAAAAATAGCGTGTGCATGTGTACCTGGGTGTGCGGGAAGTCCCACACGCGATTGGCCTGGGTACGTGTACTTCGGGGTACGTGGGAAGTTCCACACGCGATTGGCCTGGGTACGTGTACTTCGGGATGCGCGGGAAGTTCCACACGCGATTGGCCTGGGTGCGTGTACTTCGGGGTGCGTGAGAAGTCCCACACGCGATTAGCCTGGGTACATGTACTACGGGGTGCGCGGGAAGTTCCACACGCGATTAGCCTGGGTACCTGTGTTTCGGGGTGCGCGGGAAGTTCCACACGCGTTTAGCCTGGTACGTGTGTTTCGGGGTGCGTGGGAAGTTCCACACGCGATTGGCCTGGGTACGTGTACTTCGGGATGCGCAGGAAGTTCCACACGCGATTGGCCTGGGTATGTGTACTTCGGGATGCGCTGGAAGTTCCACACGCGATTGGCCTGGGTACGTGTACTTCGGGGTGCACGGGAAGTCCCACACGCGATTAGCCTGGGTACATGTACTACGGGTTGCACGGGAAGTTCCACACACGACTAGCCTGGGTACGTGTGTTTCGGGGTGCGCGGGAAGTTCCACACGCGATTGGCCTGGGTAGGTGTACTACGGGGTGCGTGGGAAGTTACACTTGCGATTGGCCTGGGTACGTGTACTTCGGGGTGCGCGTGAAGTTCCACACGCGATTGGCCTGGGTACGTGTATTCCGAGGTGCGCGGGAAGATTCACACGCGATTTCAGCAGGGTACGTGTATTTCGGTGGTGCCGGAGAATGCTACATGTGATTTGGTCATGTGTCCCAGGTGTTCCCTCTACACCCTCCACGGCCCCTGCAGGCAGCCCACACCACAGGGTGCTACCCTACACCCCTGCTCATGTCCCACAGGCAACCCATCCACCATGGCCATGCCCACCAGCCAACCCACATGTCACCTTGCACTACTGATCACCAGCACATGTCTCCCATCACCCCCACCCCCCAGCCACCAGGGACAGCCTCCACCAGGCCCCCACTCATGTCTCCCACCACCCCCACCCCCAGCAGTGCAGGGGCAGCCTCCACCAGGCCCCCACTCATGTCTCCCATCACCCCCACCCCCCAGCAGTGCAGGGGCAGCCTCCACCAGGCTCCCACACATGTCCCCCTGCACCCCCACCCCCCAGCCACCAGGGGCAGTCTCCACCAGGCCCCCACTCATGTCCCCTATCGCCCCCACCCCCAGCAGTGCAGGGGCAGCCTCCACCAGGCCCCCACTCATGTCTCCATCACCCCCCCAGCCGTGCGATTTGCCTGGGTACGTGTACTTCGGGGTGCGCGTGAACTTCCACATGCGATTTGCCTGGGTACGTGTACTACGTGGTGCGCGGGAGGTTCCACACGCGATTGGCCTGGGTACGTGTACTTCGGGTGCGTGTGAACTTCCACACGCGATTGGCCTGGGTACGTGTACTACGTGGTGCACGGGAAGTTCCACATGCGATTGGCCTGGGTACGTGTACTACGGGGTGCGCGGGAAGTTCCACACAGATTGGCCTGGGTACGTGTAATACGGGGTGCGCGGGAGGTACCACACGCGATTGGCCTGGGTACGTGTACTACGGGGTGCACGGGAAGTTCCACATGCGATTGGCCTGGGTACGTGTACTACGGGGTGCGCGGGAGGTTCCACACGCGACTGGGCCTGTGAGAGTGGGGTACATGTATTCCAGGGGTGGGCGGGAATATTTACCCACGACTGGGCCTGGGAGAGCGTGCTACGTGTATTCCTGGGGTGGGCGGGAAGATACACACGTTCGCCTACGACGTGCCAAAAAAAAAAATGGTCCAATCCTGAAACACGTACGCCAGCATGAAGCAGGCGTAGGTCGACCCGCGCAGCATAAAAGTGCGCGCAAACAACAAACAAGCTCATACGCCAGGATGAATATACTGTTCCTAGCAGCAGTGGCCGTGGGTTACCAAAGGAGGAGGAGGAGGATAGTGAGGGCCCGAATTTTCACTCCCAGAACCAGCCTTTTTGGGATGCCTGATGACCAGGTGTATGGGAGGTACAGGTTTCCACCACACATGATACTGGACCTGGTCAGTGAGTGGGAGGATGACCTCACATCACCCACCCTGTGCTCCCAAGCACTCAGCCCCCTGGAGAAGGTCCTCAATGTACTGCACTTCTTGGCCACAGGATCATTTCAGCGGACAAGTGCCATAGTGGGTGGTGTGTCACAGGCCACGCAGTCACGCTGCCTACACCAGGTCTTGAACATCATCACTGCACGCCCATCAGTCCGTAGGCACATATACCTGCCCAGGACACCTGCAGAAAGGCAGGCTGCCACCCTCGATTTCTACGGTGTGGCACAATTCCCAAAAGTGCTAGGTGCCATTGACTGCACCCATGTGGCACTATGTCCCCCCAGGGCATCTGAGCACATCTATAGGAACCGCAAGCACTGGCATTCCATCAACGTGCAGGTAGTATGTAATGCTAAGGGAATCATCACCTCAGTATATGCCAACTATCCAGGGTCCACCCACGACAGCTTCATTTACCAAATGTCTACCCTAAGCCGGAACCTAGATGCTGGGCGGCATGGCGATGCATGGCTGCTTGGTGAGTATGAATGCCACTGCACATGCATGCATGTCAGATGCAGAGTTATGTCACTACCCCACTAATGATACCCATTACCTCCTCACCAGGGGACAGTGCCTACCCTCTGAGCACCCACATGATGACGCCAATTCGGAACCCCATCACGCCTCCAGAGGTAAGATACAACACAGCCCATATTGCAACCCGGGGCATAGTGGAGCGCACATTCGGAGTGCTCAAGTCACGCTTTCGCTCCCTTGACCGTTCTGGCGGGCAGCTGTTATATGCGCCCCCAGTAGTATGCAGGATCATAGTGGCAGCATGTGTCCTGCACAATGTTGCAACATGCCGGGGCGTGGCTGTGGACATGGTGGTGCCCCCACATCCCCAACCACATGCACGCTCGCTGCGCATGGGAGGGGAGAGGGCACAGGGTGAGGCAGCCCGTACGCAGCTGGTGGCTAATTACTTCACATAGAAATCACACCGCAGTGGAGTGCACACAGGCCTGGCACATACCATCTGATAAGCAATGATGACTCGACCTGACAATTAAGACGAACAAAGGGACAGTCAACTGTCAGAACCATAGCAGCCTGAGATTGTTCATGTGGAAGTGTCACAATGTGTGCATCCCTACCTACACAAACACCACCAATGCAGTGTCATGAAAAGACACTTCCATGCTGCAGAAATGAATACCCACTCGCAAAATACTACATGAAAACAGTGCCATGTCACCCAACCCCTCCCTGGCACGGCCACACAACACACCATGGCATGTCATGCAATGTGAGAGGAAAGAAATTAATCCCCACAACATGCCCCAAGTGTCACCAGCTACAGTGTACCTAATGGAAACATGTCCACACATGAAATGCTCACAGTAATGCAGGACCTACAACCCACATTACCAAATACTTACCAAGAATACCAATCACCTACCCAACCTCCAACCTACCTTAAACATGACATTACAGACTTAAAAATTTGCTAGCCTCACTACCTGATGATGACAGCCCTCCGAACACTTCCAAGTATACAGTGTTAGCTCCACGCCAGAGTGTAGGTGCACTGCTTACAACATGGACTCCAGTTCCAAGGTGGACCGCATTGTGAGGACATGAGGAATGGACCTGCAAATTAGGAGGATGAGATGGATGCAGAGGCACATATCAATACACCATGCAGTGTACAATACAACAACAATATGCACTATGAATGTATAAACAGTATTGACTACAGACTGCCCACACAGCTCATGGGAGTCCAATGTCACTATGTACGTCAATGTCACTTGGGCACACCCTTTGCAAGCCCATGGAAACGGGAAGCAGGAGGGGTGTGTGTGACAAAAACCCAAGCATCTGAACCAAATCCATGACAAGCCTGCATGTGCCCAGCCACAATGCAGAGTATGCCCACGGGAGCCACACAAGGCAACATACTGTCCCAAAAAAAAAAAAAATCAAAAATTGCCATTAATGGGCCCAGGGGCGGTGGGGGAGGCCACCCAGGAGGTCCGAGGACAGGGTGCACACCAAAACCCACCTGTGTGGATCTTGCGGAAAAAAAAACACCTCCATGGGCTCATGGCCTACACGGCTACCCTATTGTGGGAGTATCACTGCTGTCGCTCTCCTCACCCTCTGCAGCTGCATCAGGAGGTGGTGGCACTATGGGAGGCAGCCCACGCAAAGCCCTAGTCTGTTCCTCCATGGCTGCAAGCATGCAGGTGTGGTAGGTCTCGTTCTGGAGGATAAGTGTGCGGAGGTCCCCATGCAACAACTCACGGGATGCCCGGACCTCCGCCCTAGTTGTCTGCATCTCAGCCTAGAGTGTACGGGTGAGGCGCTCCAGCTGCTGTTCTGTCCTTCTGTTTGTTGAAGCCTCAAGCTCAACAAGAGTCGTCCTGAGGTGAAGGAGTTCCACCCCCAGGGCTTCCCTGTGGCCCTGGGACTCTATGGAGATGGCTTCCTGCAGAGTCGCCAGTGCCGCCCGCCTGTCCCTGTCGGATGCCAACATGTCCTCCCTGTGTGAATGGCAGATGGAGTTGGTTGCCTGCTGTAGTCGCTCCATCAGCCTTTCGGGGGGGACAATGGAAGTGGCCACCCTATCCATGGCCTGAGCCATCATCTCTGATGATGCTGCCTGTTGGGTTGCCATACCGTATATGGATTGCTCCCATGCGGTATTGCCAGGTGGCTGACGGCCACCACGTCGGCGGGCACCACACCTGTCTGGGGCAAGGCGAACTGCGCCTTGCTGTGCCGACACTGCCTGAGGCTGCAGGACTGCATTCCCCCTCTGATATGCTGGCCCAGGAACAGGATCAGATGTCGCGGAGTGTGACCCTGCATCCGTAACCACCAAAGGCGTACCTGCCAACACTGACATCCCCATTGAGGTTTCTAACCCTGTTGCAGGTGGGTCGGACAGAACAGAATCCCTCCCAGGAACACTCACCTGCGACGGCACATAGGTCTCATCATCCGAATCGACACCTGAATACAGCTCGGGGGAGGTGCAGCCAGAGACACCCCTTGAGAGCACGACCTGCAGTAGTTGTGGGTTCTCACCCACCACCACACCACGTCCCTCACTGGTGGTCGGTCGGCCCTCAGACCCCTCCTGGGTCTGCACCATCTCCACAACCCCAGCAGTATCAAGTGTGTCATCCCCTGCAAAGACATAAAAGAAAACAAATGGAAACAGGCATTAGCACTATGGCACACAATTAGGGCTGAGAGGCTACAGAAACAGTACTTGGTTGACACATGTCCCACATGACTAAAACCCTCCCATGCATGCACCGTCACTGCATGTGATGGGGAGGCAGATGGCACACATTGATGACACCAAGATGGAAGGTGAACACATTTGCTGCATGCTGCCTAGCAGTGGCATCACACATTGGCCAGTGATTGGCAGGTCAAATACACATGCCATCACACAGATGGCATGTACCCTAGCCATGAAGTGAAGAGGGAGAGGAGGTCACCAATTGTTCATTCAGTCCAGTTTGCTCATATAATTGATCTTTTCATTGAAATGGTTCAAATGTTTAACCTGCAGCTGCCAGTCCAAAATGGTCCTATAGCACAGGGACATGTCTAAACTAATCATGTCCAGGAAACTAAGCCAGTCCACTGTACCATAGCCATGTCATACATGTGACAATAGGACTGAGAAATCCTGAGCAAAAGTGGTGGTATGCAAACAATCTGCCTGAATAAACAGAGGTAAATAAGCAACAATGTTGTGGCAAGATGACACTCCAAGGGCAACTGGCGTGGTGTTGGGCTGGATGTCTAATGTTGGCAGAAGGGATGCTGCTATACCCAAATGCTGGTGCCAAGAATGTATAGGAAGAGGCACATGTGTGACCCGAACCACTCAGGCACACACACCCTCACCTGGCACCCAAACAGAAGCCCTCCCACACACCATGCACATGGATGACACACACATGCATGTGCACTCACCGGACAATGCCTCGTAATTTGCCATTTCTCCCACGCCTTGGATCTGTTCCTCCGTGACGTAGGTCCCAGCAACCTGCTCATGTGGAGTGAGTTCTATGTCGTCTGCTGGAGACCCACCTCCAGTCACTAGAGTTGCGGCATGACTTGAGGCCAGCTTATTCTTTGCCCTGCGCTTCAGGTTATTCCAGCGCTTGTAGCATTCATTAGCGGTGCGCCTCACGATTCCAAGGGCACTTATGATGTCCGCAATGGTCTGCCAGTGTGCCTGACGTTGTGCAGGTGTGGTCTTGGATCCTGCAACAATCACCATTTCGCGGTCATGTGCGGACACATACTCTACATGTGCATTCAGTTCGGCCTCATTGAAGCTGGGCTTCCTTGACGGGCAGGACCGTGTAGCCGTGTCTGGGGCATCAGCCTCTACTGGACGAGCACTCTTCCTCTTCCGCTTGGATGGTGGTGGGGATCCTGAGTGTCCTACGCCGCTCTGGACACTAGGGGCAGGAGCGTGGGATTGCACACTCAGCATGGGAGTTGGTGCAGGCATTAGCTCAAGTGTGATGGTGTCAGGGGGAATGTCAGCATGATGGACTTGGACCGACACTGTCCTGGCTGGGTGTGTGAGAGGTGGGGTGGATGGAGCCGCAGCTGCCCCTGCAGCCTCCCCAGCCTGCCTACGCGGGGCAGCAGATGACCTAGCTGCCCCTGATCCACGTGGCCTGATGACACCAACGTTGACTGGCGCACGTGGCCAAGACCTGCTGACCTGGAAGTCAGCCATGGAGTCACCGTGTGCCAGGTCTGGTTCCACAGTGGGCTGGTCCAACAAGGGCTGAGCATGGATGGTGTCAGCCACGTTAACCTCAACTGGGGGGGGGGGGCATGGGTGTCCCTGACTGCTCCTCCACGCATGGGGGGCTAGGGGCACCCTGCAAGTCATGGCCACGTCCCCTACTGGATCCACCACGGCCACCACAGCCACCTTTGCCACCCTTACGGCTTGGTCGCCTCCCAGCCATGGCACTGATGTTATTGTGCGTATGGGAGTCGATGTGAACTATTGTCCTGGGCAATTGGGGGTCAAAGGGGTTGGGTACCAGATGGTAATCGTACCCTAGTGCTCTAGCAAGGCTGTATGTCACCCCTGGGGAAAGATGACGGGTCACGCAACGGACAGGCACCCCAAAAAAGGGAAGTAAGGTGCACACAACCCCTCCTAGACCACGTGCTTGGAAAAATAAACCTGCACTACGCTGTGGCACCCAGAAACACAAGAATGAACGTATGCGTGTCACACGCAGTCTAGAAGGACCTCTGAAGGGGTACGCGACACACGGGGCAAGCACAGATGTAAAATACGTGCGCGACTCACCGTGTGCCAGGAACAAAAGCGAGAAAAATATGCGCGTGTGCACATAGGCAACACCCCCGCCAAAAGAAGAATTGTACGCTGTCTGAGGAGACAGGACAACAGTAGAAGGGAACGCTGTTTGAGGAAACAGGCCCAGGAAAAAGAGGAAAAGAGAAAAAGCTGTCAGAGGTAACAGGGAGTACGAACTGGAAACGCAGTGAAGTAAATCGCGTGTGAACCGACAAGAAGTACAGATTTCACCCACTCGCTCTCCACGAAAAGCACGTACAAGGAAATGGCGTTCTACACGTACCTTTTATACACATGTCACAGACGCGCATACGCGATGAGGCCATTTCCACCAATTACGCGCTTTGACACTCGGACGTGTATCTCTTCATTTTTACACGTGCTATTCTCTACGGCCATGCGGGGGACGTCACAGCTGCGCATGGTGGCCTTTGGGCCAATGAAATCGCATATGCGAGCACACATGGTAAAACTGCACGTCCGAGTGTCATCGCGTGTAATCGGAGGGAATTGAGCGTTCACGCGATTGGCCTGGGTACGTGTATTTCTGGGGTGCGCAGGAAGTTTCACACGCGATTGGTGGAAATCCACGTGTGCTCTGTCATCACGTGTAATGAGGGAAACACCCGCGCACGTCACGTCACAGACGCGCTTACGCACTAAGGGCCTTTGGTCCAATGAAATCGCATATGCGTGCTGACGTGCATACGCGCTAAGGGCCTTTCCTCGATTTACACGCAGACGTGCAGAATTTTCACGTGCCAAATCACTCCGTATCAAGCTGGCCACGCGTAAGCACACGGAAGACTACGCTCCTGCCCAGAAGGCCGAATTACTGCCCCCCAGAGCCCCGAGCACGCTCCCACCTGCCATCTGCTGCTGCCTGACTGCCTGCTGCCCACGTGCCCTGCCATTTGCTGCCTGCACATCAGCCAGCGGTGCTGTTGCTGTGACCACCCCTGCTGGAACCGAAGACTCCCGACTGGGATTCCATCGCTCCACAGCCCAGCCCCAGGACCCAGTTGCCCACCCACTCCTGCCTCTGGGGTTGTCATGTCGGGCACTGCAACATCTGGCACCACTGACAACCCCCGGCCAGAGAGGCAGAGGGGCACCAGCTTCAGTGCCAGGGAAGTTGGTGTCCTGGTGGGGCAAGTCCTGGGGCAGTATGATGCCCTCTACGGAAGTGTGCGCGCCGACAAGGAAGGATGGACTCGGATCTGGACGGACATTGTGACTGCCAACAATGCGGAGGGGGTGGCAGTCCGCGCCCACCAACATGTCAAGAAGCGCTGGGAGGACTTCAGGTCCAGGACCCTGAACAAGGCCCGGCGCCTCTTGAAGGCAGCGGATGCTAAGTGGCGCCGGGGCCACTTGTCGGAAGATCAGGTGAGGGTCCTGGAACGCATATCCGCAGCGCTCCACGTTCAGGTTCTTGAGAGGCAGACCCGTCTGGAGTCGAGCGGTAAGTGTACATGCATCATGATTGTAAGCTGTGCGTGTGGTGATGTGCCAGTAGTGTGCCGGTTGCACATGTGTTTGTATGGGGCCGAGTATGGGTGAGGGTGTACAGGACCGTGAGGCTAACACATGCGAGGGCTGTCATGTGTGAGACATGGATGATGCTTGTGTGTGTAGGCTTGCATGCCAAATGCAGTTGTGTGGGCACACATATTTGGATGAATGTGTATGTAAGTGGGCATGTTCGTGATGTCACGCATGTATGTTGTTTTCAGCTGCATGTATCAGCACTGTGTACATGTGCATGTGTGTGTATTTGACAAGGGTGCAACAGTGAGGCAACATGGCTGCATGTGACAGCGGGATGTGGAAGCCTGATTGGCAGATGTGACATGGATGCCCATCGGAACACTGCGACAGTTGGCTGAGGTGTACAAATGCATGCAAGTGTGGTGGTGTGCGTGCATGTGTAGTGCACTCCCTGTGTGCCTGTGATGTCTGGCTCACCTTTGCCTGCTCATGCTGTTGTATGTGTATGGATGGTGATGGCAGTTGCAATGTGGCTGTGGTATGGCTCATGTGTGCAAGTTGAAATGACATGTGTGTTGCCGATTGTGATGCCATGTCTGAGGTTTGCCAATGCCACTCATGTGCAACTGTCATATGTGGTGGCACTATGGGAGGCAGCCCACGCAAAGCCCTAGGCTGTTCCTCCATGGCTGCAAGCATGCGGGTGTGGTAGGTCTCGTTCTGGAGGATAAGTGTGCGGAGGTCCCCATGCAACAACTCACGGGATGCCCGGACCTCCACCCTAGTTGCCTGCATCTCAGCTGAGAGCGTATTGGTGAGACGCTCCAGCTGCTGTTCTGTCCTTCTGTTTGTTGAAGCCTCAAGCTCAACAAGAGTCGTCCTGAGGTGAAGGAGTTCCACCCTCAGGGCTTCCCTGTGGCCCTGGGACTCTATGGAGATGGCTTCCTGCAGAGTCGCCAGTGCCGCCCGCCTGTCCCTGTCAGACGCCAACATGTCCTCCCTGTGTGACTGGCAGATGGAGTTGGTTGCCTGCTGTAGTCGCTCCATCAGCCTTTCGGGGGGGACAATGGAAGTGGCCACCCTATCCATGGCCTGAGCCATCATCTCTGATGATGCTGCCTGTTGGGTTGCCATACCGTATATGGATTGCTCCCATGCGGTATTGCCGGGTGACTGACGGCCACCACGTCGGCGGGCACCACACCTGTCTGGGGCTAGGCGAACTGCGCCTTGCTGTGCCGGCACTGCCTGAGGCTGCAGGACTGCATTCCCCCTCTGATCTGCTGGCCCAGGAACAGGATCAGATGTCGCGGAGTGTGACCCTGCATCCGTAACCACCAAAGGCGTACCTGTCAACACTGACATCCCCATTGAGGGTTCTAACCCTGGTGCAGGTGGGTCGGACAGAACAGAATCCCTCCCAGGAACACTCACCTGCGACTGCACATAGGTCTCATCATCCGAATCGACACCTGAATACAGCTCGGGGGAGGTGCAGCCAGAGACACCCCTTGAGAGCACGACCTGCAGCAGTTGTGGGTTCTCACCCACCACCACACCACGTCCCTCACTGGTGGTCGGTCGGCCCTCAGACCCCTCCTGAGTCTGCACCATCTCCACAACCCCAGCAGTATCAAGTGTGTCATCCCCTGCAAAGACATAAAAGAAAACAAATGGAAACAGGCATTAGCACTATGGCACACAATTAGGGCTGAGAGGCTACAGAAACAGTACTTGATTGACACATGTCCCACATGACTAAAACCCTCCCATGCATGCACCGTCACTGCGTGTGATGGGGAGGCAGATGGCACATATTGATGACACCAAGATGGAAGGTGAACACATTTGCTGCATGCTGCCTAGCAGTGGCATCACACATTGGCCAGTGATTGGCAGGTGAAACACACATGCCATCACACAGATGGCATGTACCCTAGCCATGAAGTGAAGAGGGTGAGGAGGACACCAATTTCATTCAGTCCAGTTTGCTCATATAATTGATCTTTTCATTGAAATGGTTCAAATGTTTCACCTGCAGCTGCCAGTCCAAAATGGTCCTATAGCACAGGGACATGTCTAAACTAATCATGTCCAGGAAACTAAGCCAGTCCACTGATAATAGCCATGTCATACATGAGACAATAGGACTGAGAAATCCTGAGTAAAAGTGGTGGTATGCAAACAATCTGCCTGAATAAACAGAGGTAAATAAGCAACAATGTTGTGGCAAGATGACACTCCAAGGGCAACTGGCGTGGTGTTGGGCTGGATGTCTAATGTTGGCAGAAGGGATGCTGCTATACCCAAATGCTGGTGCCAAGAATGTATAGGAAGAGGCACATGTGTGACCCGAAACACTCAGGCACACACACCCTCACCTGGCACCCAAACAGAAGCCCTCCCACACACCATGCACATGGATGACACACACATGCATGTGCAGTCACCGGACAATGCCTCGTAATCTGCCATTTCTCCCACGCCTTGGATCTGTTCCTCCGTGACGTAGGTCCCAGCAACCTGCTCATGTGGAGTGAGTTCTATGTCGTCTGCTGGAGACCCACCTCCAGTCACTAGAGTTGCGGCATGACTTGAGGCCAGCTTATTCTTTGCCCTGCGCTTCAGGTTATTCCAGCGCTTGTAGAATTCATTAGCGGTGCGCCTCACGATTCCAAGGGCAATTATGATGTCCGCAATGGTCTGCCAGTGTGCCTGACGTTGTGCAGGTGTGGTCTTGGATCCTGCAACAATCACCATTTCGCGGTCATGTGCGGACACATACTCTACATGTTCATTCAGTTCGGCCTCATTGAAGCTGGGCTTCCTTGACGGGCCGGACCGTGTAGCCGTGTCTGGGGCATCAGCCTCTACTGGACGAGCACTCTTCCTCTTCCGCTTGGAAGGTGGTGGGGATCCTGAGTGTCCTACGCCGCTCTGGACACTAGGGGCAGGAGCGTGGGATTGCACAGTCAGCATGGGAGTTGGTGCAGGCATTAGCTCAAGTGTGATGGTGTCAGGGGGAATGTCAGCATGATGGACTTGGACCGACACTGTCCTGGCTGGGTGTGTGAGAGGTGGGGTGGATGGAACCGCAGCTGCCCCTGCAGCCTCCCCAGCCTGCCTACGCGGGGCAGCAGATGACCTAGCTGCCCCTGATCCACGTGGCCTGATGACACCAACGTTCACTGGCGCACGTGGCCAAGACCTGCTGACCTGGAAGTCAGCCATGGAGTCACTGTGTGCCAGGTCTGGTTCCACAGTGGGCTGGTCCAACAAGGGCTGAGCATGGATGGTGTCAGCCACGTTAACCTCAACCAGGGGGGGGGGGCATGGGTGTCCCTGACTGCTCTTCCACACATGGGGGGCTAGGGGCTTCATGCAAGTCATGGCCACGTCCCCTACTGGATCCACCACGGCCACCTTTGCCACCCTTATGGCTTGGTCGCCTCCCAGCCATGGCACTGATGTTATTGTGCGTATGGGAGTCGATGTGAACTATTGTCCTGGGCAATTGGGGGTCAAAGGGGTTGGGTACCAGATGGTAATCGTACCCTAGTGCTCTAGCAAGGCTGTATGTCACCCCTGGGGAAAGATGACGGGTCACGCAACGGACAGGCACACCAAAAAAGGGAAGTAAGGTGCACACAACCCCTCCTAGCCCACGTGCTTGGAAAAATAAACCTGCACTATGCTGTGGCACCCAGAAACACAAGAATGAACGTATGCGTGTCACACGCAGCCTAGAAGGACCTCTGAAGCGGTACGCGACACACGGGGCAAGCACAGATGTAAAATACGTGCGTGACTCACCGTGTGCCAGGAACAAAAGCGAGAAAAATATGCGCGTGTGCACGTAGGCAACACCCCCGCCAAAAGAAGAATTGTACGCTGTCTGAGGAGACAGGACAACAGTAGAAGGGAACGCTGTTTGAGGAAACAGGCCCAGGAAAAAGAGGAAAAGAGAAAAAGCTGTCAGAGGTAACAGGGAGTACGAACTGGAAACGCCGTGAAGTAAATCGCGTGTGAACCGACAAGAAGTACAGATTTCACCCACTCGCTCTCCACGAAAAGCACGTACAAGGAAATGGCGTTCTACACGTACCTTTTATACACATGTCACAGACGCGCATACGCGATGAGGCCATTTCCACCAATTACGCGCTTTGACACTCGGACGTGTATCTCTTCATTTTTACACGTGCCATTCTCTACGGCCATGCGCGGGACGTCACAGCTGCGCATGGTGGCCTTTGGGTCAATGAAATCGCATATGCGAGCACACGTGGTAAAACTGCACGTCAGAGTGTCATCGCGTGTAATCGGAGGGAATTGAGCGTACACGCGATTGGCCTGGGTACGTGTATTTCTGGGGTGCGCAGGAAGTTTCACACGCGATTGGTGGAAATCCACGTGTGCTCTGTCATCACGTGTAATGAGGGAAACACCCACGCGCGTCACGTCACAGACGCGCTTACGCACTAAGGGCCTTTGGTCCAATGAAATCGCATATGCGTGCTGACGTGCATACCCGCTAAGGGCCTTTCCTCGATTTACACGCAGACGTGCAGGATTTTCACGTGCCAAATCACTCCGTATCAAGCTGGCCACGCGTAAGCACACGGAAGACTACGCTCCTGCCCAGAAGGCTGAATTACTGCCCCCCAGAGCCCCGAGCACGCTCCCACCTGCCATCTGCTGCTGCGTGACTGCCTGCTGCCCACGTGCCCTGCCATTTGCTGCCTGCACATCAGCCAGGGGTGCTGTTGCTGTGACCACCCCTGCTGGAACCAAAGATTCCCGACTGGGATTCCATTGCTCCACAGCCCAGCCAAGCCCCAGGACCCAGTTGCCCACCCACTCCTGCCTCTGGGGTTGTCATGTCGGGCACTACAACATCTGGCACCACTGACAACCCCCGGCCAGAGAGGCAGAGGGGCACTAGCTTCAGTGCCAGGGAAGTTGGTGTCCTGGTGGGGCAAGTCCTGGGGCAGTATGATGCCCTCTACGGAAGTGTGCGCGCCGACAAGGAAGGACGGACTCGGATCTGGACGGACATTGTGACTGCCATCAATGCGGAGGGGGTGGCAGTCCGCGACCACCAACATGTCAAGAAGCGCTGGGAGGACTTCAGGTCCAGGACCCTGAACAAGGCCCGGCGCCTCTTGAAGGCAGCGGATGCTAAGTGGCGCCGGGGCCACTTGTCGGAAGATCAGGTGAGAATCCTGGAACGCATATCCGCAGCGCTCCACGTTCAGGTTCTTGAGAGGCAGACCCGTCTGGAGTCGAGCGGTAAGTGTACATGCATCATGATTGTAAGCTGTGCGTGTGGTGATGTGCCAGTAGTGTGCCGGTTGCACATGTGTTTGTATGGGGCCGAGTATGGGTGGGGGTGTACAGGACCGTGAGGCTAACACATGCGAGGGCTGTCATGTGTGAGACATGGATGATGCTTGTGTGTGTAGGCTTGCATGCCAAATGCAGTTGTGTGGGCACACATGTTTGGATGAATGTGTATGTAAGTGGGCATGTTCGTGATGTCACGCATGTATGTTGTTTTCAGCTGCATGTATCAGCACTGTGTACATGTGCCTGTGTGTGTATTTGACAAGGGTGCAACAGTGAGGCAACATGGCTGCATGTGACAGCGGGATGTGGAAGCCTGATTGGCAGATGTGACATGGATGCCCATCGGAACACTGCGACAGTTGGCTGAGGTGTACACATGCATGCAAGTGTGGTGGTGTGCGTGCATGTGTAGTGCACTCCCTGTGTGCCTGTGATGTCTGGCTCACCTTTGCCTGCTCATGCTGTTGTATGTGTATGGATGGTGATGGCAGTTGCAATGTGGCTGTGGTATGGCTCATGTGTGCAAGTTGAAATGACATGTGTGTTGCCGATTGTGATGCCATGTCTGAGGTTTGCCAATGCCACTCATGTGCAACTGTCATATGTGGTGGCACTATGGGAGGCAGCCCACGCAAAGCCCTAGTCTGTTCCTCCATGGCTGCAAGCATGCGGGTGTGGTAGGTCTCGTTCTGGAGGATAAGTGTGCGGAGGTCCCCATGCAACAACTCACGGGATGCTCGGACCTCCGCCCTAGTTGCCTGCATCTCAGCTGAGAGCGTACGGGTGAGACGCTCCAGCTGCTGTTCTGTCCTTCTGTTTGTTGAAGCCTCAAGCTCAACAAGAGTCGTCCTGAGGTGAAGGAGTTCCACCCTCAGGGCTTCCCTGTGGCCCTGGGACTCTATGGAGATGGCTTCCTGCAGAGTCGCCAGTGCCGCCCTCCTGTCCCTGTCGGACGCCAACATGTCCTCCCTGTGTGACTGGCAGATGGAGTTGGTTGCCTGCTATAGTCGCTCCATCAGCCTTTCGGGGGGGACAATGGAAGTGGCCACCCTATCCATGGCCAGAGCCATCATCTCTGATGATGCTGCCTGTTGGGTTGCCATACCGTATATGGATTGCTTCCATGCGGTATTGCCGGGTGGCTGACGGCCACCACGTCGGCGGGCACCACACCTGTCTGGGGCAAGGCGAACTGCGCCTTGCTGTGCCGGCACTGCCTGAGGCTGCAGGACTGCATTCCCCCTCTGATCTGCTGGCCCAGGAACAGGATCAGATGTCGCGGAGTGTGACCCTGCATCCGTAACCACCAAAGGCGTACCTGTCAACACTGACATCCCCATTGAGGGTTCTAACCCTGGTGCAGGTGGGTCGGACAGAACAGAATCCCTCCCAGGAACACTCACCTGCGACGGCACATAGGTCTCATCATCCGAATCGACACCTGAATACAGCTCGGGGGAGGTGCAGCCAGAGACACCCCTTGAGAGCACGACCTGCAGCAGTTGTGGGTTCTCACCCACCACCACACCACGTCCCTCACTGGTGGTCGGTCGGCCCTCAGACCCCTCCTGAGTCTGCACCATCTCCACAACCCCAGCAGTATCAAGTGTGTCATCCCCTGCAAAGACATAAAAGAAAACAAATGGAAACAGGCATTAGCACTATGGCACACAATTAGGGCTGAGAGGCTACAGAAACAGTACTTGATTGACACATGTCTCACATGACTAAAACCCTCCCATGCATGCACCGTCACTGCGTGTGATGGGGAGGCAGATGGCACATATTGATGACACCAAGATGGAAGGTGAGCACATTTGCTGCATGCTGCCTAGCAGTGGCATCACACATTGGCCAGGTCAAATACACATGCCATCACACAGATGGCATGTACCCTAGCCATGAAGTGAAGAGGGTGAGGAGGTCACCAATTGTTCATTCAGTCCAGTTTGCTCATATAATTGATCTTTTCATTGAAATGGTTCAAATGTTTAACCTGCGGCTGCCAGTCCAAAATGGTCCTATAGCACAGGGACATGTCTAAACGAATCATGTCCATGAAACTAAGCCAGTCCACTGATAATAGCCATGTCATACATGAGACAATAGGACTGAGAAATCCTGAGTAAAAGTGGTGGTATGCAAACAATCTGCCTGAATAAACAGAGGTAAATAAGCAACAATGTTGTGGCAAGATGACACTCCAAGGGCAACTGGCGTGGTGTTGGGCTGGATGTCTAATGTTGGCAGAAGGGATGCTGCTATACCCAAATGCTGGTGCCAAGAATGTATAGGAAGAGGCACATGTGTGACCCGAACCACTCAGGCACACACACCCTCACCTGGCACCCAAACAGAAGCCCTCCCACACACCATGCACATGGATGACACACACATGCATGTGCAGTCACCGGACAATGCCTCGTAATCTGCCATTTCTCCCACGCCTTGGATCTGTTCCTCCGTGACGTAGGTCCCAGCAACCTGCTCATGTGGAGTGAGTTCTATGTCGTCTGCTGGAGACCCACCTCCAGTCACTAGAGTTGCGGCATGACTTGAGGCCAGCTTATTCTTTGCCCTGCGCTTCAGGTTATTCCAGCGCTTGTAGCATTCATTAGCGGTGCGCCTCACGATTCCAAGGGCACTTATGATGTCCGCAATGGTCTGCCAGTGTGCCTGACGTTGTGCAGGTGTGGTCTTGGATCCTGCAACAATCACCATTTCGCCGTCATGTGCGTACACATACTCTACATGTGCATTCAGTTCGGCCTCATTGAAGCTGGGCTTCCTTGACGGGCCGGACCGTGTAGCCGTGTCTGGGGCATCAGCCTCTACTGGACGAGCACTCTTCCTCTTCCGCTTGGAAGGTGGTGGGGATCCTGAGTGTCCTACGCCGCTCTGGACACTAGGGGCAGGAGCGTGGGATTGCACACTCAGCATGGGAGTTGGTGCAGGCATTAGCTCAAGTGTGATGGTGTCAGGGGGAATGTCAGCATGATGGACTTGGACCGACACTGTCCTGGCTGGGTGTGTGAGAGGTGGGGTGGATGGAGCCGCAGCTGCCCCTGCAGCCTCCCCAGCCTGCCTACGTGGGGCAGCAGATGACCTAGCTGCCCCTGATCCACGTGGCCTGATGACACCAACGTTCACTGGCGCACGTGGCCAAGACCTGCTGACCTGGAAGTCAGCCATGGAGTCACTGTGTGCCAGGTCTGGTTCCACAGTGGGCTGGTCCAACAAGGGCTGAGCATGGATGGTGTCAGCCACGTTAACCTCAACCAGGGGGGGGGGCATGGGTGTCCCTGACTGCTCCTCCACACATGGGGGGCTACGGGCACCCTGTAAGTCATGGCCACGTCCCCTACTGGATCCACCACGGCCACCACGGCCACCTTTGCCACCCTTACGGCTTGGTCGCCTCCCAGCCATGGCACTGATGTTATTGTGCGTATGGGAGTCGATGTGAACTATTGTCCTGGGCAATTGGGGGTCAAAGGGGTTGGGTACCAGATGGTAATCGTACCCTAGTGCTCTAGCAAGGCTGTATGTCACCCCTGGGGAAAGATGACGGGTCACGCAACGGACAGGCACCCCAAAAAAGGGAAGTAAGGTGCACACAACCCCTCTTAGACCACGTGCTTGGAAAAATAAACCTGCACTACGCTGTGGCACCCAGAAACACAAGAATGAACGTATGCGTGTCACACGCAGCCTAGAAGGACCTCTGAAGGGGTACGCGACACACGGGGCAAGCACAGATGTAAAATACATGCGCGACTCACCGTGTGCCAGGAACAAAAGCGAGAAAAATATGCGCGTGTGCACGTAGGCAACACCCCCGCCAAAAGAAGAATTGTACGCTGTCTGAGGAGACAGGACAACAGTAGAAGGGAACGCTGTTTGAGGAAACAGGCTCAGGAAAAAGAGGAAAAGAGAAAAAGCTGTCAGAGGTAACAGGGAGTACGAACTGGAAACGCTGTGAATTAAATCGCGTGTGAACCGACAAGAAGTACAGATTTCACCCACTCGCTCTCCACGAAAAGCACGCACAAGGAAATGGCGTTCTACACGTACCTTTTATACACATGTCACAGACGCGCATACGCGATGAGGCCATTTCCACCAATTACGCGCTTTGACACTCGGACGTGTATCTCTTCATTTTTACACGTGCCATTCTCTACGGCCATGCGCGGGACGTCAGAGCTGCGCATGGTGGCCTTTGGGCCAATGAAATCGCATATGCGAGCACACGTGGTAAACCTGCACGTCCGAGTGTCATCGCGTGTAATTGGAGGGAATTGAGCGTACACGCGATTGGCCTGGGTACGTGTATTTCTGGGGTGCGCAGGAAGTTTCACACGCGATTGGTGGAAATCCACGTGTGCTCTGTCATCACGTGTAATGAGGGAAACACCCGCGCGCGTCACGTCACAGACGCACTTACGCGCTAAGGGCCTTTGGTCCAATGAAATCGCATATGCGTGCTGACGTGCATACGCGCTAAGGGCCTTTCCTCGATTTACACGCAGACGTGCAGGATTTTCACGTGCCAAATCACTCCGTATCAAGCTGGCCACGCGTAAGCACACGGAAGACTACGCTCCTGCCCAGAAGGCCGAATTACTGCCCCCCAGAGCCCCGAGCACGCTCCCACCTGCCATCTGCTGCTGCCTGACTGCCTGCTGCCCACGTGCCCTGCCATTTGCTGCCTGCACATCAGCCAGGGGTGCTGTTGCTGTGACCACCCCTGCTGGAACCGAAGACTCCCGACTGGGATTCCATCACTCCACAGCCCAGCCCCAGGACCAAGTTGCCCACCCACTCCTGCCTCTGGGGTTGTCATGTCGGGCACTGCAACATCTGGCACCACTGACAACCCCTGGCCAGAGAGGCAGAGGGGCACCAGCTTCAGTGCCAGGGAAGTTGGTATCCTGGTGGGGCAAGTCCTGGGGCAGTATGATGCCCTCTACGGAAGTGTGCGCGCCGACAAGGAAGGACGGACTCGGATCTGGACGGACATTGTGACTGCCATCAATGCGGAGGGGGTGGCAGTCCGCGACCACCAACATGTCAAGAAGCGCTGGGAGGACTTCAGGTCCAGGACCCTGAACAAGGCCCGGCGCCTCTTGAAGGCAGCGGATGCTAAGTGGCGCCGGGGCCACTTGTCGGAAGATCAGATGAGGGTCCTGGAACGCATATCCGCAGCGCTCCACGTTCAGGTTCTTGAGAGGCAGACCCGTCTGGAGTCGAGCGGTAAGTGTACATGCATCATGATTGTAAGCTGTGCGTGTGGTGATGTGCCAGTAGTGTGCCGGTTGCACATGTGTTTGTATGGGGCCGAGTATGGGTGGGGGTGTACAGGACCGTGAGGCTAACAAATGCGAGGGCTGTCATGTGTGAGACATGGATGATGCTTGTGTGTGTAGGCTTGCATGCCAAATGCAGTTGTGTGGGCACACATGTTTGGATGAATGTGTATGTAAGTGGGCATGTTCGTGATGTCACGCATGTATGTTGTTTTCAGCTGCATGTATTAGCACTGTGTACATGTGCATGTGTGTGTATTTGACAAGGGTGCAACAGTGAGGCAACATGGCTGCATGTGACAGCAGGATGTGGAAGCCTGATTGGCAGATGTGACATGGATGCCCATCGGAACACTGCGACAGTTGGCTGAAGTGTACACATGCATGCAAGTGTGGTGGTGTGCGTGCATGTGTAGTGCACTCCCTGTGTTGCCTGTGATGTCTGGCTCACCTTTGCCTGCTCATGCTGTTGTATGTGTAGGGATGGTGATGGCAGTTGCAATGTGGCTGTGGTATGGCTCATGTGTGCAAGTTGAAATGACATGTGTGTTGCCGATTGTGATGCCATGTTTGAGGTTTGCCAATGCCACTCATGTGCAACTGTCATATGTGTATGTGTCCATTGTACAGTGCCCTGATGCTTGTGTTTTATTTCTCCCTCTCTGCAGCGCCAACTGATGAAGAGGGCGGAGAAGGTGCTGTGGAGCACAGCGGTGGGGATCGCACCGCCAGCCGGAGACGCAAGGCCCGGCTCCCCTCCCACGTTGTCATCTCGTCGGGGAGTGAGGAGTCCGGTGCCGCGTCCCAGGCCGCAGTTGCCGGGGGGAGGTCCAAGAGGCAAAGGTCAGAGTTGGACTCCTCAGCAGCAGAAGGGGCAGCTGGGACCCCACAGGGCCCAACGGGGGAAGATGGCACAGAGTCATCCAGGTTGGTGGGGGGTTTGGTGGAGGAGGAGGCCATGCAAGCAACAGAGATGGGGTCTGGAGGTGGGGATTCCACTGGTGCTAGTGGTGCAGTGCAGGACCAGGGACAGGAGGCAGCACAGGTCGCTGCGGAGGTGCCTGTGTGCAATCCTGTCCCTGATCCTGTCACTGCATCATCTTGCACCAGCAGGGATGCCTACGTCCAGACCCGTTTTCAGGCAGGGGATGAGCTAACGACAACTGGCCTTCCTCTGCCTGCGGACGTGGCTATCCGGGTCCGGGTTGAGCCTGTCCTGACTGGTGTGGCGTTGCATCAACGGGCCATGCGAGGTGACCTGCAGTCTTTTCATGAGGAGACTGCACGTCATCTCGAATGGCTCGTTGACCGCTTCGGCCTACTGGGACAAGTCACCCAGGCCGGATTCCTCTGTATGATGGGGCTTGCTCAGACCCCCTCCTCAACTGAACCCCCTATGCGCCAATCGTCCTCCGTGCCATCTTCCCACCCATCAGTCACCTGGGTGCCCTGTGGAGCTGCCTCTGACGGTGCGGCCAGGCTGGTGGAGGAGGCATCCCTGCCACAGTCCGGAGTCGGATGTCCAGCAGGGGTGGCCACATCAATGACTGCACCCCAGCCAGCGGAGGATGTGCAGGCAGCAGGAGGCAGTGCACGGGCAGAGGCGCAGCAGCAGCAGCAACGTGGTGGGAGCCATGATGGCTCGGGGCCTTCGACATCGGAGGGGCAGGCATCGGCCGGAGGGCAGGAGGACCCAGGACGGGAAGTGTCTTTCGTGTGGCAGCGGTTGGGCCAAGCCATAGATGCGGAGCGGCAGCGGGCGGAAGAGGCACGGCTCACGATGGTCAGGGCGGAAAACTCCATGCAGAGGGCCCTGAGGTGTGCCGAGTGCCTCGAGGCAATCCGCAGGGAGTTTGGGGGGAACATGTGGATGGCCCTGCGGACCCTCGGGTCCATGGAGGAGGAGCGCCTCCGGGACATTGAGCAGGAGTTTGATGATGCCCTGGCCCGGAACATCCCGAAGTGAGCCATCAGACTAGCCCGCTGACCTTGTAAATAGTTATATAGTTAGTGTTAGGTTTCCTTTGGTTTAGCTTTTTTTTTGACCTTTTGGACAATGGGCCACATTTTTGTATATAGTTATTTTTATTAGGTAGTGTTATTAGATAGGTTTCATTTCTTCGGTTGGGATCATGGACCCTGGATAGTTTATCTGTACATAGTTGACTTTTGGATTTTCAATTTTTATTATGATTTCGCCATGGAGCAATGGTTTTCGAATTTTATTTTTGCATTGATTTACTTTTGTGGACTGTGACTTTGGACACCTTTCCTTTGCATTATGATTTGTGGTTTTGCATTATTTCACGGACCTGCTGTATTTTTTTTTTTTAATTTCTATTATTGTTTGTTTATTTTTGATTCAATTTATGTTGCTTTTAATACATATTTTTTCGTCAAAGTTCAATGTGTAGTATCATCTCATTGGTTTCATGCATATCATGATATGCGTTTTGACATTCATTGACACCCATTGGGTGTATGTGAGGGACATGTGTTCATTTCCAAACTTGCAATTGGGCTTCTGTCATGTTTTTGCCATTTCTAAGTGGGTGGATGCAATACTCGGGTGGGTGTTTGCCATTTGGAGGCTGACCATCAGGGCCAGGGATCTACATTGTGGTGAAATGTTGGCTGGGAGACATGAGTGGGGGCCTGGTGGAGGCTGACCCTGCACTGCTGGGGGGTGGGGGTGGTGGTAGACATGGGTGGGGGCCTGGTGGAGGCTGCCCCTGGTGGCTGGGTGTGGAGGTGCAGGGGGACATGGGTGGGAGCCTGGTGGAGGATGCCCCTGCACTGCTGGGGGGTGGGGTGGTGGTAGACATGGGTGGGGGCCTGGTGGAGGCTGCCCCTGGTGGCTGGGGGGTGGGGGTGGTGGGAGACATGAGTGGGGGCCTGGTGGAGGCTGCCCCTGGTGGCTGGGGGGTGGGGGTGCAGGGAGACATGAGTGGGGGCCTGGTGGAGGCTGCCCCTGCACTGCTGGGGGGTGGGGGTGGTGGGAGACATGAGTGGGGGCCTGGTGGAGGCTGCCCCTGGTGGCTGGGGGTGCAGGGGAACATGCGTTGGTGGGCAGTAGTGCAAGGTGACTTGTGGGTTGGCTGGGGGGCATGGCCATGGTGGATGGGGTGCCTGCAGGACATGTGCAGGGTAGGCCCCTGTGGTGTGTGCCACCTGCAGGGGCCATGGAGGGTGTAGAGGGAACACCTGGGAGGACCCACACGTGCAATTCACGTGTGGTGCTCCCCGCGCACCCCTGTAATACACGTACCCTGATGGAATCGCGTGTGATACTTCCCACGCACCCCTGAAATACACGTACCCTGCTGATTTTGCGTGTGATACTTCTGCGCACCCCTGAAATACACGTACCCTACTGCTTTTGCGTGTGATACTTCCCGTGCACCCCTGGAATACACGTACCCTGCTGTTTTTGCGTGTGATACTTCCCACGCACCCTTGGAATACACGTACCCTGATGGAATCGCGTGTGATACTTCCCGTGCACCCCTGAGATACACGTACCCTGCTGCTTTTGCGTGTGATACTTCCCGCGCACCCCTGAAATACACGTACCCTGCTGTTTTTGCGTGTGATACTTCCTGCGCACCCCTGGAATACACGTACCCTGATGGAATCGCGTGTGATACTTCCCGCGCACCCCTGAGATACACGTACCCTGCTGCTTTTGCGTGTGATACTTCCCACGCACCACTGCAATACACGTACCCTGCTGCTTTTGCGTGTGATACTTCCCGCGCACCCCTGAAATACACGTACCCTGCTGCTTTTGCGTGTGTTACTTCCCACGCACCCCTGATGCACACGTACACAGGACAATCGCGTGTGGAACTTCCCGCGAACCACTGAAATACACGTTCCCCGCTTGGCGTTTGCTGTTTGCCAGCCCTGTGAACTGGTCCAGGATTAGCGCAGCCCTTTGCGATTATTTGGGAATTTTGAAGGCTTTTCCTTGCGCGAGGGCGTTCTTGGGGGCGTAACTGGCGCTGCTGCAGGGTCGCTGCGCCACGCTGCGCCACGGCTGGTTTTGGATGCGAAAATCCATGAATACGCTGTGCGCGGAAATTGATTTTAGCGCATGCGGCTGGCGTAGACATTCGCACGGGCACGCTGTGCGCCAGCCGTGTGCGCCACTTTTGTGCGAATTTCTATGAATTACCCTGTTGGTGTTTTGGTCTGAAAGTATGTCTGTGGTGCAGGCAATCAACAACCAAAGGGCAATTTGTCTGAGGCCTGAAGCTATTGAAGCAACTGGTATTACTACGTATGCGTGGTAATATGCAATTACAAGCAAGACCTGTACCAGATGTGTTTAATAATGCTTCATAATGCTTAATCTCCTTTCAAGATCCAGGAATTCCGGCACTGGCTGCCACACGTGCAAGACAAGATGACCACTTTCCCTGAGACAATTTGGAGGCTTGGTGCCCCATCCTGGCCCCCTTGATCGTGGGTTCCGTGTCTAAGAAAACAAAAGCTGTTTATGAGAAGTCCTTCAGAAAATTCAGGGCATTTTGCAGGAAGCAGGGAGTGATGGATTTATTTCACTGTGTCTCTCTAATCCGTTTTTTGGGTCATCTACACATCAGGCGGCATCCGGGGGGAATGCACTTGGAAAGGTAGTGGCGGTGCGGTTGTAGTTTTGCACAGGGTTTACAGCCCATCTACAGACTTAGCTGTAAGAAGGGCTTTGGCTGGGTGGAGGAGGGCAGAGGAGCCACGGTTTTGTTATTAATGAATGACAATGAGCTAATTAGCCCCGCAAGGGTCATGCGAGAGGTCATCACCCTCAGGGGTATGGCAGGGGATCCCCCTTTTTCTTCACCAAGACGGGTCGTGCGTATCCTGATTTCAATATTGAAGTGAAGAGTGTTCGAGAAGGCAATGGAGGTGGCGGGACTCGGGGGCTATGGGTTTTCCCTGCATCCTTTCAGGATAGGGGCAGCAATGACAGCAGCAAGGTTGGGTTTAGAACAGGAACACGTCATGAGAATGGGGAGTGGAGGTATAGCGCATTCAAGGGATATATCAGACCACACTTGGCTTGTTGATGAGGGGGTGCACGAGGTTCAATAGGTGTGGTCGGTATGTTCCGGCGATGTCGGGCCAATTGTCTAATGTGCCTTCTCGTTTGTATTTGTCATCTAGAGGATGTCGTTCAGGAGAGTGGTGTGGATTGTTGGGCACTCATTCATCAAAAGAATGAACTGGAGAGTGCGGGAACATCCGGCATTGCTGAAGTGCCGTGGTGTGGACATATATTGGATCGGTGTCAGGCAGAGAATCCTGTAGTTGATACACTGTTTCTTTGGCACCCAGTGCAAGGTATTTATGGATTCTGTTATAAGTTGAGTGTCAATTAGTCTAGATAGACTCAACTGGTAGGACCAACATCACACTTGGGGAGTCAACGGAAGGAAGGGGAGCCACCAAAGACGTCCTAAGTGCTAGAAGGGCTCCCTGGCCGATGAAATACCATGTATCGTTTGGAATCATTGCAATATTAAGAGGCCATATTATTCAAGTTGGTTTGCTTGAAAGAGTTTTTGGGGGACATGTAGTGTGTTTACATCAGATTGTAAAAACTAAATTGTTCACAATGCTGCTAACTGCAGCGCTGAGTCATCATTTCTATCTCAGTGCTTGCGCTTTTAAATCATCTCTTTGAGTTTCTATTCCTTTCATAATGTTTTTATCATTTAGCGATTTTTAACAATAGTTACTCTGAGGGTAGTCTGTCTTCGTCTATGAGTTAGCTATTTCTACAGTCTATTTTTGAATTTGATGCCGGAAGGCCTTGTAATGGCGCAAATTCATTGGATGCGCCCGCCGCACAGCAGTGATTAGGGTGATGGTTCACGTTCTGGTGAATTCATCTTGTGAATTCACTCTAAATTACAAAAGGGACTGGCCGGTGAGTGTTGGACCAAGGTCCAGATTGTATATATGGACATGATAGCACTATGCTAATATAGCAGAATATAGAACTAAGGGAGATTGGGAGGGAGGGAGGGGATATATCTCTTAGTACCTTGAATAAAATTAGGAATCTCGCCATTGAAAGGACCTATGATCTGGAACATACTCTCATAAGAAATCACAAAGAGATACAGGTCTTCAAAGCAATGCTTCTGAATGTTAGATCGGCAGTTAAACACGCAATCGAGATTTATGAGCTCATTTTAGCCCAGGACCTGGACTGTATATTCCTGACAGAAACCTGGTTCAATGAGACCTCACAAGCTATGCTCCACCTCCTAGTTCCGCAAGGCTATCTGATACAACAAATCAATAGACTAGGAAAAAGGGGATTGATTGATTGATTGATTTATTGATTTATAAAGTGCCTTACAGGAGGTATTGCAGTTATAATGAGAGCTCCTTTGAAACTCTCACACTTGCAAACTCTAGATTGGGATGATGATACCCAGATAGGGCATGCCTGTATTCAGTGTACACCAAATAAAACTATAAAAGTCTTATTTGGGTACCGACCTCCTGGCCCAGCAGGGGCTTTCTTGGAGGAATTAGAACTTTTCTTGATAGAAATAGGGAGCAAGCATGATGACCTGCTATGCCTGGGGGACTTTAATATATGGATAGAGGATGCAATATCCACCGATGGGAGAAAATTAAGAGAAATTCTGGAAGCTCATGCATTAGAACTCCTAGTAGTAGCCCCCTCTCACGCTCAAGGTCATTGTTTAGATGTCCTATTATACCGAGGGGTGAAAGTCCATTATGGTGAGACAATACCAATATCATGGACAGACAACTATGCAAGACCATTTGAGTTGAAATTGCCTAACAAAAAGCCGAGAAGAGCACATAGGAAAGCAAACGGGCCATTTCTGTAAGCCAAAAGATCTATTGAACATTTCAGGGGAAACCCTGAAACATGCTCTAGCACAGATCGAAGACGCCCTTTCATGTGAAGAGTTCTTTAATAGAGGAACAGAAATCATGGCTAAGTTATGTAATGAACAGGCCCCTCTTCAACAAAAGAAAACTAAAGAGATCACTAATCCCTGGTTTTCACCAGATCTAGCTAAGAAAAGGGGACAACTCAGATCCTTAGGAAGAAAATGGAGGAGCAATCGTACACAGAGCTCCTTAGAACAGGTCAAGAGCTTACGAAGAGAATATGGAAAAGCTATATTCGAAGCTAAAGGTAAATTCATAACTGAGAAGATTGATAAAGTTATGAATAGGCCACGGGAATTGTATACTACAAGCACAGGCGGAGGCCTTCAATAATTTCTTCATTAACAAAATAGAATTAATACAGGGTAAGATTGGGGAAATTAAACCATCAGACCCATATGCGGTCTTAGAAGCAATGACGGAAGCTACTTCAGAAACCTCAACCCAGGATGTGTTGACTGAGGTGAACCATAAATCATTTATGTTTACTGAAGTTTCTGAAGAAAGGGTTTGCTCCCTGCTCTCTGCGCTGAAGGCAACTAATGATGCACTTTTTGTCATTCCTTCCTCAGTAGCTAAACGAATAGCCCCAGATATTACACCATGTATTACTAAATTCGTTAATAAATCTCTCACCTCAGGGGTGGTACCAATGATTATGAAGAAATCTGTGGTTACGCCACTACTAAAAAAGAATAATTTAGATCCCAAAAACTTTCAGAATTATAGACCAGTAGCCGGGCTGTTATGGCCAGCCAACATTTTTGAGAAGATTGTGACAATCCAGCTACAAGAACATGTGGATCAAGAGAATCTGTTGGACCCACTGCAATCTGGCTTCCGACCAGGTGTGGGGACGGAGACAGCACTGTTAACAGTCTGGGACGATCTATTGGAGACGACGGACCAGGGGGACATGTCCCTGCTGATCATGCTGGATCTGTCCGCAGCATTTGATACGGTGAACCATGGGATTTTACTTAAACGGCTGAGAGAAGTAGGTGGGGTGGGGGAGATTGCCCTGCGCTGATTCGAATCGTTTCTCTTTAAAAGAGAACAAAGAGTCTGCCTTGGAGATTTCCTGTTGGACTATGCATTACTAAATTGTGGCGTCCCGCAGGGATCTTCCCTCTCCTCGCTGCTTTTTAATCTATATGTCAAATTACTTATGGATATCCTCAGGAAGCATGGCATACTTTTCCATTCGTATGCAGATGACGCCCAGGTATTCATGAGGATACAGAATCTAAAGGAGATGTTTGAAAAAGTGGAGCAGTGCCTGCAGGAAATTCAGACCTGGATGTGTGCCAATCAGCTACTGCTGAATGCCAGTAAAACTGAAGTAGCCATATTTGCATCCAAACACCGCCTATATAGAGAGAGCAACTATACCCCCCATGCTTCCTGGGGACACAGCTTGAGTACTCCAAAAAAATCAAGAACCTAGGATGTATCTGGGAGGATAACATTGGAAGTGGAGCTCAGGTTAGCGCGAAGGTACTGGCAGCTTTCTACTCACTTCAACTGCTGAAATATATTCTACCCTTGATCGCAATAGAGGATAGAGCAGTTGTTATTGGTATTCTGGTCAATTCTACACTGGATTACGGAAATGCATTTTTATCAGGTATACCAGTCTATCAACTACACAGACTACAGGCCGCTTAAAATGCACCAGTAAGGCTGGTATATAGGGTTAAAAAATCAGCTCCAATCTCTGATCTAAGGAGAGCCTTACACTGGCTGCCGATAAAGCAAATAATTGAATTTAAGGTTTGTTGCCTGATTTTCAAATGCGTAAACGACATTGGCCCAGGATACCTATCGGACAGAATTAGGAAGTATGTACCTACCCGACAACTACGCTCAGCAGATAATAATCTGCTTCAGATTCCACACACTAGGTATGTGAGTAAAGGGGACCGCAGATTTGGAGTCTACGGTCCAAGAGCATGGAACAAATTACCCAGATAAATCCGCAAAATTACAAATCTTACAGCATTCCGCAGGGCGGTAAAGGGTATTACCCAAATTGTTCGTTTACAATTGTTCGAATGAACAATTGACCGAATTTAAAGGGTCACAATTGACCTTTTCACAATTGACCGAATAAATATATATATATCGGTTTGGTTATATATATATATATATATATATATATATATATATATATATATATATATATATATATATATATATATGGGTGTTGGGGGGTTTGGCATTGGGTGGGGGCTTGTGGGGGGTTTCCCCCCACATATATGGTACAATTGACCTTCACAATTCGGTCAATTGTGAAAAGATCAATTGTCATTCGAACAGTTGTAAAACAAACAATTTGTATACAACCCGGTAAAGACCTATCTGTTTTGCTAGACCCTAGAACTGAACTCGATCTGAACCTGTCGTCAACCATAAAGACTACATCTGCGCCCATATACGATTGAATTCGTCAGGTGCGCGTTTACAAATGCCAAAAAATCCAAACATCCAAATGAATCCAGTTTTCCATATAGGTGTTTGTGCTTTCAAACGACTTTCACTGTTTTTTCCTATTCACATTGTTTTTTTTAAAATGTACATATTTTTAACAGAAGTTTCTCTAGTGACACACTGGCCTCATTGAGATAGCAGGGACAGCGGTGCAGTCGTTCTGCCTTCAGCCCGGAGGTTAGCTAGTTTTGCAATGACTAATCCTCCTCACTATCGTGAGTTTGGGTTTCGTTTCTATTAAAGACACGCAGGTGAGTATCATGCATTATCTTCTGCGTTTACCCATCAAGCAGAAGAGAAAAAAATAACTTAAATAAATAAATAAATAAATAAATAAACGTTCATGTTTAACATGTACAGACCAATAGGAACAATCTGCAATGGAAGCTCCCTAAGGAGCCAAGGTCATGACCCCCAGAACAGCCAATCACAGAAAGACCCAGCCATAAAATGTACTACAAACAGTCCATCTTCCTCTTCTTTAGCGGTTGAAAACAACTAAAACTTCCCATTAAAACAGGATCGGGAGAGCAAAAATCACAATCTCCTGTAAGGACTCATTAGGCTCCATCTCATCTGATGTTAACTGAAAACAGGAAAAAAAACAGAGGAAAAGTGAGTGGGGGGTTCAAAGGGCACATACAGTTCTATTGTCTTAACCTCTCGCAAGTCAGCATACATTAGTACTGTGGGGGTTATCTTATAAGAAAGCGAGTAACCGCTGATGGGAAGGGAAAAATAATAATTCATCAAAGCCCTCAGAAGTGGGAGACTAGTCATGCAATGCTAAGAATAAAAAACATTCCTATTGTTAACTAAAATGATCTTTCAATGCCCCTCAAGTTACATCTCCACTGTAAAAGGTCTTGGAGGAATGGTAATAGTAGAGTATGGTTCTACTCGTAGGAAAGAAGATACAACATATCTGACAAGCATAGGTTACATACTGTGAAGCAGTGTTAAAACAAACAGGGATACATGACATTATACATTGGTTGTCAGGAAAGGCAGCACATGTCACCCAACTATACAAGTCTTCTGCAAGAAGGAAGTCCATGCCACAGTACTACACAACTTACTGGGCAAACCACCCCACCTGCATCAGGATGAAACCTAAAAAAAAGGTGGGCAAAGTGTAAGAAGCATAAAAGCCCAAGGGGTTGACTTGTCCTCTCTTGAAGGAAGGTGGCATCTTTTCCCCTGTAATACCTCAAAGCCAAGTAACTTTGTCTGCTCACCAAATTAGGGCATGGCTTGCTCCTTTACTTATTTGCTAGTCTCTGAGAAAGGGTCATTGACCTATATATTACAGAAGGCTGTCTGAACAGTGGTAAAATAACTGTTAAAATACAGGGTGTTTTTTCATTTGTGACGGTATCCACATCAGTGGTGTTTGAAGTATCAAAGCAAAGGATGTAGGAGACCTGGTTAGTGCAGGACAAAAGAAATAAGAGCAAACTAAAGCAAACCTCCCAAGATGGTATGCTCACCAAATGGCCCAGCACTGGACACCTCCCTGACTTACCCCACCCCGCCCCCCGATGTGCAACGCCCTAAAGCGCAGCCCTTACGGAAACAGTGAACCACTAGTACATTAAACCAGATGCATATTGGGATATAGGGAAACAACTTTACTCATGCCAAAATGTGTCTAGATAACCTACACTCCCGATTTTGAAAATTGGAAGAGCCCTATACAAGTCTATTATTGAAACAGACACTTGTGGGTCAGGAAACCGGTTCCATATGATGATAACGAATCAAATAATAACGAAAACATTTTCAACTAATTATAAATAACGAAAAAGTATCCATTTATTTTTAGTTTTTAAAGTCGGGTGGTCCCCTCCAAGCCCACCATTTCCCTAGCTTTATTACCCCACCCATTTTAATCCCTTACCCCAACCTATATATGCTTTTAACAGAAAATGTAATATTTGTTTGTTATTTATAATTTGTTATAAGATTAATTCGTTATTGTGAATTTGTTAACATCACTGTATACCAAGGAAACCACTCATGAAACTTGGGATAATTGGGCAAATACTTAAGGAGAATCCACATTTGGGAAGTAAACTGAATCCAAATCCAATATATCTGTAACCTATCATCCAACATTTGTCGACATACTAACCTCAACACAAGAAAACCTAAAGAATATTTACATTTTAATTAACTCAGCATCCCTCATGCTTTAGTGCTTGAATAGCTAAATAAGTATAAGAACAAGGCTCACGTATATCCCAATCCTTTGGGCAACTCCCCTGTGGACCATTTGTAATGGTTCCTTATTTCTTCTCCTAATACCCCCAGAGACATGGCAAACGGGTGGAAAGCCCACTGAATCATTTTGAGAAATGCTGAGGATTTGCCAGAGGTGGGATGTAAGGAAGAGGGACGACACATGGAAATGGCAGAGCTACTTCTGGGGAGAAAGGAGAAGTGGGTGGAAGGGATTGGGCAGAGTTAGTATTTGAATCCTTGTGAATTTACTCACCTTCCAGGACCTGGGGTATATTACAAAGGAAAATCCAAATCTGACTAAATGAAAGGAGAAAGAAATGTACTAACTTTGATATGAGCTGATCCATGCACACATGAACATTTTCATCCATGAAGGGGAAACCTACATAAACCTTTGTCAAGAGTCTTAACTCGGGAAACCATCAGAAAATGTACCCTCTCTTCCTCCAGAACTCTCCATAATGAAATTAAGAGGGTGTTACTAAAACCAGGGAGGGAGTGATAATACTCGCTTTTGTGCCTTCAAAGGAATCTAAGCCCCACTCGCGGTAGTGAGGGGGATTAACCATTCTATGTCAAGACCGAAGGCTTCATATTATGCACATTTAAAGCATGAGAAAATATTTGTACCTGCCACATGTGAGGAGTGTGTACTGTGACATACTACAAGGACATGTTTGGAACCAAGTTCACATCAGGCAACTAAATACCACAAATGTAATGTCTGAAATTGTAATTCCCATGTAGGCAAGAAGTATTATCTGATTGTTAACTCTGTGTCTCCAGAAACACACTAAAGGGTAGCGGAATGGAGAGAAATGACTGGTTGAGGAGAGTGGAGTGTATGAGTAAACACCCACAAGTGTTGCCACCCCACAGACCTTTTGTATTGCTACAGAGGAGTAAACTACAAAAGGAAGTAACAACATATTCTATTCCAGCATGCACCTCATCGCCATCGTCCAGGAGGGAGAGCGAAAAGCTAGAATTGTCTGTGTTTGGCAGCAACAGAGCAAATGGAAAATCGGGCTATAAGAGGACCCCTCTCAAGGAAAAACAAAGGCATATCAGCCACCCTCATCCTTTCTGTGAACTATTTGAACAAATTAATGAAATACTTCTGCTGAGCACTGAACAACTAGGCACCCTTGATGACGTCCCGTGCAGTTACCTGCACACTGAGGGCATACGTTACTCTCTCGGAAGGAAAAACTAAATATGTTCTCCTCTCTGAGAAGGAATTAAAGGGACACATGGGATTTCTATGAAGATGTCCATATGCCTTCCGAAGTTAAAGTAGTTTGTGTTCATAACCAAATGTTTGTGTTAGGAATGCCACTAAGAGCAGTACCAAGCAGGTAAAGCTTCGGTAAACCTAACCATGAACGAAATCCTCCAACCCCAGGACAACCTCCGAGTAACGCCAGGTTCACCTTGGCTATTATTAACTAGACCCATGATAAATAGAGCACAGGTTACTGGTGCATTAGATGCATTCCTCAGGGGAAACAGACCACGGGCAAACGCTAAGTAAAAGCCACATAGCTCTGGACATTGGTCCGAAAACATTGACGTTTGTAAAAAGAAAAAAATAGGATGGGGTGGAAGGGATACACATCAACATCCATCTACTCAGGTAAAACAAACAGCTCCTCAGCAACCCAACATCCAGCTTAGCTAATGGGAAGTCCACCAGAAAACAGTGGTTGTAACCCTCGGTGGAGGGGCGAGAAGAGAGATCATGGGTAGGAAGGAAATGTATCAATACTTGGACATGTTCTCTATGGGCAACCCCAAGCCCATCAATGGAATTAAAGCCAATAGGAAGCTTCGGTCTTAAACAGGCATATGAAGTAAGTTCATTATATGAGCATTGAAAGAGAAAAGCACTCAAGCAGAGCGTTGGTGCCAGGCCGAGTCTAAAGACCATACCGCCTCCTAGGCCATATTAGGGAACTTATGCCCCTCCAGCCACAGTAATTGCGAGCAGCAAATAAAAGGAGATCCTTCTTCTTGAGAAATGCTGGCATCATCCCATGTATGCGCAGACAATACTCACCTGAGGAGGGGGAGAAAATGTGTTCTGCAAGTGAAAGGAGCACCTCCTTTCCCTTTGTGCAAAGCAAATATCCCATTTTAACAGAGTGGCGTGAGCAGCCCCCTGAGTCATTGCTTCTGTAAATGGAGCAGCCTTCAATTCCAGAATATGACTCGGACAAACCCTCTACTGAGGTAAAACAAGAAAAAGAAACAAATTCTAACTTCTTTCATCAATATATGAGTACATATAGGTGCGCATACACACATACACATGTCTGTGTTCGCAGCAAAGTACTCGCAAGAGCACCACCATTGTTTATTTCAGGTCGAAACAAAGCATTCCTGTTCACGAGAAACGAAATGCAGTGAAAACCATGCTGCCTAAAGCACTACTCGGAGGAGCAGCCTCGTTCATAAATATAAATACTCTCAGCCATATAATAGCACTTAATTCATTTTCTAAAACCTTCACACCATGCGGCGATTGAACTAGGGGTGTACCAAATTTCGGCTTTGAGTAAGTATTTGGCCTAATTCTGGCTGAAAACCAGCTATTCGACATTCGGCCGAATACTTACTTGACTTGTACTCAAAGCCGAAGTTACACCTCTAATTGTAAACCCCAAGTGGCTCAGCGGTTTGCCCCTTTTCTTGTTCCACATTTGTCACAGTCGGAAGTGTTGCTATCAGAGCAAAGCCCCACATCCTAAAAGGTACTTTCGTATTTCAACAAACATGTGTTTAGAGGCAAACAACACACAGAAACATATAACATTTACAAGTCAGAGACTCTAGGGTTTCTCACCACATTCCCGATGGCTGGCAGGGATTTATTCTTAGGTTTGGCTGTTTGAACACAGTACAGTGGAGTATGGACTGCACATGACCTCAGCCATCATCAGGCCGCAAGCACAGGAGACAAGCAGTTTGTTCCCCATTCTTGGTCATTACCATGATGATGGTGATATCTATCGGTAAATGCATTCTTTCCTAACCCAGTGGCTGCCTGTAACACAAAGCATGCAGACACTGAACAGATGTGGTGCATTGCACTCCAGATTACACAAACCCTAATTTGCACACCCATGTCATTTGGATCGGGCCTGTCCTATTCAAACCACAGTGGTATATTGAGGACTGTTGACTGAATATTCAAAGATAGCTTTTGCTGAGGATTAGCATATTTAAGATACCATTCGTAATTGCTGTTGGATTCGAACCCACAAATATCTGTGGAAGGCGCATTAACCGGCTGAGTAATCCTACTGGCTGACCTATGATTGCACCTCGCTGACTGTGCTTCACAGCGTGCAGGGGCTTTGATGCACACACGTGAGATGACGGGAGGGGTAGGTGGGGGGTGCCCTTGAAGATCTTCCAATGCTTGGTTTATCTCCCTCACCCTTCATTGATATTGCAGCAGCGGGTGAATGCCAGCTCTTCTGCCATAGGAGGCGTACAGTACAAGCCACTCTGGAGTTGCCCATATGGGAATCTGCTGGTACCCTGACCCAAGCTCCCTCTAGAGCATGGTGGGCATGCTGTAAGCACTCCCCTCCCTCTCTCTCTCTCTCTTTCTCTTTCTCTCTCTCTCTCTCAACTCTGCTTTCCCCGCACCCAGGATCCCTCACTCCTGCTAGACCCTGCCTGTCACGCATCCCTTGTGCTCATGATAACCCGATTTAACAGCCACTGTGCCTAATTCTACCCTGGGCAATGCAGGTGTCCCTCTGTTCCCCACACTGTTGTTGAAATCCATTCCAGGTCCCTGCACCACGCAGGGACCTCTCCACTTGTCATTTACACTCCATCCCAATCACTGCCAGGCCTCCGTTCCCACTCCCCGCACATTGACCCTGCTTAACGTCTCTTCCCCCCTCATTCTCCTTCTCTAGGGTTCTTCCATCCCCCTCCCCCACCTGGCTCCAGATCCTGGATGTATGTCCCCTCTATGTAACTCTTCTGAGGCTGTACTGAGACAACCTCTTGCTCTTCCAAAACTACATGTAAGCGTCACATCTTTGCAAATGTTGCACCCATGACATGTTAGCAAGGGCACAATTTACAAGAACAGAAACCTGCAAGGCACATTTCTTCACCACCTACAGTAGACCACCATCCACATAGCTATTACTATGGCTTGGTTCTTTGAAACACAGCAGGCAGGACAACCAGCTATTTGTAATTCACAGCACTGAAAGAAGCACTGTCTATCTCCTTCTCTTTCCACCAACTGCAGCGCTCATAACATCTCCTCCAGAGCCCACCCTGTAGAACAAAAGGAGAGAAAAACATTCAGCTTTTCACCAAGTGGGTTTCACCTTTTACTTGATGTAGCTTGGATTCATATGAAAAGACTGGGTGGGGAATTACTTTTTAAGTTGTTTCTTTGTTATTTGCAGGGCATATTCTAATATGTAAATGTTTAAGTAAATGGCGTTGCAATGACTCCTTTTGTGATTCAGTGCCTTGCTAGAGCCAGAAGGCTAAAGACTGGGAAGGACCAAAAAGAACATTTGAAAGTACAAGCAGACACATCGAAGGCTGGAAATTACAAGTACACATCCAAGGATCCTCTCACAGTAATTGAGGACTAGACTTTTGGGCTAGTCTTAGTTACTTGGGTCCTGCCCAATAAGCGACACCCATGAATGCACAAAAAGACAAACTATGCTGTTATTGAATGGGTTCTTTTCTGATCATGGTTTACTTAAACATCTCCTGTAGACAACAAAAAAGAGGAAATGCAATAAAGAATGGTTGTACATATTTAATGTGTGTTTTTAATTTACAAAGTGTTTTTCTTGTTTATATAACTTTAATTATTAAAAAGGCAACTATTCAGATCAGTATTCCGGCTGAATACTTGTCCAACTATTTAGTATTCGGCAGAATAATTTATTGTACTATTCGGTACACCCCTAGATTGAACTCAAGCCGCTTGCGCCAAAGACATGGCACCTGCCAGTTCACTGATGCAGCCCTCTGTGGGCAGAAGCTAAATAAAACATGTATTCAAAGAAAACAGTAACTGGCATTACTGAAAGCACAGAAACGCATGCGCATCAATGAGGAAACAGAATTTTCGAGTACTTATCTTCTTTGACGAGCAGCAAAGAAGAGGAAGAAGATCTGTTTGTAGGACCTTTCATGTGCTGGCTCTTTCTGTGATTGGCTGTTCTGGGGGGTCGTGACCCTGGCTCATTACAGAGCTTCCATTGAAGATTGATCCTATTGGACTGTACATGTTACACATGAAAGTTTATTTTGTTATTTATTTATTTATTTTTTTTAATTCTTTGCACTTGACGGGTAAATAAAGGAGGTACTGCATAACATGAAGCCTCCGGTCTTGACATAGAATCTGTTTTTTAGAGCGTTATGGCCTTCTGGGGGCGCAAATCAACCGGATGTGCAGGCTGCACAGCAGACACAAACGGCAGGTACGCCAAAGGTGTGCCAAAAAGTTGTCAAAGGTTGGCCTGTGTGCACCCATCCACGATCAGGAAGAGTCAGCGTACACCCTCATCCTGCCACCCTCTCTTCGCCCATCTTCCCCAAATTTAGAGCATTGAAGAAGGCATATCTTCCACTACACCAAGACACAAAACTATACCCATATCTACATATATTTGTACATACAGTTCTTTCAATATATACAAATGAAATTGGCAACTTGTTAGAGCATATAATTGTGGTGTTCTTTGTGGCACCATGTAGAGGTATGCCTCTCACCACAGTCTATTCATCCTCTGCACCCAAATCACATTCATTTTACAAAGTGTAGAAAAATAAGTGGAAGCCCCAGCTTCTCAGAAACATCAGAAAAGGGCAGCCCAGAGACAGGAGAGAAAGGGACTGGGATTGGGTTTTAAGAAGAATCCCAGGGTGGGGGCAGAATAATAGAGGGAGTGGGGGAACCTTGGGGGTAGGGACAGACCTGGCTGAAGATGTGTCGAGGCCCATTTCAACCTGATGGTTGGGGGTCCCCTGTTGAGAGAACTAAACCGTTTGAGGCACCCGTGGGTTGCACACATTATAATGGCCAGCGATTATTAAGAGAAAACCAGCCCGCAGGGTGCTTAAACACAAAATGCCCACTGAAGAGCTCTAAACCCTTCTTTGTCAGCAAGGGGCTGATGTGGAGGAACCAGTGTTAAATGGCAATGATTTGATAGTACTACTGTATATCCTGTGGGAAGAGAAACACAGCTTTCAATGTGCACGCTGCAAAGTGCACATTTTAAGCCACAGAAAGAAAATCGAGAAATGAATATATTGCCTTGTTACAAGACTGCTGACTGTCAACATGGGGGCACTTGCTTGGGGCCCCTATGAGGCTTGAGGCCCCTTTCATTTGAAATGGTTGAAAAGCCCCGATGCCGTCCCTGGGTAGGGAAAGGAATGCAACACCCTGAATGTGAACTGGGAGGCGGGCGCCTGATACAGTTCGCTCATCATTAGCTTGGAAACTGTGGTCAAAAGGGGCCTTTCTATTTGCTGTAACAGGTAATAAGCCATTCACTATATTGTTCCCACTGTACGGGTGATGTCACAGGTGAGGGACAATGTCCCATGAACATTCTTATGTTTTCTTAATATGGGCAGAGTGAAGCAAAGAGAAGTTGCATAATATGAAATGTTCTGGCCCCAGACATGCTAGCTTGTTAGGCACTGTGCTGCAAAATACATGCAAAATACATGCTCATACTTCACAATTTACATACAGAACACGTACAATAGCAAACTTTCAATCTATATATAAAAGTGAAAATGTGTGGGTTTGTAGGTTTGTGTCAAAACGTATGATCCCCATACAATTCCACAGCGTTTTACCAATCTGCACCAACTGTTACACAGTCACCTGTTAGGACCCTCCAGACATTACTGGTTACATGACATCTGGACCTCCCCATCCACTTTCCCTAGATTTCAGCAAAAGTGTCAATGTGGTTGTGGGTTTGTGGCTTTGCGTATGTTCCTTATACAATTTCACACTGTTTCACCAATCTGCACCACATTCTGCACAGTCACCTGTTAGGACCCTGTGGACATTACTGGTTACATGACATCTGGACCTCTCCGTCCCCTTTCCCTGGATTTCAGCAAAAGTGACAATGTGGTTGTGGGTTTGTGGCTTTGCTTATGTTCCTTATACAATTTCACACTGTTTCACCAATCTGCACCACATTCTGCACAGTCACCTGTTAGGACCCTGTGGACATTACTGGTTACATGACATCTGGACCTCTCCGTCCCCTTTCCCTGGATTTCAGCAAAAGTGACAATGTGGTTGTGGGTTTGTGGCTTTGCTTATGTTCCTTATACAATTTCACACTGTTTCACCAATCTGCACCACATTCTGTACAGTCACCTGTTAGGACCCTGTGGACATTACTGGTTACATGACATCTGGACCTCCCCGTCCCCTTTCCCTGGATTTCAGCAAAAGTGACAATGTGGTTGTGAGTTTGTGGCTTTGCGTATGTTCCTTATACAATTTCACACTGTTTCACCAATCTGCACCACACTATGCACAGTCACCTGTTAGGACCCTGTGGACATTACTGGTTACATGACATCTGGACCTCCCCGTCCCCTTTCCCTGGATTTCAGCAAAAGTGACAATGTGGTTGTGGATTTGTGGCTTTGCGTATGTTCCTTATACAATTTCACACTGTTTCACCAATCTACTCCACATTCTGCACAGTCACATGTTAGGACCCTGTGGACATTACTGACTACATGACATCTGGACACCCCACCGCTTTCCCTGAATTTCAACAAAAGTGAAAAATTGGGTGTGGGTTTTTTGGTTTGTGGCAAAGTGTGTTCCCTATACAATTCCACACCGTTTCACCAATCTGCACCAAATTGTGCACAGTCACCTGTTAGGGCCCTCCAGAAATTACTGGTTACATGACATCTGGACACCCCACCCCTTTCCCCGGATTTCAGCAAAAGTGAACATGTGGGTGTTGGTTAGTGGGTTTGTTGGTTTGTGCCTTTGCACATGTTCTCCATACAATCCCACACCGTTTCACCAGATTCTGCACAGTCACCTGTTAGGACCCTGTGGACATTACTGGCTACATGACATCTGGACCCCCCCTTCCGGGGATTTCAGCAAAAGTGGAAATGTGGGTGTGGGTTTGTGGCTTTGTGTATGTTCCTTATACAATTCCACACTGTTTCACCAATCTGCACCAAATTCTGCACAGTAACTTGTTGGGACCCTGTGGCCATTACTGGCTACATGACATCTGGACACCCCACCCCTTTCCCTGAATTTCAGCAAAAGTGAAAAACTGGGTATGGGTTTTTTGGTTTGTGGCAAAGAGTGTGTTCCCTATAAAATTCCACACCATTTCACCAATCTGCACCAAATGTTGCACAGCCACCTGTTAGGGCCCTCCAGAAATTACTGGTTACATGACATCTGGACACCCCACCCCTTTCCCCGGATTTCAGCAAAAGTGAACATGTGGGTGTTGGTTAGTGGGTTTGTTGGTTTGTGCCTTTGCACATGTTCTCCATACAATCCCACACCGTTTCACCAGATTCTGCACAGTCACCTGTTAGGACCCTGTGGACATTACTGGCTACATGACATCTGGACCCCCCCTTCCGGGGATTTCAGCAAAAGTGGAAATGTGGGTGTGGGTTTGTGGCTTTGTGTATGTTCCTTATACAATTCCACACTGTTTCACCAATCTGCACCAAATTCTGCACAGTAACTTGTTGGGACCCTGTGGCCATTACTGGCTACATGACATCTGGACACCCCACCCCTTTCCCTGAATTTCAGCAAAAGTGAAAAACTGGGTATGGGTTTTTTGGTTTGTGGCAAAGAGTGTGTTCCCTATAAAATTCCACACCATTTCACCAATCTGCACCAAATGTTGCACAGCCACCTGTTAGGACCCTCCAGACATTACTGGCTACATGACATCTGGACACCCCACCCCTTTCCCCGGATTTCAGCAAAAGTGGAAATTGGGTGTGGGTTTGTGGCATTGCGTATGTTCCCTATACAATTCAACACTGTTTCACCAATCTGCACCAAAATGTGCAGGGTCACCTGTTAGGACCCTGTGGACATTACCGCTCTACCTACTGTTTTTATTGGTTTCATTCATGATTGTTTATTGCTTCTACTGTTATAATGTTCTATCTATTCTGTTGTTATAATGTAAAGCGCTTTGGATGAAAGAGCTTTATAAACAAATAAATACAAATATAAATACATGACATTTGGACATCTCAACCCTTTCCCCGGATTTCAGCGAAAGTGAAAATATGGGTGTGGGTTTGTGGCTACACGTATGTTCCCTATACAATTCCACACTGTTTCACCAATCTGCAGCACAGTGACCTGTTAGGACCCTCCGGCCGTTACTGGCTACATGACATTTGGATACCCCACCCCTTTCCCCGGATTTCAAAAAATTGCAAAATTCAACATTTGTTTGTGGGTTTGTGACAATTCCACACCGTTTCACCAATCTGTACCAGATTTAGCAATTACCTGTACCTATGAGTGAATTAAAGCATGGGCAACGCGGGGTATATCAGCTAGTAACTGATTAAAATAGGCAATTTAGCACCATGTAGAGGTGTGTCTCTCACCTCAGTCCATTCATCCTCTGCACCCAACTCACATTACAAGTGCAGAAAAATAAATGGAAATCCTACCTTTACAGAACAGAAGATAAATGCAGCCCAGAAAGAGGAGAGGGGGGCCTGCAATTGGTTTTTATGAAGAATGCGAATAAGAATCAAACTCCATCCCACAACCTTTACACGTTTCTGAACTCTTCCTTCAAAGAACATGTAGGCGTCTTGATCCCTCATAAAGAAATTCATCACCATAACAGTAACACCATGAGCTCTTGGTTCACGAAACATATTCTTATATTGAAAAAAGAGGGGGTGGCGGGTAGAAGGTTAAGGAAGAGCTAGCCTTGACTCATAGCTTAAACCTTTAGCTTGTATCAGAATCTATAAAAGTCCATCACCCAAGCCAACACATATTATAATAACGATTGTTTATTAGAATCCTGTAATGAGCAGAAAGAACTTTATTCACTCATTCAAAACTTCGCTCTCTGACGGCATTGAAGAAAAACATTGTGCCCAGGCGGAACCTCTGCAGCAACATAGCAGGGTTCGTTCAGTGTAAAATCAGGCCAATCTTTTCATAAAGACACAACTCCTGAATCCGTCTTCCCTTTCTAAACTTAATGATTTTCAACATTTTGATTAAATTAAGTGTATGAAACCCATTGAGACGAGCAAACCATCAGCTTCCTCATTGGACCCTTGACCGCCATGAATCTTTTAACAATTGGTACTTTCTTCTAATATAGGCTTTGTCATTAATGATATCACGCCCACCACCTTACGCACAGGCAAACTCTCCAGCCAATTAAAATCTGCCCCAGCGACTCAGATCTTGAATAATCCATAGTTGAAGCTCAGGAATGATCAAACTTTTGGCCTAAACGTACATTTTAAAGCAAAATTGATCGAAAGTGTCCACCAATTAATGAGGCTTATAGTAGCCTGTGAGCAAAACATCTAGGAAGGAAGCCCAAAGACAGCAACAGAGTCAAATGTGCACAATCCTAATAGAGATAAGACCAGTTAAACCTCTTTGGATGACTTCAAAAGAGGTGCCCCGACAAGATAAACATTAGAAATGAAATCCCTCGACCCTTACAGTATCCTGTGTCTTATACAGGCGGGGTTCAGACCAGATCATGGAACTGGGTAGGTCATTGCCTTCATGCTAGATGATCTACTTTTGCGTAAGATCATCTAGTACGTAGCAAGGCTTTGATGCTCCTGGGTCTGTCCGTAGCCTTCGATACAATATCTGCTAACCTTCTGGTAGCTTGACTGCTCGATGTCGGGTAGTCCTGAAATGGCCAAAGCCTTTCCCGATTAACAGGCAACAGATGGCCTCTCTTTCTCCTTTTACTTCCAATACCTGCTACCAGGGACGACGAGTACGTGGGTGCTCCGGGGCCGAGCACCCCCTGGGAAGACAATGTGCTCTAATTGTTCCTGTACGCTCAATGGAACAACCTGAAAATACACTCACTGGCACACCCCGGAAAATCCAAAAGTTGGCTCCCCTGCCTGCTACTCGAACAGGGAGTCCTTCAGGGTTTGCCACTGCAAACCCATTATTTAACCCCCTTTTAAAGCTTATTGTGGTTTTTTGGGGGTTAACAGCACAGGATAACACTAACTATACTCAACTGATGTTTGGATTCTCCTCTGACAGTGGCTCTACAGTTTCTTTCGGATTCACTGCCACCCTTCACCCACGGGTTGAAGGAAAACCTTTTGAAGATTAACCCTGCAAGAACAGGAATCTTATTTGTGGGCATGCCAGCGACATGGTTCACCAAGCTTAGGCTCCCTTTTTGGGTACCCGGCTACAGCCATCCCTAGTGTTGAACAACATGGGTGTTCTTCTCGATACACACATTGCCATGGGACCCCAAATTAATTCAATTGTGGGGACAAAAAGGCTCTTTTGTCTTGAAAATGCTGTAAAGAATGTTTCAGTTTCTGGGATGCCCGCTGGGATCAAGCTCCCACTTCATTGGTTCTGTCCCTTCTTGGCAATGATAACAGTACATATTTAGGCGTTCACTCTTTTCTATTAAACAGAATTCCAGAGGCTACAAAATGCAGCAGACCGCTTGTTAAGTGACACTCATGCCACGTCAGTGTTGCTCCCTGTGGAACATAGACTTAGGTTCAAAGCACTGATTAGAATGCACATACGACTGGCAGGGAAATGACTGAGCATGTCTGCATAATGCATTTCACAGCTGTATTACCCTCGCTCCCTGAGATCAGCCTCTGCGCTAGTATTTGTAATGCCTAACACATACGACAAACTCCAAGGAGAGCACCCTTTTTCCCTGCTCGCAGCTACTGTGCAGAACTCATAGGGCCTGATTCACAACACGATTTCCAGTTGGTTGCACCCATTGAAAAACGCTTTTTGCCTCTTTCTTTGAGAAGGTTTGAAGCCCATCTTGAATTTGGGAAAATTAAATGAATACCTCTTCGGCGTCTAATAAACTCATTTCTTCACCTCACATCTAGAATCTGTGTGTCCTGTTCACTGTATCAGTGTGAATTACCAAAAGTATAACACATCACCACCTGGGTTCCAAAACTGCCTTTTGAGGGTATTCATGCCAGAAGCAAACTGCACACTTAAGGAGCAGTAGGACAAATTCTCAATGGCCCTCAAAATATCAAAAATTTGAAATAGGTCATAGGCTAACGCCAAATGACTCTAAGGGCTTTATTGATAGAAAAAGTGCAAAGTACCTGCAGAGCACCTTGTGCGAAAAAATACGTTGCACCCTAGCTGCATGCAAAAGCATGTTTGGCACGTTCTGTGCATTCATGGAATTTTAACCGCACCTTGATTATCTGCATACCATTTAGCGTAACTCAAGGCAGCGGCCCTTAAACCTGCATGTGAATCCCCGTAATTCAAGGTTGCACCCCGCTAATCTGCATAAGAACACCCCTAACTCCAAGGGGGACCTCAACTACGTGCATCACTCCTAAATTGCTATGTAACCCTTACCATTGCGGGTTGGATCCTATGCATGCAGTGCTATGCACCTCCTATTATGTGGTGGTGAGTCCACAAGGTTTGTGTGAAACTTTTGCCGACATGAGGTTACTTGTTGTGTTCCATGAATTCGGTTAGGTATGTGCTAGGCTGGGCATGCAATTTCACTGTGTGGCTCGTTCCTCAACACGCCCACATTATTCCTCATTTTGCCAGCAAAATTGGGAATATGCATGTTCCACACCCTATTTATTTTTTTGCATAGGCCCATCCCACACTTTACGTGGAGTGTCGCGCAAAGCACTCGACTGAGCGCAAAGACGTGACGGACCTGCGCAGAGTTTCAGAAATACACGTAAAGTCCGATCCATGAATCGCTGAAAGGAGTTTTGTGCTCCGAAAAGTGCACACATTCACTTTTCAGCGTGCAAAATGTTTTATGAATCAGGCCCTAAATTTGATTTTGGCGACTAAACACAAACATTTATCCTTGAAGTTTAACCTTCATAGGCACTTTTCATGCAGTTTGGGGCTCATTGGTCTGATGTTTTCAAATGTTTTTGAACAGTTTTTTGTTAAACCCTGGCTGCACAGAGGAAATCATTAATAATATTGCTAATCTGGCCTTGAAGTGCAAAAAAAGGCATACTGGAGCTGTGTGACACCAAAAAATAAACAAAATGACTCCCAATAAAAAATAAATAAATAAATATCACGGCAAGCCAATTGGAGTTTGAGGTCTTAATCTCCCATTCACTGGGTGTTCCTCGAGGCTGGGAGTCTAATTGGAACTAATTATGTATATATTTAACAATAAGCTACTATTCAGTGTTACTTAAAGGTAATAACGCCTGCCAAAGAGACAGCTGAGTGGCTCATTTGCACCCTGACTGCAGCACGTTATTGACCTAAACGAGGGTTGAAAGCTGAGGCCTTTTCACAAGGAGCAGCAGTGCCGCCGTGCCCCCCAGCCCTGAAGGAGGGGTGGGCTACCCTGCATTGTGTGCCTTGACTGCTCATAGATCAGGCGCTGTTCTCCTTTCAGAGAACAATAGCAATGAAATACCCGGGTCATTATTCATCCCCTAATTGTTAACCTTGCTGCTTGCAGGCGTCCTCCGTCACCCAGGGCACACTGCCCGTGCCAGCCTCTAAATACAAAAGAAGGAAGGGGGGTGGGCGAGTGTGGGGGGCGTGGGGAAGAGCGGCCTTGACAGCAATCCATCAGTTAGCGAACTTAATCACAGAAGAACAGGCAGGTGCACATTGTCAGGCATTATTATTGCATGTTGAATCCTGAAGGGCCGACTCCGCCTTTCATCCATCAGGAGTACATAAACTGAGTACCAGTGAATTGGGTACTAATAGTAACACCCGCCATTTACATCACTACGAAACGCCCACAACTGCAGCGGCAACTGTTATAAGAAAAACAAGGATGCCATTATTTGTTCAGTCGGGATTTAGTAAAATAGCTCATTGGTGGACCCAGAGGCAATCTCAGGTTTGCAAAACGCCGTGGCTTGTTCAGCAAAACCCTCATATTCAAGGTAAAATAAAAAACAGTCACTACCTATGTTTCGCAGTTCCTCAGAGCTGCATCGAGCACTACAATGCTACTGTTTCATTGGTATATAACATCTATGCTGTTAGTCATCGGAAAGGTGTACTACACATGTCTCACATGTATGCTCGCTTTGGTTAAATTGCTAGTTTAAGCTTGGCAAAAGGCCAGAATAAATATGTACTAAGTTATGTGGTAAGGCTTAATTACCAAACTCATAATCCTAGCACTATCTTTATTGTATTGTTCTTTAATTAGTGCATTTTATTTACTGACTGCACTTAATAGTTTAGCTTTCTATTAAGGCAAATCGGACTGTAGGGTGTCTGAGTAATGTATGCCCTAACAATATTTGGCAGTTAGGCAATACATCCTTTTTTTCACGTTGAGGACCCATTACCATCAGCTGTAGTTAAAGCGAGGTGTCAAGTTTCGTAGGCATGGCGAGAAGGTCTCCCAGTCCTGTTTCCCCCCTTTAGATTCTGGGTTTTGTAGTTTTTCTTTCCCACTTGAAATGCAGGAAAACTACAAGTCCCAGTATTCCAAGGAAAAACAGAACTGGGCGGCCTACTCTGTGTTATAGAGTGCAAACATGCTACCCCATAACTTGTTCTAGACTCGTATGCATTTCTGCACATCAAGTAGATGCATCAAACGGAAGTATTTGTGCACAACATAGACTACGATCTAGTCCCTATATAGAAGTTATACTTATAATTGGCCTTTTATGACGCGCGATCAGGATTCGAATCTATGTTGAACTGTGTTGTCATGCTTCGAAAACAAGCACGTTTCCCCTGAGCTATCTTCCCTCCCCTAGACACCTATCTCCATTAGGGCAGGGTGTATCAGTAATGTCACAGTTGGACGCATTGGCAGAGTGGCGAGCGTGAGGCAGGGGTGCACTGGTCTATATGGAACTCTGGAGATTTCCCCAGTAGGCCTCTTCCCGCTGGGCCTCTTTTATGTGGTAACCTATTGTGTTTCCACATGTTCTCATAGAAAAAGGGTTGGGTCTGCTGAAAATGTGTATCATGGGGCCACTTTGACATTTATTTCCAGGGCCTCTTTTGGTTCCCAGTCCACTCCTGGTGAGGCTTTTGGCAAGTTGCGGCTGTTCAGCACAGGCTCCGAGCTAACCACTCTCAAGGGCATGGTTTTAATACCAAAAAAAGATACTGGATTACAGATGTTGGAGGCTGCAGTGCTTCAGGAGCAGCAAACTCCCTTTTCCATTAGTCCATGTGAGCAAGGTTCCCCATCGTGCCTCTCTGTGCTGCCAGGCTCCTCACACTGTTGCTGGCACCCACTCTCCTCTGACCGCGTGTACCCAATCTATGGGTAAGCAGCAAACTAGTCACAATATTCATCCACGAACCCGGAAGCTTTTCCCGCAGTTTGTGTCCCCCAAACTCCTTACACATTCTGCCCATGCCCTTTAAAGCTCATCCCCTTTTCTATGTGCCCCACGCTCCTCAAGCTATCTGTCAATGCGAACAAGCTACTCACATTAAGTAAGTAGGCACCCCAATCTCCTGAGACGCTCTATTCATGTGCCTGTAAGCACTTCAGTCCTTTAAGTTGGATAAGAAATTGTGGAGGGCCCTACTGAGTCGCAAAACAATATTTGGGGGGTGTGGCTTAAGAGTGTCTAAGAATCACCAGTAGTTAAGTAACCTTTACAAATAATTAGCCCATGTAACAAAAGCATTGGCTTAAATCTATTTTTTAAAAGTGTTAAATATGTTATCAATCAGCATTTAAAAAGAAACTAAAATAAAAAAAATACAACTATGAAGGAAATCCGTGTGATGAAATGACTCCTGCTCTGCAGGAACAGGGATGAATAGAGACTATACATTCTACTCATCCCCAAACTACCACTAATCCAGTAGTGATCTCAACCATAAAGGTTACACTGGCACCGCCGGTAAGGTATACCTCCCTCACCTTATGTGGTAGACCAGGCCGAGGGCAGGTTATATCTTCAGGAGGGGTGTGAGCAGATAACCGAAGCAACCCAAGCCAATGTCAAGATGTTTTGAGTCAATGCGATCACACTGGCAGTTGTCCTTGAGTTGGTTGGATGGTGAGGGCTCTAGAGGGGTCAAGTCGCGTTCAAGGTGACGAGACAATGCCTTCCAATGGTTCGGAGAGGGGTCGAGTTGTAGGTGAGACAACGGCTTCTGCTGGCTTGAGTTGCCATTCAAAATGGCGAGTTGAATGGCTTCCAGCAGATCAAGTTGGCGATCATATCAGTTGGTGCCGTGAAGTTTGAGCCGGCGTTGTTCAGGTTGTCCAGTGTGTTGAGCTGGTGTCTGGATAGCTCTAAATGCATTGCGTGGTTTGAAGAGGCATTGAGTTCCAAAAGGAGCACTTTGGGACCTGTGGCAGCTCGAAGGCATTGAGCACAGTCAATCTGGCTTGAAGATGTCTCAAGGTATGAAAACGGATTCCAAGCTTCTTTTAGGTTGCTTGGAGTGTCAATCCAGGGGCTTCAGGACAAGGTGAGTTGTTCTCTTCTGTACTACCACTCCAAGGATTTAGCTTGCACCTACATGGGGCTCAAAGCCTTTGTTCAACAGTGATCAACCCAATTGTTCACTGGGGATGGTTAGGAGGGAGAGCTTGCCTCTGCCTCTGCCTTGGATGTCTTCTGTCTTCAGCTAGATGGCAGAGGACTTAGAAGTAGTGAGTGCTTCCAACAGAGGTCCACTGCATCCTTGTTGTTGTTGTAAGAGTCCAAAAATGAATCATAGACCGAGCAGCTGTCCTTCTCCCTTTAAAGGCAAACCCCCATAGGGAATTGGTCCAAGCTAAGCCTTCTATAATGGTCAAATACCTGTTGTTGTAGCTAGTGCCCTTTGCCTTATGACATCACAAACAGAGTGCCTTTCCTCCAGGATATGGTAGGGACATGAAAAGGAAGACAGCCCTAACAGAAACAAAGATGGTGGGATCCTTCTCTCAGCCCGCCTATCCCTTCTGGCTACTCTAACGTTGATGCTTCCGATGCCTACTGACTTCAAAAGGACTTCAGTGGTCAGCATCCTGGTATGCATGGAGCTTTATTATTTCAACGCTGCCTTTGAGGCACTGGCTCCCAGGAGATCCCCCGAAGATTGTATCTTTGTCCAGGGGTAAGGTGTTACCCTTCCTTCAGGAGAATCAAAATGGCAGCATCTTGGTCATTGCTCCACACGGCTGTGGTGGAAAAGTCAAACCAGACACTAATACACATAAGTAATAGCATTGCTGCAGTCTTGCTCACAGACTTGATAGTAGTGTGATATCAAATTGACGTGGCTGTATAAATGTGTATTCTTAATAGCCACCATCCTACGACCAGGTATTGCTTATATTTAAAGAATTACATGCCACCAGACTAACTAGATTACATGATTATTACGATTTAGGTCAGAGGTGCAAACAATTAAAAAGCCACCTCTGCCTTTAGTAACTTTGTGTTCTAGCAACTGTCATAAAGGCCTGCAGAGCTGGTGCTGTAGATGTCACAAGACTGGTCTTAGCAAGGGGGGGCCCGGGGGAAATGCAAAGCGTTACCCCCGGGGTATCTTTGGGCGCTGCACAGGCAAGCGAGCTGGCCTACGTGCAGAGTGCCTCAGGATGTGTATAGGGGGTAGGGATGGTTCGGGAGCAGGCGGCAGTTGGGACGAGCATTTGTCAGTCGCCTGCCACCGAGCCTTCCCTGTGGTGGGCCTGTCCATTTCTCTGGGCATTAGCAGCGGGCAGGTAGGGCTTAGGTGGAGGCAGGGCGCTGGAAGGCAGGTAGGGATACATTTATGTACATTTTGTGCTCGTTGCATAGATATAGATTGGGGAGTACTGTAGATAAAGTAATCCACCTTACCGTGTTAAGGAGCAGGACCTCATCAAGTGTCGCTTCGCACTCATGGAGGAGTGCCTTGTCAGCAGCAGGTGTTCCGTTGGGAAGCGCGTCGCCGGCGTCCCCGTTGGCTTGGGGGTCGCGGGGCACAGTACGGCCAGGGGGTTAGGGAATTAGGTTTGGGTATGTTTATGCCCAGTTAGTGCGGGAGAAGGTGGGGATTGTGCGGCACATGTGATAAGAAAGTGGCACCCTTTGTTTCATGCTTCGGCTGCCTTCAAGGGTGTGCTTCAGCGCGGTGCAGCCTCGTGGCCGCCAGAGGACATTGCAGAGCACTTAAAGGGCCAGCACTGTTGCTCTCCGGTGTGGCAGTGACAGCAGCGCATTGCTGCTCGCATGCAACCAGGGGGCGGCGCAGAGCCGGGATAAGGCTGCATTCGTTTAAAGGAGCACAGGGGCTGAGCAGCGCCTGAGAGGGTTACAAAAGGGGGGGTAAGGAGTATTTTTAGTCCACAGAGATCCGCCCAGCAGAGCAGGGGCACTGATTAATTTTAAAAAACAATAATAATAAAAAAAACATAGGTAATAGAAACATTTCGTTTTCAGGGTGCGCTTGGTATAGCTTGGGGTGGAAGCAGGCAGGTGCCAGTTAGGAGGACTAATACTCCTCCACCTTTGACAAGGCAGTGTCCTGCGGGTAGGTTTGGGCGCAGGGCTAGTTCATTGTGGGGCGAGCAGCAAAGGGCATTTTCTACCAGTTGAAGCATCGCTGGTGCGTCAGGATGGTGGGACAAGGGTCAAAGACAAAGGGTTTGGTGGATGCCCAGGCGCTGAGGGAAGCCCTGGATATTATTAACAGGGCAACAAAAGCCCAGCTCGAGGGGGCGGTGGGGGAAGTTCCAGGTGAGCAGGCGGCTGGGGAGGGGAGACCACAGCGGATAGGGCTCCCGCTGCAGGGGTGGCACGTACCCCTGCGGCTGGTAGAGGGGAGGTTTGGGATAAAGGGGCCAGGAGGAGCAGGAAAGAGATCCCCAGGAGAGCATTCAGGGGGAAGGAAAGGTAGGAGAGGGGTCAGGTAGAGGTTTGAGGTTTGGGGGACAAAGAGTCGGTGGAAGGGGATTGTGAAAGGGTACAAAGCAGGGTGGGGGTGAGTTTAGGGGTGCCGGGGAGCAGAGAGGGCTGGCGGTGTGGAGGGGTAAGGGTGGAAAATCCTGCGGAAGAGTGCAGGTGGGAGGAGAGAGCGGTCCCCCGTGAATAGTGAAGAAAGGGAGATGTGTCGAACACCCTACCCGCCTGGTAGGAGTTTGGGTGGAGGTCATAGTACGGCCCCCATGGTTCCGGAGGAAGAGACAGGAGAGAGCTTAAGAACGGCCCCTTTGCCGGATTTAAGAGGACAGTCTAGAGGGTGCAGCATGGCCCCTAGAACAGAGGACCAAAGGGTGGAGGAGAGGACCCCTCGTCCAAGAAAGGAGGACCAGGCAGGGGTTTCTACGACCCCGCAGAGAAGACGCCGATGGATCGGTGGGCAGACGCCCCGGGCTCACCCGAGGAAGAGCCGCCCCGCCCGAGCATGCGCTCACAACAGCCATGGTATTGCATTGGGGATGATGAAGGGGAGAAGGAGTATGTGGGACAATGGGGGAATGAGGCCTACAGTGTTGTAAGGGGGAGGGAAAAGGGGAGAAGGGATTTAAGGTGGGAAGGGGAAGGTCAAGAGTGGGGGGGGCAGGTGTGCAGGGGGATGGAGGTGAAGTGGGTTAGAGGAGACTGCTAATATGTTTTGTCCCCGCTGCAGGAGCCCGGTGAGGTAGGAGATGAGGAGTGTTGGAGTGGAGGACAGGCTGCGGCTGGGCGACAGCAGCGCCATAAGAGGTGAGAAGGAAGGGGATTGGTCAGCAGCCTGGCACAGGGGTGGCACAAGTTGGGGTCAAGGGGGGAAGGAGAGGAGGGGGCAGGGGTACAGGGGTCTGGGGGATAGAAAGGTTTGTGGGCCATGGGGGCTGTGGATTTGCAGAGGAAGGTATCCTCGGTGGAGGTGCAGATGGACAAGGTGGATGAGCCTGGGGCACCCGAGGTAATACAGGCCCCGAAGGAGAAACTGCGGAAAGTACTGGGAGAGATAAAAGGTTGCCCTATATGGGCATTATGAAGCCATTGGGCGAGCATTTGATGGGGTCAACGAAAGATAAGATATGGGCAGGGGAATTTGTGTACGTTTTTAAGCTCTTGAACAGGGAGGTGAGGGCGAAGGAGGGTTCTAAAGAAGAGGAGAGGGAGTTGGCCTTGCGTCCGAAGGTGCCGGTCACGATTGAGAATTGGATGTCGGCTTTTATTATTTACGCAAGCGTTTACTGCGAGAAGTTCCCAGAGATGTGCGTGGCGCTGTTGAAATACACGGATGTGAAGAGGAAGGTATTCACGAGTTTTGAGGGCTTCGCGTGGGTAAGATATGATGAGGAGTTCAGGGCTAGGATGGCAGAGGACAGCCAGGCGGTGTGGGGTGAGATCGACATGGATCTCTGGCTGCAATGGATGGCGCCGACGATGCCAGCTCCGATGTTGCACACAGCGAGCACTTTACCTGTGCCTTACCGGCCCTTTCTTGGTCACCATGCTCCAGAGGGGGCGGGTGTAGGAGGCAGAGGTCAGCCCTCAGCAGCATGTTGGGCCTTCAATAAAGAGGTCTGCACGGGGACGATTTGCACATTTAAGCACGAGTGCAGCAGCTGCACGGGTCGGCATCCGATTACGCAATGCTTTCAAACAGAGGATAGAGGGAGAGGGCGAGGAGCAGGGCAAGGTCTTGTGGGGGAAGGCCCGTACGCCAGTTAAGTTGTGGTTCTGGTGAGTGCATCGTTTTACCAGTAAGGGGGGAGGGCAAAGGTTTGGGGAAAGTTTTCGCATGGGTTTTTAAGTAAGTGATCAAGGTCCAGGTGTAATGTGGATGCAGTTCATAGGTCAATGGTATGGGGACAAAGCGTTGCCTAATGGGCTGGGCAATGTTTCCAGGGCATGGTTGCACATTTTGGCTTTGGGGGTGCAACAAGGTTTCTGGCAGTTTAGGCTATGTAGGAGGGAGGGGCATTAGCGGGACGATCCCAAGGGAGCTGGCAAGTACAGGAATTAGGAGGAGGTCGAGGTCGGCAGACATTAAGGAAGGAAAGGGGAATGCTGTGGTGGGGGATATAACGGAAGAGCCGCTAGGGGGTGTTGGCCGTTATAGGGAGGGAGTTGAAGGCTTTGCCAGGGCCCTCACACTTGCCGCAAGACAAGGTAAGTAGGCTTGTGGGGGTGGCTTGAGAGGGTGATAGCGGCACAGAAATAAGACTGAGAAACTGACAGAAGTTATGATATATGATATCCCAGAAGTGGGTATCGCAATTTTGATTGTACGGTAGTGGCCTAGGTTTTGCATGTGGGTAGAGGACAGGGCGCACGCTAGAGCGGGAACTCAGTACACAGATCACAGGAGGATTTTTGCAGGTGCGGTCAAGGCAATTGCAAGTTTGTCTTGGATTATTTGAGGTATTTGTTGGGGGCAAAAGGGGCTATATCAGAGTTGGTGCTCGAGGTAGGAGCAGAAGAAGAGAGGCACTCAAAAGGATAAGTGTGCTGAGAGGCTACGCAAAGGCGCAGGGTATATGGATTGGACTGCATGGACAGGGTGCTCGTTTGACCCCTGGTGCAGTGGGGGGGGGACGATGAGAGGTGATTGCACGGACAGGGTGTGCACAAGGGCCCCTGGTGCAGTGTGGGAAACATGGTGAAATGGATGTAAGGTGCTGGAGGGGCAGGTTCTGCGTATTGGACTGCATGGACGGGGGTGCTCGTGGCTGCTGGTGCGGTGGGGGGGAAAGCAATGAGATGTGACTGCATGGACGGGGGTTCACGAGGCCCCCTGGTGCAGTGTGGGAAACATGGTGAAATAGACGTAAGGTTCTGAACAGGCAGGCTTTGTGGATTGGACTGCATGGACGGGGATGCAGGTTAGCCCCTGGTGCAGTGGGGGTTGGGGGGTGAGGGAGGAGATGGGCCTGCATGGACAGGGGTGCATGAGGACCACTGGTGCAGTTTGGGAAACATGGTGAAATGGACGTAAGGTGCTGGAGGATTGGTCAAGTAAGAACAGAGGGGGTAACAGGATGACAGAGGAAGGAGGTCTAAGTTGATGAAGGTGTATTTATTTAGAATTAGGTGGGTAAAGATGCACAAATGAAAGGCAGACCAGGAAGAAAGGGCTGTGGGGTGATTCTGTAGGGGGAGTAAGGAGTTGTGCCCGGTGAGGATGGGTTGTCTTGGGGGAGACATATGGGGGAGAAGACGGGTGGTCTTCATTACGGGGATGGGTCGACAGAAGGGGCAGCACAAATGTTGAAGGGTTAGGAGGAGGGCTTTGGGGACCTGGGGGGAGAGAGCAGAGGTTTTGGGAATTAATGCTTTCAGGAGGTTTGCGGTCGGCATCGGAAGGTAGCAGGATGGGCCTAGCCAAGAAGGAGGGAAAAGGGGGGGCGCTGGTTTAAGGAAAGTACAGGGGGTAAAAGCAGAGAGTTCTGAGAATTGGGTCTGATTAGGAATGACAGTAAGAGTAGGAGGAGCGGGGGGAGTTGGCAGTGGCGAAGGGAAACTCATAACAATTTTCTTTTTCAGATGGGGGCATGGAGGAGTGGTGAGTTTCTGCAGATAAGGAATTATGGCTATCAGATTGTTAAAGTGATGGTCTAGTAAACATTTTTATTTAAAAAATAGATAGGCCACATAAAAAAAAAATACTAGCATCCTCCGTTTTAAAACTTCCTATGTAAAATTTTGAGCTATTCAAGCTCAAAATTCGAAAAAGCAAGCACAGAGGCACAGCCATTTTGTGAAATTGAGGCCCTCCTGTGCTGGCTTTTGCTTTTGCGGCACTAATGAAGGAAAAGCCAGCCAGCTGTAGTAAACAAAGTCTACCGCTGGGTGGCTTTCCCTTCATTAGTGCCGGGACTCGGAGGACGCGGACCGGAGACCAGAGCAGGAAAGCTGCAGCTGAATCTCGGTAAGTGCTATTTATTTTTTTTACAAAAAATAAGCACTAGCTGGGGTTTTTTTTCTCAGTTTTCCGGGCTGGAGGAGCCCGGAAAACTTAGAAATAAAACCGCAGCTTTAAAAACGTATTTATGTTTGCGGTCGCTTTTGAAGCGACCGCAAACATAAATACAACGTTATTGTGTTGGAAAACGCTGCGGTTTTTCTTTCCAAGTTTCTCAGGCTCCTCCGGCTCGGGCTCCCCGTGGGGAGCCCGAGAGCCCCAAATGGTAAAGCAGATTCAGGCAGACATAACGCGGTTGTTTTCCGCAATGCCGCGTTGTGTCTGCCTGAATCTGCTTTTCCATTTGGGGCTCTCGGGCTCCGGAGCCCGAGAGCCCCAAATGGAAAAGCAGATTCAGGCAGACACAACAGGGTTGTTTTCCGCAATGCCGCGTTGTGTCTGCCTGAATCTGCTTTACCATTTGGGGCTCTCGGGCTCCCCGTGGGGAGCCCGAGAGCCCCAAATGGTAAAGCAGATTCAGGCAGACACAACGCGGTTGTGTTGGAAAATGCTGCGGTTTTTCTTTCCAAGTTTCTCAGGCTCCTCCGAGCCGGGGGAGCCTGAGAAACTTGGAAAGAAAAACCGCAGTGTTTTCCAACACAATAACGTTGTATTTATGTTTGCGGTCGCTTCAAAAGCGACCGCAAACATAAATACAACGTTTTTAAAGCTGCGGTTTTATTTCTAAGTTTTCCGGGCTCCTCTAGCCCGGAAAACTTAGAAAAAAAACTGCAGCTAGTGCTTATTTTTTGTAAAAAAAATAAATAGCACTTACCGAGATTCAGCTGCAGCTTTCCTGCTCTGGTCTCCGGTCCGCGTCCTCCGAGTCCCGGCACTAATGAAGGGAAAGCCACCCAGCGGTAGACTTTGTTTACTACAGCTGGCTGGCTTTTCCTTCATTTGTGCCGCAAAAGCAAAAGCCAGCACAGGAGGGCCTCCATTTCACAAAATGGCTGCGCCCCTGTGCTTGCTTTTTCGAATTTTGAGCTTGAGTAGCTCAAAAATTTACATAGGAAGTTTTAAAACGGAGGATGCTAGTATTTTTTTTTTTTATGTGGCCTATCTATTTTTTAAATAACATTTTTTACTAGACCATCTCTTTAATGGGCAGGGAATCAGGGGAGAAAGCAAATTGTTGGGACTCAACTGCGATGCAGTTGCAGCAGTGATTCAGTGAGATAAGGGGATTAGGTGGGACTAATTGCCGCCCATGTTAGCGGGAGGAAGGGAGCGTCAGGGGGTTCCGCAGGGAATAATAGTACACGCAGGGCTAGTGGCTTAGTAAATAAAAGGGGGGTAGCATTTTTAGAGAAAGTAATAGGGGACCTAGCTTCTTCGGGAGGTATGGCTCATGGTAAGGTGGTCTGGACAAAGTTGTTGCTGAGGAGGGTTTGGAGGGGGCGGTGAATGAAGGGGCAGTGGGAAGGACTAGGAAGAAGTTTGACAGGTCGATGGGGATGTTTGTAGTGCGGTGGGGGCGCAAGTGCTAGAGCACAGGGAAATCATTTTGGAGGATTTTCGGTTTCGAGAGGGTGGCGTGCATTTATTGGGTATAAGGAAACAGTTATTAATTAGTGGATGCAACGTTGGAGGTCAGGGCATGATAAAAATTGGACATAGAGGAAAGGTTAGGTTAGGTGGGGCAGAAAGAACACCTCAGGGGAGGGGTTTTCTGGTGCCGTTGACATGGCCCTTTGGAGGAGGGGTGGGGGAAGCACAATGGGGTACTAGCGCAGTAAAGGAAGGTGGTGGTGCTGTTTGCATGAACAGGCTACCCCGGGGGTACAAAGGGGGGAAACAGACATTGCAGAAGGAGGGGTTTGGCCTCTGGGAGAAAGCGGGAATGAAGGTTCAGAGGGTTTGAAGGAGACGGAAGGGAGCAAGGGATGAGAAGGGAGTCATTTGAAATGATTTCATTATTTAATTGGGGGGAATGGAAGTTGTTTATTTATGTAATTGTTTGGCAATTGTTAAAATGGTTATTTAGACTGTAAGGCCAGGGAGCCAAGGTAGCGGTTCTTTGTGAGCTTTGGCCTGTCACATTGAAGCAACCTTTTCCACTTTAAAGCGAATCTGGGTATTTTTGTGCAGTAAGCCCAAAAGGCACACGTGTTGACTATAATTTTGTCATGGAACATTTATGAAATGGAGGCTCTGGTTAGCAGACCACCTTTCAGAAACAGAATTACCTACATGAATGTATGTTTATAAAAATCAAAAAATCTTCGCCTATTCTGCCCTTAAATCCATTATTCTTATTTATTAATTTTATTACATTATTCTAATGACAAGACTTCAATATTCTAAATTTTTTTTAGTTAAGTTCTGTAGCTCCCTTAGGCGACTGGTAGTTTGACTTTTCCTTTTCTCTCTAATTATCTTAGTTTGATTCAAGTTCATTCGCTCTCTCTTATAGAGTTCCGGGTCCCCTTGTATATTGTTCTCCTCTCGTATACTCTGAATACTCAATTTCCAATCATAATTTCACCCTTTTCCAGAGTGCCGTTCCCTGTATGAGGTTTATCTTCTTGCTATCAGAAGATTGCATTCCCCAAGTTTGTTTTCAGTTTATATTCTCCTTTTTACCTTTAGGATATGGGTTGTCTTTTCTCTTTTTCCAATGAGAGAAGTTTCCAACTTTTCTTCCCTCCAACTTTGTAGCATTTGTGTTTCTTTCTATATCATTAACACAGTTGTGGTTTCTTACTTCATTTCCAATTCCCTTCACACCAATACTCGGCCGAGTTTCATTTGCTTTACATTGAGTCCCTCTTGTCCTTCTGGTATTCCCCTTCCCTGTCTGTGTTCAGGGGCAGCAGTGCCAGTACCTGGTGGACATCGGATTCTCTTTTGTCTGCTTTGTGGCTCCGCGGCTTACTTTCCGCTGCATCTCTTTCTTCTGTGCCCCACTCTCGTCTCCTTCACTGGTGCCATGACTTGGATTGGGAGTGATTCCCTCCCACTGGTGGTGTCAGCGTTGCTGTATGGGCGGACTTCCCACCACGACTGCTGCATGGTCACGCCTCCACCAAACTCTCTCTTCCACGAGACTCAGGTGCTCTGGCCTATGCAAGCTTTGTGTTCTATAGCAAGCTCACATCCTCACCTTCTTCTGTTCTCTTGCGTACACGGGGCTTCCGCTGGTTCTCTTGGCATTCGGCTCTCTTCTGGCTCTCCGCCTTCTATCACTGGTTCTCTGGCATATCATCTCTTACTAGGCTCCACGGCAGAGTTCATTGGAGAGTCTTATTTAAAGGGATAGCCTCAGTTTCTTGTTGCTGATGATATTGGTGCACTTTATCTTCATGAAACTGATAACACTCTGGTGTACTACACATGTCCATATAACCCATCACATGGAGGGCCGCAGGAGAGTTCCTCTCAAGATCGGGAGTCCTTGCCCCCAAAGGGGAGTCTCTCCTGTTGAGGTCTCACTTGCCTCGAACCTTAGGAAGAGTGTTACAGAGTTGGCTCACCTCCCTAGTCTCACAGGGGGGCTCCCCTTTGGGGAGAAGTGATGTGTTCCCTCGATTCGTCACACATGGCATGACAGAGAACTTATTTATTTGCAAAATAACTGTGCTGTTATGAATCTTAATTGGTTTATTACTGTTATGTTGAATTGTTGGTAATCCCAGAAAACGAGGACAGGGTTTTTAAATATAATAATTCTCTGGAAGTGGCACCGCCCCAGCAAAAAATGTCTGGTCATCATACTGTTGGCTCCTCACACTATCTAAAGATAGATAGATACCTGAAAGATTCTCACACTGTGTTGTCCAAACTCCAGACACTGCTGATCAATATGCCTAAACGCTTCTAATAGTATCCACCCGTGACTACAATGTTCCTTACACCATATGCTCTTGTTGTCAAAGGTCCTCACACTCTCTGAAAATATATACTGGCAATAACATTATAACAGAAGACATTCTCTCCTTGCCCTGTTAGCCCCCTGTCCTAGATGCCCATGTCGCAGAAGAACTTTGGGCTAGGGAGGGCTGAACACACCAAGGCTTCTATTAGTTTACTATTCTCAGTGCCCTTAGTCCGACAGAAGCAAAGTGGAAGAGAGTCTATTTGCTTCTCACTCTGTCAATCATGGATTTAAATTCAGAATTGGCCATCTAATGCAGAACCCCTATTGTCTACAGCCCTTTCATGGAACACCTGGTGAAATTGTCATCTGATGACCAACCCAAATAGTGGTACTATGTTACTCTCTCACTCTATAATCTTTCTCCCAGAGACCTGGCTCATGGTATCACCAATTATTGATGGTTATTTCATTAACTTTGAGTCAGCAAAAAAGAGCAACCATGGACGTCCCTCGAGTGGTCTGGTTACGTTAGTCAGATCTTGTAGCGCATTATAAATTGTGACAAGTATCCAGGTTCCTTCGGTATAGTGGCTACACACATCATTTGCAAAACGGATTGTCAATATGACATTCTAACCATTAACGTCTAATGGCAACTTGGGATAGGAAACATTAACGCCTTTGTTGACAATATATCGAATTGCATTAACTCATGGCTGGATACTTGGACAAATGGCCAGATTTGTCTCTGTGGAGATTTGAATGCCTCATGCATTCACTTGGATCTTAAGCGAAGAACTTGCTCCAAACTCAGAGGGAAAGAATATTTTGCCCACATATGGTTGGATACCATGAATGGGTTAGGCCTTAATCTGTTGAACGCATCGGTTGATGGGGATTTTCTGAGCAACCACACTTGGTCTAATGGATCCTCAAGCTCTACAATTGATTACAATTTTGGCAGTAATGGTCTATTTGAAATTTCTTTAACTTTTAATATTACTGAAACTGAATACAGTGATCATAGTACCTTAATGGTGGAACTTGACTTTGGAAATGCCAAACTTGCAACCTCAGTACATGTTACTAGTGATCTTTACACTAATATAGTATTAGTTGGAATCCTGCTGGAGTTCAACAAGTTAATGACTCTGTTGCCCTTACTCTAACATAGATGCCACTACACAATCAATATAACATGTTCTCAGTGCACAATATTGGTAACTTCATCTCTGATCATATTAGCCACAACTTTAAGTTAAGGGAGAGCCATTGTAGGATCTCTCATAAGAAATACACTCATTGTAACAATTCAGAGGTGGCTGGAAAAAAAAGGAGGTGAAGTCTTTGATTAGGTCGATTCATAAATCCAACATTCCATCCCAGTTATAGAAGGGCGAGAGCGTTAGGAAAGTTAAACAGCGCTACCGCAATTGGCTTAGGGGAATCTTGCCCTCAGAACTCAGAATGATGTCAAAAGTATCTTGCTTTCTTTAAACAAATGCAATACTCAAGAGTTCTGGAAATGTATTAATTCTATTGATAAGCCTCAAATAGAGAGTTTATTAAACCATATCCCTGAACCAACTTGGGTGACGTAATACTCCAATCTATTTGCTTCCCCGGCAAATGGTGTAGTTGGGTGTTCTTCTGATTGCTCGTCAACAGTTTAGGACTGGCATTTAAAAGTGGACGTAGACTTTATTAAAGGTATTATTAATAGAATTAGTATCTCTAGGGCCCCAGGCCCAACACCTCATCCAATTTACTACTGAAAGTTAATCCTGATGTATGGGCATCCATTTTAATCAACATTTTTAATGATATTGTCCTTTCCAACTCTTTCCCTCAATCATGGTCTACTGCATACTTCATACCTATTTATAAGGAGGGCTCCCTCCTCAAACCAATCAACTATCGTCCAATAGCTATATTGGATGCAGACAGCAAGGTGCTTGCTGTCTTGCTGCTACAACATTTGGAGAATTGACAACTAGGTGTGGGTATTAAAAAAAAAGTGTCAGTGTTCCAGAAACATCTTGGAACATCCTTAAACGGCTTTAGCATGAAATGCATTATGAGTTAGGCAGAGGATAGGAAATATGATTGCATTTATGTTGCAACAATCAATCTTTCCTCTGCCTTTGACGCAGAAGATAGAGACATCCTGTGGGCTAAGTTAAGGAATTGGTGTATCCGATAGGGGTTACTTTGATTAATTATCAGTGTGTGTGCTGAAACTAACATCCAAGTTAGACTCGATCATAAAGGCACCCTTTAGCACAAGATATCGACTCATAGAGTTGTTAGAGAGGGATGCGTGTTGGCTCCCTGCTTATTCAATCTCTACATGTCGGACATCAAGGAATATCTTTCGTCAGCCGCATTCGCTACACCTAAAATTTGTTATATGAACCCAATGTGGCTAGCATAAACTGATGATTTTTTAATCTTGGATTGCTCCAAATTGGGCCTGCAACTGTTGATCAATGCCTTCTTGGAATTAGCTTCAGCTTACAGCCTTTGAATAAACTATAATAAAACTAAAGTAATGTACTGTTCTGCACGTAAGAAAAATATAAAAATGAACTGTTATGCTTGTTTGCTTGTTTCTTTGTTTATTTATTTATAATGCGCGCCAAACCCTAAGGTAACCGGGCGCAGCAAAACAAGAATATGCAAAACATTCAGTGTTACAAAAATCTGGGCATTACAGTGTTACAAATTTACAATAGTACATAGATATCTACTTTACATATTTACAATGATACAGTATAGTCAAAAGGTTAATAGCAATTAATAGACAGGATGCAGAGGTTGTATAGAAATAACCGCATATATACAGTTAGTCTAAGGTACGGAAGGATCTAAAGGTGACTACAGGTTTTTAGTGTTGATGTGTTTGATCAGGTCCTTTCTAAATTGTGAGAATGGTTGGTCTGCTCTCAGGTTGTGTGGTAAGGCATTCCACATTTTGGCAGCTGTTACAGGGAAACTGATGCCGCCAATTTTGGCAGGTTTGAATCTTGGTACTGCCAGATGGTTGGAGTTGACAGTTCTTGTCGGTCTGCTAGATATATTTCTTTTTATTTTCTCCGTCAATAGCAGATGCTGGTTCAAGTTGAGAGTTTTGTTTATCTAGGTTTTCCCATTTTTGCTGAACAGTACACAAATCTGCTTAAAAGTTCATTTAAAAATAGTTGCCCTTTCAAATCAAATGCTAAGACTGGATGCAGTATACCGTATTCTTTGGTCCCTATTTTGCAGTTTTACCAAAGAATAATAGTACCAGCAATCTTGTATGGAGTAGAGACACTGCCATTTTGGATCTTAGATTACTTACCCATGCTAGAATCCATGATTTGGAAAAAGATTTTAAGGCTTCCTAATTGTGTGCAGCTTTCTGCAATTTTGTATGATTTGTTTCTGCAGTCACTGAAATATAAAGCCTGTTGGAAACTCTTGGTCTCATTTTTATAAAATAATCTGTACTATGAACAATTCTTTGATTCAGGGCTATAATCTAAAGGAAGAAATGAAGGGTCGCTGTTTTGTTAATGACTATAGCAAATTCTGTATTAATCTCTTTACCAGCGAGAGTGAAACAACTGGTTTTTAGATTTGATTGTATTGAAACTATGTCTGGTCTGCACTCATATAAATCTTTTAGTTACTTGAAGAATGATTATAAAAATGTGGGGGTTCTTGCCCCATCATTAGCTATTTAGCCAGAACAAGATGTATAAGAAGTGCTTACTTCACTTTCGATTTAAAATTCTTCCTACACGTGCAGTTTTATTAAGATATGGCCTATTTGATTCTGACTCTGCCACTTGTCTGTTTTGCAAGAAGAAAAAACTGTTGTAATCATTACAGCATCTATTCATGTCCTGTAGTGCGCTGGAGGCAAAACAATGTATTCATCTAATCATCTAAAAGCCAGTCTGACAGCACAGTGAGTAGAGTGCTTGCTTTGACATCTGTGCAGAGCCTGCTGACGCAGGTTCGAATCCTGGCAGGGCCAAACTCAGCCTTTCATTCTTCTGAGGTCGATAAATGAGGACCACAGACCGGTATAATAATAAGCAGCGCTCAGATACTTGAGGGTTCGTAGTGCTATATAAATGCTAAATTATTATTATTATTATTATTATTATTATTATTATTATTATTATTATTATTATTATTATTATTATTATTATTATTAAAAAATACAATTCCAACTTGTCAAATATGGGCAACAAAGCTCTAATCTGGTGCTATTACTTTACAGAATGCACTACTTCCACAGTATTGGCTGTTTCTGGTTTTCTATTATCTCTGCAATTAGATCAATTTTTTTTCTGCAATACCTGTTATATTTATTAGAAAGGTCATAAAGGATTGAGCTGGACAGAAGAAGCACTTAGGTTTCTGATTCAAATTGAGTCCAGAATAATTGGATGGGACTGCTGCATACCTTTGAAAAGTAGAGATTTAACCCCTAACTCTCTTAACCTATAGATTCATTAGATGCACTTTCCAGGTTTTGCCCTTGTCCTTGCAAGTAATTCATCAAATAATTATTCAATAATTATTAACAATGAAGATTGATCTCCGATAAGGATTATTGGTTGTTTGACGGTTTAATCTTGCTGAGACGTGTTTCGGCAATTGGTGGTTTTAAAGGCATTACACTACACAGTCTGATAGCATGGAACAGTTCATTTGGTGATTTGTGATATTCCAAGATACATTCATAAAATATCAATGAAAAACATTTTTTTCAAACATTGTCATTACCATTACAGTTTGGATAATTCACATTGGTTCAGTTGCTCACCCAGACTGCAGTATCTACTAGGGTGAGCAATAGGGAAACAATTAATAAATGGAATAGAACGATGCGTACAATTGAACCTTCCTGTCCTTTGTTTTGTGTGATATCAAAATAACTTCACTACAGCTTTAATTTAAAATCTGTACATTGTCTAAATGCAAGAATAGGACTGAAATTGGAGAGCTGGAGGCATATAACAATGGCCATGATATTTAAATTGGCAGACAATGGTTAACATACCATACCTGGTGATTGTGTTATACTTACTGCAGACATCTTACTCAAGATCTTCTGAGATTGCTGGCAAGGTCCAATAAACGGATTAGAGCGCTCTGACTCGGCTGCATTTATAGGCCCGGGAGTACTAAAAAGACATTCCGAAACACAGGTGATGCCATGACTAACCGAAGACGTAAAGAGGCATATAATAATTATTCTAGGAACTCTAGGTGGTTGATAAGGGTTCAAAAGAGAGGATTGCCAACTGAGTTTAAAAACAAAGACCTGGCATCAGGCATCCGAGGATTAAATAAACTTGATTTATTTCTGTATATTTATGCAGTAGATTTGAACCACTTCCATCTTTGGAGAAGGTTGGTTGACTTAACTTACAACTATCTAAGGAAGGTAAGAGCAACAAGGCTCCACTGATTATGAATATCATTAATAATGCAACAGAAGGCTGAAAAATAGCCCTGAATAAAAGGCAGTCTGTCTTGCCTAAAAGAATGTACACTGATTCCTCCAAGTCCATGTATAGCAGGTAGACCAATGGGGTTGCAACTAACTAATGAAAAGGGGAATCTCTTTTTGATAAGGAAGGAGAGGTGAATGGATTTAATAATAAAGTAATTCAGAATATTGCAGCCTTTAGCATATCTGCCAACAGTAGTGAGTTAAGACATATGCCATGAACATTGCAGGGCATATAAAGAAGGCTAATACTGTAAACGTGCATATATACTTTGACATAGCATTATTACAAGAAAACAGGTCTTTGCAACAACAAAAAAAGATTTGAGGAATTCAGTTTTCTGCAGCTTCTCCACAGCACTCTCTGGCTCTCAAGACATTCAACAATGAATTGAAATGAATTTGCTTTCTCAAATTCCTTATGCCAAAAAAGCACATTGTATTTTGTTCTAGTTGTTATATTTCTTGTGTATTATCAAAACCTTTGACATTCCCGTGAGGCTTTTGTATGTAGTTCTCTTGCCCCTTAGTACACCAAGGCCACCACTGAAATAAAGATCTCAAATTTTTCGACATTTTTCTGAAAAGACAACACCGGCTATTCACCAGTATGCGATTCAAGGCACACACATACTGAATGTTTGAATGTTCTTTATTTTGAAGCTATTTATTTAAAAATGAAACTAATAAAGGTTCATGCATGTTCATGAGTGTGAACAACATGTTATGATATAATCCATTGCAGTAACAGAGCTCTCCACCTTCGATATCCTAGTGTTATTTTACTTTCAGAAACGTGTATTAAATGTTGCTTGCAGCAGTGGACAGTGAACAAAAAGGGTGCAGAGAAATGCTTTTCAAAGAGGCCATATATTGCACCGTATTAATAATGATTACATAAATCATTTAACAAGGCTCCATGTCATCCAAACAGGGATAGCAACTTTTGAAAGACACTGAGAGGGTGTGTTCCCCGAGATTGTGACCCGCAGTTTTTTTGTGCTTTATGTGTAAATGAATGGGCCTAATATACTGACGAGGCCAACAGCACTTCTGTTGTGAAGTAGCAGCCCCCACAACAGGCTTTGTATGGGCCAACATCAGGCCGTATGTGAGGTGAATTGCAGGCCAGCTTTTTCTAAGCTTATCAAAGAATGTGCAGTGCGTTTGAAGATGCACGCTCCAGATTTAATAGAACTAGTTTAATGTAAGAAGAGTGTGACAGAACGTGTGTGCAGTCCTGCCCACCTTAGGTTGGGGACACATTTACCCTCCCGCACTGCCTCTTGATATTTCATTTTTGCAGCATAGACTTGAGACAGCCGTAATGGAATAAAAAAGTGAGGTTGGTGCAGTCTTTTGAGTCTGTATTTCTGTGAATGCGAACATGGAGAACAAGCTGTATATATAAAACAAATGCAGCAAATTGAATGTGGGTAGAAGCACAGGTTGGGCTAGGATTGTTAAAAATAGTATCCTCTATCCCTCTATTCGTCCGTCTACAATAATTGATTGTGAACAGGAGGATATATCCATAGCCTTAACCAAAGTGGATGTGTATTTGGTCCTGAAGAAAGTGGAGAATGAAATGCCACTGGTACCGGTCGACCCGCGTTACGGATATCCTTTTGAACGGTCTTGATAGGGATACCGATTAAGAAAGCGGATATGGCCCTTTCTTTTTAAATTCAGACGTGTTGCTTTGGACTTTCAGAAGAATTTATAAGCTGAATGTTTTTGAAATCCCATAACAACACACTGGGGGGAGGGGTAGATTAAAACCTAAAATCCCATCTGCAAATGTTCAATGTATTTCATTTAGCGACATCAATTTTTATCTTTTGTTGTTTCGCTTTGTGCTGACACTTCTGGTGGATCTCAGAAACAATTGCCCTTAGGTTAGTAATTGGTATTTGGAAGCAAACACAGTGAGTTTGTTTCTTTGAATAATTAATAGTGGTAGTTTAGTGGAGGGACTGTCTCCTCGTGTACTATCCCCGTGAGATAGGCGGTGCAACACCTCTCTCTAGGGGCAGGTTCCACTTAAGGTCAACGCAGTTCTTCATCGAGGGTCAGAGTGAGTTTAGTTAGAGGTTTGATTCATTCAAGCACTGAAATATTTGTATTAATTCAAGTCCCCTTGTGTGTTATAGTACATTACTCTGGTGACACGGTTACATTATCTGTGTTGTATTAGGCTCTCTGTCACAATCACACTAACTGGAAAGAAGGGAGATTGACACTCTCCCTCGAACCACGGAAGCCGAATGAACTCGACCCTCCCACCGTGGTTGGCACAGGCGCCTGAGTTAGGAAACAGGTTGCCACGTGGCAGCCAATGGGGGGAAGAGGGGTTAGGGAGAGGTTGTGGATAGGGAGGGGAAATTAGGAACACCGGAAAGAGGGTAAGGAAACTCCTAAGGTGGATGGGACTGGGGAAACACCAGGAAAAACTCTACTCTAACTCACATAGAATGAACAGAACAATCACCTGCACAATTAACATATACCTGATTCCTGAATAGCACACCTTAATACGTGTACTGTATCCTGCTCTGAAATATCATTCCCATACAACACATAAGCAAGCAATATGACCACACATAAGGGAAAGCTTCCCAAAATGATTAGACAATACACATGGCCCTTCGGGCAGCGTAAGCAACATACAACATAAATGCATTTCCTTTAGTTCCTGGCACTAGTGAAATGTCATTGTCCATATGCAGTACTTCCTGCATTAACCCACACAAGATTGGCAAAGTTCTTGAATTATATGAGTAACAAACACACATTGAATTCAAAGTGATTAGGGCGTTACTTATCTCAGGTCTGGGGAGCCCGTGGGACTTCCCAGACAAATAGCGAAACAGCGGTAAATCATTCCAAGCAGTTCAGGAAATATATTGCCCTCACAAGTACTTATCTTGAGTCTGGGAGCCCCGTGGGACTTCCCAGACGAAGAACAGCAAGCGTTGTCTCTGCCGGCTACTCAGCACCCCTCCTGCTCCTACTGCACTGTGAACTTGTGCGATGAAGCGTTCCTCCTCTGCATCTCGTTTCGTCGCACGCGGACACCTTCCTCCTGTTGCCGAACGCGGCAGCCTGACTCCTGCTCCCAATCAACAATAAGCCACACCTGCCCACCGCTGTTGCCTGCCTTTAAGCTGCCTTGATTCTTGATGCAGTACAGCTGGCAAGGCGCGCACGGGCCAAACTACAAAATAACACAAAGGATGCTGGGAACTGAAGTTTCCTTGTCCTTCCAGCACATAATGTCTCAATAGGCGTATTTTAGCACTCCACGCCTGTGCCAACCCTGATTCCTGACATTACCTCCTCTTCCAGGGCTCCTCCCAGGACCTGGTTTACCTGGGTTGCGTAAATGAAATTGTTTCACTAACCTGGGAGCATGAACCTCTCTAGCTTGTTCCCAAGAACAATCCTCAGGGCCGTAACCTTCCCAGTGGATCAAATACAATAGTTGTCGATATCTTTTTCTGGAATCCACAATGCGTTTTACTTCGTATTCCTTGTTCCCATCTTTCACTATGGCTGGGGGTTTCTTCGTAGTTGTCCCTGGAGCTGCGGGTTTGAGCAAAGAAACATGGAATACCGGGTGTATTTGTAGAGTTTTAGGCAAACGCAGTTTCATAGCTGTTGGTGACACACATGCAATGATTTCATAAGGTCCAACAAATCTAGGCATAAATTTACGAGATCCAACTATGGAGAGATTTCTGTTTGATAACCAAACCCTGTCTCCTGCTTTATAACGTGGACTCTCCTGTCGGTGTTTATCAGCATGTCTTTTATAGGCTTTCTTAGCCTGTTCCAAATTTGGTGTGCGCCTTCTGTCGGATCTTGAGAAGCAACTGTTTTCGATCTTGCAACACAGGTAGATTCTTCACTTCAGGTAAATGTTCTGGTATCATATTTTGCTCATAACCAAATAAGCATTCATTAGGAGACATACCCAATGACGTGTGCAGTGTATTGTTATATGTAAATTCAGCCAACCAGAGTGCCTGTACCCAAGACTCTCGGCCATCACCTAAATAGCCTCTCAAATATTGTTCGAGTGTTTGGTTGACCGTTCTGTCTGACCATCAGTTTGGGGATGATAACTCGTAGAGAGAGCAGAGTTGATTCCCAACATGCGACAGAAAGCTCACCAAAACCGTGAGGTGAATTGAGGTCCTCTATCTGAGACAATACTTTTTGGCAAACCATGTAGTCTAACCACATGTTGAAGAAACAACTCCGCTAACCTGCCTGCTCCAGGTATTCCTTCACAAGGAATGAAATGCGCTTGTTTGGACAAGAAATCCACCATTACCCAAATAGTGTCAAACTGCTTATCAGGTGGAAGGTCGGTAATGAAATCCATTGATATATGGGTCCATACCTTCTCAGGAGTGGGTAATGGTTGAAGTAACCCTCTTTTCTTTACATGATCTGCTTTGTTTCTCATACAATTCTCACATTTTAGTAGATAGTTGCTCACATCCTGTCTCAATGTAGGCCACCAAAAATACTTTTCTAGCATAGTTTGCATTTTTCTTTGACCAGCATGTCCCGCTAATGGAGAATTATGACACCAATATAATGTTTTGTTCTGTACTTCTTTAGTAGGTAGAAATAATCGGTCTTGATGGTACGGCAACCCCTGCCACACCTTTCTTTCTGGATGACTGTCTCGCCACTTCTGGAGTTGCCGAGGTGGTAATGCTCTCTTGACCTCCCCAATTAAGTTGGTGGTAATTGCTCCAATGACTTTCTCTGAGGGAATAATTGCTCTTACTTCACTCTCCACACTCTCCAAATTTTGCTGCCTAGACAGTGCATCTGCTTTGCCATTATTCTTTCTTGGCCTGAAGGTTACTACGAAATCAAATTCATTGAAATACTGAGACCAGCAGAGTTGTCTGGGACTAAGTTTGTGAGCAGTCTTAAAGTATTGCAGATTCTTGTGATCAGTCACCACTACTACCTGATTTTTAGCCCCCAATAGGTAATGTCTCCATTCTAGAAAAGCTGATCGAATAGCTAACAACTCCTTATCCGTGATAGAATAATTCTGTTCACAACCCGATAACTTTCTAGAATAAAATGCCACTGAATGCCACACTCCCTCCATATCCTTCTGTGACAAAATAGCCCCCACCGCCAAGTTACTAGTGTGAGTTTCCACCTTGAAGGCTTGACTTGTGTCTGGATGTCTCAACACTGGTGCAGTGGTAAAAGCTACCTTTAAGGTCTGAAAAGCCTTTTCTGCTTCAGGACCCCAAACAAATGGTGTTGCCTTCTTAAGCAATCGTGTAATTGGCGTTACAATGGCTGAAAAGTTACAAATAAAACGCTGATAGAAATTGGCAAATCCTAGAAATGATTGAACGTCCTTGATACATTGAGGAGATGGCCAATCTGTTACAGCTTGTACTTTCTTTGCATCCAGTACTACACCCTCTGGAGTGAGAATAAACCATAGAAACTCCACCTGCCTAGTGTGAAAAGCACATTTCTCCAATTTTACACAGAGCTGATACTCCTGTAACCTCTGAAGCACTGCCCTCACATGCTGAACATGTTGTTCTGGTGAAACTGAATAAATCAAAATGTCATCAATGTAAACTATGACAAACACATCAATAAAATCTCTCAAAACTTCTTGCATAAAGAATTGAAATGCCGCAGGAGCATTGCATAATCCAAACGGCATGACCAAGTATTCAAATAAACCAAACTTTGTCCGGAATGCCGTCTTCCACTCATCCCCCTCCCGCACTCTGATCAAGTGGTATGCCCCAGTTAAGTCCAATTTCGTATATATTTTTGCCGCCCGCACCTGATCCACTAATACTGAAATTAGAGGTAAGGGAAACCTATTCTTAATGGTCACCTTAATCAATGCGCGGTAATCAATACAAGTTCGTAATGTCCCCTCTTTCTTAGGGACAAAAAACAAGGGAGAGGAGACAGGGGACGTGGAATGTCTAATGAACCCCTTCTCCAGCATTTCATCCAGATACACTCTTAAATGTTCATTTTCTGTTTCTATCAGGGCATAGATTCTGCTACAAGGCAACTTCGCCCCCTCCTCCAATTCAATGACACAATCATATGGTCTATGGGGTGGTAGTTGCTCTGCCCCACCTTTGTCAAATACTTTTGCAAACTCTCGGTATTGCAAGGGAATCCCTGCTTCCACTGCTCCTACCATTTGATCCGTTCTTTCTTGATCAACCAACCATCCCAAAGGTTCCATCTCAGATATCATGTGTCCTTGACACTTCTGCTCCGTAAACTCTTCAGTCTGCTTTTCCCAATCAATCCTGTGATTATGTTGCACTAACCAGGGCATTCCTAAAATTAAACCAAACTGTGGTGCAGCTATTAAATCAAAAGCAATGTCTTCTCTGTGACCTGATGCAAATGTCATCTGTAACTTATGCGTTTGTTGTTTGATAGGGCCAGATACTAACGGAGAACCGTCCACTGATTGGACCCCTTCCACTCTTGGTTTATCTTGTACAGGTAGTCCTAACTGGTGGGCCAATGTAATGTCCACAAAATTACCTGTGGCCCCTGAATCCACATTGCCAACACCACTTGCTTAGACATCGCCCAACATAACGTTACCAGAATATACAAATGAGATGTCTTGCTCCCAACTGTATTTGCCACTAATTTGGGGAACCTTGCTTCCTTCGGGCCTGTCACCTGAGTTCCCCCTAAGGTCGACCCAACTCTTTTCCCGCTTCCTTCTTGCCTCGTTCCCCTCCAAGATTCTTTTGCGGAGTATTAGGACAGGTACGAATAAAATGACCTGCCTGTCCACAGTACAAACACAATTTATTAAGTTTCTGTTGTTCTTTTTCTGCCTCAGATAACGGACCTCTGATACTACCAATTTGCATTGGTTCCACAGCGCTACTCCTTCCTCCTCTACTCCGGTCCAATCTCACAAACGGGACTGCTTCTGGTTTCTTCTTGTCTCCCTTTCTCTCATTCATTCTATGATCTAACCTAAGGGCTAGGTCTATCATCGCTGTACAAGTACTGGGTTGCGGTTCTGCCTGCACAATGGCATCTTTCATTTCCTCCCGTAGCCCTTGATAAAACAGTACCATCTGTTTTGCTTCTGGCCATTCAGTTTCAATCACTAATCTATTGAACTGTGTCACATATGTAACCAAATCTCGTGATCCCTGTCTTAACCCTAACAACTCCTTGTCTTGGGCCAATGAAACCTCCCGTCTATCAAACAGTCTACCAAATTCTCCTAGAAAATTATCCCAGTTATATAACAAGGGGTCATCTTTCTGTACTAAGGGCATCGCCCAGGCTGCTGCATCCCCTGTCAAATAGGATATTACAAAAGCGGTTCTGGCTTGGATGGTCTCAAACGCTGCAGGTTTGCACAAAAATTGGAGTCTACATTGGGTAAGAAAGGTCATGTATTTCCTAGGATCCCCTGAAAAACGTTCTGGTGAGGCCAATGGTACACTACTCGGTGGTTGGACAATGACCGTAGGATTGCCCCTAATGGAAGTGCCCTCCGTAGTGGAGGTACTGGGCCCCTCCAAAGGGGTACCTTGCGCTACCAACCCTTGTACCTGGGCTTTCAAGGTGGTAGCTTCCTCCCTAGCATGTGCTAATTCCAACTGAATATCCTGTAAAGCCTTTAGCACATCCGCTAAAAGTTGAGGTGTCGGGTCCATTTGGCTTAGGTGGTTGTGAGTATCCCAATTTGGGGGTGGCTTATTATGTCACAATCACACTAACTGGAAAGAAGGGAGATTGACACTCTCCCTCGAACCACGGAAGCCGAATGAACTCGACCCTCCCACCGTGGTTGGCACAGGCGCCTGAGTTAGGAAACAGGTCGCCACGTGGCAGCCAATGGGGGGAAGAGGGGTTAGGAAGAGATTGTGGATAGGGAGGGGAAATTAGGAACACCGGAAAGAGGGTAAGGAAACTCCTAAGGTGGATGGGACTGGGGAAACACCAGGAAAAAACCCTACTCTAACTCACATAGAATGAACAGAACAATCACCTGCACAATTAACATATACCTGATTCCTTAATAGCACACCTTAATACATGTACTGTATCCTGCTCTGAAATATCATTCTCATACAACACATAAGCAAGCAATATGACCACACATAAGGGAAAGCTTCCCAAAATGATTAGACAATACACATGGCCCTTCGGGCAGCGTTAGCAACATACAACATAAATGCATTTCCTTTAGTTCCTGGCACTAGTGAAATGTCGTTGTCCATATGCAGTACTTCCTGCATTAACCCACACAAGATTGGCAAAGTTCTTGAATTATACGAGTAACAAACACACTTTCGGTTTTCACACTGATTGAATTCAAAGTGATTAGGGCGTTACTTATCTCAGGTCTGGGGAGCCCGTGGGACTTCCCAGACAAATAGTGAAACAGCGGTAAATCATTCCTAGCAGTTCAGGAAATATATTGCCCTCACAAGTACTTATCTTGAGTCTGGGAGCCCTGTGGGACTTCCCAGATGAAGAACAGCAAGCGTTGTCTCTGCCGGCTACTCAGCGCCCCTCCTGCTCCTACCGCACTGTGAACACGTGCGATCAAGCGTTCCTCCTCTGTATCACGTTTCGTCGCACGCGGACGCCTTCCTCCTGTTGCCGAGCGCGGCAGCCTGACTCCTGCTCCCAATCAACAATAAGCCACACCTGCCCACTGCCGTTGCCTGCCTTTAAGCTGCCTTGATTCTTGATGCAGTACAGCTGGCAAGGCGCGCACGGGCCAAACTACAAAATAACACAAAGGAGGCTGGGAACTGAAGTTTCCTTGTCCTTCCAGCACATAATGTCTCAATAGGTGTATTTTAGCACTCCATGCCTGTGCCAACCCTGATTCCTGACACTCTCTGTATATGGTTACACAAATGATGCACCACACTTCTGGTCAAATCACAAATGGTTTTCCTATCCCCATTAATGTGTGCTATAAAATTGTTCCCAGCTTAAATTTCTTTTTTTGAGTCAAGTACAAGTATTCTGCATGGATTCAAGGGTTTGCCAAATAGGAATTCAATTAGTCATATGTGCCATTGGACAAGTACATGCCTTTGTATACCATGTCACGGCCCTTAACACTTCAAATACATTCTTAGTACCACAATAGGCAGTTCCCTGTGACTAGAAAAATACTAGTCTTTCCAATTTTGACCTTGTGCCACAGAGGACTCCTTGGTGTAGAACGGGAATTATGGGCAGAAGTTGGGTTCAGGTATTTGGGCATACATGTAACCAGACAAGTTATTTCCTTAATGGCTTCAAATATTCGGTCTAAAGTTGCAGAGATTCAGGTTTTATACCTGAAATGGGAGAGGTTGAATCTGATGTTATGAGGGAAATTTAATGTAGTCAAGAGGTCCCTGCTTCCTAAACTATTATATATATTTATTATGCTCCCTCTTCCTCTGTCAAGCGATCTGCTTTGTGATATATGTTGGGGTGTCTGCAATTACTTATGGAGAGATGATGGGAGATCAAGGATCCCTAAAGATCTTCTCATGAGGCCTGTACACTTGGGTGGCTTTGGTTTCCCTAATATGAGTCTATATCATAAAGCCTTCTCATTACATATCTTACATTTCTGGTTGACGATGATGTTGCTGATTGCCCTAACTGGGTTACTATCGGGAACGTTTCTGTCCGCCCTCACCCCCTGGACTGCCTAATTAGTATTGATAAGAAGCTTGCCATTGACCAGACCTTGCCATTTATTAAACGCATTTTGATGGAACAGAAGAAGAGTTGCGATACTTGTGGTGTGTAGTATCTTTTGAGCCTGGATTCTTCTCTGTGGAAAAACCTAGCTATACAAATTGATAATCGCACCTTCTACTGGACATCATGACAATCATCATGTATTGGAAACCGGAGCAAGTTCACAACAGTTTTTTCCATGCTAACCTTCATATTCCTCCCGTCCAAATATAAGTTGTGAGCTTCAGAGGTTCACCATTATCATGAGCTCTGCGATCTTTTCGAGACTTTGTTTTTGCCCTGAATGCCTCTTTACATAGTTCCCCCTTTGTTTTACATCTGGTCAAGAGCGCGCCTCTTTCTGCTTCATTTTTGTACAAGCTTCTTGCTCCAATGGGTCTTAACACTGCTTCTGAACATAGTAGGGCTGTATGGTGCTCAGATTTGGGATTTGAGATTTCTGATGGTGAATGAAATTGTATATGTACAGGATCATTAAGCCTGACCTGGATCTGAGGTTTACCCGACAGCGGATGTGGCACTGTATTTATTGCCCCCCCCCCCTGAAAAATGAGACTGTAAACTTATTCAGATGCTACATGCTGGAATTGCAAATCAGATGGTGGGACCATTCTGCATAGGTTTTGGCGATGTCCAAAAATTAGATCATCTGGGATGATGCCCTCCAATGCATGGACCTCATGTTGGATCTTCTGTTTCCCCGTAACCCTTTACTATGTGTGTTGGGCTTGTTTCTGATTGGGTTTCATCTGTCCATTGGCTTACTCTTCTTCTGGACCTGCAGAGCCCTTTTGATGGCCAAGAAACACATTTTAAAATGCTGCAAGTGTGACTTTAGGCCACCTGCGGATGACTGGCTGCATAACTTGTTGATTCTTTCGTGTAGAGAAAGGGTAATTTATCAGGTTATGAAAAAAGTAGACAAATACTCTGACATTTGGAAAAATTGTAATGAGTTTTACGCTTAAGGCACCCACCTTTTTTTTCTTTTCCACTGCTCCCTTTGTATATAGGAAAACTATTACAGATGAATATGTATTCTATTCTTGATGTTTTAATGTTTACTTGTTTGAAACTCTATTGTTGTTGATTGTATTATATTGAAAATGTAATAGCAGATATTTTTAAAAAATGAAATCCCACCTCATGGAAGCATATGGTACACATCATAAGCACACTGTTCTAGTCTAATTTCTGTGCATCACTGTTCATATGTGTTGGGCTTGTTCTCGCGTTAACAAAGTTAATGATCTATAGATATGGCATACTGCTGTGAACACAGAAACAATACATGCTAAATGGATCAGACAAACGTTTACTTTTTAAAAACCACCATATCATACCACAGTATGAAAGCTGATAGCCTGAACAGTACCATCAAACTAATCTTGACACATGTTATTTTTTATAATCCATGGCACTTGCTGCTTTGAAATAGGCCGGGGTGTGGTGGACCCTTGCAAGGTATGTACCAGTGCAACTACCAATGTTTCACTCTCACAAAGTCTTCACTGCAGTTTCAACAAGTCACTACTATATATGCTTTTGATCCACCCGTTGGAAAGAATCAGAACATACAATAGCAGTCTTGCACAGGAACACGGATCACCTTGCAAAGTATTGTGGTATCACCCACAGAGGTATCTATTCCAACACATTTGCATTCACCTATCATTAATATGCATAGCATGGACATTATAATTATAGTATGTGAACAATTTGTTAGCCAATGATATGTACAAATACTACACCAGTTTATTGTATTGAATGCCCAAACTTTATTCCATACATTATACAAATATGCCTCAGGAGGAGTTGATAACGAAATAGGCTTTCAAAGGAGTCCACAAAACAGTAAGAAATGTAACAAAAACCACAAGCATATTCATTTAAATCGGTTATTTAAATGGTCAACGATCGAAGACTTCAGAGAGCATTCTTTTTGTGCAATGGCTTTGGCAAATAATTCTGCATATAGCCTAAATCATGTTTTAAGGCCGCGGCACTCCATTGCTGTTATCATAAAGATACAATCGTGCCTGAACTCAAATGGTACTTATTTAAAAACTGGCTTGGCTTCCCCATTCTCTTTTGTTTGCTGAAGTTCAATCAGTAATGCAATTCTCCACTACCTTCCTTTCCGATTGCATCACCAACAGTTCTTGCCTGTTGCCTAACCACGTTTTCAATATGTGCCAACATTGCTAAGCATGTACTCGCCGCCATGCCATCGAAGCAGAAATGTAATGTTGCGCTCACCTGATATCCCCAGGGGCGTCTGGAAGGCTGAGGTCTGGGACCCTGTATGCGTAGTTGCCCAGTACTGAATAATGAATCTGCAAATACAGAAGGGAGGATTTGTGATAACTGTCTCTAATAGGTGAATCTCCCACATCCCTCTGACCGATTCCCTTCCCACTGGGTTCTTTTCTCACCTTAGCTATTTGTAGGGTGAGCTATCCGTCCTGTGTTTCGTGTGCAGGGGCACTTGACGTTTGTTGGCGAGCTGCCCGAGTTGCTTCACTGGTGCAGTACGCCTTCCTTGGGCCCAGGCCTGCTGTGACCCCGAATCTTCTGGTAGGCAGGTAGGTTTGTTAATTGTAAGTCTTTGTTCTGTTTATGGTGGGAATTTGTTAATGTCTTTATCTCCTTCTTTTCAGGTGCGAAGGTCTTGATGCTGGCATGCCGGATGGAGAGGCACGTTTTCTAGGTAAGAGAAAGCGCGAAGCACAGCACCTTTATTGTCTTTTAAAGCTAACCTGTGTTTTCTTCTTCTTGTTTGTTTGTTTATTTGTTTGTTTGTTTGTTTGTTTTATTCACTTGTTATGCGCACCGGACCCGTGGATAACAGGGCACAGCAATAATAAGAAGATACAAGACTTACATGGTTACAAAGAATAATATTCAATGTATATATATACATAATTACAATATATACATATGAATCTACAGTGTACAGGGTATGGTTTATCAGATATAGTACATATGTAGTGTGCCTGATAGGGCACTGACGAGAACATGTTACAGATATATAGATACAGGTAAGATAAGCCAGATTTGTCGCAGGTAGTTGTGGCTAGTGGTAGGAGACAGTAGTAGGTGACGCAGGTCGACTAGAGGTCGGTAGCCGTGAGGTGTTGAATTACATTTTTTCTAAAGAGGAGGTAAGGTTGATTTACTCTCATGGTTTGTGGCAGTTGGTTCCAGGTTTTGGCAGCCTTTACAAGGAAACTATTACCACCAATCGTAGTCAGTCTGGACTTAGGAATTGTCAGGCGATTAGAGTTTGCAGCTCTGGTCGGTCTAACAGAGATTTTCCTATGAAGTTTGTCTGTCAGGTATCTAGGGGTGGAGTTATTAAAGGCTTTATGGGTTAGAGAAAGCAACTTTAGTTGTATTTTGTTATCAGTGGACAGCCATTTGTGTTGGCGTCTGATGGAGGAGATGTGAATTCTTTTATTTATACCCAGTGCTGCTCTCAGGGCATTATTTTGTAGTGTTTGTAGTCTTTGAATGATTGTTTTATTAGCTCCGGAGTATAATGCATTGCAGTAAATAATTCTGGAGGATATTAGAGCTCTGGCCAGGATAAAGCACCTGTCATTAGAGTGGAAAGGCTTACCGGCTCTTTTCAGCTTACAAGTATAGGCCGTGGTAGAGGCTGAGGATTTTACCTGTTTATCAAGTGATAGGGTAGAATCAAGGTAGAATACAAGGGTTTTTACTTCCTTGGAGACTTGGATGATATTCCCATCTACGTTAAAGCAGGAGAATTCCTGGCCTATTTTTTTTATATTAGTGTGGGTACCCAGGATTATCAACTCAGTCTTATTATCGTTAAGGCAGAGGCCATGAGTGGCCATCCATGCCTGGATGATAAGATAAAGCTTGTTCACCAATTCCGTGTCATTGATATGATCCCCAGAAAGCGGGAGGAGGATCTGTGTATCATCTGCATAGTTTGTGTAGGTGATACTTAGATGGTCCAGATCATTGAACAGGGGCTTAGTGAAGATGGTATATAGAGTTGGGGAGACACAGGATCCCTGGGGGACACCGCATGAGATGGGGATGGGATCTGCAGCTGCTGATGGTGAGAAGACCCTCATAGTTCTTTCACTTAGGAATGGCTCAATCCATTTGATGGCCTCAGAGGAGAAATGGGCAGCAGAGTCCAAGTGTCTGCAGAGGACTTTGTGATCCACTAAATCGAAGGCCGCTGAAAGGTCCAGGAGTAGCAAAAGTATTGTCCCCCCTTTATCTCTCAGCTCGTCGATTTGGGATTTTAAATCAATTAGGGCCGTTTCTGTTCCGTGTAAGGGACGGAAGCCGGATTGTCTCTCTCCTAAAGGTTTGTGAGATTCTAGATGCTTTTGAATCTGGTTGTATGCAGCTTTGTCCAGAATCTTGAGTAGAAACAGTACTGTGGTAATGGGATGGTAGTTGGTGGGGATGAGGGGGTCTAGAGTCTGCTTCTTAAGGAGAGGGAGCACCCATGACTGTTTGAGGTTGGCAGGGATGGTGCCTGAGGCAAAGGAGGCGTTGATCAGTTTAGTGATAAAGGGAGATAGTTCTTTGGTGGCATCTTTTATTAGTTGTACGTGGCAGATGTCCCCTTTACAGTTAGTGGGTTTGAGCGAGAGGATAATTTGTTCTACTTCCAGGGTAGACATTTTGTGAAAGGTATTGTTATGAGCCACAGGAGGACTATTGGTCTGGGGGATTTGAGTGGATCCTGGATATTCAGAGTTTCTTTTTTTAACTGAATTTTATTTTGGAGTGTCGTAATTTTGTTTGCTAGGGCATGTTGGATATCTGTGCACCAGGACTTGTCTTTGGTACAGGTGTCCTGTAAGGCTATTGGAGACTCAAGTTCTTTTAGTATGGAGAAGAGCTCTTTCATACTGGAATTAGATTTGGCTATAAATAAAATATTCATGTTTTTCAATGATTTTCTTTTCTGTATGATTTGAACTGTGATTTTGAATTTAGGGGCCCCTCTCCCTGTCTTGTTGCCGGTCACCTCCTTAACTTGAGTTTCATTTCCGCTGACACATTTTTTGTTCACTACAAGGAAATGGGATGGAATGATACATTCCACTAGGGACAGACACTAAATGGACCGATATTAGTGACATGCAAGCTCACAATTGCAACCCCAGAGATGGACCACCCAAATGCTCTTCTAACCCTGAGTGGGATAGCTGAGCTCTGTGAAATGAGTCAGATGTTCCTGTGAAAAACAATGGCCGTCAGGCTCTCCTTCTGAGGACAAGACATGAAATGAGCCATGTGGCAAAAGCACGCTTATGACATAAGGAAATGGAATGGGGAAATGCATTCCACTAGGCATAGACACTACATGAACCGATATTAATCACGTGCAAACTCTGAATTGTAACCCCATAGGCAAACCTCCCTAATGCACAAAGAAACTCGGAGTGGCACACCTGTGCTCCATGAGATGTATCAGGGGTTGTGAAAAACCTGTCTGTCTCAGTCTCCATCTGTGGCAAGAATTGAATCGGGCTAGGAATAAATATGATGCTAGCACATGTGATGGGGTGCTACATTCTACTAAGCCTAGACACTACCATGACAAATATTAGCGACATTCCCACTCAATTGTAGACAACTTAATGGAATTAACACTAATGAGCAAAGCAACTGTAACTGCCATAAATGTGTCGGATGGTAACTGACAAGCACTGGCCAAACACAACCTTTCCTGCATACACGAAATTAAATGAGCCTTGTGGCAAAGGCATAGTTATGACATGAGCAAATGGGAGGGGCGATGCCTTCCACTCAGCCTAGACACACTGACTGATAGTCTAGACATGCATACTCTCAATTGTAGCCTCCAACATGGAACTCCCTGACACACAAAACAACCCTCTGCTGCATGCTTGCACTCCATGTGATGCATTGGAGGGTGCAGTGAAAGCACTGGACATCCCAGTCTCTTCCTGTGCCAAACAAATGAGCCAAGATGCAATTATGACACATGCAAATATGCTGCGGTACTATTTTCTGCTTGGCATAGACACTACCAAGACAGATATCAGTGACATGGCTGCTCTCAATTTAATTTAATCATTTCTGAAAGATCCATCAGAAATGATTAAATTAAAGGTACTTAAACTCACCGAGGAAGGAAACCAATTGGGGTTCCTTTCCACTAAAGAGGTTGAATTCATCAACCTCTCGGAAGATCGCATACCTTTATTTTACATTATGCCTAAAATACATAAAGACATTGAGAACCCCCCAGGACGACCTATAGTCTCGGGATGTGGTTCATTACTTGAACCCCTGTCGAAATATATTGATTTTTTCATTAAACCACTGGCGATGGCCATGCCCACTTTTCTCCTTGACTCAAGAGATGTTATTAATTTGGTGGAAACAAAAGCATTTGATCCCAGCACTCAAATTCTAGTCACGCTTGATATTGAAGCGCTTTATACAAATATCCCTCAGGATAGAGCAGTGGAGAGCCTGCGCATAATGCTAGACCGGCGCGTGCAACCACACTTGGTTCCCACAGAATTCCTATGTAAAGCAGCAGAGTTAGTTCTTAAGAATAGTTTCTTTAAATTTAAGGAGGAATTCTTCTTGCAATGTAAAGGGACAGCAATGGGGTGTACTTTTGCACCCAACCTTGCCATTATTTTCATGGCACTTTTGGAGGAAGAAAAAATTCTGTCAACATTCAACCCATTTAGGGGTCAAATCAAGGTATACCGTCGATATATCGACGACATATTTATGATTTGGGAAGGCTCATCAACATCATTGACTTCATTTGTTCAATGGCTTAATGAGATAGACTTAGATATTCATTTTACTTTTGAATATTCAGTATACAGAATTCCTTTCTTGGATTTATCTATCTTTGTCAAAGAAGGGCATCTCTGTACAGAATTACATAGAAAACCCACAGAGAGAAATACTACGTTGAAATACGAGAGCCAACATCCAGCTAGTTTACTTTGTAACTTACCATATGGGATGTTCTTACGGCTGCGCCGTAATTGCACAGATATCGCAGATTTTGCTAAACATGCAGCGATTTTGGAAAAAAGACTATTAGAACGGGGATATCCAAAGAAACTTATAAAAAATTCCAAAAAGAGAGCTCGATATACCAACCGAGATCTTCTATTGACACCTAAGCGAGACATTGAAAAGAAAGATGAACTAGTATGTGTCTCAACCTTTTGTCAACATAGCAATGCTATTAGAGGTATTATTCTAAAAAACTGGCGAATCCTTAACACTTCAGGAACATCTATACCCAGACCTCTATTTGCTTTCAAAAAAGGTAAAAATTTGAAGCAAAAGATTACTCGTGCCAGTAGAACTTTTCCTAAAGTGCATACAATTCGCGATACTAATTCCAACCCAGTGGTGGGACACTACCCTTGTACTTCATGTGTCGCATGTAAGTTTTCTAAAAAAACTATGTCATTTGAATCACAGACTAGAAAGTGGACCCTCCGCACTTTTACCACTTGTAAAAGTAAGAATGTCATTTATGCCATTCGCTGCCCATGTCAGTTGTTTTATGTAGGCAAAACAACTAGAGAAGTGAGTACCCGCATTAACGAACACCGTTCTAAGATTAGAACTCGAAACCTCAATGCTCCAATGGTAATCCATTTTATTGAGATGGGTCATACGGCTGACCAGGTGGAATGGTTTTGCATAGAAAAAGTATATGCACAAAATCAATCCCAACTATTAAAAAACTTAGATTACAAAGAACAAATGTGGATATTTAATCTAAAAACACTAACATTGGGCCTTAATACCCTGGAACCATGGAACTCGAGTAACTAAACACTACTCGCCACAATATCTGACATATTTGGACCGTTCTAATCTTAAGAAAGGCATTAAATGTTGTTTTTACAATATTTTCAGCACTCATTATAATGTGCATAAACTAAAATCTTGCCCATACATGACAGAGATCGTCTTTTTCTAAATGTTTTGCCACAGTGTGCGTTATTTCCATATCTGTCATGCTCTAATTACGGTCTTTTCCTCACGATCGTGTGGACATGTCGTGTAGTACACCATTTTGTTGCTCAATTTTGCGTGTCTTTCTTCTAAGATCGTATGGCCACGCAGCACGTAGACCAGTTCAGTTTGTGGTCACGTGGTTGACTACGTGATCACATGATGCTTTCCACGCGTATATTAACATCTTTGAAACGGTGATACTCTGTTGCACGCTACTTTCAATTGGACCCAGCTGCTATACGGGTGACTAGCTGCCGCGAGAACCGGAGAGTTCCTTCGCTTAAGGTAAATACTCAGCTGCATGGGTGTTCTTTCGAATCGTTTTTTGCCTTTACTACATACAGAAAGGAGCCCCATATCTTTGGGTCTTCTATAGGCGATACCCCAGCAAAGTAAATTCGTGTGAAGTCAGATAGATTGAGCAATTTTAGTTTAAATTTCCAAAAAAGTAATCTTTTCAGTAAGCTAAATTCGATTAACCATAATTAGATATTGCACATATTAGCTGGTTTTGGTTTATGCACTTAATTTATTAATTTGCAGTAGCTTCCGTTTGAGTCTAGTGAATGATATAATTGTAAGAACAATTGGGTACTTTTTCACACACTTAAATGTTTGTGTCGTGTTTAGGCCCATATAATATCAGGCGCAGCCCTCCCTGGATCCGGGGATTCATCTTCACATCTATGGCGGCGGGCTCAACGAGTGTTTGGACATTCCTGGTAAGACCTGTTAGCTCACCCTTGTACATTTTAATTTATGATCTGTACAGTGGGAGCCAATTGTGTAAATGTTTGTTTACACTTTGCAGAGAAGAACTTTGGTGTTCACGCACTTAAAATAACTGCAGGAACTTCGACTGGGACGTTGTTATCTAGTGTATACAAGTGGACCCAGTGTTTAATTAAAGGCAAAGACGTACAGCCTTTTACTATATGAATGAAGGTTAGTTTATACTTATATTCTTTGCGGTCATGCCCTTACACCACTGGTACAATCTTAAGTATGTGACTTTTGTGTTCTATTCACGGGCCGCAATAGTGAAGGTTTTATACATTGGCCTTGTCATTTGTGTGTATATCTGTGACTCTGCTTATGACCTGGTTTTACATCGTATCTGCCTCCCAGAGACACCAATATAAGAGGGTAGCACGACTTTCTACCAGACACCTCAGGCCCATCCCAGAGTTACCACGGGGTGGCAGCAGGCTCTTGTACATGATTACCCATTGTTTTATTTAATTTTTTAATTTTTTCATTATATATATCAATTTTATTATTGATGTTATATGTTCTCTTTCCAAGTTTAGGGGTTTCATATTTTGATGTGTCCCATCTGTGTTTCTTTCTTTTCCTTATGTTAGAATATACTTTTGTACTCCTGATGAAGACGTCACTACACTAAAGTATATACGTCGAAACCGGTTGAGTTTGGACTAAGATGAGGTCGTGGTCAAAAAATTCTGGGACCCATCTCAATCACTTATGCCACTGATGTTACCTGTTGTGGCTCTGATTTCATACTCTTTTCTATAAATATTTCAGATGAATTAACTGTGATGAATTCCTTATAGATTTTACATTGTATATTGATTGGTGTTTAGTATGAGTGGTTTGTCTAATGGATGGATGAGGTTGTATGCTTGGATGAGTGAATAAGATGAATTTTATTATATAGATGTGTTCTTTTTAATAAAAGTTGTTTCCTGCTATGTAAATTGTTTTCACAAGTGCAGATTTAATCACGATTTGGTTGATATATTAAATTAATATCAGGTTCAATAAAATCCTTGATACCATACTTCTTGAATCGTTTCCTTTGGATGTCTTTCCGTTATCCAAATCTAAAGTAATACTCCCATCCAAAGTGTGGGGTCCCCTGTGTCTTTCAGAGAAACACATATTTCCAGCCCTTGGCTGTACAGGTTATATATATATTCTTTAACACTGTAATGTTTTTTCCTATTTAGGATAGTTTAACTTTTTTCACATTTATTGCACTGGGTGTGTCATTTTGGTGTACTCCGGACTGGTGGATTTTCCCCAGGTCATGGCAGAAACAGATACCATCTCCTTTTCGGAGGCACAGATAACAGAACTTATTCAAGGTCCATCATTCTTTGAAAATTTACAATTACCAATATCAAATCAAGGCGCCACAGGAGATGCCCTTCTGAATTTAAAGAAGAAGCAATTCCGCACAGAAATGCATGGCCATATACTTAAGGAATATTTGAGATCCAGCATTATTCCACAAGGTCTACAGGTTAAAATTATCCCATGCCTTTTTCTGGATGATAATGACTATAAAGTGGCTTTCAGTCAAGTTGCGACCAAATGCAGCCGTGATTTACTAGTATTAACCATAACTACAGCCCAAAGAGTTAGTGGGAAGATACAAGAAACGTTGGCTGAGCAAGAAAAATCTTTTTTGACAAACACTCTGATTGTGGAATCTAAACAAAAGTTTGAACAGATTGAAAAATCTTTTCAGGAATTCAAGAAGCTTACTATTGAAAAAAAGACTAATAAACTTAAAAAGGATATTTCATTATTTAAGAAAGAATTGGTGTATCCCTATCTAGCAGAAGATTTTAATCCCCAGACGGCTTGGAAAACTAATACTAATTGGAATATGGGACCCAATAATACAAATAAAAAAAGATGGGTGACATTTTCAGATACTTCTTCCAGTAATTCAGGCAATGAGGAATCGAGCAATCAAGCCTCGGGTAACCACCCTTTTCGAGGAAGGGGCGGCCGAAGAGGCCGCAGAAATATCTCCCAAGGTCAAATGACACACAACATGCCGATGCAGAGCACTCCGGGACAAGGGATGATGCACCGGGATTTCCAGACCCGGAATCGAGCGTACAGGTGGTAAATGAAACAATGCCAATCTTTAATTTATCCTCCCGTACATTAACACCTGCGGAAACATCAATTCTTAAATGTGGTCTATCTTTTGTTCCTACTCAAAATCCAAGCGCAATGTCAATCATAAGTGAAGTAAAAGGTTTTTTGCGTAAAGTGAGATTAAAGTTCTTCTTTTCGAATAATATGATTCCTAGAGAACCTAATATCTCAGGCTTTTCAAGACCTTCCACTTTTACCCCCAACTCTAATGATCTGCCCTCAGAGGTTTTGATCTTTGAAAAATTAGTTCTCAAAGAAATAGAAAAAGTTATCCGCCACCCAAGAAACCGACAAGGACCCAATTTGAGGCTTTCCGAGTTCGAAGCTATTGAGAGATTAGCCTCGGATCAGTCCATAGTCATCAAGGCTGCAGATAAGGGTGGTGGGATAGTTGTCTGGGATGCTGATCGCTATGATCAAGAAGCCCTGAGACTTCTACACATCCCTGGGCACTATTCTAATTTAATGAAAGATCCATCAGAAATGATTAAATTAAAGGTACTTAAACTCACCGAGGAAGGAAACCAATTGGGGTTCCTTTCCACTAAAGAGGTTGAATTCATCAACCTCTCGGAAGATCGCATACCTTTATTTTACATTATGCCTAAAATACATAAAGACATTGAGAACCCCCTAGGACGACCTATAGTCTCGGGATGTGGTTCATTACTTGAACCCCTGTCGAAATATATTGATTTTTTCATTAAACCACTGGCGATGGCCACGCCCACTTTTCTCCTTGACTCAAGAGATGTTATTAATTTGGTGGAAACAAAAGCATTTGATCCCAGCACTCAAATTCTAGTCACGCTTGATATTGAAGCGCTTTATACAAATATCCCTCAGGATAGAGCGGTGGAGAGCCTGCGCATAATGCTAGACCGGCGCGTGCAACCACACTTGGTTCCCACAGAATTCCTATGTAAAGCAGCAGAGTTAGTTCTTAAGAATAGTTTCTTTAAATTTAAGGAGGAATTCTTCTTGCAATGTAAAGGGACAGCAATGGGGTGTACTTTTGCACCCAACCTTGCCATTATTTTCATGGCACTTTTGGAGGAAGAAAAAATTCTGTCAACATTCAACCCATTTAGGGGTCAAATCAAGGTATACCGTCGATATATCGACGACATATTTATGATTTGGGAAGGCTCATCAACATCATTGACTTCATTTGTTCAATGGCTTAATGAGATAGACTTAGATATTCATTTTACTTTTGAATATTCAGTATACAGAATTCCTTTCTTGGATTTATCTATCTTTGTCAAAGAAGGGCATCTCTGTACAGAATTACATAGAAAACCCACAGAGAGAAATACTACGTTGAAATACGAGAGCCAACATCCAGCTAGTTTACTTTGTAACTTACCATATGGGATGTTCTTACGGCTGCGCCGTAATTGCACAGATATCGCAGATTTTGCTAAACATGCAGCGATTTTGGAAAAAAGACTATTAGAACGGGGATATCCAAAGAAACTTATAAAAAATTCCAAAAAGAGAGCTCGATATACCAACCGAGATCTTCTATTGACACCTAAGCGAGACATTGAAAAGAAAGATGAACTAGTATGTGTCTCAACCTTTTGTCAACATAGCAATGCTATTAGAGGTATTATTCTAAAAAACTGGCGAATCCTTAACACTTCAGGAACATCTATACCCAGACCTCTATTTGCTTTCAAAAAAGGTAAAAATTTGAAGCAAAAGATTACTCGTGCCAGTAGAACTTTTCCTAAAGTGCATACAATTCGCGATACTAATTCCAACCCAGTGGTGGGACACTACCCTTGTACTTCATGTGTCGCATGTAAGTTTTCTAAAAAAACTATGTCATTTGAATCACAGACTAGAAAGTGGACCCTCCGCACTTTTACCACTTGTAAAAGTAAGAATGTCATTTATGCCATTCGCTGCCCATGTCAGTTGTTTTATGTAGGCAAAACAACTAGAGAAGTGAGTACCCGCATTAACGAACACCGTTCTAAGATTAGAACTCGAAACCTCAATGCTCCAATGGTAATCCATTTTATTGAGATGGGTCATACGGCTGACCAGGTGGAATGGTTTTGCATAGAAAAAGTATATGCACAAAATCAATCCCAACTATTAAAAAACTTAGATTACAAAGAACAAATGTGGATATTTAATCTAAAAACACTAACATTGGGCCTTAATACCCTGGAACCATGGAACTCGAGTAACTAAACACTACTCGCCACAATATCTGACATATTTGGACCGTTCTAATCTTAAGAAAGGCATTAAATGTTGTTTTTACAATATTTTCAGCACTCATTATAATGTGCATAAACTAAAATCTTGCCCATACATGACAGAGATCGTCTTTTTCTAAATGTTTTGCCACAGTGTGCGTTATTTCCATATCTGTCATGCTCTAATTACGGTCTTTTCCTCACGATCGTGTGGACGTGTCGTGTAGTACACCATTTTGTTGCTCAATTTTGCGTGTCTTTCTTCTAAGATCGTATGGCCACGCAGCACGTAGACCAGTTCAGTTTGTGGTCACGTGGTTGACTACGTGATCACATGATGCTTTCCACGCGTATATTAACATCTTTGAAACGGTGATACTCTGTTGCACGCTACTTTCAATTGGACCCAGCTGCTATACGGGTGACTAGCTGCCGCGAGAACCGGAGAGTTCCTTCGCTTAAGGTAAATACTCAGCTGCATGGGTGTTCTTTCGAATCGTTTTTTGCCTTTACTACATACAGAAAGGAGCCCCATATCTTTGGGTCTTCTATAGGCGATACCCCAGCAAAGTAAATTCGTGTGAAGTCAGATAGATTGAGCAATTTTAGTTTAAATTTCCAAAAAAGTAATCTTTTCAGTAAGCTAAATTCGATTAACCATAATTAGATATTGCACATATTAGCTGGTTTTGGTTTATGCACTTAATTTATTAATTTGCAGTAGCTTCCGTTTGAGTCTAGTGAATGATATAATTGTAAGAACAATTGGGTACTTTTTCACACACTTAAATGTTTGTGTCGTGTTTAGGCCCATATAATATCAGGCGCAGCCCTCCCTGGATCCGGGGATTCATCTTCACATCTATGGCGGCGGGCTCAACGAGTGTTTGGACATTCCTGGTAAGACCTGTTAGCTCACCCTTGTACATTTTAATTTATGATCTGTACAGTGGGAGCCAATTGTGTAAATGTTTGTTTACACTTTGCAGAGAAGAACTTTGGTGTTCACGCACTTAAAATAACTGCAGGAACTTCGACTGGGACGTTGTTATCTAGTGTATACAAGTGGACCCAGTGTTTAATTAAAGGCAAAGACGTACAGCCTTTTACTATATGAATGAAGGTTAGTTTATACTTATATTCTTTGCGGTCATGCCCTTACACCACTGGTACAATCTTAAGTATGTGACTTTTGTGTTCTATTCAACGGCCGCAATAGTGAAGGTTTTATACATTGGCCTTGTCATTTGTGTGTATATCTGTGACTCTGCTTATGACCTGGTTTTACATCGTATCTGCCTCCCAGAGACACCAATATAAGAGGGTAGCACTACTTTCTACCAGACACCTCAGGCCCATCCCAGAGTTACCACGGGGTGGCAGCAGGCTCTTGTACATGATTACCCATTGTTTTATTTAATTTTTTAATTTTTTCATTATATATATCAATTTTATTATTGATGTTATATGTTCTCTTTCCAAGTTTAGGGGTTTCATATATTGATGTGTCCCATCTGTGTTTCTTTCTTTTCCTTATGTTAGAATATACTTTTGTACTCCTGATGAAGACGTCACTACACTAAAGTATATACGTCGAAACCGGTTGAGTTTGGACTAAGATGAGGTCGTGGTCAAAAAATTCTGGGACCCATCTCAATCACTTATGCCACTGATGTTACCTGTTGTGGCTCTGATTTCATACTCTTTTCTATAAATATTTCAGATGAATTAACTGTGATGAATTCCTTATAGATTTTACATTGTATATTGATTGGTGTTTAGTATGAGTGGTTTGTCTAATGGATGGATGAGGTTGTATGCTTGGATGAGTGAATAAGATGAATTTTATTATATAGATGTGTTCTTTTTAATAAAAGTTGTTTCCTGCTATGTAAATTGTTTTCACAAGTGCAGATTTAATCACGATTTGGTTGATATATTAAATTAATATCAGGTTCAATAAAATCCTTGATACCATACTTCTTGAATCGTTTCCTTTGGATGTCTTTCCGTTATCCAAATCTAAAGTAATACTCCCATCCAAAGTGTGGGGTCCCCTGTGTCTTTCAGAGAAACACATGCTCTCAATTTAAAACCATAAAAGAAGTCACAGTAATGAGCAAAGCAACTGTGACAGGCGTTCACGTGTCAAGTGCAATGTGTTGGTGGGTAAGGCCAGTCTCTTATTTTCCTGTGGACAGAAATGAAATGAGCCATCTAGCAAAGCTACTGTTATCACAAGAACCAAAGCACACCTAAATGCCCTGCAATGCACTGGATGCCCCGGTCTCCTCCTATGGCAAATAAATGAAATCATCGTCGAAGAGGCAAACACACAGGTTTGACATCAGCACATTTTATGGGTCAGTACAAACCAACCGGCCTAGACACTAGACAGATACCAGTCACATGCCTGCTCTCAATTGTAACATTAGCGATGAACTCCCAAATGCACAAAGAAACCATGAGTGGCATACCACTCGGTCATCCCAATCCCCTCATGTTACGAAATAAAAATGTATTTTGCATGTGGTCCAGGGTCAATGCAGAATCACTGCATTTCAGTGAAATTAGATTAGCCGCCTGGCGCAGAATAAATGTGTTTCGGTGAGAGTAGATTGCCCGCCTTCTTTGGGACAGAACTAGCAAGTCTTTTTCAAATAGTGTTTCAAAATCCAGAAAAGCTCCTGAGCCACCAAATTCCTGTATCACCAAATACCAGGCGGCAGAACACCAACTACAAAACCCTGGGTGAACTAAGTGAACAACCAGGAGAAATGTTTCTTATCAATGTCCCAAAAGACATTTAGGCCAAATACCACAGTGTAGCCAAGAAAGAAAACATACAGTGGGAGGGAAGGTCCCAAATAACTGGGGACAAATAGATAGATGGGAAATAGAAGAGCACAGTGGTTCAGACGAAAGGTTGGAGGTATGTACAGAGACAGAGATCTGTCCCTGTCAGGTGTACATCTCTCAGCCTGGGATGGGAGTCCTACAAGGGTTAACACCAGAGCCAGCCTTGCTCCAAAGGATGTGTGTAGGAGTTGAGAGGGACCCAGTTCTTGCTACTTCCCCTTGTGCCTGGTTGCATGACAACAGTAACGCTGTGTACGACCCCATGACAGCACAGCCCAGTTTTCCCAGTGTCTTTCTCTTTGTTGCCTAGAGCAGGCACATTTGTCAGCCTTGCCATAAGCACTGCCACCAAAAGACTGCCATATGGCAAGGATGCCAAACAACCAAGAGCTTGAAGAAACAGTGAAACCTCCTGGAAGCAGGATCAGCCAACTCCTAGGGGCTAGAGGGCCAGGGAGTGGTAAGGCAGCAAGTTCAGACAGCACAAGGAGAGCATATCATACTCACAACACACCGTTCCAAGACTTGGCACGGAGCACACAGTGTGACCTACATTTAACTCACCGATTCAGTGGCTGAGATGTGGCGTCCTTTACAAACCAGAATTTCCCTGCAGGGAAATCCTAAAATGAACTGCAACATTAACTTTGGAGGACCGACATTGGGGGAGACAGGTGGCCTCATTTTGAAGGCTTTGATATTTGTACTTCCTTCTCAGGAAAAATAGCAATCAGTAGTTGCCCCAGGAAACGAGAAAATGAAACTTCCCAGGGAAAGAGTGGGATAAAAGGGAGGATTGGAAACAGGAAGGGCTGGGTTATTCAGGTAATGTTAAGTGAGGACCAAGAGACTGGGGGGGGTGGAACAGAGGAACATGGATGAGACTTGTTGAAGGAGTGTGCAAGGTGAGGTACTGATTGGTGGGAGAGAGTAGGACTGAAGTTTGAATGCGCATGACAGAAGAGTGGTTATAATAGAAGAGCGAGAGAATAGAGTGCAAAGAGAGTGATTGGGGAAGTGAAAGGATGGTGACTGGGGGAGAGTGTGTGGGCAGATTGAGTAGTAGATGTTGTGTAATTAGGGGATTCATTGTAGTGTGGATATGGATGTAGTAGAGTAGAGAGGGGCACATCAGTGGTGTGGAGAGGTGAGAGAAATAGAGGTAGGAGAGAGGAGAGAGAGGAGTTAGAAATGACATCAGGAGGTGGAGGTAGACAGTATAGAGAGGAACATCGGAGGGATAGAAGATAACGTGTCAGAGAGTGAGGGGGAGATGGTGGGTGGAGTAGGAAGGAGGAAATAGAAACAGGTAAGGGAGAATGACAGCAAGACCTATGGAGAAGAGTAGTAGGGAGTGTAAGGGTGAGAGCAAGTGGGGCCTGGGTATCTAAAAGGTACCAAAGATCCAACCTAAATCAACCCCTGGATCATAGAGCAGGGACCACCTACATTGCCCCCCGAGGGAGACTTAGACAGATAAGGTGTTTGCATGTATGGCATCACCTTTAGCAAGACAGTCTTTAGATAGTAGGGGTTACTGCTCTAGTGACCATACTGGGGTTGGGTGACACCTGGGTTAGGGAGGCATTGCCCTCAGAAAGCCCCTTGTCTTCTAAGGAAATGAAAAGGCTGGAACTTTCCTCAAGAGTTGGTGTGTTTTTGAGGCCATCAGTGACATAAGCCACCAGGTTTGACCCTAGTAGATCTACTTATTTAAGTCCACATAACATGAAAAGAGAATTCCCAAATAATCCCCATTTTGGACCACGAAAACAGTGGCTTCCAAAAGTAATGATTTGAGATTGGAAAACGTGCGATGCTGTTTCATTGAATGGCGAGCATATTGTATTGTCACCATGGAAGATGTAGAGATGTCCTCAAAATAAAAGGAAGTAGATGGACATTGCAAGTAGACATGCTAAATATAGCAACGTTCATATGACAAGTGAGAAGGGATAGGTGGATGGATAGATGGCAGGGGCCAGTGCCATCCCCAGCAAACGTATATATATATATATCCAATTGGGCTGGTGAAAGTACAATAATGTTTGTAATAGTGCTACAGTCACACTCATTAATGGACACGTGCCCAGAATTCATGCACTAAGGCCATCAGCATCTGAAGAACCAAAGTTCCCTTCGCTGTCTAATGCACTGTTGAGGGAGATCTTCTTTGGATAGATGGGACATATTTGCTGAATTCTCCTGACAACAGGTGTTTTCAACTAATTGTGGGCATCTGCTCACAACAAGGGCATTGACACCAAGTGGAGGCATCTTCCATTCGCCTGTTTTGTGCTTTAGGACATACGTCCTTATTGTCATTGCCTGGCTCTGTGAGTTCTTGACTTGCCTTTCTTCCATTTCTTCAGCTCTGTACTCTAGTTCCAACACGAATGAATGAAGACTGGCCATTGTAAATGTAAGCTGGATTAGTGATGGCAGCTGACCGAAGAGGCCTGATCGAAAATGTATAGAAAAGGCATTTACTAGCTTAATATGTATAGTTGCAACATGCATTCGTGAGACGTATTATAAAAAAAAAAACATGTAACAAAGGTAAAACAATGCTTTGTTAAAGTTGAGAGGGATATGTGGGGGAAATGTGTAGCACACGACGAGTTCACACTACAAAAGTTAATAAACCTCAGTGATCACAGATGTAAAAAAAAGAGATTAGCCGAGAGATATTAAGATAATTGCAGATGCAACAGCGGGACATCCTTTCATTGCTGAACAAGATATCCATTGATGCAGCCTGTAATTTTCAGAGGAATGCATGTCCACATTGGTAAGAAAATTATGCTAATTTAACCAAGATTCAGAAAGTGATTTGGGAAAGATTAAAATTAGTTTAAAGAAATGAACAAACAATAATAAAGTAACAAAGGCTATGTTTAGCAAACAAAATTATCTTGCACATTTTATGGCGCTGGACAAAGACTGATATGTAGTGGAAATGTCTCTTCTGTGAAAGCATGGTGAGCTAAAGACTCTGGTTGAGACTTTAACCCAGGATATAGGCCAATGGTAGAGAAACTCCCAGAACCCCCCTTGTTTTTGCATATTTAGTAGCTTTGGGTTTTCACCCTAAATTACTAGGGTAATCCAGACGTGGAACCCCCGCTCACTGTTCTTAGAGAGACACAGCTCCACCTTACTGACGAGCCCCAATGAGGCCCAAACACGTGTTTGGGGTTGCTGGTATATTCTTGGTCAGAAGAGAATTGGGAGGCATGTCGGCGCTGGACTGCCAATGGGCAGGACAAAGTCTGATATGTAGTGGAAATTTCTCTTCTGTGAAAGGACGGTGAGTTAAAGACTCTGGTTGAAACTCTAACCCGGGATATAGGCCAGTAGTAGAGAAACTCTCAGAACCCCCATTGTTTTTGCTACACGATTGTGTACATTTGTTGTGATTACATTTTGCTCATGTACCATAAGCAGGGCCATTCAAACTTAACGCAACCAGGTTGGATTTTACGTCACCACCAGATGCCCATTGCGAGTTTGGTTTGATGGCAAGGATAGGTTTACTACAAATGTACGTGATGCTCCAGAGAAAACACACTTATGATACATATTTGTGAGATGTTGCGTGGGTGTACTGATGATTAATGGAGTTCGAAGAAAAAGTACGAGGGGTGCCCTTTCCTGTAATTCATCAAAAATGCGAGACCCCCTGCTGAGAACGAGCAAAAACAAATAAACTATTCTATAGCACGGTGGCCGCTCGGAAGGTTCTGCTATAATGATTTAGGTCAATGATCCATGCCAGAGGAGACATATCCCTTTGCCTCTTAGTCTGGTACCACCTGTAAGGAGGGGCCAGCACTGACATACTTGGTGATTCCCATCTTGACAAGAGTACCATAAGTCATCCAAGCATGTGTTTGCCTTGTGGGTGTCATTAGTGAGGGGTGGCTGAGATACGGCAACCCTCGATGCACAGAGATCAAGCAGTTCACACCTAATCTATGATGTAACCTCAAACATTTCAACATTTGCCTAAAATGTGAGCGTCCCTCTAATTCGCACCTTCCTATGGAAACGGTCATTTGGCCTTGTTTGTTCTCAGCAGCGGAGCTCTCGTGACTTTAGGCAAACACGCTGGTGGTAGGTGCTAGTATTTTTTCTTAGGGTAGAAGTGTCTGGCATTTCGGTATTGGACTGTCCATTTGTGTGGGACCAGTCTGAAATGCAAATGGTTATTTCTTCTTTGGTGAGGCATGGTGAGCAAAATCATGACTGTAGACTTTCTTAAGTGAGCGCCATCCTGTAGAGTGGGTTATTTGGACTTGTTACTTCTCAGTAGAGGGGCTCCCACACTTTTGGATATTTTCTTAATTTGCAACCTGGATAGATTCTGTGACTGGGTATGTTTGCTCCTGAACATGGGTTGGGTTGGCAGTGCTGGTATTGTGGCTACGAGAAATTAAACACAGTACTTCAGAACACACAATACAGATGAGCAATGCCAATAATGTAGACGGTGGCAAATGTAAGATATGGTTATGACAACATCACAGTCAAGGCACAATACGAGTCCAGGCACACAGGGAACAAAGAACTCATGCCGTCAACCTGTGCACATCTGTGTCAGAGCGGCGTGAACTGGTGCCTGTGCCCAGCTGGTGTTTATTTACCCTTGTTGCTATTATTAACTGGAGACACCTATGAGAAGCTTTTTAGTGACATCACTCTGCCACTGATGCTGGAAACAAAACCAGCCCATCCATGCAGAAACACAACTCGCCTTTAATATGTCAGCCATGGCTGTGTAAGTACACATTCTCCGTGCAAATAGCAGCTTTGAGGAACAGGACAGGAGCATTGTGTGCTGTGCGCTGCTTCAGTGACCAGGCCTGGCTCCCCGTTATGATTGGTGCTTTGTTTTGCACTGCGACATGTTGCGACTCCAGGGCTGAGCTTGCTGCACACAGGATTTTCTGAACTGGCAGAGTTGTGCAAGAGGCATGTGCAAGAAACATTTTTGACGCCGTTCCGTTGTAATCTCCTTTGATTCTCAGTGTCGGTTTCCGTGCCAGAGTCTGCTAGAAAACTCAACATACCGAATTCGGTAGTCCCCACCTCCCCCCACTGACCAAGAAAGAAGTCTGGGTAGTCATCAAGATTACTAGAATAGACCGGCCCATCTGCCCCTCAACACATCTGGTTTCCTCCCCTCATCATTTGAACACATTGCAGTGCAGCCACACCTCTCACCTTCCAACTCCTTCATCAGGCCTCCGGCTCTCACGGGTCTTTGTTTCCTGGTCTTGGAGTTACCCGTGACTGCCTTCTAACTGAGGCTCTCCAACCCCCCCATTGGTGACTTGGACCTCCGAAACCTCTGCCCACCATCTAGAGCTTGATTAAATCTTCCCTGATCACTCTGTGGTAGGCCTCCACAGCCAAGCCTCCCACACACCTTGCAGCCCTCTCAACCTCGTCTTCATCTCCTCAGCCATCACCTCTTCTTTCCCTCCATACAACCATTTTCCTTCGAGTATTTTCTCCTCACTTTTCTGTCTCAGTGCTTCCTCCTCTTTCCATTACACTCCCAATTGTGAAATACGAGTTCATGCTAGACTCCGTAGCATTAAATCTATTTCAACCCAGCATAGATTGTAGACTCAACTCGCTTTTCTCTTTTGTTTGATGTTCTTTTACTCCGGTAAAACCAGTGCCACTTACCATAAATAACTCTTCACTTTAATAAAAATGGATACATAATAAAAATAAGGTGAACTTCCCCATTTTAACATGATATAGATTATGAATTAAGGGGTTAACGTATACCCCTTAATTGTTGAATTGATATTTTATTTATATCGCGCTCGTACACAAGTGTTTAATTTAATTAAGCAATACAACCCGAACAGGGGGGGGGGTACTACCGGGACAGTTAATGCCCTGGGCCAGTTAGAAGCTCAAGCGAAGTGAGGGCTTTAACGCTAGCCCAGGGCATTACCTGCCCCAGTAATTCTCCACCTCCTGCAAGGTTTGTGTTCGCCGTTTCTCAACTAAATTTTTTTTTTTTAAAAGATGGCTGCCATGGATCAGGGGGAAGGGAACTAAGAGTAGTCCCTTCTCCTTGTCCATGGCGGCCACTGTTGGCTCGGCGACCAGGCCATGCAAAGTAAGTGGGTTGAGGGTGGGGGATGGAGAAGAGATATAGAGAAAGGGGTTCGGGGTGAGGGAAGGGGAAAGAGACGCAGGCAACGCTCACTTACCTGTGATCCAGCGGGGGAAGACAGCGGCTTCCAGCTCTGAGGAGGCTCAGAGCAGAGTGTGTGGTAAAGACCCCATTCTGAGCCTTCTCATTGGCTGGGAGGCCTAAGCCATGCCCCCAGCGGGCAATAATAAATATTATTTGAATAATTCAAACTTTGACCATAAATGTGCCTACAAACATATTAGTTAATTCAGCAAAGGACACAACCCGCCTTTTTCTTAAAGGCTACATGTCCCCTTCACAGTGTCTCTATCCAATGAATACTCTGGGGAGAAGGATCTTCATCCGAAATTCATTCTTTTGCTCTGCATGAGAACAACTGGCCTTAGATTCCTTTCAGTGGCCCACACCCATGATCTCAAAGAATCCCAAAAAAGAAAACGACACAGGCCCTTGCAGCATGCCCCTGCAGAAAGAAACCTACACAGAGCCACCAATGTGAACATAAAGTCACAGTCAGGCTGCCTTCTCCTATGTATGCTACGGTGCCTCTTCCTCTTCCTCTCACCTGCTGCAACGTGACTGGGGGGTGCAGCACCACTCACTCTCTCGAAGAGTGGAGAAGCAGGGACACATGTTTGAGGGACTCTGGAGGTTTAGGCATTGTTTTTCTTCAGCTGTGCTTTTTTACCATTCACTCCCCACCCTGCGTAAGGGCAGGCACATGGGTGGGGAAACATGAGTGACCTGGGGTGGACTGCTTCTCTGAAATGGGGCTGAACTGGGCTCCAGGAATTATTTTCCTGTATGCTAACTTACTTGTAGGGTGCCTGTCTCAGTAGCCCAAAATGGAGGAGGCGTCATGATTTTTTTCTACTTTTTTGTGTGCTCGCAGTGACTGGAAGAGCGGTTTTATGCTTCTTTAAATTTTTGGTTTGGCTATTAGGTGGTGCTTGGGCCACCTATAAACCAAAACGATTGCGATAGCGTACAGATAGGGAGATATGGCATATGAGGAGGGACACAAAGCTTGTAGGTGTAGTTTGGTTATTTGCCCACCCATTGATTGCCCATGGTCATGCTAAACCCTATGGTCGTTTCTGCCCCTCCCCACCCGAAACACCTCCTCATGGGATCTCTTTGACCTTGCTTTACTCAAACCTTGCCATCAAACTTTGAACTCAAAGTGCCTGACAGTGTTTTTTCAAAGCAGTCTTCTGAGTTAAACACTTAATTGGAGCTGTAAATGTGCATCTGGTGTAATAAAAATGTCTTAACTAGGTCTGCATTCACCCACTTATTTTATAAGCACGATGGGTGTCTTTCACTGAAGTCATATTATTTTTTAAAAGCACTGGCAAGGCTTGTATATAATTATACAATCTTGAATATAAGTATTAGGCATTTGTCAGCCACTTCTATTAAATGCCCACGGATTCACACTATTGTGCCTGTATTTTGGCTGGTATATAATTATTAGGCATGTGTCAGGCACTTCTATTAAATGCCCATGGAGTTGCACTATTGTGACTGTATTTTGGCTTGCATATAAGTATTAGGCATTTGTCAGGCACTTCTATTAAATGCCCATGGACTTGCACTATTGTGCCTGTATTTTGGTTTGTATATAGGTAATAGGCGTTTGTCAGACACTTCTATTGAATGCCCATGGACTCTTATTAGTTTGCACCTGATACCATCCATGGCAAGGTAATACCACTATGGCAGTGCCTGAAAAGTGCCTTTCCCATACCCACACAAAAGCCTAAACTGTTGCCATTACGAATGATTTCTTCCTTTTCAATGGATACATCTCCTCCTGCACACAAGTCAATCATGGTTTGGGACACTGTGACTTGCCTGACCCAGAATGTGGATGGTAGGGTCGGCTACAGGGCTCGGGCCCATCCACAAGCCACATAATGTCGTGCCCAGGGTCGTTCTCGGGAAGATCTCCTTGGTACCACCACGTCACAGCTAGCAGCCCACAATATGGGGCCAGCAGAAGGGCCTACCTTTCAACGGGCAATGGAACTGGCACTGAGAAAAGTTGGGCTACTGTAGGGTTCGGGTATCTTGTCTACTTAAGGTGCTTAGTACGTGCAATATCTGAAGTGGTCAAAATTGCACCCAAACAAACTTCGGGCAGAAAAAACACCCAGGGATACACCAGCAGATGCTTGCCATCAAAATGTAAAGAGCAAGGTGTGTGCCTCAAGCATGAGCGAGAGAAGCCTTCCACCTGCCTGCATACCTGGCCTTGTGCACAACTAACAGGAACATGCAGATTCAAGAAAGTGGACCAACTAGTTAATCTGTAATCCATGGGTCTGTGGTTCTGGGTCCCACTTACTTGGAACCAATGGCAAATTAGTAACACCAAACCTGAGTGGCCAATGCAAACCACGCATATTACAACCTGCATAAGTGAAAGACATACACACTTTAATGTCACAATTACTTGACCTACTAAAATATAAAAGGTATAGAGAAAACCTATTCGGTGAGGGTGTTTGGAGGAGAAGGGGAATTGCAGGAGGTAGGCGACAAGAGACTGGTATTTTTGAGAGGAGACGAGAGGTGGGAGAGAGAGAGAGAGGGGGGGAGAGAGAGAGAGAGAGAGAGAGAGAGAGAGAGGAGGAGGTGGTGAGGAGAGATGAGGGGGACGGAGAGAGAGAAGGTGGTGAAAATACCTGCTGAGGAGTGGGGGAGAAGGACTGAGGAAGAGGAGGTGAGAGGATCTGAGGAGTAGGTGAAAGAGATTCACCAAACTGGAAGGAGATTGTGCTGATCTGACTGATACATGAAATCGCGTAGACGCGGGCCCGATTCTGAGTGTGTGATGAAAACAAAAGCTAACATTCTCCCCTCCAGTTTCCAGCACCACCACTCTGTGGTGGGTGGAAGAAGTGGAGGGGAGATATTGTAATTTCCAGCAGCAAAAGCAGCTAAAATCTATCATTGTGGGGGCAGTATGTGCACCAGTGTCACTGCGAACATTTCTACTAGTCTACAAAATGATATTTTTTTGAAGGGAATACATGTGCAGTAGAGTTTAACGAAACAAAAGCAGTGACGGCTGGAAGGTTTGGAATTAATCTTAGCATCTGGCATTGCTTTAGGCAATTCTTCAGACCATCATTCTTCCGCATGCCAAGCCATTACAGAAGGGAAAAGACCATTTGCAAATTAGGCTTGGTCCCACCCCAAAAGATGCAATCCAGCCCAAACGGCTAGGTCATATCCCTTCTGCACAAGACCACAAGCATCCCGAGACCCAGACATGATTCGGCTTCATTGGGTGTCGGTGTCATCAGTGAGGTGTAACTTGGGTCTCTAGGCCCAGCAGGCTCGGGACTCACGTCTGGACATACCCATCCCGGCGGTATTACCATGCGGGAATTGTGCTGAAAATCAGCATTTTACCAGCGTGTTTACCCCCAGCACTGTGCTGGGGGTAAACACGCCATACCCATGATGGTGCAGACCCTTAGATGTGGTGGTAACCCCGTTACTACTGCATTTAAGGGCCACCGCCCAGCTCGTGATGAGGCCCATAGTATGGTGGTGCAGGAAAAGTGGCGTTAATTCCGTTACCACCAATTTATTTCCTGCACCGCCATACTTGTAATGAGGCCCTGTGTGTTTAAACGCTACAAGAGATTATTTTGGGTCTAAGGGGCACATGTACCTACAAGCCATGTTGCCATTTGAGGTAGTTTACTTAGTTTGCGTCATTAACCAAATGGTTTTCTTTTCTTTGGAAAAGTGAATTTAGGTGTTAATAAACATGGGCAAATCTTCCTGTTGTACCTATGTTCAACTTTGCTAATTGTGGGGCCAGTAGGCACCACCCCGCCTTATAATAAACACATGGGCCCTCATTAGGACTCCGGCGCTATTAGCACCATGGTCCATGCCGGAGTCCGCCATGGAGAAAGGGGGAATTACCACCCCATTCCAAGGTTGGCGGGGCGGTAATTCCCCCTTTCTCCATGGCCCTTCCCCATTCCCATTTTTGCCCCATAGGGCTCAATGGGAATGGGGAAGGCGGCAATTACGGTACCGCAAGTCCAGACCAGCCGTTCAGGTCGGGTCCCGCAAAGGGACCTCGTAGTAAGGCGCTAAGGGGTTAACGGCGCCGCAGCCTTTTACGGCGCCGTTAACCCCTTAGCGCCAGGGTCGTAATGACACCCATTGAGATGGTTAGTGGAGGGGTAGGCAACCTGTGACTCTCGACATGTTTTGGCCTATGACTCCCATGATCCCTCACCATTGAATATACTGGCTAGTGCTGATGGTAGTTGTAGTCCCAAACATCTGGAAGGCTGCATGTTGCCTATCCCAGTGGAAGATGGAGGCTAAAATATTTAGAGAGACAAAGGATGCCAAACCGTGTCAGAGATGAAGGCCATAACATCTAGAGAGCCACAGGTGTCCTGTCTCTGTTGGGGATGGAGGCCACACCATCTGGAAAGCAGAAGGTAGTTTACCCATGTGTTAGTGACAAATGCTGTCAGGTTCTAGGGTCACCCCGCCTGTATTCTTTAATGTAACACTAGCCACATTGCTTGGCTTCAGTTCTACCCTTGCTGTTAGTGTGCCCATGAGTCCATCCCAATGTCACACTCATTCCTCCCACCATCTCCCCCGCTGAAGAGCAGCTGCTCCATTGCAGGATACTGACCAGGCCCTACGTTTTTTGCGGAGTGGGGGGCTGCATGTTGAGGAAGGGCCATTCCACAATGACCCCTCCCAAGGACTTTAAGACTTTTAGCACATGGTGCTTTTCTAACTTGAAAGGAAAGTGTTTTTATTGGCTCTGGGTGATTTGGTCGAGTTTTTTTCATCGAATGCGAATTAGTCTAATTTTTTTTTTTTTTTCAATTTGGACGCAAATATATGCAGGGGGGTACCCCTTGTAGCCACTCCCCCGAACACCCCCTATATTTATTTACACAATTTCCCACCCGCATATATTTGCAGCCAAATTTGACCCAAAAGATTTGCCGAATTCTACTGCGACCCAACCTCCCATTCCCTTTTTATTGTGTGGAAAGAATGAGCACACACAAGTGAAGGATGTTTATAGCAGAGATCATGGGCGGCATTCTGATCAATCTGATTGGCTGATGAGCGTCCACAAGTAAATGATGTCTATGGCAGAGATCATGGGCGGCATTCTGATCAATCTGATTGGCTGATGAGCGCCCACAAGTAAATGATGTCTATGGCAGAGATTATGGGCGGCATTCTGATCAATCTGATTGGCTGATGAGCGCCCACAAGTAAATGAAGTCTATGGCACAGATTATGGACTGCAGTCTGATCATTCTGATTGGCTGAGAGGAGGGCTATAATGAAATTCATCTGCCTATAATATGCAATACACATGAGGTGTCACCAATAACTTGTAGGATGGTAAAGGAAGATATTTTACTACAGCACCAGAGTAAGAGCAGACCTGACGCCAAGGAACATAAAGTATGAAGAAGCAAACCGTCACCCCATCGGCATTGCCGTCAGCATAGCATGCCCTGGCGTCGCTCCCCGGCCGCTGTTTGTTGACACCTGTTGCTATTATTACCTGGCGCCGTCCGTGGGACGCCGACATCATCTACCTTGACGCCATGCAAGAGTGCCACTCCATCAATGCGGAAACACAGTAGGAAAGACGTGTTTTGCGAAAGTAAACACAAATTGAACGCAAAAGCCGTTTTGATCCAAAGTACAAAAACACGGCGTGCGGCCAGCGTCGGCTTCAGTGCTCCCAGCTACGTGCACGTCAAACATCACCACGCTCAGCGCTCTTAAGGACCGGTGTTGAGAATTCATCTTCAGATGTAAAAAAAAAATGCTGACAGAGGCGGAGAAGCATTCCGTGTTCAATGCTGTATACATGTGTCACATAGTCACAGTGGATAAGATAAGGCTTTGCAATAAGAGGCCTGGAAAACGGCGGAAGACAATATAAGAACCAATTGCATAACTAGCCCACGTAAACGGCGCATAGTAATGGCAACACCATTAAAAGTCTCGTCTTTATGTTTTGTAGGATTCTGTGTTCAATACGGTATACATTTATCATGATCTTAGTTATCACGGAGAAAACAAAATACCGAATGCAAAAATGCAGAATGTTTGTTTTCTTTTCGCGCACTTATATTGCAGGGTAGACACCTGCAACCCCCCCCCCCGCCGTCCCCACCTCCCATACTCACCTTACATATTTAACTACCCTAACCCACCCCCACACATAATTGCGGCGACATGTTCAGGCAGCTCGGTTATTGACTGATATCCATTTATCATACCGACACAGTGGGTAAGACCATTTTAGACGAGCGCCAATAGACCATGCAAGTGTCCGACGACACGCTCTACAAGACCCAATAACACACCACGGCAGAAGAAATGACACGCAACCATGTAGGACAGGAATCCATGCACGTGCGAGCAGCGTGGCGCTGATATGGAGTAATGGCGCGTGTAATGACCGGAGAAAGGCAGCGTTTAGCACCGTCGCCAGGCAAGCTTAATGGCCTGTAGAATAGATCCTGTAGGAAAGACGAGCCCTTCTGATGGCTGTTATCTTTAATGCAGCAGAAAGTCCAAGTAGTTATACGTTTATAAATAGACCGTTGTATCAACCTAAAGGATGTTTGCTACATTTAGGGAATGCCTGAGACACTAACAGTTGGCACTGGTAATGTGAAGGGAATGCTGTTGTGAAACCTTACATTAGGCAGTTTGTATGTTGCTGAGAGTGGGCAGAGAAAGAGGAATAGCAGATGCTGTTGACTTCTTGTCTGAATGTAAATTCTCTGAAGCCGATTCACCGAGACATTGCAAGGAGTAGGGCTGTACCGAATAGCATATTTAGTATTCGGCCGGATACCGAATAGTTTGTCAACTATTCGGCCGGAGCCGAATAGTGAGCCGAATAGTTTTTTTTTTTTAGGCCCCCCTATGCAATACAATCTCGGGCCACCAGCTTTGGCCCGGTGGCCCGACAAACACAACATTATTGCGGTGAGGCCGCGGGGGTTCCCTGAGGCCCCGCGGCCTCACCGTGGTGAGGGGGATGGGGGGCACCGAGGCCGCCGGGGTCGGCAAAGTGCCCCGGCGGCCTCATGAGTCTGGGGGGGCCGCTCTTGTAGGAGCGGCCCCCCAATGCAAAATAAACGTCGGGCCACCGGCTTTGCACCGGTGGCCCGACAAACAGAACATTATTGCGGTGAGGCCGCGGGGGTTCCCTGAGGCCCCGCGGCCTCACCGTGGTGAGGGGGATGGGGGGCACCGAGGCCGCCGGGGTCGGCAAAGTGCCCCGGCGGCCTCATGAGTCTGGGGGGGCCGCTCCTGTAGGAGCGGCCCCCCAATGCAAAATAAACGTCGGGCCACCGGCTTTGCACCGGTGGCCCGACAAACAAAACATTATTGCGGTGAGGCCGCGGGGGTTCCCTGAAGCCCCGCGGCCTCACCGTGGTGAGGGGGATGGGGGGCACCGAGGCCGCCGGGGTCGGCAAAGTGCCCCGGCGGCCTCATGAGTCTGGGGGGGCCGCTCTTGTAGGAGCGGCCCCCCAATGCAAAATAAACGTCGGGCCACCGGCTTTGCACAGGTGGCCCGACAAACAGAACATTATTGCGGTGAGGCCGCGGGGGTTCCCTGAGGCCCCGCGGCCTCACCGTGGTGAGGGGGATGGGGGGCACCGAGGCCGCCGGGGTCGGCAAAGTGCCCCGGCGGCCTCATGAGTCTGGGGGGGCCGCTCCTGTAGGAGCGGCCCCCCAATGCAAAATAAACGTCGGGCCACCGGCTTTGCACCGGTGGCCCGACAAACAAAACATTATTGCGGTGAGGCCGCGGGGGTTCCCTGAAGCCCCGCGGCCTCACCGTGGTGAGGGGGATGGGGGGCACCGAGGCCGCCGGGGTCGGCAAAGTGCCCCGGCGGCCTCATGAGTCTGGGGGGGCCGCTCCTGTAGGAGCGGCCCCCCAATGCAAAATAAACGTCGGGCCACCGGCTTTGCACCGGTGGCCCGACAAACAGAACATTATTGCGGTGAGGCCGCGGGGGTTCCCTGAGGCCCCGCGGCCTCACCGTGATGAGGGGGTATGGGGGGGGGGGGCGTCACTTACCTGGTGATTGGGTCCGGGTGCTGGCATAGGAAGTGAGGGACGGGAAGAACTGTTCCCTTCCCTCGCTTCCTATTTCAACAGGTTAGGCTGGTTCCTCTGTGGTCAGACTGCAGAAGCCAATAGGCAAACAGCTTGTTTGGCTTCTGCAGCCTGAACACTGTCAAACATTCTATGATTGGCTGTCATCTCCCAAACAGGGAGAGGGCAGCTAATCATAGAAAGTGGACTTCGGCTTCGAGTCCCTAAACAGAAACTATTCTGCCGAAGCCGGATAGCTGTATTTCAGCCGAACTTCGGCAGAATAGGGACTCGAAGCCGAAGTTCGGTACAGCCCTAGCAAGGAGTGACTCCGATTTACTCGCGGTTTTCTCTTCTCACTTCAGTAGTAAATTGGAGTACCTACCAGTATCTTATTTGCTGGTCGAATAGACTCTCGCCAGAAGTAAATCAAGAGTGAGGCGTACTCCCAGTCGCTGATTTCTGAATGAATCCCTGTGTTTATGTGTTGCATTGGAAGACAAACCCCTGTAAAAGTTTCTCCACCACCATTTTTGATCCCGCTCATCTTCCCCACATGCACTTTCAAAGGCCTTTTACTTCAGGCGTACACGACAACCTGTGCAACAAATCCACTTCAAAGCAAAGGGTGTGTGCTGCAGAGGCCGGGTGAGAAGTACACACGACTGGACTAAAGCAAAGGGTGTGTGCTGCAGAGGCCGGGTGAGAAGTACACACGACTGGACTCAGGCAAAGGGTGTGTGCTGCAGAGGCCGGGTGAGAAGTACACACGACTGGACTAAAGCAAAGGGTGTGTGCTGCAGAGGCCGGGTGAGAAGTACACACGACTGGACTCAGGCAAAGGGTGTGTGCTGCAGAGGCCGGGTGAGAAGTACACACGACTGGACTCAGGCAAAGGGTGAGTGCTGCAGAGGCCGGGTGAGAAGTACACACGACTGGACTCAGGCAAAGGGTGTGTGCTGCAGAGGCCGGGTGAGAAGTACACACGACTGGACTCAGGCAAAGGGTGTGTGCTGCAGAGGCCGGGTGAGAAGTACACACGACTGGACTCAGGCAAAGGGTGTGTGCTGCAGAGGCCGGGTGAGAAGTACACACGACTGGACTCAGGCAAAGGGTGTGTGCTGCAGAGGCCAGGTGAGAAGTACACACGACTGGACTCAGGCAAAGGGTGTGTGCTGCAGAGGCCGGGTGAGAAGTACACACGACTGGACTCAAGCAAAGGGTGTGTGCTGCAGAGGCCGGGTGAGAAGTACACACGACTGGACTCAAGCAAAGGGTGCAGAGGCCAGAGGCCGGGTGAGAAGTACACACGACTGGACTCAGGCAAAGGGTGTGTGCTGCAGAGGACGGGTGAGAAGTACACACGACTGGACTCAGGCAAAGGGTGTGTGCTGCAGAGGCCGGGTGAGAAGTACACACGACTGGACTCAGGCAAAGGGTGTGTGCTGCAGAGGCCGGGTGAGAAGTACACACGACTGGACTCAGGCAAAGGGTGTGTGCTGCCGAGGCCGGGTGAGAAGTACACACGACTGGACTCAGGCAAAGGGTGTGTGCTGCAGAGGCCGGGTGAGAAGTACACACGACTGGACTCAGGCAAAGGGTGTGTGCTGCAGAGGCCGGGTGAGAAGTACACACGACTGGACTCAGGCAAAGGGTGTGTGCTGCAGAGGCCGGGTGAGAAGTACACACGACTGGACTCAGGCAAATGGTTTGTGCTGCAGAGGCCGGGTGAGAAGTACACACGACTGGACTCAGGCAAAGGGTGTGTGCTGCAGAGGACGGGTGAGAAGTACACACGACTGGACTCAGGCAAATGTTGTGTGCTGCAGAGGCCGGGTGAGAAGTACACACGACTGGACTCAGTCAAAGGGTGTGTGCTGCAGAGGCCGGGTGAGAAGTACACACGACTGGACTCAGGCAAAGGGTGTGTGCTGCAGAGGCCGGGTGAGAAGTACACACGACTGGACTCAGGCAAAGGGTGTGTGCTGCAGAGGCCGGGTGAGAAGTACACACGACTGGACTCAGGCAAAGGGTGTGTGCTGCAGAGGCCGGGTGAGAAGTACACACCACTGGACTCAGGCAAAGGGTGTGTGCTGCAGAGGCCGGGTGAGAAGTACACACGACTGGACTCAGGCAAAGGGTGTGTTCTGCAGAGGCCGGGTGAGAAGTACACACGACTGGACTCAGGCAAAGGGTGTGTGCTGCAGAGGCCGGGTGAGAAGTACACACGACTGGACTAAAGCAAAGGGTGTGTGCTGCAGAGGCCGGGTGAGAAGTACACACGACTGGACTCAGGCAAAGCGTGTGTGCTGCAGAGGCCGGGTGAGAAGTACACACGACTGGACTCAGGCAAAGGGTGTGTGCTGCAGAGGCCGGGTGAGAAGTACACACGACTGGACTCAGGCAAAGGGTGTGTGCTGCAGAGGCCGGGTGAGAAGTACACACGACTGGACTCAGGCAAAGGGTGTGTGCTGCAGAGGCCGGGTGAGAAGTACACACGACTGGACTCAGGCAAAGGGTTTGTGCTGCAGAGGCCTGGTGAGAAGTACACACGACTGGACTCAGGCAAAGGGTATCTGCTGCAGAGGCCGGGTGAGACGTACACACGACTGGACTCAGGCAAAGGGTGTGTGCTGCAGAGGCCGGGTGAGAAGTACACACGACTGGACTCAGGCAAAGGGTGTGTGCTGCAGAGGCCGGGTGAGAAGTACACACCACTGGACTCAAGCAAAGGGTGTGTGCTGCAGAGGCCGGGTGAGAAGTACACACGAGTGGACTCAAGCAAAGGGTGTGTGCTGCAGAGGCCGGGTGAGAAGTACACACGACTGGACTCAAGCAAAGGGTGCAGAGGCCAGAGGCCGGGTGAGAAGTACACACGACTGGACTCAGGCAAAGGGTGTGTGCTGCAGAGGCCGGGTGAGAAGTACACACGACTGGACTCAGGCAAAGGGTGTGTGCTGCAGAGGCCGGGTGAGAAGTACACACGACTGCACTCAAGCAAAGGGTGTGTGCTGCAGAGGCCGGGTAAGAAGTACACACGACTGGACTCAGGCAAAGGGTGTGTGCTGCAGAGGCCGGGTGAGAAGTACACACGACTGGACTCAAGCAAAGGGTGTGTGCTGCAGAGGACGGGTGAGAAGTACACACGACTGGACTCAGGCAAAGGTTGTGTGCTGCAGAGGCCGGGTGAGAAGTACACACGACTGGACTCAGGCAAAGGGTGTGTGCTGCAGAGGCCGGGTGAGAAGTACACACGACTGGACTCAGGCAAAGGGTGTGTGCTGCAGAGGCCGGGTGAGAAGTACACACGACTGGACTCAGGCAAAGGGTGTGTGCTGCAGAAGCCGGGTGAGAAGTACACACGACTGGACTCAAGCAAAGGGTGTGTGCTGCAGAGGCCGGGTGAGAAGTACACACGACTGGACTCAGGCAAAGGGTGTGTGCTGCAGAGGCCGGGTGAGAAGTACACACGACTGGACTCAGGCAAAGGGTGTGTGCTTCAGAGGCCGGGTGAGAAGTACACACGACTGGACTCAGGCAAAGGGTGTGTGCTGCAGAGGCCGGGTAAGAAGTACACACGACTGGACTCAGGCAAAGGGTGTGTGCTGCAGAGGCCGGGTGAGAAGTACACACGACTGGACTCAAGCAAAGGGTGTGTGCTGCAGAGGACGGGTGAGAAGTACACACGACTGGACTCAGGCAAAGGTTGTGTGCTGCAGAGGCCGGGTGAGAAGTACACACGACTGGACTCAGGCAAAGGGTGTGTGCTGCAGAGGCCGGGTGAGAAGTACACACGACTGGACTCAGGCAAAGGGTGTGTGCTGCAGAGGCCGGGTGAGAAGTACACACGACTGGACTCAGGCAAAGGGTGTGTGCTGCAGAGGCCGGGTGAGAAGTACACACGACTGGACTCAAGCAAAGGGTGTGTGCTGCAGAGGCCGGGTGAGAAGTACACACGACTGGACTCAGGCAAAGGGTGTGTGCTGCAGAGGCCGGGTGAGAAGTACACACGACTGGACTCAGGCAAAGGGTGTGTGCTTCAGAGGCCGGGTGAGAAGTACACACGACTGGACTCAGGCAAAGGGTGTGTGCTGCAGAGGACGGGTGAGAAGTACACACGACTGGACTCAGGCAAAGGGTGTGTGCTGCAGAGGCCGGGTGAGAAGTACACACGACTGGACTCAAGCAAAGGGTGTGTGCTGCAGAGGCCGGGTGAGAAGTACACACGACTGGACTCAGGCAAAGGGTGTGTGCTGCAGAGGCCGGGTGAGAAGTACACACGACTGGACTCAGGCTAAGGGTGTGTGCTGCAGAGGCCGGGTGAGAAGTACACACCACTGGACTCAAGCAAAGGGTGTGTGCTGCAGAGGCCCGGTGAGAAGTACACACGATTGGACTCAAGCAAAGGGTGTGTGCTGCAGAGGACGGGTGAGAAGTACACACGACTGGACTTAGGCAAAGGGTTTGTGCTGTAAAGGGTTTGTGCTGCAGAGGCCGGGTGAGAAGTACACACGACTGGACTCAAGCAAAGGGTGTGTGCTGCAGACCTCAGGAAGTGTAGTTTACAGTGCACAGAGGTCAACACAAAAGTGAACGCAACATTAATTTCATGTTTATTCGGATTTAAAATCCATAAAACATAATCATACAATAATTACAATCCTGTATACAATTAAATGCTACAAAAAAACTAACAGTACAGTCAGGAGTGATATAAAAAAAAACATGATAAATACTGGCACAATACCGTCAACATGAATTGAGGTACAATTCATAATTACAGCATTAAGTATAATTGATTAAAATCAATATAATAATAAACAATCTACAATTAAAAATACCACACAATAAACACTGAGATATCTGAACTAATTTAGATCAAATTTTAAGGCTACCTTTGCAACAAAATATTTTATTCAGGACTATTGGTATATTTCCTTTGTGCATAGTTACATCTTATTGGGCAACACAACCTTAATAAAGATACAAGCCACTTAGTCGCAGAACACAATACAAGGACAAAATAAGTGACAATATTGGGGCTCATTACGAGATTGCCGGTATTCCAGTGGTAAATCCTCTGGAATGCCAGCAAATGGAATTACTGATACTGCAACTTGGCCAGACAATATTACCAGTGGAGGTATAACCTAGTAATACTGACAATTTTTCGAGGGTGGTATTGCCATCCTGTAATAATAGCCGAGGTAATACTTGCAAACTTATAGTTTGGCGGTGTGGGAAAAAGGGAGGTAAACTGAATTACCTCGACTTTTTTTCCTGCACCGCCAAACTCGTAATGAGCCTCAATGTGTCCTAGGCTCCAGGTAGCCCGGCCCACGGGAACACTTTCCTTGATGCTTCATGGATGCTGAAGCCCACCCAAGCACTACATAATTTAATGGCAGACAGTTCAAGCAAAGTCTAGTAAGTTATATTCTGGCATTGGTCAACAGTATGATAACATGGTATCAAGAATTGGTAAGGTTGTTCACCATATCCATATACTCGGCACAAAAAATGAAGAAAAGAAAAAACAGTTTTGCAAAAATAAAATTTCAAATGAATCAACAAAATACAACGAAAACGAGAAAAAAGATTAACACCAGAAAACAAAGCAAAAGAAAAAACAAAAAAACACTAAAATAAGCATTAATATACACAAAATATGATCAAGTTAAAAGAGTAGAACAAACAAGAAGCAATATAGCAATCTAAACCAAATTGCTCTAAAAGCACCAGAAATGTATTTAGACATATCATAGTGTTATCCAGTTGTTCACATTATGGATCGCTCCCCCTAAATCTAGCTCTTTAAGAACTGCAACTACTTCAAATGTCAAAAAGGTTTCTTCACCAGATGATAATCGCTCCCAGAAAATATCAGAGTTCAACCACCTAACGTTGTGCACAAATCTTGGAAATCTGGATACTCTCAATGCCCACGTCCCAGGGCATTTAGAAAATAAATGCTGAAGAGACTGAGTTTCCTTATCCTCACATTTATTACATCTGCTATTCGGAACTTCTTCACTGTATCTTATTGACAGAATTTCTCGCGTGGGAAGTAAATTCAGTCTGAATAGCAAAAAAATTGATCTAATTGCTGAATCTGATGACCAATTTAAGTAAGGCGACAAAAACGCTCTTGCTTTAGCAGTTTTGTTATAAGAAGCGGAGAGTTTTGCCTACTGAACAGTCCGAATTAGCCAGTATTTCTTGACATTTTGCTTCCAATTTGTTGAGGAAGGAATTACCTCCTCTCTGCCTCATCAGTGCTGCATCCTCATATAATAAACATCTAGGAGGGTCTAAGATTAACCTCAACATTGAGACCCATTTCCACTCCATGATTGCCATTAACGAGGACAGACCCAACTTATATCTTAGACAACTGATAGGAACACAGTCAGGCAAGTTCAACGGTTTCTTTAGCAGTTTGGCCTCGATTTTGTCCCAATCTATAATAAAAGATAAGAGATTAAAATCCAAACCATACAATGACCGGAACTACTTTGCCTATGTAGTACTTAATCATAGGCAAGATACAAAACTTACAGAACTTTATAAGAATTTTCTTCATCTGTACTCTCAGATTAAGTGCCTTCACTTCAATTGTTTCAACAACGTGACCCATAGTCGGGAAAGACTCAATGCTAATCCCTATGTAGGTGATTTCATTAACTACCTCAATGACCCATTTTACCAACATCCAGGTGAATGATTTAAGTATCCTTTTTGGATGTTTAAATACAAGGATTTTAGATTTTTCTGGATTAATTTTCAAGTCATTACACTTGGCATAGTCTGCTAAAGCCGATAGTAGGCGCTGAAGACCCACTTGTGTGTGGTCCAAGACCACCACATCATCTGCATAGGCCAGCCAACTAGTTTTCAAATTTCCGAATTTGGGAGACGCCAGGCCACTATCTTGCAGCCATAGACTCGAATCTCAGCTTTTATTCAGACTTGCTGGCCTCATGAACCAAGAGTTTACAATTTTTCTTCTATAGACACAAAGCACTTCAGAATTACAAAAAAAAAAAAATATATATATATATATATATATATATATATATATATATATATATATATATATATATATATATATATATGTTTTTTAAAAAAAAAAAAACAAGCGCTTGCATATTCCTGACACTCACAGGAATGGATGAAACAGAACTTAACTCTGCTGACACTCTAAATACGTCAGAGTTCAAGGGCAAGTGCTCAATTTTGCACCATCGAGAAAGGATCCTCATCTATTTTATTCTAAGTAGATAAAATATCCAAGGTCTAACTGCACAGGACATGATAGGCATTTTGCCACCAATGCCCAAGGGATAAAACATCTTGAGCAAGGTACCCATCTACGAAAGTGAAACATTGTGGACTCCTTAATTCTGCCCCACTCTGAGAGGGTGAGATATCCTACCTTAAAGAAGCAGGGTCATGTGAGATGCAGCTAAACATCATGTAGGCTGAAGCAAAGACGAAACAACTCCACTCCACCAAGGTAAACTATTCAAGCTCCGTTTTCCTAAGGTGGTAAGAGGGTGCTCAACTCCATCTCCCTCCTTTTCAAGGGGGAGTTGAGTAGCTTTTCAGGAGAGCAATCTCTTAAAACGTCTATGCCCCCAGAGAGAGTGAGAGCACAACAGCCTACTTTTGGAATTTCAAGCTCCCCTCAAAATCTCAATGAATGGGGCAGTAAAACTCCAGGATGTACCGAAAGAAGGAACCCTTTGCACATCTTGTAATCGGCAACGGAAATGTGTTTTCATAAGCTTTCCAGAGCTCATCAGGCTGCTGCTTGAGCTTGGGATTCTGCAGCTCAGATGTGAAAACCATAAAAGAGAAGCCACCAAAGTACAAGCAGCAAATGGGTCAAATATTGGGTTTCCCGAAGAGCAGAGGAATACATAAACCCGGCCCATCTAATGCACTCTCCTTTAGCATCCACCTGTTTCCCTCACATATAGAGCAATATTTACCCAAGGGATGAAACGTTCTGGAGTAACAGCATTACTGAAAAACTGAAACATGTTAATCTTGACATTTCTATTGAGGGAGGTGCGCCTATAAAAGAAAGGAGTGGGATGCCTAGGACTGTGTGACACCTGAAAGGTGTTTGTGGCCTGTTGGAGACACTGAGGCAGGTTGTATCGGTGAGGAATGAGCAGGGATTCTGGCCCTTGCCCTGATCACATAACAGATATGGCCTGCTGTGCTGATGGGCAAAAGCCCCAGCATGCCCGATCAAATTAGAGTGACGTTTGAGAGGGCTCCCAGCCTGCCATCCAATTTAAGTGTGGAGAACACGGTTCGAAATTGCCAAGAGCGGGAGCTATGTTGCGCCTGGTTATAGACCCGGGGAGCCTGTTTAGCTTGAAACCAGCAGCTACTTTTGACTCCACAGGTAAGGTTTGCTATGCAAACATAGCTCTGTGATATTAACTGTGAAGGTTAGGGAATATGTATAAAAAATAAGGATCAAGGACTCACCTAAGGGACATTTGAAGCATATTTCAGAATATAAAATAGTAAAAAAGTTTGTTTGCATCTTGCACACAAGATAGATATGTTGCGCACTAGCTGCTGGTTCCACAGAGGTAGCTCCTGCCTATCGTGTGATGCCTTATACCCAGGAACTACTTTTTGCTCCTGGTCAACAAATCCTAATTTCGACCCTTGGAGAAACAGGCACCCCCAGATTTTATATCTCAAGCATCTCTACCCCAGAGCTAAAAATGGAATGCCTCCCATAACCTTTACCACTTCGCTTAGGTTAATATTAAGAGACACCAGTCAGCCTTATTCTCTCATCTGCCAATTACCCAACTCTTGTATAGATAGTTTACAGTGTATCAAGGAGAGAGGACAAAAGACATAGAATCATCAGTGGCCTGTTGAGAAAGTGAAATGGAAGACGTGTGCAGAGACCGAGCGTAGCAGTGCATAGGGGAGATATTTTGCCCAATTAGGCCTTGTCATGCCTTGCAATGATTTAAAGCATTCTTATGTCTTGCTACATGCAGCTTCTTAGCTGTTTCCACCCCGCACTAACATGCTATCCATTCCACTCAACCTTAAACTATACTAACCCTACGCGTCAAGTGTCCCCACAGATTTTCTGCTCCTCAGCCTCAATGTAATTTTGTCCTGCTGTGATTTTGCTCCCAGGTGCTTCACTGTAATAGATTGCCTACAATTTTGGCCCTGGGCGCCCCCACTGGAATGGTTCTACATTGATGTTGCTCTTCAGGGCCTCACAGCAATTCTGCCCCCAGGTGTCTTCCCTAAAGGCATTTCCCAACAATGCAATTTCCTTCCACGGTTGAATTGCTATCCACTGCTGCCTGCTCCAAAATGTCTTCCTTCAATGTGATTTAGTGCAGGCACTGCATATTGTTTGCAGTGTAAAATACCAGCCCACACACGGGTGCATCGCAACACACAATATGTATACCAACTAAGGCACCCACACAAGGAAATTGAACACACCTCTATGACGACCAAGTTACACTTCATAGCCCAGACCAATGCATCATCGCACTATGGGCATACAAAGCTCCCCTCTGGACACATACCTCAAGGACTCTTGGTCCGTAAGTACCTAGAAACAGACACAAACATCTTTCAGGTATGTCCGTACACCAAGACCCTGTGAAAAGCAGTGATTATATTATAAAACTCAATTACAGATCATCCCAAAAGCCAGGAGTCAAGTTGAAATGATCAAAAGAATAGTGAATACAGTACAATATTGCAACAGAAAATTGAAGAGAACTGATGCCAGGCTCTCTGCCGCTACATTCATCTCTGCTGCTGTGCACAATACATTCATAAGCACATGTACCTCCTTTACCAGCCATACATTTGGTGGTGACAAGAATGAGATGGCAAGGAGAAATGTGTGCCACCTGCAGGAACTGTTCCAAAACAGGCCTGCTGAAATAGTGCATAGGATGGTTATGCATTACTCACAATGGTCTGCCGTGAGGGTGATGTGTTCCAGATTCTGTTCGACACAGAAGGTGCTCCTCTAGTGGAGGTCATTGAACATAGTGCACAGCTCATATCAAAGAGTGCACATTTTGAGTCTTGGATATTTCTCTAAAATCAACATTGTGTGAAATACAAATATTTGTAATATGTGCATTAGAATTTCTTAGGTAAAATCATCAAGAAAGCGGTACCCGCGCAACTACTGCAAAACATGTACACCTACAATTTACTGCCTAGTCTTCTGAAAGCAGTCTGCTCATGAAAGCTCAGGTCACTCTTTAAACGCACTAGTGGCAACCTATTACAGGACTTAGTTCCCGGCGAATTCCAGTTTTTCAGCTTATTTTAGTCATTGGAGTTGTCTGCTGTGGTGTTGCATCATTATCTAGATTGCCGTAGATAGAGTTAAACTGTTTTTCAAATTGCATGCATATCCAACTGCGACATTCCATATAATGTTTGAATTTTATGATTTGAGTGCCAAATAAAGTTTTCTTCACACCAATCAATTTCTTTTTGAAAAGTTTGTCTTTTAATTCCATACACAAGTTGTTTCTCTCTATTCCATACACAAATTCTTTCTCTCTACACGTGTTTCACCCCTGTTCATTTCACAAGGGATCATCAGGAGAGATTTTTTTGCAATTTCATTTACTATGCACTTGTTTTGCCAAGATTCAATCTTTCAGTTTGTTATAAATTGCATTCTCTGTGGGCGCACCTATGAGTTTCCTTTGCTTCCGGCGCCGGAATAAGGAGCAAGGAAGGGACAAACGGATCGTTTCCAGAATAGAAGGGCATTTACCCAAAGGAAACTCAAAGGTGTGCCCACAGAGACTGCAATTTATAACAAACTGAAAGATTGAATCTGGGATTTCCTTTTACAAATCATTGTTCCTGGGAGTGTTTGTCTAATTGGTTCAAATGGTGTGAACCAAAACTACTAAACCCTCCAAAACGTACTAGTTTGGCAAATGAAAACCCATGACATGGGAAGTGGTGCCCTGTTGACATGAGATCACCTTGTGTTACATCCTTAGTACACAAAAGGTAAACATGAACTATGAGGACAGAAAAAGCTATAACCTCCAAGCAAATAGAGTTTTGAGTGGCTGCAGTGGCGGAGATCTGCTGACTGGGAGGTAGAGTAGTTCACAGGTGTCATGTTATGCATACTTTTATATATGATCCTGGGCACCACCAAATAAGAATATATCAAAGATATAGGCCCCTCGGAGTGAATAGTAAATAACATGTACATGTACACAATAACATCACAATTCATCTTTTTCGCGACGCAGCAGCCCAGCTGCTCAAAGAGTACAAAGTCCTCTTACGTGCCTTAGACTACATAGTTTGATTTACTTGTTGAATGCCCCAACATAGACACCCTCAGGCAGGTAAATAGAGCGACCTTTGTAGGGCATACCTAAACACACGTCCTTAGGACAATCACACTATTAATTAATAGAGCAGGCCACAAGGTTTTTATTACAAACCGTGCCACAATTAGCAATAAAAAATAGGAATCATGAACATTCATTTCCTCAATAGTAAATACAGCATTTAGCTTCATATTAAAATTATGTTTTCCAGTAGAGCAGAAAAATGACACACTTTTAAAACATGACAGAGGGAAAACGGTGCATGGAGTAACAGCCAGGTGGAGGGGACTGTCTTGGCCCTTTCTGAAAAGTGAGAAAACCAGTTGCAGGCAGGCAGATGAGATAAATGACAAAGAAACCCAACATCTATATAGCAAATTGCTTTAATTAACAGTCTGCATTTTATGGAGGCAAGAAATCTGCAGCCATTGGCTGGGCCGATCAGACACTCGCAGAGGCAGTGTGCGTGCCTTCACGTACCGCCACCTACTCCTGTTCCTGTGACACAGACGCTATTGACTGGCATCAGCCTACCCATCCGGGACCAGACAGGTGACAAAGTGTGCCCAAAACTGGAGGCGTTGTTTACCATCCCTCTGCCTCTCTCTGGTCGTGGTAGGCTCTGGACCGGTTAGTCTGTGTTTCTGTTTGCTGTACACAGGGGACAGAGATCCATATCCACATCAGTTGTGCACTGAAGGATGCCTGAGACTGCCCCCCCACCCCCAAGCAGCTCTCGCCCATGAGTACCAGTCCAGAGCCACCATTCGAGCAACAGCAGTGCAGCTCATGATCCCACGGGGCCCGGCTAGTCGGGCTAAATGCTTGCCCTCTGTGGGAACACACACAGAAAAGAAAGACGCAGACACCAGGCTAATAAAGGTTTATTTAAAAAGTGTAGTGTGTGTTCTATTTATGTGTTCTGTATCTGTGTGTCTTTGTGTGGAAGAAACCATCAGGCCCATCATGGGGCTGGATGGAATGTCAGGAGAAAAGAAAAGAACAATAGAAAATAACTCCCCTGCCTAGGAATGGACTTGGCAGGGAAGAGTAGAATCCTGAGGTTTCCAAAAAAAGAAAATACAGTTCGGACAGTTTGGTGGAATGGAAAGAAAAGGAAAGGGGAAAGGAGACTTACCTGTGGGGGGGGGGGTTGCTGCCTCGAGCAGCCCCCCAGTGCCTTAATCCATCTAGCAGGGCCGGTCGACACATGGGGGAGCCCCTCACAGACTGTTTGTAGGGTGCCCAAGCAGCTATGTCATGGCCAACTCAGCCACCCCTGGCCCGTGGCACCTGAAGGTTTGCCTGGCGGCCAGACCGGACAGGCCCAGAGAGGTTTGTGGCCTAGGCAGTATGGCAGTGGCTGCCTGGGCCCATTAAGAACAGCCCAGCCAGGATCCATGTGTGGGGGCGGCCCGACCAGGCTCCCAAAGGCCCGTCTCGTGGCAAGCAAGGTGGGCCTGTCATCATTAAAGTCCTCTCTGGCTGCGTATTTCAGGAGCAGCCTGGGAGGTGAAGCAGAGTGGCGCAGTGGAAGCCTGCATCATCTTGGAGGGTGGAGCGGTGAAGAAATAAGTCCCGGGTTGCCCTCATTGTTCAACCAGGATAAAGAGAGGAGGCAGTGAAGTCGTGGTCTGCTCTGTTGAGTGGCCTGGGTGAAGAAAGCCCTGGGCCACCCAGCGGATCGGCATGGGTGAAGGTGAGTGGCCCACCCTTGCGTCTCGCGACACATTGCAGGCGGGCCTGAAGATAAAGACCACGGGAGAAGCAGGGAGCGTGGCAGCGTCCCCATGGCAACGAGGATGTCGCCAAAAACAAATATGGAGCCTTTGTGCAGCAGTGAGTGAAGGTGTGCCCCCCACCCAACAGGACTCACCCTAAAATTGACATTTGGCTGTGGGTGCGGCGGTGAGTGAAGGTATGCCCCCCAGTCAATGGGACTCACCCAGAAATAACATCAGTGTTGAGGGACACGGCAGTGAAGTGTGGGCAAACACCCACTTGCCCAGGGCACCAGCCAGGTGGCTGTAAGGAGCACAGGTTGTGCAGCGTGCATGGTGGCTCCACTTGGTGGATGGGGCCAATCTGGAATGAGAGGAGGGGCCAGGCCCCATGCATCATCTGTGGGGGCAAGCCCCAGTCTTCAACAGGACAACATCAAACCAGCAGCGTTACCCTCAGGAGCAGCCCTGCACCCACTCATCCAGAGCCAGCATTTCAGGACTGCACTAAAGATACTGTACAGGGGTGACTGCTGGAGTAGTCACCCTATTGTAATATAGCATTGTAGGTTCTATATATGTTGTAAGTCTATGTATATATGTATGATTAGTTATGTGTATATAATTATTTAACTAATGCTATGTAGGGTAAATGTTGAGTACGGGAAGTAGAGAGTTGGGGTATTAGTGGGGATGCTAAGAGGTTAACAGTAGGAATAGGAAGTTATATAGATGGCCTCTAGTTTAAGAAGGGGGTAGAGGGGAGGTACCCTGACGTGAGGTAGCGGGATGCTGTGGCGGCTTGCCTGAGGCCTGCTAGCATGTTGGGATACCCACAGAGGCCGTCCTCTGGCCTCACGTTCTATGTGGGTGGTACTTAAGGTTAGCTAAGGGGTCTGTTGCGGCAGACTCAACCTAATGGTACCTGAGACCCCACTAAGGCAGGGTGAGCTATCATAGACGCCCCTATTCAGTTGGAGATCACGCCAGGGGATTCTTAAGGAGAAAAGAAAAAAAATGTGAGTTTCAATAATAAAAGAGGCGTCCTTGCTGGGATTCCTATATAAATCCACTCTGGCGTCTGTGCCCATTAGTCACCTAAGAACTCAGGGTGTAGCTCATCTTTTGGATTAAACATTTTATTTGCCAGTTGCGCAGCGCCTCACTAGAGGAGCTGGGCTGGGATGGTGGGGCGGTGCCAGTGTGTTCCAGTTCTGTTCCAGATTATTTTTAATACTGGGCACTGCCGGGCCAGGAAAAAGAAAAACAACAAGGGCTACAGTCGTTTTAACCCTGGCTATATTTCATTTTCAGCTCACTTGTTCCTGTCTCCTATCCAGTCCTCTGGGGCGCATGTGTTTTAACCTCCTATTCATCCTCCTCTGTAAACTATTAAAAGTCAATAATGATTTGCAATGCTGCTAACATCTATTATAAAGACAGAGAAAATTGAATTTTTGAAGTATAACCGCATTATACCGAAATATTTTTTTAAATGGCTGACAGCATTGGCAACATCTAGTTCCTTTTCTATGATTTCACTCCACCTTTCCTATGGTTCTTGTAAACCCGATTATGGGTTTCCAAAATGGTGGCGATGAACTACGCTGTTGCCAACCAGAAGCTGCAATCCTACTGGGTGAAATGCATGAAAAAGGTACCAAGGGTTAAGTCACATGACTTTAGAAAATAGAATAGGTTTTTAGCAACTATTGTTTGATGTAGCAATGAATGGAGGTTTGCCAAATTAATTCTCATTGAATTGAATTGTTTTGTAGGCAGTTGTAAAGAACCCAAACCGCACCAAATATGAAGAGCCCAAACCACACTATATGCAATTATTTTGTTTTAGTAGCATATTGCCAGTAAGTAATTTAAATTGGTCACATAAATATTTATTTGATAAAGAAACTGCACATATCTGAATAGGTCTTTCTTGTGTGACTATATTATTAATCTTGTTCCATTATATTTATTTATTGTTCACTTGTTAGGCGCTTATACAGAAAGTAAATACTGTTTCAAAACGTCCACAGGGCATCGGGGAGGGGACAAGGGGATGTGAAACAATTAAACAACTAATACAATTAAATACATGAGAAATATTAAATACAGTGGGTGGGAGGAGGGGGGTAGGATGAACCTACTATGCCTTGTGAGCATTCAGAACGTGCAGAAGGGAGGAGGACTGAGATAGGTGCTGTGGTGCTCATGGGTGCGCAACAGGTGAAGTGAAATGTAAGGTAAGTGCGAGCCACCATGGAGGAGGGTGAGCCGTGGCAAGTGCTGAGGATAGACAGAAGCTGGGGGCAATTTGGTGTGGCAGGTGATGGCCCTGAGGGTGCATTAGGGCCCTGCACACCAAACAAGCAATTGTGTGATTAGCAGAGGAGAGTGGGGGGAGAGGTAAAAAGGAAAGTCTTGAGGAGCTTCCAGGTTTTAAGAAAGTCCTGCTCAAGGCGAAGAGGGGAGGGGAGGCTGTTCCAAAGAAGGGAGCCAGCATATATTTCTTGATGGTCAGATATGTGCAAATGAGGGTATAACAAACACACAATCAGTGAATAATATTACTAACATGATTTCATTAATCTGGGCATTGGTGAAAACTTGTATTCTCAAATTTCTAACTATATAGCATAGATACAGCTGAGGCGCTTTAAGTATACCAGTTGCTGCAGATATATACGTTTCATCGAGAAATATACATTAGGTAAGTGCAGCAGGTTCTGCTAGACTTGTTTTATTATTATTTCTGACATAAAATAACGTATCACTAATAACTTCGGGTGTCTTCTGAAGTCCTCCATTTCCTTTGCCATCGCCACTGTGGTGGTCGGTTTATGCCACTAGAAACTGGATCGTCTTGGGGCTCAGATAAAAGGTATTATAATAACCTAACTAAATGGAAAACATTGTGCATACCTCAGAGAGTCTGAGAAACCTGCCGAGATTCCAACTTGGGACTTTAGGTTGCACTCAGATATCTGCTGTGATGCCTAAATCCACGGAGATAACCTAGTCAATTTGTATTCTTCTTAAGCAGTCTATAAGATAGCCTACGATCCAAATATTTCTTAGAAAAAGTGATTTTATTTATAATGCCTTTAATAGCTTCCTTGGGTGCACACCAGACAAGACCAGGTCCCAGATCAGGAATCTTATTTGTGGGATCAGGCAACAGACCATGTTAAAAAAATAATGGTACGTGTGTGGTGGCTGCCCAGAGAAATGCCAGTAGCTATCATTAATTTAGAACATGCCATCCATTCTCCCCTTGGTTTTAGTTTTCTTCCCTTGTGAGCATTTGAAAATGACTGGTCCTCTTCTGTAATGACAAAAACGGGAATTAAAAAACAAGAAAAATGAAGTTACCAATAGAAATTACCAATGATTGTGATAAACAAACACTTATTTATTGCATTTTTTGTCCAGTAGCATAAAACAATAATCAACTGTCTAGTTCGAACTCTGTCTCTCTCCATATACCTCTCTCTTTTTCTCTATATCCCTCTGTCTCTCCTTTTCTGTCTCTCTGGGTCCCCCTTTGTATGTCTCTTTCTGTCTGGATCTGTCTCTCAGTCTAGCTATCTTTCTCTCTGTTCCTCTATTGCTCGTTCTTTCTCTCTTTATCCTCGCTCTTTTTCTCCCCTTTCACACTCGCTCTCCCAATTTCTCTCTCCCTATCTCTCTCTCCTCCTCTATCTCCTTTTGCCTCCTCCCTTCCCCTTGCTCTTAAATATTGAATCCCACCTTATTGTACCTCTATTCCTGCTCCCTAGAGAGAGAGAGAGAGAGAGAGAGAGAGAGAGAGAGAGAGAGAGTGTGTGTGTGCGCGCGCGCGCGCGTGCATTGGAGAACTTAGTTTCTTTTTTGCAAATGTTTTCTTGTGTCTGATTACATAAGTGACGATATTGACGAGGCCATTTTTGTTGTTGGACATTGGTGGAGAAGGGACACATTCCAGAGGCGGGCTGGCTAGTTTCAGGCCACAGACAGGCCCCTTCTGTATCTATAAGATGAAAAGGCCTCCACCACATTATAGTATGTCCTTTTGTTTTTCATATAAAAATTATGAGATATAAAACCAACACATTTGCGTGTTTTATTATGTGTCCTCTTTGTGAAAAATCTAAAAAAAAAGTCTAGTGAAGAAACAAACGACGTGTGTGGTAAGGATGCATTTCTAGTGCTTGAAACAACCTGCTCGCCATTTTTGGAGGTAAAATTTATGGAAAAAACGGAGCAAAATAAATTCGAACCGTTTTTGGTCACACAATAGACCCACTACCCTGTGGCAATAAATAGTACAGAATAAACAGTATTAGTTACAACTGATATTAGATTTCTTCGGAATTGCCGGAGGGAGTGGTAGTGAAAGGGTCCTCTAGAAAGGGTGTGCTCATCGAGTCACTAAATACTAAAATCCAGTTTCATGATTAGAATGACCATAACATACAGAACCAACCTCTATTGGAATTCATCGTAGGTAAATTAATCATATGCACATTTGCTGGCTATCCTGAAAACCTGACTGGATTTTACTGCTTGGCGGATCTACAAACCCAGTCCTGCTTGCATCGTGGATAAATGCAAAATTTATCGGACCAGTGTCTCCCAATTCTGCAGAAGCCTGGCGCCATTCCAAGTCAACAGCAGACTACAGACAACAGTCCAGGAAGGAATGAGGGCGCAGCCCTAGGTATCGCTATTTACTCAAGGAAGCACTAGGGACCTCAAGGAAGTCCTCCGCCAAGAAGAGGAAGCAAAACCAGGAAGACGGAATCAAGGGAAACGTGTGGTTCCTCCTCAGTCTGGAGGAAAAACAAAGGCAAGAGTCGATAGGGGTCACCGCCAAGTGGAAAGAGAAGACGAAGCTGAGCCAGCCCGCGTAACAGCAGACAGAGTAACAGCTTTTCGAGAAATAAGAGACAGAAGGAAGTAGAACAAGAGTAGGGAGCGGGGAGTGGGGCAACACAAAGCAAGAGAAATCCATTCCAATATGCAATAGATAGGAAATGTATCCGTCCTGTCTCACTAAATTGCAATCAATGCTGCCATTCAGCCCATCCCCAATGCAATGTTAATGTTATTGTTAAAAGATATTTGTACCACACACTATCACCACCGGAGTGGTCCCCTGGCGCTCTGGTGGATCTGAAAAGTAGAGGGGGTGGGGTGAGTTAGTGAAACCAAGCGGGAAAAGTGCAAGAGAGCAGTGATGTGCTGTTAACAGCTTCAGTTCGGTTAGCACCATTCGCTGATCTTAGGTGTGCTTTTCAGTTGGTAGCAGTCGTGTTCTGTTGTGCGAAGTTATGTGAGATTTGTTTTGTTGTTGGGGTGTAGTGAAGTTTGTGTGGTTTGCTGTGCTTTAGGGTCTGGTTGTCTTTGGTCAGAATTTGAGAGGTGTATGCAGAGGGACGAGATTGTTAGTGGGTTAGTTAGTGGTGTCGCTGTCTAGATGCGATATAGGATAATTTCCAAATTCTTTCTAGATGATGCGCGTGAATATCACCTAATTTCTATCCAGATGCGGCTCCGTCCAGCATCAACAATCTCGTCCAGACGCGACACAAGCCAATGTTCACAACCATGTCTAAATGCGGTACTGGCCAACATTCACAATCCCGTCCAGAAGCGACGCAGGCCAACATCCACAATCCTATCTAGATGTAACGCAAGGCAACATTCACAGTTTTATCTAAATGTGGCACTGGGAATATTGACAGTCCTGTCTAGATGCGACCCAGGCCAATAATCACAAATTATAAGTAGGTGTGGCACTGTCCGACATCTACAATTCTGTCATAGATGTGACGCAGGCTACTCTTCATAAGTATATGTAAGTGTGGCATTGGCAATATTCACAATACTGTACAGAAGTGACGCAAGCCTATAACCACAGTTCTATCCAATTGTGGCACTGGTGATGTTCACAATTCTATCTTAATGTGGCACTGGCAATATTCACCTCTCTGTTGGTTCTAGGTGTCGTCTGTACCCTCAAGGGTTCTGTCAGCCTGGTCTTTTGCATTTCCTGTTTTATTGTTTTAGTTGCTTCAGTTTGGTTCTGTGGTGTTAAAGAGACAGATTTTTAGTAGTTTTCTGAATTTTAGGTGGTGGTTGGTGTTTCTTATTCCTTTCGGGAGGTTGTTCTAGGTTTTTGCCGCCAGGTGGGAGAAAGAAGAGCCTCCTAGGTTTTTTTTCTGGCGTATGGTTTTGGTTCCAGGCGTATTTCATTGCTTGATCTGAGGAGTCCCGTTGGATTTTATATAGAAGCTTTGCTATCTCGAACCCCATTAACCAGAATGCTTTATTAAGTGACACCTGCCATTGGCAGGAATAGTTAGATTGCAGTTAAGGAAATGCTGCATAACAATGTTTGGCAGCCAGTTTATTCCAGGTGACAGAGTGCTGGTAATCAGAGAAGGGCAGGATGGCTTAGCTGGTCTTTTTGCACTATTTGGCATCTTTCTGCGATATTAAGTTATCCGGCAGATTTCATAATCTGGCTCCATTGGATTGTCTTGGGTGCCAGATAATCAAGCTTATTCTGTGCTTACACCTTTGCCACACAAGGGAACTGCTACACGGCGAGACCACACGGCTTGTGTAGTATTGCACTAGGGGCTCAGGAAAGGAGCGCTGCAATGAAAGTCATGTTGCTATGTGCCAGGCACTCCAAACATTTACTCTGAAATGAACAAAACAAAAACAAAATAGGGATTCCACTTCCAAAATGAAAATGTTCTCCAATGAACATACCTTTCTGCACATCCATTCAATGGCACCAAACCCTGCACTGTTGACATCTGACAAAAGTTCCCTGTAGAAGTCTGCAAGCAAACCTGCCTTTACAATGCATGGTGTGTCCTAAAACTCTGTAAACAGGGTAGACCAGACACCCACACTCAAGAAGCACTCTGTTGCCTCACAGGAGGCATTTATTCTATACAAATATATTTAATGTAACATAACATAAAACCAGGCTGTCTATTTTCAAAAAGATTTCAAGCCCCATTATGACTTTGGTGCTATTTCTAGGGAAAATACTTCCATACTCATTTACAATTATCGCCAATAGCATTGGTGGTAAAACGGAAGACTACAAGTGGCGGGTTGGCAGTGTTAATGCCCATTCCTGGAGTCCCACAGAACTCCAGCGGGTATTCAGACATTTAGGGCCTGATTCATAGAAAAGTGTGTATTGATCCCTCAAAGTCTGCGTGCCTATAACGACTTTGCGTGCCCCTGCGTGCATATATTTGTGTGCGTGCTCGACGTATTCATAGATTTCTTCCTGCAATGAAACTCCATGCGCACGTAGTGGCTGGAGCACCTATGACACGCCCCCACGCATAAAAATTCTAGCCACGTATAACGACCTTTATGCTCTCCTCATCCGCAAAGTAATGCACTCTTGCAATACTGCATGCAACCCCCCTAACAAAGGCAGCAGCCCAGCAACACTGCCTGGGGTCCCCCGTAACTATTTACAGCACCCCTCCTGTATGCGCACTATTGCTCAAAACAGTAGCACCCCACGACAATACATGCACCCCTGACTTGAATCAGCACCCTAACTGCATGCACAAACCCCTAAATTCCTGATTAGACCTCACCCCTTTGGGCAGTGATTCCTATGCAATTGGGACTTTATGTATGCCTTCAGGTGGCGGTGAGATCGCAAGCTTTACGTGCTGATTTCCCTAACACGACGTTGCACAGTCAGATCCATGAATACAATTGGTTTTGCTCAATTATGGGTGTTTGATTTCCTTGTGTGGGCCATTCTTCGACACGGCCACAATTTCCCTTGTTCTTCCTCATTCTGCATGTTCTGCCCCCTATTTGGATTTCTGCATAAGCCCAACCCACTCTCTACGTGGAGTCGCACACAACACGCTCGACTGCACATAGAGATGTGCTGAACCAGCGCAAAGTCCCCGCAGTGTACAGAAAAGGCCTGCAAAGTCAATTACATGAATTGACAAAGGGGGTTTGTGCAAACAATAACATGCAAAGTCCCTATTCACCTTGCACATAAATCTATGGATCAGGGCCTTAGTGCGGAAAGTAATTCTGGACGGTAATTCCTTCCCCCACATCACTTTAAACCTCATGATATGGCAATGTGGAAAAAGCAGTGCTTAATTTGTATTAAAAGAAATAGGTGCCACGGGCCACATTTCTTCTAGTAAGCTTGTGAAATATCTGGTCGGGCAGCGTGGGATGACTATGCTCAGACGTGGTTTCCGAACCTGCTGGGCCAAGAGACCCAAGCTTATTCTCACTGATGACGTCCAATGAGGCTGAAATATGTCTGGGGGTGATTGTATTTCCATGCAGGGAGGAATTGGCCTAGCAGTTCGGACTGGAGTGCTCCCATTGGTGGCAGTGCCAGACTGATTTGCATATGGCTGGCCTCCTATTGCAATGGCACAGACAGGGTAAAATACAGTGGTGTGGAGGGTTGCCCAGAGCATTGCCAGTGGTTACGAAACATTCCAAACCTTCCACCATCTCTTTTTGGTTATAGTTTGTCTCCCTGTGTGAGAGAGGGCATGCCCAGCCGTGGATCCCTTGCTCGCTGCACCATAGGGAACCAAGCTGCACTTCACTCATCAGGCTCAAAAGGCCGAAACATGTCTGCGGTTGCTTGTGTTTCTGTGCAGAGGGGGACGTGCTTAGCAGTTCAGGCAGGTCTTCTCCCATTGGTGGCAGATCCAAACGGATTTGCATATGGCTGTTCCCCTCTTGTAATGACACAGACAGGCTAAAAGACAGTGGTGTGCAGGGTTGCCCAGAGGATTGCCATTGGTTATGATTTATTCAACACATTCCACCCATCACTTTTTTGGTTACATTAAGTTTTTCAATAACATATAATCATTGTTATCATTGTGCTGTGCTTCTTTAGATGGCAATTGAAACTTATTGAACATCTAACCACTTGCATGCTTTCTTCCTATGGTGAATAGATGGGCAAATGCAGGCACAATCATTACTGAACAGATTAACTTTCCTGTCAAACACTCCAGCAAGATCTTCTTTTGTAGGTTGGCACTCAGGACTTGCACTCTCCTCAGCAATGGCTTTTTCCCTAGCATTGCCCCAGTGTTTGTGCTGCTGGCTGTCTTGCTGTTGTCAGCCCACCCTGCTGTGGCAATGATTTTGGTTATTGTAGTAGCAGAGCTGCACCAATTTCAGGCAGAACAACTGAAGCAGTGAGAGGGCAGGACCAGCATTGACGCCAAGTATTGTCACATTGCAACTTGTTGGTATTCATGAAAATGGATAACTAACACTGCCACATTGGTGAGGGACATCAGGTTAATTAATTACATTGAGCCAGCCCAGCATGCAGAGACACGTGGCCAGTGCACGCTGTTGTTGCTTGTTGTGTGGCTACTATGGACTGACAAAGAAAATGATAAAGTTTCCAAAACACCACAACATGATCAAACTGAGTTTATGACAATAAGTGTTGGGGCTAAACAATAGGTTTCAGGGCTGTGCCCTGACAAACACCCTCACAAATTAAGCACTGGAATTGGCAGTAATGCTGTTGCTCCAAACATCCTAGTTAGGTCATCAGCATGTTCATCACACCCTACTCTCCCCTTCTCAGCCCCGCTCTGACACACAAACGGAAACACACAGGATGCACTCCGCTCACCCACAATTCCAGCCCACAGAACGTCATCCCTCCCACCACCACCCACACTCCACCTCCAAAATGCAAACACTCCTCCATACTCATCAATGCTTACTCCACAGTACTACATGTAGTAGACATTGCAGACCTCATCATCACTCACAACCTAGATGCACTGTTTATTAACGAATATTATGTTGATTTATACTGTGCACTGCTGCCATTTGCATGGTCTCCAGATGCACTTGTGCATCTGAAAAGGAAAGTGGGATGTTAGGGGAAAGAGGGAAAAGCCAAGGCATTGTGTTTCGCTGTTGGTGGGTGTAGAACATGGAGCATCTGGCGTCTGTGCAGGTGTGCTTTCTAGCTGGTTTTTGCTGTGTTCATCAGAGGTTGTTGTTTCCAGATGGGTGACGTCTAATCTATTTACATTCTAATGGTGTTTTGAGTCAGTTGGTGAAGTTTATTCGGTGATTCAAGCTATGTAGGGCTTTGGAGGGTGTAAGGGGATGTTTTATCTAGCTATTTGTGTTGATGTGGTTGGTCAGTATGTTGCGAGTGAGTGTGCTTGAGTAGGAGGTTATTAGTGGGTTTGTAAGGTGAAGAGCGGCTGCCTTCTGAGGGCTGTCTGACCTCCAATCACACAAGTGAAGAGGCCTTCGAGCAGAAATGCAGGCTCCCATGGCAATGGCGGTGCCCCAACCCTGTCAGAGGCAAGATCAGAAAGATGCAGCTCCTGCTCCTGCATGTCCGCTAACATCCCTGCATAGTCTGAACCTGTCTCCATTGCCCTGCGCAGAAGCCGGAACCCTCCGAACACTGTCTCTGCCATACAGGACCCATAGACATTAGAGCATAGCGCCAGGTGAGACCCTATTCGAGCTTTCTTCAATGTAGAGGTGACCCTTTGGGCCACTGGGTCGTGGAGAGCCACTTCATCGGCCGCAATGGAAGAGCAACCAACCAAACTTGCCAAGATGTTGTCTACGCCAACAGTGTCCGGGAGGAAAACCTCTGCCGCCTTCCACGGGGAGAGGCGACTCACAAACCAAGGCATATTCACATGTTTGGGGTCCTTCCATTACCTCAAAATGTTGGCCTTAATATCTGAAATCAGGGGAAGGCCTAGTTCCAGTGTGTGTTTGTACTGCCCTATCTTGGGGTCTGAGGAACATTTCCCAGAGACAGGGTCTGAAAACCCTGGTATTAGCTTAATTGTTTGTTTTTTAATTGATCGAATGGTACATTTGACTGAATTATGCCAGTACCATTCGTTCGATTAAAAACGAACAATTAGGCTAACATATACCAAACATGTGGAGCAGGGATTGCGGGGATGTCCCCCGCTCCTCATGTTCGGTATGTATATGCCTTGAGGGATTGCAGGGGTGTCCCCCGCTTTCTCAAGATAGGAGGTGTTGGACCGAAAAAAAAGAGAAAAAGGGACCTTACAGTGTCGGATCCGACCCACGTTAGAGGGATAGATCTGACACTGAAGGGGTGAAGGGAACCTGGCCGCAAGCAAACATGTAATTAGGGGAGGGCTGTGGGGGTTGGGGAGGGCGCATTTGGGTTGCAGTTTGTTCCTCTGATAATTGATCACATGCGGGCAGCTTTCTTTCAGACAGTACGCCGCAATCAATTATCATACAAACAAACAACCCCAAAGCAAAACCCCATGGCGTCCCACACTCGAGAAAGAACCAAGTTCACCTCCTCGCTGGACAAGTACTTTCCTTCAGCCTCCTCATCTGATTCCAATCCCCAGGAAGAACCAATCGATGAGGAAGGAGAATAAGACTGAGTGGAGGGAGAGGAAGAAGGGCTAAGGTCCCGTTTGCATTGGTCCTTAACCCCCTCATATTCAGCAATTACCCGCTCCATCAAAGTCCCAATAACTTATTGATAAAGGGAGAACTTCTGCTCCATGGGCTTCTAGTGCTTCCTTCCCTGAGCATAACGTTGCTCTGGACTAGGAGAGGATGCGGGGAGCTCACATGCCTGCGTTTAGCTGTGTACTATTCTCTATTTACATCTAGACGTCGACCAGTTTCTTGGTCATCCCTCAAACGCCAGGCTTCAGTAGACCTCACTTTTAGGTCTTAGCACCACACACAGTGGACCAATACACCAGACCTCTGATACCTGGCACCCAGCCACTAGACCTACAAATGGTTGAAGTGCCTGTTGTGATGCCAAACATAGATAATATCAGGTGTCTGAGGTGTATTTGTTTGTATTCTATGCATCTTTTTACACACAATGGGCCTCATTCCGAGATTGGAGGTAGTCATGGTGCTATGTGCGCCAGGAATGCCTCCAATAACGGTACCGACACCGGTCTCGTTCAATGGGGATTTACCCTGTAGTCCGACCTTTGCGGGACTGGTAAATCCCCATTGAAAAAACCATTCCCCATTCCCATTTCAGCCCCCATAGGGCTCAATGGGAATGGGGAAGTAGCTAATAACGGTACCGCAATTTGTGGTACCGTTATTAGCTCTGAAATCCCTTAACGGGTCCCGTCCTTAACACCTGGTCAGATCAGGCGTTAAGGAAGGGACCCGTTAAGGGACCTCGTAGTAGGGCGGTAAGGGATTACCGGCACCAGTCTCCTTACCGGTGCCTGGTATCCCTTACCGCCCTACTCAGAATGAGGCCCAATGTTATTTTAAGTTGGTATAAAATGTTGAATTTAAAATACTAAGTTGCAATGGATATATGATGCTAAGAGTACCCAATGAACTGCTAATTATTGCATAGGATCCGACTGATATGAAGTAATATTTAGTCTGGTCTTTCTTTTGTGGACCATGAGTAGGCATAAAACAAAGGAAAGTTTATGCCCCCGCTTTTTCTATTGATTGCATGTATCACTCCCATATTGGTTTGTTCACACGATCAAAGCCCTTTATTTTGTTATGAGCCAAACTTATTTTAGCCCTAAAAAATACAAGAAATCTACATGTCTAGCCAAATAAAAGCAGCTGTAGACACATCTCAGTGGTTGGACGGTTATTTTTCCCAGTGACACAAACTCGGAAGTTGGTTTTCTGGATGTTTTTGAAGATTTAAATAATTATTGCAAGTATTGATTGCATTATAGATGTTCTGAGGACAGGACAAACCCCTTGTATACACAACGCAGGGGTGAAGGGAACCTGGCGGTGAGCAAACAAGTAATTAGGGGAGGGCTGTGGGGATTGGGGAGGGCGCATATGGGTTTCAGTTTGTTCCTCTGATAATTGATCACATGCGGGCAGCTTTCTTTCAGACAGTACGCCGCAATCAATTATCAGACGAACAAATAACCCCAAAGCAAAACCCCATGGTGTCCCACACTCGAGAAAGAACCAAGTTCACCTCCTCGCGGGACAAGTACTTTCCTTCAGCCTCCTCATCTGATTCCAATCTCCAGGAAGAACCAATCGATGAGGAAGGAGAATAATACTGAGTGGAGGGAGAGGAAGAAGGGCCAAGATCATGTTTGCATTGGTCCTTAACCCCCTCATGTTCAGCAATTACCTGCTCCATCAAAGTCCCAATAACTTATTGATAAAGGGAGAACATCTGCTCCATGGGCTTCTCTTGCCTCATTCCCAGAGCATGACGTTGCTCTGGACTAGGAGAGGATGCGGGGAGCTCACATGCCTGTATTTAGCTGTGTGCGTTCCCATCTCCACACCAGCATAAGACAGAGTCTAACAGAAGTAGAAATGATTGGGGAAGAAATCGCTGTTTAAACTGGGAAATCTTCTGCCAGGACACAGAGCACCACCCGCCCAGCACAGGCCGGTATCCAGAAGACTTGGGGGCGAACAGCAAAGCCCCCCCTTTCTTAACCACCCCGAGGAACAAGAGGGTCCCTCATGCTGCAGCCACCACTGCTTGCAGGAACGCCTAGGGGAGCCCAGAAACAGCATCCACTCGCTCAACCAGGCCCCAAGATCCACAGAAGGCCCAGTAGCTCCTTACGTCACTGTGACACCGTCACCACCCCACAGGAGACCGTAGCACACAGGCACCACCACGTCATCCCCCAGAGCCTGACTACGGAATCCATTAGTCCCTTTCAGAGACAAGAGAAAAAGAACTGGTTCATGATGGGTAAAGTAAGTGGTTATACCTCTGGAAGAAAAAAAAAGTTCCTGAAGGGGAGGCGCAGCCTCATAGGTGAGTACTGGGATGTGGGAGAGGGACATGGAGATAATGGCCAGGTAGTACCATCATGACAGTGCCTGGTAAGTACCTTTCCCATGTCTACGCAAAGTCAAAACTGTTGGCAATGTTTAAAAGATGTAAATGCCACCTGCAAATACCACTTTTCAGATGGCATTTACAATGGATTTCTATGGATCCGTCTCATTTTAGCAGGTGCTAAATTCAGACAGTTTGCACAGGAATCTATTAGTTTTACACCTGCATGAAGATTTCATGCAGATGTAAAACAAGATTTTGCAGACAGAGTGGGAAGGATGAGCAGTAAATGAATCCCCCCTCCTGTCTCTCATTCCAGCTGCAAAATGTTTGCAGAATGTGCTGTAGAAGTAAGTAGGTGCAAAGACTGGTGTGATGCAAGTACGGCTCATTTCTACACTTGTTTTACCACTCCACAGGTTTGAAAATAACCCCCCACGAATGGGTCTAAGCATAACATAGAAATGTGTGTTTTTGTGATGTATGTTCCCCATTAACAAGCAGTCTTACGTTAACACCATTAACAAAGCCAATAGTAATTGTGACCTCCTATGTCTGTCCCTGACAGATAGCATTTACATGGATTCCTGGTGAATCTGGCTGCTTTTCGCAAGTGCTAAAAACAAGGGGCCCAATTCATGAAAAATATTAATCCCAAAAGTGCTGCGTGCAGAGTTTGACTCTGCGCGCAGAATAAAAAATGTGCGCCCCACCTATTCATGGAATTGTCTGTGCAAAGTAATCGTATACGCAAGTCGCGGCTGGCACGCCCCCAACATGCCCCCACACAAACCAAAAACTGCAGAGCAGCTACCTTTGCGCGCACCCCTGGATGTGAATACGCGCAGCCTTCAAACAGTGCATGGGGTTCCCCGCAAGCAGGCCTGCATCTCGGGGACCCTGGGCGGGGTACCCCGTAACTGTTACCCCAAGAACATGCAGACAGTTTCACGGAAAGCATTTATTTTCCCAGTCATACTGCATGCAAACCCCCGTATACAGTCCCCGCACCCCGCTACACTGCGTATAACCCCATGAATCGGGCCCCTGTTTCCATAACAATCCACCAAATCTCTGCCTGCATCAAAATTAGATGCTGGTGAGCAGAAACGCTGTTGGATTTGTGACAGAGTAGATAGGGTGGGAGAAATGGTAATTCTGATCCATGTAAATGCTCTGTGTTACAAACCCATGATTACAAAAACATGTGCACAACGCTACGTGTATGTTCTTTACTCGTCGTGTGCACCCCCCCCCCCGCTACACCAGGACTGAAAACACCCCTACTGCAATCTATCAAAATCCTTAACTTCCTGGTTTCCACGCCCCCCCCCCTCTTCACCCTCCCAGATGTGCTTTATTGACAGCCTGCTAAAGGTGATCTGGCAAAACACATGATGGATTTTTGCACTCACACAGTTACCTGATAGCCACGTGGCCGTGTCACCTGTCTCAAGGATTTATAAGATGTTCACATACACGTGTAACTCGTACGTGCTCGGAGCAGATGGTCTTGGCGCCAATATACTCGCAACAAGCACTCTTGCATTTCAGGCGTCATCTGCCACACCTTGTGCATGCTTTAATTTTTCTCCCCAATATGCCCTCCTAAAACAAATATGTACCTTCCATAGGTACTTGGAATAGCTATATGCACGCAACATAAAGACCTGCTTCCAGGGCCAGCCTTAGTGGCGGCAGCGCCTGTGCAGCGAAACAAACACCCCCCATGCGCCGATGGTCATGGGTGGGAGCACTTTTTTCAAAAGGCACTGATGCGAAAGCTTCAGTGCCCTATAGTTCTTAAATGCGCCCGCTGCCGAGAGCGGGTGCATTTAATTTCAACAGGGCGCATGGCGCGTCTTCTCCTACTACACCAGTTTGGATGGAGACTTTGAAGGACTCCCTTGAGCTGGTGTGGCGGGGGCTAATGGCGCCCTGGGCGGTCGCCCCTTTCCTCAGACCCGGCCCTGCGTCCTATCTACTATCATCAATTAGGTGAATGCACCCATCTAGGTATGGCTGTCTATGCAGCAATACTAGGAGCTTTTTTGGGGGGCAGGGGTGCTCTGCTATTCAAGCATGGCACTGGTTGGTTACTGTAGCTGGGCGCCCTCATCAGGTTTCTTCCCCTTCTATAATGGCATGGCAGGTTTAAAAGGTTATAATTCATTTAAAACCTTCCAACCACCATCTTTCTGTTTTACACAGCTCCTTAATGTACAGCATAGTGAATTGTTTTTAAACAATGAGAAATCTAAATATGTTTGCATATTATTTAGTGTTAAAAAATATATTTTTGCACAGAGTCCATCACCACAGCACTCCCAGGGTGAACCAGACAGTGGTAATCTAAAATATATGTACGTACGCATGCGCATTAAGAGGAAGGACAATTATGGGGTGAGAAAATGTATGTGCGCAATTCTTGTTTGGCCCACTGGCAACAAACATTTGCAAGTCAGGTGCCAAGCCCCTACAGCAATCAGGAGCAGACATGGCTGCCACAGTGTGCTTGCAAATGGAGTTCTGCATTGTTGTTGCCAATAACTTTTCTACATTTCTGAAGTTACTGCTTCCACAGTCACTTTATATAATATATAAAACTATGAATCTAGCCTGTAAAGTTGTTCATATTTTTAACTGCAGCGCAAACTGTCAAACCTTATGTTGAATTAGTCCCATCTGTACCAGGTTTCCAACTGTTAATCAGAGTTTTTCAAAGAGTTTCCTCTTGTTTTGCGCCTTAGGGAAAATCTTTTGAAAATAACCACAACAGACTTTTGACTGGCGGCGTTGTTTTTCCTGTCTAAGGTGTCGTTTTCTGACGGGTGACATCATCAGCCGTTCCCTTCCTTGTGGAGAGATTGCGAAGAGGCAGGCCCCGTCTGGGACCAAGAAACCCGAAACAACGGAGAGGCGGGCTCAAATCCCAAACCGCAGATCGGCAAACAAGGAAAAGAACAAAGGCCTGGCTCCCGTCCCCCGCCAGAAGTGCGTCTGTATTAGGTTTGTCCTCTTTCGACCCCGGTAGAGTAGAGCTGAATTTGAAACACGACCTGACCTGCGCGGTGTTTACACTGCTAATGGCGCTTGAACAGGCTCCAAAACAGGCGGTATTGCTCTGTGCAAGTGATATTTCATGGTGTTCGCTTGTTAGTCGGAATGTGGCTATTACAAAGGGGCGAATGTTGGACCATTTCGACATGTTTAGGCATACAAATCTTTTTGTCATTTCAGAATCACAACTACCAATTGTAAACATACTCGGACTGCATGATCATCTCAAATGCAACGGCTTAGTCATGGGCCAATTTTGTGGGCCAGTTTGGCCCGGCTTGTTGCACTGATGAACTGGAAGTATGTTACGGCCCCAATATGCTTCAAAGTTACCAAAGTTTGTCACGAAAAATAATGGATGTTGATTACAGTCTGCTCCTTTATTGGTGCCTGGGCCTACTTTTTCACACGGTCCAACACTGACAGCCTTTCATCCTTAGAGGCAGGTTTTTGCAATGGCCCCTGGGCTTGTTCAAATAGCAGTGGAAATCAAGTGACATTTGGAATACACGGGCTACGGCGACCCACATCCTGTACATCACCGCCCTGCCCTCGAGCGAGCCCCGCGATTTAAACAATAAAATAAATGCCCGTCATTTGCATTGCAATGTTTGCAAGCAGGTCTGCCATTCTGGATTGTGGAGTAACTCACGGATCTCACATTTGGATTTTGTGCACCCTCTGAGTTGCCTCAGAATTGTTTGTGAGCCTGGAATTAAGATGTACTTTTAAATACAAGACCACTTGGTCGCAGGGCTGCCAGGAAGAGTAGGGACATGCTGCTTCTACTCTCTTCTTTTCCCATCCACCGTTGCACTTGCGTTTGCTGGCAGGGTCATGAGGTCATGCAGGACAGGGGACACCTGGGACACAGATTTCTTCTTACATATCACCAGGGTCGGACTGGGACAAGAAATCGGCCCGGTCACCCAAAAAAAAGTGGCCCACCCCTCGCCTCAAAAAAGTGGCCCACCCCTCGCCTCACGACCCTTGACCTCTGATGACATCACCAGAAGTGATGTCCCGGGAGCAATGAAACACGACCTTTCACCCCTTGACAACAGGAAGTGGCATCAAATAGCATTGTTCCTAAGTACACTAAATGACTTTGGATCCAAGCAGACGTCCAAGGCCAAATGATAATATGTTATCATATAGCACTTATGCTTAAGCACTTTTTTAATAAAACAACTATGCATACAATATCACCCAACCTGTGTTGGTACTCATTTATCGACCTAAGACGGATGAACATTTTTTTGAAGAAAAAAAATGTGGATTTACTTTTTCTTTTTTTTTTCCAAACCGGCACAGGCATGGTCAGAAACCGGCCCTCACCCCGGGACGATTTCGGCGAGGCCACGGGCCGAAAGGCCAAGGGGCCAATCCAGCCCTGCATATCACCCCAGGATCACCCTTTGTGCCCAATTCAGGATGATGTCTTCTATGGCAGGTGGGCCTAAACACAGGAGGACTGGACTTAGAAACAGATTTAGTTTCCTCCCCACCAGCCCTCTTGGACTCGACCTGATGGTCCCCTCCTCACCTTGTTATGATGTCTGGCGTGCTCTCCATCCTGCTTTCTGCGCTGGGGCGCATAGTTTCCTGCGGGTTGAAGCGACCGAGTTAACTTCACTGGTGCCAACCCATTCAAGTGTCTTTAAGGAGGTAAGTCCGATTATAGCAGTCTCTGTAGGCCTTTGCCTTTCCTTCGTGCTGTTAACGTCTTTCCCTGATTGTTTCCCCCTTAGGTGTGTGGAGGTTCGCTGGGTGCGCTGCTTGGATCAGGCTCCTGCCGGGATTATGGACGCGGGGCATATGAAGAATGGTAGGTTCAGCGCGAATTGCGGCGCGCTAATGTCTTTTTGGACTAACCTGTATTCTTTATTCCTTTTCAGGTTGCAATGGTCTTTCTGGGCGTGAAGAGATTTCCGGAGCGGAACCGGACAAGAAATGCCCAGCCAGGTGAGGAGGTTATGGTTACTGCTGTGATTGCCGAGAGTAACCTGTTCAACGTTGTCCTTTTTTCTCTCTCTCCCTCCAGGTGCTTCATTCCGGTGCGTGCATGATGTCCTGAAGATGCTGCCAACAGGATGGAAGACCACGAGCAGCCAGGATCGAAGAATGGAAAGCTGCAGGTAAGCAGGGACTGCTAATGATGTTCTTTTGTCTCCTCTGCAGGTCCGCTATTCCAGGAACGCCAGGTGCTGGTCACTGAACATGATGAGCATCACGCTGCTGGCTGCAGAATAACACGAAGCACGTTCTGTAGCTTTGGTGTGGTTCATATAGCCTACCCCTGTAAAGTAGTCCAGGTAAAGTAGTCTGGGCTACCACACCCTAAAACACTGCAACGCACAGTCTGGTTCTCAGGGACTAGACTGTGTGGGTGCCTCCATGTTGGCTGCATCCACAACCATTGCGAAAATAGCATAGTGAAATTTAGGCGCAACTTCACATTCTTGCAAACGTTTTACACGTGTAAATTCCCATTCAAAGTGTTTCTTAACTTCCATTCTGATTTAATGTGTTTTCGGTTGCACATCTTGTAGCTCATGTTTGTTAGGACCTGTTTAGTATTTCTCTCCTAGGAATTTCTATCTATTTAAGGATTTTTGCACACTTTTCCTTGTTTCACAAAGCCATTTTCAACTATTTTAAAAAGTGTCAATTTCCAAAAGCGCCTTTCTCTCCTGTTTCGGGAGGGAAGATTGCATTCAAACTCTAGACACTGTTCTTTTATTCCTGAATTTCTGCTTACCTACATCTGTGTAGAATTGCTCATTTGTGCATTAAGAACTTGGCAGGGGAAAACTTTAACCTAAGCGCTATCTTTTCACAAACCAAAACTGTTCTTTTTCCTGTGTTTTCTATTCTGTATTTCTACAAGTGAACTCAACTGCTTTACTTATTTTCTGAATTGTTTTGTCACCACATTGGTGATTGCTGCCCCATATATGTATATTAAAATGTTGTGTTTGAATTGAATTTTAAATAAATAAATATTTGCCTTTACCAAGTAGCCTAATTCCTAGTCCACTGTGACTTGGGGGGTATTTTGAGATGGGTGTGATATGAGTGGTATATCACTCAGAATATTGAACCTGTAGACATAATAAGTAAGTATTTCATCTGTGGATTACAAGCTAGGCGAGACCCGGGTGTATTGCCTGATTGAAATCCTGAACACTAGATTATCAGCCAAAAGCGATGTCTGGTGGTTACGGAATTACTTCAAAGTTTTAGAAGCCTGGATCTCTCCTCAATTTTTAAAGTTCAATGCTAATAAAACACATGTTTTTATTATTTTCTTAGTTTCAAGACTCAACCCCTTTTTCTAAGTAGTTTTTTGATGGCAAGATTTTTGAAGCAACTGCTTAGTTCTCCTCCACTGCTAACTCCCTAGGTTTTATTTTAGATTCTCAGCTGTCTCTTACTCCTCATGTTAATAGGATTGTAAAATCCTAAAATGTATTAGCCTTAAGATCAGTGAAAACATTTTTATTCAATGTTCATTTTAGACTTCTAATGCAATCACTCGTACTATCAAGAATTGACCTTGGGGACTCCATACTAACTGGTCTTCCCTAATCCACCTGGGCACCACTCAAAGCTATCCACCCAATATCTAACAGCTTTTATTTGCTTCCTTTACATTGGCTTCCTTTAAATGCTCACATTTTATTTAAACTGCTATGTCTCATGTATAAAGCAATTCATTTCAGAACTCGCTCCTACCTGGCAGACAAGTTGAACATATCTGGGGGTATGAGAGTTCTCCGTAGCCATGATCTGCTATGACTTGAAGTTTCCAAATTTAGATGTGTTTTTTCTTCTAAATATTCTTTCTCAGGTGCTGCTGTTTACCATAGGAACAGTTGACCTCCTAACCTCTGTACGACTTCAGATGATCTCAGATTTTGAAAACTGCTGAAAGGGTGATTATGGAACTTTTTTCTTGTTTAACTCTAAGATGACAATTCAGAATTTCAACACTAATGTTATAGAAAGTCAAAATTCTATTAAAAGACACAGAGGCGAAGGGTTATCCTTTTCTCCACTCTTTACTTCTCGAGCAGCATAGTAAAAACATTAACAAGATAACCAAACCAAATGAAAAAGCGACAACTCTCACAATGTTTGAGTCTTTAGTAGTCTTAGAATGATTGCTATGCACTGAGACATGATCTCATTGTCCCATCCATTATACCTTCATGTTTTTAAACTCTGTACCCACTGCCACCTTCTCCTCTTTCTTTGTTGCTCAAGCAGCAGATAACTACACTATTTTGATATTAATAGTTAGATATTTTTAGTGGCTGCAACGCAATCGCGTAGGGACTGTGCTTGTGTGCGGGCGCAAGGGTGGCGGACAGTGGAACATTTCCACGTCGAGTGGTTTAGCACGAGGGGTCTTCGGCTCTGGCGACCACAATGTTATGGACCACAAAGCAGAAGGCAGCATGTCATGGAAGCAGCGCTCCAGATAAGATTTTGAAGTTGGGAGTAAAATGATTCTTTAGGGAGTAAAAATCTGACCATCTGACCCCCCTCAAGTCCATCTACCACTCCTCTATTCGTACTCTCTGCCTCCTCGGCCCTCGTGATCTATTTCCTCCTCACTTTCTCAACTCGGCTGGCTTCCCTTCCCCTCCCAACCTAAATATCAATTTCTCTGCTTGGTCTTCAAATCTCTACATGACCTTGCTCCCCCTATCTCTCTTCTCTCCTCTCCTTCTATACTCCCTCTCGCTCTCTCCGCTCCGCTGACCTCTTTCTACGTACTGTACCCCTGTCTCCTTGTGCTGCTTCTCGCTTCCACTCCTTTCAGCTTCTGGCCCCCCTACATTGGAACGCCTTACCTCTCTCTATCTGCTCCAACCCAACTTACACCTCCTTCCGCACCTCTTTGAAAGCCCTTATTCTCCACTCCCCCCTTGACCTCCTACTTTTTCTGCTCCCTTCTCCCCCATCCCCATACCTCTCCTTCCCTTCCCTTCCTCTCACAGTCACTCGACTTTATATCACATAACTGAACTTTATCCCCTTCCCTTCTCTCCCTTCCTTCTCACTTTCCCTCATCTCCAATACCCAAGGAAATTGTTCTACATATTGTTACGCTGGTTTGTCTCATGTTTGTTAACTTGCTTCTCCATTATTATATCTTGCTGTTTTATTGTAAAGTGCTTTGGTGTAAAGCGCTATATAAAATTAATAAACATAAACATAAACATAAAAATGTCAGTCCAGTTCCCAATGGAATATTTTATAAATGAGTAAAAATAGGTTTTAGCTGAAAAACGTAAATGTTTTTGTAATAATTATTCCTTTGCACCTAGTCATTCATCCAAATTACAAGATGAATGTGTATTTCTTCCGGTCAGGCAGTAATAGTAGTTTCTTTCTGTTGTACTACATCCAAACATATCCATGGAGGGGTGTGTGTGTGAAAGCTGGGGCTCATGGTGTACCGTGTCTGCTCCTATTTTTTGTTGGGAGTATTTTTACTCTCTATTTACATTTTTGGGAGTAAAAGTGACCGATACACCCCTTATCTGCAGCACTGCATGGAAGTGCCTCAGAGTGCGACGGGAATCACCATTTCTGGCACTTGTAGCGCGCACTTCCATGAAGAGTTTTCACACAGTTGGTCGCGCAGAAAACGGCATGCATAATATCCACATTCATGCACTGAAGTGCAAAAGAGAAATGTGCTGGCAGCCAGGGATCAGTTCAGGTACAACTGCTAACAAGCAGAACACCGACGGCACATTGCAGCATCTGCTGTAACATTGACAGGCACATTACCAGGAAAAACGGACAAGCTGTTCAAACAGCACATGCCCTGACCCGCTTTTATTACTACAAGTGTTGATACTCTGATGGGAGCAGGCCCAAGTATTCTGCTTACTTCCATTATTCGCTCAGTGAAAATCTTTAGAGCATGTGATGAGCAGCTCTAGTAAAGAGGGCAAAAGGCACCACTTAAGCCAGAAAAGGATGGGTCATATTATTCAGAATGCACTGAGTGTGGGGTTAGGGCACACTGCTAAGCACATGCGCCGAATCGCTGATTGGCTAGCACTCTCCCAGGGAATGGAATAGCTCAGAAGAGGCTCAGGAGACGCTAGGAGACGCAAAGTAGGAAGAATTGAAGCCTGCAGGGTTCGCAGGGGCCAGATCCCCCCCCACCCCGGCTAATCACACAAACAACACGGTGACAAAAAGAAAGCAGCGCGGTCTAGGGAGAGATAACAGGTGACAGGAGGTCACTGCATCCAGCTCAGATGAGCCAGAAGACCAGAGTTGGCACCAACCATCAAGCGAGGAGGAAGGGGAGACACTAACATCCTCCAGTAAGGCCCAAAACAGTAAGACTTACAAAAACGGAAGGCAGCGGAAGTACAGGAGGAGGAGCTAGATCTGGACTTGCTTATTCACCCAAGATCCTTGGAATGGGAGCCAGCAGCAAAGATTGTGGCGTACTTACAAAAGAGACTGAGAACACCGCTTTCGCAAGAGGCCAGAAATAAATTAAGGGGCGGAATGCCCGAGGCCGCATCAATCAGAGGGGATAGAGGAAACCCCTGAAGTTGACAAGCGGGTGCTCACCTTTATGGTGCGATACTCCAAAGATGTGAAAAAGGGCCTGCACAGATCATGGAGATGATGCCAGGTGCCTGGGTTGTCTCATGTAAGGAAGTTGTTGGCAAAATTGAATGTTGAACATTACTTGACTAATCCTATACTTATCACTAGAGATGCCATGACTCGGTTTAAGCATCAGCTGTTACTTATCTCCAGAGCTGACAGAGCATATGTGGAAACCCGTAAGGGCACGGATATAAATGTGGCCATCATTGCTACTGATGTAATACAAGACTATTTATTGTGGGTAAACAATCCTGCAGAAATAAACCTCTTGACCAACGCTCGATTTAATTGCCTCCTAATAGATCTATGTTGTCCAGATGGTCAGGGGGCAAGGAAGGCAAAGGGTGCACTTTTGGTTCCGAGGCTGAGGAGGAGACTCTGCACTGTGTGCTTTTCTGTCCAGTTTTCAAAGATATGCGAACAAGATCGTTGGTCGCAGTTCGGAAAAATAGACACTTTGTACAATGCCGACCTGCTTTGCTATTCGTATTCTGGGCAGAGAATCCATGTGTGAACTGGTCGCTATTGTCGTTTTTAAGACAGGCCCTCGCACGAAGGACATCTCTGTTATCCATTCATTCTGTTTGATGGATGCCTCATGCTTGCCAGGTTTATATTCATAGAGTGTAACACATATGACTGTGTGAAAGTCAAAGAAACTGAATAGGATGGAAAATATTTGATTAAGTTGTGATCGTGATCAAGCTGTTGTCTTTTATGTTCGTATATTGATTATATCTGCACGGTTTTTCTTTTTTTGTACTCACATTTATGCGCAGGTATTGTTTAGAGTGATGATACTGTTTTTAAGATGTAAGGACAGAATATTATATTTGCTGATTTATACTTGGATCCAGTTGGTGAACAATATTGCAAAACTGGTTCCGAAGATTTTAATTGGATATAGTGTTTGTAAACCTATTTCTCATGGAGTTTTATTAATGTGTCTATTGATTTGTAATGCTGATACTATTGCATGTAAGTATGTTTATGTTTTTATAGCAAAATTGCTGAACTAATGCGATTTTTGATGGCAATACCTTATGGTTGAAGTGCTTGTTGCTCAGCCATACAATCCCAATCCCTGGCATATTGTATAATGATATACCGATGGCTGCTGATGAAGATGCTGGTGGAAGGCGCTCTACCTGGGGCGGCTAGAAGCTTGGAGGGACATTACTTTTCCGAAGCTGGACAATATCATCCTGCGGCATAAAAGCTCTGCCTACTTAACACCAGGCTGACATTGAGGATCCAAATGAGTTCCGTGGTGAGCAGAAGTAACCTGAGCAGGTCAAAAAGAAAACAAGGCCTGCATCTTGCTTTCTGTCATACCAGCGGCTGTTCAAAGGGGTTCGGGGGGACGCGGGCATGCTGGTGGAAGGTACTCTACTTGGGGGCCAGACGATTGAGGGGGCAGTACTTTGAAGCTGCCACCACCATAGAGCTTCATTCCACAGCTCGTAAGCTCTGGCTACTTAAAACCGTTCTGATGGGGGAGAGTCAGAACGAGTCACGCGGGGAGCAAACATGACCGGAACAGACTCTAAAGGATAGCTGTGGGACATCCGAGCCTGGGAACCTTTATAAGTGTGGAATTAAAATGCCTGCTTGAGCCTTTTTGAACACAAAAGAGCAAATATAGGTCTACTCTTTTTTATATTTTTAGATGCATTTCATATACATAATTTTTTTATCGTGTTTTAAGGAGACAGTAATCATGAGAGAACAGCCTATACCAGGGTTAACTAGAAATAAACATTTGTCCGAAATGATACTAAGTGTTCTAATATTGTATCAATTTCCCTGCAGAGGCCATTCCACTGAAAAATAGAGAAACAATCTGAAGTAAATTAGGTTTTAATTAACGTTAGATTGGCGGGCGCACATTCATCACACATAAAGGGCTGAACAATGGATGTGGATTTGGATGCTATTTTTATTTCTGAAACATGGCTTTTGCCACCCTACCCCTATATTTAATTAATAGCTTCCTAGAGGATGTGGTCATTCCTCTTCCAAAGATTTGTGAAAAAATAGGGAGGGGATGTTGTAAATCGCAAGACTAACTGGATATGGTCAACCGTTTGATTAGTTTGAATCAATTTCCTAGTCTTTTCAAGTATTTAAATCTCCGACCATTTTCTTCCATGCTATACGGCGGGTGGGTCTACAACCTGCGGGGCTTGAGATGTTTTGGACTATGACACCCATGATCCCTTGCCATTGACTAGGCTGGCTAGAGCTAATGGGAATTGTTGTATAAATACTTGGAGACCAAAATGTTGCAGACCCCTGCAATAGACAGACCTAGTTACAAAGATGTTTTCATTCAGCAATGTTCTGACTTTATGTCTGCTAGTGTCTCACGCAGGCTGCGTAACATGTTTTGGGTGATTCTAATTTACCCGGAGAGGCCAATACATAGGAAATAAAAATAGATATGCAGGCCCTATTACTGATACAAGACTTACAGCAGTATCCTAATATTGCCCCTAGCTATCTATGGATTTGTTCAAGTTTAATTACTGTGGACGGGACTGACCATTATCCCTGTCCATTTTCTATTTGTTTGACCCTATTAAAAGTAAGGATCAACCAATATTAGGATGAATGCCACTTAGAGCCTTTAAAGTGTGTCCAGCTATCATCTAACATGCCAAGTTAGGTTCTGTAGGGAAGGGAATGTTAACATCCACTGTGTGGATTCCGGACATTCCACTTTTAAATGATTGCTTGCAGAATGTTGTTGATATGTGCATTCCAGAAAAAAAGTCTTCTAAACAATGAAGAAAACCACTCCCCGGCCAAATTGACTCTCAGAGGACAGTAAGTAAATGGTTAGGAAACTAAAAGGATCTTGGAGGAAGAATGTGTCAAGGGAACATTTTGCCCAATTGCAAGAAGCAGGGTAAAGAAGCAACGCGGAATTAAGTTGGCGAATGCTGCTTAATACCACAATACTGCACAAATGACAGTTCTTTTTAAAGGAACCGGCCATTGAATGGATCCACTTTCAGATCAAATTGCTGAACATGCATTCTTTCAGTCCAAAAACTGGCAGATTTAGATGGCAATTTCTTAAATCTGATTGTTAGACTTGGGAGCAGCATGCCCTTATCCTGTAACTCAAATAACCAATATGGATGTACAAGAGTGGCAGAACTTTCCGAATATAGATGTGAATGGGTGATCATAGTTATTCACTCTCTTAAAGCTACTTCCTGTGGTAAATAATATTCTCAAAGGACGTAAGGTGTGCCTAAGCTCTCTGACTGGTCATTGTAAACACTTCCATGCAGCGTCGATTTTGTCACACTGTTATGAAATTCCTCTGCCTCCTGCCTTTTTTTTAATTATTTTTTTTAAAAGGTACATTTAGACCCTGTAGATTCGGGTAACCTCAGATCTACAATTCATCTTCCTTTTCTCGAGAAGAGTATTGAGCACGTGGTAGCAAATCAGCTTTGGGCACACATGGGCCAAGCAAACCTGCTTCAATCACGCCTGTCAAGATTCAGGCCCTGGTGCACCATTGCGACAGCAACTCTCCGGGGGGTGGAAGACGTGTTGAAAGCTTTAGATGAGGATGTGGCCTGCCTGCGTGTGCTTTTGTACTTCTAGGCGCGATTCGTCAAAAAGGCCAACCATGGGTCATTTTTGGCCATCTTTTCCCAGTGAATGGGGTTGAGGGAGAGGGTTCTGTATTGGGTTGCATCTTTTTTTCTGGACGGAATCCATTTTTCCTGATGAAATCATTCAAGTCTCTTTCATTCCAGTGTCCTTTGCTGTGGCCCATGGGTCCATCCTGTGGCCACTGACGGGTCTGTTGGCGGAATGGGCTTCTGGATCGATCACTATGTGGACGACATGTAATGTATGTATTAAGGTGTCATCAGCTGCCAGTTCACAGCCTGGAACCGTCTCTTGCTTGAATCGAGGCCTGCCTGGCCTCACTCCACCTGAATAAGACTTCTCTGAAGTAGAGTTAATTTTGATTTCATCTGGAAAGAATGAGGGGAATATACAGGAATGGTAAATGGCCATAACATTTAATTATTTACATCCAGTCCTTTCAACCCCATCAAAAATACTTGCCAGGCTGGGTAGGGCTCAGTGGTGGCTGGTGCATTTTCTAACTGGAGGGGTGCAATTGTATGTGTCTAACACATGGGAGCGATTGAGCCTAGCAAGGGAGCCTGAACTGAACAATGGTGGTTCAGGGGTATTCTTCCCCCTTGAACATTTCTAAAACAATGTGTTAAAATGGTGCATGGCCACCAACAGTGCACAGGACTATTTTCCAAAGCATTTTCATTATGCCCACAACAAATGCCAGTATATAAAACATGTTCATGCCGGCTGTGCCCATACATGTCCATGCACGCTACTAACATATATGCCAGTATTACAATATAAGGATTCTCACCCAGTAAAAAATGACATGCCACAGAAATAAGTATATCCAGACTGAATATACCAAGATAGGCCAGTGTACCAAGTAATCACACTTATGTTTGCTTTTACCCTTGATGCAATGTACAAAAATGCAATGAAACATAAAGGATGTATGGCTAGACCAGAGCCACCAATGTAAGCCAGTCTAGCCACATAATAATGCACCCTGAGTTACCTGGGGGCAACCAGACGTGGACTCACTGCTCACTGTGCTCAGAGAGGCACAGCTTCACCTCACTGATGAGGCCCAAAAAGGCTGAAACACGTGTATGGGGTTGCTGTTGGTACTCTTGTTCAGAGAGGAATTGCCATAGCATTTCGGTGCTGTACTGCCCATGTGGGCGGGACAAAGACTGATATGCAAATGGATATTTCCCATCTGTGAAAGGTACAGTGAGCAAAAAGCGGGTGCTGCAAACTCTCATCTCAGAATAGGTTATCATGCCATGTTCTGTCTGGAGAGGAGCGCCTGCTACATTTTTTGAAATATTTACAAGGAACTTGGGGTTGGTCACCCTGAGTTACCTGGGGGCAACCAGACTTGGAATCCCTGCTCACTGTGCTCAGAGAGGCACAGCTTCACCTCACTGATGAGGCCCAACAAGGCTGAAACACAACAATCTGTTGGTACTCTTGTTCAGAGAGGAATTGCCATAGAATTTCGGTGCTGGACTGCCCATGTGGGCGGGACAAAGACTGATATGCAAATGGATATTTCCCATCTGTGAAAGGTACAGTGAGCAAAAAGTGTGTGCTGCAAACTCTCATCTCAGAACAGGTTATCATGCCATGTTCTGTCTGGAGAGTAGCGCCTGCTACCTTTTTTTGTAATAACGCTCATTTTGTTTTACCCTTGATGTAAAGTAAAAAGTACCACACGCCATGCCACAGTAAGTAAGTAAATGCACACTGACACCATAGACCAGGCTATCCACATAATAGCCCTTATCATGTTTGCTTTACACTTGCTGCCAAGTAACAAATGTCAAGCAAACACGATAAGTGTTATTACGTGCTAGTATGACCAACGTTGAATGCAGACCAGTGATAACACATGTCATGTTTGCTTTGCCCAAGGATAAAACAAAGTAAGTGTTATTATGTGGCTAGACTGGCCTAAATTCAATTTAGGAAAGTCTAGGCAGGTTATAACACTTACCGTGTTTGCTTTACCTTTTTTGTGCAGTAACTGTACATCAAGGTAAAGCAAACCTAAGTGTTTTTACATGGATAGACTGGTCCAAATCAATGTAGGCAAGGCTAGCCACAGAATAACACTTAATTAACCATTTATTTTTGCTTTACTCTTGATGAAAGGTACTGCGCATCAAGGATAAAGCAAAAACGAATGCCATGCCACAGCTGCCCCCACCCCTAAATTTAGGGGTGGGAGCTAAAACAAGCACACAAACACTTTCACAAATGCATTCCCACATCATTCATAAAACTCCTTGCATGCACACATTCATAAAAAACCAAACACCAACAACATACGCACATACATTAATGTATGCATGTAATACATACATGCATACATACATACACATTATATCACAAAACACCTTACCTCCATGTTCCCTCATCCTGCACCCACGTCAACATGGCGAGGACCGGATGGCCCTCCCCACCTCTCTGCAACGTAAACACACTGACTGACAGGAGAGGATTGCTCTGCTGTCAGTCAGCATTTCTTTGCTTTTAGCGCAATTATGAGAAGCAGCGGGACCAGTCTTCAGAAGACTCGCTGCCTCTCATTACTATGCACTATGTTTGACGTGAAGCCGAAAGGATGCTGCAACAAGCAAACAAAAAAGAGTAGCCGGGGACCCACCCCTGCTCAAAGGTAGACAGCACAGTCTCTGCGGCAAATAAAGTACACCAGGGACTGTACTACCTACCACAATTGGGTGTGGTGTGCCCCCTGCCCAGAGTGGCGCGCAGCCACTGGTGAGGCTAAATACTAGTCCGTTCAGGGAAATAAAGAAGCAGGTACCAGGCAGGGGCAATCATTTATTTAGTTAAGTGTTATGTAGTGTATGTGTATGCATTAAAATGATTTACTTACTTATACTATAGGACACAGCCCTCCAGGGGGCTGGACGAAATGTAGAGAACACGAAATAAAACTGCAAAAAAGAACAGTGGGCAGAGCTCCCCCGCCCAGCAGTGAGATGGTTAGGGGAGTGAACATTCTGAATAAAGTCCTTTATAAAAAGAACATGGTTGGAGGGAGTGAGAAGAGGAGGCAGAAAACAGCAGCTCAGTTAGGGCCCATGATCTCAATTGCCTCCAGGGCCTTGCAGCCTTTTAAAAACCAGGCTGCGTATGCCAGGTACAGCCTGATACCAGCAGTGGAACTGGATTCAGGCCCAGCTCTAGGAATTTTTCCTCTGGGTGGGCCAGGGTTGTGATCAGGGGGGCCACATTCCATTGGGTGTGGATCTACGAGTTCCCTCAACAAAGTGCTGCCGTTGATCCAAATTTCCCAGATTTGTGATCCAGCAAAAAATGTCCTCCCAGATAAACTGTACATAACAGAAGAGAAGCAAGGAAAATAGTGTTGCAACATCAATCTACCTATGTTCGCTTCCCATCTGCTCTCCTCTTTCTGTTATATCTGATCCTCCTTTACCTTTCACCATCCAGTCACCTTCCTTCAGCTACCCTAACCACGTTCCCATTTACCTCCCCTCCCACCCATTCACACCAGCTGTCAGAACTCCCAAAAAGATCCTTGTGGATGCAATGGAAAAGACACCATCCCAGTTTCATTCGACACAAACCAAGATGGCGGATTTTTGGTTCCGTTTTTTTTATTCATGAGCACAAGTCTAGTTCTTTCCAAGATGGCGACCGCCACCTACCTGATCCTATATTGGGATCATTGAACATCAGGTAGGTGCGTCGCTACTCTGCCCCTTAGTGTGCTTCTACGCTTCACTCACTTATTGTGCTATTCTAAGTACCATTCCTTCTGGACTTGTTCTGACCTTTTCTTTTCTCCATTATTTATTTCTTTTCTCTTCTTTGCGGTCTTACACGCGAAGATCTTATTCCCTGCTGTTTGCCTTACCTACTTCCTGGGAGTTCCGGTCATCCGCACTCCTGTCCAACCTACCGCAGAATTACCTAACATCCCTTTGCTGAATTCGTCCCAGCCGTCAAGGAACTCTGCTTCTCTGGAGGATCCCGACACCGACACTTTCTACTTCAAGGAGTTCTCTGAACCAGGACGAGTTATCCTGCGGCATCAGCTAACCAGAACACTTGTACTGCGGGTTTTCATCCCCTGAGGGTTTCCTGTGGATGCCGCCCCCTGGTCACTGAGAGCCTAATCATTGGTCTCTTTCGTGACTTGAGAGAGACATACCATTTTCTTCAAAAAAAGATCAACAGCATCAACCTCGTTCTTTTGAAGTTACGTGAGTACTATGCCAGGATTCTGTCTATTAAGTGTGATACCAGCACCCAGCATGCCATTCGTGGACTGGCTTGGGAGAATTGAGGGTGATGCCGCCTCCTCCTCCTCCTCTTCCTCCGCCTCTGAGAGGGCTGAGCAGTGAGGTCCCCAGTCTTTGTACCATCTCAGATGATGTCCACACAACAATATCTCCCTGAGCAGTGTGGCTACTCCCAGCAGGCCCCAGAAGAGATGCTTGTGGTCCCTCCATCTTTTTCTGAAAGATAGACCTCCAACCCAGAATACTGAAGCAAGGAAAAGGAGATTTTGTTTCCTACAAAATTACATTTTTTTCAAACTTCTTTAACTTTCAAGAACAGACCATACCATGTCCAATCAATACAGTTAGTCGTGTTGATCTTAACAATATTTCGAGCACAACTATATATCCTCCAATAAAATACACATGTATACGATCCTCCCTTCACCCACCCATTCCACAACCCCCCTCCTTTCCAGCTGAACCCCTACAGTAGTCCAACTCTGAATGTCTCCCATCAATGTTTCATGTCCAAAATTACATTTCAAACACAAAATGTTATTTTCTGTTGCATTTTGCAGCACATTTTAATTGAGTTGAGAGTGCAAGGGAGTGCTAGGGCTGTAAGGGCTTCATCAGGAGGCAGACAGAGCTGGTTGAGGGGTTTGTGGCCTCCTGGTATCGCTCCTGGTGGGGCGTGCCCCTGTACATCATTGTTTGGTACATACTGTTTACATACTGGTTATATAATATGCAATTGTCCATGATGATTCTTTGTTTGATGTGTTTACTTTGATTTCCTATTGAATGACACAATTGTGTTCAATAAATGTGGCCTGGCTATTTTCAAAGTTAGATGTGTGTGTCCTAATCCCTGCACTGCCCTTCTATTAAACCATGAGTGAGGCTTTTTGGAATAGCTTATAATGGGAACTGAATCACTTCTAGGGGCACCTCATTTTAACAGATAAGGCATAGTGAAATTAAAAAAATATGCCCAAGATCACACCCTTTTGTCAAGTGTTAAAGCCATAATTTGAGCCTATCTGGAAATGTAGCTACTTGACCACACATATTCTGAACTCAAGTTGGTACAAATATGTGTTGAAGTTTGGCTTTGAATACCTAAAATAATACTACATTGTATACAGATTACTTTAAAAATGCTCAAGTTACATGATACACCAACCTCAAAATGTATTCATCATTGTAGAAACATGTTGATGAAAGGATTAGGGTGGGAGGCATTTTGTTTTGAATCCTAAATTGCACAGATCAGAATTATCATGTTTGCACTTTTTTGCAAAAGGGGCCATTCATTAATTTTAATTGTTTCCACCAAGTGCTGGATGAGTAATGAGCCAGAAATCAGGCAAAAAACGCCTTTGCTCTTTACTTTACCACTATGTGTCTGGAAAAGTGTAAATCACTTCCACAATTAACAATTGTGGGAGCCATCCACAATGGATTCCTTTGGACTCTGCCCGCTTTTATTCCAGGTGTAAAGGTCAGGGAGGTCCCATAGGAATCTATTGGTTTTCTGCCAACATAAAAATACATGCTGATAGAATACCAATCTGATTTGGTAGGGGGACCTTGTTAAGTCCAAACTGCTCTCCAACTTCACCTGTCAAATCATACAAAATCCTGCAGCTCATAAAAAGTGGAGCTACATGCATTTAGCGCCATTTCTTCCACTCTGCTTGACCTGCAAAAAGATCCCCTATAACTGTAACTTCATTTTCCCCATCCTGAATAGAAGCCTACAAGCTCCAGCACAGCAATGAATGAGAACTTACAAAAAATCTTATACAGACACAAAGTGAATAAAAATGCATGACAAGGTTATTGTTTCACAGAGCTTGTTCTGTATCCCCTTACTTACTAATCGCCCAACAATCACACTTAAATAGCTTCTTAAAAACCTATATCATTTGCCAAGCACTGCCATAAGGGTACCACCTGGCCATAAAATGGGAACAGCTGGAAAATGGCGGCAGTAACTGGGCATATGATGGCATTCCTTGGCAGATTTCTCCTAATACCTATAAACAAGCCAAAACTGCTGGGTTTGTGATTGCTTGTTTAAGACAGGACTTCAGTGCAAGTTACAGAGGCATTGACAAATATATTGCTTATAAAATCAACTGGCTGAAAACATAAAGAGAATTGCACTACACCAGGAGCTCATTTACAGAGGCAATTAAGTAATTAAACACTCAAAAGAATGCTTAGATATAACACTGGCAGGCCCTATACAGCAACACGTTTGGTGTTACTTTGTGATGAGCTTGCACAAAGAGTTCTAGAAAGGTTAGGTTTTCATGGTGAGGCATTGACATAGCCATGGTTAGTCATTAGGTGGGTAAATGACCAGACACACCGATAGGGTGTGTGTTTCTCCTCACATTTTATTGCCATCCTATCTGTGTTCCTCAGCATGCGTTCTGGTTGTACCTAATAGGTAAAAAGTCTCTGAATCAATTAGAACCCCTGTCATTGCTCTGGCCAGCCTTCCATACCATTGTTTGCATATCAGCCTTAGCCCTGCCACTAATGTCAGAAACCATTCCCAAACTGCTAGACTACAGGGCCTACAAAGGTGTGTGGTTGCTTGTGTTTCAGTGGAGAGGGAACATGGCCTGGCAATTCAGATTAAACTGCACCTTTTGGTGGCAGCACCAAAAGTCATTTGCTAATGGCGTGTCCCCTTCTCTAATCACACAGACATACTACAGAATTATGGCATGGAATGATGCGAAGAGCAACAGTAGTGGAAATGTTTAATTTAAAGCTTTGCATCTATCACTTTTTGATTTTACTACAATCTCCCTACAGAATTACATGTTTTTTACTACCAACCTTATCTTTTCACTTATACTCAAGTAGTTAATGCAGCAGAATATATATTGTGAATGGAATTTGTAAGGGCCCTCAGTAAGTTGATGCACCATTTGCAGAAATCTGTATTCAAGCAACTTTACCTGTCATTTATTGTTTGATATAGTTAACCATGTTATTAAGCATGATGTGAAAAAACACTATATTCCCACAAAAAATAAACATACTTTAAATTTAAATTACAGACACAACATTGTGATTTTAGGTTTGAGAAAATAGTTGTAGGCAAGCCTGCTTGAATAAGTGTGCTACCTCATTTAGAGGTGTGACTGGCCCTCCATCTCCCTGGTCAGTTGTACTTTTATGGCTGTGGGTCATAAATCATTGTCTAGGTCAAGAAAACAAATCCTGGCTTGGCCTCCTTAAATTCAGCCTCTCAGACTGATGCTCTGAGGTTACTGCTGAATGTTTAGTGTAACATCCACCCCCCACTCGAACAGTTACCAGTGGTGTATTACCCCACTGACATGGCCTCTTTTCTAGGGGGGGCCAGAGGCTGGCTCTTGGGGGCCTGGCCCGCCTGCTGGAAGCCAGGCCTGACTGGATTGCATTGCTGTGAGATGTGTTGGCCAGTCCGAGGGCCAGACCGAGAGGACCCAACATCAAAGTTCCTCAAAGATAGGCAGACCAGCCTCCCCCCACCCCCATACACTGCAGAGGCATAGAGATGAGAAGGGAGAGGCCCATGACTGTTGGGTGCCAGAGTGTGTCAGTAAATGAAGGTGGCATCCCCATGGCAATGGGGATGCCGCCAGACTAAATAACGCACCATGGGCTTGGCAATGCTGATGGTGTCCCCACAGGGAATGGATCACCAAAGAAGATCTGTGTGTTATGGGGGCCTCCAGATGTGAGTGTAGCGGCTCCCTAAGGCATGGGGCCACCACGAGGAGCAACAGGTGTGCCACGGGGCCTGCAGAGGTCATTGAGTCCACCCAACTCGGCATACCGGGCCGCCTGAGAAGACTATCATTGCAGGGTGCAGCAGTGAGTGAGTTGGCGGTCCCAGGTCGCAGACAGGGCAGTCAAGGAAGATTTTTGGCAGTAGAAATGGTATGCACGCTGAATTCTCCAAAATTAACACATTTTCACCATGTAACATTCAATTCTTAACATTTTAGGAAACATAATTGATGCTACCTGCAAAAAGGTCTTCAACCTTAAACCGAAATATAACAAATGTCCATTGGCTATTAGAAAAATCTTTCAAGAACACACCTGCACTCTATCAATAATGATGAGGGTTGTCAGTTAAACACTTTAATTAAATTGTTCAATATATCACATAGTTCAAAACATCGCAAATGCTGATCAATTTCTCAATATTAACTTATTGAATTTCAATGACATTCATCATCAGTTAACAAACAAGTAAATTTAATTTGATTCAAACAAAAAGCTAGTGTATTAGTAATCAAGTACACTTTCAGACTTTCATCAAGCCACATTCCAATAAATCATCTCTATACAAATATAAGATTCAATAATAGTGGATGTTTTAACATTTGCTCTATTTGTTGTGGGACAATCCTTTAATTAGGAGCAAAGAATGCTCAGCGTCCCAAAAAATATAAGAACGCTATTCTAAGGATCCCATAATTAATAATATCTATAATTCAGAAATTTGTATGAGTTGTTTTTTCGAATGATAGATATTATTAATTACAGGATCATTATAATAACTTTCTTGTGAAAAGAATATGTATTTACCGTACCTGACCTCTTCTCTGGGCTGTTCTAATCCAACCCCCTTCCAATGTCAGCTGACTTCACAAGGACTCCAGTGATCAGCCCCCTGATGCGAGAGTAGCTTGGTTATGTAGTATAATGTAAGTGGTCTTCTATAGCGCCCTACTGTCACTATCGGGGGCCTCACTGTGCATGGCTCTGTAAGAGAAAGGGGTCAGGGTTCATTAGTGTGACAGTGGGAAAGGCAGATGCAAAACCTGTGGCGGTGATGGGTGCAGGCCGGAAGTACCCAGTTTCTGAGTGCCAATCTGCTTTCTATGTGTTTGGTGGAGAAACTTGGGAGTATATTATCCACAGGGAAGAGCCCAAGATCTGAGAGACAACAGCGCTTTCAATCTGGTTAGCCGCTGATGTGAGAGAGTGTGACAGGGCTAAAGGAGAGAGTTTAGTAGTGATTTGTTTAGAGTTGATGTGCTAATGGCTAGGCCTGGGATGGCCGTCTGTGCGTGGATTGTGTGTGCAGTGTAAGGTGAAAGGAGATTTTAGAGGGGAGATGGTTAGTCAGGGAAATGAGGGAGTAGGTCTTACAAGGCAAAACAACCTGCAACCCTGCACTCTACCATCGGCCTCTTGCATACAGATCCCATTTCACTGGCTCACTATGCCGCTGTCAATCCCTATGTCTCTCACTCTCTCTCAAAACATTGCTACATTATATTTTGGGGAGAAATATTGTGCCCGAACAAGACCGAGCTGTGCTCCTGCAGAAACTGTCTTGCCGGAGTACCGTTCCATGTAGATGCAAGGGCCAAACCTCCCCCCAAGTTGAAGCTCTTTGCAAGTGGCAACACCCCCAAGTTCAGGAAGCTCTCTGCCTCTGACTGCCATAAGTCTCATGAATGATGTCTGAGTCACAGCATTCTGGAGGACTACGGTGCTCGTTGCATATCGCCGCTCAGCTGCACGCATTGAGACACCTGCCAGACAGTGCTTCTATGTGTGCAGCTGAATCACGATATGCACAGACTGCATCTGAAAGTTAACCTTTGCTCAACAGCCCAAACTCAAACTATGAAACCATCCAAAGCTGTATATGTGTCTCATGCTTTGCACGCCTTTTACTGTCAGGGTAATTATTATGACAGCGGAAATGAGCACCATTCCAAGAGTACAGTGCATGCTCAGAATGAATGAATGACTATTTGAATTACAACTACAGACACAAGCACAGACATGTTTGATCAGTTGGTGGTCATTCTTATGTTCCCAAAATGAAGTTTGTTTTGTGCAAAGCATCCAGCATCCTAAATTCAGGGCATGCACATCATTTGACACTTGGCTCTGCCCATTAGTCCCGCCCACACCACTGACAATCTGTGCCCCCAGCATGGGAAGGTGAGTGGGAGGGTTCCCCCAGTAGATTACATCAATTTCCAGCACTGATTATATCGCATGTGGATCAAAACAAGCATCTATGAGTTGGCAGATGACAGACGAGGTGCAGTTTGTGAACTGCAGCCGATTTCCATAAACTACAGCAAAGGGTTACAGGAGGCTTTGCTTAATTTGTAACTAATAAGTGCCATGGCCCAAAAAATCTTGGCCCCCTAAATCCGGGCCCGGGGCTGGCGAGCACTGCCCGCACTGCGGGTGCCGCAGCCTGGACTGGTGCAGTACTAGACCTAGATCGGCCCACCACAAAATGAACATTTAGTGTAGGAAATAAAGCGCACCCAGGGTCAGGCCTCCACAGGTCAGGCCAGGACAACAGACCTCTTAAGTGCTTCAAACGGAATCAAGGACTGGTGAACAGCAAATGTATAAGAAAAAAATCTATAATGGTGCACACATGGAATGCGGTTTCCATTAGAGCCGGCTGGACTGGTCTTCAAGTCTAGTCAATAAATACAAATGTGCACACGTTTGACTTGTCCTGGCTGCAGAGAACATTGCAAGAAGAAATCTAACGACAAATACCATGTGGTTTGTAAAATGCTGTAAAGTTCTAGTTGCCTCCTTTTAACGCCCAACAAACCACACTGAACCATACAATTTTGCGACTTTTGAAATTTCGCTCTGCAGTTTAGTACCCATGCCGTCTCCATTTTTTTAAAACACCCACTTTCCTTGTGTCAGTAAAACAATTACACCCCACTTATGCTTGGTAACGTGTTACTTTGTTTTCAGGGACGAGGATGCGTCCCACACAGCAACCTGAAACACTCAGTCTCTGACTGCCACCACCATGAACCTCTGATGAAGTCCCTCACAGTAAACCTAAAGGGGGCAAAGGCGCTAAGTCAATGAAATTGGAACCCGCTGGCGTGATACCTTGTATGCTCAATAGGAAATTCAACTGCTGGAGGCAGAACTGGGATATTTGGGTTCACACAAAAGGCATGACCATTGCCCCCTGAACCGTATGCAGCAAACATGTGGGTAGGAAAAAGAAAGCCTCATGGGACAGAGTGGGCCAAATGTAGGTATTGCAAGTGAGAAATTTTAATAACACGGCCCAGCTTCTATGGCAGGGTGTACTTAAGATGTCAGGACGTTACACAATATTTTACTGACCTCCACAGCAGCACCCGCAGACATATGTTTGACTTGCCTTCAACAATGCAGAGGGGAATATGGGGGTAGAGTGACACCCTTAGTTCTTCAATGTGAACATTCATTAAAGTCTGACCTTTACTCTGGCGTCATAAATGCCACACAACATTGTTAGTCCAAATGTCATGCTTATTTTCTAATTACACAACGGACTTTAACATCCAAAGTAGGATTTTACAATGTGAAACGCTTATAGAAAACACATGACATTAAGTCACAGTGGAAATATTGCATTTAAAGAGAAATTCCTTAAAAAAACTTGTAGCAGCTTTAATGTTTTATGGCGTTTGTTCAAGTACATTTTTCTGAACAAACATAGTAAAACTTTAAAACTGCCAAGGCTTCCCTCACAACACTGCGTAACAAAATGCAAGTGCGCATATCTAGGGGTGCACCTAGGCTTATATTTAGTGGTGGGCGGGTGGTGGCTAACCCTTCAAATGTTGTAAGAGGTGCTAACTTCAGAGACAGTGGAGGAGTGTCAAACTTACCTGTGTAGGGGCATCTAACTTCATTACTCATTCTGATGAGACTATTCTAGTGCAGCTTCAATGTTACAATCAGTTAACTCTCTCCTTTAAGTCTGAAAGCACCCACTTCTTGCACATCCTGAAGATCCTAGAAAGTGTGAAAATGGCAGATGGTGTGCAATGAAAGACTCAATATCATATCATAGCAATACAGGACATTTCAGAGTCTGGGGCAGTACTCTGGACGGCCCAAGCAACTTCAGTGACTGCGATCAACAGGGGAGAAAATGTAATGTTGGTTCTACCACAGTTAGTCCGCTATACATACTAGAATCTCTGGTGCACTGACTGGCTGGTGAGACTATGACTGCCTGCCAAATCAAGTGTTATGACTCCAAGACTGGGGACGGGGTGCAGTGCAGCAATAACACAATTCTATTAGTATTGGAGCCAATAGCAGAGGAGGACCAGGGTACACCAATGTGTCCCTACACTTATTAAGAGTGTCCTATTGTAAGGGTGTAAACTTAATAACTTATAAGCACTCCAATTTTTGCAGTTGAAGTCAGGGTGAGATAGATTACATTATTTGCCCGGGATCACACACTAATGCTAAACAGCGAAGCAGGGATTTTAACCTACTCTGCAATTTGGGAACGGCCACCTTCTTCCACGCTTTACATGGAACAAATATATATTTTTCTGTGTTGCGCCTCTCTCTCCTGTTTCGCTTTTACGCATCGTTTTCCCCATCTGCCACCAGTCCTCCCCATACCTGTCTAGTACTAGAGAGTTTTTACTCCGACCTAATTTTACTCAAAATGGCATGCAATCACATTTTAGTGGGATCATAAGTGAGCTGCAATAAAAACAAGCGTGGCCATTCTGCTACCCATACACGTGACTCCTGCCCCTCCTAAGTGCGCAGAAAATATTTAGCCAGTTTGCATGATGCCAAATGTCACTGTGAGGGCGCTACGGGACGCAGCAATCGATTATTACATGTGCCAGTGCTAATCAGTTTTGAAAAAGCACAGCTAAATTATCAAATGAAGGGGTAAAGCGATATATATATATATATATATATATATATATGTATTACTAATTGGTTTATTACAGACCTTATACATCAAACAAGTGTAATACCAATCTGGGGGTAAGAGTGTACCCCAGAGTAATTTGTGCTCACTATTGGAATATTGAGCGGAGCAGAACTTTCATGATCATAACTATCACTGAAACAATTGGCTCTAAAGTGAACAGTGCCACCCTCTCTTTCCATGGACACTGTAAAGCAGCGTGATGGAGGGGATGTGTAGCCATTCATGGCATGAGTACTGTAGCAGTTAGAAAAGAGGGACCATGAGCAGCATTAGCCCCAGAGCCGCTTCTCTGAACAGCACTGGTGAGAAGCAGAAAGGGCTTGTGTGACCGTGCAGGGGTACTCCAGGTGGCAACTATCAGGGACAGGACGGACTCTGCCATACTTAACCCCGCGTAGTAAGGTGCCCTGCCAACTGTGGCCTGGAACCACGCAAACCCGGTCACTGCCCTTCCTCTGTCGGGACAGCCAAGGGAGGGAAAGAGCAGGGGTTTGGGCCTAAGCGCAAGCGAGCATAGCGCTTGGTCGTCCCTGGAGCACACACAAACACACAGCTGTCGGCCATAACACTGCAGACAGAGGCACACAATCACCAACAACAACATGCAGGAGCCAATGGGCCGGCAGCATGGCACACTGCGGGGAAGTGCTAGTTAATGACTGCAGGGAGTCCGCACACGGGGGTGAGGATCCGGCCCTGCCACTAAAAACCTAACCTTCTGTGGGGCTCCCGCCACGCTGATGATGACAATAAATACCCTGTGGGGCCGGCATACCAACCCTACTGGGTATTGTCATCAGCGTGGTGGCGCCCCAAGGAAGGTTAGATTTTTAAAGAAATAACTTACTTTTCGAGACCACCACTTAAAAGCCGCGGACGGCAGACCGTAAGTCTGGTGGGCACCAGGGGATCCAACCCTCACCCCTGCCTTCACTACTTTCCTTTACCGTTGGAGTCGGGCACTGACTGTCCACTCCTGTCAGAGACTGAGGTCGGGGTGGGCCTGCTGAGCCACACGAAAGATGAAACCAGAAAGGGCCCGGCTGAGGACAGCAACTAGGCAGCAGCGCGCACCACCAAATGTGGCTGGGCAGGCTTAGGCAGGCACTGGTTCTCCTCACAACGAGTCGACCTGGCCACGCCCTAACAACAGTGTGACTGAACGTGAGGTGGCTGCCTATCAGTCACCCACCCCACACGTGACCATATTGAATTTCATTGGCTCAGAAAAAGAGCCAAGAAAAACTGTACATTCTGTGTTACTATACAAAATGTATCAAATACTGCATAGTAACACAGGAATGTTAGTTTTCATTGGCTGTTTCGCTGCGCTGTAGTCCCAGGCCAGCCAGCCATGCGCCTGCACGCAGAGCACCAGATGAAGAACCCATTATCCATAATTCAACACAAACAAACAAACAAAACAATTACACGCTGTGAGCCGGCCCGCATCAATTAGTGCCGGTGCCCAAAATAGAGTGCTGGTGTTGCCCACCGGCAAACACTGCCACAAATTAAGCACTGGTTTGGTTCAGAGAAAGGGCTACTTAAAATGTGCGGCAGCAATCACCCATTTTGCCTTGCTTATCATGCTTGTTGGCAGGTTGAGAGACGCTTCAAAGCTCAATCTACTATGCTCAGGTGCTGGGCTCAGTGATGTGCTGAGAATTCTGCCCATCGGGGCAAAACCCGTCTTAGGTTATGTCAGGACTGCCTTTGAAGCACCTGTTCCCAGTGGACCCCCGGGAGGGGTCCTGTGCTTTAGGAGGGAGATGTTGGCCTTTCTCTGCTTCCTGGCCATTGTACCACATGGCTGCGGTGGAGACATCAAGGCCAGACGGCTAATACACATCAGCTACGTCAGGGCTGAACACTGCTCACCAAGCTGATCCAATATGATATACAAATGCTGTGGCTTTAAAAGTGTGTCCTTAGTAGAACCCATATTTTAATCAGGCATGACTTATTTTTACAGTTTAATATGCCACCCGGCTAACAAGAGTACACAAATAATGTTTTGAATCATAGTTGCAGCAAATTAAAGAGACAAACTTTGTCTGTTGGAAGTTTGTGCTCCTCTGTCAGAAATACTCATGACCTCTGAACCTGCAGTACAGAGCAGTTGCTGTAGGTGTCAGGTGAATTTCACCACAAATGCAAATTATTTGCACTATGCTACCGGAATGGAGCTTTGTGAAAGGGTGGTCTGATTGTCAAACCTCCCTTTGAGAAACAGAATGAAACACATTATTTTATTAACAAAAATAAAACATGCTGAGGCCATCCCACCCTCACCAGATGTCATTTTGTCGCAGTGCCTTCCCCTTATCACATTGCTAAAGAGGTCACCCTCCTTCGTCTGCTTGCTGGTCCTACTGCCCCTGTGGTTATCCCCGGGAAGTACCACGTAGTATTGGACTCTCAGGGTACCCAGCATATGATGTGAGTTCATGATATTCAATGGGAATAACTGGGGTGTGTGTTGCAATGCAAGTCATATGATATGACAACATGGCATTCATTGATAATACTTGGCCTAAGAAAACAAGTATCCAGTATTTGATGGAGTGCCTCGCATATTGTATTGTATGTTATTTATATAGCGCTCTTTCCCCACTTGTGTGGCCTCAATAGGATGTGACTTCCTGGCTGTTTGATGACATTGTTTGCCAAATGATATAAGAACCTGGCTTTTATGGTAATAGCTGGTATGTAATGTATTTCCTAGGGTATTTGATGGGAATAGCTGGCATGCACTGTGCCTGCCTGCCATTTGATTGCGATACATGGCATATGAAATGAGTGGGCAGCCTGCACGGTGTAAGCTCGAATCCCAAGAGGGCCAACTCGGCCCTTCAAACCTAAAAGGTCAACAAATGGAGCACCCGCACATTGCGTATTATTACAGTGCTAAGAAGCTTGAGGAATGCGGAAAAAGGCATTATTTAAAACCTGATATATTAGTATAATTGTTGTTCGTAAGGCCCGTGCACAGTATTGCCTTAGCACATTGTCTGGATCAGGGCCATGCTTGAGAGAGAACATCATCCCATTATATGGTGACTATGTGACGCAGCATCCTTCGGGATCTGAACGCTGCATCGACTTTCCGGAAGGTGCGTGCGCACGCACGCACGCACGCACGCACACACACACACACACACACACACACACACTCTCTCTCTCTCACTGTGCAGCCCTTCTGCCACACGCTGAGTTCCACCCCCCACTTACCCCACCTGGTTCCATGGAAGTCGTCGGCTTACCTCCCAGGCCTCGTCCACTACGGGGATGGACTGGGAAATAAACGAGGCCCTGAAAATTATTTTCAAAGTGGCCCCATATTACACATTTTCAGTAAGTCCACCCTTTTCCTAAGTGAAAATGTGGAAATACCACACAAAAGAGGCTCAGGGTGCAAAGGCCTACCAGGAAACCTCCAGCGTTCCCTATAGGCCAGTCCACCCCTGCCCAGGGTCAGAGATCTACCGGGAAATCTCAAGAGTTTCCTCTAGGCCAGTCCACCCCTAACTACAAACATGGGACTGTCTTTCTGTTTGTGGCCTTCTGAGCATGGCCTATAGGGGGCCCGTTCTAGAGACTGCAGTTGCGCAGTATGCATGCTAATTACATTGATCAGTTCATTTTAGCAATAGCTATAGAATTATGTTCTGGGCCAGTCCTTCCACGCGAAGAAGCAGTCACAGTGGCCAGTGTGCACAGGAAGATGGCATGTGTTTTGGGCTGCAGCCTCATCCCGCCGGGCTTTTGGCGGACATCTTAATGCACCTGGGTCACGTGTCGCTGGCTTTACAACGACCCTACTGTAGTCAAGGGACACCGACCGGTCTGACAGGAAATATTTTTTCCTTATGGACTTCAGAGGTCTAGCTCGACTCTACCTACCCACTGTTTCCTGAAAAGCGAGCTCACGAGAACACCAGCTCTGCCTTTGTCAGGTTCTGGCCCTCTTGTTTAAGTTGAAAGTGCTGACATCTTCCCGTTTTCCGGTCTCAGGAAGGGTGGCACCCCCTCAGGCGGCACATGCTCCCTGCACTGAGATCTGTGACATGCTTTGAGCCTCGCAGGATGTCGGCCTGAACGTTAAACAATTCTAGGTTGGCATTACCTGACCTTGGAAATCCGGCTATTTGTTGGCGACAGGGCTCAGTCGGTTGAGCGCCTGCTGCTGAGATGCGTGTTTAGGACCTGCAGGTCACAGGTGTTCGATGTGTTGCTTGAGAATCACGCTTACACTCATCTGATTTAGATAGAATGGGGGTATTTGTGTTGGGAGTGTGTTCCAAAAATGGGCAACTATTTATTCCCCTTATTTTCTGGACCCCATGCAGACCACTGTTTGACTCCTCAAGGCAGGTGATGCAAAGTGCGCAGTACTTACACTTTGTAAGTTATCCCTAAAACAAGGAGAACATAGAAGCCACTGTGTAAATATCCCCACATGTGCATGAATTAACACCTGTATATTGATTACTTACTTAATCATGTGCTTTGTCACTTTTATTGTTTCAGGAGTAGTTATTATTTTTTTTTTAATACAAGCGAGACCATTTAATTTCTTAGGCCAAAATAATATATAATTATAGCTTAGTGAAGCGAGCTTTCACAAAGGGTCACCTGGCTTGTGTTGTCACTTTGGGGCGCTCCAATCTTCTGCATACAGTAAGAGGGGAAAGAACCAACGTGCACTCCTTCTTTGCAGTTCCAGGAGGAGTTTGCCCAAATTAAAGTCCTGTCCAATGAGCGACAACACATTTGGTTGCAAACCGGAAAGCAATCTTCTAATAGTAATAAAAGGACAGATGTATGTTTGTCCGATGCTGCTATGTGCCGTAGAGACTGCCCGAACGCACAGAATGGTCCGCTAGAGGGAGCTGTGGCCTTAGTGCTCCAATTCGATTAGCATCACCTGTTGTCACCACTAGAGAGAGCTGTAGGCTTTGGATATATAGTGGCCCTACTGTGTGAATGAAAACCTGCACTTTGTGGCCGGTGTACTGTACACTAGTCATGGAACGAAGGGATGTTCTGGTACCTGTATAGCTGGACATTGTTGATGATGCAGGGATGTGCATAGTCAAATGAGATGCTGTAGTTTCTCCAGATAGGCCATTTAAAGGGGGTAGCCATAGACTGCAATGTTTTGATCGAGTAGTGTTAATATCAGAAACATCTCACTGATGAGGCCCAACAAGGCTGAAACATGTCCGGGGCTGCTTGTCTTTTTGTGCAGTGGGTTAGCAGTTCAGGCAGGACTTCCCCCATTAGTGCCATGACCAAGACTGATTTGCATATGGTGTCCATCTGAAGTGGCACAGGTGAGCTAAAAAACAATGGTGTGGAAGGTTGCCCACAGTGTAATTTTAATTGAAGTCCTTCCAGCCACCCTATTTTTTAGTTAGAGCTATATACCATTCACACATTGAATGTCAACACTACTATTAAAAAAACGTCCTTTAAGTTAATGTGTTAAAAAACATAAAAAATTCACCATAGTTCTGGCCCCAAAATTATCCGTATTATTCAACTCCTTCCTATCCACGAAAACCGTCACTAAATCCATGGCCGAATCAATTACAATCCTGCTACATAAACCCGGAAAAGACCCCGAACTCCCAGATTCCTACCGGCCCATCTCACTCCTAAACAATGACGGGAAGATCTTTGCCAAGGTACTAGCCAGAACACTGAGCCCAACTCTTCCTAGCCTAATCGACCGGGACCAAACAGGATTTATCCCTGGCAGAGGGACACATGACAACATTCGGCGAGTACTAAACCTAATTGAAGGCGCTCACAAATCCAAAACAAAAATGGCGGTAATCTCATTAGACGCGCACAAAGCCTTTGATCGAGTGGACTGGGGATACATCCACGAGGTCCTTCAACGCTTCGGCTTCGGCCCCAACTTCACAGCATGGGTCATGGCTAATTATCAAATTCCCACCACACAACTCTGTGTTAATGGCACAAGGTCCGAACATATCCACATCACAAGAGGCACCAGACAAGGCTGCCCGCTCTCGCCCCTGATCTTTGCTCTATCCATGGAGCCTTTTGCCGCTAGAATCAGACGAAATGAAACCATAAAAGGAATCCAAGCGGGCAACCACGAGTATAAAATCGCACTCTATGCCGACGACGTGCTGTTAACCATCACAGACCTGGCGGCCTCCCTAGAGACACTATGGAAAGAAATAGAGGAGTTTGGCACCATGTCAGGATTTAAAGTCAACTTAACCAAATCCTCAGCATTACCTGTTAATCTGACCCACCTGGACGAGGCCGCCCTCTCACCGCTCTCACCAATTCCCTGGGCCAAAGACGCCATATGATACCTCGGAGTCCAGATCACCGAAAACCCATGGCGACTATATTCAAAGAACATCCCACAATTACTCAGCTCCCTGCACAATGAGCTCAAAAGGTGGAAACAACAAGAAATCTCATGGTTCGGACGAATTTCAGCTGTAAAAATGAACCTAATCCCCAGATGGATATACCATTGCGCAGCCCTACCACTACAAATCCCACCCCCAGCCATACGGGCACTACAGAAGAATCTAATGGAATTTGTCTGGGGAGGGAAGAGGCCCAGGATCAACAAACGAATCATGACGAAAGGCAAACCTCTAGGAGGAATGGGTGTCCCTGACCTAGCCAGATACTCGCTAGCAGCTCATCTATCACACGCATTCGTTTGGGTGCAGGAAACAGACCCCCCGCTATGGCGTCAAATTGAGGAATCCTGGTGCCCGGTCCCCCTACATGATCTCCCACACCTACCAATACTAAAAGCCCAAGCCAACTCCGGGCCACTATCGGCCACGACCAACACAACCCAATGCTGGAAATCCGCAGCTCGGAAATGGGGACATTGCAGCCCCCTAGGACCCATGTCACCCATCTGTAACAACCCGGAGTTTACCCCCGGAAACCCACCCCGAGATTTTCACGCCTGGATAGCAAGGGGCCTCGCAAAAACTAGCGATTTTATTGAAGAAGGCCTGCCCATCACCTTCGAGAGATGCAAATCAAAATTTGGAGTGGGGGAACGGGAAAGATTCCGATACTCACAAATTAGACACTGCATCTCACACAGAAGAACCCGGGACAAATGCTCGAGAGAACCATCAGCCCTGGAGCTCACATTAACATCCCCGACCAACAAGGGGAAAATATCCACCATATACCGGCTCCTGGAAAGAACGGACCCAGCAAAGAAAGAAAAATATATGACGGATTGGGAAAAGGATATCGGCCGGGAGATAACAGCGGAGAGCTGGGGGCAAATCTGGTTCAGACTGCATAAAAGCTCACAATGCGTCACGAACAAGGAAGGAGGCTATAAGCTATGCTACAGATATTACATCACCCCCACCCAAATCCACAAAGCCAACCCGGACTTTCCCGCCACATGCTGGCGAGGATGCCAAACCCCCGGATCTCTCTATCACCTAGTCTGGAGCTGCCCAAAGGCAAAAACATACTGGATGGAAGTCCTGAAACACATTAAAGAAATCTCTGGCCTCTCCATCCCCTGGGACCCAGGAATTGTTCTTCTGGGCGAATCCGGCGTTGGAGCTTTCCCAATCTCAGGCCACATCTCCCGTCTTTGCAACCACCTGCTACTAGCTGCAAAGATAGCTATGGCTCGATTATGGAAAGACAAAAATGGCCCCTCGATCGCCCTATGGTGGGCCAAATGCTGGGAGATTGCAGTAGCAGAAAAGATCTTGGCAATCCGCTCGGACTCCCTAAACAGAACCCTGAATATATGGGACCCATTCTTGGACTATGCGGCCAAATACCCAACCCTCACCAGGAGACCTCCACTTACTAGATGGCTCCAATGCAGCCCTCTCTACTAATTCCCGACCACTCCCCGAACATACCGGAACTGAGGGAACAGGTTCCCAGAACTCTCCCACTCTAGAGCCACATCCAGAATCTGCCCACCATTTCCTCCATCCTCCAACCCACATCGGACTACAAAGGCACTAATTAAATGTTTAAGAAGTGATATATTACATTGTTGCATGTAACACTTTATCCTGCAAGACCAATAAAATGTTTTTATGAAAAAAAAAAACATGGAAGAAATATTGTTTGGCTTGCCCAGTGTTTTGTGTGCATAGTGCACTTCTGGCGAGATTGTCAGCTGGGGCTGTTGGAGTTTACATTTACACAAGCCCACTTGCCTGGGCCTGATTCACGGCACAAAGAGTACTTTTGCAGTGGAAAGTTCCATGAATTAAACCCTTAGGGCCCGATTCATGGAATATTTGCCCGGTTCAGTGACTTTGCACTGCTGAAAAGTGACTTTGCACTGCCGACCCAAACCATGATTCATCAAACTGTGCAAAGTGTATTTTTGCCAGGCAAAGTCCAGGCAAAGTCATTTTGAACTGCAAAAAGACCTTACCAGACGGCGGACACATACTGGAATGGGTACCATAGAAACCATGAGGGGCACTGCTTTCTCTTAGAAAATAGGAGGCAATCTTCCGCTGAATCTTCATTGAAAGAGAATTCATGGAAGGCAGGCCTGGGAGGCCAACTTATCAACAGAGGCACAGCTCTGGCACCGAGAATATACACAATGGCCCTCATCGAAAACAATTCACAATTTTAGGAGTGTTGGGAAGTATATTCCAAGATGGCACCCATTCTAGTTTACACTTTGACGGGGTGTACATTGAAAACCGCTTCTTTTCTTTCAAGGGGCTATTAAGATGTGTTATAATATTCATGATCATCCTGTATGTGTAAACCAACACATCCCACTTAGTTTGTAGCCTCCAGATCAGTGCTCGAAGTGCACGAAAAGAAGTAGTGGAACTGTGTTCCCTGCTGTCTTGCCCCCACTCTCCACAAACCCTGTTGCCATTCCCCCTTTCACGTGCAATACAAACCCCCAAAACAAACACACCTGCTGTTTAAGGGGAACGTTCAGTGCAGTGCACTGAAGTGCAAGTTTCAGCTTCTTCCTACACTTTTATTTTAAAACAAAACTATTCGGGAACCGTTTCTTTTTAAAATAAAAGTATAGGAACAGCAACACTTTTTTTTAAAGTAGAGGAGCACTTCGACCACTGCTCCAGATCCAAATCGGAAATATTAATTTTGCATGATATTTTAGCTGGATGGTTCATATAGACCCAAGCTTTCCCTATTTCTGTCATGACCCTTTGCCTCGCAACCTCTTACGACAGAAACAATCCTGATGTCTTTTTTTTATTGTACATGGTCTCAAATATTATGATAGAGGGCGGGACTGTGCACTTGTTCAGTCCCACTCAGGTGGGCCTCGCATCTCGGAGAGCAGTTGCTAGAGCCATTGATTTTAAGGGAGTGTCACACACTGGTGTTCATATTTGTTTTTCTCTTAACACTTTTGCTTTTGGTAAATCCTCAAACCTCAGCTTTGTAGATTCTAGTGTGCGGGGAGTAGTGGGACGGGTGGAGGTAGCAATAGGCTGGGAGATTGTGGGAAGTAAATCATGACGTTCTGCTTCATCCTAATGTTGGTTGCAAGGAGAAAAGACAGTGTGGGGAAAAAGACTGCGGCCTAATTCTCAAAGATTTGCACTGGAGCCAACGAGGAGGTGGCCATGAGCATCTCTGGTGTGCACCTGCTGCCTTATACCTGATTCACAAAGGCTACCACTTGCTACTACCGGATTCACATGCACCAATTATCAAAACATGTTTTTTTTTTTTATTGTTACACATCACTTGGTTTAAATTAAACCTTAGATGCAAAATAACTAAATACACTCATGAATTTCTTCCGAACACAAGAGAAAAGAAGAAGGAAAACGAGAAAAAAACAAAAAAAAAGAAATAAAAAAGGAACCCTTTTACCCAAAGGCCCAGGTTTGTAAAGTTCTGTTCCATCAGACAGGTGGATTTTCATTGTCACCCAAAATGGCGAAAATTGTCCTCACAAACTGAAGCAGTGCTAGCGTCAGGGAAAGACTCCCTCCCCATCTAATGGTGGCCCACCAGTCCTCCTGCGTTTTTATATTCGATTCCCCGAGGAATCTTCCCAGGAATGTGTCTCTTGTAGAGGCTAAGGGCGCACACACTAGTACTAAGTGCTTCAAAGTTTCAGTACTATTTCCACAAATCCGGAAGTTTAAAGTTCTCTCTTCCCGGGCCTTTGTTCTTGTTTTGGGGTGCAAGTGAGGAGATGCAGTAGCGCGCCCCCTCAATTGCGCAAATGAGTTTCCATTGAATGTGCACATCATAGCTGCGCTGTTAGACCCACTTTGCGCACTTGTGCAAATTAGGGGGCATTTCTGCCCATTTTAAAGGCCATCCCAATTAAAAGCACACAAAAATAAACTTATTTGCCTGCGCCTGTTTGGAACAGATATAGGAGGATGCACAAGGCATGACAGCGTCAACTATGACCCTTTCATGTAGTGGCATGAAACACTGTTGGCTCACTTACATTTCTATCCCTCTGACATGGATAGAAGTGTTTTTTTTTACATCTCACAATGATGGGTTCTTTAATGGCCATTGACTGTGAAATGTGCTCCCAGAACACATATGGGTGCTGGGAGTCAGTCATAGATCAGTGTTGGGAAACCCCCTGCGTCCCGCACTATTGTATGCAAGGGGGTTGGCCAGAGCACCATTTGTGCTGCTGACTTGCCCTCCTGAAATGTACACGTCACCTCTGAGAATAAGGTGACCTGCAACTTTCTCAAACTAATACACATTTTTTAAAAAGCACATCCCCTGTGCTTTTTATTTTTGACGAATGCCACCTATAAGCTACAACTGTTGCATTAGAGTACAGCTAGAGAGAAATGGCGTGTAGCCATCCCCACGCACTTCCTGCCACTCCCAGTCCAATACACATCCTCATGGGATCTCTTAGAGCTAGCTTTATCAAGCCTTACCATACAACCTTGTGCTCTAAGCGCTTGCCAGTGTGTTTTCAAAGCAGTCCCCCGAAAGTTAAGTACTTAATTGGAGCTGTAAACGTGCTACTGGTGTAATATAGATGTCTTAACCAGGTATGCCTTTAGCCACTCGATTTTTAAGCGCTATGTATGTCTTCACTGAAGACCTGTTAAAAACAAGCATTGGCAAAGCCGACCATTTTTGCCTTGTGCATAAGTATTAGGCATTAGCCAGGCACTGCTATTATAGGCCCAGGTACTCGAAGCATTGTGCAGTAGGTACCATCCATGGCCAGCTGATTCATGCAACTGCGCAAAGTGTATTTTTGCCGGGCAAAGTCTGGGCAAAGTCATTTTCAACTGCAAAAATGACTATGTACTGACTTTGGCCGGACTTTGCACTGCAAAAATACACTTTGCACGGTTCCATGAATCAGGGTTTTTTTTGGCAGTGCAAAGTCACTTTTGAGCAGTGCAAATTCACTTTGAACTGGGAAATTATCGGGCCGGTAATTCTCAGAGATGCAGAAATGCCAATGGAGTTCACAGAATGGCATCCCCGTGATGCTCTGGACGGCTCCAGAATAGCTCCAGCTTTGGGCACTGTGAATAGGTAGGCATGAGACAGCTGGGGCACATCTGAGGTCATCATGGGTCTCTGCTGATTGGCTCACGTGCAAGGGTTTCTGGAACTAGCACTGGTTTAACTTGCTTTTCAGAACAGTCTGATGTGTGCGCAAGGTGACCCAAATATAGTTTTAAAAAGAGGTTGTTGGACTATGATTGGATTCACACATTAGAAACTTTACACTATATGTCCCATCTCTGGCACGAACATAAGAAAAGGGGATCCATCTCCAAAATGCTGTCTCTCTTTCCTACTCGATACCATTGCGGTCTGTTACTTCGACTTCGTTGGAACATCCTCCTAACCAAGGACATTTTACTTATTAGAAAGCAAGTAAATATGGGGGAGTCTTTTTGTAGATTCTGTCACTCTGAGCAGGAAACTTTGAAACATCTCATTCTCAATTGTGTACAATTGGCTGATAGGCAAAATACCTTTTTGGGTCCTTTGAAGGATGCCTACCCATGCTCTTCCACTGACTTGGTTTGGAAACATTGCTTAAATGTACAAAATAATCGAGAGGCCATAGCAATTTCTGGGTTCCCTATGAGTCTTACATTGGATGTCTAAGATGGACAGTCTTGTTGATTTCAAACAAACTGTATGTGCCTATTGAGCTTATAACTTTCAAGTTCTTGTTTTTTGTTTCCTTTTGCTTGGTTGGCGATTGCTGTTTTTCTTATTGGGAAAATTCTCTGTTTTATCAAACGAATGTATATATGTATATATGCTATCCTATGGATTTTTTATTTTTTGTCTTTATCTTTTTTAATTCTTTATATTTTCTTATGTATATTTTTTGTAAAGGGTTGTTTAAACCATATACAAATAAAAAAAATACATATATTTATATTTTGTAGACATTTTAACTTCAATGGCTTTGAAGATATTCAGCTAATTCGATATAAAATGCAGGGCCAGTGCAAGGAATGTTGCCACCCAAGGAGAGCTGTCAGTTTGGCGCCCCCCCAACACGATCATTCCAGGTCATAACCGTTCTCAACCTATCGTCACCAATTTGTTACTGATTGCTGCAAGCCATTGCATTACCTTCACCTAACACATTGCTCATGTCTTCTGCTGTGTATGGATTCCAATGCACTTTCTTCACATTAAACTGCAAGAGCACTAGCATGTTGCTGGAACAATGTATCCAGGCAGGCTGGCTGCCTTGTAAAGGCTCTCGGATGCAGTTGTGTGTCAGCTGCACCCATGCTCGCAGCGGGTGATGGCAAGTTGAAAGATGGCCAGGAACAGCAACCGAGAGCTAATCGCTTGTGCAGGTTTATTATTCAAAGGGACTCTTTCACAGTCCATGGAACGTTCATGTCAGTGTGACACTTAATGTACACAGGGATGCACACAGCAGGCTTTGCTTGTATTGATGACTGATGCTGGATGATAAAGTAAAGTAAACACAGTCTGGCTTTCTTTTGTTTTGCTATCACTCAACTTGCCCTCCACACTGAATCTGTTGGTTGTCTCCGTGACCATCAGTCTGGCTTTTGAGCATCCAGAGGCACAGAAACTGCTCTTCTGAACAATTGTGAAGACCTTTTCTCAAATCTTGACTCTAACTCTCCCTCTGTCCTCATTCTTCTCAACCTCTCTTCTGCTTTCAAAATGATAAACCACAACATCCTGAACACCAGTCTCTGTGATAACCTGGGCATCACAGATTAGACACTAGCGTGGCTCACCTCCTTTCTCTCTGACTGGCCCTCCCATGTGGAACTTGGGTCTTTTCTCTCCTCTAATACTCTCCCTACGTGTGGTGTCCCCCAGTGATCTAACCTATCCCCCTAGTTTTTCAATATCTACATGGCCCCCTTGGCCCACAGGCTCCCTACTTTTACCTCTGTCAGTATTATGCGGATGTCACGCATCTCTCTTTCGGGCTACCTTCGGACTCCTCCTCGCTCATTCCTGTCTGTCTATCTGCAGATCAGTCTTGGTTTGCTGCTACGATCTTTGCCTGAATGCCAGTAAAACAGAGATCGTACTCATTGGGACCCCTGCCCCACTTTCCCACTCTCACACTGGCCGATCTCCCTAGTCCCTGTGCCCTCACCTACCAATGAGGCAAAAAATCTAGGGGTCATCTCTCCTTCTGCTCTCACATCTCAGACACCTCCAAAAAGTCCCACTTCCAACTGCACCTCCTAAGAGGTATTCTGCCCTTTCTCACTTTCCCCCACAGACTCACCACCTCGCAAGCCCTGGTTCTCTCTAGGCTAGACTATTGCAACAGTCTCTTTCTCAATTTTCCTACCTCTACTCTCTGTCCTCTACAACTCATCCAGAACAGAACCTGTAAGAGGATTCAATTCAGCACTACAGCTAAATCAATGCCTAGTCTGGGATACTGAATGGAAACCCTTATTGATATATCTTTATGTCCAGTTCATGAGTTCTGGATGACTACCCCTTTATAACACCCCTCTCTTAGAATCCCCCTGATCCACTGAGCCAAGAAGTAGTTCTGTTTTGCAAGTTTAAAAGGTTTATTTGAGAAATAAAACAAAATATAGATACCACGCTTTTATAATAAATTAATAATCAATATCGCCCTTATAAATATAATGTTAATCAACAATGGGTAATCTGACACTAGCACACTTCTTTATAATCAATGAGGAGTTGGTGTAGGATGGATAAGGCAGCGAAAATACTTTTATGGTTTCAAATGGATGCAATGTTGAATGAAAATGCAGTACAGAAACTAACTAATATGGTTTCACAAGATATCATATGTTCACTTTTCCCCTGGTGGCAATTCACCCCCCCCTATATGCAATGCAAGGAGATGGAAGTAACACACACAGTTCTCAGGAATGCAATCAAATACAATACAAAATTCAATTCCCACCCCAGCAAGCTTAGAGAAAACAGGTATGAGTTTTAAAACACAGGCCCAAGTGCTTTGAATGTGGTGGCAATGAAGTGAGAAATATGCTGAAAATGCTTTTAATTCCCTTTAGGAGGTTCAGGGTGGGTGAGAGATACTTGGGATGAGCTCAGGCTCACTTTAGCAATGATTCAGGGATGGTTATTAAGAGGCAAACACATTTTTAGCAAAGGAAAGCAAAAAGCTGCTATCTTTTTACAGATAAAGAAATCAGGCCAAATCGCAAATCGCGGCAAAATTCGCGAGTGCGTGAATCGCGATTACGGCAGAAGTATAAGGAGTAGCAAGCTTTCAGAGGAAAGTTGAACCAAGTTCCTAGGACAAACGGTTCCAGAGATATGAACGATTTTGTAAAGGTTGTTTTTCGGATTTAAAGTACAACTCAAAATGACAGGTGACAGCTTGCAGCTGCAGAATTGACAGGTGACAGTTGTGCAGCTTTAAAAATGACAGATGACACGATTTCTAGGAGGCAGTTCTACTTAGGTTAAAATAGTTTGGATTAGATTATTTTAACTAAGAGATTGGTTCTGCACAGTTCTGCTTGGTACTCACAATATAAATTTAAAATAGGCCTCGCCACGGATCTGGCCGGATTTTGGACTGGACTCCGATTCTGGTCTCGGCACTTCACAGTGATCTGGATCAGCTCTCTGGTTCTGCTCACAGCGGTCTGGGTCACTCTGGATCTCTGGTCTGGTCTCTGGCAATTGTTCTTTGCAAAAGAATTCAAACTGCTCATCCGGCTGTGGAATCGTTTGCAAATGATTTTGAGGCCTGCTGAAGAGGATTCAGCTGGTGGATTCAGGCCTCTCTGCTACAAATTCTGGAGTTAATTTCTGCTACAGGTTCTGGAGATTGATGAATTTGAAGCCTGGATCTCTGGATGTGAAGTCGTCGGTCAGCATGCTCCGCAGCAAATGGAATTGAATGCCTCTACCTGTCCCAGCAGTCTCTTTTTATGTGTTTTGAAAATGGGTGTGTGCCTGGGCCTAGCTAAGCCTGCCCCTCTCTACTTGTCATTGGCCCAATTCTCCCCTCTCCCATGAATGGGGGAAGGAAATGGATTGTCATCATGATGAGGTCTGTTTATGGGTCAGAGGATCCTCCCCTGCTCAGTTTGCCCACAAATCTATATTTGATTCAAATACATCCTTCCCAGATATACAATTTGTTGAAATTACATGTACACATTATATATTCCTTATGGTCCATGCTTGTCTGCCTCTGATCTTCCTGGGGGCTTGCATTCAAAAATGACAACATTTTGCGCTTTTTAACTGGTTTTGCAATATCTGACATTTACCCAAAATTACACACATGTGCGCAAGGAGTATGGACATTAATTGATGAAGTGTCAGATTTTTAACATGCAGACATTTGGAGTGAGACCCTATTTTCCGCTAGCAACCCCCCAGAATACACCACAGGGTCCTAACGCCTCTCAAAATGTTCACAGAAAAATCACAAAAATAATGATATTACTTATATAATTCTGACAAGTCCGCACTATGAGCTATCTATCTTTTTAAAATTATGCCTTGGTCAAAAAGGGGTGTGGCTTCCCACATCACAGGGTGGAATAACTGGTTCATCCACTTCCCCCAAGCTCAGCTGCTAGCAGAGGCACTGCCCCTCCCAGTTTCCCCTAAGAGGAAGCCACTTTACGACACCCCCAATATAACATTTGCCTGAGTCAAGGGAGTTGCATTGTTCTGTTCCTTCCAGTTCCCAGGTGCTCCACCCCTAATCTAATCAGAGAGGTGACAACTCCTTTTGGCAAGGGGCAGCAGGATGCAGCTAGGCCTGGGAAGAGTGGCTGAACAGGTTTCTCCTGTAGGGGGTAGTTGTCAGGCAGAATACAGTTTCATTGAGCCAGGTTTCAGCTAAATGTCACTTTTTGTTCCCAGTTTTCTACATTCAAATCAAACTGACAATTTCTATCTATACATTAAATAATTACTTCCTTCAAGTCATTTCAGAATATAGTTTTACATTGCATCCACCTCTTAGCAAGTCTTTCCTTGGTCTGGTTTTGTTTTATTTGTTCAGTTTTACACAAAAGTCTGGTGGTTTTAAAACGCCGGCTTTCTGATAGTGGTGAGTACTGGTAATGCAACCATTTTTGAGATTAAGAAATGAATTCCCCACAGTTCTGAGTTGCTTTTGGCAATCAGCATTGCCATTCCCAATGGTTTCAGGCTACTGTGTGTGTAGCCCAATGGTGGTTAGGCAGTGCCCTCCTGTGCTCACAACATAGGCAAAAATGGGTGGCAGCCTATTCTTCATGTTTTCCCTGTGCACTCTCTGGGGAGTTCTGGCCATCATGATGTTTTCCATGCCAGTACTGCACAGTTTTATTGTAGGGCTTGGATGCATGGGTAAAAACATCCCACAAACCGCAAGACTTATCCTTGGCCTCAAGCCCAGGGACCACATTTCTCCAGCGCTGAAATCCCTCCACTGGCTCCCCGTGGCTGCAAGGATGAAGTTCAAGACCCTCTGCATAATCCACAAGGCTTTGTGGGGCCGGGGCCTGCACTATCTACAACTATCTGTCCCTAAATACTCTCTCTCTAGAGTCCTCCACTCGTCCTCCTCCAACTCTCTGTGGGTGAGCCACTTTCACAAACACAGATTTGGGGGTAGATCTCTATCCTCTGCAGGTGCCTCCCTGCAATACCTCTGTCTTGAGCCGGAGCACCTTGAGTTCTGTAAACTCCTCAAGACCTTCCTCTTCTCTTCCTCCTTCGTGCTCCCTCTCCCCTGCTAAACTCGGTTCTTTTTTTCTCCAGCCTCCTTCTCCTCCCTAACTTTGTTCAGTTTTGCTGACTGGTTGCCTGGTTCACGTCCAGAGCCTTACAGGTCCCAGGCTCCCCCACTAGTCATTTGCACTTGCATCCGGACCACTGCACTATGTTCAGCAATACTGCAGTTTCAGATCACGATCCATGAGCGGGGCGCCCTCTCTGCACTTAACCCCGGGCCCTGCTGGACTGGACTCATTTGTTCCCCCCAGCCCCCTCTTCCTCACACCTCCGTCTGTACGCATGCATGACCTAAATGTACCAGGACTAGTTAGTTTGTCTGTCCTGTCGGCTACATGTAATTATTACAAATCCAAAATAACGAATACCATAATAAAGAATCCCCAAATAACACATTTCTTTATCGTTGTTTTTGGGGGGGCTCCGCCCTAAACCCCCCATACATTTCCCCCACCCCCAAAACCACTCCAAACCCCTTTTAATTTTTTTTCCGAATTCAGTATTTTGGAATTCGTCATTTGAGGTTTGTTATAATGGTATTAGTTTTTTTGGTATTTATGATAATCACTGCAAAACGTCCTGCCCGCCCCCCCTCGGTCCCTTTTTTTGTCGCTTCTCCCTAGCTTGGTCGCTACTTTAACACGACATGCACTTGCACTAGGTGAAATGCTGACAGGCCGAGTATGCTAGTTTTTCTGTCAATCACTCGGAAACTTCAAGGCCTAAGAGTGATTACTGTATTTCCTTGTTCCCTTCCCGCCTTGAAGCGCTTTGAAGCATTCAACCTGTCTATAAGTGCTGTATGAATGAACAATACACTAAGTAAAAATGAATAAATTAGTGTCACAATGTTCCCTTAAATAGGTTACCTTGCACTCCAGTACCAGTGGAAGTGTGATGAGCCGGCACTCTTCACAGCCCCAAACTCCCCTTTTTCTTTTTTAAGCAACAACTGTATTTCAAAGTAACCTACTTGAACAGAGCAGTGACCGAGCAATAATGAACTGCACTTACACAAAACATCTTTTGCTGTTGGTGCAGCCTGACTGATGGGACCGAGGGCTGACTCTGAGATGAGCTCGGGCGATATGGGGCTATTGGCTTGAGTAAAGCAAGCTCAAAAACATTGCAGGAGTGGATGCGTTTTGGGCAGGAAGTGGGTGGGAATGGCTGGCCTTAGGTAGTCAATGGACTGCAAGCTCAAATGTGCACAAGTGTCCCACGAAGGCAGATGGGGCAACTCAGCCTGTCCATGTTCCTCGCATTTGATGCAATCACTAAAACAATGTCTGAGAACCAGTAAGACTCTGCGACCTGTAGGGACAGTGGGATTGCCTGCATTCCAGGGTCTCAGGAAACATCCCGTATTTATTCCACGTGGGGCATTCCATGAATTTCTTGCCTCCAGCTCCCCTGGATGCATTGAAAAGCTATATTCCGAATCCCCAAATGTGTAGTGTGGGTGAGTGGCTACATTATTGGAGGTCCTGGCTCTGTCAAGAACAAGTGTTACCCCAAGGAAGGAAATGGCAGCCATGTTATTGATTGACCTTGGAAGGTTGAAAGGTGGAGTCGGTCCTGCTTGCATTGGTGCAATTGACCGGAAGGGTTTGAACTGCACACAGGCGCAGTGTCTACAGCAGGCGTGTTAACAAAGTGAGCTAAGTTAATGCATAAGATATTGAACGCACACACCTCTGCCTACACTCCATGCTATTTTCCACTGTTATGGTCAGTGCATTTAGATTAAGGGTACAAATGGGCATGCAACCTTAAATATGTTTTAAAGGTATTTGCAGGGGATGCACTGACTTTTGCGTAGTGGAGTGTGAAGGAGACACAGGGCACACACGAGCATGCAATCTGCACAGTGTCAGTCTCCTAGTGTTGCACGCGCAGTACAGCAGAGCACACATGTTAACGCAGGTACCAGTTCCTGCTATGTGGATTTCAAGAGGAGGAGGAAGTGAGCGATGGAAGCAGGGTTGATCCTATCAAGGCAAGGCAGTATACAATTAGTGTGGAGTCCTCACCTGTGTGATGTCAGACTGTTCTCAGCAAAGGCTCTAGTACAGACAGGGCCCAGCATAGCAGGGGCCGCTCTCACAGCACAGTAGGGGCCGCTCCCACAGCACAGCAGGGGCCGCTGCGTCCAGGATGGATGGCCTACATGACAGGTACTCACTGGCCAGGCGCACCGCACAGCAAAAGACTGCTGCCGGCCTTCAGTCAGGGTGTGCAGTCCACCACGTCTGATGGACGGTCCGGACGGTGGACTAATTCAAGTTAACAGGCTCAGGGCAGGGGGCTCAGCCAGGCTGCACAGTGCACTGCAGCATTCCCTGATAGACTCACACCATGACCATCACGATGTTCGGTTGAGACTGGAGGTGGCACGTATGGTGCTTTGTTCATGGCCTGCCACGTGGAGTGCGAAATGTGCAGGTGCCAGATGTGCCAGCGCTGCCACGCCCATGCAACTCGTGACCCTAACCTGACCCCAACCATTGCGGCGTGGTGGTGCCGCCTGGTCTGCTGTTGCTTCATCCAGACTCAGCCTGCTGACAGTCAGGGCCACTGCTATCACAGGCAAGGCAGTTAGTATACAATTAGTGTGGAGGTGTTAAAGCAGCATTTTGCAGCTCTAACATTTCCACATATAGGCAAGCGCCTAACGTTGCCGAGTGATAGCACCGGCCCTGATAAAATGTAGTGCTTGTGAAAGAGAAGACCTAAAATAAAATACAAACTTTTAGACCACGATTGCTTGTTCCTCTGCTTTTGGTTTGTTTTGCTTTTTTTGTGTAACGCTCCAGTGCACATCTTTGAGAACCAGGCGATGTGTATTTTGCGGCTGCACTGAATGGGCGGGGTGCGTGCGTGCAAGTGTGCTTGGGTGTTCGAGTCAGGGCACGTCCCTCAAAGTAATCACTATTTCTGGCTCTCATCCAAAACAAGACCCATACAATTACTATCAGAAAACCACAGACCTGTGTCAGAGCTGGCCTTTCTTTGTGCAGCGTTGGAGGAGAGAAGGGTTTACCCACTAACAGTCCCTTCTTGAAGTTCTCAGGAGGCGCACGCTGCACCTCAAGTTAACCCACCTCATTTATAACTCGGGGCAGGGGGGGGCACTCTCATCCACTGAAGTTTTACTCTCATGATGACGAGCATCTCAGACAACCTCGTGCCGTCCTTTTAACTTAGAATTTTACCTGAGAGGGCGTTTAATAAAGTGACTGTTTACATTTTCTCTGTCGGGTCTCAAAAGCTCGGAATATTTCATTTTTTTCATGAGTAACATACTCAAAGAAAAACGGTTGTGTGACGTCACAGCTACATGTAAGTGTGCCAAAGACAGACATCTCCCAAATATACTCAGCAATCACAGACATGTTTCAATCCTTGTTGTTCAGTTTGAGGCCTATCACCAAATGGTGGAGTGGACATCCTTCAAGAGTACTGATGCTCAGGGAAAGTCAGCTGCATCACACTGTCCAGACCCTTTCAGAGCGAAGCGTGTCCGTGATTACTCACCATCTTTGAGATATGCCTCTCTTTGGCTGTCAAAAATTAATACACTGCATCCCCGAGTTCAGCCGACTGCACCCCAAGTCCGGATATCCACATAAAACACCTTGGAATACAGTTCATGTAAAAGGTTCTTATGCCCACTGTGTGTGGTTCTTCGGAAAACCTGGCACAGTTCAGTTTTCCGAGGACAGGCAACGCAGCCCCTTGATTTTCATTGGGATGCGTTGATCAGTGAGAATGTGGATTGCAATAAGGGCGGACAGATGGACCGATAGCCGTGTGACACACTCAGTGTGGCCACCAATGGTGGCAGAAGTGCTTCATACATACACTTACAGTACGTTGCCTTACATTCCAAGACACCGTGTTTCCTCTCCCGGCGCTTTCATTTAATAAAACAAGGCTTTCTGGGATTAGTAGTCTGTGTTCACAATGGACCCAATTGAACTATCACTACCGCAGTGCAATGATTTATACAATTAAACTGAAGGACTGGAGTCTTTGGTGTAGCCTAATTAGTGTGATAGTTTTCCCCACGTTTGTTCTCCAGTAACGTTTAAAAGGCTTGGATACAGACAAAGGGGGACCATAGTTTGAATGCTGCGGGTGAGTGACTTAAGTGGCAGGTGCATGCAGGCCACTGTGCTAACGTATGTATGCGTAGTGCCCGGATGCCTCCCATGTAGCTTTTATGATCTATAAAACAGCGTGAACAATACAACAGAATGGTTGTACTTTGGGTGTGAGACAAGCATGATTTCGATATGTATTATGCATCTTCCTGACTGGGGAGACAGCTGCTCTTGGGTTGTCGACCGGAGGGGCCTGATTCTGAGAGTGTTTTCCTATGGGATTGTGCCATTATAAAAACGCTTCTGTGAATCAGGCCCTAGGTGTCTGATTAGCTGGAATGCCACCCTTTATTTTGCAGGTAAGCCAATGTTCGACCTTAGAGGGTGTTCTGGGCCATGCTGCTTGTTTTCTGATGGCTATTATGTGTTTGATTGGCAACCTCAACCAATGAACCATCTTCAGGCTGATGTGGTCATCACGTTTTAGGCCCAGGAAGTTGCAAAGTTTTGGGGTTCTCTGGAGTTTCACGGCAAACTTGGCCGGGAGCTAGCCATAGACCTCATAGTGTGAGAGGACCACAGCTGGTAATAATGTGGCAGTGTAAGGACTTGACGAGGTCCTGCCAATCTTAGTCAGACATCCAACGTATAACGTTTGTTAAATTAAACAAATCCCGTCACAAGAGTTGATGACACCAGCGTGGGAATCATGTACGTTTAGTAGCCGAACCGATCACACAGCGAGTAGAGCGCTCGCTTTGACATCTATGCAGAGCCTGAAGACGCAGGTTTGAATACTGGCAGGGCCGAACTCAGCCTTTCATCCTTCCGAGGTTGAAAAATGAGCACCAGACAGCGTGGGTAATAATAAGCAGCTATACATGCTAAATTATTCTTATTATCACATAGCTCCCTTATTAAATTAAGCATAAATACTCCAGAATGTGCTGCAATGTTTTATTCTTTTAGCTGCTAAATTTAGATATCAATGTCACCATATCCCCAGACGATGGGGTGGTCTAAATATTTATTTGAGATACAAATTAGGGTTTGTTTGAGGAAGGTAGTAACCCGGTTCTGGATCCGCACCTGGAGAGATAGTGTTGGAAAAGGGCCCATCAAAGGAGGGTCATTCTAGTGAGAGTGAAGCAGGATTATTATACCCCACCACCAGTAGTTCTGTTTCAACCTCTTGGTGAAAGAGAGCATTTTGTTGCATCCATTTTTATATGGACAACCCCTTAAGTGCCAAGGACGAGTATGCTCGTCCTTTTTGCATAGACTTGCATAATAGCCTGGCGCTTACAACTGCAGAGTCTCTGATGGCCAACTAGCTGGTTTGAGATCTTGGGGGACACCCGAGGGTCATCAGAGTACAGGTGGCATCTTATGCAGTCATTTTCAGAAATCTTTGCGAGTGAACTATCAACATGTTAAAAAGGAGTCGCGACAGAAGCAGCCCTTGAGGGACGCCACATGATGCTTGTAGTCTTTGATAAGAAGAGGCCCAGTCTGACCTAATGGGCATGGTTTGTTGGGAATTAATCAAAATGAAGTTCTATCATATCATCTATCCTACATGATGTCATGAATTGAAGAAGGAGGATGTCTTGGTTGACCATGTTGCATGCTGTCGAAAGGTCAAGTAAGTCCAGGGCACCGGCCTGTCTCTGACCCCCATCAGACACCAGTGAGGTGTTCCTCAAATATGTTCACGAAAGCTGATGTTTAATGCAGCTGTAAGCTGGATGGCAAGTCACAGAGGAAGTTATCGCGTTCCAGATGAGCCTCACAAACATAAACTGGCACATAAACACACGCAAAAATGTAGGTGCTCCTACATATGGCACCTAGATCCTTCTTTCACACCACACAAACACTTACGCACACCCTCTATCACACACACACGTAAAAATGTAGGTGCTCCTACATATGGCACCTAGATTCTTCTTTCACGCCACACAAATACTTACACACACCCTCTATCACGCACACACACACATAATCACACACACCCATACATGCTCATACACACATGTTGGTACCCCTGTGCACTGGACCTACACCCTCCCCCCCAACACTGGGAAATTGGGAGATTTACACCTATGCAGAATAGGATATCTTACTTTAGTATAATCATTAATACCTGCATACATGCAAACAGTATATTTACATATTGACTAAATCTCATCTTGTTTGCGTACTGCACCTCGTTCCCCAAACATCACGTATGCATAGGCTTGTTTTGAAGATTCACATCTGTGTTGCTTTTCAATGTTCAAATATCACCCCACCCCTAGCCCCCGCCACCTCAATTTTGAGACACACTAAGAGTCAATTTTCCCATATGTGTTGGCCTGGAATTAGCTTTCATTGTTTCATCAGTAATTTTAGAAAGGTTCACCACAATAGACATAGACAAAGGATTTCAATTCGATTTTTCTGGAATTGAAATCCATTGTTTTAAACTGGACTTTAGTGGCTTTTGTGTTGTAGATAATTTACAGGCAGAACAGAGTCAAGTTCATCCCCCAGGGCAGAGCAACCCTTCCTCGCATTGTGGCAAATGATCCAAGCCCGGGTGCATGGGCACTCAAGCGTGCACACCTGGAACTGGAGACTGTCTGCTGAGGAGCAGATCACCTTACCTGTGCGAGGCGGGCTGGGTGCAAGGCTGCCCGAGCTGCAGGTTAAATCATCGATCCATGGAAATCTTCGAAAGTCTGCGTGTCAGAGGCACAGAGCTGCAGGCGTGGTGCTGTCAGTGCTTTGTTTACAGCCACGGCTGTGTTACGACTGATACCGGAAGACGTGAAGTGGCTGTAGGCACATGGGGCCTCATTATGACCCTGGCGCTCTTCGGCCCCCTTCATTCCGGGAGCGCCGATTACAAGCTTCCCATCGCGGGACCCGGATCGCAGGCCTGGTAAAACCAGGCGTGCTTTTTGGGTCCCGCGAGGGGAAGAGGGAGGCAATAACGGGCCAGATGTAATCTGCCCGTTATGACCTCCCTCCACATTCCCATTGAGCCCTATGGGGGCTCAAATGGGAATGGGGAAGGGTTCCTGCATGGAGGACTTACCGGGTCCTCCTATCTCGGAGTAACCCATTAAGTCCCCATTGCAGGAACCCGGTAATGGAGCCCGGAACGGTGACAGCCATGGAGCTAATAGCTCCATGGCTACTGCCGTTCTCATAATGAGGCCCATGGTCTCTTGGCTGGCCTTCTGCACTGATTTGTGCCCCTGGACGGTGACATTGTGCCCCTCACAGGACCAACTGTTGCTTCTGATACAACGATTGGCTGGCTCCTCCTCTGGTGGCTTTGTGCATTTGGTTGCTGCCCATGGCGGCCATCTTGTTTTCATTTGCCCTTGCAGCTGCCTTACTTTTGGGATGTTGGGAATGCAAAAAATCACCTGAAGCCGTGACAAGAGAAGCCCTGGCAGTTTCCATTCTGTCATTAAAACATATGAAAAGCATTGTATCACGAAGGTTAAGTAAATAAAAACTGTACAAAATGATTGTTTAGTTTCAAACAAAAAAGTTAAAGGCATAATTGGAAACCAGATGAGCATACATTTTATTTTAAAAAAAATAGCACAACATAAAAACAATAATACTAATAACAACAATGCCCTGCCACTGGATTTGCGGGTGACACGGGATCATTTCTGGTTCTGTCGCAACTTGACAACTTTTTAGCGTTTCTTTTTCTTTTTGATGCTCTGTTTTCCCCAGCTAGCGCCATGATGCCTCCAATGAAGGTCGCACTTTACACATAAATAAATTAATTAATAACGTTATTTTTTGCAAGATAGCACTTTTTGTAAGGTAGTGCCCAACACATGTTTGTACCTCAGAACAGTTGCAAACATTCTGCAATGACGACACCTTTGAACCCAAATGCCTGGAAAGTGTCTTAAGTTTCGATTACTTATGACACATATATGCCTTCAAATTCTTTGTTTAGTGTGCCCTCATACTCACTTTTATTTCTGTGAGGTGGGCCCTTGCACTCTGCTTCCCCATACAATTTTGCAAAATAGCTGAATTCACTAAATACTCGCGTGATTTCGGTGGACTCGAACAACAGCAGTTTAAAATAACATATTTTGGGAACGTGGTTGCCAGCCATCCAGTCACACCGTTGCTCATGATGCCACAGAAAGAGGACATGAGTTACCTCTCTGTCGATACACGGTGGGGCCAGTTGAATATCCTAACCTGTTGTCCCGGAAGAATATTAAGGCTAACGAATCATATTGTCGAATTTGTCGAGTGGCTACTCATTGAACGCAGATTACAGCAGTATATCAAACATATGTTTGATCCCCAAAAAAACACACCAATTACTTTGTTTTTCATATTAGGGGATTTATTGTATTTTTCTGCACATTTATGATATGATATGATATGTTCTTCCTTCCTCCATGCACATCTACACTGAAAGCCTGCTAATACTCTTCATTTCTCATTGAACTGAATGGGTGCACTGGAAGAAGAAACACTTTCACCGGTTGGAGATTGTCGGAAGCGGCTGACGTAGCTTTGGTAGTGCGGCAATGCTGCTTGACAATCTTTGACGAGCCTGTGAGGTCCTTTCCTCGAATTCGAACTCGAACTCGAACTGTAATCGTATTGAACTCTGCTCGGCTGGAGTAGCATCCGCTGTGTTGTTGTGTGCGTCTGCGTCCGCTGTGTTGTGCTGCGATAGATCGGCACCTGAACAGCGTCCGGCATCAGAGCCCTAGAGCCTCCCCCCTGAGAATCCACCCTCCCCTTAATTTCCTGAGTAAAATCCGGCTGTAAAACCCTGGCTGTGAAGTCCTCCCGCGGCTGCCCGATTGACTGGAGGAGGGCCCGCAGCAGCGTGCAAGAGGAGGAGGAGGAGGTAAAGCTACAGGAGAGGTGAGGTTGTCATGCTAAAGGTGGGATTGCTGTGTGTTCTGCTTATTGGCCTTAACTCTAAACCGCACATACACACATACCTGGGGGCACCTTCCACAATAGAGTCTAACATGTGGGAAGTGCTTAGAAGTGCCTAGAAGCTTAGAACCTGCACGTGTGGAAGCGGTCTGCTCTACAGGCTGTGTTCTATTGTCTGAGAATCCAGTGAATGAATGATTTGGGTGCTATCCGTATTACTACTAAACAAGCCATCCCCCAAGGAGCATTGGGGAGTGACGGTTTAGTAGGCAAACTCAAGGAAGTGGTGACTGTGGGATTTAGTCCTTTGAGCCACTCCTCTGAGGCTTATAACTATTGCCGTTACTTACCATTGAAGAAGTGTGTTGCCACCTATCTTCTTATCACAAGCTTGGATTTTGCCATTTACTGGATAAGTATCGCCATCACATTAAGGGGATGGTGGTAGTAGGGGTCACAATGTATGATCTGCGTAGCTCAACCCAAGGTCCCCAAACTAAACGGGATGGCCACTCCAAGAATATGGTAGTCTCAAAATTCTCAGAGTGTCCTGATAAGAGTGGTTCAAGTTTTTTCAAACCCTATAAGACAGGAGGAGGCATTTTTGTTACTCCCCTGGCATCTATCCAGCTGATAATCAGTCACCTACAGGATCAGGGCTCCAAAAAGCCTCAGTGGAATCAAGTTTTAAGGGAACGGAGTCAACTCCTTCAAGCCATCCTATTTGGGCACTGTTCCAAGGCACCCTGGATTATACACTAATAGCAACGACGATGAGAAAGGTGATTTTGAACCATCTAACAAAAACAACAGAACATTCTATGAATACTTTGATAAATGTATCATCTACTGAAGAAGTAGTTCAAGCACAGTATGAGGATTCTCAACTGCCATTAATCGACAATCTCAGTGAACTAAGAGATGAAGATCTCTTGGAGTTAGAAGTGGTGGAATCACTGAAAGGCCCTGTAGAGTTAAATGCAGTTGGTGAAGATCAGGGGCATCCATCCACTAAGACTCCTGATGTATGTAAGTCTGTTAATTCCATAAAAAGTCCACAAGCAACTTCTAATATAGATCAAGGCAATAAATCTCAGGAGTTGGCTCAGCCAACAATAATGGCCTTACATTTTGTCCTAACTTCTTTAGTAAAAGTTTTTGAAGATCTTAAGATGGAAGTTCAGCAGCATACGGTCATCTTGTTGGAGGTCACTAAAGAATTGGAGATAAACGATTCAACCATGACTGCCCTGAAATAGGAAATTAATGAGTCAATGGGGGTAACTGTGAAGGAGATCCAAAAATAAGTTAGGGAGCAATATCTAAAAATGGATCAGGTAACAACAGTTTCTGCAGATTTACTTAGGGTGTCAATGATCAATTCAGAGAAACGCGATCCTAGTGATAGATGCTCTGAGAACCAAGAAAAAGGCGCCTGCTCTAAAATGAGTACAGAATCCGTTCTGCAAGATACCCCATTATCAGCATCAGTTATGGAAGAGTTTTGGAGGCGGGCATTAGTGTTGGATAATGAGTTTGAGCAAGCTGACCTTGACCAGCCGATTAATATATCCTCAGCTGACTCTGATTCTGCTGTTTCTAGGAAAAAGAAAGTGAATGGAAAAACTAAACGGAAAAGAAAAAGGCAAGCAAGATCTCTTCTTGAAGTTCCACCGACGCAACTACTCAAGGAAATAGTAAAAAGAACCGTAAGACATCAAGGGCAAGTCAATTCTTGAAAAACTTAAAAGATGGTCTGAAAAAAGACGAAGTCAAGCAGAAGGAAAGTTTCCCCAAAAGGGGTCAAGGAAAAAAGTTGAAGAAGACTAATAAATCAAATGGCCAAGACACTAACGATTCGGTGGTTAAAAATATAACTGTGGAAAAATGAACAGTGGGGATCCAAACGGATAAAATTGAGCCGCCAAAGAAAATTGCACCTATATTCCTTCTGGCAAAACGTAAAATTAAGCCTATTGATTCGTCATTAAAAATTGCTCCGATTTTTCTGAAAAAAGTAAAAAGTGGTCCCTGTGCAAACTCAGTGCGGATCCAGGGCACGAATAGTGGAGGAGGTGCGGAAATCAGAGGGGCAGCTATAAATTTAGAGGATGTAGGGCCATAGAATAATAATCCTGAAATAATCCCTGTTCTGGATCAGGGAACAGCGAATTCAGTAAGGGAGAATGGAAATAATTCTCTGGAAAGCACATATGATATCAGTAAGAAGATCAGAGGATTGCAGAGTCTTTCCTATGTTGATACTAAAGTAAAAGACCTTAGAGTCTTTCTTTTGAGAAAATCTCCCAGCTCCCAAAATGTAATCCCGTTGAACCGATCTACAATCTTACAGGAAATTAAGATGATTCCTGCCCTCAAATATTTTACAACTGCTGACATTGATGTGGTGAGCTTTCCCTTTGGGCCTGATACAAATACTGCAGAGGTTACCTTGAAATCAAGGCTGGGTATTGATTTAATCTTTGGTGAGTCAATTGCATGGGACCAGAGAGGTTTTAGGATCTCGGAAATATGTCCAACTTTAATAAATACGAGTCAAGGATTTTTAGACACCCAAAAGCAGAAGATTGAAACCAATAATAAAGGTAGAATTTTTTCGAATTCATCGAATATGTGGAAAATGGTCCCTGAGATAATCTCCCAGGTGTTCCGTAAAATGGGTGTTCCCCAGCAGAGACTCTAGGGAAGATTCAAATTAATGTACTGTCATAGAACACCAGAGGATATGCATCTTTTTCCCAGGAACCAAGGAAATCGCTAATATTTAAATCATCTGAACTAATATTATTTCAAGAGACTTGGTTAACTGGTTAACAATGGTAGGGGGAGGTGAGGTAAGCAGGAATCAAAAACTGGATGTGGTTATTCAAGAACAAGCCTGGTCTGAGCATTTTGCCAGTCTTTATGACTCACCTAATGCCATAATCGGGGAGAGGAACACACTGATTAAGTGGTCCCTGGACTTTACAGCTATGGATCTGGACATTCTGATAAGGAAATCATCAACTTCCAGAGCGGGGGACCCGAATGGGTTGAGTAATTCAATCCTGAAAAAGGATCCCTCCCTATGGGCTGGGATCCTAAAGAAACGTTTTGATAATGTAATCCATCAGAAGTGCTTCCCGGACTCATGGAAAAACTCCCTAGTGATACCAATTTACAAAAAGGGGGACAATCTGCTAGCTGCTAATTATCGTCCAATTTCCCTTTTAGATGCAGAAAGTAAAATGTTCACAGGGCTCATCTTAGGGGAATTGGAATTATGGGCAAAAGAAATTGGTGTCATCCCAAGACAGCAATCGGGTTTTAGGAAGGGCTTATCTACTTCTCTAAATGGGCTGGTTCTGAGCACCTTGATTTCACCGTCTGTCCAAGGAGGGGGTCTACCCCTCTTTGGTGCTTGCTTAGACCTCTCCCAAGCTTTTGATACGATAGACATGAACTTTTTATGGAAAAGGTTAGATGAGTGGGTTTGCCTCCTAGTCTCTTGTCAATACTGAGAGAATTACATCATAATAATTCCATGCAGGTGAGGCTTGGTAGATCAGGCCTTTTGACAAATCTGATTAGTGTAAAGAGAGGGTTCCGGCAAGGCTGTCTCCTAGCTCCCCTATTGTTCATCTTGTTTATGGCAGATCTGGCTGAGGCGATGAAGGGAATAGGTTTAATATCTCCGATATTAGGAAAAACAAAAATTAATTGGCTGGCATACGCGGCCAATGTCGTAGTCCTTGATTATTCCCAAGTAGGGCTCCAACAACTTCTGTTCGCCTTAGAAAACTATGCCCAAAATAGTAACCTCATCATCAATCCAGTCAAGTCCAAGATAATAAGATTTAAACATCCGAAAAAGATAATTAAGCAATATGTCTGGACCATGGATCAACTTCCAATTGAGGCAGTCTCGGAGTTGACATACCTGGGAGCATTGATCAGCTCCTTTCCAACGAAAGGCAACTTGGTGCTCTTGTTGGAGTTAAAAGTTGTAAAATTGGGAGCCCAAATTAAAAAATCAAATCCCAGTTTTGCAAATTTTCTATTCTCCCCTTGGTGAAATTCTATATAGGGAAAGTAATCTGATTCTCTTGTTTGGTCTTGACTATAACATCTTAGCAATGGACCTTGAGTGAGATTCTTGGGAAGCCAAGTTATGGAAACGTACCTTGGGACTGCCAGACTGTGTTCCAATAGTCTCTCTTCGTTATGAATTGGGTCTGTTGTCTCTTAGATCATGGCTTCAATGGAAGTGGCTGATTCTCTATAGATCAGCATTAGATGCTCCTAAGAACTAACTTTTTGAGGAAATTGCAGGTGAGCTGAATCATGGTAAAAACCTATTCCTGGCTAAGTTCAAGCAAAGATGCCTGGAAATTCTAGAGAGAGCAGACCGTGATTCGACCCTACTGTTTCAAAATCCAGATAGAGTAAACCAAAAGTTGAAACAAAGAGACTGGATTGATACGATCGACAATATGAAGAGGACAAAAAGATCTGCCTCGTTTTCTGTGGTTGATAAGCCCCTCTCTCTGGTTCCTGCCTATCTAAAAAAAAACGCCTGATCTGAGTTTTGGATTATCTCTTCTTAGATTTCCTCTAAATCTACTCCCCACTCAAGAGATTTTGGCCTCTAGAGATCGAGAAGGGAAAATAGACCCATATTGTGATAAGTGTTGTATCAAGGTTTTCCAGTCTTCTAAACATCTACTATCTAATTGTCAGGGCACCTGGAATATGAGGGCCAGAAGATTTGGTAGGTTTGTCCATCAGCTATCCTGGCTTGATTCTGGGGGAGAATATTCTCCTGCCATGAAGCTGCTCCCTCAATGGAACTTGTTAGAGCTTTGAGAGAAATCAATTTAATCAGTGATCCAGTTTTGGTTACTTCTGGATTAAGTTCTTAGTAACTAGTGTCATCTTGGTCAAATTTGGTATTGAGGGTCTTTAATGGATTTGTATAATAAAACTACTTTTCTGTATAGGGGATCCTTTTTTCTTTTTTTACGGAATCTGGATCTTCTGATTAATTAATTTCTCTGGGAGAAAAATGTAGCTTTTCATGAGTTTTTTTTGTTTTTTCTTTATCTTCGTTCCTTTTCTTTTCCTTTTATCTTTTTAAGATGAAGATTTTATTGATATGAATTTTGTAAATTGCTTGAGGTATTTTACTTTTATTATTCTTTTCTATGATTGTAAGTGTGTTAAAGGTCAAATGTTGGCTATTGCACAATAAACTAATAATAAAAATTTTAAAAAAGATATGATAGGTTATTTATAATGCGCTCAATACCCAGAGGTTTCTAAGCGCGGACCTGGGGATTGAACCTCTGTTGTTCTGTGTCAACTTGCTTCCAAAGCTAGCATGTTGCGGCTGAGCTATCCTCCCGAGATTTGTGACAAGCTTCATGCTACGACTGGCCTTGGAGCTCAGAGACAAGATCAGCAACACTGAACTGAACACAACACACTACAGAAAACTAAAAGCAAACTCAGCACAAAAGTGAACGGTTTCTCCAAACTGAAGCTACCAACAGCACATCAATGCTCTATAGTGCCATCCCTCTCTATCCCGCTAACCAGGGCAGTCATGAGGGAGGTGCAGGGGGGGCAAACTGCCCCGGGTCTCGCATTGCGGGGGGCCTCGCAGCCCCCTCTCCTAAGGAGAAGGCAGCACAGTCTCCCATGTCCTTTATTCACACGGGGGACTCTGCTGCCCCTGAAATGATTTTGCTGTTTGTTGCTAAGCTGTTTGGCTCCGCAACAAACAGCAAAATAATGAGAGACAGCAGGGCTCAGAAGTGGGCTCTGCGGCCTCCCATCATTCAACTGAAAACGTGGACATGCTGAATGACAAGAGAGGACTCCTCTCCTGTCAGTCAATGTGTTCATGTTGTCAGGGTGATCCCGCTGACTGATGGGAGAGGAGTTCTCTCTTGTCATTCAGTGTGTTCATGTTGTCAGCGCGATCACACTGACTGATGGGAGAGGAGTTCTCTTTTGTCAGTCAGTGTGTTCACGTTGCCCAGCGTGACCACGCTGACAGATGGAAAAGGAGTTCTCTCTTGTCAGTCAGTGTGTTCACGCAGCTCAGCATGACCACGCTGACTGACAGGAGAGAGTTCTATCTTGTCAGTCAGTGTGTTCACATTGTCAGTGTGATCACGCTAACTGATGGGAGAGGAGTTCTCTCTAGTCAGTGTGTTCACGTTGCTCAGCGTGACCACGCTGACTGACAGGAGAGGCCTCCTCTCCTGTCAGTCAGTGTGTTGATGTTGTCAGTGTGATCATGCTGACTGATGGGAGAGGAGTTCTCTCTTGTCAGTCAGTGTGTTCATGTTGTCAGCGTGATCACGCTGACTGATAGGAGAAGAGTTCTCTCTTGTCAGTCAGTGTGTTCACGTTGCTCAGCATGACCACACTGACTGACAGGAGAGAGTTCTCTCTTGTCAGTCAGTGTGTTCATGTTGTCAGTGTGATCACACTGACTGATGGGAGAGGAGTTCTCTCTTGTAAGTCAGTGTGTTCACGTTGCTCAGCGTGACCACGCTGACTGATGTGAGAAGAGTTCTCTCTTGTCAGTCAGTGTGTTCACGTTGCTCAGCATGACCACGCTGATTGATGGGAGAGGAGTTCTCTCTTGTCAGTCAGTGTGTTCACGTTGCTCAGCATGACCACACTGACTGACAGGAGAGGCCTCCTCTCCTGTCAGTCAGTGTGTTCATGTTGTCACAGAGTGATCACGCTGACTGATGGGAGGGGAGTTCTCTCTTGTCAGTCAGTGTGTTCACGTTGCTCAGCGTGACCACGCTGACTGATGGGAGAGGAGTTCTCTCTTGTCAGTCAGTGTGTTCACGTTGCTCAGCATGACCACGCTGACTGACAGGAGAGGAGTTCTCTCTTGTCAGTCAGTGTGTTCATGTTGTCAGCGTGATCACGCTGACTGATGAGAGGGGTCTTCTCTCTTGTCAGTCAGTGTGTTCACGTTGCTCAGCGTGACCACGCTGATGGATAGGAGAGGACTCCTCTCCTGTCAGCCAGTGTGTTCATGTTGTCAGCGTGATCACGCTGACTGATGGGAGAGGAGTTCTCTCTTGTCAGGTAGCATGTCTACGTGTCGGCTGCGTGGATGCTTTTTAAGGGTGCATGGAGATAAGGTAAGTGTTTTTTATTTTAAATTAAAAGTGTATATGTGTATTTAAATTAAATTAGTATGTATATGTGTATGTATTAATGCATGCGTGCATGTTGGTGTTTGTATCAATGCTGTGTTTGGTTTTATGTATACATATATGGAGTTGTGTAACTGGTGGATGAATTCATGGGTGAAAGTGTTTTTTGTGAGTGTGTGTTCAGCACCACCCCTAAATGTAGCCGCCCTGGGGGCCATTTCATTAAGGGGTGGGTTCATGGCATCAGAGGTGCACCTAGGCTAAAATGTCAGGGGGGAAAGGGGACTAACACTTCAGATGTTGGGAGAGGCGCTAACGTCAGAGGCTGTGAGGATGGGCAAACTTCCTTGTGTGGGGGCACCTAACATCTTTCCACATTTTGAATGAGACTATTCTGGTGAAGCTTCAATGTTACAAGCAGCTACCTCTTGCCTTAATTTCTGAAACTTCACACTTAAGGACTGCTGTGAGAAAGAGATGTCTCATGTCACTACTTCCCTTCTAATCACTCCCCTAGCATGCAAGAGCTAACCCCACATCACAATTTCAATTACCTAAAAATGTATGGATATGAATGCTGGTGCTAACAGTGAAATGACTTCTTATGGCCATGCTAATCCCTATGGCAATTCTCACCCAGTTCCTGCCCTCCCCACCCAAAACACCTCCTCACTGGAACTCTTTGAGCTAGCTTTAAACATGCCTTGCTATCAAACTTTGCCCTCAATGTGCCTGCAAGTGTTTCCTCAAAGGAGTCTTCTGAGAGTTCATGACTTCATTGGAGTTGTAAACACGTAACTGGTGTAATAAAAATGTCTTAATCAGTTCTGCCTTTGGCCACTCAATTTAAAAACACCATGCGTGCCTTTCGCTGAAGTTCTTTTAAAAATAAGCATTGGCAAAGCCAACAGTTTTGGCTTGTGTATAAGTATTAGGCATTTACCAGGCACTGTTATTAGCTGCTTAGGTACTCAAACCATTTTGCACTGGCACTATCAATGGCCAGCTAATACCCATACAGAAGTGCCTTTCCCATGTCTACACAAACGCCCAAACTGTTAGCATTGCCAATGCTCTTTTTTGCTTTACCCTTGATGCACAGGACTATGCATCAAGGTTAAAGCAAACATACTACTTGGCTAAATTGGCCCACATTGAATGTAGGCCAATCTAGCCAGTAATAACACTTATAGCACACAGTCAGCCTGGATATACTTTCTGTGGCATGGCATTTTTACTGGCTGGGAGTCCGTACATGGTAATAATGGCATATATTGATGCAGCCTGCTTCGACATAATTAGAACAACCAGCGTGAATATATTTTTATACTAGCATATCTTGTGTGGGAAGGCAGCATTAAATGTATTGGAACATGTTCCTATGCACAATTTGTGATTTGCAACTATTGGGAATTTCCATGTGCTTCCATACAAAACCAATTGCAAACTGTATGGATTTCTACCCAATTTTGCAAAGAAAGTTCTGTAAAATGCATACTTTTAACCCAATGTTTCAAACATTTTCTTGGGAGTGAGAACCCCCCTCAAGCTACCCTTGTTTGGTGTGGGCACCCTCACTGTGCTCTGCTGATACTGCCTAATTGGCACAAACATTTAAGCCTCTTAAGTTCAGAAATGTACCAGCCTCCACTGTACATCATTTGTCACTGTGTATGATGTGTGTTTTAATGCGCACACGGGGGCAGGGTGCTCCTTAATGATATGATATGGCATTTATAAAGTGCCTGTACACAAGTGTTTCTAGGCGCGACAAGGCAAGGAGGGAGAAACAAAAGAGTAGGACAAAACACAGATCTTACTAGGCCTTGTGTCATTCAGATCGTGCAAGAGCAGAGAACAGGGGAGGGGAGAAGTGCCGAGGGTGGGGTAGGATGCAGAAGTGCAGTAACAAAGGAAAAACAAGAGTGCAGCCAACGAGTGGCAAGTGTGGGTACTCATAAGTGTAGCCAACGGGTGGAGAATAAGAGCAAGAGCGGGGACTGTAGGGTTACAGATACAGACCACAAGTGCAGGGGAGCCAAGAGGCAGTGCGGGATTGCAACAGGACAGGCAGGGACCTGGGCCCGAATTCATAGCTTGACCAGGTGACCAGTGCGTGGATCAGGCAGGTGATCAGCAAGGGAGAGGAAGAGAGAAGGCAGAAGCAAAGAGACAGGCCTTGATGTGCTTTCAGAACCGGAGATGGTTCTCCTCAAGTTTCAGCGAGGCAGGGAGGCTGTTTCCAGAGGGAGGCCCCAGCCGAAGAAAGAGATCTGCCCTCAAATCTTTGCTTGGAAAAGTGACTGACCCTCAGAGAATTGGAGGTGGCGCAGTGGAGAGCTCATGCCATCCTATTTATATTTATTCATATGATAAAAAAGTTAGTCTGGCATGAACCTTCCTTCAATAGAGAAATCTAACTTTGCTGTAGTTGATTTGCAGTTGTAGTAATAAACCATAGTTGGGATCCTGCACACAAACTCAAGGGGAGATTTCTCGAGTTTCCTGTTTGCGGATGTGCAAAACATTGTAAATGGGCCTCACCAAATGTTTTCCCTCGTGCCTCACCACATCTTCTGACAGCCCTGCTGCTAACTAAGCCCTCTGACTCTCCTTCCTTTTCGGATCCGCCAGAGCACCTGGAGACCATGAAAATGGGAGTGAAGGGCAGTGTAAATCACAATAACATGACATAGCACATAGTATTTCAAAATGGACAACAAATAATCAGTTTGAGAAGGTGTAGATAGCTCTGAAAAAGCCAGGCTCTCAACTGAATTTGAGGAGTGCAGGTGCCAGCTTGAGAGATGTGCCAGAGCCCAGAGTATAGTGTGGTACATTGTAGGCCATCCTGGCACAGAGTCCACTGTGGTACATGTAGGCCAGCCTGTGCCCAGAGTCTGCAGTGGTACCCGAAGGCCAGCCTGTGCCCAGGGTCTCTAGTGGTACCCGAAGGCCAGCCTGTGCCCAAAGTCTACTGTGGTACTTGAAGGCCATGCAGTGCCCAGAGTCTACAGTGGTACCTGAAAGCCAGCCTGTGCCCATAGTCTACAGTCGTAGATGAAGGCCAGCCTGTGCCCAGAATCTACAGTGGTACTTGTAGGCCAGCATGTGCCCAGAGTCTATTGTGGTACCTGCAGTCCCGCCTGTGCCCAGAGTCTACTGTAGTACCCGAAGGCCAGCCTGTGCGCAGGGTCTTCAGTGGTACCTGTAGGCCAGCCATTGCCCAAAGTCTACTTTGATACCTGACAGGCAGCCAGTGCCCAGAGTCTACTTTGGTACCTGTTGGCCACCCTGTGCCCAGCGTCTACTTTGGTACCTGTAGGCCAACATGTGTCTAGAGTCTACTGTGTTATCTGTAGGCCAGCCTGTGCCCAGAGTCTACTGTGGAACCTATAGGCCAGCCAGTGCCCAGAGTCTACTGTGGAACCTATAGGCCAGCCAGTGCCCAGAGTCTATTGTCATACCTGCAGTCCCGCCTGTGCCCAGAGTCTACTGTAGTACCTGTAGCCCAGCCTGTGCCCAGAGTGTATACTGTTGGACCCGAAGGCCAGCCTGAGCCCAGAGTCTACTGTGGTACCTGAAGGCCAGCCAGTGCCCAGAGTCTACTGTGGAACCTATAGGCCAGCCTGTGCCCAGAGTCTATTGTCGTACCTGCAGTCCCGCCTGTGCCCAGAGTCTACTGTAGTACCTGTAGGCCCACGTGTGTCTAGAGTCTACTGTGGTACCTGTAGGCCCACATGTGTCTAGAGTCTACTGTTGTACCTGTAGCCCAGCCTGTGCCCAGAGTCTACTGTGGAACCTATGAGCCAGCCAGTGCCCAGAGTCTACTGTGGAACCTATAGGCCAGCCAGTGCCCAGTGTCTATTGTCGTACCTGCAGTCCCGCCTGTGCCCAGAGTCTACTGTGGTACCTGTAGGCCAGCATGTGTCTAGAGTCCACTGTGGTACCTGTAACCCAGCCTGTGACCAGAGTATACTGTTGGACCCGAAGGCCAGCCTGTGCCCAGAGTCTACTGTAGTACCTGTAGGCCCACATGTGTCTAGAGTCTACTGTGGTACCTGTAGCCCAGCCTGTGCCCAGAGTCTACTGTGGTACCTGTAGGCCCACATGTGTCTAGAGTCTACTGTGGTAACTGTAGGCCCACATGTGTCTAGAGTCTACTGTGGTACCTGTAGCACAGCCTGTGCCCAGAGTCTACTGTGGTCCCTGTAGGCCCACATGTGTCTAGAGTCTACTGTGGTACCTGTAGGCCAGCCTGTGCCCAGAGTCTACTGTGGTACCGGAAGGCCAGCCAGTGCCCAGAGTCTACTGTGGTACCTGTAGGCCCACATGTGTCTAGAGTCTACTGTGGTACCTGGAGCCCAGCCTGTGCCCAGAGTCTACTGTGGTACCTGTAGGCCCACATGTGTCTAGAGTCTACTGTGGTACCTGTAGGCCAGCAAGTGCCAAGAGTCTACTGTGGTATATGTAAGCCAGCCCTCCAATATCTGCTTAAGGGCTTCGCCACATTTTTGGACATTAGTGAAATCACCTCATCCCCTGTGCCTTAGTCCCCCCATCTGCTAAAGCTAGGCCGCTTGATTAAACCCGTAAAATGCCATTTATTTTAACTGGCGCCAGCCCTGGCCCACTTCACACTCGCCAAAATGCACGCTAATGTACTTCGGTCTTAGGGCCCCTGTTGGGCAGACATCTTCGTCGTATTCCAGATGACTGTCGAGTAAACAAGGGGGGTCGCTTCAAAGGCACGCCAGGCACAGTCTCCGTTCTTAATGCACCCCTGGGGACCGCATGTGTTCTCTTTCCTGTGCGGTGGGGGAGGGGCGTACTGCGGGGACATTGTAGGCACGCGTCTTTTTGAAGATACTTGATATCAAGAACAGACGTTCACACAGAGGACTCTGACGTCCGCTCCGTCACGGGTCAACAGCAGCCACGATCTTATTAGGACCCGCATGAGCAGGCTTTCTCTCCTCGCCTCCTTGTCTACGGGTGTCAGGCTCTTTCATCTCTTTAAAACGGTTTAGTGCCATTAGGCAGGGGAAGTCTCGACAGATCGCCGACAAAAACACGAAAAGGTGAATTTCACGCAGACACGTTCTCGCACTTTATTACAAAAACAAGCGACACCGGTTTTTAAAATTAAACAAATCAGTGGAAATCATTAAAACAATAACATCTGCACAACAAACAGTGCCAGCTCATCAGCCAGCTGTCCGCGCCATCGATTTATGAAAATCCTTGGGTCGCCCAGATCAATCAATTATACATTGAATCCAGTATGTAGTGCGGCTTTAGGAAAATGAGTGCCCTACCGCCGAGCCCCACTCAAACGGCGATAAAGAATGCCGGACATAATTATAAACCCGAAGTCTCACTCTGCATCTTTGGAGCACGCGATTGATCCCGATGGTGGCGTACCCGGAAGTCACTGATCCGGAGGTCACACTATAAGCAGCAAAATCATATGGTCAATTATTTGGTTTCCCAATAGTTTTTCATTGACAAGTACATCTGTTAATTTGGGCAATCAACTCGCCACATACTCGCTCGAGGCGAGGGGAAGGTGGAGGGAAAAATTCGATCATCGAGTTAGGGATCCTGGGGGTGACAGGAGGAACGTGGTGAAACCAACTTCATTCGGTTCTTTCAAAGGTGCCTCCAAGTCTTTCGAATTCTTCCCAGCACCCGGCAACACCTGCAAGACTGTTGCATTTAGGGCTGCATGAAACGGACACAAATTCGTTCTGTCAAGACATTGGCGAATTCTATGCAAAATCTACCCGCTTTTGGCTATTTCAGGCATTTTTCCAGATTAACATTTTTTTGGGGTGGTTTTGCCTGAAATGTAGCCAACTTTCGGGATACCATTGGTCCAGGGGTGAATATCAGTTTCTAAACCATCAATCAGCCCCTGCCCGCACCCTGTCAGCCCCACAACTCTAATACACCAAAAGGGATCCAAACAGATTGGAATAACAAGCAAATTATATTCTTCCTTGACCAATTTTGGTAACGTGGAAGGAACGGCAGGCTTATCTCCAATGGTTGTGGATCTTTGATTAATTGCAACACAGCGAGAATACAATTACTACCTAATGATAAAAGGGGCTGTCCAGTCAAGGTTGTATCAAAAATATCTACTTTATTTATATATTTATTTAGATGGAAAAGGGATGCACTCTGGATACTGAGAGGAGGGTGTTCATTATGGTTATTAGCCAGTCTAAGTTTACTTGGTTTCAGCACAAAGGAAACAATGGGTCTTAATATGTCTCTAGGGGCCTTCTGGGAAGAACCGGGAGGGGAGGGTGGGAGGACAGACCCACAAAGTATCTTGTGCTGTAGGTGTTCTTGGTGCTCGACACGGATGAGTCCCCTTCAGTGCACTTTGCAGGCTTCTGTGACAAAGTTCGAGGCAGGATTCAGTCGCGGGTATCAGGCGGTAAGACAGTACGGCGAGCGAAGCTGGACGAACGGCTGCAGGCTGGCCTATACGGCGGCTCGGGGTCAGGAATCATCTCAGTGCTGATCAGCGGCTCTGAAGCCATGATCGAGACGTCTCAGATGTCTTTAAGCGATGGTGGCTTGACAACAGTCAGCTTTGCCATCGGTTGCGGATCAAGGAACTCGACTGGCTCAAAAATGTCCTTTAAGGTGGTCGGACATTGGTAGATGCTTGTCAAGGTACTTCTCCCAGCTTCTTCAATAGGCTTGTGTTATCCTTTAAGGCGGGTGGCCCACAGCTTTGGAGTGTGTAGTTGTCTTGTCCTTGGTTGTAGGTTCAGCGACCATCTGGCTCTTCCTACCCAGGAAGCTTGCTCCAGATCCTAGCAGGGCACACTGTGTACTGGCTGGGTACCGTTTCTGGAGTGGCTGGAGGGTCATGAGAGTTCTGTATCTCCTTCTGTTCCCTGGGAGATGATAAGGGGAGGGATTGTGCTTCCCTCTTTGGAAATTCTGGCCTTCATTCACTGGCAGCCAATGTAAGGCAGACTGTACCTTCAGCCAGGGTCCAAGGTTGAGTTCTTCTTACTGACTTCTTATGAAGTCTTCAGGTGATCTGCCAAAAGAGGGTCTCTGCCTTCTTTTAAAGACAAGTGGGCCACAGTGATTGGTGTAGGATAAGCCTACCTTAATTAACCATTCCTGGTGTCCCTACCAACAATCATCTGTATGCATCAAATCATAACCAGAGTGTTGTGCAACAGGAAAGGTAAAGGGTGGAAAACAGGAACAAAGTGTGCCCTAGAACTAAAATGGCAGGATCCTTCTTTCAGCAGAAAGAGCGCTGGGCTCATTCTTTTGTGCTACTAAGTCCCACCCATCTTCCTGTCTGTTGTGATCAAAGAGTCTCTCTGGTTAATTCTCCTTCCTGTGCGGTCCCTGTTAAAGTGACAGGTCCCCCTTGAAGCTGCTGCCAGACCAGACTCTCTGGCTCCTGCAAACCACATTCTCATACTTTATGAAGGAGGCCCCTTTAGCGGGGTGGCCTACTGCAAACAACAGACTCAGACATGACAGTTCACTTGTCATTGATACAGAGGGCGGGAGCTGGCTTCAGGTTCACAGAGTTACATATGAAAGGTTGCTGGGTTTCCTGGCTCTTTTCTTAACTTCTGTAGCCAGGCCCCCTGTGGGCCTGTTTGAAGTACCATTTGTTGGTATGTTAATCTCTCTCTCCAGCTGCAGGACCTAACAAAAGCTCAGGGCGCTTCCATGGAGCCTTTGACAGTAAGTCAGGCTGACCATGGCAGGAGTAAATTGGCCCTCCTCCTTCGTAGAGATGACATTATGTACTCCTGGCTGTCACATTCCAACTAAATATGTCAGGGGCGGACAGTGCCTTTAGGCAATGTCCAGCCCGGAGTACACAGGTCTATGCTTTTGTTGTGGTGTGAGCATAGGAAAATGTGTGTGGATTAGCCCCACACATTTTCCTGAGGTTGGTCTACCATCATCCCATTTAATTACAAATTTCCAAAAGCCCAGGCCAGCGCATGCCCACTATGCAGTTGGTCAAATTCCTCACAGGTGCTTGTCATTGCACTTCTCCCCGCCTCTTCAATGGGCTTGCATTGTCCTTTAAGGAAGACGACCCAGAGCTAGGGAGTGTGTTGTAGGCAGATGCCTTGTCCTTGGTTTCGGGTTGAGAGACATTCTGGCGCTCCCTGTCCAGGGAGCTTGCTGCAGAGCCTAGAAGGGCACGCTGTGTGCTGACTGGGCACTGGTTATGAAGCATCTGGAGAGTCCTCTGAGTTCTTTTTGCTCTCTGTTCCCTGAGAGAAGTTAAGGGGAGGGATCTTGCTTCCCTCTTTAGATATTCCTGGCCTTCCTTCACAGGTGGAAGTTGTAAGACAGACTGTACCTTCAGCCAGGTTGCATGGATGAGTTCTTCTTCGTGTTTCAAGTGAAGTCTTCAGATGATATGCCTGAAAGAGGCACTCCAGTCCTATCTTAAATCCAAGTGGGCTACAGTGATTGGTGTAGTGGCTGAGCCTTCCTTAGTGAACCAATCCTGGGGTCCCTTCCAACTATTTTCTGCATGTGTGAGGTCATAACCAGGGTGCTTTCCAACAGGAAAAGGTATGGAGGTCCTACAGGAACAAGGGGTGTCAAATATGGCTGAATCCTTCTCTCAGCTGAAAGAGCTCTGGGCTCACTCCCCTGTGATACACAGTTCCACCCACCTTCTTGTCTGCTGTGATCTAATATTCTCTCTGGTTAATGGTTCTCCCTGTGTGGCAGATCTCCCTTGAAGATGCTGAGAGACCATTCTCTATGGCTTCTGCAAATCACATTCTTGTATCTTATGAATGGGGTATCCCTAGCGGAGGTGGTCCACTGCAACAATAAACTCAGGTATATCAGTTCACTGTCATTGATACGGAGGGGTGGGAGCTGGCTTCAGGTGGACACAGTTACATATGAAAGGCTTTTTGGGTTTCCTGTCTCCATTGTTATCATGTTTGAAGTACCCTCTATTTATGTTAATTGCTGCCACCACCTGCAGGTTTAACTAAGGGAGTAGTGCGATTCCATGGAGCCCTTATCAGTTAATCAGGCTGTCCATGGCAGGCGGAAGCCCCCGCCCTTCCTCGGGATGACATCACGCTCTCCTGTCCTGTCATATTCCAACTAAATATGACAGGGGTGAACTGTACTTGTAGGCTGTGTGCATGCCAGAGTACACAGGTCTATGCGTTTGTTGTGGGGTGAGCCTAGGAAAATGTGTTTGGATTAACCCCACACATTTTCCTCAGGCAGATCTACCATCATCCATTTACTTAAACATTTTTTAAAAGGCTCATGTGATCCCATGGCCACCATGCGATGGTCGATTTCCTCACAGTGACAGTCCTTCCAAAGGTTCCTGGTATGAAATCATGAAAAAGCAACTGCAAACAGAAACCTCTAAACAATAAGAGATATCAAATTCTTTGAAGGACTTTCTTTATTCACTTTTAATGGTGAACAAAAATGTTCCTTAGAAAATATTTAATAGGCTCACTCTGAAAGGAGTTATACATTAAATTTGGATTCATAAATTATATTGTTGGCCTTCGGGGATGAATGACATCACACAGGCCTGCTGCCAACAATTCAGACAAAATGCCTTGTAATACATGATTATGTGCTTCATTTGCAACGCACCCCTGGTATCCATAACTTCCCTTCATTCAAAATCCCACAGAATTACATATGCCCCTAAACTATGGAGGGAAAGAGGCATCTCAGAAACTCCTCATGGAACTTGTGGGAATAGTGTAGGATATGATACATGGCACCTGTGGATTCGTGGGTTGGGGCCTTGCAAGGTGAAGCCAGGGATAGTTCTAGTCTCGCTACACCTTGCTCCAGGGCTTTAATTGGAAAAAAGAACTGCAGGTATTCTCCAATATATGCTTTAATTGGGCCATGGCTCAACCTGGGAGGGGCTTACAATTGCTCTCATGCTGTAGCTCGACTGAGGCTCATTGACCCATTTCAGTTAATCTCACGCTGCGTGTACTTCTCCAACTCCATTTTCCTAGTTGTCCATGTGTCTCTTTTTCTGTGTCTCGCTCGTTGTGTCTCATTCTCCATTTGTGTCTATTCTACTTGTCTCACTCCCCACACTCGCACTTCAGTTATGTATTTTTTCACACCCTCTTTAGCTCTCTTTGGAGTCTGGTCTTCGGAGTATATTCTGCTGAAACATCACAGTGTTTCCAACCAAATCTCAACATAATGGTCATTACTGTTAAATTTGATTCTGCCAGCCTAATGCAATCATCGTTCAAGGATGCTCATCGATCAAAGACTGATTTTTACCTGTTTTGACACCAGTATCCCTATGCATAAACAATGGCATGCTTTGACAACTCCCAATTTGTGCAGGCAATACAGACTGAGATTAAATTAAGGGTCACACAGTTTGGTAAAGCAGAGCTTGAGATTAACTGAAATGGGTAAATGAGCCTCAGTCGAGCTACAGCATGAGAGCAATTTTAAGCCCCTACCAGGTTCAGCCATGTGGCAGGTTAAAAAAAAGTACAAACCTCATTAACATGGCTTGCTGCCATAACAGACTACTACCTTAACAACAATCTAGTACAGAGAGTAAATGTCAGGGCTGGATTGACCCATCGGCCAATCGGCCCGTGGCCGATGCAAAATCATGGCGAGGAGACCTGGGGCTGGTTCCTGGAGCTCACGCCTGGGCCGGTCTCCGGCCCAGGTGTGGGGTTCACACTTCAGAAACCGGCACCCAGGGCCTCCGCCTCGCCAGACGCAAATTGCAAAGGATCAGTAAGTAACTAATTTACAGATCCTTTACAATTGCAGCCCCACCGCCACCAGCCCGCCGCAGATGCAGAGAAAGGTAACACCGAAGTGTTACCTTTCTTTGATACATGCGGCGGCCCGGCGGCCAACTGCCATGACCCGCGACACCATGGCGCTGCCGCGCCAGCAGCAGTCAGTGTTACAAAAAACACATACTCCGCAGACTGCTCTCCACAGGCATGGCGCCGCCAGTGCCCGCCACAAGTTGCAGCTGTGAGCTGCGTGGTGGGCCAGGAATGGCTTCCCAGCTGTGCCCCTTATCGAGTCCTGATTGAGGCTTGAGTGCTGGTTGAGCCTTCAGCCTAGGGACATGGGCCTGGACCCAGGAGCCCAGGGTCTGGCCTTGGTCCTTTCCATGTGCAGAGAGTCTGACTGGGTTGGGCTGGGGGCCTCAGCTGTTGTTCCTGGGCCTGCTTCTTTCCTGGACGCACGTAGGCTACCAACCAGCCCCAGGAGAAGGCAAGGCAATATTATATATCCCTTGTTCAGAGGCATTAGGTGCCATGATGTGCCAAGAGGTGCCCAGGCCCCGAGGCAAGAGGTCCTAATGTTATGTACTGATGTAGGGTGTGCTGCACTTGCGATGGGGCTGGAATCCCCCAGGGCAGAGGCATGCAGGGACCCCTGGTATGTGGCAGGAGGTGTTCTTGGCTGAGGCAGGGAGTGAGCTGGCTGAAGCAAGGAGTACCTCTGCTGGCACATGAGCTGCTCCTTGACCTACAGAAGGTGGTGCCCCTCTGCTAAGGTCATGGATGCCCCTGGGATTTAGTAGGGGATTGCTTTTTCTGAGGTGTTTGAGCCAGGAAGTCCCCCTGAGGAAACATGTGCCTAGGTGCTGATATAGGGTGTGCACTTGTGATGGGGCTGCAAGAGCCCCAGGGCAGGGTCATGCAGGGGCCCTGGTCTCTGGCAGGAGGTTGTCTTGGCTGAGAAAGAAAGTGCCCTTAGCTGAAGCAAGAAGTACATGCGCTGGCACAGTAGATGCCCCTCCGCCTAGCCCTATATGTTGATACTGTTGGGGGCTACAGTGTGTGGTGTGCTGCTGGCTCCACACAGCACAGTAGTGTTAGAAAATAGATGTGCATTGGCTGTTATTTATTTATTCTTTAACATATCCAAACACTGTCTGTACTTACTATAATTGTACAAACATTGTAAAAAAAAGACCTCCGAGGTCGGTGGCAAATGGCGGGAATGTTGCTAGTTTTAAAGTTTGAATGCAGTGAATTCTAAGTAATACACATTGAAAGATTTCCAGCAACTTTTTTCGCATTGAGGGATATTGCATTATAATTGGCAGAGAAAGGGCTTTTTTGGCATCTGAAAAACAATGCTGTGGTAAGATGTATGCTGCTGGTGAAGTGCACACAGACCGCTCTAGACGTGGGTTCTTGAAACACTGGGACATACACACACGGACAGCTGTCAGCGACAGTACGACACTTGTAGAAATACGAGCTGTTTCGATGTCCTGTGAGTGCGCTGCTTTCCCTATTTTGCCAACCTCTGAAGCCTGAAAAGTACATGCACGCATGCTTGAAATGCGGCCACATTTGCACCAGACCTGCAGTGCACGTTTCATGTCCTGATTTAAAGAACATGTTGCTGTGTCGCAACACAGCCAACACTGGGGCAGCCGCTTGCCCCTCATCCCCTCCCGATGTTCAGGGCACATGTCAACCAAAAATGTTGAAAGGCCCTGACTCCGTACCCATGGATACTCTGTGCTGATTATTTATCTGGACAAGTATGAGCATACACACTTGCATCTTTGCAAAGCGGATTTAACAATTCGCAATAATCTCCAAACCTCAGCCCAGGGCCTAGACATGGACGCAAATGACCATTCTTTAACATCTACTAAGAAATTCAGAAGCATTTAATACCTCTAATACTCCAGACACCATTCAGCTAAAACACACCCAGCAGCGGTCCCCCATCATTTTATACAGCAGCTTCACAAGCACACTTGGCACTCTTATCTGCTCTGTCATCCCACCATGTTACACCCCCACACCTAGCTACGCTCGTAGGTTGAATCACATTTGTATGCAAAAGAGCACAACACTGTGGGTCCATTTCTGGCAACACAAACCTTTAACCAATTCACCTAGAATCTCAACATCACACAGACAGCACGCAGTTCTGAATCTGCACGCACAAACATATCACATTAGTGTTTCCACCTTACCTGCTCCCACTATCGTCCCCCTTTTCAGAACCAAGCACCAAGAAGTCACAATAATGGCAGAAGCTGCTATTCGAGGCTGTAACATTACAAACATACATCTGAGCTCCGGGAATGTTACTTGGTGGGGGCTATCAGGAGCGGGTGTTCGAAGAACAGCAGCTTTTAGAAAGAGAATGCTATCACAGGAAGTCTCAGGGGACTGGCGCTATAACAGGGTCTCTTAGATGTTATGTTATAATATAATAATTGCTCATTTTACTATACCTGACATGATAGCTCAGTGGGTTGAGTGCTCACTGCTGCAATGTGTGTGTGATCTGCAGGTTGCAGGTTCGAATCCCAGCAAGGCCTCTCAGCTGTTCTTTCTTCTGAGGTCGATAAATGACTACAAACGCAGGTTGGGTGATAATGTATGCATATTTGTTCTATAAAAAAGAGCTTAAGTGTAAGTGCTATACAATAACATATTATCGTTTGGCCTTGGACGTCTGCTTGCATTCACAGTCATTTGACAATATTGATCTATACACACAGGTATTAATGATATATGGTGATCTATTATTGTATGAAATGTATATCACATTAGTGAAATCATAACCTTATTTTTCATAGTGTGCTTAGGCACAATGCTATTTGATTCCACTTCCTGTTTTGTCAAGGGGTGAAAGATTGTCTTCATGTCACTCATGCGCCTTGGAGCTGTGGACCCTGTCACAGAACTGTATGCAAAGTTATGTTATTTTATGAGTTGTGTTGTAATGTAACAGACACATGAACCCTCCATAAGTAGCATTTTCTGTAAACTCGTCAACTGACACAATTCAATCACGGATGATGGTTTGAGGGCCGCTTTTTTTGAGGCGCGGGGTGGGCCACATTTTTGAGGCGAGGGGTGGGCCACTTTTTTGAGGCGAGGTGTGGGCCACTTTTTTTTGGGTGTCCGGGCCTATTTCTTGTCCCAGTCCGACCCTGGTAAATGTAACTCACTGGTCAAGACATTGCTTTAAATGGGCCGGTCCTACTCGGCCCTCAATACCTGCACTTCTTCCTTTTTCTTATTTTTTTTATTTTTTTATTTTTAACAATTACATCTCCAGTACATCTGTGGAATAACAATAAAAGTAAGGTCTGGCAAACAGTGAGAATAACCAAAAAACAATATTTTAACATATTACCCCACTTCTAAATTCAACTGTATATAACAGGTCCCTTTTAATTCTTAATCTATGGGCAGACTCTATACAACATAGAAACTCACATACAAACACGACAACAACAAAAAAAGAAAAAAACACATAGTTCCTCATAAATCACTCCTTTGTCTTGTTCAACCAACAAATTAAGCTTCCTCAATACATCCTAATTCTAGTCCACATTAATCAAGTCATTGATACAAGTGTTGAAGGGACTCCACAAAATAAGATATAGGTCCTCACGTTCTATATTGTAAATTAACACCTTATCAAATTTAGATAGCATCTGCATTTCTATCTCCCAATACTCATTAGTACGCTTTTTCCTAGTCTTCCAAACGTTAAGAATTAATTTTTCTGCAACTAATAACCCTTTATCTATCCATTCATTGTAATCCCTTGCAATCGAGCATTTTTGAGCATTTGGGTACTTGCACTTCGCAAAGCCTGAAAAAGAGTACCAGTACTCAACTATGCGATGATGTGAAAAAGAAACCATTTAATTGCACAATGAAAGACTATGTTTCTGCAGCCTTTGCTGTGGAAAGCAGTGCCCTCTCCAGCGTCCTCTCTACAGTGTCCATAATGTCTCCTTCAGGGCCCACTCTGCAGAACAATAGGAGAGACACACATGCAGCTCCTGAGCTCTCAGCAGACTAGTTGCAGAAGAGCATTTCGCTAAGTGGGCTTCACCTGTGACACATGGGGTCCCTTGAGAGGTTTCATGCAGGGCAGGGATTGAAATGGAAAGCCTGGGCCATTACTTTTTAAAGATGCTTCCTTGTTATTAGCAGTGCCTTTTCTAATATGTAAATGTTTAATGGAGTTGTGATGGAACTTTTTCCACTGAAAGCTCGCGCACAGCTCCAGTTACCTATCAAATTCCTTATTAGGCAATGAAAGCAAGCAATAATAAAACTCACCTTCTAAAGCTTAGCTTACAGCTATGATATCTGCTAGGTTGAAAAGAAAGTCTCATTTTATATGGATATTCACATTTTCTTAATAAAACACGTAATAAAAAAAATGGAGGTTTGCGTGAATGTATCCCAGATACTCTGCTATGTAAATTTGAAAAGGTGTTAATTTACAATATAGAACGTGAGGACCTATATCTTATTTTGTGGAGTCCCTTCAACACTTTTATCAATTACTTGATTAATGTGGACTAGAATTAGGATGTATTGAGGAAGCTTAATTTGTTGGTTGAACAAGACAAAGGAGTGATTTATGAGGAACTATGTGTTTTTTTTCTTTTTTTGTTGTTGTCGTGTTTGTATGTATGTTTCTATGTTGTATAGAGTCTGCCCATAGATTAAGAATTAAAAGGAACCTGTTATATGCAGTTGAATTTAGAAGTGGGGTAATATGTTAAAATATTGTTTTTTGGTTATTCTGACTGTTTACCAGACCTTACTTTTATTGTTATTCCACAGATGTACTGGATATGTAATTGTTAAAAATAAAAAAATAAGAAAAAGGAAGAAGTGCAAGTATTGAGGGCCGAGTAGGACCGGCCCATTTAAAGCAATGTCTTGGCCAGTGAGTTAGATTTACTCTCTGTACTAGTTTGTTGTTAAGGTAGTAGTCTGTTATGGCAGCAAGCCAGGTTAACGAGGTTCGTACTTTTTTTTAACCTGCAGAGCTTATTGCAGCATCTCTGCCAAGGGGCCCCTCCAGAGCAAGGTTTTGTTTCACCCCTGTTGTGTTTGGGGTTATTGTACAAGGTGGTGTTGCAGTCAGGAATGCATGCAGTCATAGTAAAATGGGGAGGTGGTGTGAGGGTGGGAATTTGGGCCAGGCGGATGGGTTAGGTTGATGCTCTGTATTAGTTTGTTGTTAGGGTCGTACTCTGGTCCGGTTGCAAGCCAGGTTAGCAGGGTGTGTAAGCTTTTGACCTGCTACATTAAAACGATTTTTTTTTTTTTACGCAAGCAGCCTGCATGTGGTGCTTGCGCCATCTCCCATAATGATGATGACGAGGCCAAAAGTATGTACTCCTGGCCCTATAAAGTTCAAAACATTTTGCTACAGTCCCCTCAGCTGATCAAATGGCATTCAACTACGCGGTGCGGCCAGCCATTCACCCTAGTAGTGTTCAAGCGACCCCATAAAGAGCGTGCTAAGTGAAATTCCACAACCATTAGAATTGGAGGAAGCTGTGCATGTGTTGTGGGGGGGAGGGCACATTTGAGCTGTTTTCTCTCTGCACCATATTGCTCAGAAAGTGCCCCCAGCATGAGGTGTCAGAAGATTGGTAATACCAAGGGTAGGGCCTCCCTCACCTGCTTCCTTGTCTACTCCCTGGCACTTGCTCAGCACTATTTATGTCCACTTCCAGGCCGCTGGATTCTTGTTAAGGATCCCTACAATACAACGGACTGAAGCAAGAAGGCTTAGATAAAAGACCAAGTAAATGATGTCTAGGGGTCTTGGAACCTTAGAGGAAATTGTTCCACATATTTCCACCTTGATTACGGAAGCAGTTAAAGACTCCTGTCGGTCAGACTCCATCCCTTCTGAACTCAAACAATTGATAGTTATTCCACTCTTAAAAAAAACAAAGCTTCCCTTGATCCTTCTGTACTGGCGAATCTCCGTCCCATCTCGCTTGTGCCATTTTTCATGAAATAGTTGTAGCCTCTGGTTTCTCCCATCCTCACTTCTTTTTCGGAGCACTCTTCCTTTCTGAATCATTCCAATAAGGTTTTCGTCCTGCTCCAGGCACGGAAAGTGTGCTGGTCTCATTGCATGATGAGCTGTCCCTGTTGGCCGACAAGGGTGGAGTGGGGGCCCTGATCTTGATAGATCTATCGATACAGTTGACCACCAGGCGTTGCTAGAATGCCTCGCACTTGCCGGCCTCTTGGGCCAGATGCTTGCCTGGTTCACCTCCTTTTTGACAGACCGCAGCCAGACACTAGCACTCGCCTCTTTCCTCTCTGCAGCCTCTTCTTTACTCTGTGGGGTCCCTCAGGACTCCACCTTGTCCCTATCACTTTTCAACATCTACATTCAGCCTCTAGTTCTGCTCATCCGTTCCCACGGCTTCAGGTGCTACTCCTATGCTGATGATAGTCAAATCATCGTCCGGCTTGATTCTACTAAGCCGGGCATAGCGTCTCAGCTTTAGGAGTTGCCTGTCAGCAGTGGGTAGCTGGATGGGCGACAACTGGCTGAAACATAATGGGGACAAGACGGAGATTCTGATGGTGTACCCTCCTTACGTTCCTAATTCTGTCTCTTCTTCTTCTTCTCTAGCCTGGTCCTCAGCCTTCTGGCCTGTGGAACTGGGTCCCTACCTCGCGCCTGTGCTTGAGGTAAAGAATGTGGGTTTAATGTTCTCTTCCTCACTGTCCACCTGTACCCAGGTAAGTGCCATCTGCAAGGCTGGGTTCTGCAAAAAGTTCTACCTTTACTCCCGGCCCAGCTTAGACCGGTGGTGACGGCCTCCCTGGTTCTCAGCTGCCTAGACTATTGTAACTCTCTTTTCCTTGCAGATCCCTGATATCTACTTTATCGATTACAGCTTCTTCAGAACTATGCGGTCTGGATCTGTACAGGCACTTCCTATGGCTCTCATATATCACAAGTTCTCAGTTCACTTCATTGGCTTCCTGTTCTTTAACGAGTGCAGTTCAAATCACTTGTCATAGTTCACTGTGCCTTTTATGGCATGGAAGCAGAATACTTGCAGGAAACATTCCGGCCTTATTTACCATCTCGTGTGCTTCGCTCGAAGGATGCCTGCCTTCTTTCAGTTTCACATTACCACTTTGAGCGGAGTGGTGCTGCTCTTTGAAAGTATAGAAGGTGCCAGAGAGTGGCCAGGAAAGGGGGTCGGGTACCAGCCAGTTGAATGCAAATTGCGGGCCCTAATTTCGCACCTTGTCCCATGAGCATCTATTCTCTGAAACACTCGTCCACTACTTCTCCGCATCGACGACTCCTTGAAATCCAGAAAGAGCTAAGACATTACGGATATGTTCTGCTGTCCATTTCAGCCTTGACGTTCTGCAGTTGTCTTGGTCAGGCAACCCCCAGAAAACCATTCCTACAAACACTATGGGTCTGGCTTTATCGAATGTCATTTCGAACCTCATACGCCTGCTGTTTCAAATATAGTACTCACTAAATTGGCTCAAAAAGCCTACATTCCCCAGAATGCACTCTGTGTCATTGCAGCTGTCTTCAGAGGAATACAAATCCAGGAATGCATTATGTCTGAGTTTGTACTAATGCCTCAAAGGCAGATGATTCAGAATGCACTCCTAGGCACTCGGTGTGGCTAACAACACATTACCTTTTGCCTCTGTATACACTGTGACTCAGTCTGTTCAGGAGCCCAGCGAGAACTACACCCCCCTTCCATTTCCAGGACTCACAATCCTAGGGGCATGTTCCAGCAAACTCTCTAACTTATTGATCACAGATTTCCCCGACATGGCAGGAATAGCCTCTCTTTGGCAGGAATAGCCTACATGTCATTTACTCCCTTGTTTTTTCTCACCTAAACTATTGCTCAGTTCTCCTATTAGGTCTTCCCAAGTGTCTCACCCTACTCCTTTAGGCTCTACTTTTAATCCTGCCATTCGTCTTCTCTTTCAGCTCCCTTTTCGGTCCTCTATCACTCATTCTCTGCGTTCTGCCTCGTTACTTTCTTTTGATCTGCATCTTATTTTCCAATGTCTTTGCTGTGTCTGCAAAGCTCCAATGGTCTTGTTCCTTCCTATCCATTGTTTCTTTCTATTCTCCTTCTCCTTCTGTGCATTTTCGATCTGTTTCTTCTGGTTGTTCCCAAATCTCCTAGTGTTTCTTCTCGATTTCGTTATTTCTCACTTCGTGCACCCAAGCATTGTAATGCCCTTCCTCTTTCTAGTCGTCCATCTTCTTCTTATCATTTATTTATTTATTTATTTATTTATTTATTTATTTATACATTTGTATAAGCACACTTAACCCGGGGCATCTAGGCGAAGGTTACATAAGCGTAAGGGTTGCCGTGGTTCATCGTGTTTTCCGTTGCCAATTAAAAGCACATCTTCTTCTTTCTCTTTCTCCTAATCAGTTTTGATGATTGTCGGTCATTCTATTCCATTTTATTGTACCGTTGTATCTAAGAAGTTGTAAATCGATTTGGTGAAAGCGCTAAATAAATAAAATAAATACAAATACAAATATTCGGCACTTACTTTAGAGGGGAGGACTGTAACCTGCTGTGGATCAACAACTATGTACCCCTTCCAACCCTACCTCTCAGATTCACTGTGCCAATAGAAGATAGGGCACTGGAGCCCTGGAACTGCAGGGAGCGTGGCAAGTGTTGTATTTAAAGGGAGGCAACATGGTGACTGGATGAGAGGCCAAGGTGGCATCTGCTCCACGATGAAGAACAAGTGCATCCTGTTGAAAGCTCTGTTACAGCTGCAGCCATTTTGTATGTGCCAGTGGAGTGGTCTAAATTGGGGAGATATTTGTGAATGACACTCATAGAATGTTCTCCCCTGATGCTCTGTACATTTATGTGCATTTTGACTTTTGTGTTGCTGCATTACATTGGTATTGTTTGTTTTCTAAAAACCAGCCCTGCACCATAGAACAAGGAAATCAGCTTGCCATGAAGCCAGGCCTATCATCTTATCCACTGTTAGTTTGAGATTTTCCAGCTCTGGCTTATAGCCACAGCCCGCCTTAGCCAGAATGCAAATGTCTTTGCGACTGTAAGGCAAAGTCAGCTAAGTCTATGAGAGGCACAGGATCTGAAACTACTGCCAACTGTTGTATATGACTTCGGACAGTTTAACACTGACAATGGGACCTTGTATCACCAGGCACGACCTTCCACACCAATTGCTGAACAGGTATGGTGACCAGACCTCCTGGTTTTGGAACCTCTGCCCCCCTGTCCCCCCACCCCAAGAGTTTTTTATTTGAAAGCCTACCCTTGTTTTGGGGAAAGAGAGTGCGATCACCGGCAGAATCACAGCTGTGACTGTATAATTGATCACATCCTGGGCACCAACAATTATAAACCAAATAAACATTGCAAGCCACTGTCATGATTCCTGCCCCTCATGTCCCCAGCCCTCCAAGATGTCAGGCTGGAGCCAGGCCACGATCACTAACATGGCCCTCAAGGGCCTCTCCATCCCTCCAAAGACCCAGTTGGAGTCAGACGTGACGCTTGTGGCACCAGACTCACTCACTCCCATAGGATAACATTGGGGATTGGACTTGTAGTGCATTGATGGGGACAAGATGGATGCCCCCACATATTTCGGTTCCCAAAACTGCATGTGCGGTCTAGTCTTTTGGGTGTGGTTCAGCCCAGAGGCACCTCGGATTCCCAGAGACTATTTAAGCCACACCCAGGCTGAGAAACATGCTTTTGCATTTTCTGCACCTGCAGCGTGGCACTCACTGTGTTCGGATCGGTCTGCAGTAGGCCTGCATCTTTCTTCTGCGCTCAGCTCCTGCAAGAACAAGAACACCGTTAGGAACAGCCTCACCTTGCAGCGCTTCTGCCCATCAGTCATCGCTCCTTCTGTTCTGCGGGCATCTTCGGCGGTGTCATTCCCATCCCGGCACGCCACTTCCTAAGGAAAAGGGAAAAGAACAGAAAAAAGGCATTAGTAAGCATGGGGGAACTCTGTCTCCGGAACTTCTCATCCATCTGCAAGAGGGAAAAGACACTCCAGGTTAGCGTGGAAATATCTAGAGGCACCGCACACAGTGCTTACCCACCGCATTTTATTCTTCATAACCGGCATCCACGCTGGAAATGTCGTGGCACCTTAAAGACACAGAAAAATAACTCAGTTCAATGCAAATACGAAAGGGGTGCATCGCGCATCATGCTCTCACTCACCTTCAGCGCTACTCATCTCAGCAGCACGCCGCCATCCCCGGACGCCGGCCATCATCTAAGGAAGGAAAGGAACAAAGTTAGAGAACTGTTCAAAAGACTCATTATACTTACTTGTCGGACTCTTGCCAGTGAAGTAACTAGGCAGCAACGAGCCTGCATCAATCAACGCGCCCTTGCGCTGAAGGCAGGACGGAGAGCACACTATCCAAGAAAACAAGGTGAGCTGTGGATCAAAGGGAAGGGCTGGACCCCGGGGAAGAAGGAGTTCAAGCACAAAGAGACAATAGGGAGTTAAACTCTACCAATCCTGTGTTTCAGGCCCAGTCTCCAGTCGAATAGCCTCCAGGGAAGGGATCTAGGTCGTAAGAGGTCAGAACAGGCTGAGTGACATCCCCGTGGATACCAGGTGAGCGTTACAAAACGCAAAGCCTCACATCAAAATCCACCTTGGCGTCATGGAAATGTCAGAAACCGACCAGTTAGCCCACATGTTGGGGCAGCTACGTTCCGAAGTACATGCAGCCAGGCAGGAGACCAACACCCTGAGGAGAGAGCTGATAGTAGCCAAAGAATGCACTGATGATTTAAGCCAACAACTTCTCCAGTCACAAGCAGGGCATGCACCATTGCCGGGAAGCGTGCCCTCGATGCCAGCGCCATCAGCCAATCCCGTTCAGATAACCCTTCCTGGGGCAGTTCCCTTGGCCCCGCCCGAACGATTTACAGGGGATCCCAAGAGGTTTGCAACGTTCATGAACCAGTGCCACCTGCACTTCGTTTGTAGGCCAGGGGCCTTTCCGAATGACCAATCACGGGTCGCTTTTGTGCTATCCTATCTGAGTGGTAGCGCCACGGACTGGTCTGTACCCTTTGTGGCACAAGACGATCCTTTGCTGCATGACTTCAGGGGCTTTCAGCAGAAGATGGAAAAGCTGTTCGCCCGTCGTACTCATGGGCAGGCATGAGACAACGAACTTCTGTCCCTACGCCAAGGGAATCAAGACCTATTAACATACATAGCCACATTCAATAGGCTTGTGGTTGAAGCAGAATTGCAAGTGGAGAAGAGAACCACGTTATTTCGTCAGGGGTTGCGGGGGGAGCTCAAGGATGTTCTCGCACAAGTAGTGAACCCCCCGAAAGACTGCTCAGAATTCATTGACCTTGTTGTTCAACTGGATCAAAGGTTGCAGGACCGAAGAGCAGATCGAACCAGACCGGACTCTCACCCTATGTATATGCGTTCAAAGGACAATACTGCCCGAACAACGGAAGGTTCAGGAGAACCAATGCAAATCGGGGGGTTCGGATCCCCCTTGACTAAAGCGGAAAGGGATAAAAGGAGACAGCAGCAGTTATGTCTGTACTGCGGAAGGTCAGGTCATTTCCTTAAAGAGTGCCCTGTGAAGCCACCGAGGAGGACGGTAGGGGCCACGGACAAGGAAGATACCATCAGGGAATCGGAAAACTCCCCAGCCCGGCAAGTGTAGGGGTCCACTTGTCGAGTGAAGAAAGTGAACTACAGACCTCCCATTTTGCACTATCTGTGGTCTTGATCAATCACCAACAAAAATCTCGGATGCACGCAGTAAGAGCGTACATAGACAGTGGAGCTGTTGGGAATTACATTGACCAGGATCTTGCGGCAAAGATGGGGCTTCCGTTACGCCCTAAATCAACCACTGACACTGTTACCACAGTCAACGGCATCCCAATGCACTGCAGCTTTAACCCTTCTGTGCCAAGATGGACACCAAGAATCTATCGTTTTCAACCTCATTAAGGCACCACAGTTCCGGTTGATTTTGGGAATGCCATGGTTGGTAGATCACAATCCTCAAATTGATTGGCGAGCAAAAGAATTGGCCTTTCCCGAGACTTGCGCCCACACATGTTATCGCCAAGAGAAACAACCAATAGACACCAGAACCTCCACGCTTGCGACTGTGGCAATCGGCACCCTACCAGGTGAATACCAGGACTTTCAAGATGTCTTTCAGAAAGAACAGGCTAATACCCTGCCACCGCATAGACCATACGATTGCCAAATCGACCTGATACCCGGCGCACAAATCCCTTGTGGGTGAATTTACGCACTCACGGAACCAGAAAACCAGCACCTGAAGGCCTATCTTGACCAGTACCTGGCCAACGGGTTCATCCGTCCCTCAAAGTCTCCAGCAGCCAGTCCTTTATACTTCGTACTGAAAAAGGAGGGGGACTTGAGAACGTGCATCGACTATCGCGCACTGAATCAGATTACCGCAAAAAATCGCTACCCCCTGCCACTGATCCCTGAATTGCTTGATCATGTCAAAGATTGCCAAATCTACACAAAACTAGACCTGAGGGGGGCATATCACCTTGTTCGCGTAAAACAGGGGGATGAATGGAAAACCGCTTTTCACACCAAATACGGCTTGTACGAATATCAAGTAATGCCCTTTGGCCTTTGCAACACGCCTGCTGCATTTCAATACTTCATGAACGGTGTCCTACGGGAATTGATTGACGTCTGTGCTCTAGTGTACATCGACGATATCCTAGTATATTCTGCATCAAAGCAGGACCACGTTAAACACATCCGATCCATATTGGGAAAACTCCGTCAACACCAGCTCTACGCCAAGCTCAAAAAGAGCTAATTCCACGTATCCGAGGTGGAATTCCTGGGCTTTATTCTCAGCAGGAATTGAATCCAAATGGATGAACACAAGGTAGATGCTGTCCTGAACTGGCCATCCCCAAATTCATTCAAGTGGGTTCAAAGTATGCTGGGTTTTGCAAACTTCTACCGCCGGTTCATCCCAGGATTTTCGCAAATCGTGCATCCCATCACGTCATTACTAAAGAAAAGCAACAAAAAGTTCCAGTGGACAACAGAAGCCGAGGAGGCTTTCCAGGAACTCAAAGCAAGATTCACATCTGCCCCAATCTTAAGCCACCCTCGCCCTGATCTCCCATACCTGGTGGAAATGGACGTCTCAAGCACGGCTATGGGAGCCATCCTCTCACAAAAGGACCCCGAAACGGGCCAGTTACACCCTGTTGTCTTCTGGTCGCATAAATTCACACCCCCTGAACTCAATTACGCTATCACAGACAAAGAACTCCTGGCCATTAAGTCAGCCTTTAAGGCATGGCGGCACTACCTCTTGGGCGCTAGACACACAATCACAGTAATAATTGACCACCGGAACCTCCAGTACCTAAAAACGGCAAAGGCCCAATCCTCACGACAACTACATTGGGCTCTTTTTTTTGCTGAATATGACTACATGATAACATTTCGACCAGGGGTGAAAAATGGGAAGGCCGATGCCCTTTCCCATATGGGGGTGGAAGAGCAAGGGTATCAGACCCCTGACCCAATAGCAATCATCCTGATTGACATGCTCCTAGGAATCACATCACCCATAACTCTGAAAGAATTACATGAAGAAATCCAAAACCTGATGAGTCCGGAGCAATTACAAGCGTGGAGTGCACAAGGAGAACATTACATGATAAAAGATCAGTTGCTCTACTTCAGGAATCGTTTATTCTTACGAAACCAAGAACTACGAGAACAAATCATGTCCAGTTATCATGATTCCTTGATCGGGGGCCACCCCGGAATTGCTAAAACCCTAGCCAAGGTAAAACGAAATTATTGGTGGCCCACGTGGCGTAAAGACATTATCCAATTCATCCTATCTTGTGGAGTGTGTGCTCAAAACAAGTCATCCAAGCAGAAACCGGCTGGGCTATTACAACCATTGGAAATCCCACGAGCACCCTCGCACACGTTGTCCCTCGATTTTATTACTGACTTACCACCAAGTCAAGGTTTTAACACTATTCTTGTGGTCGTGGACCTATTTTAAAAAATGACACATTTTATATCTCTTAAGGAGGTCCCAAATGCTTTCACTCTGGCAAAGGTATTTCTTGAAGGCATCGTACGGCTCCATGGGTTTCCTTCAGTTTTGGTGTCAGACCGAGTTACTCAATTCGTATCTAACTTCTGGAGAAAATGCTGCTCTATGGCCCAGATCGACATCCGGCTATCCACCAGTCACCATCCCCAAACGGACGGTCAAACTGAGAGGACAAATCAGACGCTCGAGCAGTATCTGCCTTGCATGTTACACCAAGCTGAAGGAAGCTGGTTCAACCTATTATAGATAGCTGAATATGCTTATAATAATTCCCTACACACCAGCACTGGGCAGGCACCCTTTTATACCATGTATGGCAGGCGCCCACGTACTTCTGAGTTGGACGTTCCTACAACCCTGGAATTGCCAGCAGTCAAAACCTTGCACACGACCATTTCTCAAACCTTTAAAAGGGCAGCTGAACACCTACTTCAAGCTAAGAATCGGCAAAAGAAGTTTGCTGATCATGTTAAGCGGCTTCACTTCAACACTACAGCTAAGTCAATGCCTAGTCTGGGATGCTGAGGGAAACCCTTATTGATATATTTTTAGGTCCAGTTCATGTACTCTGGATGACAACCCTTATATAACACCCCTCTCTTAGAATCCCCCTGACCCCACTGAGCCAAGAAGTAGGTTTGTTTTGCAAATTAAAAGGTTTATTTGAAAAATTAAACAATATATATATATCACACTTTTATAATAAATTAATATCTGATAGTACACTGAGACATATGATGTGGATCCACAATGGGTACTGTTACAGTGGTACACTTGATTACTTAGGAGTAGTATAGAGGATGAGGTAGCTGAAAATGCTTTATGGTTTCAAGGAAATGCAAGGTGGAATAAAATGCAGTACAGCAAATAAACTTGATATGATTTCAACCAACAACCATGTAATCACTTTTTCTCTGGCAATTCACCCCCCCCCCCCATGCAATGTAAGAAATGGAAGGAGATGGAAAGAGGAGCACACAGTTCTCAGGAATGCAATCAAATACAATACAAAATTCAGTTCCCCCCAGCAAGCTTAGAGGAAACAGGTAGAAGTTTGAAACACAGGCCCAAAATGCTTTTAAATGTGATGGCAACAGATGGGAAAATGTGCTAACTGATTTTAATTCCCTCTAGAGATTCAGGGTGAGTGAGAGATGCTTGTTGGTATTAGTTCAGGCTCACTTTAGCAATGCTCTATGAGTTATTACCAGGTTTCAAACAGATTTTAACAAAGGAAGGAATGGAGCTGCTATTTTGACAAGTGGAGAAATTGAACCAAAATCGCAAAATCGCGGTAAATTTCGCGAGTGTGTAAATCGCGATTGCGGAAAAAGTATAGGGAGTAGGTTGGTTCTAGGTGCATTGGAAAGCCTAGAATCACAGCTTTAAAATGAAAGTTAAACCACGTTCCTAGGACAAACGGTTCTGGAGATACAGACAATTTAATAAAGGTAGATTTTCGGATTTAAAGTAAAACTCAAAATGACAGGTGACAGCTTGCAGCTGCAGAATTGACAGGTGACAGTTGTGCAGCTTTACAAATGACAGGTGACACGATTTCTAGGAGGCTGTTCTAATTAGGTTAAAATAGTTTGGATTAGATTATTTTAACTTAGAGATTGGGTTCTGCACAGTTCTGGTGGATACTCACTCCTAATTTTGAAATGAATGGGCCTCGTCACGGATCTGGTCAACACGTCCAGCGGCGGTTCTCTCTGCTCGGCGGGTCAATCAGGCACCGGTTCTGCTCACAGCGATCCGGATCTCTGGTTCTGCTCACAGCGGTCTGGGTCTGGTCTGCGGTTCCGGCACAAGTTCTTGGCAAAGAACTCACACAGCTCGCCCAGCTGTTGAATAGTTTGGTTAGGTTTGCTGGATTCTGAAGGCCTGCTTTTTTTGCTTGCAGTGGGCCTTCTTGGTTCAAAGTTCTGTAGTCTCTGTTTAGCTTGGAAGTCTAAGTGTTGGAACTCTGGATGTGAAGTCGTCAGTCAGCACGCTCCGCAGAAAATGGAATTGAATGTCTCTACCTGTCCCAGCAGTCTCTTTTTATGTGTTTTAAAAAGTGGGTGGAGAGGCTAGCATCACTAAGCCTGCCCCTCTCTTGATTTGATAGGTCAATAGATTCTTTGGTCCCTGATTTGGGAAGGGATAGTGTGTCAGAGTGATGTCATTTTTATGACCTGCAGAAATGACACTCCCCTGGTCAATGTGCACACAAATCTATTCCTGATCCAAATAAATATTTCCCAGGTACACAGTTGTTTGACATCACATACACACATCATATATTACTAAAGATAGTCCCTGTCCCGACTCTGGCGTTTCTAGGAGCTCGCATTCAAAAACGGCAACTTATTTTCGATTTTAGTGGGTTTTGCAACATTGGTTTTTCATCAAAAATTATACAAAGGTACATTTCCCTTCAACATATATCCCAGTAACTTTCCATGTCTCTAGCTTAAATACAGTGTCTACAATATTCATAATTAGCGGGGTTTTGCCCCAGAACATGGTACAAATCGGAGTTTGGACTCAAATCGTGAGGGCATTTTCCATACTAAGACTCTCAAAGTTGTACATTCCTGTCATTTGGTTACAATAAGTTATCACTGTTTCTATAAAATATGTATTTGTTGCAATTCAACTCCCCAAAGTGTTTGGGTCCGCCTCCAGAAGTCTGGGTGGGTCAGTGATCACATGTCTCTCCTTGCTGGCAGAGGGCTGTTGACAGGAAACACTCAAAATTAACATACTCCATTCAACTGATGGGGCTATTGTCTCTCTCCTCCAGGCTGAAGGGGAAACCCCCTCCCTTCACCCAGAAGGGCCATGTGATATCCTGCCTCCTGTTGTGAGTCTCTGGAGTGTTAAGAGTTCTCAGCGTTTTGGCCTCTGGGAACAGCAGGTGGCTAAGATTTTCAATTAACCAACAAGCTTTGAAGTCCCTGCCCCTCTTGCAACTCCTAAATACAGTTTCCCTGTCAGAGTTTAGACCACTAGCGCCGCCTTGGGGAATTTGTCAGTACTGCATCAATTTTTGAGTTGTCTTGAATTTGAAAGGAGATTTTTGCTATTATTTTGATAGGCATCCTTACATTAGAGTGGTGATGTGGAACCCCCCACAAGAAGGTTGTATCTTTGGAGTGGTCTTGTGACAACTGCGCTGTTCTCCTGGATTCTGGCGTGAATGTGGGCGGACACAGCTCATCCCCACATCCACCCAGTCTATTGATTTTGTTTGTTCTGGGATAGAATTATGGGCGGCGCCAGCTCATCCACACATCTACCCAGTCTAAGGATTCAACATGGGTCAAAACCCTTGACAATCAACACCGAGCAAAGGCCCTCAACTATCAAGTGCGAGACAAAGTCTGGCTGGCGTCTAAACACGTGTCCATTAAAGGAGCCCAAACTTTCCGTCCAAGATACCTGGATCCATTCACCGTCACCTCCATGATAAATCCTGTGGCGGTCAGACTAGCTTTGCCGTCAAACATGCAAATTCATCCTGTGTTCCACGAGTCTCTCCTTAAACCTGTTCAACCTGGGACCCAGGTAGCAACGACACTGCAGCCAGTAGTAGTCGCCGGGGAGCCAGAATTCGAAGTCAAGGACATCCCAGATTCAAAGTACATCAGATCCAAATTATACTAATTAGTAGACTAGAAGGGGTATGGTCCACAAGAGAGGACATGGGAGCCTTGTGAGTACATCCATGCACCTCGCTTGCTTAGACGATTTCATCAAAACCATCCAACCAAACCAGGACCAGACAGAAGACCCACCTTGAGAGGGGCCTTTGAGGGGAGTGCTGTCATGATTCCTGCCCCTCATGTCCCCAGCCCTCCAAGATGTCAGGCTGGAGCCAGGCCACGATCACCTACATGGCCCTCAAGGGCATCTCTTTCCCTCCAAAGACCCACTTGGAGTCAGACTTGGCGCTTGTGGCACCAGACTCACTCACTCCCATAGGATAACATTGGGGATTGCACTTGTAGTGCATTGATGGGGACAAGTTCGATGTCCCCACATATTATGGTTCCCAGAACTGCATGTGCGGTCTAGCCTTTTGGGTGTGGTTCAGCCCAGAGGCACCTGGGATACCCAGAGACTATTTAAGCCACACCCAGACTGAGAAACATGCTTTGCGTTTTTGCACCTGCATCGTGACACTCACCGTGTTCGGATCGGTCTCCAGTAGGCCTGCATCTTTCTTCTGCGCTCAGCTCCTGCAAGAACAAGAACACCGTTAGGAATAGCCTTACCTTGCGGCGCTTCTGCCCATCAGTCATCGCTCCTTCTGTTCTGCGGGCATCTTCGGCGGTGTCATTCCAATCCCGGCACGCCGCTTCCTATGGAAAAGGGAAAAGAACAGGAAAAAGGCATTAGTAAGCATTCTGCAAATCTTCACTTATTTTTAAATACTGTACGGGCTTCAAACGTTTACCTGAATCCCAGCCGCTCTGGGGAACTCTGTCTCCGGAACTTCTAATCCATCTGCAAGAGGGAAAATACACTCCAGGTTAGCGTGGAAACATCTAGAGACGCCGCATACCGTGCTTACCAACCGTATTTGTTCTTCATAACCGGCATCCACGCCGAAAATGTTGCGGCACCTAAAAGACACAGAAAAATAACTCAGTTCAATGCAAATACGAAAGGGGTGCATTGCGCTCTCACTCACCTTCAGCGCTACTCATCTCAGCACTACTCATGCTCTACTCTTCAATTTCTGATACGCTTGATGCTCTTGCCCCTGTCATGAGGATCTGTTTGAAGTCCAAAGCCAAGTGCAATTCCTGGTATGACTCTGACCTAGCTACACTTAAATGTAGGTGTAGGGCAGCTGAGAGGAAATGGAGTACTTCCTGTTCATCCTCTGACAAACTGGCCTGTCACCTTCTACAAAGGCAATACCGACTCTCTGTCCTCACCAAGAAGAGAGTCCACATTCAAGCTCGTGTCTCTGCGGCATCTAACAACTCGGCTGAACTCTTTAAAATCTGCAAGGAGCTGGCCAACCCTGTTGCAGTCTCTACCACTCTCCTGTTGCCTCCCAGGCTCTTTGCAATGCCCTTGCCTCTCACTTCATTTAAAAAACCCAGGACATCCTGTCCACCCTCTCCACCCACACCCCTCCTCTTCCCTCTCCATCTGTGCTTGCTGACCCTCCTTTAGCCACCTTCCCACCATCCTTCTCGTCCTTTCCTCTTTTCACCCCTGACGAGGTTGCTAGACAAGTCCTATCTATGAAAGCCTCTTCACAACAGGTTCATCCCTGTTCCTCTAAAGCCATCAAGGACCACATTGACACCCTGGCACCGGCCTTGCTGATTTTTGCAACCACACCTTTGCCTCTGGATCCTTCCCCTCCCCTCTGAAGCACTCCTTTGTGCATCCTCTTCTCAAGAAACTCACAGCTGATCCTTCTTGTCCAGCTAACTATCACCCAATATCCATTACTCCCTTTCTTGGCAAACTCCTGGAAAAGTTGGCCATCTCTCAGCTTAACCTTCATTCCAATTCTGTTGGCTGTCTCCATGACCACCAGTCTGGCTTCAGAGCTGCCAGAAGCACGGAAACTGCTCTCCTGAACATCCGTGAAGATCTGCTCTCCAACCTTGACTCTAACATTCCCGCTGTCCTCATCCTCCTCGATCTCTCTTCTGCCTTCGACACGGTCAACCATACCATCCTGCTCAACCGTCTCCGTGAAAACCTGGGTTTCACTGATCAGGCTCTGGCCTGGCTGACCTCTTTCCTCTCAGATCGACCCTCCCAGGTCCAACTTGGGTCCTTCCTTTCATCTATCTTCCTCTCTACCTGTGGTGTTCCCCAGGGGTCTAACCTCTCGCCCTGGCTTTTCAACCAATACCTGGCAACTCTCGCCCACTGGATTGACATTTTCTGCTCAAACTTCCAGTGCTACGCTGACGACACTCAACTCATTTTCAGGCTGCCCTCTGCCACCTCCTCTCCCTCTCTCATCTCTGATTGCCTAACTGCCATTCAAGATTGGTGTGCCGCCATTGATCTTTATCTGAATGCCAGCAAGACGGAGATCCTCCTCATTGGCACACCTTCGCCATCCTTTCCACTCACTCTCTGGCCGGCCTCCCTTGGCCCTCCTCCTAACCCCACCTGCGAGGCTAAGAACCTCGGGGTCATCTTTGACTACCCCTTTCCTTCTCCGCCCACATCTCTGAGGTCTCTAAAAAATCAAATTTCCGACTGCACCTCCTCAGAGGTACTCTGCCTTTCCTCTCCTTCCCCCAAGCTCATGGTATCTCAAGCTCTGGTTCTCTCCAGCTTGGACTATTGTAACAGCCTCTTTCTAAATCTACCTGCCTCTACTCTCCGCCCTCTGCAACTAATCCAGAACAGGACTGCAAGACTTGTCCTTGGCCTCAAGCCCTGGGATCGTATCTCTCCAGCTCTGAAATCTCTCCTCTGGCTCCCAGTGGATACAAGGATTACATTCAAAACCCTCTGCATTGTCCACAAGGCTTTCTGGGGCCTGGGTCCAGAATACCTTCAGCTATTCCTCCGCAAATACCTCACCTCTCGAGCTCTTTGCTCCTCTACCTCCAACACACTCAGGGTCAGTCGTTTTTCTAAGAAACAAGCTGGGGGTTGATCTCTGTCTACAGCTGGGGCCTCCCTCTGGAACAGCCTCCATGCCACTCTAAAACTTGAGGAGAACCATCTCCGTTTGTGGTAGCACCTAAAGACCTTCCTCTTTTCTTCTGCCTTTGCTCCCCCTCTCCCCTGCTGATCTGTTCTCTCTTGGCACCGTGCACCTGGCCACCTTCTATCCTTTGGGCCCAGGTACCTGCTCATCCTGCCACCCTCCCGCACTGCCTCCGGGCCACCCCTTGCACTGGGGTCTGTATCTGTTCCCATACAGCCCCCCCTTTTTCTTCCTGCACTTATCAGACCTACCCTGTCTGCTGCCTTAAACCTAGCACTTGCAAATGTCTGGCTGCATTACCACTGTTTGTTGCCTTTATCATTTATTTATTGTTATTTATCTGTTTCTCCTCTGCTTCGCAATTTCCACCTCTCCCCCCACCCATGCACTTTTCCCCTCCCCCCTCTCCCATGCACTTGCGCATTCTCAATGTCCCTGGGCCTATTAAGATCACTGTTTTGTTCTCCCCTGTACCCCTCCCTTGCCTTATCGCGCTCTGAAACACCTGTGTACGGGCGCAATAGAAATACAATATCAATCAATCAAAAAAGCAGCACGCTGCCATCCCCGGACGTCGGCCATCATCTAAGGAAGGAAAGATACGAAGTTAGAGAACTGTTCAAAAGACTCATTATACTTACCTGTCTGACTCTTGCCAGTGAAGTAACTAGGCAGCAACAAGCCCGCATCAATCAACGCGCCCCTGCGCTGAAGGCAGGACGGAGACCACACTATCCAAGAAAACAAGGTGAGCTGTGGATCAAAGGGAAAGGTTGGACCCCGGGGAAGAAGGGGTTCAAGCACACAGAGACAATACGGAATTAAACTCTACCAATCCTGTGTTTCAGGCCCAGTCTCCAGTCGAATAGCCTCCAGGGAAGGGTTCTTGGTCGTAAGAGGTCAGAACAGGCTGAGTAACGTCCCCGTGGATACCAGGTGAGCGTTACAGCCACCTAGGGGTCGGCTCAAAATGCCAACTTTTCAGTTAACAGGCACACAAGAAGCAAGGAAAACAAATGTTTATTACATGCAGTCTCGGCCGGGAATAATCCAAAAATCATTCAACATTACATTATTAAACAGCCTTTTATATAGGGAGAAGTGATGTCAGAAATTACAACTTTGTTTTCGAGGTATATGTAAATTCATATTCACTGACTGGACAGTGGTTGCTATCCTAAAGGGGATTCTATACAATACCTAGCCCTTTTGGCCTATCCTATCCCTCGTGATCATGCTAATGACTTTGTCTTGACAATGATAAAGTGATTGTTGTACATTTTATATCAAAATTGATATCAAAACATTTTGATATCAAAATGTTCAGAAAAGTTTATATAAAAAATGTGCATTCATATTTTATATTGAAACAAAATATTAATTTTATATACATTTCTATATCGAAAAAATGATTTTTAATCATTCTTTTTATATACATTTCTATATTGGAAAATTATAATGGGAATGTTTCTCTGTGGCCTAGTTTTTTAATTACTGTGGAGGGCTGCTTCTAAGGATACATTTTTACCTTCCGAATGGCACAAACTTCATCTTCTTCATGTCCAACATTAATTTCTGTATGTGCCCTACTATTTCTCAGACTGTTTTTCTAATATATTTATCCGGCTATTATTTCTACTATGAGAAGTGCCCATGTTTCTTCTTCTGCTACTTAAAAGTGTACCCTATCTCTGATATGCTGCTGCATGTTAGTTGCTTCCTTTGGTACTGTACATCGTTTAAACTCTCAATGTTTGATGCGTTTAAGTGTCTGTATATTTCGTCACTGATTATTCTCAGAAACAGGTCTATGCTTTGTCTGCTTCGCATGAGGCCTAGATGGCATGCACAATCACAAGGTGATTGGCCCTCCATGTGGTTCATGTCACATGTTAGAGAGATTTCCTTAACTTGTACTTTCTCGCATGTGTGGGACATAGGACTTGCATCCCAACAGGCAGTATCCCAGCTGTGACTGTATAAATTACCACATCTCGGGCACCAACAATTATAAACCAAATAAACATTACAAGTCACCCAGGGGGTGGACCAACTTTTCACTTAACAGACACATGGATTAACTCATTGTGCCCTAGAGACTGCCTGGGAGGAGACTTCACAGAGGCCTGTAATAGCAATCAGGGCCTGAGTACCTTTATTTTGAACATGCTTCAATCAATCTGCATAGTTTGTATCCAGGGGAATAATTGGAGAACCCCCCTCCTGAATAACTGCAACCAGTAAAGGGGTTTTGACGATCCTTGTCAGCATGATTTTTTTTTTTAAACTTCAATTTTTATTCAGGTTTACAAAGCAGTATTAAACGTTCCCGGAGCCCCCCCACCCCCTACCCCACCACCCCAACTTGTGCCCACCCCCCCCGACCCCGTGTCCAAACTGAGTCTGTTGTCCCGGGAGACTCTTAGTCCCCCTCTCTTCGGGTGTGATGCAGCCAGTGCCCATAACTCCGGTAGGCCTGAAGCCACCCCTCCCCGGGTACCGGGCGTCCCAGTCTTTTGTAGCAAAGCTCCCAGTCTAATTCTTTCTGCTGAGTCCAAGATCCCCACCCAAGATTCAATGGACCTCCCATCCCCAGGATTGTTGCACTCCGTACCAGTTTGCGAGGAATGAGCCAGTGTCATTGTTCACCATGGCAGTCAGCTTGTCCATCACAAACATATTTTTTACCTTTTTCATCCATTCTTCCTTGGAAGGGGGCTCCAGGCTTTTCCATTTTTGTGCGAGGGCAACTCTACCTGCCCGCAACATAGTCTCCCACATCCTTGGGTATCAGTGTACTTCCGTTTCCTCCGGGGGGAGGCCCAGTAGCATCGTCAAAGGATTCAGAGGTAAGAGTTCCTCTATCACTTCAGCCATCCAACCCCTCACTAACCCCAAGTACACCTGAGCCTTTGGACAGTGCCACCATGTATGGCTGCTGGAGCCTGCTTGACCACACCCCCTTGGGCACAACGGGGACACCGCCGGGAACATCTTAGATAATTTCACTGGGTCCCTATGCCACCCTTGCAGTACCTTGAAGTTGTGTTCCATATCGGCAGTGAATAGGTTCCCATGGAAGGCAATTTTGAATATTCTGGACCAGGAGTCCTCTGAAATCTCCTCTCCCGCTAGATCATCCCAGAACTTGTGAAAGTTTCTCCTTCCCTGGAGGTCGTACGTATTGAGGATTTTATACATGGAAGATACAGCCCCCTTCCTAGAGGTCGTCATGTCTATGAACTTCTCAAAGGGAGTTAACTGTCTACTCAGATTGGGGCCCCATGACTGGTCACATAGGCTGCCCTTCAGGCAGAGGTACTCAAAGATGGATAGGGATCCCTGGCCGAGCGTGCCCCCAAGATCCTCATAAGACAAGAATTCGCCCTCCCTAAATATCTGCCCCGCCCACTCCAATCCCTTATCCGACCAGGCTTGGGAGGACCTAAACCCTTTACTACCCAAGTTGAGGGGGTGGCCCCAGAGGGAGGTCATCGGAGACGGCCATGTAGTGAGGTGCGCTGTCTGAGGCCCTTCCTTCCAAATGTCCCAGAGAACCCCCAAGGTCGGGTGTGTTTTCAAATGGCGCGGGATTGTTCTTCGTGGAGCCCACAAAAGGTCACGGACCTTCAGGGGGTGAGTGTCCATAACCTCCAGGTATGACCAGTACGTCCCCATTCCTTCCTTCATGTGTTCCAGGAGGGCCCGCAGCTGGGCAGCACGGAAGTACATGTGGAAGTCCGGCAACCCAAATCCTCCCTCCTCCCTCGGCAACGTCAGCATGGCCTTCCTGGTCCTCAGGGTTTTCCCCTGCCATATAAAGTCCTGAATAGCGTTCCGTAGAACCCTGAAAGTCTGCTCTGGGACGTTGGTTGGAAAGGCTGTAAAAAGATATAAGAGCCGTGGCAAGACGTTCATTTTTACCGCCGTCATCCTGCCATACCAAGAGAGGATCATCCTACCCCACCTCCTCAGATCTGATGTGATCCCTGCTATTATGGGGTCGTAATTTGCAGTGGCCAGTTTAGTTAGGTCCCGTGTGAGGAGAACCCCCAGGTATCGTATTTCAGCCTTCCCCATTGCAATCCCGTGAAGCATGTCCAAAGGGTCTAGCACCGGGTCTCGGGGTCTCATAGGGAGCAGGACCGATTTCGAGGCGTTGACCTTCAGGCCCGAAAAGCATCCAAACTCAGTCACCAGGTCCAGCAGAGGGGGGAGCGAGGAGCTGGGGTCTACCAGGTAGACCAGAATGTCATCTGCAAATAGGGAGAGTTTAAATTCCACCTCCCCCCTGCTAATCCCCTTAATTCCTGGATGTGCTCTGATCGCTATAGCCAAGGCTTCTATCGTGAGGATGTATATCAGTGGGGAGAGAGGGCACCCCTGTCTTGTCCCTCGGGAGAGGTGGAAGGCATCGGTCAATTCCCCATTCACTTGGACCCTTGCCGCGGGGGCTCTGTAAAGGGCTGTTACACAGCTCATAATGTGTGCCCCGAATCCCATCTTCCTCAGGAGGAGATCCATATACCGCCATTCGACCCTGTCGAACGCTTTCTCCGAATCTAAGGAGTAGACACTCGCATTAAGCTCCAACCGTTGCGCGAAGTGGAATAGATCTATGGTTTACGTATGTTATCCGAACCCTGCCTGCCCCTGATGAAGCCCACCTGATCCCCATGAACTAATTTCGGCAATATTCCCTCTATCCGCCACCCCACCACCTTTGCCAGAATCTTAACGTCAATGTTTAGCAATGATATGGGGCGGTAGGAGGCACACTCTGCGGGGTCCCTCTCCTCCTGAGGTAACACCGCAATGATAGCCCCCATCATGGAGTCGGGGAGAGTTTCCCCCTCTAGCACGGATTTGAAAACCTTCACTAAGTAGGGGATTAAGGAGGATCGGAATCTTTTGTAAAAAAAGACGGAAAAACCGTCATCCCCGGGGGAGGTTCCCACTTTCATCCCACCTATCGCCTTATCCACCTCCTCCTCGGTCACTGGCCCCTCCAGACCCTCGGACATTTCCCTAGACAAAGCAGGGAGTTGGATTGAGTTCAAGAAGTCTTCTATCGGTGCAGTTCCCCCGTCATATTCGGACGAATACAGGGTCTCATAATATTGGCGAAAGGCCTCTCCAATATGGGAAGACTCGCATCTCAGAGTTCCCTGAGCGTCCCTCACTTTCCTCACCATTCTGCTCCTCTGAACCTCCCTCAGCTTCCAGGCCAGGATCCTGTCCACTTTGTCCCCTTTTTCGTAATACTTTTGCTTGACCATCTGAAGACTTCTCTCCGTTTTGTGGAGAAGTAAGTCTTTTAGCTGGAGCCTGCATTCCTCCAGAGCGGCCACACGGTCGCGCTCCGGCTCTCAATCCGGGGAGCAGCCCGGCTGAAGTCGGGCAATTTTTTCTCGCAGGGTCTTCTCCTGTGCCTCTCTCACCCTCTTAACCAATGCACCTTTTTGAATAAGAACTCCCCGCAAAATCGCCTTAAAGGCATCCCAGAGCGTATGTGTGCCCACTTCCCCATTGTCGTTTAACTCAAAAAATTCTGTTATGGCGTCTGCAATCTCTTGGGCATGAACCTCGTCCTTTAATAAGGCATTGTTACATTTCCAATGGCCTCTGCGTTCTTTACGCCATCCCCCCGATATTGTGATCCCCACCATATCATGGTCCGACCAGAGTACGGGATCCACCCTGTAGCCTGCAACATACAGGCGAAGGGTTTCGTCCACCAAAATATAGTCTATCCTCGAAAACGAGGCATGGATGGCCGAGTAGTATGAAAAAGAGGCGATTCCCGTCCTGGGGGACGGAATTGCGTCTGCTAGGCCCAGCTCTTCATTCACCCTCCGGAAGATTCGCGCCATGGCCTCGTCTGCGGGTCTGGGGTTCTCGGGGCCCACCCACTTCCTATCCAAGGATGGGTCCAGCACCATGTTGAAATATCCCCCCACCACCAACATACCCTGTACAAATAGCTTAAGCTTCTCCTTTACCTCCTCACAGAATTGGGCCTGGCCATCATTCGGACCATACACCACTGCCAGGGTCAGGGGGGATCCTTGCAAGGTGCACCTCACCAATAGAAAACGGCCCTCGGGGTCCTGCAGGGTGGCCTCGCTGATGAAGCGCACACCCCTGGCGACCAGGATAGCCACCCCTCTTTTCTTCCCCTTGTGGGATGCATGGAAAACCTGCCCTATACCCCCCCTCTCATTTTGGGTTCCTTCCCTCGCGCCCAGTGTGTCTCTTGCAGAAACAGTAGGTCCAACTTTGCCCTCCTGAATTCTCGGCAAACCAGGGACCTCTTGGTGGGGGTGTTCAAGCCCCGCACATTCAGGGTGCCCACTCCCAGGGCCGGATGGCAGTCAGCCATGATCTAGGTCACCAAATCTGTCGGGCACCTGCTTAGCATCACTATTCCCTTTTCGCTCCCTTAATCTCACTGTTTGGACATTATTTGGACCTCCCCCCAACTCTTCCCCAAACCCCTTCCCCAACAAGAAACTCCCAGCTAACGAACCCCCAACTGGTGTTCGAACCCCCAACCCCCTCCCCGGCATCCAGCCATATAGTTCTGCCGTTCCTGGCATATTGGCCGGACCACCAGCCTGCTCCCTACGGCCAGGCGTTGATAGCAAAGCACATTGTCGTGAGCCCCCCCATTTAGGCCCCCCCGGACTGCCCCAACTTGCCCGCTACATGAGGGAGCACTAGAATTGACTCCCCACCCCAGTCACTCTGGCCCGATCTGTGGATGGACCGGGCTTTTTTCCACCGCCCTTGTGGGCATCTATCCCCTTAGGCCCAGATTGTTATTTCCCTTCCCACCCATGTTTGTGCCCCATTTATTGCCCCCCCGTACTTGCTGTTCAAGGGAGTGCAGTGATCGGAGCATCTTTCGAGTCCTCTTTTTTTTTTCAATTCCAGGGCTGATCGAGGGGCCCATGTTGGCACCCCTCTGAGTCGATATTCTCTTCCTCCAATTCGGTGGAGTATTCAGTTTTTTAAACTTCCTCGAGCCGGTTTTCCTTCTCCGGGCGCCCGACTGGCCCGGGGTGTCCCTGCTGAGTGCTTCAGGGCCTACCGGTCCCCTCCGGGGGACGGGCTCCCCCACGTAATCTTGGATGGCACCCTTTATGTCTTCCTCCGTTACCAGTGTAGTGCGTTGGCCTGAATATTCAAAAGACAGGGAGAAGGGGTATCCCCATCTATAAAGCACTCCCTTCTCTTTCATTTGTGCCAGGGGGCGGCACATCCTTCGTTTGGCTAAGGTGTAGGCGGAGAGATCTTGGAAAATGGTGATTTGGGCATTGTTGTAGGTGATCAACCCCACCTTCCTCGCTTCCTCCAGGACTTTGGTTTTTTCGGTATAGTAGTGGAACCGGACAAGGACCGATCTAGGGCTCCCCGTCCTTCCCCCGGCCCTGTGAACCCGGTCGAACGTGAGTTCCGTTGTCATTTCCTCTGCGAACAGGAGGGTGATAATGTCTCTCACCACTCTGGTCAGATCTCTCTCCGTTTCGCCCTCTGTTTCCGGAATCCCAAAAAATCTGAGATAGTTCCGCCTCTCCCAGTTTTCAAAATCGTCCATTTGCCTGGCTCTTTCCTCTTCCCTTTTTTCCAGGGCTGCCAGCCGCGTACCAAATTGAACCTCCTGGGAAGTAGAGGACGACTGGTTGTTTTCCACTTGTAAGAGTCTGTCCTCGATTTTGTCTACTCTCTGGTCCATCTTCTCAAACTTCTGGGCGATGTCGGATCTCATTTCCCTGATTTCCTGGAGTATGGAGGCGAAGACCCTCTCCATCGTCATTGCGGGTTGACCTGATGCCTCAGGGTGGGCCATGGCTTCATTGAGGTTAGGGACCCTAGTGTCGCTCTCCTTTTCTTGAAAGCGGAATGCTTGCAGGGACTTCCGCCACCTCATAAGATCCTACTGAAACCCTTCTGCGGGGTTCGCTGTGGTCTGGGGGACCCTTGGAGGGTGTGTTCGCCGCCACGGGACCAGCCAGTTGTGCGTGACTCGGATGGGGCTTGTGGGTGGTGGTCGTTCCCCTGTGGAGGAGGGGGCAGCCTCCAGGTGGGCACTCGCCCCGCCAACTAAGGGCGGGGGCCTCTCATCTGGGCTTGCAGGTTGATGCCGGCGGTGTCCTTCGGGATGGGGGAGCCGCCGTTTCAGTTCAATGTCTCCTTCCGGCATATTCCGCTGTCAGGCGGGCACTCGCTCTGGGGCACGGCCCAGGGGCCTCCACCTGATGTGCTTCCTCTTCGTCGGCCCTCAGGGTAGGGGCTGCTGGTGAGGCCCACTCCGCTCCCCCCTGATGGGTCCCCGCGGCCCAATCAAACTATGAGGGCTCACCGCACTATGTGTAGGGGTTCGCCGCCTAGGGGAGTGTGGGGGGGCTGGTCCGCTCCTTTTGCGAAGCGATGCGCCGCAGGGGGCCTCCGCTCCTAGGTCCTCCCTGGAGATGCCTGTCCACCGGCGCCGCCTCCGGAGGCCGGCGCCGCCGCCTCTCAGGGCACGGGGCCGGGTCCGGGATCGTGTGCGCCCCCCGACCGAGGGTCGGCGGGGGCGCGGATTCAAGTCCTCGCTTGGGGGATGCGGTCGCGCACACCCCACCGATGGGGCCGGTGGGGCCAAAATCCTCGCCTAGGTCTCCTCGCTTCAGAGGGCCTCTCCTCCTTCACCGCCGCCGGGGCTGACGCCCGCCCCGCTGCGTCTCCGTCACCCTCTGAACTCCGGTTCCGCTGGGACTTGAGGCTCTGTTCTTTCGAGCGGGGGCGTCACGGGGGGGGTCGGCAGCCCAAGTCCGCCAAGTGGGTCCGCCGGGAGGGTCTCGGGGGGGCTCACTCCCCTGGAAAGGCCCTGCCTCGGCGGGAACTCCGCAATCAGGCAGCAATTGCCTGTGCGCCCCCTGGTGGCCTCTCCCTTGTCAGCATGATTAATGCATTTTTGTCAAAAGGCAGTGTGTGCTGAGGGTTCTACACATGAAAGTTGGCCACATGGCTGTTTCAGTATGATACAAGTGAAAGAATCATTTTAGTGGAATAACACCATCATGATCTCAGCATACATGCCAACATTTCCTATTCCATTTGGGAGCTATGTGTCTAGACCTGGTTTTGAGTTTTCCTTCTGGGACTTGTAGGCCACAATTTCCCCATTATAACTATAGGACTACAAACTCCACAATAAAAAGAAAAAAAAACAGCCCTGGATAATCATCACCCAAAATGAATGGGGCACGTTGGTATGGATGCCTCTGTCAGCCCAAGGCGCACATGTGTAAGCATCATGTCACCTATACATTTTTATTATATTTGTTTATTGATTTTTCCATACAACATACAACAATAAAGAAAGACAACACCTGAGTGTCCAGAGGTATGTTGACAGAAGAGAGGATCAGTGGTACATTAAAGAATCCTAATGAGTAGCACCAAACACACGCAGATGAGTTGTCGCAATGATCAGTGGAGGATCTCTTACATGGTGTAGACATTACATTTTGCAGATAGGGGCCCCATGGATCTAATGGCGTGTACGAATAAATGCAACATCCAAATCATAACAATATGCAATATCTTCCAACCAGATTGCTACCACCAGCTTCCACCATGTAATAGCCACACTTCTGTGAGCCAACACCAAGGGAAACCGCACCAGCCTGCGCATATGCCTCGGGAGACCACAAGTTAGTACCAGCAGTGCCAGTACCGGATCCATCCCAGCCTGCTCCTTCATATTAAGGCACACAGTCTCGAAGACCGCCCCCAAAACTCAGCTATCGGGGAACAGGTCCATGTCAGGTGGACAAAGTCTGCACAATTAGCCTTACATCACATACATCCATGTGATGTCTACGGGTAATATTTATGCAACTTGACTAGCGTGTGGCATGTCTGCTGCATAACATTGAAATTGATCAGTTTGTATCTAGCACATTCTTAGTTTGACCCATTATATATATCCCCGTCCTCCTTAGGAATCTCAATTCCCAACTTACTTTTCCACCTCTGCCTGGAGGTGTCACCATCCTGGGGTTCTCAGACATTAGTCTTTCATATATTTGTGAACCAATCGCCCCTCTCCGTGGGCATTAATACCATCATGTAAGAGTGAAAAAGTAGACGGTTGTGCAGGTAAGGGGGACATCGTACCTTAAATGCATTTCTCATATGGAAGTCCATAAATACATCCAGGAGGGTATCCAGATCTTTTTCTTTAAAAGCCACTAATGACTGAAAGGATCCATCCGCATCGTAATCCACTAATGTAGCTATGCCAAGATTAGCTACTAGGTTCATGTATACCCTCTCGTGTGTGATCCCCAGCCCATACACATATCTTGCCAGAATTAATGGAGAGTATAGAGTTTGCACTCCCAGTTTCCCAGCCATCTTGTGCCAAGCTGCACAGGTACATGAGACCACATTCGTCACTTTAGGCTTATGTGTAATTCCATCTATTATCGCTGTTTGGAGTAAGGCCGGAGTGGCCACTGCCCTTTCTATCTGGACATGTGGTCTTGATGGCAATACAGTATACCAGAAAGATTTAAAAAATGGGCCTGCGCCTCCGGGTAATACCTCCCACAATTTGGTAGTGCCAGACCACTGTTTGCATATGTTTGCGACAATGCATTCTGCTTGGCCCTAGGCTGTTACTCAGCCCAAAGAAATTCCAAGATGATCAAAGAAAGGCAAGTGAAAATAATTGCAGAGATATGGACGAATGTTCAAGAAGAGATACAGGAATCTCTGCAACACAACCATCGTGATCACTGTAATACACCCTATTAATGAAATTGGGAGGCCACGCCATCTCTGCGTTTAATCCTTGAGTGTATCTTCCGCTCTACCATCATTTCCCCAATGAGGACATCCGAGTCTGGTGAAATCTCAATTTAAAAATATTTGGTGTTACCCAACTCCCATTTAAACCCAAAGTCATCTGTGAAAACCGTTGTGATGCTAGTCAGGGAGAAAATCACAGATATTCTGTGGTTAATTCTCAGACCGGAAAATTCCCCAAAATCTAGACATTTGTCTTTTCACCTAGTTTAAGTTCTCAAGTGACTCTTTTATGAAAAACACTATATCCGCATATAACAAGATGATCAGTTTATGAGAATATCATTGAATCCCCCTGTGTTGTTCCTGTAGCAAGGCAGCTAAAGGCTCCATAGCCAGAGCAAACAGTAACGGGGAGACAGGGCACCCCTGGCTCATCCCCCTTCCCATCACAAAGGATTCTGACAGCATTATCGTCATGGCAATCTTTGCTGACAAGGAATTGTACAAGAGAGAGACCAGGGCAGTGAACCTAGCACCCAACACCTCTCCACTTTACTAAATTTTATGAACAGATATGGCCATTTGATGTAGTTAAATGCCTTCTCGGCATCCAGAAGCAGTGACACTGCAGGCACCTCATGATCTATTATATCGAGGAGACCAAATCATCTATGAAAACCATATGTGGTTTTACTTCTGGGAACGAATCCCGATTGGTCAGCGAGAATGAAGCCCTGCATAAGGGGTGGAGTCTGTTCCTCAATAATTTAGCATTGATTTTATTATCGGTATTAATGAGCGAAATTGTTCAATATGATGCACACTCATCTGGATGTTTCCCCCCATTATGCAGTAGGGTTATCGTCACCTCCCCAAGCGTCGTGAGGACAATACCTTGCTCTACATATTCCAATTACATCTGTTGTAGGTGGGGAGCTAAAGTATTTGAGTAAGCTTTATGAAATGTTGTTGTCATACCGTCAGGTCCAGGAGCCTTCGATCACAAAGTCTCTTAATAGCACCCAATTTCTCTTCAACATTATGTCCCATTCAATGCCTCTCATTGGTCATGGGTCAACCAGCACAACTCAATCTCCTCTAAGTATTGTCAGATGTGTGTCTTGGAGTGGGTTTCTCTTGGGGCATTCTGGGTGCTATACAATTCCTCAAACATCTTCGTAAAGTCTGATGTCTCATATACATGCAGACCATTCTATTCTTTAATCAGATCTATATGTTTTGATTTCTTTTCACATTGCAAACATCCTCGCTAGCAGTGCTCTGGGCTTTTAACCTTCCCTATACTGCGGTATTTGATGGGCCCTACTCAAGTATGTAACTTCCCTAAAAGCATTCTCACGAAAAATATCTAATTCTTGTCAATTGTCTACCAGTATATGCTTCTTGCCAGGCATTTAGTAGTCTTTTTCCAGGTTGCTAAGCCTGGCTTCATTGGCTTCTAGCTCCCTTCTTATTAGTTTCCGGATCCTGGATTCTTTGGCGATACACACTCCCTGAACATAACATTTGTAAGTCTCCCAAACCACCCCATCCAAGTCATTCATTGATGGTGAAAAAGGAGACCAACCATACAACTCTGTGTGAAAAAATGCATCCTTACGAGCTTCAGCTTTGAAGCCCCAGTTAACCCTCCCGTGTTTCATTCCCAGAATAGAGCACTCCAGTATAACCAGAGAATGATCTGACAGGGTATGCGAGAGAATCTCTCAATCCCCAGAATGGAACCCATTAGTCCTGAGGCTAATATGAAATCTATGCGTGAGGTGTTGTCATGAACCCATGATTGGAAAGTGTAACCCCTCTGTTCAGCATGCTTCAACCTCCATATATTAACTAAGTTATACATGGAAAATAAATCCTCTATCTTTTGGATTGCCTGAGATCACCTCATCAGACCTTTATTTGACTTATCCGTTATGGGGTCTAGAACAGTATTAAAATCTACACCCCAGAGTACTATTGATTTCCCCCTAAGGTTAGGTTTTTGAGCACCCATTCGAAAAATCTAGGGTCCTCCACATTTGGAGCATAGGCGTTGACCAATGTGACCAGAATGCACTCTATGGGCCTCATTACGACCCGTGCGGGATGGGTTAACAGGTTCCGCTAATGGATGCGGACCCGTTAACACCCATTAACACCATTCTGCACGATTACGAGGTCCCCTCCACAAGTTCCCTTAACCCCCTCCACCCACCCTTGCCCACCCATCTGAACAACCTCCAACTAGCCTGAACAACCCCCAACTACCCATAACTATATCTTGAGACGGTTAACGCACAGAGTGCACACACCGTCTCCAACTCCAGCACTTAGTCATGTATTCCTCGGATACACAATATTTTCGAGTGATATTGGCCCAAAGGGGATTTCTCCCACCCCCATTGTACTCACAGTCGAAATATTCAGCAGCACTGTATCTCCATCTAGGATATCAACATCCTACACAGTGCAGATAATCAGGGATTCCCTTGATTCCCCCTGTCACTCATCTCTGCTCTTTTGTGACCTTTACGATTCCATCTCCCTCTCTATCCTCCCCTCTGGCCGCCACACTCTGCAGGACACACACTTGATGTCCTGATCTCCTCTGGCCTCTCCATCTCTATCCCTCTGACCACTCCTCTCTCCTGGAGTGACCACTGCGCACCCCAACGCTGACACCTACCTTCTTGGACATCCGACCTATGAAGTGTGTGTCAGTTTAAACTTTCGCTGCTACCTTCTCTCCTCCCTCTCCTCCTCTGGCTGACTCACACCCGGACAAAACCCTGTCCCTTCTCTACTCTTCCATTTCTGATACTCTTGATGCTCTTGCCCCTGTCATGAGGATCCGCTTGAAGTTCAAAGCCAAGTGTAATTCCTAGTATGACTCCGACCTAGCTACACTTAAACGTAAGTGTAGGGCAGCTGAGAGAAAATGGAGGGCTTCTTGTTCATCCTCTGACAAACTGGCCTGTTGCCTGCTTCAAAGGCAATACCGACTCTGTGTCCGCACCAAGAAGAGAGTCCACATACAAGCATGGGTCTCTGCAGCATTTAACAACTCAGCTGAACTCTTCAAAATCTACAAGGAGCTTGCCAACCCTGCTGCAGTCTCTACCCCTCCTCTTACCTCTCAAGCTCTCTGCAATAACCTTGCCTCTAACTTTATCTCAAAAACCGAGGATATCTTGTCCACCTTCTCCTCCCCTCTCCCTCCGATTCCCCCCAGTCTGTGCTTGCTGACCCCCCTTTAACCACCCCTCCCTCCTTCTCTTCCTTTCCTCTCTTCTCCCCTGATGAGGTCGCTAGAAAAGTCTGATCTATTTTATTTATTTATTTATTTTTGGGGGGTTTGCAAAGCAAACCTTTACAAAAAAAGAAGAAATTTCACAAACTTAATTATCAGTTCAGATCAAATCATACAAAAAGAAAATTGGCAATTCATGATAAAAATTTAGAAAGTACATACATCTAAAACAAAGAAGCAATCAGTATTAAAATGAACACCCACAGTAACACAAGATATTATGCAGATGCCCAACCCCTGTTGTTATCCATTAATGGGCCAGCTGCCCGGATGTAATCCGTCTATGTGGAACAAAGATTTAGACCTGAACACTCATATATACACAAGACTTTCAGGATTTGACATTTATGAAATCCGGTGATAACATTAATTACTGTCAAATGATTATCCATCAGCTAGGTAAATTACACTTCCCAATTGTTACAACACCGCAAACTCTGGATAAAAAATCTACGATTACAATTTTGAGAGATATTGAAGAACCATGCATCATCCTCCACCACAGACTATCAGCGTCCACCCACCCCAGATTACACACAAAATGCCCAAATGATTTGGTGCATGCCGGTAAAAGGGCCTTACAATGAAGAAGCAGGTGTCTCAAGGTTTCTTTCTTCACTGTTTTATTACAAAATGGCATGGATCACTTAGGGCCTCATTACACGGTAGGCAGTAAAAATTGCTAATTACCGGCATGGCGCAATTAGCGTGTCCGCCCTCGCAAGAGGCCGCAAATTGCGTGCCATTACGAGATTGCGGGCACGAGCCTGCCGCCATGCCGGTAATGAGCCTACCGCCATGCCGCAAAAGTCCCCAAAAAGTCCCTTAACGGCATCGTCGAAAGCGCTGTTAGCACTTCCGACCTGCCGCCACATGCAAATAGCGGTCTTCGCAAATAGCGGTGACCGCCATTAGTGGTCACCGCAAATAGCAGTGACCGCTAATAGCGGTTACCGTAATTTTGCGGAACCGGAAATAGCGTCATCGCACCGGAACGGGAAAGAGCACGGCGGCCATCTTTAAAAACACAATCCATTGCCATCCTCCTTATCTAGGACACCTTACCAGGAACCACGTTGGAAAATACACCAAGGACACCGTTAAAATGCCCAAGGCCGTTAAAAAATCGTCTGAGCGGCAACGCAAGGAGAAATTTAGCAAGGAGGAGCTCCTTATGCTCACGCAGACACTAGCAGACAATGCTCAGGTCGTCTTCAATAACGACATGCGTCGGGAGACCATTGTGAAGAAGAAGGCCATCTGGGAAGAGGTAGCCCACAAGGTCAGCGCGGTAGGCACCACAACCCGCACAGTCAAAGACTGCCGAAAGATGTGGGAGGACCTCCGGCTCCGTGTGCGGAACATTCTATCCGTTAACCGCAACCTGGCCAATCAAGCTCACTGAGTGGGAGGAGATGTGTGCATCAACTATCGGGGTGGAATCCATCGAGGGAGTTGGACAAATGGAGCATGGCGTGGCCATTTCGTCCGATGGAGGTGAGTGTATGCATCAAACAATGCACAGTGAAGTGTGATGTTCCCCCCAATCATGTGTCCATATGAATGCCGTGGATCCAGCCACAAACATACATGCATGCATCACCACATACCCGTACAACACAGAGCCATTCATGCATGACCCACCCAACATCCCCATTACCTGCATCCACACTAAAGAGCCCTAAATGCACAGAACGGCATGACGTATTCCTTTAGCTCAAGGCAGGTCGACCCATGACTGATGGTTGTCAACATTTCTCACCCTTACAGGATCACACACTGACACTGAGGAGGCACGCACTTCCACACCTGCTCCCACATCCAGCAAAAAAGCCAGGAGGGATGCCACAGGGGACACCGCCACATCCGCAAGGGCAGCCAGGACGAGTGACCATGACCACAGGGGCAAAGGCAGCCGGAACACCAGTTGCACGCATCCACAGGCCATGCCTGCTCCCGTCGTGGCACCCACGGAAGTGTGTCTCCCAGCAGGTGAGGCCAGCATCGAGGGAATGCACTCTGCTGTCACCAGCTCAACGGGTGAAGCAGCAGCCACTGCCCCACCTTCAGATGAGGAGGAAACACCTGCCATTGATGCTGATAGCCAGAGCCCCAGACCAACAAGCCCCTTACTGGCAAGCCTGAGGTACTCTTCAGGTCCGGGTAGTCATGGAGATTCACGCACCCCTGAAGGGATATGGAGCCCCCAGATATCCTCTCCTGATGCAAGTGCAATGGATCCAGGTGCATCAGCCATCCCACCAGCCCCACCATGCAACATGACCTCTCGACCATCTTTCAGAGGCAGACCGAGATGAGTGGCCTAGTAGGGCAACATGTGGCAGAGACAGCCCGCCTGAGGGAGGACATTGCTACACTTGCACAGCAGACAAGGGCGGGCATGGAGGCATGCACCAACCGAATCTGCAGTGAAATGGCCCAACTGCGGCAGGCCATGAACCGCATAGCAGACGCTATTGAGCGTCGGTGCCCACTCACGGCCCAGGAAGAACAAGGCCCCTCCTCGTCTGAGAGTTCACGCCATACTAGTCCCCTACGCCGGTCTATGCAGAACCTGCGGCGCACGGCTTCACAACCACCAGATGACGATGCAGGCACTGGCAAATAGGGCCACCAGGATTCGGGTGCCACATGTGGCAATGGACACATTCACGTCATGAGACTCACATGGGAGTGTTGAGGGGGGAGGTGGGTAAGGATGTATTTGGGTGTGTTGAGGGGGGAGGGGGGTAAGGGTGTATTTGGGTGTGTTGAGGGGGAGGGGGGTAAGGGTGTATTTGGGTGTGTTGAGGGGGAGGGGGGTAAGGGTGTATTTGTACACTGTTTTGAGTTTGAAACCCAAGCGTGGTCTCCATTATTGTGTATGTGTCATTCATTGTGGACAGGGTCCTTTGTGGGCCTCGAAACATGCACCAGGGCAACAATTCCAATCTACGTCCATGCTATTTCACCTTGGTGCATGATGAGATTCCAGAATCAGATGCTGATGCACATCGTGTGCCTCCTTGGCACTGCCTGTTTCATGTCCTGCTGGGGCATTCCACCCGCACTCATCCCCAGCCACATCATACTCTTCTGGTGGTTGCATGTCAATTTCAAGTGGCATAGGCACATTCCATCATATGCACATTTTGTGATGCTCTACACATGCCATGGTTGTCTTTGCCACTTTGACACGACCGTACAGGAGTGCCACACCCAGGCCGCTTAGGCAGCGGAGCACTGTCATTGGAAGGATGTACAATATTGTTGTCCTCTTCCTGATGGTTCTGTGGGTTCCGTACAGGGGTTAGGAGCCACCTCCTCAGTGGATAGCTGTCATCGCCTGTATGGTGTGAGGAATGGGTACCTGTTACAGCTCACCTCTGGTGCTGGCTGTTGTTGTTGGTGCTGCACTGCTATCATGTACTACAGCCCATCATGTCATGCTGCTGCTATTGGGACCATCTTGGTGTGGGAAGGGGTGTGGTGTGCTCTTTTGTGCTGCCTGTCTCCATTGCATACACCTGTGCTGATTGTGTCTACCTGTGGCAGATGGGTACACTGCTCAGGTCTCTTAACGGGTGCTTTTCGATGCCGTTATTTGCGCCATGCCGGTAAGGGGTTTTTAGGTGTTTTCCATGCCGCTAATGCCATGTCCGCATGGCTTGTGATGCCATGGTATTAGCGCCATGGCGCTAATTCCGGCATGGAGGTCGCGCGCACGCGGACTTGCCGCTCTTAGTGGCACCGTAATTAACGGGTGTGCTAATAGCGGTGGGTCCAGCTCGTGATTCGCTTGGGAAATTACCGGTACCGGTAATTCATTACCGGTACCGGTATTCCCTTACCGCACAGCGTGTAATGAGGCCCTTAGTCTCATAGATTCTTTACCCAATCTAATTTCCCTTATTTCTCCCGCTGTACACACGTTGAAACGGTATCTTATGTAACAATGTCTCCAATTTTTGTCTGGAAATCTTTTTAAATAGGTTTCCAGCTCACATAGGCCTTTTTGGTGAGTGGAGAGTTGTGCAAACATTTTCGTTAGAGTAACCCCTGTTGTTGTCTCAGACCAGTCAAAAAATTGCAAGAATTGTTTTACCCTGATCGGATTCTCTATCAGTGTTTTCCAGTCTCTCTAGAATTTCGCAGCACACAATTTGCAATTTTACAAGTACATTAGACTTAGTTCTTCGTTGCAAAAGATCACCTCCCTGTCACAAGTCTCTCCCCTTCCCACCTGTCTTTCCTGTTTACTTGCGACCTTCTTTTGTGACTTCTTCCGCACGGTCCGGGATTTGTATAAGCGCGCGCGTAGGTCTTCCATTTCCAGCGTGCTTCGTTCAGATTGTCCAGGATGGAACCAGGCAGGAACAATGTCCGCGCGTGGAGGCACGGAACCCGTGGCTCGAGCGTGGACGAAAATCCAGGAAATTTGGGTAAGTTGAGGGATGAAAGGAAAAGGAGGAGGAATCAAGGAACCGGGAATAGAGATCAGGAAAATAGTCCCGAGCGAACTACGGCAGCACACGTCCAGCTACGGCGAGAAGTAGCGTTGAGACGCGCAGAGCCGCGGAGGCGTGTCTGTTTTGTAGAATGTAGAGCGTGTAACGCAAAGACTGGTAAGCAGCGTTCCACATCAAGCGGCCATGTTGGAAGGATTACTGAGTTCAATCCCCTATGTGTCACGGACCACGAAGTCCAGAAGGGACACAGACGGCGGTTCATGACACTCGCAATATTCTACATAGATTATCCCCAGAGTCTACTATTAACCTTCTGAACAGTGAAAGTTTCTGCCACAGTACATGGTATCCCAAAGACAGTAAGCCTAAACCATACCTAATTGCCACTATCAGAACTGTTGCTGGAAGGCAGAACAGTACACTTTTCCAAATTTTCGATTCCAATTTTCCCAGCAAAGATATTGTAGACTCTGGGAAATATTCTAATCCATAAATGATCTTTGGTATGACCTTCAGATTGTAATAGAGAATAAGGGGAATCATTGAGTAGAGACCAAATTTCCTGTCCACTTTTTCCATCTGTACAATCTGCAGGGATGTTTTATGCTCCAAAAATGCAAAATATGCGTTCTTCATGCATTTATCAAAAAAGGGAAATCCTAAAAATTTCATTTCACTTTTAACATTCAGCTTTATATTGTCTATATGCCAGACATAGGTCTTTAGAGTTTTATTCGAGCTGAATTTCATAATTGTTGTTTTGTTGGCGTTAATATTCAAATGGTTTTGTTTAGTATAACAACAAAATTCTGTAATCATAAACTGCAGTCCCTTGCAAGACTGATCAAAAATAAGAAAGTCGTCAGCATAGGCACACCATGCAACCTTCCTTCCATCAATTCTAGGTGGAATGTAAGAGGCCACATCCAACCAGTCCGCAGCATCTGAAACATATAAATTAAAGAATGTTGGTGCAAAAATGCATCCCTGCCTTAGACCATTGCAAATTCTGATTGGACCAGATAGCAGCCCCTCTAGATTCAGATGCACCTGCACATATGAATCAACATGTAGGTGAATTAGAATCGAGAGAATATTACTGGGGAGACCTAAATCTTGTAATTTTTGCCACAGGTTGTCTCTATCGACCAAATCGAATGCCATTGACAAGTCAATGGCTGAGAGATACAAGGGTGGTGCTCCCCTTTTCCATGCATTATGCTGTAATGTAGATAACAAAAGGCCCCCTGCATCTGTCCCCAGCAGTCTCCTGAATGTAGGGCACTCAAGATCTTATTCTTTTCTGCCCAATCCTGCAATTCTCTCAACACAAGACTTGCAAAAATCTCTGCGTCTATGAAAGCCTCATCAATCAAAACAGGTTCATCCCTGTTCCTCTAAAACCAACCCTTCCCCATCCTTTCCCCTCTCTGTCTGGCCAGTCTCGCTTGGCCCTCCTCCTATCCCCACCTGTGAGGCCAAGAACCTCGGGGTCATCTTTGACTCCACACTTTCCATCTCCGCCCACATACAAATAAAATTTCATATCATATATATCATATCATGTACATCACTGCCACCCCCTGCATCACCATCTTGTGACTTTGGCTTCCCTGTGGGCATCATCTTTTTAATTTTCTCCACAAATTAGCTGGCAGCTCCAGGTGAGGTGAAGAATTGAACTTACCTGTCATGTTGAATCCGTAGCTAAGCGGGAAACAAAATAGAATACCTGATGTTATTGTCTCAAAGCATGCGCTTCACTCCAGTGAATGTCTCCCTAGATGCTTGGACCGCCTTTGAGAAATATAGGAAAATCTGAAGTTGGTCCCCGCCGTAAGTCAGTTCACCTTTTTAGTTTGCGACATTCTCAAAATTGCATTCCGAGAATTAAGGATTTGTGCAATAATAGGTTGTTGTTGGGGGCCTGGTATCAGTCTGACTGCATGGATCCTGTGACCGCATTGCACAACTTACATAGAGGAGTGCACCCTCTGGTCAGATACTGTTTTGCAGATTCTTTGGACAAATTCTACCATCCGTCCAGGTACCTGTGCTTCCTTTACCCCAACCAGGAATATATTGCTCCTCAGAGCACACCCTTCTAGATCTTCATTCTTTGGGGCTATGTTGTTCACGGTCTTCTCCATTGCTTTCATCTTGGAAGAGATTGTCGTCGATGAGTCGTCCAGCTCCGAGATCCATTTCTCAGTTTTGTCAAGTCTGGGACAATGTTCATGGAGTTGCTTGTGCTTCTTTGCTTGCTACTTTGCTGTTACTTTGCTTGTAAGAGCATCCAGCCTAGTGTCTAGATTACCTATGCTAGCTTTAAGGTGGCATAGAAGCTCCCTGACAACAGTGTCTGAGACCTCCGATTGTTCCACTGTGTCCCCCAAAGCCCTGATGGTGGGAGAATCATACCTGGATTTTTAGCCCGTTTCACAATCACTCCCCCATCAAAGGAAAGCTTACACTGACTCTTGTCTCCTTTGCCCATGTTATTGATGGTTCTGCTATTGCCTGCATTTACACGAGCCACCTTAACAATGGTGGACTCACTGGATGCTGATATAAACAAATGCCACTGGGCATGTGATCCACTATTTCAATTGCAGTCTGGGGATCACCACCCTCCTATGGGACAAGCCACACAATTTCACTGCTGATGTCCAGCCACGAGCGTGACTGATCGTGTGGAGTTTCTTCTTCCATCGTTCAGGACTTCCTCCACTTGCAGGCCTGCATTGCTTCAGATCAGGGCCACTGTTCAGCTGTTCTGCCGGTCCGTGCAGGACCCTACGATGCCTCAGGGGAGCATCCGGCACCTCACAGTGTCTTCCGCCGGATGGACACTGTTCCCCCCAACTGCGATCGGTCACCAGATCGATTCACGGGGCTCCATGCTCCATCGCATACACCACGCCACCGCTGCCAGGTGTATGGACCGATCGGGCCGAGGGCAGGTACATCCTACCTTTTACAGCACACTGTTGTGGAGCTCTTCGCTTCAGCCTCCCTCCAACACCGTGGGCGAGGGGCATGGGTGGACCAGCTCAGTCGCTGACGATACAAATATCAGGAGTGTCACGTGTGCCTACCCGTTGTCAGTGGAGCAAACCGGGGGTAGATCGAGCATCAAAATCTGCAAGATTGCGTCAGGATTACTGGCTGGTGAGCGGATCTCATTTTGGAGCCGCAATGTTGGATCGGAGTGAGTGGTAAAATGGCAATGTACCTAGATCAGCGAGTAGCATCTGCTACCACATGGCCCATGTCATACGTGACACTTTTCAAGCACACCTGAATTTCTACCAACAACACTTTGCCTTCTGGTACTTAAAGTTTCTAAATTCATATTTGATGCGTGGGCCACAAATCTCAAAGAGCAAACTGCTCTCAGATAAAAAATTTGATTGGCTGAAAATTTAACAAAAAGACATTACTTGGCAGTTCCAGTCAACAAGAGTGATAGACGATGCCCCCAGTGCTCTCATATCATAGGCATGCAGAACATGCGCAGGCAAATTTGGGCAGGCCGAATTGGCAGTCTAGCCTAATTTGGCTTTAATTAGGACTGTAGGATTTGGAGGGGAGGCCAGGTAAGCAGAGTAGCCTAACTTGGCTCTAATTGGGATTGTAGAATTTGGAGGGCAGGCCTTGGTTCTAAGTGTGACTGTAAAATGTGGAGTGTCGTCCGGCTAGGGAGTGTACCCTAATTTTGTTCTAATCGACACAGTAGGATTTGGAGGGCAGGCTTGGTAGGCAGCACAGCCTAACTTGCCTCTTAATCAGGACTGTAGGATTTAGGTGGCAGGCCAGGTAGACTGTGTAGCCTAACTTGCCTCTTAATCAGGACTGAAGGATTTGGAAAGCAGGCCAGTTAGAGGGCACAGCCTAACTTGGCTCTAATTGGGACTGTAAGATTTGGAGAGCTGGCCTGTTAGACAGCGAAAACGAGACCTTGGCCGTGAAGCCAGCGGTGTGGGCTGCACTCCCAAGAGCCACAATCTTGTGGTGTCAATTTTCTGTATTTGTACTCAGTAAACCATGTTATACCAGTTGTGTGTTTTTGTCAAGATTTCATAATTTATTCTTTAAGCTCAAGTTTCAAGACTTCAATTCAATGTTGTATACAGATGTATCAGATATATGGCCTATGCATTTCGGACTGACTTGTCCTTCTTCAGGGCCAGTAGTTGGTATTGTTAGTATACCATTATATAGTCTACACATCACATGTTAACATACCCATGAGATTTCGAGTGAATACAGTACAAATTCATCCATATACAAGTCCACATTGTGGTGTAGGTCCGTATTGTCCCATACAGACCATTCATTACGAAGTATTAGCAATCGCAATTAGTCATCATGTCAATCAGCAAATCAAACCATGTGTAATGTATCATGATATATGCAACAGACACATTAAGATTTGCAGCAATTTTCACATTATGTACATACGTGGTAAGGTGGTAGCAGATTGTGGTATTGAGGTGTACCGTAAAGTGCAAAAAATGAAAAGAGGGAAAACCAGTAAGTGATACGTTTTCGTGTTTTCACATAAAAACTTGGTTAGTAGATGTAATGAAATGACAGACCTGATACTAATCGTGTAGACGGAAAATCTGTGTGTACGATAGTAGAAGAATAAAGGTCAGAGTTGGGCAGAATCCCTTCTAGGTGAAGGACTAACTATGTGCTGAGATACAATTCTTACCCGCTTATATGCATAGGCCATATATCTGATACATCTGCATACAGTGAATTGAAGTCTTGAAACTTGAGCTTAAAGAATAAATTGTGAAATCTTGACAAAAACACACAACTGGTTTAACATGGTTTACTGAGTACAAATACAGAAAATTGATACCACAAGATTGTGGCTCTTGGGAGTGCAGCCCACACCGCTGGCTTCACGGCCAAGGTCTCGTTTTCGCTTCTATTTTGTGCCATTTCACGGAGGCACCTCATTAGTGGTTTTGCACCCCATAAAATATCATCAAGATATTCTAACTTGACAAATAAAGATTGAACAGCTAGGTTGTGTGCACGCTCACCTCTCCTTAGGCCAGTTAGACAGCACAGCCTAACTTGCCTCTAATCATGAATGAAGGATTTGGAAGGCAGGCCAGTTAGACAGCACAGCCTAACTTGGCTCTAATTGAGACTGTAAGATTTGGAGTGCAGGCCGGTTATGCAATGCAGTCTAACTTTGCTCCAAATGTGACCGCAGAAATTGGATCCTCCGTATTTATTTGATTTGTGTATTCACCATCGGCAGATCGGAATCGCTTCAGGGAGTACATGTGAACATGGCAAAAGTAGAGAAAGCGGCTATTAGATTTTTTGCAAGATACCAATTTGAGGGAACCCTGCTGTGGTGTGGAATACATTATCCACTGTCTCCGCATGCATGCTTGATGCCGGATCCTCGCTAAGCCGCGGTCCATACTGACAGAGCGTCCTGCAGCGCCAGGAAGAGTTGAAGACGGCGGGATTGCTTCTCCTGCGTTGAACTTCCGGTCAGCAGGGCAACGAGAGTAGAGTAGGCCGCAGTCCAAAAGCGAAGCATCAGGGGCTCTCCAAGTGTCCTCTGAGGCCTATGGTTGCGCGGGCACACCCTTTCCTCACAAGAGGACCCCAATTACATAACCACACGGACTTCCCAGAACTTGACTGAATGAACTACACAAGGAGGTCACTGGTTTGTTTGTCCAAGTCTTTCCCATTTGTAGGGGCGTGTTTTAAACCAAAATGTCCACAGCAAATGTACTAGAACACAGCGAGTGCTTAACCAGAAGTGACGGGGATTCTCTAAACTTCCCCCGAAGCAGGTGGGACCACTCGCGCCGCACCTGCTGTTTCCAGCCTGCGAAGGCACATTCCGAACATGACACAAATGGCCGATGACAGGAGCCTTATGTGGAAAAAGCTGTTGTATTTCAAGCTTGCAAATGGCACAGTCTGCTGTTTCCCAGGTGCCTCTTCACCCACAACTATGTTAATTGGTTCTCTGCATTCCACACATGGCTCAAGTGCAACCATTGGGCTCAGTAACATGAAGCTGCCGCCTAACAGGAGTATGATCGCCCGGGTGGGCCGGCTCAGCCCTTTGTCCTCCAGCGCTCCATAAAATGAGCTCCATGAGGGGGTAATACTAATGGCACTGATTATTACAGCACACAGAAGCTGATCGCCATGAATCAATATGTAAACAACCGAATTATAATAACTCAATTGCACCCCTCCCGAATCATTGGGGAAGGCCTGCCCCTGTGCTCGGCTTTCATTTCCCACTAATTGCATTCTGGAAGTTGTAGTCTGGGGTCATTTCAATTGAATGAAACATGGTACAGTAAAACTGCAGTTAAAGCAAAGCGGCGGCCTGGAGTAGGGTGTCAACGGTGACATGGGGCCATCTGGTAACGTGTGCGACTGTTTGCTTAAAGGTCTGACATCTGCTCAGTAGGGCACCTTGGCCCGGCAGAGCCCCGTGTCTAGGGCAGATCACCAATAGGAACTCTGGGCTTAGCCTGCGGCCCTCTTTAGGAGCAGTAATGTCAAATGAAACTCAGGGCAGGAGGTTGCACAGGAGTGGTATAGTCAGGTGATTCCTAGAGGAGTGTGGGACTGGCTGGAGGAGGGGCTAGGGGGAGGGTCTATCCTCCAGGATGCCACAGGCACTCAGAAAGTCCACACCAGGATGCAAAAGCTGAGGGGAAAGCAAGTTCAGAGTATTGCACTCAACAGGTTAGTCCACCCTCATGCAAGTATGTCCTGGGTGCCCCTTAGCCGTCCACCAGTAGGAGAGCGCGTGCAGGCGTCGCGAGGCAGGGGTGGGATTACTCTTTTCCATATCCAAATTCTAACCCCAGTGTGATGTTCAGGGAACACGAACAAAGACCTGTAGGAGCGCACTGTGGAGTGTGGGCACCGCAGGCTGGGAGGGGACCTGGGATAAACTGTTCCTGTGTGTTCTTCTCCCCATTTCCTTTTAAATAACAGGTTCTTTGGGACCTCTGGAGTTTGGGGGGCATTGCAAACCCTTGGGTGTACTTGATACATATTCTACTGCAGTGGCTGGGCCTTGATTTGTTCTGGCTTTTCAGTGTCTAAGTGCAGTTGGGAGACTGCATGCTAGTAGCATGTGGTCTATTATGTTATGATATGTTATGCTATATGTTATGTTAGTAGGCTTTTATACTTCTCCAAATCGTACAAATATGATTCCGCTGGCAAGCAAGTAAGCATGTCCAGTAAGGCAGCTTTTGGTGCAAATGGGGGGTGGAGGGGGTGGGTTAATAGGGCACAAGCAGAAGTTTCTGGGCGCACTGGACACCAGGGGGAGTTCGGGGGATGGGGGGTGGCCCCCCATAATCCCACCGGCTCTGCCAGTGAGAGTGTCTATTACCCCCACATCCCTCTTCGTAGTCTTTACTTTCATGAAGGGGTTTCGCCTTGGCATCTGCAGTCCTAGGCACATTTTTCTTTTTTTTTCTCACCTCCCTTCCGGGGTATAAAGGGGTCATCTTTACCCACAATCTTTCAGTTTTCTTTTCAGCCTTTCCGGGTAAATTGGCAGGCATCTACTCCCGAGACATGCCAGGTCACACTCTAATGCTCCTACATGGCCTCCGTTTGAGGATCAGGGAGTCATTCAACATCTGCACAGGTGAGTAGGGGTTGCAGTAGTACAGCAGTAAAGCGGTCCACTATCTGCGGGTTCTGGGGTGCAGTGTCAGGGCTTTAAGTGGGCTGGGGCTAGCCAGAGGCCGAGCCCCGCCAGTCTCAGAATTATAGTTTTGGAGGCGGGGCGCTGCCGGGACTCACTAATGGTGGTGCTGGCACCTGCAAAGCATCCCTTTAATCCAGAGATGCCTGGGGCCAGTGCCAGGATTATAGACCAAAAGGTGAGGCAGCTGGAAGCCAAGGACATTTTTTCTAAAGCCTGAAACTCCTGCTCATTCGCCGGAGCTTCATGCGTTAGGAAAAAATGCCTTGGCTTCCTTCATCCTCACCTTTTCATTATTAATGGTGCGGCTGCCCCTCGTCAAATGCCTGGTGAAGGGCAGCGTCACCATTATGGCTGAAAACATGTGGTTGCTAGCCCGTGCCAGGCATCTCTTTCACTAATAAATGCAGAGATCTTACCTAAGGGTGCTGATCTCTACAAAGGGCTGTCTGACAGGATTGTCTGTAGTCCATTAAGCCAGGGCTCATCACGGGGGGGGGGGGGAGTGTTTGGGGGTGGTGGGGATTCCTGGTTCCATGTGAAAGTCGCCAGGTAGGTGATTTTTTTTTCCTGACCCCTAAAATACTTTCCCCCAATATTCTAGAACGGGTATCATTTTATATCATAAACCTCAATCATAGAATATTTGAGGAAAGTGTTTGATTTTACTGATGGTGCATTTTTGGGAAATGTCGCCCCCTGCCAGCCATTTCCCAGGCGACTTTATCACTGCACACCGTATTCCCCAGTATCCTAAACCAAAACATGTTGTTCAAGGTGTATGAACAACATCAGGCATTGCTCTTTTTGTCTGCACCTCACACAAGAAAGGAAGCTGCTAGGTGCTCCCCGTCAGGTTATACATTATTTAATCGAAAGAAATGACCTTGTGGTAATTTCCTTCGCCGAAATTACACTGTGACTTTTTCTTTGTTTTCTTTTACTGTGGGGGTTCCTCCATATACCGCCCCAGCTACCCATCCTCCACTCACCCCTTTCCCCATACCCTCTCAAGGTATATATACCCTTTTGTATTGCCGAAAGGTCATTTGGCAAACTAAATTACCATGATATAATTTACTTTGACGAAACAACTGTGCATGCCTCATTAATCGCATGTCTGATCAGCGGATGTTTGCTTTTTTAAAATTGCAACCTGGTTGCCATTTCGTCTCCTCCCTGCTTGTACTCCATCCAGCCCGACAAGAGTGTGGCCTTGTATCCAGATTCCCAAATGCCTTCTTAAGGTTATCAGGTGACTCCATGTCACTGGAGGCACTCTGCCCCAATAAGGGATGTCATTTCACCAAAATCCCAGGGGTAGCGGAAGTGACGCACCTTGACCTCCATGACATTGCAGGAAGTGGTGTAATTTGACCCCACCTGCAAGTAACATTACACAATTTGTATTTATTTTTGAGCGGGGTAAAAGAGAGACCCCTAGCGACCTACAAATGATGTCCCTGCAGGAAGACACAGTATTTATACAAACATCTCACTGTTCTCAGAAGCACGCTAGTCCTTGAAAGAAAATGGGTAGATTTCAATGTTTGCAAAAAATCCCCCAGATTAACAGAATTCCTCAGCACATTTGCACCTAGAAGAAATCCCATGCTTTATTTTAACATTAGAATGCCCTCAGCGTGATTATGCCTGAAGAGAATGGCTTTGCAAACTCATGGACATTCCTGTACTTGTTCCAAGCATTTCATTGCAGGAGCCTAAGGATCTTACATCTTTGGGCCTCATTCCGAGCATGGAGGTAGTCTTGGCGCTATGTGCGCCATGACTACCTCCCATACCGGTACCGTGTTCGGTTTGGTGAGATGGGGACGTACCGGTCCAGTCCGACCTTGGCCGGACCGGTAAGTCCCCATTCACCAAACCATTCCCCATTCCCATTTGGGCCCCCATAGGGCTCAATGGGAAGGGGGAAGTAGCTAATAACGGTACCGCAATTTGTGGTACCGATATTGGCTCTGATTTCCCTTTGCGGGTCCCGTCCTTAATGCCTGGTAAAACCAGGCGTTAAGAAAGGGACCCGCTAAGGGAATTCGTAGTAGGGCGCAAAGGGATTACCGGCACCTATGTCCTTAACGGTGCCCGGTATCCCTTTGCGTCCACCTCGGAATGAGGCCCAAATTATATGTGTTGGACTACAACTTCCGACAGACTTAGCCAGCATAGTCAATGATGAGTGATCATGGGAGTCATAGTCCAACACATCTGGAGAGCCACAGGTTGCAGTCCCCCGCTGCTGTTTTATGGGGCGTTTGGTATGATCTTTGCTCAATGTCACACTAAATTCTGGAGAGATTTGCATGTTGTTCATGTTCTCTTTTCTACTTTAAGGAGATATTTGCACATAGTGCTAATTGCTTACCACGTATTGTGCACTGCTCCATTACATTAGGTACTTCACACAAGTGCTGACGTTATAATTAAGAAATGGTTAATAATCATGAATTTGAGTTTTAACATGCAAATAATTCTTATTGAATTTTTAGTTGTTAGTGGTGTATATTTGTTATGCGTGTGTGGGCTGCAATGACTATTTGTTTTGATCTTTTTTTTAGTGTGTGAAAGCATTTAGTAACCATAACGTTGCACAATGCGAAAACGAGCTAATTTAGTTGCAGTCTTTCTCATGACATGGGGCTAATCTCTTCTCAGCCGAGTGGCCGCTAATTCCATGGACAAGGACTCACATCTGAAACACTGTCAGTTGGGGTGCCACCCATTGTTCTAAGGAAATTCATGCATAGTAGATGACTCTGCTAGCCGTGAAACACTGACAGCACCTTGTGCTGGCGCCTTTCTGCGGGCAGTAAAAAAAGCTGCAGAAGCTGGTAATGTTGATCAAGGCCTGGTGATTCAGGTCAAGGGGGCACTTGGAGGAGAAGCAGGAGTTTAATCAGGGAGGGAAGGGGAGGCGAATCACTGTGGTTGAGGAGTCACTGGAAATAATGTATATAGTGGCCCCACATTACACATTTTCAGCAAGCCCAACCCTTTTCCTATGAGAAAGGTAAATAAAATAGGTTACCACACAAAAGGGGGCCAGGGTGTGAGACTTATCCTTGGTCTCAAGCCCAGGGACCGTATCTCTCAGCCCTGAAATCTCTCCATTGGAACCTGGTGGCTGCAAGGATCAAGTTCAAGGCCCTCTGCATTGTTTACAAGACTTTCTGGGGCCAGGGCCTACACTACATCCAACGCTCTATTGCAAAATACCTTCCGTCTCGAGCCTTTCATTCAGCTTCCACCAACTCTCTATGGGTTAGACGCTTCTCCAGGCAGAGAGTGGGGGGTAGATCTCCCACCTCTGCAGGTGCCTCCCTCTGGAATGGCCTCCCTGTCCCTCTCAAACTTGAGCCAGACCACCTGAAGTTCCGGAACCAGCTCAAAACTTTCCTCTTCTTCTCTACTTTCTCTCTCTCCCTTCCCTGCTGACCTAACCAACCTAGCTGTCTGCTGTACTGACTTGTTGCTTGGCTACCCTCAGAGTCTCACTCGGTACCAGGCTCTTTCTTGATCTGTCACCCTTGCGCTGCCTCTGGGCCTACCACGCACTTAGGGACTGTAACTGTAACCCTACGGTCCCTTGTTCTCGTTGCACTGCCCTGGCTACACTTACTCAGAGCATTGCTGCTCTGTTTCCCCTCCCCTCTCCCTTGCACTTCCCCTCCTCCCTTTCCCCTTGCACTTCTCATTCTCGCAGTTCCACAATCTGAATGACACAAGGCGTAGTAAGATCGTTTGTATTGTCCTCCCTTTGTCTTCCCTCCCTTGTCTTGTCGCGCCTAGAAACACAAATGACTTATCATAGCATATCATATCATATGCCTACCGGGAAGTCTCCAGAGTTCCTTATAGGCCATTCCACCCTTGCACACAGACCCACTGGCATGATTACGGAAGAGGTAATAACGGCATCAGGCTGATGGCAGATTATCAGCAAAGCCTATTTTCACCTCCACCAAAAGGTAGCTGTAAAAATGTTAAAACAGCATAACAAAAAAAAAATGTGTACTGTACAGAAGGCACTCACAGGTCCATCGTTTCAATCCAGTAAACAGCGTCTTTTTTGGAGCCTAACAAATACTTAGAGGTGCCCTTCAGGCTTTGCTGTGCCCCAGTGGTAATTGACCAGTTTGTGAAGGACGTGCATTTAGACATCATAAATGTATTTTAGTGACCTGCGGGTGACATTCATGTATATACCAAGAGAGAAGCTCCTTTCACCTTTTACATGTTGGCACTGTTCTCAGGCAGTTACATTTCCTGAAATGATATGCTAAGGTGAATTGAACTTTGTACACACGGTAATGTTTTGACTTATGTTCTCATTCACCAGTGGTCCTACTGGGCACAGAAAAAGATCAGCAGAGTAATGCAATAACCCATACTGTAAAACAAATCTAAACCCATATGGCCTTTTCCAATATCTTCAGACAATTTGTATGTGACGTTTTGTCTTTCACAGCTCCACTCACATCCTTCACACAGAAAGTGGTTCCTTATCTCTGCTCTCCCTAAGTACAATCATCATTTCACAAATTAAAACCAACCTTTTCCATTGCTCCAGTGATACAATATCCTGTTTCTGCATGTATTTATTTATTTGTTTGTTTATTTATTTATTTATTTATGTATTTATTGTGCAGTTGTAAGGTGCTTATACATCAAGTAAATTGTGTTTCAAGCGCCCACAGGGCAGCAAGGAGGGAACATGGGAAAGAAGAGCAAATATAACAATGAAAGTTAGAGGTGGACCTATTAGGCCTTGTGAGCATTCAGGACGTGCAAGTGCAGAGCGAGAGAAGGGGTGAGGAAGTGGGAGTAAGTGCTAGGTGTACCAAAGAGGGAAGTGCTAGGGAGTAAACAGCTGTTAAGTGAATTGGTGAGAGTGGTCAGCTGCCAATACATTAGTAAGTGCAGGCCTATGGTGGCATAGGTCAGTGGGTGCCAAGGCAAGTGCTGAGAGCGGACAGAGGCTGAAGGTGATTGGGGCTGGGAGACCAGAATTTAGGAGGACACATGAGGGCCCTGGTCACCAATCTCAGCAACTGTGGGGCTTAGCAGAGGGGGGAGGAAGGGAAGGAGGAGGTATTGTGGAGCTTCTGGAATGTAAATAGCATGGTCCCTGGCTCCGAACAGCCTTACGGATGATGCAGAGGGATTTGAATATGATCCTTGCAGCAACCGGGAGCCAGTGGAGAGATTTTAAAGCTGGAGAGATGCAGTCTCTAGGCTTGAGGTCAAGAATAAGTATCACATCCCTATTCTGGATTATCTGGAGGGGCCGTAGAGAAGAGGGTATATTAAGGAAAAGGCTATTGCAGTAGTCTAGCCTAGAAAGATCCTGAGCTCTAGAGACATTGAGCTTCTGGGGGAAAGCGAGGAAGGGAAGAATTCCTTTGAGGAGGTGGAGTTGAAAGTGGGCCTTCTTGGTAAGCTCCTGAATGTGAGGAGGAAGGAAAGAGAGGAGTCAAAGATGACTCCAAGGTTTCATGGAGTGGACAACTCTGGTGAACTCATCAGGTGTGCTAGGAGAGAAGGAGGAGAGATAGGCAGAGGGGGATGGGAGGCCATAGGGGTCAGGGTGGTGGGGGAAGGGGTGGGGGAGAGGGACGAAAGGGTGCTCAGGATGTCCTGAGTTTTTGCAGTGAAGTGTGTGGCCATTGTGTTGCTGAGGGCCTTGGAGGGAAGAGGTGAGGAAGAGACTACTGAAGGGTTTGCTAGTCCCATGCAGATTTTGAAGTGTTCAGCCTTGTTGTTGGATGCACCAGAGACTCAAGCTCTGCACTTGAGTTTCGAGGCTGCAAGTTCACAGTAGTACCAGGTGTTATGCTTGGAACCATGTTTCAGGTGGATCCTCATGACTGGGAAAGAATGTCAAGGTATTAGTGATGGCATGACGGAGGTTGCTGATAGCAGAGTCAGAGGTAGAGTCTGTAGTGGGGAGAGAGGGGAGTGAAGATAGATGCAAAGGCAGTAGCTGACACTCGTTTCATCAGACGGATGTTTGTGAATGACGTTGGCAGGCCTGGTGCGGTCAGAGGGCTGAGAGGACCCAGGTGAGAAGAGAGGAGAGGATGGTCTGACCAGGAGAGTCGGGTGATCAGTGGGGGGGAAAGTGAAAGATCAGTGTGGATGAAGACATCAATAGTGTGTCCAGCCGAGTGTGTAGGACAAGAAGGGAAAATGCAGATGGAGAGGGAGATGCAGAGGTCACGGAAGAGAGTGGATACCGTGATTGAGGAGTCAAGGTGGATGTTGAAGTCACCCACGAGAAGAAGGTTAGAGGGGAAGTCAGCCCATTCAGAGAGGAACAGGGTGGTAGAGCCAGGTGGCCTGTAGATAGTGACAATGGTTAGAGAGGAGGTGGGAAAGATGACCAGCTTACAAACCAGGCCCTCGAAATAAGAGTAAGGCTGGGTGGGTATGAGGGAAGAAGGTACCCACTCAGGGAAGAACAGAGCAACCCCACCACCAGCATGGTTAGGGTGTGGCTTGGAGATGATCTTATAGCCATCAGGGAGAAGGGAGTCAAAAGCAGTGACTGAGCTGGCATTGAACCACGTCTCTGTAAGAACAAGGATGTTAATTTTAATGTTAAAGGATATTAGTGCCGCACACTATTACCACTGGAATGGTCCCCTGGCGCTCTGGCGGGGATCTTGAGGTCTGGGGCAGCAGTCAGAGGGCTGAACACATCCCACGGTGGGTGCTTAAGTTGTGATGTCATAGGCCATGGTCTGGACGGGAATCAGCGGAAGGGATTGTCCCATTTTCCCTCTTCAGTCCCCCCTCTGGATGACTTGTTGACCACAAAATGATCCACTCTTTTATCTCCTCTTACTCACCATACCTTTGTTATTCCTGCCAGATGTCCGTATCGGTCCACGTGATCTTCAAATGACCAATACATATACACACATCCACTACCGGGCTTGCAATAAACCCATTCTCCAACATAGCTCTTCGGGTTTCGTGGATTCTCAACTTTTATCGATGGCGGGTACAAATCAGCTTCCACTATCTGTTGTCGCAGTCTCTTGCATTCCTTGATGATTACATCTGCGTGTTTGTTGTCTTCAGCGGGCATTAGCACGTGCATGCCTATCATTTCCTCTGCAGTACGTTTAAACCTTGCCATCCATAGCTTTATCCCCATCAGTGAAGCCATTCTCAGGATCATGCATCCGACAGCCATGGCCATCCGACAGCCATGATGGCATCCACGACCAGATATACGAAAACCAGCTACCATCCTTCTTTTCTCCCTTTGCTTCTTCTTCCATCTTGGCATGTATCTTGACCAGCTGGGATATTGCTGCAGATAGGGTGCCGTTTTCATCGCCGTTTGCAGCAATGAATGTGTAGCACAAACTTCCAATTTGTGCACAAACACCTCCTTCCATTGCTGTTTGAAGGTCTAGCACATACCTATTCTGTAGGGCCACCATCCTTATTGCCCTCAGTTCCTCTTTGATTGCGTTGAATCCGTTAACGGTGGAGTTAATCGTCATCATTAGCTCCCATCTTGTTATCTGTAGCCATTTTGCATTCGCATACGCCTGCACTCCTGGATGTATCACAGAGGAAAAGAACATTGCCGCTCTGCTAAATAGTCTGTGTGCTGGTGGAATCTCACTCAGTGCTGTTTCTGACCTTCCCCACAGGTAATTTCCAGTCAGTGGTTCTCCTTGTCTTTTTACTCTGGATACTTTATTCTCTGTAGTAATGTCACTCCTTGAGGCACTTCCTGCTTTTTCCAGGGACCTTCTCTTCCTTTTGTTTCCTTTGTCCATCTTATGGAAATTCTACAGATTGATATGTTTTTGCGGTACTACGAGGGATGGTACGTTGACGTGTACCATGGTACATACTCCATTCCATGACTGTGGTAGGCTGTTATAAGCTTTTGTTCCACAGGCCCATCAGTACGGCTGTTCCTGCTCCCCCCTCAGGAATCTTTATTGTTCTTTTACATCCTTTGTTTACTCCAACATCAACCTCACCATCGTGCTGGTAACAAAGTGTAGGTGCTGTAACGGGTATTATTGTTAGGGGTTCCTCCTCTTTGTCCAACCATGTTAGCAGCGCTGCACTCTTTGGCCATTCCTTGTAGCACTTGTCGTTTTCCTCTTGTACTGTCATCACTGATGATTTTGCTGATGTCACCACCTTGCTTCCTTCTACAGCATCCACCCATCCGTTCTTCGTATATACTTTGCCATACACTAGTATTAGTGGTCCCTCCCAGCACCCTGGTTCACCTCCAACCTCTCTTGCATTCCATTTGCATGGCAGGTAGTTTAAGGTGACCTCTTTTGTGTCTCCTTTGTCGGGTCCGTCAGTTATGTATTGAAGTCCTTCGGTCAGCTGCCAAGAATTGTCATAAATTGGTAGTGTCTTGATGAAGTTGTCTTCATAGGGATATGTTGACCTTTACTTCCATCTTAGTGTTGCCTCTTTACCTTGAAATCGCCCTCGTGTTTGAAATAATGCTAAATATAAAAGGCATTCTGCTGTTGCGGCTGTACTTCAGTAGCCACAAATGTTCTTGAGGCGCTCATGGTGTATGGGATCAGTGAGCACACATATCAGTTGTCCTTTATCGTGTCCTTACCAATTTTGAACATGTGCTTATACCACATGTTGTTGGAGACGTGTGCGGATTCTGTAAGATATGTGTCCACCCCATGTACATCTATAGAAACACTACGTTTACCTCTTTTTACGTTGGGTCCTGTGTTACTTGTACCACCTGACACAGTACTCCTTGCAGCCGTGGTAGGGGAAATGTGAGTATTGGGACTTGCACTCACATGAAAATCATAGTAGGCCTGCCAGACCGGCAGTTATCAGACCAGTGGTGAAAAATATCCCCAAAATCTTTATTACAGTTGCTATTACCACTGGCATTTTTATTTTACCTGTGCTGCTGTCCTGCAGCTACTTTACTTTAGATGATATATGTGTCCACCTGAAAATCTCTAAAAAGTTGGGTTATTTCTGTTAGTGTCTGTTATTCAAGCCCTGCGTATTAAGTGGTCGTTCAATGCCTAAGCGAAAAGCTCCTCCCACGCCTTTCTCACCATCCTATCTCTCAAGGCAGGTAATGCTGCATGGAGGTGTTGAAATGATTGTACTATTAGCATGAGAAACGCGGTATAATAGATGTGTATTCTCCTGGGCCTTAAGTACTTTGGCCTTTTTATAATGTAAACAAATTGGTGTGACAGTGCTTCTGGGATATCGTCTGTGGGTAGCATTTGCCCCTGGGCAGTGGCGTATGTTCGTTATGAGATATTTGCATACAATGATAACAATGCGCGATACCTGCATGTGCAAGAGAAAAAAAAGAAGAGAGCATGCACGTGTTTACACATTGTGGTGTATATTACAGATCTCTTTGACAATGTTTTTCTTTTGCTGTTGGTTGGTGCTTTTCAGTTAAACTTATTTTCCCAGTTCTATTGGCAGTTTCCTAATTAAAATAATTTTATTGTTCTGATGTGGGGGCATACTTGGTCTGGGACCTCGTAACCATGGGGTGGGCTATGGGTGGTTGGTCGTTTGTGTCTTTTGGGGTATCTGGCACTTGTGCTGTGTTGTTGTTGTTAGTCATCGTTGCTGAAGCGTTGGCCATGTCACTGTATAGATGCTCTGAACTGTGGTAAACTAGGGTGCTTTTTCTCCCCTCGCAGGATTCTCAAACTTAGGTGGCCCGGTACCTAATACGCTTTACTGTTTGCTCTGAACTGTGGTAAACTAGGGTGCTTTTTCTCCCCTCGCAGGATTCTCAAACTTAGGTGGCCCGGTACCTAATACGCTTTACTGTTTGCTCTGAACTGTGGTAAACTAGGGTGCTTTTCTCCCCTCGCAGGATTCTCAAACTTAGGTGGCCCGGTTACCTAATACGCTTTACTGTTTGTTTGCTCTAATTGTGGTAACTTGTGCTTGCCGCTCACTTCCTGTCTGCGTGCTCTCGTTTCGTCTGCCCCCCCCCCCTCTCCCCTCCCTTCTACTCCATGGTGCTCTCTGTCTCGCCTATCTTCTCTAACTGCTTCTCCATTGACTATCCTGCTCTCCTCACTAAATCTGGTAGGAAAAAGTTTAAAAAGGACATCCTGGTCTCCAACCCAGGCCTCCCTATCGCTGACACCTACACTAATGCCTGCTCTAAGGAAACTCTCACTGACATCCTCTTTTTTGTGCCTTCGCCTGACCTATGGACCCTTCATATGGTCTCTGTGCTCTCTCCTTTCTCCTCCTCTCCCATTAATGGTGGCACCCGTTGGGATGTCCTCTTGGCCCCCTTCCGCTCCTCTAAGGCCATCATTAATGTCTACGCTAATGGGACCGTCTTGGTCCAAGGCCCTCAGGCCAACCTTCACCTCTTCGATAGACGCTTCCCACACCTCATCAACTTCCTCTCCTCTCCTGCTGTCCCCCCTCCTCTATCCTTGGCTACCTTGCCTCTACCCTCCCTCCCTGCCCCCTCTCGTGCTCCTTCTTCACCTCCTTCTTCAATACCTCCGCAGGGCGTACCTCTGATCTGTACCCCTCCCCGGAAGTTCTTCAAGGATGGTAGCCTTCTCCACATTGCCACTCTTAACACTCGCTCTGCCATCAAGCACTCCTCCGATATCTGTCACCTTCTTGAGGAACTGGACCTCGACGTCCTTTGTCTCACTGAGACATGGTTCACAGCCAGCTCTGCCACCAGCTTTGACACACTCCTACCTGACGGTTACAAGATCCTCTCCATGCCCAGGCCTAACCGTGCAGGGGGTGGTGTTGCCCTTATCTTCCCTGAGTGGATTCCTGCCACTGTCACTCCTACGCAGACCTACTCCTCTTTTGAATGTCTTGTCTGCCGACTCTCTCTCTCTCCTAGCCATTCCCTTACCGTGGCTACTATCTATCGGCCACCTGGTCAAATTTCCTCCTTCCTCTCTGAGTGGGCTGACCTCTCCTCCTCACTCCTGTCTTCAACCACTCAACTCCTCTTTCTTGGCGACTTCAACATCCACCTTGATGCCTCCAGTCCCCCCTCTGGTCTCTTTCGTGACCTCTGCGACTCTCTCTCACTCTCTATTCTCCCATCTGGGCCTACTCACTCTGCTGGGCACACTCTTGATGCTCTGATCTCTTCTGACCTTCCCCTCTCCGTCCCTCTCTCCACTCCTCTCTCCTAGAGGGATCACTTTCTCCTATCCTCCCACCTCACCCTCCCTACCCCACAGGCAAAGCCACCCTCTTCACTGCCACCCACCTTCTCGGTCATCCGACCCATGAAGCGTGTGTCAGTTGAGGCTTTCGCTGCTACCTTGTCGCCCCCCCCCGCCCCTTCGGCTGACTCCCACCCTGACACAGCCCTCTCCATGCTCCACTCTGCTATATCTGTTACTCTTGATATCCTTGCCCCCGTCATGAGAATCCGCCTGAAGCCCAAAGCCAAATGTAACTCCTGGTATGACTCGGATCTCGTCACCCTAAAACGCAAGTGCAGGGTTGCCGAGAGGAAATGGCGTGCATCATGTTCATCCTCTGACAAACTGGCCTGCCGCCTGCTCCAAAGGCAGTACCGGCTCTCCGTTCTCACCAAGAAGAGAGCCCTTATCCAAGCTCGCATCTCTGCGGCATCAAACAACTCTGCCGAACTCTTTAAAATCTGCAAGGAGCTGGCCAACCCTGTTGCAGTCTCTACCTCTCCTGTCCCCTCCCAGGCCCTCTGCACTGCACTGGCCTCTCACTTCATCTCAAAAACTCAGGACATCCTGTCCTCGCTCTCCTCCTTTCACCTCCCTCCCTCCCTTCCCGGCTCTTCCTCTGGCCCTTCTGCAGTCACCCCTCCTCCCTCTTTCTCTGCCTTTCCACCTTTCTCTGCTGACGAGGTTTCCAGACAAGTCCGATCAATGAAAGTCTCGTCTAAACAGGTTCACCCCTGTTCCTCCAAAACTATCAAGGACCACATCGACTCCCTGGCTCCTGCCCTGGCTGACTTTTGCAACCACTCCTTCGCCTCTGGAGTCTTCCCTTCCCCCCTCAAGCACTCCCTTGTGCACCCTCTTCTCAAGAAACCCTCTTCCGACCCCTCCTGCCCGGCTAACTATCGCCCTATATCCATCACTCCCTTCCTGGGCAAGCTCCTGGAGAAACTGGCCATCTCCCAGCTTAACCTCCATGCTGAATCTTTTGGTAGTCTTCATGACCATCAATCTGGCTTCAGAGCTGCCAGAAGCACGGAAACTGCTCTCCTGAACATCCGTGAAGACCTGCTCTTGAACCTCGACTCCAACACTCCGTGTGTTCTCATTCTGCTCGATCTCTCCTCTGCCTTTGACACTGTCAACCATGCCATCCTGCTCAACCGTCTCCGGGAAAACCTGGGTATCACTGGTCAGGCTCTGGCGTGGCTGACCTCTTTCCTTTCAAATCGACCCTCCCAGGTCCAACTGGGGTCCTTCCTCTCCGACATCTTTTTCTCCACCTGTGGTGTCCCCCAGGGATCTAATCTCTCTCCCTGGCTGTTCAACCAGTATCTGGCACTCCTTGCCCACCGCATCGCCGCTCTCTGCCCTAATTTCCAGTGCTATGCGGACGATACCCAGCTCATTTTCAGGCTACCCTCAGCCTCCCCCTCTCCTTCCCTCATCTCTGACTGTCTGTCTGCTATCCAAGAATGGTGTGCCGCCAATGACCTCTGCCTTAATGCCAGTAAGACTGAGATTCTACTCATCGGTACTCCCACTCCCTCCTTCCCTGCAGCTCTCTGGCCTGCCTCCCTTGGCCCCCTCCCTGCTCCTACCTGCAAGGCAAAAAACCTTGGGGTCATCTTCGACTCCCCACTCTCCTTCTCTCCTCATATTTCTGACGTCGCCAAGAGGTCACACTACCAGCTGCACCTCCTCAGAGGTATTCTTCCCTTCCTCTCCTTCCCCCAGAAGCTCACTGTCTCCCGAGCCCTGGTTCTCTCGAAGCTGGATTACTGTAACAGCCTCTATCTTAATCTGCCTGCCTCCACTCTCCGCCCTCTGCAACTCATCCAGAACAGAACTGCGAGACTTGTCCTTGGCCTCAAGCCCAGGGATCGTATCTCTCCAGGACTGAAATCTCTACACTGGCTCCCAGTGGCTGCGAGGATAAAGTTCAAAACCCTCTGCATTGTCCACAAGGCCTTCTGGGGCCTGGGTCCTAAATACCTTCAACTCTCTCTTCCCAAATATCTTCCTTCCCGAGCCCTTCGCTCATCCGCCTCCAACTACCTCAGGGTCAGCCGCTTCTCGAAGCAACGAGCTGGGGGTAGATCTCTCTCCGCGGCAGGGGCCTCCCTCTGGAACAGCCTTCCTGCCTCCCTGAAACTCGAGGAGAACCATCTCCGGTTCCGGAAGCACCTCAAAACCTTCCTCTTTGCTTCTGCTTTCTCTCTCCCTCTCCCCTGCTGAACAGCTAATTTTCTTCACTGAAACTGCACTGATCCTGCAACTGGACCTCTCTAAACGGCCTCGGCCCTGGGCCCAGCCACTCTCCACTTGCACTGATGCCCTGGAACCCCTCTGCACTGCGGGACTGTCTCTGTATCCCTACAGCCCCCCCCTTCCCCAGCACTTGTTCTGCACTTACCTTGCACTTGCCACCAGCTGGCCCTATTTATTTATTACTTTACGCCACTTACCTTGTACTGCACTTCCCCCCCTCCCCTTCCCCTTGCACTTTTCCCCCTCCCCCACCCCTGCACCTGCGCGATCTGAATGACACCTGGCCTAGTAGGATCGTTTTCTGTCTCCCCTTGTTCCTCCCCTCCCTGCCTCGTCGCGCCTTGAAACACCTGTGTATAGGCGCGTTACAAATACCATATCATATCATATCATGGGGGCAGGTCTGTGCTTTGTAGAGCTTGATGTCGTGAATGTGTGTCCAAATGTCCTTATCGGACAATTTGACGGCCCTAGGGCCATTTAATGGAGTGTTTGGGGGCGTTCCACTTTCACCGATAGTTTTTAAGTAGTACCACGTCTCCTTCTTTCACTGTCCACTGTCCAGTCAGCTCCTGTTCCTCGTTGGTTGCTGTTTTTATGTTGGTTGTTCTCTGACCCGCCCTGCGTCCGTTGAATCTGTTGAGAGATAAAAGCAGGACTAGCAACCAGGGAAGACATACTCATGCATTTCTTCAACAAAAATAGCACTTGCTGTATTACAGTCACTCATAGCCCTTGATGGTGGTTTGAGGGGAAGGTGCATTTGGCGTTCGGTCACCACCTCATGTGGTGTGAGGTGGTGGTCCGAACCTGGTTTATTCCTCAATTCAAACAATGCTAGAGGAAGGCAATAGAGTCAGCTCTTTTTGATTGTTTGTTGTGTTTTTGCTATCACTTCTTTCAGGAGGACATTGAGGCGTTCATAGATGCCATTGGCTTGTGGGTGGTATGCTTGATCCCCAGAAGTGCAGTTACGTGCTGAAATAATTCATTGGCAAAGTGGGGACCGTTGTCTGACCTCAATACTTCCCAAACTCCCCACCTCGGAAAGACCTCCCTTACTAAAAATGTGGCTGTTCTAAATGCATCTGCATGAGAACACGGGCCGGCCTCAATCCTCCTTAAAAATGGGCATACTACTACATTCATATATCTATATCCTTGACATACGTTGATCATGTCGACGTAGTCAATGTGTAGGTGCAAAAAGGGTCCTTCAGGCCGGGGTATTATACCTTTGATCACTTGCATCGTGTGACCGGCCATGAATTGTTTGTTTGTTTGTTTGTTTATTATTTGTAATGCGCCAGAATACCCTAGGGTAACAAGGTGCAGCAGATACAGGAATTTGCGAAGCTTAGTTGCAGACAATAAAATATATACATGGCATATACCCAATAATAATAAAAGAAAAGCAAGGAGTATATACATATATACAGTTACCAATTGTGTGTACGGTATATCCAAGTGGCACGAGGGAGAAGCAGATCATGGCTCAGTATGGTTATACAACGGCTGCCTTCAGCCAAGACATCATCTTGGAATTTTTGACATATGAGGCAATTGCTAATGAAATTTGCAATGTGTGAGTTTAGCTCGGGGCAGAACCATGATTCTTTTATTCGTGCTGCAATTACTTCTTTTCCTGTATGAGTGGGGTGGTGTAGTTGGGCCAGGGCTATTTTCAGTAGGGCTAGCGGCATCACAACTTTTCCTGTATTATTCTGTCGCCATAGTGCATCTGTGGGGGACATGGTGCATCCTCTTTTAACCCACAGTTCCTTTTCTGCCATTGGGGCTGCCGCCTGAAGTTCCATAATCTGTATCTCTGGGATGTGTGTGTACCCATCTTTCATAATCATCTGTCTTACCCTCCCCTTATCTCTTTGTTTTTCTTGGAGGTTCCATGTCTCGCCAAAGTATGCAGCATATTTTGCATGTACGTCTGCTGTTTCATTAGCTCTTGATATTGGATGTTCTCCATTTGTGTGTGCCTGACACTTCACCAGGGCTACCTCTGCTGGATATGTTATTACTTCTATTAGTTCACCCAGGAGGAGAGCATGTTGCACTGGAGTACCATCTGCTCTCCTGAATCCTCTTCTTTGCCACTTTATTAATCCTGATTGTACAGTTGAGGTGACATATGCACTATCAGAGTATATTGTTACTCTTTTCCTGTTGCTTTCTTCTAAAGCTATGATCAGTGCCACCAACTCTGCTGCTTGTACTGAGTATTATTGGGGTAATCTAACACATTTGACTGGAACGTATGTCCAATCCTCCCTCAATCGTACTACAGCAGCTCCAGTTCTCCTCACACCATCACTTTGGTCAATTGTTGATGACCCATCAATTATCACACCTCACCCTCCTCTAGAGCATTTTCTTCTACTTTTCTAGTGGATGAGAAAAAATCAATTGCATGTGTACAGTCATGTACATATACTCCTTCGGCCACTTCCTCTGCTATGAACTGCGCTGGGTCGACATTGCTACACCTTACTATTTTCAATTCAGGTCAAGAGAGAATAATTGCATACCCTGTTGCTCTCTTAGTAGTCAGTGTGGATTTTGGTTTGTTTAATATCGCGAAGAGGGCGTGTTCCACGAATAGTGTGGTGGAGCATCCCATAGTAATGGATGATGATTTTTCTACTGCAAAAGCTGCTGCAGCCAAGTGTTGTTTGCACGGAAAGTGTCCCATCATTACTGGATCCAAATGGCTGCTGTAAAATGCTACTGGTTTGTGTCCCATGTTTGTCTTTTGTGTTAGCACTGCCTTCATTACTGCACCATCGCAATGTGAGAATATGTAGAACTTATCATCATCATAGTTAGGGGTATAGGGGTACCCAGAACTGGTGCCGTTGAAATGGCGTCCTTTAGTTCATTAAATGCATCAGCCATCTCTCTTGTCCATCCCAACTTTCTCACCCCCCTCTGTACCTCTTTGAGAGCCTCTAACAGGGGTCCTATGTATGTGCTGTAGTCGAAAACCCATGCTCTGCAATAGTTGCATAGACCAAGAAGTTGTTGTAGTTCCCTTATCATTTTTGGCTGTGGTGTGTTCTTTATTGCTTGTGCCCTTTGTGGTGCAATGTTCGTTCCCTTTTGTGAAATGATCTGCCTGATGTATAGTACTTGCTCCTGAAAGTACTGCAGTTTCTTCTTGTAAACCTTGTATCCTTTCTCAGCCAGCACTGTGAGCATTTTTACAGAGTCCCTCCTGCAATTTTCCTCAGTGGTGCTGCAGATGATGATATCATCCACATGTTGCAGCACCGTGATCTCCAGGTCAATGTTCCCTAGGTCCATTTGTATCACTCTGTTAAAGATGGATGGTGACCCTAAGGGTAGCCTAGTATGTTTCCATTTTGTGTTGCGGTATGTGAAACTTGTTAAGTCTTGTGAGTCAGGGTGCAGTGGTATTGAGAAGAACACATTTTTGAGGTCGATCCCGGTGAACCGTGATGCCTCTGCTGGTATTCCGCACAGTATCGTGGCAGGGTTAGCTGCTATCGGGTACTCTGCCTCCACAATGTGGTTAAGAGGTCTTAAATCTTGTATGAAATGCTAAGACCGTCCCTTCGCCTTGCGCACTGGGTATACTGCGGTGTTGCATGGTGATTCTGATGGTACCAATATTCCTCTTTCCACTAGGGCACTTATTATTTCGTAAATCCCTTCATCAGCTTCTTTGGACAGTGGGTACTGCTTCACCCTGGGCAGCATTGCTCCCTTTTGTAGCTTTATTTTTACCCCTCCAATGATTTTTATGCATCCCACATCATAGGTACTACTAGTCCATAGTGAGGCGGGCACAGCTGCGAAGTCTTGTGTGGGGACGAGCGCCTCCAGTGCCATTGCCATTTTCTTTGCTACTTCCTTGTATGTCACTCTCAACCAAACGTAGACGTTCATCTGGAACAACAGCTCCCCATCTCCTACTTCATCTGAGAACAATTCCTCGTCTGATACCTGCATCAGCCTGCATCCTTTAGCCAACGCTATTACTGCCCTCCACGCTTTCCCTTCCATGTCCTGGGCGTGAACAGCAATGTAGTCTTTGGTTGCCACAATACTCTCGATATCCACTGATATTACTGCCCCTTCCTCCTCACTAGTGGGCGTTTCTGGTCTGAAGAGGTATGCTGCCGGTCTCTTCCACACCTTACCCTCAATTCCCGGTAGCCATGCTATTGCCATGTCTATTCTATATTGGAAGATGTCCCCGTCCACTGGTTCTGCCCTTGCCACTGTCTTGCCAAAGTAAGCCGGAAGTATGTGTTGTGCGGTGAGCATGTGTATGCCTGGTGTTGAGCATACTATTCCCTTGTCAGTGAAGGATATAGTCATGTTCAATCTGCTCATGATGTCTCTCCCTAGTATATTTACTGGTGATTGTTTTGAGTACAGTAGTGGCAGAGGTAGGTCGTGATCTCCGACAGATAAGGAGATGTTATCAGTAAAAGGAACCAGCCCTGGAGCCCCAGAGAATCCTTGAGTGTGCATGGCATCACCTGACAGTTGAAGTCCCCTTCCCTAATACAGGATCTAGTGGCCACTGTGTCAACTAGGAAAGAAAATGTTTTGTCACCTATCACCACCTTTATGTGTGGTTCCTCCGCTGGGTTAGGTGTTACTGACAGAATGGGACACAAAAAGGACATCTGTGGTCACCTTCCCCATTTGCGTATGTGGTGTTGGTGTGTCCATAGGTGGTTGTGTGGTGTCTTGTATTTGTGTGAGCTGTTGTACCGTTTGGATTTGTTGTTGTTGTGCCGTCGTCATTTGTTGTTGTGCTTGGTGTTGGGCTGGTTGGTGCTGTATTTGTTGTGCAGTGGGCATCACATATGTTTGCTGCTGTGGTTGTTGTGGCACTTGTTGTGCCAGTCCCTCATGCTGTTGCATGTGTGTTTCACCCATTTGTTGTGGCTGTGGTGGTTGGTAGTAGTTTTGTCCCCCATTGTAACCCTGTTGCCCTTGCTCCCCCCATCCTGATTGTGTTGGCCTTGCCCTGCATGTGCGTGCTATGTGACCGACTAGTCCACAAGTCCAGCACGTTGGCGGCTCTCATGCTTGCCAAGGGTATCCTCCATTGTTGTCTAAATACCCCTGCTGTCCGTATTGGTTAAACCCTCAGAGCCCTCCCCCTGGCATGTGTCCCATTGGACCTTATCCCCTCCCTCTTGTTAACCCACCCCTCCCTCTTTAGTTGGTGGTGTAGCCGTTGCCCATTGGCCTAGATACACCCCCATCAGTGGTGTATATATGTGTTGTGCTGTGTAAAGGGGTGGTGTTGGCAATTGATGTGTTGTAATTGGTACTTGCTGTGACAGTGTTGCTGGTGGCTGTGACTACTGTGCAGTGGCGGGTGTCGGTGGGGCGGGGCTTGTTATCAGTGTACCTTCCATGGCATATTTTGACAGTTTCTTCTGGACCAGTTTTGCCTCATCTGCCTCCCTATCTTCCTCTTTCTGTTTCATCTTTTCTTGCCATAACCTACAATGATGTACTATTGTCAGCTGTATTTCTGGCCATGCTTTTGCTTCCATTCCTACCAATTTTTTCAGCTGCCTCTGTACTGGTTCTGGAAGCCCCTGTATCAGTATGTGGTACAATATTGCTAAAGTTTTGTCCTATGGCTCCTGCGTTTCCAGGCGCCACTTCTCCTGAATTTCCTGGATGTAATTAATAGGGTCCTCGTTCTCACGCTTTTTGCGTGACGTTATTTCCCTTATGTCTGAGGTGTCTGGATATTGTACCCTCAGCGCTTGCCATAGTGCGTGTCTGCAATTTGCAAATGGTGACCCGTCATGTGAAGTGTCACTGATTGTCACCCCTGGGAATCCCGCCCTCTTTCAAATGTCATCTGCTGCGTCACCCAATATGGAAATTAATAACCCTTAGTCATCTCCAACTGCTAACTTGTGTCCTGCAGTTAGCTTCTCCATTTCATATATCCATTTTCCCACCCCTCTGCTCAAAGATGGTCGTCTGCATTTAATATTCTCTTTGTCTGCATGCTTCCATGGGACATATTGTGGCCTTGCCCCCCCTCTCTGTAATAATGGCATTTGTGTGTATTCTCTTATCTTCTCTGGCATGCGTTGATGTGGTGATGTGTGTGTGTACTCACTTTCCTCTTCAAAGTCAGAAAATTCCTCGATAAATTCAGTAAGGTATTGTGCAAGCCGAGTATCCCCTATGCCTGTGCATGTGATATATAGTTTACTTAGCCCTTCTCCACTCTCGTCACTCTGACCTCCGCAGGATCCTTCCTCCTCCTCACTACAAAAGCCGTCTGAGAATGTCAATTTTGTGCATGGGTGTGCTCCTCCCACTGTTACAGTTTACAAATCTATATCTGTGTACTCACTTGTCTCCTCTGTGTCTCCCCATACTTGCGGTATCGCTACCTCTTTACTACTACATGCATTGATCTTTCTCCTGGGTGCTTGGCTTGTTCCTCTGAGCCCTTGATTGCTTCGTTGGTCTCCTTCATTCTCTAACTCCGTTCTCGCCCTGTGAAGTTTGTTCATTATCGCGTCACTTACCTGTCCTAGCACCCTCGCGTCTCGCCATATGGCGTCACTTACCTGTCCTAGCACCCTTGTGTCTCTGTCCTTGTCCTTGTGGGTGTATCCTACCTCCTCCTTATCTACCTTTTTATCACCTCCTCTTCTTCTCCTGTTACCGTCCACCGAAGTTTCAATAACACCTGTGCTGCTATCCACTTGTCTCGTCCTATACTCGCCAAATCTATTTGGGTCTGTTTTATGCTACCAGAGCTCCCCTGTGCCTGTTTGGTGTCTTCTTGTGCATATGGAGGTGGGTTGTATGCAGGGTTTGAGTATCCCTCAGTGGCTGTTAACTGGGGTCGTGCTGCTTCTCTCAATTCTCTCAAGGGGTACAAACCCTTGGTCTCTTTTTTTACCTCCTTTTTTGGGTATGAACCCTCTGCCTCCTCCTCGCTCTCCTCGGTGCTCGGTGCTGCATCGCTGGGAGGAGGAGGAGGAGCCGTGGGCGCACTGCACCCTTCCCCTTCGCACACCTCCTCTTTCTTTACTTCCTGCATGGTCATCATCCCCGGGCTATACCACTGAAACATCCTGCAGTGGTCAAAAACCTCTAAGTGGCTTGCCAATTTCTTCCCCTTGTATGTGTTGTGTAGATACGCTAACAGTGAATGTTGCGCTTCCATTCTAAAACTAACGTTGGGTGGCGACGGCATCCTTATCTTCTCGTCCATCCCCTTGGTCCATTCAATACTGTATTTTACTATTTTGTCTCTGTGTGGTGGTAGTGTTGCGCAGATGTGCTGGAGTGGTGTTGTTAATGTGTGGAACCCATTGTCGGCTCCTAACCCATAATACGAGGACATTTTCAATATGCAGATGTATATACCACCGTTACCTGGCCCCGTAGTTTGGGGACTACTGACTTTCCACTGCAAACAAAAGGATTGTTATTACAGTACTTTCGTGCTGCCCACCACCGCTCTCCTGTTCTTCACAATGCTAACGCCCCCTTCACACCCCTCCTTTCGGAGCTAGGGCCCCTTTTGACCCGTGGTGCGCAAGGCCCCCTGCGTCCTCGCACCCGGCGCAGTGTGCTTATCAGCCGCGCTGCCTTCTCAGCACGGCTGCTGCTCGGTGCGCCTGCTGTATTCTTCTAACCCCTCCTCCTTTCTTTCTGTCCCCACTGCATGCGCAGTGTATGCCCGTCTCTTCCCCCTCCTACTGATCGCCCTGCTGCTCAGCACGACCCCCTTTGGTTGAGGACGTGCCGGCATTCTCCGTGCGTGGCCGCCTGTCCCCCTTCTCCCCTCCTTACCCGCGTGCTGTTGCTACAATTACGCTGAAGAAGACTGCAATGTTCTACGCAAGCCATATGGGTGACGTCACCATCTTGTACAATGGGTTATCGGTACTTACAGTTGCAACATGAAATGCGCGCCAAATTTTAACAATGTTATTTCCCACAATCCCCACAGCTGTCTTCCCACCGCACTTGGAGTGGAGTATTCATTAATCACTTTCGTTATTATAATTGTGCTGCACCTGCTGCGTCGCCTCGCGTGTGATAAGCCCCCTCCCTAGGGGGGCTTAACCAGCCAACTATCTTCGGCACTGAGAAACAATCTAGCTACCGCTTGCAGGAATACGTCATCTATTCACTGAGATAAAACACTCAATTAATAGGGATCCTCATCTATTCATTGACCTGCAACATCAACTCATAGGAATGCCACACCCCCTGTACAGGTGTCCGTGATCTAGACCAATCAGCGCGATCTGCCATTCAACATGTAAGAACTCACGCCCCACCAGGCATGCTCCATAACACCAGAAGGGATGGCTTTCACTCTGTTCCCCCCCCCTACACCTTATACATCGATCGCCACTGAATGACCAAAATCTTTTCTTAACACACTGTAAAACTGCCCACCACCCTGTTCACAATTCCTCCCGCCACCCGCACAACATTACACTGCTGGTTGCATGTGCCAAACTCACATCGGGCTCTCGCCTGCCGGTGCCGTTCGGCTGCGAGCACCCCTCAAAATCAGCCCGCCGCCTTCCCTCGTCTGGACACTCACCAACCGCGGGCGGGAAATTTCTGAAATCTCTGGATTGCGCTGTCCAGTCGTCTCGCAGTTCCGCGATTGTCTTGCAGTCCTCCAAAGGGTGCAACGGCAGAGGGGGCCGCGTTGCCGGGCCACCTTAACGCTAACGGTCTCGCTGTGGTCTATTTCACCATCTCAGCAGTGCCTCCAACTTGTCGGGGTAATTTCCCAGGGGTCAGCAGGGCCCTCCACGGACCTCCGGGGTTGGGGAGGCCCGAACTCCTCCCACATCCCAAAGGAGTATAAGGCACCCACAAGAGCAGAGTTACTGCTGTTTATTGCACAAAACAGGCAGGGTCAGGTTCTCGGAGCATAGGTACCCAAGGAACATCTCAGCGGTGATGGGCTCGCAGGCCCTTTTTCTAATCGGATGACGCTGCTATGAGCGTCACATGGGAAAACTAGACCCTAAACCTAACGCTATCTCGGGTTGGCTCCCTGAGTGGTAGGATCAGTATAGACCTGTATAGAAGGAAATGTTATTGGTAGAGAAGGGGTCAGGTGGTACGCTTGGGTCATCCCTAAGAATTGCTACATGTAAATAGTTACATGGGGAACGTTAGTGATTGGTTGAGTTATAGTGTTGTCAGTGGTTAGCCCCTCGTATTCTGATTGGTTCATTCGCGAGCCCCCAAGCCTGGGACCATCGTTGTTCCCAGCTCGCGATGTACCTGGTGTTGGCTACATGACTATGTGTCAGTGGCGGACAATGCGGGAATGGCGGATAGGTCTTGCTACTGGCTGTTGAGTGTCCCTTTCCCATCGCTGTTGGTGTCCAACTTGTCGCTTCGTTGTTGCAGTCTGGGTCCCAGACGTGGGACCCCAGAGCTTCTCTGGTTCTTGGAGCTGGGCATCGTATCAGGTCGGCCTAGTCACGTGTTGGGAGACTGTGGCTGAAGCATAAGTAAGGGAATTTGATTTGTATTTCGGCTCTGAGGAGTGTTTAGCAGTGGCAGGTGTAACCTTGGCGCTGGGAGCCCGGCATGTAGATTGCAACTTCATGGCCTTGGCTGTGAGGCTCCCGTCAGGGTTTGTTCTGGATGATCAGCACCTTGCAGCTCTGTCTGAGCTGCTCCGGGCCTGCGGACTCTGGTTTGAAGCCTACCTTGGCCTAGTCTAGGGGTGGCAGCATACTGTTCATAACACAGGGGTCACGAGGTGCGACTTGGGTCCTTATATATTAGTCCATCTATAGGGTGACATCTTCAGGGTTTTTAGTAGCGAAAGCATCTGCAAGCATATACACAAGCTCTTCTGGTGTCTTGCGTTTCTGCGGTGCAGTAGTTAGCCTATGTGAAAAATAACAATGATGCATGTGTGTGAGTGTGAGCGGTCCTATATGTCATAGCACTAAATATGATCTTCATGTAGGGTTGGTGTGTGTTTGATCCAGGTGTTTGGTGGCACGTGTGTTCTTGTCCATTGGCTATGTCGTCATGTCATCTCTAATGATGGCGATACTGGTGGGTGACGTCTAATCGAGTAGGTCCATATAGTCGGTCTCAGCTCCACCTGAGGTCCCACCACGTGCCTTGAATAACGTGCAGCTGGCCTGGTTGTGCGGTGCGTGGCGACGGTGGATCTTGACGTCTGGGGCAGCAGTCAGATGGCTGAACTCATCCCACGGTGGGTGCTTAGGTCGTGATGTCATAGGCCATGGTCTGGACGGGAATTGGGGGAAGGGATCGTCCCATTTTCCCTCTTCATGAGTTAGTGGGAACAGGTTGGAAAAGTGCAAGAGAGCAGTGATGTGCTGTTGGCAGCCTAAGCTCAGAAATCCGTTGTCTGGGATTGGGGTGTTTTACGGTCGGTAGCGTTGTGTGCTGTTGTGTGGGTCTATGTGTGGTTTGTTTTGTTGTTGGAGTGTAGTAAAGTTTGTGCGGATTGTTGTGTTGTAGGCTTGTGGTTTGTTTAGGGTGTGAAAGGTGTATGCAGAGGGGGGAATTTGTTAGTGGGTTGGTTGATTGGTTAATTGGCCTTGCTGTCTGGAAGCGAGGCTCTAAACTTCTGTATTCTCTTCAGGTGGGGTTGCGTGAGCATCTCTGCGTCTCCGCCCAGATCTGGTGTTATTCAACACTCGCAGTCCCTTTCCTGCCTGGCATCCACCCACATTCATGACCTTGACCAAGTTGGGAACTGGCCGCCTACGTGGCACCTGTTTGTATGTGAGGCAGGCAGGTATTTTTGCGTCCCTTCAGATATGGCCCAGAGAGCGTTCCCAATCAAGTTGGTGCATGGCATCGTCAGCCAGGTTATGGAGGTCAAGGTCTTCAAAGAGGATGCAGATGTCGGCAGAGAGTTTGATGGCAAAATTAGCATTAAGAGTGGCTAGATGCAAGAGGTCACCACCTTTGAGGTTTTCTGAGGAGGGGCACAGGGGTGTGGTACACCAGTCGGAGGAGGGGGGAAAGGGAGAGTGGAAAAAGGAGTAGCAGGTGTGGGAAGGAAGTTGATGAAGGATGGCAGGCACCGGTCAAAGAGGAGGAGGTTGGGTTGAGGACCCTGAACCAAGATAGTGCCAGTGTGATAGACATTAATGATACACCTGGATGATGCGAAGCCCACCCAGAGTACTTCCCGTCTAGTGTCACCATTAATGGGAGAAGATGTGAGATGAGAGAGAGTAGAGATGAGATGAGGAGTCCAAAGATGTGGAGAGGGATCTTTTTGTGTTAGATGTTTATGCACACTATGTGATTTTAGGAGCAGTGATAGCACATCAGTGCAAAGGTACTTCCACACTTCCCAAATGTTTAATGCCAACAGAGCTGATACATACTATAAGGGGAAAAGAGCCTTTTGCAATGAAATCGTTGCAGCCAGATATTTAAAAATAAAATAATTTTTCTTTATATGTTTATTTGGCCTGGGGTAGCAAGGGAGACAGCAGGAGTCACAGCTGTGACCCCTAGCGACCTCCAAATGAGCCCCCTGGCCCCAGTCCTGGAATTATAAATCTACGGCAGTTGTTTACTGAGAGTTATAGTCTTGAATCACTTCAATTGGACAAAACAGGTCAAATTAAAACTAAAGTGAAAGCAAAGCCTAGTATTGGAATAGGGTGTCCCCGGTAAAATCGGAGTCATCTGGTAAACTTCTTCTCGCTCTTCTCCACCACACCTCAATGGCAGATAAAAAGGACAGCATTAGCATAGAAACTCCCACAATAATTTCAACAGGCACACACACAACCTTTGTACCGCCTTCCATTGTAGACGGGCCAGGCTCTGACCAGCAGGGCTCACGTTCTAAAAATAAAGCAAGCGAGGGGTCTCAGACATACGGAATGCAAAGTGAGAGGGGTCTGGAGTGAGATGTGATGTCACAGCAGTAAGTGAACATATCCTGAAGTGAAAGCTGCACATTTCAGTCAATTTGTCTTTACCAATTGAAGAGATTGCACAAGACAAATACACATTGAGCTAAGAAAATAGATCTTCCTATAAGATTTCTGGCTAAGTATAAAAGGCACACACCTTTTATACTTAAGAATCTTTGACAAAACATGCCCTCTATAGCAGAATGTCAATCTGAGCCATTCCACAGACCCGTGATGAGATTTGTATGGTCTTATGGTTAAGTGTCCTGCCTCACTGGGTTCAAAACCTAGCTGCGGCACATCACATGAGTACAGTAAATTATTGCTATTGTTTTTTTTTAAATCTTGAAAACACATAGGGGATGGCGTCCATCCTCAGAACGAAAGTGGGCAGACACCATCCACCCACCTACTACCTTGACCAGTGGTGGAAATAGAAAACATTTAAAGGGGAATCCAAAAAGGGCTGGGGTGGGGATGGAGTTTGGAGGAGTGGCAGAGTTCCAAAGAGGTAGAATTCAGAGGGGGCGGAGCTGGCAGTTGAACTCTGCTCAAAGGAAATGTTCAAAATAATAGTTAAAAAATTGTGCAATTTCTTTCATGCTGCTTCTTTCTAATAACTACCCTGGCACGGTATAAAAGGTGCTCACCTTTTAAACCCAGCAATCGATAGTGCCATATTTCCTGGAATACACTGCTGGGAAAAGTGGCACGAGGGAGATGGGGGCTCAGAAAAGGAGTGAAAGCGGTCTGGGATCCTAATAGATTGGTATGTGGGTGCTGGTGTCCTAGAAAAATGTGCTAGGTGGCTGGGTTCCTACAAAAGAGCTACAATGAGGCTGGGGTCCTAGAAAAGAGATACAAGGGGTCTGGGGCCATCAAAAGAGGTACGAGGGGTCTGGGGGCCAAATGATGAAGTATTAGGGGGCTGGAGACCTAGAAAAGAGGTGCAAGGTGGCTGGGGGGCCAATAAATAGGGTTCAAGGGGGCTGGGGCCTAGATAGGTGTGAGGGGGCTGGGGCTGAGTAAAAAAAGCTGCAATGGGACTGGGGGCTGAGAAATGTGGTGCAGGGGGGCTGGGGCCAGGAAAAGGATTAGAGGGGGCAGAGAAAATGAATGAGGGGGTGCTAGGGTCCTAGAAAAGAGGTGCAAGGGGGCTGGTGTCCAAGAAAAGAGGCACACGGGGTCAGCCATCCTGGACTCCTAGACAAGAGGTCCTAGAAAAGAGGTTCAAGGGTGCTGGGGGCTGAGAAATTGAGTGTTAGGGGGCTGGGGCTGAGAAATGGGGTGTAAGGGGGCTGGTGGCCTAGAAAAGAGGTGCAAGGGGGCTGAGACATGGGGTGCAAGGGGGATAGATGTGGCAATTCTTGGGTGTAAAGATGAAACTGCACATTTCATATTGGCCCTCTTCTTCTGGGGGTGTGGAAATTTGCAACAGGTCAATTGTTGATAACCTAAAGAGGCTTGTAGCTGAGGCAGGAGACAGTTGGGCTTTGCGACTCCCTCTGGTGCTAATGGCTATTAGGTCAACACCATCTAGATCAACAAATCTCAGCCCATATGAGATTTTAATAGGTAGAAAAAGGATTTTGCCACAACATTTTCTTTATAGGACCAAATTGTGGATGAACTGAGAAAGCACTTGCAACATGATTTTGCATTTGCACAGCGGAATTTGGAAAAAGCTGCTGACAGTGCAAAATCATACTATAGCAGGAAAACATCTGCGAGGGAATATGAAGAAGGTGACCAAGTCTATAAATTTGACTTTGGAAAAGGTAAATATAAAAACTCAAAAATGTCTCGTGTGATGGCGTGGGCCATTTAAAATGGTGGATAAGGTTTCACCTGTGGAACAATTTTGACTGTTGACTGTGGAACAATTTGTTCATGTTAACCAAATCAAGCCATTTCACCCGAAGTATGAAATAAGAAGGTTGGAGCAGATTGGAGAAGCTAGTAGGGAGAGAAAAGTGTAATTATGTTCTGAAAATGAAGCACTTTTACCTCAAAGAGATTCAATGTAACAGGTAAAGTAGGTATAAATGCGACTATCAAGTTGAAGTCTAAAATGGGGGTAAAGGAGAGATACATCAGGTAAGTAACTGTGAGTACTGGGAAATATGGGCACAAGGTGTGTGTACAAATATATATATATATATATATATATATATATATATATATATATATATATATATATATATATATATATATATATATATATATATATATATACAAAAATAATTGAAATGAGTCAAGAATTCCAGTTGGCATTTCTTATTTCTTTATATTGGTAAGTGTCCCAGGTTGAGGTGCGATTGAAATAACAGACGTTTTGAAAGGATGTTGAATTCTCATAATCAATGGCCAATTTGTTTCTATGGTTAATTGATTGAAAGTACTATGTTGAATTTTGTTGTGCTGTTGTGCTGAAACTGTATCTTTGGTTCCAGCATGGTATGGTTTCTGTTCTTAATCCATATGTGTATCTCCAGTTAGCTAAAAAAAAAGGAAGTGTTGATGTTACGTATTTCCATGCTTGATCCAGGCTTACTTCCAGGTTTTTCTTAAAGAATTGATGAAATTATTGTATATGTTGTATATTTTATGTGCATAATCCATATAACGACCCATGAGCTATTGACAGGATACCAAATGAGAAATCCTCTCACCCTCCAACAAGGGCAAATACAGACGCCCACATCATAGCATGGACATTATGTGATTAAGTGCATGATTATTTAAAAACGACGACTCAAAATATTTATTTTATTTCTGAACAGATCAAGCGTCAACAGGAGGGGTGAAACATAAATAAAGAAGACAATTTGCTTATCAATTTGGAAAATGCATTAAATACATTGCCAGTATATATGGGGACCAGGTGATAGTATGCAAATGTGTGCATACCTGGAGTACCCCTCGATTTGAAGGCCCACATGAAGTGGAGGACATAACCCCTACTGCAGTTAAACTAAAGGGGAGAAGGGCGTGGATCCACCTGCATGACATCAAACCTTATAAAGGTGAAACAATAATAATAGTGAAGCAAGTGCCCACAGTGAAGCAAGTGAAGATCAACAAAGGATAAGCACACGAACAATGGTCAAAAACATGGACAAAGAAAGCAAAACATTTTTAGATTAGGATTGATTTATGGATTAATTATTCTGCAGTAATCTTGGAAAACCTTCCCTAGACTAAGATGGAGAAGACAATGAAATAATCAAAGAAGGAAAATAACATGTGAGCTTTTATGTTGCCGATTGGTCGTACATTCTCGCTTGCTGTTTTTTCCTACTTACTTCGGTCTTACCCAGCTTTAATACGAAGAAGTACAAACATTTGTGACATTTTTCGGAGAACCAAAGATTGGCTTCATTGTTTTCAGAATTGTTTTAGCAATCATTTTACAGTTCATGTTGCAAATGTATGACTCACCGTTAAAACTATAGGAATTGATTTATTAAAAATAAAGCGGTAATAATGGAAATGTTTCAAGAAGTGAGAACTGTAGCTCCACGAAAAAGATGTACCAAACAGAAAATAATGATTGGAGCTTTTTGTGGAATTTTGATTTTGACAGTTCTCCTTATAAGATTTGCATTCACACGTTATAAGCAGTGAGAAACCAGAAAATAAGCATCCCTCACTAGTCCCATTATTCCTATTTTCCCTATTAATAAACCAATAACCCGATTTTGTTCTGATATTAAACAACCCTTTTCCTGAATAAAGAGAGATGCTGAGGAAGATAATGAAAGTATCAGATAAATCGGCTCATTTGGCAAATAACTTATGGTTTCAGCACATGAAAGAGGTGGGAGAAAGAGCATCAGAAGAAATATGCTATGTCTGCTCCTTAATACCGTATGCCAAGAATACGACAAGAACATTTATTGCAATAGAAATGTCCCCACCCTATGCAAAATGTCTCAGTCATCTAGCAGCCTGGATTACGAGAGGACAATTCGAAGGGAAGGGGGCAACTTTAAGAAGGCGATTAAGAAAGACTTTTCCATACAAAGATACATGCGTAAAGACAAAAAAGATGCAGAGTGGATTAGGGTGGACAAGCAAAAAATGTATGAATCCATCCCAATTTTGAGAAAAGATACAAGTTGTTGATATGAAGAGAATGAATTGCTCAGACAAGACTGAAAAATCAGGAGAGCCAGGATGCTGGGAAAGGAGACAGCTGTCAGTGTATGGGCGCATACCAACCAGCAAAGGATTGGAAGATGGCCTAATATCTTGCGCTGCACACTTATTGAAGAAAGAAACAATCCACAAGGTGCAAAAGGTGAATGATTAATGCCTAAAATCATAGGCTAAGCATGCAAGACTACTAACCTGGGTTGAGAACAAAGCAGGACAAGTGCATATATTGCAAGTGAAGAATGTGACAACCTGCTTCAAGAACGATGGCAAGGTCTATGTTGGAAAGAACAAAGGTTGTGGAGAAAAAATGGAAGTACCAGGAATGAATGGAGGAACTGCAGTTCTGATGGATCGATATTGGGCTTGCAGATCCTCAGCCTACACGCAGTTTCCTAAAGATTGGGGAGGAGTATGCTCCATAGTAAATGTACATGTCCCAGCATTGGTGATTCCCAAAGTGACCTCCACATTGAAGAGTTCCTGAAAATGAAAGAATATAACAGAAGGAAGAGATCACTTCATCTTCAGCGACTAAAGAGAGAGAATTACTTCTTATCAAAATCATTAGAGGCTTACAACGACATTCCTGATGAGTACAAACTATTCAGCAAGAACGCCATGATAAAGACATCTATATTCATACCAGAGCTTCAAGCTGCAGTGAATTCCAAGTGGCTCCAGATCACAAGATGGGAGCTTCTGCAGATGATCAATGCAAGAATAAAATAATTCCATGCAATAAAGGAAGAGTTGAGTGCCATCAGGCTGATGACTCTCCAGAACAGATATGTTCTGGATTTGATAACAGCAATGGAATGAGGCATGTGCACCAAGATTGGACCTTCTTGCTTAACAGTTATACCTTCTCATGAGAGAGAAAATGGGACCCTGACAGACGCAATACAGATACTGATGACCTTGTACACACAGATGGAAAATGAAGCTGATGAAACAGCAGGACACAATTGTTTTTCATCATTGATTGGATGGATTCCATCTTGGTTTGGCAACTGCTTTTAAACTACTAAGCACAATGTTACTATTAGTAATGTTGGGATTCTGGCTTATCAGGATCATCTTGGGACAATGCAAAAAAACAGCCAAGAAGGCTACTGGGATGAAAGCAATGATTGACCCAACAAGATATATGAATCTATGCTATCTATGCAACTGGAGTACTAAGACAAATATGTGCTCCATTATGCAGTACGTATGAATACGAAGAAGAGTGTAGTGACACACTGGTCAATAACTGTAAATACTGGCTGAAGAACAAGGTAGAAAGAATATGTAGAAGCTTGCTTATGAGAGGTATATATTCAACATGTAGGATGACCAGTAGAAGAAGTTGGATGACGGCTTATGTTAATCAACCCAGCTACCTCGAAATACAAGTCCAGGATCTTAACATGGAAAGATGATTAAGAAACTGTTTTCCCTTGCAAAATAAAGGATTACATTGGCTTGGAAACAAGGATGCCATTTCCTGAGAAATGGAAGAAAAGCACAAAGGGAGTCTATGAGCAGACCATGCGCAGTGATTGGTTTCCCAATGATTAGAAGGAACAAGAACATTTATTGATGGCAAATATCGGACAATTAAAAATGCATGAAGGGATAATAGGGTGAGCAAGCATCTAAAGGGCAAGAGGAGCAACCCCACCCAGCATAATTGAATCAAATGTTTTTAAACACACCTTTTATATGGACAATTTCATGGTCTTGTAACATGTGACAAATAGCTCGCAAACAAGGGCTATTCATTAAGCTTGAAGCTAAAATAATGATGTGCCTATATTCCCTTGAATGTCCTGAGACAGTGCAGACTGGCAAGATCAACCTTCAAACAGAAGACACTGGCATGAGGCCTACCAATGAGAGAGGGTAGACTAATTGAGGAAACAAGGGGAAAGTTGCCATATCTCCAAGCACCTGGGTTACATTTCTATGTATGTGCTGTTAGCAAGCTGAATGTCCAAGGTTGGAGTTGGGTTGCCAACCAATTAGAATAGCCTGCCATGCACTTTTACATACAATGCTGCAAAGTATTATTCCACTGCCACATTCTCTGCTATGACGAGGACCTTACACCTCATGTATAGAAGTCACTCAGGCTGTATTTTACAGATAAAAGACAGCCAATGAGGGATTAACAAGTATATAGTCTATAAGTAGACATGATCCGCTAATCCAATCCCACCCCTTGATAGGTTTTTGCAGTTTTCCACATAGGATGACATCTTAGATAACACATCTAGCATTATATAAACAAAATATAACCGGAAAGACAGTGCGATCCTGTATGAATAGACTTGATGAGTATTTATTCACCCTGCTTTACTTCTTGAGACTAAAGCAGTATTTACCATCTCCTTTGAGTCTCTCCGGTTATTTGGTCTAAGGTATATTATTGGTAATCCCATCTAGCAGACAGATGCTTCGAGGTGCTAGAGCACAACAAGCTGTGCAATGTGCTTGGAAAATGCAAAAAAAAATAAAGGTGCAGGATTAAAGCTGTTTTGCAAGGACGATATGAGCTGAGCATTGTGAAAAGTAGCTCCATTGTTCATTTCTGCTGTAGGAAGCCATCATGGAGAATTGTAACTTTTTGTGCATCCATTTTCTGCTGACTTGAATCGTTGTCAAAGGTACAGGCTGAACACATGCTTTCTGGAACTTTCTAGTGGGTTGGAAAAGGGGGTTGGTGTTTTATTGGCACATGGCATTGCAGTCAATGGGCAGGCAATTCTTTCATTTTTTGTAGGCAAACATAAATTTTATGGGCAGATCACAGAAGAGAGGCTTTAAAAGGGATGTGAAGAGAAGGCAAAGCAGGCTGTCTCTCGGATTGCACTGCATTTACTGATGGTGAGCAGGCTGGCTGTCTCTCAGAAGAGTGTGTGCTGAGCTGTCCTGCCGAGAAGGGGAGAAAAGCAGATAAGAAAGGTTTCCGTGGTGCGAGCACTTTCCAGGCAGCCTGCTGTTGGAGAGGTTCTTAAGAGCTGAGCTGAGGGGGAGTCCTGGCATTGCTGTGTGAGTGCACGCTGAACCAAGCATTATTTAGGTAAGAACCCAGTATAATTGAGGTGCGTGATCTGTCTGTTTTTGCGAGTGCATGTTACAGGAAGTTGCAGGCTGGAGAATTTTGTTCTACATTCACAAACGTAGACAGCTATTTCTCATGTGTTTTATTCAACATCTAAGTTGCAAGCTTCAAATATAATTGAAGACGTTTAGCTGCCAAGACAAGTGGCAAGCTTCAAGGTCAGAAATAGCAGTACTCTTGCCAGCTATCGCAAAAAGGCTTAATGAAGTTCATTGTAAAAAAAAAAGCTCTTCATCGCGGGGAAAACAGATTGGGAAATGCATTTTCATTTTTGAATTGTAGGGAATGCCTTGATAAAAACTCATCACATTGCTTATTGTTTGTATTACTCATGACTCCTAATTGCCTATAAAACATATATATCGAATTGGATCAGTCTGGTCTGTTTACTGTGTGTCCTGGTTATTCTTGGTAGCATATAGATAGATATAAAGCAAAGGAGGTATTTTTATTACCACATGTGGCAAAAACCAAGGTACACCAAAACACTATGATCTGGGGCAAAACATAAAGAGCAAGTTTCCAATATTAAAGTCTTCAGGTGATCTGGTATGTCTGTGCAAAGTTTCTACCACCAGTAAAAAAAATACCACCAAAGAGGAAAATTGCCCCAGTGCACTCCAGGTCCAGTTTTGGGTTATCACTCATGATCCCAATATAAAAATTGCTTCTGGTATCCCTGAGGCGTTGGGCCTGATAAAATACCCCAGCAGAAGGTGTTCATTTGGATCTTCCTTCCAACGTAATATTGGACAGTCATACCAACTCCTGCAAATCAGAAATGTAGACAGAGGGTGACGCCTCCTTAAATTGCCCATTCCACCACTTAGAATCTATTTCACTGTCATTTTCCTACAGTATTTTCACCTGGGGATTTTCTTTAATTGTGCTCAATACTTGTCTTATTAAGATCTACCTGACATGTGGGGGCAGGTTTTTGCTAGATGTAATATCATTGTTTATTGCAGTTAAAGCCATCTACGTCTGAGCCAACAGCTGGCATAATGTCGCTAGTGCTCCTTGATCGTTCTAGGCCGCATCCACCATTTCTACTCATTGCCATAAGGAATGCTTTCAAAAGAGTTTTGCCCTCACCACCTCGATCTCAACACAGGTTGCAAGTGGAATCAGGTCCAGGGCAGCTGTTGGGAACCTTCTTAGCAATTTCAAAGCGAACTTTGGGAGGCATCGCTCTACAATATTAGCATTGCGTAATCTGGTGTCTGATGACATCGATTGGATTAGACTTCCCCATGTACCTAATTTTCGGATGATTTGCAAATACCAAACTATAATGATTGCGTCTCTAATTTGGAACCACCAAAAATATTTTGAGATGCTGGGGTATAACTTGACTATGTGTCACTCTATGGAAGATGCCACAAGATTTATAGAATACCAGGCCCCAGTGCTCCCAAAAGAATCCAGTGCAGACACAAGAGATATTCAGTTTGCAAGTATGAATGAAAAAATAAGAGTTCAATCAGAATCGGTGGCACAAATTGTAACAAGTCTTGCATGGCTCAAACCATTTATGAAATCGTTAATCTGTGAGTTACCAGTCAAGGAAAACTTATAAAACAATGTATTGGTGGTAGATTCTTGGAATTGTTGTGGGTTTTATAATCTTAGGGCATGGTTTGAGAAACTGCCACATGAGAAGCTGCCTGCAATAATTTTAGAACAAGAAACCATGTCTTCACAGAATATTTACTTGGAAGGGTATTGTGCATGTTGCCCACATGCGGTGAGAGGCGCAGTTGGGCGCCCATCTGGCGGGCTTGCTATTTTTGTAAAAAACATATATTGTGCTAAAGTACGGCAACTCTTCGCTTCCCCCGAAATGCTTGCAATTGAAGTGGCGCCATGTACTCTTATGAGCTCGCATATTCTACTCATTTCCCTATACTGGAATCCGTCTACAATTCTCATTGATGGTATAATCGATAAATTAAACCACGTGTTGACAGAGGCTGTTGTTGTAACCCCTAATGTGCAAATTATCATAGGTGGTGATTTTAATTCTAATCTCATGACAAGCAATTCTGGGCGTGAAACATTGATTTATGCATATGCCATGTCCTCATATGAAAGAGGTCAATTATGGGCAAACTATTTTGAACAGTAGGACATGCAGATAGTACCATTTGTCGATAAAGATCCAATGTTCACATGGTCAAGTGGTGTCAAATCCTCGACGATCGATTATATTGTGTTGTCAGGGGGCTTAGCTAATATGTCATTTCTGTGTAACATCTCAAATTCCTACCTGAGTGATCATTGCATATTGGAGTGCCGCATCGAGCTGACTATTCCGGTGTATAAATCTCTAACTGCTTTGTCTTTATTGGAAATGGACCGGCATGCCTTATCTATTAGGTGGAACCCAGGTTTATGCAGGCAACTGAACTATTTGGTTAACAGAGATTTGCTTAAAATAAATTCTCATCTGATTAATTATTTTTTCTTTTTAGGGGGCCCATTTCAACATTTTGCTTGGGGCCCCCCCTTGCTTAGAGTGGACAACACACCGCAGCACCATGGGGTTCATACATTACAGTGGAGACAAAGAGATACAGCCAGGGGGTTAACAGCTGCTGATTATCATGAGACGACCAGCCTGCAGGGAGCTAAATCTCTAAAGATCCACTGAAAAGCTAGTAATCTTTGTTTGTCAGCAAGGGGTTAATGTAGAGAAACAAGAGAAAAGGGTAGAGGCCCGAGGCGGGCGATGCCCTGAAGGGCTCCTGCAAATGCAGCTTGTAATGTGCATGCTGCAAAACACACGTTTAAAGTCCCAACTGAAAGTCGTATATTGCTGTGTCATACGACTGCTGACTGCCAACATGGGGGCAGCTGCTTGGGAGCACCCCTGAAGTTCGAGCCCCTTTCAACTGAAAAAGTTGAAAGGCCCTGACACCATCCCTGTGCACACATCGCCGCAACAAACCCATACTGCAAGGTGACAGGGAGACCAACTGGCTTCCCACCCTCAGCCATGCCCGATGACTGTCCTCCACAGCCCAAGAATTTAGCGATCCCACGAGAAGATCGTCACTGCGTCAAGGTCATGTAGATGCCAGAGGTGTGCTGTACAAATCCCACGACTACATCAGAGGAAGGCGGGCCACCAAGGTCTCCAGAGTGCCCTCTGAGAATCGGAGTTGGCAGACACACCTTCTCCTCACGGGTTCCCTGATTACATAAGCACTCAAGCCCGCCTAGAACCTGGCCGAGCTCCCAAAACAGAGGCACTTGGCTTGGGCGCCCACGTTTCTGTTCAGTTCTCAGAATGCTCACAAAGCCCTGCCTCTGGATGATTATTGTTTTCATAGCACATGCACTAGAACACCAGGAGTGCTTAACTGGAAGTGGCCGAGGCTGTGCTCACATCCTAGATGCATATTGGGCTCCCGCCGATGTCACTGCTTCATTATTCGTTATATCTTAGCAGTCCGTCCGATAGCACAGAGAGCAGAGCGCTCACTTTAACATCTGTGCAGAGCCTGCTGGTGCAGGTTCGAATCCAGTCAGAGGCAGAATAAAAAATGTGCACCACACACCCTGGGTAATAATAAACAGCGCTCAGATACCTGAGGAGTCCTAGCGCTGTACAAATGCTCAAATATTAATATTATTATATCAAAGTATTTTGGCCGAAAAAAAATTCAAATCTGTCTGTGTCCCATCTATTTACTGCGTGTGCAAATTGCACACACCACATACAAGGAAGTCCATTTCTAAGAACTTTTGGTACATGTAGAGGGGTGTGAGTGAGAGGAAGTATACCGCCCCGTTAGCATCGTCCCCAGGCACTAAAAACAGCTTGTTGCAAAAAGAAGCAAAACAGTCATTCATGTGTTTTACCCTCTTTTCCTATGACGTCAGAGACTAATTCTTGTCCGGGTTCGGCCCTGCTTGGTACTACGCCCCTTCCTCTGTAAGTATGAATAAAAGTCGGGGTCAAGTCCTAAAACTTTAAGTGGGGGACCCATCAACAAACGCAATGGGATGTGACGGCGCCAGAAATTGGCATATCAAGGTGAAATATTCAAATTTCATTAAATTGGCTTTGCATAACCATCCACTTTGAAAAGGACGAATGGCGATAAAATCAACACACACACAAAACCAAGAGAGGATATTTTCTTCTAATAGTGTCTTTGAAAATGTTAAAAAGTGTGCATGTTTTAAACTTCAAGAACCAATACAAATGTTTTCCCTAGGACTTGCAGTACCGAAATGGGACATTTCACCTTTAGTTGTTTGTGATTTTTCATCATGTTATATAGTGCAGTGGTGAAGTGGCCAAACCTGAGAACTGTGGTTTTTGATCCCATTGGTTGGCTTTAATTTATAAATTCAAAGAGGACATTCATTGTTTCTCATTTTGGCTGAGGGGACTGAGTCCACCCGCGTCTACCCTCGACTTAAGCCCTGAGCAGTCAACATGATGCAGCAGTTCGGTCCGTGGCCATTGAATGCAGTAGATGAGCGGAAAAGAGCAGACACATCAAATCCCCATAAGTGCTGAGCTAATATGCATTCCTATGCAGAAAAGACGACCATACTCATCCTTAGCACGTATAATAAACAACCCTAGCTGCCCTTTCTTATTATATGAGTCCAGCTCGAGCCAGGCAGGCTCCTCTAGGCCCTGAGATGGGTTGGAGCTGCTGCCCAGACCTCTGCAGATATGGGTATGTTGCAGACTGGCTCTTACCTTTTGTCTGTGTGTGGACACATATACTGCTTTTAAAGCAGCCGGTAGAAGGCATACCTGGTTAAGACATTGTTATTACACTGGTGGCACAGATAAAGCTGCAATCAAGCCATTAACCCTCAGAGGACTGTTTTGAAAAAAAACACTGGAATGATGTTTACAGCACAAAGTTTGCTGTTACTGCAAGCTCGATGAGAGCGCAGTAGGGTGTGCTTTGGTGGTGAGGGGCAGCTTGTAGAATGACCACAGGGTTTAGCATGACCGTAGACAGTGAATGAGTGGTAAATAACCAGAAAACAACCAGAACCTGCATGTCCCTCCTCACATCCCATCTCCCTCTTAATTTAACAGTACTCCAATGCAGTACTTTTAGCTTATATGTGGTGCAGAAGCTCCTCCTAATAGCCAAAACTAAAAAAACAACTACTCTTATTTGGGAAATCAAGGAGGCTGAACTTTATGATTTGCACTTGAGAAGCACCCCCTTTTCTGAGTTTGTATATTTTCATGATTGTGGATGTGCACCACCAGGGCCACAACTCGCTCGCTTTCTTCCTTTCGTTTTCCAGTGTTGTGTAAGCACAGCTACTAAAGTCACAGTAAAGGGTTTAAGGAACTAAGAGCAGGTTCATACGTGGAACAACACAGGCACTTTTTAAGCTCTAATGATAAGGAAACCGCCTTTGTGAAAGGTTTCGTGTCTCCCCTGGGGGGGGGGGGTGAGGGGGCGGGCTTCAGATTAGGAGTGCTAGTGCTGCGGCTGTTTTTCTGCTCCTCGCATGTGCTTTTATCTTCACATGCTGGAAAAATCAGACCATGTCCTGTCAGTGGTAAAGGGGGGAAGCTGTGGGCGAGCTCGCTGTTTCCAATCGGTGGCACGTGAAAACATACATGCCGTTTCCAATAAGGCCGACATAAACAATAAATCGAGCAAAGTGGAGAGTGTTCAAGGGATGAAAACAAAAATAAAACATTGGAAAAGTGTGGCAGGAAGGAAGGCAACGTATGGGGGCATAGATCGGTAACTCCCATCATTGCGAAATAAAAAGAAACAGGATTGCGAGAAACACCACCTTATTGGGACTCTATTATCACCACAGACCTTTTTATAGGAGATGTTCCAGTCGTGGGTGGTTCTGATAAGCTACATGAATTCATTAACCCTTAATCCTAACCGATTTAATACCAGAGACCAAGACCAGTCTATAAGCCCGGGATCAGGATTCGAACCCGTGTTGCTCTTCCAAGATAAACGCGGCGTTGCCACTGGGCTATCCTCTCGGCCAAAGGCACATCTGAAGCGCGCAGGAAGCGCTTGTGCTACAAAAAGACAATCTGAGGACACTGTTCAGGACGGTAGTAGAGGGGCATAATGAGGGCATTACGGCCCTTCTGAATTTAAATCTGACCTCAGCATAAGGAGGTGGTGGGAGAGGCAGCACAATGGTCCCCTGCCTTGGGCAGCATAACTCATTACAAGAGCCCTGAGTTCAGGGAACACACAACGCCCGAAGAAATGAGAACATTTTGGAGCCACAGGACAGTGAATTTTGCAATTAAATAGCAGCAATGATATACCACTCACTACCTCTGCCTGCCTTGCTGCTTCACAGCAGTGGCTCAGTAAGAGTGGGGTCAGAATACTTGATTATTGGGCTTCCGGGCACATATTGGGCGAATGAGGCATACGTGTTTTTTTTTTTCTCAAATAAAGGCTGAGTTATTGATTCATTTGCCAGAAGGGGCATTTTCACCCTGAAGGTACACATATAATAGGCCTGGGATGCAGTGCCATCATTGTCTCCTTTTTGAAATGATGACTTGTGCACTTGTTTTTTGTAGTTGTCTCTGATCCTGCTAGCTGCCAGGAATAGGATGTGGTTATAGCGATTCAAAGGGGACCACACTATGTTCTCCCTTAGCTTAAAATACTAACCGATGGTGCTGTGTGGACAATGTTCAGCTTTAGGGGGGGTGGGAGGGGTGTTCAATGTGTTCTTCTGCTGAGCACTGAAAGAGATGGCACGCTCATGCTCCCTGAGGAAGGCTGGGGCAGAAAGATTGTACTGTTATTACATGGTTGGTTCTACAGTAGATTTCGTCATTTGAGACCACCGGCTCGCCACTGCACGTTAGCGCCACGTGCGGCTTCCATCTGGACACAAATGCCTCTATGCCCCCGACACAAACCACCTAGAAAGAGGCCTGCATAGGGCACCCTGGCATTTCCTACTGCAAGCATCAGCACAGGAACCAAGTTGTCTTGCTTCATCCCTACTCACCTTGCCCACCCCTCTCCTTCAGATCCACGAGAGCACCCAGAGACATTGCATATGGGAGGGGGTGCCTGGTATAAATCCCAATAACATCACATGACCTTAATTTATTAAATGTTCGTCTGGGATTTTCGAGAGCCCAAACCTAGCTGGGAAGCAACAGGGCTATGTTCATTATTTAAAACTCATTGGGCCTCATTACGAGTCCGGCGGTAACCGCGGCAGTAAAACCGCCTGGTTACCGCCGGACTCGTATTACCATTCCGCCTCCGTGATTCCCGGAATTACCGGGGCATTACAACCCTGGTTTTCCGGGAATAACGTAGGCGGAATGGTGTTAATCCCCATTCCCATCGAGTCCTATGGGACTCGATGGGAATGGGGATCATGGAAACACCGGCAGCATCTTGTAATGCTGCCGGTGTTTCCTCGTCCGCCTGCAGGCGGGCGGTGTCAAACCTGGCAGGAACATCACCTCCCGCCTGCAGGAGTCGGGATCAGGCGGTCCGGAAACAACCGTTATTTCCGGACCGCCTGATTTGTAATGAGGCCCATTGAATTAATTTGAATCCACAACTAGTTGCCCTGACTGGATGCTATTTTGTGCTACACGTCAATTCTGAAGTCACTAATATCCCCTGTCGCACTAGGGTGACAATGGTTTCACAAATACCATCGTCAGCTTCCTTTCACATAGAATACTGTTTACTTGTGGTAAATTGGCTTCTTTTTGAACGTTATTTGATAAAGTTTATTTATTTATTTTATTTGTTGATAGCGCTCAGACCCGGAGGTATCACAGCGCTAGATGGCTTACAACGCAGGTTGCAAAGTTACTGTTAAAGTTACAGACAGTATGATTCTGGCGAAGTAAGGATTGTACAGGTCACAGTAAACAAATAATGGTTAAAGTGGTACATTTCTGGTGCATGCAGTAGGTTCAGGGGTGTTTTGTTGAACAGTGCCAATTTCTTTTTTTTTTTTGCGTAAGATAGAGTTGGAGGGTTCATCTTGGATACAGGGAGGTATGGAGTTCCACAGGGCAGGGGCGATAGTGGTGAAGAAGGAACCGCCAGCTCTCTTTCTGTTGAAATTGGTGAGTGTGGTGCAGGTGGAGGAGTGAGGTGAGGGGGGACAGTGTTGTGGAGACAGTGATGCGTTATGGACAGGATTTTGAACTCTATGCATGCTTTGATATGTAGCCATTGTGCTTCATATCTCACAATCGAGATGTGATCTGATCACTTTAGGCCCCAAACCCCTCTGAGGGAGTTATTCTGGATTAGTTGAAGTTTGTTTAGGTTTTTTGGCGAGGTTGCTGTGAGGATGGCATTGAAGCAGTCCACTTTACTGCCAATGGTAGCCCTGGCTAGGGTTAGGCAGTTGCTGGTGGTCAGGAATTTTCGGGAGAGATTGATTAGTTTGGGGGGAATGAGCAGTGGAAGCGGAGACCGCTTTGATATGTTTCTGCATATTAAGCTCTGCCTCACGATAGACACCTAGTGTTTTGACTTGGGGTGATTCGGGGTGATGTTACCATTGATGCAGAAACAGGCAAAGGCAGGGTCATTGTTTTTAAGGCAATGTGGAGAGCCGATGATGAGGAGCTCCGTTTTTGTCATCATTCATGCATAGATGGTGGGCAGCCATCTAGGCATGGATGATTCTGTAAATATGATTGATATTGACGGAGTCTAAATTGTGGTCACCCGTGACCTTGATGAGGACTTGTGTATCATTGGGAAAGTTTGTGTATGGGATGTTGAGGCTATCCAGGTGGCCGAAGGGTGGCTTTGTGTACTTATTGTACAGCGTGGGCGATAGACAAGATCCTTGTGGGACACTGTAGGAGGCAGGGAATGGTTCAGCTGCTTTGGCCCCGGCAAAGACCCTGGAGGAACATCCAGATAGGAAGGATTTGATCAAATTTGTTGCATCCGTGGAGGGGTTAAAAGTGGTGGTGAAGTTGTGGCAAAGGATCAGATGGTCGACAAGGTCAAATTCAGCCAAGAAATCTAGTAGGAGGAGGATGGCAAGATCCCCTGCATCATGAATGAGATCTAGATGGATCTTGAGGTTGAGGAGGGCTGATTCAGTGCAGTTTCTGGGTCTAAAGCCTGATTGGTGAGAGCCCAGGAGATTGTGGGTTTCTAGATGTGTTTGCAGTTGTGAATAGGCAGTACGGTCAAGGATTTTCAGAAGCTAGGGCACTGTGGTGATAGGCTAGTAGTTGGTGGGGAGGGGCTATGGATGTTTTTTTCAGGAGCAGTGGGATCCAGGCTTCTTTGATAAGGTTGGGAACTATGTGAGAGTTGAAGGAGACATTGATGACATTGGAGATAGTGGGTGCAGGCGAATCAACGCATAACTTTATAATGTGGGCTGGGCAGATGTTGCTGGTGTAGTTGGTGGCTTTGAGGTGCTGTATGGTGTTGATCACATCTGTAGGGGAGACAGGGGTGAAGTGGAAGGGGGACTTTCGGGAGAGGCAGGGGTGGTGAGTACCCAGGTGTTGGGTTCAGGAGGAGGGAGGATGGTATTTTTGAGAATGGTTTTGTCTCTGAGCTTGTGAATTTTGTTGGCTAAGGCTGACTGTATAAGGCTGCACCATGCATTGTCTTTTGGGATACTGTAATTTGGGGGTGCTTGGGTTTCAAGCACCTTAAGGATTTTAAAGAGCTCTCTTGTGTTGGTGCTTGCTTCGTTAATCCTGATGTTGTAAATGATGGCTTTTGTGGTTAGGATGGTTGTTTTATATGTGCGGGCAATGGTGTTGAAGGTATCCTTATTGGTGGGTGTGTTTCTTTTTCACCAGATATGTTCTTGGGTGCATTTGAGTTTGCAGAGGGATATTAGTTCTTCTGTGAACCAGTTATGGTGGTTCCTTTTTGCGAGTGGGGCATGTTGGTCGAAGGCACTGAGGAGTGCAGCATTGTAGGTGGAAAGGATGTCTTTGGCCTCGGAGGTGTCTGGTCATGCCTCAAGGGTGGCACAGCCGGTGGGCTGCAGTAGTTCTTTGGTCAGTGTTCGGGTGTGTTTGGCAGTGATAGCTGGGAGGATACCTGTCACATGGTTGGGGTGAGGTGAGCATCATGGCAAAGCGGATCAGTGAGTGGTCTGACCAGGGCACAGGGTCTGTGGAAGTCACTTGTATGGGTAAATTGATGAACAGGATCCAGTTGAGAGCTCTGGTGAGGTCTGCCTACTTTAGGTCAGTGGGATCTTTTTAGCCTAGGTTAAAGTCACCTAGGAGTAGGAGTTTGGTTTTAGGCTTAAGGAGAGGGGTGATGAGCAGGGGGATGTTAGTGCCTGGGGCATTGGGTTTGTTGGGTTGGCGTTATAGAAGTACTATGTTGATGGTGGACTGGGGGTTGGGTTCAACTTTGGCTAGAAGGAGTTTGTAGCCGGGCAGTGGTGGGAGTGGGGACGCTCTTATGGGGAGGGAAGATTTGGATATGATGGCGACTCCTCTGTCTTGATTGCCATCTCTGTCAGCTCTAAGGATAGAGCAGCAGGAAGGTAGGGCAAGAGATAGAGAGGGGCCATCTGCATTTTGTAGCTAGGTTTCTGTTATGGCCAGGAGGTCAAGATTGTTGTCGAGTATGAGATAGTGCATGTTGGGGGCTTGGGTGCCATGGAGCGTGTGTTGATGAGGGCACAGGTGAGGCATTCAAGATTGGGGATAGTAGTGGTAGTCGGTGGGTTGTGGATGTGCTTGGGTGGGTGTGGTTGAGTGTGGGTGTTGATGGTAAGCTCAAAAGCTTGTGGATTTTGTGAGGTGGTCGTATGGGGTATTGGTTTAGGCTGGTTGGTGCAGGGTTGGCATTGTTTGTGTTTGGCTGGGATGTGGCGGCAAACCGGTCTGGTGCAGAGTCTTTGTAGACGTAGTGTGCCCAGGCATGGAGTTGTGTACAGGTGGGTGAGGTAGTAGGAGGGAGATTTCTGGCAGGGGTAGGTGATGGTGTAGTTAGTGGCCAAATGGTTGGGTTGTAGGCTAGGATGTTAGGGTGAGGTCGGGATTCCAGTTTGGGTTTGGATATGTGGATGGCAGGGTCTGGAGGAGGTGGCAGGCACTTGGGGCAGCTGCTGGGTCCCTCTGGTGTGTAGGGGTGCTGGTCCAATTAAGAGTAGGTAGGCAGGGGGAAGGTGGGGTGTTGCTGCATGAATATGTTGGTGCTGGCTGAGAATCCTTGCCCGCATGGGGCTTGGTGTTGTTGGTGGTGTAGGGTATGGGAGCACAACATAGTGTTTTATTCCTGTCCTGAGTAACATTGGCAATATTGCATGGCACATTAGCAGTGTTGTAAAGCACATTGGTAGTAATGTAGGGCACATTGATAGTAATGCAAGGCACATTAGCAGTATTGTACGGCACATTGGTAGTATTGTACGGCATAATAGCAGTATTGTGAGGCACATTTGCAGCGATGCAAGGTACATTAGCAGTGATACAGGGCACACCCAGTATTGTAGGGCATATTGACAGTATTGTAGGGCACATTAGCAGTAATGCAAGGCACATTAGCAGTAATGCAAGGTGCATTAGCAGTATTGCAGTGCAGGAGGTCTGGGAATAGCATCTTGTATACAGTACATTTACAGGTAACATTGGTATATGGTATTGTGCATGGTTGCACAGGCTTGTAGGCAGTCCCCAGAGACATTGTACATTGAGAGATGTTTTTGGAGCAATTGGGATCATTGTTTTGCAGAAAGGTCCAGCGTCCAATTTGGCGGGGTGTAAAGTTTTGTGGGGCCAGCAGGGCCAACAATGAGGGTAGAGGAGCATAGTTGTCATGGCTTGTATGGCCTTGAGGGGGATTGTAAGCTATCTGGCATGACCAGGAGGGTGCGAGTTGTGCTGTTGGTGTCAGCATGGGGGTCCCATTCAGGCACGGCAGGACTCTTGTTGGAGCTGGTAGAGGAAGACTCAGTGGTTGTGGCAGAGTCACAGAGTACATCCAGCTCTTATCAGGAATAGAAGGGTTGATTGTGAAATGCGGGGCAGGGTGCTGGGGTGTTGCACACAGCTGGGCAATGGGGGTTATTGGATCAATGGGCAGATTTGCATAGCTATGTGCCATCTGGGGCTCTTGACATGCTGATATAGTGTTTTGCAGCTTGCTGGTTTCAGCGGTCGTTGAGGATGGAGTTTATTAGAAGGCAGCATGTTGCAGATGAGCACACATTCTGGACCTTCCCAGGACATACAGCGAAAGACAGGGGCCTTTTACCAGGGCCTTTGGTCTGGACCCGGCGTTGCCTCACGGCTTTAGTTTAATTTTGACTGGCCCTACTCCTTTTAATAGACTGACATCATATGGACTGCTGGGACAGTGTGCACGGCAAGGGTGCCAAATCCTCTTGAAGAAAGGACGGTACTTTCCTCAATAATGACATTCGCTGGGGGATTTCCCTGTTCTTGAGTTATAACTGATATGTGAGACTGATGCTAAACATCAATTTGTCATCTGAGTCTTCGTCTATAAACAATTTTTCATCTTTCAAGTCTAGCAGGCTATGTGCCTCGTCAAGTGCTATTACCATATGCCAATTTACCCCTTCATCATCTATTCAATTCAAAATGACTATTGCTGCTTGTAGCTCAATTGTGATTATCTGCCCTTCTTCCATATCCGTGGGTACTTCACGTCTAAACAAAAATTCTGTGGGTAACCTCAATAATCCAGTATTCTTGGGAACCATGCTACCAATATGTGTACCCCATAAAGGAATACTTATAGGTTTAATGGCACTCCTCTTGGTGCTTTCTACCCATAAAATCTTGTTATGAATTATTGTGCATTCACATAGGGGATCCTGGGGTGGAACATATTATCTCCATGTCAGCAAATGATATCGTCATGTTTGGTTTACTCATCAAATCTCTCCTCAATATGTTGACTGGCATTTTATGAAACTATAGCAATGGCATAGCCATGTCGTGTTCCCCTATGGTTATGGTTAAGATGTTTGTAAAAGGAACCTTTGTCATCACCCCAGAAAACCCTTCTGCGTCCATGGATATACCTGTCACTGGGAATTTTCCCTCTCTAACACAGGATCAGGTAGCACTTGTATCCAGTAAAAAGGAAAATGTTTTGTCACCTATTGTCACTCTGACCCCTGGTGCCTCTTGTGGGTCTGGTGTAATCTATAAGATGGAACACATAAAGTCTTTCTGTGGACTGTCCTATTGTGGCTACATATTCAGTCCCGTACTGGTAAAAGGATTCCCTCCCACTACTGTCACACCCCCTATGGTAGGTGTAGGTGCCTGCAGCAATATGTTCACGTTCCATGGTGTCACTTCATTCTGTTGCACTGATGTCTGTGCCTGCATTGATGCTTGATGTGTTTACATTGGTGCTCGCTGTGTTTGAGGTGGCATCCCTTGTTGTGTCTGTGTATTGGTGGCGTTTGTGCTGATACTGCTTGTGATCTTGGGCATAATATGTTGGTGGTTCTGCACTATATGGTGGGGGTATGCCGGTCCCCCTCTTGTGTGTACTGGATGCCAATACTGTTGTATGCCTCCCCTATGTCTGCACACACATGAGATATGGTTGATTTTACTGCACGTCTAACAATGTTGTTATGGCCCTCCAAATTGTGGTGGCGCTCCATTAAAACCTCCTCCTTGCTGAGCTAGGAACCCAAACCCTCTGTCTCTGGATGCAAACCCTCATCCCCAGGGGTAATAGTTATAGTGCCCTCTTCCTGCAAAGCTTCCATTTGGCCCTGGTTGCACTTACTGTGCCTCCTGCACGGCATTGTTTTCTACCGCATTTGTTAACATATCCCGTTCCATTATCATTTTTGATAGTTTCTTTTGCACTAACTTTGCTTCTTCTTTTTTTCTTTCCTAAACTTTGTTTCTGTCCTCCTCTTGTTTTAGTCGACAATGGTGAAAAATAGTCAATTGTATTTTGGGTTAGGGTTTTGCCTCTATTCACACAATCTACTTTAATTGCCCCTGCACCCCCTTGGGGAGTCCCTGACTCAAAATGAGATAGAAACATGTTTATATTTTTGTCCCGTGTTGCCTAATCTCTAGTCTCCAATGTTCTTGAATGTACTGTATATCAGTAGTAGGGTCTTCATCAGGCCCCATTTTCTGTGTCATGATTGCACTCATATCTGATGTGTCTGGGTATTGTATTCTGAGTGTTCTCTAAACCTCTGCTCTGCAATTATTAAAAGGTGCCCTGTCCTGCCTTGTGTTTTTTGCTGTCACCTCGGGATACCCTGCCCGCTTCTAAATGTCTTCTGATTGTTCGCCCAATATGGCAGCAAGCAGACTTTTTATGTTGCCTACTGCTAGCATCATCCCAGCTGTCATGCTTTCCAACTCATAGTTCAACTTCCCCACCCTTGCTGTGAGTGATGGTAATTTATAAATCAAGTTATTTTTTATCTGTGTGTGGCTATGGTATATATTGTGCTAGTCCTCCCTCTTTCTTTAATAAGGGGAATTGTTTTATCCCTGTGCCCCATCCAACCACTGCGGCACTCTTTGTCTTTGTCACTGCATCCGTCATCCTAACTCGCTTCCATCCTGATTCATTTCTTAGGTTATTTGCAGTTGGAGTTTTCTCTTCTAAACTGTTTGAGCGCACCTTTGGGTGTCTTGGATATTGAACAGGTTCTGGCCTTATCACCCATATTGCTATCTCTTTCCAGACTACCTCTATCCCTATCTGTGTACACATGGATGGGGCATGTGCTGCCTCCTCCTCGCTCTCTTTCCAAACCCTTGTTGGAAAATATCTCTTTCTTTCCTTAATCTCTTATTTCTTCACAATGCCACAATATACAGAAATCTCCCCCCTGTTTTGCCATGCCTTTGTCATACATCCACAGATCTGCTGAAGGTCTATGGTGTTGAGTATCCCCTATCAACCTAAGACCCTTCATGACCTACTCAGCTGGCGTACGAGGACTGGACAGGACATTTCTTCAAAGGGTGCTCCCATCAACCCATTTCTGTTATGCGTGATCCTGCTCTCCTAACATTTGGTGTGATGACCTATTAACCACTTACTTCGGTATAATGCGTATAACATGACTGTAACAGCACCTTGATGCCTCTGGGTTTAAAGTGCTTTATAAATGGTCAAATAAATAAATAAATAAAATACACTTTGTCAATATGTTAGTGAGCTACAATCGCATATAGTGCATGTGGTATTCAGTTTATACTTTGGTTATGTTAGATTTATTCAAATCTGAGAACGCTATGCTAATATTCTACATGTATAAATGCATACATTACCTATTGTGAGTTCTCTTCATGTGGAGTGCATATATGTTTTGTGTTTAATGCATGTGCTTGATACTGCTACAATGTTTGTTTGACTGCTTTTGCCATCTTCAGCTTACATTGGGCCTCATTACGAGTCCGGCGGTAACCAAGGCGGTAAAACCACCTGGTTTCCGCCGGACTCGTATTACCATTCCGCCTCCGTGACTCCCGGAATTACCGGGGCATTACAACCCCTGTGTCCCGGGAATCCCAGAGGCAGAATGGTGTTAATCCCATTCCCATTGAGTCCCATAGGACTCAATGGGGATGGGGATCATGGAAACCCCGGCACCATTTCGTGATGGTGCCGGTGTTTCCTCGTCCGCCTGCAGGTGGGCGGTGTTAAACCCGACAGGTCAGACCTGCCAGGTTTGACGCCTTCGCCTGCAGGAGTTGTGATCGCCCGGCATGGAAACAACGGTGGCGGCGGGTTTACCGCCACCGTTGTTTCCATACCGGGCGAGTTATAATGAGGCCCATTATGTCTTTATGTCCTGTTTTACCTGCCTCGAATAAGGGCGGTACAGTTGCCTCAGTGAGTAACATTTCTCACCTGTGCGGTATTGGGCTGGGGGAGGGTCAGAAGTCACAGATGGCATATTCATCTGCCACACAACAACCACTGTGTCCTGTTGTCTTTAAAACTTTGTTTTTTGTTTATTGTTTCTTGCATCTCCTAAAGTGCATGAGCAGTGTATGACAATGGCCACCTGGACTATGGCTATGCCCCTTCACTTGCATGGTGAATGTGGACCAATTATAGTACAGATAAATGATATATGTACACCTTAAACACTCCTCAAGGTGGATGATTTACTCCTATGCATGCCCTTATAAGATCTGCTCCCTGTCACATTCTTTAAATGCCCTGAGTGAAGCTAGAGGCCTCTGGCAGTCTGTCCCCTGTCCAGTGCCATAAGAACATGGCAGAATAGGCCTGTGTGTAACCATTCTATGGTATCTCTCAGATGTCCGAGATGTTAAGTTGGCCCAGAATCTGGACACTTCCAGAGAGCATAATCGGGCTTTAAGTGGCCGGGGACCTCTGCAGCTCTCGAGTACTGTTCTTCCTGCGGCTCCTCCACCTGATTTTCATGAACACTGGAAAGATGAGTGCTAATGCTGCCCTATGCCTATACGTGGCCCTACCATCACATGTTTAGATTCACATTATCAGTTTTATAAAGTACTGTTGGTGTTATAATCTTTGTTTTGCAATATTCTAAAGTGAAAATAAGGGCAAACTCAAGCCTCGGAAAACAAAGCCACATCCGAGGAAAAAATGCCATCAGGATTTTGTCGCCATTTTCAACTTAGACTTCAACTGGGAGTAACAAAGTGACACTCCCAAACCTAATCTGCACAAATTGTGTTTAACCTAATGATTTGCTCTTAGCACTCTGTTAGGACAGGAATGACTCTCACTTTTGCTGATATCACTACTTTACACTCTTTCCTCGCTACTTTTGCTAATTATTCAACTTCCTTCTATGCATGCTTCCCCTGCATGCTTACCCTTCTACCCCACACCACCGCCCAGATTCCAAACTTACATGTCGTGTGATCAATGAACATGAATGTATAAGGTGTGTGTTTTTCTTTGTTTGCTTTTTTGTTTATGCCTTCAATGACAACAAACAATTCTCTTTTTTATGTTTTATGCTGTTAATACAAAATTATGTACTTTTTACATAGACTGTGTGTCTCTTTCTTCTTACCTCAGGTGTCCCATCTGCTTAGCCAATAGGACTAGATGTGATACACACCGAAGCATTTATTGCAACAATGTTGGGTTGACAAAAGGGAGGTTATGGAATAATATTAACCCACCCTGTTTTTCAAAGCACAAACCCATAGCACAGCAACACTCTCTATTCTATGATTTATTGTCCCCCACCGGGGACAAAGCAGGCTGAAGGTAAGTGGGGTGGGAGGGAAGGGAATACAAAAAAAACATACTTGAGTCCCCGGCAGGTGGGCAAAGGCAGCTTCTCAGCCGTGGGGAGGTTCGGAGCGGGGATGGCCCTGCTTCGAGCCTCCTCATTGCCTGAGGGGCTGCTATGCCCCCTCCGTGGAAAAGGCGGCTGGAATCCCGTCCCAGAATCGAGGGTTTCTCGGCCGGGTAAAGCCCCGGCGAGGGCCAATCAGAATGCTTGTTTCATTCTGATTGCGCCCTCGCCGGGTACTAATATTGAATAAACTGAATACATTACAATCACAGATTCTCTTCAAAATAAATGAAGGAATGTATTCTGCAGTGACTTTTTGTGACCTATTTAATTTATTTCATTGCTAAATTTGAATGTTTTTATTTTGGTGGATTTTTCGGCTGCTCATTAATTACATTTAACATATCTTTTCAAGCAGAGTTTGCTCCCTTACATGCCAGGTATGAAATCGAGACCTTGGGTCTCATTATAAGTTTGCCGGTCTGGAAACAAGGGCGCCGGTAAGCTCACCGACACCCTTGTTTCCAGATCGGCAAACTCTGAGTCTGCCTTTCATGCCGCTGTGCCCCATAGGTCTGCCCGTGCTGGGTGCTGCGGCCACGATCGGCAGACCAGTCATGTAAGCACCATTAGCAACGGTGCCAGTGCTTCCGTCTCCCCACTCCCATATGGAATGGGGACTTAAGTTTTATGGGCGCCTTGACCTCCCGGGCCGCCGGACTTGGAATCTCCCGATGGCACCGGGAAGTTAGACACCGTTAAAATGTTATGAGTCTGGCGGCAACCCACCGGTAGCACCAGCAGGGTTACCGCTGGACTCGTAATGAGGCCCTTTATCTGTTTGCCCACTCATTTAGTCACAGATGCCACTTATCTTTTAAAGGCTACTTAGCTACTTGCCATTCTTCTTATGCCCCCATTGTATTGCTAAATTGTTAATATCCCCATCTCCGATTTTTCAATACCACTTCAAGCAATGCAACATAGTTTCTAGTAGTAGAAGATGATATGGTACATCTGGCATGAGGCAACTTGCCACCGTTACCCCCCTGTGCTTTTGTTTTGTTACCTGAATTGAGGGAGTGACCAAGTCCCCTGTCTGGCTCTGCAGGCAGGTGGGAGAGTAGCTTGGGGTTGAGGACCTCTTCGAGCCAGTAGATGAGGGGTTTGGTGCGACATGGGGAGGATCCCTGTGGCCTTGTTCCACTGTTTGGGACAGTCACATTGGGCCATCACATACCCTCCCCAAGCTATGCTCATAAATTATAGAATCCCGCCCCCTCACCAGATCGATGGAGCCACCTCTTTGCTTTCCCAAACTGCATGCCAAGTCCCCCAAGACATCACAAACTCTGTCAGCAAACATGGTGAAAGTTTGCAGGCTCCTGCTGACTCGCGGTACTGACTGCAGCACTTGTGGATCCTCTTGGGATCCCCCACCCTCAAAATCCCCACAGGTTCTGAAACACGTTCAGGGCAACAAAAGACCTGCAAGATCTCAATGTGAACAACACAAATCAAAAAGGCCAGAGTAGTTTGAATTTTAGAATGTAACCCCCTCTGTCTCATTCCTACTCCCAAGATGTGAGGGAACCCGATCAATCACACCCCTCAAACACTCTGGGCCCACAGCTTTAGACCCTAGTCCAACCCAGGGAGAGGGGTACTTTGATATAAAACTAGACAACCCAGGCCAGTGGTGTGGCTTGCTGGAGAACACGCTGGCTAGTGACGATAGGAATTTCAAAGACATTACAAAGAATGTGAGGGGAGGCAGTTGATGGAGGAAAGACCAGGAGATGGAAGGAGGAGTGGAAGAAGGAGATGGTTGTGAAAAGCCAGGGGAGGAGATTACATCTGGAGGACTGGAAGAGCTAGCACTAGGCTCTTGTTGTGAGTAGTTTTTGGAGGAGGTTGTATCTGGAGTTGGAGGAGTGTAAAGTATTTTGGAGGAGGTGTCCATAGAGGGTGTTTGGGAGCAGTTGGTGGAGGAGGATATATGTGGAGGAGGAGGTAAAGGAATAGAGGAGGTGGCAATTAGAAGTAGTTGAGAGAAGCATGATGAGTAGGTAATGTCTGTTGAAGAAGGGAGAAGGCTGGAGAAGGTGGTAGAAAGAAGATGAAGCGAGAACGTGGAAGCATAAGAAACAACAGGAGGAGACACAGGATGAACTGGAGGAAGTGGTAAAAGCTTCAGCAGTGGGCACACTCAGTAAGAACAGGAAGGAATGAGGAGGCTTGCCCAAGAAAGGTGGAAGAGGCAGGAGGAGGCATAAGACCCAGGCAGGAATGTCAGAGTAGTTAGGACTCTTGACACCAGTGGAACTGGGATATCTCTGCAATAGTGGAGGAGGGCCAGGGTAGAAGGGGTTGGTTTAGACAACACCTGTCTCGAATTCACCAACCACCAGAATCTTGAATACTATCTAAAACTGCTAAAAGTAACCCACAGTAGCCCCCAGGAGCTGCCCTTGAAGTCAACCTAATATTTGTCATAGTGAACAACACTCTTTTAGATAGCCATGGGCACTGGACCCTGAAAGCGCAAATCTAGGTAGCTAAACCTGGAGCACTGCCCACACAGGACATAAGTGGAGGAAAGTCTTGAATTTCCATTTATCCAGGAGCACCACTTGCTTGGTGGAGACTTCTGTTTTCTTTCAGTTATCCAAAAGTAGTCATTTTTTGGTGGAAGTTGATCTTTTTCCTTTTTCCTGGATGCTGTAACTTATTCAAATAAAGAACTGAAAGCACATCTTGAGTGTTCATTCACTTGTACTTTCCAATGAGACTCCATGACAAGAGTGGCAAACTTACGTTTGTCATCCATACCATGTGGAAATCTCAGATGGCTCACACAGTTTGACTACACATGCCACAATCCTGACCAGAATGGTTGAAAGCTTCTGTGATGGGTATCTAACAAATAGCGAAGACATCAATATCTCTCCACACCTCACTCCCATCTCCACCAACCGCCTCCAAGAAGCCACAACATGGTATAGCTGTTGCATTGCTCTGTGAGAGAATGTCATCTGTTAGGGCAAGAAGCTTGAGCTTTTCTGATTTTTAGGGCTTCAATTATGCGGGTGTTTCTGAAAGGAAAGTCAACTAATTAGACTCCCCCTTCTTTCATAATGCTCCAGCCCAAAAACATAGTGCACACATTTACCTTTGCGGGGACAGTCTCCTGACATTCCCCAGCAACTGCCCTGCCGTGGCAGCAGGTCTGGTTCAAAGGTCACATGTGCATCCCTGTACACAATTCTGGACACAAAGTTACAGCAGACAGCTGTGGCTTAATTGTGTACCCCAGTCACCTGGGGTACTCAATACATGGGGTACGTCAATACCTAAATATAAGCGGTGTCTGGTTACAAGCATTGAATGTCATAGTATTGTCAGCTTGGTGAGCAGAGACTCATAGATTACAGGGCAGAGTGTGTATTAGCTAGGCCTTGGTGTACTCAAAACACATTTTGTGAGGCCAAGCATAGGAAGTAACTTATTTTGATCCCCTAAGGAGAGTTAACACCTTCCTCCAGGGAACAGTAACTATCTCCAGACAGTCCCCTAGGAACTGGTGCTTAAAAGACGTTCCTGTCATGACAACAGCCCCCACACACCAGGGTATGGATTACCAAAGACCTTTTGATGTAAGCAGACAGAGCAAGGAGGGAGAATTAGAGTATGCTAGATGAGAGGTTCAGACCACAGAGGCGTCTCAACATATTGTTTTTTATTAGGGCTTCTTAAATCCCTGTCCCCTGAAGACAGAGCACTCTCATTATGTCATCAGCAATCAAAGGACACTTTTTAAAGCAGCCTGGATTGGGCCTTTCACAATGGGCTTGCTGGACCAATCCATTCTAGCACTTTGCCTATGTAAAGGAGAACGCCCTCCCCTTAGTTGATTCATCGTTGGACTTCAAGAAAAGTAGGCTTCACCTGGAACTCTGTTGGAGATACAGTCTATTCCAGATTCCTTTGCCAGAGAGGTGAAAACAGGAGGCTTCAAAGAAGAGGAAAGCTCTAATCCCTACACATTCCAAGGGCACATTTTTGGGGGAAATTGCTGTATCGAGAAATCCCACTGCAACTGGGGCACTGGGACCCAAGACAATGCCGCTCGAGCTGACAGAAACCCTGCAGGGGCCCTCTACAAACCTTCCTGAGTGGGAGGGGCAGACACATGCACTAACATTGCCCTTGAGACTCGGTACCGGGTCTCCCAGCAAACAGAGGACCTAGGAAGCAACCATTGGCTCTTCATGTAGCTCTAAACTGCCTCAATGACATATTGGTCGCCTTAGAAGCCATCCAAGCTGCTTCAAGGGGACTGCTGGAGTCATCTTCGATATCGATGCTCAACCGCATTTACATCTTCAAGTTCCCCTACTCGACACTCCTGCCTGGTAACCAACTTCATTGAGCTTCAATCTAATACCACTGCACTACCCGGACGCTGAGTCGTCCCACTCTGCTGACCTGACTTCATTGGCTGTCCAAAGCATTTTCAACTCGAAAGCTGTTCCTGCTCTAGAACAGCACTGCCTTTTTAGAATTTGTCACTACTTCTTCTCGATTTGAGTCTCAATCGAAAACCGCCCAGACTCCTTGTTCGATGAAAAGGTTGGTTCGATGCTGTTGAGCTCAAAAGACAAGAACATAAGGTTTTTGAAGAGACCCTGTCCCACCAATCTACCATTAAGGAACCCAGTGACCTTTAAGTCCCCTTCTCTACCTTTTTAAACACATCTTTATAAACTTGATGTTTTGCTACTGAAATCATTGCCAGAGCACCCCTGTTTTCCAACGAAGAGTGACCTTTCTTTAATGCATGCATGCTCTGTGTTTTCTTTTACCTGGGAGGGCCGGTACTTTTTTTATTAGTTGCGTGCATTTTTTTATTTCTATTTTAATAGGATATAGCCTGCCCTCAGCCCACGTTACCAAAACTGGTGAAAGAGGTATACCCGTTGGGCTGTGCAAGTCTCACCTTTATGGTTGGGATCACTGTTGGTTTAGTGGTAGCGTGAGGCTGTGCAGACAATTCAGCCACTATACATAAATGAACTCCTGCAAAGCAGTAGTCATGTATGAGACCTTGAGCCAGCTTCTCATTTTTAGGTAGTAGTACCATGCACACCGCGATTGACGCTGTACTGTGTTTTTAGTGGAATACAAACTAGGTCAATGTAGAGACTCAAATGTCAGGAACCAACATTTGGAGGCTTTGCCTGATATGTGTCTGGCGTAGTTTAAGAATATTATTTAAAAAAAATACATTTTAAGTGCATGTGGCTACTGAAAATCTAAACATGTTTTTTTGCAGCATCCAATTGGTGTAGGATAGTTCAGAGTCTTAAAGTGGCTTCTACTTCAAGTAAGAATTGTCCATCACAATAAGGCAGCTCATGGAATTATGTGTCTGCTCTGTAACATGAGGGCCCTAGCAGCCTCCACTAAAAAACAAAAAACCTACTGTCTCACTTTCAGTCTTGCAGCCACACCCCCTTACATTGCACCTAAACAAACAATAAGAGAAAACATGCTCTCAATAACAGTGCCGCTTCTAGGGGCAGGCCAAATGGGCAGCTGCACGGGGCACAGTGGGATGGTTGGAGAGGTGCAACAGAGGTAGGTGCTAATCACTGTCAGGGATTCAGGTAAGGAGCACCCCATAAACACGGATGCCTTTCATATGCAGAGGCTTTGCAAGGTTAGCAGTAGACTTTCTGCTGGGGATTGTGTATGGAACTCTCTGAACCATTGATGCCTAGAGGCAAAGCCTGGGCCAGGTTTGTGGAGTGAATGGAAGCTCTAAACAAAGGAAGCAGCCCCACACTGTGAGGCCTAGGTCCAACGGCGTAATTATCTGCACTACACCATAAGCAGGTGATAATCTATGTCTCCTTAGCCGTCTCTACCATACTTGGGGCAACTTCTTAATACACAGTGTTGAAAAGGAGTGTGGGTTCAGACTGATATGCATGAATATTTCTTCTCTGTGAAAGGTACAGTGAGCTACAATGTGGTTGTAGACCCTCCCGAGTGGGAACAGAGGCATAGACAGGGCAGAGGCGTAGGCAGGGTAAGGCCTGAGGGGCAAGGCCCACCCACAATCTGTAAATGCCCACTCAGCAGCGCTGTGTGGGCATTTACAGATATTTTTGTCAGTGCCGTGGGCCCAACTACATTAGCTTCAGGCCCAATTTGCTAGACAATCCTGGCTAAGCCTATGAGACAGGGTAGGGCCGGAGCGAGCAAGGCCCACCAAAAATGTGTAAATGCCCTGCCAGCAGCAGGGTGTGGGCATGTACATATGTTAAGATCACTGCAATGGGCCCAACTACATTAACTCCAGGCCCCACTTGTTAGGCAACCCTGGCTATGCCTCTGAGTGGGAACCTACCCAGAGAACAGGTTATTTGGCCGTGTTCGTTCTTAGTTGAGGGGCTTCCAGACCTGTATGTGTATATATATATATATATATATATGCTTAATATCCAGTATGTTGCTTTATGTATGGTGCTGACAAAAGCCAAGAATGTATAATGTATGCAGGTCTAGTGCTCACATAATGTCCGTCCATGGCTGGAAAAGAGTGGGGTTAAAACATATGTACAGCTTTGGAAATCATGCTGAAATGTCAGTCCTTTCAGCAATACCATGGCAAAAGGGCGTTGTCCTTTATATGTAACTAGTGATGGGCTGGGGCCTTTTTTTTTTCCAACATTTGTGATGTAACAAAGCGACTTTTCAATCTGCTGCGAAACCTGGAGGTGAGACAAAGATGTCCTGTCATTTGCCAAAAGATGGAATAATTAATGCAGGCAACTATCAATTATATCTGGCCTCTATTGGCTTCTTGTCTTTTTTGTACATAGAGGTGCAATCGCACCAAAATCTCCCATATCAATATTTCGTTGGTCACTGGTGGAGCGGGTTACGGGAGTACTTCCCTGATGCATGGTTCACCTGCTACGTACCATTGCATTAGGTAATTGTAAAGCCACAGACCATGGTAGTAAGAGCTATACATATATAAAGCAAAGTGTTTTATTTCATTACTTTTAGCCACCAATCATCACGGTTTATTAAATAACTTATTTATATAGCCCTTCATGGTGCAGCCTTCCTGTTTGTAAGCACTACGCCCTTTAATGATACTCAGTAATAGCTTGACCAGTGGTCGATGTGAGCGGGAGCGGTCAGAAGCAGTGCTCCTCTACTTTTTAAAATTAAGTTTTACTGTTCATATACTTTTATTTCAAGAAGAAACCGTTCCGGTATGGTTTAGTTTTAAAATAAAAGTGTAGGAAGAAGTTAAAACTTGCATTTTCAGTGCAATGCAATGAACGTTCCCTTACACAGCAGGTGCATGTGTTTAGGGGTTTGTATTGTGTGTCGGAGGGGGCGTGGTGATGGGGTTTGTGGGGAGTGGGTACAGGCCAGCAGGGAACATAGTTCCACCACTTCTTTTCATACACCTCGACCACTGAGCTTGATAGATAAGACCGAAGCAGAAGGAAAGACGGGAAATAAAATCAAGGGAGAGACATGGGAAGAGCGGTGGAGTACATACAATACAAAGTGCCAAAGGTGAGGCAAGAAATAGGAACCTGAGCTGAGGAAAGAAGACTGCTAGAGGTGAGAAGAGAATAGAGACTGTGGTAAAAGAATAAGAGGCTGGAAGGAGGAGAGTGAGAAATGGCGAATGTTGGAGGAAGGTTGCTAACACTAGGAAGAATTTATCTGAGAGTCTTACAAAGAGTGAGCTGGGGTGAGAGTGAAACAGAAAGAAAGTTGATCCTTTTAGACAGACTGAGGGGAAGTGAGAGGCAGCCCTGGACAAATAGGTGTGGGCAGGGGTGGACTGGCCTATAAGCAACTATGGAGATTTCCTGGTAGGCCTCTACAACTGGATCTCTTTTGCGTGGTAACCTATTTTATTTCCAATTGTCCTCTTAGGAAAAGGATTGGACTTGCTGAAAATGTGTAATATGGGGCTACTTTGAACATTATTTCCAGGTCCTCTTTTGGTTCCCAGTCCACCCCTGGAAGCGGGAAGGAGATGTAGACTGTGACAGACAAAGTTGAGAAGGATGGAGGTGGGAACGACTGGGCTGGATTGAACAGAAAGGTGCATAGCATGGCGGAGGGGGTAAAAGGCAGTCTAGGAGATAAAGAGGGGAGCCAAAGAGGAGACAAAGATACAGGTGGAAAAGGTGTAAAGGAGACTGGACAGGAAAGACAATAGATGGAAGCCAGAACCAACGTCGATGGTGAAACTGGGAGAGATGGTCAAGAGAGCTGGTTACAGGTTAAGCGAGAGAGAAAGTTTGGCGATGTTGTTGTACAAGGTTATGCATGGGACCTGACGTTAGAGAGGGGAACTGGGTGGGGAGGGACAGTGAAGGATGAAAAGGTTAATGAAAGATACATGTACGTGCTAGAGGAAAGATTGAGTAGAGTGAAATAACTAAAAATGATAGCGAAGCGTGTGAAGTCTAGAAAGGCAGGAGTAATGACTAGGGAGACATGATGGAGTGACCAGTGAAGGGCTTCGGGAGAATGGGAAGCATAGAAGCTGAAGGGAAGGACCAGTACAGCTCAAGGCATGAGCCATAGGGTTGGATAATGAATTTGTTACAGAAGTCAAGTTCCTCTCCCAGTGGCGCCACTATGGCCCCATACCCCTACTGTTATATCCACTTAGGACTAAGAATACTCTCACCACATTCTGGATTTCGGGTTCTAATACTCAAAATGAGCCTGGATGCTGTTCTGAATATGTTGCATGTTACCTACCTGTAGTGGTGATTAGGGGTGGGTGAAGTTACAGCCGGCGAAGCCAAACAGGCAGAACTCTCCTGATATTCTGCTTTATTTATTCTTTGATGTGATATAGATTGAATGAAGATTCAAACTTTACACATAATAAACAATTGTACATTAAATTCAGTAAAAAAACAATAAACAAATACTATTCAAGAAAAAAAGGAAAAATATTTAAATGAACAAATAATAGTGTGTCATATATCAATTAAGAATGAGAAATATTATCTTTTCCCAAAGTGCTGTACAGACATATACACTTGGAGTAATAGTATGCATATTTCCAGAGCTACTCACATCGAGATCATATATTAAATGAGATTTGCAGTGTACCTACAACAAGTCCCACAATGGCATATATTTTCTTCACATTGCGGTTCTCAAGTTACTCAAATCAACTTATATTCTGCTTTGATGGCTCACCACTTATGTGGTGGAATTTCAATTAGGAGTGGTTGTGCCTTAGGTGTGTGGAATGTTGGCCAGTTAGGGGGCCAACATTTTTTGTGGCTCCCTAATTAGCTGAAATTGTCCATGCCTAAATGCAAAAGCAGGCATAACAAACTTTCGGCCCTAAAAATTGTCAAAATTGACCATCTCGCTCTGTTGGCATAATGGATGATTCTTGCCCAGAAGATGCCATTTCTTTCCTGCTAGGATGTTTCACCCACCCCTAATAGTGGTCTGGGAACTCTGCCCTATCTGATTACTCTTGTTATACAGGATTTGTCTCCGGAATTCTAAAATATGCTTAGATCAACCATGACAACAGCACTGCAATTTATGCATAGCAAACTGAATTCATTTATGGCAACCAGCCTCTGGTTGGTTAACATCTGAAAATATCAGGACATATCACAGCCCACAATACATTATCCTGCACTACACAAAAAGCATTAGTCATGCATGATTTAAAGGACTGCAGTATTCCCCATTACATCATGTTGATAACTTGTGTGGTAGGCTGAATTGCCCCTTAGTTCACTCATTGCAGGGTCAGACTGGGCCATACAATTATCTCAGGCACCAATGAAAAAGTGGCCCATAGTTGCAAATGGCAATTCATTGCCTTTGTGAGACTGCTCTAATGGTTACCCAAGGAGAATTTTCTTGATGATGTGTGATGCAAATTGTGCATTTTAAAAGCAAAACTAGTCAAAACTACTAGTCGCCGAGTGAATTAACTCCTCAAACTGGCCCAAATTGGCCAAAAACTGGCCCACTGTGAACAAAAAAACTGGCCCACACCAGCAATTTTTGTTTTTGGTTCGGCCATGGGCCTATTGCCCTATAGGCCAGTCCGAGTCTGCATCACTTGTACTCCAAGGAATTAAAGCCAAACCAATATAGAAGGATAGAAATCCAGCCTAACCAAAATAACCTGCATAGAGAAGGGCACAGACCCCTCCCACCACTAACCACACTAAAAACCTTATTTTCTCTCTACAAACTAACCCTGAACCACCAAATAAAACACACACATATCTATACCACAACACTAACTCGAAAACACCACAAACTGCACACACTTTGGAACACCCAACTCAACCAAACACACTACAGAAAACTAAACCACAAACATGCAAACAACATGCACCACAACACCACCAACCCCTGACCAACTAAAAAGCAAGCCCAACACACAGTGACCGGCAGTTTCCAAATGAAGCTACCAACAGCACACCAAATCTCTCTTGCGCACTTTCTCCCCTTCACACTACACCCCCCCCCCCTGAGCCCTCCTTCGTTTTCAGATCTGCCAGAGCGCCAGGAGACCATGAACATGGCAGTGGTGCACGGTATAAATCACAATAACATACATGATAGGCCATCAGCCAATCCTAACCGACGACTGGGGGTAATGCTATACTGCAGTGCTTGGTGGATGTGGGGGAGAGGGTCTGGCTGTGGCTTGGCCCTGATTGAGTAGTAAGTCTGCATATGGCATTGCTTTTCCAGCACTGAGTTCTTTGGGCCTGTAGCTCTGGAGGGTCTACTTGCTTCCATGTTTTTGCCTGAGGAAAGAGGGGCACACTGGTCATGAGCATTACATTGGGGAGTTTTTGCAAGACTGTTATGAAGTTTGCGTCTTGGGAGTGAGACATACACGCACGGGGAGGCGTATTTTCAGTGTTTGCCCTTCCTACTGGACAGGAAGGCATAAGGCACACTTCGCAGTGACCAGTGAGAGGCTGATGTACACAATTGACTTAATTTGAGATTGTACTGCTTCAATCATTGATGGTTTTGGGGAGGGGGAGATTCGGTCTTCTGCAAGGGCCCCAGCAAGACCCCTGCAAGTAAACTGAATTTAAAATCCCTCCAGGACCCTGCCCTGGAGAGGCCCAGCCCAGTGATTGTAATTTTAAGCGGGCGGAACAGGGTGTTTGTCCCCCCAAATTTTGCAGCACACCATTTTGTCCCACTCATTTGGCAGGGGCCCCTTTCATTTAAATGTCATGCCCCCCCCAACACTTTCAGCAAAGTTACTCCACTGCTCATCCCCCTTTAATAGCCTACCCGTTCTTGTGATTGCAAATGGAAATTGATGAGTCCATAAATACACAATACTGCTGGCTGAGAACTAGGGAGGGACTGCATTTATCACAGGACGTGATTGGGCACAAGGATCGGGCAGTGTAGATTTAAGTCTGCATTGCATAACAAGATTAGGGCTGGCACACAGCTCTTTCACCTCTCCCTTGAAGAAACTCCCACTCCCTTTGCCTCCCAGAACTCGCACTACAAATGTTTCAATCTCCACTCCACCCACAGTAAACACTTCCAAAGTAGGTCTATAAATTTAACTGAGGGTGTACTTGTTACAGACACAATAATGCTATTTATAAATGGAAGGCGGGCCCAAAGGAAAAATTGTCCATTGAAACGTCTGCGATGCCTTCAGCTGCTAGGGATACTAAGATACTATAAGGGCAGCAGTTCTCAAAATGGCGGCAAAGGTGCAGATGGTTGGGGGGGGCACGTTTGCTTAAAGCAGGAAAATGGTCTAGGATACTGTGAGGTGCACTCATTATAATGGAGGCAAAGATAAGGTTAATAGCCGCCAATTATCTCAAGATAGCCATCCGGGAGCTGAAAAACTAAGGCCCTGAATCACAGAGTGCCTGATTCACGGAACGTTTTCCATGAATCAGGCCCAGAGTGTTTTCCAATGGGGTTTTTCCATTATAAAACACTTCTATGAATGAGGCCCTTGATGCCCACTGAAAAGCTATGCATCCTTTTTTGTCAGCCAGTGGCTGATGAGGAGGGTCTGTTTATTAAAAGACAATGGGGTGATAACGCTTTGGTTTACCCTGAGGGAAGAGAGGGCTGGAAGAGCTCCCGCACACACAGCTTGTAACGTGAGCACTGCTAAGCGCACATTTGAAGGATTCCATGTAATAATGTCCCCGCAAAAATGTCTCCTGACAAAAAAGTCGCTGTTTTTTGCAGCAACATTATTACATTGAACATGCTGGGGACACCCCTGCAACCCCTGAATTTTACAAAGGGAGCAGGGGACATCCCCGCAACCCTTCCCCATACATAATGTCGCCATTGGCTTTTCCAGGCGACATTATGTAAGGGGACATTATGTATGGGGACATTATTACCTGATATCATTTAAAGCCCCAGAACCAAAGTAGTATAGAGAGGAATATATTGCAGCGTTATAAAACTGCTGACTGGCAACATGGGGGTAATGACTGGGGGCCCCCCTGAGGTTCGTGGCCCTTGCAATTGAAATGATTGAAAGGTCCTGACTCCATCCCTGAGTAAAATGCAGCGGGAGATGTCGTCTGCTTCCAAGGAGGTGGGCTGGGCCCGCTCCGCACACAGCTGCAAGGCGTGGGCACTGGCTGTGCTTTCTCTGTTATGTAACCACTGCTATTGCAGCTGGTCATGCTGTAAGTTTTCAATTAGTGCGTACAGTGTGTGCCTAACAAACTTGAGTGTGAACAGCACAATAACCCGTCTGTCATGCAGGGGGGAGGTCATGTGATGCCGGCAAGTGCGCTTCCTATGTCCTAGTTTCGTGTTCCCGATTATGATAATTTGATGTTAGTTCCCTTCCCTAAGCAGATCTGTTTTGTTGCTACCGAGATACGGTGGTTATAAATACATGCTTTCGTCAGGCCGATAAAACACCTTGTGTCCCAACCTGGATTGAGCAAACGTCTATTCTCGTAAGTATAATGACTTGCTCAGAGGATTGGCACTGGACATTCTAAGCTGAAATGAACAGTGATGCTCACAGCCACTCAGGGTTGCCAGGTGTCAATGTGTCATGAATAAGACTCCTGGTTTCATTGTATTTATGTTTTTACATTTCTGTCTGTATTTATCCATATTTATTTTTTGGTAATTTGATCTGCATTTATCCACATGTATTTTTGGATTTGTAAAATAATAAAATGACGCTAATATTTTTCCACATTTATTGAAATTAAAAATGTGGTGCTTCGATGCCTTTAATTGAATCTTCACAGAGCTGGGATCGGGCTAATCTAGCCGTGATCCATTTTGACATTAAAACAGACAGCTCCTCCTGCTGTTGTTCTGAGTAGCACTGCAGCCATTTAAACATCTACAAAGGAAAACACATGTCTTTTTTTATCCTCTTCATTGTGTTGCATTACACCGACATTGGCCTGTAAGGCATGCCTGCCAACTTCCTACATTATCACTTTTTAAATTTGTTTTGCTGATAAATACTGAATAGAATCAGAACAATTTCATCTGTATTTATATCCAAAAATCAGTAAAAACAGAAGCCAGGGAACCTTAGGCACGAAGAACTCCCCCCGAGGGACTCCTTACTCCATTCCTGTGCTTTGCTTTTAACTTTATTATTTTGGGCCAATTTGTTTAATTCAAGTGACCCAACACTACAACTCCCAGCAGGCAATTGGTGGAGAGGTGAAATCCCAACAATCCAGCATGGTGTCCCTCCTGAGACGGAGTCATCTGGTGACCCTGTATATTATGACATCAGTCCATTATGAGTTGCACCATAAACAACCAACAATGGCAACAAGAGACATTTTACAAAAAGACAATGGGTCTCATCCCTGGCCTCGGCCCTTGAATGCATCAGTAACGCTATTACCGCTGCATTTAAGGGTTGGCTAAATCATGAGTTGGGCATAAAGTTTGGAGTTAAAATACTCCACTTTCTGCCAGTTTTTGGGCGCTGTTCGCGCAGGGTTTATTGGATCAGCTCTAATAGCGCCCCCAACCCCATTGGGGAATGGGAACTTACTGCTGCATGGCTACTCGTGATCCGGCGCTAATGCCGGACCGAGTAGCGGTAACACTATATGCGTTGGAGGTATCCAAGCAGTATTACCACTGGGATACCGCCTAGGCTCTGGTAGAGCCCAGTATATCTTTAGGTTGTGCATTTCCTTGTTCAAAGAGAAGGCGGAGACAACCTCTCACTGATGCAGCTTGAACTTTCAAGCAAGCGCATTCATATTTAATAGGTGGCAACATTGTATACGTCAAGGATTGAAATTGCTGGGTGCTGGGATCTCTTTGGTTTCTACTTGTAGCTAAGAAGAGCCTGGTTAACTTGACAACAACAGCGACCAAGAGCTGCTTGCGACTCCCCAGGCCAACTGCTGCCATACAAACATGCCTATCTTACATTAGCTTTGTGTGTTTGGGAATATGTACACACGATTACCTGGACAGAACAAGGAGACATTCAAAGCATAATTGGTTCATATAATCAATACAAAGTTCACGTATTCATCTCATTTGGAAGTAAGCTATGCGGCGTGTTTCGTACTAGCGCTTCGTTCCCTAGAGGTAGCTCCTGCTTACTGGGTTATGCCAGATTCAAGGAGCTGCATCCAGATCCTGCGCATCAAACCTTTATTGCGCTCCCTGTACGTGCTAACAAAGTACACGATGGGTGGCTGATCTCATGAAATAATTGATATTTAAAATTAAGTTTTGATCACAAACCAAACCTCTGTTCCCAATGAAAATGATGGACCTCAACCATTTTATGCAGACGTGCATTAGACAGATCTCCATAAAACAGCGATAACATCTGTTTGTTAATTTGAAGGTTTGCTGCTTTAATAGCAAGAAGATAGCGGCTACTGTTATTTGTGACCTATATTGTCAGTAGGCAGCCTGGCAGGGCCACTTGTGAGCAGTGCAGTGTTGTTCATCTGTAGGTAGGTAGATTTTTGATTATAGCTAGGCAAGTCTATATGATAGGAAACCTGCTTGATTGTTCCCAAAAGAGTGCCCCTAGGCATGTTAATCCTAATGAAGTATGCAAGGCAGCCGATGGGGGTGGTGGAAATATTTACCCATAAATGTCTTTTACTATGGATGAGGACTTTCGGGAAGACTGTACCCCTAATAAAGTTTCAGGTGAAATCCTTCTTCTGGGTTTCAAAATATGATTCAGCGGAGGGATTGTCCCTGCCCCTTAAATAGGCAACAGTGGCTAAGGATCCTATCCTGGCTATTGTGTTTAGGTTCTTTCTCCTCCTGGAGTTTTCAGTCCCATGGTGCTTTGTGTGCAGGTACTGGGGTGGGTGTACAGAAAGTTTGGCAGCCCTAGGAGATACCAAGATTGGGCGACACTTCTGTGGACCGGTCCTCCTATCCTGCTTACTCCAACTCCTCCCTCTCCCCTGGGTGCCCTGCATCAAACGTCTAGTAATGACCATCTAGTCTGAGCTCTTCGTCATCCTGGCAGGGCTTGCCTTTGAAGCCTTTGAAGTACTGGTTCTCAGCTAATCCCCTGCCCCCTCCCCCGTCCTGTGATATTTGCTGTTCTCTGGGAAAGGTGACAGAATTTGAGAGTGTTCAAAAGTGGAGTTTCCTGGGATGGGCCTAATTAGCTTTTTAGTGGGGAATAGGGCACAGTCCCAGAAAGCTGATACACATAAGGTCCTGTCAGTGAAATGAGTCACTAGAAACCAAACTGACAATAAAAAGGGAATGCATGGTTTTGCCCAGTATAATTGTAGATTCCCACAGGACACCATGTAAAAAACTAGTATTTAGATTTTAATCTGCCAACAGACCCTGTGAGCACAACAATATAGATTTGGATCATGGTGAACCACGTTTGAAGGCAGTCCTTGGCTGTGTGAACTTTGAGTTTCATCAGGCTCTTTGCTGGAATGCACATGTCCCTCTGTAACTGCAATGAGGCCAAGCTACAAGAAAGCTGTTTAGGGTGTCCCTAGTCATGCTCAGCAGAGTTCCATATGTGCAATATGCTTTTCAGCATAGAACATTTTGAAAGTGAGGTCTGATTAGCAGACCTCACTCACAGAGACAGAATTACCAACATCATTTTATATTAGCAAAATCAAAAAAGCTCAGGCTATCGACAATACACTAATTTGAGTGAGATCCCCATATGGCATTCAGAGCAGCAATGTCATTTGGGGGTCGCTGGAGGTTGCAACTGCGACCCCGGGGCAACCCCCAATGTGACCCCTGGAACTGCCTTTGCAAGCCCTGTGGCTGGGAGGATTCTTAATTCAAAAAGAAATAATTTCATTCTGAAATCACTCTGACTTCCAAAAGAAATTATTTCCGTTTGGGTTTTGCAAAAACAGAAATAATTCATTTTGCAATCTGAGCCAACCCCCCCCCCATCCCCAGGACATGGATAGATCTGGCTCGTGTGCTCTGCTGCGCATGACAGGAACCAGTGCTGAGCATGGGAGCCAGATTCATGCCTGCAGAGGAGGGGCTGCAGCAATGAACTCTGAAAGTCAAGGATCTTTTTTTTTTTTACGTAAAAGTCTCTGTGTGTGTGAGAGAGTGTTATGTACTGTATGTGTGTGTGTGTGTATCATGGAGTATGTGTGTGCATGTATTGTAGGGTGAATAGAAGGGTGCGTAAGTGCATATGCAGAGTGGGGAATGGTGTGACGTGTGGATTTAGGAATGTACACATGCACGTTGAGGGGTGGGTGTACGTTTCGGGTTAATGAGTGTGTGTGGAGAATATGGGATGCGTACTTGGGTGAGGACTGCGTGCAGCATGGGAATTGCGTGAATGTGAAGGATGATTGGTGGGTGTGCGTTCGTAATTTGAGGAAGTGCATAAAAACGACAGGAAGGCAAGCACAAATATTTGCACAAAAACGAACCTCTGCAGACGTGTTCACAAATATTAAAGTAGGGAGATATTCTCATTTTCTCGAAGCTTATATTTATGTTACTTCTAAGTGCCTCACGAACAACAGAAGAGATATTATGTTTTAAAGTCGTTGTCTAGCTATTAAATGAGTCCCAACAGAAATGGTGGTTTGAAAAGACCCTGCACCTCAATACCTCACTGGTCTCCTCTTAAAGAGACATCCAGGTGTGACCTCCTAAAATAGCCCATAGTCCAGTCATTGTAATTCTACTGCGGAGGCTTCCAATGTACACCTCTGGAACCCTCTTTAGTTGCACCTTTACTTCAGGCCTGATACGTGAACATTCAGAAATGCAAGTGTGTGTGAACTATAATATTCCTTAGGCTAGATTGCCACCCATCCCACATTTCAACTTTTTCTTTTTCCACTGCAGCTTCATTATCTTTGCATCTGAGTGCTCCGAAGCAGTCTCCTGGCACTAAGAGTGCTTTACAAATTAATATAAATAGCCAAGAAATACCTAAGATACCGTTAGCATTTATAACGCGCCTATACACAAGTGTTTCAAGGCGCGACGAGGAAAAGGAGGAGGAACAGAGGGAAGACAGACAACGATCCTACTAGGCCAGGTGTAATTCGGATCGCGCAAGTGCATGGGAAGGGGGAAGGGGAATGAGCAGGGGGGAAGGGCACAGTGCAATACATGGGATAATAGAATAAATAACAATAGTAAAGTACGGCCAGCAGGTGGCAAGTGCAAGAGAAAAGGGTAAGTGCAGGCATCAGGTGTCAAGTGCTCGTGGGGGACTGTAGGGATATAGAGAACAGTCCCCAAGTGTGGGGTTTCCAGGAGGGCAGTGCAGGTGTGCGACTGGAGGAGAGGGGGACCTGGGCCCGAGATCAGAGGGTGGGCAGGTAAACCAGTGCAGTTTCAGTATCAGCCAGGAAATCAGCAGGGGAGAGGAGGAGAAAAGGCAGAAGCAAAGAGAAACATTTTGAGGCGCTTCCGGAACCGGAGATGGTTCTCCTCAAGTTTCAGGGGGACAGGGAGGCCGATCCAGGGGGAGGCCATAGCCGAAGAAAGTGATCTACCACCAACTCGTTGCTTGGAGAAGCGATGGACCCTGAGGGAGTTAGAGGCGATGAGCAAAGACCTCAAGAAGGAAGCAATTTAGGAAGAGAGAGTTGAAGGTATTGAGGCCCCAGGCCCCAGAAGGCCTTGTGGATGATGCAGAGGTTTTTTTTTACTTAATCCTAGCAGCCACTGGGAGCAAGTGCAGAGATTTCAGTCCTGGATAGATACGATCCCTGGGCTTGAGGCCAAGGACAAGTCTCACAGTCCGGTTCTGGATGAGCTGCAGAGGGCGTAGAGTAGAAGCACACAGATTTAGAAAGAGGCTGTTGCAATAGTCCAGCCTAGAGAGAATCAGAGCTCTGGAGACAGTGAGCTTCTGGGGGAAGGAGAAGAAAGGAAGAATACCTCTGAGGTGGTGCAGCTCATAGTGTGACTTCTTAGAGACATCAGAGATGTAAGGAGAGAAGGAGAGTGTGGAGTTGAAGATGACACCGAGATTTTTAGCCTCACAGGTTAGAGCAGGCAGAGGGCCAAGAGAGGCCGGCCAGAGAGTGACAGGAAAGGAGGGTGTGGGTGTGCTGATGAGGAGAATCTCAGTCTTGCTGGCATTCAGGCAGAGATCATTGGCGGCACACCACTTCTGGATGGCGGACAGACAGTCAGAGATGAGAGAGGGAGAAGAGGTGGCTGAGGGTAGCCTGAAAATGAGCTGAGTGTAATCCGCATAGCACTAGAAGTTGGGGCAGAGCGCGGCAATGCGGTGGGCAAGAAGTGCTAGGTATTGGTTGAACAGCCAGGGAGAGAGGTTAGATCCCTGGGGAATACCACAAGTAGAGATAGAGATGGAGGAGAGGAAGGACCCGAGTTGGACCTGGGAGACCTGTGTATGCTAATGTCCTAAGAGTGGCACAAGTGGTCTTTGAACGTGCTCATTTGCTGGTTTGCACAACATGCATGTATGTTTGAAATCCATCCATCATGTCAACTTTGTGTCAAATTCCTACATACCGTTCAAAAATAAGCGTTTGGTGCAGTAGTTTGTATACAAATCAGCAGACTATATACTAAGAATGCAGCAAAGGGTTGATAATATAGACTGTTTTATTCTAGTAAGGCTGGACTCCCCATGGGAAGAATATTTTTTTAGATGCTTATAACTTTGCTGACTGTGAATTTCTTGTGGAAATTATTGTGAAACACCCTTTTAAGGGAAAGGGGAGGGGCAAAAGAATTAGGGGGTAAAAAAGCACTTTCCATGCAATTTCATGCAATGCAAATTATGTACCCAAAACAACACTGACTGGAATTGTGGCAAGCCTATGTTTAGAACAGGCCTCTATTTTACACAGCCTGCTTTCACTTGTTGAGTAGAAAACATCCTGCAGCTCGTTTCAGATCTGGCTGAAAGTGGCTAAAACATGTTCATGATGTCTGTGCTCACACAGATCTATCTGCTGTCCCACATACAGTGGAGTAACTTTGCTGAAAATATTGGGGGGGCAGGGGTGGGGTGGAGGGAGGGTGGGTGCTGGCTCTTAGGGATCGTTTTGCCCAAATTGTTTGATAAAATTTGGTTGAATGATAGATTTGACTAAATTCGGTCACCACGATTAGTTTGAAGCTGAAGATACCGAACATGAAGAGCTGGGGTTGTGGGGTGTCCCCCGCCCCTCATGTTTAGTATTTTTTTACTTTGGGGGTTACGTGGGTGTCCCCCGCTTCCTCAACATTGATGGCAGGGGACGCAACAAAAAAAAGAAGAAAAAGGGACCCTGCAGCGTCAGATCTGATCTGCGTTAGATGGATGGATCGGATGCTGCAGGGTACAGGAGAGCGGTGGATGGAGAAAAGTAGGGGGGTTTATGGCTGTACTGGCAGTTTGGGGGGACATGGGTTTGTTTTTTTGTACCGAGGTAAAAACGTATTCGCAGCGAAAATGACCACGGTCAATTTTGTCATGATTTTGTACCTCAGTCAAACAACCTAAATCCCTGAGGGATAACCACACCACAAGAGTCCATTGCTGACGCTCTGTTATAACTTTCATAAGACTTGTGGCCTATCTTTAAAAATCAATTGAGCCCTGACACTTCTCCAGCCGGCCTGCCATGCACACAGTGACACAACATAACATTCACAAACTGAATTAATTCCAATAGAGCATACAAACAATGCATTCATTATCATTCATTCAGATACAAAAGCCAACACACATATGCTTGTATACAGTCTCATTCACATACAAATGCACCCAGCACCTCCATTGACATACGCTATGTGCACACAACCTTTATATGTACATATACAATAACACATGGAAACAGTGGTGCAACGTTCATTAAGCAGACCAGACTTTATCACCCCCTGATCCCTGACATTTAGGGTTCAGTTGACTTGTCCTAGCTGAACTATAAAGCCACAGCCGAAAGGAACAGATTCACTGTAATGTCAGCAATTCCCTTGATTTTTCCTTTCATTCAAAGGCAGAAGACATTGGTTAATTCAGTGCAGTGGGTGACCAAGTATACTTGGTATCAATTTTTAAATGCCAGATATCTCCAAACTTGGGTTCTGTACAGCACCTTATATGTGTATGTGCTGATAGATTTTTTTCTACAAGATTCAGACAGATTAAAATTAAGGTATGTTTTCCTGTGTTCAAATGTTTCCAAGCAGTGAAGTACCAAGCGGGAGAGGTGGGGGGGAGTGGATGGAAGCAGCCCCCGTGGATCTTTTAAGAGCCAGACCGGGAAATTTGTCATTGGACACCTCTCCCGTTTGACACATCAAAGAGGGTACCCAACGGCAAAGGTGTCGCTAGCAGGACAATGTGTGCTGAGCAATTCCTGCTCAGCACGCTCATTGTCCTGGCAGCAAGACAAAGACACTTAACCGTTCTGAATGGTAGAGGTTTCCTGCTGCCAGGACAATGTCCCAAGGAGCTCCAGGCAGCAGAGGGTCCTCACGTTGCTCTGTATCAACAGAGCATTACAATGTGAGCGATTACACACTGATGGGAGGGAGGGGGTACTATTAGCAGGGACATTTGTCCCTTTAGAAATGTGAATGAGAGAAAATGATCAGAAGTGAGAAGGGTGCATAATGTTTCATGCTTTATGAAATAATAACTATGGCTTTTAAACCTAAGGAGATTTGTTAGGCTCACATTAATCTATGTGATGGTATTGTGACTTTGCATTCAGTATGGGGAGAATAAAACTAAAGAGATATGAAATATAGGTGGGCACCACGATATTTTACACTTATCTATTTTCAACACTCAAACTATATTATACTTTAAAATATTTGTGTCACTTTATCCTGGAGCTACCAGTCTGAGAAGGTCCTTTGGCATCTGGACCTCAGAAACTAGCAAAACAGAAAATAAGGTAACTCCACCTTATATAGGCTGGTGCTCTCAGTTGGCCCGTGTCAGGGCTGCATGCGAAGACGTGTGGTTTAAATGTTATTCCAAAATAATATACTTGAAGATCAGTAGAACATTTTTCATAGGAAATGTTTTATTCACATTCCTAGTTTCCGTGCTTTATATTTTGCTTCTGTGTAATGAGGCAAATCATAATTACATATGTCAGCTTGTTTTAAAAGTACATATGCCAATGCATTTCAGTCTATGACCATCTTCAGGGCTGTACTTAAATCATAACTTCACTTTAGTTACCAAACAATTGCAGAATTCAAGGACAATGTTTCAATAGAAATGTAAATCACATACCCCAGGTTACAGTGTTCAAGTGTGTTCAAATTGTATTGTTTACGGAAAAAGAAAACCAGTAGGAATTATGTCAGCACGGCTCAGCATTTAGAAAACCAGTTCATGTAACGTCTAAATCTAAACAGTTTGTACCTTTCGTGATGCAGAATTCCTCTCGACAACGTGAAAAAACACGATTTGGCCAGAGCTCCTGTTGAGAAAAAGTGAAGCCTGTCAGTACCGATCAGTGTCTTGAATCTATCTGCTGAGCGCAATGCAAATCTCTTACTTGTAACTAGTGTGCTGGAGTTCTGGAGAAAGGCGCATACGTGGAAACGGGGGCGGGGCGACGGGCAGCAGCGGGAACGCCGCTGTATGTACGCCTCGGGCCCCACCCTCCCGTGTGGGCACGGATGGGCGGGGTTGTTGCCATGGGGACCTGTAATGTATGAATAATTATTTTTCCGTTTGTGAACAGTACGTAAGTAAAAACAAATTAACAAAAGAACAGAAGATTTGGAGCATATGATCTTGGTTGTCTAATGGGTACAACCGCCTCTATCAGTATGCTTGTCTGTGCATACATTACGGAGGTGTTGTTGTGACGTTGCCACATCAGCCAATAGATGATAGTTCAGAAGATCAACGTCCTAAATGTGACATTAATTCTGAACAATTACACTCAATCTAATCGGAATATCTAATCAAAAGGAAGGAAAGTAAACCTCGCATTTGTCATAACTTCAAACCATAATAACCATAACATCAAAATGTCCCTATTGACAACAGTGCATAATAAAGGTACCAATATTCAATAATGTCAATGTTTATATGCAACATGAGCTATCCTCTTAAAATCAGAGGAAGCACATATAGTTGATCTCTTCATTGATTCCTTTCAGTGTCAGAGAACTCAATCTATCAATCCAAAATGTCTCACGTTGGTATAGTCTTTTCTGTAAATGTTCATGTTTTTCTCTTCTTTGGACTCTTTCTAAAATCACAAATTTGATTTGTGCCAAATTGTGCTGTTTGTCTTGCCAATGTCTGGCCACTGCTGAGTTTACGGTTTTATTTCTGATGCAAGATCTGTGTTCATTCCACCTTACTTTGGCTGTACGCTATGTTTGGCATACATAATACAGGCCACATGGGCACTTGATCCCATAGATTATTCCTGGTGTATCACAAGTTGCATAACATCTTAGCTTAATTTTCTCTCCAGTGTAAGGATGGTTCTCTGATTCCCCTTTCATAATATAACTGCAATTGCTGCAATTTAGGAACGAAAATGTCCCGATGCATTCGGTATTTGTCTTTTTCTGTGAGGGTTTGGTGTTGACCAATTTGACTTTTAAGTTTTCACTTTGTTGGTAGGCAAAAGTTGGGATTTCTCTGAACAAGTGTTCAACACTTTTGTCACATGTTACAGTGTTCCAATTTTTCTTAATGATTGCCGTAATGCCATTGCTTTGACGTGAATACTTGGATACAAAAACCAGAGGTGGTGTGGTATCTTTATTTGTTGTTCTGGGCTTTAACAGGTCTTCCCTGTTTTGTGTGGCTGTACGTAACTCAGCTGAGGTTACTTCTTCTTGTGAATACCCTTGTGCAAAGAACTTTTTACCCATCTCTTTTACTGCCGCTTCATAGTCTGTCGGGTTGCTGACTATTCTCTTGACTCTTAGCATCTGGCTGTAAGGCAAATTTTTGATCAGACTTGGTTGGTGGAAACTGAGTCTTTGTAACAGATTATTCCGATCGGTACTCTTCCGAAAAATCGCTGTCTGATATTCTGTTTCTGTGATATTTATTTCCACATTCAGGAAGTGTATTGACTTGCGTGAGTATTCATATGTAAACTGAATCTATGGGTCCATGCTGTTGAGGTACCCAAAAAACTCAAGAAGTCGTGTTTCTGTATTCTTCCAAATCCTAAAAATATCATCAATGTATTGGATCCAGATGATTAGATCTTGGTGCCATAGATGATTCAGGAGCACATGTTTGGTTTCAAATGTATGCATAAAAGCATTTGCATACAAAGGGGCCATGGTGGCCCCCATCGCTGTGCCCGCTACTTGTAGGTAGTATGAATTCTTGTATTGGAAATAAGAGTTATTGCTGATGAATTCTAGAAGTGCCATGATTAATTTGTTCTGTGCAGGTATGTCTCCTTCCTGTAAATGTATCCATTTCAGTGCCTCCCTGCCCAGATCATGAGGAATTGACATGTAGAGACTCTTGACGTCTATTATGAAACAAATGTTGTTGATGTCGAATGGGTGGCTTTCAAGTGCTGTAGAAAATGTGTAGAGTCTTTGATGTGGGTACTGGTTTTTTGAATTAGTGGCTGTAAGAAATAGTGAATGTATTTACCAAGTGGTTCCAAAATGCTGTTGAGAATAAAACTAAAGTCCTACTCCCATTGCTCAACATATTTTCAGACAATGTATACAGTGTATTGTTAGTTTACTATGAAAGGCTAGTTTATTATGAAATGTGGGTTGCTTCCAAGGCATTGCTATAAATAATTATTTAAGCACATGAAATGTAAAGCAAAACCTTGATAAATATCTATATCAACTAAACCTGGAAAGATGTGCGCAGTCGCTTAAATTGTCCACATCCCAGTTTCACCATTTAACCAAGGGTGTGATCCTGAGCAAATCATTTAATCACATTGTGCCTTACCTGCAGCTCTGAAAGTGACTCTGAATCACTTCAAAGCTTATGTTAATGTATCATGGTATTATAATGGAAAAGCCTAATGACTATAGAGTTGCTCCACATATAAAAAAAGTGCAATTTAGCTAGTTTCCACCACAAAGTTATTTGTCACTTAGCTTATTCATGGCCACTTATTCTAAAGTCATTTCCATGGTGCCTCCAAATATCTAGGACTGATGATGCGCCTTACAATGTCCTTTTCTGTGAAGTGTTGGTGCAATCCATATAATAATTAGGAAGTTTGCATGTATTTTTCCTCAGAGGACATGGACAGAGCTCTAATAGATGAGTTTCCTGCATCTGGAATTATCCTGCGGTTTTACTTCTGTTGTTGTGTATTAAAATGCCATCTTCCACTAATGTTACCAAAAAGGTAGATTGGAGCAGGGATGGGCGGTTTGGGGGTGCCTTCACCCCCACTCTTAAAATTCTGGATACTCCCCTGCTTAGTTTGGTAAGTGAAGCAGTTTTTGGTGGCCTGTAACCTGAATCATGACACCCATTTACTAATTTGCACCAAACCTTCCTGAAAAAGTGTCTGCAAAATTCGAAATACTTTTTCCCAGTTTGGTGAAGATTATTTTTGGCGGCAGCAGGAAAAGTAATACAGGGCTCCTAAAAGTGTGCTTTTAACACAAAACTCCATACGGTTCCTTTTGCGCACCTAGAGCAAAAACTGCTTAACAAAAGTTCACTATGTTTGGAATGCATATAGCACTCAAATTCATTTCACATAATTTGTAGAGTACGACAGTTTTGGGTCACAGGTTTTCTCAGTTTGACTGTTTGTACTCTACTTGGGGAGGCTGCACCTTTCGCCAACTTCTTTTTGAAATTAGGATGGTGGTGCTTTAGTAGCATTTGAAAAGTGGCAAGACTCATTTCACAGGTGTTGCAGAGCTGTGGCTTGCACCTGAGAATATGTTTGTTATTGTTAGTGTGTCTTCATACCTGGGGCCATAATGTGTACTGTGAGCTCTGCTCACATTGTCCAAATGTGACACGTTCCTCACTAGGGTCAGCACGCATCCCAGCCCCCACCCAACATACACAAACACAATTAAACATTATTTAAAAAAAAGAAATACCTCTGCTCTGCTTTCAAATGACGCCCAGGCCATGTCTCATGTTACACCGACCTAACCGCTTCGCATTCACGCGCCTCCAGACAGAAACCAGCAAGCTGAATGAGCTTCCTAGTTCCAGTCTGTCTGTCACACAAACACAAAGCCGGAAAGTGATTCTCTGCGCCGCAGCCCCTAGATGTGCTGCTGCTAGTGTGGCAGCACAGGCGCCAGGTCCTGCAATGCACAGTTCAGCACCCTGGCTGCTTATTTTGAGTCAGGCCAGCCAGGGTGAGGGACTGAGCCATGCAGGGCATCCCAGCACTGAATGTGTTGCAGCGCGGCTGCCAGGAATCTCAGCATTATGTAATGAGACAGCGCAAGCCTTGCTGAGCACCCCAGCCGGGCTTGCGCTGTCCAATTACATAATTGATGATTGCAGCCCCCCCTGCCCTCCCTCCAAAAGTTGGGGGGGACAAAAAGACATGCCACAGAAGTTGGGGGGACAAAACCTGCTGCCCCCCCTATAATTATGCCCATGCCGACAAGCCAATATTAAGTCAGCTGATTGGCTAAGCTGTAACTGCTGATCTAGTACAAGTATGTGTATAGAGTAAGGGGCAACCACATTGAATAGAGCATAGACAGCCAATCTGGGAAGCAGATATTTAGAGAAGGACTGCCATTCTGCCTTTGGATTTTCAGTGGGGGTTTATGGGCCCGCTGTGAAATGTCATCAAAACGAGGCGACATGAAGCTATTATAGTGTCAGCACCAGTCCGAGGAGAGTCAGAGGACCTCAGAGGGTTGGAATATGCACCCTAAAATAGCATTTCCGGCCATATGAGGCTGTGGACTAGTTAGTGGTCTACTAGTAGCTACCCAGCCAATATCAGACATTGTTTGACACCAGAGGACTTCTATTATGCACTAGCTCTAATTAGCAGGGCTACTGGGAATATGGCGGAATCCCATAAAAAAATGGCAAATTGTCCCCTAAATCTTTTGGTGCATGTAGGTGGCTAGGACAGGCCAATTGCTAGTTTGGAAGTTTTGGGTGTGCCCAGGGCAGGTTCAATAGACCGGCTACATATGAAATGGCCACTGGGCCCCTATGTTCAACAGGCGGCGCAAGGGTGAGCCATGGGCATGGCCAACTGTCATGAGCCAGCAAAAGTGGCCATTGGGTAGGGCCACAGGAAATGTCTAGTCAGCACACTTGGTGCCTTGGTGGTGCCTGAAGCACAGGAAATATTCGCACACCTAGCAAAAAGCGACACAATACTCTGAGTATGATACTGAATATCATCAAAATAAACTTTGAATTCTGTGAAATATGTTTAGTTATATGGATATTATGATTAAACGTACCGCACAAAAAACTCTGAAGTTGAGTGAAAAAACAATGGTTTCATGATGGTGGTGGTCGAATTATGATTTCAATAGGAATCAAAACTTTTTAACAAAGTGTTTTCACTGAACTATAATATCCAAAACACCTACTCAGCAGAGTAGCCATTTAAAGGGACTGGTTGTGGATTGCAACAAAAAGGAATGCAGCAGTTCAGCATTAACGCTGACGATAGTTACATAATCAATGGAATTGGGAAAGGTTTCCAGTGACTCCCAATAATCGTGATAATATTTGGCTCGCTCATGCTGTTTTTTAAACAGCAAATCTGAGAGTAGAAGAAACGGTATCTGGGATATCCGGAATTATAAAGTGTAACCAGGCTTTACCTGTACATTTATAGCACTAATAACGAATATTGTATTAACTTGACAGCAATTTCCCCCTAATATGACATGATTACGGTCCATTGGATAATTGATATCAGTATTAGAAATCACACATTTATGTAGTGTCCCAAATCTGCAGATATTGATGGACACATATTGGCATTTTGCTTGTCTCGCATTTATTTACTTAATGTTGGTGACCTATAACAAAAATAAAATTCTTGCAAATTAGTGGCTCCACAGTGTAACACCAAGTTAGGCCACAACAATTTGACCCTAACATTGGGTGTTTTGATATGATCAGGAGTTCACAAACTTAATCCAGTTTTCCCATAATGCACTTCGGGGAGTTTGGGCTAAAATAGTATAACAGGGCATGCATGGTTTGAATTTGGTGTCTGTCTTGTTGGAAGATGCAGAGGCAAAACTTTGCAAGATCAGTTCAGAGAATAGGATGTCTTTGAGGCCAAGGTAGACCATTGGCTAGAAGCCCTCTAAGAGTCTATCCTTTTCTTTCTTTGCCAAGAGCAAGCTCACTTTGACAAAAGGTTCCGCAGCAGTGCTCTCACTGACATGTTAAAGGTATATTATCCAGAAGATGCATTTCTGTGAACTCTGTATAAACTATTATTTGTCCTTCTTGTTTCTGATGAGCCACTTATCAGGTCAAGTGCTTCAATCAAAGATAATGGCAATGGTCCTCTTTCAGGAGCAGATTGATTGAAAGGTTGCTCTGCACAGCAGCGGAAATCAAAGTTCCAAAGAGGTTTAACCACTTAACTGATGAACTGAAGAACATCCGTAAGAGGGAATATGACCACACCGACACATGTGCAGAGGATTCAGCACTCACAGAGTTGAATATACTCATTTACTCTACGGAATGCAAATCACTATTTGTACTAAATTACAAATGTTTGATACCTGTCTAGCAGGTAATTGCACGTTAACACACACTGTGCCTTCAATGGTTTGAATGAGAACATTTAAGAAGCAGTCATTTTCAATCTCCAGTGGTGTCAGGAGAAATCCCAACCTTGCTTCTGCCATTCAATTAGGCTTTGAACTCTGCCTTGTAGCTCACTGTGCCTGAGAATAAAAGGGAGTGTGGCATGGTCCTATCTTATGTTTTCAGTCTAGCTCGACCCAAAGTCTATTTTCATCTGATCATCTGACTGGAGACCAGGTTTTCGAGCTTTCCGTTGCATAAAACACTATTCAATTATGTACTCTTGATGCCTTCAGTGTTTTTTCATTCCATCTCAAACAGAAGCTTGTTTCTTTCTCACAGTCATGTAGCTTTTTGACAGACAACAAGGCTCACAGTGCCCTTGACTCTTGGTGCTGGGTCAGCTGTCTTTCTCAAATTCTGCTTCGCCATCAGCTATTTTCCAACTGCGCCACAGTTCAAGCCCATTCTATTCACAGGGTTCAAGAATTTACTAAAGTGCATTGTGGAACATCCAGATTCTATATATTCCTATGTATATACTTTGGTGCATCACCACAATCTATTCGCTACATAGCCAGCCTCAGGATTACTTTCTCTGCTTGCGTTATATCATCTGTACTAGTATAAAATGACTTTGCATTTTCTTCAGTGTTTCATCGCACAAGCATCTTCATTTCAATCTTCATCTACACTCCCCCCTCTGGGCGATTCATCGACCACTCTCTCATCAATCTTCACATCGAGACATCCTCGTCTGAAGAAATACTTCTTTGGAGTGCATATCTTTAGACCCCTTTCAGTCATCCTGCTGATTTCACATGCTCATCAACACTCCAGGTCCCAAGACTGCATTGTCCATTGGGACTGCAGAAGATCCATCTTCCCACTAAATTCTTGTGGTTCTTCGGATACAGGAACTTTGCTCCTTCGGGTGCATGAATACTGCCTTTACCTAGTCTCTGATTTCTTCATCAGTCAGCTCTTTAGGTTTGAATTCTGATCTGACATCAAACACAATCTTCATTCCTACCGCTTTCTTTGCAGTCTTCTTGCATTGTGTGATTATTATCTTGATCACACAGAATCCAAACATGATCATCACCAACAGAGCTCCAAGGAACTTAAAAATATATCGCCGTCCATTGTGGAACCCATGAGAAGATTGATGCAAACCAGCTGTCATCAGCAATATGTTCCACTTCGTCTTTCATCTTGATGTGTGGGTTTGTCAGCATCATTATGGCCTCTGTCACAGTGCCAATCCCGTTGTCATGTAAAGGTATGAATGTGCAACACGATTCTCTGATTTTTGCACAAACACCTCCATCCATAGCTGTAATCATATCTGAGACATATCTGTTCTGAAGAATAATGCGTATCGCTCTTAGCTCCTCCTTGATAGCATTGAATCCCTTTATGGTGGTGTTGGTCGTCTGCAGAAGCTCTGCAGAAGCTCCCATTTCTAACCACTTGGCATTCACCATCGTCTTAATTCCAAGCATAAAGATAACAGTAAAAACTGAAGCAGTCTTGCCGAACAATCTATGTTCATATTGAATAGCATCAAAGGCGGCTATTAATGTGGCTGAGAAATGGTTTTCTCTCTTCATTCGATGACGGAGTTCAGCAGAACTCTTATTCGTCAGGTGAGCATCTGTTTTCGGAAAATCGCCAATGTTCAAGTCACTCTTTGGGATCACCTATGCTGAAACATGAAAAATCACTATAGAACACAGTCCTCCCCAATCTCTTCATGTATGCTTTGTATCCACAAGTTCAGTAGTGATCCATATCACCACTGTCCCATCTTTCATTCCTGGCACATCAAAGATTCGACTGCACTGCTGATTCTCTCCACCTTTTCTCATGTCATTGTTTTCGGAAGCATAGCTCTGCACTAGCCAAAGGCATTATCTGCAAAGGGCCTCCTTTCTCTTCGACCCACGTCAGAAGTTTTGTGAGCCTCGGTCAGAGAGGTTTGCATCATTTTTTCACTTGCTCGATAACTGGCTTGTGATGACCAGTTACTGTCAAAGCTCTGCACGTGACTTTGCCTTCTTCCCAGCCATCTGGAGAAAGTACTGTTCCCCAGATTCTCATCTGGCTTCTTTCCTTACAGCTTTGTACTTCTTCAGCAGTCTTTCCTTGACAATTGAGTTTCCTGTTTATTTCCCATCTAATTCCAGCTCCCTTCATACCAGGCTGTTCATATCTTATCACATGCTCTCTGTTGTTTGTTCTTTCTCTTGTCTTCAAATCTTGGACACAATCATCTTCTTCTGGAGCTGACCAGTCTGTTACCCATACCAAGGATGCTGTTCGACCCTGGAACTGACCTTGTATATGACAGAGTACAAGGTGAATCAGGCAATGGACATGCATCTCAATAGCTATGAATATCTTAGACTTTCCCATGGCATAAGGCAGGAGAATACATAGATAGCAATCCTCCTTAGAAGTCCTTTTTCCCACTTCTTTCATGTGCTGGTACCACATGTTATTCCCCAAATGTGCTGTATTGTCTAAATAATCATTTAATTCATAATCATCCTCCCTTGCACTTCTCTTAGGTCTCTTTCTTTGCTTTGCTAAAAGAGCTTGGACATCAATATGAGTTTGGAGGTAGCCATGCCGCTTTTAGCTACCCCAAACCGGGTCCCAGGTACCGGGTTCCAGGAGTAGGGAATTACCGGGCCATTCCGACCTTGGAGGGCCCGGTAATTTCCTTTCCCGGGACCCGGTCCCACTACATCCCCATTCCCATTTGAGCCCAAATAGGGCTCAATGGGAATGGGGAAGATACTAACAACGGGCCTGTTAATGACGGGCCTGTTGTTAGCATCCTGGTCTGCTAGAGGGTCCCGCTGAGGATGCCTGGTCTGACCAGACGTCCTTGTAATGAGGTGGCCCGGAATGAACGGTGCCGTTCCCTTACCGACACTGTTCATTCTGTGGCCGCACTCATTGTAATAAGGCCACTTGTATCTTATACTCATTAAGAATATCTAAAACAGTCAGTCCTACAATAGGACTCCTAGGATCATTTGTCAGAGAAATCAGTGCTTTCACATGGGCCACTGGTGTAGAGACAATCACATAATGCCTTCGTCTTCTTACAGTGTCTAGTTCTGCAAAGTCGACTGGAGTGGGAAAGATTAATGGAACTCCTTCCCTTTTGGGACCACTAAAGTAAACAGTATGGATCAACAGAAACAGAAAAACGATAATAGATGCTGAACAGGCATACAATATGCACCAATATGTCATGCCCCACCATCAGTGTCTCTCCACACGTTGTTGACTCTGCTCACTTTCTCCAACTGCAATATGTTCAATAGACCACATTTTGCCTATAATTACTTTTAAGGAAGGAAACATTCTTATTAATTAGGCAAAGTTGTCAGGTGTTCAGCCTCATAAGCTGCCTGATTTGTTCTATAATTGCTGCAAGTAAACATCTAATCATCGGGCCATTTTTAGGATCTTGGATAAAAGTGCGCACATCAGTGCTGTGCCCAACAAGAGCAGGGTAAACTCGGAGTATGAAAATGAAGAAAGCAAGAAGTAGTCTGTGCACGTCAACATCTTACAGAACCATGTGCACGTCCAAAGAGAAATTCAGTGAGAAATGATTTGGGGAACTGCTCCCTTTTCCAGTCGTCGAAAAGGAAGTCTAGATCGGGTATTTTCCATTTACTTCAACACTCCAAGGTCCAATGTCAACAAACTCCTATGGCTCAAGAACAGTAACTTTCTCATTTCCTGCTACAATATCTATAAGGAGTGTTTCAGGGGAGCCACAGTCCAAATGTTCACTTTCATCTATCTACTGGATAGTCTTTGCGCCCTTCTTCCTCGTCATCGATCCACTCTGCACATGCTGAACTTCTTCTTCTTGACTTGCTTCCGAATATGTTGGGGGTATGTCGGCCTCTACAGCCTAGACGTTCACATCTCCTAAATATATCCAAGCTCGTCTCCATTGGGCTTTAACTACTGAAGGAGTAATGTCTTCCACAACAAAAGGGCCACTAAATCTGGGTTTGTGCGACTTCCTTTGAAGTTTCTTACTAGAACAGCATCTCCAGCAAATCATTTAGGAACACAAAGGGCCTCATTACAACCCTGGCGGTATGGGTTTAATGGCGCCGGTAGAGCTGCCGGTGCTGTTAAACCCATAACACCCTACTACAAGGTCCCCTTGCAGGACACGCTCTGGACGTCTGGTTTTACCAGATGTCCTTAGCAGGTCCCGCGAGGAGGCCAGTATGCTAACAATGGGCCTGTCATTAATGGGACATTGTTAGCATGCTCCCTATTCCCATTGAGCCCTATGCGGGCTCAAATGGGAATGGGGATGGTCTGGGTTCCCTGAATGGGGAAATACCGGGCCCTCCAAGGTCAGAATGGCACGGTTCAGGGAACCTGGACCCGAGTTTGAAGGCAGCCATGCCCTTTTTAAAGGCATGGCTGCCTCCAAATTCGTAATGAGGCCCATAGTTTTTCAAGTCTGGTTGCTGTATTTTCTTCATCTGTGTCCTGAGACTGACACCCCTTCTGCTTGAGTTGAAATGAAATGACAGAGATACTGGCGGGCATACATGTTAAGTATGCATGTAGCTAATTTCCTAACAATTCTGCAGTTGTCTGGGCATCACTCCTAGTCCTCGATGGAGGAGTTAGAGGCGTTCTCATCCGCCTCCCTGTAACTCATTAGTGGGGTGTGAGGTGGTGGTCTGAACCAGGCTGATTTCTCAATGCATATAATGCAAAGTGCAGGCAATGCAGCCACCCCTTTCAATATCAATTGCAGCTTTGCTATCCTTTCCTTGAGCAGACCGTTGAGTCTCTCACATAGTCCATTCGCTTGTGGGTGATAAGCAGAAGAAAACATATGTTTAATGCTAAGCAATAAGGTAATCTGTTCGAATACCTCATTCACAAAATGAGGTCCATTATCTGATCTCAACACCTCACATACTCCACATCTAGGGAATACTTCTCAAACTAAAAACTTTGCAGCACAAGTGGCATCAGGATGTGTGCATGGGCCAGCTTCAAACCACCTCAAGAAGGGGCACACTATCACTATCATATACCTATATCCATTACAAACCTGCCGCATGTCAACATATTCAATATGTAAATGCTGAAAAGGACGATTTGGCCAAGGAATTACTCCTCTGTCAGTTTGCAGTGTGTGCCCAGCAGTAAACCTTTCACATACAATACAATTTACTATATAAAAAGGAATGTGTTCTAAGAGGTTCGGTACGAACCGGTCCTTCACAATGGTTGCTGCGAGGCTCTCTCTAGTAACATGCACAAGGTTGTGTAGCAGTTCTATCGCCACCCTTAATAAGGCTACTGGCATCACAGTGCTGTCTTGTCACCACTGTGCTTCGGTAGGGCATAAAGAACACCCCCTCCATGCCCATAGTTATTTTTGTTCCTTTGGAGCTCCACCTTGAATTTCCATCCACTACATGATTAAACCCTTCATTCACAACCATTGATATAACCATTTTTTTCACATCAGGAGTATCAAAACTAGAAATGTCAGATGAATATGCAACCCTTTTGGCTTCTTTGCCTGCGACTTGGTTCCCGCATGAAATAAAGTCAGTTCTCTTAGTATGTGCTGCGCGCTTAACTATTGCAATGGCTACTGGAAGTTGTAGTGCTTTAATAAGCCTGTCCAATAATGCTGTGTGTTGCACTAGAGTGCCATGCGCTCAGAGGTCTTCCCTCCTTTTCGAATGTGCTAGCCCTGGGTGCACGGTTGATGCCATGTAGGCGGAGACAATGTACACCTTCACTTCCTGCCCTGCATGATTCTCAAGCGTGACAATAAGCGCCACCAATTCTGCAGCCTGTACTGAAAAGTGAGACGGTAGTCTCGCACTTGCCACTGCTTCAATTCCCTGTTAGCTCTGTGCTTTACCACAGCTGAACCTGAATGTCTTTCTCCATCAGTTTGATCAATCTTCGAAGACCCATCAATAAAGAGAACCTCTCTTGATGCTAAAGCATTCTCCTTTACCATAGGCATTTCGTCATAGAACTCCTCATAATTTTAGCTATCATGCACTTGCTCATCTGCTGCCAATGGTTTGGCTACAAATGTGGCAGGGTTCACCATTATACACCTTTCTATTTTCATCGCTGTATCAATATAACCACCTCATAAGCAGAAGCTCTTTGAGACATCTGTATACCCTTAGGTTTCTCCAAAACAGCAAATAAAGCATGCTCAACAAATAAAGTAATGAAACACCCCATCACTATGCTCGCAGACTTCTCGATAGCGAACACGGCTGCTGCCAATGATTGTTCGCAAGGGAAGTGACTCCTCATAACTAGGTCTAAAATCCCACTATAATATACTAAGGGTTTGTACCACAATGTGGTTCTTTGTGTGAGTACTGCTGTCTTAAATGTTCCATTTGTGTGCGAAAACAAAATAACTCCTCAGAATAATTGGGAATTCATAAAACTGGAGCTGTGCAAATTGCTTTTTTAAATTCATCAAACCCTTCCTCCATCTCCTCAGTCAATTAAAGTTTTTCCTTATTCACCTTTGATTTCTTCAGAGCATGCAAATGGGGTCTTGTATATCAACTATACTCAAATGCCCATGCTCTGACATAATTGCACAGTCCCAAAAATTGTTGCACTTGCTATATCGTGTGTGGTTTGACGTTTTCATAATTGCCTCTGCTCTTTCAGGTGTAACTTTATTTCCTTCATGCAAAACGAACTGACCTATGTATAACACATCTTCCTTACAATATTGCAATTTCTCCTTATCCACTTTGTATCTTTTGTCTGCTAAAATAATCATTAGCTGAATCGAGTCCCGTCTGTACTCTTCGTCTGTTGTGCTACAAACTAAAATATCATCTACCTACTGCAGCAAAATGCTTGGCAAATCAATATTGCTTAAATCCATCTGCAGGACCCTATTGAAGATCGATGGAGACTCACAGTACCCCTGGGGCAAACGTGTGCTTTTCAGCTTAGTCTGACGGAGCATAAATGATGTAAGATCTTGGCAATCTTTGTGCAACGGGATTGAGAAACTGCATGCTTTACGTCAATCACCATAAAATATTGTGCTTCTGGGGCAATACTGCAAAAAATCATGGCAGGATTCAGAACTAGAGGAATCTCTGGCTCTACAATCTGATTAATTAGCCTCATGTCCTGAATTAAACGCCATGACCCACCCTTAGATTTCTTAATCGGATACACTGCGGTATTACATAGTGACAATGATGTCAACAAAATGCCTTTCTCCATCATGGCCGATATAGTCTTGAAAATGCTCTCATCTGCCTCTCGAGAAATATAACACTGTCTTGCTCGAGGTAAAATTGCTCCTGGTTTCAACTTAATCTTGACTTCTCCCACCCCTTTTAACAGGCCTATGTCATAGGGGCCCGTAGTCCATAAAGATGTTGACACCTTTTCTTGTCCTCATCAAAAAATGCTGGTCGCTGCTGCACTATCATCATTCGCTGTGGGATCTCTCTTCTTTCTATCATGATCCAATAAGTAATGCTAATTTCAAACACCACTTCGTCGTCTCTAAACATATCCTCGTCAGTGACATTAGTCAATCTGTACCCTTCCCAAATGGCAATCAATGTTCTCCATGGCCTGCCCTCATCATCAAATCCTTCGAGCATGGCCAATTCCTCTCGCACTATGGCTGCCTGCAATTCCAGGGGAAAAACCTGTCCTCCCTCTTCGCCCATAGGTATCTATGGCCTGAACAAAAATTAATCATGTATTCTCATAATCTTGCCCACTAAAGCGGGTAGCCACGTTAACAAAATGCGTACCCCATCGTGAAAAACCTCTGTTTCTAATGGTGTTCCTTGCAGAGCTATTTGTCTTGTAAATGCCATAATAAATGTACACACATTTAAAACATGTATTCCTGGTGTGGAACACACTATGGGGGTCATAACGAGCTGGGCGGTAAGGGGTTAACGGTGCTGGTAATGGTGCCAGTGCCGTTAACCCCTTACCCCCCTATTACGAGTCTGCTCGCAGGATCCTGAAAGGGCACCTGGTAAAAGCAGGTGCCCTTAGCGGGTCCCGCTAGCAGACCAGGGAGCTAACAACAGGCCCGTTATTAACTGGCCCATTGTTAGCTCCCTCCCCATTCCCATTGAGCCCTACGGGGGCTCGAATGGGAATGGGGATGTACTGAGTCTGGGTTCCTCGAATGAGGAATTACCGTGTCCTCCAAGGTTGGAATGGCTCGGTAATTCCTCATTTGAGGAACCCGGACCCGGTACCCGGTAAGGAGGTAACCATGCGCAATACCCTTAATGTCCCCTATAGCTAAGGTATTTCCTCATGTCATTTTTTCAAATTCATAAATCCATTTCCCCGCCCCCGCCATTAAGCTGGGAAATTTGCACCTTAAATTGTCTTTATCCATCTGGGGCCATGGGATACTCTAGGGTAATCACACCTTGAAACACTTATGTATAGGCGCGTTATAAATGCCATATCATATCATATCATATATTGGGGTCTGGCCCCTCCTTTCTCTAACAGAGGGAATTGCGAAATCCCAAAATCGCAATCAGCTCCTTTTGTCTGCCAATCCATAGTAGGGACAATGGTTCCTGATTGCCTTCTTCCTTGTAATGACCTCAGTCTGCTCACATTTGGTGGTGATTCCCCCCTCTCACTATGAGATGGCCTTTTAGGTCACTCTGGGTACATCATAGGTTCTGGTGTCCTTTCTTAAGGCTGGTCTAAAAGTAACCACCTTATTTATTTGTCTGTCTGAAAACATCCCTCAGGACCGCATGCACTAGCACCCTCCTCCTCACGGAAGGTTTCCCTATCTTCATCTGTCATATCATGTCCCCAACTAGTATGGCTGTCATTTTTCTCATCTCTGTTTAGAGTCAGCCTGTCCAAAGACAAGGCTCTATTCTCAAGACTAAATAAGCTTCCCTCCTTGCCTTGTGACTGGGCATTTTCAGATCGATCTTCTTTCCCTCTTTTTCTCGATTCACTTTTTGTCCTTATTTCCTGATAAGCCTTCTAAATTCTGTATCTGATACTTCCTATCTCTAAATTCTCCTCAAGGTTTATCCTGGAGGGTCCTTTTATCGCATCTTGTAATGGGAGAAACTCCTCTATGTCTTCCCATAATACTACTGGACTCAGTTCTATTAGCTATTTCTCAATGCGATCCATGTCGTGTGCCCTCTGTCATCTCTTTCGTTCTATTTCTTCATCAAGTTCCCTTTGTTTCTTTGCTTCCTCTCTAACCCTTTCTTCTTCCTGTTTTTTTCGTCTCTCTGTCTTTGCATTCTTTTATCACTTAATTTCAGTTCTTCCTCCTCTTCTTTCTTCTTGTCTAACCTATCTTGTTCTTCGATTGCTCTTTGTCTCTTGTCATGTCTTCTCTGCTCTTCTGCTCTTTCTTCCTTTCTTAGCTGTTCTTCCTGATACATCTGTTCTCGTCTTTGTCTACTCTTTCTTTTATACTCGTCTTCTTTCAATTGCTTCTTTCATTCCCTGTCTTTTGTATCCTGCTCATCTTGATCTTTCCCTTGCCTAACTTCCTCAATGCTCTTCCCATCAAGTTTGAGCATTATCTGACCACCCATGCATTTGTTCTGTAGGAGCGCTATCTCGTCAGCTTTGTCTTTTTCTCCTTTCCATCTCTTAATTTCCCATTCTATGTCTGGGTTCACACTCGGACGTTCACTTTTCTGTTTGTCCTGTAAGACATTAGCGATCACGTTCTTTTCGGTAATTCTTTCTGGGCTCTCGTCACTGCTATATGCAGGTGGTTCATGTATTGGATTACTATATCTTGTCACTGCTTTAAGTTCTCTTAATGGATACATTCCTTCATCTTTTGTACTATCAACATTTTCTTCAGGTGCGGCAGGGGCAGCAGAAGACTCAACACCCCTCTCTTTACATTGTTTAAGCACCCAGTCCCCAGGAGGTGGGTTTTCTCATTCCTCCTGATACATCTTCCAAAGCTCGAGGCTAGCTAAACTTTTCTCCAATTTCTTTCCCATGTACGTAGCGTGCAAGTATGTGGTCATGTGTTGCAAAACTGCTTTTGACAGCGATCCCCCTTCTCGCCATGGCATGAACATTTTATCTGCCTTACGCTTAACCCATTCTGCACTATATTGCTTAGGCTTGGATGCGTATTTAGGCAGTTGCTTACATATGTTCATAAGTGGATTAAAATCCTCCATTGTGACAAGATAGAGAAGGGGAGAAGAGACAAAAAGGAGAAAGGGAAAGACAGAGAGATGCAGAAATGGCAAAAGAAAAGCAAAAAGAGGAAGAGAGTGAAAGAGAAAGACAAGAGATAGAAAGAAGCAGGGAAAGGTGAAGAAAAAAAGTTGATATTATTAGGGGACATACGCTCCAAGACAATGAAATAATTAGAGATAAGAACAGAGAGAAAGAGAGAGGAACTTAGAAAGACACTGCAAGGACGTGAATGAGATTATGAAAAAGCATACTCTTCCAGAGGAAGAAGAAGGGGCCATACGAGGAAGGGTTGGGAACCTGTATAGTAGCTGGAGGGATGGCACCAGTAGAAGAGGGTCTCTGCAAGATGGAGGTAGGAAAGTATTGGAGGAAGTGATGAGTGGAACTTATATATTATGAGTCCCTTTGAGAGACTAGATTTTGAAGACAGAGAAGATGATGAAGGTTATATATAGGATAGTGATCATGCTATGCTTAAAGATGAAGAGAGGCAGGAAAGTGGAAATGAGGAAGCTGCACATGCCCCTTCTACAGACATGGGGATAAGGAAGGAGATAGCAAGATGAGATCTGAAAGAAAAACGACTAACCCTCTATTGGCTATTGCTTGGCAGATTGAAATGACACATTTGTAAAGAACTGAGTATGAATCATGTTTAAAAAATCCAGAGGAAAAACAAGAAAAAAAGTGCCCATATTGTGAGTCTAAGCAGAGAAAGATTGGTGCTTTAATGAGCCTGCTTCTTTTGCCTCATAAAGTGAGACATTTAAAAAAACGTATTTATGTAAAGGGTGGCCAGTTGGTATTTGGTCATCCCATAATCTGTTTTCAGTGGAATTATGCGAGTGAATCCACTTTCTTCAGGACCTATGGGGTTAAAATTGTACTAGAAAGAAAATACAACCAGTATGCATTAGTGCTGTGGTGTTGGTTGTTTATTCTCTATGTGTTCCATCACTGCAGACCATTGGATCTCCAATTGTCAATTGTCTGCTTTCAGGATAGATGGAAGGGTCAGCCTTACATGTTTCAGCTGTGGTTATGATACCCTAAACTGATGTCTTTGTAAGCACGCTGCAATGGCACTGAATACTGCAGGCCGCTCTTTGGAATGACAGAGACATCTGTTCAAGGTGTCACAACCACATTTGAAACCTGTAAGGTTGACCCTTCTGTCTATCCTGAAAGCAGACAATTGGAAATCCAATGGTCTGCAGCGACAGAAAGAATAGAGAATAAACAACCAACACAGGAGCGCTCATGTGTACTGGTTGTATTCTCTTTCTAGCTTGATTTTAACCCCATAGGTCCGGAACAAAGTCCCATGTCCTGCCACCCAGCCCCCAACTTGTCTTGTGGCATCTGGAAACACTTGTGAATAAGCACCATAAAAATATCCAATACATAAATAACTCAAATGGATTAGCTCATATAATTTCACTGGAACCGGTTGACAAAACGGATTATGGGATGACAACTACCAACTTGCCAACCTTTACACATTTTATTTTAAATATCTCACTTTTTGAGTCAAAGGAAGCAGGAACATTAAAGCAGCAATTTTCCTACTGCTTAAAGGGGAGTCTCTTTTCTTTTCCCTCACCTAGATAGGCCTCTGACCACCTCAATCTAGGCAGAGTGCCTCACTACGGGGAGAGCTAGCAATGGTTGGAGGGTCACACTAGGCTATTTACTAGTGTTATTTGGAACTATTCAAACCAGGAAAATGTACTTGTACTTCTTATGAGGGATATTGCTTGGGTATACGTACACAGTCTAGAAACTCTATTTGGTTCCCCTTGTGTGTTTTATTTTAGATCTGGAAGAACCAATTAGGATGTTAGAACCCGTTGAATATCCTAAACAACCTAAGATGCGATCAAATACTTTAGAAGAGGGAACACTGTACCTGAACAGTCTAAGGAGTTTACCAGGACGATAGAGAATTAGTATGACATACGTGGTGACCAAGACAAAGGGTGTGGCTGCACTAGGAAAGGGCACTGGGTTCACACATTTTCCCTTATTAGAGAAGGGGGGACTGCCACAATATATTCTGTGGTCACAAATGTGGTCTCCCTGTTGCTATACGTTGGTCAGAGCTTTGATGCCTGTGGGTTGTTATGCGCTATATAAATGAGTCAAGGATATCATAGAACAGTACATCTGTAACTCTCAGGCTCTCTGACTGTTGGACGCAGAGTGCTTTATCTTGAAGCTAATTAACTTACTCTGCCTCTTGTTGCTGGCACGGGCAGTGCATGAATTTGTAATCAGGATTTGCCCTTGTGACGCGCTGCCAGCCTCAGGCGCAAGCATTAAACATGCATTGGTGGATAATGATATAGCAATGGTTTCCTGGAACCATAAAATCCTACTAACATTTCCATGAAACGTCCAATGGATTTGTACGGCAAGGCTTTCAATGTCACCGCGACGACCGTTCTCTCAGTGAGAACATTCTGGATAGGACTGCATCTGGGAATTAAACACTGTACGGAACATTCGATTCTGCCCCGGGGAGGTTATTCTATTTTCTCATGGTCCGAAGGAGTCTTAAAGGTGTTTGCAATGCGTCAGTGTCTGAGAGCGGCATGTGCAAATAAAAAGAGTTTTAGTCATTGACTTAATGCCCTAAATGATGTGGCAAGTACAGAAATGTGGAAATGTCATCAACTATCACGCAGAGTAAACAAAAAAAAAGAAATATTCCCACGACAATCAACACAACACTCTGCCACCATCAGCCGTTCACCGTGGGATCTCTCCTCTGAACCAAGACACAGGCAAAACAAATGTTGGTGCATCCACGAAGGCCTCAACAAGTACAAGCAAAACAAAAGAAGAGTCATGTTATTATATAAAGCAAGAGGTTTTTCAACCAAAGACAGAACTGTCTTAAAGATGGTTAGGATTCAAAGGCTCAAAGGGAACAACATAGTGGCATTCAAGCGCTGGTCCATAAGGGTTGGCCCATTCCCTATCGACCCAGGGACGGAGCTGATACCACCACCCACCAGACATCTACCAGATCATCAATTCAAATGGCAGAGATCTACAGAACATGTGTACTCAATTTACAGCCACACAGCAAAAGATGCAACCCGACCACAAGGCCTTACTAAATGAGTTGCATGCCCTATTTTCATGGCCACTCACTCCTGGCATCAACAGCAGTTAGCGTGTCTGCTGGGGTATCCATCAGAATGTGCACGAATAGCAGAAGATTCTACTCGATGACAGAATGTTGACCGTCACCCGTGACAATGGTTAAAGAGCACATCGTTTAATACAGTTGTGTATATTTCACCCACATGAGATTGGAACAAATATGTCAGAACAGCAGAAAAAAGGCCGAAAACCCCAGAAATATTGGACCACATTTGTAAATTACAGATAAGACTGCTTTGAGTAGCACCTCCTCTGATCTAAATCACCTCAAGGGTCTTTCAAATTTGGAAGATATGGTATGCGAATGTAGAGACGGGTTCCACTAAACTTAAAAACAATACTCAGAAATTGGGTATTCCAAATGCACAGCACGACACAGCTTTATTCTAAAAACAGCATCTTAACCGGGCAGCATACAAGCAGCTCTCATTACAATGAGGGGAGCGGAGTTTGTACTCAAAATATGTAAGCAATGACATCATAACACAATATCAGTTACAAAACGTAAAAGTGATTAGGATTGGTTAATAATAAAAACCCATGAAATTCAGTGAAAATCTTTGTTAAAGGGACATTGTGGTTAAGTTGCACTAATAAAAATCCATGAAATTCAGTGAAAATACTTTGTTAAAGGGACATTATAGTTAATTTGCACTAATAAAAACCTATGAAATTCACTGAAAAAACTGTGTTAAAGGGATGTTATAGTTAAGTTGCACTAATAAAAAACCCATGAAAGTCAGTGGAAAAATATTATTAAAGGGACATTATGGTTAAGTGGCACTAATAAAAACCCCTGAAATTCACTGAAAAAACTGTGTTAAAGGGATGTTATGGTTAAGTTGCACTAATATAAAACCCATGAAAGTCAGTGGAAGCATATTATTAAAGGGACGTTATGGTTAAGTGGCACTAATAAAAACCCATGAAATTCACTGAAAAAACTGTGTTAAAGGGATGTTATGGTTAGGTTGCACTAATATAAAACCCATGAAAGTCAGTGGAAGCATATTATTAAAGGGACATTATGGTTAAGTGGCACTAACAAAAACCCATGAAATTCAGTGAAAAAACTTTGTTAAAGGGATGTTATGGTTACAAGTAAAAGCGAAAACTCTCAGAAATTCCCCAGTTATGGTAAACTAAGCAACTATAACTTGCGCCACCACCGTGCACTGCTAGGACTAACACTCAGGACATCAAATCATCATTCAATTGCGTATGGTATAAGGCTCCACCATGACCACAGCTGAAACAAACCACCCCTATTGTTCACTGCACCTACCCTGCATCCTACCTCAGTGTCCACTACACCCTAATAATGTAACCAATGACCAGTACCCATGGCTTGCAGCTAAGCCCACTCTCCAAATCCATGGGGCATAAGCTTTAGCCATGCCGCATTCCCCAATAAGCAAATCAGAGTACACATTTATGTTTGCAGAGGGCCAGGTCCACTACCCAGGCACCAAATGTCATCACTAGTTTTTCAACATACATTCTTACACTTTTGAAAAATAAAACACAAGCTATATTTCCAAAAACATGCTTTCTGGTCCTTGCTAATGCTTATCATGCAGGTTTGTTGCAATCTAGTCCACCACTTCAGACTGTAACCGCAAGCAGAATATTTTTTCCCATTCAAACCTACCGCTTCAGCCATGCCACATGCCCCAATAAGCAAATTACAATACACATTTCTCCTTGCTGACGGCCAGGCCCATTGCCCAGACACCAATGTTATATCACTGTGTTGTGTACTTACATTTTACACTTAAAAAAAAAGAAAACACAGTACATATTTGCAAAACCATGCTGTCCAGCTCTTGCGGCCCGTCCTCATGCATATTTGATGCAATCCCATCCAGCACTTCAATCTGTACCCACAAGCACATTTTTTTTCCCTTTCAAACTTATCCCAATTTCAAAAAACTTTACCACATAGCCGGTCCCCGGTGGCCATGCCCACTTTAAGCCCATTGATGGACCTTCATGGTCATGGCCAATAGCCAGATTGTCAGGGTAATGGCCTTGTGCCATGACCTGGACAATCTGGCCACTGCCCATGGCCAAAGGCTATTCCGCAGTCACCAAAGGTATATTCTTATTGTTTGTACCTACATTATGACACTTTAAAAAAAAAAAAAAACAGGCACACATTTTCAAAACCATACTTTCAGGTCCTTGTCAATGATCCTTACAAGAGGTTGCTGCAAATCCGCCCATGTGTTATATTTAAAAAGTGTCAAAATGTACATACATAGAATAGTCATATAACTTAGCCCCTACTTGACAAAATCTATTCAAACTTTGCACAAACATTCAAGGTTGGGTCTATAATCCTTCTGAAAACCTTTGTCCACATTTGTCAAATGGCAACAAAGTTATAAGCCATCTAAAATTGTTGAGAACCCCTCTCTAATTTTGCCGCCTCCTGACCAAATATTTTTGCAAACATTTGTGCAGATGCGTCAAATGGCACCACATGTATAAACCTTTACAATATTTTGGGACCCATCCTCTAATTTTGTTCTCTCTTGACAAAACAGCACCATTCTTAGGAAACCATTTACAATCAGATCTAGAATAAAATTCTAAAATGTCGTACAGTTTCATTGGTGGCACCAAAAGTCATCCAAAAACTGCTTTTCACCAACCGTGTAATGCAGAAATAAGCATAGATGTCCCGAACATCTCAGATGTTCGCAAACTTCACAGGACTGCCCCGGACTGCAGACCATTCGTGGCCATCGCAGTTGGGAAAGCCACCCTTTTTATGGGCTTTTTAAGGCCATATCCCATCAGATCCGCGTCAGCCCTCCCAGAGTTTACACCAAATATACAAAAGCGCGCTTTTGGGAGCAAGCTGACTCTCCTGCAGCAAAATTGATGAAAATCCATCCAGCGGTTTGGGCTGTAGTTGTGAGTAAAATTTATTTTCCATTGCGTCTATGGGAAAACCCACACATTTTGGGACCCCTCCTACAACCTTGACCTCCCTGCATGAAGGTGCAGCAAAGTAATAAGCTGCCCAGAAAGTGCTCTTCCTATGGGTTGATCAACTTAACTATAACTGCAGGGCTGCTGCTGCAGGCCCTGTAATGTATAAATATATATATATATATATTACACACCCTGCGGTAGCGGGCGTGTAGTTATGGTTAAGATGCTCAAATCATAGAAAGAGCACTTTTTGTGGGGCTTATTACTTTGGCGCCGTTTGATGAATCCTTACCAAACTTTTCAAAGAAAGTATATGGCCACCTCCGAATAATTATGGGTGCAGTTTTGTCAAGGGAGGGCAAAGTTATAGTGGGGCCTCAAAACATTTGAAATCCTCATAGATATAATGGAAACACATGTTTGTTCATGCCTGCAGCCCAAACTGCTGGACGTTTTTGCACCAAACTTGCGCAAGGAATGGCGGCTTGGTACCAAAAGCATGCTGTTATGAATTTGGTGTAAATCCATCCAGTAGTTTTTTGGAAAATGGCTAAAAAATAGGTAAAGAAAATCAGTGATATCTGCACCCAGTACGTGAACTCATTTCCTGGTTCGGTGTCTGCGGACATCTCTAGACCAATCAGTCCTACTAATCAAGCAATCTCTGGGGAGGTGAGTATGGGATGAGATATGGCCCTAAAAAACCAAAAATGTGGTGTTTTTCTTCTGCAAAGTCCACAAACGTCTCAGATGTTCAGGGAAATTGCTGGGATGTTCACGAATTTGACAAAAGTTTGAGGACATCCATACATAATTCTGCAGTATACGGTCAGTGAAAAGCAGTTTTTGGATGGCTTATAACTTTGGCACCACTCAATGAAACTGCAATATATATTTAGAGCTGACCCTGGATGGTTCTGCAAAGTTTGGTGCTGTTTCGTCAAGAGGGGGAACAACTAAAGGGGGCCCCTAAATATATGCATGGCTTATACATTTGATGCTGTTTGATGAATTTGCACACAAGTTTGCAAAATGATTTTAGACCCAAATTCAAATGTTTTTCGAAGGTTTGGGCATGCGTGGGGAGCATCAACAAGGACAGCAAAGCATAGTTTTGGCAAATCTGTCCTGTGTTTTTTTTTTCAAAGTGTCAAAATTTAAGTACACAAATAATGATATAACTTTGGTGCCTGGGCAGTGGGCCTGGCCCTCGGCAAAGACAAATGTGTACTCTGATTTGTTTTTTCGGACATGCAGCATGGTCAAAACCCTAGGTTTGAATGGGAAAAAGCATTCTGTTCACCGATACAGCCTGAAGTGCTGGACACGATTACAACAAACCTGTACAAGAGCACAAGCAAGGACTACAAAGCATGCTTTTGCAAATCTGTCTCATGTTTAACTTTTTTTGAAAGTGTCAACATGTAAGTACATAAAATAGTGATTTAACTTTGCTGCCTGGGCAGTGAGCCTGGCCCTCTGCAAGGACAAATGTTTACTCTGAAGCCCATGCCCCATGGATTGTGGAGGCTGGCCATTGGTCACATTATGAGGTCACATTATCAGGGTATAGTGGACACTGAACTAGGATCCAGGGTAGGTGCTGGGAATAACGGGAAGGGGGTGGGGTTGGTGGGACTGGGGTCATGGTAGAGCCTTGTGCCCTAGGCAATTCAACCATGATTTGCAGCTCCTGCATGCACTGATGATAACAACACACATCAGTATATGTTGCAAAAAATATGTTTGTTAAAATAGGTTTATAGGTCTTTCATATATGTTAAGCGGAATTATTAATAATTTATATACAGTGATTTAATGTTAAAAATGTTCACTCATAAAAACCTATGCAACTCACTGGAAAATCTTTGTTAAAGGGACGTTATGGTTAAGTCACAGTAACACAAACCTATCAAATTCAGTGAAACAACTGTGTTGAAGGAAGGTTATGGTTAAATTGCACTAAAGAAATCTATAAAATTCATGTTAAAAATGTTCTTAAAGGGACTTAAGGGTTACAAGTAAAATCGAAAAACCCCAGAAATATGCCAGTTAGAGTAAAGCTACGCAACCATAACTCACGCCCCACCATGCACTGCTAACACTAACACCAAGGACATCAATGATGATATCACAAATAATCCAACACAAATTTCTTTACATCACATCTTCCCCTAATCACCTTCACTGCTGAGGGTGTTGCTACCTCTACTGTGTATGGACCTTCAAACCTTGCCATGTGCCACTTTCTGGTAACATTTTGACAAAGGACCTGGTCTTCCAGATATAGTGGAAGAGGTTGTAATAAACTACCTGAGTCAAAATGTCCATTTAAATCTTCGGTGATACTTGCTGAGCCCCATATTTGCCTGCACTTGTCGGGAGATACATTTCAGACATTTAGTCATAGCCATCAAATAATCTTTACCAAGCAATGCTGCTGAATTCTTAGCATCTGTTTGAGCACATGTGGGAGGAGTAATTGGGGCATTCATTCTATGTCCTGTCACCAGCTCATGAGGTGTAAGGCAGTGGTCAGAGCCTGGCTGATTGCAGAAGACAAAAAGAGCCAAGCCAAAGCAATGCAACCAAATTCTTGTTCAAAGTGTCGTTTATTTTAGCAATGGCTGTTTAAGTGTTCACAAATTCCATTTGCTTAGGGATGATAGACATATGAGAATGTGTGTCTTATTCCTAACAGAGATGTAATGTTTTCAAACACCTCCTTTATAAAATGGGGTCCCTTTGACAGGACGTAGCACTATGCACACTCCCTGTCTAGAAAATGTCTCTCTTACAAGTAATTTTGCAGCCGATATGACAACTTGGTGTGTGCAGGGACCTACTTCTATCCGGCAAGAAAAGGTGCATACTACCACTTTCATATATTGGTAGACATTAAAAGTTTGAAGCATATCCACATAATCGATATGCAAATACCAGAACGGTACAGTAGAACTGTCTACACTTGTGTATAGGCGCGTTACAAATACCATATCATATCATATCATATCATACTGCTCCTCTCACCATTCTTAATGTATGACCAGCATCGAATTTCTGAGAAAATGATACAGTTAATATTGAAATTTGCCACATGCTCATCCAAATTTCGGGATGAACCAGTCATCCAATATAGATGTGGCAAGACACTCCTTTGTGGTATGTGCTGGGTAGTGTAGTTGTTCCAGCGCTACTGTGAGTAACTCAATAAGTATAAAAGGTTTCCCTGTGCTATCCTGTCACCAAATTAGCTCTGCAGGGGATATTGAACACCCCCTTTTCTTCCACAATTCCAGCTCTTGTTGTGGTGCGTGTCCCTGCAACTCTACAATCTTTGTTACTGGGAGTGTAATACTATGTTCTTTCATCCCCATGTTATGGTCAAGTGTGCATTTGTTTGGGGCAGTAATAATGTCTACTATCTCAGGGAAATATGCTGCCCTTTTGGCTACTGTGGCTTCATCGCTGAGGGACATTCAAGTGCATCTAATAACCTCTCTAACAATGGCGCATTCTGTACTGGTGTTCCGTTTGCAGGCTTGAAGCCTCTCCTTTTCCACCGTGACAGTCCTGAGTGTAGTGCTGGTATTATGTAGGCAGAGTCGGAATACACAGTTATCAGAAGGATAGCTTAGGGGCAACGTGTTTGTCTTGCAAGCAATACAACGCATAGCAACACAGGCTCGAATTCCGGTCTCTTGCTTAGAAACCGGTCCCCGGTATTAAGCGCATTATAAATAAACAATTATATGTTATATATATTTGCATTTCACAGGCTAAAGTTATGGCTACTAATTCTGTCACTTGCGCTGAAAAATGTGCTGGTAATCGTGCATCTTTCCCTATCTCAAACCTTCTGCTCTCTTCGGCCTTCACCACTGACGTCCCACTATGCCTTTCTCTGTTGATTTGATCTATTGTTGAGAATTACCCCCCATCTAGGTACTTTTCCTTGACATGGGGCATGTCATCATAATAATCAATGTAGGTAATACAGTGATGTACATTATCTCTCTCCTATGAAACTTGCAGGGTTCACAATGTGGAACCACACAATTTTGATTGATGTATTAGATATCATGACCTCATAGCCTGACTCTCTCTCTATGTAGTCAATGTGCTTTTGGGCTTTTCAAGGATGGCAAAAAGAGCATGTTCATTTTTATACTGGCTGACTTCTCAATTGCCAAAATCTGCTGCCGCCAATGCTTGCTCATATGGGTAATGCCATCTCATTACTGGATCTAAGTTCCTGCTGTAAAATGCTAGTAGTTTGTATCCCATTGATGTTTTCTGTGCAAGAACAGCCGTCATCACAACTCCATTTGAATGGGAAAACATGACAAAATCTCCATTGTAATCTGTGATCCCTAACACAGGAACTATGCAAATTGCTTCTTTCAATTCATCAAAGGCACTTATCATCTCGCCTGTCGATGCAATGCAATCCTTGTCCTTCTGTCTTTTGCCTATGTACAATAGTTCTTCTTGACAATATTGCAGTTTGTCCTTGTCTACTTTGTGCCCTTGTTCAGCCAGTACTGTCAATAATTTCAATACTCTTCCTCTGTGGTTCTGCAAACTAGCAAGTCATCCACTAACTGTATGACTGTGATGTCTGTCTGTACATGTCCCAAGTCCATCTGAAGCACCCTATTGAAAACACTTGGGGATTCCCAGTACCCCTCTGGGAGGCGACTGTGCTGTAATATGATTCTGCGATACATCAATGTGGCCAATTATTGTGAATCTTCATGCAGGGGCATAGAGAAAAATGCATTTTTCAAGTCAATCAATGTAAAATACTGAGCTATACGTGATATGTGACATAATATTGTTGTGTGATTTGGCACCAATGGGAATTCCGACTCAACAATATTATTCAGCATGTGTAAATCTTGTATAAATCTCCATGGCACTCCTTTTGCCTTTTTTATTGGATACACCGCCGTATTACATGACGATTCTGAAGACACACCAAGGCGGCAATAGTTTCATAAATACCCTTGTCAGCTTCTTTTGAAATGGGATACTTTTACTTGTGGTAAAATGGCATCTTTCTTCAGTTTTATTTTGACTACTCCAACACCTTTTAGTAAACCGACATCATATGGATTGCTGGTCCACAATGAACTTGGCACTTTTGCCAAATCTTCCTGCAAAAATGATAGAGCTTTCCTCATCATTGATATTAGTTGGGGAACCTCTCTGTGTTTTGCAACTGGTATGTGATACAGGTGTTAAAAATCATCTCATCATCTGAATCGTCATCTTCAAACAGTTTGTCATCAGTCAAGTCAGTGTTCAGCATCAAGGCAATTACTGTGCGCCACGTGACTCCTTTGTCATCAACTCCATGCACTATCACTCTGTCCTTTCTCACTGGTTCTGCTTCTAATTCAATTGTAATAATCTGCCCTTTCACTAAATATATGGGCACCTCGAGTCTGAACAAAAATTCTGTGGGTGATTGCCACAATTCATCCTGCATTTGTGAAAGCCATGCCGATAGCACCGTAAAGGAATACCTCTTGGTTTAGCAGCACCCCTCTTTGTGCATACTGAACCAAGAAGTCTCTGATAAACTCATGTGTGTTCACATTGTAAATACCTGGGGTTTAAGATATTATCCCCTCTTCAGTTAAAGAGATTGTCATGTTTCACCTGCTCATCAAGTCTCTCCCCAATATGGTAACCAGGGTTTTCCTAAATATAGTAATGCATAGCCATTTCATGTTCTACTATTGTTATGAAAAAAGAATAATAGATCCACTACGTACTGCACTTGTGCTGTGTATTTAAATTTATTTGAAATAGAAAATACATATAAATCCAAAGTAATTGTATCATCACACTCAGGTGGTCAGAAGCACAAACTCAAATGAGCATGGAATCAATGAAGTCTGTATTTAATGTAAAAAAAAAAACTAATTTAACACAGTTTATAATTGCACAGTATATTCAATTGTTCCTAAATCAACAATTATTCAAGAAAAACAGAAATATGATAATTCTCATAAATTTCCTGAAAATAGTGTTCATACATAATTATATGGTCATAGACGTCAAAATGATATTGACACAATTCATTGATCATGAACACTGGCATGTGTTTCAATGCTTGGAGGTGCTTACCAACAGTGTCTGTGAAAGGAAACTCATTCACAAATATGACCCGTGATCATTCACAATATCACATACACCTTTCTTGTAGCTGCTAGTATGGCCCTCTGCACCGTCTTCAGGTTAATCATGTGTGCGTATGAAGGACAAAAATCAGGGTGAAAGAAGAGAAAAGGTGTGTCAGGAGATGAGTTTGAAGAAGCACTATCCATAGTGCTGTAAACCAAAAACAGACAGGGGAAATCTAATTCCACCCCATTCAGAAAATTAAAATAGATTTTATTCAGAAATTGTAATCTATTCAATGCATAGCAGAGCTAATGAAGCAATCATAGTGATGTGCTGTACTTTGTTTATATCTTTCATCCCAGATACTGAAGAAAAATGTGTTACTACCAATTAGGCACTACAATAAAGTCATTTAAAATAATGGGCCTCATTACGAGTATGGTGGTCCGGAAACAAGGGAGCCAGTAGCAACGTACTGGCACCCTTTCCGGACTGACGGTTAAAAGGACACCAACGGCTTGCCCGTGGTCTTTTTTTGCTCTCTTCTCAACAACGTAACCCTGTTTGTTGTTATAACCCTTTCCGGACTGACATACTATGACAATGCCGGTAGGGACCACAGATCCCCCAGAAGGTCTGACCAGCTGGGATTTCTTTCCATACCATCATCGTTGTCAGTGAAGCACTGGCACAATTAGCAATGGCACCAGTGATTCAGTGGGCCTCATTACAAAGTTTGCGGTAAGGGGCGAATGGCGGCGGTAAGGATGCCGGTGCCATTAACCCCTTACCGGCGCATTACGAGGTCCCTTAGCGGGTCCCACTAAGGCCGGCTGGTAAAACCAGCCATCCTTAGCAGGAGCCGCTAAGGGACCAGGGAGCTAATAACGGGCCCGTTATTAACGGGCCCGTTATTAGCACCCTCCCCATTCCCATTGAGCACTAAAGGGGCTCAATGGGGAAGGGTATTTTGAATGGGGACTTACCAGGTCATCCAAGGTTGGAATGACCCAGTAAGTCCCCATTCAAGGACCCCGGACCCGGACGCGAGTTTGGAGGCAGCCATGGCGCTAATAGCACCATTGCTACCTCCAAACTCATAATGACCCCCAGTGTCCCCGGTTGGGGGCTTACAGTTTCCACCTCCTGACATCCCGGTCCACCACCAATTGTAATATCCCAGTGGCACCGGGACATCAGGCGGCGGAATAAGTGTTACGAGGTTGGCGGCAACCTGCCAGTGGCACCAGCGGGTTACCACCAACCTTGTAATGAGGCTCAATGTCTGTGTGTCAAGGAGACTTCAGGTGCCATAATAGTGTTTACTTCTGCACATGTCCTCAACCTAAAACGTGCTCAAGTAGTTCACAAGAAAAAAGTACTCACAAAGTGATTAGATTCCAAATTGGGAATTGCCTCAGTTGGTTTTCAAGCGGTGTGCATTTAGGGCTGTGTGGGTTTGCCCTGTAAATGTTACACAACAATGATACATTGTACCCCTAGAACAATGGCAGACATCGTTGGTGCGCAATACACAAATGGTTAATAGCACTTACCCAGCTCAACTCAGATCCCTGTGCATGGCCCCATCTTGCTATCATGCTGCAATTAATGCCACTCGGTTGGCCTAGAGGGACAAGGGGGAGTGAAAGTGGTATCATTCCACTAATATCAATATTGATCAGTGGGAGCAGTTTACTTACAAAGCCTAAATAGACACGGACCGTCAATGGATGTAACATGCCGTGTAACTCTGATAATTACAAAGAGGGCAGAAAGTTTGCCTTGTGAAACCTACATAGTGTTTATTAATGGCGCTGCATATGACATCATCAGGGTACGGTGCCTGCATGATGACACAACCTCAGGGCTGGTGCAAGGAATTTTGCCACCTTATACAAACTGTCAGATTGGTACCCCCACCCACTCTACTCCACTCCAGGTCCTAACTGTTCTCAACCAACCGTCCTCATTTTCTTACTGATTTTTGCAAACCCATTTCCTCCACCCAACACATTGCTCATGTCTTCTGCTGTGGATGCATCCCATTGCACGTTCCCTACCCTCACATCTACTCAGAGTGTTAGGTTTCAGAAGTCAAATTAAAGCCTTTGTGTTTCATAAATACAGGTATATTAAACAGTCAATGATACTATAGCAACAAATTTAATGCTGAGCATGTGGATTTAATCCTTTCTGTAAATTATATATAGGCAATACAGACAATAGGAAAACAATTTTGGTAATACATACTAGACACCTGTAAGCACATAAGCAGCACTACCTGGTACAAAATACTAAACGTATTCCAATATACTATGATATGTTTAAATTCAACAACAATTTGCATTATGTCTCTGTTTTTTAAAACACCTAAAAAAGTGACCAGGGAACTGTCAGAATCCTTTACGGGCAACGTTTCTAGAGGTGGCCGGTAAAGGTGACGCCAGCAAGCAGCATAGATCAGACATCATTCTGTTTTCATGGAGTCTGTCCTCCAAGGTAAAGGTAAATGTAAAGGAGGAATAATGTTTCGATGTCTGTGCTCAGTAGAACCAAGTCAGCTCCATAACTCTCATGTCAGATACAGGGAACTTGAGACCCACCCCCTCATTTGCGTAGCATGCTGTGTCTCTGGTAAACGTCAGAACTATCAAGAGACTGGCATAATATCCACACTGTGACATGCAGCTGTTGCCACAGCATCTGAGGGGTCAGCCACCCACAAGCCAAAATCACCCAAGGCAATTATGTGGGAAACATTCCCACATGAGAAGCATGACCGCACTGAAAATCCCTGTCATAATACCCCTGATTCCCAAGCACTACGGTGAGGCACAGAGCCTTGTGACTGACTATGGGAGGGCCAATGGGTGCATAGTGGCCTGGTAAACAGGTCAGGCAATGGATGCCAAAATAAGACCAACAAGTCACGACCCTCCAGAGTGCCACTACAGTACCACTCTTCCCACCACATAAAAGGGCCAATACCCTCTATTGTATCCCTCGGACACACCCGGAAAGATAAAGGCGATAGGCACAAGGGGGCACACTATTTAGTATCAGATAAAGGAAACATCAAAAGATAACACACTTAAACACTTTAGCAACCAGCACCTCATCACAACACTGGCAGAGTGGGAGCTTGCACTGCGTTAATTATGGAGGAAGCCACCCCTGGCCAGTCTTTTCCCAGGCGTGGTGCGCCCACTCTGAGGCTCCAGCCTGCTGGTCTTTAATGGGCCACCTTTTTTTTGCATAGCGGCAGCATAAATGTATTAAAGGTATGTGTGATCAACAGTTATCCCTGCTCCTGCCATTACACTGGGAAACTGACAGTGGAAAAATCAGGATTGCATTTATAATGTAGTTGATGGAAACAGCTGATAAAGCACCACAGTGAATACTGTAATTGTGTAGCCCACACTTCAAGTCTAGGCATGGGTGGATGTGGACGGTGGTTCTGGATCTTGTGCTTGCAAGCAGTGGCAGATCGAGGGGACTGGAAAATGGAGTGACATTGCCTAGAAGACCATCTGCACCAAAGTGCAAAAACTGTCAAGTTTGTTTAAAATGAGCTTATTTAGGCCACAGGGCTTGCTTATTGGTGTGCTAATAGAGAAGACATTGTCATTTTTCATTTTTCCTTTTTTTTCCTTGGAGGTGATCCTAAGCACCATCTATACCCTGAAACTATTGCATTGGAGTACCGCTAAGAGGGTGATGGGATGTGTTGAGGGACACAACACGTGTAGGTGGTGTTTGGTTATTTGTCCACCATTGACTACCCATGGCCATGCTAATCCCCATGGCCATTCCACCCACTTTCTGCCTCTACCCACTATAAGCACATTCTCCTGTAATCTCTTTGTGCTAGCTTTATCAAGAAGTAGCATTAACCTTTGGTTGAAATGCCTGTCAGAGTTATTTCAATGGAGTCTTCCGTGAATGAATGGCTTAATTAGATCTTTACATGCACTACTGGTGTAATAAAAGTGTCTTAACCAAGTGTGCTTTCAGCCACCTGATTTATATGCTGTTTGCATGGCCTTCACTGAAGTTCTGTTAAAAGCAAGCATTGCCAAAGCCAACAGGTGTGGACTGTCTATAGTATTAAATAATCATTTACCAGGCACTACAGTTATATGCCCAGGTACTAGCATCATTTTACAAAAGCTGCCAATAATTGCTAGTTAGTACCATTACAGCAATACCTGGCAAACACCTATGCTGAAAATCACTTGGTGAAAGTGCTTGCTGCAATGAAGCCGACTGAATGTGTAGAGAATATATTACCTCCTAAAATAATACTGGAGAATATCGACATTTTCTCCCACATTCTTACGAAAATCATCACTGCATCATTCTGTGACCAAGTAGTACCCAGTACTGTAAAAAAAAAGGTTACCATACGATTCTGGTAAAAACAGATCAAAGAGACCCAAGCAATCTTTGGCCAATCACAAACTGCAACTTTATCCTGAAAATCATGGACAAGATAACCGCTAAACAACTACAGGCCCATGTTGAAGATTCCAAATCCTTGCACCATCAACAATTGGGGTTTCGTACAGCCCACAGCACTGAGACTGCCATGCTCTACCTACAAACTAAAATGCTAAGCATTATGGACAGAGGCAGGGCTGGCCTTCTAATTCTCCTTGATTTCAGCGCTGTGTTTGATCTCTTAGATCATGACCACCTTAAAATGGCCCTAGAGAAAACTGCCAACTGCTCTAAAGAGGCAATCGGTTGGATAACCTCCTTTCTTACCAACCGAAAATCGCGAGTGCACTGGGGGACAAATTCTCCTTTGAAAAAGACATGCTATGCCGAGTCCCACAGGGAGCTAGTATGTCACCACTGCTATTTAATCTTTACCTGAGGTATCTATGCTTAGTTCTCGACCACATTAACATCTTCTTCACACATTATGCTGATGATACTCAGCTGGTGATAGAGCTGAGCGGGGACTACAAGAAGGACAGCAAACTGTTATCCAGAATTTACAACACAGCGGAATCATGGATGGACACAAACTGGATGTGTCTGAATAGTAAAAAAAAACAGAGCTAATGGTGTTTGGCTCTCATCAAGCTAGAGCAAAATTATCCCCTCATATGGCTCATTCCAGATAAAGGACACCCATATCCAGGTATTTGGCAAAGTTTAAACTTTAGGAATGATGCTTGAAGCATCTCTGGGAACCGAAACCCAAGCACAATATGTTAAAAGAAAACTGTTCTTACTACCTTAGGCTGCTGAAAGCCATCAAACCCTACCTGACGGACAACAACTGCGCCACCATAGCAAGGGCAACTATACTTTCACGCCTAGACTACGGCAACGCACTTATCCTAGGAGCGAACAAACAATGCCTCGCTAGCTATCAACATATGTAAAATAATGCAGTTAGAATAACCAAGCAAAAGTCAAAATCCCAACACATCACTGAGGCTGAAAATCAAAGATAGGGCGCAGTTCAAGGCTCTGACTTTAGTGCACAGATGCCTTTATGGGACAGCTCCAGCCTATATAAAATCAACGATCAACTTCTATATACCTAGTTGAGCGTTAAGATCTACTGACTTGGGCAAATTTGCTGTAGTCCCACACAAGCGCACATTCGGACTGGGAAGAGCCTTCCCGATTGTGGCAGCAGGAAAATGGAACAACCTACCAGCTAACATGAGAATGGAAGCAAATGATCTGAGTTTTCAAAAAAGTTGAAAACTCACCTTTTCAAATAAATCCTGTACCCCTGCAACTCCAGTTTATATGACCAACCTGGTTATGTGTGTCTTGTGACTTTAGTTTCTGTTGTCGGCTTGTGTGTCTGTTGTGTTCTTGTTTCTGCGCCCCGAGACTTGCGAGCTACTGGCGCAATACAAATAAACAAATAAATAATAAATAATATCCTACACAAAAGTAAAAACATTTGGCATTGCCAATGCTTTAAGCGGTTGTAGTGGCTTTTTTGGAAAAGTATACACTTTCCATTTAGCAAATGCCCTACTCACAAACTCATTTAGGAATTGCTACCAAACAAATCACCAGGTGATCGAGGACTTGTGATCACTGCACACTCTGTAAATCGCCACTAAATCACTGAGCCTTGCAGCTCCTGACTCTGCAATTATGGATAGGCTTGGGTGGCTCCGGGAAGTTTATTTATGTCTTTAAAAGTTTATTTCGATGTGTGATGCTCCATAGAAGTACACCATCACTTCAAAGCCACACATGATCTCCTCTAATACATGAAGGAGGGGAGTGGAAAAGTGTGAGCTCTATGACTTTAGCCAGACTTGTAGTGATTTCTTCACCTGTGGGTGGTCTTGCCAGTTCATGTGTTTTGTGTATACTTACTGTGGGCAATGCAAGGCTGGTACTTGTTAATTGCCCGGAGACAAGCATCCCTGAACAGCTCACCAACAAACCTTGTGAGTAGGCATTTATCCTTCAAAGTCAAACAGCCTTAAGCATCTGCATTCTCATCCAGTCTTTTACCTTTTCATGTATGTAAAATGTGTGATGTTTACTTTGATGTCCGGACTAGCAAGGCTGCCATTGGTGCTTCGCCAATGGTCACATATATGATGGACTGTGGTCCAAGGCACTAGCAGGAAGCTCTTCTTGTTCAGCAGCTGCCTACACCCCTTTCTCCACAACGTCTCTTTGAATATTGTGGGATGCTTGGTACTTACCTCCAACGATGCACAGAAGACAGACAGAGCAGAGGGGCACATGCAGAGCTCTATTCATAATGTGCAGGGGCCAGCCATCACTGCCACGTGCATGATGCCAGTGCCACTCATGACCCAGTCCTTACCCGACCCAAACCTTCACGGCACTGCCTGGTCTGTGACTCTGCTGCTGCCGCCAACGCCAGCCTGCAGACAGTGTACAGGGGACAGGGTTAGTGCTATGACAGGCAAGGCAGCACATTAAACGTAGTGTGAGTTAAAGCAGCATTTTGCGGCTCTAACATTGTGCACATATAGGCAAACGCCTAACCTTGCCTAGTGATAGCACCGGCCCTGACCAAAAGAAGAGCATGGACATGCCCTGCTGAGATCTGGGGAGGGGCGTGCCTGGGCTGGCAGACCAGGATATGGGCAGGATCAAGGGCTGTGGCGCCCAAGTACTTGGAGCTGGAACATCATCAATGGCAGTGATTACATTCCAAACTCCAATATATTTCACTAGCTTACATAGCGTAGCAAAATGTGCATCTGAAGATGTAGCATATGGCGAGGCATATTGTAGTCATGCCCAACACAGTTCTAAGACGAAAACACCTGCCCCACACAACCCTGTAACTCATTTCATTTGATGTATTTTATGCCGACACCGGGACAATAAAACCAGATCAGGGCACAGATGGACTATATGGAACGAATTAGAGACTTCAATGTAAATATTTGGAGCAGATCCATTCTCAGAGATTTAATGAAAGAAAGCAAAGATTCAGAAAGCCTAAGTTGAAGAGGCTGGATTTCTTCACATGTGCACACACTACATGCTGGGACATGTGCCAAGCGAAATCCGAGCGAGACACAATAGAAGTCCCAGAATGAACAGGCAAATGTTGATAAAGGTATGCATACGTGCCTGCAAAGCAGCAGTCCTCAAACCCTCACCAAGCAACCTGTCACTGGAGACATAGACGAGGGATTGACCCACCGTTCAGAAACCGTTCAAGAAGGGAGTGCTGATTTTTCATCAGCAGCAGCGAAACCTTGAGCTAACTCTTCAAATCCTATAGTCTGAAGAGTCTGAAGTATTTGCATGGTGGCCCCGCCCGCTTCTTGTAGAGTACTAGGAAAAATGTAGCATAGCCATCCAGATCTCCCGCCATAACACTGTCATGTCCATGGCAAGATAGACGGCACCGGTAATGGAGCGAAAATTTTGGATATATGTGATCAACTCACGACATGTCATGCCTTACAGCATGGTAGCCAGATTTGGTCCATGCAAAACAAATTGGTAGCCCCAAATGACCGAATTCACTAACACACTGAGAGTCCATGCCTAGCTGGTACCTCAATTTCAAGACACAGTAGTGTCATAGTAGGGACCACTGCCACAAGGCAGCAATGTGCAGCAGTCAGAGGAAGCACACAAACTCAAGCTTTGTGGGCAGTCACCTACACCACCACCACCTGCTGGGTTGCTTGGTTTTCTGTGCAGAGGGGACCTGGCCTAGCAGTTCGAGCTGGGCTGCTACCATTGGTGGCGGCAGCTAACTGATTTGCACATGGCTGGACCCCTTTTGCAATGGCGCAGACGGGCTAAAAAACGGTGGTGTGGAAGGTTGCCCAGAGCAATTGCAAGTGGTTCAGATTCATTCGAAACCTTCCACCCATCACTTTTGTAGTCACAGTTTGTCTCTCCATGTGAGAGAGGGTATGCCCAGACGTGGGTCCCTTGCTCGCTGCGCCATAGGGAACCAGGCTGCACCTCACTGAGGAGGTCCAACAAGGCCGAAACATGTCTGGGGTTGCTTTGTTTTCTGTGCAGAGGGGACCTGGCCTAGCAGTTCGGGCTGGGCTGCTACCATTGGTGGCGGCAGCTGACTGATTTGCACATGGCTGGACCCCTTTTGCAATGGTGCAGACGGGCTAAAAAACGGTGGTGTGGAAGGTTGCCCAGAGCAATTGCCAGTGGTTCAGATTCATTCGAAACCTTCCACCCATCACTTTTGTGGTCACAGTTTGTCTCTCCATGTGAGAGAGCGTATGCCCAGACCTGGGGCCCTTGCTCGCTGCACCATAGGGAACCAGGCTTCACCTCACTGAGGAGGTCCAACAAGGCCGAAACATGTCTGGGGTTGCTTTGTTTACTGTGCAGAGGGGACCTGGCCTAGCAGTTCGGGCTGGGCTGCTACCATTGGTGGCGGCAGCTGACTGATTTGCACATGGCTGGACCCCTTTCGCAATGGTGCAGACGGGCAAAAAAACAGTGGTGTGGAAGGTTGCCCAGAGCAATTGCCAGTGGTTCAGATTCATTCAAAACCTTCCACCCATCACTTTTGTGGTCACAGTGCTGCGTGCCCCACTGCCATCATAACCACAAATGACCCAGGCACCACCTCCTCTTACACTGGCACCACTCCTAAATATATAAGCATCCCCACTGCCTATGCTCCTTCCTCTGTTCCCAGCCCTGCACTAACAGCCATGGCAGGTGAATAGAAACCATTCTACATCCGATTACCAACCAGGAAGGCACCTACAAGGGTGATGCCACCAACCTCTAGCACCGAATCGGCACCTCATCCGCTCACAACCCCACAGCTAGTAGGTGAGGAAGTCTGATGTCACCTTAATCCTGGGCAGGCTATGTCAGGGGGATGGCAGTGCAGGGGGATGCGCCATCTGGAGGAATCAGGGGCAGAACCTCTAAATGTTCTGTCAGAGTCAAAGGATGTAACTCATTACACCGCTGAGGATGACAATGCGGTTTGTTGTGAAGATACCTTTGGTGCAGGCCCTCCCCTCTTGGTTCAACACAAATGCCTGATGGAGCTATGGAACAAAATCTGGTGCTTTTCGGGGCCTTGGAACCTATTACTAACATCATGCCGTGCTGAAACGGCTCCACGACATGGAGCAGAAGCTGGGTGGTTACCCGGGTGAGTAGTGCATGCCTGAGAGTGCAGGAGCTCCATGGCCTCTAGAAGCCAGAGGGGGTGGAAAAAAGATGGAACATTCACTAGCAAAGCACTTAAACCCTCCAGTGCCGGCAACTGGGGGAGGTCAGAGTCCATAAGCACTGTATGTTCCCTAATGTTTTGCACACTGAGGTGGATTGAGTTGTCCCTTTCCTAGCAAACCCTCAACACATCAACCCAGCCCACCCTCTTTGTCTACCACTTTCAACTCTTCCACCACCTCTTGCCTTTGTTGGAGTACTGCGCAGATTGTTGTTCTTCATCCATTCTCTCCACAGTGGCATAGCACAAAATATGGGGGTGCCCCTGTGAGCCACGCTGAGAACCACCCTCCCCCATTACACCCATCATGGTTATTTTAACAGAGATGGCCAGAAAAATATACAATGCCACATAAACAACTAAACTGTCAGCACTCAAATGCCAGTCTAGCCAGGTAATTACACTTAGTGGGACAACTTTATCAGAGATGCCCAGTCAAACAAAGAAAATCAAGCCAAAGTAAGAAATTACTAGAATAGCTGCAACAAAATGCCTGTCTAGCCAATAATAACACATATCATGCCTGCTTAGCCTGGACATGGATGACCATTATGACTTAGCACATAACCCATGCCCCATCCTACCTCCCCCAGACATCCCCTCTCCCTCCCACCCCCTACCTCAATCCCCAAAATCAGCTCATCGGCCCATAATTACCTCCACATCCCTCTTCCTAGCCCCAGTGCCACCTTGCCTCATCTGTAAGTACTGGGACGAGGCAGAGGGGAACTGGGAGTAATGAAGATTACATGCAACTAAGCCAGGCATTACCTACATGTCCCTCTACCTCATCCCAGTACTTGTGTATGAGGCAACCTATTGATTATTTCCGATAAGTACTCCAGGCATTAAACACAAGCACACACACCATTCACCATACTCTCACACACTGATGCCCACACAGCCACACATACATCAGGCACTCGCTCATTCACACACAGTGCATTATATACATATACCCACACACACTTACATGCATGCACACACATTTAAACAAAATACATGTTCTTACCTTTGGTCCAGAGAACGAGGCCTTCAGCTCCCTGCGGCAGCCAGAACAATTGTTCCCATGATGTGCAGAGGATCTGGCTCCCCCAACCCCATGACATGGAAGCTTCCAGGCTGAAGGCTTCCATGTCATGGGGTGGCAGGAGCCCTCACAATTCCAAAAGAATTAATTTATTTTTTAAGTCACTTTGCCTTCATAAAGACCATATTTCCATTAATTTCTATATGAAAGCAGAGTGATTTCAAACAGAAACTATTTCTTTTTTAAGTCTTTGCTGTGGAAAATGGCAAAATGGCAAAAGAAACAGTAGCTCTCTCATTATTTGGTACATTTAGAGTTCTTGGGCCTAGGGCAAGGGGTGGATATTGCTTAACTAAGGAGAAAGAGTTTGGAATTCAGAGGTGTGTGTTGGGAATTGGGTCCTGCATGTGTTTGGCATTTGAGTGGATAGGATATTTGCTTAAATGTTGTAGAGATAAGTTGCACAAACTATTCCTGCCACACTGTGTACCCATCAGTGTACCAGGCAGCCCAGCCTGTTCCTCCTCCTGGTCAGTGTCTGGGTCCTGCTGTTTCAGGTAAGGCAAGGGCACATGGCTCCTGATCGCTATGCGGCTCAACATCCAGCACAGGGTGAAAATCTTGCCAGCCTTCTCTGGGCTGTAACGCAATTTATTTTATTTTATTTATTTGTTTATTTATATCGTGCCACAGCCGGAGGCATCAGGGTGCACATATACAAATAAGACAACAACAATCACGGGACACAGAGGCAGGGATAAATGATGGGGGCCAAGATTACTCAAAGAGGAATGTCTTCAGTTTTTTTTTTTAAGTTCTGATGTTCGTATCCAAACCCATGGTTACAGGGAGACCATTCAAAATGTTGGCTGAGCAGCTTACAAAGGACCTACCAAGTCCTTTTGATCTTTTGAAAGCGGGGCAAGTAACAAGCTTGGTGTTCGTTGATCTAAGAGATGGCAAGGGTTCATACCACGAGGTAGTTGATCTCAGGTATCTTGGAGATTTCCCGTAGAGGTTCTGGTGTATTAGAGTGGCTGCTTTAAATTGACATCTAGCCACAACAGGGAGCCAATGCAGGCCCTGCCGGTAGGCACCTTCTCTGGACTTTTCTGACAATCCAGAAAGCGTCATTCTGGACGGTTTGTAGTCTCTGGATACTTCTTTTATCATTGCCCACTAATAACGCACTACAATAATCTATTCTAGATAGAATGGTTGGCCGGGAGATTGTGGCAGAGTTGTCCTCAGTGAGCTACAGGCAAATGTTCCTGAGCAACTTTAGGTGGTATGAACAGTTTTTTGTAACCAGGCTCATGTGGGATTCTGCACTCAAGGCACAGTCGGTTTGCATGCCAAGTGTTTTGATTTTCTCTTCTACATGGATGATACAATCCTGTGTGGAGAAGGACTGGTGGGAGTCAGTAAGTTTAGCCTTAGCTTTGGAGGAGCCAAAGATGAGTATCTGGGTTTTGCCCTTGTTAAGGCACATCCAGTTATCTACCAGTCCCCAGAGTCCTCCAAGACCAACTGGGTTTCATCTGCGTAGTTGGTACAAAACACTCCAGATTCCTCTAGGAGACTGCAAAAGGATATGATATATAGATTGAACAATGTTGGGCACATACAAGCCTTGTGTGGCACCCCACAGGTGGCCAGAGTGGGGTCCGTGGAGGCATCCCCCCAGCAGACTCTTGATCGTCTCCCAGTCAGAAAGGAGTGGATCCATCTGCATGTCATTTCAGAGCAGTGACGGGTACTCTTTAAGGTGTGTAAAAGTCTCCTGCAGTCCAGTAAATCAAACACCAGCCAATAGCTCTAGAAGGAATGGGAGGCCAGGCTTGCTCATGTCCATAGCGCTCAGCATGTGTGTTTGCAATTAACTTCCTGTACATCACAGCTGTCTGTCAGCAATGAAGGAGTTGAAACAGCTGAGTGCAATGCCCATGAGCCCTATTCCTAAAGAAATGCTGATTAAGAAGACTGTTTATCAGTGTTAACTGCTGCAAAAATGTTACTGTACGCAAATGCAAAGTTGTGGATTCTAGTCTACTGCAAGGACAGACACTGGTATAACAGAACATGAGGACACCCTGCCGCAAGATTAGATGAGGGCGCCCTGATTGTCCCCCACCACCTAAATAAAACCTACAAAAGTGTTTGGGTACCACACACAGGCTGTGCTGGTTGAAATTAGCTCATAGTTTGACACTGAAATTATGCCACGTACATGAGCACATTGTTCTTGGCCTAGGTATGTAAGATTTAGAATGATTTGCACTATGTACCTCTAACTGTGATTGTTTTTATGTCTTATAGAAATCATACAGTGTGGGAGATCAGAATATGGATATCTGATACAGTCTGGACCACTTTGTAGAACCCAACACCCTGGTGACTGTGGAGAAGATTGGAGATTCCGCTGACACATATCTATATTCAAGGAAACAACTTTAGTTGCAGGGACGTTAAGGTGAGAACGTAAGGCAACAAAACCCCTGAAATTCAGCTAAAGCCACCTTACCTACGTGCCCCCTGTTACACAGCCTGTGACCACAATGATGGCATCACAGATCACATCACTGATGACATCACTAATTACATGTTGTATGAGAACACTGATGACATTACACACCACATTAGCTTTCAACCGTGTCCACTGTATATTATGTACACTGGCCAGGCATTAGCCATGGACATTAGGACAATACAGGTCAGTGGCCACTATCCTTGGCTGTGCCCACTATATGTTCTAACATATAAATGGGCCACTAGCCATGGCCTTTGACCATGAGCAATTAATACATCTTTTGGCCATGTCCACTGTAATGGCTAATGTATTGCTCACCTTAACTTGCCTACAACTAAAGTGTTTTCCTTAAATTTCAAGGGTTTTGTTATTGCATACATAATTCACATTAATAATACAGACAATTCAGCTAATCAAAACACTGTATTATGTCTAGAAAGTAAAAATAAAAACCAACTGGAGAACCACATACCCCCAAATAAACCTGTTGTTACAAAAAAAGAGTTTGCATATGTACTTAGCTTGTTAAATTATTTAAATATATATGTACTGTTCAGGAATAGTTATGACAATCTTACAGTAACTGGCAATATATTTTAAAATACATATTTACCAGACTACTGCCCATATATATGTAGATATAGTTACATTAAAAAAACATTTTTTATAGCCGCGTCTACTAATGGTACATGCGCGGCTATGCACAGCAACGACTGGTGGGGCGGAGGTTACCCATGTGTGTGAAATGAGCCAATAGAACGTCTGCATCCTTCGACGCAGCTACGCAACTTTGCGCCTAATACGCCATCCAATGGTTTCACATGCTGTGGTTCCGCGCCTACATGTTACATGTGCCAACAAACAAACCAATCACACTTTGTGAAGTATGGATGCTAGTACACCCATGTTGTTAAAAAATAACCCACAAGTACGAATAGGCCAATGAGATGTCAAACTCCTTTGACGCAGCTATGCCTCTTTTCACAAAAAGTATCTGCCAATCATAATATGCACTGCGGCTCCGTGCCTACACATGACATGTGCACGCGTCAATGAACCATCTAGTCAAATGTTGCACTGCATCAATGCAGCTATGCCCACATCATTCTACGACATCTGGCCATACCACACTGTCCAATCAGACGACGTGGCAGTTTGTAGCCGCGAATACTCACCACACCCACAAAAACGTAACTTTACATTAATCATTGCTTTCTGTACTTGCTAGTGAAAGATTTTCTGAATAAGTGCAAGCGCTTTTGGCACTTTACCCCTTAATCTCCTCATCCTTTTTACACAGTTTTCCCAAAATCCAATTTTCCTTTGCTTGTGATTTATTTTGTTTGTCTATTTTTTGTTTTACTTTTTTTTTCTTTGTTTTAAACATTTTTTCATTTTTTGCAGCTTTGTCTTTTTCATGCTGTCATTCTTATTCTTTTATATTTTCCTCCCCGGTTGGACATTGCAACATGTCTGACCATGACTGTAGGAGCAGTGAGGATGATGTTATTATTTGGGTGGACAATCCTTCACCACGAAGGAAGAAGCACACAAGCATGAAGACAACTGCAAACAGTTTGGTGCCTCTTTAAAGTGAAGGAACACCACTCCAGGAAAGAGGTGGAAGAGGTACTATGCACCTGCCTTGGGCCTTCCAATATTCAGTCACAAAGTCTTGGAATGATTAACCATCTAGTGAGAGTCCACTGGGACAGTGTCGATGATGTATATCGTAAAGGCCATGAACATCACAAAAAAAATGCATGGGACCCATTCTTTGTATAGACAAACATCAGCACTACCTGCAGAACCTCCATCCACCCATACAGCAAAAACGCCAGGTTGAAATGAAGCGTCTACATCAGTAGTGGTATCCACTACACTGACTACTCTTTTGCCGACACCCAACCTTCCCAGGATGCAAGTCATGTTTAAAGGCTGTTGCAAATGGGCAGTCAATGGAGATTCCACAATTGAGCAATGGCTAAAGTGAATCACTCAACATCAGATTACCTGTCATGCTTAGTATTTTTTTTTTTAATGGCATTTTTTCTCCCCCCCCTTTTTCCAAATTTCAAAAAATATAATTTGTATTTTATTTGTATTTCCTTTGTTAAATGTTTCATAGTTATGTATTTTTCTTCCATATTGCACCCACCTCTTTCCATCCCCAAAACTGCCCTTTTAAGGGCCACCTTTTATGTTACAAAAATAGGTAACATTAAATACAGACTGCAAAATATATTACAATATGTATTGTAATTTATTTAATGCAATTTCAGTAATGAAAATTGTCAATTGTTGCCTGTAGCCGCGACTATCAGAACCGTGAACAAAAGCTCCCCAGTCGTTGCTCACATTAGCCGTGCCAAACAAATTCTGCTATTCATTGGCTAGTACTGTAACCGTGGCTAAAAATAATATTCTTTGTATGTGCACATATGAATTACACATATATATCTATCCAAAGTCTTACCAAATACCTATCTCCTTGCGTCTTTCTTCCATATATGAACTCAAAATGTACTTAATATTAATGGTAAAGGCCATTTCTACCATGCACTATCACCACTGCATTGGTACTATGGTGTTCACCATAACAAAATAGATACAAAATTATGTATCTTTTTGTTCTCATAATGATACTAAAATAACACTGATTGTACTTCATGTATACAACCATTACCAAGTTGTGTTCATTAATCATGCTATAGAGGAAAAACAACGTTTTTGCATCAGCAAATTCAAAAAAGAATTGCCTACACCATCCATAGGTCATACACCAATACATGCATTTCACTACAATGCACAGATATTACAATACTATACAAAGATTACTGTATGCTACATAATGACTAATTTACAGATTACTTTATGCAACCTTGACCAGGAAACCAAGATATATAACATAACTATGGGCCTCATTCCGACTTTGGAGGTAACCACGCCGCCATTTGCGACATGGCTGCCTCCAAACTCGTTCCGACTCCGCCCTGGTGAATGGAGTAATTACCGGTCCATTCCAAGGATGGAGGAACCGGTAATTCCCCATTCACCAGTGCTCTTCCCCATTCCCATTTGAGTTCCCATAGGGCTCAATGGGAATGGGGAAGGCGCTAATAACAGTACTGTAAATTACGGTACTGTTATTAGCACTAAAGTCCCTTCGCAGGTCCCTTCATTAAGGCCTGCTAAAAGCAGGCGTTAAGGAAGGACCCGCAAAGGGAACTCGTAGTAGGATGGTAAGGGTTTAACGGCACCGGTCTCGTTACCAGTGACCGTTAACCCTTACAGCCCTACTCGGAATGAGGCCCTATGTCAGTAAATGAAGAGATGCCAACACTGTAACATCATTTTGAGTATTAAGATTTTTACAATATAGTCATATCTATATTATAAATAATATGAAGACAATAGAAAAGCTTTTGAATGAACATTTTAACACTTATCATTAACTACACTAATAACATAACAAATGTAATTTCCATACTTCCTATAAAATCTGTGTGCATCGTTTGTTTGGCCACCTACACACATGAGAAGTTCAAAATGACATTTCTTATCATACACGTCATATTTTTATTTTAAAAACTACGAATTACCTAAACTTCTGTTACCACTGATACTGCTACACAGTGTGGAATAACTATTATTTCTATATTAAATGCATTCTAAATTATAAAAATGATATGTACATTGCAACTTCATAACTTCTTTCATAATTTGGTGTGCATCCTTTTTCTGGCCACCTGCACACCTTAAAAGCAAATCACAATTATCTTAAACCTACCATACAAAATGAAATAATATCCACAGTTCAATGACTGAATAGATTCTCTGATTTTTCTAAAAAGTCCACACTGCATAAAAAACATATTTATACAATTAACAAACTTACCTTTACTGTCAGTTTTTTTAATCTTGTATATTAATTGCACTGTATGTTTTTGTATCCACAACCTATTGTTTACTTGTCTCATATGTAAACAGTCATCAAACTCTACACTCCCTCACACCCAAAATAATGTACATGGGACCATTTATGTAACCTCACACTTATAGGGAACACTTGTACATATTAAAATATACAGTGTTTTACACAATAACACAGAAGTCGAAGATTGCAGAAAGCTATTTTCTTTCCAAACGATATAATCTTCACAATACTAACAGGCCGATTCATGGAATAATTAGCGCGGCGCAAGTGGGCAAAAACGTGCGAATCGCAGTGGAATAGCGTAAATCGCAGTGCAATTGCGAAAATCGCACGAAAAGCAGCGCACGTCGATTCATGGAAGGCCGTGCGCGAGAAAACCAGCGGATGTGCGATAAAAAAGTGCGCGGCGCACGTTGGCGCACAGGCCATCTAACAGTGTGCGCCAGGTCACAGCGAAAAACGCACAGGCCACAGCGAAATTCGCACATAGCGCGGCGCACGCAACAAAAGTAGGCGTAACACGGGTGTAACACTCGGAATGGGGAACAACTTGCCAAAAAGTGGGCGTTACGGGGGAAGTACAGGGCACAAGTGCGCGGAACGCCCACACGCTCGCCTAAAACACGTATTCATGGAATAGAATAGGGCAAAAAAGCGCACGCTCAAACCAGCGCACAGGCACAAACACGATGGCCACAAGAAAGCAGGCGGTAGCGTCTCTGCGGCTGTAAGAAATGTGCGCCAAAAGGTGCGCCAACAAATAGCACCTATATACTGCCATGATGAATGTCCCATACTGTGGCCCTCCAGGAAAAATGACGTGCAAAGGGGTACCCACAAACACGGACACCCGCTGACAAAAAATACGTGTGCGTGTATACCGGGGTGCGCGGGAAGTCTAACACGCGATTTCAGCAGGGTACGTGCATCACAGGGGTTCGCGTGAAGTTCCTCACGCGATCGGGCCTGGGGGAGCGTGCTACGTGTATTTCAGGGGTTCGCGTGAAGTTTCACACGCGATCGGGCCTGGGGGAGCGGGCTACGTGTATTACAGGGGTTCGCGTGAAGTTCCTCACGCGATCGGGCCTGGGGTAGCGGGCTACGTGTATTACAGGGGTTCGCGTGAAGTTCCTCACGCGATCGGGCCTGGGGGAGCGGGCTATGTGTATTTCAGGGGTTCGCGTGAAGTTTCACACGCGATCGGGCCTGGGGGAGCGGGCTACGTGTATTACAGGGGTTCGCGTGAAGTTCCTCACGCGATCGGGCCTGGGGTAGCGGGCTACGTGTATTACAGGGGTTCGCGTGAAGTTCCTCACGCGATCGGGCCTGGGGGAGCGGGCTACGTGTATTCCAGGGGTGCGCGTGAAGTTCCACACGCGAATAGCCTGGGGGCGCGTGTATTTCAGGGGTGCGCGGGAAGTTCCACACGCGAATAGCCTGGGCGCGTGTATTCCAGGGGTGCCCGGGAAGTTCCACACGCGAATAGCCTGGGCGCGTGTATTTCAGGGGTGCGCGGGAAGTTCCACACGCGAATAGCCTGGGCGCGTGTATTTCAGGGGTGCGCGGGAAGTTCCACACGCGAATAGCCTGGGCGCGTGTATTTCAGGGGTGCGCGGGAAGTTCCACACGCGAATAGCCTGGGGGCGCGTGTATTCCAGGGGTGCGCGGGAAGTTCCACACGCGAATAGCCTGGGCGCGTGTATTTCAGGGGTGCGCGGGAAGTTCCACACGCGAATAGCCTGGGCGCGTGTATTTCAGGGGTGCGCGGGAAGTTCCACACGCGAATAGCCTGGGCGCGTGTATTTCAGGGGTGCGCGGGAAGTTCCACACGCGAATAGCCTGGGCGCGTGTATTTCAGGGGTGCGCGGGAAGTTCCACACGCGAATAGCCTGGGGGCGCGTGTATTCCAGGGGTGCGCGGGAAGTTCCACACGCGAATAGCCTGGGCGCGTGTATTTCAGGGGTGCGCGGGAAGTTCCACACGCAAATAGCCTGGGCGCGTGTATTTCAGGGGTGCGCGGGAAGTCCCACACGCGAATAGCCTGGGCGCGTGTATTTCAGGGGTGCGCGGGAAGTTCCACACGCGAATAGCCTGGGCGCGTGTATTTCAGGGGTGCGTGGGAAGTTCCACACGCGAATAGCCTGGGCGCGTGTATTTCAGGGGTGCGCGGGAAGTTCCACACGCGAATAGCCTGGGGGCGCGTGTATTTCAGGGGTGCGCGGGAAGTTCCACACGCGAATAGCCTGGGCGCGTGTATTTCAGGGGTGCGCGGGAAGTTCCACACGCGAATAGCCTGGGCGCGTGTATTTCAGGGGTGCGTGGGAAGTTCCACACGCGAATAGCCGGGGCGTGTGTATTTCAGGGGTGCACGGGAAGTTCCACATGTGATTTGACAGTGTGGGTCCTCCCAGGTGTACCCTGTACACCCTCCACGGCCCCTGCAGGCAGCCCACACCACAGGGGACTACCCTGCATCCCTGGTCATGTCCCGCAGGCAGCCCACCCACCATGGGCATGCCCCCCAGCAAAGGCACATGTCTCCTTGAACTAATGAACACCAACTCATGTCCCCTTGCACCCCCACCCCCCAGCACTGTGGGGCACCTGCCAGCAGGCCCCCACCCATGTCTCCCACCACCCCCACCCCCCAGCCACCAGGGGCACCCTCCACCAGGCCCCCACTCATGTCTCCCACCACCCCCACCCCCCAGCCACCAGGGTCACCCTCCACCAGGCCCCCACTCATGTCTCCCACCACCCCCAAACCCCAGCAGTGCAGGGTCACCCTCCACCAGGCCCCCACTCATGTCTCCCACCACCCCCACCCCCCAGCCACCAGGGTCACCCTCCACCAGGCCCCCACTCATGTCTCCCACCACCCCCAAACCCCAGCAGTGCAGGGTCACCCTCCACCAGGCCCCCACTCATGTCACCCACCACCCCCACACCCCAGCAGTGCAGGGGCAGCCTCCACCAGGCCCCCACTCATGTCACCCACCACCCCCACACCCCAGCAGTGCAGGGGCAGCCTCCACCAGGCCCCCACTCATGTCTCCCAGCACCCACACCCCCCCAGTCACCAGGGGCAGCCTCCACCAGGCCCCCACTCATGTCTCCCACCACCCCCACCCCCCAGCCACCAGGGGCACCCTCCACCAGGCCCCCACTCATGTCTCCCACCACCCCCACACCCCAGCAGTGCAGGGTCACCCTCCAACAGGCCCCCACTCATGTCTCCCACCACCCCCACCCCCCCAGTCACCAGGGGCAGCCTCCACCAGGCCCCCACCCATGTCTCCCACCACCCCCACCCCCCAGCCACCAGGGTCACCCTCCACCAGGCCCCCACTCATGTCTCCCACCACCCCCAAACCCCAGCAGTGCAGGGTCACCCTCCACCAGGCCCCCACTCATGTCTCCCACCACCCCCACCCCCCAGCCACCAGGGGCACCCTCCACCAGGCCCCCACTCATGTCTCCCACCACCCCCACACCCCAGCAGTGCAGGGTCACCCTCCACCAGGCCCCCACTCATGTCTCCCAGCACCCCCACCCCCCCAGTCACCAGGGGCAGCCTCCACCAGGCCCCCACCCATGTCTCCCACCACCCCCACCCCCCAGCCACCAGGGTCACCCTCCACCAGGCCCCCACTCATGTCTCCCACCACCCCCAAACCCCAGCAGTGCAGGGTCACCCTCCACCAGGCCCCCACTCATGTCTCCCACCACCCCCACCCCCCAGCCACCAGGGTCACCCTCCACCAGGCCCCCACTCATGTCTCCCACCACCCCCAAACCCCAGCAGTGCAGGGTCACCCTCCACCAGGCCCCCACTCATGTCACCCACCACCCCCACACCCCAGCAGTGCAGGGGCAGCCTCCACCAGGCCCCCACTCATGTCACCCACCACCCCCACACCCCAGCAGTGCAGGGGCAGCCTCCACCAGGCCCCCACTCATGTCTCCCAGCACCCCCACCCCCCCAGTCACCAGGGGCAGCCTCCACCAGGCCCCCACTCATGTCTCCCACCACCCCCACCCCCAGCCACCAGGGGCACCCTCCACCAGGCCCCCACTCATGTCTCCCACCACCCCCACACCCCAGCAGTGCAGGGTCACCCTCCACCAGGCCCCCACTCATGTCTCCCACCACCCCCACCCCCCCCAGTCACCAGGGGCAGCCTCCACCAGGCCCCCACCCATGTCTCCCACCACCCCCACCCCCCAGCACTGTGGGGCACCTGCCAGCAGGCCCCCACTCATGTCACCCACCACCCCCACCCCCCAGTCACCAGGGGCAGCCTCCACTAGGCCCCCACCCATGTCTCCCACCACCCCCACCCCCCAGCCACCAGGGTCACCCTCCACCAGGCCCCCACTCATGTCTCCCACCACCCCCAAACCCCAGCAGTGCAGGGTCACCCTCCACCAGGCCCCCACTCATGTCTCCCACCACCCCCACCCCCCAGCCACCAGGGTCACCCTCCACCAGGCCCCCACTCATGTCTCCCACCACCCCCAAACCCCAGCAGTGCAGGGTCACCCTCCACCAGGCCCCCACTCATGTCTCCCACCACCCCCACTCCCCCAGTCACCAGGGGCAGCCTCCACCAGGCCCCCACCCATGTCTCCCACCACCCCCACCCCCCAGCCACCAGGGTCACCCTCCACCAGGCCCCCACTCATGTCTCCCACCACCCCCAAACCCCAGCAGTGCAGGGTCACCCTCCACCAGGCCCCCACTCATGTCTCCCACCACCCCCACCCCCTAGCCACCAGGGGCACCCTCCACCAGGCCCCCACTCATGTCTCCCACCACCCCCACACCCCAGCAGTGCAGGGTCACCCTCCACCAGGCCCCCACTCATGTCTCCCAGCACCCCCACCCCCCAGTCACCAGGGGCAGCCTCCACCAGGCCCCCACCCATGTCTCCCACCACCCCCACCCCCCAGCCACCAGGGTCACCCTCCACCAGGCCCCCACTCATGTCTCCCACCACCCCAAACCCCAGCAGTGCAGGGTCACCCTCCACCAGGCCCCCACTCATGTCTCCCACCACCCCCACCCCCCAGCCACCAGGGTCACCCTCCACCAGGCCCCCACTCATGTCTCCCACCACCCCCAAACCCCAGCAGTGCAGGGTCACCCTCCACCAGGCCCCCACTCATGTCACCCACCACCCCCACACCCCAGCAGTGCAGGGGCAGCCTCCACCAGGCCCCCACTCATGTCACCCACCACCCCCACACCCCAGCAGTGCAGGGGCAGCCTCCACCAGGCCCCCACTCATGTCTCCCAGCACCCCCACCCCCCCAGTCACCAGGGCCAGCCTCCACCAGGCCCCCACTCATGTCTCCCACCACCCCCACCCCCCAGCCACCAGGGGCACCCTCCACCAGGCCCCCACGCATGTCTCCCACCACCCCCACACCCCAGCAGTGCAGGGTCACCCTCCACCAGGCCCCCACTCATGTCTCCCACCACCCCCACCCCCCCAGTCACCAGGGGCAGCCTCCACCAGGCCCCCACCCATGTCTATGACCACCACCCCCACCCCCCAGCCACCAGGGTCACCCTCCACCAGGCCCCCACTCATGTCTCCCACCACCCCCACCCCCCAGCCACCAGGGTCACCCTCCACCAGGCCCCCACTCATGTCTCCCACCACCCCCACCCCCCAGCCACCAGGGTCACCCTCCACCAGGCCCCCACTCATGTCTCCCACCACCCCCACCCCCCAGCCACCAGGGGCAGCCTCCACCAGGCCCCCACCCATGTCTCCCACCACCCCCACCCCCCAGCACTGTGGGGCACCTGCCAGCAGGCCCCCACTCATGTCACCCACCACCCCCACCCCCCCAGTCACCAGGGGCAGCCTCCACCAGGCCCCCACCCATGTCTCCCACCACCCCCACCCCCCAGCCACCAGGGTCACCCTCCACCAGGCCCCCACTCATGTCTCCCACCACCCCCAAACCCCAGCAGTGCAGGGTCACCCTCCACCAGGCCCCCACTCATGTCTCCCACCACCCCCACCCCCCAGCCACCAGGGTCACCCTCCACCAGGCCCCCACTCATGTCTCCCACCACCCCCAAACCCCAGCAGTGCAGGGTCACCCTCCACCAGGCCCCCACTCATGTCACCCACCACCCCCACACCCCAGCAGTGCAGGGGCAGCCTCCACCAGGCCCCCACTCATGTCACCCACCACCCCCACACCCCAGCAGTGCAGGGGCAGCCTCCACCAGGCCCCCACTCATGCCTCCCAGCACCCCCACCACCCCAGTCACCAGGGGCAGCCTCCACCAGGCCCCCACTCATGTCTCCCAGCACCCCCACCCCCCAGCCACCAGGGGCACCCTCCACCAGGCCCCCACCCATGTCTCCCACCACCCCCACCCCCCAGCCACCAGGGTCACCCTCCACCAGGCCCCCACTCATGTCTCCCACCACCCCCAAACCCCAGCAGTGCAGGGTCACCCTCCACCAGGCCCCCACTCATGTCTCCCACCACCCCCACCCCCCAGCCACCAGGGTCACCCTCCACCAGGCCCCCACTCATGTCACCCACCACCCCCACCCCCCGCCACCAGGGTCACCCTCCACCAGGCCCCCACTCATGTCTCCCACCACCCCCACCCCCCAGCACTGTGGGGAACCTGCCGGCAGGCCCCCACACATGTCCCCCTGGCCCCAGGTCCTGACGATACACAATCATGGCAGTAATGGCCAGCATACCCAGCACAAACACCCAGGCAAGGATTGCATCCACCCACATAGTGAATGCAATCACATGACACAACCCCAATGCCAAGTATGCAAAAGAACACATGTCCGTCACACACACATACACAATGGGTGCAAGTGAATGTCAAAACCCATATCATGACATGTAACAAACCAATGAGAAAATAACACAAGTGTAAGAAAATATAAAAAATGTATTAAATACCAAAAATAAGTGAACTTTTCAAACATACAACGATGTGGCTAAGTAAATAAATGGTCCATGTCCGAGAACAAAAGTGATAAACAAAAAAACAAAGGAATAAAAAATTAAAATGAATTTGTCCAAAGCAATATCATGTCATAGGAAATTAATGAAAAACCATTACGTCATGGTGAAAACAATAAAAAATTAAAAAAATGTATCTCCCAAAAAAACAAACTATATACAGGAATGTTCCAGGGTCCATGAGCCCAACACCAAAAATGAAACCTACCACTAACTAATGTAAAATATATGTACAAAAAAGTGGCCATTGTCCGAGCGGTCCAAAATAATAATAATAAATAAAGGAAACCTAGCACTAACTAACTAAATAACTATATACAAAGGCAGCGGGCAAGTCCTGCGGCTCACTTGGTGATGTTGCTGGCCAGGGCATCATCGAACTCCATGTCGATGTCCTGGAGGCGGGACTCTGTCCTGGCCCCGAGGTCTCGCAGGGACAACCCCATGTCCACCTCAAACTCCCTGCGAGCTTCCTCGAGGCACTCAGCCCGCCTCAATGCCCGACGCATGGAGAACTCCGCCCTGACCATGGCGAGCCGCTCCTCTTCCGCCCGCTGCCGCTCCGCACCTATCCGCTGGCCAAACTCCTCCCACACAGAACACACCACCATCCCAGGGTTGCCCTGCCCTCCGGCCGATGCCTGCCCCTCTGATCTTGATGGCCCCGAGCCATGTTGCCTCCCACGTCGAGCCCGCTGCTGCCTCCGACGCCACTGCCTCTGCCAGCACGACGGCATCCAGGCTGATGGAAACCACCGACGCCGTCGTGCACGTGCCCTGCCCGATGATGCCGTCACATCTTCCATCTGCTGGGGTCCACTTGCTGTGTTGTCCACCCCTGCTGGACCTCCGACTCCCAACTGTGGCAGGGATGGGATCCCCACCGAGCTGGCTGCATTGGTCGGGGCAGGTCCACAGGTGGCCCTGGTGGCATCTGGGCCGGAAGACGGCAAGGAGAACGACCGGTGGATAGCCTGCACAGAGGAGGAGAGGGCCGTCAGATTGGCCAACACATGCAGGAAACCCCCGAACATGGCCGATCCCAATTGGGCCACGTCGGCACGGTGCACTTCGTGATGACGTGCGTGCTCCTCCCGGGAAGCACGCATGTCATCACGAATCACAGCCGTGCGCATCGCGACCCCAATCAGGACCTTCTCCACGCGGCCAGGGGTTACCACGTCCGCAGGTGGAGGGGAGTCAGGTGACATGGACATCCCCTCTACCTGCGGACGGGCCTGGGACGGGGCATCCCTGCTGGTGCATGGTGGTGCACTCACAGGGTCAGGGACAGTGACATGCACAGGCCCCTCCACGGTGACCTGTGCTGCCTCCTGCCCCTGGCCCTGGACTGCACCACTTGCACCAGCAGGGATGCTCCCACCAGGCCCCATGTGTGCACCAGTGTCGGCCTCCTCCTCCTCTGTGCAAACCACCAACCTGGATGGCTCCTCACCGTCTCCCGCCGTAGCAGGCCCCTGTGGGGGCTCACCCACCCCTTCCGCTGCAGCCGTGGGGGCATCCCCGCCGCCTTGCTCCACAGCGCCGTCTCCGCCCTCTTCTTCACTAGCCGCTGCGTAGAGGGAGACAAAGGACACAAGCATCAGGCTACTGTACAATGGTCCCCTAGACAGGAAGCAATAGCAGATGAGCACCACTGTCAAAGTACACTTCCATCATGTCCCTCCACAACACATGGGTCAGTCCAGGCAAAACACACACAGTAACAGGCATGGTGCATGCCATGGACATTTCCATGCATGTCCAATGGACTCTTGAAACATTCAATGATATGTAACTCACATGCATCATGGCTCATGCATATCACATGCACACACTTCACCTCAGTCACATCCATCTGGCCCCAAACACACCGAACACAGGCGAAACAAGGGTAAGTTGGGTGCGTCACTGAATCTGTGCATTGTCACACACATGTGTCATGCATCCATGGCATGCACAAGTCACAGACACGCAGGTCAGGCACACAGACATGGCTACCATATATGTACCTGGCATCAGCACCCATCCTTCACCCCCATCCATGTCCAGGTACAGAGACTGGCATGCTCTCATGTCCAAAATCTGCATAGGGCTCCCCATGCCGCATTTCAACACATGCAACAACCATGTGGGTCACACATCACTGGTCGCACATGCATTACCATGATGTCCCTGCACACATACATGCATACATGGCCCATGGCACACATACAGGCAAGTATCATAGAACCAGCACACCGCAACATGCCCTGTCTCACACAGTAATGCTTGGACACATACCGCTCAACTCCAGACGGGCCTCCCTCTCAAGGACCTGGGCGTGGAGCGCTGGGCGTATGCGTTCCAGGACCCTCTTCTGGATGGAACTCATGCGGCCCCGGCCCCCCTCCACGAGGCGCCGGGCCTTCACAAGGGTCCTGGACCTCAAGTCCTCCCAGCGCTTCTTGATCTTCTGGACGTTGCGGGTTGCCACCCCCTCCACGTTGATGGCAACCACACAGTCGGCCCAGATCCTCTCCCGTCCTTCCTTGCTGGCGCGGGACGATCCAAAGAGGGCATCATACTGCCCCAGGACATGCTCCACCAGGACACCAACTTCGGTGGCAGTGAAGCTGGTGCCCCTCTGCCCCTCTGGCCTGGGGTTGCCACTGGTGCCAGATGTGGAAGTGCCCGACATGGCAACCCCAGAGGCAGGTGTGGGTGGGCAACTGGGTCCTGGGGCTGGGCTGTGGAGCGATGTAATACCAGTTGGGAGTCTTCAGTTCCAGCAGGGGTGGACACAGCAACTGGACCCCTGCAGATGGCTGATGTGCAGGCACCAAATGGCAGGGCACGGTGGCAGCAGGCAGGCAGGCAGGCAGGCAGCAGCAGATAGCACGTGGGAGGCTGCTCGGGGCACTGGGGGGCAGTAACTCAGCCTTCTGGGCAGGAGCGTGGTGTTCCATGTGTTTTCGGGTGGCCAGCTTGATACGGAGTGATTTGGCACGTGAAAATCCTGCACGTCAGCGTGAAATCCGAGGAAAGGCCCTTAGCGCGTAAGCGCGTCAGCACGCATACGCGATTCTATTGGACCAGAGTCCCTCAGCGCGTAAGCGCGTCTGACGTGACCCGCACGGGCGTTCCCCACTCAGCACGTGATGACGGAACACATGTGGAAATACTGCACGTCAGGGTGTCATCGCGTGATTGGCCTATGTACGTGTATTTCATTGCGTGTAATTGGACAAAAGTGCGCGTACACGCGATTGGCCTATGTACGTGTATTTAATGGGTGCGCGGCCACTTACACACGCAAGTACGTCAGCGAACCTGTATCCCGTGGTGCGTGTGAATTTCCACACGCTATTGGACTGGGAACTGGATTCCAGGGGTGCGCGGGTCACACGCTGTATCCCGTGGTGCTTGTGAATTTCCACACGCTATTGGACTGGGAACTGGATTCCAGGGGTGCGCGGGTCATACGCTGTATCCCGTGGTGCGTGTGAATTTCCACACGCTATTGGACTGGGAACTGGATTCCAGGGGTGCGCGGGTCACACGCTGTATCCCGTGGTGCGTGTGAATTTCCACACGCTATTGGACTGGGAACTGGATTCCAGGGGTGCGCGGGTCACACGCTGTATCCCGTGGTGCGTGTGAATTTCCACACGCTATTGGACTGGGAACTGGATTCCAGGGGTGCGCGGGTCACACGCTCGCCTAGAACACGCGCAAAGCATAAAATTGCGGACTTTAACAATAACAAGCTCAGACGCCAGGATGAACATACCGTTCCTAGCAGCAGTGGCAGTGGGCTACCAAAGGAGGAGGAGGAGGATAGTCAGGGCCAGAATATTCACACCCAGAACCAGCCTTTTCGGGATGCCTGATGACCAGGTGTATGGGAGGTACAGGTTTCCACCACACATCATACTGGACCTGGTGACTGAGTGGGAGGATGACCTCACATCACCCACCCTGTGCTCCCAAGCACTCAGCCCCCTGGAGAAGGTCCTCAATGTACTGCACTTCTTAGCCACTGGATCATTTCAGCGGACAAGTGCCATAGTGGGTGGGGTGTCACAGGCCACCCAGTCACGCTGCCTACACCAGGTCTTGAACATCATGACTGCACGCCCATCAGTCCGCAGGCACATATACCTGCCCAGAACACCTGCAGAAAGGCATGCTGCCGCCCTGGATTTTTACGAAGTGGCACGATTCCCCAAAGTGCTAGGTGCCATCGACTGCACCCATGTGGCTCTACGTCCCCCCAGGGCATCTGAGCACATCTATAGGAACCGCAAGCACTGGCATTCCATCAACGTGCAGGTAGCATGTAATGCCAAGGGAATCATCACCTCAGTATATGCCAACTATCCCGGCTCCACCCACGACAGCTTCATTTACCGAATGTCCACCCTAAGCCAGGACCTAGAAGCTGGGCGGCATGGCGATACATGGCTGCTTGGTGAGTATGTATGCCACTGCACATGCATGCATGTTGGATACTGATCAAGGTCACAACCCCACCAATGATACCAATCACCACCTCCACAGGGGACAGTGCCTACCCTCTCAGCCCCCACATGATGACGCCAATTCGGAACCCCACCACGCCACCCCAGGTAAGATATAACACAGCCCACATTACAACCAGGGGCATAGTGGAGCGCACATTCGGAGTGCTAAAGTCACGCTTTCGCTCCCTTGACCGTTCTGGTGGGCAGCTGTTATACGCTCCCCCAGTAGTGTGCAGGATCATAGTGGCAGCATGTGTCCTGCACAACGTTGCAACACGCCGGGGCCTGGCCGTGGACATGGTGGTGGCCCCACATCCCCAACCACATGCACAGCCGCTGCGCATGGGAGGGGAAAGGGCACGGGGGGAGGCAGCCCGTACACAGCTAGTGGCTAATTACTTCACATAGAAATCACACCCCTGTGGAGTGCACACTGCCCTGGCACATTCCATCTGACAATCAATGATGACTCAACCTGACACTGATCCTGAATGTCTGGAGAATGAACCGGGAATACCATGTCAGCCTGAGATTGTTCACCTGGAAGTGTCACAATGTGTGCATCCCTACCCACACAGACACCACCAATGCAGTTTTGTGAAGTTACACATTGAAGCAGCTAAAATGAATACCCACTTGCAAAATGCAACAAGAGGACAGTGCCATGTCAGCCAACCCAACCCCAGCACCGCCACATGACACACCGTGCCATGTCATGCTAATTGCAGGTAAACAAAGTAATCCCCACAACATGACATCAGTCTCACTATGTACAGTGGCACTATTAGAAACCTGCAACACCTGAAATGCTCACAGCAATGCCGGACCAACAACATACTTGAGCACGTAGTACCATTAACATGACATCACAAATGTTACATATTAGTAGTCTCACCACCTGGAAATGCCTGCACTCCCACCACTACCAACTGTGCAGTGTTGTCGCCATGTAGAGTTGTAGGTGCACTGCTGCCAACATGGTCCCCATCTCCAGACTAGAGGTCCTTGTGTGGACATGAGGAAGGGACCTGCAAATTGGGAGGTAGACACAGAAGAAGAGTTACACATCAATGCAACATGCAGTGTACAACACAACAGCAATATGCACTATGAATGTATACACAGTATTGACTACAGACTGGCCACACAGCTCATGGGAGTCCAACGTCACTGTGTAATTCACTGTCACTTGGGCACACCCTTTGCAAGCCCATGGAAACGGGAAGCAGGAGGGGTGTGTGTGACTCAAACCCAAGCATCTGAACCAAATACATTACAAGCCTGCATGTGCCCAGCCACAATGCAGCGTATGCCCACAGGAACCACGGAAGCCAACAGATCGAAGCCAACAGATCGAAGCCAACAAATCGTCCCAAAAAAATTGGGAATAAAAGAAATCAAAATAAAAATAAAAATAAGAAACAATCAAAAATGGCCATTGATGGGCCCGGGGGGGTTGGGGAGGCCACCCAGGAGGTCCGAGGACAGGATGCACACCAGAACCCACCTGCGTGGATCCTGGGAAGATAAAACACCTCCATGGGCTCATGGCCCACACGGCTACCCTATTGTGGGAGTATCACTGCTGTCGCTATTATCACCCTGTGCAGCTGCATCCGGAGGTGGTTGCACTATGGGAGGCAGCCCACGCAAGGCCCTAGTCTGCTCCTCTATGGCTGCAAGCATGCGGGTGTGGTAGGTCTGGTTCTGGAGGATGAGTGTGCGGAGGTCCCCATGCAACAACTCACGGGATGCCCGGACCTCCGCCCTCGTTGCCTGCATCTCAGCTGAGAGCGTACGGGTGAGACGCTCCAGCTGCTGTTCTGTCCTTTGGTGTGTTGAAGCCTCAAGCTCAACAAGAGTCGTCCTGAGGTGAAGGAGCTCCTGCCTCAGGGCTTCCCTGTGGCCCTGGGACTCAATGGAGATGGCCTCCTGCAGAGTCGTCAGTGCCGCCCGCCTGTCCCTGTTGGACCCCAACATGTCCTCCCTGTGTGACTGGCAGATGGAGTCGGTTGCCTGCTCTAGTCGCTCCATCAGCCTTTCTGGGGGGACAATGGAAGTGGCCACCCTATCCATGGCCTGAGCCATCATCTCGGATGATGCAGCCTGTTGGGTTGCCATACCGTAAATGGATTGCTCCCATGCGGTATTGCCGGGTGGCGTACGGCCACCACGTCGGCGGGCACCACACCTGTCTGGGGCAAGGCGAACTGCGCCTTGCTGTGCCGGCACTGCCTGAGGCTGCAGGACTGCATTCCCCCTCTGATCTGCTGGCCCAGGAACAGGATCAGATGTCGCGGAGTGTGACCCTGCATCCGTAACCACCGAAGGCCTAGCTGCCAACACTGACATCCCCATGGAGGGTTCTGACCCTGGTGCAGGTGGGTGAGACAGAACAGAATCCCTCCCTGGAACACTCACCTGCGACGGCACGTAGGTCTCATCCGAATCAACACCTGAGTACAGCTCGGGGGAGGTGCAGCCAGAGACACCCCTTGAGAGCACGACCTGCAGCACTTGTGGGTTCTCCCCCACCACCACACCACATCCCTCACTGGTGGTTGGTCGGCCCTCGGACCCCTCCTGGGTCTGCACCATCTCCACAACCCCAGCAGTATCAGGTGCGTCTTCCCCTGCAAAGACATGAAAACAAAGAAATGGAAACAGGCATTAGCACCATGGCACACATTGAGGGCTGAGAAGCAAGAGAACCAGTACTTGATTGACACATGTCCCACATGACTAAAATCCTCCCATGCATGCACCCTCACTGCGTATGAAGTCCAGGCAAATGGCACACACTGATGACACCAAGATGGAAGATGAACACATTTTCTGCATGCTGCCTGGCAGTGGCATCACACATTGGCCTGTGATTGGCAGGTGAAACACACATGCCATCACACAGATGGCATGTACCATTGCTATTGAGTGAAGATGGAGAGGAGGGCAGCACCTATTCATTCAGTCCAGTTCCCGCATGTAATAGCTTTTCTATTTCTGACTGGTCAGATTTTTCACCTGGAGCTGCCAGTCTGAAATGGTCCAATTGCACAGGGACATGTGTGTACAAATGATATCCAGGTAACAAAGTCACTCCACTTTACCATACCCATGTCAGACATGTGACTAGTGGACAGCGACATGCCTAGTGAAAGTGGTGGAATGCAAACAAACTGACTGAATGAACAGTGAAGAAGAAGCAAATATGTTGTGGCAAGGTGACACTGCAAGGGCAACTGGCGTGCAGTTGGGCTAGATGTCTACTGTTGGCAGAAGGGATACTGCTATGGCCAAATGCAGCTGCGCAGGAAGGATTGCATGAAGCACATGGCTGACCCATACGACTCAGGCGCACACACTCTCACCTGGCACCCGAACAGAAGCCCTCACACACACACCATGCACATGGATGACACACACATGCATGTGCACTCACCGGACAATGCCTCGTAATCAGCCAGATCTCCCACGCCTTGGATCTGTTCCTCCGTGACGTAGGTCCCAGCGACTGACTCATGTGGAGTGAGTTCCATGTCTACTACTGGAGACCCACCTCCAGTCACTAGAGTTGCGGCATGACTTGAGGCCAGCTTACTCTTTGCCCTGCGCTTTAGGTCATTCCAGCGCTTATAGCAATCATTGGCTGTGCGCCTCACAATTCCAAGGGCACTTACGATGTCCGCAACGGTCTGCCAGTGTGCCTGGCGTTGTGCAGGTGTGGTCTTGGATCCTGCAACAATGACCATCTCGTTGTCATGTGCGGACACATACTCGACAAGTGCATTCAGTTCGTCATCCGTGAAGCTGGGCTTCCTGGACGGGCCGGACTGTGTAGCCGTGTCTGGGGCATCAGCCTGTGCCGGACGAGCACTCTTCCTCTTCCGCTTGGAAGGTGGTGGTGATCCTGAGTGTCCTGCGCCGCTCTGGACACTAGGGGCAGGAGCCCTGGTGGACTCTGTATCAGGAGTGTGGGATTGCACACTCAGCATGGGAGTAGGTGCAGGCATTAGCTCTAGTGTGATGGTGTCAGGGGGAATGTCAGCAGCATGGACTAGGACCGACACTGTCCTGGATGGGTGTGTGGGGGCTGGGGTGGATGGAGCCGCAGCTGCCCCTGCAGCCTCTCCGCCCTGCCTACTTGGTGCAGCAGATGACCTTGCTGCCCCAGATCCACGTGGCATGATGGCATCAACGTGCACCAGTGCACGTGTCATAGCCCTGCTGACCTGGAAGTCAGCCATGGAGTCAGCCAGGTCTGGTGCCACAATGGGCTGGTCCAACAAGGGCTGAGCGTGGATGGTGTCAGCCACATCAGCCTCAATGGGAGGGGGGGGGGGGATTATGGGTGCCCGTGACTGGTCCTCCACACATGGGGGGACAGGCTCACCCTGCAAGTTACGACCACGTCCCCTACCGGATCCACCACGGCCACCACTTGTGGCTCTTCCACCTTTGCCACCCTTACGGAATCCTCGCCTCCCAGCCATGGCACTGATGTTAATGTGCGTATGGGAGTGGATGTAGACTATTGTCCTGGGCAATTGGGGGTCAAAGGGGTTGGGTACCAGATGGTAATTGTACCCTAGTGCTCTAGCAAGGCTGAATGTAACCCCTGGGGAAAGATGACGGGTCACGCAACGCACAGTAGGCCCAAAAAAGGGAGATGACGTGCACGCAACCCCTCCTAGACCACGTGTGCAGAAAGAAAAACCTGCACTACGCTGTGGCACCCAGAAACACAAGAATGAACGTATGCGTGTCACACGCAGCCTAGAATGACCTCTGAAGGGGTAGGCTACACACGGGGCTATCACAGATGTTAGATACGTGCGTGACTCACCGTCTGCCAGGTAAACGAGCGTGTAAAAGGAGCACGTTTGGTTGGCAACACCCCCGCCAAAAGAAGATTTGTCCGCTGTCTGAGGAGACAGGACAACAGTAGAAGGGAACACTGTTTGAGGGAACAGGCCCAGGTAAACCAGTAAAGGAGAATACAGAGAAAAAGCTGTCAGAGGTAACAGGGAATACGAACTAGAAACGCCGTGAAGTAAATCGCGTGTGAAACGACAAGAAGTACAGAATTCACCCACTCGCTCTCCACGAAAAGCACGTACAAGGAAAACGTGTTCTACACGTACCTTTTATACAGGCCCACACGTCCAGCGTCACTTACGCGGTGTGTACGCGCTAGGGCCATTTCCACCAATTACACGCTTTGTCACTTCTGCGTGTAGGGCCATTTCCACCAATCACACGCGATTACACTCTGACGTGAAGTCTTTCCACGTGTGCTCTGTCATCACGTGCTGTGTGGGAAACACCTGTGCGGGTCACGTCACAGACGCGCTTACGCGCTGAGGGCCTTTCCTCAGTTTTCACGCTGACGTGCAGGATTTTCACGTGCAAAATCACTCCGTACCAAGCTGGCCACGCGTACGCACACGGAATACCACGCTCCTGCCCGGAAGGCCGAACTACTGCCCCCCAGAGCCCGAGCACGCTCCCACCTGCTGCTGCCCGACTGCCTGCTGCCCCTGCACTGCTGGGGGGTGGGGGTGGTGGGAGACATGAGTGGGGGCCTGGTGGAGGGTGCCCCTGGTGGCTGGGGTGTGGGGGTGGTGGGAGACATGAGTGGGGGCCTGGTGGAGGCTGCCCCTGGTGGCTGGGGTATGGGGGTGCAGGGTGACATGAGTAGGGGCCTGGTGGAGGCTGCCCCTGGTGGCTTGGGGGTGGGGGTGATAGGGGACATGAGTGGGGGCCTGGTGGAGGCTGCCCCTGGTGGCTGGGGGGCGGGGGTGGTGGTAGACATGGGTGGGGGCCTGGTGGAGGCTGCCCCTGGTGGCTGGGGGGTGGGGGTGCAGGGGGACATGAGCAGGTGTGCAGGGTAGTCCCCTGTTTTGTGGGCTGCCTGCAGGGGCCGTGGAGGGTGTACAGGGAACACCTGTGAGGACCCACCCAGCCTAATCGCGTGTGTAACTTCCCACGCACCCCTGTAATACACGTACCAAGCCAAATCGCGTGTGAGAATTCCTACGCATACCTGAAATACACGTACCCTGCTGAAGTCGCGTGTAAAACTTCCCGCGCACCCCTGAAATGCATGCGACCAGGCTATTCGCGTGTGGAACTTCCCGCGCACCCCTGAAATACACGCGCCCAGGCTATTCGCGAGTGGGACTTCCCGCGCACCCCTGAAATACACGTAGCACGCTGGGAGACATGAGTGGGGGCCTGGTGGAGGGTGCCCCTGCACTGCTGGGGGGTGGGGGTGCTGGGAGACATGGGTGGGGGCCTGGTGGAGGGTGCCCCTGGTGGCAGGGGGGTGGGGGTGATGGGGGACATGAGTGGGGGCCTGGTGGAGGGTGCCCCTGCACTGCTGTGGGGTGGGGGTGGTGGGAGACATGGATGGGGGCCTGGTGGAGGGTGCCCCTGGTGGCAGGGGGGTGGGGGTGATAGGGGACATGGGTGGGGGCCTGATGGAGGGTGCCCCTGCACTGCTGGGGGGTGGGGGTGATAGGGGACATGGGTGGGGGCCTGGTGGAGGGTGCCCCTGGTGGCAGGGGGGTCGGGGCCTGGTGGAGGGTGCCCCTGCACTGCTGGGGGGTGGGGGTGGTGGGAGACATGGATGGGGGCCTGGTGGAGGGTGCCCCTGGTGGCAGGGGGGTGGGGGTGATAGGGGACATGGGTGGGGGCCTGATGGAGGGTGCCCCTGCACTGCTGGGGGGTGGGGGTGATAGGGGACATGGGTGGGGGCCTGGTGGAGGGTGCCCCTGGTGGCAGGGGGGTGGGGGTGATAGGGGACATTGGTGGGGGCCTGGTGGAGGGTGCCCCTGCACTGCTGGGGGGTGGGGGTGGTGGGAGACATGGATGGGGGCCTGGTGGAGGTTGCCCCTGGTGGCTGGGGGGTGGGGGTGGTGAGAGACATGGGTGGGGGCCTGGTGGAGGCTGCCCCTGCACTGCTGGGGGGTGGGGGTGCAGGGGGACATGAGCAGGTGTGCAGGGTAGTCCCCTGTTTTGTGGGCTGCCTGCAGGGGCCGTGGAGGTTGTACAGGGAACACCTGTGAGGACCCACCCAGCCTAATCGCGTGTGATAATTCCCGCACACCCCTCTAATACACGTACCTGGCCAAATCGCATGTGAGAATTCCCGCGCACCCCTGTAATACACGTACCAAGCCAAATCGCGTGTGAGAATTCCCGCGCACCCCTGTAATACACGTACCCAGCCGAATCGCGTGTAGAACTTCCCGTGTACCCCTGTAATACACGTACCCAGCCAAATCGCATGTGATAATTCCCACGTACCCCTGTAATACACGTACCCTGGCCAATCGCGTGTAGAACTTCCCACGCACCCCTGTAATACACGTACCAAGCCAAATCGCGTGTGATAATTCCCGCGCACCCCTGTAATACACGTACCTGGCCAAATCGCATGTGAGAATTCCCGTGCACCCCTGTAATACACGTACCCAGCCGAATCGCGTGTAGAACTTCCCGTGTACCCCTGTAATACACGTATCCAGCCAAATTGCGTGTGATAATTCCTGCGTACCCCGGTGATACACGTGCCCTGGCTAATCGCATGTAAAACTTCACGCGTACCCCTGTAATACACGTACCCTGGCCAATCGCGTGTAGAACTTCCCGTACCCCTGTAATACACGTACCCTGGCTAATCGCGTGTATAACTTCACGCGTACCCCTGATATGCACGTTACCCGCTTTGCGTTCCTTGTTTGGCAGCCCTGTAGACTGGTCCAGGGTTAGCGCAGCCCTTTGCGATGATTTAGCGATTTTGATGGCTTTTCCTTGCGCGAGGGCGTTCTTGGGGGCGTTACTGGCGCTGCTGCAGGGTCGCTGCGATACTCTGCGCCACGGCTGGTTTGGGAGCCTGAAATCCATGAATACGCTGTGCGCGGAAATCGGTTTTAGCGCACGTGCCTGGCGCAGACAATCGCACGCGGACACTCTGTGCCAGCCGCTTGCGACACTTTTCTGCGAGATTCTATGAATTACCCTGTAAATCTACATTTATTTAGTACTTAAAAAAAAACACATTGTAGTAGCAAACATGTGCTACTTTACATAAACCACTTACTAGCCTATTTTCTATTTCACAATTTTTATTTTGAATGTTTATATTCACAAAGAATATTACACATATATTTTAAAACTTTGCTTCTAACAACATTAAATAAGCATTCTTTAACCCCTTTGGCAATCTATCTTGGTATGTGACTATACAGTCATTACAAACAAGCCACTCTACTTCTGTAGGCACCCATGTCTTGAAAAGTCCAGATTCAATGGATGCCCCCTCATGAAAAATAATTGCATATGTTTTAAAAAGTTTTCTTGCTTAGAGTCTTGACTATTTACAAAAGTCATTATTGATGTGTTTATTTTCCTACCATCTAAATTGTATCTTTGAAACATAATCAATGCATACTTATTAAAAACTAGATTTTGCAGTGTTGATTGTAAATTACAACCACATTCTCTGCATTGCATGTCATGGAATGCTTTAGTTACAAGATTAGACACTGTTTAACTTTTCTGATCAGGCACATGCAGATACACACATCTTTCACAAAGATCTGGAGTAGAATACCCTTTCTTACATTTTGGACACATATGCCTCCACACGAAACTCATTCCAAAATACTTATCTACTTTAACAGTTTATTTCATTAATATCTCAAAGACATTCATGAAAACATTCTTGACTATCCTCCTGTGTATTTTGAGAAAATTGTTCATTTCCACTTGCAGAAGCTACTACATTTCGGATTGACATTGCCGGACATAAACTGTGCAGGTTTTCATCTACAGACATTTAAAAAAAAATGAATGTTCAACACATAGTTGCTTCTCCACTGTTGAAGCTATTTCTTGCATCAATTGAGTAATTTGAAGCAACATATACAAAGATATATTACAATAGCATTCAACTCCTGTTTCATTACTAAAGCTCCAATGACAGTATGTTACAGTTGAACGACACACCAACTCCAATAAATTCTGTTGGTTTTTTAGTCCTTCAAGGAATGATTTCATTTGAATGTGCTTTCACTGACTCCTTCCATTTGCTGGATGACTGCTTCACAGGTACAGGTATAACGTTCAGGTGAGGCGCATACAGTACACGCAACCTATTATATTCTTTAGTGCAAGAAATGTCAGCTGTCACTTCGATTTCATCAAAGTTCATTAAAAATAAACCTTCTACATTTTTCACATGTGAGAAAGCTACATATGACATTTCTTCTTTAAACACTGTATGACCTATGTCAATAAGTGCTGCTTCTAAAGTCAACCCTTGTGATTTATTAATAGTTATTGCATAGTCATAGCACAATGGAAACTGTGTTCCTTTCACAAAGGTATCCTTAAACCTTAAAAAAACTTGAAATGTGCAGAGTTTAGCGAAATTAAGTGAGTTCCTTCTACACAATCAAACTTTTCTTCAACATGTTCAATACTTGTACTGTGAGGAAAAGTGTAAAATGCAATCCCCCTTCTCATCGCTCCATTGACTAGACCAATTTCTACATTCAAATTCCTCCTCAACATTACTCATGCATTGATGAACGGTTTTAGAACTCCTTCCAGACCTGTAGTTTTAGAAATTGCATTCTCTAGTCTACCTAATCCAGCTTTTGCTCTCTTATCCAACACTAAAACATCACATGATTTTATCTCTACAATGTTTTGCTTCTCTGACAGTAGCATTGTAGAGTTACAGTTGTTGCACTCTGTAAGTGTGCACATCAAAGGAACACTAAAATATTTTTCTTTCCTCAACAATCAACATGACATTAGACAGACTGCAATCTACATGAAATATGTTAGAAATCAGTGTTACCTTTAAGACTGCTTTCACATTTTTTTCCTCAAGAACACAAATACAAATCTTATTAAGCAGTAAGTAGTCTCCAGATTGCCTCATATTAATGGTAAATTCCTGGAATTCAAAACAATTCCAAAGGTTAAAATGACCAATACTTCCTATACTTTTTGAGCATCCTTAGATTATAGCGTTCTAAAAACTGGTTGACCTTTCACAGGAGTTAATTGTAACAAGTTTCCAAAAACAAGTAATTGTTTTTCTCCAAACAAAATGTAGTCATTCTTCAAAACCTCTTGCATTTTAGACACCATAATTACTTATCTACAATCTTGGTATTTAATGTTCTAAGAACTTTTCCTACTTCTTGTGCTGCATTTGATACAAGCTTCTGATATTCTATCTTGTTCTCATGGTCCACTAGTAACATTAACAGGCAATGTAAAGTAGCACCTCCTACATTAAATGCTGCTAAACCTGTTGGAGCAGTTACAATACACGACAAAGAGGAATCTGTTACATTTTGGATCATAGCTCTTATTGGATTAATTAAAACTGATCTACCTGTTCCTGCTTGTCCACTAACATACAACAAAACAGGTTTGCATTGAAAACAAGAGCATTCACGCTTTTCATGCAGTGAACCATGTAAGAACCTATCTTTCATTTTTTATAAACTTCTTTTTGCTCTATATCAAGTTTACTATCAATTTCATCACAATTCACATCTGCAACTTTACTTTTTTCCATTGAAATGTTTACTTCCACCATAGCAAGCTCAACATCAGTTTGAATAATTGGCTCACCAAGAACGTTTTCACTTCCTGCTGCAGATTCTTGACTGCCCAATTCAGCTGGCAAAAGTTTTTCTTGACATAGTTCTTTCTCCAGTAAGTCCAAATACAGCTCAAATTGTGGATATGTAATTAGGCATTTTGTAGCAAAAAATTATTTTTCAAAAGTTCCAAAACTTCCAAGTAAATTGCTCTCTGCAACACCATGGTAAACAACTGTAAAATACAAAAATAAAATAATTCCTTTTTCTCTGTACTTTGGAAAGACAGTTTCATCTGGTTAGTGAGACTTGCCTTTTCAGGTCGCACTAGACAACCACTACATCCATCTACTTTAAACCATCCTCTGTCACTGTTTGCTTCATTATTTCAATATGAGTAGTGTTGTGCTACTTCATACAAACAAAGATCCTCCAACAATTCAGATCGGTTTGGATAATATGTTTCAATCAAGTTGGTTTTCAAAATCTCTGTACTGTCAGGTGCTGGTTCAGCTAACTGCTCAATTTCAGTCAAAGGCTTCAATACCAAATTTCTAGTACTAGCTGGTCCAGGCCTTAACCAAACTACATTAATGCTACATCTATAAAGAGGCAAACTAGTTAGCCGATCTGCAGCCTCATAGCTACTACACTCTCTATGTGAAAGCATCTTCAAACCAAAGCTTACAAGTTTCTGACTGAGACTTTTATCTGATGATACATCCGCCCATACTTCAGCTGCATTGCTCTTTTCTGCTTTTGTCATGTATGCTGTAACATAACGAAAACTAGCTGCTGAATTATCAACAATAAACTGTACATCAGTATTTGCATTCCATAGCTGAGCAATGACAGCATTGTAATCATTTATACATTGGCATTCCTTATTTTCTTTTAAATGGTAGGTATTTCTCTGAGACTTACCAGTAACATGGTGTCGAACAGATGATATTAATCTATCCACTCAAGCAACTGGTGTCACAAACCTTGGAAAGCCAAATCTGCACTGAGTATAGTACTTGTCATTACGTTTGTATTTTCTTTGACAGTCCATTCCACATGAATACTTTTGAAACCTTTCCACCTTGTTCCGTAGATCAGCATTCACGTGCTGAGCTGATATAAAACAAGTAACATATTTTTCAATTCATTACATCACACAGCCATTGCTTTCCTTACCAAACTGAGAATCGTCTTTAATACACAAAAGCATATGTAAATGTGGAGCCCCACCTGCCTAGTACTCATTCCTCCAAAATAAATGTGATACACTTACAGGGTCCACAGAACACAATTCTCCCTGTTTCATGTGTTCTATGTTGTCTTTCTCTACAATACTTTCCTGAATCAACTCTGCAAGATCATCCCAACCATACTCAGTGAATTTAAAGTCACAAACCAGGTTGGAGACCCTATGTTTCTTATCATACATCTAACCTTGGAGTGTCTCCTATACCAATATTCTTTAGATCCTCTCATTATAGCAAGAATATTCCTAAGTTTGCCCTCTAAAACCTCATTTTTTTCTTTCACCTGTTGGAGAATCTCACACAATTTAAATCTAGTTCCGGTCTGAAGTGTTTGAGCAACAGCATGACATAATTTTGTAAATTCACTTTCATACAATACGTGAAAAATATATTCAACTTTGGTGCAGAATCTTCTGAATATATTCTTGTACGATATTCTGAAGCAGAGATGTGCACCTTCCGATCATCCAATCTCCCTCCAGTACCAGTTGGGAAAAGTATAGGGAAACAACAGGCTTCTAATGTATTTTCCCACATACTAATTGGTGCATCGTTCATTGCTTTCCTTTGATATGATTCTAAACTGTCACCCATGCCTTCATGTGAGTGTAGAGGATGAATAGTGTAATGTTCATACAAATTATTCCCTTCTGAAAAAGAAACTGACCTTCACTGCCCTTGTTTGTTGACTCGGCATCAAGCAGAGCCACATCTGAGACAGCCAGACTGCCTTTGTATAAGTCATTGTGCTCCAATAGAAACATCAATGTGTTTTTCACTTTTCTAATATCGATAAGCTGTTACTAAATCCTCTTATCTTTAGAGGCAACAGCATTTAATAAAACAAACAAAGAATCTGCAATGGCACACTTCACTCCTCGAGTATTCATATTTTCTATTAAATTCAGGTGTAAATACACAAATTTGCCTCTCACACCTTGCTCTAATGACCTCTTAGACAGAGTTCACATCTTTGTTTGCAGTCTAACAATAACTTGAAAAGGATGAACAGTTTGCAATGCAATCACTTCAAACATGTTCAACTTTTGAAGCACATGAGGGATATCAGGCACTACCTTATCATTTAAAACACTTCTTTGGTGGAATACGTGTTTGATTATAAAATCCAACACAGTGTCTACAAACATATAGTGCCTCACTTGTGTCAAATTGTTCTTCTACAAACAAATACAGATAAAGTTATTTGCAAACATCTTCTACAGTGTGTTTAATTGTGTTCTCAACATACACTGGTTGCACTTGAGACTTATAAAAACTGTGTCAACAAGATACACAAACAATGTCAGGTCTTTCACTAGAAGACAACTCAACATTGCAATACTTATTTTATTCTGTTGAATAATCTGATCCTTTGAAAGGATAGGATCATCATTTCCACTTCCTGTAAGTGTTTCATCTACGTATACATAGGGCTTCATTACACGGATGGCGGTAAGGGATTACTGACACTGGTAAGGGCACCGGTGCCGGTAATCCCTTACCGCCCTACTACGAGGTCCCTTTGCTGGTCCCTACCTTAACGGCTGGTTTTACCAGCCGTTAAGGACGGGACCCGCAAAGGGACCTTGGAGGCAATTACTGTACCGCAATTTGCGGTACCGTAATTGCCGCCTTCCCCATTCCCATTGACCCCTATGGGGGCTCAAATGGGAATGGGGAAGGGCCAATGGTGAATGGGGAATTACCGCCCCGCCAACCTTGGAATGGGGCGGTAATTCCACCATTCACCATGGCGGGATCGGTAAATTACCGGCTGTAACCATGGTGCCAATAGCGCCATGGTTACCGCCTTCAGTGTAATGAGGCCCATACTCTTTTAAATACATCATATTTATCATTTGCATTGTAGAAACTAAACGTTCTACAGTTCCAGTCAAAAGTAGTGAGGAGCTTGGTTTTGGGACAGCCAGGTCCCCTGCGCAACTTGTCGTCTTTGTTCAAGGTTAGGCCTGCAGCCCGGTACATGTTTTTGTCAGGGAACCAGGCTCCATGGTTCCCAGGGAGTTTGAGGAGAGAGGGTGTGTTGACAAAACCTAGTTGGTTGGTGGCCCTGGCAAGGGGGTCGGTACCCCTTAGTTACTACACAAATCAGTCCGAAGATGTTTTTGTGTGTGCAGGCATATTTATTATTTCAAGTGCAGCATAACACCTGGGGTACAGTGTACCAGGTTGGTGAACTGTAACAGTAGAAAAAACAGCCGACGCGCGTTTCAACCGAAGTCTTTCTCAAGGCATTGAAGTTGGGGTGGGAGCTCCCATTGGAACATAAGTAGAAGAACCCTGAGTAGGGCGTTGAGTAGATGCTGGATAGCAGATTTCTGGGTCTGTGGTGCGTGAGCGTCCGGGTGGTTTATTTTTCGACAGTTATGGTTCACCAACCTGGTACACTGTACCCCAGGTGTTATGCTGCACTTGAAATAATAAATATGCCTGCACACACAAAAACATCTTCGGACTGATTTGTGTAGTAACTAAGGGGTACCAACCCCCTTGTCAGCGCCACCAACCAACTAGGTTTTGTCAACCAACCCTCTCTCCAGTCAAAAGTATTTGATTTAAAGCTGCAAGAGACACTTGCAGGCCGATTCATGGAATAATTAGCGCGGCGCAAGTGGGCATAAACGTGCGAATCGCAGTGGAATAGCGAAAATCGCAGTGAACGTGCGAAAATCGCACGAAAAGCAGCGCACGTCGATTCATGGAAGGCCGTGCGCGAGAAAACCAGCGGATGTGCGATAAAAAGTGCGCGGCGCACGTTAGCGCACAGGCCATCTAACAGCGTGCGCCAGGTCACAGCGAAAATCGCACAGGCCACAGCGAAAATCGCACATAGCGCGGCGCACGCAATAAAAGTAGGCGGAACACGGGCGTAACACTCGGAATGGGGAACAACTTGCCAAAACGTGGGCGTCACGGGGGAAGTACAGGGCACAAGTGCGCGGAACGCCCACACGCTCGCCTACAACACGTATTCATGGAATAGAATAGGGGAAAAAAGCGCACGCTCAAACCAGCGCACAGGCACAAACACGACCGCCACAAGAAAGGAGGCGGTAGCGTCTCTGCGGCTGTAAGAAATGTGCGCCAAAAGGTGCGCCAACAAATAGCACCTATATACTGCCATGATGAATGTCCCATACTGTGGCCCTCCAGGAAAAATGACGTGCAAAGGGGTACCCACAAACACGGACACCCGCTGACAAAAAATACGTGTGCATGTATACCGGGGTGCGCGGGAAGTGTCACACGCGATTTGCAGGGTACGTGCATCACAGGGGTTCGCGTGAAGTTATTCACACGATCGGGCCTGGGGGAGCGGGCTACGTGTATTACAGGGGTTCGCGTGAAGTTCCACACGCGATCGGGCCTGGGGGAGCGGGCTTCGTGTATTACAGGGGTTTGCGTGAAGTTCCTCACGCGATCGGGCCTGGGGGAGCGGGCTACGTGTATAACAGGGGTTCGCGTGAAGTTCCTCACGCGATCGGGCCTGGGGGAGCGGGCTACGTGTATTACAGGGGTTCGCGTGAAGTTCCTCACGCGATCGGGCCTGGGGGAGCGGGCTTCGTGTATTACAGGGGTTCGCGTGAAGTTCCACACGCGATCGGGCCTGGGGGAGCGTGCTACGTATATTTCAGGGGTACGCGTGAAGTTTCACACGCGAATAGCCTGGGCGCGTGAATTTGAGGGGTGCGCGGGAAGTTCCTCACGCGATCGGGCCTGGGGGAGCGGGCTACGTGTATTACAGGGGTTCGCGGGAAGTTCCACACGCGAATAGCCTGGGCGCGTGTATTTCAGGGGTGCGCGGGAAGTTCCACACGCGAACAGCCTGGGCGCGTGAATTTGAGGGGTGCGCGGGAAGTTCCACACGCGAATAGCCTGGGCGCGTGTATTTCAGGGGGGCGCGGGAAGTTCCACACGCGAACAGCCTGGGCGCGTGAATTTGAGGGGTGCGCGGGAAGTTCCTCACGCGATCGGGCCTGGGGGAGCGGGCTACGTGTATTACAGGGGTTCGCGGGAAGTTCCACACGCGAATAGCCTGGGCGCGTGTATTTCAGGGGTGCGCGGGAAGTTCCACACGCGAACAGCCTGGGCGCGTGAATTTGAGGGGTGCGCGGGAAGTTCCACACGCGAATAGCCTGGGCGCGTGTATTTCAGGGGTTCGCGGGAAGTTCCACACGCGAATAGCCTGGCCGCGTGTATTTCAGGGGTTCGCGGGAAGTTCCACACGCGAATAGCCTGGGCGCGTGTATTTCAGGGGTGCGCGGGAAGTTCCACACGCGAATAGCCTGGGCGCGTGTATTTCAGGGGTGCGCGGGAAGTTCCACACGCGAATAGCCTGGGCGCGTGTATTTCAGGGGTGCGCGGGAAGTTCCACACGCGAATAGCCTGGGCGCGTGAATTTGAGGGGTGCGCGGGAAGTTCCACACGCGAATAGCCTGGGCGCGTGTATTTCAGGGGTGCGCGGGAAGTTCCACACGCGAATAGCCTGGGCGCGTGTATTTCAGGGGTTCGCGGGAAGTTCCACACGCGAATAGCCTGGGCGCGTGTATTTCAGGGGTGCGCGGGAAGTTCCACACGCGAATAGCCTGGGCGCGTGTATTTCAGGGGTGCGCGGGAAGTTCCACACGCGAATAGCCTGGGCGCGTGTATTTCAGGGGTGCGCGGGAAGTTCCACACGCGAATAGCCTGGGCGCGTGAATTTGAGGGGTGCGCGGGAAGTTCCACACGCGAATAGCCTGGGCGCGTGTATTTCAGGGGTGCGCGGGAAGTTCCACACGCGAATAGCCTGGGCGCGTGTATTTCAGGGGTGCGCGGGAAGTTCCACATGTGATTTGACAGTGTGGCTCCTCCCAGGTGTACCCTGTACACCCTCCACGGCCCCTGCAGGCAGCCCACACCACAGGGGACTACCCTGCATCCCTGGTCATGTCCCGCAGGCAGCCCACCCAACATGGGCATGCCCCCCAGCAAAGGCACATGTCTCCTTGAACTAATGAACACCAACACATGTCCCCTTGCACCCCCACCCCCCAGCACTGTGGGGCACCTGCCAGCAGGCCCCCACCCATGTCCAACTCATGTCTCCCACCACCCCCAAACCCCAGCCACCAGGGTCACCCTCCACCAGGGCCCCACTCATGTCTCCCACCACCCCCACCCCCCAGCACTGTGGGGCACCTGCCAGCAGGCCCCCACCCATGTCCAACTCATGTCTCCCACCACCCCCAAACCCCAGCCACCAGGGTCACCCTCCACCAGGGCCCCACTCATGTCTCCCACCACCCCCACCCCCCAGCACTGTGGGGCACCTGCCAGCAGGCCCCCACCCATGTCCAACTCATGTCTCCCACCACCCCCAAACCCCAGCCACCAGGGTCACCCTCCACCAGGGCCCCACTCATGTCTCCCACCACCCCCACCCCCCAGCACTGTGGGGCACCTGCCAGCAGGCCCCCACCCATGTCCAACTCATGTCTCCCACCACCCCCAAACCCCAGCCACCAGGGTCACCCTCCACCAGGGCCCCACTCATGTCTCCCACCACCCCCACCCCCCAGCACTGTGGGGCACCTGCCAGCAGGCCCCCACCCATGTCCAACTCATGTCTCCCACCACCCCCAAACCCCAGCCACCAGGGTCACCCTCCACCAGGGCCCCACTCATGTCTCCCACCACCCCCACCCCCCAGCACTGTGGGGCACCTGCCAGCAGGCCCCCACCCATGTCCAACTCATGTCTCCCACCACCCCCAAACCCCAGCCACCAGGGTCACCCTCCACCAGGGCCCCACTCATGTCTCCCACCACCCCCACCCCCCAGCACTGTGGGGCACCTGCCAGCAGGCCCCCACCCATGTCCAACTCATGTCTCCCACCACCCCCAAACCCCAGCCACCAGGGTCACCCTCCACCAGGGCCCCACTCATGTCTCCCACCACCCCCACCCCCCAGCACTGTGGGGCACCTGCCAGCAGGCCCCCACCCATGTCCAACTCATGTCTCCCACCACCCCCAAACCCCAGCCACCAGGGTCACCCTCCACCAGGGCCCCACTCATGTCTCCCACCACCCCCACCCCCCAGCACTGTGGGGCACCTGCCAGCAGGCCCCCACCCATGTCCAACTCATGTCTCCCACCACCCCCAAACCCCAGCCACCAGGGTCACCCTCCACCAGGGCCCCACTCATGTCTCCCACCACCCCCACCCCCCAGCACTGTGGGGCACCTGCCAGCAGGCCCCCACCCATGTCCAACTCATGTCTCCCACCACCCCCAAACCCCAGCCACCAGGGTCACCCTCCACCAGGGCCCCACTCATGTCTCCCACCACCCCCACCCCCCAGCACTGTGGGGCACCTGCCAGCAGGCCCCCACCCATGTCCAACTCATGTCTCCCACCACCCCCAAACCCCAGCCACCAGGGTCACCCTCCACCAGGGCCCCACTCATGTCTCCCACCACCCCCACCCCCCAGCACTGTGGGGCACCTGCCAGCAGGCCCCCACCCATGTCCAACTCATGTCTCCCACCACCCCCAAACCCCAGCCACCAGGGTCACCCTCCACCAGGGCCCCACTCATGTCTCCCACCACCCCCACCCCCCAGCACTGTGGGGCACCTGCCAGCAGGCCCCCACCCATGTCCAACTCATGTCTCCCACCACCCCCAAACCCCAGCCACCAGGGTCACCCTCCACCAGGGCCCCACTCATGTCTCCCACCACCCCCACCCCCCAGCACTGTGGGGCACCTGCCAGCAGGCCCCCACCCATGTCCAACTCATGTCTCCCACCACCCCCAAACCCCAGCCACCAGGGTCACCCTCCACCAGGGCCCCACTCATGTCTCCCACCACCCCCACCCCCCAGCACTGTGGGGCACCTGCCAGCAGGCCCCCACCCATGTCCAACTCATGTCTCCCACCACCCCCAAACCCCAGCCACCAGGGTCACCCTCCACCAGGGCCCCACTCATGTCTCCCACCACCCCCACCCCCCAGCACTGTGGGGCACCTGCCAGCAGGCCCCCACCCATGTCCAACTCATGTCTCCCACCACCCCCAAACCCCAGCCACCAGGGTCACCCTCCACCAGGGCCCCACTCATGTCTCCCACCACCCCCACCCCCCAGCACTGTGGGGCACCTGCCAGCAGGCCCCCACCCATGTCCAACTCATGTCTCCCACCACCCCCAAACCCCAGCCACCAGGGTCACCCTCCACCAGGGCCCCACTCATGTCTCCCACCACCCCCACCCCCCAGCACTGTGGGGCACCTGCCAGCAGGCCCCCACCCATGTCCAACTCATGTCTCCCACCACCCCCAAACCCCAGCCACCAGGGTCACCCTCCACCAGGGCCCCACTCATGTCTCCCACCACCCCCACCCCCCAGCACTGTGGGGCACCTGCCAGCAGGCCCCCACCCATGTCCAACTCATGTCTCCCACCACCCCCAAACCCCAGCCACCAGGGTCACCCTCCACCAGGGCCCCACTCATGTCTCCCACCACCCCCACCCCCCAGCACTGTGGGGCACCTGCCAGCAGGCCCCCACCCATGTCCAACTCATGTCTCCCACCACCCCCAAACCCCAGCCACCAGGGTCACCCTCCACCAGGGCCCCACTCATGTCTCCCACCACCCCCACCCCCCAGCACTGTGGGGCACCTGCCAGCAGGCCCCCACCCATGTCCAACTCATGTCTCCCACCACCCCCAAACCCCAGCCACCAGGGTCACCCTCCACCAGGGCCCCACTCATGTCTCCCACCACCCCCACCCCCCAGCACTGTGGGGCACCTGCCAGCAGGCCCCCACCCATGTCCAACTCATGTCTCTCACCACCCCCACCCCCCAGCACTGTGGGGCACCTGCCAGCAGGCCCCCACCCATGTCCAATCCATGCCCCCCTGCACCTGGGTCCCAACATTCCCCAATCATGTCCGTAATGCCCATCCTCCCCTGCCAAAAGGCCCAACCAACTATCACACCCACCCACATATCAAAGCCAATTACATGTTACACCCCCAATGTAAATAATGCAATTTAACACATGTCTGTCACACACAATGGCTGCAAGTGAATGACAAAACACCCAACATGACATGCCTGAAAGCAATGAGATGATACGACACATTGAAGATTAAAAAAATAATATGTATTGAACAGCAAATAAGAAAAAACACAAAGCAAATCAAACAAAACAAGATGAATGTCCAAGAAAAAATTATGAAAAATTAAAATAAGCCAATCAAGAAGATAATCCTGGGTCCATGAGCCCTACCAAATTAAACCTAACTGACTACTAACTAAAAAGGGAACTATATACAAAAAAGTGGTGCATTGTCCAATCGCAACCCAAAAAAAAATTCAAAAAAACAAAGGAAACCTAACCCTAACTATACAACTATATACAAAGGCAGCGGGCTATTCGGACGGCTCACTGGTTGTCGTCATGGGCCAGGGCATCCTCGAACTCCTGGTCAATGGCTTGGAGGCGGGCATGTTCCCTGGCCCCGAGGTCCCGCAGGGATAACGCAGTGTCAAGCTCAAACTCCCTGCGAAGACCCTCGAGGCACTCAGCCCGCCTCAGCGCCCTCCGCATGGAGTCCTCCGCCCTGACCATCGTGAGCCGTTCCTCCTCTGCCCGCTGCCGCTCCGCACCTATCCGCTGGCACAACCTCTCCCACACGGAAGCCACTCCCATTCCAGGGTTCTCCTGGAATCCGGCCGATGCCTGCACCCCTGATGTTGATGGCCCCGAGCCATGATGCCTCACACGTTGAGCCTGCTGCTGCCTCCGACGCTACTGCCTTTGCCAGCACGACGGCATCCAGGCTGATGGAAACCACCGACGCCGTCGTGCACGTGCCCTGCCCGATGATGCCGTCACATCCTCCATCTGCTGGGGTCCAGTTGCTCTGGTGTCCACCCCTGCTGGATCTCTGACTCCCGACTGTGGCAGGGATGGGATCCCCACCGAGCTGGCTGCATTGGTCGGGGCAGGTCCACAGGGGGCCCTGGTGGCATCTGGGCTGGAAGACGGCAAGGAGAACGACTGGTGGATAGCCTGCACAGAGGAGGAGAGGGCCGCCACATTGGCCAACACATGCAGGAAACCCCCGAACATGGCCGATCCCAATTGGGCCACGTCGGCACGGTGCACTTCGTGATGACGTGCGTGCTCCTCCCGGGAAGCACGCACGGCATCACGAATCGCAGCCGTGCGCAACGCGACCCCAATCAGGACCTTCTCCGCACGGCCAGGGGTTCCCACGTCCGCAGGTGGAGGGGAGTCAGGTGACATGGACATCCCCTCTACCTGCGGACAGGCCTGGGACGGGGCATCCCTGCTGGTGCATGGTGGTGCACTCACAGGGTCAGGGACAGCGACATGCACAGGCCCCTCCACGGTGACCTGTGCTGCCTCCTGCCCCTGGCCCTGGACTGCACCACTTGCACCAGCAGGGATGCCCCCACCAGGCCCCATGTGTGCCCCAGTGGCGGCCTCCTCCTCCTCTGTGCAAACCACCAACCTGGATGGCTCCTCACTGTCTCCCACCGTAGCAGGCCCCTGTGGGGGCTCACCCACCCCTTCCGCTGCAGCCGTGGGGGCATCCCCGCCGCCTTGCTCCACAGCGCCGTCTCCGCCCTCTTCTTCACTAGCCGCTGCGTAGAGGGAGACAAAGAACACAAGCATCAGGGCACTGTACAATGGTCCCCTAGACAGGAAGCAATAGCAGATGAGCACCACTGTCAAAGTACACTTCCATCATGTCCCTCCACAACACATGGGCCAGTCCAGGCAAAACACACACAGTAACAGGCATGGTGCATGCCATGGACATTTCCATGCATGTCCAATGGACTCTTGAAACATTCAATGATATGTAACTCACATGCATCATGCCTCATGCCCATCACATGCACACACATCACCTCAGTCACATCCATCTGGCCCCAAACACACCAAACACAGCGGATACAAGGGTAATTTTTCTGCTTTACTGAATCTCTGCATTGTCACACACATGTGTCATGCATCCATGGCATGCACAAGTCACAGACACGCAGGTCAGGCACACAGACATGGCTACCATATATGTACCTGGCATCAGCACCCATCCCTCACCCCCACCCATGTTCAGGTACAGAGACTGGCATGCTCTCATGTTCATAATCTGATTAGGGCTCCCCATGCGGCATATCAACACATGCAACAACCATGTGCATCACACATCACTGGTCGCACATGCATTACCATGATGTCCCTGCACACATACATGCATACATGGGCTATGGCACACATACAGGCAAGTATCATAGAACCAGCACACCGCAACATGCCCTGTCTCACACAGTAATGCATGGACACTTACCGCTCAACTCCAGACGGGCCTCCCTCTCAAGGATCTGGGCGTGGAGCGCTGGGCGTACGCGTTCCAGGACCCTCATCTGGATGGTACTCATGCGGCCCCGGCCCCCCTCCACGAGGCGCCGGGCCTTCACAAGGGTCCTGGACCTCAAGTCCTCCCAGCGCTTCTTGATCTTCAGGACGTCGCGGGTTGCCACCCCCTCCGCGTTGATGGCAACCACACAGTCAGCCCAGATCCTCTGCCGTCCTTCCTTGCTGGCGCGGGACGATCCAAAGAGGGCATCATACTGCCCCAGGACATGCTCCACCAGGACACCAACTTCGGTGACAGTGAAGCTGGTGCCCCTCTGCCCCTCTGGCCTGGGGTTGCCACTGGTGCCAGATGTGGAAGTGCCCGACATGGCAACCCCAGAGGCAGGTGTGGGTGGGCAACTGGGTCCTGGGGCTGGGCTGTGGAGCGATGTAATACCAGTCGGGAGTCTTCAGTTCCAGCAGGGGTGGACACAGCAACTGGACCCCTGCAGATGGCTGATGTGCAGGCACCAAATGGCAGGGCACGGTGGCAGCAGGCAGGCAGGCAGGCAGCAGCAGATGGCACGTGGGAGGCTGCTCGGGGCACTGGGGGGCAGTAACTCGGCCTTCTGGGCAGGAGCGTGGGCTTCCGTGTGTTTTCGCGTGGCCAGCTTGATACGGAGTGATTTGGCACGTGAAAATCCTGCACGTCAGCGTGAAATCCGAGGAAAGGCCCTTAGCGCGTAAGCGCGTCAGCACGCATACGCGATTCTATTGGACCAGAGTCCCTCAGCGCGTAAGCGCGTCTGTGACGTGACCCGCACGGGTGTTCCCCACTCAGGACGTGATGACGGGGCACACGTGGAGATACTGCACGTCAGAGTGTCATCGCGTGTAATTGGACAAAAGTGCGCGTACACGCGATTGGCCTATGTACGTGTATTTAATGGGTGCGCGGCCACTTACACACGCAAGTACGTCAGCGAACCTGTATCCCGTGGTGCGTGTGAATTTCCACACGCTATTGGACTGGGAACAGGATTCCAGGGCTGCGCGGGTCACACGCTGTATCCCGTGGTGCGTGTGAATTTCCACACGCTATTGGACTGGGAACAGGATTCCAGGGCTGCGCGGGTCACACGCTGTATCCCGTGGTGCGTGTGAATTTCCACACGCTATTGGACTGGGAACAGGATTCCAGGGCTGCGCGGGTCACACGCTCGCCTAGAACACGCGCTAAGCATAAATTGCGGACTTTAACAATAACAAGCTCAGACGCCAGGATGAACATACCGTTCCTAGCAGCAGTGGCAGTGGGCTACCAAAGGAGGAGGAGGAGGATAGTCAGGGCCAGAATATTCACACCCAGAACCAGCCTTTTCGGGATGCCTGATGACCAGGTGTATGGGAGGTACAGGTTTCCACCACACATCATACTGGACCTGGTGAGTGAGTGGGAGGATGACCTCACATCACCCACCCTGTGCTCCCAAGCACTCAGCCCCCTGGAGAAGGTCCTCAATGTACTGCACTTCTTAGCCACTGGATCATTTCAGCGGACAAGTGCCATAGTGGGTGGGGTGTCACAGGCCACCCAGTCACGCTGCCTACACCAGGTCTTGAACATCATGACTGCACGCCCATCAGTCCGCAGGCACATATACCTGCCCAGAACACCTGCAGAAAGGCATGCTGCCGCCCTGGATTTTTACGCAGTGGCACGATTCCCCAAAGTGCTAGGTGCCATCGACTGCACCCATGTGGCTCTACGTCCCCCCAGGGCATCTGAGCACATCTATAGGAACCGCAAGCACTGGCATTCCATCAACGTGCAGGTAGCATGTAATGCCAAGGGAATCATCACCTCAGTATATGCCAACTATCCCGGCTCCACCCACGACAGCTTCATTTACCGAATGTCCACCCTAAGCCGGGACCTAGAAGCTGGGCGGCATGGCGATACATGGCTGCTTGGTGAGTATGTATGCCACTGCACATGCATGCATGTTGGATACTGAGCAAGGTCACAACCTCACCAATGATACCAATCCCCACCTCCACAGGGGACAGTGCCTACCCTCTCAGCCCCCACATGATGACGCCAATTCGGAACCCCACCACGCCACCCCAGGTAAGATTTAACACAGCCCACATTACAACCAGGGGCATAGTGGAGCGCACATTCGGAGTGCTGAAGTCACGCTTTCGCTCCCTTGACCGTTCTGGCGGGCAGCTGTTATACGCTCCCCCAGTAGTGTGCAGGATCATAGTGGCAGCATGTGTCCTGCACAACGTTGCAACACGCCGGGGCCTGGCCGTGGACATGGTGGTGGCCCCACATCCCCAACCACATGCACAGCCGCTGCGCATGGGAGGGGAAAGGGCACGGGGGGAGGCAGCCCGTACACAGCTAGTGGCTAATTACTTCACATAGAAATCACACCCCTGTGGAGTGCACACTGCCCTGGCACATTCCATCTGACAATCAATGATGACTCAACCTGACACTGATCCTGAATGTGTGGAGAATGAACCGGGAATCCATGTCAGCCTGAGATTGTTCACCTGGAAGTGTCACAATGTGTGCATCCCTACCCACACAGACACCACCAATGCAGTTTTGTGAAGTTACACATTGAAGCAGCTAAAATGAATACCCACTTGCAAAATGCAACAAGAGGACAGTGCCATGTCAGCCAACCCAACCCCAGCACTGCCACACGACACACCGTGCCATGTCATGCTAATTGCAGGTAAACAAAGTAATCCCCACAACATGACATCACTCTCACTATGTACAGTGGCACTATTAGAAACCTGCAACACCTGAAATGCTCACAGCAATGCCGGACCAACAACATACTTGAGCACGTAGTACCATTAACATGACATCAAAAATGTAACATATTAGTAGTCTCACCACCTGGAAATGCCTGCACTCCCACCACTACCAACTGTGCAGTGTTGGCGCCATGTAGAGTTGTAGGTGCACTGCTGCCAACATGGTCCCCATCGCCAGACTAGAGGTCCTTGTGTGGACTTGAGGAAGGGACCTGCAAATTGGGAGGTAGACACAGAAGAAGAGTTACACATCAATGCAACATGCAGTGTACAACACAACAGCAATATGCACTAGGAATGTATACACAGTATTGACTACAGACTGGCCACACAGCTCATGGGAGTCCAACGTCACTGTGTAATTCACTGTCACTTGGGCACACCCTTTGCAAGCCCATGGAAACGGGAAGCAGGAGGGGTGTGTGTGACTCAAACCCAAGCATCTGAACCAAATACATTACAAGCCTGCATGTGCCCAGCCACAATGCAGCGTATGCCCACAGGAACCACGGAAGCCAACAGATCGGAGCCAACAGATCGGAGCCAACAGATCGGAGCCAACAGATCGGAGCCAACAGATCGGAGCCAACAGATCGGAGCCAACAGATCGGAGCCAACAGATCGGAGCCAACAGATCCTCCCAAAAAAATTGGGAATAAAAGAAATCAAAATAAAAATAAAAATAAGAAACAATCAAAAATGGCCATTGATGGGCCCGGGGGGGTTGGGGAGGCCACCCAGGAGGTCCGAGGACAGGATGCACACCAGAACCCACCTGCGTGGATCCTGGGAAAATAAAACACCTCCATGGGCTCATGGCCCACACGGCTACCCTATTGTGGGAGTGTCACTGCTGTCGCTATTATCACCCTGTGCAGCTGCATCCGGAGGTGGTTGCACTATGGGAGGCAGCCCACGCAAGGCCCTAGTCTGCTCCTCCATGGCTGCAAGCATGCGGGTGTGGTAGGTCTGGTTCTGGAGGATGAGTGTGCGGAGGTCCCCATGCAACAACTCACGGGATGCCCGGACCTCCGCCCTCGTTGCCTGCATCTCAGCTGAGAGCGTACGGGTGAGACGCTCCAGCTGCTGTTCTGTCCTTTGGTGTGTTGAAGCCTCAAGCTCAACAAGAGTCGTCCTGAGGTGTAGGAGCTCCTGCCTCAGGGCTTCCCTGTGGCCCTGGGACTCAATGGAGATGGCCTCCTGCAGAGTCGCCAGTGCCGCCCGCCTGTCCCTGTTGGACCCCAACATGTCCTCCCTGTGTGACTGGCAGATGGAGTCAGTTGCCTGCTCTAGTCGCTCCATCAGCCTTTCTGGGGGGACGATGGAAGTGGCCACCCTATCCATGGCCTGAGCCATCATCTCGGATGATGCAGCCTGTTGGGTAGCCATACCGTAAATGGATTGCTCCCATGCGGTATTGCCAGGTGGCGTACGGCCACCACGTCGGCGGGCACCACACCTGTCTGGGGCAAGGCGAACTGCGCCTTGCTGTGCCGGCACTGCCTGAGGCTGCAGGACTGCATTCCCCCTCTGATCTGCTGGCCCAGGAACAGGATCAGATGTCGCGGAGTGTGACCCTGCATCCGTAACCACCGAAGGCGTAGCTGCCAACACTGACATCCCCATGGAGGGTACTGACCCTGGTGCAGGTGGGTGAGACAGAACAGAATCCCTCCCTGGAACACTCACCAGCGACGGCACGTAGGTCTCATCCGAATCAACACCTGAGTACAGCTCGGGGGAGGTGCAGCCAGAGACACCCCTTGAGAGCATGACCTGCAGCACTTGTGGGTTCTCCCCCACCACCACACCACGTCCCTCACTGGTGGTTGGTCGGCCCTGGGACACCTCCTGGGTCTGCACCATCTCCACAACCCCAGCAGTATCAGGTGCGTCTTCCCCTGCAAAGACATGAAAACAAAGTAATGGAAACAGGCATTAGCACCATGGCACACATTGAGGGCTGAGAAGCAAGAGAACCAGTACTTGATTGACATGTCCCACATGACTAAAACCCTCCCATGCATGCACCCACACTGCGTATGAAGTGCAGGCAAACGGCACACACTGATGACACCAAGATGGAAGATGAACAAATTTTCTGCATGCTGCCTGGCAGTGGCATCACACATTGGCCTGTGATTGGCAGGTGAAACACACATGCCATCACACAGATGGCATGTACCATTGCTATTGAGTGAAGATGGAGAGGAGGGCAGCACCTATTCATTCAGTCCAGTTCCCGCATGTAATAGCTTTTCTGATTCTAACAGGTCAGATTTTTCACCTGGAGCTGCCAGTCTGTAATGGTCAAATTGCACAGGGACATGTGTGTACAAATGATATCCAGGTAACAAAGTCACTCCCCTTTACCATACCCATGTCAGACATGTGACTAGTGGACAGCGACATGCCTAGTGAAAGTGGTGGAATGCAAACAAACTGACTGAATGAACAGTGAAAAATAAGCAAATCTGTTGTGTCAAGGTGACACTTCAAGGGCAACTGGCGTGCAGTTGTGCTAGATGTCTACTGTTGGCAGAAGGGATACTGCTATGGCCAAATGCAGCTGCGCAGGAAGTATTGCATGAAGCACATGGCTGACCCATACGACTGAGGCGCACACACTCTCTCCTGCCACCCAAACAGAAGCCCTCACACACACACCATGCACATGTATGACACACACATGCATGTGCACTCACCGGACAATGCCTCGTAATCAGCCAGATCTCCCACGCCTTGGATCTGTTCCTCCGTGACGTAGGTCCCAGCGACTGACTCATGTGGAGTGAGTTCCATGTCTACTACTGGAGACCCACCTCCAGTCACTAGAGTTGCGGCATGACTTGAGGCCAGCTTACTCTTTGCCCTGCGCTTTAGGTCATTCCAGCGCTTATAGCAATCATTGGCTGTGCGCCTCACGATTCCAAGGGCACTTACGATGTCCGCAACGGTCTGCCAGTGTGCCTGGCGTTGTGCAGGTGTGGTCTTGGATCCTGCAACAATGACCATCTCGTTGTCATGTCCGGACACATACTCGACAAGTGCATTCAGTTCGTCATCCGTGAAGCTGGGCTTCCTGGACGGGCCGGACTGTGTAGCCGTGTCTGGGGCATCAGCCTGTGCCGGACGAGCACTCTTCCTCTTCCGCTTGGAAGGTGGTGGTGATCCTGAGTGTCCTGCGCCGCTCTGGACACTAGGGGCAGGAGCCCTGGTGGACTCTGTATCAGGAGTGTGGGATTGCACACTCAGCATGGGAGTTGGTGCAGGCATTGGCTCGAGTGTGATGGTGTCAGGGGGAATGTCAGCAGCATGGACTAGGACCGACACTGTCCTGGCTGGGTGTGTGAGGGCTGGGGTGGATGGAGCCGCAGCTGCCCCTGCAGCCACTCCGCCCTGCCTCCTTGGTGCAGCAGATGACCTTGCTGCCCCAGATCCACGTGGCATGATGGCATCAACGTGCACCAGCGCACGTGTCGTAGCCCTGCTGACCTGGAAGTCAGCCATGGAGTCAGCCAGGTCTGGTGCCACAATGGGCTGGTCCAACAAGGGCTGAGCATGGATGGTGTCAGCCACTTCAGCCTCAACGGGAGGGGGGGAGGGGGGGAGGGGGGGGTTATGATGGGTGCCCTTGACTGGTCCTCCACACATGGGGGGACAGGCTCACCCTGCAAGTTACGACCACGTCCCCTACCGGATCCACCACGGCCACCACTTGTGGCTCTTCCACCTTTGCCACCCTTACGGAATCCTCGCCTCCCAGCCATGGCACTGATATTAATGTGCGTATGGGAGTGGCTGTAGACAATTGTCCTGGGCAATTGGGGGTCAAAGGGGTTGGGTACCAGATGGTAATTGTACCCTAGTGCTCTAGCACGGCTGATTGTAACCCCTGGGGAAAGATGACGGGTCACGCAACGCACAGGAGGCCCAAAAAAGGGAGATGACGTGCACGCAACCCCTCCTAGACCACGTGTGCAGAAAGAAAAACCTGCACTACGCTGTGGCACCCAGTAACACAAGAATGAACGTATGCGTGTCACACGCAGCCTAGAATGACCTCTGAAGGGGTAGGCAACACACGGGGCAAGCACAGAAGTTGGATACGTGCGTGACTCACCGTCTGCCAGGTAAAAGAGCGTGAAGAATGAGCGCGTTTGGCTGGCTAAACCCCCGCCAAAAGAAGATGTGTACGCTGTCTGAGAAGACAGGACAACAGTAGAAGGGGACACTGTTTGAGGGAACAGGCCCAGGTAAACCAGTAAAAGAGAAAAAAGAGAAAAAGCTGTCAGAGGTAACAGGGAATACGAACTGGAAACGCCGTGAAGTAAATCGCGTGTGAAACGACAAGAAGTACAGATTTCACCCACTCGCTCTCCACGAAAAGCACGTACAAGGAAATGGTGTTCTACATGTACCTTATATACAGGCCCACACGTACAGCGTCACTTACGCGGCGTGTACGTTCACCAATCACACGCTTTGTCACTCCTGCGTGTAGATCCATTTTCACCAATCACACGCTTTGTCACTTCTACGTGTACATCCATTTTCACCAATCACACGCTTTGACACTGGGACGTGTCACGCAACAATTTCCTGCACGTGCAGGTGACTATAGGCGCGCATATGCTGTTGACGGGTTTACGCGCTAAGGGCCTTTGCTGACGTGTGGGATTTCACTACCTATCAGGCTGTCCACGCGTTCACACACGAGAGACCACGCTCCTGGCCAGGAGGCGAAATTACTGCCCCCCCAGAGCCCTGAGCACGCTCCCACCTGCCATCTGCTGCTGCCTGACTGCCTGCTGGCCACGTGCCCCACAGTGCTGGTGGGTGGGGGTGTTGGGAGACATGGGTGGGGGCCTGGTGGAGGGTGCCCCTGCACTGGTGGGGGTGGTGGGAGACATGGGTGGGGGCTTGGTGGAGAGTGCCCCTGGTGGCGGGGGGTGGTGGGAGACATGGGTGGGGGCCTGGTGGAGGCTGCCCCTGGTGGCGGGAGGGTGGGGGTGGTGGGAGACATGAGTGGGGGCCTGGTGGAGGCTGCCCCTGCACTGCTGGGGGGGTGGGGGTGCAGGGGGACATGAGCAGGTGTGCAGGGTAGTCCCCTGTTTTGTAGGCTGCCTGCAGGGGCCGTGGAGGGTGTACAGGGAACACCTGTGAGGACCCACCCAGCCTAATCGCGTGTTAAACTTCCCGCGTACCCCTGTAATACACGTACCCTGGCTAATCGCGTGTATAACTTCCCGCGTACCCCTGTAATACACGTACCCTGGCCAATCGCGTGTTAAACTTCCCGCGTACCCCTGTAATACACGTACCCTGGCTAATCGCGTGTATAACTTCCCGCGTACCCCTGTAATACACGTACCCTGGCCAATCGCGTGTTAAACTTCCCGCGTACCCCTGTAATACACGTACCCTGGCCAATCGCGTGTTAAACTTCCCGCGTACCCCTGTAATACACGTACCCTGGCTAATTGCGTGTTGAACTTCCCGCGTACCCCTGTAATACACTTACCCTGGCTAATCGCGTGTTAAACTTCCCGCGTACCCCTGTAATACACGTACCCTGGCTAATTGCGTGTTGAACTTCCCGCGTACCCCTGTAATACACTTACCCTGGCTAATCGCGTGTTAAACTTCCCGCGTACCCCTGTAATACACGTACCCTGGCCAATCGCGTGTTAAACTTCCCGCGTACCCATGTAATACACGTACCCTGGCTAATCGCGTGTATGACTTCACGTGTACCCCTGTAATACGCTTACCCTGGCTAATCGCGTGTTAAACTTCCCGCGTACCCCTGTAATACACGTACCCTGGCCAATCGCGTGTTAAACTTCCCGCGTACCCCTGTAATACACGTACCCTGGCTAATCGCGTGTATGACTTCACGTGTACCCCTGATATGCACGTTACCCGCTTTGCGTTCCTTGTTTGGCTGCCCTGTAAACTGGTCCAGAGTTAGCGCAGCCCTTTGCGATGATTTAGCGATTTTGCTGGCTTTTCCTTGCGCGAGGGCGTTCTTGGGGGCGTTACTGGCGCTGCTGCAGGGTCGCTGCGATACTCTGCGCCACGGCTGGTTTGGGAGCATGAAATCCATGAATACGCTGTGCGCGGAAATCGGTTTTATCGCACGTGCCTGGCGCAGTCAATCGCACGCGGACACTCTGCGCCAGCCGCTTGCGACACTTTTCTGCGTAATTCTATGAATTACCCTCTTGGTGTTTTACATTCGTACAGTTTAACTAGAAGGTATTTCATTTTAGTATGATGTGCAGCCAGCATCCGTATATGATGAAAATGACTCGAAACATCTACTTGTATCAAGACAAGCTAGAGAGCGACTCAAAAGTACTGTTTTTTCATGATCTTCACAGTCATCTAGTCTTTGTAGCATCTTGATTTGTCCTTGAACATGATCATTTTTGCGCAATACTTGCAAAAAAAAATCTCTTTAAAACTTTACAAGAAAACGTATCAATATTAAGACAAAATATTGCAAGTCCATACATCACAATCCTTCTTTCATTTCATTTTTGACTGACCTACAGTTTCCATTTCCATATTATTACACTGTATGATTTCTTCTTTTCTAGAAATCACACCATTTCGGACTTCATAGCTACGTCAAAGTTACAACTAGTGTGGGGTATGACAAAAACCGGATGCAATAGTCATCTAAATTCCAATTATGTCATCAGCAGCAGCAGCATTATAAGGAGGACCCCTGACCTCCCAAATTATAACAATTAGAGGATTTGTATGATGCTAAACAGTGCTGTGACCCAAAAAATGCATTGATAGAATTACACTCTAGTATGTCCAAATAGCATTGATCAATATCTTGAACAGAAATGTCTTTTCATCTATTGATTTATTGACAAGTTGCAACAGAGCCAACACGAGTTTCGACCAGAGGGTCGTCCTCAAGGCTGTTATTATCCATGAAACAGAAAGGGTTTCAGACAAAGAATTTTTACATACATGGGCCATAGTACCAACAGATTTGAACACATCATTGTCGAGTAACACATATGGGAGAATTGCATCAATCCAAGGAAAAGTTATTACATACCCATACAGTGAATTGGTGTCATGTGGCGTGAGCAAGCAGAGGAAAAATGAGACACAATTGCAAGGTACAGTTATATAATAACATCAACATACTCATGGTTAGGTAAAACTGGTTTTTGCACACTTAACAAAACTCACAAATTGTTTCATGTAAGATATAGTCTAATGAAATTAATATGCTGGCCATTTTCTCCCTATGTTATCACGCGTGAACTGCCAGTTCCATCAAAATCGTGGGTTAAATAGACCCATGCACAGACTGTGGACCAATTTGGGAGATCTGAATAGTGATGGCCCCTCTGCACCACATGATTGGTCTTTGGGAGCAGAAGTTTCAACATATATGGGCCATACATGGATTTCTGGTTAACTCAAATCATAGAAAGTGACCACTCAGGCGTATACACTCTTCCAAGTCACTCCCTAACTCTTCAGTTCTTCTAATCAGGTGCAGTATTAGCCTTCACCAGTGCAATAATATTACACAACTGCACCCCAAGGTGTCTTGGGTCGAAGACATCAGTGGTCCTGGGAGCAGCCTTGACACAACCCAAAAATGACTTGCTGTTCACCACACACCTCAAAGGCTGCAGTCCCCAATTTATCATCATATGCCAGGACTATGAGACACCCCTCTCCCTAAAATAAAAAAGCAACAACTGAGCTTATGTCACTGAATACAACCTTTCCCCTAGCCACCACCCAGTAACTTAATCTTCACCGCCCAACCCTGGTCCACCTCCACATCCAGCGGGGCTGTACCCTCATGTTATGTTCGTAGCCTGCTGCACTCCAAATCATTTGGACTACAACTCCCATGGTTGCCATCGCATGCACTATGCTGGCTAGGACTGAGGGGAGTTCTTCAAAAACGCCTGTAGAGCTAAATGGTGCAGTCCCCTGTTCTATATAAAGCTTTTTGCTTCCCCTTATGGCCAGATCTGCCTTTAAAAAACTTTGCAATACAATATTGTGCAGCTCGTTTATGTTTTCATTATGAGTACAACAGCCACATTAATTACTGGGAGGAAGTCATTTCAGCATAGAAAGGCAAATATTGGCCCACATGGCATTCTGCGATAATGCCAAGAGGCACGAGTACAACAGTGTTAGTGCATCCATAACTCCACATTTGGGCAAAATAATTAAGGGAACACATATTAAAAACAATCTATTAATAACTAGAGGTCGACAGCGGAAGCTAGTACGTTCTCTGCATGGTCCATTAATCTTAAATATTAATCTTAAAACGTGTTCTTATGCGTCATTTCTTAGAAAAGTCCAAGATGAGCGCCGCGGGTGCATTATCTGATAACGATATTGGAACACTGTGCTTCTCACACCACACTGCTTTCTGGGAGATCGCAGTACAATCTCTGTGCTGAATATTGCTCAGTTAAAAACAGCCTACGTCACGTAGTGCTGAGGTTTTCTTTTGAATTGGTTTTATTATTCATGGAAACATCCTCGCTAGGGCTTTATGGCACATAGTAACCACAGGACGGTGTTACAGAGGTGGGACTTATTTCCCCATCCCTCCTGAGAGGGTGGGATACAGGCAGGGGAACCCACTTCCCTGACATGTTTCTGAACAATGGATACAGGAGGAGGCGAGATAATGATGTGATAATGATGTGTTATTTCGGCTGCGTCAGCTCACTGTTTGTTGATGAGGTCCCAGGGACCCTTAGGATTGGCCTGCTGCAACCGATCCCCTTCCTAACTTCAGGTATCACCCACATGAAGTATGATGCCAGAGGTTGGCCTCCGTGTGTGGTCCTGTCATGCTTGGTGGCTTCAGGCAGGCCACCAACTTTTCCCACTACCTCACGCTAGAGTACCTCCCCTCTACACCCTATGAAATATAATGGTCATCTAAACTTTCTTCCCTGCTTAACATATCCCCTAGTAAATACCCCAATTCCCTAACTTAACATTTAACCTACATAACAATGCTTAAATAAATATACACATATAACTTATGTACATATATACATAGACTCACAACATATGTACAACATAAAATGCTATACAATAATGTGGTGACTGCTGCAGTCAGTCAGCCCTTCACAGTACCTTGATGTGTGTCCAGTGGGAGCTGGGTCTATGCAGGCTGGTGTAGGGCTGATGAAGGGTAGGGTTTGGTCCTGTTGACTCCTGGTGGTAAGATCTTGTATGAGGCTTGGCCCCTCTCCTGTTTTCAGGGTGACCCCGTCCGTCACATGGGACCACCAGCACCAACCGGCAGCCCGCACTCTTGATAGCATCTTAGACGACCCCCTAAATGAGTGGAGGCCCACCCACAATTCACCGCTGCACCTGTAGTATAAATATAATATTCTGGGTGGGCCCTGTTGGCGGTACTGGCCCTGCTATTCTTTATGAGTCCAGACAAATATTGTTGAGCCCACCTAGTTGGGCCCCCAAGTGGACCGACAGGTGCTACTGCCCCAGAGTGGCCAAATAGCCAATAGCATAGCAGCTGAGTCCCCTTGGAAACAGTCTCTGGGGGCCTCCCCCATGTGCTGCCTCGCACTAATCAACGGATTCAGGCCCCAGTGGGCCACTCGAGGCAGTGACCCCCCAGGTAAGTCACTCTCCCTCTCTGCTTTCTTTTTTCTAATGAACTGTCTTTTTTCAACTGTCTTTTTTAAAATCCTCTTTGGATTCTTTTTCTCTCCCCTGCTCAGCCCATTCCTGCACAGGGGAGTTCTATTCCTGTATTCCTTTCTTCTTCTTTCCTTCTCACACATTCCATCCAGCCCCATGGTGAGCTGCTTGGACTCGTTCACAAACACTCACACAGGACATGCAAATAAACACACTACCCATTTAATGAACCTTTTATTTCCCTGGTGTCTGTGGGCCTCATGCCGAGTTGGGCGGTAAGGGATACCAGGCACTGGTAAGGAGACCGGTGCTGGTAACCCCTTACCGCCCAATTCCGAGGTCCCTTAGTGGGAACCGCAAGGGACGTGTGGTTGGACCACACGTTCTTTACGGGTCCCGTTAAGGGACCAGGGCGCTAATAACGGGCCTGCTATTCACGAGCCCGTTATTAGCACCCTCCCCATTCCCATTGAGCCCTATGGGGGCTCAATGGGAATGGGGAATGGTTGGTTCAATGGGGAGTTACCGGTCCCTCCAGGGTCGGAATGCACCGGTAAATCCCCATTGAACCAGACCGGTGCCGGACCCGGTATTGGAGGCAGCCATGGCGCAAATAGTGCCATGGCTACCTCCAGTCTTGGAATGAGGCCCTGCATCTTTCTTTTCCGGTGTGTGTTCCCTCAGAGGGCAAGCATTGAACCCCACTAGTCTGGCCCCATGGAGCCACAGACCGCAACTTCCCTCACATTTTTTTAACAGTGGATAAAGGACGAGGCAAGACGGGGCGGGACGCATTCTCCCATACTTCGTGACTGGGAGAGTTGCAAGTAGGAAAACTCACCTCCCTCCTTTTTTTCTGAACAGTGGATAAGTGGGAGAGGTAGGAGAGGGCAGCACTTATTCTCCCAAACTTCCTGAATGTGATGGATCCAGGTAGGCGAAACAACCTCACTCCAATTTTTCTGAACAGTGGATACTGAAGGAGGCAGGGTGGGGCTCATGGGGTTTTCTTTTTTGACCTGTTGTCCAACAGTCACAGGTAAACAGGCAGAGTTGTAATCAGCTCCTGTAGCCTTTTGACATGGAAAGGCTTTACATCTGATCTGGTGCCTTGCCAGTTCGCAACTACTTACCCCACCCCTGTGAGACTTGCGCAGACAGGGGTGTTTGAGGGGATGCCTTTGGACATACATAGATGTGTAGATTTACCCATCCACCATGTACCCGTAATTACTCTGTTCCAGTTTAGTATGATCTGATTCTGTATCTGGGCTTTAAGTGGGCTGGAGCTCAGTCTCCAAAAACTGCCTTTAAATCGGGGATCCCTAACTCCCTGTAGCCGCCTGCACTGTAGTGACTATGTTAATCATATATTTACAGGTAAGCAGTCTGCCTCTTAAAGCAGGTCAGCCAGCAGCTGACTCCCAAAGGAAACTCTCTCCAAATGTGTATATGTGACTCATCATTTATCCTCACATTACTGATATGGTGTTATAAATGAAATAAGCAGAAAGGCCAGTGTGCATTATGTACTCAGAAGAGTTGCATCTTGAATCATTGTCACAGATAAGACATTTATAAACATTTGTATTTGTTCCAAAAATGCTCTTTTATTTTATGCAAAGCACCAAGTAGTTTACATTGGTGCTATTTGTCCTCTTCCTCTTTCTCAATGTCCTTTTCTGCCACTGATTAAACTCTTGCACCAGACCCTCTGTGGCAATGCCTGGACAGTCCAAGGGTGTGGTGTTTTGCACCGCAGGTTTGCAGAGCACACTGCCCAATCTTCGCTCTACATGACGTTCTATGCCATGTTCGGTGCGCATTTCCGCCACCGATAAAACCCACAAACCAGACCCTCTGTGGCAAAAGCCAGAGCAGGCCAAGGGTGCAGTGTTGTGTGCCGCAGGTGTTAGGTGCCGCTCAAATGGAGCAGCAGCACTCTCCCGCTCCGCCTTTCACCTCTCTAACTCAGCAGAACCCTATCACCACGGGCCAGTAACGCCTCCCAACAGACCAGAGGACCAGTTGCCCAAGGATGACTGCCCCTGATGCGCAGGTAAGCGCCCTGGTGCCTCACCCCTCAGCACCTCGCTGCTCCACCCACGTTCCATAGGCCACCCCCCACTCTCCACCAGTGTTCCCTCTAAGCTGTGCGCATGTGCGCTTGCCCAGCTTCCTTCTGGGTGCCGCTCAGAAGATTTTTAGCAGCGCACACAGACAATTCTCAGATATTCAAAATCATGTAATAAAGCACAAGCCACAGCAATTAATTGAAATGAGCTTTCTCTTAAAATAAGCAACTATTCTTGATATTCTGCTAATTTGCATTACGCTACTATGCAAGGGTGACAATAAACACCTAAAATCCCTAAAAGCAAAATACACACATAAGAGGTTAAAAACTAATATGAAAAACTGGCTCCATTAACAGAAGATTCTAACCAAGATACGCCTGCACACATTAACCATAATGTTCCCTCCCCACCTATGACTCCTAAACTTGATTCTACCACGCTTTGACCTTATGACTCTAACTTCTGCCCCAGAGCACATTAAGATAGTACCGGACAACCTTGACTCCTCCTCTCTTGGCTCTGCGAAAGGTTAGCAGATGTGTACCTACATCCACTTGATATGATATGGTTTTATGTTTGTTGTAATATGAATGATACGAATAACAGGAATAACGTTCAAGTGCCAGAATTTCTGTTACTCATTGTGTCTTACCAAAAGCACGATACAATCTAACTACCAGCTAAAATATTGGATACTGACTGTAAATAAGCAGGCCACCTGGATGTGTAACCTTATCCCATACTTCCTCTTCTTTGTACATATGTGACGCAAGTGCTTTGAAGCAGCGCCCTTGCTAGTGAACACATTATAAAACTCAAATATGAATTTGCCCTATAAGGATTTTTAGAAGACAAATGTGACGCTCAGCGGCTCCTACTTTAGCATTAATAACATTACCCTATAAGTAGAGAGCTACATTGCAATATAATTTACTTTGCCAACAAGGGATAATTAGTATGAACTATGCCTGGGATTACCCGTCCATATTATCAGGGCACCGGATAGTCAGACAGGAGAATGATTTTACACAATCTGCCTCGTTTCCAAGTGTTCAGAGTTCCTTTGGGCATAGATCATCATACATTATATGGTAACTCGCTGCTATGCAAAAAACTGTTTCACTGAGCACTGCGTAATCCTACACAATGATATAAGTGTGGGGTATGTTGCAAACAATCTTGTATGCGCTGCAAAATAATTGCGTACATGCCAGAGTCATGGCATTCTTAAAATGCACATAATATGTTGAGGCATTAAATATGCCTTGCTTGCAAAGTATTGTGGCTCTGCAAATATCCCAGTGAGTGCTTACTACTACAATCCCTCACGTTTTACAGTGCTCTATCAACTAGTATTGTAGGCAACCACAGGGGCCGGGGAAGGGTAAGAGTGGAAGAACACAGGTCATCACTTCTTGCGGGTGATGATCAAAGCAGCAAATTAAAAAAACCAAGTCAGAAGTTTCGGCAGTACACTGAAGGAAATGTGTTGCTCGTTTGCTAAAGGATAGGAAATTCTAGTACCCGTCTAGACAACAGCACCTTTTTCTTTCTATGCTCAACTGCTAAGGTCTTTTCAATATAACCATGCACTCTGTATCGTCTCTAGCATCTCCCTGCATCTTGTTTAACTCATAACAAAGAATTACAGAACAGGGATCCACATTTACAGACGAAGGGACTCAATCTGTTCTATCTCTCAAGATTTGATGCCATTAACTTAAAAGGCATATATATGTGATATTCTTATATATTTATGTCGCCTGTCATTTCATTTTCTATGTTGGGGTTACAAGCAAGGCTCTAATCAGATTTTGCTCCCTACCTGGACCTAAATGATTTTTCAGGGAGTAAAAAAGTGATTAGCTTTGCCAATAGGAATACTTTCTGATTATTAAAAGATGTTCTTCCCCTTAAAATTCCTGTTGAGTTCAGGCATTAATATTAGTTCCTATGCCACTGCTCTACTGGTCACCAATCCGACAAAATATCAGTGGAGCTTTGTGGGTTGATGAAACAAAATGTTCATTGTTTCTCATTTTTGGTGGGCACATTTTCATATTTAGGGAGTAAAAATGGATGGTCTATATTTCTCTTAGCTGTAAGGCTGGTGTTATCAATACCCAAAGGACAACGTAATGTGGATAGTAAGCAGATGCACAGGAATATTTGATCATCATATTCTGAGGTGCAGCTATTCTGATGCAATTATCATCCTTACACAAATTATTAGATGCATGTTCTCCTGGCCCTTGAATTACTTCATTAAAGTGACACTTGAACTCCTGTCTGAATTTCTTGGCAGCCACATCAGTTTGACGACATATACTTGTGTTTTGTAGTACACATGAGTGATTTACCAGTGGCATAAAACATTTGCAAGGTACTGTGGCAGATGCTGAAGTCTTGGACTGGTTGAGTTTTCTGTTTAATCACATATAACATATTCTATTTTAGCCTTTGTGTTTGTAAAAAGTGTAGTAAGATTGTAAGATTTGTCAAGAATCGAAGTGGCCGGGAAGAGGAAATTACTTTCCAAACTCTCTTCTGTGACGGTAGTTCACTACAAACGCACGCTCACAAAGTGGCTTACCTCATTAGTCAGTTGCGCACATGTAAAATAATGTGCGCACAACAGCAAACCAGTTCCGCACATAGAGCAAAATAATTAGAGGGAACATTGCTCTCCACCATCAGCTCGACACCAGCTCGACACCTCTGGCTTCCCCATTGCCATGCTCTCAATCCATATGAGGAACAGCCTCCTCAGACTGAGCACTAGACTCTTCGCATGCCTCACCTCACATCGCAATCATTCAGCCCAGTGCAAAAACTCAGTCCAGGCCCTTTGCAAGCTGAATTCCTTGACTCAGCCACTGGTATGCACCCCCCAATCTCCACGAGGAACAGCCTCCTCTGGCTCCACACCAGATTCTTTACATGCGCACCACTCATCACATTGCAATCAATCGGTCCACCGCAAATCCACGGACCATGCCCTGCACTACGCGCAACCCCTAACACGACCATCGCCTCGCCCCCTCCGACTTTCATGAGGATCAGACTCCTCAGATGTCACACCCAGTCATCCTACGCTTCCCTCTCCATGCTGCCCATCAATTGTGAAATCCACAAATATGAAAGCCTGCCAGTCCCAACTGCAAAGCCATCAACTGCACACTCATTAACACAAGATCAGTCCCAGCCCACGCAGCAAATATCCCTGACCTCATAACATCCAACGACCTTGACCTGCTTGCCATCACAGAAACGTGGCTCCATTCTGCTGCTGGCCCAGCCCTTTCAATTGCCATCCCCCCTGGTTTCACCACCTTAAGATGTGATAGATCTGCAAAAATAGGAGGCGGCATCAACCTCCTCTTTAAAAACACCCTCACCATCCGAGTCACGAAAAAAATAATGTCATCCCCAATTGTGAATCCATATTCACTAAGATCTCCATGTCGCCTACCGACTCCATCATACTTCTCCTTGTCTATCATCCACCTGTCCCCAGCCCCACCTTCAAAGACAACCTAATGCAGAGTATCTTCACTTCCATCAAACCCAAGTCCAAAATCATAATCCTTGGGGATCTCAAGCTAGGCCTCAATGACCCAGCGGACACCTTGGCCACCAGCGTAGCCGTGGCACTTAACCATGCCGGCTTTGCACAACACTCTCCCCCTACATTACTTACCCTACACAGAGAATGCTCCAGAAATCCGTTACCCTCCTGGTTGCCTCACAGTGTCAGTAGAGCAGATACTACGACGTTAATTCTGATGCTGTTGATGGCAGGCGAAATGTCTATTCATGGTTGTCCCCTTGGTGCATGGAGGGGAAAAATGTCTTTCAATCTACAGACGAAATATGATCAAGCTGATAAGTTAAAAAGTTCCTCATTGCCCATGCTCCGAAGTGGTGGCCCTGCATTATGGGGAAGACAGTGCTCTGTCCTGTGTATCTCATGTTGTTATACACAGTGCTCTCATATGAGACAGGGTTCCTTGTCTCTGTGAGTCATGAAATACAGATGTGCCCATATGTTATGGCGCGTGAGGTGCAAATCTCAAAAGCTTAAAAAATAATATGCAGTAGAAGAAAAGTAACCTGAAAAGCCATGAACCACAGGCAAAAGTGGGGGCCAGAATCACTCTTCAGTTGTTTCTCAGCACATGCAAATATCCGACCACCAATTCTTCAGTGCATGTTTTTTTGGATCGCTAGATCCTAGAGATGTTCTTTCCACCAGTCACCTGCGTGGCTTATTTAGTCAGCACCCCTCCCCAACAAGGTTATCTTCATGCCACTTATGATTCTAGTCTGAATACCACTAACGTTACCGCCATTTCTAATGGATGTACTTTCACCTCAAGAGAACGCACCGAAATGCAACTCAATGCATTCATTTGGAAGAATTCTAGGAAGAATTCATTGGAAAAGTGTTCATGTACATTTCACATCATTGCCTCTTAAAGTCTGCTTACGTTCATTCTCCCCTCCATATTGATTGATTGTGGGGGGCGCCTCGATTTCCTCTTTTTTCATCCCACTTAACATCTCTCTTCTACCTTACCATCTTTTAATGTTGTGTTTCTTTCTGTATTCAATGTTTATGTTCTTCATCCACTTACTAATTATTTCTTATTAGTGATGATTTTAGTTTTAGTGAAACTATGTGCCTCATTATAAGTCTGCAGGTCCGGTAGTAACGGCGCTACCGGCCCGGCAAACTACGACTTATGCTTGCCGGTGCCTTTACCGGCACTCGCGAGCAGAGTATGTTGGGTGCACAGGCACCATTCACGAATGTTGCCGGTGCATTCGACCTCTCCATTCCCATTGAGCCCTGTGGGGCTCAAATGGGAATGTGCAGTAATTATTGCCAGCATCCGGCAATGGGGATGTACCGGGTCCGCCCCGGTACATCCCCATTGCCGGATGCTGGTAAAAAACGACTGTGTAAATACTGTACTCGGAATGAGGCCCTACGTATCTTTTATCAAATTATTTGTTGATGTTGACATTTCACTGGTTGCATTTTTTGTGGTTTTTTTTTTCATTGGGATGAAATGTCATATGTTTTAATGTATATAAATTAGGTCAGATGGTACAAAACGGAAAATGTTGCAAATAACCCCTTGCCAGTATGTTAACATCTCTTAATTAAAAAGAAATCTTCCACTGACCCGGGTAAATATTTGATCTACAAAAACGGATAAGCAGAATGCAGTAATTGATTCAGGCGCAATAGGCCTCATTGTGAACCTGTGGTAAATCGGCAATAAATCTGCTGATTTACCACTAACCTTGTTCACCGTTACTCCACTTGGTCGCGTGGCATTACTACAAGTCTAGAAGTGGAGGTATGGCAGCATGCATCCCCATTTCTGGAATACATAGGACTTCATGGGGATTTTTGGTAGATTTACAGTGGGCAGTAGTTCCAGACAGTAAAGCCACCAATTTCTGGCCTCAAAGCGGACTATTTGCCTATAGATTTATGCTGGAGGCAAATTCTTATATTCAAGGAAAAACTAGGAATTTGTCAGTGCAATAAAAGCAGTGGTAATTCTGTTGCTTCCCAAAAAAAGTGGCAGTAATAGAATTACTGCCACATTTTTTACCACATTGCAGAACTTACAATTAGGACCAATATTACCACCTTGTATTATTAGTAAGAGTGTTATGAAAGACTTTGCAATTGGTCACAGTACTGTTAGTACACTTTTTGAGTCTTTTCACTTAACTTTTTGCCGTTAAGGCTTTGAATCATTTAAATGAAAACCACAGTTATTTGGTAGCAACATTTTTTGTGGTAAACATTTCATTTAAAAGAGACATTGCGTTCCTTGGAAAATTACAGACCACAAAAGCACTACTGTATCTACCAAAATACACCATCCCACCCAATTCCACATCTAAAAGCAATGTTTTTCAGCTAAAAACAGATTCTGATTGCAAAATAGCAATCTGTGGTGTGTCTTTGCCCTGACAACGAAAGGCAGACAGGGAAGTACAATGGCCGACTATTTTTATCTACCCGCTGTAGAAGTTAAAATGCTGCTTCATTTTGGTTGCGAAAGCAGCAGGCGGTGGTGACCTTAAGCGAACGCAGAAGGCAGTGCTTCATTGATAGGGGTGTTTGCCAGGGCTCAGCCCTGGCACTTATCTCTGAGCCCCAGCATTATTGTCTCAGCTTCATTATGAAGGGTGTTTTTGCAACTTTATTATTTTAACAAACACTTCTATAATGAGAGCAAAATTTAAATGATGATTGTGTTTAAAGAAAACTTAAACAATTATCTCATGTCAAGACAGTAGGAGTAGGTTATTTTATGTGCATGTTGACGGGCATTTGTATATCATACATCTGCCGTATTCAGTACATCCGTAAACAATAAGCTGCTGGGAGTTGCAGCTTTAACCCCATGTATGTTGACAGCATGGGGGGAGGACGTGGGTGGTGGAAACAGCAGGTGGGGAGCTGCCCATCTTTTCGTGTGATGGGAGTGTTAGAAAATATTTACGCCCCAGCACTTATTTGTTTACAAATTAAGCATTGACAGCAGGTATCCAATACATGGAGTGGAAATCCATGGAAAGGGCTAGCTCTGGATTCTCGGAAGAATGGCTGTGTTCTACAGAGAATGATGGATTCGTTGCTAGGTTGGCCAGATGTAGAGAAATCACGACGGATGCAATTAGAGTGCTGGCATGTGTACTTACACGCCCAATAATCACTGGAGCGTTGCCTCCTGCGTTGACATCAGGCATCCCGGTGCCAGTTACAAGGATGAACACGGGGGTATCCCAACAAGCATTGTCAAAGTCAATAGATATATCTTGTATATTGTATAGGAATTTGTCAGCCGTTTGCCATTAGACAGCTATTGTCTTCCTACACAAACTTAACTGGTCAGGTATTGTTGATGTCAGTGAGAACTGAATACATACCTTCAAAGCTGCTGTACAACAGAAGTTGCTGTACTGCAAGGGAACACCCTGCTCTCCTCCTGCTTCAGGGAGTGTGCATTTCTCAGCATTTGGCACTGTGTGAATCCTTTCACAACAAACTACTTTGCATACAAAATGATGTACACAGCATGGAATGTTTGGAATGAAGAACTTTGTCCAGAAACCCCTTACACATCAACCTTGTACATGACAACAGTTGGCAATTGTTAGATTTCTTCTGCAAGGAAGTAAGAGTGTCTGAATAGTTTCCATGTGTGTTCATTGTAGTTGACCGGCTCTGTGCACTTTTGTGAAGCTGTTTTTTCTCCCCCATCGCACCTCTATACTCAACGCCATTTCTAAAAACGAGTGCATATGAAATCGAAGTGCCATTTTCTTACTCCAAACTGTTCAAAAATCGCCCCTATACTTCATCTCTGTTTTTTAATATATGAAATTATGAAATCTTCCTTACACTCACAGACACGCGCATACACAACATGATTTTGCCTTGCACAGCACATGTCACAGAGTTGTCCATTTTCTATAAAAAGGGATTTTTTTGCCTGAGATCCCTGAGAACGCCAGCTACTATAGAGGAACGTTGTTTCAGTGTTGTCTGTCTGGACTGAGAAATCGACACTGTTTCTTTAAACTTGAAGGACTGCCTACAAGAACTGCCTTCTGCTGCGTAGTCCCGCGCATGAGTTTGTGGTATGAGTCCAGTCGAATCCCAGTCAGTTTCCAGGAGGGGTCATGGAGGCTGGGGAGACTGGCGACTCACAGAATCAAACAGCAAGACCCAACACTAGAGCTAAATCGTGTCCTCTAAATAAGCGGGATTCTCAGCTCCCTGCTCCAGCATCTGTTTGGAAGAAGAAAGGTAAGGCAGGCATGCAATGCGTTCTGCGAGTGACAGTGTCACCAAAATGAAAGTTAGTCAAGGGCACATTCAAACAGACACAACAAACTCTGCCACCGCCGCCGCAGTCAATGTGGATAATAACACGGCAAGCCTCCATATTTACACTCACCTACGATGCAACAGACCCGAAGTGCTGCCGTAGATTGTTAATGCAGCTCTCAATGTAGCAGACGCTGAACTCAACAAGGTTGTTCTCCTCCTTAAGCCATATCTGAGCAAGTCGGAGGCTGACACGATCACTTCAGGTCATGGCACTGTAACAAGCCTTGAATGAGGAACTACACAAGATATCCGCTTGAGCTTCTGAGAGAGTGCCGAATGGGCAAATGGTGAATTTACAAGCGCTTCCACAAGCCACCAATTGTAGCTTAGGAAATGTCTCCTCAACAATAACAAAAAACAACATAACTGATACTGATCTGGAAATTAACGAAGGCTTGAAGCCACTCGCTCACGGGTCCGGAAATAGCCAGATACTGGTAGCAGAGAGACAGATGACAGTAGAAGACCCAAAAATCTACCGGAAATGGACTACGACAATGACAACTATGCGGTCCTTCCCATCAATATTTTTAACATCGCACATTTGGACAATAATGACAGAGAGGGAACAAGTTTGAAGGACGCAAAGAAAACAAATGAAAGGCTTGACTTCTCAGAGGACTCTGATGACTCTATCTATTCCATACACTCAGAACCCTTTCGATCATTCTGAGTGTTCAGTGCAAGCTGAAAACGAAGATTCTCAGAAGATCATCTTCGAGAAAAGGCAAAGATTCACCATCAGTCAGCAAAACGACAGATACGAAATAACTGTACAGACCAGAGTAAGCAAACAAAATACCAAGAAGAGCCAGTAGTACTTGTTGAGCAGACAGACCAGATTGTTCAGACACCTAAAACCTCAAGATTGTGAAAGGAGGAGAGAAATGGATTATCCCCAAACACATAGCCCGCAAATACGATCATTGGAAGGGAAGGTTCAAAGGTTCTACTTGAACAAAACAACCACCTACAAATACTCGCAAGATCTGAGAACGAGATGCTTTAAAACACCATGGAACATGTGGCATACGAGATGACCATGGCCTCTGAAGACACCTCAACAATGGACGAAGTCATTGGGCACTTAACAGAGGCCTTACTGAATGGTGGCAACAGGAAATCAACAATTACAGCAAAAAGAACTAATCGGCAGGTGGGTGTAATTCAGTTTGCAAAACAACCAGCATACGAATCAAAGAACCAAATGTCCACCCCTTTAATCGGCAAAAAGGGAAAAAAAACGAAACAATAGTATTCAAGAAACATCAATTGCAGAAGAAATTAGGGAACTCGAATGGCGGGACAACTTTAAAAAAAAGGATGAAAGCCAGAACCAATCCACTCACAATAAATCATCACTTGCTGAACCTGAAACAACCAGCAAATGACCTCCTTTTAACAGAATTAAGAAGTCAAGAACTTAATATGGAGCTAATGACTGACCAGCATGATGAAGAAGAAACAGAGTTTCTGAAAAAAACTCACCATTTGGCCGATGGGGAGGTCACGGCAAGTAACCGTTTACTCAAAAGGACTGAGTTCCTCTTGAATACAAGTGAGAACAACATAAGGCACATAACAACAAATGCTATTGGACAGGAAAGAACTGGGATTCCCAATAATAAATCAGTGGCCTCTCAAACAATAATGCCTATGCAACAATTATTGACAAACAAATACCCAAATGAAACAAGCAACTCAAATGTCCCAACGGAACAAGATTGGTGCAAAGAAATTGGTGCCAAAAATAAGACCAGCAATGGAGAAAAGGAAAACAGCAACGAAGATCGACCCACTCAACCTTCAGAAAAAAATTATCTCTCAATCGCTGCAGGCATTCAGATACATAACAATGTCATTGCAGCACTAACAATCTTTCTAGCCCCTTACACCAAGTTAAACGAAATAATAAATGATAACCTAAAAGACAACAACACCTTGCTAGCACGGATTCATTCTAAAATAACTGTCCAGGAAGCATTCTAGACAAAACTCGAGGAACGTTTAAATCACGAGACTGAAACATCAGCCGCAAGGCAAAGGAGGACTCAGCAAGTGGGGAACAAGGTGAAAAATCAATGTTGACACATGCCTTATTAGACTCAATAAAATGGATGTGGAAAATGGCACAGTCGAAAGAACCCGTCCTCCAAGCGTCCCTCGAACTCGAGGAAGAGCTACCAATGGGGTTGAAAAAACAGGACCCTCCCAACATATCTAAAGAAAAACTAAACAGAACAAGACAGTTAATATGGAGGATGAACTTGAGGTAACAACCCACCTGAAAAGGCAAGTCAATTCAAACAAAGGGGGAGTTAGTACAAATGCAAAAGAAACTAAGAATAAAAGAACCCCCTATTTGAAGCAAGATCGAGTGAAATAGACATTCACTCAAAATCAAACACAAACAGGAAAAAGTCTACAAAGTCTACCAGTGATGGGAACAATTGTTTGTATCCTGTATTTGCACCCCCTCAAGGATAGAATAAAGAAAAGTATGAAACAGAGGAATTGGTCAAAAGGAAACTGACTGATGTAACCACAAAGGAGCCTAACAAAGAGAATGAGTAAAAAAACTAAGAACATCAAAAATGGCTTACATAATGAAGGAACAAGATACAGGGCTTTTTTGAGAAACAATCAACCACTAAAACAAAACAACTACCCCAACAAAAAAACTCACCAAGTAAATGAAGGAAAGTCCATTAACGTAGTGGAAAAAAGACAAGTCGCAATTGTGGGAACTCTAAATGAGGAAGACAGCGATATCCATATGGATTTAGAAGAAGTATGCATTTCCAATTACCTAATAGATGGCGTGTCCTTCTATGTCGAAGGTAACAAAGCTAATTTACAAACTGAAGCCAACAAAGACACAGAACAGGAGACAGTAGAGGAATACTCAACTGACAATTCCTCGATTCTGGCTAGAGAGATTGGAAGCAGAAAAAAAGAAAGTGAAGAGGTTGATGTAGGGGAGGAAATGGAATTTATCACGATGGAGCAGAAAATGAAACAAAGACAAGTGGAAGTAAACCACATAAAAAAAGATCAGTGAAACAAAGATAATGAGGTACTAACTAATAAAAGCTGGAACCCAAAAAAGCCAGCTGGTCACGCACAAACTTACGAAGCAAGGAAGTTCAGAGAGCCTATAGAACAATTTAATGCCAAAGACAAACCAAAAATAAGAATTGAAAATATCCTCACTGAAAACGACAAAACTAATTTGAATCATATAAATGTGATACACCTTCTACATTGTGTAACTTCCCAAAAGGGAATTCACTCGAATGACATTGCAATCATCGTACATGAATGAAAAATGAGTGGACAGAGTGATCCTACATCTGAACTCACTTAAAGTGAAAAAATTCATGCTGAAAGAAGGGTCTAAGTTAATGAAACTAGGTTATGAACTAAATAAACATATAGCTAGTACTTTGGAACTTGACGTCAACAAAAATAAAAAATCAGCAACTAAACTTGACGAACGAAAAGAGCTAGGCCTCATTTGAAGCGACAGGCAGGCTTATGGAAAAGAGAAATAACATTTGATAACCGTAGCTTAGATAAAGAATCAAACACAAATGAGGTAACATCAAAGAAAAGTACAATGACAAGCGAAGATTGGTCTTGGATAGCCAAGTCGCTCTCATAGAAATAATTATCAAAAAAAGATTGATGATTTCGAACAGGACAACGTAATATCATGGAATACGAGGGGTTTGCTGAACAAAGGGAATTTACACTTACGAAAAGCATCTATAATATGCTAACAAGAAACCTGGATCCAAGAGTTACCAACCTGTGAAAACTTTGACATCCACATGAATCCAGCATCAAAAGGAAAAAATGGAAGACCTTTTGCAGGCCTCTTGATGCTGGTATGACAAAAACCAGGAACATCAATCCTAAAAAAAGGGAACCCAAATCGATTTATCCAATGGGCATTAATAGAAGTTAATGCACAAGACTCAGATACACAGAAAGGAATTCTGATGATAAACATCTGCTGGAACTCAGTGTGAATTAAGACAGTCGATTTGCTATGAAAAATCGTGGAACTAATAAAATCTGAATCAGCAGGTATTCCTCATTTGAACATAGTCATATGCGGAGACTTGAAAATCAAATGTCTCATCTATCAAGAAAATGCAATCCTCGATCTCCTAAGCCTTGTTAACTCAGATTCAGCTAAATAATACAGATGGCAAACGAGAACAACCTATTTATGCTAAACAGCCAAGTGAATGGTGATATTCCGTGCAAAGCAACCTGGACTAATGGAGTCTCGAGTTCAATAATTGACTACATATGGATTCGAAAAAGCCATCTACACAAGGTAGTCAGTTTTGAAGTGTTACGACAAGATGAAAGTGACCATAACATCTTAAAATTAACCTGGTCAACGGAAACAAAGATGATAGAGACCATTAAAAGCTGCAGCGCAGAATTAAACCCAAGAGGAAATCATCTAAGATTAAGGAAGAGCAAGATCACAGTCATAACTGAAAAATATGAAACTCAAACAACTTGTGATAACCCTGATGTCGCATATGCATTGCTCCCAAAAATCTATGAAACAAAAAAATCCAGTTTAAAGTTGTCACTACATAACGCAAAACATCAATTTAGTATAAAAGTGGTTGAAAGAAGGAAACAACTAAGACAAGAAATTTGACAATTAAAGAAAGCAGCTAATGGAGAAACACAATTAAGACACATTAAAAAGAAATAACAACACTATAAGAACTGGTTAATTGGATTGAGGCAATTGAAAGACCAGGAGCAAGGGGAAAAGGTGCTATGTGCCTTGGCCCAAGCAACTACAAGATAAACATGGGACATAATAAATAATCTAACCTTAAACTATCCAAAACATCTCGTAAGCGGAGCCTCAGAACTCGACTGGACTGGACGAAACACTACACAAATGTCTTTGGAAAATTAGAGACAATGAAAGAAGACAATTCGATCTGTACTACTCACCCCTCAAAAATGATGATGGACGAACTACTAATTGAGCAAGCAATAAGAAAACTGAAAGACTGCTCTGCGGCAGGGCCGGATGGTTTAACAAACTTACATCTGAAAAAAACCCAGCAAAATGGGCAGAAATGGTCAACATGATATTCAAAACAATCGAAAAAAAGCAAATTCCCAAAAGTATAACGGTCCGAATCTTTAAGAAAGGGAAACGTGAAGACCCAAGAAATTACCTGCCCATTTCCCTATTAGCAACCATTGGGAAAATATTTGCTTCAGACCTGCAGCGAGGATTGTCAGATTGGGCGGATAATAACTACATCTTTGACCCCCGCCAAAGAGGATTTACTAAGGGAACCGGCAAGGAATTAAAAGTAGTCATCTTGTCAATGCTAAAATCAAATACCATCAGGACCAAAAGGAGACTACACATAGCCTTCATAAACATAAGTCAAGCTTTTGATGGAGTAAACTGTCAAATACTATGGGAAAAACTGAAGAACTGGAAGTGTCCGGATGAACTCTTACAGCCAAAACACCTCCACTCAGAAAAGAATTAATAACAAGGGTACATTATCAGCTGAATTACCCATTAAAAAATGAGTTAAACAAGGCTGTCCACTCGCTGCTACTCTTTTTAAGCTGTACATTGATCTTACAGAGGTTTTAAGAGATACAAGGCATTTTACCCCGAAAATTTATGAGCACGAGATCTCGATGCTCTGCTACGCAGACGATATTGTCATCATAGACGAACCCAAATTGGTCTCCAACATTTACTAAAGAAGTTGCAAATATATATGAACCTAAATAACTTGGAGATTAACATCAGTAAATCAACAATTATCTCCATAGGATGATCTAAAAGACCATCCGATAAAAAATTCCATAATAAAATAGGTGGAGAGACCCCAGAAAAAGTATCAGAGATACGATATCTGGGAATATGATTCAGTCATCAATTGACAAGAAAAACTAGGAGACTGAGCTTTATTCAAATTCGAGATTGTTATGCTCACAAGGTTCCATTCTGAATGGAAGATTTTGGAAATTTTCTTTACTCCAGGTACAATTGTTCTAAATGCAAAAAGAGATCCCCACTTTATCCTATGGAGGTGAGGCAGGGTTGAACCTGTCATGGAGAATTTGGGCAAAACTCAAAAGTCTATCTTGGAAACCAATTTTGAAACTTCCAAAAATGTACACCGATGGACGTGGTAAGAGTGGAACTAGGGCTACAATCCCTCTATTCAAAAACAAACTGGAAATCATAAGCCCTTTTAAGAAAAATCTGTGTGGAAAAACCAATGGTTGGTTATAAAATTCTAGCAACGAGCGAACGAGGGAAAAGCTCAATCATACTTAACATCTGGAAAGAAGAGTGGACCAAACAATTGTATGAGCTGGATTCAACAACAGAAGGACTTATAACCAACCCAGACCGCGTAAAGGAAACATTGAAGAGACAAGATTGGATACAAACAGGAGAAGCAAAACAATCATTCAAGTCTCATCTTAACTTGTCAAACGAACATCGAAAAAGGGACACTGTCACAAAGTATCTGTCAAAACATCCCTCAAAACATCTGCAAGAGCGGTTCATGAAAATACGACTTGGTGTCTACCCTAAAATGAATTGAAACATAATACCGGGAAAAGAGGAACAAGTGAAGGGACTTGTAGATTTTGCTTGAGACCCAACCATATGGAATCACCAAGGCATCTCTTACTGGAATGTATAGCTGTTGCAGATGAAAGACAAAAACGCTTCCACAGCTACATGGAACCTTTCAAAGTCAAACAGATGAATGGTGGGAAGATTTTATGCAAGGAAGGAATCAGTGATTCACATGTGCTGGAATAGATCTTCTGGATAAACTACTTAAGTACCAGGAAACAGTCGTAGAAACACACGAATAATGGAAGACTCATCCTTAAGGACATAAGAAAATTAGATAAGCAATATCGTGTTGGACTCATCACAAAGATTATTCTTACGAGAAACTAGGTTTTAATTGAGAAGAATGACTAAGGACGCTACTCTTTTTTGTTTTTGACTATGATCTCTGAAAAAAGTTTATTGTTAAAACTAATTCACAATAAAATAAAACAAAACATTTAAAAAGTAACACCACTTTTCAAATGTATGAGATTATCCAGCAGGTGATAGAATATTCAAAGAAGGGATTTAAAGAGTGATTAAGTATAGTCCATGTATATGTGTGACAAGCACTCCCTCGCATTGCATTTCATGCAAAGGTGTCAGACTAACACTCAGATACATAGAAAATGTCTCTTCACTAAGAACAAACTTACAAGCTGGCTACCTTTACAGACAACCATACAACCCCCCCCCCCACAAAATATCTCATGCAATAACAAAATATGCCTCTGATCACAATGTGCCTGAAGCTTCCGGTTGCAGCAACACTTTTTGGATATGTAGATCGCAAAAAGTTTGATATTCTTCTACTTTAATCACCAATAATGATAAACTTTTCTGTGAAGGTACAGGTATAGAAGAATGATAAACAGAAAAACCATGAACCACCTTTAAAAGTAGCAGCCAGAACCATGCTCCAGTATTTACATAAAAATATCCAACAACTCAATTTTCGGTGTGAGCTCTTTTTGGATCAGTAGATCTTGTAAATGTTCTTCCCACCAGCCCCCAGGGTGGGTTCTCTGCTTTGTCCATGGCTGGGTGCCTTACCCTGTCACCCATCCAAGTTCTCATTCTGACTTTTATTTAAAGTCTGGTTTCAGATAAGTTCCTGGAAATTTGCTATGCCATTTAACCTCACGTCAACACCCCAAAATGCATCTCAATGCATTTATTTCACAGATTTCTATTTAATTGGAATAGGTTTTCATGTATGTTTAACCGCAGTACTCCTTAAATGTTTTATATGTGCAAATATTTTTTTTAAAATAATAACCTTACCTTCATTATTAGGGGGTGCCCTCATCCCCTTTTGCCTCCTATTTAGCCAACTTTCCTCACATTTATATTACCACACTTTAATGTTTTGTATTGTCAAAAAATGATAATATTTTATTTCTGATGAGCCGTGGACATACATGCGCCACGAGCAGAGAAGAACCGCAGTCATAACTGGCCAACGAGGTGATGACCGCAGCCATGTTTGGGGAGGTGCACAGTTACAGAATTCTTTGGTTAGTACACCCACTTGTGAGTCATAAGGCTGCACAGATTCTATAGAGATAATTTTGATATATATGCAGATCATTTTACTATCAGACATCACTAATTTAACACTCCCTGGTCTACAGTTCCACCCCCCAATTCTAGGGCAAAAGACAGGTTGTTTGATTAAAAATCAAGTGTATTTAAATAAAGAATATTGAAGGTGGTTATTTTATGCATGGAGGGCCACGTCAACACATCAGATACATAGAACATGGACTTGTTTACCCAATTGAATCTGAGCTGCCAGCGACAATCTCACTCAATATAATAATTGCATTCCGTCACCAAACAGAACTGTTAATCATCTTTTAACCAATTCTAATCTTAATTAATACAACACCTCTTCTAAGCAGTACTTACTTCTATGACCACAGTGGCACTTATAAGCAAGTGTACCAAAACTCTTTTTCTTTACTTCAAAATATTTGTAAATTACACATAAAGTTACATGACACATTATTCAAAGAACTTTGCTTTCCCCAATATCACCAACAAGTGCAGGAATCTGTGAACTGGTGCATGCATCGCATTTCCCATAAACATATTGTGCTGTGGGTTGCTGTTGTGTGCACGTAATTTCAAAGTAGGTTTACAAAGGGCTTCATTACGACCTTGGCGCTAATGGGTTAACGGCGCCGTAAAAGGCTGCGGCGCCGTTAACCCATTAGCGCCTGATTACGAGGTCCCTTCGCAGGACCCGACCTTAACGGCTGGTCTATACCAGCCGTTAATGTAGGGACCCGCAAAGGGACCTTGGTGCTAAGTACGGTACCGCAATTTGCAACAAATTTACAACAAGGAGTTGTATCAGAATTATGCAGGTTTTGAGTTAGGGAAGCAGTGTTATCAGTTCAGGATGCACAGAGGTTTGGTTGACCCGCCCAATCTAGGAGAATAGTTTTAGGATATGTTGATACAAGTCTGAGTGCCCTTCAACTTTAATTTAACAGGTAGAGTCCCACAGGGATAAGATTATTTGCCTCTACTATGTAAAGCCAAGAGTGAGAGGTGCATTGGATTTACTTTAGCATCATTTTCTATGGGAGTAGAAAGGAAACCGCGACTCTCCTTTTCATTTCGCAATCCTGTTTAAGTATCAGTAGCTTTCTCAGAGCACACATTATGAAGCAATTGTTAATTGGGCAATGGTGCGGGCATCTTCGAATGGCAGTCCACATGTAACTATTTCTGCGAAAATGCTTTGGGCACAACTGAATTAGGTTATTATTTACAAAGAGCTAAATGCAGGCTGCATAGAAGTGCTATCTGTATCACATTGCATACACACCTCAGAATTATATTTTTGGATAGGATTAAAATCATATCTCACTTTATATGTTATTTTCAATGCAGTGAAAATGCACTGTTCATTTCTCATTATAAAATCAATTTTAGTAGTACCATTCTATACCACTCCTTTAGCACAGAAAATGGCTCTAGATAACTTATATCGTTATTATCTGGGGAATTCTCATACTCACTTTGGAATAATCCTTTTCAGTTTTTTGGATCAGCATGAACCCTCACAGACTGAACATCCTCCAGTAAGATAGGCCGATTTTGATATTTTTCATGGAAGTTAGAACTGCCTCAAGTTCCCCTTCTCTACCTGGAACAGCAATCCTCCCCTGAGCACCCTTATAGAATCTCAGCTCTTCTGCTGGTTTCTCTAAGTAATCCATTCATTTGGAGCATGTGTTTCACTAGAATTAGAGTGTCATTCACTTTGTGCTCCTGCTTTTAAACATTTGAAATGTTCCCACATATATGACACACTATTTGATCTGCTAATTTTCAGACCCTCCCACAGAATATACACCCCCAATCTTTATTGGGTGTTCATATGTCTATATAGTTTAACATGAGAAAAGGTGGGGGCTGTTTCACACTTACACTTTGAATGCAAAATCATGTTACTTTTATAATTAATCACAGTAACAGGACACATTGAGAAGACATGGATTTCTGTAATCTCCTGCCCACAAGCATGTCTAGTCTAGTATATATAAGTTATGATTGTTAAACAAATTAAACAAATATTTAAAAAACTGTGTGTGTTTCATTTGAAAGAAGAGATTCACAATTGTAAAGCCCATTATGTGGCTTATTCATAACTGGTTGGTTATAGTTTTATAAGAAAAATAAATACTTTTTTTAGTGCAAGTGTAATACTCATTTAAATAGCCCTTAATTTCTTAAACAATGTTCCAACTTTGATGTTTGTTTCCCGGCAGAAGGAAACCAATGCCGGCAGGCCTTTCAGCTAATTATTAACCTGCACCTGCTGACAGATGGCCTCCTTAGTTTGGGTTTTCAGTGAGCCAACCACCTGGTTGGTTTTATTGAGAAAAGAGATTGAGAGTAGTCACATTAAGTGCAACAACATTTCTTTGAAATCTGTTATTAGGAGAACAGAGTGGGTTATCATGGGGGCTGGCCTGATAGTTATCAGTGAGCACACCACAATTTTCATTTAGCAGTAATTTAAATGAATGTATTTTCAAGTATTTATGATTAAACTAGGCTTGTGTGGGAAGTGTCCTGTCCGCATGGCCCATTGTTAGTGGATTTTATGGGTTGTTCTGATGTGATAAATGAGCCTTCCTCCACAGGGAAGGGATGCCAGATAACAGGCACGCTTAAATTCATACCCTTGGTTATGGGGAGTTCAAACATGTTCTGTTAACCTGGATATCCATAAAGGTTTAACATTGCCATAGTCACATAGAAAAACATTGATTTCTCATGTAATTATGAAGGCATGAAATAAGTATTTATTTCTATTGTAATGATAAAGTGCAAGCCATTCCCATTACAAAAAATCAATGGCTTTATTTGTTTGCACTCTGCATGTTCTAAATAGGAGTCATTTTGCAATTGAGAGACTGCCAATAAAATGAAACATTTTACTTTTATAGGCTTATTTTTAAACACATACCTACATTTCTTATTTTTAGAATGACACATGAGTACATAAACTACTGTTGTCTTCCACATTAATGTATTCTTGGTTTACAATTGGCACAGGTTGTCCTTAGGTTTCTGAACATTGTTTACATTACAAGAGGACTCTATATACAGTGATTTTACATTTGCGTCTTCTGCATGGTGGGGGGCATTCAAAACTTGTGGCAAAATCCCATGAAATTGCAGAATAATTCACATAACTTTTGTAACTTTAAAATGAATATTTATACAACATTGGCCACATTCTCTTGTTTGATTGATCACATTACTGGCCCACTTGGGTCTGTGCACATTTTTACATATAGTTCCATGATGTGATTATTAATGAACTTCAATGTTTCTTTTACATTGTTCAGACTCCTCATCTCTTCATTAGTATGACTCAATACAATACATTGCAGCAATGTAGTAAGGTGTCATGAAAGCAGAGAGCTCCTTTTTAAATTGGAGCTTTCCACATCTCCTCTTTCCACTTTACATTTATCAGAACCCACTTTTTTGGTTGAATGTACTCAAGGCCCAATATTGTTCCCGGGATGGTTTAGTTTATAGCAAAATATGCAGCATGTGTATGGTGCTGTCTCTCAAGGGAGCAAATAACTGATGGGAAGCACAAGTCATGAATGATGTAAGGTATTATTCTGGCGCTACTATACTGTGTCTGTCTGTCTTTGGTATTCCCCTACAGACCCATCATGGGGGTAATGTCTCAAGGGCAAGGACTGAGGAGCAGGGATTGTTTCTCTGGAGAACAGAATGTATTATTCATTTGTCATTAGGAAGAAAACAAGTTTGTTCTTCGACAGCTTTCCTTTTTCAGGGCCTCAATGGAGGTTAACTCACTGAATAAGTGGTTTCCTTTTGGGAACCCAGGTCTTCAGGGGTGGAGATGTTGGGATCCTCATCTTCCTTGTTGGGGTGATTAGTTGACACCCTTCTCTCATTTTCCCTCTTTTTTCCGGGATGCTGGAAGGAACTTGTAGTTTGTTACCAAAAGAGAAGGTTATTAAGGCTGGTTAAGTATAATAAAATAATAAAGTTTTAATTTTACATATTGCCTTATGCATTCTATCTTTTGATCTGAACTACTATCATGCTACAGATATGATTAAACCTGTTTTCATTTATTTAGCATTACACAAGCATTCATACTTTCATCGAGACATCTGAATTTACCAGTTCTAGCATATTCCTATTTATTCCGAGTTTGTCTCATCGGAAGGGGGAACTGATTGCTGAATCAGATTAAAAGTGGTTTAGGATGATAGCCCTTCAGCTGGTTCGCATGCACTGAGCTTTCCTATGTTCTCCCTTTCTGTATTTTGATTTTCTAGGCAACAGGAGAGATCTTATCTATGATCTCAAATACCCATCACCATGATCGGAGGAATTTATGCTCTTTAGATTGGCTCCTCTGAAAATTATAGACTTAAACTCAATCACGTTGCTCATTTGTGTTTTTAGGTCTTCAGTTCATACATTTCCAGGTTCCTCTGTGCATAGGCAAAAGCATGTAGGAGATGCTTCTGCAAATTTTCCACATATTCATGAATAGTAGAGGTCCTTTTCCCTGACAGTCTTATTCATTTTAGGGAACATTTTCTGGGTCTTCTAGATAGTGATAACATATTCCAATATTTAGGTCTTCTTTGTGTGCACTGATTAGGTTTTGATCTGGAGCATATCTACCACATTGAAGGGTAGAAAAAATGTGGTTTCAGCTAGAGAGTGTGATTGAGTACTGCTGCTATTTGTATTTCTCCAAAGAGCTGTTCATATCAGTGTATTTTCCTAAGATTGCTCCGGATTTGGCTAGTTGATTGGCCAAATTGTTGCCTGTGTCATTAGGGCATTGGGGCCTTCTAGGTTTGAGAGGTCTGTTCTTTTCTTCCAGAATAGGGTAAAATTGTTTCATTTTGACTAAATCATCTAATGTTTGGATTAACATTTCCGTGCTTATGGGGCTTATTCTTCGCTTGAAGCATACCTGTGACTTTCCAGTTTAGTAAGTGCTCAACAATTTAATTTCAAACATAATCTGAATCGGTTAAGTTAATGGTTCATGGCAATAAGGGACAGCTTTATATATTGCCATCAATTCTGCCATATGACTCCACCAGGGACAAATGTGAGAGCCGACTGAAGGTTCAGGGATATCATTCACCCAAGCTACTAATTCCATCTCATTGTTTCCTTTATTATGGTAGGAACATCCAGCCAAATGAACTATGGGTGTTCCCTGGCAGATGTACTCATCATACACATTATATGGAGAAGATAGATATGCCTCCATGACTTTGGTTGTTCTAAATTCCTCTTCATCTAGACAATTGTCTTGGACGCAATCACGTAGATTGGTGAATCCTTGTGCCATTGGACTCTTTTTATTTAAAACATATCTTAATTCTACAGGGTAACCCTGCATTGACATAATCCAGGAAGCATTCCTTTAGTTAGAGACATTCCCAGTTTATATACAGTCAATCTGCAAGAGGCTAGTGGAGATTTCAACTACTACATGCTGCCCATGGATCTGCAGATGGTCCCTTTTCAACACCATACCTTTTCCAGAAGTGATTCAATTTGATCTTAATGGGCAATAAACTTTCACTCACATTCAAAATTACTTTATTAACTTTGTCATGTTTCTGATATAAGATCACAGTTAAACAGGTATTGGAAAATTCAATTTTGAAGAAAAAATATTTATTTTTGATGGAATAAGCCACGCGCAGAGCTTGGGGTAGACTTCTTTACCGTTGTTTCAAAGACTCCCACGTGACACCTGCCTTCAAGAGATAGACCAAGGGCTAAGTGATCTCTCCGAAATCCTCTATGAATTTATGACTGTAATTAGTCAATCCAAAGACACTTCGTAATTCATGTAGATTTAAGCGGTCTTCGATTTCAGTAGAGCCTCAACATTCTTATGAGCGAGTTCTGAAGAGATAAGTTTGCAAATGTAGTTCTCAGTTGCACCAACTTGTAATTGATCTCCACCAGGTTTTTTTCCACCGTTCTACTTTTGATTAACATGGCATCCTCATAGGCCATTTTCTCTCTTGCTTCAAGGTCAGGCATTGCTTTTTGTAGGAATATATTGAATTAATTTCCACCATATATACCCAAACAGAGTTTGGTTCCAGATGTATTGAGGGCCCCCAAACATAAATATGCTATATTGGTGGCCACAAAGTACAGAGACAGTCCAATATCCACTAGTCAAATTGAGGGCAGTACATACTTTAGAACCATTCATCTGTGCTAACCCCTAATCGATATAAGAGAGAGACCACTTTGACATGTATACCCGTTTGTACAATTTGCTTAGTTCTGCGCATAGTCTCTATTGTCCATTGGGTGTCAAGATTCATAGTATTGGGTTATTAGAATTGTTGAATATCCCATAACACAAATTATTGATTTTCTCTGCCAGTGATCACATGAATGCTACAGGTAAGCAGTATTGTCTTACAAATACTGGCACTGTATTAGGGGCCATGCAATTTGCCATATATGGAAGGGACGAATATCCATATTTATAGGAATTGACAGACAACATTTTCTAGAAGTCGGAAAATATCTGTTTTAACTTTTGTTTTACTCTCTTCTGTCTCACAGGCTTCAGCCATACTGATCTGTTCTTCAACCATCTGGCAGAAGGCTGCAAATGTTTCTGTGGTGAGTATTTCTGATGTATCTTATAATGGGTTGAATAAGTCTTGGGTTCTGTTGTTTATGTGGGTGATTGATTCATTAGTGTCAAGGTAATACCAGTAACTTTAAATAGTGTCTCATCTTCTAACATGTTACAAGTAACATACTTCGTTTGATAAGGGCACAGGGAGTACATCATAAAATGTCCTACTTCTCAGGTTTTTATAGATTCTGTCCTACTACCGTCAATATTGTGATAACAATCTTCAGGTATGGGACCAATGATAGAGTTGGCCAAACGCATTAAACAATGTCTGGACTCAACAGCTATTCCAATAGAGGATTCTGGGGATAAAATGATATTTTGGAGATTTTTATGGATAACTAATATTCGGATGATTTCATCTTTGAGATCTACTAACAAAGCCTTGTGTAGTAAATGTGTCTTCATTAAACAAGCAGGTATGGGACCAATGATAGAGTTGGCCAAACGCATTAAACAATGTCTGGACTCAACAGCTATTCCATTAGAGGATTCTGGGGATAAAATGATATTTTGGAGATTTTTATGGACAACTAATATTCGGATGATTTCATCTTTGAGATCTACTAACGAAGCCTTATGTAGTAAATGTGTCTTCATTAAACAAGGTCTGTCCTTTTCCATTCTTTATTGGCAAAGTTTATTGTTGAGTATTTCTTGAAATAGTAGTGTTTTCTTTGATTTAACCTTCCGCACCACAAGGCAGCAATTGAGCTGACCTAAATGCCTTACCTAAATCATTGAAGTCCATAGAATCTCAACTGATTCCGGACTCAACTTTATTAGTATTAAGATCCAAATTAATAGTGAGTCAATCTAATATGCCATTAAAATATAAAAATCTGAAATTATATCTCTTACGACCAAGACATTCTGATTTATCTTTTTGTTTCCACTTTTGATCTCCAGCATATGTCTGCTGGTAATCATGTGTGTTGAATCCATTGCATCACACCCACATTTCCATTTACACATCAGAGTGAACGTGGCCATTTTCTGATCCTTTTTTAATTTCTGAAGTATTCTGTCACTGACAAAGCTTCCCATTAACTTTGTAGTTAGCTAAACTGATGATTTTCTACTGAATTATTTTCAATTTGACCTTGATATTCATTGGAGGTCTGCCACAGATAGGAAGTTTAGTGTATTTACCTCCAAGGTGGAGGGCCACCAGTTATTTGGGGCAAGATTTATTCCCAAAGGTTTGTGGAAGTCCACTTGCTACCATCATGGTCAGCTAGGTGTGCCACCATCACCAATATGATTTTGGAAAGGTGTGGGGTAGCAAGCAGTAGTCTCGTCTCTCTTCCATGTAATGTATGTGCCTGTGCATTTTAGATTGTGACTCTGAACAGCTGAATATCTTTGATTTCTTGTCTCAGTCTAGCAGTGTGATCCATTTCAGTTATCATCTGCTGTTTACTCTGTACCAATTGTTTCCAAGATTCATGTAGACTAGCCTGACTAGTGTCACATACTCTAGCTTTGGAAGCCAATTTTTCACTCATGTTTTGTAGTTCCTTCTGCAATTAATCTTTTTTCATTCTGATAAATATGTATTTCTTCTGCTGACTCTTGGTTTAGGGACTGCCAGCAAGCAAATTATTTCTTCAGGTGCTCAATCTCTGACATTGCAATCACATGCTGGTAAGATAGCTCAGCAGGTTGAGTGTTTGCTGCTGTGATCTATGTGTGATCTGCAGGTTGCAGGTTTGAATCTTGGCAAGGCCAACTCAGTCTTTCATCCTTCCAAGTTCAGTAAATCAGTACCAAACTCAGATGGGATGATGTATGTAAATATGTTGTATGTACAGCGCTTAGGCATTAGCACTATATAAATAAACACATTATTATTATCAAGATACTTCCTTATTGTTTCTGGATGTTACATGTTCTTCTATCCTTTTCATTAACTCTTGAGCAGTCAGCGTACTTTGATCACCCTGCTCGTGTGCCAGTGGCAATTGTAAGGTGAGCTGATTTATTTCTAGAATTGCTGTGTCTTTTCTCTGTGCTAACGAAGTTCTTTGCTTCTTAATGATTTTCATATCATTATTCAGCTGATCAAATTCAGCCCATGAGTCTACCCCTTCACAAAATGTGCTGCAGCCTTCACTTTGCTCACTTTTGAATGCATTTATATAGTCACAAATTCATCTTGCAATGCATTGATATAAGAATCTTCATGACTGTGTGTAGACACTAGTTATGAATGTCATTAGTGTTAAAAGCTATTTCTAGGTGTTGATTTGCTTCTGTGTATGCTTTCAGGGCATCTTGTAATGCCTCCACTAAACTGTGCTGCTTCTTTTGTAACACTTGCTTGTCACACAGAAACTCATTCGATTGTTTTTTCTCCGGCTCACACTGATCACTAGGTTGTTGCATGAGTATTCATTCTGCTGATGTCTTCCAGGCATTTTTGTCAACTGGTGCAAAGAATGTATGTCCTTAGCCAATCTATCATCCACAAGCTTAACGTAAAAGAAAAGATGGAGCACAAACATTCACAATCATTTGTTTCTCTTCCCTTGCTGTGGAGGTTAGGTATAACCTTTGTGAGGCATCATTTAGTGGCTCTTCTGGTTGCCAGTCATCTATTCCCACATTTTGCACACGTTCTTTCATTTTGTTTTTCCATGTCTCAATATCTTGCGTCAGCCATTGGACATGCAGAAAATGTCAGGTCAATGTATGGCCAAGAGCCACGTTCAAATCAGCCCTGACGTTCTGATGTTCTGATATATATACATACATTTTCTTTTGAGCCGCACTCACAGATTGTTGCATGAGAGCATGAAAAGTAAAGGTTCTGATGGAAGAAAAGTTTCCTCGTTCAAATGTTGCAAAATATTTAAAAGTAAATCCTTTATTAGTCAAAAAAATTGAATTTAAATCGTGGGCTTGCAACCCGCACCCGGCATTCAAACACGGGAGGCCGTCAAAGGGATTACGTGTTTCGCTACAACCTGTAGCTTGATCACATGGTTTCTCCACGTTATGGGCACGTATTTTAACACTGCAGTCACTCGATTCCCATGAGCATAGAGAGAGGACTAAATTGTCTATCTGTAACAAACTATCCAATTGTAAGAATAGTCTACCAACGTTTCAGATAGTGAAATTAGTGATGTTCAACCAATCTAAAATATAAAGTGCGCATGAGTATGTCCCGAAATGGAAATGTACCAGGAAAGATCCCTTTGTCGTCCGGAGTTCCAATCAAGATGTAACTTTTTTGGTGCAAAGTGCAGTAAGGTCTATGTGATACATACTCCTCAATCATAGTTCATTAAAAGGCGCATAGTGCAAACAGGTTCGGTCTTGGGCACAAAGTGCATAGTGCAAACGCATTTGGTCCAGATACATTTAAGTCTATTAACTGCATAATTCAATGTCACAATTGAGTATAATGTTCCTAATGCTGATGCATTTTGCCCAGCTGTACTAGCATCCATTCCAGTGCAAAATTCGCAGATGAGTATGTGACATGCAGAATGCAAGATCACAATTAGTTCTAAAGTGAATAGTGCAAACACATTTTACATAGGTACCTGATGCATGAACACAGTCCATTACAAAGTGTAAAATACTAATGCAACAAATGTGGACCATTATAAATTGCATAATAGAAACACTTTTGGGTGCGTAATGCTGGATCTCAATTTGTTCTCAAGTGCATAGTGTAAACACATTTCATCCAGATACATAATGCATCATCTTAATGCACTATGGGATTCATAATGCAAATGTCTAGTGCAAAATTGCAAACTGATATCAAGTGCATAATGCAAACACATTATGCCCTATGGACTGGTATCCGCTATACCCATGTACATGATTATTTCTAATAAACGTTCCTCTGAATAGTGGTTTTACAAAAACTGTATCATGAGAATCCCAGCCTATATCATGACTATACCTTCTATAGGGCCTATCGTTTTAGACCTACTATTTGCAGATACAATAGGTCCCATTAAGCGTGATTTAAAAGGTTCCCGTTAATTGACCCAAATGATGGAGCTAGAAAAAGAGAGAAAAAGGCACAGTACATATCTAGAACGGCAATGCAAAAATAATGACAAAGAACATATCTGGAACAACAATACCAAAGTAATCCAAATTACGAATAAATAGGAACCACTTCTCCCATACTGTGGGTGCTTGCTTTGTGATCATATAAAAGTATGTGTTACTTTGCAATAATCATGATTATACAAGACGCTAGCACACTGTATGGGGAAAGCAATAATCATTATTTAGTCTCTACCTATATCTATATGTGAGGCACAGATTATATCACTCTCCTAGGTATGTATAGAGTTCTTCATCGATATTATGTCCCGAAGGGGTTTTGCTCTCAAAGTCAGTGATACAACGTGTTTCATATTGCCTCAATAGTTTTTCCCTATTTCCTCCACTCGGTCCAATATTTATTTGTTTCAATCCAAAGAATGAAAAATCAAATAACTTTCCTTCATGTTCCTCCCAAAAGTGTTTGGCTATCGGGTATGTGTAGTCTCTATTCTTAATAGCTCTAATATGTTGCAGGATCCGTATTTTTAATCTGCATTTGGTGCTCCCTAGGTACCATTTCTTACAGGTACATTTTAGGATGTAAACAATGTATTCAGACTCACAGGTAATCTTCTCAGTAATGGTAAGAGTCTGATTTAGAATGGGATGGACATATGTGGAGCACTCATCCGCATACTTAAATATCTTGCATTTGGAATTTAAAGAAACCCTCATTTCTTTGTCTCAGCCATGTGGATTGATTCCTTTTGGTTTCAGGTGCCATGTAACTGCTCACTAAGGTGTCCTTTATTGATTTGCATTTCTGAAAAGAGAAATTGGGATGTATGCCAAGTGTATCATGTAGATCCGTATCAACTATGAGTAAGTGCCAATATTTCTTAATAATGTTTTTAACTATCTTGGCTGTTTGTCCATATGTCAATATCAGACGTGCCATCTCTTTACTTTTTTGAGTTTCCTCAACATCCTTTTGGTCGAGTAATAATGACATTCTGTCACGTTTTCATGACTTCACATATGCCCGTTCTATTACTTGTTTGGGATAGCGTTGTTTACTGAATCCCCCGGCTGTGATCTTGCTTTCTTTGTTATACGTTTCAATCTTTGTGCAGTTCCTTCTTAGCCGAATGAATTCTCCATAGGGAATACTCCAGATCAAGTGTTTACAATGTGCACTACTGGCTTTTAATGGCGTATTAACTCCAGTGGGTTTTCTAAACAATTCACTCTTTAATTTAGCATCTTCTATGAAGACCGTTACATCAAGGAAACCACCTTTTTAGGGCTGTGCGTTTCTGTGAACTTCAGATTTAACTCATTAATGTTCAGCTGTTTAGCACAATCTCTCCATTAATCAGATGTCCCTTTCCATATAATGAAAAGGTCATCAATGTAGCGATGCCAAATTACGACCTTATCTGTGAACCATTCATGTTCTTCTTTGAAGGCCTCATACTTTTTCTGAATTATTTCTGATTAAATAGAAACACATTATTAGTCAGATATAGATGGATCATTGCCAAGATCATCTCAGAGTGTCTGGTGTAGTTCAGAGATCTAGCACAGGCCTTCAACCCTTGGTCATGTCTTATGGTATACAATGATACTATGTCCATTGTAGTCAAGATATCATTTGGTTCACACAGTAACTCGTTGGTTTTGAGTAAAAAGTCTTTGGTGTCTCTTAAATAAGATGGTAGGGACAATACAAATGGAAAAAGTGACTTGTCGATGCATTTGGACATGTTTTCCAAAAGTGACCCTGTTAGTGTGACAACCGGCCTGCCGTGAGGTCTATTGATGCATTTATGGACTTTGGGAAGAAAATATATCGTCAGGACAGTTATGATATGATATGATATGATATGGCATTTGTAACGCGCCTATACACAGGTGTTTCAAGGCGCGACGAGGCGGGGAGGGGGGAACAAGGGGAAGACAGACACGATCCTACTAGGCCAGGTGTCATTCAGATCACGCAAGCGCAGGGGTCGGGGGAAGGGAAAAGTGCAAGGGGAAGGGGAGGGGGGGGGAGTGCAGAGCAGGGTAGGTAGAATAAAAAATATATAAATAGGGCCAGCTGGTGGCAAGTGCAAGGTAAGTGCAGACAAGTGCAGGGAGGGGGGGTCTGTAGGAATACAGAGACAGTCCCGCAGTGCAGGGGTTGCCAGGGAGGCAGTGCAAGTGGAGAGTGGCTGGGCCAAGGACCGAGGTCGGTGAGAGTGACCCAGGTGCAGGTTCAGTGCAGTTTCAGTGAAGAATTTAGCTGGGGAGAGGGAGAGAGAAAGCAGAAGCAAAGAGGAAGGTTTTGAGGTGCTTCCGGAACCGGAAATGGTTCTCCTCAAGTTTCAGGGAGGCAGGAAGGCTGTTCCAGAGGGAGGCCCCTGCCGCAGAGAGAGATCGACCCCCAGCTCGTTGCTTCGAGAAGCGGCTGACCCTGAGGGAGTTGGAGACAGATGAGCGAAGGGCTCGGGAAGGAAGATATTTAGGAAGAGAGAGTTGAAGGTATTTAGGCCCCAGGGCCCAGAAGGCCTTGTGGACAATGCAGAGGGTTTTGAACTTAATCCTCGCAGCCACTGGGAGCCAGTGTAGAGATTTCAGTCCTGGAGAGATATGGTCCCTGGGCTTGAGGCCAAGGACAAGTCTCGCAGTCCTGTTCTGGATGAGTTGCAGAGGGCGGAGAGTGGAGGCAGGCAGATTAAGATAGAGGCTGTTACAGTTGTCCAGCTTCGAGAGAACCAGGGCTCTGGAGACCGTGAACTTCTGGGGGAAGGAGAGGAAGGGAAGAATACCTCTGAGGAGGTGCAGCTGGTAGTGTGACTTCTTAGAGACGTCAGACATATGAGGAGAGAAGGAGAGTGTGGAGTCGAAGATGACCCCGAGGTTTTTTGCCTTGCAAGTAGGAGCAGGAAGTGGGCCAAGAGAGGCTGGCCAGAGAGCTGCAGGGAAGGAGGGAGTGGGTGTGCCGATGAGTAGAATCTCAGTCTTACTGGCATTAAGGCAGAGGTCATTGCCGGCACACCATTCCTGGATAGCAGACAGACAGTCGGAGATGAGGGAAGGAGAGGAGGAGGCCGAGGGTAGCCTGAAAATGAGATGGGTATCGTCCGCATAGCACTGAAAGTTGGGGCAGAGAGTGGCGATGAGGTGGAAAAGGAGTGCCAGATACTGGTTGAACAGCCAGGGAGAGAGATTAGATCCCTGGGGGACACCACAGGTAGAGAAAAAGATGTCAGAGAGGAAGGACCCCAGCTGGACCTGGGAGGATCGATTGGAAAGGAAATAGGTCAGCCATGCCAGAGCCTGACCAGTGATACGCAGGTTATCACGGAGATGGTTGAGCAGGATGGCATGGTTGACAGTGTCAAAGGCAGAAGAGAGATCGAGCAGAATGAGAATACACGGAGTGTTGGAGTCGAGGTTCGAGAGCAGTTCCTCAGGGATGTTCAGGAGAGCAGTTTCCGTGCTTCTGACAGCTCTGAAGCCAGATTGATGGTCATGAAGACTACCAACAGATTCATCATGGAGGTTAAGCTGGGAGATGGCCAGTTTCTCCAGGAGCTTGCCCAGGAAGGGAGTGATGGAGATTGGGCGATAGTTAGCTGGGCAGGAGGGGTCGGAAGAGGGTTTCTTAAGAAGAGGGTGCACAAGGGAGTGCTTAAGGGGGGATGGGAATACTCCAGGGGCGAAGGAGTGGTTGCAAAAGTCAGCCAAGGCAGGAGCCAGGGAGTCAATGTGGTCCTTGATAGTTTTGGAGGAGCAGGGGTGAACCTGTTTAGACAAGACTTTCATAGATCGGACTTGTCTGGAAACCTCATCAGCAGAAAAGAGGGGAAAGGCAGAGAAGGAGAGAGGAGGGGTGGCTGCAGAAGGGCCAGAGGAAGAGCCAGGAAGAGAGGGAGGGAGGTGATAGGAGGAGAGTGAGGATAGGATGTCCTGAGTTTTGGAGATGAAGTGAGAGGCCAGTGCAGTGCAGAGGGCCTGGCAGGGGACAGGAGAGGTAGAGACTGCAGCAGGGTTGGCAAGCTCCTTGCAGATTTTAAAGAGTTCGGCCGAGTTGTTAGATGCCGCAGAGATGCGGGCTTGGATAAGGGCAATCTTCTTGGTGAGGACGGAGAGACGGTATTGCCTTTGGAGCAGGCGGCAGGCCAGTTTGTTAGAGGATGTACATGAAGCACGCCATTTCCTCTCTGCCACCCTGCACTTGCGATTTAGGGTGACGAGATCCGAGTCATACCAGGAGATGCATTTGGCTTTGGGCTTCAGGCGGATTCTCATGACAGGGTCAAGGATATCAAGAGTATCAGATATAGCAGAGTGGAGCGTGGAGAGGGCTGTGTCAGGGTGGGAGTCAGCCGAAGGGTGTAGGAGGGGGCGAGAAGGTGGCAGCGAAAGCCTCAACTGACACGCGCTTCATGGGTCGGATGACCGAGAAGGTGGGTGGCAGTGATGAGGGTGGCTTTGCCTGTGGGGTGAGGAGGGTGAGGTGGGAGGATAGGAGAAAGTGATCACTCCAGGAGAGAGGAGTGGAGAGAGGGACGGAGAGTGGAAGGTCAGAAGAGATCAGAGCATCAAGAGTGTGCCCTGCAGAGTGGGTAGGCCCAGACGGGAGAATAGAGAGTGAGAGAGAGTCGCAGAGGTCACGAAAGAGTCCAGAGGGGGCGCAGGAGGCATCCAGGTGGATGTTGAAATCACCAAGAAAGAGGAGTTGAGTGGTTGAGGCCAGGAGTGAGGAGGAGAGGTCACCCCACTCAGAGAGGAAGGAGGAAATTTGACCAGGTGGCCGATAGACAGTAGCCACTGTAAGGGAATGGCTAGGAGAGAGAGAGAGTCGGCAGACAAGACACTCAAAAGAGGAGTAGGTCTGCGTAGGAGTAACAGTGGCAGGAATCCACTCAGGGAAGATAAGGGCCACACCTCCCCCTGCACGGTTGAGCCTGGGCACGGAGAGGATCTTGTAACCATCGGGTAGGAGTGTGTCAAAGCTGGTGACAGAGCTGGCCGTGAACCATGTCTCAGTGAGACCGAGGACATCCAGGTCCAGTTCCTCAAGAAGGCGACAGATATCAGAGGAATGTTTGATGGCAGAGCGAGAGTTAAGAGTGGCAATGTGGAGAAAGTTGCCAACCTTGAAGGACTTCCAGGAAGGGGTACAGATCAAAGGTACGCCCTGCGGAGGTGTAGAAGAAGGAGGTGAAGAAGAAGCACGAGAGGGGGCAGGGAGGGAGGGTAGAGGCAAGGTAGCCGAGGACAGAGGAGGGGGGACAGCAGGAGAGGAAAGGAAGTTGATGAGGCGTGGGAAGCGTCTATCAAAGAGGTGAAGGTTGGCCTGAGGTCCTTGGACCAAGACGGTCCCATTAGTGTAGACATTAATGATGGCCTTAGAGGAGCGGAAGGGGGCCAAGAGGACATCCCAACGGGTGCCACCATTAATGGGAGAAGAGGAGAAAGGAGAGAGCACGGAGACCATATGAAGGGTCTATAGGTCAGGCGAAGGCACAAAAAAGAGGATGTCAGTAAGAGTTTACTTGGAGCAGGCAGTAGTGTAGGTGTCAGCGATAGGGAGGCCTGGGTTGGAGACCAGGGTGTCCTTTTCAAACGTTTTCCTACCAGATTTAGTGAGGAGAGCAGGATAGTCAATAGAGAAGCAGTTAGAGAAGATAGGCGAGATGTGATTTATAGAGAAATTTGATTTCCTGGTCCTCCAACATTCCCTTCTCCATCCATTCATTGAGAAAAGCTTGTACTTTCAGTTCCAAATCTTTCATAGGGTTCTCTGCAAGTTTTTCATAACAGGTCTTGTCATTCAATTGTTTATTTGGTTCATAAATGTACTGTTCTCCATCCATCAGTACAATATTTAGGCCTTTATCAGAGGCCTTGATGGTACATTGAGGTAAGAGACTCAGTTCTTTAAGAGCCTTAGTATGTTCACTCGGCATGTTTGATTTGAACTTCATAGCTTCTCTTAACCTTATTTTCTTAAGATCTTCAATGACAAGGTTCTGAAAAGTCTCTATGGTACTGCCTATCATCATAGGTGGATTAAACTTTGATTTCACTTTCAGTTTACTGGTTTTGTGCCATTCCATATTAATTTCCAAATCTTCCAGATGTATCTCAATGACATCGGAGGTAGCCTCTCCACCTTCTTGCAAAAACATCAATGTGGATAATGTACTGAGAGCTTCTTTTGTTATTTCTGTCCTCCCCACTTATACATATGTCACTAACATCCAATCATATAAACAATCTATCTGAATACATTTTCTCACTTAAAAATCCACTATTTTTCATTCTACAATTCCACAAATGCCAATTCGCCATCAAAACCTGCATACACTAACAAGACTACACAACAGGGACATCTAGTGCCATGCATGACTGCAACTTTACACACATATGTGATCTCTGGCAATTGCACAGGTCTTGTATGGTGCTTTAAAGCCATGATCTCCAAGGTGGAGGATGCTCCTTTAGGGAGCTTATTCTTAATGCAAATGATCAAATGTATCATACTTGCTCTTCTGTATGAGGGTCATTGTGTAAAACCTGTTAGAAAGCCTGAGTTTTCTGTGTTCAGGGGCCACGATTATGAGGCAGAGATAGTACGTCAGTTTCCCTCTCAATGTATGCACAGCTGTATGGAAATAAATCTAGCTTTGCTGCCTGAGGCTGCTTATTGGACTATCCGGTGATGGATTTGTACTTTTACGGTATCTTAATGTATACCATTTTTTATGCCCTTCTCCCCTTACTGAATATTTCTGTTCAATGACCATTTTAATTTTAGTGTATGTCAATTTTGTTTTATTATTTTTTATTGTTCACATTTCTATGACAGCATTTTCTGTGAAATGTCCTTTAATTGAGTTTTTTGCCCTTGGGAAGCATCATAAAAATGTTGCTTGATTTAAATAAATTAGGTGAGATTATAGGCTACTGAAAATGTTTCGAACACTCACTCCATTGAAAGCGGAAATCCCCCAATTCGAGAACTATCACCAGTTGTCCTGGTTAATCCTGAAGGTTTTATTTGGTCCTCAGTAACAGATGTTGTACACAATGCAGACACCATATAACTACCATATCTTATCAATAAGCATGCCGTGAAACAATGTGCAATTTGCGAGAATGCAGAGTGCACGCTCTTGTTTTATTGCATTTCACTAACATTGTGGCGTCAAGCCTTTGAACCATGACAGTGTAAACCAGAGATATTGTCCAACAACATGTTTTGGTTCAACATAAGTATGTGCAAAATTTCATTCAAAGGGAGCATTGCGTTCCTTGGAAAACTCTAGAATGCAAAACCATCATTAGACTTGGTGCAATGCATCATCCCACCCAATTCCTCATCTAAAAACAACGTTTCCAAACTATAATTAGATTCTGATTCCAAAATAGCAATCTGTGGTGTGCCACTGCCATGACTAGGAAAGGCACAAAGAGAAGAACAAAATGGCCGACTGTGTTTATATGCCAATTGTACAAGTTTGAATGCTGCTTCGTTTTTGGACAGTAAGCGACTGGCGGTGACCTTAAGCGAGCACCGCAGGCACCCACTAAACAGGGAGGAAATCAAGTGAAAGCAGTGTCCATGGATTTTCTGAAGAATTAATGGTTTCTGCACAAAGTGGTGGACTTAATTGTTAGCTTTGCCAGCTGTACAGAAAAAAATGCGGGGTAAAATTAGAGCGCTGCCATGTGTATGTATGTACACTCCCAATAATGAATTGAACACAGACATCAGGGAGTATGGTGCCTGTTAGAAGGAAGAGCACAAAAGGATCCGAACAAGCATTGACAAATTCAATAGTTTACGTTTTGTATTGCAGAGGAGTTTGCCAGCCATTCGCCATTTACCAGCAATATCATTCACCAGCTCGTGTCAAGCTGGGGGAGCAATACAACATGCTTTCAAAGATGCAGCACAAACAAAGACTTTATACAGCAAGGGCATACCCTGGCCCCAGCACCCTGCTTCAGGAAGGATGCAATTGGTGCTGCGTGCATCCTTTTGGAGAGCACAACTCTGACCAAAAGACAGCATGGAATGTTTGGAATGGAGTACTAAGTCCAGCGGAGGCCCCAGCCACGTACCATGTACCATGTACATGATAACATTTCGCATTTGGTATCTTTCTTCTGCAAGGGACTGAGTGCAGATGTTCCAGATGTGTTAATTACATGTGTCCGTCTCCGTGCTCTTTTGCAAAGCTGGGTGCCCTGGCCTGACCACTGCACCTCCGTACTCCTCTTTACTTCTAAAAGTGAACACTTAGACAATTGCATATAAATTGTGTAAGTTCAGATTCGGTCCTAAGGTGCATACGTATTGCTTTTGAATTTATTAAATTATGAAAGCTGTGTTAAGTACACATCCTGGCATTGCGTTGCGGTCCGCATGTCTCACAGTCGTGCCATATTTAAAGGGGGACACCATGCAAGAATGAAACACTTTTCTTTGAAAGTGCTCTGTTGTCTTCTTATTACCCAGCTATTGTGCCAAGAAGATCCCTTAAGGTGCCATGCAGCAGCATGCAAATCACCAGAAGAAAGGTAACCAGGAAGCCCATGCACCACTTCAAAAAGTTGGAACCAGAATTACACTTCAGTTTGAACTCAGTGGACACAAATATCCCAAATCGAATCTTTCGTTGCTGGCTTCCTTTGGATCACTAGATCCTGGGAATGTTCTTCCTGCCATTTCACACTGTGGTTTCTCTCGACCGAAGATGGCTGGGGTCCTTACTCTCTCCTTCAGCCAAGTTCTCTTTCTGCCATATATCATTCATTGTAGTCTGGCTTCCACTGACTTTTCTGAAAGTTTGGATCTATGGCATCTTAATGCAAAACCACTCACCAAAGGCGTTGAAGAAAGGTTGGTTGGTTCTCCGTGCGGGAGGTAGGGAGTTCCATGCTTGCGCTGCCAAAACAGGGAAACTGCTTCCCCCTGCCTTTTTTAAACTAAATCTATGCACGACCAGACAGGCTGAGTTGCCTGTCCTTGTGGGATGTGTAGTAGATGTTTAGTTATTCTCTAGGATAGGTAGCTGGGGGCTGCTTGGTTAAGGCATTTATGCATTAGTGATAGGGTTTTGAGCATAATTTTGTCTTTGGCGGTGAGCCATTTGTTTTGTCTTCTCAGGTGCAAGATGAAGTCTCTTCTTGGAATGCCAACAGCTGCTCTAAGAGCATTGTTCTGCAGTAGTTGGATTACATTGGTGATGTTCTTGGTTGCACCCAGATATAGGGCATTACAATAATCCAGCTTAGAGAGGATAAGTGCTCTAGCTAGAGTCCTGCAACTTTCTTTAGACAAAAATGGTTTGCAGGCCCTAATCAGCTTACAAGTGTAGGATGTAGAGGATGCCATAGCTTTAACTTGTTTGTTGGATTTGAAGGCAGAGTAGAGGTGAAAACCTAAAGTTTTTACTTCTTTCACTACTTTAATACCGTTGCCATAGATTTTGAAGGAGGTATAATTCAAACTCAATTTGTTGAGGTTGGTTGTGCTGCCGAGTATTAGGAGCTTGGTTTGATCATCATTCAGGCATAGGCCGTGCACGGCGATCCAAGCATGCATGATCATGTATATTTTATTCATCAAAGCCAGGTCTCCATCATAGTCACCTGAAAGAGGTATGAGGAGCCGGGTGTCAACGGCATAGTTAGTGTAGGTGACACCCAGCTAGTCTAGGTCATCGAACAGTGGTGTTGTGAATATATTATAAATTGTAGGGGAGACACAAGAACCTTGTGGCAAACCACAGGTTATTGGGGTCGGGTCGGCAGCTGATAATGGAGAGAAGACTCTCATAGTCCTATTGTTCAAAAAGGATTTAATCCAAGTGATGGCGTCTTGTGAAAAGTGTGCCGCCGAAGCCAGTTGTTTACATAACACTTGGTGATCCACCAGGTCAAAGGCAGCCGAAAGATCAAAAAGCAACAGCGAGGCTGTTTTTCCCTTATCCCTCAGCTCATTGATCTGTGTTTTTAAATCTATTAGAGGTTTCTCCGTGCTGTAACGTGGTCTAAATCCAGATTGGCGAGCTCCAAGGAGGTGGTTCCGACTCTAAGAACTCCTGTATTTGGATGTAGGCCACTTTGTCAGGGATCTTGAGTAAGAATGGTACAGTAGTGATTGGCCTGCAATTGGTCGGAATTGAGGGATCCAGTGACTATTTTTTCAGGAGGTGTAAGACCCAGGACTCCTTTAGGTTGCTGGGAACAGTGCCAGACGTGAATGAGGCGTTGATTAGTTTAGTTATAAATGTTGCCAGGTCTCTAGCGGTGTCTTTAATTATCTGTGGCGGGCAGTTGTCTCCTTGACATCTTGATGGTTTTAAGGAGGAGATGATTTTTTCGACCTCAAGGGTAGAGACTTGAGAGAAGCTGAACTGCTGTGGAGGTTTCTTGGTAGAGGCTGATGCTGTACTATGCTTACCTATGTTGGATAAGTTGTTTTTTTGTTAGCAATCTTACTTTGGAGGGAGATTTTATTCTGAAGGGTGTTCTGTATATTTGTGCACCAAAGTGTGTCCTTCAGACACTCGTCTTTTTGAGGAATGGGAGTTTCCATTTCCCTTAGGATGGTAAACAGTTCCTTAGTACTTGAGGTCGCTTTGTTAATCCTCTCATCATAGGATTTTTGTTTGGTGTGAATTATTTCCTTTTTGTACAGGGCAGCTAGGTTGATCAGATTGGTTTTGTTGTCCTCTGTAGGGATGAGATTCCAAAGGGTTTTAAGCTTTCTTTTATCCATTCTCAAAGTTTTTAAGTGGAGGGTAAACCAAGAGTTCAGATGAGCATTAGGTTTGCTTTTTCGCATCTTAAGTGCAGCAATAGCACCTAGCGCTTTCGTCATGGTGACGTTATAGACATCTACTAAGTTATCTGGACTAGTTGAGTTCGGAAGAAGGTTGAGAGTGGGCAAGATGAGCGGAATAAGCTTAGCTGTGGTAATGTTCCTTTTCCTCCTCGTAAGGAGTGGAGATGCAATTTGCTTGACCTTGGAATTAGAGGTATAAGTTGACAGGGTAAATGAGATCAGGAAGTGATCTGTCCGAGTTTGTAGTATGATCGATGTAATAAAAATGTTGCGCAATTGAGGTCTGATACCCAATCAAGGGTTCTCTCTTTATTGTGGGTGGTCTGGGTCACTCTTTGGGTGAATCCCAATTCTGTTAGTACATTGGAGATTGCTAAGGTGCGATGGTCGATAGGATCATTAAAACCTAAGTTGGGATCTCTTAAAAGGAGAATTTGGGAGGTCAGTTTAGTGTTGTCAGAGATGATTGCAGAAAGGTCTTCTTCGAATGACCCAATCGGTCCTGGTGGTCTGTATATTACTAACTAACAACAGGAGAGGGTGCTATTCCCAAGGCTAGGTTAGATTTCTCAAAGAGAGCAGTGCCTCCGCCACTAGAATCGGCTCTATCTGCTTGTAGAATTTCATAGATTTTTTTAGTACTGTCATAGGTTCTGGCTTTGATGTTATTACCCATAATCGTAGGGTTCGTTTTTGTGAGGGAAAGGGTCGAAAGTTCATGGAGTTTGGTCAGTCTGGACCGGTGTCTAGAGTTTCTGGCAGTAGCAGGGCAGGGTAGATTGATTTTGCTGATATTGTCGTAGGTCTTTGGCCAGGTGGGTGGAACGTGAAAAAAGTTATGTTATTGGCGTTTCCTAGCTGGGTAGTAGTGTTTAAGAAAGTTTAAGGATTTAAAAAAAATTTGAATGCATCTTACCTTAGATTTTCTCACATTTACACATGTGAAAACGATGGATCGGGTGCTGCCATCTTGTGCTGGTTTTATACATTGATACATTGCCCTAAGTTGAAGCACCCTTGGGGTAGTAATTCAGATAACAAACCCCTAAAGCTGGCATCACTAGTCAAAACAATATGCTCCACCTATTTTCATGATGTTGGAGCAGGAACATAAACACACACAGCCACACACAACACAAATGTTTTGTTTCTTTTCACAAAAAGGAGAAACAAATATATACTTTGAAGAAAACAGCAATAGTCGGGAACGTATCAAGTACTTTTATTTGTGACACAATGCTCAACAGAGAAGATTATGTACATGAAAACATTGATAACTTTTGACAATGGAGGTTATAGCTAGCAAACATTGCATGCTTTGCATTTTTTCTATAGTTATGAACATTCATCTTATAATGCCGATTGCGTTCATCGATTGATTAATCTGAGTCTTTGCATTCTTTAGTGAAAGGTCCATGTAGTTAAATTTAATGCGCTTTTGTTCTATCACCGATGTTTGATCGACACACATGGTGTTCCGTTAGTGAGAAGAAAGGAGTAGTTTCACATTCAAATGGAACATTTTCACCTCCACACTTTTTCAGACCCTATAGGCTGCCATGTTACTCCTTATTTCTTCTACCACAAAAGGACAGAATGGTGTCTGGCGATCGTCCAAGATAATGGTTATCACAGATGCATTGGATTTTTTAAAATAATTTGTGTAGATTTTAACAACAAAAACAACCAAAATAAACCAAACAATAAACAACAACAATCATTGGTATAACAGTAGTATGATATGTTCATTGTTTTCCGGCTACCCCCCTCCCTCCGAGCTTATTACACTGCACCATTTTCTGTCGTATCCTCTAAGATTGTAATCCCTTCTGTGCCTTTTGAGGAGTCACTTTCTCCAGAGCCAGTCTGCGCCGACTCAAATAGTGCAGCCACCAAGTGCCTCCAGGCCATCAATGTCTCCCCTAGGTCCTCCCCTCCTCTGTTAACTGCTTCACCCCACACTGCTGTTTCAGCATCTACTCATTTCTGAAGATCACTCCACCACACTTCCACGCTCAGTCTATTGTTAGCTTTCCAGCCCATGGCAATTCTGTGCTTGGCAAGAATGTAGGCCAAGTCCTTTAGTTTACTTACATGTTTCATATTGTACGGTCTGGGGAACCCTCCTATCCTGCATGCCCACAAAGATTCCACTTCCAGTTTAATCCCTTTCTCATTAAGGCGATGGGCCACCTCCCTCCAGACTCTTAGTATTTTCGGGCATGCCCAAAACATGGTATCATGCCCGCATTCACCTCTCCACATTTAGAACATGTTTGTATGTCTGCATTCTCGAATCTTGCAATCCTCTGAGGGGTCATGTACACTCTATGAGTAATATACAACTGGATTTGCTGCAGTTTCACATTTCTAGACACCTTTTTGTGATACCTTTGGGCTCCACCCACAGCCAGTCCCAATCCTGTCTCAACTGGAGTACTTCTTTAACCACCCTGGACATGAGCAGTTCATAAATCCGGGAGACCTCGTGGCCTCCGTCTGAAACATAATAGATTGTTTCTATTGCTGTGTTGGGCTGACCCTCCAGCACTATATCTGCCCATGTATCTTTCAACATCCCCACCAATCTTGCGTAAGTGCTATATTTTCCTCGGCACAGACCGGTGTTTTCTACTAGCATGTCAAATTCCACCGCCATCCCATCCTGCCATATATCCTGTAACGTTGCAATGCCTTTCGGTTACCAATGTTTCTGGATTATGTTCCTCAAATGCTCATCCACCCCAGACAGTGCCACTAACGGCATCTATGGCGAACACGGGGCAGGGTTCTCCATAACCTGGCAAGCTCTCTGCCATACTCTCCCACCAAATTCTAGCATTCTCATGCACCCCCTTTGTCGCGGCTTTGGCAACCAAATCCATTCTTTCAAAAAGAACGGAGTACATTCCGCCTTCAGTAATCTAGACTCTAGAGTTGAGTCATCTGATAACCACCTGGCCACATACTGCAATTTACTGGCTAGGAAATGAATCTCAAAGTTTGGCAACTTAATGCCCCCCCGTCATATGTGTTTTGCAATTTCCACAGTGCTATCCTATTTCTAGTATTGTGCCATATAAATCCCCAGCACAGGCTTTGGAGCTTGACAAAGAATCACTTGGGTATCATGTAAGGTATGTTCCCGAAGAAGTGCAACAACCTAGGTAACGCCACCATTTTTCATAATGCCACTCTCCCCATCATGGTCAAGGGGAGCCTGGCCCAGAACTTCATACTGTGTTCAATGTTTGTCACTGACTTCTCTGTGTTATGTTTATAGTAGACCTCAGTCGTAGGGTATACATCAATCCCCATGTATCTAAATGTCAGAGTCTCCCAATGTATTTGGAGTACCGGCAGCTCCTCACACGGTATCCCCTTATACCTACCCAGGGGAAGAATACATGACTTCTTGGGGTTCACTGTTATTCCAGAAAACGCAGCGTATCTATCTATCACTTCTAATATGTATTCTAGATTCTCCTCAGGGAATCTCAGATACAACAGCAGATCATCAGCATACATTGATATCAGATGTAGCCCTCCCTTTGTAGAAATTCCCACTTCTCCAAAATGTTGCCTCAAATATATCGGCAGGGGCTCTAGAGCCAGAATAAACAACATCAGGGACCACGGGCATCCCTGCCTGGTGCCCCTACCAAGTTGCCACCGGTCAGAAATGTTTGCCCCCATCTTAACTCGGGCCATTGGTGCGCTATATAGCAACTGTACCCACCTCAACTACAACGGGCCCATCCCATATCCTTTTAAGGTCACCATCAACCAAGGCCACTTGACAAGGCCTTCACTGGATCTAATGAAATTATTGCAACCTCTTGTGAGTCCTGTTCCAATTGTTGAATAATGTGATGGAGCCTCCTGAGGTTATCAGATATGTTCCTGTGAGGGACATATCCAGTCTGATCAGGATGTATGAGTCTATTAATTACCGGTCTCAACCTGTTCGCCAACACTGCAGTGAGTATCTTACTGTCTTGGTTAAGCATGGATAGCCGTCTGTACGACCCTCAATCCATGCTTGGATTATCGTCTTAAGGAGCGGGATAATAATCGCCTCCCTCAGTGACTCCGGCAATACCCCCTTTCACAACGCTTCATTTAGCTTTGCCAGCATCAGGGGAGCAGTTCCGCCCTATACGTTTTATAAAACTCGCTAGGGAGTCTGTCTGCCCCCGGGCCTTACTGGTAGGTAAAAGCTTGATCACTGCTTCCAGTTCCTCTAAGGTAATTGGGACCTCTAGGTTCTCCCTTTCCAATCTCTCCAGTTTGGGAAGGCCAATGTCTTCCAATGTGTCAATTATATCTGTCTCTGTCTCCCGACCTGTATCTGCATACAGTTGCTGGTAAAACTCTACAAATCTATTGTTCACCTACCATTGAGTATCGAGTGTTTGCCCATTTTCGACCCCTATGACTCTAATTGTTTCTCTGGGTGTTTCACATTTGTATAACCAGGCTAGCAGCCTGCCCAGTTTATACCCCCTTGCATGTTGTCTTTCGTCATATTATTTGTAGTTCAGGTTACACAATCTCCCCCAGTATTCCTCGCAGTCTTGTTGCAACCGTCTAATAGTCCGAAACTCCTCAGGGGAGTGCCCTTCCTTGTGCATAATTTCCTCTAATTTCTTCTCTGCTTCATGTAATTCTCTGGTGATCTCGCCCTGCAGCCCTTTGGATTTAGATATTGCTGCTCCCCTCACTACAATCTTAAATGCTTCCAATGTACCAGCTGAATCCACATTCCCGGTATTGTGTCAAAGTATTCAGCTATCTCTTTCTTCAGGTCCTCTCTAAACATTGCATCTTTCAAGGCCTCCACTCTGAGTCTCCATGTCGGGATCCGTGCTCAGAGTGGAGCATACTGCCACTCCACGATTAATGGCGAGTGGTCCGATATGACTCTTGCCTTGTATTCTGAGCGCCCTAGTTCTCCCGTCAGCTCCAATGTGGCAAACATATAGTCCAGCCGTGTATACAGGTCCTGCGGTGCCGCATAGCGGAAATATTGGCTGTGCTGTGGGTGGTGCATCCTCCATATGTCTACTAGGTAAAAATCTCCCAGTAGGGTTCACAGGGCCTTAGATGCCGGGGTGGGCTTCATTACCTTCTTATCAGATCTATCCACCTGGGGATCCAACGTGCAATTGAAGTCTCCCCACCATATGACCGCTCGTACCATGTACGGGCTGATCTGGCTATATAAGGTCTTGATATAGCCTACTGTGTCCTGGTTCGGGGCATACGTGTTGATGATACTCAGCTCTCTATTTTCCACCAGACCCCTTATCAGTACCATCCTCCCATCCGGCTCTATTGTGGACTGTAACCGCTTGAAGGGGACATGCAGTGCTATCCACGTGATAACTCCCTTGGCATATGCTGAGTATGTCGCTCCTATGGCGGTGCCTCTCCATTTCCTCCCCACTGTTTCCTGCTTCTCCTTCGTTAGGTGAGTTTCCTGTAACAGGGCAATATCGATCTTCTGTCGTTTTAAATACATAATTACCTTATTTCACTTCAAATAACTATTGAGCCCCTTGACGTTCCAGGTAGCTATCTTCAGGTCTCCCATCTTATCCAGAACCGTCCCACCATTTTCCTCCCTCGTCATCCATTCCATGTGCAATAGTGTGTGGGTCTTAGCTAGTTCCCTGACTGTTGTTAACCCCCAACCCCCCAACTCCCTTCCCGCCCCCAACCCGACTCAGCCCAAACTCAAACTTCCCAACTCCCACTCCTCCCTCCCCCCCAACCCTAACTGATGCCCAGCTCCATCCCTGGATCTCTGGATACCCCGCATCTAGCCCTTTCTCGGCCTCTGCCGGTACTCGGGACACCGCAGGGGAATATCACCCTACTGGTGATTCAACTAAACTAACTACTGGGGTGAAGTTGTGTTTCCTTTGTATCTCCCGCATTAGTGCATATAGCATGCGGCGCACACTTGATCATGTCTGACGCTGCTCATGTGTATATTCTAGTCCAAAAGGTCCACATGAAGGGTATGCTAAATGGTCTGTATCACTCTTTGCTCACGTGCCCAATGTACCCCTTCCAGTCTTTACCGCTACATAAACATCTGCACCAAAGTTAATGTTTACAAGCTGTACTTATCTCTCACAATATAGACAAGTCCAACATTATGGCTCTGGAAGAAACAGGGATGGGTCACTTCTCCGTCTCACTGTCCTTTCTGCCTTCCGCTCCCGATGGTCAGTTATTTGCATGCAGCCATGCAGACAGTTCCTTCGGGGAGTCAAAAAAGAGGGCCGTGTTCTTGTGTATCTCTTTCATCTTTGCTGGATACAATAGCATGTATTTAAAGCCTGTGTCCCTTAATCTCCTCTTGACCGTCACGTAATTCAGGCGTCACCTTTGTACCTGGAGCGTGTAGTCAGGGTGTGCGGTGATGGTCGCGGAGGCCCTGCTTATGGTTCCTCCTTTCTGGAAATGTTCCAAAACCTTTTCCCTGTCTTTATAATTCAGGATTTTGCCGGTGATTGGCCGTGGGGGGGCCCTGGTGGTGATTTCCTGATCAAGGCTCGATGTGCTCTCTCCACCACAAACCCCTGACTGAGAGCCCCACCTGCTATCTCTTGAAACAACATGTTTTCAACGTAATCCATCAGGATCACTCCCTCTTCGCCTTCCGCGATCCCTATGATACGTACATTAATGCTGCGCATGCGCCCTTCCGCTTCTTCAGCTCTGTGTTCTAAATTGCGCACCTGTTGCAACAGCACATGGATCTCCATTGTGTTGGTCACACAGGAGCTTGTGTTAGCGCCCACCTCCTTCTCCAGGCTCCCTGTACGTTTGACCAGCGCCTGGATGTCTTGTCGCAAGAGATTCACATCCACGCTTACCGCATCGATTTTAGATTTGAGCAAGGTCTTCAGTTCCGAGATGGCTGTATCAATTTTGAGCCTCCAAGATACCTTTAGTTCGGCAATGGCCTCCAGTATTCGTCGGTCATTCCGGCCGGTGGCTCCAGCTTCCTGTGCAGACAACCCCTTCGACTTGGCCCCTTCCATCGTTGGCAATGCCTTGGCAAATTCCTCTATGGAAGACTCTTTTCCCTTGGCTTTAAGCTGCTTGAAGGACATTCTCTCATGCATGAGGGAAACTTATCTGGTGCCACTCTATAGGGTGATCGCACCCCTGCCGTCAGAGGTTAGTTCGTTCGGTGCAGGAAGCTTCTGCATATTTAATCCTTTGAGGGGTAGTGTCCTTCTATGCCTTGTGGTCACCATTCTACACATTAGAGCCTTGGGGGATCCCAGTTCAAAGTCCAGGTGCCCACAGGTGCCTTCACGATATTCCCTGGTTATTTTTTCTTATTGTCTTCTCCCTCCTATTTCCATTTATCCTCTTCTACTGTCTTGGGATAGTTGTAACCTTGCATCCACAGCTTGGGGGTATCATGCGGTCCGTGTACCTGTCTTATTGCGCCTTCTCATATAGTCACTTCTTTTATTGTGTCCAACCGGTATAATACTTCCCAGTATAAGCTATCTAGCTCTTGAGTGTTCCCTGCTCCATGCACCAAATCCTGTGACCGCGTGCCAGTTTGTGTATGATTTCACTCGAGTAGGCTAGCAGTGCCTTCCCTTACACGTGCCGTATGCGTTTTGCAAAGTTCTCTTAGGTGTCCCGTCGCAGTGTCTAAGAGGCCGCCCACTGTGTGCTCAACCAGGTTTGTGGGCTAGACACCAGTCATCTCCTTGATACAGCTAGGGCACCAGTTTCATATAGGTGTCTTATTCACTGGTGCGCGCTCAGTGCTCGCAAATTGTTTTCTGGCAGTTCGTATGTGCTGAGTGTTGTGCTGTTGTCGGGAATCCGCCTCAGCGGTTTATTCACAGTATGCAGCGGCTGTGTCAATCCCTTAGGCGTGCTAGCCCGAATTCAGTGCCCAACTGGAGCGCCCAGACCGCTCTGCATTCACTGCCGTCATCAGCGCATGCGGCGTGTTCATGGCCCTTCATTTGGCCCCCCATGATGCACTGGAGTGCCATGGCAGAAGTGCCGAGGTCTTCGCTATTGCAGTGTTGATCGCAGTTGATTTACAATGGGTTCCTGAAGGCGAAGACGCAGAGGCATTCCTCAACTAGCGACCATGCTGATACTTTGTATTACCCGGGCTCATCAGGGGAAGCTTGATGTATTACTGTTACGCGGATCTGCGGTACACAGTCCCTTTTGGACCGCGATGGTCCGGTGCAGGCCTATGGTCTGTGGCCTATTTTCTTTGTTCCATCTTGCCAGTCTAGGCTCCTCTCACACACTCACCGTCCCGGCTCTACAGGGGCTTCTCCGCACCGGTCCCCAGCTTCCGCCCCAGAGGGTGCCGTGTCAATCACTCGTGCCCCTCCAGCTACATCATCCTAATCTTCCTGAACGCCATTTCGAGTTCGGAATCCACTCCAATCGTCTATCCCTTTGATCTTGGCATTTGCCAACTTTCGACTGTCGGTCCCACTCCGTACCAAACTTCTCCAGCTGATTTCACACAGGGACCAAATGTTCAGCCAGCGCAAAGTACCTTCAGCTTTGCTCGATTCTTTCACACGCACGTCGATATGATTATATGGCTAGAGGATCACTTTATATTGCCTTTCCCCGGATCGTTATAGGATCTGCAGGAGCCACTTCGGAATTGCATCCTGTTACATGGCTTCCAAGCCACGCCCCGGTCACAGATGCATTGTTGACGATTATTGTCCAATTCCTGTTGAAGAAGCTGCCAACTGGAAGATTGAACCCATGGCAAATGCAGATCGGTAGAGCGTGGCTATGTAAATTTGAGAATGCGAAGATGTATTTCAGTACCCAGTTTGTAATAGAATATACACAGTACAAAAATATGTTAACTAACAATTTACATTAAAATTAACACGAACAATGTCTTTTCTTTGCATCAAATTGAACATTCATCTGTTTCATCGTTAATCATCAAGCATACAGCACACATGTCATCCTCAGCCACCTAAATATTATGGAAAACTATGCTTATATTATTTGTTGAGTTTCTATTCTATGTGGTGGTGACCAAGCGCTTCGAATGACAGATCTCAGTAATAGAAATGTAACTTTCTAATGTCTGCTTTTAATATAGTGAATCTAATCAATTCTTTATGGATATTCAACACATTGTGTCCTTCAAATTGTTAGTACGGTTGATTCAAGGACAAATAACAATGCAACCCTTTATTGTGTGTTCTCCGCCAGCCACAGGTTAGTTTTGTTTTAGGGAAAACATGCCACAAAATAGAACAATATTATTATCCGGTTTTAATGGCAAGCTGTGCAGTAAAACACAATTATTTCAAGTATTCCACATAGCAAAATATTGACTTCCATTTTAATGGTATCAAGGCCCCTGATATCAAAACAATAATGTATTCTTTCACAGATGTGCATAGGTGAAGTACAGACCGCCTCAGACTGGCCTGTAGGGCAATAGGGCAATGTCCAAAGCAAAAATGCAAAATGCCAGTGTGGACATTTTTTTTCGGTCAAAGTGGCCCACTTTTTGGGGCAATGTGGGTCACTTACATGAGTTACTTCATGATGTGGCTAGTAGTTTTGACCATTGTTACTGAAAAGACATGCCAAAATGTTCTCATTAGTGTTACCGTGGCCTGGGACTTTCGTGGTCCCCGAACTCAGGGGATGACTGTTAACTGGTTCATTCATTTTACTTGCTGCTATATTCTATAACCCCACAAGTTCACCCCCACCCATGGCCCCTCTCAGGAAAGTAACCCCACAACCCCCATATCTCACACACTTCCCTTATGTCGTCTGTGGTTTACACTCTCCCCCCACAGCTGGGCCTCTTCGTTTCTCCGGGTTCTTAATATCATTTCCTCAACCTAAATTGTTTTGGGGGTGCAGGGCACGTGGATGTGCATCCCACCATAAGTATGTAAGGCTGTTAGCTAACCAGCTATTTGCTACCCAGCTTAAGTGTGGAATAAAAATGCACAAACTCATTTAAGAAATCATATTGGGCATATAGAGATGGTTACATTGCAAAATACGGATGCATGGAAATGGATGAAAAGTGGTGGGTTAATATATATAGAGACAGCATGGGAGGACTGGGAAAGGGGGCAAAGTGGTGATTGCCCACCAGGCTGAGTGGACTGTTGCTACCAGGGAGCCATGTGCAAAGTACAAAAAAAAAAAGATTAAATCACAAAGATTCCAGCATTCCTAGAATGAGGTGAGTTCTGAAAGGCTTACTGGCTTCTGTGTAGATCTAGTCCAGCAATCATCTTGATTTCTGTAATGTTGCAGGCACACCTGGTTGTTTTCCACATGTAGGCCTCCACAGTAAGATGAACATGAGCAAAGGCCACGGGCGCATGCTCATAGTGCATATTGGAAAAGTATGCATTTAAATGTTGGCTAACACTGTGGCCCATAAGCCTTTCGTCTACTGCAATATGCAGTCACTTAGCATGATTCCTACTTACCAAAGAAGTTAGACTCCATATAGTGAAAGAGTTTTTCCTTGCTTTCATTCTGTGTGACTGCTTCTCCACATTTCTGATGAGATTCTTGAACTCTTGTGAGTTCATTACAAAACAGAGTTTGGTAGCACCCCCAGTAATAACCATGAATACAAAATGATGGTAGAGTGTGGTACTCACTTTTGTGCACAGTCAGGTATTACATTTTATTATAACAGTACCAATACTGGTCATATTTTATGCACATAGTAGACAATATTGTCCCCTTAAAACATGGACCATTCTGAAAACTTAAGGTGTTTATGTTTTGAAGTATAGACCCTCCACTTCATGCACAACACAAAAACATATTATTGGTCATGCGTATTCCCTCCCCGTCACCATATCCTTGGCTCACACCCCACGCAGTCACCTCTGCTTCCATGAATTGAAATATGCATCAAACTTTACCAGAAAGTGCAATATGTCAGCACAATAAATGTCAAGTCCACTCAGCGTCTTTCACTGTGTTGTCCATGGGCAGTACTCATAGCTACAATTACCTTCTCCTGTCTTGCATAACATGAATGGCAAATACATGTGATCTAACGGTAAACCCGCCGCCGCTGTTAATTCCGTACCGCCCGATCCCGAGGCCTGCAGGCGGGAGGTGATATTCCCACCAGGTCTGACCTGGCGGGTTTAACACCGCCCGCCTGCAGGCGGACGTGTAAACACCAGCACAATCACGAGATGGTGCCGGTGTTTCCACTTCCCCATTCCCATTGAGTCCTATAGGACTCAATGGGAATGGGAATTTACCGAATTCCGCCTCCGGAATTCCTGGGACACCAGGGTCGTAATGCCCTGGTATTTCCGGGAGTCACGGAAGCGGAATGGTAATACGAGTCCGGAGGTAACCAGGTGGTTTTACCGCCTCGGTTACCGCCAGACTCGTAATGAGGCCCATAGTATCAATCATGAAAGCTTGGTCATTAGATTGAACGGCCGCTGCTATAGATTAATCCTTGACTTTCAAGCCAATTTAACTCCTTGTGGAACTGGCTATACTCATTACTTGTTCTAACAAGGTGATGCTTCATTGCATTCAGAAAATATGTTTAAATTATAGCTACTGTTAATCACTCTTCATAATGCTATGTGACAGAGAAGTTTCTTAATGTTTAAAATTAAATGCATCTTTGTTGCATGTGAAAATCCATACATTGTCAGCACGGTGAGACCGTAGTCCAGTGTTGAAATCCCCAAGAAAAACAGGTTGGCTCATTAACTTATCAATTGAATGTTGTTTCTCCTGAAATTAGCATATGAAGGTGCACTCTGAATAAAGTGGGTGGACTACTGGAAAAGGTGGGGCTACTCCGTCCACACTCATATCCCGTCGACTTCATCCCAGTCCTTTTGATTGGTTACTGTTAGTCACACAATTAGCAGTTATTGGTCTGTCAATCCATGTCCTAAGTGCAAGATACATTCTAACAATTGTAATTACATCTTGCATCTGTTTTACTGTAAATATTCAAGTATGTGATAGCATTACATTCAGTTGATGTTCTATTTCTCATAGTGAACATTTTTTTGAGAATGTATGCAAATTGTTCGAGAATAAAAAAGCATATGTATCTAGAAATTGAATCCAAAAAGATATTTTTAATGATTTTGAAATAAAGGCACATACCTCAAAATAAAATAATCACATTTACATGTGTTGTAATATAAATCAATTATATTGAGGGAAATAAATGTGCATCTCTAGTAAGATTGTATCACAATAAATAATTAAATTAAAATAAATTATTCAATCAGTTACATTACAAGTTATATACTATTACATTTTTTTCATAATCAAATACATTTCCAAGTATTGACCAAAAGCTTAAAACTTGCTTTGCTTTGTAAAAAATGGTGTAGACAGCCACACATCATTTAAATATTGAAGTCAACCTTTCAACAAGTTCATGTTTTTGAGGACAACCTCTTTTGCAATGTTCTGTGGCATAAACTAGGCCCTTGAAACAAAATCTGGTGCCGTTCCATGTGTATGCATGGGCAGCAAAGTCAATGGGCCTCATTACACGATAGGCGGTAACCATGGCGCTCAATGGGAATGGGGAAGGTGGCAATTACGGTACTGCAAATTTCGGTACCTTAATTGCCTCCAAGATCCCTTTGCGGGCCCCTTCCTTAACGGCTGGTAAAACCAGCCGTTGAGGTTGGGTCCCGCGAAGAGACCTCGTAGTAAGGCGGTAAGGGTTTACCGGTACCGGTACCCTTACCAGTAACAGTAAACCCCTACCGCATTCCGTGTAATGAGGCCCAATGTCATATCTTTAACAAATTCAAAATCCATCTGCTGGAATCTTGGCTTTGCCACCCACTATTTGCTTCTTTTTGTAAACTCCATTTTGTAACGAAGTATCCCGAAAGTTCCTCCAGTGTTTGCTTGTTCCCTACCAATGTTCTCATTTTGTACAAGTACAGCCAGCCTTATTCTGGTTTCAAAACCTTCTATGCCGAAATGCAACCTTTTAGGCCTGTACTTTAGGCAAATATTATGAAACATCTGCAGTGTGGCAGAATTCAATGAGTTCCTTCATGTCACTTGAAAGTGTTTTGTTGTACACAATCTTCTCGAGTGATGTGAGAGGAGGGGAGCCTGTTACCAACCACTTTTGCTTATGCTCCTGCTCCTTACTCAAAGGTCAATGTACACATTAGTTTAAATGTTCTTTTTTTTCACAAAAGTATTTGTGTGAACAATGGTGCAGCATTGAACGCAATTTTTCAAGCAGAATATCTACCAATCCATCATACATTTTTTAACTTCACCAAAGATGGTTGCTGATAGACTGTGACCAATTTAAAATGTTTTCTGTAGTCTTTTTTTACCAGGAGCTGTAATAATTTTTTAAATTGATTTTGCGATGTGCCATATATCAGATTGATGCTGCATGTGTGTGAATTGCTGTTGCATGGTCTTTGCTATTCCAACGTGCCTGTCAGTGGCTTTCAGGTCTATTTGCATTCCTCTAGATTGAAGAAGTTCAATAAATGTTCTGAAACAGAAGATGTACATTCAGACACATGCATGATGAGTGAACTCACTATTTTTTGGCTTTTTATTTTCAATGTCTTGGAAGTGGTAAGTGCAGTATTTAACAGAAAAACAAGGACTGTTAAACCGTCGTTCATCAGCAGACCTGAGCCTTTTGCCATTTAGAGCATCGTCTATTGAAATCTCTTTGAGATTCCAGGCCTGGCCAATAGCCGGGAACAAGATTTTTTTTTATATTTGTAGTGTTGGTTTTTAGCAAGGAAATCAAGTCCCACAGATTTACAGAAACATGACATTTTACTAACCGTTGTTCTGCTAAAAAACAAAGCAAATGAACAAAATACATTTCCAGCAGACACTTTTCCAAGCATCGGCTGATATAAAAAAAAGTGTTATGATTGTGGACACAGCTACCCTTGATCTTCAGGGTGGTGCCTTTGACTATACGAGTAAACTTCACCAATGGCTCCCCACAAATCCTCCTATGTAATTTATGATCACATTTAATCATTGTCATAATCTTTATCAAGCAGCAGTCGAATACAATGTATTTTGGATCCCTTAGTATCCAATCATCTTGCAGTACAGTTTGAGAATCGATGGTGGTGGACAAGTCCTCCACACTAGGAAGAGTGAAGTCCAGATCATGAGCACAATCATTTATCAATTGTGAAGACGCTTCAGTTATTTCAGTCTGTGATATTGCTGGAGTTTCTGCATGTATTGGGGAAACAGGGAACATTGTACCTTTCTTCAATTGACATTTTTTAGAGGGTGTGGATTATGTGATCGGGTCTGCAAGCAATTCTGAAACATCTTCTGTGTTGTCTCTCTGTTCTGGGTGATGTTGTGTGCTGTAACAATGATCCCTGGTTACTTAACATGGGTCACTAGTGACATTCCATTCAAATTATGTACACTGTACATCTGCATCAAGACTCTGAATCTTCAGAGGACAATGCTTAGCCTCAAAATGTATTTGTTCCAAAGTGACATTGGTTTGACAAGCAACAGCATTGGTTTGTGTTGTTGTCAGAGTCTTTATGGACCTCTAATTGGTTTTAAAAAATGCTTAATTTATAGCACACATACACAATATATGAATTACAACCTCAAAAGGTAATATCATGAAATAATTGATGATAACTGATATTTTGCAATATCTTATGTATACCACTGGTCCATGTGTCTCTTCAATTTCGACGGCTTCATTAGTACATTCCTTGTACATCACAAATTCAACCAAAACAGTTCAATTGTTAAACAATTCAATGTTGAAATCATTGATCTCACAAAGAACATCTTGAGAAGGTTTATTTAATGATTGTCAACCTTACAATATCAGTTAAATATTGAATTAAGATACGGTTAATCGTTGGAATACAATATTTACATTGTAATTGAGATAGAGTCTAACACTGTGTAACTTTACCATTTTAAAAAGACATATTTGAAATTGTACATGATAACATTCTAAGATGTCGCAGGGAGTTGGTGTGAGATTATCATGCAAAACATATAGAGTAAATTGTGCTGCCTAAGCTATGTTGCATTGCAATGATTTTTAAAACTATTCAACTTTGGGTAGGCAGGTAAAGTTTACTAACAAAAATATAAACCATGCATAAAGCGAAAGAGTCCATGTTATTCAGTTAGAAAGTCGTTTTTTGTGATAGTTTACTTTCATTGTTGCATGTGTTTCGGCGATAAATACAACCAAGTTGTAGTTCAAATTCTTTGCTATTTGATGACAGTGTTATGCATTCTCAAAAGATTATCACTTATCTTTATTTTAAACAGCATTTTGTTAATCAACGACTATTAATATAATTAAATAAATTCTCAATAATCATACCTCATCCTCCATACCGGTTGCAATAGAAGAATAGTACGTGTTGAAGTTCCAGCATCCCCCTATATGTTATAATAAGAATGTAAAAGCAAAATAAAAATAAAACATTACATGCAAAAGATGGTTGATATTGACATACAATCCTATATACAACTGTGTATCAATAGATAATATTATACATAACAATGAACAATATGTTTTAAGTTGAACTTGACCATACAGATTTATAGTGTAATCGCATCTGAAGGATTAGTATAAAAAAATTAGATGAAAGGTGAGTGAGGTTGCTTTTGACTCCAGAATAGTGGTAGATGTAGAATCTCAGTTCTTTTTTTCAATGTATATATTAATGCCAGTGTTCAATAGAAAATGTACAATAGCATTTTAATTTTTAGCACATCAAATGCCTAAAATAGGTTTACGTGTATGTCGCTTGGCCTCCTCATTTGGATGTTGGATGTGTCTGTAGTTTCCTCTTTTGTAATGGTCTGTACTTACATCACTGTGGTCTACGTAAAGACACACATGGTCATAAACACATTTAAGAAAGTAACCTATTTTTAAAGGGCGCTGTGTAAGTGTTTAGAACGGCTCTCGTTGCACAGAACTATTAGAGTATCCCCCGGCACTTCTCGTCTCCTCCCAACTGCAATTGTATGATCTGAATGACACAAGGCCAAGTAAGATCGTAGTTTTGTCCTCCTTCTGTCCTCCCTTTCTTGTCTTGACGCACCGAGAAACACTTGTGTACAGGTGTGTTATGAATGACTTATTATATCATATCATATACCAAGTAACTTAAAGTGAAAAATGTATAAACCACAGTGCATTGTGTCATGAAGGAAACTTGTATAATAAAATATTGTTGGAAATATTCCCAAAAAACTCAAAATCATTCATCATGTTTATTATACAGACAAACTTAGTACATAGCAACACACATACAAAATTCATCATCCACTACTCACCTGGGTCAACGTGTGCTGAAATTCAGTTGGAACTGCTTTAGGTAGTAATTTGCATCAGAGTCTAGTGTGACTCTTTTTAGTGTACTTTGATGGTTGGTGCATGTCTTCTGAGAAGTACATGCTGCAGGTGCGGAATCACTTATCCCCCCCCGTGCCATCCAAGGCATCTGTGGCTCTTCTTTCAATCTCAGACATTGGAAATCTGCAGTTCAACAGCGATGTTCTTATTAAATTTAAATCCTTTGGAAATAAATGCATCACTGTACTTTGATTTTTGACATGGTGGATATTAGGGGATTCAAAAAAATGCATGAAGGCATTTTTTGATTGTCCCTATGATCTGTTAAAAATGTTTAAATAAATATTACAATTAATAAAGTATCACAGTGAGTAAATCAACCATCACATTGCCTTGATATCATTTTATTTTTTACATTAAAAAGAAGTTCCACTTAAAACAAGCATGCATTGAAAACATGCTACAAAACATTACATTTGGAAACAATACTCTGTATTTTTATGTGATAATTCCAGAGATGATAATACATAGAACGGTTGATAATGGTGAAGTCTTTTAAATAAATTAAAATGAGAATACAGTGTGCTTTGAGTATTAAGAAATAGAATGTTGCAAAGAAGAAAATGATGACACTCCAGAAACCAATAGCAATAGTTGACTATTACTTGGAATAACAGGTGAGCCGATTCAGCAAGCAAGGTAAAAAGTAGATAGATGGTGATATGCGTTGTAGATTTCAATTATGTTTTTTAGTAACTTCTAAGGTGTTTATGAAGGCTTACAGAAGTGGGTGTGTATGTGAATGCCTGATGTGTTCATTCACACCAACCAGGCCTCTATGACAATATTTGACCTCCTCAATCCCGCCAGTGCAGCCCCATTTGAGAGCACGCCCACTAGTGTGAACTACCATTGATATTGGAGGGGGGATTGATGTGCATGAGAGGAGTGAAATAGACTCAGAACATAGTCAAAGGACTCAGAGATATGTAGATTTTCGGGACAGGATTTTCAAAGGGAAGTCTGGAGACAATGGCCCTGCGGTGGCCATGTGGACAATGGTCTCTATGTAAAAGAATCCTTTGAGGTGTACAGGATATTCGGCACCTTGAGCATTCCCATCCTCCCAGCCCCCTTGTGAGTGCACGGCCACCGGTGCGAACTGCCATTGATACCGAATAGAGGATGGATGTGCATGAGGGAAGCAAAATAGGCCTGGAACATAGTGAAAGGACTTTGAGATATGTACATTTCAGGGACAGCGTCTTCAATGGGGAGTCTGGTGACACCGGGTCTGAGGTGGCCATGTGGTCAATGGTCCCCTTGTGAAAGAACCTTTTGAGGTGTAAATGGTATTCAACACCTTGAGCATTCCCATCCACCCAGCCCCCTTGCAAGCAAAACAGCCACAGGTGCGAAGTGTCATTAATACCGGAGGGGGATGGATATGCATGAGAGGAGCAAAATAGATCCGACCACAGTCATAGGACTCAAAGATATGTTGATTGCAGGGGTCTTGAAAGGGGAGTCTGGAGACACTGGGTCTGGGGTGGCCATGTGGCCAATGGTTCCCAGTGTGAAAATTCCTTTGTGGTGTACATGGTATTCAGCACATTGTTTGTTTGTTTGTTTATTTGTTTGGTAATGCGCACCAAGCCCTTAGGTAGACGGGCGCAACAGAAACAAGAAATCTTAAAACTTAGTTACAGTACAAGGTAGCAATACATAGAGCAGTGATTGCAGTAGGAGCAAAAATACAGGTACAATATACATTAAATGCGAAGCAATGGTCTTGGTAAGTCAAGGAGGCATTATTGTGAGTAACAATATATGCACACATACATATACAGATATGTATATACAACCTTACATGTCTACGTTAACGTGTATCCATGGTGCATAGAAATATGACAGAACAGACGACCATGCGTGTATAGTTAACCAATCTACAGTGTATTTTGAGTGAACAAAGGGTCGTGCTGGAGAGGTAGAAGTGTAGTTCGGAAGTTAGGTGTCGTTAGTGTGTAGCCAATTGAGTTTCTTATGTCTGAATATAGGGTAGGGTTGTACTAGTCTGAGGTCAACTGGTAATTTGTTCCAACATTGTGCCGCTTTAACAGGGAAACTGGTTCCTCCTGCTGTCGAGCGTTTGAACCTAGGAATCTCTAACATAAATGAGTTAGCAGATCTCGTAGGGCGGGTAGCTGTTCTCCTGGTAATTGTATCCATAAGGTATGGGGGTGCTAGGTTGTTCAGGCATTTGGAGGTGAGGGATGCAGTTTTGAGGATAATTCTGTCCGTTATTTTCAGCCACTTAACCTCCTTCCTGAATTCGGTAATATACTCTCTGTAAGGGATGTTCAATGCTGCCTTCAGGGTGTTATTCTGCAGTCTTTGGATTTTGTCTGTAATTTATTTGTTGGCTCCCGAATACAGGACATTACAGTAATCTAATCTTGACATGACAAGAGCGTTGGCTAGTGTGGTGCAGTTCGCTCTCGAGAGGTATGGTCTGGAAGCTCTGATGAGTTTGCAAGTGTATGTTGTGGATGAGGCAAGGGAATTGACTTGCTTTTTAAGAGTGAGAGAGGAGTCTAAGTAGAATCCTAAAATTTTAACTACAGACATCACCTTGATAGGGTTCTTATCAATGTTGAAGGATGTGTAGTTTGGGCTGAGTTTTTGGATATTAGCTTCAGAACCTAAGATTAGTAATTCCGTTTTTTCGTCATTCAGGGTGTATATTTTTTTCACCAAGGCTGAGTCAGTCTCGAAGTTGCCCGAAAGGGGTATGAGGATCTGTGTGTCATCTGCATAATTAGTGTAGGTGACACCCAGTCTATCCAACTTGTCAAACAGAGGCTTGGTGAAGATATTATACATAGTAGGGGAGACGCAACAACCTTGTGGGACCCCGCAGGTTATTTTAATGGGGTCGGCAGAGGCTGAAGTAGAGAAGACTCTCATGGTCCGGTTAGCTAAGAAGGATTGGACCCAAGCTATAGCATCTTTGGTGAAGTTGGCAGCAGATTGGAAGTGATTGCATAACACTGCATGGTCCACCAAGTCGAACGCTGCCGACAAGTCCACTAGGAGTAGCAAAGCTATTTTTCCATTATCCTTTAGTTCTTCAATTTGTGTCTTAAGGTCTAACAGCGCTGTTTCAGTGCCATGGAGAGGGCGGAAGCCCGATTGTCGTGAGCCAAGTAGGTGGTTGGCTTCTAGATAGTCCTGAATTTGTATGTAAGCAGCTCTATCTAAAGTTTTAAGTAGAAATGTCACAGTGGTGATGGGTCTGTAATTGGTAGGGATAGAGGGGTCCAGAGTTTATTTTTTAAGTTATGGTAGAACCCAGGATTCTTTAAGATTGGCTGGTACTGTATTAGTTTTAAATGAGGAGTTTATCAACTTGGAGATAAAAGGGGCTAGGTCTCTAGCTGAATCCTTTATTATCTGTGCTGGGCACGTGTCGCCTTTACAGTTAGAGGGTTTGAGGGAGAGTATTATTTTTTCTGTTTCAATTATGGAGATAGTCTTGAATCTAAAGGGTGTGGTTGTCCTAGTCAGCGAAGGTTGACTAGTTTGTTGGTCAGTGAGTGGTAGTGAGGCTTTTTTTTGCAATTTTGCATTGTAAGGACAGGATTTTATTCGATAGAGCATTTTGTATGTCAGTACACCATACTTTATCCTTTGGGGCATTGTCTACCAGTTGAATTGGGGATTCTAGTTCGCGGAGGATGGAGAATAATTCTTTAGTGTTGGATTTAGCTTTCTCAATCCTGACATTGAAGGTGTTCTTTTTGGCTTTGGTTATTTCTTTTTTTGTACATTCTCGCAAATTCCGTTAGGTTATTTTTGTTATTTTCAGAAGGGGAGTGACGCCAAATGGACTGGAGTTTCCTTTTTTGTGATCTTAAGGATTTGAGTTGGGGGGTGAACCAGGCATTCAGGTGCGCTACTTGCCTAGCTTTGCGCAGTTTGACAGGAGCAATCATGTCCAGTGCCTTAGTCATAGCATTGTTAAAGGTATTTACCAATGCGTCAGGGTTGTTATTTTCCATTCCAGAGATGGCAGGGAGGAGAAGAGGAATACGTTTTTCAGCAGTGATGTCCTTCTTAATTCTGGTAGGGAGAGGCGGTGCCACATTATTAGGCTTGTGGCTGAGGAGGTCTAATGTGGAAGAGAAATTTATTAAGTGATGATCTGTCCAGGATTGTGGGACGATATCGGTAATGTTGATGTTGCAGTTTAGTTCGGATACCCAGTCAAGGGTCCTTCCTTTGATATGAGTTGGTGAGAGGACTTTTTGCGTAAGACTGTGGTCATTTAGTAAGGCAGCAATAGATTCAGCATGATTGTTGTCAGTATCATTAAAGCCTAAATTGAAATCTCCCAGCAGTAGTGTTTGGGAGTGATCTTTGGTGTTGTCGGCTAGAAGACTGTAACGGTCGTCTTCGAAGGTGCCTAGAGGCCCAGGCGGTCTATATATCAAATGGATAGTTAGAGTACGGTTTTTGGAGAGGGGCAATTTGGCGGTTAGTACTTCACAGGATGTAAAGGGAGCTGAGGTGGCAAGTCTAATAGGGTGGGTTGTTTTGAAGATGATGGCTAGGCCACCACCTCTGGCATTCGGCCGGTCCACTCTAATGATTTGGTAGTTGTCAGGGACTGCTAACATGAGAGTTGGTCCCGCGGCCTCATGTAGCCACGTCTCAGTTATGGCCAGTAAATCGAGATTGTCATTATTTAAGATGTCTGCAATTTCAGTAGCATGGGCTACCACTGATCTAGAGTTTATGAGGTACCCTGTTAGCATTAGGGTACTGTCAGGGTTGGCAGTTAGCGAGGTTTTGTGAGAGAGGGTATCTCGGGAAGTGTGATTTTTAGGGGGAGTTTTGTCTGTGGTATTACTAGTTTGCGTTAGTGTGGAGAAGGGGTTCTTAGACCGGGTAGTCGTTTGATTATTGACGTTGTTAGGGAAGTTTCTACAAGGTTCATAGATAGGAGACAATTTAGACCTAAGTTTCAGATTTCTATCCTTAGGAGGGTTTGTTATGGTGGCAGTGTCCATAATGGTTATGATGGCACAGGTAAGTAGTGCCGTCTGGGCTAGTTTAGTCAAGTAGGCAGAGGTCATTGTCAAACTATGCTGAGGACATACTAACATCTAAGTGTTGATTCAGTGTAGATGAGGGGGGACGGGACTTCTGTGCTATACCTAGCCTATGTTGTAGTTAGAACACATCTAGGCTAGTCAATGCAAAACACTCATAAGCTAAATGCAATTATGGGCGCAAGGCACATCTAGGCTAGTCAAAGGAAACACACGTAGGCTAAATGCAATTGTGGGCACAGGGCACATCTAGGCTAGTCAATGCAAAACACATTGAGCGTTCCCATCTACCCTGCATCCTTGCGAAAGCACGGCCACAGATGCAAACTGCCATTGATACCAGAGGGGGATGGGTTTGCATGAGGACAGCAAAATAAGCCAGTAAACGTGTTAAATCACACCACTCTTTCAGGATTTAGAAGTTTGGACATGTTGTGGACTTGCAACAAATGTCTAACAACTTTTCATATCAACTTTTTATTTTATTTTATTTTTATTCAGTTTGGTAAAGTGGATGGCAATGACAAACTACAATCTGTACTGCTGCAATTGAGGTACTGTCTGTATAAATATCCGGTATTGTCCGTAGTCACGGGGGAATTTCTCAAGAATAGCTCGAACCACACAGGCCGGTATTACTCATTGAACGTGGAATCCCAGTTTTCCATGAATCCACCATGTAAACGCACGATAGGCCACAAGTCTGTACCACCTGTGTAAGAGATACAGAAATAGTTTATTTGAATGAACCCAATAATTTCATTTATTTTGTTTGCACTACCTTCTAAAATGTAAGGCATGTTTATCCTTGAAAAAGTACCTTTTCATGCTATGTAGTGACAGTACTTGTGATTTCAAGTAGGGATCAATTATAAATGTAAATGTCCATTCCAACAAAATCAGTGTGGGACATAGCAAAATATTGTTTTTAACTTCCAAGTGAAAGAAATGTAGTTGTTCGGACATTAAATCTAAAGACGAATACTTTGGTTTGAGATTAGAAAGAGAAGTGTATTCAATATACAGGAATAATCTTTCGTGAGTGATCCATCAAAGTTAAAATGATGTAGGAGAACAACATAAAATGTTAGCCATCTCCGTCGTCACACATACATACAATCAGACTATGGAAGCAGCAATCAATAAAGTGGAATCGCTGGCAACTGTAGAGCCAAATCTAAATCCCATATCAACCAATGGTTCACTTCGGAACTTAAAGACCTAAGAAACAAAAAAAGGAATGCAGAAAGCAACTGGAAAAAACACCACCTGACAATAAGAAACAACAATTTGCTACATTAGCCTCTGAATACAGAGACGCCACCCTTCCAGCAAAAAGGAAATGCATAAAACCTACGTATTGAGAATGGCAACTCTGATACTAAAGAGCTCTTCTCAGTCATATGCAAACTAGAACAACCCCCACAGACACAAGACCTTTGTATCAAAGACCAAGCCTGGTGTGAAAATATGCAAAAGGCACTTATGGACAACATGTCTACCCTCCAACTTAAAATCAACCAAAAAAAAACTGTTACTTCCCACCCGCTTCAACCTACTGCGGAACATAACCCCCCTAAACCCTTCCCTAAGTTTGAATTCTCACCTATCACTAGAGAGGAGACGGTTAAAATCATCAAAGGCCTCAAACCTTTGATATGTCAAGGGGTCATATGTTCCGCTAAACCTATCAAAGACTGCGCAGACAATCTGGTTCCTTACATCACCTCTCTGATAAATAACTCTTTCTCTTCCAACCAAGTACCAGATAACTTGAAGGAAGCCTGGGTACTCCCCCTACTGAAAATAACTTCACTTGACCTAAACATGCCTACAAAGTATAGGCCTATTACGATGGTGCCATTTCTACTAAAAATACAAAATAGAGTTGCCTATGTTCAAATCCAAAACTACCTAGAAACACACAATCTTCTTGACCTCCGCCAATTAGGTTTCTGCCCAGGCCAAGGCCTTGGTTCACTTACAAATCCAAATGGACAAGATAATAGACAGTGTTGACCTAGCCAGCTTACTGGACCTCTCTGCGGCATTTTATTTAGTAAATCATAGCATCTTATGCCATCATCTAGCCAGTGATACCCACTTCTCCAACAACGCCATTAGCTGGATTGAATAATTCCTCTCGAATCGATCCTTGTGAGTCTTCTCAGCCTCAGCAGCTGCATGCCCCACTCCAGTCACCTGCGGAGTACCGCAGGGATCATGTGTATCCCCCATGATGTACAACACATTCACTGAACAACTCTTTGACAAACTTGACAATTTGGGTGTCACATATACAAATTATGCTGATGACACTCAAATACATCTAGCAATCACAGGGGACCATGACATAGACTCCAAATCTCTCAATGCTATTTACCTCACAATTCAAGCAGGGGTGCCCAAAATGAACTCTGTCTTAACAACGATAAAACAGAGATCTTGATCATAGGGAGGACAGCGAAACTCAAGTACCTACCACCATCCTACAAAACCTTTGACATAGACAGAAACAATATCAAGGTGTCCAAAGAAGTCCAGACTTTAGGGGTATACCTTGACTCCTCACTTACCCTCTCTCGGCAAGTTAACGCTATAACCTCGACCTCAACGTTCACTGGCAAACTCATCACTGCTTGCAAACCCTACCTCACAGTGGAGAACCGTATCACGTTAGCTAGAGCCCTAACCCTCTCTAGGATAGACTATTGCAATGGCATCTTTGCAGGCACCTCTGATAAAAAGATAAAGAAGCTTCAAATTGTTCAAAACAACGCTATTAGAGCGGCACTCAATATCCCTAAGGCAGACCATATATCCACAACTAGAAGAATCATCCACTGGTTACCAGTTAGAGACTGCATTAAATTCAAAGTACAGTCTCTCACCCACAAATGTCTAGCTAACACCGCTCCGCGCTACCTTTCAAACCTGATCGCCAAAACTCACTCAGCCAGACCAACCCGCTTAGCTTACATAGGGCTTCTGAACTCACCCAGATATAAAAGAGAGAAAACATGTGGATCTAGTATCCCTGTTCTTACTGTAAATTATTGGAATGCCTGCCCACGGAACTGAGGACAGACCCATCTCTATGGTCTTTCCGGGAAAAATCTAAAAACATGGCTTTTTAACCAGAACAGTGTTAGGAAAGGTTTCCATTGCATGTGTAATTTTCCCTCCATTTGTGTACCCCCCCAACTTTTTGCTGATGTTAAACACCATAGCCTGACTTTGCCAGAGGAGCACAGCCTTCAGCTGTA